>NC_084900.1:9796051-12554923 GCF_949316345.1 Pungitius pungitius | reverse complement strand
TTTGTAGAGTGTGAACTGTTTGCTTGCATCTGTATGGATAGGCCTCAATGAGTCCAGCGGCAGAGGGTTAGTGGTGCTGTGGAGTTGAGAGTGTACTTAGAGGTTGTTTCGAGGCCATAAAGACCAGAGCATGATGTAATTCACTTTATTTTATTGGGCCTTCAGAGAGCCGCTGGACAATGAGCAGAAAAGGAATAAGTCAATACAAATCTGAGATCCTGCAGAATGCCAGCAACAACATTAAGCCTGTGAAAACACAATAGGACACTATTGTTTCCCTACGCCATCAGCGTAGATTGAATCAGGTTGAATTGATTGGACTTTAAGTCTGATTTACATTTTTATAAGCAAAAACATCAGTGATAACATACATATGACACTGTATACCATTGTTGTTAGGCTCCCTAGACCAAAGAGTTTTTTTCGAGACCAAAAGTTTTTGTTTTGAGAGCAAAAACAATAGTTTCATAAGCAAAACTAACAAATAATTCTTTCTCAGTTTATATATTTTTACTTACAAACTTCATTTTTGCTTGCAATGCAAGAAATTTGCTCTCGAAACATGTTTATTGGTTTGCATAATAAAGACAAAAATCTACCTTCATAGAGTATTGGCTGGCCATGCCTCCAGAGCACCCGGTGTATTGGCTCACACTCCGGCCATTTCAGCCAATCAGATATGGAGGACAATTATAAGGCCTCTTTCTTTGTGCTCTCTCGGGGGCTGACTTTTGTCCATTGAGGTTTGTGGTGGGGGAAGTGGTACTGAGGTAAGGCTGGGGTACCCCGTACACGCATACACACAGAAACTTCACTAGGGTTGTTGCCACTAATGTATTTCTATTACATTTGGACACTTTTGTAGAAGAGAGTCAGGCCTTTTGTTTTCATTTTTCTTTCCACACAGTGTTGAGCTAGGCCTGATTTTATTGTACTTTGCTTATTTTGTTTGGCACAACCCCCACAGTTCACTCTCCCCCCCCACCTTTTTCAAACCTACCTCTGTTATGTTCCTTTTGATTTAGGTATTGTAAATAAATCTACCTTCTTTAACTGCCTTACATTATTGTTTCCCCCTTAAAAGAAGGAAACGTAACAGTATCCTCATCAAATGCAACTTATTTTAAGTCGCTTTGGATAAAAGCGTCAACTAAATGACATGTAATGTAAATGTTGTGAATTCTTCACGAGAGAATGTTGACGCTTCTATTTTGAAATTTTAATTTGATAGCGCATGTTTCCACTTCCGGTAGCGCGAATAATGCAGTAATACAGACAGTAATTAGATTGAGTCATTGACGATGCAAGTCCTGTTACCTCAACTGCTCACACTGTTAAAGCTAAGTGTGTTTTGCGTGTTTACTGTCAGTGTTAATTCTGTTACGTAGCCATTCCATAATAGCTCAATGTTGAGCTAAGTGGCTAATCTGTCAAGTTATTTGTATTACCTCTTTGCTAACTACTGTCAATTATTCAGACCAGGCCAACACTTTAAGGGCTTAAATGAGGATACACATTAAATTACGTAATACATTTGTTGGGCACAGCAATATATTTAGTTAATGGCGAGTGTGAAAATAAATCATTGACATCAATAGAATTATTAATAAGCATTAAGATAATTCACAAAATAAATAAATAAGGGGGCACCACTCTAAAAAAGGGACTAATAATCAAACTATGAATCAAGTCTCATAATTCACTAGATACTGTATAGGGATAACCAATGCCATGCAGAATTACATTATGAGGTTTGGACCTTTGATGTGAGGACATTACAGTTACTGAATGTAAATCCAATGTTGATTCTTGAATGTTAATTTAATACCTCTGCACTAATAAGTTACCTTAATGAGTACGTTAAAAACCAATGTATTATAGAGTCACCTGGTAGATATCCCAATGTTGATAAAAGATCCTTCAACTTTCAACAGATTAGAAGCTAGAGGTAGGTTAGAATGCAAATTGATCTGATGACGGAGCATTGAAATATAATAATTGCTAATGATAAAACTAGGAGTTCATTAGGTTTAGCTAGGATATTTGTCACATATATGCAAAGTAGTCCGTAATGTCATTCAGTACTTTTGAGCAGACTTAGCTACTTTCTTTTGAGTCCTTCTTCAGTGAAGGAATAACTGTCAGAGATCTCTGGTGGGCAAACTATATTAGTGACATGGCTCCTTAATGACTCTCTGGACTGCTATCACTTGTCGGAAGCTGAGAACAAAACAAATACAGATCTGTCTCCATCACCTGATGAAATCTATTACTTGTTAGACAAAGTATGAAACCATGTTGGACTAGTTATTTTTAATCTATTTTGGTAGTTGGTAAGTAGGTTACTGGCAGGATTCCTTTGTATACGAGTGAATGCACCTACTGAGCTGTTGAGGATCATGAGGCACTGGTCGAAGTGGTGATGCTCCATGGTGGAGTGGCAGTAGAGCTGGGCCAGTGGGTGGTCGCTCCTGGACACACACACAAGAAGAAGAACACAGTGTGGATGCACTGTGCTTCCACACATGTACATACATTCATATATACAGCGGGTGAAATAAGTATTGAACACGTCACCATTTTTCTCAGTAAATATATTTCCAAAGGAGCTTATTGACATGACATTTTCACCAGATGTTGGTAACAAGCCAAGTAATACATTCAAAGAAACCAAAACAAAGAAGTTCAGAAATAAAGTTTTGTGTAATAATGTGAAATGACACAAGGAAAAAGTATTGAACTATTCAGCTGACAGCTTCAAGACGCCTCCTGAATAGTTGGTAGGACTAGAAATATATTTACTGGGAAAAATGGGACGTGTTCAATACATATTTCACTCGCTGTAAATGACTGTGTGGTGGCGGGCGTGGTTTCGGATCGGCTGCAGGGGGGAAGAGAGGGGGAGCCTTGGGAACGGGGCCGGGTGGAGGCAATGAACCTCAGCTGGGGGAAATAATTACTATTTGTGTCCCCATATATGACCCAGTGAGGCGGCGAGCGAGGGCGGAACGAGCGAGCGGGACGCCACACAAACGTGAAGCATGAGCATAACTTGCAACAGTTTAATAAAATATATTCTCTGCTGCCTTCTTCCGGAGCCCCTTACACCCACAGTGGTACAGACTGATACTCTCCTAGTGTACCTCTGTATGTAGGAGTTGTTGACTCCTCGGTGGTCCAGATCGTGGCTGAGAGTTGCAATCATCAGAGCCAAGACCTCCAGATCGCTGAGGTTATTCTGTCAGGAGATGGATGAGTCGAATGAGTCGCACACAAGCTACATAACATAATGCCAAATGACAATTTTTGGACTAATTAAACCAAAAAAAAAGTTGTGTACACTTGTGCTGTTGGCGGTGTGCGTCTGAACACAAAACCTACAGTGAACAGCACATCCGTTTGTGCCTATGACATAACAGCTTCCCAACATATTGATGGTTTCCAATATATGCAGAAATTATTGTTTTTTGCATATTTCTGTGTTTTTGAAACCGCTAGTATTCAAGGTTCTCCATTTTATCCCATTCTTTGTGTTCAAGGAGATGATTTAGATTTGGATCAACCATTATATATGGCTTTTAATTTAACCCAGCTAGAAATCACACAAATTCAGGGTAAATTATTACCTTGTTCATCATCGGGGTTATATTGTTGAACAAGATTGCAAATTCAATTATTTTCAGCAGCAAGCTATCCATTCATGCTATTCCAAATTTCGCACCATATGACAAATTAGCTCATCCTAAGCAGTGATGGGCGGTTCTGACCTGTAGGTGTCCCGATTTAAGGAGGGTGAACATGCTCTGGGCAGTGTTAAAGGCGTGTCTCCAGTTGTGATACGCCACATTCTTTCTGTAGTTCTTCTTCACACTCAGAACCCACTGGCACAAACTCTATAGAGGTGGGAAAGAGCAGAAAGTTATATTTGAACAAATAAGCAATTTTATCAGGATTGGCTGTGTAAGCACCATGAGGGTTTTTGGCTCTCACGAGAGACGCAGATAATTGTTGGAATGCTAATTCAACATTGAAAGTATTGTTCTTCAAATCTTTTTTCAAGTTCTTCCACGCCACTGTTCAACTCCTTCATAATTTCAGATATTTCAAATATTTAACTATACTAAATATTTAATATTTAACTTTTATAACACTGTTTTCCCAATGGAGTTATTCAACTTTTAAGACTTCTTCTTCCTCAAACTTTCAGCTACAGCCATCCTAAACTGTCAACATGTCAACAAAAGCCTAAACTATTTTTTTATATCGATTCTATCCATCGATGATATTTATCTATAACTTTCTTCAATATCACTGATGTACATGTGACGTAAGACTATTTCTGAGATTTACATTAGTGTGAATGGGGCCTGTTAGAGTGGACACTGAAGAGTTAGAAGGGAGAGCAACGTCAAACAGAGGTTATCTTGATAGGCCCAGAGTGCCTTCGAAGTCAGCTGTCTGGTGATATAGTTTCTCTGGATGGAATTGCTCTGGTTTTCTGTATCTAGAGAATCTTTGAGTTCTCTTTGACCAGAATGTGTCATTTAACTTTCAGATAAAGCAGACTTCAAAGACTGTCTTTTTTCATCTACGTAAGAAATTGAAAATCAGAAACTTCCGGACTCAAAATGATGCAGAAAAATGAGTTGTGGAATGTGTTACTTCTGGACTATATTACTGCAATTCTTTATTATTAGGCTTCTATTATAAATCTCTTCAGTCTCTCCAGTTGATTCAGAATGCTGCAGCATGTGTATTAACTAAGAAAAGGGATCACATTACTCTTTTATTAGCTTCTCTGCACTGGCTCCATGTTTAATCAAGAATGGAATTTAAGGTACTTCTCCTCACTTACAAAGCACTTGCTATCGTACCAGGAGGAGCTTATCATACCATATTGCCCTACAAGATAGCTGCACCTCATAAATGAGCCTTCAGTTATCAAGCCCCTCTTTTGTGGAACCAGCTTCCACATTAACATTACCTTACATGTTATTTAGCTGACACTTTTATCCAAAGCGACTTACATTGCATTATAACCCATGCATTACTTTTTTTGCCTGGGGAGCAATTAGGGGTTAGGTGTCTTGCTCAGGGACACTTCGACATGGCACATGGAGCAGCCGGGTTTCGTACCACCAGCCTTGCGGCCCCCAGCATACTGCTCTACTCCGTGCGCCACCATCGCCCTTTCAGTCCGGGGGGGGGGGGCAGACACAGTCACCTCATTTAAGATAAAGGATAAAGGACTTTCCGCTTTGAAATCGCTTATAGTTAGGGCTATGAGGACAACTCGCAATTTGACTACTAATTGTATTTGTTGTAGGAATTGAAATAGATTTAACATATTTTACATTGTTCATTGATACTGAATGGTACTAGAGAATTATTATGTGAACAAGGCATCAACGAGATTTATCTTGGATAGGATTTATCTTGTGGCAACCAAAATAACAATTAAACTGAAACTTCTTACCGTATATTTCATCTGGAAGTTTTGGACCAGGTTGAGGTCGACAAACATACGAATAGTAGCCTGCGTGGTTTCGATGTCTGACAAGTCAAAGTCACTGAAGCTGAAGTCCATAAGACGCAACGACTGGGCTGATGGCACTGTGGACACCTTCAAATAGACACACACACAAACACATTCAGGGAGGCTCAATGATTTAATGATATACAGGCATGAATACAAATGTGTATTATATTCATTATTTAGTTTGTTGCTGTAGTTGTAGTAACTGCTCAACATGTACTGTATGTAGCGTTCTCTTGGGTGGAACGTATCCTTAAAATCCAGCCTGTGTCCTAGATACCAAGTGACACATCCTGTCTCTGGCCCCCGAGGGAGGCCACTTAATCAGGTTATGCTGTTAGTTCAGACACTTCTCCACACGGAGAGGAGAAAACAACAGCAGGTTTTGAGAACGTAACTGGTGCGAAAGATGGTTCTTATTTGTAATGTTGCCTTGATGTGCTGTCAGAAAACCACTTATATGATAACAGGTGATATAATAAAGAATAATCATGAAAGAGCTCTGCTGCAGGTATAAAATAATTCACATCTTGTGTAATTTGTGTACAAAGTCAGAGGACCAATCATACAATAGGTTCAAAAGAGCGTGTTACCTCCAATTATTGCTTCTTGACTGACTATGACTGATTTCCATTTTTAATTACTGATTTCCATTCACCCTCATAGTGCAGCACCTGTTCTGATCAATTACCATGCATTTACAGAAAGAAATATTGTTTTAGATATTCACTAACAATAGAGTGGGAATCAATGTTCATGTGGGCATGTGAGTGTGTATGGTTAAAATAATAAATTTTAATTTACCACTGTTACCTGGAGTTCCTGCGATTCTTCCTCCGCGGCGGAGGCGTGATACGATAACACCTGAAAAAAACATGCACATGAAAAAATATTAATTTGGTATTATTTCATTTAATTTTGCTCCGTGCCACTAGGGGGCTGTATGTGCTTTGTGGCTCAGCCGACCTCGGATCAGCACAGGTAGGCCATTTAACCTGCAGGAATTCCAGACACAGGTGTTGCTAATTTGGGAAGAAAACAGTTTTCGACTGTGCCAGTGTGCGTGTGTGCCTTTGTGGTGAGCAATGCGGTTTGTTATTTTGGTTTTTTGCCGCTGTATGATATTTGGATGTAAAATAAACATGCAAGATAATTGTAACAATCACAGAACTCTCCGTTTTGCTGTGTTCGAGCGCACCGGGCGCACCTCTAAACCTATCCGCCGTATTAGCAACCAGTACTAGACTTCGTCAGTACAGTAAGGTATGCAGACTTTGTATCGCATTAGGCGGTCAAGCTGAAAAAGTAGGCCTGACGGGCTAGGGCTCTCTCTTTTGGCTGAAATGACTTGTCAGTGTCAGGTGGAGATGAGTGACAGTGCCTTTTGTGTAGCAGACATGGAGGGTGGTTCCCATCTAAAAAAAAAGCTAAACAGAGGATATTTTATCAACAGGTTATCAGAGTGCTATGACTGTTGTGCAACTTCTGACCGAGGAGGAGCAGGGTTCCGTTTATTTTTTTCATCATCTACTCGAGTGTTGTGGACTCGGAGAAGGCTTCCCCTCACAGAACCATGGGCTTTCTGCGAGGGGTGTACTGTGGGTGTATGGGAGCCTCATGCTACAAGACATCTGTAAAGCTACGAAATAGGGAGAATAGACTATGGGGAATAATGTAACACCCTCAGCCATCAGTCAATCATTTTCTATACCAACTAACCTAACCCTTCAGAGCAGATAAGGAGGACATGGGAACTTCTCACAGAAAGGCTTCTGAGTGGTTTTATACTCAGGACATTCTTCCTGCGAGACAAAAGTGCTAACCACTACAGCCCTGTGCAGCCTAGTAATGTAATGTATATTTATGAAAAGATATATAAAAATGTAATTAACAACTGGGACTACGCTATGGTACAGGTGTCATTGTGTATGGTAGCTTCTATCATCAGTGAATGACTGGGTGTGAATGGGTGAATGATAACATTAAGAGCTTGAAGTATTCAGAGGACTAGAAGAGTACGGTACCGTCCATTTACCCATTACAGCAGTTAGAAGTAATGGAAACTGAGTTTCACCTTTTTACTTCAGCAGCACACAGTCTGTGACTGTTGCACGACTGATCAGAGAGCTGGTGGAAATATGGGACGGGTCCAATGTTCCGATGTATATGAACTGTGATTCAGTTTGAGGTTTAAGTTGGTAGATAGGGTAGGGTGCTACTTCCCCTTTAAGGAGTGGCAGCCGCTACAAGATGGCTGCTAAGGAAGGAACTATAGCGGACTTAAGGGTGGGACAAGCCGAAGGAGAGAAGATATCGGGCACCGTTTGTAAAATGTTGCACGTTCTAAAATCCTGCGCAGTTTTCGTACATTTAGCGTTATCATATGAATAAAAAAAGCAGAAGCAGAGAATTACAGGAAGGCCCATGTTATAGAATGGGTTTTTCATGTATGGGGTTATCTGTGATTTCTTCTTGAAGTCACATGACCGTGTAAAGTGTAAGCTGTTGAGTTCTGGAGCAGGAGTCGTGCAAACAGGCTGATGTATTCTGGCAGTCCTGAATAAATAAGTTCTGTGATACCGTCTTAAGTGCTTATTGTACTTATAATGGCACTTTTCTATAACATGTTTTGAAACTGCTTATTTGATGAAAATTGTACTTTCTTGTTTCTTGTTCTTCTGAGTTTGTATCTCTATGTGGAAATGCACTTATTGCAAGTCGCTTTGGATAAAAACGTCAGCTAAATGACATGTAATGTAACCCACCAAGATATCAGAGCCCACAACAAAGAGCAACTGGGGCCAAGGACTCAGCCGGGTTAACTTTTTGTTTGATTAAGGAATCATTTTCTCCCTTTGATGTGTTTTTTTTTCTCCACCCTAGCTGGCCATAAGGACCGCCTGTGACTTTATAATGTGGTTGAGAGAGGCTTACCTCCAGAGTGACTTCTTGCTTGGCCATTGCTCTCTCCACAGTTTCATACATCTGGGTGTTCTGAATTCCAAGACCACAGAAGATGGTGAATGCCTCCAGGAACTGCTCATCGTTCCTGTTGAAGGCTTTAACACTGCTTGATGCTTCATCCATTTTGTTCACCAACTGACATACACCTACATAGACAAACACACACACAAACGTTCATCACTTGAAGTTAGATGGACACTAAAATCTAGTTCATTCATTATCATGCAATTTCAGCTTTTTACTTATCGAGTACAAGTTGCAGTTTAACGTATTTCAAAGTTCAAAGGGCCATCACTTCATAATTCTATGCTACTAGACATTCGGAAGCTACTTTCATATTAATTATTTTATTATGGCAATAAAACATGTTCTTTGAGGTCACAGTGACCTTTGACCAACCAATTCTAATCAGTTTATTTTCCATAAACAGGTATGTACCGGGACGACTTGAATTGACGATTGACTATTGACAAAATGAGGTAAGTTTTGTTTGCCTGACACAAACATGTGCGTTATAGAGACAGAGAGCAGAACATTGCATCTCTAATACTAATAATGTATTCATAAAGCAAGAAAGAGCTAATGTGAATGAATACCATTGTAATACATTGAGCTGTTTCGAACTTGCTCATCACAGGACTCTTAAAGGTTAGAGGAGAAGCAGTGATGACCTGTTCCGTTTGATTACTGAGGGACTTCTTCCACGGTCATTAGTCCTCTTTAACTGTTGGAGCTGCTATCAGCTGATTATGCTGATGATAATCACTGGATAGGGTGCAGTAGCCAGACCAATTGTGGATGGTTAATGAAAGTGGCAGAAAGATGCTGGCTTAATGGGCATCTAACCTAATGGTGATTTTACATCACTGCCTTAAAAAGGAACATAAAAACCACAGATGCACTTCAAGTACTGAACAACTTGGATTAATCGCCCCAGTATTCACCTCCTGTATATATAGTATTCTGGGCTTCACCGATACTTGTGTTCGCCGATATGTGATGCAGACGTTGCAGATGTATTAAACTAGCACATTTTGCCACTAACTACACATACAGTCTGTCTTTGTGCTGCATCTTATCTTTTAAATGAAAACATATAGTCCATGCTAGTTTTCTCCCAACAGATCTTACTGCAGCTAAGCTTTTGTCATTAACAGATGAAAAAGGTTGAGTACTTTAAAGCATGCTCCACCAGAAAGAGATAGAGAGAGATCCCACCTATGACTTTGTCCTTCTTGTCATTTCTGATGGGAGTGCAGAGCAAGCTCTTTATCTGGTTGCTGGTGTGATCTGGGTTTTCCCGCTATGAGAACACAGAAGGGATAATTAGTCACTTTGGGAAAAGGAAGAAATAAGAAATAAATGATATACTGACTGTCCATGGGAAGCGTTGGTCCTTGGTGACGTCTGAAATGTTGAGAGACTGCATGGTGTTTTTGACATACTGGGCGTACATGTAGTTAATCTGATTGACATCACAATCCCTGAGGAGACACAAAATAACACAACCTTGTAACTTAAATTTAAAAAAAAGCCAATCTGATCGAAAACCCTTGGACTTCCACATGGTGAAGGGGAAGGCAATATACAAAAAGTGTGTGAAAGCACTCAACAAGAAAAAATCTGAACTTGGAAATTGGCGTGAACCCAGTGTAGAGGGTTTTATACAAACCTCCCATAAAAAAAGAGAACGGGAGATCTTCAGTGGAGGATACTACACGGTACCAATTCGGTTAATGCTTTAATTTCAGTTATTAATCCCACAGTTTCCAAACAGTGCCCTTTCTGTGAAGAGGAGGAGACTGTGTTCCACTGTTTTTATTATTGTGAGAGGCTCTGTAACCTGTTTAACACCCTGCGTGCGGAATGTTTTAAAGGGTTCGTTGAGACCTGGTCCAGGGTCACCTTCATTTTAGGAGCTAGCTACGAGAAAAACGCTTCTAAATGTAAACTGCTGAACCATTTGGTTGAAGAGGCAAAACTGGCAATCTATACCAGCAGGAAAAACAGAGTAGAAGACAGAGTAGACGATGTCAGACGAAACTCCGTCAAACCAAACAGTACAAATGTCTACTTGTCATTACGACGTTGTTATTTATGTTCCAATGGTAGTGCCTAAGCTAGCGATAAAACTGCTAACGTTAGCTTGAGCAACACGGAGGAAGAATGACTCTGTTTCGTCTGACGCCGTTTTGTTTGACGCCGTTTGGTTTGACGTAGTTTTGTCTAAGAATGACGGAGGTTTTTCTGAGACCTGACACCGTTTCGCCTGAGTCTGAGGACTTTTGGTCTGAGACTGACGCCTTTTGGTCTGAATCTGATACTTGAGTCTGAGATCTGAGGATGTCCGAAAATGAACACCGTACACCTGGTTTCTGTCATCCCTGACAGGGTTGCAATTTTTTAGAGGTACCCATTTTTACCCAAAATAAAATAGCAATACAATTGACCTAATTTATGTGCAAGATATTTTCCCCACATTTAACAGCAGGATCAAATCCTTTTTCATCTGATTATTTCTTAGGTGCAACCATAAAAATTTTCAACGTTCCGTGCCAATAAAGAGCCAGTTTGTAATTATTTGGGTTTATTGTCGCTGTTGTCGGCCACAGCCACGCCATCCAAAAAAACCAGTTTTTTTACACACACGTAAGAACTCAACTTCCCACAATTCACACTTCCTGTGTTCCCCAAAATCTACCACATTAAACCAGAAGTGGCGGTACCCCAACCCTGGCCTAAGTAACAGTAACCATAACCATATACATTTAGGAACTTAAGACACACTACAATATATAGTGTCCTATTTTTACAACTCTTTCGCAAATGTATTTGTTACTGGCCAAACCCTAGAAAAGAAAAACACCACATAGTTGAGTTACAGTTTAATGCAAACACAACTCAAATATATATGCACACACACAGTCCAATTGTTGTGCTTGGACTGAGATCAAGATAGCATTCATATGCTGCGTAGCAACTAGGGAGGCAAGGCTTCTCTGGAGACTCATTGCATCTTAAATCAGATTACCGATTTGTTCCTCGATGCTGGAGCTCGAGTTGATGTCAGGAAGCTCTGCTGCTGTAGCCTTCATCAACCATTTTCGTCTCATACCGACCCTCTACTATAAATTCCTAAATCCTTGGTTGTCCACTTTTTTTTGTGCCCTCCCTCATTTCTCTTGATTAAAAATGAACTGGTCCCCAGCATAAAATCAAACCAGGACAAAATAATTACATAATTTGGGCTCCACCTAATTTTATTTTATAAAAATACATTACTACGGATGTAAGGGCCAAATAGTTGCAAATGTGTAGTAGCAGAACTACTACAGTGAGGTACTGTGTGAACTGCTACTCTACATTTGCCACTCATAGCTGTCACATGCAAGAAGACTGCTTATTGACCTGAATTTTGTGATCATACAGACGCAATGCAACGCTATGCTATGTAACGCTGTCCTGGCTCTATTACAATAACAACATAAGTTAAAGGAACACTCGTGTACATGTTCTTTTCACATTGAGAACTGACTTGTTACAGGTACGCTAGGGTACTCGACAACTTTCATTACTTCAAATAACGTATTGATTAAGTATATAGGCCTATTTAGATGAATCCAGGAAAGCTGGCTTGTTACCTGCATCATCGTATTTGAAAGCACATACTTCCTGGATGGATCCTGATTGGTGTTGCAGCCGCGAGGCACTGATTTGAGGGTCACAGACCATACAGCGCAGATGAAAATAATTCAGACTACAGCGTTTATATGTTCAACAATATAAAACGTGGTCTTAGGTGTTTTAAAATTTATTTCGGATTATTCCAACGGAAGAATAAAAGGCGCAGGGAGGTGCGTAAACACCACTTCAAGGTGCATAAAAGCTATTTACAAAATTCCAGAGGTGCGTAAACAACGTTTATCTTCGGGACTGTCTACGGGACTATCTACGGGACTGACAATTTGTATACCCTTCTTGACCGGGTCAAAGACAGTCAAAGGCGCACACATCACGATAAACAGATTGGGATGGAGGAGACAAATTAACCCTAGTCTGAGAAAAGGAGAATGGACCAGAAAGCTGGCAATCAAATGTATTTTTGGTGAAGAAAGCGGATAATCTGACGAAGGTCCCATGGCAATGCAAATCTGCACTGCAAATTTATTAGATTTGGACTGAGCAGCTTCATCTTATCTTTTATCTTCTAATAAAACCAAAAATGATTGGGCACGTTGACACTTTTATGATGCCAACATCTCTTTTCTCTTCTTCATCCTCTTTGAGTGTAGATGCTGTAGGATGATAATAACTCCTAACTCTAAACAGTCTCTCTGGGTGAGGGTAGGGTAGGAAATATTAGCGCTAAGACCCGCTGGAAACAGATAGTGTATGTATTAGAGTCAATGTTCAGGGCTTTTAATTAAATAAGTTTCAGTTGAAGACAGTCACCCTACCTTTTGGGGGCATCAAGGACTTCACGTAGCTCCTCGTATTTCATATAAAAGACACTGGAGAAGGAGTTCTGCAAAAATAATAAAAACAAGTTAGTGACTGATGTTTTACAGCTTAAGTAATATGGCTAGGACTTGCTGAAGCCATTAGAATCAGGTCAAACCGGATGAATAAATACAGGGTTTTAATTGGTCTTTAATTCTGACCTAAAAAAAGGTCCAACATGTTTTTCTGCAGCCTGCAGGTCCACCCTGCTTGTTTTCTTTCTTACTGGGTCCTTTCTCATTACCTCCAATTAAGCCATTACTGCTTCTACCAACTTCCAAATACTGTAAGTTAAGCAGCCATATCATGCACACTGCTTTAATAACAAGAAAAAGGGAACATTGATCTATTACCCTAGAACACATATGTCAAACTCGCGGCGTCCAGTGCGGCCCGCCGCCGGAGTGCGTACGCTGGGTGACAGCAGTCAGCGAACCCTGGGCCATGCCGTTCTGGAGTTTATTTTGACATGGCAGTGCTTGTTTCGCCTTTACCTACCATGTAGGGTCTTGTTTTCTCTCAACCTGAACTCCCACTCGGAAGCAATAGATCCTTTTTCATTTTTAAGAGGTGGGGAAAGGATGTTAAAGATGGACTTCTGAAGGCTTCTTGGTTTTGGAAAAATCTCCCCTTCCCCCTTACATGAACATATACACAGCTTCACTTTATGGCATTAGGGTAAAAAGGCTAATAAAATTGTTTTAAACAAAAAAGGGACCTGGCTATGTTACGGCATTCATTTGGGGTCACTTTCGAGCGGAAAAGTTATTAAAGGATAACACAGAATAATGGAATTTTCTTTGGAATGTAAGAATTTTTAAATAAATCACACTGGCCTTCTCATATTGTTTGGAAGCATCAGTCAAGGTTTTTATATACGGTTTGGAAAATATTTATACCCCTATTTATTCATAATATTTGAACCCCTGCCGATTTCGCAAGTTTGGCCACTTTCAAAGAAATGTGTCATCTATAATTATGATGGTAGGTGTATTTTAACAGTGAGAAAAAGAATATCAACAAAGTATAGTGGCTGCAAGCACACGGGAAATAATAATGTCTAAGAAATCTGAGCAAGAAAACTGCCAGAACTTTTTCTCAAATGCTTTCATAGCAAATGAGCTGCTTGCAAGTAACTGTTTTTTACTGCACGTATTATCAGCCAACACCCCCAAACAACCACCCACACCCCCTGCCTTCTTCTAACAACTCCCAACAATCTCCCCACCGGTACTGAGGATCTGCGAAGAGGAGAGTTGGTTCTTTCCATGACTGAAGACCAGAAAGACACAACAGGTCATCAAACCGGCTGCTGGTCAGCCTGAAGCAGCGCTGGAAGTGGCGTCCTCCAGCCGCACTTCCTGGAGGAGTCAGTGAAATTAGACGAATGATGCCAAACACAAAAGCGTTTGCGGACCCGACGTTTGCGTTATTCACATAACAAATAACGAGCAGAGATAGTGTTTATTTATTTCTATGGTGGATAGCGAAAAATATTATAACGTTCTCTATGGAGACAAGTAACGGAGATGAGCCACACCCCCTTCCAGGCGTGCTTAAAGCGGGACGTGAATTAAACGAAATTAAAGCAACAATCAGCGTTGGACGGGTCCTCGCTACTTCTTGCACGTCGGGGTACTGGCCGGACGGTTACAAATGCAGAGGAACCCTGCAGCCGTCGGACGAAGCGTTCGCAAGTCAGTGGTCATTAACCGCGTGGAGCAATGCCAGGAATCCGGCTTTGCAAACTTTATCTTTGACATTATCATGGTCTTAGGCCTCTTCTGATGCCTCTCGAAATACCATACATGACCATACATGAGCCAATTTCCTTCAATCTTTCAATCACCAGGCTACATTTTGTCATTTTCAGATTAGATTTAAAAGGAAACAATCAATACTTTCATGACCAACCCACTTTAGGTTGATAGTACACATCCCCAAGGTGTCACTTGGGGATAACCAGGACATTCTGCTGTACCATCCCAAAATAAAAGCCTCTTAAAATACCATACATGAACCAACTTCGTTCGAAATCATACAAAAGGTGTTTTTTTTTAAGTGCCCTCTACGCACATAGTTTAATATTTCTTTCGGCAACTTGCAATTTTTAAAGCCCAAGGTCTCAAGAGCAAACTGCGTACATTTAAGAAGAATCGGGTTTAATCCCTGGGAGGAGTTTTGTCTTTTGCAACTCTAAGAAATGATAAAATATGCCAAAAAGGCACATCTTTAATGATTAAATTCAGCGCCCTCTAATCTTCAAAAACTATGATAAAATTAGGGTGTGTTCAGGGGTTCAATGTTTACACATCCTACAATTTTGTGAGGGCAGGCCAAGCCATTTGGAGGTTATAAAACTTGCAAGAGTAGGCCACACCCCCTTAAAACCTAAAACCATAAGAGAGGTTAGAAATGATCATATGGATGTTTAAAGGATGATAAGATCATGCTATATAAGAAATATGGAGTAGATCAGATAAAGTATGATCGAGTTAAAACAACTTCCACCTTCGTGGCGATTGGTGTTTTTTTTAAAATCCTCCCTACACACATAGTTTGGAAATTCTTCCGGCAAAATGCAATTTTTAGAGCCTAAAGGTCTCAGGATCACACTGCGCGATTTTGAAAAGAATCTGGTTTAATCCCTGGGAGGAGTTTTACAACTGTAAGAAATCATGAAAATAGGCCAAAAACAGGCCAAAAAGGCAGATTTTCAGACACGACTTGCAGCCCCCTATTCTTCAAAAATTAGGGTGTGTTCAGGACTTCAAGTTTTACATATGCTATCTGTTAAAAATCTGCCAAATTAAGCCACAGCCCTTGTGAAGTTAACTAGCCCATATATCATCTAAACAATGAGCACTATTCTTTTATATCAAGGGCACATTGGCCCATTAATGATCCACCGACGGTTTCGTGACAGTCAGACTCAGCGTTTAGGAGAAATTGCCAAAAATGTGTTTTTCACAAAATTCAAAATGGCGGAAACTCTAGTTAGCCCTGTAAAGCCCAAACCATTAAATAATTGACAGAAAATTCCAATTCTTTGAAACTGGAGCCTTTATTGGTCCTTCTGAACAAATAAAAAAAAAAAATTCAAATATCAATTTCCATATAGGAGTTTTAATTTGTATCATATTTGATACAACGGGTCACAATGCTCAAGATTGTTGTGTTTCTTGAACAAACAATACACAAACAAATCCAACAAAAACAATGCAGCAATGGAACTGGCAGGGTGGAAGTCTGGAAGACATAACATTTCAGTTATTTTTACTCATTTTGCGGTTCACAACCTTTTTATTTTGAGTTATGGTAGGCTTGAAAACAGTTTCTGTCCTTGTTCAGACAAAGATGCACTCTGCATTTCTCACAGTACACATGGGCAAAGTGGCCTACGCAGTGCTTGCATCTCTGTCGGGTTTCCCATGTTGGGAAATGATAAAGGCCATCCTTTCTCACATCAGGGGGCAGCTCTGGGGTTTTCCTCTTCCGGGGAGGGGTTGGCGTTGCTTCTGGAGAGGAGAGTGGTCTGCTACACTTTTTTGTTTCAAATGCTCCACCAATGGTACTGATGTAAAGAAGTTGTCAGCAAAAACTTTGTGATTTTTTCCTCCTGGAAGGGTTGAAGTCATTTTCAGGACAACATCTCCTGTAGCACCAACATCAGATTTCTCTTTGTCTGGATTTTCTCTCCCTTGGCACACGTCAAAGTCATAGAGATAGCCACTTTGGCCGGCACGTCCCCACATCTTGAACCCCCACTTGTGAGGTTTTCCTGGCATGTAGCATCGTAGATTTGATTTTCCTTTGAAAGGCACCATGATTTAATCAACAGCGTGACATTCTTCAGGAGGTACGCAAAGAAATCGTTGCCGTAGTTTCTCTCACCATGGCCTTAGTTTCCACACTTTATCCTTTTTTGCATCCTCATCCACATTGAGGTTGTCCTGAAAGTGAATCAGCGTCAGCAAATCCAGGAATCGACCCCGTGACATCACATCACACACTGGGGGGTACCTTGTCTCCATCTCCCAGTAAGCTCGTACGTTGGGCATCTGTACTAACCCCATGTGCATGTACATACCCAGAATTTTCTCAATTTCTTGGGCATTTGTGTTCACTGATTTTCCATTTTTCTGAACACTGTACAAGTTTGTTTCTTCTGCAATTTCCTGTAGCATTTCCTCAGTCACAAAATCTTTGAAATACATATATGGTGTCCAGTCAAGCCTCTCTTCAGAGTCTTCCTCAACACATTCCACAAACTCAACAGATGGAGGTTCAAACTGTCGTCTTCTCCACTCCTTCTTTTTCACTTTGCCCCTTGCAAATTGCTTTGGTGTTGTGTCCTCTTCTGGGACTTCTGGGACTTCATCATCATTTTCCTCTTCCTCATCATCACTACTATCTGGGTTTTCCCCAGTCCCTGCAGTAGGAGTCCATTCCTCATCCTCATCCTCATCTTCCCCGAGCTGCTCCATGTCACTTGAATTCCCATCCATAATCATCTTTAGAACATCTTCAACACTGATTTTTTTTGCCATCTAAAACACACATGCACACAAAAAACTGATTATTGTGTATTTTTTTCTTTGAATTGGTCAGTTTTTAGTGAAAATCAGTAAGCAAAACGAAGTTGCTATCAATCATACTATTGCAACACCAAACTAGTCATCAATCATCATGATACAACAAGTTGCATATCTGATTTTTTGCTCTGAATGTACCAAATAATGTAATTTAAACATTTAATTAGTTTACTTGAAAAATAAAAAGACAGTATGTTGCTTGATATTATTTATAATGCATGAAATACAATAAAATTACAATTGACTGATTTAGAGTTACATGACCTTATACACCCGCTGTATCAAATTTGATACGTCATTTTTAACACGGTTTTACCAAAACATAGATTATGAAATATTAAGTAATTTCACATTGCACCAACCCAGTAACTGTTCCTATTGACGTTTCACACACACAAAAAAAAAATCTTACCTTAACTTTTCCAAAATTGGCAAAGTTCTTCTTGAAAAATCACACCTGTCCACTTCCTGATTAATAGCAGTCTTGTAGAATGGCGGGAAAGGCCTCTAGTGAGCCGATTACTGCCCTCTGGTGGATTATCGTTGTAATGCATGTATATAATTGTATACATCGGGTTTTTCAAGAAAAAAATTGTCACAATGCTCATGTAGAGGGCTCAAAAACTTGTGTATCATATATGATACGTTTGGCGTTATAGGGTTAGGCACATTTGCATACCATGATTGACTTTTTTGTAGAACATGTGTGCCAATTTTCAAGTTGATCGGACATCGGGGGCGGAAACTGGCATAGTGTAGACTTTTTTTAAATTTCTAGAGGGTGCTATAGAGACATTTCTTTAAATCCAAATGTGAGACCCAAAAATGATCACATTTTTTAACAGTCCATATCAAATTTTACATTTTTTAAATAAGATAAAGGCCCCAAAAATGCCCTCAGTTTGTTAGAAGAATAATACTAATACTTCCTTGAAATACAATACTAGTCGTAGCGAGGACCCTAACTAGTCGGGCGAGTAAAGTGCGTCGACAATCCGCTTGGCTTTTGGTGTGAACGCAGCATAACAACGAAGCATTGAAGCCGCCCACATTAAAGCATCATATGGAAACCAAAGATCCAACGCTCTGGGAAAGCAGGTGGATATTTTTAAAAGAAAGAAAAATTGGCTACATATGCAGAAGAAGTCCGTCATCTCACCAACTGGTATTGTCAGGTAGTGTTGTTTTCTTGTGCAGGTTTACATCCAGATAATAAATAAATATCCTTGTGATGATTACTTTATCAGATTTTTGCTTGTTAAACTTTTTTTAAATATTATTTTTATTATTATTATTTTATTTAATCATTGAATACAAATCCAACCTAGAATGATATAAATTAGTTAATCCAAGACAATGTTAATATTTGAACGGGACCTGGGCCCCTTTGTACTTAAAAAGTTGGGCCCAGAGGTCAAAAAGGTTAAGGATCCCTGCTCTACACCAACGACTGACCTCAGAGGACCAAACTCCGGAAGTTCTCAGACAACACAACGGTCATCGGCCTCATCAGGCACAACAATGAGTCTGCATACAGACAGGATGTTGACCAGCTGGTCCTCTGGTGTGGTCAGGACTACATGGAGTTGAACAACACTGTGGAGATGATAGTGGACTTTTGGAGCCACCTGCAGTGGGCCTCTAACATTGACACCATCAGTGTAGAAGGCCCACTGAGAAGAACAAAATTATCCCAGTGGAGAGCAAGATATCAAAACCAATCATGCGCCATCCACACCCAAAAAACACATATTCTTGCTTGCAAGCATTGCATGCACATTTTAGACACACATATGCAAACATATACTAACAACAGAGCACATCACTGTTTCTAAACTAATGCTACACACTGCGGTAATGTATAGTAAGCCTACGCACCCTAACATCTTGAACAATTCTGTGTACCTATGTTCGTACATTTAAGTGTTAAAGACCAGCACTGTCATTTATTAGACTTCCTCTGGGAAAACTTCCTTCCCAGGATAAAGGTTATGTTAAAATCCAAAGATCTGTGGGTCCTGTTTAACACACTGCAGACTTGCATCACTGACACCTGTATACAGAGGGCCGTCTGGTAGATAAGGCCAGTAAAAGTGCTTAATCCCAGAGTAAATGTTTAGTAAGGAAAAAGACGAGGGAGAAGCGAGGAGGAATATAAAAGAAAAGCAGACAGCTAGTCTGGCAACTCTGAGGTCATTAGAAGGACACACACACACACACACACACAGTATAATAAAATGTATGTTTGTGTTAGTGAAAGAGGATGCGCGCGCACACACACACACACTTTATAATAAAATGAGATGTAACAGATTCTGTTGAGCATAGTGATTACAAGTAAATAAAACATTCTCCCAAATTCCAGAAAAAACCCCCAACATAAATTCATTTTCCTCTGATGTTGTATTTGTATCTATCTTCCGCCTAAATCAACTTAATGGAAGTCAACATAATTTGTTGTTCTCACAGCAGGGAAATCAGGGAAAACCCTGGGTCCTCAATGAGCCCCGTACAACATTTACACTCAGACCCAAACCATTTTATAGAAATAATGATACTGCATTTATTCATAGAAAGATTTTTTGTATGGGCGTTTTGATTGAGACCAGGCTTTGAATTGGATCTGTTGTGTGAGAGGGAACCAGTTAAGGTTCTGGAGGACAGCGTTGATGTGACCACAGGATTGGGAAAGGGTGAGCAGAGCAGCAGCGTTATGGATGTATTTTTTTGAGTTTATTCAGCACTTTAGATTAAGTGCCATACAGAATGCTGTTATTGCTGTGTTTGTTATGCAATGTTAAAAAACTAGCATTTGTCACACTACCAGGTTATAATAAATCCTGAGAAAGTTAAACACCAATGTTTTGTGACCTAATACAAACCATTTCAACAGTATTGCATTCCCATCTAGATCACCCAGACCTCAACACAAATATTGAATGGTGAATTTGCAATGTAGTTGATACTCAATGCCATCATCCCAGTGGAATGTAACACTGATATCTTCTTTTTGGTACTGCTGGTGGGGTTGACAATGACATAAAATGTTTTACAAAGTTAAACAAAATATTTCATTAAACAGACCAGTTTGTTTTAAGAATGGGAAATCCCTCTCAAAGGACTGAGAGCATTTGACAAAATAACATCATATGAGCAAACTGAATTGTATAGGTGGGTCCCTCTAAAACAGTGTTTCTCAACTGGTGTGTCGTAGTGGGTCGCGGGCCTTTGCATGGGAAAAAAAAATATATATTTTGAAGGGACTTTTTGTAATGCAGCGGAGTTTCGACCGGCTCGTCCGTCCATGTTTTCCGTCACACGGTACTCGTACCGTTGTAATGAAAAGAGATCTGAGCCAGAAGGCAGAGGTCTTGCTTTAACGATCAATCTTAGTTCCTACCCTCACCAATAGTCCTGAAGGATAGGTCATGACCAAAAGAACTAGGTCGTGCGGAAAAAAATGGATTTCCTCAGGTGGATGGCTGGCGTCTCCCTTAGAAACAGGGTGAGAAGCTCAGCGATCCGTGGAGACCCAGATTATGCCCCGCGACCCGACCCCGGATAAGCAATTGACGATTTACACAATATGCCCCAACATTAAAATTGACTGAACTGTTGTGACTGCTGCTACGTGCGCAAGTAAGCTATTTACAATCTTTCATAATGCCAGATGAGGACTTTAAAAATAAGTAACTTACAGATTTGATGTTGTGACTGTGTGCGTGCGTGCGTGTATGCTCACCATGGAGTCATCATCGGCGATGAAGACGGTACAAGCCTGGGCCTGCATGAAGGATAGAATGGTTCCTGCAATCTTCCTCAGCAAAACCTCTAGACACTGCTGTTCCTCAAAGATCAGACTGGCCAGGTCCAATAGCACCTACACATCCACACACACAGCCACAAACAAAAGAATGCATCATGTTGAGAGTTTTGTCCCAGCGACATACGCACACCTGCAGTGACACATTCACACTGACCTACCTGATTGCGTCTGTTTTCGAGTTGCGATGTCTCGTAGAGCTGAGCGTTGTGTAGGACAATGCCCGAGAAAGCTAAATAGGCTGAGAAGTCCTGAAGAGAAAGGAAATACCAGATGGAAGGACGCACACAGGTGGGACAGACAGACTGAGGCCAAGGTCAGTTTGATATTTACTGTACCTAGGAGACAAACATTTTGACATGGTTCAGGACAACTATGGTTTGGTTATCTCTCTGTCCAACCCATCAGGTCAAAGCAAAATCTTTCAAACATCTGAATTTAGACACATTAATTGGAAGGGGTTAATGTAGGTGAACCTGGGGACTTTACTGACCCTTTCATCCTGTTCACTGAAGGCACTGTCCTCCCCACCTTTTTTATTGATAGCCTGAGCCACTCCAACTACCTGAACAGAGGAAACACAACACAAATACAAAAGACACTTTTTTGCCTTCTACATCTTTTGGAGATGTGGTGAACAAAAGGAAATTGGAGCATACCATGACTTTTGAGGGACAAACAGGAGTGGTTATAATTCATTCAAACATGATGTCTTAATTTGTATTATAAACACAATGTGAATGTAAATAATAAAAACAATACATTGTTTTTAAAATGGAGCACAAGTGATAAAGTTTCCTCATCAACAATCTGAAGGAAACCAGACAGCCTGTCAACCAGGCTTGGGTAAGTAAAGTTGTTTGTTGGAAAAGGATGTGATTAATTAGTCACTTGGATCAGACGGAATGGATGTAATGTAAGATACATGTCTACATGGCTCAAAAGGAACTTGACACGTTTTTTTATTTTTTAGGATCTTTAACGCCATACAGCCATTAAAAGTATTTCGTTTAGTTAGACCAACCTAGACCAGCGCCGCCCCCAATGGTCTTCCAGTGGATGGAGTTTTTCAGTTGTCATGGGGAAACTTACATGCTATACATTCCTTATCTAAATTGAGCAATCTTTGTCACAACCAGGTCAAGTCCATCTGCTGAAGACGGCCATGACATGAGGCTGAAAGGCCTAGTAAGTGGACATTGTCATTCAGATTCCAATCATTTATCTTAAGATGGCTTTGTACACATCATATGTGTATGATGATCACACTGAGCTTGACAGACAACATCTGACAGCTCCTGTGTTTTCACTTACCTCGTCTCTGTGATTCTTGATAGGAAGGCAAAGGATACTCTGGGTTTTGTAACCTGTGATCAGGTCCACCTCAGCATTGAACCTTGGGTCCTGAGGAGGCATACAGAATTCCATTTCATCTTTAAAACATGAATTACAGTTAACAGAGGGTCAGACCTAAGCCTTGGGTCTGATGTCTGGTATCACTAATCACATATGTTCTGGTCCATGCTTTTGGCTACTGATACATTGAATTGTTGAACTTTAAACAAGGCACAGCAAGTCTGATTGTCATTTGGGTGATGTCTTTATTGAGCATTTCCACAAGAGAAGTGCCACAAACAAATTAGCTAAAATGTAAGCTTTAAAAATGTAGCATTACTCAATAACTAGCTCATGACCTGTACAAGTATAGCAGCGTTACTTCAGATGACAGATGTTTGCATATTTACTAATTAAAGGGACACCAGTTTAAACAAGTAGCCTATATAAACTACAAAGCCAAATGGAGGTATTGGGGAAAAAACCCCAAAATGAATTATTTATGAAATTATTTTGAATTTGCCTCTATGGCCAGCAATATCAAAATCAAATCAGCGAGCACAGTGAAAAAACCTTCCGTTAAGAGAAACTAATCATTTTGAAAGAGCATCGGCAATCAGCCACTTCAATAGAGACCCAATGTTTTTTGTATCCAATTGAAAATATGCATAAAACATAATATTCTTCATTAGCTTCACACATGCAGGAATTAGTGTATTCATTCCATTCCTCTCCAAAACCAAAGCATTACATGCATATTTTTGTTAGTGTTTGGTATCAATCACAAGGAGGCAAAAGATTCCATGGTATGTAAATATGGAGTTGAAGAGAGAGAAGTGGTTTCAGAAGGCATGTTAAGGACCAGTGGATGGAGAGATGTTTGTAGAGGACTGTGCTCCTTTTGGCCACCCTCCCACCCACCGGCCGACCTTTAAACACAGACAATTACCTCTCAACTCAAAGTGTGTGTGTGTGTGTGTGTGTGTGTGTGTGGCTTTGTAACCATGCATAGAGGATCATCACATATTTAAAAAAGTAAAAGTCTTCTCTTGGTAGCACTTTGCTGTGTGATGTAGTGATCATTTGATTTGATGATTTTCTTTTTTTTTCTTTTTTTCATTGTAACTAATCTGTTGCTCGGTTGTTCTGTCGACTGGATTTGATCTGGAGGACCCCCATGAAAACGAGATGCTGCATCTCATGGGGTTGATCCACTAATAAATGTTCATAAATAAATAAATCTTTTAATTAGCTCAATTGCTGACAGAGATAATCAAAATAGAGACAAACTTCTAATCTAAATATTCTCTCTTTGTTAGGAACCCGATCTGCAAATCTGTTGTTTGTTGCCCTGTCTGTTTTTTTCCATATAGTTTCCACCTCTGGGCCCCACCTTCAGCCCTGCCCCTCTCTTGAGAGCTCAGCTGTGGCTCATTGCAGTGATCACCTGTGGCGGATATAAGGCCTTCAGTGTTCCCAGGCGCGTCGTCAGTTCGTCCCAGTTCCCAGGCTGGTCTCAGGTGCGTTTACAGAGCTCTCGGAGTTTGTTCACTGGTTTGCTTTTTGTTTTTTGGGTCCTGCAGAGCCACGTAGTACCACGGAGTACACGGCGGTACGAGACTCGTGATTGTGGTGTCGGACCTCGGGCTTCCACACCAGAACCCTGCCCCATCTCGGACTACAAGAAGTCGGTGGAGTTGCCCTCCCGACCCCTGTTAAGCCTGAGGAGCACTTTGCTTTGCCTTTCGAAAGATCTGCTTTTGTTTTTGTTCACCTTTTTGGCACAGCGCAAAATAAAAGAATCGGCTGGACATAGTGCTGTTGTGTGCGTGCTTTTGGGTCCACTGACTACACACCCTAACACTAACTAAAAGTATATATCAGGAAGAAACCTCTGTGTTATAATCTGTATTCTGATTTCACTGTGGATGCCATTTGCTCTATAACTACACGATTACATATGCGTCAGGGGCCCAGCGGTCAGCCGGACACGCGGGTCAAAAAAGTGCCTCAACCAGTAATCAAGCAGATTCCTAAGCATGGAGCCAACCTCTTCGACAGAAGACTTGTTGTGAATCAATGAATCAATGATCAAAACATCACTCAAATAAATTGGATCACCCCCATTCAGTCAAGGCAAGATTGCCCTCCATGAGCCTTTTCATATGTGGCATGACAAGCTCTTTACCAAGTTAATTAATGAATAGCCACCATGCATTGTTAGCCCTCCTTGCAGAGAAGAGTTGCAATGATCAATAAGGTACACACTTGACACCTTGGGAAAGAAATTGATCACAACAGTTGCTGGGGCAGGTTAGATGAAATACCCAGAAAAATTGAAATGTAAAAGCATTGAAATCATAAGAAGTTACTACGTCTTTGACTTTATTGTGGGAGCCAAGTTTAGTAAAGAATGGAGCATATTTAGTATCTCAAAAGCACCTTTTTTTCTTATATCAGCTGGACACGCGCTTAAGAAGAGAAGAAGAAAATAAATCTGTGCCTCTGACAGGATTCAATCCCATGTCTACGGCTTGTCAGGCTTAGAGATAACAGTTAGGCCATCGGCTCTCTTGCAGTTGTGCAATCAAAACGTTAAATAAGTTGGATCACCTCCATTCAGTCATGGCAGATAATGCGATCTGTGGGGACTATTCATTTGCAGTTATTATTGAGTTATTCAAGACGAAGTCTCTGGAGGAACTACTAGCCCTTCTTTGGACGCCCTCCTGCCCCATCAAGTAACCATCAGATGCACTAAAGACAACACACACAAACACAACAAGCATAGAAAGCCAAGCACCTCATTGCAGGCTCCTCGGCATCCAAGCTGACAAAACAGCAGGGGATCCTCACCTCGTAAGCGTTCTTGATATTGAGCAACTGCCCTGTTGCAGCAACATGTCCCACAATGCCCTTGTTCCACTCAAGCCGGATGCAGCTACTGGAAGACTCCTCCAGTGTGGATCCCTCAGCTACATCAAACAGGCGGCTGACCAAGAACTTCCTATTGGAGCTGTCCTCGCCTACCTAAGACACAAAAACACACCCAAAGCAGAATGTGGTCATACAACTGTTGGCTTGAAATAAAAACAAGAAAGCATTTAAAAAAAAACAGTAGTAATAGTCAAATTGTCACACATTTGAACACATCTTAGTTTGTTTTTCATTCTACCTGCATGTCATTTCAGATCCTCCCACATTAGCTCATTACCCTCACCTGGTTCTCCTTTCCCTTCTCACCTGCAGCACAGCCCCTCATCAGCCACTCACTATTTAAGCCTGTCACGTTCTGTTGTTTCCTCTCAGATTATCTTGTGTTTATGCAAAGTATTCAGCGGTTTTGAATTAGCCTATATCATTCTGTTCTGACCTTGCCTGCCTTGTGACCACATATTCTCTGCCTCCCCCTTTTTGAATTTTGTAGCCTGTCTGATTGACATCCTAGTTCTGATCCCGCCTGTTTTCATCTACGGATTCTCTGCCTGCCCCTCTGGATTTGTTTGCCTACTAAAGGATCTCCCGGTTTTTGACCTTGCCATAAAAATCCACCTGTCTCGCCCACTGTTGTCGGAGTCGTGCTTTTGGGGTCTTTTGTGCAACCAGTGGAACCAGTAACTTTGACGCAAATGTAATGAAAGTATGAATATATCCCTGACAGGTACGTCTGAAACAATCACTTCTGTCATATTTGATAGGGTATAAACCACAATTCTTAAAGGCCCCATCTAGATTGGACTGCACAGACTGCGTTGTTTTCAGGACTGCTACCAACAGTCTCTGTGACTTCTTACATTGGCTTCTGTGAGGTGTGTACCATCATGCACCAGGGTGAGTTATAAAGCAGAGCTCTAAAAAAAAACTACGACCAAAAACTATGACTGCAGAAGGATCCACAAACCTGCCCCAGACCTCCACCGCTCCCTCCCCCAACCCATCAGCAGCTCACGCCTCTATGACCCTCACCAGCAACATTCTAGAGAGGGACGTTAACAAGCAGCCGGTCCGGACTTTGTCTTCCCTCACACCCTGAAGCATTGAGCTGATCAGCTGTCTCCAGGGTTCACAGACATCTCACCTCCCAGGAGAAATGCCATGTACCAGCCGGCTTCGTGGCCTCCACCATCATCCCTGTTCCCAAGAAGCCCAGTATCACAGGACTAGCCATCCAAAAGACTTCATCACTGACTCCCTGTCCGACAGGATGCAGCACGTCAAGCTGGGGAAACCTGCCTCTGCCTCTCGGACCATCAGCACCGGTCCCCCCCCCAAGGATGCGTTCTTTCCCCTCTGCTCTTCTCTCTGTACACGAACAGCTGCACCTCCAGTCACTTATCTGTCAAGCTCCTAAAGTTTGCGGATGACACCACCCTCATTGGACTGATCTCTGGTGGGGATGAGTCAACCTACTAGTGGGAATCCCACCATCTGGTGACGTGGTTCAGCCAAAACAACCTGGAGCTCAACGCTCTAAAGACAGTGGAGATGATTGTTGATTTTAGGAAGATCGCAGTCCCACCTTCCCCCATCACCCTGTGTGAATCTCCCGTCACTGCTGTGGAATCCTTCCATTTCCTGGGCTCCATCATCACCCAGGACCTCAATCGGGAGCTGAACACAAGCTCCATCACCAAAAAGGCCGAGCAGAGGCTGTTCTGAGGCAGCTGAAAATATTCAACTTGCCCGAAGACAGAATGATGCTGCACTTCTACTCTTCCATCCTCTGCTCCTCCATCACTGTATGGTAAGCTGCAGCCACAACCAAGGAGAAGGGCAGGCTGCAGCGTGTCATCCGTACAGCAGAGAGGGTGATTGGCTGCAACCTGCCATCTCTTCGTTCCCTGAAGCGAGCTAAAAAGTTTGTTGCTGACCCCTTTCACCCTGGACAAAGACTATTTGTGCTCCTTCCATCCGGTAGGAGGCTGAGGTCCATGTCACACAGTTTCTTCCTGTCGGCAGTCGGACTCACCAACAGAGCGCGGGTCCCCCACTGACTGACTCTGACATCCCACCGGTCACTCCCGTCACACTCCACATGCACATACTTGTCACTTGTCACTTTCTGTTTGCTGATGCACTTTTTCAACTTTTATTCCTTTTTCATTTATAGCCTCATTTTTATTCACCAGCCGTCTGCACTGCCTCAGTAACGGCTCGTGTCTCAGTACAGATCCTTCTCAAAATCTTAACGGTGACTTAGACCTGTAACCTGAATTAACACTTTTTCTTTTCAACAATGTACACCCCAAAATTCAGTTTGGTGCAGCACTATGCAGGATTATCCCGTGGACAGAATCAGAGATACATGCACACTCATGTACAAACTTGATCAATCTCATTATCTCTGGGCTAAATTAACTATGGATGAAATCATTACAATTTAAGGGTTTTTTCTCCAGCAGTAACAGTGAACTGTTTTGAAATTTCTTAAAATATACAATGCTAATAGTGATGAACCCATAGAACAGTGGTTCCCAAACTAGGGGTGGCAACCCCCATGAGATCAAGCGCAGCATAGATTCAGAGAGAGGGAGAACCGCAACATAAGAAATTCAGCGAAAAAGATGACACAAAAAGTTTTTGCACTGTTCCTATTACAAATATTGAAATGTAAAAATGTAATAAAACTTTAGTGGAAAATAAGTTATATGTACTTATTTTACGAATAAACATTTATATAAGTTTATATATATTATAATGCAAATTAATTAAAAACAGGAACAACCCTATTTTTTTTTCGTTCGAGAGGTTTAAGGGGTCTTACAATTTCCCTGTATCCTCAAAGTGGTCCCTAAGAGAAAAAAGTTTGGGAGCCACTGCGTTAGAGAATTTTCAGACACTTTTGCCTCTGTCAGTGTTGTTATCTGAAGCATGGGACGGCAATCCCTAAACCACAGCCAGGCGTAAGCATAATTTGAGATTAACATTACAAGAGCAACATTGAATCAAACTAATTGTTTTAAATTAATTCACACTGCCAGTAATTATTGCCAGTGATTTTAACATTTACATGCAGGTGTGAATCAGGTGTGATTCAAATTGCTTTTTCTAAAAAAAAAACGACGTGTGTTCAATGACAAATGAAGTGAAGTTAGAAGGATGTTCCTACCAGGAACAATGAGTAGCGGTCCGCGGTCATCAGTTCATTGATGTGGAGAAAGATCTTATGGCAGAGTGCTGTCACATCCAGATGACTTGACACGTCCTTCACCAGCTCCAGCAGCCTTGCGCAGCGGTCAATGCCGCTGCCACTACCTCCCCCAGTGACACAACCCTCACCCATAACTGAGTCCCCCTGGACAATGACAGTTTGGCGGTCTGCCTCGCTCAGAAACGTCAAAGAGCCCTCTGAGTCTTTAACCACGATGGGTCTGAGTGGGCGGTCAAACTCGGATGCCAAGATCTTGCAAGTCGGGGTGCCGGGGGCCGGACTAGGGACTGTGCCTGGGGATGGGCAGCGGTTGTTCAGGAAGCAGAGGGTGGCCGGAGAGGTTAAGTCTGTGGAGGATTGGTGGGCTCGCTGCTGTACAGGATTGTCTTTGGAGGCAAATGGCTGGTTGGAGTGGATGCGCTCAGCAAACCAGCCATTCACCATCTCCCTGTGGGAAGACAGAAAAAAAGCTACTTATATTATCAACCCATATTGTAAGAGAAAGTGCAGTACTGTACGGCTGTTTGAGTAACTGACATATTACGTCAGTAAGAGTTAACTTAATTAAATATCACCTGATGGTAGAAGCTTCTTACATATTCAGGCCAACACACATAGACATTTTATTCCTGACAGTCAGAAGAATATTGTTCATACGATCAAGTACACAAGACCAGACTTAAGTTGTGTTGCTAATCAACTCAGCCACAAAACCAACAAAAACTAAAACTGTTGTTGTTGTTCAAAATTCGTTCATGTTCATGTACCAAAAACCACTTAGTAATCTGTCCAAAACAGGTCGCACAGCTGTTTAGGCTGTAATGTGAAGAAAAATAAATTCTGAAAAGAAAAATAAATTCTGAAATTTTGGTTGGTCAACTTGAACAATAAATGTGGTCTCCTTTCCAATGCAAAGTATGTTTACATGTGTATATTATACATATACAGCAATTACAGTAAATCAAAGCGGTACAACCAAACAATGTACTGTTTGACATCTAATTCTCTAACATTTTCACACTATCTGCATATGCTTACCTTGGACTGTACTACCGGGTTGAACTGGCCAGTAGATAACAATAGTATAATAGTATAAGAGGAATACAGTGAATATGAGCACTAATGAGAACGCTTTTTGGGTAAGTGAATTAGTGTGGATAGGAAAAGTGAATGAAGGCACAGTAGATTAAAGTATAATGAACTGTGTTTAGACTAAGGTGTGCGTAAGATTGGGAGTGACCAGTATAAGAGGTGTAAGCACTCTGATCAGCAAACACATTGTCTGATCAACTTCTACAACACAAACACACAACCGTTTTCAGTCTATGTGACTCACGGTTCTGTTCAGTGTGAGAGAGGAACCGGCAGTGGCCATAAAACTGAACTGAGGTATCTTGGGCCCTGGAGCCAGGAGTCACAGGCTGTTGTGTGACTGCAGTGTGGTGGAGCCGGTCCTGTTGAGCTCACCCTAATGTATCCTGGGGAGATGTGGCTCAATCAATAACGCCTCTAACATGTGTGAGCAGCTGGTGTGTGCAAACCTCTTGTGTCGACACACTTTTTTGCAATCAGAAACATCAGGAGAGGCCAAGATGTGACAATGCTTTTTGTAGAAACTATATTGAGATGGAGAGAGGATTGAGATAATGTGTGTTCAGTCGCTGGATGAAGTTGCCATGGTGCTTTAAGTGGATAAATGGGTCTGAAGAGGTTTGTCACTAATAGAAACAGACTTAAGTGTGTCCTGATGAGCACTTTGAAATGCCCAGATACGCATCCTGCAAAAAGAGATCCTTATATAGTTTCAAGGACGGATTTAGAATCTTTGTTTCAGTAAGAAAACGACATGGGTAACTTTGTATACACAATCAATGTGGAAGGCTTGTTGTCACCTGGACCTGACCTATTCAACACATCTCGCTGAGAATTAAACAGAATCATTGGGAGCAGTAAAAGGTAATGATTCGAGGGCCCTACGTTACTCTACTCTACTCTAACTGATTATGAAGTGGATAGTGATGTGAAAAGGAGATGCCCTGTGAGAGGAGGCACCGAGGAGAGATGACAGTACACGGACTACCTGGGCAGGTTCAGACTGGACCCGAAAGACCCACAATCACTGACCTCAATGGAGAGTAAAGAGATCCCACTTAAAAACTAGTTCAAATAACTGAGAAAAGAAGCTGTACTTGCTGATGCACACTAACGCAAAAGGAGCTTTACGGAGATCCCCCACTAGAAAATACGCTCGCATTCAGCGGGCTGCACAGAACCAGTAGTGGATCAGGTGGGTGTCTACACTGCGGCTCCCCTCCTCTCTCTCTCTCTCTCTCGGTGATTCTTTTTACCTTGAAGCCTTCCTGATAAAGTAGGAGTGGGTGAACTCCAAGTGATCGTCCAGCCACGCTTCCAGCTTCTCTCGCTCTGCGCAGCAGTAGTCCTCCATACCGCGAAGGGCAACAACCGAGAGCTCCGGTTACCGACTGCATCTACACCGCGAAGACCGTAAAAGACAACTCCGAGCCACCGACACGGAGAAAACAAAAGCCGCTCAGGGCCGGCTCACAAACCGGCGACTGTGCGCTTCCTAGTTGGTGGAGAAACTGGAGATGATGTGTGTGTGTGTGTGTGTGTGTGTGTGTGTGTGTGTGTGTGTGTGTGTGTGTGTGTGTGTGTGTGTGTGTGTGTGTGTGTGTGTGTGTGTGTGCGAGCGAGCGAGCGAGAGAGAGGGAGAGAGAGAGAGAGCGGGTCTTCGGACATATTTAGCATATTAAAGAAAAAGCAATGAATATAGCACAATCCAAAGTTTGATACGGTGGGTCGAGTAATTTAGTATATTGAGAAAAATATTTATTGGTTCACAAGACATGGTTACGTTCTATGTCTCATAAGGTGGAATTGCCCGTTTAAAGAAACTTTCCCTTTCTATTAGGACCCTTTAAAGAAACAGCCCAAAAAATGTCTTCATAAAATAACCATTAACAATCTCAGGTTCACAAAGTGAGATTTCTAAATTCCCCGAGGAATTATAACACGGTCAAATGTTCTTTTAATAAAGTCATTCATTTAGGAACCTTAGTTGAAGTATCACGGTTAGAATTGGAACTAGGGTTCCATCCAGTCCTTCTTGGGAACTAATGACATAAATTGTCTGTGACAACCTTTGAAGACTATGGGTAAAAGTGGGTTCCCTAAAACAGAGATTTTAGACCTGTGTTTACCAGACCCCACTGAACAGTCCTGCTACATCAGGGCCTGGAATCCATCCAAGGACTTCAAGCCTTATTGGCCAAGTGCCATAAGTGAAATTTAGGGACTTTTGCGGATCTATTTTGGGGAGGATTGCATTGTAAAGGTTGCTGTAGAGAAGAACTAAGTTAGAAACCCTAATCCGATTGACCCCAACAGGTGTTTTCTTGTCAATAAAGGGAAAACAGAATGTCAAGTGGTTCAAAAACCCAAAATGAAGCAAAAAATCATTGTAATCTTTAGACCTGGACACTGGTTTGGTATCACAGGAAATTAAAGTCACAACAGAGTAAATCAACATACACGGAGGTCTCTATGCAAATATAAAAGATGCTGTGCAGATATACACTGTAAAAATACAGGAATCTGTCAATGCACACCAAATGATACTAATAATAAACACTTTGTGCCAATTGATGTGTTCTGATTTAACTATGATGCACATTTAATATCTCAAGGAAATACACTGTTATTTTTGCATTCATTCCTGTCTAGATACTTGGTTGACTCAGTGATGCTTGATAGTGGCTTAAAAGCAGCTCTTCTGGAGAAGTGATTTCCCCAGAGAGATGCAGTTGGTTCTATTTCCTCACGCTCACACAAGAAAGCAAATATCTGGGAGACTGGGACTGGGAGAATGAATCCAAAGTTGTTTTAGAGACAACTGTAAATCATCTGACACTCATCACAATAACTAAAAAAGAAATATAATGAAGCCATGAAGTAATACATTTTTTTTGGCATCCTGTGAATTACGCAAGCTTTCATTGATTTCCTTGCTAGGCCGGTCTCTAGTGTTCTCCCGGATGGTGTTTCCTTACCAGCAGATGGTGGCTTGTCGCCCTGGGGAGAAACCCACCAGCAGCATCCCAACCCCCTTCAAGTCTTTTATCCACCCCAGCACATAGAGGGAATCAGAGATAACAGAGCCTCCAGTCTAGTCAGACTAATGGTGAGGAGGGGGACACCTCTACCCATGTCATGGGCTGTGTACTGTCTACCAGTGGTTTCTATACCCTTTGTTGTTTTTTCACGGTGTGCTTCATTCAGTATATTGTTCAACTTGTATTGACATTACACATACTGTGAATGCATACCTATTCATTTCAAAAAAGGTTTTGTAGAAAAGCGGTGCAAAGTAAGCACAAGAAGAGAACATTTCCAGCACAGCTGATGTGGTATGCACTAACTCACAAAACCTGCCCTTTTAAAAAAATAAACACCACATACAATACATCTACATCTACTGACTTAATCTATATTAGGTGGAGGTAAAGGGCAGCTCATGGCTTTTATTTTGGTCATCGCCATTCTTTCTTTTTGCAAAAATAAGTGACATGAGAGGGTGACGCACACTTAAACAGACAACCAAAATGTTACAATTAAATTTCAAGAACTGGAAACAAACTGTGTGAAAATATTCTAAGACCAAAAAAAGGCACAGTCTCAGACCCGACAATGCCGTGGTAGGTATCGGTCAGTCATAACGTAGTCCTACCTTAAATAACAACATGATGTATTGAAAAACCCTTGAAATACCCTTAGATGTTGCCACCTGATATGAATCGAGAGTGTGAGGACAGTGTATGCTGTACACATTGTAAAGCTACATGAGACAAATGTAGGATTTGTGATATTTGGCTGTGTAATATAAATAATTTGACCTGACACTGACAGGGTCAATTTATCTTTAAAAAAAAAAAAACAACTGAAAACCACTTCAGAAGATCAAAGTCAAAGTCATTAGAGGTCACACTCCGGAGCCCATGAATGTGTGCAGGCTACAGAGCCAAATTATATGGCAATCAATTCAATATTTTTCTCTGTATTTTCTTGATTTTGCAAAAGAAATTTATATCCAGTAATGTGCGGATTATCAATTTAGACTCAGTTAGAAGGGTTTACTAGGAATTATTATGTACACATTGGAATCAGCATTGTACTTACAGCAATGTATTTTTAATTTAATTTTCTTTTTAAAATGTTTATTCTATATGCCCCACAGCCCATTGCCTTCATTTTATACTGTAGAGTTAAATTATAAATTTGTAAATATAATGTTACTTGTCTTGTTGTCTTGGTAAATGTTATGCAATAACTGCCATGTCAAATTCCTTGTATGTCTAACATATTTTGGCAATAAATGATCCTGATTCCTGATACATATTTACTTCTTAACACCTCAAAATTTAGAATGCAAAACATACCTTTATTCATAAAAGGTGAATAGTACCTTGAGGTATCTGTCCTCTCCACTGCTTTCCCCCAAGCCCTTTGATTCCTGAGGTTTCTTTTACTGTGTTCATGACCCAAGCTGCTTACATCGTGTCTGCAACACTTAGCTTTTCACTCATGGACACTAAATGTTTAGGCATATCAGATTTAACATTTTAATTTCTCCACCCCTGGGATCATTGGATTTAATTGTAGCATTGTACAAGCATCTTGGCTCTGGCTTTCTGAGAAATTCAGATGGAATATAAAATCCTCCTTCTCACAAAGATCTAAGGTGCTTAAATTATTTCAATCCGGAGAGACTTGTTGAAGTTTGAACACTGCTTTATTACAACATGCATGAATATGGATATTTCAATGTGTTTGGGGCTTGGACTCCATCCTGCCGTAGGATAGACCAGGGGCCGGGATGCTGAGCCGAGCTATACCCCCCCCCCCCCCTTCGGGAGTCCAGACACTGGTGATGGTGGTAGAGAATAAGTGGCTCCAATATCCTGATGTGCCAGTTACTGCTGTAGATTGGAGGTGTGAGGGGTGGTGGCGGGTCGCCTTTGGTGCGCGCTGAAATGACAACTGACAGCAGAGAGAGAGAACAGTCTTTTAACGTTTGCCAGCACTGATGCAATTGGTTTACGGTAACATCACCCACGTCTGGTTGGCTGGTACTACCTGACCCCGCCCCTAATCAGCTGGCCGTGTGCCCCCATGGAGAGAGGAAGCCCACTGGGAATGGCAACGCCTGTCCAGTCTTCCTGACTGAATTTTCGCCTAAGCTTCATTTGGTTCCAAAAGTTTGGTTTCAAAAAGCAAAGAAAATGACTCTCCCAGGATGCAGGGTTTGTTCATTTTTTCTATTATTTGACCCTTTTTTTAACCAGCAAAGTCCAATTGAGATTAAAAAAATAGGAGACCTCACGCTTTGCCTCCGCATTGAGCCCCTGAGCCTTTGACTCAATTGGATGTTAAGAATGTTTAACTAGATAGGCCTTAGTTTTCCACAAAATATCCCCTGGTTTTTTAACTAGATGAACTTCATTTTGGGTCAGATACTGGTATTGTGCCACCACAACTTCTCTGATAATGGTAAAATAGTGTTCCAGTTAGCAATGTTTTTAAATTATGCCGTTTGGTTTATCTATAGCAATAAAAATACCTATTTTTACTATTTTACTATACTAATACTATTTATATAGCACTTTAAAAAGGAACTCAAAACACTTGAATGGTAAAAAAAAAAGAATAAAAAATACAATGGTGTAGACGACTGGCATTTCTGTCTGGAAGCTCCACTTGATTTGTATTTACTCAGAATTTGTTGTTTAAAGGGAAATCCATCTCAAGTCTGTGGATGAAGGCTTTGTTCTTTTAAGTAGTTGCAAAATGTAAACACTGTTTTTGACGATTAGTGGGTATTGTCCTAATTCTGCTCTGTTCAGATAATTTGGTGATTTGAATGGGAAGATGGATTAGGGAAGAAAAAAAGTCTATTTAGTTTAGCTTTGGTTAGGTTTCGGCTCACATAGGTCACACACACACGGACACACAGTGAACAGAAATAGTGAGTGGGGTAGAATTCTCCTCCCTCTTTTCCCTCTCAGTAAACACAAAGGAGGGAAAAGTTGGGGGTTGAAACTTTAAAAAACCTTTATACAAAAGCAACGATTCAAGTCAACACATATCATTTTTGACCTTTTCATTCAAGCTGAAGCCAATAATCTAAAAGTCTGTCCATTCTGTAAAACAATACACTGCAATTCAAAGCTGCAAGAGATGGTATGCCTTAAACAATATTTAATTGAGGATAAAAAAGCCTCCTTTAGTGTGAGCAGAGTGTTAAATGTTAAATCCTTTCCCAAAATCCAGTAAATATTTGAGATAAAACAGATGTGGGTCTGCACAGTGTCAGCACTGAGCAGGGACAGCAGAAATAAATCAACAGAGAGGTGCTCCATTTTCAAAGGTAAATCACCGGAATGCCTTCAATAGCATCTGCGCAAAGGGACAGCGGCTGAGAAAACCAACTTAATCCATCCTTAGGATATCACTGAAAAAACAAATATACTAATTAAACTGTCCTAATGTATACAATTACATTTTAGGTTTCTGCGGGAACTAGCTTTTGTCAAGTAAAATTGACATGTATGTACACAATTTATTCATGTGTTTAAAATGACTGTGTGGAAGGAGTAAGTCTTATTATGGATTATCTCATAAAATGTCCCTGCTAGAAACACTAAAATACTGAGTACATTTTACAACACCATTTTAGAGTGCGTTTGAATCAGCGCATGCGCCTTGGCACAAACGAAAGTACCAGTAACAATAATGTATTTATGGAAATATATTGTGCAGTATTCCGGTATCAATGCATGAACATTAACAACCTTTAAACAGACTTCTCTCTCAAAGTTAAAACCATAGGTCAAATGTTTGCCTTTCTCCAAGTTGATCATTTTAAGAAGTGGCTGCTTGGTGCTTTTCACCCTTATCTGTATTCAAAACGCCCTTAGAATTCATTTTTCAGTTTTGCCATTAACTAAAATCATACTGAATTCTTGTCATTTCAGATCAAGGAGGAGTTTCAGAGAATAGCTACAATTTATCTAGAGTTAAAGCTTCATGTACAAATTAGACCACTATACACCAAAGCTTACTGCCCTGATGAAAGCCAAGGGAGGTGACCAGGCTGAGGCCCCATCTGGATGAACGGAGTGAGGTATGTTTGATTTAAAGGGTTCCTGTTCACATCTGTTGCAGGATGACAGGTCTACTGTGTGTCACAGTTTCACACACATTCTGCCCCTGTCCTAGACAACACAAAACCTCACTCTCTGTAACATACTTCTCCTTTCCACACATGGGTCTTGCTCTTTGAAAACAAACCACTGCTCCTTGCACAAGTATTCCTATCATCTGACATGATAGTGTATTGTGTACAAATTATTGTTTGCAACTGACGCTATTACTCTTTTCACAGAACCCAAGCAGTGACGTGAGACGTGGCCTCATACTATACCTTGGTGAGAAAAAAGATGAACTTTTTGAAGATTGCCTGGTAAACCATGTTTTCTTTCTAAATTAATTTTTAGTGACGTATACCTGAAGTCACAGTTCAGTATGTTTTGGTAAAGCAAGAAATAAGAAACAAAGAAAGGTTTCATTTTTTAAATTTTAATAACAGTTGAGTGAATAAACTAAGACTTTAAGCACACAAAAAAAAATCAGTATTGCTGCAACCCATTTTAACTTTTCCTCAGTGGGGACAAAGTGAGACAAAGTCTGTCTCAAAGCCCCACAGGCTCCAATACAAATCCAAATGAAACTTTTTTTTTTGAGTGCAACATATTTCTTAACAAAAAAAAAGAAGGTACATGTTTTGTAAACTGCTAGTTGAGCAGTTTTAAAACACAGAGAGACATGTGAACTACACTGATGCGGTTGGGTCACTCAAAATGAAATTATTTTTTGGATAAAGTTATGCTTCAGGGGACATTTGTTTGAGGTGTGGATTCTGTGTGTAATCGCTGTCTCTCTCTGCCCTTTCAGCAGCCCTTCCGTTGCCATGGATACTCCACTGTCAGTTTGTCAGTTGGTCTCAGCCAGCTGAACCATAACAGCTTATTAGTGGAGTCACATGACACAGCTATGCTTTCTGTCAACAGAGACATCTCCCTTCCTCCCTCCCTCTTTCCACTTTCCCACCCAATCCCATCATTTCAAAACAAACCCCCCATGGAGGGAATTCTTACTGTAATGTTTGATGAGGCACATCATTTAATAACTTCTTAGTTTGAATAACAAATATTCTGTCTCTCAATCAATACCATCATTTCAAAATAAAAGCTGCAATGATTATCTGTAATTTAACCATGAAGCTCAGGATAAATCAGTTTCGTTAAAATACGTATTGCTCTTTCAAATACTAGTAAAACTAGTACTTCTACAACTGATACCGCTTCTACCATTACTAATAATCTATAGGAGATTTGGCATGAACGCAAGGATACTGTCCAATTTCTACAGGTGCACTATAGAGAGTATCCTGACTGCATGTGTCACCGCATGGTGCGGCAGATGTACCTCCCTCGACCGTAAGGCATTACAGAGGGTTATAAAAAGAGCGAAGCGCATCACAGGTGGCCATCCATGCAGGATCTCCACACCCTCAGGTGCAAGGGTAGAACCAAGCAGATCACTTCTGATCCCAGTCACCTATCTATTTTTTATTTTTACTAGTGTATTGTGTTAATATTTTATATTATGTATATTTCGTAGATAGGGTTTACATTTTTTTATTATTGTATTGCAATATTGGGGAGGGCGGGATCTAAGCATTTCATTGCATAACTTGTTATTGTAATGACAAATAAACACCCTTGAACCCTTGAGGAACTATGTTTACTTAATTAGTTTCACGGGGACATATTTTGGTGTCATTAAGAAGCATGTGAAGCGGCATGAAATGTTATAAATCAATAATTTAAGACATAGTGCTCATAAAGTAGTTTTTGAATAAAATTGTTTTCATTTCCCTCTTGGTCGTCTGCAGCCAGTGAGGTATGTTCCGTTTAAGGTTTTGTCGTACATACATATTTGTTCAGTACATTCGCATGATGTTACATTACATGTCATTTAGCTGACTCTTATCCAAAGCCACTTACAATAAGTGCATTTCCACATAGAGATACAAACTCAGAAGAACAAGTAACAAAGTACAATTTTCATCAAATAAGCAGTTTCAAAACATGTTATAGAAAAGTGCCATTATAAGTACAATTTAAGTGCTACGATTTGTTAGTGTTTTAGTCAAGGTAGAGTCTAAAGAGGTGTGTCTTGAGTTTTCGGTGGAAGATGTAGAGGCTCTCTGCAGTCCTGATGTCATCAGAGAACTCATTCCACCATCTGGGAGCCAGGACAGCAAAGAGTCACGATCTCGCTGAGTGTTTTTCTCTCAGAGGGAGGAACAAGCAGCTTGGCAGATGCAGATCAGAGTGTGCGGGTTGGGATGTAGGGTTTCACCATGTCATGGATGTAGAGTGGACCCGATCCATTTACAGCATGGTATGTGAGAACCAATGTTTTGAACTGGATGCGGGCAGCCACTGGTAACCAGTGAAGAGAACGGAGAAGTGGTGTGGTGTGGCAGAAGGAAGGTTGAAGATCAGTCGTGCTGCTGCATTCTGGATGAGCTGCAGTGGTCGTATGGCGGTAGCAGAGAGACCTGCCAGGAGAGAGTTACAGTAGTCAAGGCGGGAGATAAGAGCCTGGATCAGTACCTGCGCTGCCTTCTGAGTGAGAAGGGGTCATATTCTCCTGATGTTGTAGAGGGTGTACCTACAGGATGGTGTTGTCGCTGTGATGTTGGCAGTCAGGGAGAGTTGGGAGTCCAGTGTCACACCGAGGTTCCTGGCATTCTGAGTGGGCAATGTTAGCTTGAAGCCTGTCGACATGTGTTTTAGCTCGACGGTGGAAGCCAATGTGGACAAGTGGATAAAGGTGTACGAAGGTGTATGAAGATGGTGTGGAGAGAGATGTCCATAAGTGGAATAAATCCATCAGTAACAGATCTTGGTTTTGTGTATTTCCTGGAGGGAGCGACAGGGAATGTGGAAGCTATGTGTGTCACATTATGAACAAGTAGTGCTCCCATTTCAAACTCCCAGTCATCCACCAGGCACCGAATAAGTTTACTGCACATTCAAAACAAGTACAACAGCAGCAGCAGCAGACCTCTACACATCCAAGTAGGAACTTATTAAGTTTCCTTTTCTAAAATTAGGATTATTTGTTTTATATGTTGATTGTTTAATAAAATATTTATTGATCTGTAGTCCTGGACTTCTCATGATTTTCAGCAGAAAATGCATTTTCTAGTTGTAGAAAGATATTTAGAATTAGACACAGCTCATAGTGAATAAGGGTTTGAAATTAGGGTAAATTTCCAGAGGAACATTAATTTAATTTGCTTACTTTCAAGGCACAGTATAGGCTAAATAAGAATACATTTTAGGCTACGTAGACACTATAATTACATAATAATAACAATAGATACAGCAATAAAACCAACACATAAAATAATATTAAATGCAAGAGCCTACTACTTTCCCAGTAAGTAGATTTCATCTACCGTTTTCCCTCTTTTGCTTATTATTATGATTTATATGCTTACCGTACGAAAATTCTCACATAACTGAAGTTGCTGTTAGGCAGGCAACAGTTTGCATTTTTACAAGTCGGGAGTTAGTTGTCTTACGTGTGTTGAGATTGAGTCATGGTTTTAACTTTATAACAACAATGAATAACCTACAACAAAATCACCACAACACAACAGCTTGTGTGTGGTTTGTGTGAATAAAGTAACAACGGGGTGGGGGTAAGCGCCGCTAAATGACGCCATCACTAATTTGCATAGTGGTAGATCTTTTAGAGGGAACATTTCGGGAAGTGGTTGTTCTCGGAATTAACTGATCACATTCAAACGCATGTTTAATAGAAGTCAGTACACACCTGCCCAAGAGGGCAGTCAAACAACTAAGGTCTCCCATCTACAGGACTTGTCTTATGTTGTGTAAATGAACACGTTTGTTGTACTACAACACCTGGGGTCCGTTTCAAGTAGGAGGTTCAACAAACTCTGCTTGCGTACGGGGAGTATGAACCCATAATGACAAACAAAAGCAAACCCTGCTACTACAGCAAATGACAAGAGAAACGGCGTGGGAAACAATTGCTGCTCGGTTCCAATATAGTGTCATTAGTGTTAGTTACACACTAATAATAATCCATACGTTCTACTAATTCCCAGTGGGAAAATGACATTTTACACTCTTAGAATGCACTACACACAGGCTTGAAATACACACCCATGTAACGTAACAGATCTTATTTTGTTCATATGTGGAAACAGCCCTATAATACGCCCGATACGGAGTAATTAAATGAATGAGGAAATGAAAGAGCGCTGTGTCATTGGCTGGGCTAGTGTCAGAGGGAGGAGACTATGAAAGAAACTCAAGGTTTATTTAAGAAAATAAACCTTGAGTTGAGTTAGGTCCACAGGCTCAGTTACCATAGTGACTGACCCCGAGGTTTAGCCATATACACTCACCGGCCACTTTATTAGGTACCCCATGCTAGTAACGGGTTGGACCCCCTTTTGCCTTCAGAACTGCCTCAATTCTTCGTGGCATAGATTCAACAAGGTGCTGGAAGCATTCCTCAGGGAGTTTGGTCCATATTGACATGATGGCATCACACAGTTGCCGCAGATTTGTCGGCTGCACATCCATGATGCGAATCTCCCGTTCCACCACATCCCAAAGATGCTCTATTGGATTGAGATCTGGTGATTGTGGAGGCCATTTGAGTACAGCGAACTCATTGTCATGTTCAAGAAACCAGTCTGAGATGATTCCAGCTTTATGACATGGCGCATTATCCTGCTGAAAGTAGCCATCAGAAGTTGGGTACATTGTGGTCATAAAGGGATGGACATGGTCAGCAACAATACTCAGGTAGGCTGTGGCGTTGCAACGATGCTCAATTGGTACCAAGGGGCCCAAAGAGTGCCAAGAAAATATTCCCCACACCATGACACCACCACCACCAGCCTGAACCGTTGATACAAGGCAGGATGGATCCATGCTTTCATGTTGTAGACGCCAAATTCTGACCCTACCATCCGAATGTCGCAGCAGAAATCGAGACTCATCAGACCAGGCAACGTTTTTCCAATCTTCTATTGTCCAATTTCGATGAGCTTGTGCAAATTGTAGCCTCAGTTTCCTGTTCTTAGCTGAAAGGAGTGGCACCCGGTGTGGTCTTCTGCTGCTGTAGCCCATCTGCCTCAAAGTTGGACGTACTGTGCGTTCAGAGATGCTCTTATGCCCACCTTGGTTGTAACGGGTGGTTATTTGAGTCACTGTTGCCCTTCTATCAGCTCGAACCAGTCTGGCCATTCTCCTCTGACCTCTGGCATCAACAAGGCATTTCCGCCCACAGAACTGCCGCTCACTGGATGTTTTTTCTTTTTCGGACCATTCTCTGTAAACCCTAGAGATGGTTATGCGTGAAAATCCCAGTAGATTAGCAGTTTCTGAAATACTCAGACCAGCCCTTCTGGCACCAACAATCATGCCACGTTCAAAGTCACTCAAATCACCTTTCTTCCCCATACTGATGCTCGGTTTGAACTGCAGGAGATTGTCTTGACAATGTCTACATGCCTAAATGCACTGAGTTGCCGCCATGTGATTGGCTGCTTAGAAATTAAGTGTTAACGAGCAGTTGGACAGGTGTACCTAATAAAGTGGCCGGTGAGTGTACTTTGGGTGTGTATGCATTGCAATGAAAAACAAAGAAATTCTCCTTTTATGTTTATTAATCAGCTAACAGTGTAAAGAAGACTATTTGAGTTCATATATAATGAACGCGGCTGCATGCGTGCTGAGGTCACTTGGACAGAACTGCCAGCTTCTTGTGCCTGCGAGCTGCTCCAGACTTCTTCGTTTTTGGCTTCGACAAGGCCCGGGATACATGTTTGCCTCCACTCTTGGCATTGGACTGACGGCTGGAGAGACAAAACAGACCGACGTAGAAGAACACGTTTAGACGTGTAAATATTTAATGCTATTGACACACAGAACACTGAACTCACTTGATCCTGTGGGTGTCTTTGAGAAGGCACGCTTTGCGCTTGTGCTCCAGGCTGCCACAGTTGAAGCAGCCCTTATCCGCTGGACTGTCTCCACATGGGTGGTCGGGGAGGGCACAGTGACCGCAGTGCTGGCAGTGTCTCCAGGCTGGGAGGGACAACAACAAAAATGCACATTAATAGACAATGGAAATGAGTCTCACCACTCAAGCTAGTCTTCATTAGGTGTTGATATTTACGCACATGGTTTCACACATTTCTCACACGTAGAGCAGTGCTTCCATTCTCGGCCGTCCTGCAGACAGAGAAGCACATATTGTGACTTTTGGATTCATTAGGGACAAATGTATGCAGTTATGTTTTATACCTTGGATGGACAGATGTTGCATTTAGCACAGTGCTTGGTAATGACGAATCTCTGACACACAGAGCAGAACCTAAAAAGGAGAAAGAACAAAGACCTGAGACGTGTTCCTGATACGTCAGATTGGCCATTTTGTCCAGAAACCAGAAACCCATAAAGTTGTTGTAGTTGTCTGGTGTTAGAACAACCGTTACCAGCTGTTTAAACTAAAGAACACTTATTCTTGATTAGTCACTTCAGCAGATGGCTCTTCATGCTAAATTTCCGTTAGGTCACGTGACCATCAAATTCTAATTGGTTGATCTTTGACAAAAGCAGAAAGAAAAGCCTCTTGCCTACAAAGGACAAAAGATAATACATCAGATGTAATACAATACATTTTTAACTCGTGATTATAGACCCTGGTATGAACATAGTGATAGGCCTGCACAAACAATCAAATTGTCATCGCGATCACGATTTTGGCTGCCAAGATTAAATTAGCATGATCGTCAGCAAAGGTGACATTTAAAATGCGTGCTCTGCTACACATCATATCAAGCGCTTTCTCAACTAACAGTCAGCCAATCACCAGGGGGAAAACCAGGTGGGAGGAGTCATGCACGTTCGGTCTGCAGTGGACTCCGGATTAAGTAGAAGAGCGGAGAGACAACAGACTGTTTTATCGAGTATCTACAAATGCAGGGAAAGCTCAATAGCACGAGTATCAGGGTTTCTTGTGGTTGGGCGACTCAGGCGCATGAGATCGTGCACATTTCCAGCAGCGCCCGCCGTCTGTTATCCACTACATCCACCTTTAAGTGCGCGCACACACACACACACACTTAAATAAGTACAATTTAAGATAGTAAACTACCTCTCATTTCCACACATCTCATATTTGGCTAATGTGTATAATTTAAGATGTTTTTTAAACTGTGCAATATGTTTACAATCTTTGATCTTATCTGGTAAGTTGTTCCACAACTTCACCCCACAGACCGATATGCACCTGCTTTTGAGTGTTGAGTGTACCTACGATATCAGTTTCAGTCTCCCTCTTAAATTATAGTCTCCTAGTCTGACGCTAAACCATCTTTGAATGTTTCCTGAAATACTGTTTCTTTCTTTAAATACAATCTAACGTTTTAAAATCTTTTAAATACATAAACTTTAATATTTTTAATATCAGAAATACTGTGTTCATAGTACCCCACATTATTATCTATCCTTATTGCTTTTTTTTTTTTAATGGTGCATATTGCCTGTAAGGTGCCTTTGTAGGTATTACCCCACACTTCCACACAGTAACTCAAATAGGGGGGAAACAGTGTACAGTACAGTGTATGCAGTGATTGTATATTCAATATATGTCTGACTTTGACTAGTATCCCTACACATCGTGCCAATTTTGAGTGTACACGAGTGACCTGTGGCCTCCAGCTGAGCTTGTGGTCTATCATTACACCTAGAAAGGAGTATTCAAACACCCTTTCGATTTTTATATCATCGATCTTTAGTTCAATGTGTGTGTTTGCTTGTGTGTTACTTTTGCCACAGACCATAAATTTGGTTTTCTTACATTTACATTGAGTGATAATCTATTTATATCAAACCACAATTTCAACTTGGTTAACTCAGTCGAGACCGCCTCCAACAACTGTTTGAGGTTCCCTCCTTCACAGAATACATTTGTGTCATCTGCAAAAATAACATATTTCAGGATCATGGAAGCATTACTTATGTCATTTATGTAAATAATAAATAGTTTTGGACCCAGTATTGATCCTTGCGGCACACCACAGGTAATATTCCTTAAGGTGGACCTGTTATCCCCTATCTGTACAAACAGATCTTTCTTTGTGCCAATGATGTTGATCGGTCTGTCCTAAAACCATATTGACTATGAGTAATTCATGTTTATTTATGAAACTGTCCATCCTAGTAGCAAATATTTTTTCCAAAATTTTGGAAAATTGGGAGAGCAGGGAGACTGGTCTGTAGTTATTGTAAAGGTTTTTTTCACCATCAGAATTACCTTAGCAGTTTTCATTTTGGTTGGAAAGGAGCCTGTTTGAATTGAAACATTACATGTGCTAAGGGATCTGCTATATTAATAATAACTTATTTTACTATTGTCATATCAATACCATTTCATTCTCTGGATGTTTTATTTTTAAACTTATTAACTATAGCAATAATTTCATTTTTGTCTGTGTCCTTCAGAAAAATAGTATCTGGGTTCCTCTTGCCCAAATAATGTGCTACACACCCCCCTTGCGGAAGCTTTATCTGCTCTGCTAATTTAGGGCCCACATTTACAAAGAATTTATTGAAGCCTTCTACCATCTCCTTTTTGTCATTAAAAATCTTATTATCCTGAAATTCTTCTGGCAATCCAGAGCTGGTCCATTTATTTCTTATAATTGAATTTAAGATCTTCCTGGTTTCCTTTATATTATTTTTATCTAGTAGTTTACAATAATAATCTTTTACAATTTCGCATAATATCAGTTAATTTATTTTCATATCCTTTATATTTGATTTCTTTCTCCTTATTTCTATTCTTGATAAATTCTTTATATAAGACGTTCTTTTTACAAGCATTCAACAGACCCTTTGTAACGCAGGGTTTATCTGAGCGATTAGCTCGATTTCTGCTTTGCTGAATTGGACAGCATCTGTCATATAACATCAGAAAAGTTTGCAAATAAGCATAATCAACCTCCTCTGCCTCAAACCTTTCTCCGGTTTTGTGCACTTAATTCATTTCTGAACTTGTTTAGAGTGTCAAACGTTCTTAATCTCATTTCATTCCTTTCAGTCAACCTAAGTGCACCGCTGTAGATTGCAAACACCGGCAGATGGTCACTAATATCATTTAATAATAATCCACTTTCTATATTATCCATTAGGTTATTAGTAAAAATATGATCTATAAGTGTTGCAGAGTGAGATGTAATTCGACTAGGTTTAGTAATAATAGGATATAAGCTTCTGCTGTACATTGCATCAATGAATTTCTCTATCGGTGTTTGTTACGATTCAGAAAATCTATGCTTTGAAATTGCTTTCTTGCTGCTGTAAAAGTTCTTTGTAAAAAGCTTTTTGTTGTTCAAGGAGTTCTTGCACTTGTGCCATTGATACACTTTGATCACTGTCCTTTTTCCACTTTATTTGTGTTCCCTTTCCCACGAGACATTTTGTCTTAGCCGAACAAACTATGCTTCAGGAACAGTCCCAAACTTTTCCCGTTATAACACATTTTGCTGTTCAAATGTTTGAACAGCAAAGGTAAAATGTTTTTACCTAATTGCCTGATGGGATAATTGCTGTTTAAATGCATGCTAAACCTGAAAATAAAAAGGAAAGAAGTGAAAACTGCTCTACTGCCTTGGACTCAGTTATTTGGTTTCAGAAAATTGAGTGGAAACCAGTGTCTAAAATCTCCATGTAGATAAAAATTCAGTCCCATTTTCAAGTTGGGGAAAAGTTCATCATTAAGAAAACTGACAACTTGACACCAACTTGACCTGCATAGTATCCATCCATCTCCCAAAGACACACTGAAATAACAGATTTAATTTGGCCAATAAATATAGTGAAGGCTTCAGAAAGATTATAAATTCCCCAGGCGTAGACATGCAAGTACTCATTACTCAGAGCATCAGTGTGCTGGTACCTGTATCCCTCATCTTTGGGCAGGACGATGTCTCTGGGGGAGATATTGGTGAACACTCTGACAGGAGACTGCTTCCTTCCCGTCTTCCCGTGTTTATACAGAGGATGGTTGTCATAGTCGACCTGGAAAGCAACCAAATACTGACTTCATCTTTTGGTGTAGTTAGAAAATGGTGGATACAGAGGAAGCCAATTTAAGTCATCAAGAACATAAATGACATGCTTCTCATGAGGTTCTAGATGTTGAAGTTAAACTGCTGGGTGTGCCTGACATGCTGATACACAATGATCACCAGTTGTTCCATGGGAAAAATCTGCCAATCTCAAACTTGACCGTGCGGGTTGCACAATACCAGAAATGTCAAAGTATTCTTTTTGATAATGAGGGAATTAGATACCAGGGAAAAAAATTAACAAAAATATGCTTGGAGCAAGCTAGAGGAAGTTCAGGTCGTAACTCACCCTGCAGTAACCATTTCATGCCAATGTGAAAACATTTGGATTTATTCAAGTTCATAATAATGTTTGATTTATTTATGATAATTAGGACCCGAGCACTGACGTAATTGGAGCAGAGTACCCTTTATTCTTGAAATGATATTGTTTATTATTAAATCATACACATTTTGACCAATATAAATCCATTACTTTAAACAACTTTCATTAATAAACAATTTGTGAAATCTCTGTATAGAAGAAAATGTAGTATTAACAATGAATTCCAAAGTGCACACATCGTTTCCCCTAAGAAAGTTTAACGTTTACAATTATCCACTGCGTGATTTACACAAGTCACCCAAACTGACGAAAAACAGGTTGTTTGCATCCCTGTCAATTTCTATTTATCTAAGTCAGTGTTTCCCCTATCGTTATTTATGGTCCTGAAGTTTTTTCGCTGTGCACCGCCCCGATGAACGACTACCCCCCTTACCTCCAGTCAGCCGACCGAAACAATTTGAATTAAAAATATCTTCAACACGCCGTCGTTAACAGGCTGCTAAAAGACAACTTCTTAGCTCCTGATTTCAACACATATCAGAGAAAAGATTGTGCGTCACCACAACATTGTTCACAGGGAGTTTGACGAGTCCGGTCACGTTTTTGTTGCCGTTCGTATAGGTAAAAAGTGCGTTTGTGCATCAGTTATTCTTGAGTGAGAAAAGCCACCTCACAGGTAGGGTACTACTTGAAAGCAAAGCATTGGCAGTTTACCTGGTAGTCCAGCATGGTGCATGAGGGGAGACTCTGTAGGATGCGAGGCTCAAAGAAGTATGGGAAGATCCACATCATGGGAATGTCGATGTTACTGCAGTCTGCACACAACAACTCCTGGAGCTTCAAACATTTTACACTAGCAGTCATCAAAAACACAAGATGCAGCAGAATCTGCGAAATATTTGAATGTGTGCAGTGTAGAGCTGCAACTAACGATTATTTTAATAAATCGATTAATCTGTCGATTATTTGTTCGATTAATCGATGAATCGGATAAAAAAATAAAAAATGTAAAAACATTAATTTCCAACCCTTTATTGAAAAATAGAACTGACTGTGCACTTTCTAAATATGTTTTGCACTAACAGATTGCTCCTTGAACATCCCTAAGTAAGCAAATAAAATGGACTAACACAAAAAACATACACACATCGCATGATGTATACTTTACAGCCGCCAAATTAAATATATTAGGCACAAAATCATGAATCATTGCCGTGGTGCTCCCGTGCCAGGCCATGTCGCTTTTGCATATCTTACAATCAGAAATGTCAACCCTCCCGAATTTCAAAGCCCCTCCCGAAAATATCCCGGACCGACCTTTCTCCTGATTTCCACCCGGACATCAATATTGCTGCACCACCCGTCACTGGGCGCGCTGTTTCAGACCGAACAATAATAAAGGTTACACCTTGAAGTCGAGCGCGGCGATTAGAACGTAAAACTACTGGCGCTGCAAAGAAAACCGCAGCACCCCCCCCCCCCCCCGTTGCCCGCTAGAACCCGCACCCCCCATTTCAGTGTGAAATATTTAGGTCGCATTGGCTTCTCTTCCTCCGCATGTTTCAGAACAGTAGTACGGGTCTCTCCGATGTTCTGCTGCGCGAGCGCTCAACTTTTTTTTCCCCAGCTCTGCGCGGCGCGCGCAACTTTCTTTTAAAACTCAAATAGTCGCGCGACACAACGAATCGATAATGAAATTCGTTGCCAACGCTTTTAATAATCGATTTTAATCGATTTCATCGATTCGTTGTTGCAGCCCTAGTGCAGTGGTTACGAGTAGGGATCGGTAGTGCGGTTTTTTCCCCCCTATATCGTTGCTAAAAACGGTACCCGTGCCTAAATGGTCTCTGAACCAATACTTTTTCCTAGTTACAGTTAAGGTACCGAGAACCAGTTCCTATAGGACCTGTAACTACTGGACCGAAACGCAAGTCAGTGTTTCCCTGCCGCTATTAAAGCCTGGAAGTGTTGTTGCTGCACACGGCATCTTTCGCCCCAATGGACACGTGCGCATAGACAGATGAGCACACACTCACCAGCAGACACAGAACTTGCATCTCTAACGCCTACTAATGTTGCACGGCGTACCGGTACTAGAAAGGTACCGCGGTACCCTTACGTTGAAAACGTTACGGTTTTATATATTTTTTAGTACCGGTACTTCATTAAAAAAGCAGCAAACAGAGTGCACTGAGTGCATCAAGCAATGCAAAGCAAAACAGCAAATAAGCTACGGAATAGTCCATCAGAAATATACACATGCAAAATAACCTACAATTTCACTCATGTGGGCCTATGCGATCATGAGGTCAGAATGCACACAAACTTGTACAAAATACACACTAGATGCCATTTTCATTGTCGTTTTTCAAGGGGAGAAATTGCCCTTTAATTATGGTGTCCATCTTTAATGTACCCAACCCACATAGCTTTAGTGTTTTTTCCACCTCAAACACATCTGTAAAATGATGTAATTCATACTTATGGAAATAACTATGTAGTCATAGTCAAATACGGACAATAGGCCTATATAGCCATGTATCAATGCTATGATTTTACCATGTTGTTTTCATTAATATCTTGCTGTGGGCTAATGGTAATATGAATGACTTTGTTAAGTGTTCAAAAAGCTGGGCAGGAACAAGCTGGTAAAAAGGGAACCTTACAGATGTTTTATTTATTACTCACTTACTTATCATAGATAAATGTTCCAGTATCTTATTTGTGGTATCGTATCGAAAGTATCGAGTGTTGTAATATTTTGGCAGGTACCGTATCAAAGTCATAATTTTGGTATTTTGGTAATGTTCTGTATTTTTCATCATTAAGCTGAATTAAGCTGCAGACAGTGACTTAATTTCCTCAAGTGAATGACAGGAGATTGTTTAATATGCTCTTGTGCCTAATGCAGATCTTCTGTGTTGCACTGTGTTCGGTGTTAAAAAGCGCTATCGGGTCAGGCACCGTTTAGGCGCGGGTATTGTTTTAAAAGTACTGGTTCAGCAACTGGTATTGGAAAAAACACAAGCGATCCCTAGTTGAGAGGTGAAAGCCGGACACCTTTATATTCATATGGATAGCTTAATGTAATGAACCCACAGAAACTCTCCATAAAGCTTTTCAGCCTCTTTCAGTTTATTTTTGGAGTTTTGCTTTTAGTTCACTCAACTCAGAAGAAGATAATGCCATTGTCCTTTAACAGCACACAGTTCGAGACCATTTAAGTAACACAGTGGTGATTCTAGAAGCTAAAAACACTCATACCAGTCTTAGGAGTTGATGGTTACCAAACTAGGGAAGAGGGAATAGACCGGAGTACAAATTCTAATGTTGCTAATGTCTGTCCCGTACTGCTTTTATAACCATTACCATATAGAAAAATATAAAAAAGCATATTTTTACAATGATGACATATCACACACTGCTTGCCAGAGAAAAAATTAACTGCATTAAATAATAGAGACTCCAAAAAGTATTGTTTTTCAACTGCTGTATTTGGTGTAGTACCCACACTTCAATGTCCTCCATGTTTCACTGATTCATGTTGCCTTACTTGAAAATACTTTGCTCTTGTAGAGCCACAACGGATGAATACCAGAAAGAGTAAAATATGAACTCACCAGAACTTTGGAGCTTCCTCCATTCCTGGGAGATCAGAGAGAAGCTGTTTGCCAAAGGGGTCACCAGGCCACCGAACGGAGGGTCGGCCACCATCACCACTTTGTGGCCCTTGCTCTCTGTGAGGAAGGCCTGCAGCACTGCAGCGGATACCTGCCAACACAAAAGGCTGTATGACACTGAAATAAAAAGCAAACCTATGCAACATAGATGTTCAACCTTACCTCTCCATCAAAGAAATGATGGTTGAACATGTTGTAGTGACAGAATTCATTCTTGCTGTAGAACTGACTGTATCTGAAACAGTAGGAAAAATGTTTGTCTTATTCAGCAGTAAAAAATGCAACATTCAGGAAGAAAACAGCACATTTGACCTTATCTCCTGTACGTAAAGCAAAAACTGTGGATCCGGAATTGTGAATCCAGTTAACAGGCATTTTGTCTAAAAGACTAATATGACTGTTTCTGAATATGCATTATAAATCTAGCTGATACACCATGCAGAGATCCAAAAGTTGATTATCTGGTAGGGTAGCAAAACTGCGGGAATATTCTCTTTGGAAACTTTCCATGGGAATTACTGGAGATGTCGGGGTAATAGAATTGTATTTTTATGACAAAACATGCGAAAGGATCGACCGACGTATATTTGTACAAATAAACTTGGTATTAAAATGAACATGTTTCAGTTTACCACGTTATCAATTTGCTAGGTAATGACAAAGACGTGCAAAAGAGCGCTTGCAAAAAAGAAATGCAACCCCCAATGCAACCCTATGGTAACCAGAGAACACTCCCATTGCAACAAATGTGGTATTACGTTGTATATGCTGAATGCTTAACATACAGGAAGCTGTTGGGTTGACTTTGTTTTTCAGTAGTTGTGCTTTGATTCATCTGCAGATAAAGATATCCTGCACAGGGTTATAAAAGAAAGCTGGGCATGGACTCAAAACACTGCTATACCTAAAGCACAGAGAGACAGGAAATGGAAAATATGAAAATATTCTGGTAGAAGTTTAATAAACGGGGCTTTAATTCAGTCCACAGAAGAGCCTTCATCTGGTGGTAAGGGTCAGTCGGCACAAAATGCGCGGCATACTGCACCCTCTGCAGGCTGCGACCAAGTACTGCAAGACAGACTGAGCTTCACCCCGCTGGACTCCAGCAGCGACGGCATTCAGCCTTTCCCAAATTCTCCAAAACTACAAAAGAAGATAGCCAATGCTGGACACCCCTCCCAGGTAAACTTGTACCCACAACATAAACGTCGCCAACAGCTTAGTCTTAAATCTGCGCAGAACAGAGTTTAATATGTAAAAAGGACTGATCTTGTTGCATTTTGATGTACATTTCAGTACGTCATGTCTATCTATATCCTCCTCTGTCTCTCCTTTAATAGCCAAATCACACAACCGCCACCTCCCTAATATCCAGGGGTCTGTTTCAAGTAGGAGGTTAAACAAACTGAGTCAAACCCTAAACTCTGAGTTGATTTACTTAAAGATGGGAAACTTTTGAGTTTCAGAACAGCTGTTTAGAGTTGGTTCCATCAACTCCGAGTAGGTTGACTCAGAGTTGAGCACGTGCACCACCACAGTATAAAGGCAGCATGAATGGAGCCATGATACAACGATTTACCATGGCAACGACCACAAACAATCGGCCGGCATACGTCACCCCTATTGCTATGACAGTCACTCACACGGTACAATTAAACATTGTTGTCCTCTACCATTCGCCAGGCTCCTTGGGTCACTTCCTCGAAGAACTGGACATCCTCCTGTCCAACTCCCCTGAAAAAGGCCCTCAACTCATCCTCCGAGACTTCAACATCCCGACAGAGAAGTCATCTGACCACTTACTCCTACTTTCTTCCTTTGCACCATCACTCAACACCTCTCCTCCGACTCACAAAGCTGGCAATCACCTTGACTACTTCTTCACTAGAAACTGCTCTACAACTAACCTCGCTGAACACCAACGAAGAAGCGTCCACCGGAAGTGTTGGCATAACAGCGCGATGGAACATGGACAGCGTGCGTCGGCGGTCCAAAGTGTGGTTACACTTTTCGAAACAAACCGAAAACTCTGCAAAATGCAACATTTGCAGCAAAATTGTTTCATGCATAAGAGGGTGCACGTCAAATATGATTAAGCACCTCCGAGGTCATGGAGTGGAAGTAAATGTGTGCCCCGTGTTTGACGCGCTGCCTCTTCCTCTGGCTCCAAGGGTTTCAAAAATAAAGCTCTCTTGAGGAGAGTGTACCCCTGTTAAAATATATTCATAATTTATAATGTTTATACAATATTCAAGTCCATAGTTTGATATTAATATTGTAGTTGCTGTTAGAAATTCATAGTAAAGTTAATAAAAAGTTCATAGAATTAACATTGATGGAGAAGGTCAGACTATTTCCTTCAGAAAGACCCTTGGTTAGCTAGCTCATTTAAAATATCTTAAACTTTTTTGACTCTGCTTTCTAAAAGAATCGGAATCGAGAATCGCTGGGAACCGGAATCGAAACAAGGAATCGGAATCGTTCAAATTCAAACGATACCCAACCCTAGTTAAAACCCACTTGTCACTCAAGTATTATCCTGCTGTGTTTCACAGAGGAAGTCTGACAATCTGAGGTAAGACACTGCACCATGAGACTAAATTCCGTACAGCTCCGCTGCAGACCTCTTTGACTTGTAATTTATGGGTTATGTCTTGCAGTTGTAGGAAGCCATATGCCTTTGAGAAGGAAATCCAACTGAATGAAGAGCGTTTTAAAAGGCTTCTAAAAACATTATCCTCCATCTCCAAACAGCTGAAAGCTCAGCTGCAGAAGAAGGCTCTCCTGTTAGGTACCAACGCCATCAATTTACCACAAGCTAACTCAATGAAGGCTGAAGGGTGTTATAGCGAATAATGTCTGGATTAGTAGAGTCAGGTTATACAATAAATTCATCAGTAAACTGCCTAGCAGCTAATGGATCTATTAAATACTACTATGAAACTCTCGATGAGCAACATTTTTTACCAGATATGCTGATGACCGATGATCAATGTATCAGAATTCTGTTTTTTTCAGATTGGTCCCCCATGGGAATTGAAAGGCAGACTTGCAATAGCCAGATCTTGGTGACCTCCGAGGGGCGGGGCATGTTCTTTTCCAGCTCTCCCAGTTCAGTTGGGAAGCATCCCCTCAAGTTTAACAAGGTGTGCTGTGCTCTGGGCTCGTCTCCTGTCACAACTACTCAGCGTTACTGGGAGGTGGACGTGCGCTGCTGCTCCGCCTGGGCTGTGGGCGTCGCCTACAGTAGCAAAGGAGGGGCCGGGACATGGGCACTAAGCTGGGCCTAAACAGAAACTCGTGCATGGAGCTTCGCAATGGTCGTCTGACAGCCTGGCACAACGACAGGCACGTAGCGTGCAGGGGTATTGACCTGGATTTGGCTCCATAGAGGGGCGCCGGGCAGATGCCACTACGAAAGATGGGAGTGTGGGCAAGTTACGACAAGGGCCAGCTGCTGTTCTACAATGCAGACACCATGGCTGTCCTGCAGAGATTCTCGGCAGGTGTGACACCGGTGTTTGGCCGGGCTCATCACCAGTTCACAGAGCCTGTTTCCCAGCATGCGCTGCTTTAGACCACTGGAGAACCAGGTGTGGCCGAATCACATGGAGCTCATGCACATCCACACTCCATGATACTGTATTCCGCCATAGAAATATAGCATCACATCAGCAGGTGTACAGTCCAAAATAATAGAAAAACAAGTGGAAACCAACCTGAAGTCAATGTCCAGCAGCAGACTCGTCATTTGCTCACGTTTCTGCTCAAGGTTTCGCAACTTGATCAGCTCCTGAAGCCTGGCCCAAATAGCAATCACAATGGAGTAAAAGTTAAATAACAATCAATTTCTAATCTTATGTATTTTTGTAATTTATGGCACTTTTTAAAACTTTTATTGCATGTCTTTTCATTTGGTCTATACACATCGTCTCTGCACAGTTGCAGACACTAATGCTAGTATTATACTATTTGTGGAATAAGATGCCAGCCGTGCATATCATGGTTTTAGAAACTAACTTGTTATGGGCCAGGGGTTCTGCTATTACAAATGTCGGACCTGAACATCACTTCTCGCAGTAGCGTGGAATTGTTTCCAAATTAGTCCTGGATGTTAAAAGCCATAATAACTAATACAGTACCTGAAAGGCTATGACTAGTGTGATAAACCACAATGCCAATAGTGACATTTCTTACCCAATCTTTCGAAATCATATTATACAATTGTCAAAGATAACCATCTGGGACTGATTTTCCGTTTTTACATGTAATGTTTGATAGTATCATGCATGTCAATGCTGCAGTGAGGCTTTCCTCTTTGGGAGGTGGACCAGGTTACATCTCTTAGCCACTTGCTTATTGCATTTTTCAACATGATTCATTGGGTCTGCTTTAAATAAAAGTTCTGGTATCTGCAAATGTAAAGCACTTACCTTGGTGTGCCCACGCACAGCACCTTCCTGAAACCCAGACCAGCTAGGGTGTCCAGCAGAAAGTTGGCGCTGCGGTCGGTGAACAGGTACTGCGCATTACTTTTCTTGTTGTCCAGCGGACGCAACAGAACACTGGGCCTGCTCAGCTGAGCCGCGGAGACGGCTGTGGTTCTGTGAGAGGAGTGGACCTCTCGCTCTCCTGGCAGGAGCAACGTCTGACAATCCTGACAGAATTTCTTCTCATCCGGTGGGAGGGCAGCAAACTTCCTAAACCTGACGGCCAATGGGAGAACATTTTCCTAGTTTATGTACGACTGACTTTGGTTATATAAAACATTACATTTAAACCGTGTCATAAGTCATCCTACAGTCAATTCAAGCTATTTATATGAATATATACACAAAAACAGGCTTATCCGTTAATGAAGACTGTGGCTGGCTTCTTACCTGCTGCAGTCCTCCTGCGTGGTGAACGTAGCTCTCTTTGACTGGTTCTCTGCTTCTCTGGCCAAACGCCGGGCCTCGGACACCTTCAAAGCAAACCAAGCTAAATTAGGGGGTCACGTTTCACAGGTTGTTATGAATTCCAAGGAGCATACCTTGTCATCTTCCCACTGGAAGAAGTTGCATTCTTTTCTGTCTCTGCAGGCGGAGCAGGCATAAAACCGTCTGCCTTGCTCACCTCCTTTGCGAACTTTCTCGAAAAGCAAAGTTGGACCTAGTGACACACACGTGACATTTTTTTCGGTTAACCGGTTCTTTGAATGTGAGCCAAAGTGTGTCGATGGCGGATCTACGTTTGGAACCCTGTAGACCAAAAAGCACAGTTCGGATCTCGTCTCGTGGCCGCGTACCGCTGCTGTTGACGCATGAGGCAGACTCACCGTGGGGACAACATGGCGCTGCTTTGCCGCCCTCTGCGACAATCACTTCTAACCCACAGATGTCAGCTTCGTTAATATCCATGTCGTAACAAGCTTAGTTCTACTGGAGACTTTACTTTTTTAACACACGCGCTCAGACTGACGAATGGAAGTCATGCCGTCTGTACAAGTCGCGCACATTTGACGTCATGAACAAATTCTTATCTTTTTCTTTTTTGAGGTTTTTAGCAGGTGACGTCCAACGCCACATTACCGCCACCTACTGTACTGGAGTGTGGGCTATAGTTCCCTATCCCTTCACAAAAAAGGAGACGCCCTAAATACGTTTAGTCAACCCTCTTTTGGGTATGTTATACCTTTTCTGTGTGGAAGTAAATCTGTGTCATCGGATTTTGAAAGAAAAAGGTGATTGAATTTCTAGCAAAATATCACTACATATGAACTCTGCACCCCTCTAGAACACAGAGGAGGCCCCCGCCCCCATGTTCCACCCTGTTGTTGTGTATGTGGGAAGGATGCGAATAAAAGGCTGTTGTAAAGGGAAGTTCGTCGAAAGTCGACACTGCATACGCTGTGTGGCTGGGCTTCCCCTTTGCAAAGCGAAATACACGTTACTCTTCTGTGGTTTGTTCTCACCTATACCTATCATATATACATTGTTTTTTGGGGTCAAAAGGTATATACTAAGTCCTTTATTCAGGTCAGATTTTTACAACAATAAATTATAGTCATTCTTTTGTAATACTTAAAAGTATACTTCAATTGTGGATAATTCAATTACATTAAATATGATATTTGTGTCAGTAACAACAAAGCATGTAGCTATTGAATCATGTCTTAATAATGAATGAAGTCTTTAATGAATTATGTCCTATATTGATTCCAATAAAAAAGAACAACACCAATTTTACCATCCTACATTTAACAAATGCCATCTTATTTTATGTTATGTCTCAAACTAAAAATCTCTAATTAACCCTCCTGTTACCTTGAAAACACCCAGAAAATGATTGAAATGATATTCTTTCCCCAGTTTGTGTATTTGGAACTTTGTGCTAGTTTGCTGACTACATAAATAGCGCAATCAATTAAAAAAAAGAGACACCCACCCCCTTAAACATCCGGGAAATACCCGCGGCTATAGAGAAATATGCAGATCAGAATAAAATTGACATACCATTTAAAAGAGATCATTTTTATAATATATTATCATAATATATGCTGATGTTATGTCATGTCATGGCTGACAGCGTATCTGTCGGAACCTGGAAGCATTCTGATGACATTAGAAGCACTAAGTCCACCTGTTGTTCATGTGGGGAGACGGACCATAATGACTTTGCATTTTTGGAGGGTAGAGTGTTTACTGGTGCTTGAGAGACAACAAGAGGGTCAACAATGAGGGTCTTATTCTCATCAGAGGAGGATGCCTCATAATCAGGGTCCTCCTCAACATCATCTTTTGTCTCAGACGCATTCTCCTGTGTCACTTTCATAGTCCAAGAGCTGTGACAAAACCTCATTGACAGAAAATCTTTCCTCAGAAGTAATTTTCAGTGAAGAGAGAGAGAACAGAATAATAAAGCACCCAGTGCACCAAGATGGACGCTTTAGAAGGCTGCTGGTCAGGTGGTCAGTCTCACATTAGCCCCTAACAGTAACAGCTCCTCCCACCAAACCCAAATTGGTTCAAATGTGTTACTTTGTAGATTATTTGATGATACACTGCAGGCGCAAGTGCTTGGGTTTGCAGGTGCAGATTTTGTGTCTATCCCCGAAGAACCCTGATGCGTACAACATGTGTACAGGACATTGAAAAGATATCATCATGCTCATTTAATGTTTAACCAGTTGTCCCCGTTAAATTAGGAAAAGTCATAAAATTTGAAGCAAAAGAAATTATGTTAGGTATCTATTTAGAGACGTTAAACATCGAATGGGGTGAAATTGACCCCGAAAGTAATAGGATGGTTAAAAGAAAAGATCCAATAGATAGGCATGCAGCTTAAAGCAAACGAAATAAGAGTGTTATTTCTGTTTGTTTATTAATTTTTTATTGAAGATCCCCAAAATCCATCTTTTCCTCTTAGCACTCCTCTTCCTCTAGTTCCTCCTTATCAGTCTCTGGCCCGGTAACAAACGCAGTGACTCATTACTCATTACTCAATCAAATGGATATTTTAAAAATGAAAAAAGCCGTTCTGTTTCTGTCGCTCCCCTTCACATCGCAATTTGTTTACGCAGAAAAGACTTGAAGTCCAAAAGCAGCTGACTGCGTTGCTCCTAAAATGGGCGTTTTCTTTCCCGGGACTACAATTCCCACGTGTTTCGCGCCACGAGCGCAGTGGCGCTGTCACCACTCTGGATGCTGAAAAGCAAAGCATACGACCGGATGACTTTGATTAATTTCTTTCAATGTAAGCGCATACATCGAGCAACACAGTAAGGGAATGAAACAATCGGCATCTTGGGTGTAACCTGGTGAGTACAATTAAATCAAAGCTAATAAGGCTATACTTGCGTCATTGAGGGCGTCTTAATTATTTTTCGATTACTCAAACAAAATAGTGCTCCAAATTCAGTGTACTGCAGCATACGATATCTGTGTATGTGGACCTCACGTTGAGGAATGTTTTTATTTTGACATACTACACCGGAAACCTTTTTTTTTTTTTTTAATTCTCTTCTGTAGCTTGACTCTGGCTGCGTTTCTCCGCCGTGCGCCCACACCCAACCTGCGCCGTCTGCTGTAGCGAGGCAGCGCAGCCCCTGCAGTGTGGGTGCTCGACATTGTCTTCTTCTCAGTGCGGCTGCGTTGGGACATCTCTGCGGCCTCTGCAGCTAGGGACTACCGGGCTATCTGGATCACTCCCCCCCCTGAGAAATCTTCTTCCGTTCACCCTGCTGGGGCTTGCGCTCTGCGGTGGCTGGCATCATCCATGTAGGGTGTACTGTCATTTTCTGTGCATCATCTGGCTGGTCGTCCGACTGGCACCATGAGTAGCGCTGGTAAGATATTTTTTTTTAGTGTAGAATGAAAATAAATCGTGCCCACTGGGTCAGTTGTTGTTAATGGCCCATGGGACTCTACTTGAAACAATACTATTCCTGATGTAGATGGGCCAAATATTCTACTGAGTCTGTGTTGCTCTGTGATCATTTACACTACTTGTCAACTGCTTCGGCAACACAATAGTACTCCACTGTGTATTTGATGCATTTATAATACATTGCAATTGATAGACAGCTTACTATATGCCTATTTCGTGTTATCCTGTCTCCCAATGAAGACATCAGCATCAGGGTGCACCCTGCGATTGCTACAGCTATTGAGGTTTTCTGATTTTAGAATAGTTTTAAATCCATCCCGTTGAAAATGAATGTCATATGGGCTAATTATAAAAGGATGTAGAGATGCGCCCCCCTACACAAACAAACAAACACACACACACACACACACACACACACACACACACACACACACACACACACACACACACACACACAGTAGTTGGTTATGGGGCTCTTGACTTCTGGTGGGCTGCTCCTGTCACACCTGGCTTTGTCCCTTAGGAGGATCAGACACATTTACCACAAGCCTTATTTGAAAGCTGTGAATTGTCAATTCTTGCAGCAAAACAGCACTGTTAGTTCTGCATTCAAAGGACATGTAGGTAAAGGTAGGGTCAGCAATCTTCAAAAATAATATTTTGTTGTTTTAGTTGAAATTCTTGTTACATCCTGCCAGCTATCAATGAAACAAAGTCTCTGACAAAGACACTTTAAAATGTGTTTATCTGTTGCAGAGGACTATATTATACTCATAATTTAATTTCAGATTATGATATAGTCTCATGATTTAATTCCACCTGAATTCAATGATTTGAAGAGCAGGCACCTGCTGGTATATTTACCTGCACCTCTGCTTGAACAATTTCTGACTGTGACCACAGACTGAAGACTCTCGAGTCTTCCACAAGACTAGCACGATAGACATTTATTTGTCATGACAGTTGGGGGAGTATCTTTGGATATGAATGGGACAGGATTGTATAGGACAGGGGTGCCCAGTAAGTTGATCTCGAAGACAGTACCAGTCGATCGCGTGGCATCGTTAAAGAAAAATGACGTCACGTCACCCATGCGCGGCCTACCGCAGGAGATGACCCGAAACTAATGCTAATGCTATTTAGCGATCCTAATGGACGCATTTTATTTCATTCCAAAGCAACCCAGGCTGACTCCAGTAAGGTAATGACCAAGAATGAGCGGGATGCTTGTGAAGGTTTCCTCCTTCTGACAGATAAGAGGCTCGATGTTTTCTTCATATCGACGCGTTTTTGCGCCTACGGCAGCGCTGTTGTTGGTCACCGCTACCCTCCGTAGATCGCCATGACTTGGTTAGTTGGAAAGTAGCTTGCATATGAATAAAAGAACAAAAACATTAATGTATTAATATAAGATGATGCCTAAACAGAATCTATTTCTACAATAATTTATTTCTACATTTCTGTATTTCTTCATTTATTTATGTGTACGTATATAAATGAGGTTAAGCGGTCCAAACCTCAATCTGGAGCAGGATTGGTCAAGTAGAGGAGCGAGACAGAAGCAATAAATCTCTTCTGTAGTCTAAAGCCTAGTTCATGCTTCTGCGTTTTCAGAGAAACGCAAGGACACGCAGCCGCAAGAGCCCCCTGCGCACTCCTTGCGCGCCTTTTCACCCCCTCTTGCGTGCTTGCGAAGGTGTCGACCAATTTTTCTAGGCTTGCATCAAAAGCTTTGCAAGCTCATGCAGATCGCAAGGCTGTGATTGGTCTGCTAACTACATCCTTTCCGCAGTCTCACATTTCCGGCCCCATAGCATAATTCCGCCATTATTAAAAAATATATTTTTTACGCATTTATTTATTCCTGTATTCATTTATTTATTGTTCATTTTTTGTCCTCTATACTCACTAGCCTGAAAAGGGCACCCCTGGTTTAGGACTGCTCAAATTTCGTTTTGAATTAAGAACGTTTTGGGGTTAGCAATTTGTTGACAACACTTGAGCTGGGTCATTTTTTTATATTCCAAATATATTCCTCTTAATATGACCTATCTGAGCTTTTATGCTGCAGCCGACATGACTTGTACAAGTTTTTAATAGCAAAGATATTTTTTTCCGCTTTTAGTGTAGTAATAAGGTCCTAAAGAATAGTTTTAGATTAGACAAGTACAGAGCAACGAAATGCAGTTTAGCATCCAACCAGAATTGCAATAGTAGTAGGTACAAATATACAGATAATAATAAGTATCTTATAGGTATAAGTTAGCGAACTGTAGTATAAATACGTGATATGCAGATTGTTTGGGGTAATATGTACATATTATACAGGTTCATTTGTGCCTTTAAATGTAGGTATAGGACTATAAGCAGGAACTATAAACATAATTTACCATAAGCAAATGGGCATATGATAAGTTAGGTAATACAGATTGAGTGAACGTTAGATAGTGCATCATAATTAACAATAGCTGCCTAACGATACTAGACTAGTGAAATGTCCAGTGCATAGTTTTTAGTGCAAACAGATTCCAAAGTGTTTGAGTGCAGGAAGGTCCAGTAGTGATGGTGTACAGTCTTTGGTGAGTGGGGGGAGATGACGAGCTGAGGGGTTTGTGGGTGGTGTTCGGGGAGTGGGGGCGGAGGTTTGCATGTGGAAGAGTTCAATAAGGACACAGCTCTGGGGAAGAAAATGTTCCTCAGTCTGCTGGTCCTTGTGCGGAAGCACCTGAAGCGCCTGCCTGAGGGCAGGAGGGAGAACAGTCTGTGTGCAGGGTGGGAGGCGTCCTTGAAAATGCTGCGAGCTCGACGCAGAGCGCGTTTCCTCTGGACTTCCTCAATGGCTGGAAGTGGAGTTCTTGTGATGCTTTGGTCAGTTTGAACCACCCGCTGCAATCCCCCGCGCTCCGCAACAGAGCAGCTCCCGTACCAGACTGTGACGCAGTTGGTTAGGATGCTCTCGATCACGCAGCGGTAAAAGTTCACCAGTATGGCTGAAGACAGATGGTTTTTCTTCAGTGTCCTTAGGGAGAAGAGGCGTTGGTGAGCTTTTTTCACAAGGCTAGAGGTGTTGGTGGTCCAGGACGGGTCTTCCGAGATGTGGGTCCCCAGGAATAGTGTCTCAAACAAAACCCTAGATATGGGTTTAGCTACATGGTTTGAATGTGTGAGTGATAATTAAGTGTGTCCCATGTTTCAAGTTAAAAACGTAATAATGAGCTCACCTCTTTCTAAGGACTTCCCGGACTCTTTCATAAATCTGAAACTAGACATTTAGGTTCATAGCAAGTGTAAAATATGATACTTCTAAACCAGTTACATAAGAAATATACAGTAAACCTTATCAAGTACTTTCTATGCCCTAACTTAACCAAGTACCTGTATTGTGAGAAGTCAAATTCACATTATACAACTGCTAAAGTCGTCAGATATCGTTAATCATTCCATGACACAACTTGCTGTCTTATAATCTGGAGTCTTGAAGTCGTCAGACCCTATAATATATTTCATCACGAGGAATCACCGACAAGTGTGTCTGATCTCTGATCTACACTTAGTCACAGAAATTCCAAACGCGTGGCCACAAGCAAAGTGGTGTTTGTTGATCTTGTCATTGACACACATGTTCACAAATGTTTCCACATGTTTTTACTATTTCCCCTATGTATTTTTCCAAACATCCAATACTGAAGGGGCAACAATTACTTTTGTTTGTGCAGCAACAAAGTTCCTTTTGTTACAGACGATCCCTCCAGCTGCATTACGCACTCTCATTGGAGACAGTCTCTCCCTCAAGTCCGGATATTAAGCTCGCTAAATCTGGAATTCAATGTTTTGGAATGATGGTTCACACACTTACACAAAAAAAGAGAGTAGGCATGTAATAAGTGGAAAGGTGATGCACTGTTGTTGACTGTAGATGCACAAAATAATATAAATACAGTTGACTCGCTATCATTTAGTTTGGAAGACTTGTGGGTATCAGCCTGTATGGTAGAGGTACAGCCATTTAAATAGTGGTGGTTCATATTTCTTTTTTCTTCAAAGCACAGTAGAAAAACTCATATTGATGAAATTGAGAGTTCAAGTTAAACAGTAAAAAGCTTGATTTCCTCATCCCTCAGTGAAATTATTTTACATGTCGAAAAGATAAAAGATAGAAATTGCATTGGTTTTCTCATACTCTTCTGGAGCAGACCTCTTGATCCTTAAAAACAAATGGAATTACCATGTGTTATGTTCAAAAACCTCGAGGATGGGACAAGTAACTTCAGGATTTGTTGAGTTATTATAAAAAAAAGAAGTTGTAGTACAGAGGTTTCTTGCGCTTTCACAACACACAGTGCACTACTGTGTATGCTTACCATCAAGAACCCTGAACAAAGGAATCCATCAAGTTATAAACGTTTTCCATCATACAAGGCGTAGTCCCCTCTTATGGGTTAAAACACGCTGGTGTCTGATTTATTATGAGTTTATTGGTAAAAGATTGTTGCAAAGGCGTATTCCACACCAATGGCACTACAAGTCATCGCTGTCTACCTGCTACAAAAACAGAGCTCCCTCACCTTGGAGCTTGTCTCCACACTCCGGCGAGCTACTCCTTGTGAGTCGTTGCTTCAGTGTCTTTCGACTGGACACCTTCAAGTGGCTTAAAAACATAAAATGCTAAAAACCTCCAGTCCCTTCGTGGCCTCCATTTGGATTTACTTGGGGTGCCCTCTTCCTGAAACTCCCTACATTTCATGTAAGCTACAGTGCTAATCGTTTAGGCTAAATATGGTTTACTTATATATTAATTATATACAATGTCATAAGGCAGTTAGTCGTTGTTTTGTAATTACTGGCTGACCTCGCTAGTGCTAAGCGCCTGACTGTGCCTGCACACACGCATGCACACACGCTCCCACAGTAGTAATTAAGCCTGAAATGTGGTGTGGGCTTGTGACATTTTACTGCAGGCTGCCGTTTTAAAGCAGTGTTTATTGTGTGACTCCAACAAATGAAAAGTTTGGTCATTTTTTGATGAACTGATATTTCTACACATGACCTAATCCTGTAGTCATTTATTTAGATGTTTATGTACAATATGTATTATATTGACGAGTGAACGGTACCGCCGGCTGGGGGGGGGGGGGGTGGTGGCGCTGACAGTACGGGAAAAGTCGTCCACATTTCGGCGGAGGGCCCTCCAGCCTCCGGCTGAGCTATGCACCAGCAGAAAGCTTGAGGAAGCTTGAACCTTTCTTTTTGTGAAGGACTCCTTTGTTGATGCTAATAGCAGGTAACATAACATTCAGGACAAACAAATTCTACGTCTATGGGCTGGTATAGCCACTGCAAGATGCTGGAAAATCTCCCACAATAGGTGTATGTTTGTACTAATTAGGACAAATTCAAGATAGACAAATTATAATTTAGGATTAGATCTGCAAGGAAGTAAAAAAAATCCCAAAATGATAGTGGCGGCACACTGTATGGTAGGTCCTGTCATTAGTATAAATGGGTGATTGATGAACTACTGTATAATGTTAAAGCCCTTTATGTGGTTGAAAGACTAGAAAAGTGCAGACCATTTAATGATCAAACCCATTAATATCCAAACTTTCATAACTGGATAGCACTGACTGGATCAGAGATGAGGCCACAGCTATTATATTTGCCATCTCTGCAATGTGGTAAACCAGTTCATAGCTTTCCATCTGTGACCTATTTCTTGCCGTCCATTAGATTGGTGAAAGGGAAATATTAACCTTCATGGGGTTGAGTAGAATTTTCTTAATTTGAAATAGTGCTTTAGGCTTTAACACACACTCACACTAACCATTTCACCTAAAGCTAAACTCCTCCTTTTAACTAACCTCAATTACCTGGACTTGGGACGAGTCCTGGTCATTGTGGGTTCACTGGTGCATTGCAGAGGTGCACACACACACACACACACACACACACACACACACACACACACACACACACACACACACACACACACACACACACACACACACACACACACACACACACACACACACACACACACATAGATATGCTCTCGCACACTAGCAAAGATGGAGAGAGAGACTCATCATCTGCCATTGTGATCCCTCTATGGACTTACTTGGCTCTCATATCCATTTTCAAGGTCACCAGTATTCCCAGTAGTGATTCTGTCATCTGAGCCTCTGCAGTGAAGATTAATGATATTCTCATTAACTTTGGTGCTGCAGGTTTGTCATGTATTAACCTGCTATATAAGGACCCAGTTGTTCCTATTACAGTCAGAATAATAGTCGTTTGAGTCCAGAATGCTTGTTCATACCTCAAATGGTTGGAAATGGGTGTATTATTATTATATTATTATTAAGATGTGAGGATCAAACGGTACAAAATAAAACAGGAAGTAAACCCAGGGTTAGGGTTACAAATGTCCCCTGGAGCAAAACTATACGGGTTATCCAAAAAATAATGTGATTTTAAGAGACCCAAGACTCTACCGAACGCATCAGTGTAGTTTACATGTCTTTAAACGTTTTTTAAAACTGCTCAACTAGTAGTTTACAAAACGAAGAAATATTAAGCCTATGGGCCTTGAGACAGACTTTGTCTCACTCTCTGGCTCCTCAGGACAAAAGTAAATATCTATGGGATTCCATACCCAGCACAAGCAGCATCGTTTTGATCCAAAATGAAGCCTGAAAGTGAATATTGTGGCCGTGAGGGCAAACGTGTCATTTTTACAGGATTCTGACTCTGCTCTCACTCTGTCTCACCTGTAAGAAAACACACAATAATGTAAAACTCAGAAACGGACCCAACAACTAATGAAACATAGTTAGTGATTATGAAAACAGTATAATAGATATCAACAAGCTGTTTTTTATGAAATAGTTTAGACGTTTGTCAACATTTTAAAGTTTAATTGGTGTTTCTAGCTGAAATATTGGCGAAGCTGAAAAGTTGAAATTTGAAGGAGTTTAAGAGGATTTGAAAACAAACCCCATTTGAAAACCATGTTAAAAAAGTTTGATTTTAAATAATATCAATAAAATTATAAGAGCTAGAAAGCTGAAAAGTCAGAGCCCTCGTCTCCTGAATGAGCTGAACATTTTAATATTAGAACGGTTTTTCTAAGGTCCAGAAAGAAACAGAATTAATTTCAATTTAATTTATTTTGTGTAGCCTAAAAACATTTACAAATGATCATCAGAGGGTTTTCAGTGTGTGCCCATACGAATTCAGGCACTGTTTACTTTCACAGAGACTTTCTAAATCTCAGTTTCAACATTACAACCTACTGCTATTCAGAACACTGGTGAGATGTGGTCATCAGTGAGAGCTTTATAGTCTGTACACATACAACTTCCTCTGTCTCAGGACCTTTACCCCCCGCCCCCCCACCAAAAAAAAGGCGTTTAAGCACTCTGTTACCATATTTTGATAAACTTAAGATAAAGATTTAAAGTTTCAATGTGTAAAACAGGCTGCTCAGTAGTTTGAATACCCGTACCAAATGGAAATATAGGTGAAAAGGTGAATTTGTCTGTAACAATCATGTCAGTGCCAAGCAGGACCTGCTCCTCTGAAGAATATTTCAGTCCTACCAGACAACTCAACTAATGTTATTAATCACACTCAGAGGTAAATAGCAGTCATGGTTTTTCATTGAGAAGGATATTTTTATAAAATGCACCAGATATCTCCATAGATTCCCAAAGTTGCATTTTCATGAACCTTTTTTTGCCTTTTCATTATGCAGCTGTAAATCCTGTTGAGGCGTCATTGTTCTGGTTTGACACAGTGGTGTTTCTGATCCCTCTTTTGGATTTGTTGTAGAGTCCACTTGGCTTCTTTGGTGCCAGAGTATTCATAAAACAGACCCTATATATTTCCCTTTCCTCTCTCTCTCTCTCTCTCTCTCTCTCTCCCACACAAACACACATGAACAAGCATACATCAGCGCACAAGGCAAAGTCCATCATGCACACAACTCCCCTGAAGCTGCCGGTTTATGCTCCAGTTAGGGCTGGGCGATATATCGGTATAAACGAATATATCGGTATATTTTTTAATGGGATATGGAATTAGACAATTTCGCATACATCGATATATTTCAATTTGCGCTCTGAAAGCAAGCTGCCGACCCGGAGCGCTCTGCACTGCTTCTCGCCCTCGCCCCGCCCATCCTCTTTCACGCGCAGAAGGGGGAGGGGCATCACGCGCAGAGGGGGGAGGGGCAGGGACACACACGTCAACAAACATGGAGGAAGCAACAACGTCTGCGCAGCGTGCGGAGGAGGAATTGGTTCGTTTAAAAAAAAAAAGCAGTGGCTCAGTAATTTGGAGATGGTTCGGATTTAAAGTATCCGATGAGCAACAAAACAACGTTAAATGTAAGGAGTGCCATAAACAGGTTACAGTAGGGTTGTCAACTGTCCCGTATTACCTGGGACATCCCGAATTATGAGCAACTTTGATTTGTCCCGGCCGGGACAGCTCCAAAGTTAGTCATTAATTAAAGTTATTTTATAAAAAACTAAGTAATTTCTTCTCATATTCTCTCATAACGCTGAGATACCCATTTTCTTTTCATAAATGACTAATTGTATAGATTTTAGATAAGTTTCATTCCAAACAGACATGTCAAAGTTGAGTTTGCTGTTGATTGGGGAGACTGGGACACGCCCAGTAATAAACTACGAAGAGGAGGGTTTTTTCTGCATATGCCTCTATTTATAACAGATAGCTGCAATATCTCTGAGGGGTGGGGAGAGAGGGGAGGGGAGGGACAGAGAGACATTGCGAGTCCAACGACCTACAGCTCATTCCAGAGGTAGTGGCAGACACAGCGTTCACTCTATATGCTCCTGCCAATTGTTATACCTGAGCTGCAGAACGTGTGTTGCAACACCACCAGAGGACTCTGAACAGATTTTCAGGATATTGTCTATAATAATCATCAAACGAAGGACATAACAAACAGCAGATTGACAATGCCGGAGGAGAAAGGTAGTGATAAACTTTTATTGGTGTGTTCATCGGCCTCCGAGAGAAAGGAGGATTCCCTTGCATTAATCATACCTTAAATACAATTTCGCTCTTATATTTAGCAGATAGCTACTGCTTTACCGCAATATATATTAATAAACTGCAATCCCATAACTCATTCTAGTTCTAGGTCCCATTATTGTGATTGTGTGTACAGAAGAATGTGCATGGAAGTACCTAACCCACAGAAAAATAGGCCTCCTATTATGTAAGCCCGGTCAGAAGCAAGTAGCACTTTCTGTGTCAATGTTACTGTTGAGCTGGCACAGTACTTGGCACAGTACTTGTGCTGCGGGTTGATATGCTGCCTGCCTCATTGCAACATCACGGCCCGTGTTGCGTTTCTTTGCTGCCTGCTGCCTGATGAGAATTTTATTACGTACTTTCCACTGCCTACCACCCACCAGCTGCTGGTAAAAAAATAAGTCTCGTTGTTGTTTCTCAATAGACATGTACAGTATTTCCTCTCCTCTCTTGTGTTCTGTCCTCAAAAGCTTTGTTAAAGCTGATGCAGTGTTAGGCCTGTGGTTCTGGTTTCTAACTGCTGGATCACAATGTGACAAAGCTTGTAAAGTTGGTAGTGAGGACTTACAGGCAACAAACACACATGCACAGACATACTTCACATTGACATACCAGACAGAAATTCTTCAAGACGCAACGTTCATTTTTGTAAATGTAATTGTTTGGTATTTTTGTAATATCACAATAACACAAATAACCAACCACAAAAATTGGTAAGAAAAGACACGCTATTGTGGACGTACACATAGATCCATTCGCACAGGCACACACACACACACACACACACACACACACACACACACACACACACACACACAGACAGCACTTTTGGCTCTAGGCTGTGTCTTATTCTGAGCCAAGGATAGTGCATTTTGTGTGATGTCATAGCTGGCTGCTGGTCGCCAGTTACAGCGACACCTCTCAGTATTTTGGACCTGATCTGTGGTTCAGATAGCATTAACCTGTTGATATTGGAATTTAAATGAAAAAAGTTTTTGATTGTGTCTTTGTTATTAACTGGCTCAGTATCAGTCACATGATCCATATGGTATTTAGCTTTTCTATGTTTCTCTGCTGATACTTCTAAGAGCAAAGTCAAGGTCAAGGTAGCAAAAAAAATATGGCTTGACCCCCCTAACCACTCCTTCCTTCTGCAATAAGGGCGCACTACTTCCTGCATTTGCACTGAGTCTTGCCCCTGAATGTAAATTGAGATATGGAGTACCCTGTATACATTGCAAAGGTAGAATTGTCTCAGATTTGGTCACCAGCACAAGACTCTGCCTTCCAGTCCATCCCTTGGGTGTCTTTGAAACCTAAAAGTGCAGCATAAAAAACAGGAAAGGCAACACTTACTTATTACCATACAACAATATCCAAAATCTCTTATCGTATCTTTTGTTAGAAAACCTTATCAATCAGTGAACCTAAAATGTCACTCTATGCTGTCGCGTAAACATTTTCAAATGCAAACTATGAAAAAGAGCCTCAGAGCAGAGTATGATCAGTAAACCCATATATTTATTTCTATGTTGCAGGATTCTGTTGGATCTTTGACATCCAGTTGAAGAGCTGCAGAAACATGTCAAATTAATCCACATTGAAGGAATATTTATATTTATTCACAAAGTCCATATTCATTTAAAATCATGCTGGCTTTCACGTTTTGCTCCAGTTTGAGCCAAGTAAGGCTGATGTTTTAATCTCCTGGTTATTATTATAATAGTACTTATTTAATCAACAGCAAACTTAATACTATCCTTCATTCATTTCCTCCACTTCCCTGTCTTTATAAGTGCTATTTACTAGTGCTTATACTCACGGCCGGTGATCAAATGCTGTTAAGGTCGGATTGCAGGCATGACCGCACAGTTGGAGGTCAGGATTTAGAGGTGAGCAGGAACCATCAGAGTATTCTGTGTATCCCAGTTTCTATTGCAGGACTTCAGTGAAATGTGCTCACAGGCTGAGATGATGGAGGGAATCTTGGGGTTCGGAGTGATGGCAGGGAACTGTTTAGTAATATCTGTACAAAGGTAGAGCCATGACATTTTATGTAGGAGAACTGAAGAAAATAAGAACGGGAGAAAATGTCAACACAGAAAATGAAAGAGTTATAGCTCTTTTGGTTTTAAAATGTCTACTATTGTCTTGTTCCTATGGGTCTGTGTGCTCATGTGTCCTCTTATGTTTTTTCTTTTTAATGTCATCAAACTGTCAAAGACTGCGGATGGAAATTAGTATTTTTTTAACGTTTGATCTTTGCGCATGGGAGAGTTCCGTCCCCATGGGCACAAACAGACACGCACTCCCACCAGCGAAAAAAACAAATTAGAAGTAATGGTTTTATTATATTACAAAGCAATGCCAATAGAAATGTTTCAAGGGCACGAAGTGGGGGGTGCAAATAGTATATTTACAATGAATTCCAACACCAATGGGAAGAACGTCAAAACTACCTTCATGTAATTGACCAGATCTCTAAAGCAACAAATGGTTCTATATTTGAACTGTTTTCAAAATGGGAAAGAAAACACTGTTATTTATTCATATTTACCAGGTAATACAATATTATGCCATATATTTAATGGATTTCCTTAAATATAAACAAAAATATGTAATCTACTGTTTACTCATACGAAAGTGACAAGGTCAACAGCTCGGGCCACCACATTCAACCCATGGAGCCTCTGCATATGGTTCACACCAGGAATGTTACAGAGAACTATGTGGGTGGAGGGAATGCTCTATTTTTAGGAAGTGCTTGGTTTCCAAAGGCATCTGGGATAGTTACTGTTACACATTGAGTGGGGCTTTACTTCCTTATTACATGTATATGTACCTTAAAGGACTTTTCATGATAAAGCAGTAGAGATACTGTAAAGGGCTTATCTCGCTACTGTTTTGTGTGTCATATGAATTAGGAAGGTTGTCAATTTCCAGCATTAAATGGTTTCTGTTTAGGTCTCTTTGAGCAAGAATGTTGGCCTTCTCTTTTATTGTTTGGGACCTAATTATAGGCATTTCTTCATGGTGCCTCACACATGCTTGATATGTGGGGGGTGTATCCACACGCCTTTGTGTGGCCAGTACAGTATGCTCTGTCCCCAGAGGCTTCCACTGTGTGAATATACTGTATGCATCACAGACATCCAATGTTACATTGCTCCGAAAGCTGCCTGCCCCGGCTGCGACCTTTGGGACAACAAAATCAGTAGGGGAGCAGTCACCAGAGAGGTGTATTGATGATGAGGAGAACAGGTCCAGGAGAAGACAAGGCAATGCACGGGTAGTGGGGTCAGTAGAGGGAGAAAACATCTTCACGCTAAACTCATTACTGCCTCACATCACCAACTGAATTCTGTCCACGCCAGTCCATTGACTGATTGTAAGGTCAGGTTCATCTGTAGGCCCAGTAGTTTTACCACAGTTCTTCTCCCAAATGGGCCTTGGAGGAGAGAATTTTGGTTGGAGAAAACTGCTCATACTCTCCTACTCATGTCCGGGGCCAAACAACAATGGCCTATGGCAGAATCCATTTTAGGTGGCTGATAAATTATACATTTTATGTCACTCATTGGTATCTTTAATCAGTAATTGGCTAAACTGCTTCTTAGACATGCCTCTTTCGGCCAGATCGATTTGGCCCCAGCCCGGCTGAAGCATAGATGGTGGAGATGACGTGCAGGAAAAGCATATATTTTTCATCGATATCTTATTTTACAAATATTACCGGCAATATTCCATAGACAAACAGAAAAATACCCAAATATTGATTATTTGTATGCATTATTAATATAATAAAAAATAATAAGAATCTTTTTCTTTTGGTGGCCCTCTATTGGCGAGCTGCCACTGTCATTCATCATTCATTTTGTCAACAGTTTGTCTCAATACTAAATACCAAACTGCTCACACTGCCCCACTCCCCACTGACAGATTATTGGACCCCTATCTAAATGTAATCTACAACTGTTTCTACAAGCCTTCTCTTCTATCTCTTTAATGGTTAGCATGCCCACAGATACGTTTGATATAAAGTCTATCCTAGTAAAAATCCATATTCTTGTATTGGTTCAGTTGGCAAATCACACACATGGATTGAAACAAAGCAGCTCTGCTTACTTCAAGAATGTTCAGTCATGACGAAGTTACACCTTTTCCCTTTTTTTAAAGTAAATAATAATAACTGTATTATTATTATTATCCCTACACTTCCTTTCTCTCTTTCTTCCTCAAAATCAATTCATTTGATGAACTCACTTTTCCCAAGCCGATTACCAGTAACCATGGATGCCAGATGAAACTAACAAAGCAGTTCTTTACTGACAACACAAAGGGGCTTTCATTCGGCCGATGCCCCTGCCGGTATTGAAAGGCCCGGCAGTACAATACGTGACAATTTTCGGCCAGGGTTCTGATAAAGGGGGAAAAGGGCGAGTACAGATGATGCTGTTACGGTGAAGCTGTAGGCCTTGTAGTGGGCAGTGGTACGACGGGGACTGACTAACAAGAGCCCTGGAACACAATGTAACTGCTCTAAAAGGGATTGGAAACATTACGACTTTCTATCGTTCTGGGCTTTTCTGTGTTAGTGACTGTATGAGGGTTTGTCTACTCAGTCATATTTTAGTAACCTTATGGGGAAAAGAAAGTGGTCCCTATAAAAGAAATCCTTAAATGTTGCACTTGCTGGCCTTGCAACAACTCATTAACTTAAGTTAGGCACGTGGTTAGGGTTATATGAACTGCACTGTCCTCATAATAATGGAATGAAGAAACAACTTTGTGTGTGTGTCTGTGTGTATGCACACAAATAAGAATATATAAAATGCACGTTGTTTCCATTACTAAGATCAGTGTTTCTATAACTTCTATGTGTGCATTTATTATTCAGTTATGTCTTCAGTTATTGGCATGATGTCGTAGATAACCTTCATGATGAATGGGGATTCATTTACATATCCTATGAAATAGTTGGTCACACTGTCTGATCGATACTTACCAGATTTATCATCAAATTCAACCAGTCCAAATCTAGTTAAAGACCTTTGCCTGATACTGTTTTATTTCCTGCAGTGTTCCAGCAGCAGGCCGTCCACGATCCTCTGGAGCAGCAGAAACAGAAACCAAAGCCAGGGGGGGGGCCCATCCCCTGTCAGAACTGTGGTAAACCGTGCAAAGGGGAGGCACTACGTGTCCAGAACAAACACTTCCACATCAAGTGCTTTGCCTGTAAAGGTAAGTAAACGCCTGCTATTACCCCACAACCCTCCGTTCTCCCTTCTATCCTCAGGAAAAATGAATCCTTAACCCTTGAACCCGATTGTGAAGGGGTTCACTCGCAGTCCTTGCTGAATCTGACAAAATGATGGCGTAGTCGTAGGAAGAGTTGGTGCATTTTTATTCTTCTATAAAGTTGCAGGGGCAGGTGAAGATGATGTCTGCGGAGTAGAACACTATTTAGAACAGAATACAGGTACAAAAATATATCAACAACTTGCTTCTTGCTTATGAGAACTTTTTTGATTTTTAGCAAATGGCTGCAATGAAACAGATTGAAACTTTTTAAGGGGTCTGAATACATTCCGTACCCACTGTATATCAGAGTGAGGAAATCGATAATTTCCATGTGTGCACAGTCATTTGGCTGTTAAATCTGATCCCAAAAGGTCATCTAAAAAGTTAGGTAGGACGTTAGGCTTCTTCTTAATACATTTGCATTGGTGATGAGCAAACCCATTGCCAACCCTATACACATCACATGCATTTTATGCAGAGGAAACAGAGTAAACCTTTTAATGTAAATTCACATTGCTGAACAATGTGCTTTAACGAGATAGAAAGCTGGAGAGCCCAGATAGAGACTGCTATTATATATTATTATAATTACCGTTATATGTTATTAGTAGTCTCCATTATTTATGAGAATGTTTTTCTTGATAGGTTTGCAAGAAGATCTGTTCAGGTCTAATCAGCAGCAGAGATAGTGTTGTTTACACCAGTGTTTCTCAACTGGTGCAGACCCGTTTGTAGTGGGTGGCGGGCCTTTGCATGGGAAAATAAAAATTTCGCGGCTTGTCATTAAGGGGTGATGGTGGGTCCCGGAGCCAGACCAGTTGAGAACCACTGGTTTACACTGTGTGAATATATATTGTTGTGGATGAGAGGAGGTCGGTATGTTCGTGTGCGTGTGTGTGTGTGTGTATTTGGGTTTGGGTGTCAAATTCTTGAACTGTGTGTTCTATATATGTCCTTGGGGGGAGGTGGACCGTACTATATAGAGTGTACTTGTGTCCCACCCAGTCCACACTCTCAGCATGAGCCTCGTGACAGACCGCTGTTGTTGTCAACACATACGCTTGCTGCTAGGCTACCATTCATGTTGCTGTAATGTTAGTTAATCTTACATGGACCATTATTAGACTCCTTGTCTGCTCTCCCTTCATCCTTAAATCCCATTGACAGTGGATTTATTTCATACAACATACAACATTAGGTTCTTAACAAGGAAACAAATCCGTAACTTTAAACTCATGGAAAAAAGAGTAACAAGAGGTCATTTAGCGAGCTATAACTACTGAATAATAAAAAGAAACAAATATATTGTTACCCTACCCAGTAGTGGAACATCCACTGTGTTCACACCCTTCTAATGCATTTCTGACTTTCACAAAAGGGTTTTGTGCTGAAAGGAATAAGGTTCGGCTTATTCTGACGTTAGTTTAATATTAATGTTTTTTTATTTGACACAGAAATATTGCTTTGATTGAATACTTTTCCGAAAAAGAGACAGAAAATCCTTTTTGTTTATTACTCAATACAAAAGGCTAAAACTATAAAAACATGCATTGACTTAATGCAGTATGATCCTCAATGTAGTATGAAGGCATCTTTACCATGACATACACTCGCTGGCTCGCTGGTTCTTTAGATTACAGTTGATTGATATATGAGTCAAAGGTATTCTTGTGGATGATTTCTGATCCAGATGAATACAACTCTGTCCACAATGAGCTGGATTATAGGATAATCTCTCGAGTGCCGTGTCTCTGCCATGAGATCTTAAATTTTGATGACATGATAATTGCCACTAAGTGTGGTATAATATTGTGCATCTTCCTTCAAGCCAAGCTTTTATCTTTCTTTGATTTAAGATGAAAATGTTGATGATAACATGCTACAGGTCACACATTAATCAGAGTTTTCTAATTGAAAATCATTATTTCCCAGTGAGTGGAGGTCATGGTTAAGAGAACAGGACACGTTTTCATCAAGTTGTTTGGCTTCATTTCTAAACGGCTTACATGTATTCATACCATATAGAGACCATGTTAGCTATGAAAGGGAAAAAGAAGATTGTCATCCAAATTCCATGGAAATAATTAAATGTGAAGTAGTCACACCCTGTCGGAAAGCCTAAAACAGTAATGAGTTGTAAATGTGATACGAAAACACAATTTTATTTCACAGAGGCCACAACACTCACAAAAACGGCCTTTTTGATGGTGATTCCTCTGCCTGAAATGTTATTACATCACTTCCAATTGATCAGACCAATACCAGTCACAACTTTGATTGAAAGTAGATCACACGTTTGAGTCCAAGTGGGAAAACTCTCAAGATGAGATCCAGCATTGACCTTGTTCATGATAGGTAGTTAGGAAAAGTGAGATTTTGACATACGGTTAGCGTCTTGACAAAATGGGATAGCAAAATGGGATAGCAAAATGGGATAACAATTGGGTATTACTCCTTTACAGCTGTTCATATAAAATGCCAATGAGCATCCTTGAACTGAATTAGTGGTTAATTCTACGCCCAATATTCTATTGAGTCACATTAACGCCCTAGTGCAGGGGTCCCCAAACTTTTTCAATCTCATTAAAAAGCCCTTTTAAGCCTACTAAAATCAGTAGTGGTGGCAATCAAGCCAGTAAATCGGTCAAAGTCTGTTGTAAGCCCTGCAGGACTTTATCTTGGCGAGTGAAGGCAGCCTCATGGAGGGTTAGGCGAGCATCGTGACGAGACACTGTGGCATCATGACTGACCACTGCCGCGTAGAGTTGATCCACCGATGTTGGTGTCCGTGGGTACTGAGATGATGGGGAAGCCTTTGTCTCTGCTGGGTCTGGTTCCAGGGTCGAGTCTTGCTATCAGGATCGTCGGGATCCGATCCTGGGTCTTTGTGTAGCAGGCGGATTGCCTAGCACTGCGCTACGAGTGATGATGACCCAAGACTTGGCAAACACAAAGAAACTCAGGTGGCTTTTAAAGGCTAGCAAATAAGGCACAAGTGAACACAATGAAAACAATCAATGTGACAGGAATAACTGGAACACAAAGCACCCCATATGGTCCTTCAGGGTACTGCAGTCCAAAAACCCTGACAGACTATGTATGGTAGCTCCTATCATCAGTGAATCAATGGGTATGACCATTTACCATTACTACAATTACTAGGGATGGACAATACCGTCCGCTACACCTCATCAATCCCACCACTGAAACACATATGGTGAGTTATTGTAAAACTTGAGGTGCAGTCCAGTTTTCACATTCATGGCAGAAAGCACATGGCCCATGTATATTTAACCCTGCTTATTCTCACACACATGCACAGTGGAAGTTATTGTGAAACACGAGGAAGAGTCAAGGTCACACCATTTCAAGGACATAGTTATATATGCATGTATAACATGACACCACAACATGTCTGTATATAATGTCTTTGGAAGTGAAGTGTGTTGGAAGGACACATGCTCCCTTGTTTTTGTGTTCTACACACACACTGTGGATGACTGTGGCTAGTAGTAGAGCAGGGTCATCATTCAATCAGACTGTGGGCGGTTCAATCCCCAGCTCTTCTAATTCATATTGATGTGCCATTGGGCAAGACACCTAACCCATCATTGTTCCCGTAGCTGTGACTCACAGTGTATGCTAGCTCCTGTCATCATTGTGTGAATGATGACATGTAGTGTTAAAGAGCTTTAAGTGATCGAGAGACTAGAAAAGTGCCATACAAATACAGTCCATTCGCCATTTACACAACCATCCACACAAAAAACAGGCTTTTTCAGATATTTCTTATCCTCCAGAAGCTCAGTGCTGCTGTTTTGGATTAGGCCAAATTACATGTTAAGTGCACTATCCTTTATTATCCCCCTCCCTAATTCTGGAGCCAAAAATCCAGAGAAGATCAGACATAAAGTTGATAAGTAAAGCTGTTGCCTGTTTATATATACACTCACCTTAAGGATTTTTAGGAACACCTGTTCAATTTCTCATTAATGCAATTATCTAATCAACTAATCACATGGCAGTTGCTCCAATGCAATTAGGGGTGTGGTCCTGGTCAAGACAATCTCCTGAACTCCAAACACAGTATTAGTATGGTGTTCCTAATAATGCTTTAGGTGAGTGTATAGCAGACACATAGCTAACTGTCTGTTGCCACACACATCTCCTTTCACACTACGGACAGCCATTTTATGAATTGTCCGTTTTATACATACATAATGATATCCACTTTTTCTTAAATAAATGTCTGTCTCTTACCTCTTTAACTCTGAGAGTTTCAAAGTTAGTGTCTTATAATAACCTTATAACAAAAGAATATAGTAATATTGTACATCAAATTAAACAGCAGAACCAGTTCTACAAGTTCAAATGTGCCATGTTTCCATGTTTAAAACACAACTCGAATGAATGACCAATGTCATGATTAATTTGACGATAATGGGACGACCTAGTCAAAATATTTCAGCATTTTCCGACATAAACTGTTGGTATTGGCCTTTATAATTTCACTGTTGGCTTGTATTTGATACTTTAGTTACAACTACATTATATGCATCATCTCCAAACCACTGAATTAATTTCCTTTTACTTTGTTTACCTTTTTTGTAAATGTGTAAAAGCAATAAAACATTTTATTTACAAATCACACTAGTGCAAATTTGTTTCACTATTACTACATGATGAATTAAGAAGAAGATCACACTCTGGCTCTGAGATCTTCTAGAGTGGCTTTACATGATGTAAGTAGCTTCATAGGGCACAAGATAAGCCTTCAAAGATGGAAGTAATGAGTTTCCGGTGAGGTTATCTGACTTTCAGCCTTGGGAAATGTTGAAATTAAGTTTTTAGGGCTGTCAAGATTTTTCAAAATTAACAAATTAATGGCACAATTACAAAAAATATGTTTTTCTTCAAAAGACTAAATCACACTCTCAAATTTTGATCATTTGACATCCGACATTTAGCCAGGACGTTCTCCAAACCACAGTGGTTTAGGGCAACAGTGATGGTGTAATTGTTAAAGGTACTATTGTTCTGAAGTTCCATCTCTGACCTTCTGGGCTGTAACAGAAAATTGTACTCAAAAGTAAATCACTAAAACATTTGATCACACACTTCGTACGAACACACACCCACAGTTTGAAAGGTCAAACCCTCTTGAGATTCATGGAAGTTGCATAGCACAACAGGCATGCAGTCGACTCATTCTGCTGCTCTCAGTCTCTGGACAAAACATTAGTTACATCATGATCTCATCCAAATTCAGCAAAAACACACCCTGTGTTGTCATGGAGATGAAATGGTTTTGATTTGCTGAAATCGCTGCTGGAACATTGGATACTGCATTGCGGATTCAGATTCTTCCCTAAATTGGGTGTTGTCTTTACTCCAGGCTAATCTTCTTGTTCTGTTGAATAAAGATTTTTTTTAATGGCAACAATTTAATATTTCTTTTTATTGCTGTCTGTTAACAATTGTTTGAAAGTAAACTGCTGTCCCCCGCTTGATTAAATCTGATTTACCGACTAAACCGGCTTCTTTAACCAACATGCTTGAGGGATTAAAGAAAGGCATAAGAAAGGAAGGCGTCTTTAGAGGGCTTCGATTAGCAATGAGGGACAACTCTGAAAGAGCATCTTCTGTCTCCCTCTCACACATGTATGCACTCAGACCTTTTTGATCTGTATTAGACGGCTAGTTGGCCAGTAACCTTGCCTTCCCCTGTAGTATATGCACCATGCTGCTATCATGATTTGGTTTGCTTCGCTTTTAGAAGGATGTTTTACTTTTTGCCCTATGTAGTATATTATGAATGGGCTTGTACTTGGTCTCAGATTGGCTGAGCTGCAGGAGCTGCTTTGGCAACTAAGTTAAACTAGAGTAAGCAAAAGAGTGCCAACCGGCAGCGCAGGTGTAAATATAGAAGAATTGAAAGAGGAGCTGAGAGTAAGCTGCACTGCGAGGGCAGATTTCTGTCTCCAGCGATCTATTTATCCCTCTATGTAGCAGAGCCGGTTTTAATTCTTTAGGTGCAAGTGCCCCACTCTACCAGCTCACATGTCATATGTTGTGCAAGATACTGAGCTCCAAGTTGTTCTTTATGGTTGTGCCATTAGTGGATGAATAGGCACATTTTGACATGTCATACTTTGAGTGATGAGATGGATACAAAAGCGCTAAAAAATATTATCATATGAAACAAGTCTGTCTCAAGTCATTCAGAGCAAGTCTGAAGGCAATTGACTCAATCAGGTAGCAAGTGTTAGTAATTATGTAATAAGTCAATGTAAGTTTAAGTGAGAAAGAAGGTAACAAATGTAAGTAACTTACGATCATTGTGTGAGCCAGTAGCACCCGCTGGAAATAATGTCGTTCACTTCCTGTGAAAACATTCCTGCTTGTATTGTTGTGGTTGATAACTAGCATGTCGACTTCTTTGAGGGCTTGATAACAAAGTGAAATGGTGCAAATACTGGACAAAGGTTGTCCAACATGTCAGTTAAAGTTATTGCAAGAGAATAAAAAGAATGGGATAATTTGACTGTAACATATGTTGGAGGAAAACATTGGGAACAAGACTGAAGAATAACACTGCACGTCTTGTGTCTGCTACATTAGCGTATGTTGGTGAATGTTATTCATCATGTAGCTTTGGCACCTAACTAATATCCCCTATAGTTGTTTAATTCCAAAAACAAACCAATCTGAATCCTATCTTAACGGGTAGGTTTGCTGCCCATTATCTTGCATAGGGGCACTCATCGCTCTTCTTGCTGGACATTGGTAGCAAAACACATGATGACGGACAAAATTGCTTTTCATAAAACATAGTTGAAACCGTATGATGAACCGCTGGTTGGGTAGCGATTTAAATGGCTGGGAGACAAACAAAAGCCAACTCTTTCATTTTTTTACATCAAAATAACTGGGCCTTCTTTCATGTTGTAATATAGAGTAAAGTTAGAAAGCTTTCTCATGTCACTCAACAGGACATCGTGGGCCTGCAGTCATTTACAGCTGATGTCCTTGTAATTACATTTAAGGAGAAGTCTAGGGAGCAGTGGAGATGGGTTAACTAGATCACAATATTCTTTTCAACTTGCTTTGTCATGTTTTTCCCATCAATGGTCTCCTCCATCATTGAAAACCTGGTAGACTCTAACAGTCAGAGTCTATTCACATACGAACATGACCTATAGCAGCTTCAGCAACTACTGTTTGTATTCTTTTCCATATCTAACTGGTTTCAAAGGCAGAAAGCTGGCTTTGGTGGTGCTAGTGGTTGGAGGTTTTTGTTTAATTGTTTTAGCTATTGTTATGGAAAGATTGCACTGAGACCTTCATGACACCAGACCCATGGACATTCCTGAAATTATAAACGTATGTGTCTTGAAAATGTTATGTTTATGCGATCCAAACCACAGGCTACAAACACACCTTCACACACCCCTGCAGGTTTGAGACCGTGTTTGTGCACGTGCATGTACAAGTTCACAGAGCCGTCATGAAGCAGCAGCTAAAGCAAACATCTCTCATTTAACTTTGCTCTTTTTTTTTCTGAAAGAAAGAATGGAGGGAAAAGAAAGGAGTGGTGATGTTTTTCCTGAAGTAGTAAGAAAACAACGAGATTTCCTCTGAGGGTGCGGCTGGTCGCTTATGTCATGTGGTTGCTATGGGCTCCACGTCAGGCGATGAGTCGGTGAGCAGCCGGGGTGGGGAAAAACAGGGTGGCTCCTAAAGAAAGACAGGAAGTAAAAAGTATGAGATGTGTGAATCTGTGGTGTACAAGATAAAACGTTAAAAAGTTAAATGGACATCCTGACAGGCACAATGGTGCATTGAGCTAATAATAACAAAAATAATGGACCAATAAGATACATTTTAAAACCACATTAATAGGAGATTCAAGAACAAATTCTCCTTAAACAATCTTTGTTAACCCTTCCCTTTTTTGCTCTTTTCTTTCTCTTCCATACCCCTCAACCTTTCTCCCCTCCCTCTTTCATATACCTTCTCTTATTTACAGTATGTGGTTGTGAACTGGCCCACGGGGGATTCTTCGTGCGTCAGGGAGAATACATCTGCACTGGGGACTACCAGCGATTGTATGGGACTCGCTGCTTCAGCTGCCAGGACTTCATTGAAGGGGAGGTGGTATCCGCCCTGGGAAAGACCTATCACCCCGGCTGCTTCGTCTGCGCCCTCTGCAAGTAAGAAACTAGGATGTGGGAAGTACAGCCCGGTACGGAGTACCGTCTATCCAAACAGGTGTCAAGTGTCATATGGCAGTTACAGCCACATCAGCTGTTGGTGTCCAAGAGAAACAGTCAGAAAAAAAAGAAGGTAAACCCAAGCTGGCCTGTTAGTGTGTCATTGAACTTTGATAATTAGAAAATGTAAATGTTTAGGGAGGAATAATTCGGTCTTTGTTGTAGGTAGTGGGGCAAAATTGCCCATTGCCCATAGAGTAAATTGACTTTTGAATAGGAGGCGGGTTTTCTCTGTATGCATCTGTGTGTGCATGTGCTTTTATATCTCGGCGATCTCCATACTAAACTGAGAACATTTAGCTGACGCGTTTATCCAACCCAATGCATCACATTTTTGCCTGGGGAGCAATTAGGTTAGGTGTCTTGCTCAGGGACACGTGGGGCAGCCAGGATGCAAACTGCCAACCTTGAGGCTCCCAGCGCATTACACTACTCCATGCGCCAGCATCTCCCCTACACTATGCCTGTATTCAACACATATGCATACATTCTGATATTTTGAGATTTTGTGTAAAGATTTCATCTGAATGAGCTCAGTTAATAGCTAATAGTAGGTCGATCACGACAGACCAGTCGATCTCGAAGGCAGCACCAGTCAATGTCAAATGCCATCACGTCATGCATGCACGGCCTACCGCAGGAGATGACCGAAAACTATTGCTAATGCTAATTACCGATTCTTGCTTACTAATTTCATTCCGAAGCAACCCAGGCTGACTCTAGCAAGGTAATGACCAAGAATGTGCAGGATGCTTGTGACGGTTTCCTCCTTCTGACAGATGAGAGGCTCGATGTTTTCTTCATATCGACTCGCTTGCCTACTTGCGCTACTATTTACTGCGCTACTACCCCCCTCTGGTTCGACCCTTCCCGTCAGCCGGGTCTAGAACTATCATCGCGGCTCTGTGAAGCTATAGGAACGACATTGATACTTTGACCTGGGAACGACATTATTACTTTGACCTTTAAATATGCTGACATTAAGAACAACTGCGTTCTTCCAATGTGTTTGGTCTTGGCCTCCATTGAGGTCACACATACCAAACAACATCTAAATAAGGTAAAGAAGGTAAAGAGCAGAAGAAAAAAAAATGATGTATTGATGTTCTGACTGTGTTTTCTGTTTTCAGACAGCCGTTCCCAGCCGGCGACCGGGTGACATTTAATGGAAAAGAGTGTATCTGCCAAAAGTGTACCCAGCCTCTCGCTGCCAGCAGCCCTGCACCCATACAGGCAGTCCACAGTCAGTACTTTGTTTAATCAAAAGTGGATTTTTCCAAACTACTTGTTATCATCATTTTCTGTTTCATCTCTTAGATTATATAAAGTAACTCCAGTCTAAAATGTCCAATTTGGTCCAAAATACTAACAGAAACCCTCTTGTGCAGAAAAAGTCAACTTTATCTTAATTGCTTTTTTTCAACAATTATCATTATAAACTAATATAATTTCCCTGCAGACTGCTGCGGCTGTGGGAAGGAGTTCAAGAATGAACAATCTCTTGTAGCTCTGGAAAAGCACTGGCACCTGGGCTGCTTCAAGTGCAAAGTCTGCAACAAGGTGCTCAATGCAGAGTACATTAGCAAGTAAGTCAGTCTGGCTGCATACAATATGCATGTAGAACTACTTCATCTCATCTCATCTTCAGCCGCTTATCCGGGGTCGGGTCGCGGGGGCAACAGCTCCAGCAGGGGGCCCCAGACTTCCCTTTCCCGGGCCACATCTACCAGCTCTGACTGGGGGATCCCCAGGCGTTCCCAGGCCAGTGTAGAGATATAATGTCTCCACCTGGTCCTGGGTCTTCCTCTGGGTCTCTTCCCAGCTGGACGTGCCTGGAACACCTCCCAAGGGAGGCGTCCAGGGGGCATCCTTAGAAGATTTAGAAATTCCTCAAAGTGTTCCTTCCAACCTCCTCAGTCGCGGTCAACAGGGTCCCATCCTTACTGTACACAGCTTGAATGGTTCCCCGTTTCCCCCTCCTGAGGTGCCGGATGGTCTTCCAGAAGCACCGAAAGTCCTTCTCCATAGTTACCACGAACTCCTCCCAGTAGTAGAACTACTTCATTAACAATATTAACTCTATGCAACGTGATCCTGTACGTTGAGCTGAGCAAGCAGAGAAGAGGGGTTGGGATGGGCAAAGTAGAGAGGAGGGAGCGAGGGTTAGAGGAGGCAGAGAAGAGGAGGGGATAGATGGTGAGGAGGGAGTGGGAGGGTGAAAGAGGCAGAGAGGAGGGGGAATTGAGGCGGTAGAGAGGCTAAAGAGGGGGGCGGGGGGTGGAGGAAGAAGGACAAGGGGTGTAGGTAACATTGATCAGCTGTTTGAGGGAGGAAGGGAGAGACACGGAGGCCCAATCCCAGTATCCCAACCCACACCCTGACCCCTGACCCCTAAGGGACTTAACTGACGTTACCTGGTACATTGTTGAGTGTGAGAGTCTATGGGGGCTTTAAATGGTGTAAATATGAATGGGACAGCACTTTACTGCCACAAATGCTACTTTACCATGACAACGTGAACAAATAGGATTTGCAATTGAGGATATTTATTACTTTTTCCTCTCTAAAATTGTTTTTAGAGAGCTTTTATCAGACTATTTCCTCATAGATAAGAGGTACTTATAATAATAATAAAAATAATAATAGAATATGAAAAAAATCTGATTTGTTTGTTTGTTTGTTTCATGTAGGGGTCTGGGGAGTATTGCATAAAGGTAGAATAAAGAAATCCAGGATAAGTGAATAAGCGCCGCTTCATATATAAAAACATTTTGCATGGTTGGTGAGTGCCTTAACAGTTTGCCAATGGCTTAGAAATTAAAAGATTCCTGTTCACATATTTTATCTAAATTGATTTTAGCAGTTAAAAAATGCTCTTTTGTCTGGCACTTGGGGTGGGGGGGGGGCACAGGCACCCTGAGGAATTGTCACGAGGGCAATATATAATATACAATTGTTCACTCCTCAGTGCGCAGTTTACCCCGCCCCGTCCACCTGCAACGACTACTAAACAACTGCTAAATTCCTCCAGGATAACCTGACTATGCCAGCTTAATCCCTCACCCTGGTTTCATGCAATACCCCCCCCCTGATCTCATGACTTGTCCTGTGTTTACCATCAGGGATGGAATCCCCTTCTGTGAGATGGACTACCACGCCATGTTTGGGATCGTGTGTGAGAGCTGCAAGAAGTATATCACTGGAAAAGTCCTGGAGGTAACAGCTCAGTAGAAATACTGTCAGCATTTAGTCGGTGAACTAATGGCCACTTTGTCCCTTAAACAATCTCTCTAAATGGATAAAAGAAGTCAGTGTGTAAAAAATGAAAGGATAAAATAAAGATTAATGAATATACTAATTAAAAAGAATTCACTGATAAAAAAAGATGAATGAATGAATGACCAAGGGGAAGATTAGCATCCTTCTCTCTTGATGGCATTACGAATGTGGTGTCCATTTACTAATCAACTTAAATACAAAACACATTGGTTGAAAGACAAGTACGTACTAGTTGCACTGCTTTGCAATATTCCAAACGTAAACATGAGAATATGTCTATGAATGTGCAATAATGGAGACTTGAAGTTGATTAACTATTTACCATTTGTCAACAACTAAACAGATAATAAAATTGGATTTTTTTTTTTAGACATCTGGAGGTAGAAGTCACTTAATTAAATATTAGTTATTTGCAATATTCATACTTCTCACATTTCAACTTCATTGACCTGATTTCTCGAAAAACAATCCTTACGACACATCAGGTCTTATGCACTGCTAACACAGTTACATTAGACATGCCTTTAGATGTTTTTCTCTTTGACATCATCCATAAAAATTGTATCCACATTTGCCCCTCTGTAGCATGTCAGTCCACTGAGATCAACCCAGCCAGGGCGTGCTCTGTTATTGGCCCTGCTTGGCTTATTCACCACATTCTCCCTCTGTTTTTTGCTCTTGGTTTATGGCTTTGACCTCACCCAGACACACACACACACACACACACACACACACACACACACACACACACACACACACACACACACACACACACACACACACACACACACACACACATACTTTTTACCTCTCCCTTTTAACCATCTTCCCCGCTTAGGCAGGTCATCCGTTCATTGTCCTTCATTCTGAGGTCTGCCTAGAAGCCACACAGCTTCCTGTTCTAGAAATCGCCACAGAATAGATTGCCTCCCACCCCCCGTCCCCCAAAAGAAAAAATACCTACACAATGCGGCAGTAGAAGATCACTTTAATAGGATGGAGGGTAGTGTGAAAGATGGCATGTGTAGAGAATAAACACTGTAAAACATGTACAATATTTTCAAAGCATTTGACAGAAATGATTCATATTGTTGACAGAAGAAGGCAGAATAATGATAAAAAGGACTACTTAAAATAACAGCTTTTAGTGTATGTAATAGGATAACAATGATAACAGAAGCAGGGATTTTAAGTAATAGTAATGTGACTACAAATAAAAAGTAAACAAGACAGTACCAGTGGATGTCAGGCAGAACAGCTGCAGGACCGACCACCATCAGATATAACCACCATCCACAGACCCCTGTAAGGAGGGAAAGCACAAACACTTTGGAAAATAAGCTGAATTAATGGTGTGCATTAATGGGACATGAATTCTTATAAAAGGACAGAGAGAAGAGGAGAGAGGAGCTCAGTGTCTAGGAAGTCCTCCCGGCAAGCTAGGCCGCAGCTTACCTGAGGGCTGGTCTGAGCCCTAACTATAAGCGTCATCAAAGAGGAAACTCCTAAGCTTTGTCCTAAATGAGGTGACTGTGTCCGCTGCAGGGACTGAAAGGGGAAGATGGTTCAACTGGTAACTGAAGGCTCTGGCTCCCATGCTACTTTTTAAGACGTTAGGAACCTCAAGTAACCCAGAATTTAGGGAGTGCCGCTCATTACGATACAATGGGTCTTTCCTGATAACTTCAACTTAACATCAACAAGACATTCTTCAAGTTTAATGAACTGGCTGGTATTGTCTGGCTTGATTGATAGATACAATTGAGTATTGTATGTATAACAATGAAAGTTGAAGGAATGTTTTCACGTAAAAAAATAAATCTACCAACAGAGACATATCATTCTGTTTGATTCCCATAATGTTTTTGGTGTCATAAAACAATATAAGAGGCACTGGCATTTAGAAAATCACTAAATAACCAGTGAAATAGTATTTGGCTCATTATTTGGACTGAAATCTATTCCCCCCCATCCATGACGTTGCCATTCCCTCACACCAACATGTGGATTCTAACAAGATCTGGATAACAAATCTTCCACATTAGCTTTGAAATGTTAAGCCATGTAACATAAGCATGCTAAACACATGGTCTGCTGCTGCCTGCTCACTATTTAAATCCTATAGGGACATTTGTAGGAGGTTTGGACAATTTCAGTGTTAAAGGAAAATGCCAACATTGATTGGTCATTTCTGATCCTTGGATTTATTTTCAGTCACAGTTATATGTATCATGCTCCAATCTCAGTCATTGTAGTCTTACATTTCTCTTTGCACTGAATGCCCTTTATCACTACTTGCACTATTGCGCCACCCAGTGGTTACATACAAAAAACAAGCAGCCTTTCTGGATATGAGCACTTTAGCCAAGCAGTATTAATTAGACAAGGAATTACAATTAGAAAAGGAATGATACATTTTCTCTTGTTGTTTATCTCTTATTCTAGTATTCTGACCACTCTAATCACTCTAATACATCATCATTCACCCGTTCATTCCCATCATGCACATCGGTAACTAACATTCACACACCTTTGTCACAGCTATAGGAGCTTTGTTGGGGAAAAGTGTCTTGCCCATGACACATGCACTAAGTGTGCCCTAAGAAATGCAGAGATTAAGTGTCTGTATGTATACATTATGAACTCTGACTGACATGAGTCCTCAGCTGTGAAATACACTACGCCTGTTTTGTTTTTAGCCATGACTCTTAAACAACCAGAGGCTAATAGTACGTGCTTGGAGGATTGTGTGGAATATATGGATCCCTCACCTACAGAAGACACCTTTGAAGGAATAACAAACGCTGCATTATTCTAAAGTGTAGGACTTAAAGTTGGGAGACGTATCTGGACTTTTGTGTTTTAACATTTTCTAATTTGTCTATTGTATGTCCTCCAAACTTTATCAAAGAGCAATACTCATTTCCTTTATTTCCCCCTAAACATTTTCCATATAATAACCATTTTCATACATGGTCCAAACCTGAACTTTTTAATGCTTTAACAGGCTGGAGAGAAGCACTACCATCCCACATGTGCCCGCTGTGCCCGCTGTGAGCAGATGTTTGCAGAGGGAGAAGAAATGTACCTACAAGGTAGATTGAAAATCTGTTTTTAATTAAAATCATTTTATTTGATTTTGCATAGCCCAAAATCACCCATTGTAAATTTTCCTTAGAGTTCTTTTTAGTCTGTACACATGCAACCTCCAAAAATAAAAAAATACTTTCATCAGGGATCTTTTTAAAAACATTTTTCTAAAAGGTGTAATTCCAAAGCCTTGTGATTCTGCCTGACCACAAAGGACTGTGAATAGATAGATATAATAGACATTGTCTAATGTGAGATGAAATGTTTAGTTTACTTGAACTCATTGAAATGTTACTTTACTGCAGCTGTGCCTCAACACAAAGTAGCAGCTGGTACTTTGACATGAAATCTCTATTTGTTCGACTGTTCAACCAACCGTCCTTGTGGTCCCTGTGGAAGGTTGCAAGCAACCTGACAGTTTCTGTCTTCTGTCCCTGCGTCTTCAGGAACTTCTATCTGGCATCCACCATGCAGACAAGCAGCCAAGCAGGAGGAGAAGAGTAAGGTGGGTGGAAAAGACGGCCAAGCCAATGTATACTTGTCATAAGAGATAAGAGGTGCAGAGCTATTTGATACAAACCCTTAAATAGAACCAAAGTAGAGCCATTGGATGTCATGTGGGAAGAAAATGTTGCAGTTGTAAATAGGAGAAGGCTATGAACACAAGAGTTTTTTGTAGATAGTTTTCTTGTGTTCTAATAGTATCAATGAGAAGCCAAAAGTCAATTCTGCTGATTGTCTAAAATGTCCTTATGTGTAAAAACAGAACTAATGTGGACTCTATCCAACCAGTTACAGCCTGGCAGGCTAAATGATAAACTGAAAGTGTTCAAAATGCTGAATACTGTTATACTGTAGCCAACAAGAAAGCAATATTATACAAGCAAATAGGAGCCATTGAGACCATTTTCATTACATTTTGACAGATTTGATCATATTTAGACTACTTTGGAAATTAAAAATGAAATGGACCATTTGCCATTCAGAAGACCCAAAGAGACACTTTCCTCTGCATCCCAGACCATATAGAAATAGTATTAGACCAGTATTGTAAGTAGCTAAATGTAAGTATGTTATAGTATATGTACCACCACCTTGGTTGGTACTAGTATCAATGACAAGTTGATAATCAAAAGCTTTTTCTTAGTGCTCAGTCAGAGAGTCATTTTCCTGTTTTGGTTAAAGACTGCAAGGTCAGAGGGCAAGCAGGATGTGCCGAGCAGGCAGACACAAGTCTGACAAGGATGGGGGTTAGGGACACACCAGAGCACCATACAACACACACACACGTTGGTCGTTATGTTTACATTGCAATTAGAAGACCCTCACATTAGATCTTGTGTTGCGGGGGGAGGAACTGCTCCTCCCCTACGCCAGGCTAGGGCCAATAGAAATATTTCCTTTTTCTGTCCTACAAGGATCATAAAACATGATGTTCTTCCTGATGTTAGTTAGTTGTTCTTCCGGCCTGCGGGCCGACAGAACCGCTCCTGCCTTCGCAAACGCAGCGCTGTTACTTGACCTGTGATCTGACAAATAGATCTACCAGAACGAGAGAAGGCTGAATTCTTCCAGACGTCCCCATCCGGGCTTCACATTTTTGATCACGTTCCTTCGATGCATTCGTTCCTTCCTCAGCAGACACATGTCCCATCCTCGTTCTTCGTCTTAACCCCTTTCCTTCCCAGAAGCAGGTCCGGATACAGCTCAATGACATCCCTGAGCAGCAGGTTGGTGCTTGTAATGTATTTTTGAAAGTATATGTGTGTTTCAGGTAACCAGGACTTCTTCTGAGAGCATAACTTCAGTCCCAGCATCCAGCGCCTCAGGCTCTCCCAGCAGAGTTATCTACGTAAGATTGTACAACCTCTACTTACGACCAGTGGCAGCAGGAACAGATAGTGTTCTGTTTTTTGTACATCTTTGCTTGATAAAACATAGTATTCCCAGGAGATGGTGGATACATGATGAACGTGTTCTTGTGTCTGCTGTCAGGCCAAACTGGGAGAGGAGATGCTGGACTACAAGGACCTGGCAGCTTTACCAAAGACCAAGGCCATCTATAACATAGACAGGCCAGACATGCTGTCCTACTCTCCATATGTCAGCTACCCGTCTGAGGAGAGGCACTACGGAGAGGTACTCACAGTCTTTCTCTTCTTTTACCATCAAACCTCTCTAATCCAGTGGAATAAATGAACTGTTTGATTCAAGTTGTACTCTAGTTATGTGTGTGTGTGTATACCACGGACAATCATTCATCAAGACCATGCTTGATGCTCACTCACTGACATTGATTGATTGATGTCTGGTGAACTCATATTAACTTGCATATGAGTTTGTTATTATCATTGACTTCTCTTCCCCCCCCCTCCCCCCTCTTCATGTGCAGTCCCCCCAGCTGCTTTCTCCTACCCTTACCGAGGTAATACGATGCACTGTTCCTCACTGTGAAACTGCACACACCCGTCATCATTGTAATTCTTTGTGTGTGTGTGTGTTACATGATTGAATTAAGAGATTTTTGAGGTGAAAGCAGAGCTCTTAAAAATGATGTATTTTGGACACACAGATGATGATACTGTTTAAATTAAGCTGCTCAATTATAGCACACATCTCAGGATTGTTTAGTCATTCTTGTTCTGGTTGGAGAACCGAGGGACCGGTACATTGATCTAGTATCATGTTGCTGTGTCTACGACCAGCTAGCTATAAAACATGTTACTTTTTTTTTAGGGTTAAGTAAATATCCACTTAGTGTGAAAATTGAAAATTCGCGGGGTGAGAGAGATTACAGCTTGGACAAATGAAACTGTGAGCATGGTCAGATCGAAATGTTGGAGCAAAAGGGCCCTTCCAATAAGGACCACTATTAGGCATGGAATGTTCCGGTTGCAATCAGTTTCAGTTATCATCATGAGACTTGCCATTTTTGACATTGATAAAACCTTTTGTGAACGTGGCAAATAAATCAAGTTAAAAAAAATTCAGCAAAAATTAGACTTTAACAATCAGTTTTCTAAGCCCACTGCTGACAGTATCCACCTCATTAGGAATATGTAGGAGATGGAGTCATGCCCATATTTCTGTCTGAAACTGTAATTATGAAGTGAGGGAAGGTTTTTTTCTAATCAGCAAGAACTGACTTTTTTTTTTTTTTACTTTATGTGTTTGTACAGGGCAACGGGGAGAAGTCCCCCCGTCAGCGGAGGCCCTCCAGCCCCAGCTCTAACGGCTCCGTGGGAGGCTATGGACGTTACACCCCCTGCCGTTCCCCACAGAATTATAGCCGGCCAGGTAGTGGTTTCAAACACACGCACATGATACACGCCAAGTTTGAATATCTATTATAGATACAGCGGGTGAAATAAGTATTGAACACGTCACCATTTTTCTCAGTAAATATATTTCCAAAGGAGCTATTGACACATTTTCACCAGATGTTGGTAACAAGCCACGTAATACATTCAATGAAACCAAACTGATTATTCTTTTCACTCCTCTGCCAGAAATCTTGCAAATTTATGGTGAAATGATTGTCTTTCCACTTCCGTATTATGGCCCCAACAGTGCTCACCGGAACATTCAGAAGCTTAGAAATGCACCAATAACCAATGCCATCTTTGCGTTTTGCAACAATTCGGCTGGAAGGTCTTGAGGCAGCTCTTTGCTTTTACCCATCATGGGATGTGTCTTGTGTGACACCTTGGCAATGAGACCTTTTTGTAGGCCATCATTTGGGACTGAACCAGCTGATTTTAATTTGCACTGACGAGGGTCTGGATTGCTTTTTAATTACTGATAGTTTTCAGCTGTTGTCTTGGCTTTCCATACCTTTTTCTACCTCCCTTTCTTTATGTTTTCCATACTTTTTCCATCTGTTATTTCACATTATTACACATAAATTTATTTCTGAACTTCATTGTTTTGGTTTCTTTGTTTTGTATGTATTACTTGGGTTGTTACCAACATCTGGTGAAAATGTCATGTCAATATCTCCTTTGGAAATATATTAACTGAGAACAATGGTGACGTGTTCAATACTTATTTCACCCGCTGTGTCTATATCTATTTTTGATTACCAATGTTTTCCCTAAAACTACTTCGGGCTTTTTTCTTGCTCTGTCGACCTAGATTTATTCTTCCTAGTGAATGACAAGCAAGTAGGCTGAAAAGTCCTTCCTAATTATCTAGATTATTTACATGTTTACTACAGATTTGCCAGATACCGATCTGATACACTGATGAGCTCTTTAGAATTTGTATGCTTTCATCTTGGAGACTACCATTTGTGTCCCGTGCAAAACTGAAAGTAAACATTGTCATGTTGTCGTGTCAGTCTTTCACCAGAGTTGTTGATGATGTTCACATTCCTCACAAAACAAACGTGGAGGCTGTACTTGATCCAAAACTGAAATAGTGATAGTTTGAAGCTTAAAATGTTGGGATGTGACAATTGGCGTATGAGAATGTTTTGTACATGCAAGAAACTTATGCCACAATCAATGCATATCTTATATCTCAGGCAACTTTGGCTGCTACTAGCATTACACCTAAAATTGTTCAAATTTAAACTTAAATTTAAAGACCCCAGGATGAAAAGGAAATATTTTTTTTGAGGAGTGTGATTTGTACATAACAAAAATATCATGATATTTCTTATAATATTTCTCAAATTTACAGATATTTTAGATCAATCTCTAAGGCTTTTACTGTTGGATTTTGGTGTCTTGCCATATTCCTTTTCTGTGCAACCTAACACCTTCACACGTTGAGCCATTGACTCAACATGTTTCCTGTGATCTGATTTGACATTCAGGGTCAGAGTTGTACCTTGGTGGTAGACACAGCAGCCAGGCCCATGATTCCAGTTCTCTTCCTTTGCCTCCAACCCAGATGGGTGGAAATAAGTGTCCGTCCACCAGGGCCAGGGAATCAACTTCCCTTCCTGGTTGCTATGCTTCTGGGGCGGAAGGGAATGGTGTGGGTGGTGGTGGTGGTGGTGGTGAAGGTATTGGCAAGTACTCGCCCACACCAGTAGCTGGCGGTGCAGGCTTGTCTTTTCACTTAAACCCCACCACGCTGGCCATGCTGCAGCAGCACAACTACATCCCTTATTTCAGAGGTATTTAGCATGCTGAGAATGAGACCTAGTCCAATGCAGCGAATGGACGACTTGCTGGAATCATTAGTGTCAAACCTTAGACAGAAACTAATATCAGCTAGTTGACAATCTACCACAAAGCTCTTAATCGAAAAGGGGTTCAACATGTCCTAAAAGCGGGGTTTCCATGTGTTCCCCAAATACAATACAAACATACATTGCATTCAAGCTCAAAACTGAAGAAGCTTTCCCTACAGCAGTGCCAGTCCACTCTGTATTCGTCTGAGACTAAAGGTCCTAAAGAATGGAGTGCTGTGATACAACCTCTGAATGGATTTTCAATGGCATAACTTTAAGCACCAAATTAACCATGTGTTGGAAACTCTCTGTGCTGAAATCAACATCACAAACCAGTGCTGTGTACATCTCCCTTGCATGCTGTAACCCGTGAAGAAGGCTTTTCCAACAACCTCCCATTGCTCCATTTTGCTCCCCGTCCCCCGATCTTCCTCACCCTTCAGGGTTCAAACAGGACCCCCTACCTGACCCTAAACCTAGGACATCCCTGCATCTGAGTTTACCTTCTGCTGACGGTAAAACACCCCTAGTCGTTCTATTATCTGTGTCTCTCCTCCCCCAGTGGAGCATAGTGAGCAGGTTTTGTGATGTTCTTGCCTGATTTTGTGGTGTTGGTACATTAGGTCGCCCGCTTAGACACTCTGAGTTCTCTTTCTGCCTGCCCTGTTTACTTGTGTCTGTGGTCGTGGTTTGTTGTCGTGCATTGTTTAGCTTGACCCTGACCCATGGGACATTAGAAGGGAGGCCCATTTTTGTGCTTGTCTTTAATATAAAGGTAGGGGAAAGACTGCTCTTCAAGTTGACTCCTAATAACGGTGATGTTCTTATCTCATCTTGCCTGAAGCCTGTGCAATAAAATGACCAGCCTTGACCGAAGCAGGGACAAGTTGTAAAATATGGGGATAAGTTTTGTCAAATGTCATCATCACTCAATGTTACTAAATATTAATTAAATTTAAAAAAATAATAAGTCATTATCACAATTTATCACAAATCCCACTGCTCTAATGGGCTGCATTACAGCGCCAGGATTGGTCAGGTGCCGAACCTCAACCAATCATCTCTGCTTCCCACAGCTATGCAGGTCTTATCATGAAGAGCACTGGGACTTCTTAGAATTAAACACAATTAAAGGGTTTGACTGACTTTTACGCATGCCTGTACATTTTGTATTGTAATTCATCAGAACTAATTGAAAGTTGAGTTTCCTGTGTTGCAATTCAAATTTTACAACGACATCCCTCACTTAAAGAGTTCCAACAGCAACAAGAAGTTCTTACATGGGGTGAGAAGTGTTGCCTCCACAAGCATGTCATTTAGTACAGAACCCCTTTTTCTAAGACATCCTTGCTTGGGCTGTTACTGATTAAAAGGAGGGGCTAGAAAAGGGAGCACCACGAGGCTCGGTTAAACACCGAAAATCGTGAACACGCAGTGTAGAGTTCCAGTGTACTTTCCATGACAGGGCAGAGAGGCCTAGAGGGGAGTTCTTTGATGGGGAAAATGAAAGAGAGAAGTGGAGGAATGAAATAGCCAGAGCAGGCCGAGCAGTAATTTGGGGTCTGTTTGCCAGTTGCATTGGCATACAAGACAGCGTCCCGCTGGCGTGGATCAGGCCCCAGCGGTTTCTAACACACCGTGAAAGAAGTCTATTTGCTTTCAACGACGACAGGCTCATGCTTTAAAGAGCTATCTGGTTTCTACATAGAAGTTGCTGTGGTAATAAGACTTTGGCAACACTGTATTTAGATCTGTTGTCTAACGAAGGAATCTGAAAAAGAAGCAACAAATAACGCATTTTTTATGGTCATGGTTGACAATCCTCAACCATTTATGTTATCTTATTTTTTGTGTTTTATAATGAGTGAATTGCCTCCACCTTTTGTGGATATGCAATCTGTTCAAATCAATTATTACTCGTCCTCTCCCAAACTCCCAAGCCTCCGTCTCCTCTTACCTTAGCGCCAGATGTTTTATGGAAGATCTGCTGTACATTTATGCCTACACTAATGGCACTTTGGTGTGTATGTGTGTTTTTATGCGCATGTGTGTCTAATTGTGTGTGAGTCTAAATGTGCAGGAGCTCAATCAGATCTTCACAATGTCGTTTTCGGGAGAAGGGCATGTGTTCCCTCAGCCTCAGACTGAACACTCCCTCTCTCTCTCTCTCTTGCTTACTCTGGATGTAGAGTGTTCAGTCCTTTTGGTCTTAAGGGTGTCAGTGACTCCATCTCGCAGCCTGCCTCTGATGTAACACAATGGATCGGCCCCTGGTTGTGATCATGGATACACAATAGCAACATGCATGCAGTCTAAAATATGTGAACGAAGTACTCAAAATGTAGACCAATTTAAGAAGGCCTATATATATTAACTTCCACCTACACTTAATATTGATGAAAACAAAAACATTCCAAATGTTCCTCTTATGATATAAACTTTCCAGGATCATCCATTACTTCCAGGTTAATTGTTGCTCTGCTGCTAGTACAACAATAAACAATAACCAGTTATTTTGTATTTAATCCACGTTTGTGATCATGAACACAGATTATACAAAAAGACAGATCTCTCAGCTGGGAAACCGCTGTTGTAAATGTAAATGAAGATGTTAACATTGATTTATTTGTCACGTGACTTGCATGCTTCAGTGACTACTGTAACATGCTTCTGAGCTAGATTCCAATTCCAAGCCCTCCCATTTGACATGCGCTTTGGGTAAAACAAATATAACTGGAGCTATAAGTCAGGCTTTAGTAGTTGCTGCTTGGCCATTGGATGAGTCATATGAGGTGCTTCAGACGTCTAGTAGACCTTCTTGTGGTTGTCTTCCGGAAGAAAAACCTAAAAGGGAAACTTCAAGATACTAGGGGGGGATTACATCAGCAAGCTCAGCTAATCGGTGCTCACTAGGAACATCTGGAAGACACCGTTGAGAAAAAAGGGATTTAGGCAGAAGGACGTGGTGTAACTTTATCTATGCTAAAGTGCACACATTCAAAGGATGATTTTTGTTTCTCATAACTTCAAATATTAGTGGGATTGTAGGTCAGACATTGTTTTTCGTGACATGTAGATTAATGTATTGAATGTCTCGGTTATCTAGTCACCTGCATCAATGCGATAATCAAAGCTTCATAATAAAAGTTATTAATATTATTGCCTTAACACTGCCTTATCACCTCCCAACACCCTTTGTTTTCCCCTTCACCTTTTCCCGTTTTCTCATTTTTTTCCAATGCCAACCTCTGTTCCCAACCCAAGGTAGTGAAAGTGGTCGGAGTACCCCGAGCTTATCCACCTATTCTGATGGCAAATCCCCTTCCTCTACATATGTGGCTGCTCCCCGGCATTTCCACGTACCAGGTAGGCAACAAGGGCAGCGATTGGCTTGCTTTTTCACCTTTTTTTTACTTCATGCTTTCCATCAAGTACTTCACGCTGACATTAGTGACGCTAAAACACTGTTAAGTTCTTCATTAGTATCTATTATAGAAAAGAAACTTTTTGTTTTTTTCTAATTGTATTTGATACTACCGCTTACCCATACAATAACATCAAACTGAAAAGCCCTTTTTTGTTGACTTGAGGCTGAGCTCAAAGTCTCATTGTCTCATCTAACAGGGATTTGGGGTGTACACCCACTAAAGTAAGTTTGACCAGATTTCGTTTGATGTACTTACGGAAGTCCGGTGAAACTATCAACGTGTATTTGTTATCTGCCCTCATCCAACAACATGTTTTTATTTTTATCCTAAACTCACTTATTAGTCTTATTGAGACCAGAAAAATGTTTTGGTTAAATAGCCTGTTTTGACTTGTTAAAGGATCTCATTGCTGACAACATATTATCTTTCAACTCTTTCTCTAATCTTGTGTTGTATATATTTTCTGTTATGGGGCCCTTTTATATTTTGAAAGATGTTACAACAAAAAGCTAATAAAAGTAGACTGGTTAATGCCGTCGGGCCATGGGTTTTTCCTAATAATATTATTTGAGTGTCATAGGATTGTTATCCACCAAATAATCTGCCCTTCAATAAAGAACAATATATGGATATATTTCCAACATGATGCATGAATAAAAAGTGCTTATGTTTCTGACGTGCCATAATATTTCAAACAAATTTTGTGGAATCAAGCAAGCTCCTTTTTTGCTTCTTCAAAATATCTCATCCCTCAATAACTCAAGCATCTTTTTCTCCATTCTCTCTCTATCTTTCTCTCTCATGCTGGCTTCTTTTGTTTTCTTTCCTCTGCGTCTGTTCACATCTTCAGAGACTCTGGTCAAAGATAATATCTATAGAAAACCCCCCATCTACAAACAGCATGGTACAGTCTACTCCCTCTTAACACTTCCACCTGTGGTATGGTCTCTGCACGATGTGTTGCATGTCGCCTGCCAGTCATCTGTTTATCCCTTTTCTATATCGTCCTAACTCATCTAGTCGAGTCCATCGATCTACATGCATAACGCTGCTGTGAGACTTCTGCACCCGTTGGTTATTAAATTATTGCTGATCAAAACAAAGCAAAAATATATATATATATATATATATATATATATATATATATATATATACAATTTGACATCACAAAGGTTTCAATGAAAGAAAGCAACAATTGACCCTGGCCTTTAACAGGAAGCATGATGCGTTTTTAGCCAAACCGTAATCAGCGATGTCACAGGACATGTTTTCTATTTTGTGACGAATAAAAAACACTTTCTTTTTGGGTTGTTGCTAGACTCTAACCCTCAGCTTCTGTTTGGCTTCTTGGGATTCAGTGTGGATTTGGTAACAAAGAGTGACATTGCAACGTTGGTCATGTTGACTATTTATTTTGACATGTCAGATCCTTTGGGGCTGACTTGAAATGGGGCTCTCGGGTGTTACTGTCATTTGCTCACTTTGTTGATGCTTGTCTACACTCATCGCACCATGTCATTTGTTCTGTGACTGTGTTTTCCACTGTGAGATTATAGGTACATGATTAGTGCTTAGTGTCATTACTGTAGTGCTCATCACTGTTTAAATACCTTTCTTTCCCCTGTTTCCGGGGTGTTTGTGTGTCGTGATTTATGATGGTTTTCAATGTACTCCTATGTTCCTTAATCAGCTCTATCTTCTTATTGAACAAGACATGTAAATCGGTTGCATATGGCATAGTCCTTCAGACACATGAACATGCTGTCAGCATCTTGATTGTATACACACAAGCAGACATGAGGTCATTGACAACACTGTCTGCCATAAAAAAAGTGAATCTTCAAAGTTACCTAACCAATGCTTCAGCACACAGTATGTTAGGTAATCGGAATAATGTCCAAAATAAAGAATTATTCCTTTCCAATTAAGTGGTGCATTTGGAATGTTAATTCACATAACATAACCTGGATCAATAGTATCCATCTGTTATTATACATTATTACACATAACTTTATTTCTGAACTTCATTGTTTTGGTTTCTTTGTATGTGTGTATTACGTGGCTTGTTACCAACATCTGGTAAAAATGTCATGTCAATAGCTCCTTTGGAAATATATTTACTGAGAAAAATGGTGACGTGTTCAATACTTATTTCACCCCCTGTATCTATAATAGATATTCAAACTTGGCGTGTATCATGTGTGTGTGTTTGAAACCAATACCTGGCTGGCTATAATTCTGTGGGGAACGGCAGGGGGTGTAACCCTTTTAGGTGAAATGCACTTATTGAAAGTTGCTTTGGATAAAAGTTAACAAAATGTATATCAATAATCAAATCAAAGCACTTCATTAAAATAGGTTTACCTTGGCCTGAAAACAGTTGAACACGTAACACAGTATAACCTAATTAAACACTGACTCATAGCTAGCTAGTATTGCAGAAAGAATGGACCAAACAAAAAAGGAGAGATGAGTGGTTATACTAATTTATTAAGGATTTACATATGTTGTTTATGTTCTAGAACTAAACATTAAAGCATCTAACCAAAAATCTGCATGTTTTACAACTTTTTGGTTTGTTTGAATAGACCACAGCAAAATGCCCTCTCCCTTGCCTCTTTGGTGGATTAAAGGCTAAAGTGCTTCTTGGAGGCCCTTCCAGTGTATAAAATGTGATGAAGAGCACTTCTGGGATGCTGCCCTTCTATGAAAGAAAACTAGATGCTGGGCCCTTCTGGTGCCCTTTTGGATATCCGCCTGATAGAGAAAATGTGAAGTTTCCCTTGGGTTTTCCTACAAGTGAAGTCAACATGATGAAATACTCTTAAGACTACCGGTCGAGAAAACATCCTTTTTAAAGTCATTTATTAATTCAGCTGTATTGCAAACCTTGGGCTGGTGGTGAAAATTTTTTTATCCTCTTAGAATAAAGATTATTTGAGATGGAACTTCAGCCATGGATTACACTACTCTGGTCTGAGGTTTAGATCCTCATGGGGCCATGGATATCTTTACTGACTTTCATTGTAAACGGGACTGTAGTTGTTAGCGCTGGTGACCAATGGGTCACACTCCCAAAATGTCAGTGCAGACTTGCAATAATCTTACAATGTGTAATGTTGACAGGAATGTCTTTGATGTGGTTAACTGTTGTAATGATGTCATGGTCCAGGGGTGATTTGGTGTAGAGGAATTACTTTGGCACAGGGGAGCTAAGAGGCAGGTAGTCCAGCACATTAACATCTGACTGTTTTACAGCTTCTAGAACATCCTGGCAGGATGGGGAGGATACCAAGGTGGGTTTGAATGTGTGAATGTGTGTGTGCGTGTGTGTGTGTGTGTGTGTTTTATTACTTTTCAATTCAATTTCTCTCTCTCTATGTAGAGGACCAATTGGATGATCTTGAAAAGTGAGATTGATGGACAGATGTGTCCAGAAGACGTGGACCCCAACAAATCCACCAGCAGTCTTCCCACTGACTCCTCCCAGCCTAGTGAGTAGCACATGTCAGGTTCAGCCTGGTGTAAGTGCCACGAATCAAACAAAAAGGATGTTGATGGGTAGCTCCAAGAATATGTTATTTTTATCTTGCCAGATTTCCCCTACAACAAGTCTGCATCCTTACCTGGCTATGGAAGGAATGGCATCTATAAGGTGAGCTTCGAAATCTCTGAACCAATGCAGACAATGGCTTTTAGAAAATGTGCATGTCGCAAAACAATCCATGGTTTCTGCAATTTAGACTTATGAGTTCAATCCTCACACACATATATTCTTGATTGAGTCAAGATTTTTTTTAGAAAAAAAAGCCAAAAGATTGTTTTCTGGTCACTTTTTCTATAACCAACAGCTGATCACCAGTGTCACGCATGTTACTCAGGAATTGGAGTAAGTTCACCACGCACGGCAGTTCCGCCAAACACGGGCACAAATGTCCGTTTGTGCGTTTACTGGAACGTGTATGCCGGCCAACTACAAACCCCCCACCTTCCCGGAGGTTGGAAACCTAAACACTGAACCCAATGAAGGCCACATGCCAAAACGTGAAATGGGGTATGCCCCGTGGCGGTTCTGGGCACGAGCTGTGTGTTTGAGAAGGGGAAAAGGGAGGGGCGGGGGACAGTTCACCTCTGGGTCACCCAAATGGAACGGTCGGATAAGGGGGGGGGAGCAGGGGTCGGGGGATTCACTGTTAAATACGCTAATGTAATTAGTGGGCTAAGGTCAGTCACACCCCGACTTTCGTCCAAATAACGCACATTTCAATAATGATAAATGCAGGCCTATAGTTCCTGCACATTTTGGTTTTTTATGAATTGTGTGAAATGGCCAATAAAAATTGGTAATACAAAACGATTAATTGGATTAGCCTTGACTTCTGGTCGTGACTGACAGTGTTGGGGGGGATGGGAAATCTGTTGCTTGTCGAGTCAGTGGCAAATAAAAACAGAGATGGACAGAAAAAGGTTAAAGCCATCAGGTTCCCACTATAGAAAGAAATGAAAAGAAAGAGGAGGAGAAATGAGCAAAATCTACCCCAACTTTTACCCCCGAAACGTCAGGTTATAGATTTAGTTTGTGTTTTCTGTTCTTAGTGCAATAGTGAAACAGTTAGATTCTCTTGGGTGTGTTTTCACATTTGTGTGATGAAGAATTTGTGCTTTTTACAATATTTAGGGTCCTCACTACGACTAGGCGTAGAGGAAAGCAAGAGCATCTGCATGATGTTCTAACTGGTCTATGTTCACATGTGTGTTTCTATAGGCTGCTGAGATGGGTGATGATGAAGTGGACCCAGACTCACAGAGCTGGGGAGGCATGAGAGGTGAGAGGGAATATTAATTGTAATGTTTATTTCCTGCTTTTATTAATGTTGACTAAAATGAATTGAAATGAATTGTGTCTGAGTTAAGTTCGGCGGAAAAAAAGGCTTGTAGCCCTGTCGTGGACAATTAAATAATCTCATACATTGGAATAGTATCTTGTTGCAATCGGCAGTCACTGCTAGGACCTGTGAGTCCTCAGGGTTTCATTTTTTAGCCTCTAAAATTTTACTCAACCAGTTTGTTCTTTCTTGTACTTACTTTCTCCTGTGAATGCATATGCATGACATGGAAAAGTGTAATCTGCCCTTTTCAGTTTCCTGCTAAGTAGATTCAAGCTGGCAATTATTTATAGGCTCTGTTGCGGTAGTTTGAATAATGGATCTGCTATTTCAATATAAAATTGTTTTTCCATCACAATAATTATCTCTTTGTCTCTTTTTCTTCATTGCAGAATACAAGGTAAGATTCTCCTCAATTGTCACTATTTTCAGCAGCTTTGTTTGGACCATACAATTACACTCTTTAATAATTTTACCACAATGCTTACTCTATGTGTGCCAGATCTACCCTTATGAAATGCTGGCAGTGACGCATAGAGTGAAGGTGAAGCTTCCCAGAGAAGCAGATCGCACCAGACTCGAGGTGAGCTGGAATCTTGTTCTCCCTGCTGTGTGCCATTTCCTCTTCTATCTAAAAAGCTGTTTAATAAACGCCACCCCTTCATTTTGCAGTTTCGACAAAGCTGCCAGACAGTTAAGCCAGTTAGTATTTTTGTAATGCAAGATAAATGAATGCATTTATGCATTTATCAATTCAATTCAACTTGTCACAAAAGAAAAAAAGCTTCTTTTTAATACATTCTCAAAGGCCATTGTGAGAATTTTAATAATCTGGCACCCTCTTCAGTGGACTACATGGTAGTGCATCATTTTTTATGATGATACAACACTTTAGTTGAGTTTAGAGCAGTAACAGCTTTGTGGGAAAATGACATCAATGGTGACCTTTTTGCTAAATGCGGTTTCAAGTCTCAAACTTGATCCAACCTGAGGCCTTTTCATGGCGTTATAAACACTTTCCATCTTCGTCATCGCCAGCAAAGACCCATCAATAATGAGCATTTGGGACCGATTTTTTAAATGATAGCCTGCCTTCAAAAATAGGTTCTGCTTCCCTAGTAAATAAATAATTTGTCCTGGTTTGTTTTACTTTTTCAGAGACACCTATCTCCTGCGGACTTTCAGCAGGTTTTCGGCATGACCTTGGATCAGTTTGACCGCCTGGCACTCTGGAAAAAGAACGACATGAAGAAAAAGGCCCGGCTTTTTTAGACAGGGGCAAACGAGTCTCTTAACAAGCAACAGGTTCTCTGAATGAGGAGGAAGCATAAAAGAAAACCACCCCAACCCGAATATCTATATATGCAGCACCATGATAGCCCTACCCTCCACTTGTACAACGCAATGTCCTCTGCCTGTGATGCCACGGAGGGGCGCTCTGTTGCCGGAGCATTTTCACGACATTGAGGCCGCTTCTTGAGCTTTTTGTATGCAATCTGGACTGAATGTCTAACAACCTTTCAGAAGAGGATGAGGAGCTGCATTTGCATGGCTGGTGTTGATGCTCCTCGCATCCCACAAGGTTCCTGCAACCTCCCTGCCCATCTTGGCACTTCCATAAGCCCAGGCAAAATAATGACTAATTACAATCAAAGTATTGTGCAGGGCGTCCTCCTGGTTCTAACTGTTTGATGTGCACCATCCTCTGCTCGCTGAATTTAATCTTACTTTACCAATTACTTTACCTGCTTAAGTATTTTTTCTTTTATTTATTTGTCATCTGTTTGCAGCTGTACTTTATCTTTCTCGCCTGCTCTACATCATTATAATTGTTTTATTTAAAAAAAAGTTTATTTTGACATCTTCGCCATTACTGGCAGTAGAGAAACTACAGACTGTACTCTGTACTGATATAGCACGCCAAGGGCAAAGACAGAGATGAGGAACAATTTCTCAATCCGAGATGTTGGGAAAGACTGGGAACCTCATTTTGACATGCGGCCCCGTATCTTATACAAGCATCTCATAAATCAGCAGAGGTAGGAGAGCCAGGGCTACACAGCGGCCTCAACCGGGAAGTGAATAACAGATAGGAGGAGGGTTTAAGGGGGGCCCTTCAGAAAACATACTGTACAGGGTCAGGGTTTTGGGGAGTGAAAATGTGTTAAACGTGTAGGATTGTCTGAGTCACATGCCCTCACATCGAAGAAACAAACAAATTATTTTTATAAGGTTTATTATTCTGGAAAGGATCTTGAATAAAATCACGAGACACAGCTGAGAGACGTCAGAATTCTGCTACCAGAGAAAAGACCCATTGCTCAGTGTGCAAAGCTCCACAGACCTGCAGCCTAACATGTAGGGGTCTTGCTTGATCCAAAACTCATTATTCTCGCTGTGTAATACCTTCTTGGATTGAACTTCTCATATGTTGTTTGAAAGCATTGTTGCATATTGTAAAATCTTCATATAACTTTGCTTAGTGATTTCTGGACCATTCGACAATCGACTTTTCAACTAACATACTGTGAGGTGATCGTGAACGCATACTGGACATATATGGGATATATTTGTCTGTCATGGTGTATAACTATTCGAGCATGCTTGAGGATTGGGGTGTGTTCACTGACCTCCAGTTTGAAATGTATGAAAGCATTATCATCACTGTAGTTTGAGTGATTGTTTATTTTCTGGTTGAAAATTTGCATCAAATAAAATGCCTGGTTCAACTGCTTACCTCTGTAAGGACTTTATTGAATTGCATTGAAGAAAGGATTATATTTTGAAACCTTAAGGGTTTAGTGTTGAATGAATTGTCTCATAGAGTAGAGAGATTTGGAGGAGAACCATATTAAATCTTGAGTTTGTGTCTTTTTTTCCTGAAAGTAACACACTAACTGTTGTCATCTCCTCTTTCTAATATCCATCTGCTATTAAAAGGGCTTTATCCAAACTGCAGTCACTATGGGTTGAAGTGTTTGAGTTACATGAAGTAAAAATGATCAGAATGACAGTACTTTTAGTGTTACATTTATTTTCATTTTCTTACGGTTTTCATACATGTAAAAAATGAGGTTCTCACATCTATGTTGACATAGATGTTGACAGGCTTTTGTTTATGCATATGCATGTGAGCGTGCCCTAATGGTTTACCGCAGTGGTTACCAAAATGTTTCTGTCAGGGCCTCCTTCGAGTATATTGTGACATTGTAAAAACCCCCCCAACCGCACTCCAATAAATATTTATAAAACATAATATAAAATCACTTTACTTTTCCAATCAAACGGTTTTAGAAAACATATTTTCAAGTAGATACATTTAGTTCAAATATTAAAATTGGAGTTTGGAGCTGTACAGATTTAACAAGATGTTTCGTTAAACCATTTTTATGTGTACACCGTTTCTTTTTTGTCATTTCGCTTTTTAATTGGTTGGTTATCTATTGGCAATGCTTGAGAGTTAATTAGAGGAAATTGAAATGCTCCCAACCCGTATCTTGCACCTGTGTCTAGTACTATAAAGGTCAAGTTCTTCTCTGAGAAATTTCCAAAATCTGCTAGTTATCTTATATCAACTTTAAACTTGGACTAAATTTAACTGCAGCAATGTGGACGTATGAGTTACAATACTGATGTAACTCCTATTTTAACCATTGGCTTCTTCTAAACGTGTCGGACTATATCTGTCTAACACGTGGCACTTTAAGGATGTTGCTATGTTCCTATTTTTTGGTGAACACAGTAATGGAACCAATGGTGAGGGAAACAAAAAATAAAATCCAGGTAATACAACTTTGTTTTATGTTCACCGAGTCTGTAGAAGGTAACATCATCTGATCTGTTTCAAACATGTTTTCAATCAATGTGAACTTGGACACTCATCCCCAGCTTTGCTCCCGTAGCTGTGACAGCGCTGTGTTACTGATGGGCAGGTGTCACTATGTATTGTAGCTCCTATCATCAGTGTGTTATTGATTTTACAGTCCATTTACCATGTATTATTTAAACAATGACTTTCCTTGAACCTCATCTGAGTGCTTAATCAACTTTCACATGAATATGAAACAATGTGTTATACCTAATTGCTAACAGGTCTGCACTGGTTTAAGTTTAATCTGACCTTGGCATTCTCACCCTCTCTTTTGAGAAAAAAAAATGTCATACACGTTTTATGGAAGGAAAAAAGGTACAATTTAGAAATCATCAGAGGATCTGATAGGTGTCTCTGAGACTATACTGTACACCACATTTACGTCCCACATGGTCAGGAACTCCACAAGTCCCGCCTCCTGTGACAGAGCCTACAATTGGCCAACCCCGCTGCCAATCACTTCTAGGGCTTGACAGGCGCCCCCACCGTGCTTCCATTGTCAGCGCTTTCGAGAGAAATATATATTTATTTCAAACATGGAGACGGATAAAAAGGACCACGGTAAGCTGCCAGCTGCTTTTAAAGTGTGTCATTGTGCGCTAGTTTGCTGTTCGTTAGCCGTTAGCCGGCCGTGCTTCACTGGGCACCGTGCGGAAGAGAGAGGATGGGACCTGAGCACATGAAGCGTCTGATTCCAGGACCCTATATACAACTATGGCGTTAGAAGCGGTTTATTGGCAACTTGTGTGTAATACTTATTTTTATCAGTCGCCTCAATAATAATAATACACGACTTGTCTGATGCCTTTGTTATTTATTTGTGACTTTTATAATGAACAAATTTTATTAACCTACTAAAACACATACTAATACTTTTTATGCTGTTTCATCATATAATACTTATGCTTGCCTGATTAGTAATTAATTGAAGTATACACATGAGTTGTTTCAGTATAAGTCAGAACAAAATACAAGCGTTTGAGTGTACAAAGGACCATGTGGTAAGAGAGGACATGAGGAGGAGGAGGAGGAGGAGGCGTGATTCATTGGCACACTGAGGGAGGGAGAAACCCCTGGAGACTGCAGGCTACTCCCAGCATCAGCAGCCATACAGGGGGGGTGGGGGTCCAGCTGGATGCCTGGTTCTCTGTCAAATGCCCATGATGTGAACTCCAGGCAAGAGCTCCCTGGGTCTTTGTTGAGAGGAAAATGTCCATTCATTACATTTACTTACATATTCGTTTTATTTATGTTAAGACACTTTGAGGCACACACCCCCCCCCCCCCCTGATTTAATACAACACTGTGGATGGAGGAGGGTGCTCCAGCAGCACAGTTCTGTGGGACAAATCCGATTTGCAAATCCAAGCAACTCAACAGACAAAGCATGAGATATTGAGTAATTAGGCTGGATGTGTTGATAGGATCAACAAAAAGTACAACATCATTAGCCATCTCTTCAGATGCTTATGATTTAAGCCTGCAATTTGACTCATATTTTACACACATTCATCAACCCTGTGTTTCTGCCTCCTTGTAACCTCAGGGATCCGACGGGTCATACACAAATATCAAGTTAATGCCAGTTCTGTGAATGTTACTCTTGTTTTTCTACAGTACGACAGGTACTAAAAAGGCAGCATCCCATTTTCCCAGGGACCTTACAAAACAATGTATCTAGTTTTCTTTGAAGGAGCTGTTTTCTTAAGTTGCTCCTGTAGATGTATCTATGTTGGAGAAATGATTAGATATTCCTTATGGGCAGGTAGACCCATTTATTGTAGTCCCCGTCATCACGGTATAAATGTATGAATAATGACAAGTATTACTAAAGCCCTTTGAGTCGTTGGAAGACTAAGTACATTTACCATGTACCATTTCACTTCGTAGTACTAGCTCTAAGTGTTTATTATTTTGTTTTTGTTTCGCCATGATCTAAAATCCAGAATATATGGAATTAGGTATCCAGACTAGTATGGGTTATTACATTTCTGGCATTGTGACATTCTGGCCTGGTTATGCCCTGAATTTGATTTCCATAAACTCTACTTGTTCAGTCTTTGGTTTTATTTTTACCCCTTGTTAATGTGGTGTGGGTGTGTGTGTGTGTGTATTTATGTATGTGCCTGAGGTATTTCCTTGATTTCTTGGAAGCTTCACCACAGCCAGTCACAATGTGACAATGGACAATGGCAGGCAGACACATTGTAAACATCCTGTTTGGAAAGAGAATGCAGCTCTGAGCGAATAATGTGACCTGCAGACACAAAAGAGCGAGAAGCATTAAGCCCTTAGTAAACATTATATTTTTAATTTAGAGGTTCTTGGTTCATCCACAACTGAAGTAAAATGAGATTAGTAATATAATATGCATGATCCCATTAATATTGATGTTTACCAAATATTTAGAATTTTAGGATATTTAACACAATACAACATTGTTAAACAGTAAATTAGTGCTAACCATCACCCCAAAGAAGGACAAAGATTCAAATTAACGCCATGGGGGTGGAAATCCAAGGACATGATGACACCCAACCATACATAGACAAGCCAACATGCAATGACGTAACAAGGGACATGGCTTAAATACACAAGGGAGGTGCAGGTGATTAGACACAATCATTGACACTGCAGCCAATCACAGGGGAAGACAGGGGAAGGCAGGAAGTGAAGTTACCCAGGAACACAAGAGACATGAAACTACAAAATAAAAGAAGACATGAACCCAAACCGTGACACCAACATTATCAAGTTCCATTAGGGTGAGGGGATGTGGGTTGCTGTCGTGAACAAGACAACAATATTGATATAAGCGAATGTGCTTAAAAGAGCTCCCAGTATGCTGTTATGAGACAGAAGTGAAGTGACAGAATATTTGCTATGTGATTTTTTTATATTGCGTCATACGCCTAGCCGCATCATCTGCTGTTGGTCTTCGGCAGACTGCAAAATATATTGTTCACCACTTTCTGCTGAAGGAGTTGTTTTTTGGTCGGTAGGCATGCTAAATCAGCGTGTAGAAGCACTAAAAAAGTGGAATTTGTCATCAAATGCCCGCTTTAATAGACTTCTAAACAATCTGACTTATTTTTGCAACCAGAGGAGTTGTCCCCTGAGGGCCATTCGAGAAAATTCAGGTTTAATGCACTTTGGCATTGGGTTTGCTCTTTAGAGTTAGAGGCTAATGTCTGCTTTGCACATCAGGAGCCTTGCCCCCCAATGAAGGAGAAAGCAGAGGAGAAAATAAGCGTGGTGGACAGTAAATGACAGCAAGGAGCAGTAGTGAGTCACAGAGCTGAAATGAAACCACACTTGTCATTGCAATGATTTCAGATTGTTCATGCTTGCATCACAATGCATCTTAGAACCCGTCAGTTGGGGGGGGCTAAACATTGTAAATGTATTCACAAACAGAAGCTTTGACTACATCTTTGAGTTTCCCTGAGCAGCTGTCTCCATCATTCTAGACCTGTGACATCATCACTGTTGGACATCTGGGTCCAATGTGTGTGTGTGTGTGTGTGTGTTGAGATGCCATGGTAACAGTGTGAGCGTAGATTTAAAATACAGCTCCCTTTTGTTCACCTTCATTCTTTGTCTGTTCCACCTTAAGCTCCCTTTTCCTCCTTGTCCATTTTTATTGCTCCTTTTGTTTTGTCCATTTTCTTCTTCCATCCTCTCCTCTCATTGATTATTTGTATCCCAAGTGAGCCTTGCTTAAGGATGACATTCCAGCCTGCTGTCTGTCTACGTTTAATATTGTCTCTCTTCCTCACTCTGCCGTCACAAGCCCAGGTGTTTGCCCGCAGGCAGGAACTCTGCCCTTATAGTCAGCTTTTATAAAGATTTCATAAATATGAAAGATATATTTGTCAGTATTGTGTGCATGCATCAACACCGTGTGTTTGTGTTAATGTGTCTGTATTTCGAACTGCAACATACTCACAAACACACTTGCTGAATGATGTGCTTCTGCGTCTGTGCAACAGTCAATTTCATTAAGATTGTTATAGTGTCATTGTTGGGACTGGGGTAAGCTGTCTGTGCTGCCTTTTTAGGATTTTGTGCAGTGCATTAATTGTACATCTATAATTTACATGCAGCCCATGTAAAGGAGGCATTCAATGGACACTGATGGCTGAGGAGACCACAAGCGACCTCTTATCAGTAGAGATAAGATATCTGAAATAGACAGGTTTCTACATTGATGGTGTATTTAAACTGGGGGTGTCTGGTCCCCCAGTGAACTTGAGGTCTGCTGTCAGCTGATCTCCTTCTCTCTGCCTGTCGGTGCTTGCGAGAAACAAAAGGCGGAATTTCAATGCCTGAGTGAAGGCACAGAGGTGTTGAACTTCAAGTCAGGACACAGCTGGCGCCTTTACTTTACAACTGATGTGTTTGGGTAGTTCAGCCAAACCACCAAACAATCCTCTCTCTAGCAGATCATCACACTTCAATTTCCTTGGTTATGCATATCACATTATAAATTCAAGTTTGTAGAACTTGAGAGAATAGATTTTCTCTGCCTTTTAATATTTAATTAGAAACATTTTGGGCTAGTTTGAAAAACAAGTGGTTGGTAGGAATGCTAAATTGACACATGAGCAAGTTTGTAGTTCAAGTGAAACAAACAGTTCACTGACGGCTGTCTACAGGTTGTCGGAGGACATATCATTTGTGTCTGTTTGCTTTCTAGAGACCAAAACTTGAACATATGCACCTACAGTAAACACACACATATATCCCCAGATCATTCACTAACACTTATCTTCCAGCCTCTCATACAACCAAAACATGGTAAAGTGGGAAGCTAAAAGCCAGCGACGAAGCAATGAATAGCACGTAGCAAGATGAGTAGAGGTGGTGTGCGTGCCAGCGTGTGTTATTGGATTGTGTTCCCCCCCCCTCATCATGATCCTGCACTGATTCCACCCGACAGAAAGAGTGATCATAGAGACGTGGAGTTGTGTAATAAGGGGTGTCATTTTGTCCATCCTCTGCTAAACAAGCTGTGAGTACTTTTCAGTAGTTAAACCAATACCATCAATATTAAAAGTTCAAATCTATGCACCATGTTCACCATCTTAGTTTGTAAACAGTGGACATTTTTGCTGATTGGTAAACCGAAAGTGCAGCTGGAAACGTCCAAGATCTGGAAGTGTTGATGCTGGGTACAATTATATATGTCTGTGTATTATATGTATGCTATTTTATGGATTCAAATGATTGATTCACAGGCTCATTTTAAGGCACAAATATGTTTCAAATGAAGTTTATTGTTTGGCTCTCAGTGTGCGTGTGGGTGTGTGTGTGTGTGTGGTTGTCTCAACAGGGACTAGGGGAGTTATTTTACATTAGGAGTCATGCACCATCCAGACTTTGCTGCAGGGAAGATAACAGAAAGCATCAGTGGGGAATAATTGATAGGCTAGGTCTACACGTTATGTGTGTGTGTGTGTGTGTGTGTGTGTGCTAAAACAAAAACTTTAACAGATGAATCGCTGTGTTGTGAGTCACCGTCTGAAGGGGTATTGGCTGTGTGTTTGTAGGCATGAAGTTGGTACACAGGGGAGCTGTTGTCTCACTCTTTTCTGTCTCTCTGATCCACTAAAACACGTCCATCAAACGTTCCCATTCTTACAATTGATTCTCTCTATTTAAAAACGGTAGAAGAAAACTGTGTAGAAACCAGAATGAGTCAGCTAGATTGTCATATATAATGAATAAATCCTTCAGGGGGGTATTACACGAAACCAAGGGATTAAGCTGGGATATTCAGGGTTATCCTGGAGGAATTTAGCTCCGACTTGGTTGCACGAAAGCAGGTTGAATTAAACCCGGCCAAGTGACCATGGCGATTTATTCGTTGAAGCTAGCCTGCTCCAGACCAGGCTAAGAGCCAGGCTAAGATTAACCCTGCAGCCTCATGTGTTAAACCAGCTGCCGCTCTGATCCGAAACAAACGTGTTTAACAGTTATGCCATTGTTTTCTGAATGTGTTCGGATTTATTTTTATTAACAGGCATTATTTGTCACTATTGCTGTCATCAGTTTGGTTTTAAACTCTACTATTGCAGGTGTTTAGATCAGTGGTCCCCAACCTATTACGCTTCACGGTCGATTCTTGGTCGATGCATTAGCCACCTTTCCCCTTGTCTTATTCAGTCCATTTAGCATAGCCCAGACACAAGCCTCTTACTGTGAGATGACCCTGGTAGTCCATGTGGTTCTTTAATTGTCTCGGTTAACTGCTCTGTGGTCAATTCTCCGTTTGGCAACAAGAATTCCTCGAAAGTAAGAGGACATTTTTCTTCCTAATGGATTGTCGATCTGAGTATCGTTGTCTTTCCGGTCCTCAGAAGCATGGCTTCTTCCTCTGCAAGTAAACGTTGGTCAGAAGTCTATTGTTCAACCAGCAAGTGTTCATAGGTTGTCTTAAAAGGCAACCAAAATGTGCGCCTCCTTTCAAGCGAATCGAATGACGTCGGATGACATGGAGCGACAAGATTTTCGGTAATATTTATCTTTATGTCTCAGTGACGTCAGGGATGTTTGTATGGTTTCTGTGCATGATCTCTGTTTTGTTGGTATATTTGATTACATTGATTTTTGTGCCTTATGAACACCATCCGTAGACATTAAACCACCTGCAGGTGCTGTAGCCCTGCTTTATTTAAAGTTATGAACTTGACAACCCCAGTAACCCACTGCTGCCCTCTTACATTCAAGCCAAGATTCTTCAGGCATTAGAACATCTGTCATCTAAGTGAACTATAGTAATTAGATAAAAGGAGGTTAGAGCGTAGAATCGGCTCATCTGTGTCTTTGGATATGTCAGACTGAAGTGTGGAATGCAAATAGATGTTGAATGTGTTCAACTTACATTGTGTCATCAGTTTTCCTGCCAGGGCTCATACAGAGCTGCTCTTCTGTTTTGGTGTTCACTTTGTGTGTTACACCAACACACACACACACACACACACACACCGTTGATCATTATTCCAAACTGCTGCGTCCCACCATTCCTTCAGCAGCTGATCCTCAGCCCTTGAGGTCTCAGGGTGAAGGCAGCAGAAACAACCAGAAGTCCCATACAAAGAGAGCAGTCTGACCCTAGAGAAACAATTCGCTCAGGGAGAAGAAATATGCACTTTGACACACAGCCTGCTGAGCAGCATGGATTCACACAAATCCCAGCCCAGACCTGCTATATGTCCATGCATTCCCTCACAGCAAAATGCAAGTGAAAGAAGACAAACTAAGTCCTTTATTGGGCCGCAGCTATGCTGATATGATGTAAGGTGATCTGTAGTCAAAATGTCTCCCAGGACATCTTTTTATAGGAATGAAATGCTTTGTCTGTATGTGTGTGGGTGTGTGGAGCAGGTGTGTAACTCCAGGTATTCAGTGCCTCAGGCGTTCCGTTTCCTCTCCCAGTATTTCTCTCTTTTATCTTTCCCGCCCTGTCTTCACTCCGAATACATTTATGTTTAGTGTGGTCGAACGCTTTGAGTCATGCTTATTATTCTAATTATATGTGGGTAGAGAAAACATCAAATTCTTCTCATCATTTAATTTGAAAATAAGCTTTTAAAAAGTAAGACCGCATTTCCTACTGTCATAAAAAAAACGTCAAGAATATAAATACATTTTATTCATGGAAGTGTTTAACGTAACTAGCCATAGGTGACCTGTGAGAGCAAATAGTGAATGACAGATTTATAAAGTAATTTCCACTTCTCTGAGTAATTAAGTCTCAGCAGGCATGTATATTTTTGAGTCCATTCCCTGTTCTCAACTCCCCATCCCTAATTCTCACAGTAGTTTCCTTCATAAATCAGTTTGGACTGTGTGACTGGTCTCAGCAGACACTTTAGTGATGTTATTTATGTAGGGAAAACAGCTATACGATAAATAGAGACACGTTTTAAAAGGCGATGCAAAGTGTGTCATAGATGATATATTTTAAGTCAATATTCTATATTTTGTGTATAAGTGCAGTTACAGATTGCATTTGGGTTGACTGTGGTTCAGAGGAAAGGCGTTTCGATTCCCAGCTCTCTTATTCTGCATGTCAATTTATCCTTGGCAAAGACACTTGGCCCAATATTACTCCTGTAGCTGTGACTCCATGTATGAGTGTTAGTTTCAAATTAGATGCAAAAAAAGTGTGTCATGATTTCCATGTAATTGTGGCCCAACATGTCAAACATACTGTAGTTCTGTAGAGTTTTAGATTTACTTTATTCAACATTAAATTTAAATTAGAATTAAATTTTAGTCTAGTTTTAGTCACATAGCCATATTAAACTCCTTTGCTTCCCTTCTCAGGCCCAGGGACCCCCATGTGTTGTGTCTAGACAGACAGGCAGTTTATTAATCATCCATGGGAAATTAAATTGCCATGAGCAGCACAATGCAATCACAATATACAATGTATTAACACACATAACAGCATAGAATTAACCAAACCATGTTGCTCCGTTATCTGTTATTACAGTCAGAATCTTTTCTTTTGAAATTCCCCAGTCCTCTGTGCATCGGTCAACACATGTTCTTATACACGCAGTATGTGTTTTACCCCGTTTTGCTGAGTGCAATAGTAGCATGCACTAATGGCAAGGAATGCTGCTGTGATCCCTTTTTGTCCAGCCTAATTGTAATTTTGCGTGCTGTGGTGAGTCTTTCTTTAAATGGTCTTTAAATGTCTACCTTTCGGCATTGTAAAGTTTATAAATTAAATGAGTTATTTTTGTTTTCTTGGGAACAGTCAACCTCTCATCAATGGTCAGCATCATTTGAACAAAATCTTCGTCCTCAACCGAACGGGCAGGTAGGCCAGTGCGTCCATTCCACCGGGCAATAGCCTCTTCTTTGCTTTGTTGTTCGACTGAGTCAGCTTTATACTTCACTGGTAAGGAGAAGTAGGCTTGAATAGATGACGCCATCCTCTCTGGATCAGGCTGCTGTTTTTCTGGTCTTTCCGGTCTTGTGTCTGGGATCTAGGTGAAAAAACGGTGGATACAATTAGTCTTTAGGATATATACATATCTCCTAGTTGTTACAATGTAGTTGTGCCACTAGGCGGCACTCTAATGATTTGTTGTATAGCCTAACGGTGCAAACCAATGACAACAGCATGACTGTTTTGATATAAAGACAAGTGACTAGATAGCCTGCTATCTAGCTCACTAGTCCAGTCTGTTATGCTATTTCTACACGCCCACTCAAAGTGATGGAAGCACATGATAAATGATTTGATAGCACAATACAACTTCGGAAGCGTTCCCGGCTATAGAGCTAAATCAACCACATATCCTCCATAAGATTGACGGCTAGATTTGACAGTGGTGCCAATGGTACAATGAACAATTGCCTAAATAGACAAGGATATGTAAAACCAATCGCATATTAATTTATTTTTCTTGATAAATGCAATTAAGCTTACTTACTACTTACTAGCGAGTTATCGATAGCTAGTTTAAGTTAGCTATGCTACTTCATGGTTAGCTAAAATTATCTTAAAAAATCGATATTTAACGTTATTTATCCAGGTTGACATCCTTTACACTCAACTGCCCCTATCTTAACTTAACGTTAAGTAATATATGCTTATGACAAATAGCTAATAAGCTAGCTATCATTGACAGTTACTGGCGAACTTACCGTGGCATGAATTTCAGGATGGTGGGCTTTCAGATGCCTTTTGAGGTTCGTCGTGTTTTTCCCACTGATTTTAAAACCGCATGATTTGTCTCCAGTTATCATGCCGCATAGGGTTTTCTTTTCCGTCACAATATATTTGAAGTGTGTCCAAATATCCATTATTTTTTTACGTCCAGATGGTTGAACCAGTCATTAGGGCAGCACTTGCATGTCTGGGCATGTCAGGGAGGACGTATGGAAACAGCACCCTGCAACACTCAACCAATGATGTTAGGTGCATGCACATTTTGGGGGGGAAAAAAGTATTGTGACTCCGTCAAACACCAAAATGTTCATCTCGTCTCGTTAACGAAAGTTAGCATAGATTTAGTCATAGTTTTTATATTTTAAGATCCGTTTTCGTCACGTCTTAGTCTCGTATTAGTCAGGGGAAAAAGGTCGTTAGCGAAAAGTTTTCGTCATCGTTTTTCGTCAACAAAATTAACACTGGTTTGCAAGCTGGACGTCCTGCATAAAAGGATAAAAAAACGTAAATGCTTAACAGTTTAAACTAGTGCTGAGTGTTGAGACTACCTTTTAGCATTTTTGTTTCAGTAGCTGCTACATGGTCTTCGTCCATCGTCTTTTGTCTTGCATGGACTCCATGTATTAGGCAAACATATTAAACTCCATTTTCTTATTACCTTATCATCACTAATGCTTCTCTTTCTGCCTCAAGGATGTAACTCTGGGCCCAGGTCTGCAGATTTACCATACAACGTGTATCTTTTATAACATGCGTTTCCTTTACCTTTGAACCGCTAAGTTGTCAGGGGTTTTCGTAGTGCCAGCTTTTCTGCTGGCATCACCACGAAATAGCCTGGCAGAGCTGCCCCCATTGATTTCACAAGGAATCAAGGGCTTGCTCGATCCATTCTTACTCTGTGACCTATTATGTCATGCATACTATAGCATGCTGGTTTTGTAATGGACTCACTAAACAACATCAGAGAGGTTCTCTTGTTCTAACATTTACTCATGTTTAGAAAGACAGGGTGATTCGTTGATTAAGTCCATCTAAAATGCCATTCTTCAGACTCTTGCGGCTGTTCCCGATCTGGCGGCGATGGCTACATTCCAGATCCGTCTACAGCTCTGTTTGGGGAATCCCGTAGCGTGTCTGGGCCGAGCTGGAAATGTGAGCCGTAAACTGTGTTTTGGACCGGTCCTGGGCACTCTTCACAATTAAATGTGCCAGATTTGCTCCACAGAACAGCATCATGATCAGATCCTTGGACTGACAGTGGTTCTAGATTGACATCTGTCTCAATGTCTGATCTGCTTGCCCACTCTCAAAAGAAGTCCAATATATCTTCCACATTGCTTGGCTGTCAGATGGACAAACAAACAAACAAATATGGGGCTAAGAGACTGAATTCTGCTTTACTGCTGAACCTTTTTTTTTATTTAAAATGGCTCTACTAAAATAATGTATGTGTCTATACATCAAACAGCTTTTGTGGGAGAGGAAGAATGACTCTTTGAAAAGCATTTAAGTTGAAGCTATTGATTCTGTTGCTGAACATGGTTGGTTTTACTAACATGAATGATGTGTCTTTGATGTTCGATTGAAGTGTGTTAGCTGTGTAGATATCTATATAACTTATGAGTGGGTGAGAATTGTGTTTGAGCTGCTGTTTGAGTTCCTAGTGTTCTCAAGGAAAGAGAAGAGTGACAGACAGAGACGTTTTGTGTTGCTTTCAACAAAAAAGATCTCTCAGCTTATAAAAAATAGATTATTTCTACATTTCTAACAAATAATATACTGCAATGCAAACGCATATGGGCACACTGCAGTCTTAAGCCTACTCTCCATACTCACATCCCCGACTGTTGGGGCCGAAGATGATAATGATGATGGAACTTCCAGGCCTGGATATTAGAGCTCACTCTCTTCTCCACTGTGACACGGTGTGACTTGAGATTTATAATAGCTTGACGTCAGCACCCTACTCTACTTTCTTTTCAGTTCAAAGTTCAGTTTGCAGTGTGTGCGTGTGTAAAATTATACTGTAATGCACTAAGTGAGAGAGAGAGTTTTTTTTGTTAAAAGTTAGTCCCAGAGCGTGTGCTCTTTGGTTTGGTGTGTATGTTACATTTGTTTTGTTTACTGTTTATTTGAGTTAAACACTTTTCCTACTGTGTTGCAGGGGGGGGGGAGGGGATTTTGTTAGGAAAGAGACCCATGGGTATACACCACCCGTAGCTTAAAATTATATCCTTGTATCTCTCAGACATCTTGGTTCCAAAGCATTTCTCAGCCTAAATGTGACCTATTTGGCATCAATGCAATGTGAAATATCAGGACATTGTTGTGATACTAGTATTCATAAACATACGCAAAAAAACGTATCTATGCCAATAAAACCAGCTGACCACCGGAGCTACGTAGTCATTGCAGAGAGCCAGACAACTATACATGAGTGGACGGTATGTCCTCATCCTTTTAATTGGAATCACTGGATTGTGTTTACTGATCCTGTCATTAAAAACAGGCTCAAGTCAGATATACAGACCCACACGTTATTGTGCTTGCTACTGGGTGTCTTAGCAAAGCAACACGCAGCCAGCTGAGGTCTGGACTCCAGAGGAATTCCTGCAGACCTCACCCCACAAAGTGTAGCATCCAGTGTGTTCAAACGTCAAGCCCAAAGATGCATACTGCTTCCTTCTGATCATCAGCAGACGATTCCATATGCTGCTTCTGTGTTTATTATCGCATATTCTTTTTCACAAAAGATGGAAGATGAAATTTGACAAAAAAGAATGACTCATGTTGCCCCATTTGTTTACATGTACGCTGTAGTTTCACATAGCTGTTACTTTGTACGTGGAAGTTAATACAGGAAAAGTCATATCTTCATAAAAGCATAATAATCAAAACAAACAATATACATCTCTTAGTTTACTTTCAGTAAAGCTGACTTACAAACACGTATCTGCCATTGAGAAAAAAGTGCCGTAGACACCTGTTACTGATAAATGGGTTTAAAAGAACATATCATTTGAAGCATTCTTTCTATGGCTTTCACTTCAATGACCTTTGCACTACACCATTTTAATGTTGAAAGAAATGACAGCTCCTGAATCGGAACCAGACGGTTTCCAGGTCCGTCAAATGTGCTTTTTGGGAGCCATCCTAACACACACACACACACTTGTCAGGTGTTATGATCACCATGTTGGGTGAAAGGACAGCCCTCCTGGGCCAGCAAAGAGCAGTCTGACAGCATACACAAAGGGAATGAGTTACTCTCTGTAAATGCAGAGTGGAATCATGCTTGTGTGACTGTTAAACCTTGAAACCCGGTAGTTTACTTTTACAGCAAGAGGGACATATTTAGTCACTCCATCACTTCACCCCCTCTGAAACAATTTTTGTATAACCTTAAACTATAAGAAAAACATTTGTACGATAATATATCAGCTTGACGTTAGCTGTAGCTATCATTTCTGTCACCACGTCCAAGAGCCGCTGCATGTATCTGAAAGCTCAGCAAGAACTCAAGAGCTTTTTTTAAATGTTCCCGCAGTTCTCTTGTAGGTTTACCTAAATTCACAGTATCGTACATTCACAGCTTTCCTGCAGTAACTCTAAAACTAAAAAGCATGGATCAGACACAGATGAAAGAGAAGGATAGCTTTGCGCAAAATACAGGCAGGTTCCAAACCAGAAGATCAGTCATAAGGCAAACAAATCCCAGAGGGGCAGGCTTGGAATCCATAGACAAGGACTGGCCGGGTCAGAACCAGGAAGGCTATAAGGCAGGCGATTAAACCCAAGAAGGAGCAGGCTTGGAATCCGTGGTCAAAAGACAGTTCAGGAGAAAATTATACCGGGTAACCGCTGGATAACTTGGCAAACTCACGACACAATCTGGCAGAAAGTGACAGGCTTAAATGCTCAGTGGCTGATGAGGGGATGGGCTGCAGGTGAGAAGGGCAAGGAGAGCCAGGTAAGGGTAATGATCTGATAATCTGGGAAGATCTGAAATCACAGGAGAGTTAGGAAACATGCAGGTGAGATGAAAACATAAATACATCCCAAACCCAACCTGCTGCCGGTTTTCTAAGTCGTGTTTGGCCAATTATTGTCTGATTGGTGGAGTGTTTAAATAACGATCACATTAAACAGACATTTCTTAAGCAATTGTTTGGCAATCTTCCTGTTTGTTTTTCCCTTTGCTAGCCTGACACCACCAGACCAAAAGCGTGATGGGAATTAGTCAGTTCATTATCAGTTGGTAATTGGCATGTAATCTATTGCTGTGCAACCAGTCACCAGGGCGCTATTGCACAAAAGTAGAATAAAGAAATCCAGGATAAGTGAAAAAGCGCAGCTTGGCTTTGTGTGAAAGAAGGGAGCTAAGTGAATCCAGGTGTACATAGTTGGTTATAAGTGCGCGTCCACGGCTTTCTTAAATAGACCACGGTATCGATCACAGATTTACTGATGCAGAAATGCAGAAGATGCCGCGCCCGGCGTACTTTTCACCCGGCGAGTGCCTTACCAGTTTGCAAATGGTGTAGAAATTTTCCAGTACTGCACATCAAATGGACCAAGGACTTCAGTGCCACACACTTTTGACAGTACGGCAAATAGTGGCTTTATTTAGAGGTTCCGCATATAAGAACATGCGGCTCGCAAAGAAGCGCAGTGCCACACAGAGAATCTGTGGCATGGTGAGAGCATGGCTTCGCACTGCTCTGATCTGTCCTGAAACACATGTTATTGATATTTTCAAGTAAATTCATTTCAAATATTAAAATTGAAGCTGGAAACATTGCAAAAGCATACATTTTAACATTAACAGGAAGTTACAGTGAGATACAAAATGTTTTTTCTGTATCTCACTGTGTCCTTTTTGCTGTCTTTTGGTGGGTCTCGCCATCTCTCTCTCTCTCTCTCTCTCTCTCTCTCCTTTGCTCTCTATGTCTTTCTCTCCCTCATTCTTCTTTCTCTCCCTCAACCTCTGCCTTTTTGCTGCAATTGTCCACTTGTAACCTTAGCTGCTCTGGGGTGTGTGGTTTGAACACAACATAAGTCAAGTCCTAATGCCAGTTTTGCATTAGTTTTTTTTAGGGTGGGTGATGAAGTTGTGACCCCTTTGTGGGCAACCACTAATATAAAGGATGATCTGATGGATGCGGCTTATATCTATAATAAAAAAAACTAGCCAACTAGCCTTAAACTCCACCACCATCGAACAACCTCATCGACAACATTTGTCATGTGAATCGTGACTTCAATCACACTCTTTTTCTACACCTAAAAACAACCGTATGCGTGCATTCAGTGTATGGTGACACCCCGCCAACAAGACAAAACTGGAAGGTAGAGTGCCATAATCTGGAGCATAATGCCCCTGAGCAAGTTTGTTAAACTTGCACACATATCCTTAAGGCACAATTTGTATTGGAACCTTAACATAAACCTGCACTTGAGAATGATGCAGTGGCACTGTAAAAATGCAACAATGCACTGATTCTGCAACCTTCAATGCAGAATCAGTACATTAATAGGTGAACAAGGTCATAAACTAAAAATAAATGTCAAAATTTGTTTCCGAGCACCACACCCACCCACACACACACACAAAGACACACACATTCCCATCAGAACAAGGTCAGTTAGACCAAGATTATCCTTTAGGGAAATACACTAACAACCTCTCACAGTCTGTGGTGAGCCGGGGGCATTATTCTTTCTCTCTACACTGTTCCCTCCTTCTTTCTCAGGTTCGTCACTGGAAAAGTGCAGTGAAGAGAAATGGAAAAACAGGACATTGGGTACCCTCCACCCTCTCCCTTCCTTTTTCCTGCCTTGGTGGCAGATGGTATATTGAACTCAGACTGGCTCTTGTCCCTGGGGATGGAGAGAATCCCCAGTTCATGGTAATTGAGTGTCATTAGGAAAACTAGCCTCTTATTCTCTTTCACTGTTGCTTTCCTTTTCTACTGTGACTACTAAAGCTGCTTAACACCATTCTGATTGTGTTTTGAAGTTAGAGGGTTAGAGTTTTGTAAAAACGCAGTTTTTGCATTTACACACATTTCTTGGAATAACATCCAAGAGGAGGCTGTGTAAACCAAGCTAAAATTACATCCAGTGTTCGGTTACAATATCCCGGTAAACATCAATGAAGGTCTCCTAAGGCTAAATGGAGAAAGTACTGTATTGGTAGGAGGGGCCTGTTGGATCTGTTGACACACCTTTTCACACTGTTTTTTTTTTTTAATCAGAATTTGTCATCTGGCACGACTAATCTGAATAGAAGTGAAAGTGAGACTGCTTCACAAAGCTATAAAGTTGAAGCTTATTGAAAAAAACCCATAAAGAATGATGGTGACTATGCAGACAGAGAGGGGGGAAATAAAGAGCAAATTACAAATGATGTAAAAGCCTCACAACTTCATAGAAAACAAGACCCCCCCCCCCCCCTTCCAAAAAAAAAAAACGCTTTCAAGGGGAAGGAAAAAGTAATACAAAATAAAAATAAACAATTCAAAGAAAAAACATGTATTTGTACATATGTCTTTTAGCAATTATATATGTATTGACCCAATAATGTGTTTATATTTCCATAGTCCAGGCTCGGAGCTGTTTAGTTCAAACGCAGCCTTCGTAGCCATGCGGGCAGCTTGCGACAGAGAGGGCGAGAGATTCGGAGAAGCAGAGGGGAGGGGGAAAGGAGGGGAGAAGGAGGAGAAGGAGGAGGATCCGTAGCAAACGTTTGAAAGGAATAGTGACGTTTTTTTGTGGCCAGCTCCGGAGAAGGAGTACGTGGAGGCGCGTTTCCCGTTAAAAGGGTCTCGGCTTGGATCGTACGCTGCCAGGGGAGCCGTCTCCACGATGAGGAGCGACCCTCTTCTGTTCACTTCCAACATGGGTGAGGGGCATTTTTTTTTACACGAGTTCTTTTTCGTTCCCTTTTATCCGGACATTTCCGCAGGATTGACCCGCGTGTATCTTCTTCTCTTTTTTTTTCTTCTCCTACTAACCACACAGCGACAGAAGCCTGTCCTGTTCCGGGCTTAATACGAACCAGCGACCGATCAGTAACGGTCCTGCGGTGTTCACTCGGAACGTTACGCCTATTGTTTAATTCCGTGCTTTTCACCTTGTCCCCTAAATGCTGTACTTGGGGCCTACTTATGGTTTCCCCGGTCATCTATAACTTTAATTTACTTTTTATTTATGCAAAGTTGTGATGGAAACTTGCTAGTTTATGTTCGAAAGTACTCTCCGATCAACTTTATGCTAAGTATCAGTGCCAACATTGACTACACGCACGCACGCACGCACACCCACACCCACACGCGCTGAAAATATCCATTTAGGGGTAAACTATGTAAATTGGAGCACATCCACGCGACTATCATGGAACAGCAATCTGCCTTTTTTGTAAAAATGTGAAAAGTACTGGTTAATTTGAAAAGAGAACTTTTCAAATGAGCAATGTTGTGAAATAGAAGTTGGAGTTTCTGTCACTGAAGGAATTTCGAGACGGTGATCAGGGTTGTGTGTCGTTACCAAGTGTCCATGTGGAATAGACTGACCTCTCCATGTAGCCTTGAATCTTTTGGGCCTCATTGCTGAGGTCTCCACAGTACAGCACATGTACCTGCAGGCCACACTGAAGAGGAGCCGCTTCTTTGCTGGATGGTAGACCGATTTCATATTGGAATTTGTCTTCGTGACAGAAATTGCAATCTTTTGACCAAATGGATGGATAATCAAATAAAGTAAGACTGACCTTTAACCTTAACTGACCCTAACAAAGTTCAGCCTGTCATAACCTGGCAATTTTTACACACTCAATTATGAATATTTGTGGAAACAAATCCCTGAAGCATGTTGCTGGTGCTAACAGTAGCTTTTACTATTGTTTCTGATACAGATCACTGTTATGAAACCTAACTTTTTTTTCCTGGTTTTGTGACCTTAAAAGCAAGTGTGGTTTTCATTACCTCATCGTTGCTAGAAAACGCATCCAGATACATTACATAAAACATTCTTCACGTTTTACTGAAACATAAAATAAGGAATTAAAACGGTTCTTAAAAGACGCTTAACTCTGCTGGAGCAGCACTGTTTTAAAGTGGAACCCTGGGGATTTCAACTAAATCCAATTCTGACCTTCACTCTTGGGGAAAGACAAAAATACCTCAGTCCAACTCACTCCGGCCACCACCCTTTTGGTTTGGGAATGACTTTGATGCTCACTCAGCTGATTGAATGAATAAGATTAAAGCACTTTCATTGTCCCTCAGCAGGTCAAAGAACATCCATTTAAACAGCTCCGCTAATAACAAGTTATTCTCAAGTTAATCTCATTCACATTGTTCTGTATTTCTCTTGTCATTATATTTATTTGGAGCCAGATCACAACAGAAGTCCTTTTTGAAGTTACCTTTATATAGAACAGGTCTTTACCTTGTTCTTTTAATAAACAACAAGACTTATATTGTGTCATTTCTGCCTCTACGTGGGGGCGCATGGTATTGTATCAGATTTCTCAGTTCACCTGAAGCTGCCAGTGCCCAGACAGACATGACAAAGACCAGATCAACATGGCTACAGGTCAACCTCTGGCTGTACACCCAGCAAGGCCAGAGGTTTCCTCACATGCTCCTGGAATTTGTCATGTCTCCTGCTCGTAGCAGTGAATGGCAGGCTACAATAACAGCTGCAAGGTATCAGGTGGCCCGGCAGTGCTTCTGCGCATGCCATTGGCTCGGTTTGAGACAGACACCTATTGTGTGCTGACGTTGTAATCACATCTCAGTGGCTCACCAGAAAAGTAGCAGATTATGTGTTGGTTTGGGATTTGGTTGAGAATTTAACCAATGTGAGTTTATAGCAACCAGTATACAGGGATAGTAAACCTTCGGGCTCGGTATACTTTTTGGCGTCACATTTCGGTTCGAGTTCAGTGATGCGGAACAAAAAAAGCATTGTTTACTTTTCAGCCACTTTTCTGAACAGACAACAGTGCAAATATACATTGAATCCTCTCGCTGGGGATTGTGGGAGAATTTTGCCTCAAATAAATGTGTACTTTCCAAAAAACAAAAACATCAATAGCATAGTATAAAACTGAAAATCAACAAATGTGTTGATTGGCACATTTTGAGTGTCTCGCAGGCCAATTAGCTTCTTATGCTGAATGCTAAAGGTTTCTGGGCAAAACTAACTCGGATAAACTTCACGTGCCAGCATTATTTGTATTCATCTACGTACGTGTATTCTGTCTGCGGCTGTGGGACCCCCCGTATTCCAATGTCTTACTTTGTGAAGCTGCTAATCACAATAACCCCTGATATGTAGAAAATCCCAGTATTATTAATCTATATTGTAACCTGTCCAACAGACCGTATGAGTCTAGTATGAATATAATGATGCCGTCATGTCACAAACTGGTAAAGGAAACTTCAGTAGCACTTCATCCCTAAATGCGTCTGGCTAGGTGCTTGCTGATGTGAAATGTGGGTCCCGTACATTAACTCGTCTTTGATTTCATTGAGTGGGCCCAGTGGAAATTGTGTGTGCAAGTGTAGTGATGTGGTTTACAATACATTTATAAACCATCAGTGTGTGAATGGTTGAATGATGTCATGTGGTGTTAAAGCGCTTTGAGTGGTCAGAAGACTAGAAAAGCGCTATAGTAGTACAGTCCATTTACCATGTACTGGTTTATGGCCCCTCTTTTCATGTCATAGAAAGTTACACAGGTGTAATTGATTACTTCTTTATAGTTTGTCCCAATCATTCCGTAGGCTAGCATGCAGAATACCAGGGGTCCCACCAAATGGAACAGGGCTTTAATTGGTGTAATTAATTAGGGCCTGGCGAAGCCCTATTGTGTTTTGAAGAATTATTATTATTATTTCACCACTTCAATCGCACTTTTGAGGACTTTATCATATTCAAAAACTCTAGAATTTTTGCAGGCACTTCAGAAGTGCGAAAAATTTGGATATTCTTGGGGTTGCGCATATTGGGAGTTAAAATAAAGTGCTCTCTAGCGCCCCCGTAAGTGCTCACTCTGGGGACATTTTTGCCCACTTTTACCGATTGACTTAAAATTTTGCACACAAGTGCTCTTGGAAGTGCTCTACATAAAAGTCAATCATAGTATACAAATGTACCATTTTTGCCTGCGTCCATTTTGATTTTCTTGAAAATGTAAAATCCATGTTGTCAGAGAGCGTCTGTAGTTCACAAATTTTCTTTCTTCATGGAGCAGAAGATGTGTGATTACCTGCTGTCCTTTTTCCTTGACTGAACATAGGTGATCCTACATATTTTATTTACTTTTTGAGCATCTTTAAACAGCAATGCAAGTAGCCCAGTAGTACGGTTTTCTGGTTACAAAGTCAGCAACTGTGGCTCAATTCTTTTTTTGTGATTACCTGAGTATCCTCGTCAGTCTTGGTGGCAGGGAGGCATAGTTTGAGCAAACTCTGTCCAGGCACAGTATTCCTGTGCTTTGTTCTAAACCACAGTATTTGCAGCCGTCACATAAATATGTGGAAACAAAGGGCGGCAAACTGATCCGGTTTGCTTTCCCAAGTGAGGGTTTGCATTTATAATATATAACTATAATGACAAAATGATTAAACTAAATTGACTACAAAAACAGAAAAAGCGGACTTAATATTATATTAACCTAAAGAATTAAACAATAATATTAAAGAATAAATAACTAAATAATAACTGCAAATGAATAGCTCCCCCAGATTGTGTTAATCCTGAAATTACATGTCAATGTCCCTTTATAAAAAAAGGCCTAATGGAACTTGACCAGCTATGCCCTCCCTGTTGACCTTACTCTGATGGTGCAAACTTCTTAGGCAATTCAAGGATCCCTTTCAATAAGTCTTCGCTCAATAGCTCTCCCACTTAACGGGGTGCCATGTTTTGAGGGCAAAAATGCGCAAGTGTTTATTGCCATTTATTACTACAGCTTGCCTCAGAGAAACCCTAATTGACAAGCATTTAATTTTGGTGTGTGATGTGGGCAGAATGGGTAGGTCATGTCACTGATCTAGCCCACTTGGCCCATTTGGTTCTGCTTTAAAGTTGGGGGTAGCTTTTCCTCTCTGTCTTGCTCTGAAAGTCTGATTTAAGTTTTTTTTTTGGTGGTGGTGGGGAAGACCGATCCCAGAAGTAGAGAGGAGAAATTACTTTGTAATCTCTTCCTCCCTCCCTACAAAGCCCGCCTGTCGGTAAGTTGCCTTGTGGGAACAGAAACTGCCCTGCCGGCCTTCCCCCAGTCTCAGAAATCTTCTGGAAGAACGCAGAGGGATCAGAGGCACCTGGGGCCATTCAGAAAACTGTTATTTACGCTAACAGGACAGTTTCCAACATGACTTAAACTCAACTGACAAGCGGCCTGTTGATTTAAGCATCATTATCATCACCTACGCATTTAACTTTGGAATCCTGCGTCAACATTTGGAATAATCCTGATGGTCACCGTGGTAATTTCGGTCCATTAAGAGAGGGTCATTTCTGATGATCCTCAACAGGTGTCTTTAGGGTTATTGTTGTAACAGATTGGGCCCATTAGCTCGTTAGGGTATCTATCTGTTTGGACAAAGCTTTTCGGATTACATGTCCAGAGTTGTATTGGTGGCCATGCCATCATGCATGGTGCTGCTATTGCAGACAGGCTGACATGTAGTAAGAGGAGGGGTTACACAGCGAGAGGTCTGGCTACATCCACACAAATACAATCTACGTTTTTAATTTGTCTAGGGCTGCAACAACGAATTTAACCAAGAAGCCTCTAATGCATTTATTTACAAATGCCATTTAAAATTCATTTCATAGCACTTGGTTATTCTTTTGCTGTATTTAGATGTAGTGTATACATATAGTTAACTTGCACTACAATGATGGTAATAATTGTTTCGGAGGGTGTCTGAGTGTAGTGTAGAGAACAAGTTCTGCTGTTAAAACGAATACAATTAAATGTTCTGATATGTACTCTTTATTTTTAGGGCCTGAGCCGACTGAAAGCCAGGCGAAGCCCTATTGAGTTTCGAAGAATTCTTCTTATTATTCTTATTATTTCACCACTTCAATCGCACTTTTGGGGCCTTTGCCATGTTCAAAAATGTTTGCAGGCGCTTCAGAAGTGCGAAAAATTTAGATATTCTTGTGGTCGCGCATATTTGGGGATGAAAAAAAGTGCTCTCCAACGCCCCCTTAAGTGCTCCGTCTGGGGACATTTTTAATAGTAGCATCAATGGCCAAGCGTGTTATAACCAGCTGCTAACATCGCTGACGAGACGTCTTGCTAGCGGCTAAACTTGGTGAAACCTGTTGAAATCCGCTGACTTTGTTTATGACAAAGCAGCAAGTCAACGTGCAGCGTCACAGATGCGCCATTTACCGTCGGCGAGGTTGGAGATGAACCAGCGCGGATTGTGTTTTTGCGTAATCAATCACATGTGTGGCGTGAGTGCGTGTGAAAACATGCAAAAGCATGTGTGTCACACGGGGAAACCGTGAGAGATGGCAGCCTGTAGCTGTGTTGGCTTGTTTCTTAACTTTCCTAACAGTCAAACAACAAGCAAGTGCAACACGAGATAAAGCAAGACAGCAAACAAGTTACTGAATAGTCCAGCAGAAATATACACATGCAAAAGGACCTACAATTTCACTCATGTGGGCCTATGTGATCGTGAGGTCAGAATGCACACAAAATGGTACAAAATAACACACACTATATGCAATTTTCATTGTTTGTTTCAATAAAGGGAGAAAATGCCCTTTAATTGTGTGTCCATCTTTAACGTACACAACCCACATAGCTTTAGTTTTTTTCCACCTCAAACACACATCTGTAAAATGATGTAATTCATACTTATGGAATAACGATGTAGTCATATAGTCAGATACGGACAATAGGCCTACATAGCCGTGTATAATCAATGCTATGATTTTACCATGTCGTTTTCATTAATATCGTGCTCTGGATTAATACTAATATGAATGCCATTTGTTAAGTCTTTAAAAAGCTGGGCAGGAACAGGCTGGTAAAAAGGGAACCTTACAGATGTTTTATTTATTACTATCGTAGATAAATATTCAGGTATCTTATTTGTATCGTATCGAAAAGTATCGAGTATCGAAATATTTTGTATTTTATAGTATCGAAGTCAGAATTTTGGTATCGGAACAACCCTACCCTCTTTATCATGAGAGCTATCAAGTCACCAGATTGTTGCCAAAACACAGCACTACTTCTTACCCCAAAAGGACTATTCTGACTCCAAACAGATTTGTTTGCACCTTTTATTCCTAGTCACAATTACATAATATGTTAAAGGATGCCGAGGGCTTAAAATATATTTTCTCGCAGCCAAGAAGAGCTGTCAACTCTTGGATCACAACTTAACAAAGGTACTGTGTGTGTGAGAGCAAACAAACCTCCCCATCCAGACTGTAAATGCTTTGAGCATACCCGGCGACCCAGAGCCACGACCCCGACCCGCCTGTTGACAACAACGGCGCTTATTGCCACCAAAACAGAATGTACCTTTACCTCATTTCCCTCTCCAGTGGATTTAAGCTTTTTAAATCTTACAGGGCCGCAAAAGAGCTACTGAAGGGAGTTCGGTCTCCATCCTCAAACCATATCTGTCTTTAGCTTGCTATTGCCCCGTCTCCCCTCTGTCAGTCTCCATATCTAACCCTTTGTTCTCCACCTCTTTCTTAAAATTAGGGTTTTGCAGATGTGTATTTGCGGTCAGTGAAACATCTGCTTGCATGGTAAACCACCTGTACTGTTCGATAGCAGTCAGCCCTGCTTTGTGATGTTCTCTTGGCATTTACAATGGGAAAACTCTCAAACCTCATAATTACAGACCTGAAAAATGTGGAGAGAACGAGACAGCTTGTCTTTCATCATAAACTAATCCACTGATGTGGCCACGACTCTCTCTCTCCTCAAAGTAAAGGCTTCACAAAGCCTTTCTGAAATGTTTAGGACTTTAATGATGCCTGCCTTTCACAGCGTGTCACCTGCAGTACAGCGGATCATAATTTAACAAAAGTACTTTGTGTTATATTTGTTGGTGTTAGAAACTTTGCATTTCAGTGTTTGGAACGGCCAGGGCACCATTTTGTTGTAGGGGTAATGTGTTGGTTAATAGCTAGTGTGAAATTAAATCATTGACATGAATAGAATTAATAATAATCGCTAAGATAATTCACAAAGTAAATGAATAACGGGGCATCCCCCTAAAAAGGGACTAATGACCAAACTAAAGTCTCATAATTGATAGTCACTCATTAAGAGCAAGGAATTGAAGGTTTGAGTTCGTACACTTGTCTATGTTTCCAGCCAGCACTACAGTACACAAATGCACAAAGAAATCACAGAAAACATCTCCTTAAAGTATAACAGGGTTTATTAACTCCCAACAATACTAATCCGCTCAATACCATTAGAAATCAACAAAAGCTACTATACGATATTCTAATACCTAAACAACAAATTAAAACATTCATTAATGCATGTGGAGGGAAAGGTGTGTGTGTGGATATGTCTGAGATAAAAGTTTGTTATCCCTAAGAGGAGGCAAACTCTCGGTTGTCTGTTTCAGAAAGGGAGGTAACCCCCAGGGTCAGTCGCTATGGTAACTGAGCCTGTGAACCTCACCTGGTCGGGAGCAGGTTTTCTTCAAGAAACCTCGAGTTTCTTTCACAGGCTCCTCCCTCTGACAGCAGCCAGCCAATGACACAGCGCCCTTTCATTTCCTCATTCATTCATACTCTGAATCAGGCGTATTTCAGGGCGGTTTCCACATATCAGCAAAATAAGATCTCTGTTACGTTAAAGACTAAAGTGTTTTCCTGAACATGGCATGTCCTTTTCTGGACGATCCATTTGAAGAAGCGGATTTACTTAGCAAGGGTGTTAAACGTCGGGAGAGAATATTGAGGCCCTGATTAAATATATTGTCATTTCCACATAACTACTTGTTGAACGATATCGTTTTTCTTCAGTCCATCAAATATGTCCATAACCTCACCAGTCCTCATATATCTAACGTCACCCATCGTGGACGTGCTCTGACATGAGAGCACATTCATTGTGTAGTATTACGTTTTTTTTGCAAACGGCAGCTTCCTTTTACATTACATTACATGTCATTTAGCTGACGCTTTTATCCAAAGCGACGTACAATAAGTGCATTTCCACATAGAGATACTTAGAGATCCTTTTACAACATCGGTGATAGCTACTGTATGCCAGCTATTTTTGTCTTAGTCTTTAGACTAAATGTTAGTTTTATTCACATTTAGTAATTTTACTCCTTTTAGTATAGTTTTCGTTGTCGAAAACTCCATAATAGCCATATTAAACTCTTTCTTCCTTCTCGGGCCCACGGACCCCCTGTGTTGTGTCTACAACTGCATAAGAGAGCATAAGAGAGCTTGTAGTACTTAGGTTGTCCCTTAGATATGCCTCCTAGGATCGGTCCATAGCAGGGGTGGGCAAACTTTTTGACTCGCGGGCCACAATGGGTTCTAAAACTTGACAGAGGTGCCGGGCCAGGAACAAATGGATGAAGTGTTTGTGTGAGTTAATGTAAATGACATGAAAGGATTTGGCTTTTAACAAGTAGCAAAGCATTGGTTTCCACTGGGAAATTGCTTGTCCCAACAAAAGAGACCCCTTAACCGTCCTCTCATTTGGACCCCCACTTTTTATTGAACAGTCTTTTCTATCTCTCCTTATTTTTTGGTTTCATGACCAGTCTTTTTCTCTTTTGTCTGTCCTCCAGGTTTTCCTCCACCTGCTCTGTGCCGCCACATCCACTTGCACTGAGCAGCTCTATCAAAATCCTCCACGCGTTACGCGTGCTTGGGCGTCTATGTTACTTAGTAATGAACGCACGGTGGCCGAGACGATTTAACACTGTCTTACCAAGATGTGGCGTATGAACTGGTTGAAGTGCGCGTGCCCCGAAACGCTGTCTTTGTGGCGGCAGAAAACCAAGCAGCCAGGTCCGCATGAACATCTCTGCTGGCTGACCGTCTGGCCTAACATTCTACTTAATGCAAACAAGAACCAACCAATCAGGCCGACCGACACCTGTCGTTTACTTCAAGTTACAGTCACCCTGTCACCAACGGACCCACTTTTCATCTCCGAATCTGGCAAAGCAGCTACCAGATTTGGATTCAGAACACCCCGTCCAAATGATGACCCGCTAGTCCTCACAAGCTTACCATCGCCACATCCGTTCAGATCTCAAGCATCTTCAAGCTACTCAATCACACTTCATGTAATGTAGTCTCTTGGGGGTTTGCCGTGCCTGGCCCCATGGCGGATGAAGTGTTATTTTTTATGACATCTACATACAATTAGGATAAACAAGTCTAAATGGACTTGTCCCTCGCACTTTTTGTTTTATTTATTTAGGATATATTTTTTCACATTCAGATTCTAATGTCTAAATATTCTGATGTATGAAACGTTGGAATGTAATCAGTGGCACAAAATGGTCAAAAAAATAATATTTTTTTATCGCAAATAAGTTGGTGCAATAGTCGCACAACACAAATTTGATATTGTGACAGCCCTAGTGCATCTCTGGTCTCTTGTTGTTGCTCCTACATCTGACTTTTCCATTTTTTAACCTAGCAACGGAGATGTGTCCCCAGCATGCAATTTGGCATGTCAAATTTGCCACAATTCTAGTGCCGAGTTGATGCTGAAAGTTGTGGTGGACCAGTGAGTGTTACGTGAAAGGAGGAGAGACAGGAGTCTGTGGTTTATTTGCATAAAGTGGTATTTTCTGTTTGTGGGTGGTCCTTTTCATTTTCCCTCCACATTCTTTATAATCTGGGTTACTCCTGTAGGGTTTCATGATTTTTTTTGATCACCGAGTAGAGGTAAGATATTGCAAAAGTTGCACAAAGCTATGGAACAGTCAATTTAGCAGCTTAGCTGTTTTCTGTGTACATTCTGAAAGCTATCCAGGGTGCGTGTGAGGAGGTAGCTTTACAATGGGGATGCTCTGAGGAGGTTGATTGGTTGATTTGATTGATGATGATACTTGAGGAGGTGATGCTACGAGTCATCTTGCTGTAGCTGCTTCTAGAGAGAGCAACAGTGTTGGATGAGTGGAAAGGACTCAAGACCTTCAAAGGATTGTTGACAATGCTAACCACCACACCGCCAGGGAGAGGGAAACAAGACAAGAAGAATTTAAAGAAAGATTATTGTTATTTTTTATAATTGATTTAAATCTGACCAACTAGGCAGACCTACATTCCTTAAAGAATATGGCGCTTATACCATTTAAAGAATAATGTATTCATGAATTACATTACATGTGATTTAGCTGACACTTTTATCCAAAGCGACTTGCAATAAGTGCATTTCCACATAGAGATACAAACTCAGAAGAACAAGTAACAAGAAAGTACATTTTTCATCAAATAAGCAGTTTCAAAACATGTTCTAGAAAAGTGCCATTATAAGTACAATTTAAGTGCTACCATTTGTTAGTGCTACGGTTTGCTAGTGTTTTAGTGTTTAGTCATCATGAATGATGTCAGGACAGGAATGGCACTGCTGTAAACATTAATGACGGAATTGTGGGCCTTGGGCCAAAGGTCAAATTAAGATGTGGAGGATGACAACATCCCTACCTATTTCTTCAAACTCAGTTTTTAATGTTTTATCTCACTCTTTCCCTCTCTTCTGAAATTCTACTCCACTGAGTTCCAAACCTTCTCTCTCGTGGTTGTTTTATCTGTCCCTCCCTCCCTCTCTCTCTCCAGTTGGATAACTTTATTGTGTGAGGAATGTGTGAAAGTGGCTTTGTGTCCAGCCACAGAGCTGCTGTCCAATACCCAAATATCTCCTGCTGCTGTACTAATTAATTGTGGTTATTTTGGAAATCAATCCAATATTTCAAGGAGAATCCATCCAAAATAACAGTGATGCTCTGAAAGATTATCATATGAATCTTTCACATGATAAATCAGCTACCCACTCGCTCACATTTTGTTGGTTACGATCACATCTGGCATTCTGACGTGTTTTGGAGAACGATTTTTTTCATCACAGATACCAGGCATGAAGTAGCACAAACATCTAATTTCTAACAACATGTGGGCAGAGCACTGCTTGGTTTTAGACTACTGAACCTCAACATTTTAGACCTGCATAATCCTGGATTCCCTGACTGTGAATTAGGATTTAAGATTTTGTCTCTGAAATCATGAGTGCACTCGTACAAGACCAGTGCCTACATCAGAAGTGCCATTGAGAGGGAGGAAGTTGTCAAGTTAGCGTAGTCGGTGTGGATCCTTAAAAAAGCTTCTGGGATAAAGTAGCTGCTTCAATGCATTCACTTGAAAATAGGACTACAGCATGTATGTGACCTTCCATTAAAAACTAAAGAAGTCTCTTTTTTGGCATCATGTGGCACTGCCTCCCGTAGATAACTCACGGGATCCTTTTAAGTAATGGTGACGCAAGGGTTGCCACCCATCCCTTTATAATACGGAATCGTCCCTTATTTGAGTATGAATATGGGACGGGGTTTGTCCCGTATTTTCCGAGTTGTCTTCAAAGCAGCGTCCCATGCATATTAATCCCACCCGAATACTGTGAAGACTCGTCCTGTTCACTCCTGATTGGATAATTCTCCCTGCCATCATTGGTTTGATTAGCCGTAAACCTGAAACAAACCAATAACCCGTGACTTTTTTTCATTATGGATTAATGCGATGATTACGCTCTTGATTTTTTTAACGTGTTTCTGAATTTAAAAAATGTCATGTGTTAAAGGTTTGTCAGTGCTGGTCAGCAAACATCACCATGAATTAAACATTTGCATTTAAAGGCTGTTATAAATGTGCACATTGTAACAGATGTGAAAAGATTCTGATATCCCTGATTATTTAGTGTGTCTGTGTTTGGTGTGTCTTGCAGCAATGGAGGAGCTGGTGTGTGAGCTTCGTCTATTCTTGGACCTTTTGGACAGGGAGTACCTGAGTGCAGGGATTCGAGAGAAGAAGATGCACCTTTCCAACATCCTCAACAGAGTCTTGTCAGATAAAGGTGAGGGGTTGAACACTTTAGAGATAGCTCAAGTTGGTAGGGCTTCAAGATCTAAGAAAGTGAGGTTTTTTATTTTGCAACCATCTGTTCAGCCATCCATTACATCACATATATCTGTGTCCTGTTGGCCGCCGGATGACTTTGCCGTACCTTCTGCGCCACCCTGTCAGCCGTACGGTTTGCCGGTCAGATCGTTTGTCATAGGTGCGTTAGACAATATTCCGCAGACCGTTATTGAAGGTGTTGTGGATAAACACACCATGCGCCACGGTCGCCCAAAACATTACTACATTTTCATTATATTACATGTCATTTAGCTGACGCTTTTATCCAAAGTGACTACAATAAGTGCATTTCAAACATAAGGATACAAACTCAAAAGAACAAGAAACAGTGTAATTTTATTAAATAAGCTGAGATACAAGTTGTTACAGATAAGAGCCATTATCCGTGCTACAATTTGTTGGTATTTTTAATCAAGGTATAGTCTGAAGAGGTGTGTCCTTTAGTTTGCGGCGGAAAATGTAAAGGCTCTCTGCGGTCCTGATGCTATCAGAAAGCTCATTTCACCATTTCGGAGCAAGGACAGCAAAGAATCGTGATCTGTCTTGATCTTCCTTCACAGAATCTTCATTCAAGTCAGAGATCCACAGTAGTCTGCCAGTCCCGCCTCAGATGCCCCTCCCTGAGATTCCTCAACCCTGGCTGGTAAGACTTCTATCTGGACCACATGACCTATGATCCTAGTTACATTACATGTCATTTAGCTGACGCTTTTTTACAAAGCGACTTACAATAAGTGCCTTTCCACCGTAGATACAAACTCAGAAGTAACAAGAAACTACAATTTTCATCAAAACATAGATAACTGCCATTATAAGTACAATTTAAGTGCTACGATTTGTTAGTGCTACGGTTTGTTAGTGTTTAAGTCAAGGTACAGTCTAAAGAGGTGTGTCTTGAGTTTCCGATGGAAGATGTAATGGCTCTCTGCAGTCCTGATGTCATCAGAGAGCTCATTCCACCATCTGGGAGCCAAGCGCAAAGAGTCGCGATCTCGCTGAGTGTTTTTCTCTCAGAGGGAGGAACAAGCAGCTTGATGCAGAGCGGAGTGTGTGGGTTGGGATGTAGGGTTTCACCATGTCCTGGATGTAGACTGGACCCGATCCATTTACAGCATGCATGGTATGTGAGAACCAATGTTTTGAACTGGATGCGGGCAGCCACTGGTAACCAGTGAAGAGAACGGAGAAGTGGTGTGGTGTGGCAGAAGGAAGGTTGAAGATCAGTCGTGCTGCTGCATTCTGGATGAGCTGCAGTGGTCGTATGGCGGTAGCAGAGAGACCTACCAGGAGAGAGTTACAGTAGTCAAGGCGGGAGAAGACAAGAGCCTGGATCAGTACCTGCGCTGCCTTCTGAGTGAGAAGGGTCGTATTTTCCTGATGTTGTAGAGGGTGTACCTACAGGATTGTGTTGTCGCTGTGATGTTGGCAGTCAGGGAGAGTTGGCTGTCAAGTGTCACACCAAGGTTCCTAGCAGTGAGAGTGGGCGTTAACGCGGAGTTGCCAAAGTTAACAGTCAGGTCCTGGGTGGGAGAGTCTTTTCCGAGGAAGAGAAGTAGTTCAGTCTTGTTGATCTTCAGATAGTGAGCGGACATCCACTGAGAGATGTCAGTCAGACAGGCAGAGGTCCGTGCCGCCACCTGAGTGTCCGAGTGAGGGCAGGAGAGCATTAGTTGGGTGTCATTGGCATAGCTGTGGTAGGAGAAACTATGTGAGGGAATGACTGAGCCGAGAGAGTTGGTGTAGATAGAGAAGAGGAGGGGACCCAGGACGGAGTCCGGAGGAACTCCAGTAGTGAGAGGACAAGGTTCCGACACAGATCCTCTCCAGGTTACCCGGTAGGTAGGCCATCAAGGTAGGATAAGAGAAAGGAGAGAGCAGAACCTGTGACACCAAGTTCCTGAAGGAAGGAGATAAGGTTCTGGTGGTTTACTGTGTCAAATGCTGCAGAAAGGTCCAGAAGGATGAGGACAGAGGAGAGAGAGGCGGCTTTAGCAGCGTGGAGTTGCTCTGAGACAGCAAGAAGAACAGTCTCTGTGGAATGGCCTACTATGGAATTCGTAGTATTTCCCCTTTACACAGGTTGAGCACACCATGTGGTTTCCTGCCAAACAGCAGCTTGTGATGGGTTTGGAGGGTTTTTGGTTTTAGAAAATCCAACGTAAACTCCATTAGATCAGAAAAATATTTTTTGCAAAGTCTGTCGAGCCTTTGGTGGCAACACTAGCAGCCACAACAACACGCTAACACGCTAACTAGCTACTAACAGCGGCCGGTTGCGAGCGAGTTGGCCAGCGAGCAGCGAACAGCTGTTGAGGTAACCGGTGGTCCTTTTCTGGGTCAATGAATAATGTGTTTACTTAAAAAAGCAATACCGTTAGAATCTTTCTAAATACCGTGATAGGGATTTTTGGCCATACCGCACAGCCCTACTTGACGGTTGAGGGACCCTCTGAGGGTCGAGGAGTTGTCCAAACAAAGAAATGCACTAATCTGACTTTTTCACAAACACTAAGCACTTATCTATCTACTCCACCCTACTCATAATGATTCAGCTGTAGCTACAACACAACGTTTATCGGCAGGTTATCATCGAACTACCATCACTCGGTGTCCTCCCAAACCTGAACCGACGTGCTACGGAATTATTACACCAGCCGATGAGAGTTGTTGAGTTTAACATTAGTCAACCTCTTTGTGTTACTCATTGGAATTGAAAAAATGGATTATGAAAATATGTATAATTTATGTGGATCTGTTGTCAAGCTAAATAAGTGCAGTCTGGGCCAATAACGATCCTCCAGATCAGATGATAGAGTGTATTGAGTCCAAGCACAACACACTGAATTCAATTTGAAGAAAAGAGTTCAAAAAGTAGCTTTTATTTCATCCACTTTGGTACTAGCAGGCACATTTTGATTAACACCACAAAAGTGAGATCCAAAACCCAGCCTCAAATATAAATGTGTATGATGCATACGCCACTAAGGCCAACAGTATGTAAATGTAAGGTTTACTAATCCAGTGGAATGCTGAAGCTGGGTTCTGTGTTTAACGGTGTATTTTAAGTGGTTAAGCAGAAGGAAGCCTGGCTTGAGTCTAACATAGCACCTTGCATTACCTTGATATATCAGTGGTGACTCTTACATGTCTGCTGTAGCAGCTGAGAAAAAACAGGGTGTGTGTGAGTGGTTCTTCAGTGTCACAGCAGATGCTTTTGATGGAAAGCAGGTGGTTGTGATGGCTTGCAAAGCCTTCTCTCCATAACAATAAGCCACAACACTGTGTTCAACATCTTCTCACAGACATATACGCATGCACATATACACAGATACAGGCTCCCCACCTACAGAAGCAGAAACATATGATGTGTTTGAAGCTTTGCGTACAAATTTGTATAATAGGTCCAGACTTGTTATTGACGGTCATACATACACAGACACATAAACACACTAATGTCATTAGGAATCAGAAGACCGAACAGGGTATCCACTAATCAACTAGATAGCCGTAAGCACCCATTTCAGTTCTAGGAAGCTCCATCTCGTCTTTATTGAACCCTCCTGTGGTATTTATGTGTGAAAGGGAGAGGTCGATTTAGAAGTCTAGTTCATGAAAGACATCAAACAGATGAAATGCATGGCATGACTACAACACACCATTGTGCTGCTTTTACCTTGTTGTTTTTGTCCAGACCTGTTTTTTAAAGCTGTTTCTCCACATGCATGTCTGGCATGATCAGCTCCTGTTCCATAGCTTGCCGGACCAATCACTGAAACTTTCTTGTAAACTATTCATACTTATTTTTAGTTATTCTAAAGCCTTTAACTGTGATAAAAGATATCCGTTCAATGTGTTTCTCAGTCACCTGCTGGCACAATTTACTGTTGGACACTATAATAATCAATATTATATATATATTATGTGTGTGCCTGAGTTTCACTCATGCCTTATTTCAGACACACATACTGTATACACTCACAGAGAAACAGGATCTTTTCAAGTCAGTTTGACCTCATGCGCACCCCTCACCTCATAAATCACTTCATGGATCTAAGAAAGCTCCATGTTACAATGTGCCACGCTTGAACACGTATTTAAGCTTCGTAAGTCTCTAATTAGGTCATAATGACCACAAATTGTGGTAGAATCCCACTGAAGCTGTGTGTGTGTGTGTGTGTGTGTGTGTGTGTGTGTGTGTGTGTGTGTGTGTGTGTGTGTGTGTGTGTGTGTGTGTGTGTGTGTGTGTGTGTGTGTGTGTGTGTGTGTGTGTGTGTGTGTGTGTGTGTGTGTGTGTGTGTGTGTGTGTGGGACTACAATGTTCTCTCTTTATCTTTCTCTCTTTTTTCATATCCAGCATTCATGTCACACTAATGTTGCTCTTTAACCTTTGGCATGAAGTATGTGCCTGTCTAGACAGTGTCTATTTAGCTGTCAAGTAGTTCAAATTAATTTACTGAAACATTAAACCAATCACCATCCAGATGGAGAGTGGCTGCGTCACTCCCCTCACTATTAAAAAAAAGTATTTATCATTCAAGAAATAATTAGTCCATGGTCAATGTGGATTGTTTTCTGTGGTTATCATAATTCATGGTGTGTCCATTCACGTTTGATTGGTTTTGTGCATTAAGGAGCATCAGGAGAATGTGACATTTCTTTTGGTTTTCCTTAATCAACAGAATAGATTCCTTTGGAGAAACTCGCAGCTAATGTTTAGCAAATGTCATAAAATAGTGTAAAGTGGCCAAGGAGACTAATGCAAATGACTTGCTTCGTCTGACCAACAACCAAATATTCTATTCATGATAACAGAAAAGAAGAGCCTGTTGTGGCTACTTGTTCTAGCACTAACGCTTTTAGCAACAGCTACGTAAGTATTGCAGTCACATCATCAATTGCATTCTCCAGACTCTTTGAGGCTCCATGCCTGCTTTGCGAAGGCAGAATGTGGACAAGCTGAGACACAAATTATTTCCATCTGTGTTGATGTTGGAGAGCTGTGCCCCCACAACCCCTTCCTTCTTTCCTCCCTCGTCTTCCCCCAAACAGACCCTCCCTCGTTACGCAAGTCTCCCAGCGTACAGAAATGTGTTGGGATGATGGATATACTGTATACACACCAGCCACGGCAGTCTGGGTCCCATTAGGAATTTATTTCCTCCCCTCTTTTTGAATCATACAACCCCCCCCTGTGCCTGAGGCCCTGTTACAGATAAATGTGTCTCGGCCCGGGCCTTGTGTTGAGATGTAGACAATACTGTACACACAAAGTCCCTTCATACGTCATCTTCTCAAAGAATCGCTTTCCTGCTGTAGGTCATTGCCATGTTATTGGCTGTAGAACCGCAGCTTTAGATTTAGAACCAATGAAGGCCTGCTGAATTTCTCCAAACCAAATGTTTTCTAGTCTTGAAGTAATGGGAGTAATTGTAGTGAGTAGATGTGTCACTGTGCTATGTCAAGCTGCAGCTAGAGTTGGCTCAAAATCAAACAATTTCAGTTGAATCAGTCCTGCATCTTCAGAAAGGATTAGCCTTTGAGAGTTGGTTGCATGCTATGTTTTGATCTCCATTTGCTCAATTCTGCGCCCCTCCTCTTTTTAAAAAGTTGCAGCTGAGAAAGTTGTGTCACAAATGGAAAACCTATTTCACAAATCACAAATGCTTAAAGTTCTTATGAAGGCGTTCACATTGCGACAGTGTTTTTTTCCTGACACTTGATGTGATCCCAATGGCTTAGCAAGGCACTGAGGAAAAATTGTTGCTATGTCTGCGTTCTGGTGAAAAACTAATACAACCTACTTTGGTCACAAAATGTGACTCTTCCCTTGTTGTATTACAATCGACAGGCTCCATTTCAGATATGGAGCCGCTTCATCTTAAAAGCGTTTCCAAAGCTGTGGAGCACCAGCTTCTGCTGATTCATATTTATACTTAATTCTGAGGTGGGATAAAAATTGCAAAAATGCGCGCACACACACACACAACAAAGCTGCAAAGTACTGCTGCTGGACAACTACTCTAATGTACACTCACCGGCAACTTTATTAGGTACACCTGTCCAACTGCTCGGTAACACTTAATTTCTAAGCAGCCAATCACATGGCGGCAACTCAGTGCATTTAGGCATGTAGACATTGTCAAGACAATCTCCTGCAGTTCAAACCGAGCATCAGTATGGGGAAGAAAGGTGATTTGAGTGACTTTGAACGTGGCATGATTGTTGGTGCCAGAAGGGCTGGTCTGAGTATTTCAGAAACTGCTAATCTACTGGGATTTTCACGCACAACCATCTCTAGGGTTTACAGAGAATGGTCCGAAAAAGAAAAAACATCCAGTGAGCGGCAGTTCTGTGGGCGGAAATGCCTTGTTGATGCCAGAGGTCAGAGGAGAATGGCCAGACTGGTTCGAGCTGATAGAAGGGCAACAGTGACTCAAATAACCACCCGTTACAACCAAGGTGGGCATAAGAGCATCTCTGAACGCACAGTACGTCGAACTTTGAGGCAGATGGGCTACAGCAGCAGAAGACCACACCGGGTGCCACTCCTTTCAGCTAAGAACAGGAAACTGAGGCTACAATTTGCACAAGCTCATCGAAATTGGACAATAGAAGATTGGAAAAACGTTGCCTGGTCTGATGAGTCTCGATTTCTGCTGCGACATTCGGATGGTAGGGTCAGAATTTGGCGTCTACAACATGAAAGCATGGATCCATCCTGCCTTGTATCAACGGTTCAGGCTGGTGGTGGTGGTGTCATGGTGTGGGGAATATTTTCTTGGCACTCTTTGGGCCCCTTGGTACCAATTGAGCATCGTTGCAACGCCACAGCCTACCTGAGTATTGTTGCTGACCATGTCCATCCCTTTATGACCACAATGTACCCAACTTCTGATGGCTACTTTCAGCAGGATAAAGCGCCATGTCATAAAGCTGGAATCATCTCAGACTGGTTTCTTGAACATGACAATGAGTTCGCTGTACTCAAATGGCCTCCACAATCACCAGATCTCAATCCAATAGAGCATCTTTGGGATGTGGTGGAACGGGAGATTCGCATCATGGATGTGCAGCCGACAAATCTGCGGCAACTGTGTGATGCCATCATGTCAATATGGACCAAACTCCCTGAGGAATGCTTCCAGCACCTTGTTGAATCTATGCCACGAAGAATTGAGGCAGTTCTGAAGGCAAAAGGGGGTCCAACCCGTTACTAGCATGGGGTACCTAATAAAGTGGCCGGTAAGTGTATGCTGTGGTTTCCTATCACAATAACTCCACTGATAACCCAGCTTGTTGTTGTTGTTGTTAGAGATTTCTACTTGGAAAAACTAATGGTGCGTTCATACCAAAACGTGCGTAGTCAGGTCATTTTTGGGGTTGAATATAGTTTGGAGTTAAGAACATGTTTTTTTCCATTCTTCACTTAAATATATTGATTGTTATTTGGTGTATTATATTTTTCGTTACAGATTCAAATCTTATATTCTCCAGTTTTACATTTTTTTTTTTTCACTTTCAGATCTTTTTTTTTTTCTACATTTAGACTATTGAACCTGAACCGGATGTGGCCGGTACACTTTTCAATGTTCACAACGTTCAGGTTTTTTAAATGATCAATACGTTTGACTGGATTTGGCTCCATATAAACGCACCATAAGCCCCTGTCCAACCCTACGGACTTGTGGACTTTGAGGCGCGCTCCCTCCAACTCTTTGAGGGTTTGGTTCTGTCCCACCGCTACACCGCTGAGTTTTTGAGAGCTCTGGCAGACATTTTGTGCCCTTTAAGAACCGTTTTCGTAAGTCAGCATTAAGCTGCTGATTTTTCCCAAGGGAATTGACCTCAAGTCATTGCAATGTGACATTAAGAGCAGCATAACCAGTGAAAGCATGGAGACACAAAAAAAAGGGAAAACTAAGGACTGTGTTCATACTTTCACATTAAAATGTATTCATTCAGTATTAAAGATAGAATACATTTTTTTTTCTTTCAAGCTATTTTGACAAAACACATTTAAAATGACATATGAGGATAGAGCGTAAAAAACAGACAAATCAGAAAAATGTAAGAAAAAAAATACCCTCAATATTTTTTTACCAGACATCGGCCCTTTCTCAATACCTATGGATTGCTCTCTGCAATTTCACATGACATGTTCATTTCTGTGAAAGTGTTTTTAGCAGGGACCTTGATGTTGGAGAAAGATGGATAAGACTGTTAATCTTACACGGGCATAAAGTGATCGGTTTAAGGGTTACACTTTGGCTGCAGCAATATTTAATTGGTCTAGAAATGCATAGATGTTTGACCGAACAAGATATTAATGATACTGAAGGCCAGATATTTGTAATATTTTAGGCAGGCAGAACACAACGCGAGTCCCGCGGCTCGACGTCGGAGGCAGGTCACGGTGTAAGTTCTGTGGCAGGTGGAGTACAGGAACCTGCAGTCAGTGGCGCAGAAGGTCAGGCAGAGAAACTCACACAGCGTCCGTGGTGACTACCAGGGCAGAAGACGAAACCGACAGGCGACCCAGGCCTGTAGGACCCGGGCTGAAATACAGCCAGTGATGAGTCTCATTGGTGGCAGCTGTGCACCACTCGGGAACGTGGCCATGGGCGGCGTCTGGAGGTGTGACCACGATCACGCGCGCAATAAGCAAATGGGAAAAACAAAACAAACTACGGGATGACGGACACATGAGGGGAAAAGACTCTGGGGCTATTGCACAAAAGTAGAACAAAGAAATCCAGGATAATTGAAAAAGCACAGCTTGTGTGATCAGCTCGTTGATGGCTTAATTGGTTGCATGTTTGCCGAGCCAGGATGAGAAGGTGAGGCGATGTCAATCCAGGTGTACATGGTTGGGGTAAGTGCATGTTCACAGGTTTCTTAAATAGACCACGGTATTGATCACAGATTTACTGATGCAGAAATGGAGAAGAGCTGTGTGGCAGGTTTTTCACCCACTGAGCAACAACTATATATATATATATATATATATATATGGAAACTAAGGGGGGTAAAGTATATAATATGCAAAAAAAAGGACATACGGCTGATGTTATTAAACCGAGAAAAAGCATGGGAGACAATCGCGGACCGACTGAATGCAGAAGGATTTAAAAATATACTTACTAGTTGTACACGTTTTAATTGCTTTTAAATAGCCTTTTTTATGTGTTGGTTTTATTGCTGTTTATGTGCTAAATGCACTGGTTTTCCTGTAAAGTGTCTAAGTAGCCTACCATGTAAAGCACTATATAAATAAAATGTTTTATTATTTAGCCTACTTTGCCTTAAAAGTGAGCAGAGGGAATTATTATGTTCCTCGGTAAATTTACCCTAAAGACTAGGCCAAATTTTCATGCCAAAACATGTTTTACAACCATATGCACATATCTCTATTAGCTGTGTCCAATTCTAAATATCTTTCTACAATTAATGTTCATAAAAAACAAACACGATTGGACAAAAAAGATCCTGGCAAAGTCAAGGTCAAAAATAAAACCATTTTGCAGGCTGATAAGTTTGCAAATGTTATGTAGAAATTACTTACAAGATGCCTGCTCACATATTTTATCTAAACTTTTTTGTAATCTATTATTCATGTTACCTGCAATCTTGTGGGAATTTTCTTTGATGTAACACATTCTTCTGTGGGAAGGTAATAAAGATGTGTGCCAAGGACAGTGAGGCAAATAGTGGCTTTATTTACACTTTCGGCATCTCCCACGGCATATAAAAACATGCATTGATATAGGCTTAAACAATTTTGAACAGATATTATGTTTAAATGTCATTCATCGTTTGCTCTGATGTATCAACTGGCCCCATTTTAGGCCCATGGAGGTGCTCCAGTAACCTGGAAACATCTTTTTTTGACCATCAATATGTGAGACAGAAAGCAAGTCTACCAATATTACCAAAAATGTATTGTTTATGTATAAAATATAAAGTTCCCTTGGTGATGTTGTAATTCACCAGTAGAATAAAAAACCTGCTAGGAGTCTAACTGGTTTTATTCTGCGTTGTTCATCATCAAATTAGAACAGTATATGCTTCCACATTGTATAATTATAAAATGCAAGTTGCCATCAGGGAATGACTTTTCTGTGTACACTTAGTTTATCCTTTCCAGCGTCTCATTGGCACACAGGCAGAGACCTTTTATTCAGGTCTATTCCGCCCACGTGGGGGCAAAAATGGATTCCTGGCATAAATGTTTGGATGTTAGTTTGAGGTTAGGGCAGGAGCAGCAGACATACCTCCCACTCAAAGTAGTCCAAACCAAGGTCATGACTCGTTTACCACTACCTAATTACACATGATGAATGGGACATTCTGACATTTCTCGTATGCATCCATGCACATGACCTGCTCGTGCTGCTGTACTTACGGATGCATCACTACGTACTCTGTACGGGGGGGGAACAGTATTCAGACCTGAAGTGAGAAAGTACTTCAAACTCTTAATGTAGTTACTTTAGGTGAGAGAGGATTTCCAACCCCAGAGTATGTTATTACTTAATATGTTCATAAAATATATTTGATAATATGAACCGGCTTCCATCATTTATTTTTACTTTGCCTCCTGGATTGGGCTGAGTAGTTCTTTATTTCTGTACCGTTCTTGTGACAGATCTGAATAGTTGGGTAATACTATGAGCGCCCTGAAAGACAATCATCAGTTAAGACCCCAATGTCTGGGAAGGTTTTTAACTTGATTTTTTTTTTTAAATGAGCTGCAAATTAAATTTCACAGTATTTTACTATATTTGTGTGTTGTATCGAGACTGAATTTACTGTATTGTCTTAAAATAGCATATATCCTATAACTATGTTAAACTTGTCAGTATACACACATGCAATAATTAGGTTATCTTCAGTATTGTCTAAATATTTGGCAATGGTTGCACACAATGTGTTGCATTCAAATGACGCAGATGGAGGAAGCTTCTCTGTGACGATTGTTCACCGAGCCCCTCTTCGATGTGAACTTCGATGTGAGACTGCCAGCAGATGAAAGTGAATAGATGTTTCGGAGACTTTATTTAAAAGCTGATCGGCCCTTTTAGTGTTGCTGTTTGTGCAGCTCGTGTTTATGGGCAGCAGAGGGGCGCTCTGCAGTGTTTCAGGCCGGAGGAGGCTGTGTGTTTATATGAGTGTAGATACAAGTGTGCATGCCTCTAAGCTTTGAGTAATTAAATAGCAGCCCAATTGAATCACATTCACTGAAGTGTAATGGAACATATTCTGCCGCACATTAATGCTCAACCAAACAATATCCTTCTGCATGATTATTAATGCTATTGCTCCTAAATGGTCTTGGAAAGTATGTCATTGTGATGTGAGAAAGGCACACTTATCAACAAAAGGCAAAAATATCAACAATCCTCCAACCACTCAAACAAGTCTACTTTCACATCCACTTTTCAGTGGCTATTCTCCTCGCTCTGTTCCTCGCCTGGGGCTTCTTTTAAGGGCTTGGTAAAGGGAGGAGAACACTGGCAGCTCTTGAGTTTTGCAGGGAACCATATCCCTGCCAAGTAATGAGCTCACCAAACCGCTATTCCCCCCTCCTACTCTTTGTCAGCCAATAAATGAACAATGTTAGTCGCGTGTTGGGTTCATTTGATGTCCGGGTAAGTGGTTGAGTCCGTCTGGTGATCAAAACGATCAGTCCTGGCCCCCGTTCATTGTACGTGGTTCAACAAAGTTGATGTCCTGTTAGCCATCTTAAATTAACGCGACGACTGATGTCAGGCTATCTTGGGTCCTCGCATGCTAATCCAAGCTCAAACAGTCTTGTTAATTTGAACCAGATGTCGTCAGGATAATCGCAGGTTCTTCTTCAGGAGGCGGAAGAGTTGATTACCGAAACCATGATTTTCTACCATTACAATGGCAAATGAACTCAAAGGAGCTGAATTTGTATTGTTTGTGGTTGATGGTATGCACTTATTGTAAGTCGCTTTGGATAAAAGCGGCAGCTAAATGACTTGTAATGTAAAAATGTATAGGCTCATTTTAAGTGCCTCATCACTCTAAACAATCAGATTATATTTTACTTTAAATGTGCCTACTGGCAGCAGGTTTCATAGAATGCATCATCATCCAATGAAATCTTGCAGGCAAAAATAATTCTCTTAACTCCTTCAGAATAAGTAGATGAAAACAAGCCAAAAGAGTCTAATTTATATGAAGGAATAGATACTTATGAGGATATATGAACTGTATGCGCTTATGTATCATATGAACAAAACGCATTTTTGATTGAGTGCTCAGTTTTCAGTTTTCAATAAAGAAAATATCTTCGGTTGTGACATTGTATCATCTATCTCCTGTAAAGAGAGAGACTGCTTTTGTTTCTTACTTCATTATTTTATCTATGTTCTCAATGAATCCATTGTCCATTGGTTGGTTTTTGTTTTCTTTCAATCCAAGTGCGAATACACAGTCAAATATTTGTGCATTCTGGCTTAGCTTTGACTCCTCTGACAGACATTGAGACATTAAGGGTCTCTGTTGGTAGTTTAACTGTTTGGACATGAATTTCTGACTTTTAGTGTTTGTGAATTCCTGTGAAAATGAGATCTCTGATACTTCATGCTTTGGCTTCTTTCATTGTGCGTCTATTGGCCCTGATATTCCTTTCGCCTCTGGTGCAGTGCTTTGTACAGTTCAATTGTGCAGTTTTTTGGATGCCAATGACGTCTAGTTTGTACAGCATGTTGGTTCTGAGATGGAAAGGATGTTTCACCTGGGTCTCTTGATGATTGGAGCAAAGCTGGCTTTTCCCTTTTTTGTGTTGCATTGTCCTGGTTCATGAGACAGATTATTGAAGCACCCCATTATGGTCCGTGTCATTTGATATTGTAGTCCAGTAGAAAAAAGGATTGATATCTTTGTTTTTAATCAGCAGTCTAGCAGCTTAAGGCCGCCCTCTTGGTTCTTCCACCTCTCGTGAGAGGTGAGTTCATAGTGACATCAGTCCTCCTTAGTCCAATTTTTCCTACATGACAAATTCTTTCTGCACTAAGAAGTTAGCCACACCCTATTATGAATATTCCACCTTGTAACCGCAATGGATGCTGACATCACTGCAGCACTGACGCCTCATTGGGTCAGCTGTAACCAATGGCGCATTGCACAAAGAGTTTCATAACCACATGTAAGTGGAAAATAAATGATGCCACCAAGAAAAAATATAAAAAGGGGTTTCCCATAAGGGGGGAAAAGTTTTGCAGCCATCACAGCCTAGTCATGGTCCTTTCAGAAATACTTAACATCACTGTTAGGCCTTTATAGCTTTCCATGCACTTTGAGGTACTGGCTAGAAGGCTACTTTTTTAGAATTTGGCTTTCAGAAGGATCATTATTTTTGGTCGTCCATGATACACTCCACTGGGCTGGTGCAAGCAGTGATTTCATTGAAATGCAATGTTAACATCCTTAAAAAATAATCCTTATCTTTAATACAAGGCAGAAGAAAAAATTTAATCAGATGATGTCGGTGCAAAAAGTTGACCAGAAAAGTGAAAACCAGAGTCAATGCGTAAGCATAAGTAGCCAGTTGAGACAATTTAGATTCTTATTCTGAGACTGAATATATCCTGATATTCAGAGTAACTTAAGAAAACTGCCTCAGTCCCCTAATCGGCATTCAGAATGAGATACAGAATAGCCACATCATCAGTGGAAGAAGCAGGAAGGATCTAATAGATGTCCAGTTTCTGCTTGTTTATTACCCTGGCTGCTTGATATCCATTCTAGAGTGAACTACTTGACCGTAATCAAGTAGCTTTGACCAAGCCTGTGAGTATATGATCTGTAATTTACATTGCTATGGTCTGGTTTATGACCAGAATAAAATATCATTCCTACTCTAAGTGGTCACTAATCAATAGAAGCTTCTTCTCTCTCTGCAGCCTCCAACTGGCCCTCCTCCTCTGCCCAGTTCCTCTCTACCCGAAGGCTACTATGAGGAAGCGGTTCCTTTAAGTCCTGGAAAGACTCCTGAATACATCACTGCAAGTGAGGGGATGATTTACACCGCATATATTTGATATAATGCACTTAATCATTGGCAACTTTTTTTTCTTGTTTACTTTTATGATACAAAATTAAAGGTGAATGTGAAAAACAAGCATTTCTCACCTCTCTCTCAGACTATGACTCCGATGCTATGAGCAGCTCCTATGAGTCATACGACGAGGAAGAAGAGGATGGTAAGGGCCAGAAGATGCGTCACCAGTGGCCATCTGCAGAGGCGTCCATGGACCTGGTGAAGGACGCAAGGATCTGTGCATTCCTTCTGCGCAAGAAGCGCTTTGGCCAGTGGGCCAAACTCCTCTGTGTCATCAAAGATAACAAACTGCTGGTGAGGGTTACTTGTGTAGCACAGAAAGGACATACTGTACATGGTTACATGAATGATGAGTGACCAAACATCACATACTGTTTAACCTTGTCCAATCTTTTTCTCTTCAGTGTTACAAGTCCTCCAAAGATCAAGCACCCCAGATGGAGCTGACCCTGACAGGGTGCACAATCACCCACATCCCCAAAGACGGCAAGAAGAAGAAGCACGAACTCAAGATTATCCACCAGGGAGCAGATGCTCTGGTGCTGGCTGTGCACAGCAAAGAACAGGCCGAAGAGTGGCTTAAGGTAACACAATGAACCCCAGAACCACCGTTAATGTTTTACACTTTTCTATTTGCGACCTTGTATGTGATGCATTTAATCCCCTGAAGAAATCTCTTTCCCAGTATTGTATTTACAGAAAAAGCTTACCTGAGCCAGCCCTAACTATAAGCATCATGAAAGTGCAAAGTCTCAACGCTAGTCTTAAATGTGGTGACTGTGTCTGCCCCCCAGACTGAAAGTGGAAGCTGGTTCCACAAAAGAGGAGCTTGATAGCTGAAGGCTATGGCTCCCATCCTACTTTCTCCCATCCTATGTTCTTCTCTACTCTATGCACAATAAGTAATCCAAGATTCATGGAGCGCAGCTCTCTAGTTAACTATTAAATGAAAGTTTAACAAGCGAACACTAGGCTTGGGTATCGAGGATCGATTGGAATCGGGACTAGCTTTGCGATTTACCCGGAATTGTTCAAAAGTTTAAAATTCGATTCTCAGTCCGCCGGCGCCGACCGTTCAAATTCAAACGATACCCAACCCTAGCGAACACCTGATACAGTGATCATCACAAGGACATGTATTTATTATCTGTATGTAAGCCTGCACAAACAACACTACCTAAAAATCGTCGCCACACACAGCTTGAACCAGGAAGTGCGTCTGGACAACCGCCGCTTCCAGCGCTGCTTCCGGCTGACCAGCAGCCGGTTTGATGACGTGTCGTGTCGGCTCGGTGCCACCGTCTCTCGGTTAGACACCAACCAGCTTTCAGACGTTCAGTCTCAAAGTTTTTTGCGGCCCTCTAGGTGGCGCTCACAGCCCAATCACATGGTTAAGAATCACTGTCTTAGATCATTGTCACAGAGGTCAGAACGGGGTCAAGTTCTTGGGATTAGCCTGAAAGTTTCATTTGCAATGTTGTTGTTGGAGAGGAAAACTGCCATTTTGTTCTATCGCGTTGAGTTCAGGGTGAAGTCGGGAAACGCAATATCGCAGATTTGTGTCGCACTAGTCCTATTGCGTCTGTGCATAGACTTTGTATGTGCGGCACAACATTGTTCTCTTCTTCAGTGGGGCGTCTGTGGGTGGATGGAGAGCAAATAATGATGACATGAAGTGTTAAAGCGCGTTGAGTGGTCAGAATACTATAAAAGCATTATACATGTGCAGTCCATTTACTATTTACCATTTGGCTTTCTCGTCTTTCCCTCTGGCCAATTAACAAGGCTACAAAACAAACACACCCTCTCAGGATGAATGATTCTTCCATTGTATGCTGCTAATGTATTTATGAAACACCTATTTACATATTGTGTCCTCCCTAGTCCTTTTTTTGAAACGATGTATGTATTTCTCTGCCTTCCTCACCCTCATCTCCCAATTTGACCTGATTCTTCTATTTTCTTGTCCTTTCTTCCACTAAGTTTGAGGAAAGTAAGTTGTACGTTCCCTGCTTGTTTATTCAACACTCACCTGTGTGCTTTCAAACACTTTCTTGACTACCAAGAGTGAATTATTGTTAATTGCAATCTGACCTGCGTTGTCATCTTTCCATGTCACTATTTTGCTATTAATTTATTCATTATTATCGTACGATCAACTATAGACAGTGTTTCAGGGGGGGGGGGGGGTTCTTCAATGAGTTCTTCATATCTACATTGAGAGGGAGTCTTAATTGAGTTTGGTACAAAACTCAAATTCAAAAACAAAAACGTAATGTTTTATGGAGCAGCCAAAACTACTGCACTCAAGTTTTTGATTTGTAGCAAATCCTCAGACCAGTGTAGCACCTCAGTTTCGCATCGCATCTCTCCATTGAAAGATTGACATGATGTTGCAGCTCCGTCCCGCTCTCCGACCTCTGAGCCGTTCTCGGAGCCAAACCCGTAGCGCCACAGTCTGTCATTTCCGCCGCGAAACTCAATTATGCTCCTTCGAAGCCAAAACCAATGAGCTGAGGATCTCTGCGAGGCCAGAGACAGTTCACAATGCTCGTGGAAACAATGATGTTGTTTGTGTGTGTGTGTATCCGAGAGTGCATTAGCCGTCTTGCACACACACACACACGGCCCCGCTGCCCACCGCTCATCTCCAAACACCACAAGGATTGACAGCTCTGACGCTAGGTTTCCAATGAGGTCACAGTTATGCACACTGGCGCCCCGTCCAGAGCCCTGCGGATCTCATTCACCCCTTAACTCGACGTTATTGCACACGTATTTCATTGATATAATAAAACTCTCTTTGGTGTCTAATGTGTGCAGCAGACATCCCCACCCCTCTACCAACTCCTACACCACTTGCATGCACGCTCTCTACTTCCTTTAGTTACTCAACTGCATGGTCTGCATTGCCTTTTGATTCCTTGGCTGCTTTTCAGTAGCATGATGGGATGAGAGAGAAGAGGGAGTTCACCATACATGTGGCTCGCATTACTCCAGGCATGCTTTCCTGAGCAATGAGCTGCTTAATTATGTGGCGATGGTGTGAGAAAACAATTTAGTTGCATTGGATGATTGATCCACCCATGTGTTGTGATCCCAGTAAGGACCCAACATTCCACTGGTCCTGATAGACACCTTGGTCTACTGAATGTACTCCCTCGTCTGGTGTAATGTCAACAGTGATCTCTTTCGCTAACACTGAATTCACTTGTGTTTTTCAGGTGATGAGAGAGGTGTGTGTGAATGGGGGTGTAGACTTTGATAGAGCTGGATCTGGATCCCCAGTTCATAAACCCGAACTGGAAAAGGTAAACACACTTTCCTATTTTTCCATGCTGTCCAAACATATGTACAGTCTTTGCCACCCAAGTCTCAGCTCTTAATCGTAGAATCTGGACCTTTTTTATTTTTTTGAGGAATAAGTTCATTCAATTCAATTAATTTTATTTTGTATAGCCCAATATCGCATTGGACCGACTACAATGGATGTGTACAGAATGAACAATTTAATGCACAATACAATACATTCAAATCCTATAACAGAGATGATTCAAATAATTCCGAGTAGTAAGCCAGGTGCAGGGACAACCACCATCAGATATAACCACCATCCACAGAAGCCTGTGGGGAGGGAAAGCACAAAGGAAAGGGTGATGTTGGTTTATGATGACAGTAATAGTAATATGATTAATATTTTAAATTATAGTAATAGTGATGATGATAGCAGATGTCAGCAGGGCCACTGCAGGAACAGGGTCCAGTTAAACTCAAGTAGGCCAGCCAAAAAAGAGGATTAAAGATCTCATGAGTAGGGTTGGGCATCGTTTGAATTTGAACGATTGCGATTCCTTGTTTCGATTCTGGTTCCCAGCGATTCTCGATTCCGATTCTTTTAAGAGGCAGAGTCAAAACAGTTTAAGATATTTTAAATGAGCTAGCTAACCAAGGGTCTTTCAGAAGGAAATAGTCTGACCTTCTCCATCAATGTTTATTCTATGAACTTTTTACTTTTTTTAAACTTTACTATGAATTTCTAACTTCTAACAGCAACTACAAAATAAATATCAAACTATGAACTTGAATATTGTATAAACATTATAAATCATGAATATATTTTAACAGGGGTACACTTTCCTCAAGAGAGCTTTATTTTTGAAACCCTTGGAGCCAGAGGAAGAGGCAGCGCGTCAAACACGGGGCACACATTTACTTCCACTCCATGACCTCGGAGGTGCTTAATCATATTTGACGCGCACCCTCTTATGCATGAAACAATTTTGCTGCAAATGTTGCATTTTGCCGAGTTTTCGGTTTGTTTCGAGAAGTGTAACCACACTTTGGACCGCCGACGCACGCTATCCATGTTCCATCGCGCTGTTATGCCAACACTTCCGGTGGACGCGTCTTCGTTGGTCTGAGAATCAAAACTAGGAATCAAATTTTTAACTTTTGAACGATACCGGGTAAATCGCAAAGCTAGTCCCGATTCCAATCGATCCTCGATACCCAAGCCTACTCATGAGTCTGATTATTAGTTATTTATGACTAAAATTTACAATTGAAACTTTTGATAAGCAGCAGAAATATTTGCATAATAGTTCACACCTCAAGCTGACACAGTGTAATGTTGGCCTCCATTTGGAGTCATGTTTGTCAAGCCCAATATTTACTCTGGTTAGCTCCATTCGCTCTGGTTTGGTTTTCATCACCATCATGATTATTGTCACTATGAGGGATCCTTTTTGTATTAGTCATTTGATTCAATGTTAATTTGATTCACAATAATTCAGACTTAATAACAGGGCGTGATGCTAGATTCAGATTTTTTAAAGCTGACAAATCCTGACACAAATATGTACCTTAAGTCCCAGTAAAAGATGAGTAATTCTTGTGAATCTGAGAAGCAATAGAGGATTTGGTTAAGTGTTCTTCTGACCAACTTTCTCCTCCCAACTTGCAATTCAATTCAGCTCTTTTTCTCTGTATAACCGTTTTTGTACCTGCTTGTGCTCTATTTTTCCTCCTCTGCATGGTCCCCCTAACTGCCAGAAGTCTTCGTGTGACAGGCCAAGCTCTGATGGGGAAGCGACTCATGAGAACGGACAGGGCGACCAAGGTGAGAGTCCACAGGAGCGGGAACATTTTCTGGGAAATAAACATCTACATTTTCAATTTAATTCAATATTTTTATCACAATATCGCAAATTGTCCACACAGGGCTTTGCAGTCTGTACAACATACAATGTTTAATCCTTGGACCCTAACTGTAAAAAGCTTGCTAACAGATTCAGTCATTTATTGGTATTCATATTTATATATGAAGACAAAATGTCAAAAACTAATTAAAAAGAATTCCTGTCAGGTACATAGGAAATGTGAATAATTCAAATCAAAAGAAGAAGAACTGAGTAGTTGAAATGTCCAACAAAATGAACCATAGATGAGGTACTATCTAGAGGGAACTGGGATGATGTCAAGATACCAATCACACTGACTTAAGTCAATAGCATTCAAATATCTAGTTTTTTCTGCGGTCCTTAATTTCAGGGGCTATCTGCATCCCCTGAAATCCCCACTGCCTCGACTACCGTCAGAAACTGGCCCGCATGAAATGAAGCTGTAACAGTTATGCATTAATGTTTAGACCCTGATCTAAACAGCACTTGGGGACCTACCCAAATAAATCAAATTCCAATTCCAACATTATGATATGGTCTTCAACAAACTCAAGAGCTTTCAACTGTTTCTAATGATCTTTGTCAGACATATCCAGAGCTTTCAACTATATCATATGGCCTTCATCAGCGAACTCAAGAGCTTTCAACTGTATATAATGGTCTTCATCAGCTATCTCAAGTGTTGGTGGTGACAAATGGTGCTGACAGGGTGTTGTTTACCTGCTATCTTCCATGTGTTGCCAATGCTATCTACTAGTGTCCACCTTGCTTTCCTGAATGAATAGTGAGATTTCTGCCATCAACTGTAGACACAATGTCTCAATGTTGGGTCTTTGTCAGACAGATTCCACACACAATCTAGATTCTGGAATTTAATAGATTTTCAAAAGGAGACATATCATGCTCACTTTAAGACTCATACTTGTATTTAGGGTTTCCACCTTAACATGTCCGCATCCATTAATGTTGAAAAAAAAGCATATAATTTTTCTCATACATACTGGTTAATTTTCACACAGAGTAGATTACACAACTTAACCATGAACATCTATGGTTCTATGTGAACCTACTTTATAACCCCAAAGGTTCAAAGTTACACACGGCTAGTGTCATTCAGTAAAACAAAACATTCAGGGAGAGGAAAACGTGCCTTTTTGTCTTGCTTCAGTCATTCCCTCAATGAGAGAAAACCCACTTTTCTACATCCTCAGCCTCATTCTTTTCACGGCTTGTAACAAAAAGAGCCGATTTAGTCAATGGTCAGTTTTCCTCCTAATTTTTTCCTTAAAGGAAAAAGAATTATTACTGCTCCCTTTTTTAAAAGGTTTGAATCACTTTCACATCTGTGTGTCTGCTTTCCATCCCAGGGCAGCATTGTGTGTGACTTTTGTTTTGTATACGTTTTATATTTGGAGAAAATCCCTGTGACTGAAATTCAGTAGAGGCAGCTTTCTATTTGATTAAGGCAGTCACCATGGTAGTAAATACATAATACTAGTGAGAGATGAACGCTGAAACAGAAGTTTATGGATTTTTGTATGAAAATAGAATTAAATGTAACAAGTTTCTGCCATTGGCTTGGCCTACTATTCATTAGTAGAGTCTGACGCGTCCTGTCCTGCCCCGGCTATAAAGGCAATGTTTTCTTCTGTGGGTGCATGTGTGTCACGTCTAGAATCGCGTCTTGGTATGATGACATCAGTGCAGGGCAACACTTTGTATATTCTTCCCTAGTTCTTCTCTTAAGTCTGTATCTGACTAAAAGACACGGACAGACAGACACATAGATGGACTAAGACATATCCTCTTTGAACCTTACTCACTTAATGTGTGTGTCATAATTCTCCTTTTATTTCTCTTTTTGGATGGAAACACAGGATAGTTAGCGGGGCGCTTGGTTAGCAAACTGAACGTAATTCCCCAAGAAAGAGTTTAAGAACCCACAATGGTCCGATTTAATGTGAGAACACATTCAATATCCAGGTCCCCCTCAGGAGGTTAATTGCAGAATTTGACTAACATTTCATTCATTTAATGTTGTGAATTCAATTCACAATCTTCCTATCCATCTCTTTTTCACTCTTAGCAAAAGGAAAGAAGAAGTCTGAGCAGAAGACTGGGACAGTAGGGAAGGGGGCAGGGAAGAAGATCACTAAAATAATTGGACTGGGTAAGAAGAAGCCATCCACAGAAGAGCAGACCTCGTCAGCAGAAGAAGAAGTACCCTTGTGTGGTGAGGAAAATGCGTTAGTTAATCTACTCATGTGTAATCAAGTTCATATCACTACTCAAGTTTGCCTACACAGCAAAATACTTAATTTTCCAGTGTTGGGCAAAAGTGTTGAAGTGCAGAGTTGAAATCACACTGCAAACTCTTATATAGAGTAAATTGTACAAACAAGTTGGAGTCATTATCCAGTGTCAAGATCTGATTAATTTGCAACAATTTCTAGAGTTAAATTTAACTCTTTGATAGGTTTGAAATGTAACTGTACTGTGTCACACTTCTTGGTGTAGGGCTTAACTCTATGTACTGTGGTGCATGGATTGCTGAGGGTGTGCTGGGAACCACAAGGTTGTTGGTTCAAACCCTGGCGGTTCCATGGCCAATGTCTAAGTGTCCCTGAGCAATACACCTAACCCCGAATGGCTCCTTAGGCTAAATGACGTTGTATTTAACAATGAGCACATTTATTTTTGACACTTATTCAGAGTTAAATTGTTAACACTGACAAGATTGGGACAATGTAAACACCAGCTTAGAGTTCAAGTTCAATTTAACTCTCTGAACTTTGCTGTGTACATGTTCCCAATGACCAAAGTCAGAGCTGAACCCTGCTTCATAACGTTTTGAGTCTTTGAAGGCTGAATGCAATCAATTGCATATACCTGGATAGGAGTACACCTTTTTTAAACAGTATTTTCCTCATTAGCATTCTTGGATTGTAACATATTCCCAAACACTGGACCGTGGACAAACATCAGGTCTCTTCATATTTAATAGAATTCAAAATCAGCTAAATATCAATTCATCACTTTATCTATTTCTTTGAAGTTGGCGCAGTCTCTGCTGCATTTTTCTTTCATGACAACATACTGCTTTTGAATTAATGCATTTATCTGCACATGAAGACAGACGGATCTATCTGTATAATTTCTCTTTAGCTTAATTTGAATATTCTCCCGTGATCTCTATTTGGTCTCTATGCTTGTTATTTCTTCCAATATTATATAAAAAGTTGTACAAGCGTGTTGGGTTCTTGAAATTAACATCTTTATGTGCTTGCATAAGTTTTCCGAAAGTTACCCCATGTGTTCACAGTTTGTGGGAAAAGGTGGACCAGTCAGTAATGCTTACCGATTGGACAAATGTCAGCCATTAATAGTATTACAAATAGGGTTTGTCAGGACTTAAACTTTCTGGCTCTATGCACTTTGTCAACAGGCTACCTGAACGTGTTGTCCAATAACCGCTGGAGGGAGCGCTGGTGTCGCTTGAAAGACAACCAGCTGCTCCTCCATAAGGACCGCGACGACCTTAAGAGCCACATCGCCTCGCTGCCCCTACGAGGCTGCGAGGTCAACCCCGGCCTCGATCACAAGCACCCCTTTGCCTTCCGCTTGCTTCGTAATGGCCAGGAGGTTGCTGTGCTGGAGGTGAGTTTCAAATGATCTATTCGATTCTGCACATGGGGAGACGTGTATCCTGTGTTAAGGTCAGCTCCTGAAACTCTAAATAAAGGTTTAAACCTGTGCAGCAGCTCAGAAAATCACTGCTTAGTGAAATAAAGCCGGAGGAGTCCGGGAGAAATGGCAGACTTTATATTTCCATGTGGAAAAAACAATAAATTAATTAATTAATTAATTAACGCTGGTGGGAGCACTGAGGAGTGAACAATTGTAGACGTGATGAGGGCTACATATGAAGTCCATTCACCGTGTTTCTTCCTGCTCCATGATGCCCATTTGTGAAGCATGTGTTGGATGAAGAAGCGCTGATACTGAGACATGCTTTCCACCCCCCCAGCGCCAGACAAATGAGCCTTTCTTAACTGCTAAAATCAATTTAGATAAAATATGTGACTTACAAACCATGCAAAATGTTTTTATATTTCATCTTGACCTGCTGCAGGATCTTCTCCTGTCTTGTTTGTTCTGTGCACATTATTTTTGAAAGATATTTAGAATTAGGCAAAGCTTATAGAGATTTGTGCATATTGTAAAACATATTTGTGCATTGTGAATAAGGGTTTGAAATGAGTCTTGAGGGCACGGCGTATTCTCCATTTCTGCAACAGTAAATCTGTGATCGATACCATGGTCTACTTAAGAAAGCCGTGGACTCGCACTTATCTCCGCTATGTGCACCTGGACCGACTCAGCGCCTCCTTCTCAGCTCGACAAAGGTGCAACCGATTAAGCCGCGACGAGCGGGTCACACCAAGTCACGCGGCGCTTAATCACTCAGCCCGGATTTATTTATTCTACTTTAGTGCAATACCCCACCTGGGTGAAGACGACTGGGCGGTCATTGAGGCAGGTTACTGCGATCTTTTTCGGGGCAGGGACAATGCTGGTGCAGCTTTGTAGTATAAAGTCTTATCAAGGCAAAGGATGCGTCATCACATAACTTTCAAAGCTGTGAGCTGATATCATGAGCTTCTTGTTTGTGTGGAACTAATTTGATGTTGATCTGATTTACCAATAAGAGAAACAAGCCAAAGAGAATGTAACCTCCAGTTACCAGTAGGTGGCCCGATTGACTGGGATAAAAAATATGATGACCTTCACCATGGAGCATCCTCAATGTGACAGATCTGACTATCCTGTGAGCAGTAGGATGTGACTGTGCACAACCTACAATCATTCTAAATTGTTGCAATGTCTTCAAGATCAGGGTATTACGGCACATGTGACATTTGGACCAGGTTAGACAATGTACGGATGAGGTACGACAACATCCTGTTTCGTGGTGAATGGTGTTTTTTTGCCGCCAGCTATCAATTCCTTACACACTGTCTATTTTTCCAGGCCTCCTCCTCTGAAGAGATGGGCCGCTGGTTGGGTATTTTATTGGCTGAGACCGGATCCACCACGGACCCCGCCACTCTGCACTACGACTACATCGATGTGGAGACCACCGCCAATGTCATCCAGCTGGCCAAACAGTCCTTCTGGTGAGGGACACACACATTTTCTCAAGTGATGAAAACACCAGCCTAAATCTTTTTTTTTTTTTTTTTACATTGACTCATTTTGTTGTGAATTGGGATGTTGCCAACCAACCCTTCATCGACAGTGTATAGACCGGTGTCGGAGTAATGACACATCCAAATGTGAGATTATAGAAGGTGGATTATTTTGAAATTCATCTTGATGTTTTCTCGATGTAGTTTCACGAGTAAGCGCGCTGTCTCTCCTAACCCATACCTGGACAACCCCATCAATGGCTATGCCTGCCCCACTGGAATGGCTCTGCACTATGACGATGTGCCCATTAATGGAACGGTAAGACTACGGCTGCTCAAAGGCCGTACACATCGACAACGTCAGATGAAGCACATTGTAGCTAAGTTGAATAGGGGTAGGAGTAGTTGTAACGCTAGTAGCAGTATAGAAATACTAGAAATATTAGCAGCGTTAGTAATAGTTGTCGCAGTATTATTAAGCATTTTGTACAAAAAAAAGCATAGTTTTAAACATGTTAACCACAAGACCTTGATTTTAAAAGGATGTGTGTGTGTGGGGGAGAGAAGGGGCCCTCAATGATGGTATATTCATCCCAGATTTATTGAGTAGAAGGTTATAAGAGTGAACTTAAATTGTAGTTTGCTTGCTACGCCCCTAAATGCAAAACTATGGGTTCAATAAAAAAATAAGGATATCATTAGACCCAAGAATCTGCCGAACACAGAGGTATACTGTATATATGTGTGCGTCGGAAATAGGAACCTGGAACAGTTTTCAAAACTGGGATTGTGGAAATGCTGAAAAAATAAGAAGATTCTGATGCTCCTCTCCACTCTGTGATGATAATTACGTTAAACGTTCACATAAAAGCAAAATTAGCACAACCCCTCAAGTCCCCACATGTGGGAAATAATCAAGTTTATATGACACATTAAATGACACTTATTATGGCAAAAGAGAGTAAATAACTTTCACGATTCACTTATCATCTTTCCTGTCTATCCGGTTTCCATTTTCCTTTTTTTTGTCTCTCTCCTCCTCTCCCTTTCTTTTCTCCTCTCTTCTTTCTGCCTGCTTGCATGCTTTAACCCAAGGACCCGGGTGTGCAGTACTCCAGTCCCAACACAAGGGGGGGGCAGCTGAAAGTGGATGTGCACTATGAGAATGCTGAGCTCTATGAGAACATGCCATCGTCCAAGCTGGACATTTGCTATCCTCCCAAGCCTTCCTCTTCTTCCTCTTCTTCTGCCAGTCACTACAAAAGTCCTGTTTCTAAAGTGTCTTCTAAATTCCTGGCTGCTGATACTAAAACCAAAGCCACTGCTCAGGTGACTAACACTCTGCTAATCGCTGTTTTAATGTTCTACTCTTTCAATAATGATTCACCACTCTTTCTTTAGTTTCCCGATATCTCCTTTCCTGGAGGACTGACACACCTCTCATTACGATCCAGGATAAAGAACACCTGTGTGGTTCTGCAGACATTTTATGGACCTGTCCCACTTTTTAATAACAAGTGTCACTATACAATCTGTTGAATTGAATGTGCTTTAGCCATATGAAGCCATAGAACACTTAGATGTTTATTTTATTAAACAACAGTGGGCTGTTATCATAATGTAGGATTTTGAGTTATACCTTTCCTTTTTCTGTTTTTCCAACATAGTACAACATTGTAAGATCAAAGAAGAAAGGTCATCTCAATAAAAAAGCAGATAAGATGCATTAGAACTAATAATATGGACCATATATTCATCAGGTGTACACAACTCTCTCTAAGCTGGTATTTTGTACATATGATGTTTGTTGGACTGACAGTGTTAAAAGAAATACATAACTACAACTTGAGGAACCAATGTTACATTTTACTAAATGACTTTACTATACTATACTTTATAATACTACTATACTATACTATTACTATACAAGTTCCAGCATTTTAAACCTTTACCTCCTTTTTCTCCTCCACTCAGATGAAGGGAAAGAAGGGCACAGGGACCAATGGGATGGCATCCAAACTAAAGACCGAGCCAAAGAACCAGACCAAGAAGAATGGGGTCAATGGGACCAGTGGGACAGCTTCCCTGAAACGGAACGGCTCCAGTAAGTAGCTACAGCAAGAGTTCACATTAGTGTCCCCTGTTGATATCAGAAGAGCTTAACAAAGTAAAATATCTACAGGCAGGACAGAAAATGGGCTTTTGTGTCATTTTGTGTAACACCTGTCCCAGGGGGGGTCCCAGCCTCCCCACTGCTGATGTCCTTCCAGCGAAACTCAACGCTGTTTGGGAAAATGCTTACAGTTACAATTAATACCCAAGTTACAGTTGGTTTTAGAAGGAGGGAGTAAATAACTTCGATCCGTGTGACCCACACGAGGCAGACTGAAGCTGAGGTAGTGGAGCGCGACATGGCGCCCAGAAAGATGGAAGATGGCGACATGTGGTCCCGTTAAACCGTTTGGTTTAGAATAGTGGTTTTCTTTCCAATTCGTGGACCATGAGTGTTGTAACCGCTTGGGAAGCCAGCCATTCCCCTGAATGTCCAAATGGAAATAAAGAATATGTGTCATGTTGAAATGTAGAGTGTGCCACACTGTTCTCACCTTTTGTGTGTCTGAATTTGACAAAAATGTTTGTTTTGGCTCTAACTGGAGCTGAAAGTGACTCCTGCGCTGTGTGAGGAGTGGGCCACATGCGCACCCCACACCTCGTTGACCACAAATGACATGTGCTAGCGCTAGCGCTAGCTTGGTAATGGTTGGGGAAGTGACGGCCCTCGTGATTGAAGCTTCTTCTCACCTAGTCTTTGTTGTGCAGATGTGGAGCAGTGCAAGTACGGGAAGAACCGGGTGGAGGCTGACGCCAAGCGGCTGCAAGTCAAGGAGGAAGACCTGATGAAGAAGAAGCATGAGATCAGGACCCATCTGACCTACCTAAAGAAGGAGAGGAGAGACCTGCGCACTGCAGTGGAAGCTGCTGCTGGTAGGTGCAATAAGAGCCGGTTAGGTCTGAAATGTAAAGCAACAGGAAAGGAAAGTGTTCTCCAACCCTTCCACTCACAAGTTTTTAAAGTCATATACAGTCATATACATATACATTGCCTGAGAAATCCCCCACTCCTCCCAACGTAGGCAAACGTTCTCACACCTCGCTGTTGGAGCGACTGAACAAGGTGGAGGAGGACTGCAGGCAGAAGGAGCAGGAGCGGGTCAACATGGAGCTGGAGATGACTGAGGTGAAGGAGAGCTTGAAGAAAGCTCTGAGCGGCGGGGTCACCCTGGGCCTCACAATTGAACCAAAAGCTGGCTCCTCTGGAATTCAGGTCACAACTCCTGTACTGTTCACAAGTCACATGTTGCTGGGTTTAAACTAAGGAACTTACCCCGTCCATCTTTGTGTGCGTGTGTGTGTGTAGTCCCCTGCAACGCTGCGACGGGCCCAGGAGTCTTCTTCCTTCTCCAGCTGCAGTGACACAGAGTCCTGCTCCCTGCCGGTCAACAGCGCCTCACTCCTTCGCCGGCAGCAGGGGGGCCAGAAGGCCTCGCCAGTCCGGGGACACGTCCTCAGGAAGGCCAAGGTCAGAGCACCCAATGCATAACCCTTTGCTAATATCAGGCCATTATAGGCTTATTGTGTCAGCTATAAATGAATATTTACTACATCAGTGCATTGGCAGTGTCTGTAGTCACTAATTTTATTGAGCCATATTACACATGTACTCGTATTACTAATTATCCTCAAAGATGGTTCTTTGTGTCTTTTTGCAGGAATGGGAGGAGAAGACTGGCACATAAGCCAGGCTGCCCCTCACTTTAGTTTAATTTCATGTTGTCATTTTCTTTTAAGAAATTGTGCATATATTTATTTAAAACTGTCAACAAAATCATTCACATTGTCAGTGTCACAAACCTTCACATTTTTTGTCACTTGCCTTACATTGAGCATGCTTAGTGTAATAAGTTGTGCCGTCTGCTCCACTTTATTTTCAGTCAGTGGTTTTTATTAAGTGTGGGTTCTAAATGCAATATTAAAAAACAGTATTTATTTGTAAATGTTTCGATACTAGCTTCCCCCTTTTATTTATGTTGGTGTATTTAAAGTTATTTTTGATGAATTTGTGGCGCCCATGAAATCCCGTAACCTACACTGTCATGTCAGCATCAGCAAACAAAGTACATCACAACAATCATTCCCAGCACTAGATCCTCGCCATTTCAGAAAACACAATTATAGTCAAGATCATCCGAGCTGTAAAAAAACAAATTGATCACGGAGGTTTATGTGTGTTGTTGCAGAAAAGTAACCTCTTCTATGCAACATTACACATTGAGACATCCAATCAATCAATGTATTAATTTTACATGGCCATGTTGATGCTTCTGCTTTCAACCAGGATTCACACGCTTCCTATACAGGTGAAACTCGAAAAATTAGAATATCGTACAAAAGTTCATTGATTTCAGTAATTCAACTAAAAAGGTGAAACTAATATATTAGTTTATAGACTCATTACAGGCAAAGTAAGATATTTCAAATCTTTTATTTGATATCATTTTGGATGATTATGGCATACAGCTTATGAAAACCCCAAATTCAAAATCTCAGAAAATTAAAATATTACATGAAATCAATAAAAAAAGGATTTTAAATACAGAAATGTCAGCCCTCTGAAAAGTATAATCATGCATATGTACTCAGTACTTGTCACTTGGTGTTGGAAGACCAAGATGCTTCAATAGCGGCCTTCAGCTCTTCGGCATTGTTTGGTCTCATGTCTCTCATCTTTCTCTTGTCAATGCCCCCATAGATTTTCTATGTCCGGGTTCAGGTCAGGCGAGTTTGCTGGCCAATCAAGCACAGTAATACCACGGTCATTGAACTAGGTTTTGGTACTTTTGGCAGTGTGGGCAGGTGCCACGTCCTGCTGGAAAATGAAGTCGGCATCTCCATAAAGCTTGTCTGCATGAAGTGCTCTAAAATGTCTTGGTAGACGGCTGCGTTGACTCTGGATATAATAAAGCACAGTGGCGCAACACCAGCCGACATATTCTAATTTTTCACGTTTCACCTGTACTTACTAAAAAGGACAATGGTAAGAAGGATAGGTTCCTCAAACAAATCAGACTGGACAATTAACAAAGCTTTTTAATGGATTAAGGACATAATCAACCCCTCACTGAAAGCTGTTTACCATTGGAAGCCCCCGAGTATTCAAAGTCACCCAGTTTTAGCCATACTGTTTCAGAGGTAAATGAGTGTGTGTTTCTCTCAATGGTCCCTTGCAGCAGCACTCTAGATCTAAGGGGTGGAAGAAAGCTCAACTGGCACGTCTAATCCCGCCACTGGTTTATTGTAGTCCTGCATTCTAATTCTGTGTTTGTGTGTATGCGTGGGCGTGTGTGTGTGTGTGTGTGTGAGTGTGTGTGTATGGGAATGCTTTGGATGCTTTAGAAATAAACATGCTGTTAACTCAAGTTGTGTATTCTGCTAAATTCATGATTGTGACTTTAATTTTCAGTCATACACAAACATGTCAAAAATAAACAGTGTTTGTGACATAGAAACTAATGTGTGTGGTTGTGTGCGTCACAAACGTAAATGTTTTTTCATTGTTATGGTGACACTGGAATACGTACATGGTGCTCTGTTGGGGTTGCTCACAGTATGGCGATTGTGTTCACTAAAGTTAGAGTTTGGAAATCAACATGTTCAGGACAGGAGCCCCAACTGCACCTCGCTCGCATCAATATTTTCACATTGATATAGCAGGAAGAAAGAATTGTGTGTGTGTGTGTGGGGGGGGGGGGGTTCTAGCTACACGTGTCTTGTTGCCCTTTTGGCTCAGCGAGGCTTATAACCGAGCAAGATGGCTGATGTCAGTTAATGTGAAGCTGCTGTAGATAGCTTGGCTTTGTGTGTTTGTTTTTGCACCTTATACATTTTTTACTTTGTTATATATCTCAGACACTCTCCGCCTTGGTGACAGACAAACTTGTGTATATGATAATAAACTCCCCAAAAAGTGACTGTGTGCCTCATTGGGTTGTGATGAGTATCCATTAAAAAAAAATCGATGTCTTCTGTTTCCGAGCTACAATGACCCATTCTGTTGTCTCACCATGGTTGATCCTTTGAAAGTGGACAGTTCAGGCTGGCTCTTTCTCTCGTGTCTACTGGTTCGGTTGCTTGTTTATACTTATTTTGGCACGCAACGTTCACTAGGGGCAGCACAGTGGCGTGGTTAGCACGTACAACATCTGCTGTGGACTGAGGGTTGATAAGCAGCTCCCTCTTAAACTTGCTTTCAGAACTGGCCCGTGCCCGTGCAAGGTTAAAGGCGGTGTTGAAATCAAATGAAACCTTTCCGATCAACTGGCATTGATGATAGAGTTAAGGATTCGGGCTCCCCAGCTTTCAGCAGTTCGGTCTCTCCAACCAAACATGTTCTGGACCAAACCTCGTCCGTGGGACCCATTTTCTAGCTCCTCACCAAGAAGGAAATCATCCACCCCTCTTGATGTAGCACCAACGGCTTTTGTCCAAAAAATAGTTCACTAGATCCCCAATCCCAAAACAAATGGCCGTGCCCACAGCAAGACTTGAGGAAAAACTGCAAACCCGATCAACGCACAGTGAAGTTATGTCTGGGCAGAAGTTTAATTACCATGTGTTGTTATTTTTTAGGTTTACTGCATTGTTTAACGAGCCATTGTGTACGTTTATGACCTGTTTGTGTCTTCCCTCCTTTCTTTTGGTTTATCATCTACTAACCAATACACCTGTCCCTCCACCAGTATAGATTTACCTACAGACAAACACCTCTGCCATCTTGTAGCCACACATGCCTGCCATGTAGCAAGCTCCTCTGCACGTCTCCCCTCCTTATCTCTGACACACGTTTTTATTTGAAGTTTAGATATTAGGATGTCGTATGATAGCTTTTGTTGATGTCAAATGCTATTGATCTGATTACTAGTATTGTTGCAAATTAATAGATCCCGTTATACTTTAAGGAGCGGTTTTCTGTGATTTCTCTGTGCATTTGTGCTGTGATGCTGGCTCGAAACAGTCACTGTATAAACTGAAAACTTAATTGATATTCACCCATTAAGAAAGTTAATTATCAGACAGATTTATAGTTTGTTATTAGTCCCTTTCTAGGGTGGTGTCCTTTCATTTATTTTGTGATTATTGATATTGACGTCAATGATTTAATTTAACATGATAATTTAATTTCACACTACCACAGCAATGGCATCCAGAGAAACTATATCACCAGACAACTAACTTCAAAGGCGCTCTGGGCATAATAAATAACTTTGGTTTTGTCTGAGTTTAACATCAGAAAGCTGCTGGTCATCCAGGTTTTGATGTCCTTTAGACATGCTTGAAGTCTAACAAGCTGGCTGATCTCGTCTGGCTTGATTGATCGATACCATTGACTATCATCTGCATAACAATGTGTGTTTTCTGACAAGAACCTGGTGCCTGAGCATGTGAGGCCGTGGATAGGGGTTAGCGAAACCCAGAAATCTCTGCAGTTGCTTTTGTTCCGAAAGTAACGACCACTCAGTAACCGCACTAACCTTGGCACCACCCATCTGGAACTTTCCTGGTGACACAATGAAGCCCAGGAAGGGGACGGAGCGTTGGTGGAACTCACACTTTTAAGCCTTGACAAATAATTGATCACACTCGTCCCCTATCCCTGATTCGAACAAGGTGATACGAATTCCTTAGATCAAGCTTAGTGAAGATAGACGCCCCCTGCAACAGCTCAAAAGCAGAGGAAATGAGTGGGTCCAGGAATCGTAGGAGTAGAGGCGCCCCTTATAAAGGGAGGTTTCGGCTAGGAGGCCGATAGCGCAGTCGTAGGGACGGTGAGGAGGTAGGGAGGCTGCCCGGGTCTTTTCGAAAACCCGAGGTCCAGATATATGGAGGGATCCTTGTCTGGTGTCTGTCACGGAGCAAGGAAGCTTGGAAAGCACATCTGCGCATGTAAAGGAGCCTCTAAGGGCTCCAACAGTAGCTGGAGTTGCTCTGCCAACCCCTGATCAATGAAGCGCTTGTCTGCTGCTGGGTCAATACACACTACAAATTCCAGAAAAGTAGCGGGGGAAGTTTGGAGGGCCTGTGTCAGGGGTCTGGAGTGAGATGAGGGGGAAAGGGTTTTATTCACCAGTAATTCTCCTCCTCCCGGGGAGCCCTTTAACAGGCATCTATCCAGAAAGTGTCCCAGCTGCCCGCAGTACATGCACCTCCCCTTCTTCAGTCGATGCTGACGCTGCTTAGGTGAGAGACGAGTGTGACCTAGTTGCATGGGCTCCTTAGGGGGTATCGTCTGTCTGGTGTCGCAGTTCAACTGGGGGTTAGGGCGTAGGTCCAGCTGACGGGTTGGAGAGAGTGGCCCCTGGGGCTCTGGAGGTCTCCTCTTAGCCTAGAGCAGTCTTCCTTCAAGAACGATGGACCCCGACGCCTGCGAAAGCAGGTCCACCTTCTCTCCTTTGTCTTTCCATCTCTTCCTTTTCCTCTTTCCTTTCTTTTATTTTTTTTCTCCTCGTCCCGGCCCAGCCTCGGCGAGGGGGTGCACGTGACGCGACACTCTCTTGCTGTGCCAGGTGATGCGCGCTCATGGACGGCCGGGGCTGCCCCTTCTCACGGACAGCCCCAGGGTCGCGGCGTCGGCGGGGAAGGAATTTATTAAATGCCGCTGCCTGCCGCCTCTCATCGTGGAACCGATCCACGACCGTGTCAATGGCGTCACATATAGTTTTGTCCTTTGACAATGTGGAGAATCGTTCAATTAAACTATTTAAAAGAACTGACTTTAAAAAACGGGAAATATAGACTAGAATCTGAGCTCAGGGTGTGATGGAACAGACAGCATGGATGCATGACCTATTGCGGCGTTCTAATTTGAGAGAACTAGGTGCAGACAGTCCCTCTTGTATCGCCTTGTCTCGGTCCAGTCGGGCCTTTGTGGGGAAAAATGTCTGAATCAAGTCAGTTTTTAATGTTTGATAACAGCTTTTAACAAAGAAACACAAAATAGAACATAAAAAATGACCTCATGGTAATCAGAAAACATATGCGCAACATCATGTGTTAAGACTACTGTGTAAATTCATGGACTTAAAGTTTCACTGTTATGTAATTTTTGTTGTATGTTTGCACCTTTTTGTGCCGATCCCTCAGTGGATTTTACCTGTTACACACTACAAGAAAATCAACTACCATACAAGGCCTGATGCTCATGTTAATTCAGTTAGTTCATTCATGACATTGTCTCTGATCTGAACAACATTCCAGCTCGACGGCACTTCAAATCCTCCAGTTGTTCTTCCAGGTGGTTTGAGCTGTCCACAGTGTCTTCAAAGTCCTGCAGCAGGACCCAGTTCCCCAGCAGACCACGGCGCTCCTTCAGCCTTCGGTTTTCTTCCAGTAGGCGGTTGCGGCCCTGCTTAGTGCTGGTCAGGCGGTCCCTCTTCCGTGCCACCATAGCCTCCAACTCGGCCAGTTGCTCTCGCTGGGCCCGGACCTCCCTTTTGGCCCAGAACAGCTTCTCCTTCATGTTTGACAGGAGCTAATAAAAACAAACACTGCTCACTCACTCGGCTAATGACATGAATTCTTATATGTGAATAAGCATTGGTCAACTTACTTCCAAACTGCTGCGGATCTTTTTCTGCATCCTTGAAGATTCCTCATCTTGCTTTTTAGTGAATTTTTTAAGCTCCAGCCTCTGTGTCTGCAGTTGTTCAAACTGGCGATGTAGGGGCTCCCTCTCAGGCGCTTCCTCCCTGCGGAGCTCTGTCTCCAGTCTGTGAATCTTGGTCCTCAGCTGGATGTGCTTGAGGCGCAGTTGGGTCAGCTCATGCTGCAGCAGTTCCTCTGTTGCCCCGGTTTCCCCGACTTTGAGCTGAGCAGCCTGTTTACCCAGACATCGGCTCAGTGCTGCCACGGCTACCGGCTGCTCCAATGCCACCAACTCCCTCCATTCACGTTCCACCTGAGTACAAACAGGACCCACGGATCAGTAAATCAGAACACTTCTCATTTGGGTGCTTTAACATATGCTGAATAACAGCATTGATTTTGTCTAATGAAAGTGCATTTAATATAATAATAACAACGTGAGAGTACTTGCTAAATGATTCCATTTTAATTTCTAAATAGGGTGTTCAGATTACACTATTTTTTTCAGGCCTTGTAGTTTGTAGTATTTTGCATGCTAACGTTCTCCTAAATCACTCCCATTGCTCAATAAGCACCTCACTTCCACCTGTTGTAGAAAGTAATACATCATGAATGGACAAAAACATGTTAAAGCATTTCCCTACAGTTGCTCCACCGGCACTAAAACATCTCTTCTTGACTACAGCTGCCACAGCGGGACCCTCAGAGCCCTCGGACCCCCAGCCCTGAGGGTTACCCACCCGGAGACACCACATGCTGCATTATTATACAGCCTCCAAATCTGTCTCAACACGTTCAATTAACAAATAATAAAATATTTGGGGTTATCATCCTCATCACATATCTACTTCATCCTGTGAATATTCTCTTCCTTGTCAAATATGCACAGCTCTTTTCATTTCAATTTCATGAATCTTTTAGAGCACATTTCTCTATTTTTGTTCGATTATATAGTAAATGTATTATTTTCACTGTTTTTATTGTCTACTGCTGCAATAACGAATGCTTCCATTATATTAGTATTACTCATATTACTACTCTCATTGTATGTATCACTTCTGTCATATGGGTTACGGTACGTTGTAATTCTAGAAGCCCTTCACAGACCCCGGAGATCAGACCGACCATGTCCAGCTTCTCCTGGAACTTTAATCTCAGCCTCTCTGCCGGCGGCTCAGTGGCGACCTGCAGCTTAAGGTCAGTCAGAATGCTCATGTGCTTCTTGTAGTGCTGCTCCGACACCACTTGGTCCGTGCCCATGTGGCCGCCGTCCATGGCCTTCTTGTGGAAGAACCCTGCCAGCTTTACATGCAGCAGGCTGCGCTGCCGGAGGGCTTTGTCCCTGTCCTCACGCAGCTCCTGGAGGAGCGTGGACTCTTCGGGACTGGTGTCTTCTGTGGCTGCGGTAGGACCAGTGGATTTATGTTCTTCAGCATCGTCTCCCTCCTGTGCAAACATTATGTTCTGGCCTTCCAGTGTCTCCCTGTCGGATTTGGGTGGTCCATTGTCATTAATGTGGCTTTGAAAAACAGCAGATTCCTCATGGTACATTTGATGTTCTTTCACGCCGCTCTGCTTCCAATCCAACGCTTCACATGTCTTGATGAAATCAACACCCTGGAACTTGTTTCCACTGTTTTCTTCAGGTTCCAACGCGGTCTCTTCTTCCACAGGCCACCCTTTATTACTTTCAGAGTTTTCTTCATCTTGATCTGATGCAACCATTTCAGCTGGGACACCTCTCTTACCATTTCCATTACCTTCCTGCTTGGAGGTATCTGCCGATAAAACCTCATTCTTCACCTCGTTTTCTGTCTTGCCATACATTTTCAATACAAAGAGAATACCCCAAAGTAGTATTACATTTCTCTACAGGTCTCGTGCAATTCTGAAGTCAATGACACGGTTCGTTTTGTTTCGGTTGTCCTGGAAACTGGGTTCGGCAGCGAATCAGAGGCGCCCCAATCGTACTCATTAATATTAACAGTCAGGATTTGAGTAGGCTGCGCCGCGAAGCTCGCTATGCGCATGCGCGCCGTTCTGCCTCCAACAACAAGAAGCAGGAGCCAGGCAACATGGCCGACCTGGGGAAGAAGTACTGCGTTAACTGCCTAGCAGATGTTACGAACCTGCGGCTTCGCTGCACCGACTGCCCGGATATCGAGCTGTGTCCGGAGTGTTTCTCGGCGGGCGCGGAAATCGGCAATCACCGGAGATGGCACGGCTACCAGCAGGTCGACGGTGGTCGGTTCTCCCTCTGGGGTCCCGAGGCAGCGGGAGGATGGACCAGCAGGGAAGAGCAGTCGCTCCTCGATGCCATCGAGCAATATGGATTTGGAAACTGGGTACATCAGTTTGTTAACTCACTTCACTTGATTTTTGGGCCCTTCACAACACAGCAGCTACGATCCTAGTATGACTTGTACTTTGAGTTCAGAGTACAAGTCAAATGTGGAGGTAACGCGTCGGCTAGTATCGATCCTTTGAAGTTATCGTTCATGACCTTTAGGGGCAATCCGTGTTGGCTTCCTCGTCGTAAGCGTTGGACGAAAAGCTTTGTCGCTGACAAACCAGGATGATGAGATCAAATTAGAGAAATGGTCACACATGAATATGTTTACCAAGGAGGTCCACTAAGCTAGAAGTGAAAGTGCGATACTTGTAGGTTACGTGTTAGGATCTTTATACTCAAAAGAAGTGTAACCGGGCTTTTTCAATATCACCCAAAAAACATTTTTCATTAATTTCATGACAAACGCTTTACTTACACGTCCCATAATGAGTCAGGTTGTGGATTGCAACTAAAACATACATAGACCATTGATGAATCTATTATGTTCGTTTTGTTATTATAATTACTTTAAATAGTCATAGCCATTGTCAATGGCTACAGTTACGTAATTACTGTTTTTCAGGGGAAAGAACTGTAGATATGTGTGTGTATTGCATTTACAAAGTAACACTTGAATATCCTAAAAAGTTGAGTGCTCTTTAACCCAAATTTAACTGCCTTTTCTCTGAAAATCAACTTAAAAGATTAAAACGTAACTAGTTAATTAAGATAAATGATACATTAAAACATGGCAAATGTACCACAGATATATAAATTGCTATATCCTTGCTAAGTGGTTAAGATTAAATGGTTAAATATCAAATGTATTTACAACAAACTTATTACATAAGTCAATATGAAACTTTAACACGTTTTACGATTCAAGAGTTGAATAATTTATAATCACAAACTTCTTACACACACTTGCACGTTGCCTATCCTTTTTTTGCAACCTTCAGTGGACCTGCTGTGCTCTAGGTTTTTATTAATAATAAGTCTATCAACTGAATACTGTCTTACTTTCCTAATTTTTGGTATCAAATTAATTAATTAATCTTACATAAATCTTGAAAACATGGTTATTTTCAGAAAATAACGGACCCTTTAAATATAATGAAAATAAGAGAAATAGAAAACAAAATCCATCCCTTTTGTATTTCTTCTTTGATGCTCGTTACCAACAACTTCCTGTCCGCGCTGTGTTTCAGGAGGACATGGCCGCTCACGTTGGAGCAACCCGAAGCCCTCAGGAAGTCATGGAGCATTACGTCACCATGTACATCCACGGGAACCTTGGTAAGGCCTGCATCCCTGACAGCATTCCCAACCGAGTGACGGACCACACCTGCCCCAGCGGAGGACCCCTGTCGCCGAGCCTCACCACCCCACTCCCCCCGCTGGAGATCAGCCTTGCCGAGCAGCAGCAGCTGGGCTACATGCCGCTACGTGATGACTATGAGATTGAATATGACCAGGACGCGGAGAAGCTCATCAGCGGCCTGTCTGTGAACTACGACGATGACGATATGGAAATTGACATGAAACGCGCCCACGTGGACATTTATGTGCGAAAGCTCCGAGAGCGCCAGCGACGCAAGAACATCGCTCGAGACTACAACCTGGTGCCCGCGTTCCTGGGCCGGGACAAGAAGGACAAGGAGAAAGATAAGCCGGGCGCGCCAGGAGTCGCGTGCGGTACTGGCGGTGCGGGGGGTGCAGGAGCCGGTGGTGGCACAATCGGATCAGGCTCCACGACAGCAGCAGGATCAGGCCCCGTTTCCAGTAGCCCCAAAAGAAAGATCACCAAGGAAGAGAAAGAGCAACGGCTCAGACTACGGGGGCTCTGCCAGTTCATGGCCCATAGGGAGTTTGAAGACTTCTTTGAGAACATGCATAAAGAACGCGTGCTTAGGGCCAAAGTGCGTGAGCTGCAACGCTTCCGGCGCAACGGCATCACGCGCCTGGAGGAGTCGGCAGAGTACGAGTCGGCGCGCCACAAGCGAGAGAAACGCAAAGAGAACAAAAGTGTGATCACGTCCAAACGAGGCGGCGCAGGAGGCGGCGGACTGGTTTCTAGCATGGGACTCGGGGTTGGAGCTGCGGGGGGAGGAGGCCTTGCTGGTGGGTTGGGGGTTGGAGGTGGGATCAAAGAAGAGGGCAAAGATGGTGAGTTTGCCACCATTGAGAATCTGACAGGCTTTGAGCTGTTGTCAGACAGGGAGAAGGTGCTGTGTAGCTCTCTGAACCTCAGCCCAGCACGGTACCTGACTGTCAAAACCATCATCATCAAAGACCACCTGCAGAAGAGGCAAGGCATCCCTGCCAAGAGCCGGCTGCCCAGCTACCTGGACAAGGTCCTCAAGAAGCGCATTCTGATCTTCCTCACGGAAAGTGGGTGGATATCTCGAGACGCATCCTAGCGGCCCATCTCTGATCAATATGTGGATCGTTGCTGATAGCTGATTGGTATAATCTTCGTGGGTGGGACAAAACTACTGGCTTTTTTCAATGGTGACCTTGTGAATATGTACATTGCAAAGAAAGAGGATGGGGGGGAAAAATGTATTTTCATACCAGAATGAAAACTACCCTATATTTTTACTTTTGGAAAGGGATGATATTACCTCCATGGGTTTAATGTACTTTGTGTCCATATTGTTACTACATCAACCAAAATGCTAACAGGTATCTCATGTACCGAAAAAATCCACTTGCACATGAAAGAAACATGGATTAGATATATTTCAGGACCTCTCAAATTCTAATTTGATTAACCATGTCAGCTGTTGTATCACTTAAAGATGGACTGATCTCTGTTCACATCTTTTAACATTAAAAAAAATGTTCTTCATAGTCAGTAAACTCTCAATTTATCTCAATAAAGAAAAAGAATCAGGGGACAAAACTCTCTCTCTCTCGATTGAGCACAGGCTACTGAAGGCAAATTGTATCTGGGTCCCAGTGAGAGAGAGAGAGAGAGAGTTTATTTATATATATATATATATAAAAGCTGGTATATCACTATTGATACACATTTGTGCCAATCAGCAAGAAATGTAAATATATGCCAAAGAATATTAAAAAGTCATTCAGACACTGTCGTCATTATAAACTGTCCACTAAATAGCATCAAAGTCAAAAGAACCTGCTCAGCACAATTCTCCAAAGTGCCAGTTCACATAATATAAAGACCATTTTTTCTTCTACTTTCCGTTTCATTTATTGATGTAGTTCCATTTGGTGTGAGTTGCTGATATCTGCCGTATAGATGTGACTTATCTCCAACATAACGTTACTAAATGGCACTCTGCTCATTGTGCTTAAAGCAACAACAACAATGCCTCTCCAGATATCATGAGCCATTCACTACTAACAAGGACAACAAAAATGCGTGTTTTTGAGAGTTCCCTCTTTAAAAATCAATTTAAAGGATTATTAACATAAATACATTTGCCTGAAAACCCTGGCTTCAGATAGTAAGTATTTATTTCTCCCTAAAATTGTTGCAAAAAAAAGGTCGACCTACTTTGATTAGTAAGAGGAGCACTGAAATCTATCATGTGAGAGGAGTAAAACTGTTTAAATGACGGTAAGAAATACCATTAGAGTTAGATATAACACCCGTTATTCATTAAAGTAGAAATAAGTATTCATTTCTGCAGTGTTGTATCAGTCGGGCTCCCATTTGTAATTTAATTTAGGTCAGAACCTAAATGGGTTGTAGTCAGAAACTCCACTTTATTCATTTGATCTCAAAAACGTGGTTTTACGGAAACCTGAATGTGTCTCAGCTCTGCTGTCCACACAGTAATGATATACACGTAGACGCACATGATTATTATTATTATTAGCTGTCAGTGTCCCTCTTCTAACAGAAGGCATAACTGATGACTCATTCTCCTGCGTTTTCTGCAAGCCGGGCGCTGGCCATCGCACTAAGAAAATTTAAATGTGTAATTTCAAAGCAGAAGCTCGAGAATCAAAGAAAGGAAAGGCATTTGAATTGATCTTAAGTTTTGAAGTTGGCCTTTTTGTGGGGAAATGCAAGTCAAAAGTAGCATTAGTTCTTTAGCGGTACTAATTGAAAGTAGAGCTTTGTCATATTTCATCAATGAGATGCTCCAAATCATCGGCATAGTTTTGGTTAACCAGTTAAGGGTGACTGGTGATATTTTTGATTTCACTTTCACTTTTGAAATCCCATTAAAAATCTGGCTAATATTTTTTTGTTCTAGAAAAATGCTTTCTCATAATAAAGTATGTTGATCAAACTTCTGCTAAATACTGGCTATTACAACTTTTTGACTTTGCGGCATTAATGTGAAATGGACCACAAATAAGCATGAAATGATGCTTATTTATGAGTATCTTTATTGTCATCTTTCTCTCTTTTTTTTACAGTGGCGTTGTTTGGCATACATAACTAAATGCTTCTTATTGTTCTAAAATTGTGTTTGCTGTAAATGACTCAAAGAAATGGCATTTGTATTTTCCAAGAACAATTTTGCATACTATGTATTTGTAGATTGTAGATACAACTGTAAGATCAATTTGAAAAAGAAACCAATAACTGCCCTGTGAAGTGTACAGTATTTTTTGTCATGGAAATGTTTATAGCTTTTGTAATAATAAAAAAAAAGGATTTTGGAATACAGAGCTTTTTCTGAAAGGTGCAATAGTGATGGCATGCTACTGTGCTTTCTTCAACGTTGTGACAGTTCTGATACTATGGAGTCTTTTTCTTTAGTTATTGCACATGCAAAGGTGTGATTGAAGGTGAAGATGTATTATCAGCACACTGATAATTGAAGCCTGTCATCTGGCTCGGTCCAGTCGGTCCTGGACCGCTTGCTATAATGAAGATGGGTGTCACCAAAGATTACCCAGTACTGTTCAGAGTAGGGGTCACCAACCTTTTTGAAACTGGGAGCTACTTACGATACAGTAGTGTGAAGGGCTACTTGTTTGACACAAACTTACTGAATAAGTTGCACAGAACACCCTATAATGTGAATATATGACAGTGTTAATTATTCCTCAAAATAATTAACAGATTTCCTTGACAACAGTAGTAGCAAACTGTCAGGAATCGGACCTCAATCTGCACAGGTTCACCAAATTGGACAACAGGTGATCAGAGAGACGTTGCCTGATCTGATGAGACTCGATTGCAGCTGTGACATTCAGATGGGAGGGTCAGAATTTGGCATAAACAACATGAGCAAGGATCCATCCTGCCTCATATCAACGGTTCATGCTGCTGGTACAATGCTGTGGGGATATTTTGTTGGCACACTTTGGACCCTTTAGTACCAATTGAGCTTTGTTTAAATGCTGCACCCTACCTGGTCTGGAGTATAATGAGGTCTTTTTTCAGAATTGAAGGCGTTTCATGGCCGTTTATTTGTGATGAACCAGAGATGATATCCTTGTGAAGTCAGACCATCTCAAATATAGTTGTGTCCAGGTTAGACTAAATAACCGAAGTATTGTTGTTCAAATGACATTTTATTTAATTTCAGGATGTATGAAAGAAGCGCACTAAACCATCATACCAAAGATGATCAACTTGGACAAATGTAATATAATCCTTCTAATGGTTTCAGTTAAAGAGACATTACTGTCACAATGCCTGAGGCTGGCTCACCAGTGCCTGGTCGGATCCAAATGAACAGGAAGGCTCGGGGAAGCCTAACTCCATTCAAAGTAACCTTGCATCATTTCTTCAGATATTCAAGTAGCCTCCTGCGCCTCCTTTTATTCACAGAATCAATTCAACACTCACAAATAAAATTTAAATTCAAGATTATTAGAGCTTGAAACCAAAGTCAGTACTATGGTATTTGCTCAATTTGTGGATGGTTTTGACATCATAGCTCACCAAAAAAAGCCTCTCAATTAGAGGACTATGATCACTTGACCATTGTCTCTCAGTTAGGGTTGATGGTTGTAAGCGACATGAAGCCTCCGTCTATGACGTAGTGAGGCTGACAACAACTGACTCTGGAATGAATAACATTACTAACTGAGGATTTTACTGTAAAGACAAAGTCTACTATAATCTTTCTGATAAAAGCTGTTGGATATTGTCCTGATACAAAGTCCAGCTCAGTTGGGTTCCCGTCTCTTGGACACTCAACCAGTCTGTTGTACTTGAGCTCACAAGACACTCAGGCAACAAAGCAAATCCCAATTTGGCACAGTTGAATCATCATTTTTAGGGGGCTTTAGCCACGCCCACTAATGCTGGCCTGAGGGTACGGCCGTGAAGCTTGTAACCCACTTTTGTTACCATGGCGACAGTGCCAGGTTCCTTGCCATCTACTGGTGCGTGGAAGAGCGCCTCATGCTCGTAGGGGTCAAACTTCTCGCCGTCAGGGTTGAGCTTGATGAGGCCATGCTTTGTGAAGACCTTCTGTATCTGGACCTCAGTCATCACCAGGCCATCAAACAGGTTCTTCAGGTGAGGGTTCTGAGGGGTCACCTCCTCCTTGGGCACACTCTCTGTGGCCTTTTCCAAGATGTCGGCTACCTCCAGTAGATCCTTACAGAAGCCCTGGATTCCTGGTGATGGAAGGACGTTAGATTGTTCTTCCACGTGATTTAAATCATCAGTTACAAAGAGAGTTTGCGAACTATAGCCAGAACTATGCCAGGCTATAGCAGCAAAAGGTATATCATAGCTTATCAAATGAAGAATTACAAAATCAAATAAGCAAAAAATATACATTTCATTCTGTCATCAAACATTGATCAGTCAACAGTTGATAACAAATATTTACAATACAAAATATGTTTTGTATGTATTTAAAAGCCAGAAACTGAAAAAGCACAGCTTCTCTGTGAAGTGCAAAATCAACGGGTAGACAAAAGACAAGTAATAATGTAGTAACACATTATAAACCGGTTTGATAAGCGTGTTATGGAAACCCAAGTTGGATGCATTTTAGTCTGTAAATAGCGGAAATACAGATTTGAAGTAAACTAAAACAACAGTATCACTTTATGACGCCACACTATTTAATCAAAAATGCTTGAATTGCCCTTGTTCCCAGTGACATCCATTGGTTAGAACATGCAACTACAGAATGAACACACTCATCCACTGCAACATTAAGTTGTGGATCCGGTATATATATATATATATATATAATATATCCGAAAAGTGATAAGAGATAAAATAACAAATCTTTACCATATAATTTAGCATCTTCGATCATCTTCTGTGTCCTTGTTCTGAGGTTCTCTGTGTCTGCTAACGCCCGCTTGTATTTCTCCTGAAAACAAGTTGGAAATATAATTTCAAATGTCAGCTATGCATAGATAAGCTTCTACATTGCATAAAAGTTGCAATCTTTAAAGGCTGTAACTGTTATTTTGATGCAAAACTAATCAAATATTTAAATGAATCATAGGGAAAAATTGGACAACGGTTCGCATTTCTCTCTCAAAACGACACAGAAAATCTTTTGAGTGCCATGGGTGTAGAAGATTTTCATAGAAGCTGGAGGGTGGTGATGGTCGGTTCCTCCGGTGGTCGGCGGAAGGGTCCTTTTTTAGTAGCGACATGGACCCGCCTCCTCTGCTTCATGCAAATAACATGTAAATGAGTATCTTACGACCATGGGTTTGCCCTAAGTGTTTTTTTTTTCTTCAAACTTTATTGAGAATGTAGCACAACACAGCGACTTGCAAGTAGCGAGAAGTGTCTTAAATAAAGTGAAGTATGTCTTAATGCGAGGCTTTAATCAGACTGACATCACGTTCAGGTCTGGTAGACGCAATTCAAGAGATTGACAGGCCGTTGATTACATTACATGTCATTTGAACTTTTATCCAAAGCGAATTAGAATAAGTGCATTTCAACCATAAGGATACAAACTCCGAAAAGGAAACATACAAGAGCAATTTCATCATAGGAAGGTGGCGACAGATCATGTGACTTGCCGATCAGATCATAGGAAGGTGGCGATGATCTTGCGACTCGCCGATCGGATGATGGGAACATGGCGATAATCAGAGAGGCATGGCAACATTAAAACCATATAGAATGGGAGATATGTATCGACCGTGCATGCTAATATAAACCCAAAAAAATAAAACGATAACACGTTTTCCAGCGACGGCCAGTGGTCAGACAAACGGTTTGGCCGGACGGGGGGATGGGGACGTAGTCGGTCCGCTGGTGCTCTCGGTGGCCGGGGGCTGCGGTCGGTTATCAAAACATTGGCCAAATGACCCGCTTCAAACTTTATGAACACATTCAGAATCCCTTTGTGTTGATGTCTAAAGCCTCGCATTAAGACATACTTCACTTTATTTAAGACGCTGTGCTACTTGCAAGTCGCTATGTTGTGCTACATTCTCAATAAAGTTTGAAAAAAACCTCACCATCGCCACCTTCCATCGACCACTTTTCGCACCCGGCGCTACTGAAAATAATATGGGGGACTTGGGAAATTCTTCACATTATTGTCAAAAGATGCAGTAAAAAAATAACACGAGTATAACAACAGCCCTCCACTTAGTTAGCAAACTCACCGTCATGTCCTTCAGCTCGTCCTCCAGCTGGCTCTTCTCCTCCAGCAGGAGTGTTTCTGCTGCGCTTTGCTCTGGCTTCTCGGCCCCCCCGGACACGTTGCCATTCTTCTGCTGGGTGGCTGTGCAAAGCAATCGTGGATATGCTCTGTATGGTAGGAAGGGGGAGAAAGAGATTCTTTGTTTACCACAATAGTAAAGTAAGTTAAGAGTTTTGGGTCGTCAGTTGAAAAACAAAAACCTCTCCATCATTAGTAGATTATTAAAATCATGGACATAACTCTTAGTTTACAGCTCTAATATGCCCATGTGTTACACATCAGCCTATGTATGATATTTTAAATCTAGTGAGATCAAGTGAATTAAAATATTTAGACACCATTGTGTCCTAGTTCCTTGTCCAGACCTGCTAATTGAAGCACAGAGTTAAGGTAACAACTTGTATGACTAAAAGTGTTCAAATACTTTATATCATTATAGTTACTTTACGGCGTAAATAGCGTCCTCTTATTTTCTTCTGGCCTATGAAGTGTAGCGCCATTCCATCCAATCCCACAATTATCTAATTAGTAAGCACTTCAGGTTCACTACAATAAACCACATTTAAGAATTCGGTTTGGCATTTTCAAAAGGTCCCTCGCGCCCGCACACACGCCTCTTTAGCATGTGTCATGTTATGTCATCATCCTTCGATTGAGAGACACACACACACACACATTAAAAGTTATTAACGTTAGATTGTATCTTTTGCATATTCATTCCATGTTCTCTATAATATTGACATTAGTAACGTTGCATATTTCTAACGTAGGTGGAAGTTTCAAATAAGCTAAGCGGATTCACTGTGATATTAAAGTTATTTGAGGTTTGTCAATTGCGCAAATAAACAAACTACTCGCGACATACGCTGGTCATAAGTGTATCAGCTGATCTCCAACACACTTGCACACAGGTCTCGTCAGACAGTTTGAGTATTATCACGTAACGTTAAAGGTCAACATTAAGGACTAAGAGAGCAAACGCATGCTAGCCAGGCTGCTACTGACTTAACCGTGCCTTGGGCAGACGGAAGCTAATGATCGTGCCAAACCATGCCTAACATGGTGTTACTGACACATTTCACTTTACAAAGTAGAGATTTAAGTGTGTTACCTAAACGTAGGTGAAGCTACACGTGAGTAGCTTCGTCTCACCGCCAGCACGCAAAAACTCGCCATTTCTCTCGAAAAACCACTGCTACAGTGTGTAACACACGCTGATGGGACGCGGAATAGTGACGATGCGGCGGTTTGAGCCAATCAGGAGTCAGAAACAAACACTCACTCAGATTTGACCAATTACAGACCGAAATGAGTTTGACGACAGAGTGTAGTTCGGTTGAGTTGCACGGAGGTGAAAGCTCTTCATATGACCATCATTATCGAACAGAAGGTTATGAATATGAAATTACATGTAATGTAATATCATTATTGAAGTCAATTACTACGTCAGACAATTTCCAAAAATAAAAAAGATCATAAGTTATTGTGACAAATAAAAAAAATATAAAAATGTATGTCTCAAAAGATTACTTAGCATAATGACGACTTAAAATCTCAAATGTTACTTAAAACTACACACATGTGTGGCTATTATTTACCCTATTTTGCCAAATGTCTGACACACTATCACATGTGAAAAATGTTTTAGATAAATCGTTCACTTTGCAATCAGCGTAAGAACTACGAATAAGCCACATGTGAGCTCTCTGTGTGGAGTACAATGGAGGGAGCAGGAAGAGGGAGAATAAGAGGAGGAAGAGGACGTGGAGGTGAAGAAGTAGGAGGAACAGCAGGAGCGAGAGGGAGAGGACAACAGGGTAAAGGAGGGTCGAAGTCAGAAGAAGAGGACGAGGAGGAGCAAGAGGAGCAGTAGGAGGGGGAAGAGGAAGGGTAAGAAGAGGAAGAAAAAAATGACATCAGAGCTACCATAGTGGACCATGTAATCAACCATGGAATGACCCTGAGGGAAGCTAGCCAAAGGGTTCGGCCTAACTTGAGCCGCTACACTGTAGCAAGCATCATAAGGACATTTCGAAATGAGAATCCGGTCACTTTGCACTATGTTTTGTAGCACTGCCATATTCTAATGAAAAAACAATACCATACATGTAAAAATACTGACATTGTTACTTACTACAGAATCTCTAGGCGTCCACATGCTGGGGGCAGAGGAAGAATGTTCACTGCAGAACAAGAGACCCATATAGTCAACATGGTGATTGCAAATAATTCCGTAAGGCTACGAGAAATGCAGCAGCGCATAATTGAGGATGACACCACCTTCCAAAAAATTTGCAATGTGAGCATTTCTGTATTATCTGGTGTACTCATACAGAATCCGAATGAAACAAATCTGCAGAGTCCCTTTTGAAAGAAACAGTGAACGTGTGAAACAACAGTGATATGACTATGTGCAGGTAAGCTATAGCATAATGTGCTGTGCATGGGCCTGCTGTGCTGCATTGAGAGTGATGGAGCTGGAGGCAGAGGTCAGGGGTCATGAGCTGATTTTTGGGGATGAGGAAGGTTTTAACGTCATTAAAACAAGGAGACGTGGCAGGAACATTATTGGACTTGTGCCATAACTAATGTCCCAGGACAACGTGGTGGCAACATAACTGTGTGCAGCTATTGGTAAAAATTGTGTTTTTCAACATCATGCAACCCTGGGCCCATATAACACTGTACACATCACTACATTCCTGGACACCTTATATGACATGCTGGACCAGGAGCGGACCAGATACGTCATCATATGGGACAAAGTTTCCAGAGGACTGCTTTGGTCCACAATTGGTTTACAGATCACCCACTTTTCACTGTACTCAACCTCCTTCTGGAATCCAATTGAAGAGTTTGTCTCTGCCTGGCGCTGGAAGGTCTATGACCATCATCCCCATCACCGCGTAGCCCTGTTACAGGCGATGGAGGAGGCCTCATGTCAGGGCTGGAAACAGTATTCCAGATGGTATTTTCCCCGGTGCCTTGGACTAGAGCATATTGCATGTGAAGAAGACGAAATGTTGTGGCTGGACCCAGAGAGATGACACGATGTAGACTGATATCTTATTTTTCTTCTCAGTGAAATTACTATTTTGTGTTTTGATGTGTGTAAATAAATATATGAAGTTTGGATCCCTGTATGTTTACAAAAGTATGACAAAAGTATGACCTCAAAATGATAGAGCCTACCTTGTGCAGATAAAAAGCAAAAGCCAGATGAGTTCTTTATTCGTGCCATCAGTGTGTAGTTGGTGCATTGTGTGCTTATTAATGAGATGGCTTGTGTGAACTGTTTGATACGAAAATAAAAAAAATCGAATGTTTGAAGAGTTAAGCATTTTACCGCACCGCTGTGACAAAAAGAGCTGAGCCGAAAGGCAAAGCTCTCGATCTACCGGTCAATCTTCATTCCTACCCTATGGTCATGAAGGATGGGTCATGACCGAAAGAACTAGGTCACGGGTACAAGTGGCCGAAATGGGTTTCCTCAGGAGACTGGCTGAGAGAGTCACGTCACCCCTAAACAACAAACAATTTACTCAAGAAAAAAAGGATTTTCACCCAGTCCCCACCACTTCACTCTCACAGCTTGTTATTTCAGGTTGAGTTATATATATCAAGACCTATTTCATTTTGTAGGAAACAGAATAATAATTTCAATGACATTATGGTTATTAAATAACCTAATCTTAATGTGCACTAATTATATAAAATTTCTTCTCAATTAATCTGTCGTAATGTCTTAAAGCGCCTTGATTTTTCTGTATAAACGCTAAACAGTAAATGCAGGGACAATAGAGCAGCCGTCGCTGGTCGATAATAATAATATATAATAATGCTCTTCCCAGATGTGTTTGAACCTCTTCCACCCGAGGGTCAAGGATCAAACTTCCAACAGGAATATTGTGTATTCCTCATTAACAAATATATGAATGTGTCACACCCTTCTAAGTGTTAGTCTTGGCTACAATCCCTATTAATCCATTTGAAAGTCCTCAAAACACATATTTTGTACCGTAGAGGGCACAATTATTGGACTAATTTGCATAGAATATTTATTAAAGTTGAACAATCCATCAAAGAGAAAATAAAGCTAGCACAGAAAAATACACGGCCAATCGCTAGCCAAGACAGCGCTGAGAAGTTGATGTCCATAAAATTTCTCTCAAACCTTGCTGAATTGAGAGTAAAAAAACACGAAGCACTTTAATCGTAAAATGCCTCCACAAATGTTTCACTTTGTAATACGTGCAGCATCCATCTTGCATGACTCACACAGCTTCTTGTACGTTCCTGAGCGTCAAACAATTGGTTGGAACGTGTAAATCGGCCAACCAGCAAAATGTAGGAAAAGAAATTGAGATTTTGTGACCTGTTTCTCTGCCATGAGGCCTTCACAAAAGCCTGGCTGGATACCCTGTTTGTCATTTTATTTCAGATGATTTTCAAATTCAAATCAATTAATAATAAAAAAAAATAGAGGGCACATGTTGAGCGCTTTCCTTATCTTCCACCCATTCAAAGCACAGAAATTTGCAGTTAAGTGTCTTGCCCAAGGACACCTCAACATGGACACAAGTGGCTCCTGGGATCGAACCGCTGATTTCTTCATAGAAGGATGACCCTGCTCCGCACAGACCCACAGTTGTGTACCTTTTATATATTCTTACCTCTAGTCTTATTGTTTTCACTCTAAATGTTTAAGAGATATGGAGCTCCCCACAGAACATGGTGGTATACTGTATAAAGACAAAAGTTTAGTAAACACGTATATATATATATACTGTATATACACACACACACACACACACACACACTTCCACTGAGGTATGAAATATTTAAACGCAAGCTCCAGTTTCGAAAGTGCTATTACAGGCAGTATTCTGGTAGTGGAGGTCATGGAGGGTGCAAACTCTGCCTCACTGACTCATGCATGAGTGCACTAGATTTAGGGAAGACGTGTTTTCTAGTTCACAAGTTAAGTTGAAGTTGGCCAGATCAACTAGACGATTAGGCTGTATTCGCATCATATATAAAGTAGGTATAGTTTTCTTTTTGAAACATATCATTAATATTGATTGGTTTTAGATTTTCCAGGCACATGTATTATGTAAAGGGCTGTCTGTTGAATTATTTTGTAACAAAAAGAAATAATTAATACGCATGGGGCTTCTTGTCTTCCTGCTGGGGTTCATCTCTCCCACAAACAGCATGTCTCTAAACGTCATTCCAAACTTTATTGTCAAGGTAGGTGCAGAAAAATAGAAACTATAAAAGAAAATAGAAAAAAGGGGACATTTTCACAAAATCTGAAATATACTGTGAGTGTGTTCTGTCTTCAATGTTGCAAAAAGGTGAGACCTTTTTGCAACATTGATGCACCTTTTGCCCCAGCCATGAAATATTCAAATTGACTCTGCTCTTGTTTTGTCACTGACAACTGATCTGAGACCACTTGAGCCAACAACATTGTACTCTCCTTCTATTCCTAACCCACGCCACAGAAGGACTCTGCCCTGTAAATAATTAACAAAGATCACCTTTTCAACACAGCTCCAGCTCATGATTCACTAAAAGCAGAATTCGGTCTTCAAGAATAGGTTGTACTGAAATAATAATGCCCACCGCTGACCACTAAAGATTCGAAGATTAAAAACTTTTTCCCGATCTGTAAGATCTGTTTGCGACATACTTCATAATCAAACAACATGAATATGATGGCGTGTTTGGGCAAGCTGAAGGTTCACTTACTGGCTTTATCAGATCCAATATTGGTCATCAAAAGACGGAATTTGGTCAGTTGTCATTGAGATGGTTTGGATATCATCACTAAAACCTTGGTTGTTGTCTGACACCCTTCTCGGTATCAGTACCATATTACAACATAGCCTTGATTGTTTCATTGACTCAGCGTTACGAGTACAATTTGGTGTCACTGTTTAAATTTAAATAGTTATAACTGTTTTTAGACAATGTAATTGTGCCAACACATTAATAAAACATAAAAGATTCCATCAAACTCATATTTAACCCCAGAAAGGGTTAAATGTCACCTCCAACATTCTTTTTTTTACCTAATCATTTATTTTAATTGAGCAAGAAAACAACAAGAAAATTAGGATACTGCAAATAGATTTTGACATTGACAGTGCGTCAGGATGGTGCAGATGGAGGAGTTTCCTTAAAGATGAAATCAAATCTTATTTAGCTATTAAACTGTGTACTGTTCAGTTCAGTTAAAAATATGGTACATACAAATCACCCAGTAGAAGCAGCTCATAGCACCGGATTGCCCATCGTCTTGCAGATGCAGCCTCGTACTCTTTTGCATGGCTTACTGACTCCCAGACCTTTTTGAAGCTTTGGGCCCGCCCACGCCCTGTTTCGCCATGCCTCAGCATTTACATAACGTAACATCGTAGAAATGAGAAACCTTTCCAGCTAGCTTAGCAGGAGCACCTAGCATCGGGATGGCAGCCCGCTAATTCCTACTGCCAAAAACTAGCTCTAGCCGGCACACGGGGATGCCGGCACGCCCCCCAACTGTTACAAACCAGTCACCCAAACAGCTCGGCGTAACCCTCGGCATTGGGTTGCCCAGCCTTCACACCGGGATGCCAGAGCTTTACGTCTCCCAGTTGCACCATTCATAGCCACAAGTGTGAGCCGACTCACCCCACCACCCTCTCCCAGCCACCCTAACTGTTCGGCGTAACCTCTGGCACCGAGATACCAGAGCTTTACGCCTCCCCAACGCTGTCAAGAATTTAACTCAACAAGTCAGCAACGCAAGGCTCATGGCACCGGGATTCTAGTGTACAGAATCTGCTCTCCAATCAGAACTGGATCAACAATTTTTTTTACGATGACACAATAACACAATGTACATTTGTATACTGATGCTGCTCATTCTGTTTTTTTTCTGGCGGTTTCTACAAAGGAAGATAGTTCGCAGAGAAATGGCCACCCGAGCTCGTAAGAGACTACTTCCTCAACGCGAAATTTATTTTGTGTTCCGCACCGATGTTCAACCTGAAAACCCTGCCCTTCTACCACTGACAGCCAGCTCGCAAAACTCCATACTCGACAGCCCATAGCATCCACTCTCTCTCTCGTCTTACTCGACAGCTTGGAAGAGATTCCACAACCGATAACAAGTAACCTTCTCGTCATTCACGCCTACTATCAAAACCTACTGTAGTGGCAGGGGCCACGTGCAGCCTTGAATCATCCTCAAGGTCTATCAAAGAAAGAGCCCTTTTCGCCACCCTTTGACCTCCTGTGCACTTGTATCATCACTATCTGTTCCAGATACAGCAATCTGCACCTTGCCTTAATCTCGGAAATCATGTTCTCCCTGGCCTTTTTAGGATTCCTCAGATGTTGAGAGTTTACTGCCTCAACCCTCACCTTCAATATCACCATGCCTGCATATCAGACTTACCCGTCTTTCGGAAAACACCATGACATTCTACTTAAAGCAAATGGAAACCAACCAATCAGGCCGACCGCCCTGTGACTTTTCCTTAAGATACAGTCACACCTGAGTCCATTTGAAACCCTTTCCATGTACTTGCAGCTTCGACAATCCCAAAGCAATCACCAACAGGCCCACTCTTCATCTCAGAATCAGGCAAAGCAGACACCAGTTTCGCTACCACAGACTCCCTCAATGGCATTGCAGAACACCTCATCGATTATGGGCCGCTGGTCCTCACAAGCCTACCACCACTATATCTGCTCGTATCTCAAAGATCTTCATGCTGCTCAATCACAACTCACAAATTGGGAGTCTTTTGGGGATTTGCCGTGCCCCGGGCAAAACACTGGCTGATAGCACTTTGTCGCCACCAGCACAGAGTACAACCTTGATATTTCGGATCTAGACTCAAAATAGTGATTATTTTTCAAACTCGAAAATGCGCATCTCTCTCTCCCCTCCATTGTTGTTTGTGTCGCTGCGTGGTAGGTCTATGTAGTGTGATGAGCGTCCCAAGCCCACATCAGCGTTGCCCTGGAAACCTACGAAGAACACCTGCTCACCACTCATCACAAGCTGAGTGGCCACACCTGCAGCTCGTCAGCTCCGCTGTATTTAAGCTGCAGGTTCAGAAGGGACAGGAAGGCCCCTGGAGAAGACGAAAGGCTAATCCTCTTGTGCTCTCGAAACCTCACCAGCTAAACCCACACTCCACTACTGTTGTAAATAAACCTCACCCTCCAGGGACTTCACTTGAGCCTTTCGTGTAGTGTGTTCCTTCCACCCCGCCACAGTATATACACGTGACGTGACCCTCATGCTGAAATCGTCACTTAATTGTTGCATAGGCTACGTGGCTTCACTCCCACTCCACTCTCCTCCTATCTCCACCGTAACAACCTACTTGACCCCCACCAGTCAGGTTTCAAGGAAGGCCATTCCACAGAGACTGTCCTTCTTGCTGTCTCAGAACAACTCCACGCTGCTAGAGCCTCCTCTCTCTCCTCTGTCCTCATCCTTCTGGACCTTTCTGCTGCATTTGACACCATAACCCACCAGATCCTTATTTCCTCCCTTGAGGAACTTGGTGTCACAGGCTCTGCTCTCTCTCTTCTCTTGTCCTACCTTGATGGCCGCACCTACTGGGTAACTTGGAGAGGACCTGTGTCGGAACCTCCTCCTCTTAGTACTTGAGTTCCTCAAGGCTTCGTCCTGGGTCCCCTCCTCGTCTCTATCTACATAATTTCTCTCGGCTCTGTCATTTGGCATGCATGGTTTCTCCCACCACAGCTATGGCGATGTCACCCAACTAATTTTCTCTTTCCCTCATACACTCAATGTGGCTGTACAGATCTTCGCCTGTCTGACATCTCTCAGAGGATGTCCACTCACCATATGAAAATCAACCCCGACAAGACTGAACTACTCTTTCCTGGGAAAGATTCTCTGACCCAGGACCTGGGTGTTAACTTTGGCAACTCCACGTTAACCCCCACTTTGACTGCTAAGAACCTTTGTGTGACACTTCACAGCCAACTCCCTGACTCTGAACATTACAGCAACAACAGAATCCCGTAGGTACATGCACAACATCAAGACCCCTTCTCACTCAGAAGGCAGCGCAGGGACTGATTCAGGCTCTTGTCATCTTCTGCTTGGACTATTTTAACTCTCACCTGGCAGGTATTCCTGCAACTGCCATTCACGCACTGCAGCTCATCCAGAACGCAAAAGCCCGACTGCTCTTTTACCTTTCGAGATTCTCCCACACTACTCCACTCCTCTGCTCTCTTCACTGGCTGCCCGCATCCAGTTCAAAACACTGGTGCTCACGTACCGTGCTGTGAATAGATCCAGTCTATATCCAGGACATGGTCAAACCCTGCATTTGCCAACCTGCTTGTTCCTACATTACTGAGCAAAAGACTCGGCAAGATCACAACTCTTTGCTGTCCTGGCTCATAATGGTGGAACAACCTCTCTGATGACATCAGGATCGTAGAGAGCCTTTACATCTTCTACCGCAAACTAAAGACACACATCTTCAGACTATACGGCGGGGGGTTCATTCACTAAGAGCAGACCGGGAGAGACAGGGAGAAAAACGTTGGAAGGCTTGGCAGAAGACACAAGACGATCTGACATGGAGCCAACAAACGAACAGAGGTAAATACACAGGGGAGGCAATCAGGGAACGGGAAACACCTGGGAGGGGGTGGAGACAAACAATTGACAAGACAACAGGCTGTGACAGTATCTCCATGGTTGAAATGCACTTTTTGTAAGTCGCTTTGGATCAAATTTCTTCGATAAATGACATGTAATATAATGTAAACTAAACTCAACTGTAGGGGAAAAAGGGCATAAAAATAAACAAAGGCAGGCAGTACAGTGGTTAAAAGAATAAAAACAGGAAGTTATTCTTTTCAGTCTCTTAGAGTAATGTAGCACGGTGTACGGGTACTAGAAAGGTTCCACGGTACCCTTACGTTGAAAACAGTACGGTTTTGAATATGTTTAGTGCCGGTACTTCTTTAAAAAAGCAGCAACCAGAGAAGAAGAAGCCGCCGCTAGAGCACTTAATACCAGCATCAATGTCTATGCGTGTTATAACCAGCTTGCTAATGGCTAAACTTTGTAAAACATGATGAAATCTGCTTATGTTGTTTATGACAAACTAGCATGTCATTGTGACACGAATAGCGTCACAGATGCGCCATTTACCGTCGGCGAGGTTGAAGATGAACCAGCGTGGATTGTTTTTAGCCTGAGACATTAGATGTGTGGCATGAGTGTGTGTGAAAACCTGCAAAAGCGTGTTTGTCACATGGGGAAACCGTGAGAGATGGCAGCCTGTAACTTTGTTAGCTTGACAACAACTTTCCTAACAGTCAACCATCAGCAAGTGCAACACGAGACAAAGCAAGACAGCGAATAAGTTACTGAATAGTCCAGCAGAAATATACACATGCAAAATAACCTACAATTTCACTAATGTGGGCCTATGCGATCATGAGGTCAGAATGCACACAAACTTGTTCCAAATAATACACACTTGATGCAATTTTCGGCGTTTCTTCAATAAAGGGAGAAAATTGGCCTTGAATTATGTGTCTATCTTTAATGTACCCAACCCACATAGCTTTAGGTTTTTTTCCACCTCAAACACACATCTGTAAAATGATGTAATTCATACTTATGGAAATAACTATGTAGTCATAGTCAAATACGGACAATAGGCCTATATAGCCATGTATAATCAATGCTATGATTTTAACATGTTGTTTTCATTAAAATCTTGCTGTGGGCTAATACTTATATGAATGCCATTTGTTAAGTGTTCAGAAAGCTGGGCAGGAACAAGCTGGTAAAGAAGGGAACCTTACAGATGTTTTATTTATTACTATCATAGATAAATATTCCAGTATCTTATTTGTGGTATCGTATCGAAAGAATCGAGTATCGTAAAATTGTGGCAGGTATAGTATCGAAGTCTTAGAGTTGTCACAATACCCTAGATTTAAACTTCAAAAGAGTTTAATGTTTCCAGTGTAGGTTGGTTTAACACAGATGCAAAGGGCTACTACTGAGGTTGAAGGATTTCCACCACATTTTTTTCTCTGTGACATTCAGTAAGCCAGAATTGCCAAGAGGAAACATCTAATATGATGGATGAAGGAACAATGTTTAAGGAAGAGATTGATGGATGGATAGATAGAAAGGTTGTGATTTAATCTTCCTATATATGATGAGATCATCTGAGCCCTTTAGAGAATGTGTGAAAGCAACAAGGACATAATTGGAGATTTTCAGTGTTTCGAAAATTGTTTTTTCCTTCATTGAGTATGAAAAATATTTTTATATTTCAAATGCGAATTCCCCTTGTGGGACACTTGATGAAGATATACAGTTGAAGTGTGTTGCAGCTGTAGGACAACAGATGGCACCAATGCGCGGTTTTGCAGACCCCGCTCGCCACAGAGACGAGTCCACGTTATTCTCACTGTCTGCCTCCGTTCTAGTTCCCCTCCCTCCGTCCCTCCCCCCTCACTCCCTTTCTCTTCCTTGGCTTACAGTATACCCCTATCTCCCATAAGCATCAGCAATATCTCCATCGGTCCACGCAATACTCAGCGCTACTTCGGAGCAAAACATGGCATTTCTGCGCGCCGAAGAGCCGCTCTCCGCCACTGCGTACCTATGCGGCTTTCTGTTGATCACCTCGGCCTGGGTGGTCGTGCCGGGACCAGTGCTCTGTGACAGCGGGGGTTTAAACCGGCGCGGCGTGGAGCACCGTACGTTGGACATGGGTGGCGGAGACAGACGATCTTTGTCTGGCTTAGCCACGGATCCGGACGAGCAAGCCGTCGCGGAAGAGAGCTCACCCCGCTTCAGGAGAGAGCTGTCCCGGGAAAAACAAATGAGCCTGCACAGCAGCTCGTTCGTTCTCAAAGGGGATGCGACCCACAACCAGGCGATGGTCCACTGGACAGGAGAGAACAGCAGCGTGAGTAGCCCATCCCCGTCCCGTCCCGTCACAATCCGCTTGTACATGCACCATCTCAAAAATTCCCTCTTTGTCACATTCCACCATCCAGCACCATGGCCACAGCGCACATCGTCAGAAACAAGTTATTGTTCTCGCAGCAGGCTATCGCTGCAGGCTCCAACTGCGTTGCTCTCCATCGTGTGCTTTTTACGCATCTAGGTGGTTCCTCCAGGACCAAGGATCCTAGGATTTAGATTAGATTAGGACTTTTAAATCGTGTTTATGTCAGCGGCTCCAAAATCAGACACACTGTCGGCCCAGTATCGCCTCACATGGTGGCCCGGGCTCACGAGCAGTTCGTTGTTGTCTGTTTACACTGTACTGTGCAGGGGCAGCATGGTTGGCATTACATCTGTTTATAATTCTTATTAATGTTACACTGTGTTACACTAGTCAACATTGCTGATGTTCAACGGTGTCCTGGGGAAGTGACTCACTTTGAACAGCACAATAAAAAGCACTCATGCCACAGTGTATGGTGCATTCAAAAGGTCCAAGGACGCTCAGTGAGTGCACAGAGCCGGCCTGTGTGGAGACAAGGAGCAAGCACTAACCAGACAGCTCGGTCCTTGGTTGAGTCACATGAAGCCATGAATAAAATATTAATGAGGCTTTATACGTTCATGAATTTCGGACTGCCGTGTTTATTTGAGGCTTAAAACGCAACTTGGCTCATAAGAAAATGCATGACTACTTTATGCATGAAGCGCCAGTGTCTGCCTTACCTATGCTATGCAAATAACTGTGTGACATCAAATCAGAAGAAATTAGTTGCACTTGGATTGACCTGTGATATGAGCAAAACAAAATAGCACAACATCTGATCCACTAAAGTCCTTTCTGATATTCCTAAAAAATACTGAATTACTGAATAATACGGGGATATTTAAGTGATACTGTTGAAATATCACCAGGATTTCCCCTTAGGGCCTGGTCAAGTGAGAGCACACCATGTAAAGAAGAGCAGTGATGTATATTGACAGACGCCCGGGGAATTTCAGTGGCGGTGCCTTGTGGGGACATCTCTTGCAAACAGAGCCTTTTGGTTCGGAACACCATGTTGTTGTATTGGCAGTGGATCTAGGGAAAAAAAATCACACGAGAGAGAAACAGAAAACAGCCAGCACTCCTATTTTGCATCAAATTAGTTTAATTAAAAAAAGAAAAAGATTTGGTAAATATTATGAACTGTGGCATTGAAAAAAGCTGGTCTTGACATCGATGTGTCCAAGCGGCAGGGAGAATCTGTATTTTCAGAAGCAATGAATCTTGTACAATATACTCCAATCTACTGCACAAGAGAGGCAGGATCGGTTTGATTTCACCCAGATCCCTCTTAAAAGGGTGTTTCTAATTGCCACGTTTGATTCACAAAAACTGCAAAGTTGAACTGCTAATTCTCAATCAGTCATAGCACTACATACTGGCAAACAGCATCCAAATAAGATGTCAATTACATATTCAATATCCAGCAACACAATGTATGTTTATGTGTGTTCTCTTGCTCCACCCTCATAGTAAACTGTTTGTTCAATGGTGCCCCTTGGTTGTACCTGTACCTCACCATGCATTAATAGGGAGGGAGAACAATAAAGACAGATAAACAGATATGGAAGAAGCAACTATGATGTTTTTTTTTAGGAAAATTTGTAAAAATATATTTTTTGTCAATTACCTTCTGTTCACTGTGCAAGATATGACCTTTATTCCCAAAAGAAAACAACAACAACATTCAGTGACACAGACATGAACATGAATGCATGCATATTTGTGAGTCCCAGTAGCCATACTGAGATGAGACTGTATAACAAGATACCAGCACTCAGAATGAAAAGAGCCACCAGTATTAAAAAGGACACCCTTTGTTCCTCTCTCTCTCTCTCTCTCTCTCTCTCTGTTGATCAGCCCAAGGGAACTCTGAGCTCTGTTCGTCCCGTCCCTCTATTTCTGTCCTGTCTTTATGTTAATGAAGAGCGTCACTACACTGTGTGTATTTGTATCAATGAGGAAACAGCATTCCACATTAAAAAAGGTTTTTGCATGTATCGATAGGGAAGGGTATTGTTCTTTTTTTTTTTTCGATACCAGAGCTAAAAGAATACTTTTAAACAATAAAAAGTACTTCTTTTTAAAGAAAGCTCAAAACAATGATTGCCAACAAAAAAAGAGTATATTTTATTGCCAAGGCAATTTTTTTCTTCCAATTATTAAATTATTCCACCGTGTGACAGAAATTATTATTTGTATTATTTGTTAAAGCTTTGCTGGGTAAAATAAAGACAAAACAAAAGGAATCGAAAAAATCTCCTGTTATTTGCTTAAGGAAATTAAGTCACTGTGTCTGCAGCTCAATTGCGGCTTAATGTCAAACAACACTGAAAGAACACTGCTACACTCTCGGTTTTCAACTTTGGGGCCAACAGGGAGGGAGGGGGGGGGGGAATAGTCGCACGCTCTGTGTCTGCTGGTGAGAGTGTGCTGACCGTGTGCGCGTGCATGTGTCTGCCTGTGTAGAAGGTAGATGGCTTGCTAGCTACTGTAGCCATAGGCGTAATCACGCATCCATTGGGGGGGGGGGGGGGGGGTCGTGTCCCTCCCAATATTGAGAAAATACCAATCTGTCCCTCCCAAAATAGATCAGAAAATATGTAAAATCTATGTTCTCATTTTATGGCATACCGCTGCCGAGCAACAAACCGGACCAACTTCAGCTGCTAGTGAGGAGAGACTTTTCTACATCCTCCGTGTTGTGCTTCACGGAGACCTGGCTTTGTGGATCGATACCGGCCTCCGGGCTCCAGCTGGCGGGCTTCAAGCTACTCAGAGCGGACGCTTCTGCGTTTTCAGAGAAACAAGGACACACACACGCAAGAGCCCCTTGCGTGCCTTTTCACCCCTTATTGCGTGCTTGCATGCGTCGACCAAATTATCTACACTAGCATCAAAATCTATGCAAGCCTCACGCACCCCGCAAGGCTGTGATTGGTCTGCTAACTACATCCTTTCTGGAGTCTCACATTTCCGGTTTCATAGCTCAATACTCAATACTGCCATAATCAGTAAATATGATGACTTATACAATCCGTCATTGGCAGGTCGAGGGATGCACCAAGTTGTGGAGGAAAATACGGGACAAATATGTCGGGTACTTCCAAGTACTTTGGTTTTTTGAAAATCTACATTTGAGTCCTCCCAGTCTCCTGTCTTTGGAATTCACCTGACACATATCAGCTGTAACAAAACAGAACCATGTCCTCTGTGTCACATATGCATGCACACACACACACTAACTAGGCCTTCAGGGTCCTGACTTACTGTGAAAAGCATGTATTCATGCTTCGTATACAGAACCAAGAATATGTCATCTGGCCTCTAGTTGTTCTGCATCAAAACTCTGGGCTATATAGAAATTCATGTTGTTGTTCATGCTCTTTTCATCTTCTTCAGCATTTTGTTTTTCATCTGTGGTTTTAAGTCCATGCTCATGTTGCCATGGCAACCCACAAGGGAAACCTGTTGGGGTCTTCCAGTGGTTTGGCTCCTGATGTGATGTGTGAAGTCCTGCTCGGACATTGGTATATGTCTATATCTATATATATATATATATTGTGGCCTTCAAGTGAAAGCCTTGTTTCTTAATTACTTGTTTTTCCAGAAAAAAGGAAATTAACCTTGATTTTTGGCAGAGCATCATGCTATGCTTATCATGCTTACAATAAGTGTATATTTTACATATATTTTTACAACCTCTCATCAGATTGCTCAGATTTAGAATTAATTCTGGTCACCTCTGTGAAATGTTGTTCGTCATACTTAAGTGTTAACCAGTGGCTGCTCCATAGAGGGCAATGGGGCGTGGCCCCACCATGAGTGAAATGAAAATTTGTGGTTTATAAAATGTATTTTTAATATAACAAAGTCAATATTTGTGGATTATATACACGGTAATATTTTTAAATTAAGATATCTGTGCAAAATATATGCTTTTCCGGCACATGCTTTCTGCTTGTCCACTTGTCTCAGCTGGGCTCGGGCCGTGTCCCAAAGCGGCCGTTCTAAGAAGCAGTTAGCCAATCACTGATAAAGTTAATGATTGACATTATAATTTTAGCGTCCGAAAATACATTGAGATTTGGGCTTGCCTTTCCCTGCCCTATGCAGCGCTGTCGTCAGGGCGAGTCTAAACAACTTAACTAGAACATGGATGAAAACACTTTATCCAAAAGAATTCATTGTGTGAAGTTTTTTGGGGCTTTTGAGTTGGTCTTTCCTCAACGTATTTCATTAATGTACTGAATTGTTTGAATAAGATTATGATCATTATGTTAAACTGTTGGAATAAAAGTTTTTTTTGTATTGAATCATACTGGGATGTTTACTGAAACTGATTGGCTTGCCCTACCAAAAAACAATTCACCAGCTGCCACTGGTGTTAACAAAGATAAAATGTTTTAATTACTTCGATTTGAGTTGAGAAGATATCCCCCGACATTTGTGTGGACTGGCTCTGCGAAAAGCTTTTTATTATACAGTATGTGTGTTAGGAGGGGGGTGGAAGATGTGTTTGTGTGCTTGCCTGTTTGCACATAATATAATTGTAGTGGGTAAGCGCTGCCACTAGAGTCCCTCTGAGAGTTGTGAAATGCACACCAGCAGGGTTTCTGCAAGATTTCTCCTACGCAGCAATACAGAGATTGGATCTTCTTCGCTACGTGCTATGCCGTGCCCAACTTCTATCAAAACCCCCCATCTAAACCCAACCTCTCATCAGGAACCATGGTGTTTTCACTTTCCATTTAAAGCCAATTGCACAACAGCATGGAGCCCTCCACACAAATCATGCTTCAGACGACGATAATGGATGAAGAAATGGATCTTTATACTAGGTTATGATTGGTTGAAGGAAATAAAATACTCACTTAACTTAACAGATTATGTTAATCAAATTTACGAATTTGCTCATATATATGTATGTGGACATGGACTCCAGCGGAGCCAAGCCTCGAACTACCCGGCTCTCCACTCACAAGTGGCCTTGTGAATTAGGATTTTTTTCTATCAAAACTACACAACTATGTAACACGGTTATACTTATCAAAAAACCAAGTCGTTTTTATAGATTGTGAAACGTGTTTGTAACAGTTGTAGTGTTTTAGGAAGACACTGGTGGGTGGAAACACTGTTTCCCCTAGGTTTACAACATTGGGGACGGACTGGCCAACGAGGGTGGGGTAGTCGCCTGCTCTGTGTTCGCTGGTGGGAAGGTGCTCACCTGGGTGCGCACACGTTTACGTGTGTCCATCGGGTCGGAACTGCTGGAATCGTGCTGACACTTACTGCTGTCAAGGTTGAGCTATATAGCCCTGATCCATGGAAACTTGTGAAGTGTGAGCCAGAGTGAAATCGGAGTCGGAGGTATTGTAATCTGGTTGATGAAACTGTATTCCTTCTTTGATGCCTTTGCGTGTATGTTTTGGCTGAGTTACAGTCTTGTTAAACCCATTACCCGTCATCTTTCCCACAGCCTCTTTTACTCATAGGCCATTCAGAAGCAAAAGAACACAATGTCTGATCGGTGTTTCCTTTCTGTTTCATTATAACTGGCCCCTAGCATGGCTTCCAGTTTCCAAGAAGTTGCACATATTTCCCAGTCAGCGGCTGACACTGGCCCAACACACAGCATATTTTGACACAATGGGTGTGTGTGTAGTGTTGTGTTATGGTTCTTAAACTTGTCTCTCTCCACATCTGTTGCAATGGTGGCCAAAATCCCTATCACCTCATTATCATTAAATAAAGCTTGCCGCCAATCAATGGAAGATGCATTTTCAAATTGAGTTGGAGTTTGTTGGTAGCAGTGCAAAGAGTGCACATAAGTCACATAGACATAGGGGATTATTATGAAAGAAACTGCCGTCTTAGTGTGAGCTACAGGAGCTATGACGGTCTTTTTAATTAATTGGACTGAGCAGTGGTCACACCTAATTTGAGAGGTGGTGATATTTCAATCCGAAGAGACTTGTTTAAATTGGAACATTGCTTTATTATAACAGGCATGAATATTTATATTGCAAGAGTGTTTGGGGCTTGGATTACATCCTGCCATAGGATGGACCGTGCACCCAAGGGCCGAGAGGAGGCCACCAGGGAACGACACAGCCTGTTCAGTCTTCCTGATTGAATTTTCGCCTAAGCTTCATTTAACCTTCACATCTGGGACCAGACTCAGGGGAAAGAGAAATACAGAGAGGCATAAAGGCCTCGGGAGTAAGAGAACCACAGGAGATGTTGGTGATGCCTAAATCCAGAAGAAGAGAGGGTTGCTAATTTGGTTACAGTGTCCCTCAGCAGAATGACTCTGAGATATATTGTGGGTGTCAGGCCCAGGTGGAAAACAGTAAGCAGGCGCAAGGACTTTTTGGTACGTGAGGTACTTTTATTAATGCAGCCGTGATCCTCCAAGACAGAGTCAAATACAATCTAATCTAATCTAGGTCACACTTCTTCCGATAAAAATAGATCAGGAAGAAGTGTGGCTATAAAAATGCGCTGGAGCAGACAGAATACAAGAACCTGGTCAATAACGACGGGAACCTGTGGCGTGACTGGACAGCGGGAACCCATGGACAACAACGAACACACTGGCACAATACCAAGGGAGACGCAGACTATTAATACACATGGAGGGGATTGGGGAACAGGTGGACACAATCGATCAGGCGTCGTGGAGCCGGGATTGGCGGAGTCGGGGGACACGAGTCCCGGGGCCGGGACTGGCGGAGTCGGCGGGATACACGTCGTGGGGCCGGGACTGGCGGAGTCGGGGGCACGGTCCGGCGTCGTGGGGCCGGGACTCCTTCTCCTGGGGTTAAGGAGGTGCCAGAGCTTGAGGCATGCTTTCTGGTAGCTCCTGGGGCCAAACAGAAAGTCTGTTTTCCACTGCCAGAACGGGCAGTTTTTTATTCATCTTGTTGATTCACCGTGTTTTTAAAAATGTATCTACATCTTGTGTTAACCTTTCCGCACTGCTGTGAACTTGTTGAGTTGAGGTAAGTGGGCGACTGGAGTAGAGAGGGTGCCCCGGGAATCGCAAGGTTGGCGATTCGAACCGTCGCTCCATGTCCCGTGTCGAAGTGTCCCTGAGCAAGACACCCAACCCCTAACTTCTCCATGGGCGCCCTAACTGCTCCCACTATGGGATGGGTAAAAATGCAATAAAAGTTGCTTTGGATAAAAGCGTCAGCTAAATGTAATGTAATGTAATAATTCATTTTATGCTCCTGGTGCTTCAGTGATTCATCTTCTGGGCTGTGCTCTAGAGCAGCTGTCCTTGCTCAGCAGTTTTAAAAAAAAAAAGAAAATCCGAAGTGAAAGGGTCAATCTTGACCTTTGGCAGAGACTGCTCTCATAATTCCTTGGAAACACAGTCTGTGACATTTGTGTCTGTGGTGGAAGGCAACTGCATAAATTGAAATGAACACAAATGAAAATCAACTGGAGGAGCCGTTAAGTATATTTAATACAATTATGTTTTTCACAATTTATCGTTTGGCCGTATCAGTTAAAGCCTTCTGGGAGCTCTCTCTCTTGGGGCTGACATGGTATTGCATTATAAATATGTTAACATAGCAATCCATTAACTCAGACTATGATTTTATGCGTTAACAGCATTTTCTCTTTTTTTGAATTGGGAGTGGCTTAACGCTGGCGCGCATTTTGGTTACTGCACATTTAAACAGACATTTTAATTTTATTTCTCTACCAGACAGCGTAGTGGATAAAAGCAACGGTATTTGTAATGACTGCAAACTGGAATGACCTTATCAGTTCTGTTAACATTACTACAAAATAAAAGTGTACAATACACTAGTTTTTAATTTAATTTTGTGCATAATGCAATTAATCACTGTTAATCACAGAAAAATAATGTGATTAATCGATTACATTTTTACTCAGCACTAAAATATATTGCATATCTATATCTATCTCTATATCTATAGCTACTGTTCCCTGATTAATTACAATATTTAGCCTTTTGGTCATTGGAAGATATGTAACTCAATTTCAATTGTCACTGTCTTTTCCAAGCTACACTTTTCCGCTGGTCAGAACAGGTCTACCTTTAAAAGACTACCTCTAGAGTAACACCTGTAATTAGAGGGCTAAATACCAATAACCTTTTGGGGTCATTGGTAACTGAGCTGAGCTGTGATAATTGCCCCTGTGGAAAATGCTAAAAGAGATTTTGCTCATTTGATGTTGGATTTAAATGATTTTATAAAGCAGAAGCGGATTCCTCTATGGGCTTAGACGTTGTGTAATGGATTTTTAAATTACTGTTTCTAAAACCGGGGACACAGTGTTCCCTGAGCTTGTTAGGTGAAAACACTTAAAAGGGAAAATCTGTAGGCTGCGTATCTCCTGTCTTTAATGTATTCTCAGTGCACACTGCCTATGGAGGAGGATGTTTTTCCTGTGTCTTCCTTTGTCTGCTGGGGAATCCTTCTTACTCCTCAATTATTTACAGCTCTCTGGAGTGTAATCATTCACAGCTAAGAAGAAAATATTTTCACATCCATGTGGAGTTATGTTCTTGTACAGTACCCAAAAGAATAAAACATTTAATTTTCATAGATGTTCCACAGCCCAGCTCAGAGACTGCAATAAAAAAGGGAGACAAACGAGCAAGCTGCTAAAACAGAAATCAGTCAAACAATGTTATCTGAAGGCATCAGTTATCAGTAGTGCAGTGTATGTATGGCTGTACGGCAGCTAGCACAAAACAACATAACATGGACATAAACGCAGCAACGGTGTCATGCCAAAGACACAAAGCAAGTAATTGAACCAAATATTTTAAATGCAGTTAACGCAACTTTGTTTACTTTCGGTGTGCGTTGACCCCTGATACAAAATTGCCACTTTAGAATCAAATGCGATTAATGCATTTAAGAATCTGAGATGAGGTTTTATTTGAATGTATTGACAGCCCTAGTATACATTTTAGTTAGTGTTAGAGCAGTTGGCACTTGCATGGTAGCCAATGCGTGCAGTGCATCAATAGGTGTGAATCTGTGCATGATGCCATATTGTCTTGATGCGCTTTGAGTGGTTGGAAGATGAGAAAAAGAGATATAGAAGTACAGTCAATTTACCATTTAATCATACTGATACATGCATGTAAATTAAGAAATTCTTTAGTTGTTCTGTGTAGTGGCCGGAATGAGAAAACAAATAGCCACAGTGAAAAGCTGCCTTTCTCCGGCTGTTGCTTTCCACCTGTTCCCCACAATGCCTCGGCGGTGATCTTCCAGCCAGTCTCCCTAAAGTTCACAGCCAGTTATGATTACTTGGTCCTCTTTAGTTCCAAGGCGCCCTTGATTCCCTCCTCCCATGGTACTGTTAGCTCGATCAGGAGTGCAGTTTTCGGCTTGGAGGACCGCACCTCCAAGTCAGGTCGAAAACGTGTTGGTGATTTGGTCCGTAAACTGTAGCTGCCTGCCAAGATCGACTCGCTGGTCCCCTCCAGGTCGGAGGAAAAGAGTTTTGGTGTTTCTTTTGGCCTGGTGCTTTTTCTTCCTCCCCCGTTTTTATTGACAGTATTCATGGAATCTCATCTGCCTTGAGAATGCATTATTACTTTCAGCTGAAAGTTCATGGCCTTGTCATGGATTGGGTTCATGTATTCTTTCACTTTATAGTGTCATGTCTCTCGTGTCCCTGGGGTAACTTCACTTCCTGCCGTGTCCTGTCCTTCCCCGGTGATTGTCTGCTGTGTCGATGTTTCCACCTGTGTCCAATCACCTGGAACTCCTCAGTGTACACCTGTGTGTACATGTGTGTCTCTGGTTCCTTGCGGCGTCATTGCATGTTGTGGGTGTCCTCGTCGCGTATTGTCTCCATGTCATGTAATGTCATGCCAAGTAGGTCATCTTGTATGTTATAGTCCCCCCGTAAGAAAGACCATGAAAGTCCCATTTCAGAGACCGCTTGGTTCAGCCTATGCGGTTGTTGGAAGACCAACCCAGGTCTACCGAGAAGGCTGCTGAAGGCTGGAGGCTACAAGGATGCAGCCTAGCGACTTTGAGACACAGCTACTGACTATCGGCTATCCGGTCGTTAAGCCCTTTTCAGGTTGTCCAGCTTCATTGTAGCTCTCTTACTCCGTCCTTATCACCTGACACCACCATTTCCATTCTCTCTTTCCAGTTGACCTTAGACCACTCAGTCACTGACTGATTGGTGGACTCTCTTCATTCAAAATGCAGCATGGGGCATTCCTGCTCGTAGCCCAAACTGATGCATTGTTGCAGCTGCAGGGTGTTCTCCCCGAAGAGGCCCGTCTCAGAGAAGTGTCTTGGCAGCCTCTACCAATTTTTCTTGTCTGAGAGCTCTGATGTATACTGTCTCCCATGGCTTTTGATCGGATGCTCAGACAAAAGTGGGATTCTCTCACACCCTACAACAAAGATGGGGCTGTCATTTCTGACTCCCCTGCTGCAGGACTTGGCAGGCTTGATTTTCATGCTTGCCCAGGACATCAGCTCGTCCATTCTTTTTTTTCATCCATATAGGCATACTCTTTCAATATACAGTACTTTGAAGTTAAGGAGCAGCACAGTTTTACAACATCACGTACTGCCCGTCCATTATCAAATACTCCATGTGGCTTATCGGAGGATGGCAGTTCTGATGGACTCAAGAGTGGCATTTCGCTTTTGGAGGCCTAATATGAAGCTAATAACTGTCCCTAGGGTTTGTTTAAACCCATGCACTAGCCTGAGGGGCTCAAATGTTCTGGCTTTAATTAACACATGGTAATTCATTAATTGAGATGCTAAAAGAGGATAAGTGCACCCCAGAGGTTAAAGAAAGCATGTGTTATAGGAGATGAAGGTTTTAAAGCTTGTGTTTTTTTCTCCTAAAGGGACATCCCTAAACCCTCATGGAGTTAGCAGAAGTGTGTAAGGGGGCGCATTGGGATTGGGTGTGATTGTCTGCTGCGTCCCTGATTGTTTCCTCCTGTGTCCAATCACCTGCACCTTCCCAGTGTATTCAAACCATGTGCGTCCCTCATCTCTTGGTAGGTTAACCTCTGCAAGAGGGTCAAATATTATATGCAATTCAGTGGCTGCTTTTTCCCCTATTCCACAAAGGAGCGTGTCCCAAGCACAATGTGTTTTCCTGTTAAAGGGCAAGTGACATTTGTCTCTATTCATTTGGCAGTTGAAGGGAATAAATTAATTGTGTGTATTTAGGGTCCTCGCTACGACTAGTCGTAGAGGAAGGGGGCACCTTGCATGGTCATCAGTGTATGGATGGGGGTGAATGATGTAATGTTGTGTGCTTTGACCAGTCGGAAGAGGGGAAAATACAGCACAGTTAATTTACTTGTCCTTAAGCAAGGGAAACACACCCGCAACAATGCACACGCACAGATGCAATCAACACAAACTTTGCCTAAATCCAGAGTGCTCTCTAACCAGCAACAATAAAAAGGATGTGGTAATTTGCCAAAATGAGCGGGGGGCCTTAAACGTGGGCTAATAATGAATTAATAGCAACACTGTTACTTATTATTAGCTCCACGTGTGTGTGTGTGTATGATTAAGGGGAGATATACACTCACCGGCCACTTTATTAGGTACCCCATGCTAGTAACGGGTTGGACCCCCTTTTGCCTTCAGAACTGCCTCAATTCTTCGTGGCATAAATTCAACAAGGTGCTGGAAGCATTCCTCAGGGAGTTTGGTCCATATTGACATGATGGCATCACACAGTTGCCGCAGATTTGTCGGCTGCACATCCATGATGCGAATCTCCCGTTCCACCACATCCCAAAGATGCTCTATTGGATTGAGATCTGGTGATTGTGGAGGCCATTTGAGTACAGCGAACTCATTGTCATGTTCAAGAAACCAGTCTGAGATGATTCCAGCTTTATGACATGGCGCTTTATCCTGCTGAAAGTAGCCATCAGAAGTTGGGTACATTGTGGTCATAAAGGGATGGACATGGTCTGCAACAATACTCAGGTAGGCTGTGGCGTTGCAACGATGCTCAATTGGTACCAAGGGGCCCAAAGAGTGCCAAGAAAATATTCCCCACACCATGACACCACCACCACCAGCCTGAACCGTTGATACAAGGCAGGATGGATCCATGCTTTCATGTTGTAGACGCCAAATTCTGACCCTACCATCCGAATGTCGCAGCAGAAATCGAGACTCATCAGACCAGGCAACGTTTTTCCAATCTTCTATTGTCCAATTTCGATGAGCTTGTGCAAATTGTAGCCTCAGTTTCCTGTTCTTAGCTGAAAGGAGTGGCACCCGGTGTGGTCTTCTGCTGCTGTAGCCCATCTGCCTCATAGTTCGACGTACTGTGCGTTCAGAGATGCTCTTATGCCCACCTTGGTTGTAACGGGTGGTTATTTGAGTCACTGTTGCCCTTCTATCAGCTCGAACCAGTCTGGCCATTCTCCTCTGACCTCTGGCATCAACAAGGCATTTCCGCCCACAAAACTGCCGCTCACTGGATGTTTTTTCTTTTTCGGACCATTCTCTGTAAACCCTAGAGATGGTTGTGCGTGAAAATCCCAGTAGATTAGCAGTTTCTGAAATACTCAGACCAGCCCTTCTGGCACCAACAATCATGCCACGTTCAAAGTCACTCAAATCACCTTTCTTCCCCATACTGATGCTCGGTTTGAACTGCAGGAGATTGTCTTGACAATGTCTACATGCCTAAATGCACTGAGTTGCCGCCATGTGATTGGCTGCTTAGAAATTAAGTGTTAACGAGCAGTTGGACAGGTGTACCTAATAAAGTGGCCGGTGAGTGTAGATTCATCATTAGAGCACATCAGGAATATCTGTAATGTAATATGGCTTTATAGTGGGACCTAATGTGTTCTCAATGGGTCAAACATTAAAAATAAAGGCTTTTACAGGAACAATGCTTGATTACAAACGTATCACATCTCTCTCCATCCCAACTAGTTATCTAAGTATCTGTAGAAGGTGAGTCTGTACACCTCAGTAATTTGAATCATTTCCCCAAAAGTAATTAATAAATCCTGAAGAATGATCTGCATCCAAGCTGTTCCCTAATGTTTTGTCTTTTGGGCCCTGACGCCTCCTAAAAAGTGTTTGTTCCTTTGATGCAGCCTTTGCCTGAGTTACCTGACTGCATTCATTTGAGTGTCTATTTATCTGTTCAGTTTTTGCACAAAATTAAGCACTGCGTTGTCACTGATGTCATTAGCCCCCAGCTGTTGCCAGCTAACAGGTAGCTGATTTAATCAATGCTTGTGTCAGCCACACACCAATCCCAGCCCACTCTCGCATCAAGGAGGTTAACTTAAGGATTTTAATGTGACTCTCTCCTCACTGATGCTTTCTACACCAATGCTTTTACAGCCTGTACAGCTGGCAAAACTTTGCCTCCTCCATGCCAGGCTCCCCCCCCCCTTCTTAGTTCAGGGTTAATCTTGCATAGCAAATGGTTTATATAGTATTCAAAGTTTACATTTGGCTCGTTCCTGAATACCTGCAGGGGTTTTATGCATGGTCCTCCCTGTTTTGACTGCTGCTTGACAAATCTATGATATTATCATGACCTAATTACATTGGCTTTTTCCATTTTTATGTTTTTTTTCTCATAGGCTTTTTTGAAATATTGCATACATGAAATCCAAATGCTAAATAATCTGCTCCTATACACAAAGCTTAGCGAAGTGGAGTAGAATTTAGAAGAGGACGGAAGATTTAAGAGTTTTCTTGAGATGCCATTGTTGAGTTGGTGTGCACTGAAGCTTTGCCAGTCAAAATCGTCACAGTTGCAGTCTAGTTGGTTTAAACAATCTCTCTGTGTATTCAATTATTTAAAGTAATTTAACAAAATTGTGTGCATCCACTTCAAGTGTATAAATTTGTTTTAAATCTACACACAAAGCACAATCACATCCATTTTTCTGATTCTCATGTGGGTGTAACTGACCAGCTAGCCCGTGTCATTTCACAGCAAAGTGTTTTCATGTAATCAAGCTGCAATTGTCCCATAAATAACCACTGCAATAAGTACTGCATCCATATCCACGATGAGGCGTTTCAACATCTTGCTGTAGAGAGTAGTTATTAGTTGATTTGTGGGCTGTCAGCAGAGAGGGCTCTGATTGGCTGGCATGGTGACCGAGGACAACAGAGGGTTGACGGTTGCTTTGGGAAGACAGGCAGGAAAGGCACTTGCACTGAGAGCTGTGGGAAAGATTTCCAAAAATAGCTGTGGCTGTGACAAGACAATGATAGGTTAGTGTTTGTGTGCATCTGTTAGTGTGTGTTAGCAAAATGTAAAATTGAAATAACGGCATCACAGCTAACCAAGCCCCATCATTAGAAGTCTCCATAGAGAGGGCTCACTAAATAACACAGGCAACAGAGTGTGTGTGTGTGTATGTGTGTGTGTATGTGTAACATAGGAAAGAAAGAAAGAAAAAAAGAAGATGAATGGCTTGATGTGGAATTTGTGTTTCCTGTTTTGTAAAATGAGTTGATCCTCTTTTGTCACAGCGGGGTTCAGCTCTTAGAGATGTAATCAAATAGTAGTATCTCTTACATGAAGTCGATGGGCTCACAAGACACTGAAATATCTAAAACAATTGATCAGAGACCAAAATATTTTGACTATTTAGTGTTTCCCTCCATTGAACAAGTAGAACCACAATAGAACAAATACTTGTTTCCTTCTAGACCTGTAGACCACGGACCTCCATCACACCGGCTCCTTCAGCCCAGTCAGCCTCCTGCTTCCATTTGGTCAATGAATTGGTTGATAAATCGGTCCAATAGCTTCATGAGGGACACTGTATGACATTTTCTTTTCACTATCATTAACTGATTATAAACAACAACATTCTATAGGGAATGATAGTATTGTCGTTGAAAAGAGATGTCACTTGGCAGAGTGAGAAAGCCAGCACAGCAAGGTCCTAGTGCCCGGACATTATATAGTACGATGATAGGCTATTGGATTGTATCAAATATAAGGTGTTCAGAAATGCTGCACATTAAACATAAATAATCTTCATGAGATGAGTCAACACAACATTTACTATCAAGATGCAACCACTCCCAGTTTTGGGCAACATTTGATCTTCTTTAAAATGATCATAAGCAAAGAGCTATTGTAAAGTATCAACACCTTCAGATGATGATTTTTCCTTAGGATCAAGTGTTCAGCGTAAAATCCCATTGGTAAATATTTTTCACACCAACTTACATCTAAAAGCCTTCCAGCTCCATACTTCTTGAAACTCATGCCTTCAAATCTGCTGGGAAGAGAGTTTTGTGTATTTTTTACATTCCATCACAGTGGCTGAACAGATTTGTTGTATTCAAACTGCATTTTAAATCATTCCACTGCAAGGGGGCCCTCACCCCTCATTAAAGTTATTTTTTATACTCGAGGCAACTCTTGAGCTTCCATTCTTGAGCTACATTATACAACTGTTAACATAGGCTGAGTAATACTATTTATGAATAGCAAACTGAGCTCCTTTGAACTAATGCCCGAGCTAATGGGGCAAATCAGTATTAAAAAGATTTACCCTGCTTTTCAAACCAAAAAAACTTTTTAATCTGGAGATTTTCCCAGTATGCTCCCTTATGATCAATATGTAATGATTGACTGCAAGTCTGCTCTGGTTCTTGAGTAATCAATAAGATATAAGATGCATTAGATATTTTATTATGCTTTGCACACTGGAGTGAGTTATTTTTATGTGTATAATATATTGCCACCACTAAACACTGCCACCTGCTTTTAGTTGTGTGCTGCTAAGGAAAAAGCACTTATTGATCACAAATCACCACTAAAGGCATTCCAATGACTCACGGCGGTTCTGTTTTATGTAAATTGGGTTGTTGTTACATTGCTAGTATGGAAATTGTTAGTTTCCGATTAACTTCGAAAAGTAATAAAAATGTATTTTGTTTTTTTGGAAGGGTGAAATGTAGTCCTGTGGGAGACACAAACAAAAGCTTTATAACCTCGCTTACCAGCTCTAAATCATTCAAAGCAGCATTGTTCCCAAGACGGTAGATAGGGTTAAATCGTAATGAGTCGAATCTGCCCTACTGCTGCCCATAATCCAAAACCTGTCCAACCTTTGCCTAATTCATTGCGACTACCTGTTTCACTAAAGTGTGACATGAAATAGCTCTGCTTGACATCAACGATCAGAGAGGAATGGGGATGGGTAGAGAGACAGGGGGGGTATTTTTATTGATTTGTACCAAACACCAGATTATGTTTAAACAGATTCTTGTGCTTTCCACAATTATAAGAATTATTTTGTAATAGGTTTTGGATGGAACCGGAAAGACTGGCTTGTTACGGGCATCATTGTATTTGAAAGCAGGTTATTAATAGTGTTTGTCCCTGTTTTAATGCGATGTGTTTAAAAATGGGATCGACATTTATTAGTGTGGCGTCTGAAAACAGGTCTCCTTGCTAGATCTCGCACCATCTCATTACAGTTTTTTTTCGCAAAGCGCTTACCCATACTTCAGAAAAATGTTCTAATCTCTTAACACAGATTCACACCTACAAGACACAATTGGCCAAATTGATAATTTTTTTCTCAAAAACACATTTTGTTAAATATATACAAACAGAATTTCAAAAATTCAAAACAGAACACATGTTTTTCTCTGCACACACTAACTTTACCAAAACACTGGAAATCTGACTGAAAATGAAATTATTCTGTCAAAGAATAACATTTGTTTTCACTTCACAAGGTACATGCAGTCAAATGAAGTACACCAGGTTTCAAAATTCTGGCTATTGTTGACATTCTAAAAATTGCATAGACTTTTATGTTTCAGGTAACATGCAATGCACCATTTACACTAAATGTATTGGTTTGGAACTGTATGTGCACGTGTACAGTAATGTTCACATTCAAACGCATTCCAGTAAAAAGCAAATCCGTTATTTTTTCATAACTGTTTAGTAGAAACAGTATAATAGAACAGAAAAGGTTCCATGAAACACAAGAGCATTCTGAACAAAAAAACAACAGCAAAAAGCCCAGATAAAAAGGGGGGAACTAAAAATAGCAAAAAATGTATGCATCTAATCCTTGCGATCTTCAGGGTTAGGCCACATGTTTTCGTCAACATCACATCTGATATCATCTAAGGCGATGCACCTGGGATAAAACCTATTGGTATGCCGGATCCACCCTTGGCAATCTTGAACTGTGATGTCCCTGCAGCCAGCATCCATGGCTTCAAGGAGGGACATCTGGTCATGTGGCTGATGGTCATAAACCTTCCACCTCCATGCAGAAAAGAACTCCTGGTTTGAATGTTAAGACTGAAAACCAAAGCCTTTTATATACACACCGACGTATTGCTGCATTCAAAGTCACAAAACCTCCCTGAGAAAGAAGGTAGAGAAGATTACTATAGTGTGAGAGTTTCTTTGTTGTAATGCTAATGTAGGGAAGATATTTCACAAGCTATTATCAGGCTGTGTCTGGCCATCCAAAGTAGCCTAGTTAAGGATAACCTTTTTCAGACATGTATTCTGGTTATGAGACATTTACCCACACATGAACTCTCAGCCTGCTGATTAACAAAAGCACTTTTGCCGAGCGGATGGGATGCATACACCTTATTGTGCATGCAGCTACATGTTATATATAGCATATAAATGCTAATAAATTAGAACCTATTTGGTTACAGAACGGACTGGTAAAGTCTGATTTTACCTATAGCGGAAGAGAGTGCGATACAATATGCATATGGCATGCACCTACCCCACTCAACTGCCAGGGCACTCCATGTTTGACTGGTACTTTGAAGTGGTCAAAGAACAGGCAACATTTGGTGCAAAAAATGATCAAATGCAAAAGTTTAAAAATGTCAGGCAAATCCTAAAACATTGTATACTTAATACATATTAAAGCTGCAGGCAGCAATGGTCAGGCACTGGCACATGCATTATGTTGAGGATGATTGCCAGACTCTGTTGGACGCAGCCATGCATTGCTGTGATCATCAGAAGCTGCTTGCACAAGTTTAGATGGTATTTCCTTTACGTGCAAGCAGAGTATCCAGGTCAATTTTTCAGGTCTTAAGTTTGGAATATTTTGAGTGCATCTCAAAATATAATCATAATGTAACGTCTCTAATGTTAGCCTCATGTGTTTGTGTGTGTTTTCCCCCCGACTGCACTCTGCCCCGTCCACCACAGCTGCCTTCAATTGCCTCCTCACCCCCACCCATATTGTTTTAATATTGATTTGCTTTGCGCTTACTTTGTGTAGCGGCTTACCTTATGTAGCATTGTTATTTCGCTTGTTTTGCCTCTACTACTCGAAGGGAGAGGACACAGTCAGGGAGCAAGGTCACAGGATCACATTGGCGCACTCTTCTCCACCAGTGCTAGCCCGTCACCCCCCCCCCCCCCCTCCTCTCTGTCATCCCCTTCTTTGTCTCTGCCTCCTACCTGAAACCTAGAGCTTCCCAAGAGCCCTTCTTTCCTTATTTTGTTCATCTCTAATCCATCTTCTCTTTTACTATTTCGCAATATATCATCACATTTGCACTCTTCCTCCTTTTTATTGTCTGCGTTGTGTGGCTACTCCTTCACCCCCCCCCCCTCCTTCTCTTTTCTCAGTCCCATCCTACTCCATCTTTCTCACAAATAGAAAAGCACATCGTGAGTGGCAGAATGGCTGCAAACGAAAAAAAATGAGGAGAGAAAGAATAATTGGCTGAGTTTTGGTTGAGCTACAGCCGTGGCAAGGCCCGAGTGCAATTGCTGCCATTGACAGCTCCTAAGTAATCGCTTGCATCTCTCACTTGCTACTTCTGGCCAAAGATTAGTAATTTCAGTCTTGGTTTTCAGTTTTCCACATAATATTGTGTTATAGAGAGAAAGCAGTGAGAGCATTTCACTGCACTACGGAGCAAAACTCCTTGGTTTGTGAGAATATCATCCAATTGAAGCTTTTAGCTAAGAACAAATGTGAAAATAACACCATTGACTCTTAAAATTGAAGAGAATGTGATCCTGTTTGGCAGTTAAGAGATCTTGTTTTCCAAATATGCATCTGTAAAAAACATAAGGCATACAGGGCAGATAGCAAAGTATTTCTGCCCATTGAAAGTACAAATCAATTAAAATGATTTCCAATAACCCCAAATCCCAAATTTGCCTCGAATGGCTTGAAAATATGTAAACAGTTGACATCTGTTCAAAGATCATCACAGTATAGAAATTGAGAACTTTAGAAAAATGATGCTCTTAACAAATCAATAAAATCAAGTTATTCACTTTCTGACTTTAACACAATGTATACACAAACATTTATCCTTGGTGAAATGTCGTGAAAATAATTACAAAATGTAATGTCTATAACATTTACATATGTTACATCTTGTAGCTTTCAGAAATCATGACTCCTTCTACAGATCTTAGAATCTTAGAATTAGAATAAGGATTTCCCAAATTTGAACTCCTGAGGATGACAAAGAACCGGTCCTAAATGAATGCGTGGATGCAAAGTGATAATGGAGATGCAGAAAAATATGAACGACTGAGGGGCAACACAAGGGCGCTTTAATATTACTATACTGTATACTGAATAGATGATACATCTTAATATTTCAACTAAGTATTTGTCTAATTTCAGATCTAGAAAGTTTTACCCATTATATTGAGTTCCTGCTGGCTGAACATGTATTTGAAACAGACGCATTTGTTGTCTTTATTTCATTTTTTGTTTCATAGTGTTCTACTTTTAATTCTCTTCATTGTCTTGTTCATTTCTGTCTGAAAATCATTTTTTTTCTCTAAGCGTCACATACAATCTTCACAAAATGCTTGTCCTGTAGAGACATTGATAAAGTTCATTATGACACTCTTGATGTTAGGATGACATGGAAGAAAAGGGCTTTCCCAGTTAATGAAGCTTTTATCAAATGTCCTTTTTTTTAATTATAGTGTTAATGTGCAAGGGTTAAAAGTAGAGCTGCAGGCTGTGTTCTGACATCATCTGAAAAAACACAGCCTCCTCATTTATTTGAATGAAACTGTCACATTTCAAAATTAGCCTTTTGGCTATCGCTGGTCCATTTGTGATTGTGTATTCTCTCTGAAACATGAAAACAAAATAAAATAAATATTGTGAGAGACTGCAGACTGCAGAGATGTCAAATAGGAAATGTTGAATTGATCTGTCCAAACTAACTCATATTTTTGAATGTTTGCCAGTGGGGATTGGCTCGAATAACTGACTGAACTGTGCATCACTATTGAGCAGACTGAGAGTAAGGGCAAAGCTGCAATGTCATTAATTCAACTTGAGTTTTACATTTGATCAAATCTGACATGAAAAAAGTTTGACTGTCTCTCAGGACAGAAAAGTATCATTTGAATGCAGAAAAATCAATCTGTTCGTGTAAGTCCTCATCTTATTGGACATTTACATTTTGGCAGTTATCTCTAAAAAAGAATTAGCCTAATATTTGGAGTTAGAGCGAAGGCGGGACACACTTCCTATGGTTAAATAAAAAAACATGTTATTTTATGATCAATTATTTATACATTTTCTGTAGGGATGCAGATGACCAAAATTAGGCTGAATTAAAAACCAGAGCCTTATGTGTCTTTTTTTTTTATTTAGTCAATGTCAATTATGTAATGTCTTATCAATGTTACTTGTAATTGCTGTTTTAGGCTTGTCATTCACCATGCACTGGAGTTTTGCTTCTGGCTATTCAATTTGACCTCAGATTGCTTCACCGTATTGGCATTAAAGTAGAACGAAAGTAGTATGATAAGATAAAACAACTTCATGCCCCGCTCCCTGTATTCTATTGTTTCCTTTTTTGGTTCTTTACCCCATATCATCTTCTGGGCATTTAGGTCTGTCATGACATATGGCCATACGCAATCAGGCATCTTTGCAATTGTAATTCTGTTTCATGTAAAGACTGATTATATTTACCTCACACACTGCCGGGACATTGTAGTAAGAATGTTGGCATTCAATATGTTACCTACATTGTCCTTGATTTGATCTCTAAAAGGTGTACTGTTTAGACAAACAAGTTGTCACAGACGTTTTCTACCTTCTGTTGGTGAATAAGTTTGAGAGTTTAAAATCCCTTCTGCTTAATATTTTGCATCTCAACCAAGGTTGTCTTAGTTTCTTGTAGTTATAGGATGAAATATTCATTTTTTACAAACCTCTAGAATGTAGATTGTCTCATCATTATTCTTGATTCTTGGTGCTTGATATAATTCATCAAGCTAACTTTTTTTAAACAGTTTGTGCCCCTTCCAATTTTTTTTCTTTTAATATACATTTAATTTAGCTCTCATGAGCCTAAATTTCAAAACTGGTAGTATCCGAGACAAGATACAACAACATGCAACACAAGTCTATTAGAAGAGGCATCAGAAAATTGATAAAGAAGAATTTAGAATCAGGTTTTTTTCGTAACCTGACATAAATGAAGGATATGTTTATAAAATATGAAAGAAAAGGCTATATCATGCAATAAAGATTGCATTTAACTACCACCGAATAAAGGCCATTTTTTGTATCAGATGGATTTGCTTTCTATTTAAAAAATGTCTCTCATCTGTGTGGTTCCAAACAAGGACTGCTATGAATAATGAAAGGCATATACTTGGCATCTCTCCTGCGGACTACGACATTCACAGCTTGCCACCATGTTTATGGATGAGATGTTGCACATCTTAACGCAGGGACAGGTTACAACTGGACCGTGCAAAAAAAAAAAAAAAAAAAACGGCGCCTTTTGACATTTCCCATAAAAGTGAAATTGTGCAAGCATCTGGTGTTCACCTCCCGGGTGGTACAGCGTGGAAGTTTGAAGACCTAATGTCATTACACCATGTGGTTTTGTATGCAGGAACCAGTGGGGTGCATACTAAAATATCTCACAAACAAAAATTAATTAAATTAAAAATGGTACACGCATCAGTATAACTTGTATTGTCTTGTATGTCCAATATTATTTCCAACATACAACACCCTCTATCCTTGGACGTACATTAGAGGTCCCCCTAAAACAATTTATAGAAAAAAAACAGAATCTTCTCTCAGTATGGGTAGAAGTACATTAACTATTATGTGTGTGCCATAACCAACATACTATAATTACAACATATTCAATCCATACAACATAAACGGTATACATGAGTATTAATAGCAGTAGTAGCACTAACAAAAGCAGAACAATAATAATAATCCCTTCATCAGCAAGTATAATCACAGTCCATTACCTGAGAGCACAGCAACTCTGGGGAAGAAGCAAAACAGCTCAGTGGGGTAGGCTGGCAGTCAGGGACCTAGATCATATATATATATATATATATATATATACGGGCTGTCAATATTAACGTATTAATCTATGCGATTAAAGGGGCCAAGATTAATGCAATGAAATATTTAAACGCGGTTACGCATTTTTTACTTCCAGAGTGCCAGAAGTAAGCTATCTACCTAGTTATGGAGAATTCAATATCCAATATCCAGAATCAGAAAGTATTGAGGGTCTCTCAAAAACCTAGGAAAATAAGGCTATTACTGTCATTACATTTTATCCTCTTTTAACCAATTCAAAATGATTTTTAGCTATTTAATCATAGAACTGAAGTATTTATTTCCCTTTTTTAAATCATGAACTGAAATTATGCTGTTTTAATTAAACATGCAACACTCCTTTTCAAAGCTGTAACTAGTATTAACAGTAGCTTCCGTATTGATGCCCTCGCATCACATGGCTAATACAATTAGCATGCTAGCTGACTCATGAAACTCATGAAACAAGCTGCCAAAAGTTGTACCTTTCTCCCGTAGAATAAGTGCAGTCTCATGTGCGTTGTAAGCATGGGGGAGTTGTTTTACATTTCTAACACCCAAAATATAAACCAAGTTGCATATCTGGTGTTTACTTGGCAAATACTTGAAGGTTTAAGTTTGAGCACCAGACTGCATCCAGCCATTAACCTCCAACAACACGGATCAGGTCACTACTATCTACATAATAGCTTAATATCTAAACAACTAACAAAACATGAACTCGTACATGTGGTGTGTGAAAGAGACAGAGGGCGCCCCCCTGTACGGTGTTTATTTTAGGACATCCTCATATCTCAGACTCAAGTGTCACACTCAAACTAAAGGGCGTCAGGTCTCAGACCAATAGTCCTCAGACTAGCTAATGTTAGCAGTTTTATCGCTAGCTCACACACTGCCATTGGAACATAAATAACAACGACATAATGACAACTAGCTAACTTAGCATTGTATTTAAGAGTTCTAAATCCAATCAAGCACATAATGTGACAAAAAAATAAATAAAATATGACTTGCAAACTCACCGCATTAGAGTGACGCCGAGTGCGAAATGTGGTCGGTGAAAGGTTCCTTTTTTCAGACTGGCAGGTGCCGATGGTTGCTGGTTCCTCCGGTGGTCAGTGGTAGGTTCCTTTGTCAGAGTGGCACAAGCCAATCTCAGTTGGGTATTTAGCAGCGTGCAAAGTCCATATAACGTTAAATGAGTATCTTCATGACCATGGGTTTGCCCGTAAATGTTTTTTTCTAACTTTATTTGAGTCTGAGACTTGCTCTGAGGATGTCCTAAAATGAACACTGTACCCCTGTTATAATGGTAGGGGAAACACTGGGTAACAGTCTCATAAACAGTCAATAGAGCGAGTAAGATTTTAAACAGGTGGAATATCCACCCGAAAGGAGGAGCGACATCCTCAGCCACTTACCCATCTATTTAGTTTTCTAGTGATTCCGACTTTAAGATGGTTTTAGTCAGCAGATACATCAGTCATTCTGCAGCAGCCTGCATGAAAGAGATAGAAACATCACAGATAATCACTCAGATTCTGTATCAAAGGATGCCTTTGACACAGAATCAAAGTAATTTCTAATGAGTTTCTTCAGCACTTCAGGAGCATATGGTGGTAATGTACTCTCAAGATTAAAGGCACAGTTTAACCCCAATTTGTGATTATCTCGTCAGTATTGAAAGAGAAAGATTATAACCTAAGTTGGAAAAAGTCTGTGAATATATGTTGACATCTAAAGGCCAGGTATTCCTCATAAATAGAATTGAAGCAAGACAGAATGACAGAAATTATTGTCTGGACAACTGATAATAGAAAAATACTTTCAAGGCCTTTGATCTTCACCATAGGGAGCTCATAAAACTGTTTAGATGTCTGTGAAGAGTTTATTTTCTACCATGGATGATGGTGGAGAAAATAGACTCTTGACTTGAACGGATACTTCAATTACACTAGGTATTGGTGAAGACAGTATCAATTTGTATTAGGGAATTAAAGTACATTTCTAGGAAAGGCGATGAACCTCAACAGGTTTCCTTTTAAAGAGCAGCACTGATTACTTAGAGCCAGGTTAAGTTGGGTTTGCAGTTCAGCAGCCCTGTTTGAATGAATCTCCTCCACCAGTAAGATGCTCAGATCAATAGACAGATTGTAAGGCCAGAAAGCTCAATCCCTCGGCCTCATTGATTGCCATTCCCCTTGCAGCCTTCACACCCCAAATCTCCATGTCCTATTTTATGCCTTTACTAGTTGTTCTCACTGGGAATTTCTAGCCCTTCCCTTTTCTCTTCATCTTTTTTGGTCGTTCTCAAACTGTAATTATTATTTTTCTTTCTTTGTTTCATGCAGCGTCTTCCCATTCTAAACTCACTTTTCTTTGTCTCTTGGTCTCTCACATTCTTCCTTTATCTCCTTATTTTTCATACTGTATATCTCTTTATTGCTTCCTCTCCCTCGCCCTACACTCTCTTTCTCAATCCCAATGGCCTCAGGCTCCCCGCAGTGGATTATCACACATCTAAGGAATTCAGCTCAATAATTTCTGTCGGTCCAATTAGTTTTTCCGATTGAGCATCGTCCTTTGACTTGAGTCTCCAAAGGCAAAATCATCCCTTCCTCATTTCACAATTAATTTGGGTTTTAGATTAATGATTACATTAAAATCTAGCAAATTGGGGTACATTTCAGGTCCAATTACCATTTTCCTCAGAAAGTGAAAACGTTATACATCAATTGAAACCGTATTATAAATTAGACAATGCTGTTTTTTTCAATTTTGTGATTATTAAGATAACAACAAAAGAAATAAAAAAGGTAGCAATTGGCCTGTTTCTTATTTATTTGAACTTTTAAAACCAGGGCTTCCAATAGAATAAAACATTTTACTAATTAATCTCACATTTGGAAATTCATTAATCTACATTAATTATCTTCTAGACAGAATTCCACCAGGTTAGCACTTGTGCACTTTGCTGTTCTCTCAACTCTCCATCATTTTACGTGTTCGAAGTGGCCAACAATCAATCTCCAGAAATTTAGAACATTTTCCAAACCACTGTCTTTTAGCGACACAGTAGGGGTCCTCTGCACACTGTGTGCCGCGCAGAGTTGATGTGGAGATGTAGCCTAGAAGCTACCAATGTGTACCGGGCACTAGCAGTGCCTAAAGTGGTCCGTTGTAATTCACCCCCCTTCCGTTTGACACGTTGAGAAATTCCTCTGCACAGTTCTTCACTATATGTCGTGGCTCTGTTTATTGTTGGAATGCAGTGATGCTTCTTATTTCAACTGGTATTGTGGCTAAATTGACTTTTACTACTACTAATATTACTAGTACTATTAGCATTTCAACCCCCATGGAGGGAATTCTTACTGTAATGTTTGATAAGGCCCATCAATTAATAACGTCTTAGTTTTCTTAGCTTAGGGCGACTGTGGGTGAGTGGGGAGCGCGGCCGTCCTCCAATCAGAGGGTTGGCGGTCTGATCCTTGGGAAAGACACTTAATCCCAGCATTGTTCCTCTAGCTGTGACTACAGTGTGTGAATGTTAGTTGCTGATGGGCAGGTGCCACTCTAAATGAAAGGTCCTGTCATTAGTGTTTTAATTGGTGTGAATGGGTTAATGATGTCATGTAGTGTTAAAGCGCTTTGAGTCTACTGTCTGCCGTCATGCACCAAGCAATTTGGGCTATTTTGAAAAGCTTAGCATGTGACCTAACAGTTTGCTCTCAATCTCTTTCTGTAACGCGCATTTTTGCCTTGGCTGTTTTATGTTCATCAGTCTTTAACAATATTAAGGAAAGTAACAGTAAAAATAAGCTAAGTCAAATGGTTCAGGGCACATGGATTGTTTATTGTTCCCTCCTCTAGAGACTTTAATAACTAATGTGCTGACCAACTTTCTCCAGTGGCAGCTTAAAAGCATCTCTCTTCTCTACTTTGTATTACAGGTCATCCTGATCCTGACCAAGTACTATCATGCTGATTCCACCAAAGTGCTGGAGAGCTCACTGTGGAGGTATGCCAAACGTTTATTCTTGCTTAATCCCTATGCCATGTTTATTACAATCTCATACAGACATTTCACCTGCAAGCAGATTTCAAAGTAAGTGTAGGTTCCGTTCATCTCTCCGCTGTGCTTCCTTAAGGAGACATGAGTAATGAAGAGTGTTGCTGGGGGTCAAAACATCAGCAGGCAGCTACAAGTAGGTGGCTAGGAGAGGGGCACATTTAAGTCCAGTGCAGTCATCTTTTTGGGCAGATATGCATATCAGCACGGCACAGCGGCCAGGCAAAGGTGTCAAGTGCTGCTGATAGAGCAAAGCTGCCTTTGGCCAAAAACACTTCACACCTCACTTGCTTTAAGCTGTAGAAACCCCAATTCATCCATTCCACTTATCAACATGTATATATTGTGCCCTTATGTATATGCTCATGTGTTCTGTATTCATCGACCTACAAGCTCCAGGGGATTGCTAACTAGTTGATTCTGACCTACTGCTAGATAAGGGTTTAGAGAAAACTTCTTTATATTCAAATCTCAAAGTAATAAATAGACCATACAGGTCACGCATGAGGAAACATGTCAAATTGTGGTACTTAATTGATGCCATTCACCTTATTGAGGGTTCCATGACATCAATATGTGTGCCTCTCATTAGTTCTAACTGCCTATCCTACATTACAACAAATATTTATATTTGTTGTAATGTAGGATAAAAGAAAGAGATAAAATAGATTCTTTGCCTTTTCTTGATGATTTAAATTTTACCACTTTTGCCCTTTTTTCCTGAACAGAACTATAATCTGAATTCAATCTAAATTGGCAGCCTGAAAAAGCTGCCCGTTGTCCAAAAGCATAAACTGTCTTAACATTTGCATATTTCCACGAGGACCTCTGACCCCGTTTTGGTAGGTGTTTTGTGTGTTGGGGACCTTTGTTACTTGCAGCTGTCTGCGTGGCTTGATGTGTTGGCAGCCAAGATCCACTTGCCCGTATGCTTTGAAGTCCCAGAGCTGTAGCATCAAACAGGACAGAAGGGGGAGGATGAATGGGTTTCGATCTTGCTCTGTCAGGTGTTGTAGATCAGCATGCCAGGTCTGACACAGTGAGAAACTTACCAGGGATGAAAGGAGGAACGTCTCTCAGAACAGCAGAGTTAATGAGCGCAGTCCATTTTACATCAGAAGAGGTTTATAGAGGCACATGATTTTGGTCTACAGCTGAAAACTTTGATACTGATAACTTTTAGTGGCATAGGCAAAAAACTAGGCAAACAACTGGTTCGAAGACATTTAGCATAATTTGGTGTCTTCAATAGTCTCAAGTTTCAGTGTTGGACACTGGTCTTTTCTTCAAAAAGAATTCAAGAGGTCATCCAATAAACAGTAAAGGTTTTTATGTCAATCTATTCCTTTAGTTATATTTTTTCTATGTAGTACTCTCAGTCATGTCTTAGTCATGTCTATATGCATATATTCACATGCAAATGACAGACTCAGGCTCAGTTTCACCATTTACAAATACTACTGTCACGGTTTGGGTTCACGTCTTGTCTTATTTTGTAGTTTCATGCCTCTTGTGTCCCTGGGTTGGATTCACTTCCTGCCACTTCCCTTGCACGCTGTGTGTGCACACAGATGTCTGCTTCTGTGAGCGTAAAGTGGAGACAGAAATGACATAAGATAAATACGATCAGGCTTTTAAAGTTTTACACACACTCCTTGTGAAACATAAGCTAATCTTCTACTTCACAGATGAGTACATCTGTTCATTTCAATGGGGATTTGCTTCATGACTGTCACAAACACACGCACACACACACACACACACACGTATGTAAGTCCCGGAAACCCACAGGGATATATTCATAATTAATTTAAGTCAGATGTATTTGTGTTAGATTGAGTAGGTTAAAGTGTGATTATTGTTTTTTGATTACTGTGGGAGTGTTGTTGTCTTAAGCAATTAGCCATTGTGAGAGAATAGTAATAATACAATTTGTTATACTATGTAGAAGAATTTGGATCTGGTCAAGTATCTGGAGCCTAGGAAACACTGTTTGTACATTAACTGTATGCCAAGTTAGTTCCCAAACTCAATTCACTTACAAATAATCAAGGAAGAAAAAATATCCCTTATATCTCTTACTGCAGTAAAACAACTAATGCCACTCGTTTAAATCCCTCTATGAGTAAAAGCAGTCAAACTCTTAGTTGGTTATCAGCTGAATGTATTTATTGTGCTAGTATATTTTATGTCACTTTTGAATTTGTGCCAACAACTCTCTTATCTTATGACTTCATGCAGTAAAAAGCTTGCTGTTGGAAAATAAATTATTGTTTTTCTAGTCCAAATATAAGTAGCAGGTGTGCTTTTAAATGCAATCTCACAAATGAGATGACCCCCTACAGTACATTTGTGTCATCACTTTTAGCAAAGGATGAGTCGACGTGGGCATCTTTTAATCCAAGTATGCTTTCTGTCAGCATTCACACAACAGTGAAGACGCAACGTGATGAAAAAAGTGTTGGCTCATCCCTCTGGAAAAGCTTTCTATGCAATTAGAGGCAAGATGGTGTCGGCAGGTTGATGAGTCAGAATGGTGGTAGTGGTGTAAAATTTCAGCACCACGGCCAACGCCAATAAGACCGTCGTACTCTTATATATGTATATACGCATATATACCAGGGCTGTCAAAATGGACGTGTTAATCTATGCGATTAATGTGGCCGAGATTAACGTGATACGTCGGAGGATCTGCCGTGCGCCCGAGGCCCCCAAAAGACTCCCATTTTGTGACGTGTGATTGAGTAGCATGAAGATCTTTGAGATCCCAGCTGATGTAGTGGTGGTAGGCTTGTGAGGACCAGCCGACCATGATGGATGGGGTGTTCTGCAATGCCATTGAGGGAGGCTGTGGTAGCGAATCTGGTGGCTGCTTTGCCGGATTCTGAGATGAAGCGTGGGCCTGTTGGTGATGGCTTTGGGATTGTCGAAGCTGCAAGTACGTAGAAAGGGTTTCGAATGGACTCAGGGATGACTATCTTAAGGAAAAGCCACGGGGCTGTCGGCCTGATTGGTTGGTTTCGTTTGCTTTTAGTAGAATGTCATGGTGTCTTCCGAAAGACGGTATAAGTCGGATATGCAGGCATGGTGACATCTCACATCTCCTCTCCATTCTGTTTAAAAGTTATTGCACCTGATTAATCTATAATCACTGCCAGCAGTCTATTTATCAGAAGGTATGGATGGCAGGCACTGAAGAATGTACATTTTTCAAAACTCAGAACGATTATTCTCGCCATAAAATGTTGTAGAGCACTGCAACCCCCAAATTAGCCTTACTATTGCTGGAACATCTTTCCTGAACATGCCACACCCCCGAGCAGTAGTGTTTTTTACACAACCTGCTCCTCACAGGTTAATCTGATTCCTCTCAAGTTTTCAGAAAAGACTTGACATAACCTTGATAATGCTTCACTGTGAATATTGCAAGAATCCGTGGCGAGAGGAAGCATCGGCAAAGTAGTGTCGTGAATGATATTTTGAAGGAAAATGACGACTCTCACTCTCGGACGCTTTGTCCGACGGCTGCAGGAGCTCTTGGATGATTTTCTAGCCACTTGGTCAGTACCCCAACATGCGGAGTAGAACCCGTTCAACACTGCTCGCAGCTTTAATTATATTAGCTTTCGCAAATAACATTTGTATCCAGAACATTACCCTTTAAATTGAAATCCCTCATCATTTTCCCTATACGAAAATGCACTTTCTTACTAATTTGCCCCACAAATATTCTTAGAGGTTTCTTCACCAACTGTTACTTTATCTTGTTTTGTCTGTCTACTTACAGGTCTGCTGACTATGGCACCACCTACACCAAACTCAACCTGATGCCAGGGACAACTATTGTGGTGACCAGCTTTTATATCTGTCCAAACAACAAAAAAAAGGTAGGAAGACACAGACTTTTTGGAAGGGTTGTGTTCCTTGCTATTTGTAATATTTTCAAATGTATGATATTTCTGGTGGTAAAAAAGACGCAACCAGTTACAACCATTGATTTGATGTCATGATACAAATGTTTACTTCCTCTGACATTGTTTTTAAATGTATTTCTTTATGCAATATCTGTGGGTTAGCTATAATATACGAGCTAGCCATATATTTATCTGTGTGTGTGTGTATATATATATATACACAATACACACACACACACATAGCATATGTAATGCTGCTAAATGCTGCTGATCTTGAACTACATATTTGGCCACACTTACCACACTCAATCCACAAGCAGCTTCAAAAAGATCAATCGGATAATAAAAGATACCAAAAATTACACTTAGCAAATTAAACTGACATGCATAGGAACTGCAAACGGCTGTACATTTACTGCAGGGTTTATTGCCCACAGTTAGGAGGGGGAAGAGAGAGAGAGAGATGTCTGGTAATTCAAACCAAGGATGAAGCTGCTGCTTAACCACACTTCTGGCCAGGCAGCGGAAGCTTTCTCCTGCTGATGGAGGACTAGTTGATCATCAAATATGTTGATCCCTCTAACTAAATATCAGCATTCTGCTATGTATGTACTTCTTCTTTTCAGCGTCATCAGGTACATTAATTACCTCTACACGCATACAAACCCACCTGCATTAGTGACGTTTGTTCAATTCTGCTAATCTCAATAGATAAGAGGATTACTCTCTTTCAAGGGATCACACATAAAAGGTGTGATGGGCCTTGAGTGATCAATTGGACTTGCTTCGTTGAGATCTCTATTTAAGATGTGCTCAAGAACTAAAGCTCCCAGGGACTGGCGACTTTCAACGCCAGTAGAGTCGTAATATACTTTGAGAGTGAAAGCTCAGTGTGCTCTCCCGTGAGAATTTCCTTTAACCTAAGTGTATACGAGTCTGTCAACTGAGCAAGCGTTTGCAAGTCTGTTTCCATGTTCAATGCTTACTTTGTGGTCTACAGAAAGAAAGTTTCCACTGTTAAAGAGTAGATCTGAAAAGTTAAAAAATGATATGAAAGAGATATAAAACTAAGATCTTTACCAGCCTTGATCGCAATAATTGCAGGGATCCAGATTATATTAACAAATGCTGGTCCGCATACATGTGCACAAGAGAGGCCATAATCCTATGGCAAATCTATGCTTAATCATCAATGTCTCCCAAACAGCTTTGCGTGTATTATTAATCCACTCCTCAAGGGAGACTGAAAGAGGCAGCTTTCCTAAGAAGATGGATCAGCTTCTCACTATTGGGTATAACTTCTGCAACTCTGAGTGGTAGTAGAAGGTATTCAAAACATGACCAAATGTAATGAAAACAAGAGAAAGAAGTATGTTAACCCAATCCCTAACAGATCAACCATTCTGTACAGTTACAGAATTACTATAGCCAGGATGAAAACAATAAACATCCATCTACTATCTATTGGCGGATCTACACTGGAGATCCGCCAATTAAAATGATGACATACCAACCATTGGTGTTTTTCACCGTCATTCTCCGTCCCATCCACTATCCTCAACCTCATCTGCATCCTGTAGTTTGGCGCAATAAAATTATAATTTTGAGTAGGTTTAAACACAAAAAGATTTTCCCATCTATACTAAAGAAACAAGAATAGCAGCACCATTCTTCAGCACTGACACAGCACTGTAGAGATGTGTTTGGAGAATTGTTGTCGTCTCTGACCAGCATTGATGGAAGCTCAAGGATTTTGTGTTAACTTGTGCAATGACAAAGGCCCGCTGACATCAGCTGCTTTTGGCCTAAATGGATTGACCTAACCAGGATCCACCAAGACACATCAATAGGAAGTGAGCCGGAATCAATGAATCACCTTGCTATCTGCTGGCTAACCCTGCGGGGAAACCAGACATTGAACTAAATGTCAGTTAATATTTTATTGCAGCAACAAAAGTCATGGCCAAATCATGCAAAAAATATGGAACGAATGATTTTGAGCTTTTTGTGTCACACAATGCATCTGGAAACATCTATTATTGTTACGCACTCCCCTCAAGAGAGGAGACCGTAACACGCCGTCACACGGGAGCGTGCTGCAAGGTTGGTGAAGTGATGAGGTTGTGTGGGTTCACAAGCAGGACAAACACAAAGCAGTACCGTTTAAACCAGGTTTATTTAACCTATAATACGGTAACGGGGAAATGGGGCTGAGTGGAACCAAAGCAAAAAAATTAACCAATGGAAAAAGACCCCTGACCTATTCAGCCTACACACGAACAACTAAGCACTCGATCTAAAATAAATAGGGGGGGGGGGGGGGGGGCCTCAGGGCCTCTTACCTAAACACTCCCAGTGTGCTGTCCTCTTTTCCCTGGGACAACTGAAGAAAAATGAACAGTACAAACGACTAAATAAAGGACAGAATACTTAAGTGAACAATGTAACATACACCAAATCAACGACCAAATACACACACCATAACCAGAGGTACATATCCACAAAGACGAGCGTGAACAGCGCTTAAAAACAAAAAGGATATGTCAGTGGAAAAATGTCTCAAACAAGGTGTGTCAAAGTGTATGGGTCACAATGGGTGTAAACAAAGAAAACCCTCTCCACTCAAAAACAGCTCTCCTTTTAAGAAGTGGAATTCTCCATTTAATTGGCTGTGGGTGAGGTTGATTAGTGGATGCAGGTGGGAGCTGGCACTGGAGATTACTGCCCTGTGGGTTTATCCGAACACCTGTGGGAACACCAATTAGCACACACACCCTGAGCACGCTGAGGCACATCAAAATGATCAAAGATGATTTGAATGAACATTTGAATGCTGTGCAAAAATAAATGCCAGGCAGAGACAGTTATTGCCACAGAAAATACTTTGTTTCAGTATTTTAACAGACCTATTTCTCTAAATATTGGGTTACTAAAATTAATTGTTGCTATTCCCTTTATGATGTACTCTTTTCATAAAAGTGGTCCAAGTTTAGTTCCACAAGATTTAGTTTTGCACTGCATAAAGAAAAAAAACAGTAGATTTTTTTTTTTTCATCTAGAGCCAATACACCAAAACCAGAGTCTAAGTGCATGAGCCCTAGTGAATGTTGATATGCATAATGCACAAGACACCCTTCAGTTAATGCAATCACATTCTAGTCAAGGTGGCCGAGAACGTCTCCGGTTACGTATGTAACCTTAGTTCCCTGAGGGGAACAAGACGCTGTAGGAACGCCCCTCCGTGACCGCGCCATGAAGCACGTGTAAAATCAGTCCAATGGCGAGCTGGTACGTCATAGGCGTGCGACGCCAGGACCAGGAAGCTATGAAGAGCCCCGAAACACAAGCCCATTCATCTCTGAACGGCCGTATCAAGTGCCACGGGCATCCCGGGAGTATGGGATGAACACACAGTGTCTCGTTCCCCTCAGGGAACTAAGGTTACATACGTAACCGGAGACGTTCCCTATCAGGGAACTCGAGCTGCGTAAAAAACGCTGTGGGAACACCAATACCCACTCCGGCATATGAGCCAGTGACTGTGGTGTGAAGTCAGGGCGCACATTCTGACGAGAGAACCTGCGCTGCAGGCGTGGAGTTAAGGTCAAGATGATAAAACCTCACAAACGTGTGGGGAGAGGACCAGCCTGCCGCCATACAAACGTTGTGCAGCGACACTTTACCCGACAAGAGGGCTTTAGAAGCCGCCATACCCCTGGTAGAATGGGCCCGGGCAGCCAAAGGTGCGGGCTGACCGGCCGATTCATAGTCAAGTGAGATGACCTCAACCACCCACTTGCTCATCCTCTGTTTAGACACCGGGCCCCCAGTGTTGGGTGGTCCGAAACATACAAACAGCTGTTCGGAATGTCTACACAGGGCAGTTCTGTGGCTGTATGAGTCTAGAGCCCTAACCGGGCAGAGGAGGTTCAGCTTTGCTTGGTCCGACGTCCGGAAAGGAGGAGGACAGAAGTCCTGCAGCACGAGAGGCCCGACCGAACTGGACCGCGCCTTGTTCCACTTCCTGTTTGGAAGTGTGTGTGTATGTCCTCAGGATGTCCAGCTGTGAGAGCTCAACTTTGTTAAACTGAGTGATGTCTTTTAAACAGACATATTGGCTGATGAAGGTCAACCAGATTGATGGTGTTCCCATCAAGCAATCTACAGAAACATTTAAAATACAAATGACAATTCTCTAAATGATACAGTAGAAGACCAATACTTTTTACATTTTGATATTTACATTAATGCAGGATAGCTGCTGTTTGCTTATTGATATCCTAAGCTCTTTACAGGATAGAAATGCAGGATTGTGATTAAAACATTAAAACGTTTGTCAAAGCCCTCCCTGGTTTATTATGAGAATAGGATAAACTTGTTTGCGCCTCTACTGTCTTTACCAATAAAGAGCAGTATGAAAACACTGGACCGTAAATTGACCATGCTGCTCTGGGAAGTGTGTTGAGAACAAGCGAGTAACACACACATCCACAGTTTTCAAGTAGTGCAGCCAGATGTGAGGAATACTGCTCGCTGCCTATCTGCAGTCCTCACCATACTAATGAAAATTAAATTTTATTTTATAGTATATATTTCCTGAGATGGGTTTGCATTTCAAGGAAATACCAAATACTGCAAATCTTCTGGGAGTTGTAATTTGAACAGTGTTTTAGTTATTTTAGGTGAAGCAATCAGTCAAGTTCATTGTTATAGAGCCCACTTTCCCATTCATTTAAATTAATTTAAATTTGTGACGCATGATGACTGTGGACTTTACATGAACAGCGGGAGGTTGCCTTTTTTTCATATGCAGGCCGATGAATATGTTAGCTCTATAAAACAGATGGATGGATAAGGCAACTTTTTGCATGGATTTATAAACTACCTCTCTAGCTAGCAAGCCAAAAGTAATGGCCGTGTTGGTGCCATACATTTCTAAAATGAGGTCGCAGACACCAGAAAAGACAGAACTTACAATTAAATTAACAAAACATGAACATATGATTTATAAATGGTACATATGTTGTGTCAGCCGTAAAGCAAAACCAAATCAAACAAAATAAAAACGTTCACATAAATCTGCGGATTATTTGATATGCACAATTGTTCTGTGGACTGAGTGACTAATATGGTGAAATTACACATTGACCATTTGAACTCTGAACTGTTTTCTTTGCTTCCTCCTCCTGTCTTTTTCACTTTTCAGGTAGTGCTGGTAGGTTCATCCACAAATGAAAGGGATCAGATGCTGTTTATCAGCACAGACGAAGGTTCCTCCTTTCAGCGGCTGTCCATCTCCTTCATGCCGGACACTCTCATCTTCCACCCCAAGGAAGAAGACAAGCTCTTGGCCTACTGTAAAGATGGCAGGGTGGGTATTTTATCAACCTATGGAGCTTAAAGAATAACCAAGAAGACAAGAGTGATGTATGAGCAGCAATGCATTCAATTCAATTCATTTTATTTTGTACAGCCCAAAATCACAAATTGGCCTCAGAGAGCATTATAGTCTTCAAAATCCGTACACATCCTCTGTCCTGAAGCTAGGGCTGTCAAAATTGACACGCTAATCTGTGCCAAGATTAATGCGATTCAAATACTTTAATGCTTTGTTTACTTCCGGTGTGGACTGAACCCGTAAATTAAACCGCACTCTTATATATAAAGTGATTACTCGTTAATTGTTGGAATGCATTGATGCAGTAATCTAGTGTAGAAGTAAAAAATCCATGAACTCGTTTCTCTGCATCACTTTGAAGCTTTCAATATATTATGTAGTTGAAGTAAAATGTTCTAGTCTATGCAACCGGGTACAATGATCAATGTTGTCATTATAGCACTCAGGTCAAACAAGACAAGAAAAGTCCTTTGTCGGATGCGAGTAGAAGATCATTTGTATTTTCCACCAGTGCTGTTTCTGTGCTACAATACACTCTAAATCCTGACTGAAAATCCTTAAACAAACCTTTCTTATGTAGAAAGTCACACAACTGATTTGCCACTGCTTTCTCATGGATCTTAGAGAGGTAGGGAATAGTGATAGGTCAATAGTTGGTCAACACCTCTGTGTTCTTGCATTCTAAGGATTGAGGAATGGCCCTCGTGTCAAAGCATCAAGTTCAATATGGTTGCAATCAATACTATATAATCTCAGGAAAGACACTATAATAAAATACAGGTCTAATAAATAATAATAACATTAGAAATGAACTTGGTGAACAATGAAATGTAGTAGCATTGTTTAATGAACTGAGTTGATCCACATAGACCAAGGACCGGATCCGGCCTAGGGAGGGTCCAGTGCAGCCTGCCGGATGACTTAAGACAAAAGACATCAACTGCATTTCTTTAAAAGTAGCTGCTATTCCTTAAAAAGTCCACTGAGGGTCGCACTCTGTGAGCGAGCGCCTGCCAGGAGGATCGACGACAGCGTTCCTCCAGGCAGAAAATGACGGCGTGCAACCTCCCCCCGTCGACCAGACCATCCGCATGCATGCACCCCCCCCCCAGTGTGTGGCCCCTGATATAGACTGAATGTATCCTCTTTTTCAACGTATATCTTATAATTGAGCACAAGGTTAGGCTTCTTAATGTAATGCTTTATACTTATATTCCCTGTCTAATTGTGGTGCTTTGTCTTACTTTGTATCCAGCTCTTTGCTTCGATGGACCTGGGCCGCACGTGGACTTTGCTTCAGGAGCGTGTGAACAAGGACAAATTCTTCTGGTAATTTGTCATCATCGGCAAATAAGGATTTCAAGACTTATGTTGTAACAAATGGGTCAGCAGACCTAATACATAGTGTTCTAAGAATCAAATTATAAACAAGTAGAACAGTAATGCCAAGTGTACAGTAATGTGGTATTGTGAAAATTGACTTAAAGATTATAAAAACGGAAGTCTCCTAAGAATGACAAAATCTTGCAAAAACTCTCTTTGGAAACGGCTGTAAATGTAGCAGTGTGCTGCTTGGAAATGGCTGGTTAAAGAGGAGGTGGTTAACATTGCAGTTTTACCTCTATTTCTGATTCAATTTATTATCCATGGTCATCCATGGTATACTGATGGATTGAGTTATTCTTCCAGGTCAGTATCTGATGTGGATATGGACCCTGATCTGGTGCACATGGAAATGCAAGACACAAGTGGAGGTATTGTGATTTTACATGCACTATTTGTATGGTAACTCATGATACTGTTGTGGGTCTGGTAAGAAAAAACACAGTTAGAATTCAAACTGGCATTACTGATTAGAATACAATTGATTGGTGTATTTACTCACAAAGGCAAAGAAAAGGTGTGAAACTTTGTCACACATACCACCCAACCATGAGAAGTCAATTAGGCCAATAAAATGTAAACCCTATGGTGGGTTATAAGCAAATGGATCAATGTATACCAATGTGGTAAATAATAAAGACTGATAAGTAGAAGGTTCATTCCAAAAGAGCTTTTAAAGAGCTATGACAGAGAAGATTCACAAGGAGGCGAAACTTACCAAAAACCTATTGAGATGGTTGGCAAAAGGGTTAGGTAGAAGGGATGTCAGCAAATTGCCCATCACGCCAACGTTGTTTGCAGCTGCAGCTGGCTTAAAAGCACCCTATTTTGGTCAAAACAGTTCAGCATAGCCCCAGAATTAGGGGCTATGCTGCTGCGGCAATTAGGTTTTGTAGAAGTGCAGTGATGTGTGCTGTGTTATATACTAAGAGTTGACTTGTAGACTTGTCCCGATTGGCCAGCTAAACCTATGCAAAATCATATTTGTCAAAATGTGGCTCTGGGTAGTAGGAGGCGATTACCCATCGAGTCTAATAGAGGGCAATCAGTTCTTTGCGTTCTCAACTACATAATTATCTTCGATGATTGTGAGTCGATTAAAACTGTGAAACATCTGCCACAGAGCAGGGAGACAAACGAGCGACCTGCTAGAAGGAACAAGTTTTGTCAATACAGGCGGGTCGTGGGCAAGGAGGGAGGACTCAGACCGGTGGCTGGGGGCCAAAACTGCGCAGTGGGGAGTTAAAAATTGTAAACTGACTAAATTGTGATGAGGGCGATTTATAAAGTCCATTCACCGGTGTTTCTCCCTGCACCATGATGTCCACTTCTGAACCACGTGTTTTAAGACGTGCTTTCAGACGTGAGAGCCTGTTCTGGCTAACTGAGTTAATCGGATCATTTTCAGGATAAGATGGCGTAGATCAGGCTTTTTGGTTCCCCGAAGCGGGTTTGGCTAAATCACCATAGCAACATATGGAGCGCCAGCGCAGGTTTATTTGAGCCAGCTGGATTACGGAAGAAAGGGAAGCTCTCTTCCTCATTGATGAAGGATCGATATCAGTTAGATTAACGTTTTAAACGAGAGACAGTTCTCCGACTTCACAAAGACCCGTTATGACATCACAATGATGTCCTGTATGAACCCTCATCGATGCTCAGGATTTTCCTGTTACGTGGTAAACACCACACTAAATCGATTGTCCCACAGACTGTCTCACACACTGTCTCTCATACTGTCTTTCATACTGTCTCACATAGCGTCTCTCATACTGTCTCATACACTGCCTCACACACTGTCTCTTCTGTCTCACACACTCTCATACTGTTTCATACGGTCTCTCATACTGTGCATGTTTGTACAGTGTTGCGATGCAGAGAACATCTGGAAAACCGCTGTATGTTTTGCTCTTATTTGGCGCTTAATGAATTTCTGGATCTTCTATGTTGATCAAATGTCTGATTATAAACAATATACAGGTGAAACTCGAAAAATTAGTAATTCAACTTAAAAGGTGAAACTAATATATTATATAGACTCATTACATGCAAAGTGAGATATTTCAAGCCTTTATTTGATATCATTTAGATGATTATGGCTATATAATCTGAAAGAGTTGAGATCATTATTTTCGCCAGCAACATCTCATTGGATGATGATGCATTCCATGAAGCCTCCTGCCAGTAGGCACATTTAAATAAATATAATCTGATTGAGTTATGAGGGACTTAAAATGAGCCTATGATGCCATGAAATGCCATGATTATATGATTCATTTAATTTAATTTTGTACAGCACATTATCAAAAAATTGTCTCAGAGGGCTTTACAGTCATGTGACAGCCTCTATCATCTGGTCGTCAGCAGAGGAAAACTACGCTCTTCATTTAAGTTTATTTGCCGTTGTACTGTTAAAAATCCTTGTTTCGGTGATTGACTCTTCCGCCTTCTAACATAAGACATAAGATTTTCCTGATGACTGACATCTGGACAGTTTGAGCGTAGATCAGCCTTTGAGGAACCGAGATTGCCAGACATCAATCATCTCGTTAATTTGAGCTGGATAATGGAACATTTGATCGACTTAGTTCAACCAAGTATGAGCAACAGGGCCCAGATGTCATGAAAGCTTAAGTTAATCCCTTAAATTTCCTTACTTTGTTATGCCAATTCAAATATAGTCATACACTGATGGCAAAGTGTATACACATGGAAGCCTTTTGGGGTTCAGTTTCCAGCCGATTGGACACCAGTTAATGGTAAATAGACTGTACCTGTAGTTGTGCATGGTTAGAGTGTGTTTGATTATTAGCTAGTAAGAAACCAAATTAAGAATAAATGATGTAAATATGATCAATCACAAAAAAAACAGAAACACTAAGACCAAGATGTCCAGCTATTATCACACAACACATGCACAAAGTTATCACAGAAAACGTTTCTTTAAAGTATATTATAGTTCATAAACTTCCAACAATACCAGTCAGGTTAATAATATTTGAACAACAACAACAACCGCTATACAACAACAATCCTACTATCCAATCAATATAAAAAACTATCGGGTTTTACAAGTACTAGAAGCCAAACGCATGACACACAAATAGATTACAGGCAAAGTGGGTTTAATCGATTGTCTGGGTTCATTTCTCTGAAAATGCCGTAGCTGCAGCCCTTCTGGCCAACTGGTACCTGTCTGCCATTGTGCAGCCAAGCCTGAAAGGCCTCCTCAGGCCCGTCCTCCCAATCTTGCCTCTCCAGGTTTTTTCATGAGCATTTGAAGTCACCCTGCAGAACTATGCAGTCCCTAGTCAGCCTACAATAAAGCTCTACCCAACCTCACTAGCTATCCCTGCATTGGTTGGCCCATAGATTTCTTTTGGCTATGCCGAGCAGGGCCTCCATGCCCTTGTCGGCATATTCCATGCCACGTTCTGGCTTCAGAAAGGGGCTTTGATTTACAAGGTGCAACAACTTGATTCAAGCTGATTCATCAATATTTACTGAATCAAGCTTGGTCTGGCCCCTCACCTCACCTCAATTCAATTCAATTTTGCATAGCCCTAAATTAAGTATTTAACTCAGGGAGCTTTAGAGTCTGTACACATGCAACATCTGCAATGCCGAAACACTCTCATCGGCACGGGAAAAACTGCCCTAGAAATGAAAAAACCCTTCAACAGGGAAAAAAAAAGGAATAAACCCTAGGGAGAGGTGGTATCCCTCTCCCAAGATGGACAGAATGCAATGGATGTCTACAGGATGTTTACAGAATGAACTACGTAAAAGATGTACGTTACGACAGAAATTATTTAAATATTGTGAGCAGTAAGGCAGGGCCGCTGCAGGAATAACAACCATCAGATCAAACCACCATCAGATATACACCCCACAGAAACCCTTGTAGGGGAAAAGTACTTCAGGAAAGAAGCAAATTCGGTAACATTGGTTTAGGATGACACTAATACAACGTCAAAGAATAAGCTAGCTCGAGAAATATCAAAAAGGATTTATTAACTAACAGACGCAAACACGGTTTAAAAGTGAATTTCACTATGCATAGTGTAATATTTCGTGTAATAGAGAATCTCCTTCCCCACAGTCAATTCCAACATCAAAGTATGGATCTCCGAAGACTCTGAAGATTCCCCGCAGGGTGTCTTTCTTTTTGCATTTGTCGGGGTGTGTTCATTATTTTTACAGTCTTTTGCGATTTGCTGCACATCCAAAAGTCACCGCTTCCATTGTCCACACCCAGGCATTTTATTACCTTCCTCACTGGCTCCATCTGGTGACCGAACCTGGAATCCCTCGATCACCTATTCAAACCCTAAGCTCATCAATATCACAAAATATGAATTGAATTGATTACACCTAATCACCTAATATTCAAGTAAACACAGTACGGCATGCATTATATCATCATTATCATCTAATGCACTCTACTCATAACATGTCCCATCATCATTATATTTCATAACATCATAAACCTTATATTTAACTAATTTGATGAAACACAAAATCAAACAGTTGACACAGAGTCCTTCAATCTGCACACATGCAACATCCCCAGTCCAATTTTTTACCGCTAGGCGTGCTTTTCTGCTTGAATTCCTAACAATAACAGCAGCAGGTGTCAGCAGGGCCATGGCACGAGGCAGGTGCAGATATAACTATGATTCATGGAAACCTGGGAGTAGAAAAAGCACAAAAACTTTGTGGAAGAAGCCGATTCAGTGATGTGCATTAATGAAATGTGATATTCACACGGACGCACCTGCGACCACATTGGATCCCTTACCCAGAGTCATTGGCCCCCATCACCAAAGATCACTTGCTGTGGTACCACTATTTTACTTGTCCCTGTGCAATCCTGTTTAAATAAATGTATGGTATAAAAAGCATCAAAAATATATGGGAATTTTCCTCTCATTCTTGATTCCTTTATCCATCACTGTTTTCACATAACATAGCTTGCACGTTCTGAGAATTCAGTAAATTGTTATAGAAATAATGTACATCCTAACGTAATGTAAAATGCAATGTATTGCCACATATTACTTGTGAACCTTCACAAATATGTGGCCAACATTTCTTATTAATTCATATTTTGTACATAAAAGCAACTTGTTTTTTTGTTTGTGTGCCGCTGCAGGTCATCTGTACGTTACCTGTCTCATCCAAAACTGTTCGGACAAAATGGTTAAGGCTCAGTTTCTTGGAAAAATAGACCACAACTCACTGCTGGTGAAGGACGACTACATATTTGTCAAGGTAAACATCTCTATAAAACGATGAGGTGAAAGGTATAACAATTTATTAGATAATTATTTCAGTGAAACAAAAAAAAGGTTTCTGATTCTGGTCTTTTTTTCTTTTCCTAAATATTAAAAGCAATTTTCTCTTGAATGTAGAGGTATGTACTTCCATGGACTCGCTAACTGCCTATTTCTGCCAGTAATTATTATGGCATTATGACATTCACATTGAGAAGATACGACATAATATTTGTTTTAGAAAGCCAGACATGTGTGTCGCATTGCTAGTCAATGGGACATTCTGGGCACTCCAACTTCAAGGGGGCGCTAGAGAGTTATTTTAAAATACACAAATATGACACCTTTTTCAGGACATATGCCTCACATTGAGTTTTCAATTAGAGCAAGTAGCCTTAAAATGCTCCTAATATTTTAAAATAAATGGAGTAATTAAAAATCTACCATTTCAATTGCTCTGAGGATAAGACAAGCTACGGTCAAAAGTGTGGTGTAAATTATTTATTGAAAAAGTTTGTCTCGTTGAGATTATGTTTTTTTTCTTTCAGGTCACCTCAGGGAATCCTACCAAGCACTTTGTCTCCTATCGGCGCAACGAGTTTGTCCAGATGAGGTTTCCCAAGTATGCCTTGCCAAAGGTAAAGCAGACAAAAGATAATTTGTTCACTGCTGATTTGACTTCAAACTAAACCGTTTTGTGTGCTGTTCATATTTTTGTAAATATGAGAATATATAGAACAAATGAATGCACCATTCAGTAGAAGTAACAGTGTTTTCTTCTTGTATACTTCTTTTAGAGCCTTTACGATTCTGGACAACAAATTATGTCATGACGTTTTTGGTGCAGACAGGATGGCTGATGGTTGTCTGTGTTGTTGAAGGAATGGACAAATATGCAGCCCTCCAGCGCTCTTAAATGAGTGTCTCATATAGAGCGGAGCATCTTGGTAGCTGAATGGTTAGCATTATGCTGGTTAGATTGGAGCCAGGGACCAAACATGTCATATCTGCCCTGCTCTTCTCAAAAGGCACCAAGTGGTGGTTGAGAACACTAATGGTAGCACCGTCCACCTTATTAATAGAGGCACTGGCTGGATTTGAATTGTCAGAGACAATGTCAGAGGGTTCCTGGAGAAAGAATGGTGCATGTTGTAAAGCCCTCTGAAGAAAATTGTAATCTGTCATTTGGGGCTATAAAAAAATCATTTGAATTGCATGCCACATTGTTTACACATACTCACTGTAGTCAATGTAAATGCATAGAAAGTATTAAAGAGGAAACAAAGTATTTGTAATGACTGACTTTTTGCTCTCCCACGTCTTCTCTCTCATTACACCCCCTATATCTGCCCCCAGGATGTTCAGATAGTGAGTACAGATGGGAACCAGGTCTTCCTCGCCCTCCAGGAGTGGTACCAGTCAGACACATATAACTTGTACCAGTCTGATCCCCAGGGCATCTACTACTCCATTGTCTTGGAAAATGTTCGCAGCACCAAGCAGCCAGAGGAGAATGTCCTCCTTGATATACTTGAGGTGAGTTGTGGTAAAGCGACGAGTACCTTCAGGGGGAGGGAGGCTTCTTAATCAGATACCTGAACAAGTTCAAATGGCTTCTTTCGCTGCAGAGGAGCAGGGATTCCACTCTCAACTCTTGCCAGCAAGATTACAATTGGGGTAGGTATTGTGTTTTATTTGTAGTGGTTCTGGGGCAGAGAAGAGACTCGAGAGCAGAGATAGAAACAGGAGAAGAGTTGAGGTAGAATGCAAGGTCTTTGTTAGAAAGCCAGCTGTCATACACAAGTAGTTGATCCGTATAGGCAAGTAGGCTTCTCATTTTTGTTGTTAAATATTTCAGATCATCTAACCAATTTTGATATTAGACAAAGATAGTTTTCTAATGATCTAATTTATTAAGGAAAAGGCTCTCTCTGTGGTTCTTTGCAGTCCCCAAATCTTAAAAATGTCTTGCTTGCTTTCTTGCCATTTCCAGACTTGTTCTCTCATCTGTTCTTAATAATAATACTTTAGTTTCATACAGCACTTTTGAAAATACCCAAAGATGTTTTACATAGGGAAAGGAAAAACAGAACAAAACCATATAACAAGCGTTCTTAAACGTTCTTGAATTTCTGTAGATCAGCAGGTTCTATTTAAGTTATTTCTTAATTCAACATTGGCACTAATCTAGTTGTGGATAGTGAAATTGAACTCAGCTTTTCTAAATATGTTGTAAATCCCAATTTGCATTTTTGATTTACTCTGGTTATTTTAATTTAATGTAAAAATGAATTTGATGAAGAAACCCGGAAGGGGGCGAAATAGTCTTACAGTGCCGTGAAAAAGTAACGGGATGTCACATTATTGTCCTGGGGCGTTCACATCTCATGCCGGTCTGTAATTTCGAATCTCAAGTCAGGATGTTTTCTAATGCTCCTCTATGTACATGCACAAGTTGGCATGAGGATTTTTGCCATCTTAAATTTCCTGAAGATATACAGCCATTCTTGAGCTTTCTTCACTAGAATTGAGATATGAAAACCACGTCAGGTTGTCTGTGATGCTAAATCCCAGGAACTTAAAGCTATAAACTTCCTCCAACTTTGCTCCATTGATTTAGACAGCGGTGTTTGTCTTCTCCTGCTTTTGTCTAAAATGTATATGTGTGTAAATATATATGACACATATTGCTGTCAGTAGTTTAAAAAATTGACTAATTAATCTCACATTTTGAAATTCCTTAATCTAAATTAATAGTGATTGAAAGTTTTCTTCAACTAAATTAACATGTAAGCACTTCAGACAGCATGTATTTAGTTGTTTAACACAAAACTACACACATTTGATCATCTCGCAGGCAGAATTCCACCAGGTGGAACATGTTGACCTAGCGAGTCTTCTCTCTGTCCTTGTGCAGTTTGCTTGCACTCAGCTCGCCATCATGACATTAAACATTTTCCAAACCACTGTCTGTTAAGGCAACAGTGAATATCCTTTGCAGACTGCGTGCCACGCAGAGTAGATGTTGAGATGAAAAGTAGCCTAGCAGCTTCCAACATGAGCACTAATGTGGTCCGTCTGCCACTCACCCGTCTGTTTGACACGTCGGGAAATTCTTCTGCACAGTTCTCCGCTGTATATCGGCCCTCTTTTTTTAAACTTCCAATGCAAAAAGCTCTCTCCATCTCCAACTACCGTCTCGGTCTCTCCGATCTAACTGACTGCAGCACGCGGTGGTTTTGTGTCAGGATCGACGCATACCCAAAGTAAATAAAGTCTCATTAACTGCGCTAAAATGACGCGTTCATTTTGACAGCCGCAATATGAATATATTTAAATTACCCTAACCCTAAAGTTTCCCAAGATGCAAACAACCGAATAAATAAAACATATTACAGTAAAAACCTTAACTTGTGGTTTAATCAAAGCTTCATATGGTCACATTAAATGAGTATTTGAGGTCTGTTTTGCAAAGTTAACTCTAGTTGTTCCACTTTGTTCCCTAGGTGCGTGGAATAAAAGGGGTCTTTCTTGCCAATCAGAAGATTAATGGGAAAGTGACAACTCTCATCACCTATAACAAAGGACAAAACTGGGAACCGTTGGTCCCACCTACGACTGACATGAACGGCAAGCCACTCAGCTGCAAAGCAGTAAGTAGTGACCTCAAAGAAACTTCCCTGAATCTGTATTTGATCTTTCTGCCGGTGTTTACTTTTAGATACAGCCAGTATTAGGCTATTTGATAGTGAAACAGTCGAGCCAATGTGCTGTGGCATAACTATCCTAACAATAAAATCACTCAAAAGTTTTCATTTTGTAGCCGGACTGTCACCTTCACCTCCACCTTCGCTGGGCAGACAACCCCTACGTGTCTGGGACAGTCCACACCAAAGACTCAGCTCCAGGTCTCATCATGGGTGCAGGTGAGGTATTTTTATTTAATTGACTGTTGGACCTGATATTCATGTGTGTTTTTTCCAAGTCCCATAAATTTGATTCATGTATCCAAATACAACAAATCAAAAGTTCGAGAGGCTTTAGAATTTGTACAACAAATAAGGGGGTAAAGGGCGCATGGAGAAGGTACCGCAAAGTTTGCGGTTTGAACCCTGGCTGCTCCATGTCAAAGTGTCCCTGAGCATGACACCCAGCCCCTAACTACTCCCCAGGCACTTGCACACCACGCCTCCAACACGCAACATGAGTAGATGTTCTTAATACATTTTTTGATTCTTGACCTTTTCTTCAGGTAACCTTGGCTCCAAACTCGTAGAGTACAAGGAAGAGATGTACATTACTTCAGACTGCGGAAAGACATGGCGACAGGTACACCCTGCTAGTTCTTCATATTTTTAAAGATCATTCCATTCAATTCAATTTAACCACAAACCTTTTTATTTGACTTCTAAGGTTTTTGAGGAGGAGCATCACATTCTGTACCTAGACCATGGTGGGGTAATTGTTGCCATCAAGGACACCTCTATTCCTCTCAAGATACTCAAGTAAGATTACTATTACAGTGAGTCTGTTAATACCAATCCCTACTACTGTGACACCCTCAACATTAAAGCTTGTTCAATGAAAACTCCCCATTCTGATTACATATCATCCTAAAGGTTATTCGATCATTTGGACATATTTTGATGTTGATCACATGAATAATGTATGGAGAAGTTTCTTTAGTTAAAGTCATGTAAAATGGGTGCCATGCCACACGATAAGGGGCGTGCATTAGTTAAATTCCCTGGGAGTTACTTCTTTGTAATAAATGCCTCGTCATTACAGACTATTCTTTTTGTAAAACAAAGATGAGTCCAAATGAAGAGACTTTCATCAATGTGTTACTTGTGAACACTTTTTTCGGCAGGTTTAGTATTGATGAAGGACGAACGTGGACCATTCACAACTTCACCAGCACCTCTGTGTTTGTCGATGGTCTCCTCAGTGAGCCAGGAGATGAGACCCTGGTTATGACGTGAGTAGAATCCCAATTCCAAAAGAAACAAGAATGATCAATTTTAGGACCACTGTCATAATAATTAAATTAAAGTCTGTAATCTTTGTTGAAATCGTCGGGGACCCAGCCCAGGTCGACTGCGACGTAGTCCAGGGGACCCAATATTACTTAAAGATAAAAAATAATATTGCAAGCTGGCGAGCTAATTTAACAGCAACCAGAAGATACCACAAAATATGTCTGTCTACTGTCTAAGCTACAGTAGCTAAATGTTACCACACATAGTTCTCCTCTTCAGCCTGATGCTTTCTTTTGGCTCCCTTAAATAAAAAAGAAAAGCTTAATTATATTATAAAACAAAAGGGGCGAAGCGACCAAGTTCGGGTTATTTTTGAATTTATTCTCAACTTTTGTAATGTTACTGGACTTAGAGGGGGATGTTTCAGGTTCATAACTTGAGCTCACTTTTCTGTTCATAATATGAAGTATAAATCTCTTAAATCATCTAGTCTTCATCTAATGCTGACTTACGGAAAGGGTTGGAAATCGCTAAACCTCACAGACTTTGTGTGGCCGCGCCTCAGTCTGTGAGCGTAGAGATTGGGATTGGGCCTCAGTGTTTACACAGAGTGTGCTTATTCAGTGATATGCAAATAACTCTTTACATCAAGTTGAGTCATTTGTGTTATGATAACATGTTATAATGTGAACGACAGGTTTAATTAAAGACTTAAATTGGTAAGCACAGTCTACATTACAGTCATACTGTCCATAAGTCCATGAATCAAACGCAGATTCGAAGAACAAAACTACTTCATTAATACAGAGATAAACAATAAACCTCTGGATGTTCCATATTGATCAAATGCTTGATTATAAACAATATATATAGATATATACGGATTTGCCCATACACAGATTCTCACACTTACATAATAAAACTAGTTCTATATGGTCATCTACACATACATATGCTCATACATATGATACATTATCTGATATAGTACATATATAACTATTCATTTGTATCAATTCAATTAGACTCTTTGAGCTTGTTTTTATCTACTTATTCTGAAAAGGTTGAGATAATTATTCTTATTGGATGACGATGCATTCCATGAAGCCTCCTGCCAGCAGGCACATTTAAAGAAATATAATCTGATTGAAGAGTGATGAGCCTATACATTTTCCCAACACTTACGCACACGGGCGGTGTCATTTATTGCCATGATTATATAATTTATTTAATTTCATTTTAGAGAGACAGAGGATCTCTTCCATGGGATAGAGAGACTGCCATTTACATACAGAATGAACAATGTAAACGATGTACAAAACATTCTATTCATCCGACGGAAATTATTCAAATACCCATCTCCTCGTATGCGTTCATGATCTGCTCGTCAGCAGAGAAAAAAAAACGCTCTTCCTTTAAGTTTATTTGCCGTTGTACTGTTAAAAAATCCTTGTTTCGTTGATAGACTCTTCCGCCTTCTAATGCCAGACGTTCACGCACGATTTTTCCTGATGACTGACATCTAGTTCAAACTAACGAGACGGTTTGAGCGCGGCTCAGCCTTCGGGGAACCGAGATAGCCTGATGTCAATCATCTCGTTTAATAGAGCTGGATAATGGGACAGTTGATCGACTTAGCTGAAGCGTGTACGAGGAGCAGATTGGATTTAACATTTCTGATTATGGTTGTGTCACACAGCTTTCCACATTCGGATGTGTTTTAATTTTGTGTCCGTCTCGTGTGTGTGAAGTGTGTTTGGGCACATAAGCTACAGGTCAGACTGGGAGCTGGTCAAAGTGGACTTCAGGCAGTCTTTCTCCCATCAGTGTACAGAGTCTGAATATGAGCTCTGGAAACTCACTGACCTGCAGGTAATGCAAAAATACAAATTCACACATAGCTTCAGTATCACTAAAGTGTGTTGTTTGAAACTGAATTGTCATTTCCCTATCATCACCGTCAGGGGGAAAAGTGCATTATGGGCCTGGAGCGAAGTTTCAGGAAAAGGAAGGACACAGCGTTCTGTGTCAAAGGAAAGAGCTACACATCAGCGCTTGACACTAAACCATGTCAATGCACAGATAGAGACTTCAACTGGTGAGCACTCCACGGATATAGAAAACAATCATTCAATATTGGAAATATTTTGGAAATGAATGAAGCACAAATAAATGTTTCAACACATAATATACTGTGTTACAACTTAATAAATAATAGAGGGAACAATTAAGGATCAGAAGCCATTTATTGCCATATATCTTACACATAGAGGGATTTAACTTGGTGCATTGGTGCAATAAAAGAATAAAAAATAAGAAAAAATGTATTAACAACATAAAGTTTATTAACAAGATAAACAATATATAATATATTGTCTATCAAGTGTCTAACATAATGCTGAAAAAAGTGATATAAGCTGAGGTAATATTATTATAATATTAATAAAAGCCTCAACCTCATCCATTCTTAGTTATATCATGTGTCATTGAAATTAATAATAATAATAATACATTTGCACCTAATATACAGCGCATATGCAAAATATCTGTGATGTGCATTCAAGTTTACATGAAAATATTGAAATGTTAAATTTGCGGGTGTCACTAATATTTGTATTCTTCTTCTATCATATCTGTGTATTTGTGGTGTATGTGTGCAGTGACTATGGTTTTGAACGATCTCCAACGGAAGGCAATCACTGCTTGGCTGACTTCTGGCATGATCCAGATTCACCACCTGAAGATTGCCATCTAAGACAAACCTATACGCCCAGCACTGGGTCCGTGCATGTGCACAAATGTCTTCATCACTCAAACATGTATACACCCACACACATACCATACACACATGGAGCTATTTTTTCCAGGAGTGAGATGAGCATTGATTCTCATATGTAAGCTCTCATCACCGAGCTGTTTTCAAAGTCTTGACAATGCATACATAGCTAAACCTTGTCTATAGAGCTTAATTACGCTTTTACAGAGGATAAAAAACATAATCATGTTTCCAAAAATGTTGATTTGAAAATACATGCATACCTCTGTACACCTTCACACTTTAACAATTACATTATCCTGTTGTGTTTCAGCTACAGGAAGGTTATATCTAACATGTGTGAAGGAGGGCTTAACAAGCAGCACAGTATCAAACACCACAGTTGCCCTCTTTTGCCCCCGAAAGGACTGCGGGTCAGCATCAAAGGTCAGATGATGGCTGTTGCTCCTGGCGATGACATCACATTCATTGTCCACCAGGACGAGGTAGGATGAAATGTTTCGCATGTTTATCCTTTCCTTCCTTCTTTTCAATTTCAACCGGATAAAAGTCGGCACTTGTTTCTACCAGGGTGACACCAGCAGCACTCGGTACCAGGTGGACCTCGGCGACGGGGTTTGGGCCATCTACCAGAACCTGACAGTGACTGATGAGCCCATCCAACATCGTTACAACAATCCAGGCATTTACAAAGTCACTGTGAAGGCCGAGAACATGGCAGGGAAAGATGAGGCCACCATGTTCATCCAGGTCACAGGTCAGCCTACCAAACAGTCACTCAATGTGTATATTTTGTGTTTTTGGTTATACCAGAGGGAAAGTCCAGGTCAAGGCAGAATACAAATCCCTAAACTGATAGAGGAATGTGGAGTTCGGGGGCAAATCACTTCGGCAAATTTTAAAAATACGAATGGGTACATTCCATATTTCAAAAACACAAATATTAAAGATTGGCATGTTTTAATATGTATCATTATTATTAAAAATGTTTGCTCAAAGAAGAGCGCTAAGAGGGGGCCCACCCCCTATGACCCTCTATTGGCCAGCCTCCACTGCATAGGACCATAAATACCTCAGACTGCCTGTATTAAGACTGCTTCTTTTCAAATAACATTGTGTCAGCTTGGCTGGGATCTTAGTCCACTGGGGACTGAAATGTCTCGGTCAGTCACCTATCACAGCCAGCATGTAAAACTGGTTTCGTGATTGACACAGCAGCGATAGGGGCGGGACCTTGTAGCTAGAGAGAGCTCTTCTGTGTCGCCGTATGTGTGGTTTCTGACATAAAGACAAGATCTTCAGCCTCCAAGAATCCATTCGCTACAATAAGTTAGATTCATGTTAATGTGTATTTAAAGATATTTATGGTAAATGGACTGTACTTGTATTGCGCTTTTTTAGCGGTTTAAGACTTCCTGTCATCATTCACCCATTCACACTGTCCATCAGTAACTAACATTTACACACTATAGTCACAGCTATAGGAGCAATGTTGGGGTTAAACATTTCCCAAAATACTCTTACAGCTCCCTTGCAGAAAGTGCACCTGGAGGTGGTACCCATCACTGGGAGAAACCATGAGGTTAACCTGACAGCAATAGTCCTTCCTACTGAGGCCAACCTGTCTGTCTTCTACTGGTGGATTGGAGATAACCAGAGGGTAAAGGACACACACACTTCTTCTTATACATTTTTACCAAGATTTCATTTTATGAAGTTCTCCAAAAAACACTTCAGCTTTCAGAATTGTTAATGAAAAATCTTAGTAAAACATATGCTCTTTATATGCATTAGATCAGTGGACACCAACATTTTTTAAGTCCAACATCACAGACCTGCGCCTTGTTGGCAGGCAAGATCCACCTATTGAAGCGTTGAGAGAAACAGACTTTACTTTTTTATTTAGCCTAATTGTAATAGAATCAGATAAAACACGTTGGTCCAGCTTTCAAATTGATGTGACCAAGAACACACTACATTAAACATTACTTAATATAAAAAGGGAAAAGATTTTTACCCGCACACAAAATGAACAAGAATAAACACTTTTCCTATGAGCAGGCTGGATGAACTAACAATATTAACTTTTTTTTTTTTTTTTTTTATTAACTGAAGTTACAACAACAATGACAATATTCTCAGCCAGTGAAAATAATGTACCAACCTGTTGTCACTTTCCCTCTAGCCTACACTGACTCTGCAGAACAGCCTTTGGACTCGTTTCCCAGAGACAGGCGAGGTTTCAGTCACTGTCCAAGCTTCTAATGGCCGGTCTATGGTACAGGACACCAGGACAGTCCGAGTCTACGGTAACAATGACATTTGAAAGAATTACACAGTTGTGGGAGTGCAGATATTGACAGAATATAGGAATGAAACTACAATAATTAAATGAATGTTTTCATTTTCTCTGGCAGTTACTTGTTATAGTCTAACGACTGAATACTTTCAATGCATACATTTTGCGTCAAGATAAAGTTAGCAAAGTTCTGTTGTTTTTTTCAAAATAGAATAGAATATACTTTTATTGTCCCCTGGGGGAAATTTGTTATGGACTCAAAAGTGCTTAGTGCCATCGCTGCCATTACAGACAATAAAATACACAAAACTACATGTACTCAAATATAAATAGTATATTTATAATTAAATACAGCACACAGGGTTATTGCACATACCTCAGGCCTATCTCATACAACTTCTAATTTTGATTTTAATGGAAACTGGTACAAAGGAGTATTTAAACCGGTTCAATCTAGTTTTAGGTATTCTGTACCTTCTACCAGAAGGCAAGAGTTCGTATTCTGTTCGAAGGATGTGGGGCGGGTCCGACAGAACTCTCTGCGCCTGCCTAAGTACAGACTGCTCGTAGATGGACTGAAGGGAGAGCTTTTCAGTCCTCCCCATCACCTTCATAGCAGTCTGTACCAACTTTGATTTTGACTGTGTGGAGAGATTGCCCGAACCACGCTGTCATTCCATACCTAATGACACTTTCTATCACTGCCTGATGAAATAAAAACATACAACATGTTCTGACTGACACCAAACACCCGTAGTCTGCGTAAAAAAATACAGTCTCTGCTGTAATTGGGAACATACATAGTCTACATGGTCACTCCAGCTTAAGCGGTTATCCAGGTGGATACCCAGATACCTGTTTGAAGTGACCTGTTTGATATCCTCCCCATTAATGGTCAAAGGGGTCAGATCCCCCACCGACCGAGGGTCAAGCACCATCTCCTCTAGTTTTTTTGTGTTAATTGTAAGATGGTTATTGTCACACCACAAAACAAATGTGTTAACCTCCATAAAGTACAGCGATGGATCTGAGTTCTGGTGAAGCAGACTAAGAATGGCAGTGTCATCAGAAAATTTAAAAAACAAGTTGCCCGGGAGATTATTGGTGCAGTCGTTAGTATAAAATGGTGAACAGGACGGGTGAACTTACACAACCCTGAGTCACACCTGTACTGATGCATTTAGATTCATAAAGCGAGTCGTTAATCCTAACAATTTGAGTTCTCTCTGTTAAAAAAGAATAAAAAGATTTAATAATAGAAGGGTTAACATTCATCCGAATCAGTTTCTGTAAAAGCAGATGAGGCTGTAATGTATTAAAAAAGCAGAGCTAAAATCAATGAACAAAAGGCGTGCATAAGCGTTGGGATCCTCCAGGTGTTTAAGAGTAAGGTGGGTGATGCTATTAATTGCATCCTCTGTACCCCTCCGCTGCCTATATGCAAACTGGAGTGGATCTAGTTCTGTGTTTACTTCGGCTTTCAGTACAGCTACCATGTATTTTTCAAAACATTTCATGCCAACAGGCATTAAAGCCACCGGTCTATAATCGTTGTTTTCAGGGTTTCTTAGGAATGGGAACAAGGATGGATTTTTTCCAGAGGGCAGGGACCAGATTGGGATCTACAGACCTCTGAAACACAGGCCACCATGCAGGGGTTAACTCTGCAGCAACGGTTTTAAGGAGGAAAGCAGAAATGCCATCCGGGCCTGCAGATTTCTTTTTACATACATGGCCAAAGATTGACTGAATAATGAGGGGATCAACATGACTGTAATACATGATTGCATTCCAAAGAAAAATCCTGTGTATCAAACCTCAAAAAGAAATCATTCAGTTCTTCTGCTTTACTCTGCTCGTCATATGTTGTGAGGCCCTTTTGAAGTGAAATGTGCTTTATAAATGAATAACTATTCTTACACTTTTGATGATTGATTCTGCGAGTTTTAAATTACTGTGATGATTGCCAGTTAATCTATCGTTTTGTCCCATCCAAGATAACTTCCAGGTCATCCCTCTGAGTTTCAGCACAAGCCTGGACAACTTCAACCCCAACATTCCAGATTGGAGAGAGGACATCAGTCAGCTGGTCACCAAAATACTTGTTAAGGTAGGATCCAAGGAATAAGTACAAAAAACGCTTTTCTTAAGCAGGTTGTAGTCATGAAAAAATCTATAAAGTAATGGGAATAGCAGAGAATGTAAATGTCTTCTATAGGCCTTACATGGAGACATTAAACGCTAATTATAAACAGTATGGAAATAAATTATTTGAGGACATTTAAGAGTCTACATCAGCTGTAAAGTCTGAAATGTGGCTGCTGCATCTTTTGTTGCATTTAAAATCACAATGAAAATTTTGAGATGCTGTTTTTTATCTTTTATATCTATTATAAAGGATGACATTGTTTACATGTACTGCAGTGTTCATGGGTAATTACTTGTGGGTTTCAATACAATGAGCCCTTTCAGATTACCCACTCATTGATTCATTTTCTTTTTTAAATATGGATATTGTTCTCGCTTACCTTTGCCCATTTAATCTCAGACCACAAGTATTCCTTTGGAGTCACTGGCTACGGTGGTGAAGCCAGGCCTCCCCACCACTGCTGACTTGTATGTCCTGCCACTGGACAGGGAACCAGCTAAGATGAACACGTTTACAGATAAGGTACATACACATCAGCACATCATTCCAGGAAAGCATATCAAAAAAATACATTCTTGCCCTTCAAATGAAGCTGCAGGATAGGGAGCCCTTCCTTTTCAACATACATTCACTGTACAAGAAACCAAACAGACTAAAAGTTGCTGATGGTGGATAACCTACTTCCTATATGACAGGAAGTAGCATTTCAAGCTAGGGAATTGGATGTTCTTATTTAATAACAGCTGTACCTGGCAATGATTCTGCTTAATCCCCACATGGGATGGACCATCTAGTGACCTGGAAGTTACAAATTAATCAACCAATCAATGAAATGTCTTCTATAGGCAAATATACTGTAACATAAATATTAATATAAAACAGTTTCTGATCTTAGTGCTGACATAAAATCATATTGGCATGTAATGTAAAAAGGGTCTCTCCAATCACTCTAATAAAACTCACGATACGTGGAACAGCTCATTCTACTCAAAATTAGCTTGTACTTGATTTGGAATCAGTTCATAAAAATGATTTGGTCCTCATTTACCCAATTAGCAGAAAGCGGGCTAAATGATCAGATTAGCCTGATAAGCACCGGTTTATTCTCTGCACTGTCAATAGACACCACAACACATTGACCTGGTGATAATTGTGCTGCTTTCACTGATAAACAGCAGTGCGACGGCTACTTTATGTATTGACACAACCCATGGACGCACACCTTATATTTAGAAGTCGAAAAGGACATAAATGCTTAAGCTCTATGTCTTTACAGCATTAACACAGTCTATTGTCTTAAATATGATGGAGGGGGGGGAGTTGTAGGATTAGTTGTAATGTGTCTGCTTATTTTAGTATATGCCAATCATTTTGTATTTTCTTATCCATAGCGCATTCCACTTATCATACAAGCCTTCAACGGCAACAATGTCAGCTTTGTTGTGCGTGGAGGTGTACGAGTGCTGGTGATGCTAGCTGACCCGAACGCGGGTAAGGTGTATTCCTTTTTTTGAATTGCTTACCATATAGTACCAATATTGCTCAATTAATCAGTTCAGCCTATATCAACAGTTTTGTAATTAGAACAACTTTTCTTATATTGCAACTATTGTGCATTTTACTGATTTGTTTTTGTGTACTTCATTTTCCTAGGCTACCATGCAACATTTGGAAGTCCAGGTTTTTGGACTCTAGCAGTGACTTTTGCAATCAGCATCATTGCCACCGGTTCCTTCATCCTTTACAAGTTCAAAAGGTACTCCATATTAATGATTTGTCATGTAAAAATATCAAATAATAAAATCCTTGAATTAGAAAGATCCCCTCCTAAATTTGATAATTTTTGTCAAACGCTCTAAACACTACTCAACAGAATGGCAAATAAATAATAAATCAAATCCATCTTAATCTTATAAACTCAGCACTGACATCAGTTAATTGCGCAAATAGGCCCATTTTGTTATAACAACAATATCAGAATAATTTACTACTAATAAAGCACTAGGACGCATGCAGAGGCACTTACTTAAGGCACGTATAAAGCATCACGCAATACACATATTCAAGCTGATAAATATGTCCAACTAAAATAACTCAAACTATCATCCAGCCACAAGCCGCAGGCTAGGCATTTGATCACAACAGAACAGTTTGTTATGGGCAATAACAGAGAAACCTGGCAGGGGGAGGATTGGGAGGAACGGTCTATGAGCTCTCGCTATTGGACTTCTGTGTTAGTCAAGGTCCGTCCATTTGAAAATAAGGTGACTCATAATACTTATCTCTGGTACCGAGTACACTTAGCTCTGTTCTGAGGGGAGCGGAGTTGTAAACTGATTTATTGATGTCTTTACACATGAGACATACCCTGTCCTGAAACCCTCACATCACCAAAGGATAGCTGCCCAAAAAAAATGAAAAACCCTTCAATGGGGAAAAAAGGGAAGAAACCTTAGGGAGAACGTCAGAGGAGGAATCCCTCTAACCAGGATGGACAGACTGCAATGGATGTTGTGTGTACAGAATCAACAATGTAAAAGATATACAATACATTCAATTCCTATGACAGAAACGATTCAAATATTGCAAGTAGTAAGCCAAGTGTACGGCAGGACCACTGCAGGGACAAACTCCTTAAAACAAACTTGGGGATAAAATAAGGAAGAAAACCATTAGAGAAGATAGTATAGTATAGATAGATAGATAGTATAATAGATAAAACATCTCTCCCAGGCTAAACATTGCATTATAGATGTCATGTGTACGGTGCTAATTGATATACAACATGATCGCATATATTTATAATTTCTACCACTCCGGGGGTGTTTTCTGCTGACAATCCTAACAGGACATGGAATCGAGTGGACCATGCTCAAAGCCTCCATGGTGGATGTAGCCACCAGGCGTTGTGGTTGGAAGGAATGGTGCACAAAGACCAGCCAAAACGTATTGCCAGGAGATGTTGCTCAATGCATTGTTGTTTAATATCAAAAACTTCAATGAAGACCATCAATCTCTATTTATTTATATCTCTATTTTTTTAATATATTTTTAATATGAGGGATTATAACAGTAGCTGTTTTCAACAGATTTATGACAAACTTCCTTTTCCGGATCATTAAATGCAGCCACCTCAGTGATTTAGTTCCTTAAGGTTAGACAGCAATGGATAATGCTATCGATGGCAAATAATGTCAATGTAATGCTGATTTTCAAGAGGCATGGTTACTTCAATTCACAATTTTAGCTAAGTGTGTTTCCATCCAATTACATCTGCCAATCAACACAAACAACAACAACCTGCAAATCATTGACACAAGTCATCTTGTTAGGACCCAAGACATTTCAACCTGAAGTAAAAAAAGATCTTTTTTTGGTTTAGTTGGTTCTCTGCCTCCGGTGTTCCGCCTGTATGATTGTCTGCCCCTTTATTTAATCCTCCTCTGTTTAAGGTTAGGGGTTACGGGTTTGTATTAATATCTTTTCAGATTTGGACTAAAACTTTTTCATTTAAAATGAATTTGAAGACTAAACTAGTTTGAGAAGTTATTTAAATGTGTGCGCAAAACATGACCATGTTTTTAAAAAATCTACAAATCCCACAGTCCTTGTCTTTGGACTGAGGATTCCTTTCCCCTGCTGTTTTTCAGGAAGCTCCCGGGTAGCCGCAACGTCTACGCTCAGATGCACAACGAGAAGGAGCAGGAGATGACCAGCCCTGTCAATCACAGCGAGGCCACCCAGCATATCATCCAGGGTGAGGAGTTCATTGACGATGACCTGGACTCGCAGACTCTAGGTAGGAGGTGGCACTGCCTTCCATTCCCTTTTAAGGACAACATGACATGATATATGCCACTGTCAAAACTACTGCCCCGTTAATTGATAGTTGGTGGCAGCAATTTGCCAAGAAAAAAAAAAAATACTCATGCTTGAATATGAAGGCAACGTTTTACTTTTACTATAACAATGTTTCCCTTCAGTGTGTCACTCATTCGTTACCATTGCTCACATGTATAGCTTTCATACAAGTCTCACCAGTAGTTCTCTGTTAAAGTTTTACTGACTTTATCCCTGTCCTTTGTCTCATTGCCGCTTGTCACCAGGCAGTCATTCCGGTGTTGTCCTGAGCATCAACTCCAGAGAACTCCACAGTTACTTGACCAGCTGATGGCTGCCATGGCAATGCAAACGAGCTAGACTAGCAGAGTTGGCGAAGAGACACAGGACTCCCCTCGGCCTCCCTCCTCTCTCCTCTACTTCTTCCTTTTTACCTTCACGCCATGGCCTCCAGAACCCTTCACCTCCAGCTATGATGTGATTTTGTTTTGTTTTTTATCTTTGAGGTGAAGGCTTGTTGCAGGATGTGGAGGCCTTGGATGGCAACACACTGATGACACTCGCTTATCTGAATTGAAAAGGAAAAAAATGTGTACGTTGTCTATCACTTACAGACACTCAACAACCGCGACTAACCAAACTGGTTTCCAGCTACATCAGTCTGAGAGGGTAGAGCCATCCAATACCAAGAGGTCATTGCCACTGAAATTAGGAAGTGTCCAAAAGTAGTGCACTACGATGATTTTTTCAAGCATTGAGAGTAGTATGCGTAACAATCAATTTTAAAAGAAACCATCTTAATTTTATTTCTTGTTTTATTCACTGCATCGCAATAATGGTCTCCAAACTGAAGGATACACTGGACAATTTGCATATGACAGTGTTAGCATGAAAACATTAGATGGCGTTGTTGCACTTAAAGTCACAGTGCAACAACGTGCAGTGCAACAGCCTGGAATATTCTATACTGTACGTCCACAGAGCAATGTTCCTTTTTTATCCCACGGCGTTCGTGTTCTTGTACTGTTTATCACTCACATTTCTAGGAGGTTTTTCAAGTGAACTTCAGAGACAAAAACCTTTTTGATAGAGCTCATCGTGTGGCCCATGGTGCTTCAGAAAAAAAATGTATCTGCACAGTAATACTTCCAGTTGTCAAGATTGATTTCTAAATTAGACTGTCCCTTCATTGTACTGCCCCAATCTTTCTGGGTCAGAGTTCAAAATGGACTCCCCTGGACCCAAATGCCCCTTTGAAGGAATGTCTAGCTCATGTATTTAACTTTATTAGCCTATATTAGGCAAAACCCACAGTGGAATGATGCCGGCTTTATGGTTTGTTGTACATGTTCCCTTTGACATGAGTGTGCGAGTGTTTTTAAAGTACTACCAAAATGCATTTTGGATCAAATATGTTTGCTCAGTTCCCTCCATTGTATCATGTATCCATTTATAGAATTTCTTTATTAAGTTATGTGCAAGATCATTTTATGGTCTTATTAACTGGAAATAGTTTCCCTTTCACGTAAAGACTCACACAGTGACTGTTTATGGATATATTTGATACACAACTTATTCAGCTTATGTAAACATTATGTAAACTGTTTTTCTTTGTCTGGTAATACTACGATGTAAGAATACTGTCGATATGAATCAAACAAAGCATCTTAACAAGTCCACAGACTTTCAATGAAAGGTTTCTAGCTGTAAAGCTCGTACAAATGCTACCTTTAACACCAATATCACCTACCTTTTTTTCTTTTCTTGATACATAGAGTAGTCACTTATAACACACACAGTCACACACACACGTTCTGATTTAACCCTTTTGTACATATTCTGCTTATGTTCTGAATTTGGTTGTGATAAGTGGTCATTTATTTGTGCCCCTAAATTTAACAAAGGGGAAAGTGGTAATTACGATATTCCAGTGAAGGGTAGAAACAGAGGCCAAGACCATGACTACACAAGGTCTAGCCAACACGTTAAAGAACTTTTATCTTCACAATTGGGGTAAAAAGCCATCATTCTTTTGGGCTTGTCTGACGTTTTGATTTTCTCATTAAAATAATTGTTTGTCCTCATCGGGAGGCATATTGCACTCAACCTGTCTCCTGGGACTCTAGCGTGTTTGGTTTCATCACATTGAGGGAAAATGAAATTTGAACAGCAGCTGACTTGATGTCACCATGTCAGCTGGTCTTGCTTATACATTTTAATACAGTTGACTGTTAAGTAGTTTACTATCAAGCTTTTGTTTTGTTTTCATTTAAAATAAAAATTCTATGAATATATATCATATATATATATATATATAGTTACCCTTAAGGTAACCCTAACCCCCAATCAGTTTCAGTAAATATCCCAATATGATTCAATGCACAAAAACAGGGGATCAAACACGCATTATTACTTTGCAATTAAATATTTTACATTTATTACAACCGTTTAACATAAGGACATCGTATGCAAATAATTCAGTATATCAATAAATCTCTCTATGCAGCCTGAGCCACCTATTGAAAATTCTTAAATTGACCACTCCCTTTTTTCATATCTGTTGATCAGTGATAATTAACTTTACATTTTTATTTATTTTAAATTAATCAACACTTTGTGTACAATACTTTAATGTAGTTTTTGCAGTCAACAAAATATGAACTTCCCTCTTACCATTTCCCAAAACTAATCTTTGAAAACACACCTTTACCCCAATTTCTGCCATATGCCACGTGACTCATTTAGCAGAAAAGAGGCGAACCAGGTGGCACCAACAGTACCTTGCTTTGGATGGGGAGTTATTTGGACTTTGTCTCACTCTCTATTGTGTATTGAATTCCATCGTCACATTTCTGAGACCAACAAAACATTTCCTAACTTTTTATCCAAAAATAATAATCGTGGAATTGCTGACAAAATAAAAATACAATTGCTTCAACAAATGTCACCATGGTCAAAAGGAGGAGGCCCAAAGTCCTAGAGATTGTTAAAAATAATGATGGCCAGAACCAAAGTTATACTCCTTTTGCTGCTCATATGAATGTAAATGTTAAATCAATTATTATTTTTTTCTTCTTTTTTTCTGGTTTAATACTTAACACTTCATGTTATCATTCTCACATTCACACAGAAAATACCATACAAAGTGAAACCTGTCCATCAGCAACTAACATGCACACCGCTACTGGAGCGATGTTAGGGTTACCAAATCCCAGGGACACACTAACATGCGGATTATTGGAGTCGAGCACCGAACTGCCATTTTCTAATTCAGTGGTTCTTAACGTGGGTTCGATCAAACCCTAGGGGCTTGATGACTCTCAGGGTTTCAGCAGGAGTCAAGACATACACTATAGGCCGGTTTACAGTAACAATGTCGGGGCCGTTTTTGGCAGCCATGAAAAAAATTGGCTACCTAATGTCGTGGTTTGGGTTCATGTCTTGTTTTATTTTGTAGTTTAATTTCTCTCGTGTCCCTGGGGTAACTTCACTTCCTGTCTTCCCCTGTGATCGTCTGTGTCGATGATTGTTTCCACCTGTGTCCAATCACCTGCACCTCCCCTGTGTATTTAAGCCATGTGTCGCTCTGGTGCCTGGTGGCGAAATTGCATGTTACGGGTGTCTCGTCTTGTTGCCACGCCGGAACTCCGCATCCGAGTCCTCTCTCCTTGCCCTCACACCCGCCGTTGTGACACAGACAATTCACATACATTTTTTTTGCCTAAAATTACTAATATTTAGTTGGTTAGTAAAAACAAAGTCAGTGCACTTGTATCATTTCTACTGTCATGCTCTAGACGGATACTTCCCTACCCCAGTCATATCTGGCATGGGTTAGACAGCGGTTCACGTTTAGCGACGTACCCAACTTTTCAGAACAAAAACGCTCAACGTTTTGGTGTCGCCAAACCGTACTATACCCTCTTATTGCAGAGAAAGCCCTTGAGATTGTGACACCTTTTGTTACAATGTATCCTTGGGAGTAATCCCCTTCCAGGATGGTAGCGTGACACTTCCCAAGGTGAAGCTGTGCATTTCTGAAAGGCAACAGCAAAGGATTTGCAGTAAATATTTGAGTTATGTTTTAATGCGAGATTCAGGTTTTATTGGTTTCGTTTTACTGAAGCATTTTATTTTGTGCACTAATAAAATATATATCTATGTTCTGTTCAATAACAAAGGGTTAGATGAACGCGCTGATGAAGCTTGCAGAGTTCGGTAGCTCCATTAAGGTGAAGAACCACTGTCCGAATTGAATGAGCCGGTGAAGGGTGCTGGACCAAGGACCAGGAGGCTGAGGTTAAAGAATATGCCAGTGCTCGTCACAGACCGTATATGAGAAGTGGACGTAGTTATCGTTGCATCATGCATTAAAGCCTGGAGTTTGGCTAATTCCCCGTCGTCCTCTTGGATTAAGGCCGTTAAAACCATCGATAGGAGGTTTTTGTATATTGAAGGTCATACGCGTCGAACGCATTGTAAATCTGTTATGTTGTTCATTTGGTTCACATCTATCTAGGATTGCCAACTTCAATACAGAAAAATAAGGGATGCCTGCCGCGCACGCAAAAAGGAGGACACTATGCAGGTATTTTGTGAGGCTGTAAATCAGGGGTGTAAACTCATTTCAGGTTTGGGGGGGTGGCGCAGACATTATGGCCAACAAGTATTACCCAATCGGGCAGAATAGGATGAGTGACAGACTTGTCGAAATACAGACTTTTGTGAATGATCACTTAAACTTCCATCGCTGGCTTAATTTTCTATGAATTCCTCTCACAGATATTCGCTGTTGGGCCCCACTGCCCCCCCCCATCCTCTCTACCAACACCACAGCTTTAACATACTGTGTATGTGCAACATTGCATCAAGAACATGTAATAGTAAACACACAGCATTTTCATTATATTCACCTGTAGACATGGAAACGAAGCGGTACACCTGTGTCACTTAGGTTGCAATTATCTGATTAAACAGTAATGAATTTAGCCCAATACTAAACTATATATCAAATAATAAAAGCCGTAACACAAGATCAGGAGGTCTATCAACAGCTAGATTAAGGAAATTATCTGTACCCCATATCAACAGTGAAACAAGGGCATCTTTTTGGTAAATTCTGTCTGAAATAATGCAATTAAAACAAATTAGATCTAAAAATAAATATCCATGGAGATTTACATCATTTACGAAGAAAAGAACATAAACAAACCCCCCTCCCATTGACCAGTGCTTATCACCCAAAATACAGTGGGTGGTGCTCACTCCAGCCTAGGGTATTAACAACAGGTAACCCTACGTGTATGCAATATGTAAACCCCAGAGTATCTTACCTGGCCTCATTGACCTCACAAAAACACACAAGTAGGCTGTTACCAAATGCAATTTTATCACAAAACACTGCTCTTCGAACCAGGGGCCCAGCTCAACACAAAAGAGCCTTGCTCCCTGAAAACACACATGGACTATATGAAGGGGAATGGTTGATGGGAGATGTGGAACAGGTGTGGTGATTGGATGAGGGGGACCAGGTGTGCACATCTGTGAAGTGAGAGAATGGAAACAGAAAGGAGGAGACAAAACAACAACACAAACCAACAACACAAAAAAAGAACACAATATCTGTAGACCTATACACAGAGCACGGTACGTAACATATACCTACGGAAGCAGTAATAGGTAAGTTAGAAAAAATAATAATAATAGTCTCAGTTGTTTCCTTTAGTGGGTTTACAAATTAATAATCATCAAAAAAACAGGGTGGAAAACAGTTTTGCCAGGTTTAAACTGTTTTTATTCTGAAATGTTATCTTTTTGGCGACAGAAGGCAGAATTTTCTCTTTAAAAAAATAACATTTAACAACATGTATAAACATTCTAGATTATCATGGCAAAACCTTTTTTTACAGGGTCAGATCAACCGCAATATTGATAAATGCACACGCAGGGATGCACAGGTGGTGGCACGATGATGTGGTGGTTATCACTGTCGCCTCACGACAAAAAGATCCTGGGTTCAAACTCCACCAGTGCTCTTTCTTGTGTGGGGTCTGCAATGTTCTCCCTGTTTCTGCGTGGGTTCTTCTTGGGTGCTCCGGCTTCCCCCCCCACAGTCGAAAGACATGCTGTGGTGATTAGGTCAATTGGTGCCTCTAGGTGTGTGATTGGGAGTGTGAATGCTTTTGTGTCTCTGTGTCAGCGCTGCGATTGACTGACCAGTCCAGGGTGTCCCCAGTTTCCTGCCCCGATGTTGGCTGGGATTGTGCAGCTTTGAGAATGGATCGATGGACAAACCAGTTAAATGTAGACCCATAAACCTACAAATGCAGCCTATGTATACATATTTAAAATGACTTTAAATGTTTGGCAAAAATGCAGTTATTGTTATGACTAATAAGAATAATTATTTTGCCATTACGCTAAAAGAAATCATAAAATTGGGTTTTGTAGGTGAATTTGCTTGCATCAGCGCTTGTTTTCTGCATAAACGCTATGGTGGATGGGTAGCTTCTGGGGTTGGTGTAAAAGATTACGTCATTCCTGCACCACTCTTGTGTCATGTAAAGGGGGAACGGAATGGAAAGGAATGTCTGAGAAACGACTCAAACAGCTGCTTCAGCAAACTGTTCACGCACTGTGCTTAGCAATAGTCTTACAGTGCTTCAAACTTATTTCTAATACATTTATTTAAAACAAATATTTTGTGTGCGTCAGAAACATGTATTTCAGTCTTACTTTTAACATTGTCTTTTGGAAAATACATTTTGCTGAAAGTCATTTATATACTGTATGAATCACAAAATGCATTAATATTGATGCACATACACATGCTTTTAAATCATACACAGGAGAGGAAACATTTTTTCATTGCAGTGCTTCACTTTAAAATACTTTTAGTGTTTAAATAGAATAAATGACAACTACTATATATAACAGTTCCCAGAAAAGTTCCCTTACCATATGGGAACATTGTCTGGTATTGCAGTTTAAATGTACCGAGGTTAAGTCCTTCCTCCTGAAACAACACCGTGGCTCGGATGTAAACACTTAAATTGATTTAAAATCAAGTTTTTATTGAACACACAAAGCGATGAGCTGTACTCGTCTTGCAGTCCCTGACTTGCCACTTTGCCTTTCTCCACACCAGGACACACCTTTTGTTTCCCTTCCTCTTGGAATGGGAGGGTGTCTTTCTCCAGTTAGTGTAGCTGACTGGCTCACCACCCGCCCATTCCCAGCGTCCTCTGCCATCCCTGTCATTGAGGCCTTCAAAGTTAAGAGAACAAAACCCATCTGAGTAAAGTTGTAGAACCATGGAAAAATAAAAAAGAATGGTGTTGCAAGAAATGGCTCAAAGATACCCACCTATCCAAAACGGTTTTCTTTCACTAAAGTCCCAAAGCCAATCCATTTTGACTTTAGAAAGAACGCTTACTAATGTGCCTTTGTATCTGAAATCAATTGATAGTGGATATAGTTAATTCATCAAGAACATTCCCTATTCCTTAATGTGTCTGTTTTGTTTTATTATTTTGACAAAGAGTGTATACAAGCTCTGTGATAAACGTTACCTCTCTCTGCAGACCCTGTTAGCTGTGCTCCATGCAACCTTTTGTTCAGTGCTGAGGAAGTGACAGTAGCCACCATGAAAGGTCCAGCCCCGAGGACACATCTGAGCACTCACCATCTATGATCCAGGAGGAAATGGGCAGACATTTGTAGCTAAATGTGAATTATTGTATACTTATTTCAGAGGTCAATGTTTTTTTCAAGCAAAAGTATTTTTTTTACAAATATTTCACATGGAGATACTCATACTTACATCCTAGATCTACTACTTTTCTGTTCATTTTATTATAAAATATACATCATTCAAAAAGGACAGTATTGACGTTCAGCACTAAACATGATGATCCCTGTCAGTTCCCCCTCCTCAGACTTTCTTTCCGGGCTTGCCAGAGGTCGGTGTGAGGTTAAAGACAGCCTCTCCTGAATCTTCCCGAATTGACTTGCGTCGAGAGGTTGAAGACAACGTGCCCAACAAAATGGTGTTTTCCGTGTGAGGCTGTACCCAACACATACAAAGAAGCTAGTACATGCATACATACCTCATCAGTTGGGGCCCAGGGCTTCCAGGAGACACCGTCGCAGTGAAATAGCTGATTGGTGGTCTGGTGGAAATGCAGGAGTCCCATCAGTTGTGGTACACAGGGCTTTGGTATGGAGTTGGCTTCAGCCTACGAGGCAGGAAAATTCACAAGAAAATGTATTTAGTGTTGCTTTAACTGAAATGCAACACATTTTTCCACAATGACACACTCTAAAACACTGTAAATATGAGATAAATATGAGATTGGAACGTCGACTCGTAGAATACGCCACTTAATTTCCATTTGACCATAAATTGGACCATAATTTACTAAATGAACATCATGGTGTATTTAAGAAAACTTGAAACTAGAGATCGAGACCATAGAATCATGTTCACAATGTTTACTGAGGGAATAAATCAAGAGTTGAATGGTTGGCTCACTTCACTTATTTGAGCTCCCTGATGGCCATTAGAAAGACAGCCAGAGTTTGCCGGAGTAAGCAAGTTAACAAAATAAAGTGACACAAAATGGTTAAAACAATAGTTTTATAAGCTAAACTAACAAATTCATTATTCTCAGTTCATATATTCTTACTTACAAATTTTATTTTTGTTTGCAATGCAAGAAATTTGCGCTTTTTTTTGTTTGCATAATAAAGACACAAATCTACCTTCATACAGATGGCCCTGGTCCCAAAGTTGTGACAGTTACTCATTGCTGACCCTTTTTTAACCCCATGCAAAAGAAAATTCAGGAAACCCTTGTACTCACATGCCCTTTAGCCAGTGCTATTTTTTCTGGATTTGTTGAGATGTTTCTGTGATGCCCTGACTTTGACTTGGTAAGCACAGCTGGCCCCTGCTGTTGTGCTCCCCTGCTAACCACACGGATGTTTGCCTTTCTTTCCTTCCTCAACGGAGAGGTGTTGTCCTCTACTTGCATTTGCATGATTCCGTTATACTGTAATTAAAGGGACACCTCAAATGAAGACTCTTCTGACTTCATGGTCAGGTCAGTTATAACAGCTGCAACTGCTTACCGTGTAAACAATATCTGTTTCATTGTGAAAAACTGATGAAGGTGGAATCTGAAACCAAGGAAACAGTAGCAGTAGCGGTTTATACATAGTTTTAAGCTTCCTCAATGTAATGATGAGAAAGAAGAGGTACTTACAGACTTTGGGTTTCCCAAAACTTTAAGTTTATTTTTGGGGACATGTGCTCCAAGCCTGGAGTCTCCACGACTCCAGATCACTGATTCGGTGCCAAGGGGCAGCTTCTCTAGCTGAATGGAGCCATGTTGTGGGTACGTGTCTGACCAAACCTCTTTTGCCTGATCTTGGTTCAGCTTAGTCTGTCCTGTGGTGTTTAACAGTCCTATTAATTTTAGTTTTCTATCACAATAACAGGCCGGATCCATACAGTCCATCTATAGTGAGTGCCAAACAATACAAATATTTGTGGCCAGATGCCATGTAAAAAATAAATGCGAAGTGATTGAAGCTATACAAAGTATCTTATAAGATGTCAAATATGCAAAGCAGAGGATTATTTATACCGCTTCCTGAGTCCCTGATGGTGACCGGAGCCTTGTCGATGCTGCCGATCACTGTGCCTTCAGGGGAGACCAGCAGCACTTCAAACATTTCCACAGCTTCCTCAAGGTGATCCTGAATTAGCTGGATTTGCCAACTGCGCTTTGACACTCCTACAAAGACACAACATCGCAACCTTTTACAAGAGCTTGTGCAGGGCTAATGTATTGTGCCTTTGTAGGTTTTGTTCTTTTTGATTTCGCAGTACACCATAAATAACAAACAAGATATTTTTGTTAACAATAAACATGCAATATTACAGGACTTGAGAATGTTCAATCAAAACAACAACAAAATATAGACTTTGATGACATGGTAGTGAGAGATTATGTGTACGGTCCAAAGATGTCGTAATACCCCTACCAACCTAACTCACATGCTCATTCTTTGCTCTGTTATCTTACTGGTCTATGATCTGTAAAACCCTTTCTGAGGCTCTTAATATTGATCTTCAACCAAATGCAGCCTCATATGTGGTGTTTTGGTCGTCTTTACAGTAGTGCCTTAAAGCACAGACCAATCGCATTCGAGTTAAATCAACCCACGTGATACTACTTGTCTAATCGAGTCTTCTTCATCCTCTATTTAATCACACTAAGTAGTCACATTACGATCTTCCGGACTTTTGCTTCTAGAAATTTTCACATTTTAGTTGAAGACTCGTGTTGTAGACCCTTAATCACAAGGCATACAATAGATATTAATGTTTTTATAAATTTGGCTCTCCATCTGTTGGGTAGGAATAATTTGGGTGCTCTTGTTTCTATCGACTGGCCAATCCTATTCCCATTTTATTTTTGGGTAATCTGTGTTTGTATGATGTGTTGACTCTATACATCTACATGTGTATGTTATATACTGATGTATGGGTTTGTCTATGTGCAAAATGACGTCTGGCACGGTGTAATGAGGTGACCCCTTTTTTCTGTTTTTCTAGGTGGGTGTACCAGTGTTTTGCGGTCAAAGTACATGTTCAAATTATTCTGTCTGCCAATATACCTATATAAAAAAACTCTTCATGCGTAGAATTCCCCTGATGACATAACGAGGAATAATCTCAGACTCGACAAAGCTTCTCTAAAGTCACAGAAAACTTCTACGTGATACATAAAACAGAAAACATTTTTTGTAGAGTCAGTGAAATAAAAAAACATTCATCAGTGAAGACATACTGTACCTGGACCAAACTGAATGAGGGAAGAATAGCTAGTGACAAAGTCTTTTCCAGCTGATGCAGTCCCTTCCTTCACCTATGATTAAAAAAAACATAACACATCAGATGACTGATGAGTACAATAATTGTTTCAAGGGAGTTGGAGTAGTTAATAAAAACAAATGGCTAGCAGACCTTAATAGTGACATATGAAGACTCTGCTAGGTTTCCTCTTCGGATGATGTCAAGCGAGAAGGCTCCCTGCTCCTCACACACAGAGTACTCGGGCTGAGACAGCTCCACGCTGGACCAGCTGAACTCAAGTCTGCAAAAGGTACGATCAAGCACAGTGAAGACTACATTGTGATTCAAAAGGTGTCATGGAAATCAGTGTTATTCTTACAGGTGAGAGGGCCCCGTGTTGCCTAGAGGGTCAGACACTGTGAACTCCAGGCTGTCTGAGAGAGACTTCCCATCTGGGTTGATGATGTAGGCAATAGTTCTCCTGTGCAGCTCCATCTGAGTGAAGCGCTGTGATACAAAACCACCTGCAAGCGAAAACACAAGCTTACTTTTTTTTTTCATTAAGATAAGTTAAGCTGTGATTCAGATAGAAATGAAAGATATTTCCCAACCTGTAGTCATGTGTTCTAGGTAACCAAAGTAGGGCTGTCGAACAATGCAGAATATCAGCTCCTCTTCTTTGCTATTGCTGTCTTGGGCCTTCAGCTCTCGAGATGAAATCAAGATCCCGTGTCGACCGTCTCCAAGAGGCTCTGCTTGCCAAAGAGGAAGCAGCTTCACCACCTCTGGACATGACCTATCCAAAGGCTTGATCTGAAAAACATATGGTTTGTGAATGAAGCAGTTTGATTTACATTGATTATCAACATGAATATCATTGACAAATGGAAATACGTGCCAGAGCCCATATGAAGAAAACAAATGTTACTATTTTTCTCTGATATATCAGGGTTAGGGTTATGGAAGTAAATTTGTGTCATCAGATTTTGAAAGAAAAAGGTGATTAGATTTCTAGCACTGAATATTTATGCATTGAAATTATGTATCTGAATGTTTTTCAACGTTAAAATATTCAACTGCAAAAAATTCAACCGCAACATCCGGGAACCCAAGGAAGAGCAATCGATTCTAGATTCAAGATCAGGATCAGCGTGCGTGAAGCAAAAGGAGCGAGCACCCGATACAACGTGGGCTTGTCGGCAGCATGGTGACGGATTGTAGCCATGTCCAATAATAACGGGCTTTTACTCTCCTTTATGCCTCCAGTGTGGTTTGTTTCTGTAATAGACAGCTGACATTTGTACATTAACAGACTGTATTGGACATGAACCCTTAAGCAAGTTAAACGAGAAACGAGGTCAGGATACGCCTTTTCATCTAGTTTTGAATTCATTTAATGATGTTGAGATCCTTTGACAATCTGTTAGGAGTAACTGGTGAAGTTTTTGTGCCAGATCCAAGTTTAAAAGGGATGTACGTCTGAATGTGAATATTTTAACGATGAAAAACATTCAGATACGTAATTTCAATGCAGAAATATTCAGTGCTAGAAATTAACTATTTTTCTTTCAAAATCTGATGACACAGATTTACTTCCATAAAAAGCCACACACAGCTGAAAAGTTGATACCTTGAAGAACCGTACATTTCTTTCCTTGCTACAATACAATTACATTTAGTTTTGAAGAGTTTAACTCCTTTTCAGATTTATAAGGTAACAGTTCTGTAGAGTTTCAATGTCAAAGTATTTAAAGCATTCGAGTGGAAATGAGATTTAAAACATATTCTTATATTTGCTTTGAAGTTGCGTTTTTTAGAAATGTTTTTAGAAAATGTTCTATATTTTAGCACATAGCATTATAGCGTATGACCATATTGGGTGCAGAAAATGATAGTGAACATTCAATTTGATAATACTTTTAATATGGAAAAAAGGAATTCACACATGTGGATCATACTCCTTTTTTCCATTGGCTCATTGACCTGGGATCCACAGAGAATATAACTTAACCTATAACCAGCTGAGGTAGTTTGAGAACAAGACCCCGATAAACACCTACCTGGATTGTGAAGAACACAGGTTCCGTGTATAGCTGCCCATCCAGCAGCATACCCCGTTTGGTGCTGTCAGCGGCGGTAAAGGCGAATCGGTCAATCTGCGACGCCCCCCCATCATGTTTGTAGGTTACCTCCAGTTTGTCTACGTCTCTCTGGGTAAAGTTGGAGCCAATAGTTAGTCTGCTACCTCCTAAAAGCAGCCTGCCATACTGTGGAGGCTGGAGGAGGACAAAGGTTAGGGCGCTGGGTGGAGTGTCGGGGTCAGACAACCCCAGGCAACCTGGACCCAGAACCATGGAGGAGCCTTGTGGTACTGAGAGGCCTTTGTTTGAGGACAGAGACGGCAGGATGCGGTCCACCATTTCAACTGCGATCTCAAAGCTTCCGTTTCGGCTGTTTTTACCATTACTCACAACAAACCTGGCAAAACAAAACAGACTACATGTTAGGATTCGGAACCGATGTGATCCCTGAATAAACCAATTATGAATCAAATATTCTTTACTATACAGATAGTGTTTCAAAATGTGCTCACAGCAGCTGTACTGATTAATAGACTCATGTAAACCAGACAAAGAGATTGAGCTAGACCAAAAAACACATATTTTCTTTTTAAACCCATCGTGCTTGTTTCAAGGTTTGGCCATTTTTTTTCGGTTAATGTCCCGTCAAAGCTGACAAGCAGACGTACATCATCACATTTAAGAAACTGTAAAAGGGTCTTTTGCCAGTGACTACTTTTTTTCCAGTCTGCTTTCATAAGCCCCAAGTTTAGTTTTCTTGAGGTATAAATTTGCCATTGCAAGTTCCATATACTGTTAGGGGAGTTTCACTGTCAATGGGAAATGGCAAGCGCATTTACAACAAGAAGTCAAACAGAGTAGTGTAAAAGCAACTTACATTGACGACATAAGGAAGGCCGAGCAGAGTCGAAAATACACGAGGGCAAAGGGCAAAATTACAATATAATTGTAATATCACGAAGAGAGGGGCAGAAAATGCCCCCATAATTTCCTCCAACAATAATTACAATTTAGTTAACTTGTGAAAAACATCGTAGCCGTAATGACCTGGTCCATTTGCTATGACTGATGTTGCGTCTGCGGGACGACTCAAACGTTCTTAAAAAAATAATAATTTACGCTTGCCTCCTAATCAGACCTGTGAGTGCGCAGAGAGCAAATTCAGTCTCAACCATCCAAAAATGGAAGATAAGATTAGCTTGGGATGAAGGAAAACCACAAGAGAACCACCCGCATTTTTTGCAGATTCTGTTAATGTTAATGCTGTGTAATTTAGTCAGCGTTGCAACCAAGTCTGAATTTGTAACTCTTACCCGTAGAACTATTGCGACATAAGAGGAAATAATAATGGGAATTCAAGATCTCGACAGCTTCCGGACTCACTGAAAGGTTTCCGTGGGTGTGGTGGCTCGCTTGTCGTGTATGTACGCCACGAGGTTGGCTGCTATGTCCATCTGGCTGAAGGTAGTGATTGCCAGTCCAGGATGCTTGATGTACTCTACGTGTCCGTGAGCCGTGGGCTTAACAATGACATACACAAGGTCCTCTGGCGATTCCGTGCCATCTGTGGCCAACAGCACGTCCGTCGTGAGAAGCACACGGTCCCCACGGCTGACGTTTGCCGTCTTCACAAACAAGGCAATGTTTCCTGGAAGTCACAGTTGAGGAGATATTTTAAAGCTCCGTTAAAACTCAAACTTCATACATTACAAGTAACGGGAGACAGAGGGCAGGGCAGTCACATCACAAGTGAATCTAACCTATGACTAATGAATGAGTGAATTCCTGTACCTTTTTCCACATCTTTGACAGAGATGTGGAAGTGCTGTGGGGGAGATTGATTCTTTCCATCCGACAAGTAGAAGGTAAAGAAGTCTTGTGTGTCAGCACTGTGCAGGTGTGTGTTCACATAGCGCAGAAGGTTCATGTCCACCATCTGTTGGGTACAGTTCCTCCGCACTGACAGTGTCCTCCATTCCGGACCTTCCTGAGACAGGAGCATAAACCCGCACGGTGTGAAAATTTGAATTTGAACTCGATTTGAAAAATATTCCCATCAGAATACATGACAGAAACATGATACAAATGTTGCGGTGATCCAACTCCTCAATTCAACACTTTTCTGACAAATCGTAAAAAAAAAAAAAAAGTTTCTATCAATTTAGAATACCTGTCGTTACCAGTGACATCTTTCACAATATGAAAAGTCATCTATCTTTAATAAGGCTGTCAAAATGTATGCGTTAATTTGTTGGTGATTATTGTACGATGTGATTATTGTAATATCTAAATGCAGAGGAACACCCCTGTTTTCCAACTTCCTGGATAAATGACAGCCGTCAGATGATGGAGAGATGAAAGCACAGCAAACTGCACAAGAGCCGCAGGAAGAGTCGCTTGTTCAACATGTTCTACCAGGAGTTCTGCCTTGGAGATAAATGTGTGTAGTTTTGTGTTAAAAAAATACAATACAAATACAATTAGTTGTATAAAATACATGTGTTTTTAAAGTGTTTACTTGTTACTTGATTACTACTACTAGATTTAGTCTTTAGTGGTTAAAAAAAACCTTTAATCGCTAAATTTTCCTACGCTACCTCTCTAAGCGTATCAGGGCAACAGATTTAAAAAATGTTGAACGAGCAACTGTCCTTGTGCACTTTGCTCTCAACTCTCCATCATTAGACTAGTCTCTAGTTCCCGGCTGTATGTCGTGCCGCTGCAAAAAGCTCTCTCCATGTTCCAACTACCGTCTTTGCTCTAATTGTCTTCAGCTAGCAACCGGTTTGTTTCCAGAGTCAACGTTGTTTACTTCCGGTCTTCTACAGGAAGTAAACAGCCATACGTTAACTGCGTTAAAAAATGTGGTCCTATTAATCTCGGTCGTGTTAGTTGCATAGATTAACACATTTATGTTGACAGCCCTAATACAAATACAATATTACATTTCTCCTTATATATGATAAATAGTAACGGTAATGCAGCAGTGCCCCCCATGATAACCTACACATTCCCCCTTTACACTGTTACATTGACAAGGGAAATAATACCATAATATTGAGTTTCTCTTTAACATTTGATGACACTACACCAACCTTCAGCTGAAGTAGTCCTTGGGTGGGTGTACTGTCAAATATGTACATGACGCATGAAGAAGGAGTGTCACTGTCCTGTGCAAAGAGAGCAACGCTGGAAATAAGCCTGCCTTGTCCCCGTTCCACCTCCAGGCCATTGTTCCTGAGGGACAGCAGATGGAGACATTGTTGCTGCTTGAGGAGGCTCCTCAAAGCAATGATGTGAGAACTCTGCTTAAGCGAGAGCTGTAGTGAAAATGTTACCTGATGACGCGAGGCTCTTCGTCGTTGACTGGCAGCACTTTAACCATCACTTTTCTTTGGAGTCGGTGCCTGCCATCAGTCACCTGAATGGTGAAACTGTCCTCTTCATTCTCTGAGTCATCGTGCATGTACATCAGATCCATACCTAAACGCAAATGATGATGACAGATAGATTATTATTATTAATTATCTATATGATGATGATTCCAACAGGGGGGCAGGATTTGGTTTGGACAATTCACCCTCGACCAGCTAATGGTTCCATCAGCAACTCTTTTGCTTTTGTATTACTTCTCAGGCTACCTACTTTAGAGAATATCAGAGGTCCAGGTCAAATCTCTCAGAAGGGTGTGACTTAGCAAAAGTTGCAATTACTATTCCAACTGCTACTTGAGAACGATGTGCCACATATTTATCAACCAACATGTTTTCTAAAAGACATGTTCTGCCCCCGCGACTCTTCATTGTGAACACTCTGCCTCCATGTGATGACTAATCTAGGGCTGCAAGGTGTTTGTGCACAACTATTGAACGGCGGCATAGCCGAAAATAGTAAGTTATCTTTTATTTTGACCTTCTACTGCATCTCTCGACATATATTGATAGTGCACTTGAGTAGCACAGGTGCTGTGTCCAAAATGATGTAGCTTTAAGTAAGACAATATCCTAAATGATGTTTGGTTTGTTTAACAAGACAACGCAGCTAAGATAATTAGCTTAAATGAATATAGCATTTTTGTTTATAACCTGACAGATGAGTTGAGTGGCAGTTTCCAGGAGGAACATTTAAATATCATCTTTTTCAAAGTACAATAATGCAGCATTAGCACAAGGGCTCAGACAGCAGCTAGACAGAGATGAAGTGCAACCCATAGCAGATTGATAATCAGTGACCTGGACGACCCATTTGTTGTACATTTCAGTCCAATGAGTAAGCAAGGCTTTAGCACTGCCTTGTAAGAAGTACCATCCGAGAGATCTGTCATTGTGAAGTCCACCACACGGGAACGTGCATCGGCCTCTCGTCTCTTGTTGGCTGACTTTTCACTGCCATGGATGACGATGCTGCCGTGCTGCGGGGCTTTGACCACATTGAAGACCAAGCTGTCCTTGGGGACATCCAGATCCACCGCATGTAAAACTGAGGAGTCCAGCTGTTTCATTTCTCCTTCTCGCACCTCATCACAGAAGGAAGCCAATGAACACAGGAGCAACATGGTCTAATCAGTAGCGAGATGGACCACAAAAAAAAAAACTTACTGTGATGTTCTGAGCCACGAACTGTGGGATCTCGTCGTTCGTTGGGTTTATGATAATGTAGAAGGGGACATGTGCAGAACTGTGTTTACCGTCTGATACACAGAGCATGAACTGGTCAGCTGTCGGCTCCATCCTCTGGTGTCTGGACTGCACGTAGTTCACATGCCCGTCAATGAGGTCTTTGTACAAAAAGGAAGCTGGGGAAGGGAAGGTTAAACAAAAAAAACACATTAAATGGTATTTGGCTTTCCCTTTTTGAAGATAATACATATAACTTTTTTTAAATCTGAAAAATTCTTCAACCGGGAGAAAATAGGAAGAAACTTTAGAACGGCTCTATCAGGATGGACAGAAGGCAATAGATGTTACGTTTACAGAATAAACAACGTAAAATTGATATCATAGTGCTTACCAATGCTTATGCCTGTATTACTTTTTTCAAACCCTGGACTTGGCAGGACATTTTCGATGTAGCCAAACTGGGGCGATGAAATGAGACTGAACACCAGTTCGTCCAGAACTGTGTCCAGGTCAGAGGCCTTCAAATGAGATGCAGTCATGGGGGCAGACCCACCTTCATCCACTGTAAAGATGTCTTCTACAAAGAAAAACAAGCACAAATCATGGTCAAACATCACAGTTTAATAACCCCTTCAACTGATAAGATGATGAACCACATGAACATAGGTTAGGCAATTCTTGGGCTTCTAGAAGTGGTCTTCTAGTCTCAAACTAATTGTGATATTATATAAAGGTAACACAATTCATTTTTTATGGGGGGGATCATAAATGACCCCAGAACAACATCTAATGAACTGTTGGCCTCACTGGCCTTAGTTAATGCCAGAGTTTAAGACTCATCTCACATTTACCAAAAAATAATCTTGATGATCCTTTACGACTTAATAATAACAGTTATAACAATAACAATCTTGCGCAACAGTTAGTTGCCATGTAAGTTTTTCAGTGGCGATCCCCAAATTTAGACTGGAAACGCAGCAAAAGACTGGTTTCGATAAGAAATGCGATGTTTCCAATGCGTGTGCATAGCAACAGACACACGTACGTTGACTATTTTCTTTAAGTCTACTTTTAAGGGGTCATCAATTTAGTGTATTAATAAGACACCATTTGAGTTTGAAATGTCCCACCTGTTGTTAGTGAAGGTGGCTGGTTATCAATTGGAAACACAGTGATCTGGAGGTCATAAACCGGCAGACTCTTTCGCAGCAGCTGCGTCTTGTCTCCGGTCTGGGTGGGATTTTGTTCACCACAGCATGAAGCAGAGTTTTCTGTTTCTCCATCAGATATAACAAAGGTGATGGTGTCATGGCGAGGAGTGAGTCCAATCTCCAGTCCTAAAACCAGAAGCATAACAAGAATGTTATCAACTGGGTATGTATTTACTTACTTGTTATATATTTGTTTATCTCTACAAGATATTTATATATCCAAGAAATATCTCCAGCTCTGTATTATATTTAAGTATTTTGTATCAAAATACATCATGAAAATGCACTCCATTATATAAAAATGGTATGCAATTAAAGAAAGAGCTAACTTGGGTTTCAATATGGCTCCTTAAAGGTGGAAGGAGATATAAAGTACAGATATTGTGTTTACTGCAGCTGTTGAACGTTGAAGGGAGCTCACAAAAGGTCAATGATGCTGGGTGGTATCAAACACTTTAAGCACCACAACGTGCTGCCTACCTGTGTGTTTGTAGGTTATGATCCTTGCAGTGATGTCAGCCTGGATGAAACGATCCACCACGACGGAGTCTCGGCAAACGACGCCATGATGTGGCTGCCGGGCGATCAGGAAGGTCAGGCTGCTGTTGTCGCTGTCTGCGTCAGCAGCAAAGATGTACTCTGATGTAATGACAATTTCCTGCCCTTCTGCACAGCTGAGAACCGGTTTCAGACCATCCAGCAACACTGGGACCTCGTCATTGATGGGCAACACCTGGAGATGACATGCAAATCAATACAAGTTTAAACATCAATATTTCAAGTTTTACTTTCCTTATTTCAGACAAAAAAGAGCTGTAAACACACTTCTGTTACCTTCACTTGCAGGAAAAAATTGACTGGATTGGAGCCATCTGTTGCTGTGAATTCAATGTGGTCCTCTACAGTTTCTGAGCCGTCGTGATTGTACCTGATTTGACAAAAGTCAGACAAGATCAAGATTTGTTGAGGGATTAACAACATTTGTAATATCTATTGAAGTCTGGACGGTTTGGACCACGCATTACAGTAATAGGATTATATGGTTTTTGTTTTGGTAAGCATTTTCCTATAAGGCAGACACAGAGCAATGCTGCAGTGATTGGATTCCTGGTTCTCTCAATCTAAAAAGTCCAATATTATGTTTTCTTTTAGCTCTGTTTTGCTTTCCTCCAACTCTATGTTTTTGTTTACACAATGTCAGAGGACTATATTAATTTCTGTGCCACATGAAACAACTAAAGCAGAATGTCTGACCTAACTTTGAGGCTTTTCAGGTCGTTCACAGTGAAAGCCTGGCCTGGTCTAAGCGGGAGATTGCCAAGCTGCAGAGCTCCATGCTGCGGTTCTCGCTGAAGTGCCACCTGCAGCTTGCTTTCTACAGAGTCCACGTCTGATACCAACAAGTGCTCAGGGCCAAGCCGGCAATGGCCTCCTTCATCTACAGTTGGAGGGTTGGTAATGACCTGAAACAGAAGATACCCGCACTTTACATGCATGTATACAGACGGAGCATTGTGGCTCGATGAAGAGCAGGATTGTCCTCCAATCAAAGAGTTGGCGGTTTGATTCTGATTCTAGTGTCCATCATCAGTTTGTCCGTGGGTAACACACTAATGTGAACGTTGCTCCAGTAGCTGTGGCTATGTGGTGTAAAGTAACTGATGTGCAGGTGTTACTGTGTATGGTAGCTCCTGTCATCAGTGTGTGAACGCGTGTGAATGGTGACATGTAGTGTTCAAGTTCATTGAGTGGAAGACTAGACAAGCACGTTACAAGCAGAGTGTATTTACCATTTACATCCAAACGCAGGTAACAATACACTACGATAAAACTTTAATTTCCACCTGTGGCGGCTGGTTGTCCACTGGCACCACAGTGATGTTAAAGCAGATCCCAGAGACTGTTTTGCCCAGGTAGTTGGTTACAGAGAGAACAAACTGGATGTACTGGGGATAAGGGCCGATGTCCATGACTGGAGGCATGTAGGCTATTTTCATGAAGTTCACCGCATGCTAGAAAAAAAAACATAAAATAAAAAAAGGACATCTTATTTCTTTAGATAGTCTCAATTAATTGAGCCATAATGTTTTCTTTAATAAAAAGTGCAAAGAGTCACCTGTGTAAAGAGCCTCAGCACCGGTGCATTGGGGTCTTTGTTGAATTTAGGAATGCTGTCGACTAAGAACAACCTCCCGGCATCTGGCCTGCTGCTCATGAAGACAACAATACAAAATTCAGGCTGAATAGTTTCCCCCTGATGTGCACTGTTCTCTGAGGGTGAGGATACACTAACCTGTGCGGACCAGCGTAAAAAGGCGGAGTCGTGACCGTATATGTAAGCTCACTGTCTGGAGACTCGGGGTCTTCAAAGTGAAGCTGTTGACGTGTTATGTGGACCACTTCTGTTTCTTTGATCACAAGACACCGACTAGAGCCAGGGACCTCTTTAGGTGGTTGGTCTGGAGCAGGCTCTATGTGCACCACCACAACCTACACCACAAGTATATGGATGACTCCATTTGAAATCATATTCAAAAATATCATTTCTTTGCAAAGCACAAGCGTCTTATCCCAGACAATGGACTTTTTTTTACCATGCCATCAACATAGCTCAAAGAATTTTTCCTTTACTTTGTTTCATGATTGAATATCTCTATAAATATTATATGAATTATGATTGAATTCTATGTTGATGAATTTGACTATCCGCTCTGGCAGTAAAATTATGGAGGGGTTGAAATAAAAAGGTGATTGAATTTCTAGCACTGAATATTTATGCATTGAAATTAGGTACCTGAATGTTTTTCAACATTAAAACACCGCAAAAAATCACTGTTAAAATATTCAGCCGCCAAAGATGTGTGTACGTGGCAGGCCACTGACAAGTGGCTATAACAGCCAGAGAAAATCACTCATGTCTTTAGCTAGCTAGTTAGCCTTTGTGACTAGTTCTCATTTTTGTATTGTATAAAATGCATTTAAACTTTAGAGATGTGTTGCTGTTACCCACTTGGGGCTCTGACAGGTTGGGGGGGTCATGGAAATCAGACAGCACCACTTCAAAGGAGTCATCAAACACTTTTTCTTGGTGTCGATAATAAACCATGGACCGGGAGAGGTCCCTCTGCAGAAAGTGGCTGACACGATAACCTGGGTTAAACCAACAGAGACACGACATTATCTGATTAATAAATGAAACAAACTCCATGTCGGGTGCAATAAGATAATAAAATCGATCCAACTGACCTGTGTGTCCTGACGTTGGGATTTTTATGACCTCCCCTCCCCGTGGGGGTCGGGTGATGTTAAAGAGGATGTAGTCGTCGCTGGAGTCCATGTCTGAAGCTTGCAGGGTGGAGCCTCTCAGTAAAGCCATCTGGCCCTCAGACACCTCCAGCACCATATTGGTGATGAGGACCGGAGGGCTGTCGTCCTTCGGCAGGATCTTAATGGGGAACTTGTGTCGTGTCTGATGGTAGCCGTCAGTAATGCGGAAGATGATGTGGTCTTTGGTGGAGTCGCTGTCGTCGTGGTGATAGCGAACAACGCCCGCTTTGATGTCATTGACAGTGAACATAAAGCCCTTTCCCCCTGGATTAAGAAACAAAGATGAAAATGTACAATAATCAAAAATACTTTATTACTTTGCAGTGAAATATTTAACATAACTAGAAAATGCATTTCCTGCTGAATAATGCTGAGAAGAATGAAAAATGTATTTTTTTCAGTTTTAGAAGTACTACTAGAGAAAACTAGAAAGGGGATGAAAGGAGAGAGAGGGGTAGAAATACAGAGAGAGAGGGAAAGAGACAGAGTGAGTAAGTAATTAAGAGTGAGGAAGGGGGGTAGTTGAAGTAGTTAAAGTATTATTAGCACTACTCTTAATACTATAAAAGTACTGTAAGTTGCAGTGTCACTACTACTGGTAGGAATAATATTTTTAATACTACTAGTATTAGTTGAATTTTAATATTAATACCAGTTCACCAGTACGAGTAATATTAGTAGTATTAAAAGTAATTTCAGTATTAATACCAGTGGAAATACAAGAAGTACTACTAGAAGTACTAGCAATTTTAGTAGTGGTTGTAGTACTATTTGAAAGAGCAAAGTATTCACTGGAACAGCTTTATCCTGAGCTTCATGGTTAAATTACAGATAATCATTGCAGCTTTTATTTTGAAATGATGGTAGTGGGTGAGGAGGGTGGGGGGAGGTTTGAGAGACAGAATATTTGTTATTCAAACTCAGGTTATTAATTGATTGGCCTCATCAAACATTACAGTAAGAATTCCCTGCATTGGGGGTTTGTTTTGAAATGATGAGTGTTCTGATGTGTCAGATCGGTTCATTTGTTACTGATGAAGAAATAAATCAATATAACACACAAAATAATGTTCAGACTTTGTGAATCGCCTCAAATGAAATCACTAACAGCCCTATAGTACTATAAAACATGGAGAAACCGAACCAGACCAGACCAGGCAGTGTGTGGAGTTTTACATTAATAAGAGTGTGGAAAACTCCTCTAGAGGACGACTTTGTGCAGACAAACTACAGGAGTCAGAATCAGAATTTTTGTCTAGGTCCAGCTCTGGTTGGTCGATTCATGCCTTTCAACCACTTTTTGTGATTGTCACTCTGTTCACCAGCAGGTGTTCTGTCTCTACCTCTGACAGTGAGCCGTCCATGCTGCAGGCCGTCCACTGTGATGATGCGAACAGCAGCCAGGTTGTCGTTGTCAACAATCTGTAGCTGCTCCCAACGTATTGGCCGAGACTGTCCTTCCAACAGACTGAGGCCTAATGGACAAATTGTTACAAAAACGCCAATACTTGGTAATATTGTACATGCAAAGACTAGTTCTTAAAGATAGCAGAAAGACGTGAGAGTTCACAATTACAATGCTGTGCCCAGTTTACAGTATACAGAACGTATACTCTATATGAATATAAAAATGTAAACCTAAAATAAGATTAGGAGCTAAGGAGATCCATTGAGCTGTTGTGACATCTGTCTATAGTGTTTTCCAACAACCGATTATTGTTCCAGTACATTTTTTTGAAACAACTTATTACATAAACAACTCAACTGCTCACATGTGTTTGTAAAAGCGTTGTGCCTTTGCATTGTGATGATAGCATACCCATGTTCCAGGAAACCCTCGGTGCATTTGTGTCTGCATTTCTTACAGACATGTGAACAGTCATTGGCGGGCTCTTCTCAAAGAAAAAATCATGAACCTCAAATTCCATCTGTATGGAAAGATGAAAACGACTTTCAGAGACCATTGACAAGACCAAAGAATGAAAGTAAGAAGAGTAAGTGTTACCTCGTAATTCCTGCGTTGGGTGTGTGATGAGTTCGGAGGTTGATACCCGATGAGCATTTCATTGAGATCAAGCCATGTAAATGAAGAAATTGGACGGGTTTGATCGGACAGATGGGCGATGAAGCCATTCACGGGTGGTTTGGTGATGTTGAAAACCAAAAGTTGTTTGGGAGTTTCCTCGTCTTCAGTGTCCAGTACAGCAGTGGAGAGTGGAGTAAGGATGAACTGGTCCACTTCAAGGATAAACATGGACATGAAGGATGGTTTGGGAGGTTGGTTGGGCAAAGCACCAACTAAATGAACTGGAATCCAGGCCTGTTCAGACTACACGGAAAAAACAATATAATTAAAATTAAACGTGTATTGGGCAAATTATTGATTTCATTTATTTCTAATATTTCATTAAAAAAGCAGCCGCTAGGAGTTTTAAAAACATTGAGAAAATACAAACAGAAAAAGTTTTTGGCATTCTAACTACAGTGCTAGTTAGGAAATTACTAATGACAAATACACAATTTTTAGTATTAAAGAAATAAAATAAAAAATGTTGGCAATAAAACAGCTACAAACCTGATATGTGCTGCCACTCCGAGTGTCCTTGAGATCCAGTCTGATTGCGATGTAGTCTATGTCTGGAGATGGAGGATCTATGTACTGATACTTTAGCCCCATCAAAAGGAAGTCATCACAGGGAATTTTGGTGGACTTCATTAGCTTCAGACCTTTCAGGCAGTCTTCAGATTTACACATTGCTGTGGCTTTATTATCTGAATAATTACACGAGCATAGAGAGAGATTAGAGATACTTGTTTTATTATCTCACCTTCTGATTTTGACATTTAGGTAAAGGCAGACTCAACTGGTTCCATGTTTACTCTACCGTGAGAAAACAGTTTGTTGAAGCTTAACCAAGCCATCTCTTTAGATCTCAGCTGCCACACAGTTCCTTTCTTGATCCTTTACATATAAATAGCCTAATCTTCCTAATCAGGGAACTCTTTAATTGCAGATTTGCAGGTAACATCATTTTGTGTGAATCAGATTCTGAGGCCCATTGTCATTTCTCTTCTGATACTTTCCAGTGACATGCTGCTTATTACAGATATGCATTGAATGCAGATAAGACAACACACGTCTTTTCTTAACACATCCTTATACCCAGCCAATGAAACAGGTTAATAACTCCAAAAACACCATGAATGGTGCACTTTGTGACTTTTAATTAATGTTATACAACTAGAGAGTAATGTAGGGGCTTTTGGTGCAATACATTAAAAATCAATGCATGAAAATCCCCTTTTAATCGTTAAACGTTATTAACTAATTATAACACTGCTACTATTTCTGGTTCAAATCTGTTGTTCTTTTTGTGTTATGTATGCATTTATACAGGGATGTTCTCTGTCAGACATGCTGCCTATTAGGTTACCAAGCTGTTGGCGTAGGTGGATGAAGCTCTCTGGCTCGTCCCCTCTTTTCATAGCTTTCTCTGGCTCTCCGGTGACCAGCTGGCCATGGGCGGGCAGGTGGGTGTCATGGCTACTCAAATGGACACTACACTCCAGACTAGATCTCTCCTCATAATGGAAGGACACCACATTGCCATCCACGGCATCCGAGAAGCCGTAGAATTCACGAACCTTCAGGGATTTGGGTCCCAGCTTTATTATGCTGCATTCAGGTTCCATAATTTCCACATGGAGAAAAAACATCTCCATGTATGTCTCTGTCTCTGTGAACCTGTTAAGAAAAAAACAAGATGATCATACTGACATACCAGCAAATTGTAAAGAAAAAATAAAGCATGTTATGCATTTGAAGTACATTGCAGTGTTTTACCTGTATAGTCGAAGCGCGACAGTGTCCTCATTTAACAACGGACATCCGTTGTGGATGTACTTTACCTCATCAGTCCGATAGTGGCAATCAAATACCTACAAAAGAAATGGTCAAAGGCATGAGTGAGGTTGCATTAGGGTGCAGAACTCTTTGAACATTGGCTTGATAACTTCATTGTTGTTTTTAGTACTGAAGAGTATTTTGGAAATATCTTATATCTCCTGCATATGCATAATATGATTTGACATTGCTTTATGAAATATTAGAATCTTATGAGAAGTCTAGAACACAAATTATCATAGATATGGATTTCCAGATTTGTTGAAATAACACACACATGGACTCTGTGACTGGAGACAGTCGGACTGGATAGGTGTTTCTCGGTGACACCGGAGGGTCAACAAATGGTATATTGGGACTCAAGTCCCTCATGCTTTCTGTAGGGATGACACCACATAATGATTTTGTACGACACATGTTGTTCAGCATCTTTCTCTGAATTGAAACAACAGGGTCATTTTGGACTGAGCATTCATGGACCTCGAGCTGGAGCAAACTGCTCTGCGAAAGTTTGGGGTCCATCAATTGAGAAATGTATTCTTATTTAACAACCTCTATATTTGACTAAAAGCACTATATTATAACTAAAAGAATCCTGAAGTTCTTGGTCAAGGCCTAAAGATTTTAATGACAGTACACATGGTAAAAGGTTGTAAAAGGATTCCTCCCTTACCTGAGGCAAGACTTTACCCACTCGTTGAGTTATGGGTTCATTTAACACCACCTCCACCTTGCATGCGTCCTTCTGACGGGGAATATGGAACTGCAGGTCACCTTCCTGGAGGTAGACTGACTGACCTCGTTTCACCGTTACACCATTGTTGACTTTTATGAGGGAACTGTGTGATGAGCAGGTTATTACCACCAGAAGCAGTGGAAGCCTGATCCACACCAGTGCTTGACCACGTGAGCCCATCGCTTTCATGCACAGGCAAATGTTTTCAAGGGCTGGATCCAAATGAAAGCTTTCAGAAACACACTCCAGTTGAATAATTAAGAAATCCAAGATGGTTTTTTTGCAAAAGGAGCTTGATTTTGCTCTGTTGGTAGGATTTCATTGTGGCATGAATTTCCGAGCCTTTACCATTTAGCCATGACCAGTCGGGCGCTGTAAAGAAATGAAACAAATTTCAATATTTTGCGCTTAACACAACATACACAAACAAGTGAAGAGAACGTGAACCACCCTAGAATTTGCGGGAACAAAATGAGAAGGTCTAAAGATAGTGTATGTCAAAGCAATATGAGCTGCATTGGTTGATTTGAACATTTGAATTTCCAGAAGCATTACTTTCAGATTAATCAAACATAGTAATGATGATGATACGTCAACTAGTTGATGGACTGTGATAAATTATTAGACCAGAACTGTGGTGGAATCTAAGTGGTAGCCATGAGAGGAGTTATTTGAACTTTGTAAATGAAAAGGAAAGGTGCTTCATTGCTTCCTTTTACACCAGGAACACTGGATCATCTTTTCCACAGTAGACTTCCCCCCAACATCACAGCAACATTACACACTATTTGTGCTCAGCTTGCTCAGGAAATGTGTTCATTACAAACCGGGCTTTCCTCAAGGCCAAACACGCTCTGTGTAGTAATTACGCAATGTAACATTATAAACTTTACACCTTTATGGAGTCACCCCCCCATACAGGCCTTTCCACTGCTGGATACTTCTTTTTTTCTTCTGGAGTTACCATACTAGTCCTACAATGTCTTTAATATAATCTACATGAGCCTGGAACTGCTCCCCTTCTTTTAAAATCCTATCCTGGCTCTTAGTACTTCATTTTTCTTGTCATCTAGACAGATCAATACCGTTTCAACTTATCTCACCCAATACCCCACTGAAAGTATGTGGTGTAGCTCTTCGTAATTGAAAACAAACCTCAGATGTCATCTGGCAACATTCCTTCAACACTTCTCTGGGACACCTACCAGGGACCTCACACAGCAAGCACCTCAAACAGAGGAGCACCTTATAATCAGCTCTTGCATTGAGGAACATGTTATAGCTTGTCCCTCTGAACAATGCTTGTCTTTAGAGGGCTGGCAAGATCCTGTTCAAGGAGCTGAGAGCAAATGCAGGGTATCAAATGGTCACAACCCCCTCTCCCAGGTAGCGTAGAGTTGCATCTGTGTCCGCCAGGGATGGGGACTTGAACATGGGCTCATGTCCAATTTACGTCTCACACAGGGAATGTTCTTGAACTAACAAAGAGTGACTTGTGAGCATATCTGGGTTTGGGAGACTGACTGTACGCGTACAGTAGTTCATAGGCTGTCATTACTTGGGAACCTATTCTTAAACAACACCAATTTTGACTGTTAACTGTTATCACTGTTTCCCCTACCATTAAATATGTGTGTCTTTGTGCATGCGTCATAGCTTGATCCTCCAATGCAATAGAGGGACATCTTATATATAGTTACATTTTCCAACTTTGGTATCGTTTCAACATGACAATGCTGTTGTGTGGAAGAACCGGTTTGGTTTGCATGGTTGCTAGTTGGTTCCTGACCTCAACCCAACATTTTGGGATGAGCTGTAATACCGTTGAGAGCCAAGCTTGATAACATAATATCAATATTGGACCACACTCCTGCTGTAGTGTTTTTTTAATTCCACAATAAAATCTAATTTCAAATAAACATTCAGTCGAAGGAAAAATGTATTCTTCTTTGTGAGTACTGAGAAGTAGAGCAAACCACAGCTGAGTGGGGATCACATTTTAGCAGATAACACTTGATCTGGCATTGTTACATACGAAATGACTTCATGTCACTGATATGATTAAAATGCCGCAGAGGCCTCACTCATCTGATTTGAAAAACCCACTGATTGATTTGAGTCCCGTTAGCGAGGCTGGAGACTTGAGGTGAGCGTGCTGGGAAATGTTCTAACGTTAAGCTGCCTGGATCATCCTCAGGGTTCTGACCCTGTTTGCAGTTGATCCTTTTCCTGTTTTGGCAGAGCTTCACATTACAGTCACTATAGAATCTAATGTCAATAAGATGCATCTATGAAAGCTGTCCAATTTCCTGACTGGTTGTGTATTTAAGTCCTTGATGGGCAAAGGCCCTTGAATTAACCTCACATGTTTTCTTTACTGCCATGTCATTTGGGGGAGTTCCACATCTGTTGACAGTCAGAACCAGCAGTTCTACTGACAGGCTTGACTTACATTCCCCTAAACTCTTAGTGCATAGTACAACATGCACTCCCTAATCCAGAGAGTAAAACAAACATCTGTGTTGTTGCACTACTCTCCCAACTCATTCCCACCCTTCTTATTGAGGCACTCCACATGTTTTACACATAAATATTAGCTAACCAAAAACCCTGTAGTGCAGAACCAAGCAGAACCAAGAGGTTGGAACAAGTTAAGAAAGGATTCAAAATATTAATAATATAATAATAGCCTTTGGATTTTTACTGCTTTATCTCCAGGCAGCAAAATCCACCTCTCACGAGTGAAGCCAAGGCAAAGGTGCCTTTAACCTGCATTCTCTCTAGAGACCAGCAGGGGGGAAATCTTCTGGCCCCATAGATCTCTATGAGAAAATGACTTGACTTCTCTCTTGATATATTCCCTCAGTGAAAATTGTAAATACGAGTTTATGTTCTCAATTTTCTTCAATACAGCATGATGTTCATTTAGTACATCTAGATCCATTTAGAGTCAAGGGCGGGTACACACGCTGATTGACAGGCTGTTACCAGAGCCGTATATATGGAGCATATACGCCAGTCCTCAGCATCCACATTTGGTCACTTGCTCTCACTGTTTGCCAAACAAGGTGACAATGACCAAAATGCTAAACTTGAGGACAAAAGGCCTCTGTCAACAAACCAATAGATGACATCAAGACGGCTACGTCTTTTTCCTGTTTATACATTCTGCACGGTAGCCTCTACCATTGGTAGGCTGTGTTATCAGTGTAGGGAGCATCATTGGGTTAAGTCACACAGGGTTAAGTATGCATAGCATACAACTATACATTTTAACATTGAGTAAAATTTTGGCCATTTTTTTTCAAAAAAAGAGTGGGGGACAACACATTCGCTTTGACTATAAGAACATGTGCTGTCTGTTTACACTAAAGCGCAAGCTAGGGATAATAATCAATAGTTATTAAGATCTAATAACATCTCATGATTACATCGTCAGTAACGCTTCCATTCCTCTGGAAAAGCCCATTCTTTTCCCAAAACAAAAAAGTAATGATCAAAAAACACACTGTGGTGAGGGAATGCGATTCGTCATGTAACAAGTGGGTGTATGCCACAGCTGGGAATGTCTGTTCCATCTATTCACAGTTCTTTCTTCTCATCTTAATAATGACAGGGTCCCTAGCAGCCAGCAATTTTCAAAGAAATACAAGCCATTGGGGAAAAGGAAGGAATTCTCCTGAAAACATGATAACATGATAACACTCAGCTGCCGTCCAGTATCTAAGAAGTTTCCACAACTTCCTAACTGCCAAAAACTAATGAGACGATTGCGTGAAAGTGTGTTTTGCAGTTTAAAAATGAATATTCTATTAAATACACAATCATAGAAAACCAAATTCCATTATATGTATATCTGGCTGTGTCGTTAAATGACATCTACTGCAGTTGTGAATAATGCAGCTGAGGCCGATTTATAACTTGATGAGGTACAAATGAGAGGAAATAAGTAAAGAGTTCATAAACCAGCCATCGGGTAGAAAATCCCACAAAAAAGGAGGATGAGGAAGAAATGACAGTGAGAATTCTTATTTTGTTCCCGAAGAGGAAAAGTCTCCAGCAGAGATCACACACAAAGACATGCCCTTACCTGATCGCACCACATCTGTCCCTTTGTCCTCTTTCTTACCTGTCTGCTCTCCTCTGCTTCCAACTGCAACTCCCTCCTTGACAGGATCCGGCTGGCTCCTCAGAAACTCCACCCACAAGAGAGCAGGAGATGAGTAGTGGGGAAAGAGGGAGGGACAGAGGCTGACTGTGGTATGCCGTGGGATCCGAAAAACCAAGAGACAAACACTGCTATCTCTGAGATCAAAGTATTGTCCAAAGAGCCCCCTGGTTTAAGGAGCAACTTTGTCATTAGTTAACAGAAAGGGGCAAAGATAAGAGGTTGACCAGTGCACAAAAACTGCAAGGGAGAGAAACTGGGGCTCATATAGATCTACTGATGATACTTTTATGTCACACTTAGTCAAATAAACAAACAAAATCACCAACTGTACTGGTCACACTAGGATTATGAAATAGCATTTTGCATTCTCTTGCCCTACTATTTTTTTTTATATATATAACTTGACTGTTGTCAGGATCCTGTAGTGGGGTGGGTGCAAATGCTTCCCCTTTGTTTGGGGCTTGTAGCAAGATATTATTACATTACACCTATAAAACAGAATTTATGTTTAGTTGCATGTCAGTTGTTCTCATCAGATTTTCTGAAATGAACCAATAGCCAGCCAGTCGGTGTCCTATGTTATAGTATCACAGGGCAGCAGTGGCTCAGTGGAGACCAGGGTTTTCCTTCAAAGAGAGGATCGGCGGATTAATCCCTGGCCCTGCTGGTGTCCATGTCGATGTGCCCTTGGCAACGACTAACGTGTATGGTAGCTCCTGCCATAGCGTGGCAATTCACAAAGAAATCAGGGGAAGAAAAGCTTAAATTTCCCCTTTTGTGCTTCCCATTTAGACTGTACAGTCTCTGGAATTTATAGATAATAAATATAAACACTATTTAACAATTGAACAGTTTAATAGAATATATAATGTATATATCCATTCTCCCACTTTTTTTGGTAAGTGGAAGAATTAGGATCTAGTTTTTCCTGTGCTTTAAGCCACTACCGTAAAGACGACCAGTGTCACGTTTAAATCATAACCGTCTTTTTTTAGCTTTTGGTCCGGGTCTGGATGGGACGGCTTCTGGGTCCGGACCCCGGTCCGCCAGTTAGTAACATCTGCTATACATCATATGTAGTCTTGATTTGGGGGTTTATAGTGGTAATTTACATTTTAAAAGGTGGTAAATCTAGTTTCTTCAAGTAAATTGTAGCAAACCGTAGTCAACTTTAATCAAATTAAACTTAATTTCCCAACCAAAAAATTGTGGCTAAGACTTGGATTCAGACTCTGATTTTGCGAGAAAACATCAGTCATTCCAAATACCATAGAATCAGCAGTGGTAATGCAGAATATAACATGTAAGACTTAAAGCCAACTCTTTGATTCATATTTGTAGAACCAGCAACGTTTGGTAGGCTGGCAAACACAGCTAACTGATGTTGACCTGGAATTTTGTTCTGTAATTCGGCAGCGGCACAGTTGTAGTTATCTAATCTGCTAATCTGCCTGGAGACCGTTGGAGAATGAGGTTCACTGAATGTACGCTAGCATTATCTTTTCCTATACTCTATTTTTGACCACAATCTCAGCTAAATGGTGGCAGGTTTCTATATAAATAGAAAGACAAATAGATAGTAATTGTAATAGGATTTTAATTGTTCAGCGGACCATGCATCAGCCCAGATGTAGCAGGACTGTGGCTCAGTGCAGTCCTTGGTGGTGCTTGTTAAAAGAAACATTCCTCAGCTTCAGAATGGGATGGGTTCACCGGGTCCTGACAGCCCCTGTGGTTCCGGCATACCTATCAGGGACCACGCTGTTACAATAGCCTGTCAAGTGGAAATTCCAACTGCACTTTGAAAGAAAGAGAAGTGCAGATAAAGAATCATACGAGACTGGTTGGAAATAATCGGAACTCAGAATGTTCCGAGGAGTTTGTTTTGGATTTTCTGATATAACGCTTGTCTTCCTCCTGCTGTTCTCTGTCACAGGTTCGCTGGTGATGGATCATCGCAGAGATACAGAGGACGACCAGAGGCGCAACAAAGACATTTTGGAAATGCTACATATCAATAAAGTGTCTGCGAGTCATCAGGCCAAGCCACATCCTTACATGAGAGGGATCTATCAGCAATTGGACTCACTGGAGAATCAGGACTTTGGGGGTTCAGATGGAACGGTGGTGCAGAGTTTTCGGAGTGTAGTTGGTAAGGATTTGAAATGAAATGCCATTTGTTTTAAATGTGTTAACTTTTTCTTCACATAATTACAACTACTGTATATAGTTTTATGAAACCTTTTCAATTGTGCCACATCACTGGCCTCTGTGGCAACCTGTTAGGCGTCCCCAAAATGCCACTCTATCCGTTTTATATTGACTTGAATGGGATTTTGTTTTTCAAAAAATCTTCAATTTCTTGGGTTTGCCGAGCATGTTGAGCATCAGCGTCATAATAGTATTGTGAACGCAAACAAGCTGTGTATAAGAAGTGGATGTAGTTAAGGTGACCTCACTTATTGGTGTACAGCTGCTATAAAGAGATCATTGTTCAGCATGGCCACGGTGTAACCATATTTGAAATGCGCAGCAGTGATGCAGTGACGCCCGATGTATCGGCAACCTGTCATTCACAGTAAACCCCCCCTAAAGCAGACCCTGCTTCATGGTCTGTTTGACCCTAAATGGACCATAATTAACTGAATTAACACAAATTAGAGATTAAGACCATAAACTTGTTTTTATGAGAAAAAAATGTTTTTTCTGGTAACACCTTTTTGAATGCTGTTGCATTATTAGGGTCTAGAGCATTTCATGTAGTTGTATAATGTCATACACAGAACCTTTAAAGGAAAAAAACACATTCCCGAGATCCTTTGATTAAGAGCCTTGTCCTGAAGTCTTAACAAATATGTACCCTCACTTTTTATTCCTTGTATCACCCAGGTCCACATCAAGCTCCTTCGGGATGGATCTGGTTCAATGCCAGCGGCCTGAACCCCTCTATGCTGGCTGCAGAGCTGGTTATGTACAGGAAGACACTGCACCCCAATCCCATCAGTATAACTGTCGCCTTGCACAGTGCCTCAGCTTTCAAGGGCACTTTGGTGGAGAATCCCGCCATGGAGGAGAGACAACTATCCCTGGATCAGCAATCTTCATCTGGATATGATGTGTTTGATGTGTCAGCTGTAATGCCTATGAAGCCTCTTGAGGTGGTGGGCTTTCAGCTGCGTTACACGGACGAGACTGGCAGTCTGGTCCTTCATGAAGCCCTAACACAGAGTCTTTACTGTCTGAAGAGAGGCTCCCTGAGAGAACCTTTACTGGTGCTTTACCAGTCACACCCCCACCACAGTTAACAATGTGACCGCTGCTAGGGTCCGGATGATTACGCCTTTTCGTCAAACATATCCGATCCACCGCTGATAAAGTGGATGTTTCATAACAAAATTGGGAAGGTAAAGTATTGTAACTTTGAAATGGACAAAACTTAAACAACAATAAAGCTTCTTTGTCTGCTTCTTTGTTATATGTATTTTCTTTTTCTTTAGGGCATTACTTGAAATGAGCGTATGAAATGAATGTGCAATTCAAGGTTTGTAAGCATTTCCATAAGATAATTTGGTCATTTCAAGTAACAATACAATTCTGATCATTCTGAGAAGAAAGACTAAAACTAAACTGTACTAAACCATAGGGTTTAGAAAGCAGATTAAGAAAGCAGTTTACCCATCATGTGAGCCTCCAGTGTATAAAGTGAGTAACTGTACTACAACATTATATTTCTTTTTTAAATTCTCAAAATCTCAGAGAAACAAAAATATGTAGCCAATTAAAGAATAGTTAAACACGCTTTTAAGCAGCTAAGCTAAAAAACAGTGGCGGCTTTTCCATAGAGGGCAATGGGGCATGGCCCCACTTTGAGCAATAAAAAAAAAACATAGATTATGATGTTTTTTAAATTATACTAAAAATAAATTTTACAAATAGTCAATATGTGTCTATTTCTGTTTTTGAAACATGGAATACACCCAGTATTATTTGTAAATTAATATATCTGCGCACAATATGTTTTTCCTGCACATACGCATGTCTCATCTGGACTCGGGGCAAGGTCCCAATGCGGCGGGTCTAAGAAGCAGTTCAGCCAATCACTGTGGGCACTGATTGGAGGGTCACAGACCATACAGCGCAGATGAAAATAATTCAGACTACAGCGTTTATATGTTCAACAATATGCAACGTGGTCTTAGGTGTTTTAAAATGACACCAAATTTATTTTGGATTGTTCCAACGGAAGAATACAAGGTACGGGGAACTTTGAGGTGCGTAAATGCCACTTCGAGGTGGGTAAACGCTATTTACAGGTGCGTAAAAGCTATTTCCAAAATTCCAGAGGAGCGTAAATGGCGTTTACCTTCCACTACAGCCCTTTGCGTATTTCAAGGGACGGGGGGGGGGGGGGGGGGGCACCCTAGCAGTAGGTGTCCAAGGGTTAGGGAGGAGTCAGGACCAGGGTCCAAAAGGACTATCATTTATGGAGATCTGCAAGGTGAGAAAGCACAACAAACTCCAGGGAAGAAGCTGAATCAGTGATGTGCATTTATAAAACATGGATTATTATAGAAAGTGAAAGTCCCACAGCAGTCTATGACAAGTGACGCATGTTACTAAATCAGAACGCATTCAGAAACCAACGGAATAACGTTGTTTGTTTCGGGTCAAAGCGGCAGCTGGTTTAACACATGAGGCTACAGGGTTAATCTTAGCCTGGCTCTTAGCCTGGTCTGGAGCAGGCTAGCTTCAAAGAATAAATCGCCATGGTTACTTGGCCACGTTTAATTCAACGTGCTTTCGTGCAACCAAGTCGGAGCTAAATTCCTCCAGGATAACCTGGATAGCCCGACTTAATCCCATATCCGGGTTTCGTGCAATACCCCTCAGGTCTAAACTACAGCCTATACCATTTAGGACACAGGAAGTTGCCCATCTTTCCTTGAACATGATTGGTTACATCTTCAGTCGCTCGATTTTTTTTCCAGCCAATCGTCGACGAGCTCCCGCAGCAGCGGCACGCCTCCTCCAGGCGCAATTCGCCCAGAAAATAGCGGATCTTTTTTTATTCTGCGGATTCCCGCGTTACGCCCGCTCTCCACCTTCCGCGACTCCGCGTGTGCACGCTTCCAGGGGCCGGCGACATGCTCCCGATGCGGATTGGCAGCCGGCTGTGAGAAGGTTCGAAGCGGACCCGGTGGTAATGCCTCCCCGCAGCGCTGAACCTGTTCCACCCCGCACACAAAGCCTGTAAAGCAGGCCGTGTTCCTCCCCTCAAACATGTCGGGGAATCAGTACAAAGGCAACGACGTCAGCTGCTGCATCAAATACTTCATCTTCGGATTCAACATCCTGTTTTGGGTGAGAAGGTTTATTATTGTATTCCTCTGCGCCTCTCTCTGGTTCAGTTCGGTTATTGAGCCCACGGACCAATCGCGAGGAAGGCCCCGATCGCCGTCTCATCTCATCGTTCATATTCACATAGAAGTCGAATCAATACCCGCGCGCCATATTGTGGTTCTATTGCCCCAGTGACAGCTAATCGGCTTTTTCCATTGGAGTAATGACCGCTCAGTCACGGCTAATCATTCATATCACACCCACCGGGACAGCTCAACTTGTGTGGAATACAGCGCCTACTTGACATGACGTCACACGTCTATAAAGAGGTGATGTCATTCGTGTGAGTGGTCCCGGTGTTACGTGCCTACTGGTTTTTGAACGTACTGGTTTGCCCACGCGTGCGTGTTTGTTATTCTAACAGCGGCAGATGTTGTCTGCCTCGGTCACCTGATTCGTCACACGTTCGCAAACGTATTGCTGAAAATGTTGCATCCCATATCCATTGCAGCGATTAAGATTGCATAAGTGAGCACTACATCACCGCCACGTATGAAGAAATACATAAAAGAACATACAATTATTAAAAGATTCACAACCTGGATTCGAACCCAGTCGAGCAAAACAACAATACGTCGTAAGGCCGCTACGCCGTCGGCCAACCGAGCATGCACGTTCTTCTGCTGATTTGAATTGTTGTCATGAAATTGCACATCGTCAGTGGCAAGAAAAAGTATCCAAACACATGTTTGGAAGTGTTCCCCAAAAACCAGTTGTCTTGGTTCACCCTGAACCAGAAGGTTTTCTTGCCACTGACGATGTGCAATTTCATGACAACAATTCAAATCAGCAGAAGAACTTGCCTGGTTCGAATCCAGGTTGTGGCAATCTTTTAATAATTGTATGTTCTTTTATGTATTTCTTCATACGTGGCGGTGATGTAGTGCTCACTTATGCAATCTTAATCGCTGCAATGGATATGGGATGCAACATTTTCAGCAATATGTTTGCGAATGTGTGACGAATCAGGTGACCGAGGCAGACAACATCTGCCGCTGTTAGAAGAACAAACGCGTGGGCAAACCAGTACGTTGAAAAACCAGTAGACACGTGGCACCGGTTTTAAGGCTCCTATGAGGGTTTTTTGATCCGATTATAATCTGCCTGTCAAGTTAGTTCAGGTAACTAACAATCTCCATCACATGTTAGTAAAAGAACTGTCACAGGTTCCTCTACTCCCACATTAGTGGTCCTCTAAATACATCATTTTTGTCCATCCCATTTCAAAATGTTTAAGAAGAGAACCTCTTCAAGGTACAAATGTGAAATGTACAAGGTGGGGAACATGACTGCTTCTGAGAAAGCTGACTGCAGATGAAATGATTCACAATGCAACACAAAGAGACGTAGACCACAATAAATGAATAATACAAAAGATTCATACCACGATATCTCGAATGAAAATGAGAGTGGGGCCTTTTCGTGCATGCATAAACATGATTAGAGGGGAAGGCAGAAGAATAATTAGACCTGGAGGTTTCATATGTGATATAATGTTGAGGAAGAAGTCCTGGTTCTGAATCAGCATCTGTGTCTTTATGTAATAGGAACATAAACCGCTCTGCCGTCCTCCACAGAGACAACGTGAGTTGCCGTAGTGTCCTTGTGCGTGATCACATCTGTGTGTTTTGCAGCTGCTGGGCATGGCCTTGGTGGGCATCGGCCTGTGGGCGTGGAGTGAGAAGGTGAGCAGAGACTTTCCGAAATGCTGAAAACGTCATATAAAAGGCTGTGTGCTGATTATCCCTTTTCCATGTTATTGCTATTAAAAGCAGCACCATTTAATATTCTTTAGGACTGGGCCCAACACCGTAGGCACAGAACATCATCTTTTTAAACACCAGCACTATGTTTGCACAGTGCACAGTTGTATCCTTGTTAAGTAGCTAGCTATGTATCTGATCTAACTCGGGGTATTCTGAATAAGAACCATCTCACCGAATCAGTTCATTCTTAAATCTATAGGTATAAATAGGTGTTGAAATGTAGACTTTGTATTGTCCCTTCCCTCCAGGGGGTTCTGTCCAACATCTCGTCCATCACAGACCTGGGGGGTCTGGACCCAGTGTGGCTCTTCATGGTGGTCGGGGGGGTCATGTTCATTCTGGGCTTTGCGGGATGCATCGGAGCCCTGCGGGAAAACACCTTTCTACTCAAGTTTGTATGTTCCACGATGAGACCTTCCAATTTGCAAAGTACAATGATGCATGATGGGTAAACTTACAGTATCGCCGCCGGGCCTTTCCTGTCGTAGTTTTCCGTGTTTCTGGGGATTATCTTTTTCTTGGAGCTGACCACGGGAGTCCTGGCGTTTGTCTTTAAGGACTGGATTAAAGACCAGCTCAACCTGTTCATCAACAACAACATCCGGGCGTACCGGGACGACATCGATCTGCAGAACCTCATCGACTTCACGCAGGAATACGTACGTCCTTCCAGTTCAATCCTTAAATGACATGACAGTACATTTACTTAATAACCTCACTTGGGTACACTGTGCTGGAATCTTTGGGTCACTGATTGTAAACACACCAGTCACAGTTGGCTCCTCCTCGGCTCATCGAGCCAGAGAGAGACTTCTGCTTCTGTCGAGTGAAGCGGATCCAAAAGTGTCTTAAAAGTTCACCCTACTGATCACAATTGGGGAAACACACCAGTTGTTTAGAAAATTATAGAAATCTCTCATTTCAAGTCCTCTTCACTACGGCCCATTTAGAGTCAAGTAGAGCATAAAATCAGGGGCTACACCCTGATTGACAAGTCTGTAGCGTATACAGCGTCTCTACTTCACTCCTCATTCCTAACATGGTAACTTCTGTTCCAAAAAAATAAACATGGCCTATTTTACCTAATACTATGCCTTGAACCCACATATTTCCCCACAGTCTACACGTTGGTTTGCCAGAAATTCCTGCATAGTAAACTTTTTTTTTCCCCCCTCGTTGTTGCATGGGTACTTTAAGTGAAGTATCTAAGAACTTCCTTCACCACTGCCCAGAAGCTATGATACTTCCCTTTTGAACTCCATCCCTGACTACACTAAAGGATCGAACTGCACACTGTAATATGATGCTGATGTGATGGGAGGCAGTTTGACAGTGAGGGTTTCTCCGGTCTTACTTCAGTGGGATTGCTGCGGTGCGTTTGGAGCAGACGACTGGAACCTGAACATCTATTTTAACTGCACCGATGGGAATCCTAGTCGAGAAAAGTGCGGCGTTCCCTTCTCCTGCTGCACCAAGGACCCAGCGGTACGTTTCTACTGTCAAAACCTGAGCTTGCACACAGCACCTGGCTCACTGTGACTTCTCTTTATGCATCTCTGAGGTTTAATTTGGGATTTGCTTGTGAAATCAGCATGCTGTGTTTTCTGTCTCCAGGAGGATGTAATCAACACTCAGTGTGGATACGACATTCGAGCTAAACCAGTAAGCAACGTACTCGCCCTCCCTCTTTCGTTTCTGCCCCTTCTACATTTTATTCATTTAGAAAATGTCATATTTCATCCTTCCTAATTGGAATTTCAGCTATGGGTTGTCAGTTTGACCTTAAAGGATTTTAAGGCAGGTCAAATGTGGATCAAATTGACAAACGTGCTTCATTTTACTTAAGCTAAATCTTGCTTTTGGGGGACGAAGTTAATAACAATTCTCGAAATAAAAGAGTGAGGAAATCTCTGATATAATAATTATACTAAATTAGATATTTATTTTTAGAACTTTTATCCCCAAAGATATTCTTCTCAGTAGCTTTTTTTAAAAATGCAGATACAAATGTAGTCTCATTGTTGCAGTATTCGACAGTCGATCCAGTCTTCGTGCTAAACAAGAACACATAGGGTCCTTTTCGTGGATTGTTTTTTTAAAGCATTTTCATTCCGACATCTTGAATTAAACCTGTGAGGCTGATGATAGGAGGTTGTGTTGACCAGGACTCAGAGCAAAAGGACTACATCAACGTGAAGGGCTGCGTGCCGCAGTTTGAGAAGTGGCTGCAGGACAACCTCACCCTGGTGGCCGGGATCTTCATCGGAGTCGCACTCCTGCAGGCCAGTTGCATGACCCCCCCCCACAAGGATGACCTGGAAAAAAGCAAAAGCATCATCCCAGGTTACCCTTTTCTTTTTCATCCACAGATCTTTGGGATTTGTTTGGCCCAAAACCTAGTGAGTGACATCGAAGCTGTGCAGGCCAGCTGGTGAGAATACTTCATGCTTCCTCCTTCAGACCCCTGGATTTACACCCATTTGTTTCTTCCCAAATTTTTAAATTTGAAGTAAATTGTCATTGCCTGATTTCAAACATTCTAATAATATGTATGTATCATGTGCACACCAGTCAGTTAATGTGCACCACAGTTTAGTTTTGTACTGTAAGTTTACAGTTGTTTAGAAGCCTTGATAGTGAGCAGCTGACGCCGCATCACAGTAAGCATCTTCATTTTTACGCCTCATCGCTGAGCGTGCAGCGGTCGGAGCTACTTGTGTGTTGAGATGGAGTCGCGGTTATAACTTTAAAAACAACAATGAATAAACCACAACAAACACTCTGTAACAGGGGTAAAAACACCACGACACAACAGCTTGTGACACACAATTTGTAAAAGTCTTTTGAGCCGCTGGTATTGCCTCTGGTTAGCCACAGCAAGCTAACTCGCCGGCCAGTTAGGGTTGCCCTCCCCCCTCCCCGCCCCTTCAAATACGGACGGGGTTTGTCCCGTATTTTACGAGTTGTCTTCAATGCAGCCCTGTCCTCTCCCTTTGCTTTCATAAGTAAGCTTTACTGAAGAGCATCTGTCTCCTCTCTTCTAGTTTCTTCACCTGATGCTGAAGCGGCATTTCAATTCTAACAGGTAGGTTAGATATGGCTTTTTGGGTAAACTACCCGATAACCTAAACATAATTATCAATAATGTTGATTTGATCTTGTGTGGTCAGCTCGGGATCTGGAACACATCGCCGTAGGACCTTTCAGACGACCTCGCTGATCTGCTGAACTGCTTCTCTTCACCGAACCAGCACCTTTTCTCTGAGGCACTACTACGTGAACCGCTCTGTATATAACACTGTGTGAGTCGTTGGAGAGGAAGGTTAAACATGCACTACATGCGAGTCGCTCGGTTTTGATAGCGACGTGTAGAGAGTAGGAGTTTTGATACATCTTTTTGATAATAGATCGGTATTTTTCACTGTGGAAATGCCACTCCACTGCTAAACTCATTATGTGATGTAGTGTGTGTGTGTGTTCCAGAACAGTCGGACGAGCTCATTTTAAAGCTGCTTGCTTTGCATACCTCCCCTCTGCTCCCTCTCTGCCTCGGGTTGGCCGAGTAAAGAAACTGAAAGGAGTCACGTATATGTCACGTTTTTTTCTTTCACAAAAAACACAAAGGGTTTTGGTGGGTTACGGCGCACTCCATGCACTCATCACACAGCTTACACTAACTGCTAGTAGTTGTCATCGGTCAGCCCCAACGGACTGTTTGCAAAAAAACTTTCATCCCAAATTGGAAAAGCAAACACAAACACAAAATTTGTTTTTTTTTGTGTTACTGAATATTACGTCTATGTCCATATGATACATTTAATAAGTGATGTCTGTATGTTGAAACACTTATTGGTTTCTAGAATCATTACTTCTTTAAATAGTGCCCATATCTATTTGGAGGGAAAATATCTAGTCATTGTTTATGAAGCTTTAAAGGGCCAGTGTGTAGGATCTACCCAATATTTCAAGAAATGGAATACAGCACTAACTGTTTTCATGTATGTATAATTACCTAAAAGTATTGCTGTGTTTTGATTAGCTCAGAACGAGGTTCGATAGGCCCCTCCATGTTTCTACGGTAGCACAGAAAAGACAAACCAACCCTGGAGAGACTTCCACCAGGAGGCCATCACACTGCGACACACCATGAAAGAGAAGCTACAATCTGCTACCTCACCGCTAGAGGTCACTACATCCTACACACTGGACCCTTAACTGTTGCAGTTTGCCTGAATCGAGTAGCTAGGTCTGTGAAACACAGGCTATTTTGCCACCGGACTTTGAAAGGGATTTTGCGTTCATGAGTTTGGAGAGGAGCCATGCTGTTTGTATGAAGAGAGTGGAAAAAAAATCTGAACTAATCTTTCAATTCATTTTTTATTTTAGCATCCGTACCAAAACTTGCAGTAGCACAGGCAACCTGGTCCTACTATCATTTTATAGCCAGTAGGAAGTCAGTCTCTCACTCAGAGTTAACCCCTTAGTTCACCTTTTAAAATATTGAAGATTTGAAATAACAATTTTTTTTTAAAAACATGTTGAAGTTTTGATCCACGTTTGTAGTTTTAACCCACTTGTCATGTCATATGTTGGTTATAAGCTTGATTAGCAGGTGAAGTTTCACTCACTAGGTTCCATAGCATGGTGGTTCCAACACAAGCAGCAAGGCATTCATCTCGACTTCTTCATATTGTGAGATGAGAATAGGTTCAGTGTTATCTTCAACATTTCTGCCCTTACTTGGACTTGTAATGAGATCAAGTGTAACTACCTGTTATTATGACGCACATCCGACCAGTAAACAATTTGCTCAAAGCATGCGTCACCCGTTTTGTTTCATACAGTATTGTTTTTGATACTGAATCTGTCTCGTACATTTGATGTAAAAGAGGCTTTACTACTGAAGCTGCTTGTCAGATGGCGCTGAAGAGAGGCAGACTAGTGTCACTCACCACTTCTACATACTAAACTATCACATGGTATCTCAAACACTGTCATGTAACTACCTCCTCTAATATCCTCATCTCATGTCATGTTGGAATTGGACTGATTTTAATACCAATTAAAATGAAATATATTGACAAGAAATGTGCATACTTGAGTTGTTTAACATTTTGTTTTTCCATCCACTGGTTTGTTTCACTTCACACGTGTCATGCGGCGTCTTAGGGGTCCGTCGCTGCTGACGATACAGCTGCCACCATTTAATTGAAATATAAACTACAGCCGAAATTTGTACAGTGTGAAGGTTGGCCACCTGGGGGGAATAAATGTTCAAATTCTGTCTGTTCCCATGTATGCAGTAGTGCCATTGTAAATGTCAGAATGATCCGTTCATCTTTTGTGTCAAGATTAAAAGACATTCCTCAAGTGTTGCTGAGATATCATTAGGTCTCGGTATTGTTAAAAAAAACACCAGCACCTTGTATTGTGATACTGATTGAGGACTTCATATTAAGTGTGTCCAACGGGCTAACTAATGATTCTGTGCTTAAAGTCTGGAATAAAAAATAAAAAAAACATTTTCTTTCCCCCCCTACGCCCGTGCGCATATGTCCGTGTATGCACACGCAGGCGCTTGCAGCAGCGGCCAGACTACTACCCAAACCTTTAGCATGACCTCTATCCCCGCCACTTTTTAAATGAGGAAAATGAATCCTACACATCCCTAACTATATGACTGTTAGTCATCCTACAGAGAGGACAGGGACAAGGGTTTTGTGCTCAATTCCCTCAATGTGTCACTTAAAGACTAGATGTTTATAATGACAGACAGGTGAGCAACCATAGGGATTGAAGACGTCAACCATCACCAGTTATGATCTTTTTATTATCTGCTGAGTTACAATCCTCCAAATGTACAACTCATGACATTTACAACAAACACTTACGTTTATAGGATTTTATGTAGTTACTATGGATACATCTCCACAGGCATGTGTCTTAAGAAAGAGCACAAATCTGATAAATAACCATTCATACTTTTAAAAAAAAGAAAAAGCAAATCCGTAAACAGGGTGATGTGCTGACGTGTAGAACAAGCAACTGTCATTTATATACACACACACACACACACACACACACCTGTGGGGAAACCGTGTCTGCATTCAGACTGGGCTCCACAACACACACACACGCACATACACACGCACGCACACTTTATTTCATACAGAAGAATCCCACTAGTGGTTTAGGACTTCTTTTGGGGCTCTATTGTGTGTTACAAGTGTTCCTCACAGAGTGATCTCAGGCTGGAGTGCTCCAGTCTACTTTTAGAATTCTTAGTCTTGTGTTGATTGTCCTGTTCTTGGCTGCTCTTCATAGATTATCCTACCATTTCATGCCCATTAACAAAATAGTTTACCAAATAGATCGTCTATTGATATTTTTGGGAGTTTGTCTTCAGTGCTGCAAACACAACGTTCATCTTTAGAGATGTGGGTACACAGGGAGTCAAAGTGGTGTGAAAACAGCCGTGCACCGATTGGACAGATGTGGAGAGGTGACCTGCTTACCAACTATAACCAGGGAAAAAAATGACCGGTAGGCACTAAGCAACCAAAACATGATTTTATCTTTTGAATTCCAGTCAATACCGTCGATGTGAAACGTACGACATCTGTGATTCTACATGGACTGTATTGACTTTGATTGAAGAAACCTCTTTTTCAGGCTAAATTGCATGTTTTGTTGTTACTTTGCAAATAGCCAGTATTGTCCTTGGGGAGTTTGTATTTACAACATATTATGTCCAACTATTGGAATGTGTTGGATGAGAGCTAGCAGAGCTCCCGGTTGATGATTTCACTTGTTAGGTATTGTGTTATATTTCCAGTTTATTATTTGGGGATTTCAGGTTGGATGAGTAGCTGAACTCGAGCGGACTGAAGGTAGACTTTAATACATTTGCGTCACCTGGTTCTTTCAGGGATGGGGTGGAGTTCGCCGTACAGATGCTGGAGCGGAGGGAATGTGCAACTGGGAAATTAAAATCTTAAACTCTCTTGATCCGAGTTGTAAACAAGTGCAAAAAAGTGTAAGACTGAAGGTGTGAGTGGAGGCTGGACTTTAGGACTATGCTAGCAGTAGAGGTGTTGAATGAACAGTCACACCTTGAACAGGACTAAAACATGCACAGCTTCTATTCATTTATACTTGAGCTACATGGAACACGATGGGGCACATCATGGATGGCTGCCAACACAGGAAAAATCACAACAGGAAGTCTTTTTTTTGTTCTTTTGTGCACATTTTGTCACTGGTGGGTTACCGGTAGATGGTCTCACAGCTATGGTCGTAAAAGAGTGTTGTCTCTTATCTATTGCGTTAAGCTGTTTATGGAGCCTCAGCTATTTGAAACAGTAGATGCATGCACAAGTCGACCGGGGGCCTGGGGATGGACCAATGCAGGGAGACCAGGAACTCAACTGTGTCCATTGAGCGTTTAAGGGGTGAGGCTTTGTTAAGGAGCTCATTATTATAGCTCTCAGGGGAGAGTGATGGTGTCCTAGACAAGTCTTAAACCCGTTTCAGAGGCTTTCCAACTCTAGGTGAACTGTTGTAATTCAAAACGAAATGACAGTAGAAAAATGTTATATGATAGATCCACATCAGTCGCAGGGGACGGGGGGCAGAGACATGATCAGGTCTTGGCTGGCAGCTAACGCGACATGGTACCTTGGCACATGACCACGGGGCACAGAGGGAAGGGCATTCATGGGGGGTCACTGGGTGATCAGGTGGGTCAGGCAGGCGGTTTGGGTGGATGGCCTGTGGGCCGGGTGGGACAGTCATTTAGCTCTGGGCAGTTAATCGCTGCTCTGTGAGGGACGCCTGGTGGGAGACCGTTTTGTTGTCGTGGGCCCTCAGCTTGGACACCACGTCAATGAAGGCCAGGCTCTGGACCTCTTTGTGGAGGGGTTCTAAAGAAAGAGGAGATAGCTTTTAATATAAGCTGGTATTGAAGTACATCAGTCTATAAGTACACATTATAGAGTGAGGTTCAAGCTTACACTTCGTGGCAACTTTCTGGTTTGTTCTAAGCAATCAATGGCAGACTCAAATAAAAAGCCAACCTAAGAGAAATATATTCTGCCCTTTGTTTGAAGGGCAGAATATATTTGCTTTAGGTTGGCTTTTGTCTTAAAGTTGAAAGTGAAGTGAATTGAATCTACAAATAACTAACCTGGAAATACTGTAATGAGAATAAAAACACAATTGTTATATTTCCGAACTATTATGGCCCATTACTTGCAGTACTGTGTGAAGTAGAGTTGCAGAAGGAATCAAGTAAATTCATAAGATAACGAGGGTCCAGTTCAAATTTACAGCCAATTAAAAAAGGAATAGATGAAAAGATAGCAGGCTTCTTACCAAAGAACGATTCAATAATCTACTTCCGAAGAAGGAACATTAAGAATAAAAGTCTACAATAGAAGTCCATCTCTCCAATTAATGTTTGATCATTTAGTGTTAATATGCACTGTCACAACTCACAGTAATAAATACATGGGACCAGTCAGATGCATTATTGTTTCTTATTCTTAGGGTGGATTTCAATAATAAAGATTTGTATTTAGTTAAAGCATTTAGAGCCTCACCTGAGCCCATGACTGCACAGATGAGGATCATGGAGTTGTACTTGATCTCTGGTGCACTTCTCTCGTCTGACAGCAGCTTGTGAAGCACAGACACCAGGCTGGCCCCGACAAAGTCCTTCTCTGCTGCCACTGGGAAGCAGAAAGAAGGAAATTCAAAGAGAGCTCATTAGACAAAACTGATGAAGAAGAAAAAGTATTCAGACGTGTTCAAAATATTGACATGACAAGTGTTAAGAATAATTCATTCTCACTCTTACCCAAATCCAGCGCTGCTATGAGACCTAACGCCACCAGTGCTTCATTCTGCATAATCATATGCTCACTGGTTGCCATGGTAACTAAGTGCTTAACTCCTCCTCCCTGGATGACAGTTCTGACAACTTCCTACAAAGAAAAAAATAAATGTACTTTCAGGAACCTGAGCACCAGGAGGTTCTTGACACCATTAAGTCTCTCTGTGTGTGTGTGTGTGTGTGTGTGTGTGTGTGTGTGTGTGTGTGTGTGTGTGTGTGTGTGTGTGTGTGTGTGTGTGTGTGTGTGTGTGTGTGTGCGTGCTCTGCAACTGGCTGAACATCTGTCTGATCCATTTTTCCAGGCGTGAATTTGGCAGAAGACACACTGATCATCTATTAAATGATAGGAGGTGTAAAGGATATTTTATCTCATCTTTTCATGAATGTGTAGCGGATCTTAACTTCTTAAAGAGTCTCTGGAGAGTTACCGTAATGATGATGTTGGCTTGATCTAGTTGTTTGATTAAAAACCTGTTTTGGAATTTTTACTTCATCTTTTTTTAATACATTTGGACTTCGAGACTTAAAAAAATAAAAGTTAATAAGCTAAATGCGGCAAAATACTTGTCTCCTTGATGATGTGTTGGGACGGGTCATGGAAATGATGTATTTTTTCTTGATAATTCCTAGTTATGTTGAAAGAAGACTGTACATCTACTCCAAATGAGCACGAGGGCCTAAACACTTTGTGTTTCAGACCTTGGACTTGCTGTGTCGAATGAGGGCTGACAGGAGCCTGTTGGACTCGCCCATCACCCCGGCGTGATCTTTGGCCTCGCACCACTCCACTAGCTTCTCCACTAGCTTCCCATTGGTTCCCAGCTGGTCTGCGGCTTCGGCTGAAACATAACACACACAAGATTACATTTTGTCGGGCGTTCACATTTTTCTTTCTCATTTTTTAAAACCCAAATATACTGAAATGCATTTAATTTGGTACAGGCTTTTTTCAAAACAAGCAGAAATGACAGTTGAAGTTTTGACTTTAATTTGACTTTAACTCATTTTTTACTTCACTCCGAAGACTTTCTTCATGAAAAACCATTGTGCAGTATCGAGCATCAGTGGGCATATTGGTCTGTGGTTATGAATCAGAATTAAGGCAGAAAAGAATCCTTTGACACGACACAGCTTAAATAGAACTGACTACACGGGATTTGCTTGAAACAGGAAAAAAAAAAGATGGTGATCAAATCTCTACCTTGTGTATCGATGAGCATGCGTAACGTCCCAAGCAGCTTAAACTGGACTGGAGGCATCTCAGATTGCAAAAACTTCAACACCACGTCTGCTACTCCAGCTGACAGCATCTTGGATTTGTTTACCACTGGAGAGACAACAAGGGACATGATGCACAGAATTAAGCCTTCTTCTCTGATATAAACTATTCTTTAAATTTAGCAAATGCATAAGATGCTTTATCTTAAGGAAAAACAAAAGATGTTTTTTTTTAACCAATCAATAGTCTTGGCAGCTGTTTAGTGGAGCTAAAGCTCATAAAAAAACAACAACCATCATGTTGAATTTAACTCCATATGAAGTAGCCATGTGAGGTGCTCTGGAAGCATGATAGACCAAAAGCAACTACAAATGATGATCAAACTGCTTTCTTTAAGAAGAAGTTGAGTGGCAGTGTGACATCAGTGTTAAGACTGAGCCTTCTTATAACAGGGTCAAGATGAACAAACTACCAGGACCGTATTCAACTATAGCAGAGGGCAATCTTTTGGAAGGGAAAGGTTGTTGCTGTAAACTAGTTTATTGACTTTCCTTTAGGCAAAATGCTCTCTGTGAATTCAAATTCCCTCACGTGAACAGATACGCAGTGATATATCTAGGGCTTGTATTGTGAAAGGTTAGAACGGAATGAATGGATCTCGTCAGCGCTGCTTCTGTCAAGATTGAAAAGACTTCAGAGCCTTCATGTAGTTGTACACCATGTCATGGCAACATGTAGTTGGCACACCAGAAGTCGGCGGCTCATAGCTGGGTTCCAACAGGGATAGCAGCACAAACTACAGCTAATAGTAAAGTCAGAGTTAACCTGAAGAGGGTGAGTAGGGCATAATCCCCTGAAAATAACACCCGTTAGAAATGGCCCTATATATATATATATATATATATATATATTAGGGGTGTCAAATGATTAAAAATTTTAATCAAATTAATCAGAATTTTCAGTGGATTAATCATGATTAATCACACCTGAATCCTAACCATTTTTTCTTTCTGAAATGCATACTAAAGATAAATAACAGGACACAGATACATAATTATCATTATTATTATCATAATTATTATTTTTTACATAAATATATGTTATTGATATTTGATTTTTTAATTCATTCCAGAAAATAATCAAATCAATGTTATTTGATAAGTTACAGACTGATTTCCCTGCATGGCTCTAGAAGGGTCTCGAGCCTCTGCAGTTTATCCCACTCTGCTGCGAGTTTGTGCTCCTGCGATGACCAGACATGACCAGACATGTCAACCCTCCCGATGTATCAAAGCCCCCCCCGAAAATCTCCCGGACCGACCTTTCTCCCGATTTCCACCCGAACAACAATATTGCTGCACCACCCGTCACTGGGCGCGCCGTTTCAGACCGAACAATAATAAAGGTTACACCTTGAAGTCGAGCGCGGCGATTAGAACGACTGGCGCTGCAAAGAAATCCGCTACCACCCCCATTTCAGTGTGAAATATCCCCATACCTGGGAGGATTTAGATCGCATTGGTTTCTCTTCCTCCGCATGTTTCAGAACAGCGCTGCTCTTGCTCTGCTGGGCGGAGCTTTTCTTCTTCTCTGTTCTGCTGCGCGAGAACGGGGGGGGGGGGGGGGGGGGGGGGGGAGCGGGTCTCTGGCGCAAACAACTTGCTGAACCTGACGGCCTGACATATGCCTGCAGGTGGCAGTAATGTGTTGTATAGGATGAAGTGCATTCCCTAGAAGAAGAGGTTCTTTCCGGACCTGAATAATTTGTCACACTGCGCATGCGTGAAATGCGTCAAAAAAATTGACGTAATTAACAACAAACAGCTAATTAACGCCGTTAACGCGCTATTTTTGACAGCCCTAATATATATATATACACATTTCTACAACTGGATGGGTGCTGGTATGATTTGACTGTGTATCCGTTTGGAGACTGCAGTAACTGCTGTCCAACCGTCTTGTGTTACAGAGAGGTGCTGCTGTAATTTGGTCTACTTCATTTACAGTAACCCCATTCATAAAAATGGGGTGGACAAAATATAATGGCAGCTGGAAGTATAACAGCGAGCAGACATACGACTCTGGTGCCATGAAAACCAACGGAACCGTAACCCGCTCAATTAGACTTAGTAAAAAGACCTTACTCAGCAACGAATGGTAGTATGAACAAAGTGGACCTTTGAATGCCTCTAGAAATAGGTCCCTGGTTTGTGTGTGTGTGTGTGTGTGTGCGTGCGTAAGCTCCTCACCGGGAATGGCCAGGTTCCGCAGGGCGCTAAGTGCTGCATGCTGAACGGTGACGTTGCCTTCCTCAACATGACGGTCCAACAGCTCCAGAAGCTTCTGCACGATTCCAGTGTCCACCATGTGGATGCAATTTCCATCTATATAAAGCCAAAGAAGTGTAAACCTTGATATTGTGTCAGACACTGAGCAGTGCTCGGTCTCTATTACATTACTGCCATTCTTTTTAAATGTACACATGTGTATGTGGCTTTGTCATTATTGACTATTTTATTATTGCAACAACACAAGATTAAATGAGATGAAGACCACTTTAAATACTAGATTATATATACGTATATAATATTTGTCTTTAGGAATAATGAAATCTTTGGTCTGTAATTCACCCCTCATCTCCTCACAAGGGTAAGTGAGACTTACCGTTGCGAGCAAAATTGGCAATAGCCAGAGCCCCAGCAAGCTGCAGCTGGTGGTTATGAGACGGAATCCAGGACAGGACCCTCTGGAAGACACTTCCCTTTCCTCCCTCAAACAGCTTCTGCATGGACTCGTCTAGCCAACAGAGGGAAGACAGGTTAGGGTCTGGTGCTAGGCAACATGCCACAGACGGAGCCTCATAGGAAACGTTTGGGCATTCTGGGTTATAAAGGCAACAGAGGCTTCATTCACACTGTGGAGGGGGTACATAACATGATATCATTTTTTTCTGCACAGGGTTTTGGGACAGGGGAGGTTGCAGACTGTAAAGCCTTTTCAGGCTAATTTTGTAAATTGTGATATTGGGCTATTCACAATAAAATGAATTGAATAAACCCTTCTCTTTTACAGCATGTTGTCTTACTCAAGTGGCCATGAATATTTGCCTCTTGCCAACTAAATGAACCAAATCTGTTACAAACTGCACACTACATTCAGTTTCTGTATAGGAGCAAAGGGGACAGACAGACTTCCAGCATCAGTTGGACATTCAGTTGGACATTTTGTAGTCTGATCTGTGTCATTCCAGTAAGGATATTTAGATCACAACACGTTCAGGTATGATTCACTACAATAAAACATTTAAACAAAAGGTTGAATTTTTAATACTTAAGATTGTGCAGGGTAGAAGACTGTGTGCATCTATATTGTATAGGTTGTGTCTTCTGTTCATAAAATGAGTCACTGAGGGGATGATGATGACCTTGATTCCATCCTGCTCCAGTAATCTAAGTACATGTGATTAATGACTTATACAAGGTTATCTTAAAGTGCAGATGAAGAGGGAATTTCACTATGGGTGCCTATGAATATAGTGTGCTGTGGAGCTGGATTCAAATATTTATGAACCACACTCCATCTTAAAATATCTTTCTGAAAATACATTTCACTATACATGTTATGACAGAACACATCAACCTAAGCACGTTTCCAGTGGTGTTTACCCCCTAGCAGCAAGAGAACCATGAGGTCAGAGGCAGTCTTGAGCTGGGCGACGTCCTCCTCCCTCTCTCCATCTACAGTCTGGGACACCACCTCCAGGAGACACTCCACCAGACCTGCCTCCACCAGCTGGAGCTTTATTACATCTGGCAAAGGGGAAGCAGGAGAAGCCATTTAGAGCAGACATGAGTGAGCGGTGTGAGGCATAATGCAGTGGTGCATCATATCTGCATCTCATGATGAAGGGTACCAAGCAAGTAGTTTCAACCAAATCTATTTTCTTGTTTCAAATAGGGACCTGTGCAGTTTTTCCCCTACTATTATATTCGGGGGTACCCCACATTCGGAAAATGTGACGAAATGGAATTTAGATATTTAAGTTTATTGCTGGTCTGTTGTCATCACTATTTCCTTAGTATTTTCTATAATTGATCCCATGTGGAGGGAAAATACACCTGTAGTAAATCTCTTCTAGGGGTTTAAGTACAGTGGTTTGGTTGACTATTTCATACTTCTAACCCACTTCATCGTTCTGGAAAATATTGTAATGCACTACTTTTATTGAAAATAGTTATTTTTTAATACAGGGATGCCACATCCCAAACATTACAACCATGGTATAATAACTTAATTATCAAACTGTATATGGAGTTCTGGAATGTTTGTCAGAAGAAGAAAAGAAATCGAATGGGGCTCAGAAATATTTCCATAAACATTACTATAGTTTATTAAATAAACCATTGCAAAAATGATCTGAGATTAATTGATAGCAAAGTTAGTTTTCTACAAGGAGACACCTTGTATAACCTTGCTGTCCTTTTTATGTCTGCACATAACGCCTGCGTGCTTCTGAGAAAGCGCAGCTGGGGAAATGCAGAAGCTTCTGCCAAGACTTTGGAGATGACTGCTGTTCTGGAAAGCATGCATCACAGTAAGGTGACTATTCACAATCGGAAATAAAGAGATGAGAGAACACTGCAGTCTGTCACTAGCTTATATGATATGGCATCCTGTGGAACTCAAAGATCATCATTTAAAAGAGATCAAATTAATTTAAAAAAAATACCATTTTCTGCAAGTGGAGCCAGAACCTCAAAAACCATTTCCTTCTTCTCGTGCTCGGACTGCTTCTGGAAAAGACGCACCAGCTCCTCAGCAATATTGGTAGATGCAAACTGCTCTTTGCTGGACTCTGAAGGGAAAGCAATCTATTAATATCTTTAATATTCTTGTATACAAACAAATATTCTTCCTTGAGCATTAACAAAAGGTTTGCAAATTGTCAGAACGAACACACACACACACGCACGCACACGGCGAGGTATGTACAAACATGCTGCACGGAGGTGAAAGCGCAGACTGCCTTTTCGTGGTGAGGGTCAAGGGGAAATTTCCCATAAAGAGATGGGAGGGGATGCGTAAAGTGAGCCTAATTATGTATTCCGTGGTATATACAGAAAAGACCTGTGAAAGCGCACCTCCGTTTTTAGGTGAAAATTCTCTGACTTTTTAAAGCAGGTGTAAACAACAATGCGGGTTTCCTCGCATGTGCCTCCTGGGGAAATTACAGCAGTAATCCGAGCTAGACAGCGACATAGGCCAAGGGAGAAATCGTGACATTGCATCTCCGACTCAGCGTTCACATTCCATCCCAGCAGTCCAGAAGGAGGTCCATTCACTTGTGCGTTTAACGTTTAAATGCCTGCAATGTGCTGCATAGTGGAAACTGGCCGTGGCGCTGATAACACTACCTTTAGAAATGTACGTTCATGAGGGCCTCAGTGTATATATACACAATTTTACACACATTTTAGAATGTTGCTAGGTGTGTTAACCATTGGTGTTTAGAATTACTCACCAAGTTCAGCCAAATTCCCAAAGGCAATAAGACACATTTCCGTCAAGGCCGTGTTGTGGGAATGGATGCCTAGCAGCTTCACCAGAGTGGGAATCACACCCATATTGATCAGCTGAGCCTGTAAGGAATCTGTAAAAAAAAAAAAAATACAAGATAAAGACAGGGCTCCAATGTGTTTTTCCAAACATGGCGAAGAGGAAAAACAGAAATTTGAGTTTTGCTTGAAAGCCGATTTGCTTTACTTAAATAAATATGTTATCAAAAGCTGATTTGCTGCTAAAGCGTTAAGACGTAAAATGTCCATTATTTTGTTAAAGCACCTGGATTTTTGTTGCCCATTGTACAACATTTTGTTCAATACAAGCAAAGTTATCTCAGTCAATGAGTTTACTCATTGTCACATGGAAGACAGTCATGTAGTTAATTTATTATCTTAGCCTGGTGGCAAGCAGGACAATTTACAGTTCAAAATATGCATTTGTACCATCAACTCCTATCTCATAAATGTCTGAAGTGGAACTGATCATGTTAATGATTCACCAAAAAGCCATACCTATCTAAATGGGGCTAATTTACAAATTCAGAACATTTCTCTTATTCAGGAAATGCCTCCACGTGGCTGACAACATGGCGACGACCAAGCCGGCAGATAGCAGTCAGCAGTGCTGAGGGAGCCAACAGGGTGAACCTAGAGTGGAGCCAGACGGTAACCGGTGCAGAGCGACCAGCTACAAAGTTAAAAAGGCCAGCGAGGCGTGAATGAAGGAGACAGATTCCCTTGTAGCTTTACTTACATAATAGTTCTTGGCTGCTTTATTAAGTTAAGGAAGGCCACACTATATTGTCCCGCAAGGGGTTTTGTCTCGGGCTCCTTATATATGAAAAACTAAAATATTTTTTTGACACATTAGATCAATCACAACAACATTTAAACACTTAGACTACATAACAAGAGTTTCAATGTGAACCCTGCATTAAAGAGTAATTTACACCACAGAAAGTGGACATGCATCTGCCATTAAATGGAAAAAAGTGGTGGAGCTATTCAACGTGCCGAGAGAGCAAAGGGAAAGTATATAGTGTAAGAGAAAAACCAGGGAGAATGAGTGGTGGAGAAAGACAAAATAATGGAAAGCTGAGCAGACCAGATGACAGAAGAGACATTTCCAGTTAAAGCCTCTAGAACAGGGATGTCAAACATACAGCCTGCAGGACGGGTCCAGCTTGGCCCACCAGATGACTTTGATAGTGTGAGAATAACAGAAAGACATAAATTGCATTTCTGTAAAAAGTAGCTACTATTCCTAATTGTCAACGTGACCATCGACAATGAATTTTACTAGTCTGGCCCACTTGGGAACAAAGTGGGCAGTAAGTGGCCCCTTAACTGAAATGAGTTTGACACCCCTGATCTAGAACATTACTCAAATAGATCTTCCTATTGAACCAGAACTTCTAGCAGGACACGCTAAAGCTCAAATTCATGGAAATGTAAGAAGTTAACAAGTCACTTAAACATATGTGTTGTTTGAACAGCAATCATAAGAGAGGGACAATGATATTTGATTATCATCCCCATGCTGTATTGGATCTCACTGATACAACGGTTTGCAGAGCCTTAAGAGATTGAATATCCAAGAAGCACGAGCATTCTGGGAGATTCAGCAAGTACAAAAGAGCACGCGTGTAACCCTTAAGAGTAAAACCGCTTGACTTCGGATTAATAAAAAACATAACCTAAGTATGGACATACCCGTTTGGCGTTGAGTAGTAACAGTACAGAAGAAAAATAGAAAGTCTTCCCATTACAAAGTTACCAGTGAGCGCTGACTGATAAATGTCCTGCCTTGCAACCACTTACATTACATGTCATTTAACTGACGCTTTTATCCAAAGTGACTTATATTACATTTTACCCATGGCTTACATTTGGCCTGGGGAGCAATTAGGGGTTAGATGTCTTGCTCAGGGACATTTCGACATGGCACATGGGGCGGCCGGGATTCAAACCCCCAACCTTGCGGCTCCCAGCGCATCACACTTGTAACAGAGACAGAAACTGTAAGCATAGTCCACAAAGGTATTAGCAGGAATACAGTGGAAGGGAAATTGACCTTTCTCAGGTAAAGTCATAATAAATATCACAGTAAGCTTAGAGAGAGTAATGCAGATCATTAATGAAGAAAGAGACCTATGGTAGAGATAGCATTCTAGGTAAATAGAAGGATAATCTAAAACCTAAGCACGATACATCAAATATGGGTAAAGTTACTTAAATATGTACTCTTACTCTTTTTTGCTCATTTTTACCATATTTTGAAAACATTTTATACAAGTTTTCTGAAAGTAAGACTGGGCCGTACGTTATGAATGTTTCACCTGTTTCACACGTCGGCAGGCTGCAAAATGTAGCAGCGGTCGGAGCTATGTGTACTGAGATGGAGTTATAACTTTATAACAACAATTAAAAACCCACAACTAACACTCGAAAACACTTAAAAGAGCGATTCAGGAGGAACAAAGAGACATCAGAAATTCACAGATACAACTTGTTCCCAAGAGAAGAGCTCTGTCGGCTGTTTAGAGTTTTTTTGGTTTTTGACAAATCAATCATTGATCAGAAAACGATTTATTGCAAAGTGTGTCGAGCCACAACAGCCAACAGCGGTCCAACGCGAGTTGGCCAGCAAGCGGGGAACGACGGGTGAACAGCTGTTCAGTTCAATCGTTAATATTACAATTAAGACCAGAAATAAATCAACCCTATGGCAGAGCTATACGGCAAGTAATCTGGTAACTATAAATGTCTGTAAAAACAATTGAGACAAACTTGAATTAGTTAAATCGATGGAGCTAGACCAAAGGCTGCGTGTCACCACTAGTTACAATGCATCCTCTAAAAAAAAAGTGTGGTCTGCGTGTGGTGGTAGACCTGGATTAGCGAAAGTTTACAAACTAAACGTAATGGAGCAAGGGAGAGGGAGAAAAGGTACTGCTACTATGAAAGATGAATCTCTGCAAAGATGAATAACTGCAGATTACCAAAAAGATGGATTTGGAGAAGCAAAAGACAGCATAGTAGAAAAGATCAAGAGAGGCATCAGTCCAAAAACAGCAAAGCATGGCATGTTCAGTGCAACCATATGACCTAATGACAAATAAATGAGGGGACATTGCCTGTGTATAAGAAAGAGAACATCCGCTGATTAGTTGAGATTAGTTAACAGTTGTTCTTGGGGAAGATGGTCATTACCATTATCATTGCTATAGTTCATCAGCATGCCACAAAAGACAGTCAAGAGCTTCTCATTTTCCGGCTCAGTATTTTGGGAGAGGGATTTAATGTGTTCAGCTACTATCTGAGCCCCTCCTGCCAGGTCAACTGCACTCCTGCCCTCATCTGCAAAACAAAGAGGCCAGGACACAAATCAAGCACATAGAAAATGAAAAATAAAAAAATCGAAGAAAATAACCACAACCTGGAAATATACATGTGAAAGCAATGTGAAGTGAGTAGTACAAAGTATAAAAATAAAGAGGCAAACCAAGGATAGAAGACATTTAAAATATTTGTGGCATTATAAAAGCAGTTAAATGATTATTATTGTATGGCCGCCAAGAATTAAAAAACAAAACAATCCACAAATGCATGATTATAGAAGTGCACTGCTTCTTAGCTTCTTTAAGACACAAGAGAACATCACTACAGCTAGTGTGCTAATAGCAGCAACCTAATACACATAATAGTTTTAGTAATTCATTCATTAAGAACAATGAATGTATGTGGGATTATTATCTTACTTATGCATACAGATATATGATAATAATAATAATACATTATCATATAGTTTAGATAATATATGTTTTGATCTTTGAGTTGATTTACAGATGGTTGTTCACTTATTAGATTATTGTGTAATTGTATTAATGCATTGCTGTTGTGAAACCTCTGGGTAGAGTTGATCATGTTGCTCTAACAGTCTATGTCAGGGTGCTGGTCAGGATTTCTTCCTAGTCATATAGGAAGGGATCCCTTCTTTACTTTGTAGACCCTATATAAGAAATGTATGTCGTGACCATGATATTACCCATTTTTGCTTAAGAAAAGGAGTTTGGCAAGTGTTTGAGTAACAAAAAAGGTTAGATTATATTTTCATGAACTGAACAGACAACTCCTAGACTGGACATTGTTGTGACGAAGTCAATCATAAGGTAGTCAATTTACAAAATAAACACTAGGGCTTGAGACTATCCTCATGTTTACGTTTACTTAAAAGGATATATCAAGAGAGAAGTAGAGTCATATTCATAGGCCTGATTCAGATAAGGCTTTTCAATTCATTTCATTTTCATTTTCTAATGTCCCATTAAATAATAATAAATATAATAAAGCAAAATAAGTATAACAAAACCATCCAGTTTCCTCGGACCCTCCCATCAGATCGGATATGTAAAATGTTCCCAAAAAAACAGGATTGAAAAGGAAAGAAACCTCAGGAAGACTAATTGGAGAGGGATTCCTTGGATGAAGAGTAGTGCAAAAGATGCCACGTGTACACAATGAACAACATGATGAGATTAGAAAGAATAAAAGGCCACTTCCGCAAAGTTTTACTTTTGCAGCCTACTAGCAAGGAACCCAGGGTTGTCATGGGAATTTGCCGATTCAGACAATTTCAGGAAGGGACAGTGTGAAAGTAAGATGACATATTGAATACCCGGCGAGAAAAAAGTCCACCTAAGGAACAAGTTGATGCTAAGAGTATAGTTCAAGTATCCTGGGGTCCGGTCAAACGGAGCGTGACATCAACAGACTGATCCCCGCAGCACTCACTCAGGTTGTGAAAAGCGCCCTGAGCATGAAGGCAGAGCTCCAGGTTTGCCTAGCCTATGCTCATGGGGTTGCCCCTGACAACTTACTGAAAGAGAAAACCAGACAACCACACAAATTCTCCCATCCCTTTCAATGTGGAAAACAACTTTAACACTGCCTTCTAGCAGGAAATGTCCAACAGAGAACCCTGTCAGCCCCATGTTGTATCGAATGAATCATATCCAGGCTACAAATACATAGTAGGAAGGAGATTGGGGAGGCAGTGGGGAGGCTATGATGGCAGGCACCAACATCTGAAAGAGGCCTGAGGGAGAGCCACCGCTCCTTCACATTGAAAGTGCTCCCTGGGGGCGGGCCAGGCCATATTTAAGATGCTTGTCTGAATATACCTGATCAAGTTATTAACAATGTCTTCAACAGAAAACACATGTGCTAATTTAATAGTTGTTGTCATAAGTCATGTTAAAAAAATGGTGCTGTATTGCAATTCTTTTGACTCACCTTTCATGTGGTGACAATCATGACAGTATTATATATGTATGTATGTATGCACGGATTATTATTTAGACAGAATCAGCACTGTCGAACCCCTATTTAGCATGTTAAACTGCAACTGATTTCCAAACATTTTTCCGTTCTCCCAATGAGAGTGTGCTTTTTTAAAAAGGTAGCAGCTGCATCTCCACACCCGCGTCTTTGAATTATGCTGCGCCCCCCCCCCAACCTACACTCAAACAAATGTTGCATCCCCCTAGATTCCACAGACTGCAAGCTTTTCAATAAGAGGACAAGCCATGCACGCCCCTGACAGCTGTGATTAAAGCCTCTAAAGCGTGCTGTATGATCAAGCTTCAAGTTGGCTACCCCTCCTTCAGGTCATCACTAAACAAATGTTAACATGGTTTTATTTTTAAGAGAAAATCTCAAATCTCAAGACTCTTTTTCATAAACCCTTTCTGGATCCTAACTTCAAAAATACAATAAGCAAATGTATATTCACTTTGTTTGCATTATGAAATATAGTGATTCCATTAGCAATGTCCACTTGTATTGCTAACTCATTTATGAATATATTTTCATACCTTTAGTTGCAGAAGGCAAACAGCTGTTTGTTGTTTTAAAGGATAGGTAATACTTATCTATATACATTTCTTCTTTCAAAACATAACTATGGTAAGAACATCTGGTTAATATTCAAACAAAGTTCATTCACTAAATATTAAACAATGTTTAAGGTCATTCATAAAAACTAAGGGAACAATGGATTTCTTTTCTAAGACTTCCTATTAACTGAAATCATACTAGATGTTTTCAGTCCTTGTCATTATTATTGTTGTTCTACTTACTATCATACAATTTTAAGTGTTCAAAGCTAACCGTCAGCAGAGCAGCAGTGGTAGTACACAAGGCTGAATGCAAAGACCTCCCTCCGTCAAAGGTCTGTGTGGCTGAAACAAACATAAACATCAAAGCTTTCGGAAGTTCAATCAGATGTGTGACCCCTTTTCTGTGTGTTGGTGACTATGTGAGTGTGTTGGTGTGAAACAGACTCGTACTTACGGCTGTCATAGCAGATGTTGCCAAGTGCTCGGCCAGTCTGCAGCAGAACCTCCTGGTTGCTGGAGTTTAACAGTTGAGCTAGAGGAGGGATGAGGCCGGCTTCCACGCAGGGACTCCGCATGAACTCTGAGAGAGGGAGAGGCATTGGGGGACAGGTCTGAATCAAACGCTCTCAACGGGGAACTTCACTCTGAGTATCTGTAGTAAATGGAGTGATCACATGATCAAAATATGCAGAGCCTTAAACAAATGTATGTTTAAATGATAATAATTAACCAATTAATGCATTGTCCCTGACAATCATTATGCCTGTACGAGTGAAAAACACAAAACAACGGCTTCAAATCTGCTCAAGATTTATTTTGTGTGTCCTCAGATATAACGGGTGTGTAAATCAGCTTGTTCACAAAGAGACAGTTCCAAAAATAAAAAAAGGATGGAGATAAATCTGACATTAATGTGACATGCTAAGGATTTAAGGGAGTTTGGATGTTTGGAAGCGTTTGTGCCAATGCTCCATAGTAAGTGTCTTACAACATTAGATAGAGTTAGGACAAACAGAAATGAACAGCGCCGGAGAAAAGGAACATAGTGCTGTGGACACAGGTGGCAGCAAAAGCTTTTTCGACACCTAGGTAAAACATGACTTCAAATAACTGACTCGACCGAAGGAAGCGTAGAAAATTGTTTCAGCTCCCCATCAGAAAGGCCGTCTGAAGGCAATGTAAAGGACTGAAGATATTCTAAATAAGGGTGTATAATTAGTTTCCACCACTGCTAGATCCATTAAATATGCGTGACAATATATTTGTTATTAGTCCCTGGAGTGAATGCTGATTGCAACTTTTCCAGTTGTTACTAGGTGCTTACAATGTCCTTAAAGCCTCAGAGGGCCGGGCCCCGGCAGATAAAGTTTGGGAACCACTGCATTAAGGTGATAGTAGGAATGAGGTGGTAACCATTTAACATGTTCTGGGATGTGAAAGAGATTTCTCACTAATGAGCACACTGCTCATATATATATATTTGGGAGCTCCTGTTGCATCATGTGGCTTCGAATGGAGATGAGACACAATTCTCTGGTTTGGGCTAATTAATTGGACACCTTTTTGCATTCAATCTTAGTGAATGATAGCTTTGAGCTATCATCTCACTTCATGATTATAGAAACATACAATCCTCACGAGTATGGTAAGTATGATGAAATACAGAAAGGATGAGAGGAAATTGAAATCTGACAAATAGTGGAAAAGAAATTCAAGATGTTTCTGGTTGAATGGTTTGAAAACCAAACCTCACCATTTTTGGCCAGCTCGGCTATGATGTTGGCCACTTTAGGGGTGCAGGAGGACTGGGGGCGTAGCAAGGTGGGGAGCAGGGGGAGAACGCCCATCTCCTGGATCTTCACACTGGCCTCAGTGTCTGCAGGAGAAATAAAGAGAATGAATTTCACAATAAAAAGGAATTTAAAGTGAGGTTGCATCATGAGGTTATGGTGTGTCATTATATTGGGGGAGTGGGGGGGGTAACACACACACACTTCACTTCAAAATGAAGACTTGAAAATCAAGGTTGTTGCAGTGTGGACGATCAGTGTAAATGTTTTAAAAGGGTAAACATAGTAGTGTGCATGTGGCTTCAGAACACCACAAAGCAGGTGTTAAACCGGCCCTACTTACTGTTGTTGGCGAGGGCTTTCAGCATGCAGTCCAGACAGCTCTCCACGCTGTCAGTGGCACTGTCTGTGGACACAAGCTTCAGCTTCTCGAGGGCACCACTCAGGTTGTCTGAAAACAGAGACGTGAAGTGAAAAGTCTGGGAGTCAGAAAGCCTTGAGAGATTGCTGCAGGTCAGTCACAGCGTAGCTGCTGTTCAGGCTGCACAACACATTGACTTGTGCCGGGAACTACCGCCCGCTCACTTGGTTGTTCTCTGAAACATCTAAACAGGAGGAGCAGGGATAATACTGACTAATCGACGATTGAATCATCAGCCCGCTGCCCAAGCACTGTTTTCTCTCCACTTCTCTGGGAAAAATCCATCACCTAGGCGATAAACTAATGGCCCATTAGTGGAATATCCGGGTCCAGTAATATTTACTGTCCTCAACAAGAGCAAGTAGGCAGAAATGCGGATACTATTTAGTTTTAAGTTATATTCTCTCTTCGCAGTGTTACTTCTTCTTTATTATGAATGTAATATGCGATAAATTGACTTATCGCACACTCGCTAAAATAGAATGCAATCATTTTTGGTGGTGCAATATTCATTTTACATATAAATAAACGTTGATTGCGCACACACAGATACAGAGCTAACACAGATCGGTGAAGAGAATAAGATAAAATAAAAAGATTTAAAAAGTCCCAATGGACTTGATTACGAAGACACAACGTTCGGCTTCAGTTTGCTTTAAGCCGAACGATGGAGGGGAGCCTATCAATGGGAACGAGCCGGTGCGTCGACTGTTTAAAAACAAGCAACACATCTAAGTTAACAACAACCATCTGACAAGTCTTGCAACCTGAACTAGTTGGTTCCTCTGGACTGCTTGTTCGCCTCTTTGGCCGGGAGGAACGCAGGGCGACGTCCCTGGACAACCAGCAAAACGTTTTTCATGATATCACCATTTAAAGTGCTTTCCATAGAGGGTTAGGGCGGGGCTCATTCAGGCAGGGGGCCCTTCTGATATAATAGTAGGGGAAATACTGTGTTGATGTGTGTATATTTTAGATTGTATAGTAGTCACTCTGAATTACCGGTCACCCCATCTGCCTCTACAGTTGGATTCAAGGCCTTGTCCATTGCTGCCCCCTCCCTGTAGGACTTTCTCCCCCCCACATCTCAGACATTCTCATTCAATCGCCACTTTCTAAGCTGCACTTAATTCAAATGTGCACATTGACAGAGGGGCGTCACAACCACTGAGAGCATTTGAGGGGGGGCCTAAGACGGCTGCTGTGCTCACATTAACCCACTGAACATAGTTTATTGATACAGAGTTTCTCCTGCCATTATGTCACAGGGGCACCTAGTAAGTGACAACAGAGTGACAACAGAGAGTGACAACAGTCGTTTCCAGCTGTATGACGGTGTGTAAAAAATTCATACCGTAAGGAAACTTGAAACCGGTATACTGGATTAAACGGGATACCGCCCAGCCCTACAATGAACTATTATGTTATATAGGCTTCTGAACTGAAAATCCAATCATTGACACAATTACAACAGTGACATACATGGTCCAGCCATGTGCTAGTCTTATTATTTGGACTCATTTATGAGGAGTACAAGTCATCAATCGACTCCACTAAAACCAGACACTGGCTCAAAGATTTGTAAGTCCTGCACATCCATAACATCACTCCTAGAATTCATAAATATCAGTGAAATAAACTAATTACATATTGTTTATTACCCCATAACTTCATCAGCTGACTAATGTGCCTAAGAGGTTATGAATGTCTATTACAACAAACCAGGTAATGATTGCATAAGGATTGCAGACCCTATTGCGGTGACCTGGTTGTTTCTGTTGGTTGCTTGTGCACCGCACAACCCACACATCCACCCTCCATAATAATAGATAGACAACTCTAGTGATCCAGCCTGGGATCAGACTTTATGAAATATCAGAAGCACTGTATGCACTGTGAAACCAATAACGCTCCGTGTACCACCCAGAGATGCAGTATCTGGGAACAGTTACATCTTAGAATGCAGTGCAGTATAGACCGCCGGTTCCTATTGCGTAATAGCTGTGGAGATCGAGGAGTGATCTGCTTCATCAACGGCACTGCCATTTCACGGGATGCGCATTCATTGGCCACCTGGGTCCTTCACGCTTCATCTCCAATCCCCGCCGAATCCACACGAGGCGGAGGCAATACGTTCTATTTTCGGGGCTCGCGTTGCTAAATGGAAAACAATCACGACCACTGAGAGCGGAGAGTGCACGGAGAGAGTCGGGGAAGCTACCCCACCCGAGGACGGAAGCGTGCACGCGCACGGATACATGATTTAGCAACTGTCAGCTCTCAATTGACCAAGAGTTATAAATCATAGAGCTATGCGGCTAAATTGAATCAAAAGGGTATAGATGCATGATTAAATAGTGAGTATAAATCAACAATCTACCATAAATGACTAAACGCTTGTCAATAATCAGTTAAACGTTTGACGGTTAAGTGGAAAGAGCCGTTCTTGTTAGCTAACTCGGCTCAGAGTGCGCTGGTTGCTAACGGTCTACTCACCCATCTCAACAAGATGTTGCTTCGGAATACAAAACGAGATGTTAAGCTCTCCGGGTGCAGATGTAAAAACAAGTCGTAACCGGAGGCCCCACTTTCCCCGCAATTGAAACTGGCAGAGTTATCGGGTTACGGTTAGCTAGCTGGTTAGCCAGTTAAATAGCAACAGTGGCCGCCGAGCCGGTCGGGAAGTCGCACTCAGATGGAGGCAGCTGTACAGCAGCTTGTACACCGGGTGACTACCACGTTAACACATCTGACTTCCTCTCACATTTGCACAAACAGTCAAGACCTACTGCCTGGCGCTCCGTTGAACGACTGGTTCTGTCTGACATGCTAAAGCCGAGGATTTAGAGCACGTTTTCCGGTTAGAGCCTTCAAAATAAAACCATTTTAAGGTGTCGTGTAGAACATCACCGGTAGATGGCAGTCTGAGACTTGTCAGGAAGCACAGGCCAGCTGCTCAACAAACCAATGATTTCGAAGGCTGGTGGAAGTTGTAGTTGTAGTAGTTTGTATTTTGTTTTTTTATACATATAAACTGTGTTGCACCTCGTAACCACTAGCGGCTGTCCAATACTGGCCAACGGGTGTCGCTCCACCTTGAGCCCAAAAAAGAAAAGATAATATTAAATCATGAAAATTGTCAATATTCAGAAAGATCACCGATTTTATCTTCATTCAAGCAGACGAGAGACTGACAGTATGTATTATATCACATTGATTAATATTTGATATATATTTGATATTATACTGAATTGCCTGTGAGGGTGACCATAATTAGATTGTAGATTGTTGCAGCAAAACTATTTTGAGTATACTCAACATGTTCAGTGCTGTTGATTTAAAAAACACACAATTTTAAGTTCCTCCAATTTAATAATATATGTGTTTTGAATGTACCTGAGTACATGCGACTATCAAATGCAATATTTTAAGTGCTGTTAACTCAAGTATATTAGTAGGTCTGATTAATAATGTTAAGTTTGACAAACTAGGATAGAATGTGTTAGGACAACAAATTTGAAGTTGGGTTTTTTAGAGTGAAGGGGGAGGTGCTCATATGTGTGATGTTTTTGCCAAACAACAGTGTCATAGACAGGTTATGGAGTCAGGAAACACTAAAAGATCAGATAGGAATGAATCCCATTGTCTCAGATAAAATTAAGTCTAAAGTAAATTGTTTTATACAGTTAGATATTAAATATAAACCTTCAGGATTCACACTGTTATCTACCAAAACATGTCATACAGAGTGAGATGAAACGTTAATATGGTTTCATCTTGGACCTGCTTTAGGTTGAGGTCAGACTAGATGTATAAGGTTTTGGAGTCATCCAGTAACATTGGATTGGTTTCCAAATGGGGATGTTTGACATATATATCCTCATTTTTCTTACAGTATAAACTGTCCCTTGTGAAAAGGAGAAAATGTCAGGGACACCTTGTGTGGGGGAAGGGTGGCAGAGGGAGAAGGAGACGTCTTGCTCACTACTCCCCAGCTCTCTCTCTCTCTCTCTCTCTCTCTCTCTCTCACACACACACACACACACACACACACACAAGCACGCACACAGACATGCACGCATGCACACACCGCCTTACACCATCGCTGGCCAGCAACAGCGTCTGCCGGCTGCATCCTCCGCTGTGCAGCATCGCGCCTCCTGCATCCTGCTCTGCGGCGTCTCCCTCCCGACATCCAAAACCCGCACAAGTCTGACGCGTCTCCATTTGGAATTTCTCACACTCCTTTTTTGTTTGTTTGGAGAGAAAAAAAACATACCGCGGACATGATGAGAAATAAAGAGCGACGAGGCGTGAATATCAGAGGCTTGTTGAAGAGGAACTGGCTGCTGATTGCCACGATTGTAGCTGTGCTGCTCGGTACGTGGAAGTCCCTGAATACCTCATCATTGATGCACAGAGAACGAGATCTCCATCGCTGTTTTAGCCTCCATTTGCTTTCAGATGCTGTTACCTTTGTATATGAATCAACCTCTCTTTCACCAGTGGACTAACCAGCATCACTGAATACGAAATACGTGTAAAGGATCATGGTAATTCATAATAAGATATCCTTATCCGAATGGTGGATGGGCCGTGTGCTGAGGTGTTGCAGGGGACACAGTCTCTGTCTGTCTGGACAAACGTGACCAGACTGAAGGGACAACTGATGTTGGGTCTGTGAGGAGACACATCGTTGAGGCAGTAGGATGAGCTGCGTGTCCTACAGCATGATAGGGTTAGGGTTACACGCATGTGACTCAGTGCAACCTGCAGATCTGCATTACTTGACACCTTGGCATTGCGAGGGTGTTATTTGTTTTATCTCTGAGAGGGAGCTTGGAAACTCGTCTTGTCATGTGTGTGTGTGTGTGTCCAAGTACATAGACACATCCAGGTGCAATTAGCCTGGCTTAGCATAAAGACTGGCATGGGGAAACAGCTAGCCTCGGTCTGTCCAACATAGCCAACGGTCAGAAGCAGATTATCAACCACCCATGACACTAAACCGGGCGTTTGTGGGTTAGCGATGGAGTGGATGCTCCACATCCATATCATCACTCCTAAAAAACACCATAAGCAGTAATCTGGGCTAGAAGTACTAAACGCTGAACTAATATTTCAGCATCACTTTGACACAGGAACAGCCTGATTTTCTAATGTATTACATAGGTAAAAAGAGGCAGTGCTTGACGTTTGTTTCATCTAAGAGTTAAAAGGACACATCCTGATTGAAGATAGATGTAAGGTTATTTCTGGGGCTGCTGGATACCAGAGCAATGCCATCCAGAGAAACAATATCACCAGACAATGGACTTCAGAGGCGCTCTGGTCTAATAAAATATTTAGAGGTGTCAAAGTTAACCTGTAATATTATTGCTGAAATGAATGCGATAAAATCTTTTAATGCAGTTAGCGGAACTTGTTTACTTCTGGTGTGCGTTGACAGCAAAACCGCCGCAAAACCGCCGCAAAAATCAGAGAGGCCGAGACGGTAGCCGAAGATGGAGAGAGCTTTTTGCATTGGAGGTAAAACAAACATACAGAGGAGTACTGTGCAGAGGAATTCCTCGACGTGTCAAACAGAAGGGGGGTGAGCGGCAAGCGGAGCACTTCAGGCACTGCTAGTGCCCGGTACACGTTGGTAGCTGAACAGGACATTCCCTGAAATGTGCTTTTGAGATCTCTCCAAAGTCGCTCAATTATATTGAGGTCAGGAGACTTTAAAAGCTTCACAGCTTATGAATGAAAATTCTCAATATTCTCAAAGTTTTCTACTAACATGCTTTATTCATCTTGCCATAAATTGAACCTGCCTGTGTTTTGGCTAAAGCTGGTTGTGGGCTTGTCCTTCTCTTCCTGATATCTGTGGCTGACATCTTTGTTGGTGTACCTGGTACCAACAGAACTGCTCATTTTTATTCTTTATCCAATTAAATACAACCTGACAAGTCACAGGTGGCGAAGCCCTTAATTGTTTAAGGGTACTTTACTTTTTTCCAGCTAAGGACTCAACCCTTTTCTTGGGCTGAGGCCAATAATTGTTTGTGATGTGATTCTGTTTTTGTCCTGGTCAGGGATCAGTTTAGGCGTTGCGGTGAGAGAGTACGCTTCCCTCTCCAACCTTCACAAGCAGTACTTCGGCTTCCCAGGAGAGATCCTCATGAGAATGCTGAAGCTTGTCATCCTCCCACTCATCATTTCAAGCATGATAACAGGTAACAGGAACATTTACTTTTGTTCGTATGGCAGATATTGATGTGCTTAAAAAAACAAAAATAAAGATAACGTGATTACCGTTGTGAGAGAGTAGCTCATCGCTCAGAGTTAAGAGGCTATGGAAATATCTTTGAATGGCTCATTTAGGAGGTTTTCCACTAAAATGTGCCGGCCGTGACCTACAACGTTCACGTCCAAGACCTTTCCTGCATGTCTCACCTTCTAGCTTTGCTTGTTTTCACACAGGCCACTGTAGTTCTCCCACAATTCAATATTGTGGTTTTTGTTTACAGGTGTTGCAGCCCTGGACTCTGAGGTATCAGGAAGGATAGGTCTGCGAGCTGTTATTTATTACTTCTCAACAACCATCATTGCAGTTATTCTTGGTGAGTTGATTATTCCCTTCACCTGTGTAGTTGTTAGAAGCACCTACGCTGATTTACAGTTGAGTCCCATAAAGGGTATTGTGTAAAAAAGGTGGTTGGTGTAACATCTGAATGAGTTCATTTGTCATCATTCCCAGGGATTATTTTAGTGATGACCATCAAACCAGGAGTCTCTCAGACAGCGGAACACATTGACAGAGCCGGCACCACGCCCAACATCACAACAGTTGACACACTCTTGGACCTCCTCAGGTGACCTCCTAGCCATGTGATACATTGTTTATTCAGATGTTGAAGTGACACGGACACCTTAAGTTCTTTACTTGTGGAGATCAGGGAGTTACATATCATCATCATGCTTGCAAATGAGTTAAACTCACATTTTAAACAAGTATAAACCCTTTTGATGGGGTTCAACTCTGAATGTACACGTTTTAAGGCGGGGTATGAAGCCCGCCACCCTCCTCCCAGTGATCCCTATCTCTTTGTATTGTACATGCCTTTGATGACTTTGGCCTTGGTCTCAATGCGATGAATTGGAGAAGCAATTGACCCACTTTTAGTTATGTAGTTTCTCTTTGAATGTAGTCATACAAATGAATGGAGTTGTCTGAAATGATCTGATGAATCAAAGAAAGAGCTTGGATTAGTTTCCTTCACTTACTTACGAATTACGCACAACAAGCCCTTTACTAAGTAAAAGTGTTCATGTTGAGGTGATTGTCTGTTCCAGGAAGTAGGGGGAAGTTACATCTCCTTAAAAACTTACGCCAACGTGAAAAGAGAATTACAAAAAGTTACGCCAAATCTTATGTCATGTTGTGATCATATGAAACTTGTCAACTCAAGTTAGTTCAACACATTAAGTTACGGTTAAGTAAAGAGCTCTGAGGGTCAACTTCCACTTCATGAATTTATGAAAACTGCTTGAGTTGATAGCAATGTAAAGCATTTCATGAAAATTCCCAATACAACATTCTGTTGACAAAATCCTACTTTTCAGCAGTGGGTATCTGCACATTTTAAAGATGTGGATCCCTCGCTTAATAGTAGTTGCAATAATCTAACTGTCATGTGTAATACCAACATTAGTCAGTGTCTATCATTAACCGCCAATGTTGTTTTTTAACAGAAACATGTTCCCCGAAAATCTGGTGCAGGCTTGTTTTCAGCAGGTAATAAGCCTTGCACATGTATCATTCATCTCTGTTCCACTTTCAAACCATATTCAACATTTAAACCATCAATACGATCTGGTCCATACAAGTACATAACCGTGTTGAATAAACTCTGATTTGGGGAAATTTGTTCACACTAGTACAAGACCAAGCGCCAAGAGCTGGAGCCTGCAACAGTTTCAGCCAACACCACCACCACAATTCCACCTCTCGCCACTACTCTCATGTCGGTAGTAGAGGTAGGTGTGCCTAGAGCAGTCACTACGTTGCACAATAGGTCACACACATTCTGGTGAAAAAACAACCGTTAAAATGTTTGTTCAATTCATTTCATTTTGTATAGCCCAAAATCATGAATTTAGAAATTGCCTCAGAGCTATACAGTCCATACACATGCAACATCCTATGTCCTAAAAACCCTCACATCGGCACAGGAAAAACACCACCAAAAATGAAAAAACTCTTCAGTGGGGAGAAAAAAGGAAGTAACCTTAGTTTTGGATCCACCTGCTTCACTTTACAGGTTATGTTTCTGCACCTGGTGACCCCAGCTCTATTCTTAAAGTAACCACGGGTCATTGGGCTATGATCCTGGAGAGAACATTGGCATCGCTCATCAATGGCTCTTTAGAGTGAGCTTCCTGACCTTCTTTGGTTAGCTGAATGAATAACCTCCTTGTGTCCTCTCTTGGCAGAACATAACCAAGGAGTATAAGATCGTCGGGCAGTATTCGGATGGAATCAACGTACTGGGCCTTATCGTATTCTGTGTTGCTTTTGGCCTTGTCATTGGAAAGATGGGCGAAAGGGGACGTATCCTCTTGGAATTCTTTGATGCGCTAAACGAAGCAACCATGAAACTGGTCCAGATCATTATGTGGTATGTATGAAAAAAGAGCTCTACAATCTCAGTACTAATCGAATGAATCCTGGCCCACAAAAATCTTAAAAGCACTCTATCTTGGGGAGATAGCTTAACAAATCTCACGTTCCACTTACTGGCATTTTCAAAGATTTTCTATTGTATATCGTGATCTTCCTCACTCTGCAAATTCCATGGTCTAAGAAAAAACTTAGAACCAAAGTAGTTAAGGTGAGAGGAAATCAGCATACTTTTATGTTGGAGAATCTACAACCTGAATGTTCTACACACCAAATGACTCCAAATTGATGTGTTTTTTCAGCTACATGCCAATTGGGATCCTGTTCCTAATTGCAGCTAAGATCATTGAGGTAGAAGACTGGGAGATCTTCAAGAAGATGGGTCTTTATATGTTGACGGTGCTGAGTGGGTAAGCTGTGCCATTATTCTGTATCCGCCTATTCGAGACATCGGGATTTATGCTTGACATTTGGGCCGATTCACCCTCCAGTGATACAGTAAAAGCTGAGCTCTGTGTAGGCACCGATAAGGGCCGAGGACATTTAAAACTGCTCAACCTGCAGCTGCAGTAATGAAAGCTTTCCCCATGCCACTAAATCTAAGTGACACCATTAAAGACGTTACAGTAAATCCCCTCCCGTTAGGTCGGTCCGAAGCTCCCAGTGCACGCAACGCTCACAACCTTCTGAATACGGCTTTCATAATCTGTAAAAAAAACATTTTGAAGCTTTATTTCCTTATGACAGTAAATCTCATTAAATGTAACTTAATGTAGGTTTTTTGACATTATCAACAGAAGAATGTCTATTTAATGCCAAAGTAACGTCAAACTTGTCTAAATGTGCCTTGTTTAGAGCTGTAGATAAATCTATTTTTTTAATTGCTTTCAAAACTCTTCATACAGTCTGCATTAGCAAGATTCATTTAACCCTAACCTGTTAAGGGCTTAAAATACAGAAAAATTAAATAAATTATAAGTTTGACATTATATAATTTTCTGCATAGAACAGGCATAATCCAGAACATAGAATATTGTTCAATAGAAATGTCTGTTTTGTCTCCCAGACTAGCTATCCACGCCACCATCTGTCTGCCACTGATCTTCTTTGTTATTGTGAGGAAGAACCCGTATACATTCACATTGGGAATGGCTCAGGCTCTGGTGACAGCACTCATGATCTCCTCCAGGTCAGACAAGTCCCTCAATATGCGTTAAAAGCAAAATGACACATTTTCACATCTGTGAATCAAAATCATTGTGTTAAAAAACTGCTCACGTGTCTTTTAGCTCTGCTACACTGCCTGTCACCTTCCGATGTGCCGAGGAGAACAATCGCATTGACAAGCGTATCACGCGTTTCGTCCTCCCAGTGGGTGCCACCATCAACATGGACGGGACCGCGCTCTATGAGGCGGTGGCCGCCATCTTCATCGCCCAGCTGAACGACTACGCTCTGGATGTGGGCCAGATTGTTACTATCAGGTACATCATAGTTACACGTCTTACTGCAGGCTATAAACGACTATAATCAGCTCCACTACCAAGAAGGCTCAGCAGAGGCCTGTGCACTATATCTTTTTTATTTGATATATTGTTAATTTAATTGTAAATTATTACTTTTTCCATGTATACAGCACCCACCATGACAATTCCCTCGAATGTTCAACATACCTGGCAAATGTCTAGTATTGTATAACAATACCTCAGTTATTTAATGACTCGCTAACAACAATAATAAAAACAACAGCAGCAACAGTTTGCTCACACTTATTGTTGTTTACCTATTACGGATATTTGGGGCCACCCAAATATCCACATCTCACATCACATTTCAGATTTTTAAATTGATGAATATTAGTATTGTGAGATCGTGCTTGTGTGTTGCAGTATAACAGCAACAGTTGCCAGTATTGGAGCAGCAGGAGTCCCTAATGCTGGTCTCGTCACCATGGTGATAGTCTTAACCGCTGTTGGATTACCTGCAAGTGATGTCACTCTGATAGTCGCTGTGGATTGGCTGCTGTAAGTTTACCTGTCTACCTTATATCTTACTCTGCTACAGTGCTGTAGGTTGACTTTGAGTGGTGTATTTCAGGGACCGCTTCCGTACTATGATCAACGTTCTTGGCGATGCTTATGGAGCAGGTATTGTCCAGAAACTATCCAAGCTGGAACTGGAGAGGATGGACCTGACATCGGATGTTGACGTTGCCAACCCCTTCGCTCTGGAAGCCACTTTGGATGACGAAGAGTGCGAGAAGAAATCTTATGTCAACGGAGGCTTCACCGTCGATAAAACAGATGCGATCTCCTTCACCGAAACCTCTCAGTTCTAGCCCGTGGCCAGTTCCGAGGGACAGAGAAAGTGCCATGCTGCTGCGGATGTAAAACAGAAAACCTTCCATCATGTATCAGCATCATGACAAGAGAAGAAAACAATCCAACCAGACCCACCCGAGCTCTGACATCAGCAATAGCAGCCTACCTTAAGCTTATCCAAGATGATCACCCTTCATGTCGGACATTTAGAACCACGACTAGTTTAAGTGCTTCCTTCTTACACTCAAATTGTGCCAAGATTTTTGAAAAGGTCTGTTTTCTTTTGTTCAAGGGTTTATTTAAAAGAAGAGCTGTTAGTATGTTTGCTTTGGATGTTTCCCCAGTGTGCGTATGGAAAATGTATATATCAACAAATGTAAAAACAAAACAATCTGAATTTGAAGCTCCATTCTCAATTAATTTGCTTTTTGATTAGAACATAATGTCTGACTGATTTTTGCGTAGCTATTGAAATTCTATGTCCCATAATGTACTGCTTGTACTGTATATCTATCTGTATATTTAAACTGTGCCAAACATTTAAAGAGGTTTTTCACCAAGTCGCATGAAGCAATATGTTAAAAAAAAATACTAATCACTGGCTGCAAAATGATTTTTATAGCGACTTTACAGAGAATGGAGATTGTTAAGGAAGATTTATGAAGTCATCAAACACTGTGAAACTTTGAACCAAATCAATAAAAGTCATTGATTTATTGCAAGATATAATGATCATTACATTACAAAAAACACCAAATTGTTCCTCCTTAACCAAGATTACTTTTTATTGTGATGTTTAAGACCCGCTCTGAATAATCTGGGGGGACATAACTTTGTTCTTTTACTGTCTGGTTACGTAAAATGTTCAAATGCTCTTAAACCAATGGCTGAGCCTACACATGTGGTTAGTTTTCACTACACTGAATTTTGCATCTTATAGGTATTTCTGCTTGAACAACATATGGAAACAGTACCATTGATAAAGAACAGTTTGACATTTTCGTAAATATGCTCTGCTTTTTGGTCAATAGTTTGATGACAAGATCAGTGACTATTCTTTAATGTTGAGGTATTCCTTTGATACAAGTATGACACCCTGAATGAAAGCTAGGCCAGCTTTTTCTGCAATTCAACAGCATTGTCAAATTCAGAGCATTGGTGTCATTTATAACACCTCAGCCAGCTCTTGACATTATCAAGTTTGTCGCCATGCTGTAAAATGGTACCTCGCCTTGAAATAAACCAAAACATTAATGATATATACAAAACTTTATAGGCACTTTGTGGAGTCATTAACTTGTCCCATTTGCCTTGTTTTGTTTACCGTAACTTGTCAAGTCCAAATTTGTAACGACTAAAAGCACAGGAGGTAATCTGCCCCAGCTATGTACCATATTCGTGTAATTTCTGCAATAAGATGCATGAGCAAAAACAATTGAGGGTTTGAAAGAGCTTGAAATGTTCTTCTTTAGAGATAGTCAGAATAAAAAGGCCTATTGACATATTACCTATTACCTATATAAGTGTGGGCCAGTTGCTGAAAAGGTTTGAAACCAATATTAAATCGGAAAAATCTCCTGTGTGTACCAACATTTAAAACCATTTAGAAAACTAAAATGGGACTTTTCTGTGTTTTTTATGCGATAATGTGACGGAGGTTACATCGGGTCTGTGTGGAGCACGCAGGTTTTTATCTGATGATATTTTTTGTCTAAATCACATCTTTATTTTCTTATATCCTTATAAGTATTATTATGTGTTTATGGATACATAGGCTTTTCCTCTCGCACTATTTCTATATTCACATAGAATAGAAATTCATGTGAAGAATGGGTGGATGTAACCTACTTAATATGGTTTCATGCCTAGTAATCTAGTAATTACATTTGAACATTTTTTCTTGGCAGATTGAAATTATTATTATTAGTTTTCAGAATGCTATGGACACATGTGTTGGATGGACAGACTGACAGAATGAGCCTCAGCTTCCTTAAAATGTCAATGACAGTTAATCCTTTGACAGAAATGCCACAAATGACTGTACTAATATTAATGCTTCTTGTCTGCACTGTTATTTGTGATTATCACTGCGTGTGATGCTTGTGTTTTTTTTTAAATAAAATGTATATCTATAACTGTAACTGATCTGTTTATTTGACTCCATGCAGCAGTTGAATACAGTGATGGCTGCTACACATGCACATACAGTACCTAAGCTTGGATAAATTATAGAGTTGTTTGGTGGTGTCAACCTGAAAAACCTTTAACCTGGGATCAACAGTTGTGTTGCTGAGGGTTTTCTTTTGTAGTATTTGTTATGATCACAGTGATAGTCCCATAATCAACTTTACAAGAACTGTACAATTGGTACAATAACAAATACCACTGTCTCTAGGTTGTATGTACATTGTGGGGATGACGCTTGTATTTAAGATAAAGCTTAAAACGTTCCTCTTTGTTAACATGTATAGTTGGGGCTAGCTCATGTAAGCCGCTATAGGCCCAAACTGCTGCAGGACTTCTTAGGACTCAGCAAGCGCCTGTCTCTCTCTCTCTATATTTCTCCTTCTATAATAATTCACATCTCATTAATGCACATCACTAATCCAGCTACTTCCCCGTAGTTTTTGTGCTTTCTCGCCTAGAAGGTTTCTGTAGATGGTGTTTTTTGGTGAACCGTGGTCCTGATTCCTGCTGACATCTACCGCTTCAAAAACCATTATTATTCCCATTGCTATTACTGTCAACATGAATGCGCATCACTAATTTTGCTCATCCCACGTTTCCATGGATCATGGTTCTATCTGCCTCCTGCCATGGCCCCCCACAGCACAAATCACATGGTGAGGTTTGCAGACGACACAACTCTGTGGGGTCTCATCACCAATAACGACGAGACCCACTACAGGAAGGAGGTCAACCTTTTGACCACGTGGTGCACAGAGACAACAACCTCCTGCTGAATGTCAGCAAAACAAAGGAGATCGTGGTTGACTTCAGGAAAAGCCACAATGTACACCCACCACTGACCATCGATGGTGCTGCTGTGGAGCGAGTGAGCGGCACCAAATTCCTGGGGGTGCACATCAGTGAGGACCTCACGTGGGCCACCAACTCTGCATCACTGGCAAAGAAAGCCCAGCGGCGCCTCTACTTCCTCCGCTAACTCAAGCGAGTGAAAGCTCCCACACCAACACTTTCTACCAGGGCACCATTGAAAGCATCCTGACCAGCTGCATCACTGTGTGGGGCAGTAGCTGTACTGAACACAGCATGAAAGCACTGCAACGCATAGTGAACACAGCTGGTAGGATCATTGGCGCCCCACTCCCTTCCCTGAAAGACACATACACCACCCGCCTCATCCGGAAAGCTACCTCGATTGCGAGTGACACCACCCACCCCGCACACAGTCTGTTCAGCCTCCTACCCTCCGGAAGAAGGTATAGGAGCCTCCGCTGCCGTACCACCAGACTCAGTGGCAGCTTCATACACCAAGCTGTCAAGACTGCTAAATTCTCTCCCCTCACTCCCCCCAGCCATATCCGTCAGTCTGACACGGGGCTGAAATCCCCCACATCCCCTTTAATCACTCGGGACTCTGCCATCAAAACTGTTGCACTTGCACTTTTATCACATCACTTGCTGCTATATCTATTTGTATAAAAAATGTCTTGTCTTGTCTTATCTGTTATCTGTTGTTGTGCCTGTGCACTTTATGTTTCACCGTGAGAGTGTGGGAAACGTTTTCTCGATTACCTGTATGTCTGACATGCAGAAATTGACAAATAAAACTACTTTGACTTTGAACTGCTGCTGCCATGATCATCATTGTTATTTTAAATATTAATCACATTACTATTACTGTCATCATAAACCAACATTCCCCGCTTTGCTTCTTTCCTAGTCTTGTAGTCACAGTAATTCAGTCACGTTTTACTCTGTACGCAATTGTGCTATTATCTTACTAAATATTATCTATACATTTCCAGAACAGTCAAGTTGTCATAACAAGGACAAACAATGTCACCTTTGCATCAAAAGTGACATAACTTACCGAATGACACTTAACTGTCATAAGTATTCATGATATTTATGACAGCTGTCATGTCATGTTTATGACAATGTTATGTCAGTCTTATGAATACCCATTCAAGTAAAGTGTTACCGAAAAGCGTTATATAAAATGAATGCATTATTGTCTTAGATCCCATTGGCATGTTCTACTGCTGCCTTTGTTCTGCTTTGGTCATCATGGTTCCACCAGATATGTTGCGTCAACACCAAAACTGGCACTGCAATGGGAGTATGTTTGTTTTATTCCACAGCAGTTTTTAATTGCAAACATATGTCCATATCTATCAGTGTTCAAGGTATTCAGAATACTGTAGTTGGTTCTCTGTTGCTCACTTGTATGAACGGTAAGATTGGCCCAGTGATGATCTGATGTCCTCACAGCACATATATGTATATTTCAGTCGTAACTATTCATTTAAATTAATTCCTTTTTTTAAATTATGCAACATACAGGCACTATATACACTGAAACAAGCATTGCTTTACCAGTAAACTCAAGCACCTCCTCCTGGTCCTCCAGACCAGGTCCAGATGTAGGTGTTGCCTTAATGGAGCGATGTGCAGGATTAAGTGGCATCTGCAGAATTCAGTCAACTCAATACGGATTATTGTACTGTACTCGTCTCCTGACTTTTCATGAAGTCAGAATTGATGCTGGTGGCGTCACCCAATGCAGCACCAGGGCAACCTCTAAATCACTTTTTAGCGTGTGTAGAGTGAATGACTATACTCTTAGAGTTCCATAATATTCAGAGAATTCCTGGGTGACAGTCATGTGCTGACTTTGACTTGCTCTCTTCAAAAGTGAACTTAAAAACAGTTCAAGTAGAAATGTCTGTTTTAACTGTTAACCTAAAATGATTGAATATTTCTATAAGTTGTTCAACTCAAATTTACCCATTACCTGAGGCACAAAATCATAAATAGGTGGTTTAAAAAAATAAACAGAAACACCCCTCTCAGGTACAGAGCCTCGGCATTAATATATCCACACGTTGTTTTATGTTCTTTCCTCAGTCTGCTCTGGTGTCTCGGGGTCAGAGCCGGAATCTTCCTCTTCTTTTGCTAGAATAGTTGTTGTGTCCTGACTGACAGCCACCGCTCCTTTCCTTTGAGGCAGCACGGTGAAGAAGGCCTCCCGCCAGCTGCTCTTCTCTATGTAGGCCAGGACGATCTCAAACACTGACGGAGGGACCAAAACACACTTTTAAAACCCAATCCAGGCGGGGGGGGAATTTCAAACAACGTGGAACAGTTTGTCATCTGCATGATACAGCACTGTAACAAGAGATTTACGAAAGGCATCAAAGAGGCGCTTTTTGTAGTCCATCTTTGGAAAAATTGTAGTTTTGTCGCCGCAGACCGACTTCACCAACCTACTTAGTGAAAGTGGAGTCGTTTTCCTAAACGCTGCAATTTACTTTTCGTAAATCTTCATGAATTCTAACCATCTTTCCTTGACCTCGTGATCTTTTTCACAGAGTTCCAGGAACAGATGTTATCTTATGTATCTGACTCCTCCCCCTCTGTGCTGCTCTGTGAAGCTTTCACATCATAATTGTAGTGCCATCTGAATAAATATTGATAACAAGATTAGTAGTAAACAAATTTACAAATTTACTTCAATAAAAAAAATCAAGGGGGTTGAACAACGGATGTAATCAGTGTGTGCCTGAACACCAAACCACTGTTACACAATGAACTGTGACTATTGATGCAAGACTTAAATACATAGCTTCGGCTGTGTGAAACAGGACACTTTGATGGGGCTGAGGTCCCAGGTGAAGAGAAGCATTTGCCTTTTCAACGTAATGATAATGCATAGTCACAGTTGTTCATTTATTATTAGACACAATCCCAGCTAATTCAAACTGGCTACTGGCACTAATAAATGTCCTTACCATGGTTAACTGCCAGAACCTTCCGACTGTTCATTTTGACAAAATTGCTCAAGGGAAGCTGAGCGTGATCAATCCCCAGCTCCTTTGCCCTCTCAAACGTGATGCCCTGCAAACAGGAAACCAACCAGCTCCAATTAGCAAGCAGGAACTACAACCAGCACGGCGCTGAAGGCGTGAAGCCAGACGGACCTTGTGGTGATTGTGGTCCACCAGGCCTCCTATCACATAGGCCTTTTTGTGGTCCAGCTCTTCCAGCACATTGGGAGAGTCTGACGTCAGGTACACCAGTTCCTCCTGTGCCACAACTTCACTGTAGTGTTCCGTTTTAATGGTGATGTCCTGCACAGAACAGCAGCACGCACATATACACAGTTATACAACACTACATAGTGAACAATCTATCTAATCTATAAAGCACCAGATCACAACAGTCCTTTGAGGTTCCTTTCCTGTAAAACAGGTCTATACCTTGTTTTACAGCGTAAATGGCCTTATGTAATTTATTTTATGTCATTTCTGTTTCTACATGGCCGCAGGTTTACAATTCTCCACTCACTGTATAGCCGAGTTCCAACCTGAACTATAACTAAAAAATAAACTACAAAACGTGTGCAGTCGCATTGAAAACTACGATATGACTAGTAAGAGATTTTTGTAACAAATGTTTGTGAGGTTTCTATGGTAACTCAAACTATATTATATGTGGAGGACAAGTAAAGAGGTCTCAAAACCAAAGGAAAAGACTAATACTACTTTATCTTGTGCCAGACGCCAGCAGGGTGAACACGCTGTGGCAGCGTTGGAATTGTTTTTTGTGTATCCTTCTTTCAAGGCACATCTTGTCACTGATACAACAAGTATCACAGGGGGTGTTTGAGATGCAAACTTCCTACAGACTGAGGATCCCAGGAAAAGTAGATTATGCCACAAGGGAAAAGTACTCTTTTTTTATCCTGCCCATAATATTGTCTTTCCCATATGACCAGCATACTTGGAAGTAAGTAAGACCATATAGCATCTTGTTCTGCTGCATCCAGTCTGATCAGTTTGTCTTTTTAACTGTCCATCACAAAGTGAATTGACACTTACCTTCCAGTTGACCCATCCTTTGTCCTTTTCGTCCAAGCACTGTTTCAGCTGTCCCCCAAGGCTTGTCAGATAAAACTTTGGTGGGTGGGGAGAAGAGAAGAGTAGGTATACATCCGAAAGAATTGTCTCTACCCTTTCATGTTCATCAGCAGACACTAACCTGCACCGGATGCAAGGCTCGTCTGTTCTCAGCATAGCATCGCTGGACCTGTCTGTGAAGCTTCCGGATATCCTGAAAACATGCCCAGATTTACCAGGAGAATCTGAACCTCAATTCACATCTTAATAAACAAATGTTGACTTTTCCCTCCACAGTGAATCTGCTTTACCTTAATGAGCATGAGACTGTCGAAGCTGCAGTCTACTACGAGCCTCAGTGAACTGGGCGTCAACTCTCTGCGTAGACGTTTCCTGGCGTTCTGGGCCTCTCCTCCACCTCCTCCTTCTCGTCGCTGCTGCTTCCTCTCCTTCCGTTTTTTCCTGCAAAAGAAAGCACATAGTGATATGACACCACAATATATATACATATACATATATATATATATTTCCATGCACAGCAGTTACACATCAACAAGATAGTTCGATCAGTCCGACTACTCCCCCTCCTGAAGTTGTAAACCTAGGGGAAACACTGAGTTCGATCAATTCACTGTTTTTTCATGTTATTAGTAAATCAAACTAATGCATGGTTTTACAGTATCTGGATTTGTATTAAATCAAGTCTAGTCACCTTGTTCCTCCATTCCTATTAAGGCCATGCCATTATGTACATGCTGTGTATCCCATGTCATTTTAGATGTTCTCAGATCTTAGTTATTATCAGAACTGGGACAACGGATTGCTGGAGCAACAGAAATCAAGTATTGATTGTAATGACTTGGATTGTTTAATATGCACATTGATCTGTGTGCTTTATGTAGTTAGCATTACGGCCTTACATATATTTGTTGTGTGAGGATAGGACAAATTCAGTGAGGCAGGTATACAACCAGCACGTTTTCTACCAGAGCCAGAAAGCATCACATACACACCTATGACTATGTACTTATTTTATTCTTCAGGAGAATTGGTTGCACGTTGATGGAAATGTCTACTGCAACATCGTGACACAACCAATGAAAAACCCTTTCAACCTTCACTCAAAAAGGACTAAAGTTAACGGTCAACATATTATTTAATGGAACCCCTGCGTCGTTAAAGGCATTCATGACACCGTTAAATGAGCTGACTTACTTCCGTAGTTCCCTCTCGTCCTCCCATTTCTGCTGCTTCAGAAGCTTCTTCATTTGCCTTTTGGAGATTGGAGTTTGGTTTTCTCCGTCACCGCTGGGAGTCTGGCTACTGCTCCTGACCCCTCCATCATCCCCCTCCTGCTGGGCCGAAGCTTCACTCTTTGCGCTGTCATTAGCCATCTTTTCGGAGCAGTCTGTCGTGACAACTAACGTTAGCCGTTGATGTTAGCTTATCTGTTGCTCCTGGCAGAAAGCTAACTGCCTACATTTATTAGCAAAGGTCTTTATAGTTTTACGAAAGACAAAAATAAGTACCAGAGAGAATAAAAACAAAAGAGAAAAACTATAAATAAGCTGGTCAGCTAACTCTAAAGTTCAGTTCCACATGTAGTTAAGGTGGCGCATATGTGACGTAATTTAAGAGCGCCAGATGCTTTCAAATGCTATCGAAACAATAAGAAACAATAAGATGTACAATGACCATATATATATATGACCATATATATATATATATATGGTCATTGTTATATATATATATATATATATATATATATATATATATATATATATATATATATATATATATATATATATATATATATATATTTCTATATAACTCTTTTCTTTCAAATAAAACAAAAGCCACCTCAGACACATAATTTACAAAAATCGGGCTCCTTTAACTGCAAATATATATATTACCAGCATAGTATATATTACCAGCACATATATATATATATATATATACTTCAGTTTGAGAAATTCTGAGTAGTAATTAGTGAACGTTGTATTGTGGTTCAATACCGAGACAAAGTGGAGACACCGGACATCCAGAAACCCCCTCAAGCCTTTATCTATTCTTCAGGAGGATGTATTTGCTCATTTGTCAAGGAGATGGTCATCTGGCTTTACACTTCCCCGTTCAAAGTTCATCCTTGACTTTGTAATAAAATGTTGATATAACACTCCCAACTCAAGCACCAGTTAATGGCTTTTTCTGTGTTTTGTAAAAGCAAGTAAGGGGACTTTGAGTTTGGGCTGTTTCGCCACTGCTATCTATTGTTCTAATAATAAAAACAGAAATAACTGAGATTGTTTGACTTGGAGCAGGTGGACACAAAATGAACGTTACTCTATGGCCTCGGGTTTTGGCCCTTAAACATGATGCTTCATCCTTCACCCGCCTTCACCTGCCTCCCCTCCCAACCCAGTTTCCATATGCATCCACAGTCACCAGGGAATCCTTTTAACACTTTCTGCTTTAGCGCAGATTGTAACACTATTACTGCTAAACCGGTCTTCTTCCTTGCAAACGTGCTGGTAAATTGTCAGTGCTGAATGGTTGGTCAACTGTGGCTGAAAGCTACTGCTTCAACAGACTCCTCAGCCCTATGGATTGCACTTCACAACATATCACATCATGTCTGCCTCCAGAAAGTCCTCATCCCACTTCCAGACAAGCTTATAAGGTTGAATATGAAAGTCAGGATGCAAGATGAGCCCAAACACACGATGAAACTTTGTCCATTCCAGACATTCTGTTCTGTGTTGTTTTTAGCTGCTCCAACAAAAACGGTCACGATGAAAGAAAGTCACATGCCTGTGTTCCACAATATGAATTATACTTTTATAAACTCATCACGTCGAAAAATTGGATGTCTAAACTAGGGGCTGGATTCCAAAACCTTTGTAAAACATTGACTTATATCTAAAATGTGTAAAAATAAAAGATAATGGAGACACTAACAAAATGACTATATCACTATATATCACTATAAGTGCCTCAATGAGTTAGAGTTCATATTAACAATCAACGGATAAAAAACACGAGGTCAGCAAAAGGTTTTCATATTTATTACATATTCACAGTTAAAATTAGTAACTGATGAAACATCCCTTGAGTTATTTGTGACAGTTTAAACTTTTCTTTAAAAAAACTATCCAAATTCTCATTACAATTACAAATTACAATACAAAACAAACTCTTCATTTGAACTTATTTTCAAGCTGAATAAGAGCTTTCCTTGTTTCATTTTTACATCTAAGCCCACTATTTCCTGTTTGTCCTCATCATTTCATTACAAATGATACGTCTTCTCAGTTCAAAAGTCTAAAACTTCCACATTTTTTCTAAACTTTCTTTTGCCTTCACAACACATATTGTTAGTTCATAAAGTGCAAAGCCCCACTCTGTTTGAGGGTCTTTTTGCAAGGCTTTGAAGCAGAGATGCATCATAATATTCTCTATTCAGTAGACTTTACTTTTTTCTCTGTTGCACAACAGGGAAATGTAGAAATAATGCACATTAATGCACACTAATGCATATAAAAAAGGTCTTACTTACTAAAGGTCTTAAAAAGTGCTGCAACAACCGCAAACAAGGCAACAAGATTTTTCTGAACAAACAACAACCTCACCAATGTGACGTGTTAACTTGAAGGGACCAACAAATGCAAGAAGGAACAAACTGTTGAAGGTAACCTATAATGTTCTTTTTTAAAATTTCTTCAATACACATTGTTTGGAAGAGTACAAATTTGACAAAACATTATATTGAATTGATTGAAGATACGTTGTGTGAGGGGCTGAAGGGAAGGATAGTGGAGGGAGTTTACATTTCAGCCAAAAGTCTTCCACCTACACCATCAGGGGAATGGAAATCAGGTGTGCCCGGAGACACATCCGGACCTCATCTCTTCATCAAGGGGGGTTCAAAAGCCAAAAGGAAAGACATCTGGGGAAGACGGGTTGAGAGAGGCGCAGTGATGGTGGTGGTGGTTGTCTCAGGGCCTAAGTTTAACTTAGTTTGGCGACAGCTGATTTTCTGTGGGGTATTTTTCACATTGTTTTATTAAAACTTTCTGCAAGATACCATCCACCTCTGCCTCTTGATTACTGTGCTGCCATTTTTTTGGAACCCTCCATGCAATCCTGTTACAGTTGGTTTCATTTGTCTATGTAGAAGAAGTTATTATGAATGAATGCTGGATGTTTTCTAGTGTCCTAGCATAAATACAGTAAAGTAGCAAACAGTTAATTCTAATGAAAAGGGGGGACTGGCCAGCAGATCCACAGTATGAACAATTATAAATACACAACAGTAAGTCAGTGCCAAAATACTAAATTAAGTGACAGTCATTCCTGCAGAAATACATCTCAAACATAGCTAAAACTGAATTGAACATTCTACTCTGTAGGACACATGCATGGTGATGAATCTCCAGAATATCTATTGTGCACGGTAAAGTCACATCGTGCCTTCATATTATTATGTTACGGAATTCAGCAAGGTTAACTTACTAATTATGATATTTCCGGGTGAATAATAAATCATGGTGAATGCTGACTTTTCTGCATTTTAAAGCTGTATACAATCAAACACCCAAGAGGTTCTAATATTCAATTCAAGCTAATATAGATGTCATGCTAAATTATGTCATCATTAAAGTTGTGTTGTAAAATAAGACAATTTTAACAATCACAAAAATCAACATAATCTGTCAAATCCAAGATTAGTTCACGAGGTGATTGAAAGCAAAGGCCTACAAATTGATTCCTTCAATTATTTACAATGTGGTGTTATAAAAAACAAACATATTTAAACACATCATATACAATATAGAAAAGGTCAAACTGGAGGAAAATAAGCCACATTATGAAAGGGCCCTGATTCATCACATCCAGCCAATGACTAAAGTAGCACAATGAAGAGACGAAACGCCAGGGCAGTGCAGCGTCCACTCAGAGTTCAGCCCTGTTGGGAACCAAGAAACAAAACAGTTTGTACAGAGTGCCTAAATCTACTTAGTACTTATTTGTACTACATTTCCACGAGTTTCAACTATGTTTAAATTGGGTACAACAGGATGGTACATCTCATTTTGTAATGTAGTTCTTCCCCCACCAGGGGGCGATGGTGACACATGCCCCCTGAGCCAGTGTCCCAGTGCAAGACATCTAACCCCTAATTGCTCCCCAAGGCAGAAATGTAATGCATGGGTTATAATGCAATGTAAGACACTTACTTAAAAAGTGTCAGCTAAAGGACATGTAATGTAAAATACATAATTATATAAAGAAAAAGGACCTCCACAGGACCGAGGTGCACAACCTTACAATCTCTTCCAACCCATTTCTTTTCTGAGTTGACCAGAATTGTATGATCCATGTTGTCGAAGACAGTGCTTATGTAGTATCTCACTATAATTAATTGTTAGACGTGAAAAGCCCTCAAGAGTAGTATTATTAGCATACAGTATATGTGCAGGCTTGCCGTTCTCCTTCTCAAAATGATTTCCCAACAAACTGTCCACTGAATAAGAAGAAATGGGAAGAAAAAGTCAAGAGAAACAAAAAAATAGACTAATCGTGAAGGGGACATTGACTTTACAAAACGTCATAGTAACCGATTCCTAGTTCAGTGACTAAAAATACTCGACAAATACAAACAAAGTGAAAGCAGCAGCACGTCAAGTCACTGACTACACGACTGCAAAGTCCCGTCCTGCTGCTTCACCTTTCAAACAATTCAAGTGTTTCCCACCAAAATAAAAGTTAAAAACCATGTAAGCCCCTATGTATGACATACACACAAAGTGAAAGTACAAGTTTTTGTCTTTACGTTGTTTATTCTGCACACATCTATCACACTTCCATCATCATCCGTCCATCATGACAGAGGGAACCTCCTCTGCCATTCTCCCTAAGGTTTATTTTTCCTGCGCTAATCAGAGAGTTGTGGAACAGACAATGTTGCATTGGTGCAGACTGTAAAGCCCTCTGAGGATAATTTGTCATTTTGGGCTAATAAAAATACATTTTCTTTTAGTTGAAGGTGATAAATAATATAAATAGGTCAATTAAATAACATTTAAATAACAAATGACCATTTTTTGGCTAATGACTGAGGCCACTGATGTACACTCTTAGATTATACAGACTAATAACTGCCACCAACATTTTTTCAACATTACTGAACCTCGATATGTTTCGTTATTTAGCGTTGGACAACATCCAGTCATCAGTGTAAGAGCTGATTCAGCTGATTGCACTTTCGTCCTTTTCCACACCCAAAGCCACCGCAACAACTCAACACGTCGTTTACCTGGTGAATGAACGTTGGTCATTGATGTTTACACATCAAGTTTGTAGGATTTAAACTACCTTTCACTCCAACGCCCATTTATCTTTCCAACCCGTTGGCCATCAGACTACTAGCGATCATTTTTCATTCAAAACCAAACTGAACCCTCCAACATGAGGCTTTTCAGATGAGAAGGGGAACACCAGCTGATCTGCTGCTATGTTGTGTTTATGTAATTGCGGATCAGTGGCCATGTGAACCTGGCTTCTCACTCTCTCTGTCTTTAAATGACCGGTCCTATAAAAAGCCGCCTGACTCTGACCTGCCGTGCAGCGCGTTGATGTCTAGCAGCAGCTGAAGCGGGGCTAGTTTACGCAGAACGGATGCCTGTCGCCCAACCTTTAACTCCTGCTCACACTATGGCCACCATACAAATTCAAACACCTCGTCCATGAATCTTGTATCAATATGAGCCTCTATTTTGCCACTGCGGTATCAGAATTCACAGCTTGTGAGGGTGAATGCCTGCTGAAGTGCTCAGGTGCTCGTGCACGTCCACTCGCATGCAGTTGCACACTCTTTAGTTAGGCTTTCTTATCTCGCTAAACTGTTGGAAGTGCGGAAAATGGGTGTCAAATAAGAATTGGGTTGGGATAAACAACATTTGAACAAATATATCAAATATTATTAATGTCTTGTTTAGTTATTTGGAACCTGTGGGCGTTGCATTGAAACTTTGATTAACTAGAAGTACACAGTTATTATTACTAATACAAATGGATCATCAGTTTTTGTTTCAACTTTAAGGTCACACCAGAATGACACTAGATGCTTACCAGACACTCTGACAGCCTGTACGGGGACAACAGGAAACATACTCGGGCTGCAAAAGTCTCACACTTAAGTGGCACAAAAATGTACACACACAAATATAAAATAAGGGTTTCACAAGAAAGGGTTTTTGCTCTTTCCAAGGGGAAGATTGAACTTGAAATATAAAGAAATAGTGCAATCCACTAGAATGAGAAGAAACAGTAGATTTTTTTATCCCCATTAGTTGTGTCTAGTAATATCAAAAGCAGAAAATAGCAACACAACATTTGATCACTTGTGCATTGTAACTAGATTTGATAGAGGAAAAATGATGCATAATTCCCACCATTAAATGAAAGCAAATTCAGATTTTTATATATTGTAAGAATATGTTGTCTGTGCTTCTAATTAACTTTAAAGGTTTTTTCACAATGGCTAAATGAGTTTTTTGTATTGTTGCAAAAAAATCGCAAAGTTAATCTATACAAGCCAATAAAGCATGTGCTTTACTCAGGTCTACTGAAACCTCATTCTGTACATACAAAAGCTACCTACTCAGAACTACTCACCTGCCCAGGTAAGCTGCTGTTCACCTGTGCTCCACCACGAAGCTCATCGTGGTCCCGTCGAATGAGGGCGGAGCAATGATCCGCGGCCCCTGCTGCGAGGTGATGCTGATGACCGGCTGCCTGATGCTGTGGAAACCCTGCGGCGGCCTGTTTGTGGCGGCCGGCGGATGAGCCCCGTAGCCCGCCTGCACAGGAGACTTTTCTGTGGCCATGTAGAAGGGACTCTCCACGTACCTGCCTTCGGCCTGCTGTGTCGCGGCTTTCCCTCCGCCCTCCGCTTCGGACTGCATCGACATCTGCGACTGCGCCAGCGCCCGGGCTGGGATCATGGAAGGAGTCGGCATGAAGCCCGGGTAGATCATGTAGGTGTGTCCGTACGCTCCTGGACTGAGGGCCAAAGGTGAGATGGGCAAGGGCACCGGGGTCATGGAAGGTTGTGGCATGGGCACGTCCACATACTGGCCTGTTTCGGGGTCAAAGAGGCGCCTGCTGGCGGGCTGAACAGGAGTGTCCACCAGGTAGTAGCTCCCGGTGGTGGGATCCAGGAGCATCTTTCTCTGCGTGACTTGGAAGGGGTCCACGGTGGGAGAGGGGCCGATCGCAGGAGAGAAGCAAAACATCCGCGGCTGATTGGTGGACATTCCCAATGGCAAAGAGTGGTAGATGGTAGCAGGAGGATTCTCGGGTAAGCCTGTGTCCATCACAAGGCTGGATCCTGTGTTGTCAAATCCCCGTGCACCGGAACCCAAATGACCTGAAGGTGTGGTTGGGTGTGTGTGGTTGTACACAGTTGTTTTATCAGCAGATGGGACTTGTCTGTTGCTGCTGATTCGAGACTGAGCAGGAATGGTTAGGTAGTTCTCGTTGTCAGCTGATACACCGAAGAGCTCTTGTGTGGACCTCTCAACCTCCTTTGATTTGGCTCCTTCATTCCCACTTGGCTTCGTCCGGCTGACTTTTAGGGACACAGGCAATTTGGGGGACTTGGGGAGGAAGCTTTTGTTGCTGAAATTAGTTTGAGTGATGGCTTTTGACGTGTTTCTGTCACCCACAGCTTCAATTGACCTCGCGACGAGCCCGTCCTCGCGGCTGCCGGGATGCTGGAGGAACCTGGAGGGGTCTTTGTCCTCTCGCTGCAGCAGGCTGGCGGTGCCAGGGGACACCCCCAATGCTGGTGAGTTATTGTCATTGTTTTGGCAGGAGCCTGTTCTGGCCGCTCTCTCCGTTGCCGCTTTCTGGCCGTCGTTCTCAAGTCCTCCGTGCTCCTCACCAGCAATCAATGAGAGCACGTGGCTGTCTGTCAGGAGATGAGGCTCAGTCTTCCTTTTCCATTCATTTTTTTCAAATTTATACAGCTGCTCCATGGTTTTCACCGCAGCCTGCAGTTTTGCCAAAGCCCCCTGGTTAGTGATCTTTGACTCGTTGTCCTGCTTTGTTGATGCTGCTCGGCTTTCAATTGTCAACCCAATGACTCCAACTGAGGGGTCACTGGTGTCGCCCATGGGTGCTCTCCCACCTGCACTTTGCGGCTGAGCCTTTTTAGCGCCCTCTGGAGTCAACCTGTTTGCGTCAAACGGCTCCTCTTTAGACGAGTCGGTAAGATTTTCAGAATGTTTCCCGTTATTTGTATTCACAGACTGACATTTGATCATTATAGGGGACACGGCATTGCAATTCCGATAGGACGTTTGCTTCTTTGGCGCCGAGTGGCTAACGGATTTATTTTCGTTGTTGTCCAAGGAGACAAAGTGATAGGAACTTTTCACCAGTTTGCGCACGTCTCTCACTTGGTGGATGGGCGTCTGCAGCTTCGCTTTGTTATCTCGGATGTCTCTGACCATGAAGTGCGGCACTTTGTCTGAAGACTCACCTTTCAGAGCAGCAGCCAGCGCCTGGCGTTTGAAATCATCCGTCCCGAAGAGGCCCGCGGCGTTGCAGCCTATATTGGGAGCGCGTAGTTTCGAAACGCCGAAAGGATACATTTGATTGTCTCTGACGCTCCTTAAATTAATTTTAATTTCAGGAGATTTAGACGTTGCCGCCACCGCGGAGCCTGCGACGTGCAACGTGCCGTTGGAGCGTTTGACCTCTCCTCCGTCCCAATGTGACGAATCCTTTCTGTTCCGCAGCTGCTGTGCGGCTTCTCCCTCACCAGATAGCAGTTGGATACTTGGCACAAACAAACGTGACATTTTCGTCAGTTTGCCGCTTCCCGCGGAGTGCTGCTCCCCCTCGCTCTCTTTTCCGTCAGCCGGGTGCAACTTCACGGGAGTTTTGTCGTTTTTACGATCCTTTTGAAACTCTAGCTCCTCGTCCCGCCAGCACCTGAAGGCGCTATTTTGGCTGCGAGGGAGCGTGCTTTTGGACGCGTCCAACTCGCCTTCTTTAGCTGCGATCCAAGCGTTGTGGGCCGGTTCCAAATGAGTTTGAGGCGCGGGAGCGGCCGCGTCTTGTCTCCGGGAGTCGCTCCTGGTTTCACACGAGCCGCTGTCCAAGAGGTCCCCGAAGTCATCCACGTACATGATTGCGTACTCGGCGCTGCTCTCGGAAAACTTGGAGCTCTGTCTGCGCAGCTCCTTGCTCCCCTTCTCCCCGTGGCCGTCGCTCTCCTGGTGCGCGAAGCACGGCGAGGGCGTTGGATGCCGCTCGCTAATCTCCCCTCGTTCCATCTTGCGCTCCTTCTCGAACTGCATCTTCTTAGAAATAACATTTTTAATCAGGCTCGAGGCGAATACCGCTTTCTTGTGCGTGTCTTCCATGGTTTCAGAAGGCGACTTGCTGGCCCCTCTCCTCTGGCCACTTGGCATCCTGTTGGTAACCGCATCTGTGGAACGTGATCCTGCAGAGTTTTGTGCAAACTTAGAGAGCCTTTCTCCACCAGACATTCCTGATTTGACATTGCAACGGAAATTCAGAGTCTCCGTGAGTCTAATCACTCCGCCGTGGCTCTGACTGAATTCCCCGGTCAGCTGGATTTGCTTTGATGACGACGTGCCGTGGGGTTCGCCATTTATAGTGAATATCTTGCTGGATGGCGGTTTGATGCTCGCCAGAGCGACGCCCTTACAGCCTATATTTTCTATATCCTTTGCTATTTCAAACGAGGCTGCAGAGTTTTGATGGGAAAGCACACTTTGGTCCAGACCCCGTGCCATGTTCACATTGCCATATTTCAGGTCAACAAACGTAGCCCAACTGTTTATCCCTTGCTCTGATGCCGAAGACTCACTAGAGGTGCTGAAATTGATGGATTCAAAGTAGGGGTACGCCAGGCTCTTGAAGGCTTTGGCTGTCAGGTTGCGTACCTCCGTGTCAGCCTCATCCAGCGAGCTGACAGCGCTGGACGCACCGCTGGAATACCCGGTGACCTCTTTGCCTGTCAATCTGCGGCCAAAGTGCAAGCGTCCGGGCGCGGCTATGAAACACTTCGCCCTGTCACACAACGTCTCTGCCTTCCCATCAACCCCCCTCAACACGTAGCGACTCGTATCCCCGGAGCGCCTGGTATGATAAAGAATTCCCCCCCGTTGTTGGATGCTGCCAGGGTCATTTATAGCTCGAGACGTGGTTCTGATTGACAGGTGGATCTGTCCCGAACTGTTGCCACTGCGCTGCTGCTGCTGCTGCAGGTGCTTTGACACACTCTCATCTGAGCTGGTGAATTTGGCCTCATCGATGGGATCACTTTCCAGCTGACTGCTGACTGCTGCTGTCGCGGCCGTTGAGCGAGGCTGTGCGGCGTCCCCTCTCTCCCCCGCCGCCCCACCGCCGTTAGACGAGGCGTAGTCGACAAACGAGTACACCTGGTTGTCGTCCTCGATCTCCCAGCTGGCGGAGGAGCCGCCAGCGAGATCGAAGTCCTGCTCGTGATCAGAGAGCTCCAGGAGCTGGATCTCGTGCGTGGTGATATAATGGGACTCATCCTCCGTTACGCACGGGACGCAGTCGTCGCAAAGCACGGAACAGACATCATCGTCCTCTTCTTCACTATCCTCATCACTTCTCCCGCTCAGATAGTTATCAATACTGTGTAATCCCTCACATGTTGGAGGGTTTTTGTTGTCTTCTATTTTGGACACCTCCGGCTGCGTTATCGCGAGCTCACCTTCGACGCCTGATTTGAAGCAACCCTTCGACTTTGCATTAAGATTTGATAGATCAGATGGACCCCCGTTGACACCCTCTACATATTTTCTAACTTCAGAATCATTTTTTGTCTTAGTTTCAGTGTTGGTTTTAATCACCACCTCCTTGGCCGCTTCCGTTGCGCGCAGACCTCCGTCGTTGCTGCTGTTGACGAGGACAGGCATGTGGTCTTTGTTTTGGCCAAAGCCGGAGTCTTTTTCCGGGTTTGTCCCGCATAAGTTGACGTCCATTAATTCCAAATGAACGTAATTTGCTTCGTCCTGTTTCTGCGGGTCCTCCTCTTCCCTGTGCGCCTCTTTTTGGAGCACGTCTTTGGGCTCCCGGAGAGTCGCCGGTGTCTCCACACAGGTTTGCTCTGTCTTCATAGCTCAACCGGGAGGTTTGACTCTACGTGTCTATGTGTTGTCTGAAGGAAACGGCAGAGACGGAGCCCCTACAGGATTCCTCGGACGTTAAAGGGAGAAATGGCGCGGCGCACAGCACCCCGTGGCAGTTGGAGACAAACACTCTGAGGACAGCGGAGCGCTGCACACATTCCAGCTCACCGCGATATGAAGCCGAAAGCCGAGTATCTAAAAAGGACCAGAGACATCACTGACCAACTGTCTCCAGGCCATATGGTTCTCAAGATTGGGTTCACAGACCGATAGGGGTCGCTGAGAGGTCTCCCCAAATGAGTTCATTAAATATCATCACTAATAAAAAATGTTTTTGCAGAACAAAATATCAAGTCTCAAAAAATGAGATGTGTACATTCACTGACTTTACTTAAATATCAAATTAATGAAATATTTGATATCTGACACTATTTAATAGGCCAGTGCGTACCATTTAGGGGATCTCTATAAGAACCATTATAGATATTATAGTAACCATTTGCGTGCATCGGGTATCTAAAGCTGTATTTCTTTGGGTGTAAGTGTTGTTGGTTCTTCCCCTAATATCCTTTACAGAGGAGCGTAAAGCAATGAAGAAGCTGAGTGAAACCTCTACAGACACACAAATCCATTTTCCCTGCAGGGCTCAGGGAGCATCCGGGAGTCCAGTCCAACTGAAAACAATAAATGGAAATTGAATGCTAATGGTTAGCTGGCAAGCTCCCCGAACATACCAGACAGCGACGGAAGGGCAGCGGGGCGTCTGCTGTTGGTAGGCAACAAAATCTCCCCGTCACTCCCTGCCAGCGCTGTAAATGCAGCAGATACTGTGTGGTAAACCGGAGATGACCTTGATCTTAACTGGGGGAAACTCTGCTCTCCTTGTGTCAAAGACATTATCCAGCTGTATCCAGTGTGCATCTGTGATCTATTGATTTAAAGCTGCAGGTATTGGTGGTCCTACTTGTTCTGAACACACTATTGTGATGCTATTGTTGCCAATTATGAACATTTGAAATAAACCATTTTATTTGGGATACAACTGCAACCCAGTGGGACCCACAACTTTGTTTTCATGCATATTTTTAGTCTTGATCCAACATTTTGCTTGTGTAGATAACGGGGCCCACATTCAGTGTTAAAACAGTCACCACCATGATAGTCCCCGCTGCAAGACTTGCACCTCATCCTGCAAGGCCCCTCATCGCTGTTCCCACCAGGAGCGAGAGCACATCAACTTGCTGCAGATTGGTTTATTGCACAAAGAGCTAAAAAAGTCAATGACAATGGTCCCTAGCATGACATGTTTTGCCCCCTTTGCAGTAGATGATCGCTCAAAGGGGACCAGTACACCTACCACAAAGCTGATTGGGTGATGGAGAACAGATGTGCGGTTCGGTGAGGGTTAAGCAGGTTAATTCAGCCATGCCATGGTAAATATAAAATGATCTAAAATAAGAGAAATGACACGTTAATGTTTGAAAAAGTAACACTGCGTTTGCCTTTCAAAGCGGTTTATACGTCAATCCAATCCAAACTGAAGAACATGCATGGGATTAAAGCCCCCATCTTCCAACTGATGCTCCAAAATGCTCCAGTCTGAGTGCTATTTGAGGTAATAAAACAAGCTCTCACTGCTCCTGCAGTCTGCCTTAAACATAGGAGCAGTGGCGACTGACCAATATAGGGCACGTTGAGTGCCCCGCAGGAGCAAAATGATATATAAGAAAATGTTTTTTTTAAATATGGAATGTATCCCGTAATGTTCGTAAAATATATCTGCCTAAAATATCTGCTTTCCCTGCACGTCCTCTCCGCCTGTCTGCATGTCTCAGCAGAGCTGTGGCCACAGAGAGACGACCCAAAGGAGGCGGGTCTATGAAGTAATTAAACTATTTGACTAATTAGCGTCCTCAAATCAGCCCTGGGCCAAAGGGGTTTTGGAAAACCACCTTTTGTAAAAGACACTTGTATTGAGGCTTTTTTCACCTCCAGATCTGCCATTGAAAAATGTTTCGGGCCACGGATTTGGTTGAAATTCTGACTGAATGTCGGCCCGAACAGTATGAGCACCTCGGGAGTTGCTCCAAACATTGACTGGGGCTGAATTACTGAAAACCCAGCCGCACAGGCAGGATATATTTAGAGTACTATTTTAGTGAGACTGCCCAGTGACTCCGGGTCTTGAGGAGATACAGTTACTTCTGGAGTCCCGATTAAAAAAGCAGGCTGTCAATCTTGTTGGGCCATTAGTCAAGAAGGATTAAGATAAGGTGACATAAGTGGTTAACGAGTAGAGGACTGTTTGCTGCTTTGGATTTCCATGCTTTATAAACGGACCATCATTTAATAAATGAACGTCATAATGTATTGAAGAACACTTGAGATGGAGACCATAAACTCATGTTCACTGAGTAGTATAATTGTATAATTTTCTCAATACAAGCAAAGGAGTTTCCCCCTGATGAACAGTAGAGAGAATGCACCTGATCATTACCATCACCTTATGTTAGAGACAAAGCCTTTTCATTTGTCATTTGCGTCCCATCTCTTAAAGGCACAACATAAAGTACTTTACAGTATACAACATTGAGGGGAAAAGTAATGGACCTGTGTGAGAAACCAATTCTTTACTTGTGTTATTTATATTTTATCGATGCCAGGTACGTTAGCATCCATACAGCTAACCGGAGCAGACATGTGACATCTCTCCCCTGTGACCTCTATAACCTCCTCACCATCAAAGACGGGTGAATCATGACCTTTAATTCCGACCTCTGCAGAATGTTCTTTCCACCACTAGAGAGCAGCGCATACTATCTTATTTAGAGCCTGAGAAAGCGTTTGGGGCGTTTGCTCCTGGTGCTTCTTCTTGTCTGTGTGTGCTGAGGCACATTCCGCTCATGGTCTTCTTTCGGGGAACTGGGACCATCCAACGCAGACTCCCATGTGGCATGTCCACCTCCTACTTGCTGTAAAGTAATAGCTGAAAACATCCGTCTCACAAAGAACGACAAAAACACAGATGTTGCAGCATTCCTTCGGCTACCAGTTTGTGAGGGACGATCACTAAAGGAGGCGGTCTCTATGAACTCTGAGGAAACTGGTGCAAGGAGCCATAAACTGCACCACAACATGATCCTGGGACTATGGGCCGAAACGTCTTGCTGTATCTGAAATGAAAGGAGAAAAGGGAGACCTCAGAGGGAGAATGTAAGTGGGTATGGAGAGAGTTCAGCAGCAGGGTCTGAGTTCTGCCTGGGGAAGGATTGTTCTGCTTCTACACGCCGTGTTGAGGAATGTCAGACAGGTCGCATACAAAGCTTTTTTCAAGCATTTACCAGCTAAATCATATCAAATTGCCATTGTTGGAATGTATCTGACTTGATATCCAAGAAGATCTCATTTGCATAGAGCTTTAAAACTAACCCAATTATTGTTTTTTTAATTATTTTAATTTTTTAGGCATTAGAACAAAAGAAATAGAAACCTCTCTGTATGACTTCTCTGCAATCATTGTTTAATCTTAGAATACCGTAATGAATAATGACTTACTAACAACAAATCAAATGACAATGGGAAGCTGGTAGTGATGAATTAACCGATTTTAGTTCACCTTCTGTAAGGAGTTGATTAAGACCAAAAGAGTCTTAAAGAAGCAAGAATATTGGACCTGATATGTCACTTAAAAAGAAACATGACTCCATGAATGCTAAAGTTTGCTAACATGTCAGCAGTAAAAGTAACAATCATTTGAATATCATAAAAATAGAACGTCTGCACACTCAACTGTGTGTAAAAGTATAAGAAGCAAAACCTACTTAATGGGAATACTTTTTCTTTGCTCAATGTCGTAGCATTAGACTGTTAGCGCCTAGCTTAGCATTAAGTCTATAAGCAGGGGTGAGTGCTACATTTCGAAAAAAACATGTAATAACAACACACGTGCTGGTGTCACCTTTAGAGCGACTGTAAGCACAGGGCGACTGTGGATCAGTGAGTGCAGGGTCGTCCTTCAGTCAGATGTTCAGCGGTTCGAACCCTGGGTCCAATGTGCAGCTTGTTAATTCTGGTGTGAGAATTTGAATTAGTCACTGCTTGGCAGGTGTCACTGTACACGTTAGAGGCTGCCATTAGTGTGTGAATCAGTGCGAATGGATAAAAGATGACATGTAGTGTTAAAGAGCTTTGGATGGTTGGAAGACTAGAGAAATACAAAACAGTACATTTACCCTCTACCAGACCGTTATAATAAAGCACAGTATTCCAGTACAGCAGCAAATAGATCCACCTGAAAATAATAATTGTAACTAACAGCATCAAGAGATGGCTGTGCTCCAGATGGTTACACATGTACAGTGTGAAGGAATAACAAATGCTTTGTATTTTCTCTGCCTTACAGGCTCAGTTTCAGACTTGCCTACATTTTCTCATATAACCTGTTCCAGTTCTGCGGACACACATGGATCCTGGCTAATACAATAGCCAGGTTTCTCACATTTGGTGAAGGTAAGGTTCACACAAATAAAAGGGATAAATGAAAAAGGGTCCAATACTCAGAAATGTGGATCTTTAGATGTCTGAGCTCATCATGAGAGACCAACTTTCATGGTTGTTTTTAACTCACGAGTAGGAGTAGGCTAATTCTCATGAAAAATGTATGATGCAATTTAATGTTTTCACTTGGCAGATGCCTTAGCAGACACATTTTACTCTGTTGGCCTTGTGATGAGTCTGTGCCAGCTGCTCTCCATCCTGGAGCTTTTTCATATCGCAGATGGGATTGAGAAAGCCAGACTCCTCCCTCGCTTCATCCAAGTGCGTAGAAAACTTCAAAATGAACAATGTGGTTTTCGTAATATGGTCAAATGTTTATTCAAGAGTTTCACATCCATTTGAAGCGGAGGGTGGATTGCTGGGATCTTGTTTTAGGTTATGGAGAAGAACTTCCTGCTGATCATGGTCATCATGCTGGAGATAGAGCGTAAACCAGTGGTGTGTGCCCAGCTCTTCCTGTGGAATATTCTGGACCTCCTACGGTAAACATATTTAACCTAAGTAACTTTACTTCCTAATATTAAAATTGAAGTAGTGCAAAAACCTATATTTCCACATTTAACAGGTTTCTCCAACACTTTCTTCTGTTTGCACCGTCTCCCGCTCTGTGTGGGGTTCGGACACAGCGCATGGAAAGGCCTCGTGCCGGTTTCACTTTTGTTCGTTTTCTTTCTAGGGTCTGTGTTAGGTTGGTGATGAAGCCGTGACCCCCCCCCCCCCCCCCCCTGCTCTGGGGGTCGCAACCCCTAGTTTAGGGGTGTAAGGGTTAAATTCATCTCCGCTTTCTTGTGAGGTGGAATATTCGCTTTTTCTCATCGCCTCCTTGTTTTTTATTAGTCATTTGTTATTTATTTTGTTGGGCTGCCAATTATTACCATACTCAAATTTTATAACAAAGTGCCCAATCTGAGATGATTGCGTCTATTTAAAATGCATGCAATGAATTGATGCTGGCTGCTCATCAATTCTACTAAACTTTTTTTGGTTTTATGATAAACTTTTGGCTGCTTTTAATTTTAGCAGCTTATTCTCCTTATTCTCCTCAGTATTGATGCTGGATCCAAACAACAGATCAAGAGCCTCTGACTGATGCAAATTGCATCGATACGAATTGTGTATTGTGGCTCAGCGTCTCAAAAGATTGTGTCATAACCCACAAAAACAATATGGGGCGCCATGCAGATTGTAAAAAACAAATCCAGCTTTATTCAATAGGGTCCATTGATTGAATTTACTGAATAAAGCCAGCAATTCTCAGGTGACAGTGAGCGATATTTTAGGAAATTGCCACAAAACATTGTGAATATACCGTAACATTAGTAACATTATACTGAAGTAATAAATTATGTTGAGATGCTGTTTCTGGACATCCCAGTAGCCCAAAAAGTTTTGTAAATGCACTTCATGTATTGCACTTGCAAGTCTTTTGACCGCTTCAAGCACTTGATTACTGTGGGATTCTGAAACTTTGGATCAAGGAATTTAATAACTAACAGCAATACAATTTAAAAAGTGAAATATCTCAAAAGGTCTCAAATGACCATCAATATTGGTTCACAGGAAGCTTCTGCCTGCCTCGTCTCAAAGCCCAGCTTTTCCAATATGCAGGGTGTCCCTTGTGCTGCTGTGGTATGTGATTGGCTGCACATTCAATCCCAGCTCCTTGCCTTTCTGCTCCATGACTCTCTCCCCTGGTTTTGTCTAATGGCCGGATCTAAAATCCCTCACTGACCTGACTAATCCCTATTCACTTAATAATACAATACATTCAATGATCACACGTTTGCTTACAGCTTCTTCATGTAAACATAACAAAGCAGGCATAATATTGATATCATCTATTAGCTAGTACACTTAATATAATACATCTTAAATTATCACAGTTCATCACTTTCTAACTATTATGTTTAACTATGATGTCAAAATGTCTGCCTTGCAGGGCAGATCTACACGCTTTTGCTCATGAACAGCCTAACAGGAGAAAAAGGAAGAGGCGACATATGTTGGGCCAAATCCGGCCTGCTGGGGCGTCCAGGGCAGAGCCCAAGTCTGGGCTATTGTGACAATTACAGAAAGGTCACCATGCAGTCGCTTCTGCTTTTTTTATATCGATGATTCGTTTTGTACGGACCCCCCCGTCCCCCGCCCCCCTTACTGTCTGCAGTATGTGGCCCGAATCTGAAACCAGTTTGACACCCCTGCCCTAGACTGTCACGTTAGGAACAAAGAGTGTGACGTGAGCGTTATAGTGAACACGTCTTAACCAGTCGGTTATTGTGTAATACTGTGCTGTTGTGTGCTGTGTGACGACAGGTACCCTCATGAGCTGCTGTGTTTAATGGGCAGACCCTCCATCCCCATGGTGTGGACCCGCTACACACTCTGCATCCCCTTGTATATCCTGTCAGTGGCCACTGAAGGTGACTACGTGTTTTATACACTTTATATCCGCTATCAAGCTATTCAAACTGGCATTTTGACCCGAATGGCATGAATTTGGGTCAAGCTGAATCTCATCATCAGCTATACTGCAACACTGTTACAATGTGTCAACAAGGGTTTTCGTACAAGGGAAGTGGTGGAAGTGTGCAGGAAATGCGTTGGCAAAGCCGAGCCGATGATAACATGTCAGGAAGCGTGTTGGGAAAGAACAGATGTAACACACAGGCAGTGTGACTCCTCACTGGCACACGGTCTATGTACTCTCGAAACATCGTTTTGTGTAAAACAAGCCATTTAGAGGTCTCCTGTCATTTTGTACTACGTCCTGTACAATTACGTCCTTAAGAATCGTTCATTATTTTTTAATGTGAAACTTAAGAAAATACTACATCGAAAATAATAACAATCCATACTCAAAAAATGACATTTGAATTCTTTGGCGACTGCTGGTGGGGTCAGGATCAGAGGTTTAACTACAGACGTATAAAGCAATGTGTTCCTCTCCTTCCTCAGGTGTCACCATATACCAGGCCCTGCCTTACATGGAGCCAACAGCACCAAACTGTTCCTCTTCGAATTCTACAGCGTCGACCCCCACCCGCCTCCCCTTGGTCCTGATGGTGTACCTGCCCGTCCTGGCTCTTGGTGAGATGTTAGCCTGCATTGGAGAGGACAGTGAAGGCATATCTCATGTTAAAACACTCACCGGCAGTTATGATCATGGAAAGTTATTACTTCGGAAATTCAATATGTCATCATGATGAAGGCCAGATACACATTGACAACCCTTTTATTCATTGCAAAATGCGCCCGGTCGGCGCTCATACTGCAGCCCTGCAGAAATGGATGAGGGGTCTTTGTCTTTTCTGTGACGTTTCATTAATGAAAGAGGTGCTTTTAATCCAATACCTGTGTCGAGAGCATTACAGGGTGTGACACGTTGGAACTATTTAACAGGTTGCTACCAGTCAGATTTGGCACCATAAACCCTGTGCTCAAACGTTGAATCTGGAAACCTAAGCTACAGCCAGAGGCAACATTAGGAATCCAACAACAATGTACGAAGACCCAAACTAATCGCAATCCTCATGACCGAACCTCAGCTGGTAGGGCGTGTGCACACATTACAGATACAGCATTGCCCCCCCCCCCCCCCCCCCCCCCCCCCCGCGCTTCCAGAACATATGCTAAGCTAGGCTAATAGACTTCCATTTGTTCTCAACACAGAGGCAGCATCAATCACCTCATATCACTTTTGGAACAAAAGCTAGTACAGACACAATTTTCATCATTTGGACTGTATTAACAACCAAAATAGATGTTAAACAAAACAGTCAAGAGGTGTTTTGAGAGCAGAATTTCAGCTACAATTAGAGGGTATTCACGTCCAAATAAGGATAACAGTATAGGAATTATAAGACATTTATACATACAAATGGACAAAGTGACATAAATCAAATTTTCACTTTTAATATACGGTGGCAAATGCGTCAGTGAAGTCTGGAACACAGACATCTGCCAGACCTCGACCAACTGTCTTCACTTCCTCTTTGTTCCTTGGGCGAATTCCCTTCAGCAAGTGAGATGCTACTTGGACATGCAGAAGGTACAAGTTGACATTTTGTCTCATCTGTCCACTGTATTTTGTACAACTGTACAGGCTTTTTTAGGCAAACTCCAACCTAGTGTTCCTGTGTTTGAGGCTCACCACTGGTTTACAACCCTCTCTATTTACTGTGTTGAAGTCTTCTCTTGGTTGACTTTCTACACAGACTACCTCTGGAGAGTGTTGAGTCTTGTTCTGGCCCATTGTTGAAGGGGTCCTCCTTCACCTTTCTTCGGTCATCTTCTAGGTTTTTGTGTTGCTGAGCTCTCCAGTCAATTTTTTCTTTTAAAGAATGTACCAAACGGTTGATTAGGCCACACCTAATTATTTTTCCCATTCTCTCTGATGGGTTTGTCTTGATTCTTCAGCCTAATCATGGCTTGCTTTGCTGATAGCAACAGCTCTTTGGACTTCATATTGAGAGTTGACTGCAAAGGATTCCAAATGCAAATCCAAAACCAGCCAATTGTCCAATTACTTCTGATCCCTTCAAAAGAGGGACCGTATATGAAATGTCTTATGATACCTACACTATTGATTTGGATGTAAAATTGAAGCTAAAAGTCTGCACTGTTTCCTTTCAAACCCATTGTGGTTGTGTACAGAGCCAAGCCAGAGCTATGAGGAAAATGCAATGTCTAAATGTTTATGGAGCTGACTAAATATACACCAGGTTACACTTTGTAAACCGTCTTGTACTTACGGTAGACATTGGTTTTTTGACAGCAAGCTGTTGGATTTGTTCTATAAGCTCAAAATGTTTCTCTGACATTGTAACAGTACCGTTGTGTGGTTCTTTTAAGGGGCCTCAGTGACCGTCTGGCAACTGCTGGAAGAGAGACACCACCACCTTGAGAAATGGAACAACAAGTTAAAACGGAAATGACACCTTAGACTCAATGTTTAAAGGTCTCTCAGGTAATTCCCCTGGAGTTCATCAGAAAATATATTTTTTTTAATGATGCGAGTTTGATGTCATCTCAATGTGAGATCATTACAATCTGTATTTTCTTTTGAAGAACTCAACATCCTGAAATATTTGAACCTTAATGAGCATATACTGCTGGAACACGACCCTCTAGATGTTGTGATGAGGTCCATTTCTGCTGGATAAGCCTCACACATCCAGGGCCATGTCCAGCATGGCAACCCCTGCATGCGTTGCCACGGTGACAGTCTGTCAGAGCTCTTCTGGGCTACCACCCGTATGCTCTGGTCCATACGGCTTTCTTCTTGAACTCAGCGGAGGACTTCAGGGCCAACAGGGCAGCTGAAACAACAAGCATCAGATAATCCTTTGCAGAATAGGTGTATTTCCATTGTTGTCCAGCACCAGACTCTACATTGCATATCATGTGACAATACACGTATAAAATATGGTGTAAATAATCCACTGTCTCTTCAATCATATCATTTCTCTCTCTCTCACACACACACACACACACACACACACACACACACACACACACACACACACACACACACACACACACACACACACACACACACAGTTCTGTGTCATTTAAAGAGCTCAACATTTAGATTCACATAATAATACATCGTAATGCATTGAGTATTGTTTGCTGCTGTGTTTGCACGGCTTACCTTTGGCTGTGCTGACAGTTGTGGCTGAAAGAGTCTGATCAGGACCTTCTATGACGGTGAAAAGCCACTCTATGAACTGAGGCACACACAAGGACATGCTCAAATTGTTTGTCGTAGTAATTCTTAAAAAAAAAAAAATTCAGAATATGAGACTCGCTAACCTTGTGCGTCTGGCTGCTCCATGGTTCTTTGGCGAGCAGTAGAGCCAGGCTGCAGGGCATACCCAGCAGGCACTGTGGCAGGGCGCGGTCTGTGAGCGACTCCTCACCGTACAGACGATGTCGCAGAGTTTGGGGCTTTGAGTCGGATTGCCATGGGAACCACTGGGCCCTGATGCCTAGGAGGAGGGGCATGGAGTGGTCCCCCCAGGAAACTACGGCAGCAGCAAAGACCTGGAACAGGAAGTCTGTGGCCTGGCGGAAAAAAAGGGAAATCTATGTTCAGATGATTTCAATAAAATGCTATTAAAAGAGTCACATAAATGGAGTTTGAGGTACAAAACTTGGGAGGATGTTAAAACACTATCAGTATGACAGATCATTAAGCAACATAATTCTTAATAAGCTGTGTAAAGTCTGATAAATGTCAGCTTCAGTCAGGTCTGAAGACTACAAGTTTGACAATGAGACAGAAGTGAGTTATGTCTGATGCCGGCCATACATAAGCCACTACTGGCATAATCAGGTTGAGTTCTGTAGGTGTCATTTTTGACGAGGAGAAAGAATGTGCAAAATAAGACCATTCTAACAACTGCAAATAAATTGTACATATATATATTTTTTTATTTGTTGACACGGAGAGTGGAGTTACAGTCTTAGGAATGACTCTCACCTACTTGCTGGAGCATCGTCTGTGGTCTGTGACAAAGACACACCGGCATCTCTAGAAATATCTCACTGAAGTCTTCCACCATGAATCAGATAAAACATACCAGTTTGGTGTCTTCAATTGTGACAGATGTTGCACCGTAGGCAACATTTCGGATGTGTCCCATCAGCTCCAGCAGCCAATCCATCCTTTTTGAAACACCTATGACGAAGAACAAACCCTCTCAAAAGACATGTGGACATTAACATATGTCCTGATTGATGTGAATGCACCAACAGTATTTTCTAACCAGTATTGGGGCTGGTGGCCAAGCGACACTGGTAAAAAGTCTGCAGGAGAAGCCACCCGACTCTGCGGCTTGGCCAACCACGAAGCACCCCAGCAATGATGTCATTGAGCCCCAGGAGGGGCACCCGGCCTTGGGAGGTTAAGTAAGCGAGGACGAAGCAAGTCTTCTCCATCTGAGTCTAAAGAAGACAGAGTGTACAATGTCATTTACAAATATACAGCAAAATCTTTCCTTTGTAGCTTTTTAAACCTACTATGAAGTTTTGGCCACTCTACTATCTAGAGCTCTAGCAGCCTGCACCAGTTGTTATCTGGAATGTCATGTTATACTAACATAAATGCATCTGCTATATTCAACCAATAATGGCTTCGTTGATGCTAGCCGTCTAAACTCCACCTAACCACACAAATGTTTGTTTACAGATTGGAAATAAATATTTTATTTTTTTAGTGAGTTTCTGAGGTGCATCTTTTAACTTTGAATAGAGCAAGGCTAGTTGCTTCCCTCCGCTTACAGATCGTATGCTAAGCTAGGCTAACCACATACTGTAACCAACAACCAACTATGTTTGCACATGATACAAGCGCTTTTCTTTTCTTACAGTATACCATTTACGCATCGCACTGTGTCACACCATACTATACCTCCTGGACGTGGGTGACTCTTTCAATCTCTGCATCAGACATCTCAGACAGACATTTGGCAATTCCCATGTACAATTCCACTTCATTATCCTAAAACAAATGAATGCATTGTCAGCAAAATAAAATAGGTGGATGTCCATGGTGTATGCTCTGGTAATCACATCAGATTCAATACTATATTTCAATTTTAAACACATATTTAAAGTTATATTTTCAAATGAAGAATAAAAGGGTAAATGTCAGCTGGAGAGGGAAAGCAGCTGTAATGCCTGTCAGGATATTGTAATTGAAGTGGGCTGAGAGAAAACTAGACTTTTGCATTTTCTATGCATGCCACCTCCGTTTAGGTAGACACCTTTACGTTGTAGCTTTGAGGATGTTCTTTGCCTACCCATGCTTTAATATCTAAACTGAAAGCATAATAAGCTAATAATATCTGAACTCTCAGTTGAAGAGTCAGTTAATGTTCAGAAGACGAAAACAGTTAAAGTGTCAGATAATGTGTATGAGATGAAAACAGGTCATGCATACCAGATAGTTGTCGTGTGAGCACTGCACAGTATTTTTTTTAGTGTCATCTTTAGTATTTTAACTTTTATTTTGTTTGTCCAAAATGGACCACATTCCCACCAACGAACAGAGAGCGCAAATCTGTAAACCTAGGGGTAAACACTGTTGACTAATGACAGTGACATCATATGACACAAGAGGTACATTTTACTATCATAAAATACACACAAAATGATTTCATGTGCAGCTATTGAAACTAATTGCCATTTAAAGTGTAAAAGACAAAAGCAATTGAACTTTGATTCCAGGTGTAGAGATAACAGTTGAAGTGTTAACCATGAAAGCAAAGGATGCATCCGCTTGTGTATAAGCGTTGAAGAATACATATAAAGTGTCATGAAAGCAGTGCATTTCATTTCAGCACCTGGATGTTGTTGGGCAGCAGGGTGAAGATCTTCTCAGTGCTGGAGCAGAGGATGGTCCAGCAGCTATTGGGGGGGTTTTGGAGGGCCATGGCCAGGGCGAGGCCCTGCAGCAGGGAACGGCACAGGGCCAGGCGCTGGGGTCGGAGGTCGTCCTGGAACTGCTGCAGACCCAGACTCTCCATGTGGACCTGCAGCTTGTCTTCAGAAACATGCTTCATCCACAAGCCGAGGCTCTCAAACAGCTGAGCCCGAGTCTGGTACTGGAGGAGAAATAGAAATCCTCATGTTTGCTGTATTATGAGTAATATACAGCACTAATAACCCAAAGTTGGGATATTTTAATTGTAAAATGGATTCACATTTGCTCAAACTAGTTGGCATTGTGGACTGTACAATGCATTTATGAATTACTTCTGATCCTCAATAAAGTTAACTTACTTTAGCAAAGTAAAATTTTTGTATCTCTGTCTAACAGAGAAACTGAAATGAGTTTGTATCAAGTTTGCTAAAATCTAGCATCAATTAAGCAAGTCTGTGGTTGTCAAGACTGAGCACAGAGTGAAAAAAATTATATCTTTCAACTCGATAAATCACAATTTGTCAATCAGCCCTTGTCTGGGCGTGGCTGATGCCTTCATTCGCTAATAACTTGCCATGCTTTGGACATATTTCACTCAATACTCAAGAGGAACTTACACTGAGACTGTGCACAAGGGGTGGGGACAGCCAGGGGCCCAGAAAGAGAGAGGCACTCTGAGAGGACTGAGCCTGACACGCTGCCAGCCGCACACACTGATGCTGAACATCCTCTCCTGTCAAGGACAAAAGAGATACTGAGCCTGCTAGCTGTGCTAGCCCCGGGGCACAAAGAGACACGCGTGTGTGTGAGAGCCCTCACCGAAGCTGAGCCTCATCAGAGGAGACAGGACAGCACTCCAGTTGACGGGGGGGTACTGGAAGCTGGCTCCAACCGATGCCAGTGGGGTCAGAACCGATTTAACCAGAGCAGGATGAGCAAACTCTGGACCTGGGTCCACAGGAAGAAGTCACGCATTTGCAGGGAATTAATGTTATATGTTTTCATACCTTTTGTTGAAGGGTGTGATACGTTGAAGAAAATAACATTGTTGAATGTGTGAACTAACCTTTTTTCCCTGCCTCTGTGATGAAGTCAACGATAGATCGGATGAGGCTTTTCTCTGGGAGGTAACTGAAATTCTGAGGGACTGACAACATGAGAGGAGAACAAGGAGATAAATAAAGACAAAGATCTATACCAGTGAATAGAATCCCGGTGAATTGTGAAAACATGGAAGTTCACAGGTGCGCTGCTCCGTTCTTACCTGCAGTGTGACTGTGACTGGTGGACATGTGGGCCAAATGCAAATGACCAACTAAACAAGCACTGTTGGACTGCAAACCAATGGCTCCTGAGGAAGTTATGATCTGCAAAAAACATGACATAATACAAATCAGAGAAAGCAGAAATATTGAATAGATACCTGCAGAAGTGAAGAAATCTGTAATAACAGAAACTTCATTTTGGAATACTGCAACAGTGACGATGTGGTGTCTGACACCGTGTTGGAGTACTTGGGGACAATAATGCGGAGAGTGCCGGACGGCGCACAGTCTCACTGTCGAAAACAACAAGAACAAAATCTGTGGTGCGACATACCTGTGTGATGGCTCGAATAACCTCATTCAGCCTGCTCTGTTTCTGGGAGGAAAGTTCCACCTCACTTGTTTGCTGAAAGAAAGAAACATGCAATGCCTTAGCGAATCAATGCATTACTAGAAGTATAAACAGTTCACTCCCTATATTTAGAAAGTGGAATCAATTTATTTGCCTCGTAGCCCCGATTGCCTTCCAATTCAGGTATATTCCACCTAATACTCAGTATATGCATTTATGGATTTATTTTTGATTGTTATATCATTTAATCCAATAAGTAAACTAAGTATGTGTACAAACAAGTCACAGTTTCATTGGTTCCCCTGCCAACAAGGGACGTCTTCGTGGGGATGCGGACCTCCAGTGAGTGATTAGAGGTCCACAAGCAGATCTCTTACCTGGATCAGGGAACTCTCCGATCCGACTAAAGCCACCAGGCCGTTTGCGGCGGCCAGGCGCTGCATAGTAGGACAACCCTGAAACATGAAGACACACAACTTGCTCTTAATGGTGAAATAATAATTAAAGCTTGAACATAATTATAGATGTTACAGTACTTGTATTACTGTGAGCACTGACTAGTTTTAACTGTATACTTCAGCTTTGGCTCTCTCTAAATGTTGATCTATTGCCTACATGTGAACAGAATCTGTTTGTAAAGAGGAGAGATGTATAAATACATTATCTATTACAGATCAGATTAGAGAGTTCATGTAAATGTAGGACCTCGGCCAATAAGATCTTTATCCAAGCTGCCAGCAGACGATGATGGATGTCCTCTGCTTTGCCATGGCCTGACATCGACAGGCCGTGGACCACCAGCCCCAGAGCCAAGGAGAAGCCTGGAGTCTGAACACAAGCATCCCAACAGCATAGAAACCAGGGGTCAAACTACAGATTTCTCAGAATGGAGCTTCGTACAAAATACTCAATGCTATTTGTTTCTAAAGAAACATACGACCACCTTTCAACCGAGCTCGATTACCTAGTATTTGTTTAATGAGTCTACTCTGGTCTCGCATGTTTTAATTGCTAATTGATTAATTATCCGTGTGTATGTTGACTAACAATAAGCTGTGTGGCTATTCCAACAGACAATTCTTAATTCTCCCAACGTTGTGTGTACTCTTTGCAGATGATGTGCTTCTATTGGCTCCATCAGACCTCCAGTACCTACAACTCTGACACCAGGCTTCTCCATCAGAAAACACTGGATTGAGCAGCTGCTCTCTGCTTCTAGAGGGATTATACATCTCATCTGTCGTGTGACTGTTAAGGGTTTAAGTTAACTACTGCACATGTGTGCACGCTGGTCGCTCTGGAGGAAAGGAATGGATGTAGCCGCTTCAGCTGAGGTGAAGCTCTAAACATGTGCAGTTGTTGCTGACCTGCTGGCTCTCCTCAGTCAGGGTGCGCAGAGTGTTCATGACCTCCTCGGCCTTGTCAGCATCAATAAGTCCTCCATTAAAGGCCGAGACGCCTATACACGCAACAGAGTACGCCAAAACCTGCACAGTTGGACGCAGTCAAAGTGAAATAAATAAGAAATGTCAAAATTCCTGTTCTAATAAATGGGTAACGTTAAACCGCATTGTACAGCACAATTTACCTAAAAGTAATACATACTGCCAATTACTGAGACCATGTTAGGGCGAGGAAATCATGCTGGACCTCTAAAACTAGGGTTTGTACCTCCTGGTGCATGCGTCCCTGCCCACTGCTGTCCTGCAGGTTGGACAGTAGTTTGTCCAGCGTCAGGGTGATGTGGACATGTTGGTCCGTATGTCCACTGCTGCAGAGAGCTGTGAGCACCAGACCCAGACCCAACACACAGCCAGTACTAAGGACGGGGTCGGAAAAAGGAAACTGGGTTGTAAGACCAGTGAAGCTGACATGAATGGGCTTTCTCTACTTGACTTTATGGGAAATAATAGCTTCAAAACAAGAGCACAATTCTGGGAATTTACCAAACTTGAAAATGTTTCTTTATGACAATGTTGACTAGTGTTTGAAACCACTCTATGTTGTAAACCATACGGCCTATTGTTATCCCCTATTGGCTAGTACTGGTTGGTTAGTACTAGTAAGCACTCAGCACTCACTTGTATTCCAGGTTGTTGTTGAACGAGCAACATTCCAGAGCGTCGAGAGAGCCGATGAGATCAGTGTCCTTCTGAAGAGAGACATCACTGAATAACAGGGAGAGACAATCAGATGAACAGTAAAAGATGGGTTGAAGCATGTGTTGGAGCCATTACTACAGACTCGGACCATACCTGAGGCGTTGGTGGTGCATACTGGCAAGCACCATGCCGAGTGCCAGGCCGGAGTGGAACTGGACGGCGTGGGAGTCGTCGGCGGTGGGGGAGCCCGGCAGGCCGGCCTGCAGCGCTGACAGGACCTGTCCCAGACCGTCCCTCTGCCACACCACCAGCACCGGGACCAGCAGTGACAAGGCCAGACTGGCACAGGAGCGAGCGATGGCACTCGCTGTGTTCTCACCAGAGTAGGACCGCTTTGACGGAATGAGGGGGGAATTAAAGGAAGGGCGTTAAAGCTCATTGCATGTCATTTCTCAGTCACACTTTATTATCAACACAAACTCATTGTCTTAAATCAATATTCACAATACACAATTTCAGAGTAAGATGGATAACTGGATTAAAACATTGAATGAACCAAGTGACTACACGTACATTTAGATGGTTTCACAGTGTTTGTATAGCTTCTAAACCTGCTTTGGAATCAAAATAGGGGACCTTTATATATTCATGATAGAACAAACAAAAAGCCCAGATGAGACGTACATGTAGGAACCATGGGAAGACTTGTCCTTTGGCCTTGTAGCTGCTGCTGCTGATGCTGAGCATGGTGTTGACAACAATGGCCAGCCAGCTGGCCGAGGGTACAAACTCGGGTCCAGCCTGCAGCAAGAAGTCAGAGAGGAACATTCATTTCCCCGTCATGATGTTGATCACATGGTTGTTTGGGGGACAGACCTGTTCTGAAGACTGAAATCATTCCTGTACCTGACCAGTGGAAGGTCCAAGATGGTTGTCATTTATTTTGTCTGGCTTTATTTTAATTAACTTGTTTTCTTTGGTCTTCAGATCATCACCAAAATATAGCTTTTATTTCTTTAATAACACATTGTAACAGGCTTTTTTGTCAGTTTGCCTGACGACACCTCTTAAGAATCACTATAATAGCAAATCATATCTTTGATTATTGAGAGATGTTATGATCTTGACTATTTTTGATTAGTAGAAGGAAATACTGTTTGTAACTATCACAATAAAAAAGCAGATCAATTTACTGGCTGCTGCAATAAAACCTGCACGCAGTACTAGGATTTCAGAAATTATTAACACTAGTTAATTATATCCTTCATGTTAAGTGTGTGTGAAATTTAAATTAAATTACTTCCATATGAAAGCATAATTTGCATTCATAAAATAATTATAAGTGAACTTAATAAACCTACCATAGGTATAAATATTGTAGTGTATCCCACAGAGTAAGTAATATATCACATAACAGATTGTGATACTGTTACCCCGAGGCTGCCGTCTCCATCACCAGGCAGGTTGCTCTCATATTTAGCCAGGACAGCAGCTAGGCCGCTCACAGCCAGGATGGAGTTCCCCTGAACCACAGGACTGTCCCTGAAGAGCACAGAGCCCCCACTACGGTTAACACTCACACTGTGTGCGGCAAACTCTACCGTTGAAATGGCGTAAAGAGGGACTCACTTTGTAGCAGCTTTGATGACGTCTGCCATTTGATCTCTGGCCCTGAAAGGGACGAAAAGTGAAGAGGAAGGGAGGATGAAAGAAGGAGATGAAGACCGCAGCGTGAACGGAGGGCCTTTCTTCTGCTAATGCAATTTATTTTCTATTCAGAATTTAGTTGATTTTAATATTTGTACCATAGTAAAATAGACGCACCTTTCAGAACATCTTTTTTGATGCTTAGAATTTATAGCAGTGTTCTCAAGAACATAAGTAGCACGCCATTTTAAATGAAGGCAAAAAAAGACATGAAATAAAAAAATGTTTTTAAAATTGCTACCTGTCATAATATAATGTGTATTATATATCAAGATACATTGACAGGTTTTTATCAACCTTTTCCACGTTATAAGACACATTCTGATTTTGAGCTAAAATATCCTGAAATTGAGTTTCGAGCAAAGTATCAATAGGTAATTGGATTAGAAAGGCCTTACTACATGCTACCGCCAAACTCCCTTTAGACAGCAATCAATAGTGTGTGTGTGTGTGTGTGTGTGTCTTACCACAGCCAGGCACAGTGCTGTTTGTACTGGAGCTCCTGAGGCTCCTCTTGTCCTCGTTTCTGCAGCATCTCTAATTCAGCACGTCGACCCTGAAGACACAAAACACAACCACAATTCATTTTACCATTCGGGTAAAATTCTATATGATTCTGTCCGTCAAATCAAATCAACCAAACGGTAAAGCTGACCGGGGGGAAAGATACTAACCGATTCCCTACTAGGACACCTTAAGAACATATGGATAAACGTTCTGCTTAGGGCGCTCCTCCCATTTTCAGTATATAAATAGATAGATAAACTTTCCTCTCAAGAACCAAATGCAGTGTCGATCATTTCTTCAATAAACATGTCATCAATCCATCAGCTCCCCCAAGCACAAACCTGTAGGACAGCGTGGAAAGCTCGGCTCATGAAACCTCTCCAGGCCTGAGGGAGGAGGAGAGCACGGTGCCACTCAGACGGCTGGATGTTCACCTGCACATCACCAACAAGAAGCAGGCCACAGGTTCCATTGGGTCCATTTTAAATAGTTCAAATCAAAGAGGAGCTGGTGGATACATACTTCGTGAATAAGGGTTGCCAAGGTCTGTAGGAAGCTGCGGCTGCGACTGACGAGGAATCGATCGATCCGTCTGCCTTCACGGTCTGTCTGCACAGGCAGATCGTAACAGAGCAGCAGGCCAGCTAAAACACACACACACACACACACACACACACACACACACACACACACACACACACACACACACACACACACACACACACACACACACACACACACACACACACACACACACACACACACACACGACCTTAAAGGCTTTGTAATCACATACTGAAAGTGTGCATATAGGACAAAAAGAACCCTACACATTTTAAAACACATTTCTATGAAGCACCAGTATGTAGTATTTTGGGGTATGCAGAAATGTAATATAATATTCATGGCTATGTTTTCAGTTAATAATAATAATAATCACCTACAAATAAGCATCAGCGTGTATACCTTAGTTTACAAGCGTCTACATATAGAGCACCACCATGTGACTTGTCCCGAATAGACAAACCAATTACTGCCCCTAGAGACAGCTGTGAGTGTTACTTCAAGGCCTCTGTAGTTTGTGCCACTACCTGGTGTTTGCATGGTATGAATGGCCTCTGAGCTGGGCAAAAAGGGCCACCATGGGTTTGCACCCAGCAGCTCACATTATCTGCAGAGTAGAGAATGGAAACCTCGGTTTCTCCTAGTTTGTTTTCACCTTCTTCGCCTGTTCACTAACTCTCCTGTCATTTCAGAACCAGCGCCCCCTGTCAGTCTGCAAACACATTTAGAACTTGTGGAGCAACATTATCATTTACTTGGAGTTGTGTTTGTGTGCACCTGATCAAAATAAGTCATATTTTCATTGCTTTTGAGCTGTGGTTTGGTCTCCACCAACAATATCAGTCATCTATTTAAACCAACTAGTCTCCAACTGCTATCTGCTATTGAGCAGGCAGTGAATTGTGTTTATATCAGAAATCTTGACAAACTGGAAAAACTACTGCAGCTGTTGAGCCAACCACTAAAACCGGTAGCCAGCCGAAACACTGGTTTGTCATGATAGCTCTCCAAGCTAGCTTATTGCTGTCAGTTTGTGAGCCCGGTATTGAAGTCTCTTGTCAGAGAGCTCGTCCACACAGCATATCGAGATAGGTATTTGTGTATCACAGTTTCCAAAGCTAAACCTTCACACAGGTGGGGGACTGGTTTGCTCACCTGCCAGTCCAGGCTTCAGCCCAGGCTGCTTGTTTTTCTCATACGTTTTTAACATGAATGAAGGGATCCCGGCCATGGTTTTGCCCTGGTCAGAACGCAGGTTCCCCCCCCTCAGGGCAGAGAAGTACACCCCCCGTGGCATTTGGCTCATCTCCTGCCTCACCAGGGAGGTCAGAAAGAGCTCGAAGGCTGAGAAGAAAAATGAGTAAATGAGAGTCTGCAAGAAGAGTCTGTAAGACACAAGTAACCACCAACACTGTCCATTGCTGAAAGCACCACAGCAACCTGATATACCTGGTAGGACCGACACAGGGGTGAGAGCCATCAGCTTCACATACGATGAACCTGGTATGGAGAGATCTTTCTCTTCTTCCTCTTCCTCCTTCACCGTTTCATCCTCCTCATTTTCAGGGACCTTTGCAGCTGGTCTGGCCTACAGAGCAGCAGAGCCAACAAGACGATGTTAATAGAAGATCAGAGAAATAGGAAACTTATTTCCACATTCAGGCAAAGAGCAATGACTAGAGAACCGATCCGTAACGATGCGAGCTGGTCAAATCATAATCCACAAATGGTACTAAATAACCGTTCTACAAACAGTTCAGAAGTAGAACCAAGAGTTCTACAGATAAACAAACTGCTTCATATTAGATTTACAGCTAATTTCAAATTATATTTTCGAAGAATTCAGTACATTGTACAGTTGTAAAGTTGGAGGTCTGTGGTTCATCCTCACCTTCAAATACATCATTGTCAGGTCACATGACGGCACACACATTAAAAAAGTTATGGCTGCAATCCACTACTTTTACCATCAACAATGATTTTCCATTCAAGCACAAACATTTGCTTAACCAGAAAGTAGAGTTTGGGGGAAAACTACTCATTCTGTGATATAATGTTATAGACTTGAGACTGTTGATTCTTACTGCCTCAGGAAGAAGATTTATTGTGTGGACCGCTTCAGGAAAATCTGCTAAAGCCCTGTAGCCACAGCTGGCCACCTCTGGATCCTGTTACAGCAAACACACACATATACATAGCTTTTAACTTAACACACATAGATGACTCAAAGTTTTGAAATATAAGTAGACTGTAAGAGGTGAAGACTGTTTTCATACAGATGACTATCTGAGTAAGGTTTGAGCAAATGTTTCAGGGATCTGTAAAGCTGAATAATGAACATTTTATGGAGAACGCAGCTACGAGAGACACATTTGATCCATGGTTTAAAAAAAACACATAACAGCAGCTTTGTGCTGAATGTGCTGTATGGAGCCAAATCATGGAAGTAAATCTGTGTCATCGGGTATTGAAAGAAAAAGGTGATTGAATTTCTAGCACTGAATATTTATGCATTGAAATTATGTATCGGAATGTTTTTCAACATTAAAATACTGCAAAAAATCACTTAAAATATTCAGCCGCAAAAAAAAAAAAATCACACACAAATTCAGGGCACATACCTTGCTCACAGCATAATTCCAGAGAAAGCTGACCACCTCCTCCTTCACTTTCTGGATGATAAAAAAAAGCATTTGTAAGGCAAACGGTAACTTTCTTTTAAATTTTCTGAAATCCATCTACGAATAAACACTCACTGGTTATGTTATAGCAAACATGTCAGCGCTACTATTTATAGATATAACAACAATCTGAGTGTAAGAACTCAAGACCATTCTCTTGAATTTGTAAACGCAACTAAAGTCAGTGGAGGGTTAGCCTAGCTTAGCATAGAGACTGGGAACAAGTTGAAACTACTAGCCTTGCTCTGTCCCAAAGTATCAACCGCTCTAAAGCTTACTGTTGAACTCGGAGTATCGTCGTAAGCATATAAAACCATTCACAAAGAGAAATGCCGATCAGAAGTTTGTGGGAACTCCATGCACAAAGTAATGTTACATTTCCATCAGCCAGATTTTGTTTAGGGTCTCCATTTGCAAACTGGGTTGTCTGTCGATGAGCTCAGGTTTTGGTCTCTCTTCATGTACAATGGTGAAAGACCTGACAACATCCCCCTGACCATGATATTTCAGATAGCTGCACACAGCCTCAGCACACAGCTCAATAAGAGGTGCTTGTATTTTTCTTGGGAGTACATATCTTTAGAAGTGCTTGCATTGATATTTTTGAACTTTTTGGCTAGGTTCCACCTTCTATAGACACTTAAACCCTGCACAAAAAGTATGCAAACAATGACATGATGGTTATCCATTTATTTACATCTTTTTTTCTTACAGGAAAAAAGTTTAGCCAGAGTGCTGTGTAAATGTTCTACACGTGATAGCCCCTTGTGCAACGAGCAGACAAACTGAAAAAAACGAGTGCATCGAACAGACCTACCATACCTTGTATTCATCCGACTTGACAGTGAGCTGGGGAACCAGAGCCAGAAGTTCTGCTATGGCTTTGACGATCAGGGGACGCGAGTCACAGCTCAGCCCGGGTCCCAGACTCCTCCATGTTGAGACAATGTCCACCACCTACAAGACAAGCCTCATAGAGGTCAGTGGCTAAGTCCACTCTACATGCAGTAAACGTTGGCTACATGTGTGTGTGTGTGTGTGTGTGTGTGTGTGTGAGAGACCTCTGCCCGACACAGCTCCTGTAGTCCTTGCAGGGCGAAAGCAGCAGGGATGGCCATGTCTGGTTTGGTGCACTGGTTCAGAGTAAGTGTGATGACAGCCAACATGTCACTTCCATGTTGGTAAGGCCTGTTACACAATCATAAAACGTGGTGTAAATGAGCGTGTGGAAGTTGAATGACCAAGTAAAACATCTGACTTTAATCCACTCCCTGCTCTTTGTATTAAATCAATCAGACCCCAATGTCTTCCCTCAAAGAAAGCCCCGTCCATGACCTTTCTCTGCAGATGTCCCTGACGCAGGCGGCTCTGGCCAGGATCTGCTCCCACTGGGAGTCCCTCCCCACCACCACCCTGCTGTCCTGCTGGCCCAGCAGACGTTGCAGCTCTGGGTAGACTCGATCCTGACAGGGAGGAACCAAGCGGGTGGTTAGGAAGAGGCGGACAGCAATGCGAAAGGGAGACCACTCATCACGGACCTGTTTCTTCCAAAGAGCGGTCATGAGGCGCATGGCCACCGCTCTGAGCTTGGGGGTGCTGGCCAGCATGTGGAGAGTCTGCAGCACCACGGGGACACAGAACTGGAACGATAGAGCACTTATTGGTTAAGATCAACTGAAATGAGCTCTCGGCGTCCTCTGCTCGTGCACATTCAGAATATCAATCAGGCTTTAAAAAGAACAATCTTCAGCGATGATTATTTGAAACAAGGGTTGTTTGCATTTCATGATGTAACATAAGGCTGCAGAGGTGCTCGGTACCTTGTGAGTCCCGAGGTTTGGCAGGCAGTTCAGCACAGCGTGAGCCAGGACCGGATTCTTCTCCTTCCCAAGTTTGAACAACAGAACAGGAATAAGGGAGGGGACCTGCAGACACAGTATCGTTGGATCAAGCACTTCAGAAGAGGAAATGTATCCCAAAAAGGCCAAACGTACTCAGATTGACACACTTTCGGTCCTAAAATTCTACCCAGCACCATTTGTAACAGAGTTCTCAAATAGTTGTTTGAAAAATGAATGTACAGATTTTCCGAGCCCACACATCCCCACAAAGTAATTATGAACCATGATGCACCACATCCACTCCAGCCTTTTAACATTAACAGACTCAAAAAGGAACCCAGGGTGGAGATCTACACTAATTCCTTTTATCAAAAATGATTGTGGGCGGATTCTTGTTAGGGATTGATACTCCTGAGAGTGTTCTGGATGAAACCACCCATCATGTAATACTAAGGACAGCCTAAGATGGGCGTGATTGCAAATGATTGAAATCATTTTTTAAGCTGAATACGTGTGGGCTGCAGAGAAGCGCACGAGTGGTCCCTGCAACCAGTTGTTGAGTCCATTCCATTCAACGGACCCAGGTCTGACAAAGAGTGAAAATAGGAACTGGTCACGGTCCTTGGACACATGTCGTCAACAGCTCTGCAGTCTAACAGCCTTTAATTAACATAAAGCACTTACTGCTGCCCTGCACCATGGCCGTTGCATAGCAACCACTTCACCTGCTTGAGAGGAAGCACGGTGGGGTACAGAAGAAGGAAATGTTTTTTCCTTCAAGCTGAATCCCCGAAAGAAATGGTGTTGACTCTAAACCACAAACTTCAATCCATAAATGCAGATAAATGATCAATCATTTGTGGGTTACTTTTCTAACGAAAGGCATACCAAGCAGGCAAACGTGGTTCATGTGACACTGGGGAGGGAAGTCCCAAAGCCGTCTCATATGCCAATAACATTCCACCAGCACATTCTAATGGCCGCCAAGTGTCGTTCTGGGAGCAATTAGAGCAGCAGGGGAACACTGGGAGGCCTCTAACGAGCCCCTGTAATGAGCAGAGTATAACAATGTGATATTTCAGTTCATCTTCTGCAGCTAGTGACTCCATTTATCGTTCCAGAGGGTCAGTGGGGAGTCACTTTAAGCCTATCAAACGACCAAAAGCAGAATGCCTTCTCCAAATCGTTTACACCCTACTGCTTTACATTTATACAACAGATTATTCAAATAAAGTTTAAAAAACAAAAGGGAAGTTTAACACCTAAATTTCTGAAAAAATTGAATACAATTTGGGAGTGGGAGACGGCCCCAATAGGTCTCTTTAACAACATAAAATGCAGAGAGAACCAAAACTTTATATGAAACAGGCCCTGCTTTCTAATTCCACCAGTTCCTCCAGGTTTACCTGTCGACCCGATACGTTCAGCATTATGTACCCTAACACAGCACAAACTCCATCAGTACAATGACACACTGGTGGCATATTCACCGCTTTCCTGCATCTCTTTGAAAACAAATGGAAGTAAATAGTACTAAATAATAGTATCCTAGTTTATTTATTGCATCCCTTTAAAATTAAGCTTGCATGGTAAAACATCTGCAGGTTGTGTCATGTTTCATAAACGGAAGTGGGGAGACAACATAGGTAAAAATGGGAGATGACATAGCAAATAACTGCCTTAAGGAATTTACTAATCAAAGTTATATTTGAAGTCACATATCGAATTAGGCAGCAGAACCTGGGCAACAAGTTGATGTACGCCAGTGTTTTCCCTACTATTATAACAAGGGGAAATATTTTTGTTTCTTTTTTGTTATTTTTCCAAGCACGGCAGTTACACACTGACATCAATGAGTTGTGAATATGTCTGTGAGCTTTGACAGACTACTAGCCCGTTTGCCCTACTACCCCCCCCCCCCATTACCAGATGTCAACATTCCGATAATGCCGCCTAGACATCTCATTTCACCGAATTTCTGGCTTTAACTCTACGACACGTTATGCTGTAAAGACTCACAACACAATATCTCAGATTAAAACCAACAACCCACAGATTAAGGACATATAAGCGAGTCCTGTTGACGTCAAGCATCTGAGCAAGTGAGCCAAAGAACAGTCAAAAATATTCTCTTTCCTGAGCTGTTTAGCCAAGAAAGATGTTTTTTTCCCAGTAATTCCACATCAAAATACGTTCATCTACTTCCTGGTTCTAGGTGATGTTATGACCATGGGGAATAGATTGGAATGGCAGCGTATACCAGGTGTCGATTTCCACAGGGCAGCCCTTCACGGACTCTTATTGGCTATCAGTTCTGTCAATCAGATTTTGTATATCTCAAATCAATTGTCTCTAACGATTCAAATAAGATCATCAACATCCATAAGTGATATACAAGTTAAAAATAGAATTTACAAAAATACAAAAAGGCACAGATATGCCTAAATGCCCATTTTGGAGCTTTTGTCAGAACTGTCAATACTAAAAACTCCTCTTCTGCTTCACTTCATCAAAGTAAGACTTTGCAGAGAGAATATTCATTTATGGAGTTATCATTAGAGAGGATTAAAGCTGAAAATGCATCATTCCAAAGTGGTAAACATCTTCAAAGGATTTTTTGGGGGGGAAAACCTGAAACCTTTTTATTTATTATCATTTTACTATTAACCAGTAACAAATACACTAATATTTACACATCTGAACAAATCTCATAGGTGTTCCCTTCTATTACATCACAAAAATAATTCAAATAAACCTTAAGGTTGTAGAGATATGCTCTTTTAAAAAATGGGTATGCAAATTGAGGCCACTACATTGTAAGAAGAGGCAGCGGTAGCTTTACTTTGGCCTTCCGAAGTGAAGCTGGTGGATCACGTACCTGGCAGGGGTCTGCGGCAGCGACGGCCTGGCATGCTTTCAGAGCCAGCTGGCAGACGTCTTCCTCACCCACGATGATGAGGTGGGTCACTATGAGGGCCACGGAGCCCAGCCGGCTGTGGCCGGACGACAGAGCCGAGCAGACGGACAGCAGCCACTCGGCTGCTGCCGCCGGATGGTCCGCCACCCTACGCAGCGAGAACAGCGCCACACTGAGCTCGCTGTACCACGGAGTGAGAGGAAGAGCCAACGGGGGACCGGACTGAGGAGGAGAAATGTCTGTCATGCTCAAATCTATGATGAGACATAGAAATAAGCTAATCAACAACTGGAAAAGAAGATGAAATGTTAAAAGAGAAAAGGAGAGGGTGGGAGCTTGGGCCTTGTAGAACAGCAGCTGGTCCATTCTTCCACACTCACTTAGTGTTGGACTGGAGGAGGCTTTTCATTTCAACAAAACGCAGAGGTGTTCAAGTCCAACTAGAATCACTCTCACTATTATTCGGTCATTGTTCTGTCATTATTAGCTAAATGACATGTAATGTAATATAGTGATATTACATTACATGTCATTTAGCTGACGCATTTATCCAAAGCGACTTGCATTGTATTATAACCCATGCATTACATTTTGCCTGGTCAGTCTGCTCTCAGACTGTTTTTAAATGTCTGAGCTTATCTGAATCTGGCTCAAATAATTGTATCTGACTTATTTATTAATTTATTAATGGGTACATGAGCAGTTTTCTCATAATACTTAGACTGATGTTATAATTAAGCGCTTTGCGACTTTTAAGCAGAAATTCAAACTTTTCCCACCCAGATTTGATCTGTCACTCACTGCTGAAAGTATAGAGCACAACGAAAAAATAATACTTTATTAATGGGTACATGAGCAGTATTCTCACTACATATAATAAACAGTCAGATACGACTATTTCAGCCAAACAAGCTAAGACGTTTAAAAATAGTCTGCTCTCAGGCTGGTCAGTCATTTTGAGTCATCGATAGTTGGCTGATGGTTCCAGAACTTTGCAGAACCGCTCTGAAGGTTACCTGACCGGGTTTCCCCGCCTGTCTGCTGATGCGGCGCAGAAGCCTGTGGGCCAGCTCCTTGTTGAGGCTGTGTGTCCGCCGGTCGGCCAGCGGCTCTGTGAGGTCCGAGCAGGACAGGAGCTGTAGCACAGGAAGAACCAGGACTGGACTCAACCAGGGCGACGGCTCCGGCTGCTCAGGAACTAAACTCAGCGCTGTGTCAGCGGCAGCAGAGTGAGAGAAGAGGAGAACAGATCCATTGGAGCAAATGAGGGTGTAAAAGGAGAGATGAAAAGATCAACGGGCGTTTGAACATGCCATCTTGGGAAATGAAGAATAGAGGAAAGGAATAAATCCCTGCAATGCGTTGTTTGTTCAATGTTATGACAAATACATATAATAACTAATGCAATTATTGGAAGGGTTGTAAATTAGCCATGTAATAATGCATAGCCAAACAGTATACAGGTCAATTTCAAGCTTAAATATATAATTTATCATTGGAAAATGTTGTTGTGTAATTAGCTTTTGAGAGAGCATAAACTGGGTTATGGCTTCAATTAAAGCAGTGCAAATGTGCTAAATATAGGGTTAAATGATCTAGTGTATCAAGAAGTACGTCATACAATCACACTCTCCCTGTGTGTCCAGCACTGGATGTCTCACCCATTCAACAGATTTATTAAAGCCGCTTTTTACCCAGACTGAGCAGGCTGGTCTGCTGAGCTGCAGGGACCTCTAACAGGAGCATAGCCACGCCCATCAACATCTCATCCAATGGCAGCTCCTGCAAAGGGAAACAGTGCAGGTGAGATGAGACACGGTTGATGAACTTGTCCACGACTTGGATCATGAACTACCGACCTGGTGACAGGTGGGCAGCACCCGCTGCAGCACGTTGAGCAGAGGGCGGCAGTCTCCGTTCAACTCCAGGCAGCGCTGGCAGGCACAGAGCAGGTGGAGAAGCAGGCCGACGCGCTCCGTCCGCCAGCGTTCCTTCGGGGCCGGGACGAGGTTCTGAAACAGAGCGTCCACGAATCCACACAGCTCCAGCACCGCCTCCACGCTGTCCACCTGTCAACACGGAGGAGAACACAAACTCCTTTCAGCGCTTCCATTCCTTCCATCGACCACAATGTGCTTGTGTGGTGATGAAGTTCATCTGGAAGTGCGTGAAACCAAACTGATGCGCCTGTGAGATATGATGGTGTAACAAGAAGCTGCTGCTTTCACCCTGTTTCTTGTTATTTTACATTACATGTCATTTAGCTGACGCTTTTATCCATAGAGACTTACAATAAGTGCATTTTTACCATAGAGATAAAAACTCAGAAGAACAAGTAACAAGAAAGTACAATTTGCGTAAAATAAGCAGTTTCAAAACATGTTATAGAAAAGTGCCATTATAAGTACAATTTAAGTGCTACGATTTGTTAGTGCTACGGTTTGCTAGTGTTTTAGTCAAGGTAGAGTCTAAAGAGGTGTGTCTGGAGTTTTCGGTGGAAGATGTAAAGGCTCTCTGCAGTTTGATTTAGAGAGAATTATTATGTATTATTATAACATGCTTCAAGTAATTGTGATAATTGGAGCATGTGTTTGTATGAAAATGTAAGTGCTCTTTGTCTTTGTGTCTTCTTTTGATACTCCCCTTTAAAAGACAGCAGAGTCAGAAAACCACTATATCTTGATTTTTTATCATTTGCACCATTTTAGAAGTGACTGTTATTGCTAAATCATCATGATTCCATCTTTAAATAGTCACATGGACATGCATCAGTTCCTGTGGGCAGAATATCCCATTGCAAGACATGATGTTTTGGAGCTATATATATATATATATATATATATTTTATCTATGACCTCTATGACGTAGGCCTGTAAGAGTTCTGCCTCACCACACCCTAAAGTGAGTCACCTGCATGTGTGGCACCAGCTGACAGAGGCACTGCAGAAGGCTTTCGGACACTAGGGACGTGGGGTCCTGGAGCACCGATCCAGCCCCTGGGTGTGCAGGCAGCAGCACCCCGAGGAGTCTGTGCCGCAGCAGGGCGTGCTGGGGTTGCCTCTGAGGCTCACAGTACAGGTATTGCAGGAAGGGGGCCAGCATGGTGATGAAGGAGGGTTCACTTCTGCAAAAACAGTCCACACAAGGTGAAAAGAAGAGATGTGCAGTGGTGGCGTGTCGGTCATTATTGGAATAACAGCTGAGAGTTGTGAGAGGAGTTATCGGGATGGGCGTCCGCCACAGATGGCACTGAAATTCATGCAGCGAGGGAGGGAGGAGATTTGATGAAGGGTTCAAGGCCTCTGTGGCAGCCATGCTAACCTGTCAGCAGCTTGGCCAATGAAGTCATCAATCTCCAGAAGCAGAGTGGGCCAGCAGTCCACGCGGTTCTCCAGCGCAGTGATGAATGGGTGAGGCCTGCTCCTGCAAAGCAACACAAACATATGTGCCCCAGATGTTCTGTGCTAAATGAACCACAGCAATGACTCTTTTGCATTTACAACTTTTCATCTCATACAAGAGCCCAGAAGTCTCATGTTATGTCTTCCAATTATTATTTTTGAATAAAATAGCAGTTTAAAACCTAGAGGTTTTCCTAGCCTCTACCTGTCCAGACAGTGTAAAATACACACAGCCTTCATTGCTCCATTTGCAGACCAGTAAGTCCAGACCAAACACAGGGGTCAAATCCAAGGTGAAGCCCACAGACGGGTCAACTCGACAGCACTTAACCCACGCATTCCTTCCATCGCATATGGAAGTGTAGGAAGGAAGTTCAGTGACTGAGCATGTCTGTGCTTGTAGCAGACTCCAGCCAGGCCTTGCCATGGACTACACAGCGGCTCCCTCCCCCCCCCCTCCCACTTTACATGCTGTTATCTGTCTGACCATCTCTGCCCCCCTTCTCGGGTTCCCTATGGCTGTCTCCCTGAGCCCAGATCCCATCCATCAGCCTCTCAAAGCGCTCCCTTGTTTTCAGGAGCCACACAAAAGGGAGCGGCAGAGACCTTCCTTCGTGAAGTTCACCTCCAAGTTCAGCGGTGGATCAGAGTGCTGGCGGACCAACAGGCCAGGTAAGAGCCGTCTGCTGGAAGGCTCAGCTTCCTGACATCTGCCGGGCACACCTAACTCTGAGGAGAAGTCTGGGTTTGCCTCATTACCACAGCAGGAAAACCTCCCTCAAACGTTAGCCTTCATGAATCGCATTTTCCTTGAAACCATCTTTAAGAGATAAACAATTATTGTCAGACATGCACAGGCAGCCAGAAAGCAGTCTCATATCGCATGACGTTAATAAGCACAACCTTTAGTTCCTTTAGAGAAACATAATTTCTTTAGTATACTTTGGTATTAGTACCGAAATACAAGTGCCATATTGGAACAATTGAAACTGCTCAAGTGATACCAGCGACACAACCATTTAACACAAATGCCATGAAAAAGTTATCCCTTATTATAAGAAGTAGTAGAGAAGACAACACAGAATTTAAGGTGACACGACGTGTCCAGTAAGAACACTACAGGCTGCAAAACCAAAAGCCAAATTGGGATCCTGTGGTGTGTACAGAAAGTTGTGTTTTTTTGTGAATGTGAGGTAACAAATAAAGACGGTGAAAGGGAAATCACTGACTGAAGACCTCATTTGTTTGCATTTGGCTACATCGGTTTCTCTCGATATCACTTCAGCTGTGTAGAGGGGGCAGGTCTGTGGACTGCTGGGTGCTGACATGCTCTTGAGCAAGGCACTGAATCCCTAGCTGCTTCAAAGTTTGCATATAGTAAATGGCAGCTCCATACCTGTGTCATGACTGTGTAATGAAGAGAAAAAATGCAGAATCGAATAATTAAGTACTCTTAAAGGTTGAGACCAGAAAATCACCAAATTTCCCTAGATGTTAAGGTAAAACACGCATCATAACATCAAAGTAATAGATCCTATCATTACTTCTATAAAATAGTAAATAATATGAGCAGGGGGGGGGGGGGGGGAGGAGCATAAAAGTGTGAACTGTGAACTAAAGGCTGATTCAGAATATTTTTAACAAGTATAAGACATTAAAGCGAATATTAAGGATTGCTTGCATTAAAGCAACTTCCAGAGATTTAACATGACAAATAATGTTGGTCTTGTTATTTTATAACCACTAATAAATTAAACATTTTTTTGTTTGTGCAGGTAGATTTCAGAAAGAAATCATAAAAACTTAACCCTGTTTTAAAATTCGGGCACAGCAGTTGTGATTTTTTTTTACTATTAGTTATCTATTTGTTTTTTTGTAATTAACTCATTACATGTCTAAAAAATATTTTTTCATCAGCTTATGTTTCATCATCTTTGTGATATTATACAACTTTTCATGTAAGCTTTTTTGGAATACATCACATTTGTTCTGCAGCAATTAAACATGTTGCAATTTCTCCCCCTAAATGATGATGATGATAAGAACACTACACTGTACACAAAGAAGCAATGTCACACTTCATCAATCATAACATGTCCTTCCCAGTTGGACCTGAATTCTTTAATGACAAGAGTTTGATAAATAAAAAAAAAGCCTTCAGCAGATATCCTCCATGGTCTCTAAATATTAATTATTGACATGATCCATCTGTTCACCCTTAGATTGCTAACTAGCCATGAGGGTAACTGCTGATTACTGGCATACACATCCAGGACAGACTACAGTCCGGTCACAAATCGGGGGCCCTGAACCCCCCCCCCCCCCCCCCCTCACCCTGCTGGGGGCCGGGGTGACTCGGAGTCTGCGTGGCAGATTGCAGGGAGCAGCGGCGAGCAGACGCTCAACAATGGACGGCAGTGTGCATCCTCCATTAATCCTGCAGCACTTAGTTGCCCAGCGGTGCCAGGATCTGCGACCAATAGAGGGCCAGACTGCCCGGGCCCAACGGCGCCTCCCTGCTGCCCCCCACACATTCATCTCCCCACCGGGGAGGTGTGGGCCGCCCGACAGACGCAGACAGCAGAGGCAGCGCCGGAGACAAAATGAGACGGAAGAGGACAATGGGAAGGAGGAGAGGGAGCGAGGCGGGATAGAGGTGAGGAGAAAAAGACGTTAAGAGGGTGAAAGGTACATGGCGAGCGGGAGAGAGGAAGGGAAGAACAAAAACAACTCTTTATATCACCCGCTGTAACTGATTAAAGAGGCCGCGGGGTCACGGCAGAGGTAAAGACTGGAGGAAGAGGAGGAGGAGGAGGAGGACACCCCTACACTATATCTGCCTGAACCACAGACAGCTAGCCCTACTCTGAATAGGAACTGGATAGCCAGCATGACTGCTCTCCTAACAAAAGCTTCTAAGTAAGCGGGGCCTTCATCACCACTGGCTCAGATATTGGTCAAAGTAAATGCTAAGTTTAGGAAATGCTAGTTTAATGGTTCAAAAATCACAAGCAGTAACACAACAGTTCACCTAGATGATCTAAACCAAAGAGCATCTGAGATGTGGATCAGAATCAGAAGCCATTTATCACAACATATGTTACACATGGAGGAATATGTCTTGATGATTGGTGTAATATATTAATCAAATTTAATAAAATACAATAAATAATTTGAAAATAAACAGGTAAGTATGTTAAAACACGTATTTTTGTACACGTTTCAATGGTGGAAACTATGTGCACAATGTTGCGAGGATGGAGTATTGGGTCTATGGGGGGCTCGGACTTTGTCAATGAGACCACCTGATGGCGGGAAGAAACTGTCAGGTCTTGGTCCTGATGGACCGCAGCCTCCTTCCAGAGGGAAAGGACTCAAAAAGGGTGTCTGAGGTGAGAGGGGTCAGCTACAATCTTTCTTGCCCTCCTCAGAGTCCTGGAGGGGGGACTCAATGATGGCAGTGTAGAAGTGAACCATTGACTTTGGCAGGTTGAATTTCTTCAGCATCCTCAGGAAGAACAACATCTGCTGAGCCTTCTTGGTGATGGAGCTGATGTTCAGTTCCAACTTGAGGTCCTGGGATATGATTCAGCCCAGAAAGCGGAAGGACTCCCCCGCGGCGATTGGAGGAGGTGGCTCCGCGTTCCTTCGACAAACCACCGTCTTCAGAGGGTTGTTTCGACTGCACCACGTCACCATTTGGTCAATCTCCAACCTGTGGGTGCACTCATCCCCACTAGAGGAGTCCAATGAGGGTGGTGTCATGGCAATGTTTCTGTGGCTCCAGAGTAGCCAGAGCCTACAGTTCCTCCCGGTCCGACTAACTTGAGTAGTGAGAATGGCGTTGGAGTTGAGAGGTGACGCTTCACAGGCAGCTACAGTCTACCCTTTTTCAAAGCTAAAAATGCTAAATCTTCCCGGTCTTCCCAGTCTACATTTAGACCTCTCCACACAGACTTTGCATTCAGCCAAAGCCTGCCCTTAACGAATATCCGCCACAGTGACAGTGTCCCAGGTGCATCGAGGCAGCAGCAACACGTTTACAGCACACTGATCAATATGATGCATCTGTATAAGATGTGCATGAGCGCAGGCTGAAAAGTATAGTTTGTGTTAGGGGAGGTGTATTAGAGTTCTGTAGGTTTGAGATGATGGAAGCTGTTTGTGGTACAGTGTAAGGAAACTATACCCTGTATAGCCCCTACTCGCCCCCCCTGAAATAGTGACCTATTTATTTGAGCAGTTCCCTAGTAAATAGAGTTAAAACAAGGGATACATAAAAATGACTAACATACAAACCAGGCTTATGGTTGAAATGCACTTATTTGTAAGTCACTTTGGATAAAAGCGTCAGCTAAATGACACGTAATGTGACCAGAGAACAGGGAGCAGAAATCAGCTCCGGGATTTGCTGTTGATTTTGAAAGCACCCATACTCCACTACATGATGTACTGAATATTACTCAACCAGATAACGTATCAAAGGATATCCTCAAACAGTGCAAAAATAACTTTTGAAATGTCATTGTATGTGATATGACCAATTATACAAGATATAGATCACCATCCCGTGTGTTGAAGACTGACCTGATGGAGTAAGGACAGCTGAAGTGTGGGACTCGTTCTCTCTGGTCGGCCTGCATCTGGAGCAGCCGTCCGATGTTCTTTATCAGCCCCTGGGGATTTCTGCTCACAGGGCCATTCACAAACGGACATAGATAATTAGGAAAGAGCTCCATTAGAAAAGAATAAGGAGCTTGTTTGCTTGAATACATACGGATGTTGATACAACTTTGATACATACCATACGTATGCCATAAATCATATTGATAGTAGACCTTTGCATGGGGTCATTGTCTCTAAATGGAACTCGTGAATTTTAATTTATATATCACAATCCGTGGATATGTTTCCATGCATGCACAGATTATATTAAAGCAATCATTTATTTGATTTTGTTAAGTGTAATGAGTTAAATTAGGTAATTTAGTATCACAATATCTCAAGGATTTGATTGAAATACAGTGAGTTATCATGTTGAAATATTACCTAGCCTTAACTCAAATTCATACTTGTGACTGTTGACTGCTAGTGTTCAGTCGGAATGTGGTTACCAACAATATGAAGACCAAAAAAACTTTCATACTGCTATTTAACTATTCTTAAAAGGTATCAAAAACAAAAAAGTTCCATATATTTATTTGAGCTTTTTCTCTGAAAACAGCTTCCTGCTGGAAACCCCGTTGACAGGACTGCAGAGAGATGAGGGTAACCACTACAAGTCCTCATTTGATGTAGAGTTCACATATCAACACATTTACACAGGTAGATATACCTTTTATTTTGGATCTGTTTATCGTGTAAATGGATGATGGTATTTCTTTGGTCGCACCAATAAGGTCAATTTAAAATGATCACTCCTCATGTTCCATATAAGAGGAGTCCTCATGTGTTGAATAGAAAAGGTCACTCTGCAGTTGGACCTGATCCTCCTGCTCTGAGAACATCACATCATCCTGAAAGTTATATTCTGGACGTTCTATTTAAATAGAATATTTTTATTTATCTGTATTTGTCTGTCACCTTGACTGGCAGAACTCTGAGAGTTGCGGCTTGTGAGTACTATTGACAGAGTTATGTTGACCGAAAAACAAAAACAACAGTTGTCTCAAAGCTGTGACGTACCTGCAGGAGGGCAGCAGGTTGAGGACTCTGTTGAGAATGTAGTGCAGGTCTGCGTGGCCTTGATCCACCAGCAGCACCACGGCATCGCAGCAGGCCGAGCGCACCGGAGCGCAGTCACTGCAGCACTGCTGCCACAGGGCCTCCAGCGCCGGGCCCTGCACAAAGGACTCCAGATCTGGTTCTAGATTCAGCTTGAAAGCTCCCGTTCAATAGGACTCACATGTTTGACAACTCCTTCAGTCAGGACAAAGAGCGTACTGAATTCACTGGCCATCTTGGTTTGCCGTCCATGTTCAGATATAAAAACGTGCTATTCTCAACAAGGCAAGTGCACAGAGTGGAGTTCAGAACTCCTCTAGGTCCGTCTGCAACGACCAGCCACTGATGGTTATCTGCTGCAATGCGTTCTAAATGCTCGGGTCAGGAGGATCAGCCGATGACGCTAAAAAGCCATCAGGAGTGGAATACGTTCCCCATGTTGGCTACCAATGAATAAACAGTTGTCAATTCATGGTTTGTTCATATTTCTTCATTTTAAAACTAAATATGCAATGATGTTAACATTAGTTCAATAAATAAATAATGCCCAACAATGAATAAAAGGCTTCAATGACACTATATCACCTGTACTGCTTACAGTGATCAGTGATCTCTTATTGGCGCTAAAGACCCCAAATGGAGACTCCTTAGTGTGCATAGTCCAATATCTTCTCCAATTAAATCTAATGAGCACTGCTGTGTTATATCACGCCCAAACGTCATGTTAATGTCATGTTAATACGGGAAACCCTTCACATTCAGCGGCAGCGAAGCTATTACAACAAACTCACCTGGGTGCAGGACTGTGTGATTTTCCCATTGGTTTCTTTCTCCTTCAGCACAGCAGCAACAAGCTGTCTCACCGTCTGGAAAAGAGAAAGCACATCTGGTACATGTCTGATTTAAGAAAGGTTTGCTTTGATAGATGGATCTTCCTTGTGGTTTTCTCGATCTTTTCAGCATCAAACAATCTCCTTTTGTTGGTTTGAGTGGTGACCAGCACGTGCCTGCTTCTCCGCCATTGGTCGGCAGTTCTAGCCAAGCCCCCACATTGGCTAACAGGATATGAAGATTGGCACGAGGGCTGAACCTAGGAGTGTTCATCCCAATGACAGTTTAACTATCCTAGGAGATACGTTCACTTGCTTGTGAGATGAAGGGATCAATATGCCACAGAGCCTCGTGAGCACATTTAGACAGGTCAGTGTTGTCTCAAATCAAACCAGGCCGTTGTGAACTAGACCCTTGACATTGGGAATATGGAGGTGACGACCAGTCTTACGAGTCAGCAGCTTACCTGGGCTTGTATGACGGGGCTGTGAAAGTCAAATCGTGTCTTCAGACTGTCCGTCATATCTGCAGGTCAAGCCTTGGAGGGCGGGGGGGGAAAACGTTAGAATGAGTTCAATAACCTTTGTGGTAGTTAATAGTGTTAGGACTTAAAGGAACTTGGTTCAGCCCTTCTGAACGTCACGCATCAGGAGTGTTTTGAAGTTGGCCTGTGAAACAAAAGCAGAGTGATGCTCTGAGCCACCTGTTGCAATGTAGCATTGACAAAGACAACCATCCCAGGCTGAAGCCCTGCTTGGAGGCGCTCAGGGGGGCCGACACCCCTCTGCAAGGCGATTCAGGCCTTGTGTTATTAAATGATTTGCCTGCAGCCACCGCATCATTTTGCATTGAATTATTCACAAGTCGTCAGTTTACCACTACGCTCATTAAGTCCCAGGGGGCCCATCTCAGGGTATCAGTCCTGCCGGTACGGAGCACAGGATCTGAGCGCCAGCTGTCAGAGGCCTGCAGACCACAGCTGCACTCCAGGACGCGGCAGGTCCCCTATCGGCCCATGCTTCAGGGAGCATCTGTGTGCTTCCTTGATCCGCTTTAGAATAAAACTACTTTTAGTTCTGGAAAATGGTTTCTGAGGCAACGCTCGTCTTCCTGACCTTTAACGAGAATGAAGTACAGTTATTGTTTAAATGGCTGATTGAACTTTACTTTACTCTTTTATTTCTTCACCTGCAAGTATAAACGCTGCTGTGGCTAAACGATGGTCCCCGTGGAGGATTAAAGAAGCACCATCTGTCTACATGTGACTTCAGGGGAGAAGTTCACAGCCTCGCCGATATATTAGTTTACCAGGTCTGTGAACGCAGGGAACACGAGCAGTCTCAACAACCCCCTCCCCAAACAAAGACACCCACCCCCGCCCTGTTATCTAACTGATAACCACGCCTGCCTTGCTGTACTGTCCACCAGCCGGCTCCTGCTCGCTCTGCACTGGCTCCCACTGACATTCAGCTCCATGGCCACGTAAACCGGTAAGTACTGCTGCTATACAGTTCAGACAATTAAGAGACAATCGACTGGTGTTTGCGGACAAACATTCTGCTAATAATGAAAGATCCACATGTATTACGACGATATTTTTAGCTAAAAACTTGAGTTGAAGGTGTGTGCGTGGTAGAAGTTGACTTTTTAGTGAAACTAATTATAACGATAGTCATCACTTGTCATGGCTCATGACAGCTATAATTTGGAAGAAGCTGGCTTCGAGGAATCAGGAAACGTTTATTGCCATAATATGCCTGACTTAAGGCAGCGGATGGTCAGCTAAAGCTAAAAAAAAAAACCCATTCCAGTGGTTTCTAGAGCATATGTACCTGAGAGGAAAAACAATACGGGCTGGCCTGTCCTGCCAGGTCTGCATTGGCAACAAAAGGGAGCACAATACAGAGACAGTGTTGAGCCTACAGTGCTTTAGAAATGACCCCACTGAGGCTTTACTGTGTGAGTGAGAAACACACAGTCCGACTGACACGTGGGACTTCTGATGGGCTTTCAGGAGACACAACACACACACATTGCCTCATTTCAAACAAAAGGTACACACAATCGGTGGTCTTCTCAAACATGTGAAAACACCTTTAAATAAAAAGGGTTGGTTGAGGATAGTTTGGATTAATAAATCATTGCGTCATTAGATACTTATTAGGGCTGTGAAACAAGAAGTTAGTTGATCGATAAAATATTTTCATAATCCTTTATGAAGTCATTTATGGACAAAACGCTCTGCTGGATGCAGTTCCCCAAAAAGGAATGTGAAAATGGTTTTAATAACTAATTAAAAGCTAGTTATGGATATTACCATGGTACTTTGAACTGTCTTTGACAAGATGGTAATGTATATATATATATATATATATATATATATACACACACACACACCAAAATGTTGAAACCGGACGATGGAGTTTTGACCACTAACAGTGCAATGGAGCGGTGGCTGTTATCCTGATACCATGGATTTTGTATCAAAATGCTGCCATGGGTGAAGCCAAAACGCCTCACATCAAACTATTAACGTGGTGATTGGCAGTAGAAGGTAAATGACAATAGTAGCGTATTCATTGATTTTAAAGGGGGGCTCATAATGATTTTGATAATGAGGTTTACTGCTGCCCTCCCAACTCTGTGAGCAGGTTTGTGATCTGTCCATGGGCTCCACTGTCCCGACATCTCTCAATTGCGGTGCTGATGCAAGTAGTATATAGTATTTAACCGTATATCTGCTGACCTATTCGACAATGAGTTACTACGTCAGCATAATAAAACAATCTACAACACACGTGGCTAGATAAATAAGTTGTAGCTAGCTGACCCGGCTAATATTGCTAAAAGTGAGTGATGCACAACAGCTGAAGATATTCCGTTATCAGAGGCAATTACTCGTAATAATACAGCATAGTGGACCGCACTCCTCCTGCAATAGAGTATCATAACAGTCTCTCGGTTTAAAGTAAATCCATGTTAAACAGGTTGCTGCCATAACTTTACCTCAACACCCTGCATCCCGCAAACCAGCAAGTAACTACGGCACGTATGGAGGACCAAAAAGACCGGAGCCAGAGGAGTCAAACGCACACACAACTATCACGTTCTAGTAAGAGGCGAGTAACAATCAAGACTTTACTGTAAACTGACCACGGAAACTTTGAATATCAAGTTTAATTTAAGTAAATAAGTACACGCATGAGTCAGTATTAACAGCTCAGATGGAGTTGCTCAAATTAGTTTACTATTACATGCATTGCGTGTTCATTTTATGTATTTAGTCTAATTGTATTAGTTTAAGTTATCGGATTTTCATGGGTGACCTGAGTAGAATAGATTTGTAAACATTAAAATACAATCAAATTGGCACAAAAAGTGTGATCGTAATGTATAATCACGTTGATTTTTAAAGTTCCGTTCTCGTTGTTCTTTTTGATCAAGTCAAATGTGTTGTTGTCGCCATCATATCAGTCGTCCATTAGCCATTGCTTTGATTGCTTTAAACGGGTTTGATCAATTCGTATTATAAACTGTTAAAAGATTCCTCTTTAGGCAGCTTCCCACGAGGCAGTTGCGTCCCAACGATTGGAGGGCCGTGTACCTGCTCTTCTCTTATTGGCTCTTTTCCCGTCTTGTGCTCCGTCTCAGACCCGCCCCAGTTGGCCAAGCTGCGCATGCGCGCTGACCCTCGGGTTCGTAAGGTTTGTCGAATTGAGGAAAAGAGGTAGCGGAAACGAAATAACTTTATGTTAAAATAAAAGGATGCAAAATTAGCAGAAACATGGAATATTATGTTACTGATACGTGCGGGCAATGAACCTGTCGATTCCACAATAGAAGAAATAAAGAATATAAATGCAATTTTCAATTAATCCTTTAACCTATTACTTATCTGGGTTTACTATCTGGACCAGCAGCCAGGGGCCCACTCTAGCACATACATATGAAAACAGATGGAACTTGTATTCAATAAGTTATGTCATACAGGTTTGGATTGGGAGATGATGCTTATAGATGAACCTAATGTTATATAGTAGCTGATTAGTTCACTCGCAGTACATGAGCAGTAAGTAAAAATCAGATCACCGATTTCTCATGAAATAACGTAAATTGCAAAACCATCAGTCATGTGTGCCTGCTACTCATGCCACAGTATTTGTAAGACCATGGTCTTGAGTAAATACAATGCAAATACCGTTTCACGACAACGAAAAATTAGGTAGGCATCGCTTGCTATTCTGCAAATCCGCAGACTAGAATAACCGCACTGCGATGTGTTTTACTTTGAAAGTCTGCAGCGGAACTTCTCAATGGTGTAGAATTGCGTTTTGACTGCCGGCGAGTCTCTGGAAGTCTCGAGCGTGACTTCAGTCCAGGAGAGACCATGTCGGCTGTGATAGGCAGACTGAATGCACCTCTGCTCACATTTAAAACGAGTTCTCCATGAAATAACAGCGACGTGGGGCCTCAAGGATGGCCAACTCGGTGAGTAGCCCGCTGGCGGATTGGCTTGCTCGCCCAGTCTAACGGAGTATAATTTTGGATATTGTACCGCCTTGTCTCACCGGAGGAGCCGGTGTTTTTTCCTCTGCACAGCTAGCCAGAGCCGAGACGTGCCGCGGTGTCCTGCCCGGACAGTGTGATGCAAACCCCCCGCCCTGGTGCTTTTCATGTGTTCTCCTTAACCGTACCACCAAATCTCACTCGGCACAATGTTCCACGCGGTGCTTAAAGTAGCACGTAAATGGCTGATATGTCAACTTTGGAGTAGTTGTGGATACATTGTGATTTAACACTCGCATGTATCTGATATAAAGTTCGCGTAAACGTTCCGGTAACGTTCTAATTCCATATCATGAAAGGACCCGTATGCTCACGCTAATAATTCAAAGTGAAGTAACTTAAGTCAGGCTCACACAGGTGTAAACGTGGCGAGGACAAGCGCTGCATTAATGTTAGCTGTTCTTTGCAAGGAGTTCCCCATTAATGTAAAATGAAAAATCGCAGAATCGTGAAATGATTCATTTTTATATTTCTGGTTTCTATTGGAGTGACGTCAGGGTGGACGTCATTTTTGCCTGTTTTTGTTGGTTCGTATGAGCATGCTTCAGTAATAACCTGCAGGCTTGTGTTCGGCAGGGGGCTGTTCAGGTGAAACTCGAACTCGGTCATCGTGCTCAGTTGAGAAAGAAACCTACCGTGGAGGGCTTCACCCACGACTGGATGGTGTTTGTCCGAGGACCAGAGAACTGCAACATCCAGCACTTTGTGGAGAAAGTGGTTTTCCACCTCCACGAGAGCTTCCCCAAACCAAAAAGAGGTATGTCATGTGTTCCTCCCTCGCGTGGCTCTGTTTCCTTTTTAGCTGTGCTGTGAATCCACACAAGCACGAAAGAGCCTGGAGCATCCTTGGTGAGCTGCTGCAGTAAAATGCTCTCACTCATTGTGAAGACAAGGTAGTGAAAAGTTCAGTCGAATGATATAAATGATGCTGGCCAAAGATGAAATAATGTAGCTCGATGAATCGCATGATTTTCTGTGATTAACAGGCATTAATCGCATCATGCGTCAAATTCAATAATACATTAAAAACTAGTGTATTGTACGCTTTTTATTTTAAAGTAATGTTATCATAAAATTAAAAACGAGCACTCTCTCACGGTAAAATCCGTTTTCCTTTTGTTTCTGAAATGAGTACCAGAAGAACCACTTGTCTTTGATCAGGGTGCAGCATGATGAAGCATATTTTCAGTAACAAGGGTTCCCGTTAGAGTTGACTCAAATGGTCTAGCACAAAAAAATGACCTTTTTTTTTGTCTGTAAAGACTGCGGATGTCCTACTTTCAGTGATGCAGGTTGAGCAGTTACACAATGACAAAATTGACTTTTAACGTCCACTTTTTTTAATTCAGTCCAACTTTTCTTGCTTAATTTTCTTACTCCTCTGCACCAAGCCAGTTGCTAAGACAATCGAGGTAATGTTTTCATAGGATAAAGAAGCTCTCTTCTTCTGAACAATATGACAAGCAAGAGAGAACCACCTTTCTCAGGGTGCAGATGTTGTACTTCACCCTGCTGTGTGCGTCTGCAGGTCGTCAGTGAGAGCAACAGTAGGTCGTTGCTCGTTGTAACGGCGTCGCACTGTTTCATACACCTTGTGTGCTCTCCTCACGGCGCTCATGTTGGGGGAGGCTCGTACATGCTTAATTCGCTATGCCTTGTATGACTCTTTCCACGCAGTTCTATTTTTATTTTAAATTTAGTGTTTAGTTTCTGTCTTTCTTTTGTCTGCTTGTTTCTTTCTTTTTTGCCTGGTTTTGTTCTTGTTGGTCATTGTTAAAGCGTCTTGTAGCGCTATGTAAAAAAAAAAAAAGAAAAGTATTATTATTTGTTGCAAATTGTTTTTGCGTTGGTTTGTCGACTGTTCTCCTGCACCCTACATCCAATGTAGTTGCAGTCTTGCTCCACTGGTTGTTTGGGTAGCTAATCGGCTGCATCAATGACGTGAAACGCTTTGGAGTTAAATGGATTTTTATTATAATAAACAACAAATGTATTCATCTTTTTTTTTTCTGTCGCTCATGGTGGGGCCACCATTGCCCTCTATGGACTAGCCACCACTGATAGTTCTACTCACAAAACCCAATCAACCTAATCCCCAGCGCATGTCTTTGGCCTGTGGGAGGAAGCCGGAGTACCCGGAGAGAACCCACGCAGAACATGCAGACTCCACACAGAAAGGCAGTCCTACTCACAAATGGAATAAAATCATTTCATCAAAAATATCCGATTTTGACTTAATGATGATGGTGTCTGTTGGTCGGTTTTGCACACTCTAAGGCACTGGCCTTTTTAACAAGCTAGTGAGTTTGAAGCAGAGAGGAAGTCTTTAGAGTCCAGGGAAACTGCTGATGGACAGATCCACAGGCTGGATTCGATTAGTCCAAAAAATGTCCTCCTAACCAAGCATTTATTGACCTCCTGCGGAAAACATCACAGGTTCAAGGAAAGATGGTCAGAAGAATTCATGAGGAGACAGCCGCGGTTTTTAGGGAATCCGACTTCACTTTCACTAAGCTACATGATGCAACAGGAGATGTTAGTGACGTCAGTCCGCAGCAAATGTCTACAATTTTTACAACTGATCCGCTACCAAGATAGTTGTTGATTCATTTTAATTTGACATATTTATTGATAAATCTCCGGGTCAGCGTGTTTGACGAATCAAAGTGCCGTGGACCACTGCAGAGTAAAATGTGTGTCTACTGAAGAGATGTAGCTATTATCACATGGTGAGACTCTGGTACCACATTAGTTTGTGATGCGGTATCTCACTGTGCCATCAAGGACCAACTATCTCGGGTTTGAAAGCCATGCTTCTCTCCTGATGGAGCATCTGGTCCAGAAGGGAAAACTTACCGTCTCCTCTGATTCAGCGTTTTTCAGCCCTTTGTGAGTTGTTGGGTGAGATTGACGCTTGCCTTCGGTCCATTCTTAAGTCCTCATATTTATCCTCATGCATTTACATAGTTATAATATAAAGCACATATGTCAAACTCGCGGCCCGCGGCACCCCCCCGTGTATATATATATTTTTAGATTTGTATGGCACACAAAAAAAAAGAACTCAGTTTCGCTTGGGGAAAAAAACTACTTACAGGGGCTTTACCCCTATAAGACATAAAGGACAAAGCCTGGAAGTCTCTTTTATGTTAGCCTAGTGTGTGGACAGTATATATGTAAAGGTTTTACTTTGAGTAAAGCAGAACAAATACAGAGAGGCTTTAGTGGAGGCCTCACGGCCACTTCACGCACAGGGCAGACCTGCAGTTTTCATATCTCAGCCGTTTCCCGGCAAAATTCTAAGTCCCGTCTCTCTGTGGAGTCGTCGGAGCCAATGGAATCGAGCCAGACCCACGTGGGATAGAGCGCCAGCTTCGCTGGCAAATAAAATGAACGAAGAAGAACGAACGAATGTTCTCTAGTGTGAAGAACTCTAGCTTTTCGTCTCCGTGGTAACGGCAAGGAGAGCTTTGGAGCATGTTGTTGTCGTATCTATGGCAATGAATGCATCATCTGTGATGACTTGCCACGAGGAACGAACGCTGTCTATCAAAGTCGAATATCTGCTTTTTGAGAAGAACAGTCTTTTTAGAGACATCAGCATTTTTCACGACACTCCAGTCTGCTTTAAACCATATTATGGCTGGAAGTAATGAGTTGAGTCTGGGGGTCCTCAGGGACATTTAGCGCCTTCCCTCAAAATACAAAATCTGACAATAGCTCAAACTAATGCAAAACGAGGCAGTCTCCTGACTGACGAAGCTGGTCGGTGAACGACAGGAGTTCAAGAAAGATTCTCTGACTGAACTGGAGAATTTCCACACCCAGGCCAACGCTGACAAGAGAGAAAATAAGCCGCCTTGAGGAGGATGGTAATCAAAGTGTAATAGATCTAGAGATGATTATCGCAGACATGACCGAACAGTTTGATAAAGACAAAGGAGAACAATTTATATTACCACATACTTCTTTAACACTTTTGATCTTTTAAAAATGTAAAAAGATTAGTACTCTACATAATGTATTCTCAGCACAAACCTGTTTCTTTATGAAATGCATAGGTAGGTGAAATGGTATTACTTTATGTATAATGTTATGCATAGAAAGAATGAAGTCATTCATTCACTCCCAAAGCACAGGAGCTCAGCAGCTTCTTGGCTCCATGCAGGAAAAACCGTTCAGGAGCAGCGTTGAGCTGCTGGGACGGTTTCTGTGCTCCCCATGAGCTGCTGGATGTTCTCGTGTCTTCTACGTGTATCTTGTATAACACCAGCAGAGGAATAGAAGGACTTGAGTGCCGTGTTGGGAAGGATTCACTGTATTCATTCACTCGGGACCCTCCTTGCTCTCACATTCCTCTGTGGCTGATATGGGACTTTCAAAGCCTTAAGTCTCTCTGAGAGCCTTTGATGACATGTGAGCAGAAAGGGTTTGGCTCCATCCTCCTCTCTCTTCTTGATAAATGTGATGTGTGACTGCAAGATTTCAGCCAGCAGAACTCTTAACCCCCAACAAGTCCGTGTGACGACACATGGTCAGAGAGTTTTGTGTGTTTCTACCCGGCGACAGGTTGTGAGCAGAGGGGTCTTGCGGTGTATGGGGTCTGTAGATGCACCGGCATGTTATTAGTTCAAGCACAACCTGAGTTCAATAGAAATAAGCACTGTTTAGATCCAATAGAATCCTAGATCAAAGTCAGGTGAACATCAGGATGGTGCCAGGAAAGCGGTTGTCATGGTGACCACTGATCCCCCAGTGTCCCATCACAATGTCACTGCTGCTTGGCTCCCTTGATAAGTTTTGTTTAGTTAAGTGTCTGTCACGTTTTCTCTGACTTGAAATGATCCTGCCAAAGATCCTCACATTTCAGGCTGATAGGGTTCCACCAAGCTTCTCTACATCCAAAGACTGTCGTTCTTTTCACATCACCTGAGCTGGAATCAGTGTGAAGGAGAGTGCAGCATCCCACTCTAAGTGATTTGTAGAAGCTGCCAGACAACACATTAAGTTAAATGCTCAATCAGTCTACAAAGTTTAAAGCTGCCACTGCGTTCCTTTGACCACTTGGTTAATGGGCCTGTGTTGCGCGGCATTTGCCGTTTGAAGAAATGGAGGGAAAGGAGCTCTTTCAGAGTGGTGAAGGAGGCTGCTGGGAAGGAGGCTGCTATTTTGGCAATCGGCTCAGGAGACGGCGTCTCTGGAAAGATGTTTGATGGTTAAGGGAACTGTTACCGTGTAAGTCAGTGTAATGGGAAAGAAATGGACTACCGTGATAGGAGCTTCACAGCCATGCTTGCCTAGGACTGGAGGAAAATAGCCGTCATGAGTTGTACATCCAGAGGCAAAGCCAACATGGTTTTGATCACAGTGGTCCCATTGCCAAAGCTGCGGTTCTCATTCTTTTGGATTTGTCTTCCGGAAGTGACAGGTTATAGACCTAGTCAGAGAGCATGAGGTTAACTCTACAGTAAATATTTGGTAAACCAGCTTCAACCTAATTTCTGCCTGTGACTTTTATCTACGTTCATGCATTACAAAGCTATCTGACGCTTTGAGTTTACTCCTCCTGTTTGGGCTTTCCCAAAAGGCCTTCCTAGATACACAGCAAAATCACTTCCTTACACTCACATTTCCTCAGAGGACCTAATTTCCTTACAGAGAGCGTTCTGTTCCTTGAGCCAGATTGGCGGCCGTGTAAGCCCCTTACATTACAAACACACACACAGATTGATGCCTTAATGATTGGGCCAGCATGTTAGCCTGTGGCCATCTCCCTTGCTCTGTGGAGGGCTCCCATGAAGCCTCCTAACTCCCCTCATGTTCTGCTCAGGCTTAATTTGTGGCTGGTGTGCAAATACCACGTAAATCAAGTCACTGCAGTCCCTTATACATCAGTGTTCGCCAGCCATTATATTAGGGGGCGCCCCGCGGCACCACCGTACCCCTAGAACGTCAGCTTAACTTTCTTAAATTATATATATATATTTACACTGCATTTACACTGCATTCTGTATTGTGCACGCAGACTTCTGACCAGATCGACACGCACGCCTCCAGAAACTGAAAACCTAGCGGAAGCGCTGCATCAGATTCTCAGGCTCACTATGTCTGAGAAGCTGCATTCTTGTGCTGTCTGCTAATGAGATCTGTGATCATACCAGTATTGATATGCTTTGCTCTGCATGTGTGCACATGCGCTTCCCTCTGTACAATAACAATAGTGAGGTCATGACTTTGGAGGACTACAACCTTGGGATTATTGCAGTTTCCTTAAATCCCATGCATTGTAGAAACAAGCAGCAGCAGCCCCATATAATGTTAAATAATGTTTCTCTGACCCTACTGGATGCCCTCCCTGGTTGGGGTGAGGCACGAAACCAGGGTTGGATCTGTCCAATTCATATCATGGCATTTTGTAAGATACTGACGGTATCACGGTATTTCGCAGTGTTTATTTCTTTCGAGTAAACCCATTCATTAATTTATGCCGTTGTTGTTCACAACTGGCTGGCCACAGGGTGGTGAACAGCTGTTAGTGTTGCCACCATTGGCAATACCAGAGGCTCAATAAACTTTTCAATAAATTTGTTTTCTGATCCACGTTGGACTTTTCGAAAACTCTAAACAGCTGACACAGCTCTTTTCTGGGGCACAATGGTCTCTCATTGTTCCTCCTGCATTGCTCTTTTCCATATTTTAATGTAGAGACGGAGCTTTTTTGTGGCACAGCGGCAGCTTTTTCCTCTGTCATAGTCATCTTGAGTGTTTATCTCGAAATTGAATTGGTTGCAATGATCTAAGCTAGTGTAAGGAAGATTAATGGTTCATAAACAATCTTTACGTATTTTCTATTCGTGTGAAAGTGGATTTTTTTTAACGTTAACTTTGAGCTTGACCTCACGTTCTCTGAACGGAGAGTTTGCGCCTCATAGTGTAGCGTGATAGTACCATTGGGCTGACATAGATCAAGGCACCGGAGCAACCGGAGAAAGATGAAGGCTTCCACTAACAATTAGTTACACCACTGATTAGTTTCCATAATATATATATATATGTATTTCTACGAATAGATTTGAGTGTGTAAACTGTGCACAGAGTGATTCTAGTGTGTATGATGAGACAAAGTTCTGTAGCGGATCCTTTGAATTAAGGATTTTTATTTCAAATAGTTAATCAAGTGACCAATTTTTCCAGGTTTTGTTTATTGGCTAAACTAATGTCTAACGACAGAATTTACAAATGAAGTGATTGTGTTTAATTTAATAATAGATATTGTTCGTGCTTGACAAATTCAGTGACAGGACCATGTGGGGGAAGAGCAAAGAGCATTCACCTGCTGATACAGGATCTGCTCATCCCAGTGTCCACAATCTGTAGGTACGGCTTTAAACACGCATGCATGCACGCACGCACACAGACTTTTGGTGTGTGCGTGTGCGCCGGAGTAAATTGGACCTGTAGGACGCATTTGTGAGACACACAGAGGGTGATCAGGAAGCAGTCCTGTAAAGTTGATAATCGGGAACTTCATCCAAAAAGACAAAAAACCTGGAATCTGTGTTAGTGAGTAAGGACCAGGATCTTCTCCTGCACCTGGCCTCCTGGCTTACTGAAATAATACTCTACAGATTATTTCTGAGCAGCAGCAGTCTGTAGGATGATGTGTGCATTAGGGACCCAGTATTGGTAGGTTGTACATGCATGAAAATAACTAACATTTTGGGTAAAGGCTCCTAAGACCCCCCCCCCCCCCTCAACCCCACCGCCTGCCCACCCCACAGCGTCTGGCAGAAATCAAAGAGCTGCAGGAAGGCCAGTAATTGTTTTACGATACTTCAGCAATCATACCTACTTGTATGGACTGGACTGAACACAAAGAGAGCTGCAGGCCGGCTGCTCCTGCTAGCATGAAAGAGGGGGAAGGGGAGGAGGTGCAGATAGACCACCAAAAACAGGAACTGAGCTGTAAATGCCCGCTGTCCCTCGGCTCAGTCAATGAAAGGAGGGAGGAGGAAGTGGTTTATTGGAGCGTGCTTTATAAGGGCTGTCTGTCTGTTGCCGTGCCATAAAACATTTGTCTTTTATTTACAGCACTTCCACACACCAACGCTGGAGGATTAGGTCAGTAATTACTAGATGAGCAGCAAGCGCTTTCCTTAGTGAGATAAATAAAGGGGGAAATCATTTCCAGCTAAACCTGTAGCTCTTTCTTTACCCGTTTCCTACAGCAGACGGATTAAACCCCGGAGTACAGGGGTGCCCACACTTTTCGGCTCGCAACCTAATTTCGACCAAGAGCCCTTAGTCCATGGACGGAGAATCCATTCAGGAAGTCTGTGTTGAAGTCATTCGTCTTCGGTTGCAGCCAAATAGGTGCAAGTACACATCAAAGAACACTGATGGCTCTTTTCAGCGTGTTGGTACATAGACCTGTTGCTTGAAATTGTTCCTTCAAATCTTTGTTCATGTTAAATGACATATTTCATGATGTATGTAAAGCATGCATGCTGGCTGCACTATTCAGTCACAGACACCAAAAGGCTATGAACACTGCGTTTTTGCTCCCCAGTGAGAAAATGCACTGCGGAAGGGTGCAGGTTGTGGGAAAAGGAGAATGCTGTGCAGTAGAGACCTGTCAATCACAGGGTGGCTGCTTGGATTCCACTGAACAAGCAGCATCATTCTGAAGATCTATGTCTAGAGATTGTATTGGCGAAGTTGAGGATTGGTTGGAAGTCTGGGGGCGGGTGGGTGCTGATTGGTTAACTACAGGTTTCCCAGGATGCCGCCAAGGCTTCTTCCTCAGCAATAGCCAATTAATTGGCCAGATGGATGGAGTCGACAACCCATAATTGTGATGCATACAGCAATATCGCAAAATATCCATCTCGTGAAATGGGGGAGTTTCTGAGGGAGCACTTGAGTAGATCAAATGTCAGAACATGCACGCATGATGGTTCTCAGGGGAGATACACGAGTCTCCCCATGGTGTGCGCTGTTTATCAGAGGCTTCCCTGGGATCTGGGCCCAACCCCCTCACTTTAGTGCACTATTCTTCTTCTTCTTTTTCTTTCTGGTTTTCTTATTTCAAATGAGCCTCGGTTTAACCAAGAGAAGCTAGTTAACACGATGGGAAGTGAGGCGTGCATGGCATTTTTAACCTTTAATCACTACAGCCTGCTAACTGGTGGGCGACTTGTCCAGCGACTTGTTTCCCCGATGCAGCACGGACGACTCTCTCTCCTGCAGAGAGGGAAGGATTAACATTAAGTCAGCCAATGAGCCCGAGCCTCCCTAAAGTTCTTTTTTATTTCAAGTGTTGTTTTTCGTCATATGTGATCCAGCATGGCCTCATTACAAAGCAGTCTGTGTGGAAAAAGCAAACACATAGTGACTGGCATTGTTCTGTGATTGGCATCTTGGTTTAAAGCGAGGGCGCGTTCATAAACAACCCGACCCCGTGCCTCCTTGAAAGCCTCTGTGACCACGGGCAGGTTTTGTTTACAGGTCAGCGGTTGCATTGTGCCTCTCAGACGCCCTTCAGATAATGGAAACCTTTTCCAACTAAACTATTGGACCTCAGCCTAGATGCTGCTCTGACTTCTGCTGGTCGCTAGCTGGGTTCCTCTCTCCTTTTCACCATAACCTGACGCATCACTTAGAGTTTGTCCACAGTTTGGAATTTAGTATTGAAGTTTTTTTTTTCTTTGGCATTCCAAATAAAAGGCACGTCTACACATGACGATGTTTTGGCAAAGCCATTAAGTGGAAACTTGTCTTCAGAACAAAACTGTGTTGCTTTTGCTGTATAAACGCATTAACCTATGCGATTAATGTGGCCGAGATTAATGCAACAAACGAAACGTTTCTATTGGCGGCCCTAAATAAAAGTTCATGTTTTATCGTATTAAAGTGTCATATTTAGGGCTGCAGCAAGTTTATTTTTAAATCCCTCTTAAGTCTGTGAACACCTCTTCCTCATAAAAGTGTTGATGAATTTCATTATCGATTCATTGTATTGTGCTATTATTACGTCACTCAGTGAGTTGCGGAGACGTAGGGCAGGGGTTTCAAACTCATTTCAGGTTTGGGCCACATACTGCCCAGTTCCGAACGCGGGCCACTGGTACGGCTGATGGGGGGGGGTTCGTGGTGCGCTGATGGTCCGACGTTGCGTGATGACGGTTCGCTGACGGCGCGGCTGTCACCCGGCGGGCCGCATTTGCGAGTTTGACATGTGTATTAAGCACTCGCGGGCCACATAAAATGACGTGGCGGGTCACATCTGTCCCGCGGGCCTTGAGTTTGACTCTTAGAGGAAAGAGCAGCAAGCAGCGCCGGCAGTTGTTGTGAGTCACATGACGCAGGCAAATGCGTCTGTCGAGTTAAGTCGTCCAAGGTGTGCGAGCATTTCACATTGAATAAACTAAAAAAGTCAACGTAACGTGGCACCACGGAGCACCACGTTGTCCTGTTTTCACGTGAGGAACGTAAGGAGCCTCCAGCAGCTCTTCTGCTGTTTACTCGTCATGCAGCTAATCCAGCTAGCGTTAGCTCGCTAATAACAGCAGCATCTGTTGTCTTGTATATATTTTGTCATTGTTGACAAATATATTATATAAATATTAGGGCTGTCAAATGATTAAAAATTTTAATCAAATTAATCAGAATTTTCAGTGGATTAATCATGATTAATCACACCTGAATCCTAACCATTTTTTCTTTCTGAAATGCATACTAAAGATAAATAACAGGACACAGATACATAATTATCATTATTATCATCATTATTATTTTTTACATAAATACATGTTATTGATATTTGATTTTTTAATTCATTTCAGAAAATAATCAAAGCAATGTTATTTGACAAGTCACAGACTGATTTCCCTGCATGGCTCTAGAAGGGTCTCGAGCCTCTGCAGTTTATCCCACTCTGCTGTGAGTTTGTGCTCCTGATGGTTCAGGGCTGCGATGACCAGACATGACCAGACATGTCAACCCTCCCGATGTTTCAAAGCCCCTCCCGAAAATCTCCCGGACCGACCTTTCTCCCGATTTCCACCCGAACAACAATATTGCTGCACCACCCGTCACTGGGCGCGCCGTTTCAGACCGAACAATAATAAAGGTTACACCTTGAAGTCGAGCGCGGCGATTAGAACGACTGGCGCTGCAAAGAAATCCGCTACCACCCCCATTTCAGTGTGAAATATCCCCATACCTGGGAGGATTTAGATCGCATTGGCTTCCCTTCCTCCGCATGTTTCAGAACAGTATTACGGGTCTCTCCGATGGTCCTCTACCTCAGCGCTGCTCTTAGCCAAGCTCTGCTGGGCGGAGCTTTTTTTCTCTGTTCTGCTGCGCGAGAAAGGGGAGGGGGGGGGGGGGGTGCAGGTCTCTGGCGCAAACGACTTGCTGAACCTGACGTCCTGACATATGCCTGCAGGTGGCAGTAATGTGTTGTATAGGATGAAGTGCATTCCCTAGAGGAAGAGGCACTTGACTGACCTGAATAATTTGTCACACTGCGCATGCGTGAAATGCGTCAAAAAAATTGACGTAATTAACAACAAACAGCTGATTAACGCCGTTAACGCGCTATTTTTGACAGCCCTAATAAATATATATAATTTCTTTTTCCGATTCATCGATTAATCAATTATAAAAAATATTTTTGGTTGCAGCCCCAATTGTCATCTATGCTGCTTGTTTGCATAAAAGCTCACAATTTAGATGATTCAGACCAGTGTTTTCCTTTGGGGAGGGTTACGAACGGACACCGTCATTTTCTGACTCGCCCATTATAATCACTGGGGGAAACGATGAAGATTATGTTGCTGTTCAACTTCATTTTACAGGGTTACAGTTGAACACATCATGATAACTTGATAAGTGGCTTTTTTATTGAATACATAGCTTGAATGCATCATAATGTAACACAATTTCCAATCTCCATTTAGTTTCTCAATATTCTGAACCCATATTTGTATTGGTTATGAGAATTGTTCCATTAACCCTGTTGAGATTTGCTCATGTCAGGGAAAGAAAGGAAACAATATCAAACTTCTCTCACCAAACAAAGTGAAAACACGGATGTTTAGGTAAATCTGAAGTCAGGTGTTGATATGAATTTAAAGCGCGTAATTTAACTACTTTCATTTCCTTATGTATGTGGGATCAATCAAATTCTGGGGGAATTGTGTGACTTTTAATAGATATTGATTGTCGATTAAAGAAGAGAAATGAATGACTGAAGCCTGGTCCTGGTTGGACAGGAAGTGGCTGATTGTGGTTAGAACCTTAAACCACCAGGTCACCACTTGGTGTGGTTTAACAGCGTAAAGGCGATATGTCAGATAATAAGTAACCACAATTGTCAGCACAAAGGTCCACTACATCTGTTTGAGTTCAGTTAGAAGCCATTTGTCCATCACAGGATCATGGAACTGTTCGAGGTCCAGCTCTCTTGATCACAATTCTTTGTTTACCACTTCTATCCACGAAAATCAAAGAAACGTGAAACGCGTGTACAGAGTTTTTGTGCTCTATCATCCACCTTAGTCTATAGAAAGGACTGCTGGTGAATAGGCTCTTTTAGCCTGGTGTAATTGAACCTGACCCACTTGCACAATTAAGTAACCCATAATATTTGCTCAGCGGTATTGGGTTTTGAATGGCTCGGGCCCCAGCGGTGAGGTCGACCTCAGCGTAGCCATCAATCCGACACCATTGTTTAATTAATGGGCTGTATTCCTCACTGTGGAAACATCAGGCCTGAAAGTTTAAGATACATTGATAAATGTACTGGATTGTTAATTGATGATTTGAATAATTTATTGTACTTGCTGTGAAACTTCTGGATTGACAGGAAATGCAAGAGTGCAATCTTTTTGATTTCCGACCTGGTCAGAAATAGATCTGCCGTATTCTACCCAGTCCAGCTTTTTGAGTCAGTATTGTGTAAGTGTCCTTAATCAAGATTAAATGTAAATGGTTGGTTATCTTGAAGATTGGATAGTTAATTCTTATCCGATTGGTACTTTATCAATAATCTAAAAGAATCGTAACTGAGAAACAGACCAATGTGTGTTTACTTCTTGCATGAGTCGTATTAAAGTAATGGACTGAGTATGGGGTTTTTAAGGTGCTACACCTCTTGTATTATGCATCCTAGACATCAAGAGTCGCACAACTTTTTTCATTCATTCTTGTACTGGACAGAACTTTTGGCTCAGTAGTCCTCTTTCCGTGGCACTTTTTGTGGCCTCTTGAATAACCTTTATTCATGATTTGCATCACAGTGGCAGAAGCAGAGATAAGATGTGCTTTCATCTGCTCTCCCAGGAAACCCAATCAGGTTGCTGCATATATGCACTTAATTGGTACTTCTCTCCAGGCAGAGTCCATCGGGAAAGGCGCGCACACACACACACACACACCTACGGGGAGGAACACCTGAGCTCTTGTAGTTTGTTTGTCTTTAAAGGCCCATGGGAGTGTGGGGAGGCTTCATTGTGTCAGCATCTAGGTGGATTCTGAAGCTTTAAAGACTCAAGTCCTAATCTACACCCCATTAGTTGCATCCTTACCAGCAGAGACAGTGTGAACGAGAGCTAATGAGATCTCATGAGAATGGAGACGCAGGCTTGACGGCTCTGTTCATTAAGCAAGTGACTTTCACAAGCAAAGGTGCCAATATTCTAATACAAGTAACCAGTCCATAGAGGGTAATGGGGCGTGGCATGAGCACCGGGGAAAAGATTTTTAAAAAATAGTGTTCATTTTTATTAAAAATACATTTTACAAATAGTCAATATTTGTTTGTGTAACATGGATTATATACCCGGTAATATTTGCAAATTAAGATATCTGTGCGAAATATATGCTTTTCCTGCACGTCCTCGCCGCTTGTCTCAGCTGGGCTCGGCCCGTGTCCCAAGAGCGGTTGGTCTGAAAGCAGTTGGCCAATCACTGATGAAGTTAATGAGTGACATTATATTTTAGCAAAAATACATTGAGATTTGGGCTTGCCCTTCGCCGCCCTGAAGCTGCTTTTCATTTTCTTCAAGTAAAACGATTAAACCTGTCGCTCTGATTAGTTGGTCACCTCGTGTTGAAGGGGCGGCACGGTAGTGTGGTGGTTAGCACAAGAATGGCCTGCGTCAGAACCTACCCAGCGGCCTTTCTGTGTGGAGTTTGCATATGTTCCTGTGGGCTCTCACCGGGTACTCCGCTTCCTCCCACGATCCAAAAACGTGCTTTGGGGATTAGGTAAATCAGGGTTTCTAAGTTAAGTCTTGTGTCAATCCCAGCTAACATCAGGAGAGAGATGGGGTCCACCCTGAATACGTTGCCAACCAATCGCAGGGCTGACGCAGACAAACAACCATTCACCCTTGAGTTGAACCCAGGACCTTCTTCCTGTGAGACATCAGTGTTAACCGCCACATCACTGTGCTGCCCCAGGTTGAAGAATTACTTGGCCAAAAAATGTGTAATAAAAACGGGTCTTTAGTCTTGCAATTTAAACCACCCTTGCTTTTCTGTTATTATCGAGCTTACCTTATCGTGCTTGTCAAGCTGGATGAAGATTAAACACCTGAAGAGCTACCAGAGGGATGTTCGGTTCCTCATTGTAAAACTGAACAAAAGCAGTATTCTGAAGTGACTTAGTCTGCTGTTGAACTCCCCTCCTCATCAAGGACTCCAACATGTTTACATTTTATGAACTGAATCCTCACAGCGTGTTGGTCCTGTGATTGTCTAGCGACCAGGGTGTACCCCGGCATAGGATATGACAGACTGACCTTGTGTTGAAGGTTGATGGCTTCTTATTTAAGAGCAAATCTCTTTCATTTCAGTGTGCAAGGACCCACCGTACAAAGTGGAGGAGTCTGGATACGCAGGCTTCATCTTGCCTATTGAAGTTTACTTCAAAAATAAGGTATATTTAAACAATTCTCCTCACCAGTCAACTCACTCTTAACACTGGATTCATTGAAAGTCTTAAGCTGCTTTTTCATCAGGTTTGTTTGGGTTGTGTGATGGTAGCAAACCAATCTTCCTAATTTCTGAAGAGGGAGGGGAAACAAAGCCCAGACAACCAGGGACATTGTCATGCCATACGCACCGCTCATATAAACTATTCAGAATAGAAGGCCCCTCAAACAGATGTTATGCACATTTATGCTGATGTCTGTCTCTTATCTATTGAAGTAATCATTGTTCACTATGCACCAATAATAGTTTTGCTATTAATTGATTTACCATTAGAGAAGCTGAAAATGCTTCCTAAGGCATTGTTAAACTTTTAGTGCAGTCAGTCTGTAGTTTGGACCTGAACGAGTTCAGCATAGTGGTGTTGGTGGTGAAGTCCTGATGTGACCGTTCTCTTTTGCCTGTCTTGGTGGAACACCACTTCTCCTCAGGAAGAACCCAAGAAAGTCCGCTTTGATTACGACCTGTTCCTCCACCTGGAGGGCCACCCACCTGTCAATCATCTGCGCTGTGAGAAGCTCACCTTCAACAACCCGACAGAGGAGTTTCGAAGGAAGCTACTGAAAGCCGGAGGGGTAAGGGTTCGAGTACGGGTACTGCAATCTGCCTAGGATGGAAAACGTTCACCTGTATTTCTTCCAGGGAAGGTCAGTGGAGTTCAGGACCATGCTCATTCAGTGTCACATTAAAACAGTTCCAATTAACCAGCCTTATGTGTGACACAGGGAATTAGCTTCATTATGTACATATTGAAAGATATTGGAGCCCTAGTGGAATCTTTTGATAGCTACATCACATAGCTCTGTAGCTTGCAAGCAGACTGACAAGTGATGCAAGGGCCTTCCAGAAGTGAATCCATAAAGCTCTAGGGTTACCAGGGGTTGCATCCAGCTTTTCTTTGGTCTCAATCCTTGACCTTTTTAATGTCTGTATTGCCAAAAAGTAATCGGCATAACTGAAGTATGTTTCAAAAGGCATGTGGGCAAATGAGAGATGAGGGGAGTCGACTTGATGGACCCTACTTGTGAGACTACGTGTTTCAAATGCAGGTTTCTCACTCTAAGCGATGTATATGACAGAAGGTGGCGAGAAGGATGCTGTAGTTCAAAACGCTGCTGAAAGGTGTATTGGGGTTGACAGATGAGAAGAAGACTGCTTTTGCAGTTGGGCGGTCCTAAGTGGAATGGCTGCCCCGATGGGGGAGAAGGTTGTTCTGGTTAAGATATGCAAAAAAAAAGAGTGAAATCTGTGTTCATGAAAAAAAGAGACTGGTCTGTAAATGTTGACCTAAAGAATTGAATTTGATTGAAGCCTCCATTGACCAAATGATAGGACATTCACACATCTTCACTTGAATATTGAGGGGATTGCTTCTTTGGTAAAGGTCAGCAGTCTGAGGTGGATCAAGCAAAGCAGGCTCTAATTTATCTAATACCCTCATATGATCCCTAGCAAGGGTTCAGGACGCAACTAGGGTTGCTTCCTTTGTGTTGGTCCCCTGCCAGAAGACCCCTGATGCCTGGGGCTTTTATGACTCGAGCTAAGTGCTCTTTATTTACCTTGGCCGGCATCCCCTTCTCGGCCTCAAAAGGACTTTAGTCCTGACATTGACTATATCAAAACTCTCATTCTCTCTTGTGTCTCCCCATTTAAAGATCTGTTTCTTTGAATTCAAACCTACCATACCACGCCTTGTTCCACTGTTTTAAATATCAATAATTTAATGTTATTCTTTTGAATGTGAGAGAATGAAAATGTAAACTTTTTGTTGTCCTCATTTCAACAGCAACGGGATCCTAACAAACGAAGTTCAGAAGACTCTAAAGTAAGATGTTTACCATGCTTTGCGGCTCAGGGTGAGCCTAGAACTTGAACGATATTAGAAAGTGGCTACAAACAGTTTTTCTGTAATTATAGAAAGTTTATTGTGGCTGGGAGATTTACCCTCCATTGGCTCAGGTATTTTGGAAATGCACTTCATTCACTTCATTTCTTTCAAAAGTAAGACAAGAAATGTGCTGTATTGGTTAATTCTTCTAGCACTATATAGCAATTCTTCTAGCACTATATAGCACAGCAATGACATTTTGTTTTGAGGAGAGAAAGGTGGTACACATTCACTGAAGAGCTTTGGAGGTGTTTAGTGTGTGCTTTTGGACAGAGACATCACTATTTCCTACTTCTGAAGTTCTAAGGGAAACATTAATTCAGACTCAACTCTTCTTGTTGTATCTTACGGTCTATAAGATGTACCCTTTTGATCCATTATTTTTTAAATTTTAATTATAAAACCTTGTATTAGAAATGATGGGAATGAATATAGAATACAAAATCAACTGGTTTAAGTCTTTGTTAGTGTCTCTCAATACACTGGTTCAAAGAATAAGTCAGTAACAAGAGGTCAGCTTTCAATACTCAAATCCTTTTGGATGTCACAAATGTATCAAACCTTTTTTAATGTCTGATACCGTCCAACTTTCAAACTGTACCCCAACGACAAATGTTTGAGAGCCAGCAATCCTCTGATCCTTCTGGTTTGCTGCCGTTTCTCTGCCAGGTGATGGTAATGCAGGAGGGCTCCACCTCCCTCTTCACCCAGCACCTGAAGCTGCCTACGCTCCCCAGCCACTCTCATCTAACACCCACCCTCTCTGATCCAAAGAAGAACAAAAGCTTCCCAGGCTCAAAGGTCAGTGTTGTCTTCGGGACTTGCCTGGAGCTCGACAACCTCTGCCTCCACTCTTGGCCCCTCCCAGCGCTGAGACTTTTTACCCCTAGTATTTCGGCCCTAATCCTTAAAGCGTTTGGCAGCGACTAAGGCCTCTATGGTGTTCATACTCGGGGATTTCAAAGACATCCAACTTTTCCTAGAGCCCACTTTATGTTGGCTGCCGCTCAGCTGTAAACGCAGACTCAGAGACAGATTGACACTGTGAATCTTTGACAACCTGTGGGTCCAACCACCTTTTTTGCTTCACAGACCACTTTCATGTAAGACAATAGTTTGCCGACCGGTGTTAGCGGTGTGGCGGTTAAACACCGTGAAATAACAGGCCGGGGGAGGAGGCTGTGGCACGCTCTCTGTCCGCTACTGGGCGAAGCCATGCACAGCGAATAGAGACGCTTTGGGAAATATGTCAAGAGGGACAAGCGCACGTAATTAGGAAAGAATCCGGTCGGGAATAAAAATAAAAAAATCTGTTCGGTCCCGACTCGTGCACAAATATGTCATGCGCACGTGGCGCTCGCACCAGAGGACAGAGAGTGGCCCCATTGGCCCAAACTGTTCGCCCGACTACTACCTAGGGGAAACACTGATACAAGTAGTAGACAATGATGTACAAAATGATTGTACATGATGAACCCAGAAGCTCCAGGTGATATTGAGCCAGCTCGTGCACCACTGAATCTTGTATGTCAATAAGCTGACATGTTGTTTTCCTTGTGTGTTATTTTTGGTCCCTTTTTAATAGTGGTCCAGGTCGAGAGAGGCCCATTTCACATGGAAACAGTTTCCAGTCTAAACAGTGCTTTTGATAAATTACTTGTGGAGCAGGAGGTCACACACACACACACACACACGCACACACTCAACCCTGTGTCATTTTACAAATGTTGAATACAACTACTTTGAGGCAACCCAGGTAGCCAAAATGACCTGGCCCAGATCCGGCTTGAGCTCAGCATGCCGGAAAAAACACGTCGGCCGAGTCCGTTTGCCGACTCGTCTGAGACTCGGGATGAATGACGCCCCAGAATCAGGCCGAATAGACTGGCCCGATTCAGTTGTACGACACTGCCGTCACTGCGCCATAATCGGAAATAACCCGGGCCGGCATCGGCCCAAACACGGCGCTAGAAAAGAAACGTGTCGCCCCGCGCCCGGTTGCTGGCTCGTCTGAGACCCGGTATGAATATATTCTTCATGTCACAAAAACACACTTCTATTACTTACAAAATCAAGACAAGTCAAGATCACATTGTTTGGTGACGAATGTACGTCCAGAAAAGATATCAAGTGAAAACCATAGGCCAAAGAAAGGTACTTATTGTTTTTATTTTGTGCAAGTTATAAACAAACTAACACGAACAAACAAATGCCAAATAACATAATATATTATTTGATCTTATGTTAGAATCATATATTTGTGTTTACATAAAAGGCCTTAGACCATGATAATGTCAAAGATAAAGTTTGCAAAGCGACATTCCTGGCGTTGCTCCACACGGTTAACGACCACTGACTTGCGAACGCTTCGTCCGACGGCTGCAGGGTTCCTCGGCTGCATTTCTAACCGTCCGGCCGGTGCCCCGACGTGCAAGGAGTAGCGAGGACCCGTCCAACGCTGCTCGCAGCTTTCCCTTCCAATGCAAAAAACTCCCATCTTCAACTACCACCTCGCGATCAAAGATAACTGACTGCAGCTAGCGGCGGTTTAGTAAACTAAAGTGACCCTTGTAACGGGGATTCAAATATTTTATTGCATTCATCTCACATCGAATAAGATTCATGTGTTAATTTAGACAGCCCTACAAATACTTACTATTTTTGTTTTATTACTTGCTGCAATGTAATATTTATTTAAGATGTAATAAAATAAATTTCATTGAAATGGCTGGAACAGATCTTTGGAGTTGAGGTGGGCTTAGAGTTGTGCAGCGACAATAGGTTGCAGTTTCTTTGACAAGAATGCAAGATTGAGATGGGCCACAAGGTCCTCAGGCTAGCAGGCTGGTAGTTTGGAGGGCTTCCAGCCTGACCACCCTTACAGGTCTGCTAACCAGATGGAATGATCCCGGCAGGGTAAACCGGTGGGCTCGTGCTGGCTAGCAATGTGGCAGCCAGACCGACCGCTGTGGCCCGAACCTGGAAGCACTGGGGCTAGCGGGCTAAATATTCTTCTAAGTTAAGTTGAAAGCTTGCATGTGTGTTCAACAGTTTTTCCCCGGTGAATGCAACCAGAGAGCTGAAAGCTAAAAACTGCTAAAAGCTTTAAAAATAAGAGACGGAAACATCAAGGCTGCCATCCACGGTCATCTTAGATTTAAGAACATGTCCCTTAGCAACCCGACAGACAACCAATTTTCTTTCTCTCAACATGTCTCAGTCTGAATAGGCTCAAATCTATAATGCCAGATTCAGCCCATGTTCGGCAGCCATCAACGGGCCTGAGAGCTGGTGCCGATTAACCAGGCTGCCGTGTCTTGGCCTGAATGGGCCGTTTCTATGAAGCCATATTGGGCCCATATTCTGCAGACATCAACGGGCCGGAGCATGTTTTAGTGCTGGTTGCTGATGAAGCCGGCTGCCATGTTCCAACCGGTGCAGGCCCAATTTTACATTGCCTGATTTGGCCCTGGTTTGCCATCCATCAACGGGCCAGAGCTTGTTTCAGTGCTGGTTGCCGATAAATCCGGTGACCATGTCTGAGCCAGAATAGGTCCATATCTGTAACCGCAACATCTGGGCCATATGGCATGAATGAAATGGGCCAAAGCTGGCTCACATCTGGCCGCATCGAACCGGAACACAGCCGAGCTAGCTGACACTCGGCCGCAATACGGTCGAGTCCGCTGTCTACCTGGGAAGTTAAAACACATATTTTAATCGCAACAATTACTTTAACAACCATTAACACAGTTTTAATAAAATATATGTATTTTTAAAGTCAGTTGCTTTCTGGCTCTATACACAAAAACCATGGGTCAACAGCGGGGTGGTGATCAGTATTGGATGAGCACACGTCTCAATGAGAGCATTTGGGGCGGGCCCAAGACTGCTGCACCCCTCGCATTAACCGACTTGCAGGGACAGATAAATGGAGAAGGAGAGCAAATTCTTACAAGGACATTTTCATTTTGATTCTCTTGCAGACGGCAGAGTCGATTGATCAAAAGGTTTTTAACCTCTCTTGCGCAAGTTGTATTGGTGGATCTCTGGTCTGGTCTCTTGTGCATTATGCGCAAAATTCAATAATAAATTTAAAAACTAGTGTATTGCACGTTTTATTTTAAAGAAATATAATCTGATTAATACAACAGCAAGTTAACATACAGTATATAAATCTTTACTTTTTTTCTACCAGAAGTACTAGAAGAAACGCTTTTCTGTTATCAGGGAACAGCATGATGTAAAATTCAGTATATGTTCAGCAGTAAGGGGCACGTTAGTGGGAGGTAAAGTGGTCTAGCACAAAAAAAAGACTTTAGTTTGTAAAGACTGTGGATGTCCTACTTTCAGTGATGCAGGTTGAGCAGTGACAAAATAAACTTTTAATGTCCACTTTTTTTAGCCACTCCTCCGACTTTACATTTTCTTCCTCTGCACCAAACCAGTTGCTAAGACACACAAGGTAATTTACGTTTTCGGATGATAAGGAACCTCTCCTTCTGAACAATGCAGATGTTGTACTTCAGACTGCTGTGTGCGTCTGCTGTGAGAGCAACAGTAGGTGCTCATAAAACGTGTGTGTGTTCTCCTTACGCCGTGCGTGTTGGGGGAGACAAACATTGTTTGTTGCGATTCTAAAGCCGCTTCATTCTTCTTCCATTGGTTTGTCGACCAGTTCTCCTGCACGCCACATCCAATGTAGTCTGTCAAATCCTCGCTCCACTGGTTGTTTTGGGAGCTAGTGGGCTCACGTCAATTCTGTGTACCGCTTTTAGTAGTACTTCAGGCTCGTAGTACTCCGGTGATAAGATGGCTACAGTTTGCAGTGGTTATAAATAGCTTTGCTTTGATCGACTATATACGCCTTCTGGTAGACTCTCGGTTAATGTGCGCTGCAATGGCAAGCCCCTCCCAATGAATTAAAATAAATGCTGTTAACGCATTTATTGTCTGCGTTAATGGATTGCTGCATTTCCTGCAACACGTAATGCCTATTATACTGCTATTCTAGATGGTGAAATCATAATAAACTACTTGATCCAGGCCTCTTGTTCGATTGAACAGAAATATATTCCTATAAAGTAAAACATCTGTTAATAATCCAGGGTGTGCGGTCCTTTTGGTGAGTCTTCCATGTTGGTGGCAGCAGAGGCACTGTGTCCCCTCTAGAGCACTGAGGAGGACGTTAGACACGAGCTGACAGCTTTACACCCTAAGGTCCCGAGGTCACTGACAGATAAACAAAATAAAGGTTTCAGAGGCGGTGTTCCAAAGTTGTCACCCCACCACCCCCCCCCCCCCCCCTCGTCTAGACTGCTTTAATGGCTTTACTGCATTGATGAAATATTGACATGGGGGCTGGAGGTGAGGCCCAGAAAGAAATGGCCCTGTCGTTAAAAGAAATGCACTTCCTCCTTTCTCCATGTTACCCTTCGCTCCACTTTTAAGGGTGTGCATGTGGCTGCTAAAAAGACCCCTGACCACACTGAACATGCATGGTTTGGACTTATTGTTGTTTGCTCCATAGGACGTGTTTGTCTAATGAAATCATTTTTCTTGTGTGTTGGCTTTGATTCGTAGGATGGCTCCAAAGGAAGTGGTACCGCCCTTCTCACCACCGCGACAACCACCAGCACCACCACAAACAGCAGCAGCTTCTCCAAACTTCACAAGCCCTCCAAGGACCACAAAGACAAGCCTCCAAAAGACTCAAAAGAGCCAAAAAGTGCCTTCAGAGACTCCGGCTGGGAACCCAGCAAAACCCCCAAAGAACCTTCGAGGAAACCCAAAGAGAATCAACCACTTAGAGATATCAATCCAAAAATGGGCTTCAAGGAACCCAAGTCTTTGTCCAAGGAGCATCGGACTGAGGGTGGGAACCACGGGGTGGTTCTAAACAAGCGTCTGTCCACCCCCGACAGTGACAATCGCATGACCAAAAAACGTAAAAAGGGATTTGCAGATCCAGTAGGGAAACCATCGTCTGGGTCAGACACTCAACATCTGGATAAGAATCTCTTGAAGGAAAGAATGAGTAAACTGCGGCCGGAAGCTACCGAGGCAGACCGAAGGAAGGTTTCCACGCTGCTACCGTTCCAGGATATGGTGGACCCCAATGACTCTGATATGGAGGACCAGTCTACCAAATCAGATGTAAGTATCATGTCTTTGTCATTGTTTTCAAAACCAATATACATTTTTTTTATATAGTCCAAAATCACTGAGGGATATACAGTCTCTCCAAATTCAACATCCTCTGTCCTGGAATCCTCTAATTAACAGAGAGGGGAATAAAGAAGGAATAAAAGGAACTCTAGGGAGGGCAGCGGAGGACGATTCCTCAATTATGATTGATAGCAGTGTGATAGATGTCATGTTTATACAATGAAATCACAAGTGCAAGGGTTCTTGGGAGCGCATTGAACTCAGTGACATGAGCTTACCGGCCAGTACCTGAAGAAAGGGGTGAAAGGAGGGGTTGTGGAGAGTGTCCTAGTTCCTCCAGGGCTTCAAAGGGGACTGTTTGCTGGTGGTTAGTCCTTCCCTGGATATATGCTATAAAGTCAAATGGCCAACTGAGAGAGAAACGTTTGTAATGGGGGTCCAGTGAACCACAGGGGTAGTGGGAAGTGGGGGGGAAGCATTAACTACCTCAGGTTCATTCATCTGGGTGGCCGAACAGGAAGTGGAAAGCAGAACTGGAACAAGATGGTTATATGATCCATTGTTGACCTATTAACCGTAAAAGCACATACAGGGAATTTTACTTTTTGGGACACTTAATGTGTGTTTTGTTGATGAAGTAACTGAATCTTATCCGGCTCCACATATTGAGTAGGATTAGAAGACTTCTACAGCGGCTGCTTTCATTAGTATGCTGACATTTGACTGGGTTGCCTGGTCCACACACATTTGGGGGGAGGACCTCCCCATAAAGCCGGGCGGTTTTAAAGCCAAATACTGGACAAGAAAGATTTATGGTTTTACAACACCTGAGGAGAAAGGGGAGACGTGAATAGCCCGATTTTCCCTTTAATCCTTTTAGCTCTTAAAAGGAGTTTGTGTGAGAAAGGTCTAAATCCCTGCGCTTTGAGCACTTTCCTTTCCTGTCATGGTGTTTTCATTTCTATTCTCTTGCTTGTATAAAGCGTAGGTCTTTCTCCTTTGGGGCAGGTTGTTTAGCCAGGGGAGTTATGACTTAGCACAAGCAGAACCCGTGTTTTTGTCTGCGCTGTATTAATGCCGTTTTCCCATGGACTGGCTGGGGGTCGGGCTGGCTGTAAAGGGGATGTGGGTTGACAAATGCCAGGTGTTTGATCCTCCCCAGGCCAGCCACTCTGGTGGGCGAGCGCAGTTCTCCTTTCTTATTTGACCACTTGTTTGATCTCCGTGTTTCACTGAGCACTGGGCCAGAAACAGCAGAAGGGAAGAAATGTGGAGTAGGTGATGACATGAAGGGAGAGCCGGCTGGAGCCCACAGGAGGAAGGAACTGTCACCTGCACAAGTCATTGATAAAAGATAAAATCACTTCTTTACAGATTAATGCTTTGTACATGTAATGACACTGTCGACACATGTCAACTTGTATGTCAAGGATGATTGATTAATATCTGCAGCACAATGTTTGATTGAATGATGTTTTATATCTGCACTCAGTTAAGGAAGAAACTTAACCCTTTAAAGTTCTTAACCAGTGAGCTTTTACATTTTTCATTACTTACACATATTGACGGTCATAACAATACATATTTTTATTGTATTATAGTTCCTTCCTAAAAAACAGGCTTTGTATTGAGATACATTATGGATATAGAACTTCAGCTATAAAATGACAATTACACATTTTGAAAAAAAAAGTGACATGGTCAAATAAAGTTGAGGTGATATGGCCTTAACTTGCATTGAAACGATGTCGTCCAGCACATGTCTCCGCAACAATGACCCAACAGCTGACAGAACCGTGAATGGGTTAACCGCAGCAAGAGTGCGAATGAGCTGACCGATTAGTGTGCTTGCCACAATGTCTCTGTGTTGGCTGTGTTTGAATGAATCTAGTGAGTGAGACTGTTTGGACGGCCCCTGCTTAATCAGACAAGCTAACCGAAGGCTCTAGGCTCTGTTTGGTCTTGTTTGCTGACATTTCTCGTCGGCCATTCGAACTGTGCCAAGAGCAAAGCGAAAAAGTTGTCTTTGAGGAGGTCAGCTTTGAGCAAACCGGACAAAGGCCCTTAAAAGGAGCCGTGGTGAGATTTATGTCCGTCTGAAGAACTGTCCCATAAAGCACCAGACCAGCTGTGTGCTGTTTGTCGGTGGGAGGTGACGGCCATTGAAGTCCGTCTGCCCTTTGTCCTCACAGCTCTCTTTTTCTCCTGTTTCTTCTAGAGGTGGCTTCTCACACTTTGTCTCTGGAGCCACATGTACATTTTACACTGCTGTTAGAAGGACGCATTGTGGACCCACCAGTCTCCAGTTGGTCTGAGTGGGTCACAAATTTTACTATGGGAAATTTTATAATTTGCTTATGCATAGGTGGATTTTGAGAAACACACAGCCAGCCAGCAGGAAACATGTGGCTTTCCTCATTTAATTGAACAAACACAACATTTGAACTATTAAAAGTGTGAATACTGGTTACTTACTTGGCGGTGAAACAGTCTGCTAGTAATAATCCTGCTACAATTTCTCTAACCATGAATACGGCACAGCGTTCTTACATTCATTTTGCACTCTTTTTATTTTGGGTTGAATAGAGGTAGAGTAAGCACAGCAGGACCACTAAAGCAGAGTCCTTGTGTCTCTCTCTTCTTTACGCCTCTGGCCAGGAGGCAACCTGTGCATCCAGACCAGAGGTTATGTCTTTCTTCCCATGTGCAGACAGCTGGGTGGAGCAGCTACTACCTTACAATAGCCCAATATAATTGTTCTAAAGTCCATTAGGTTCTGTTGTTGTCCCCAAACTATTGACCCATCCATCCCTTGAAACCTCTTTCTCGGTTTGCTCGCTGTGTGCTTTTTGATCCTTGGTTTTCTATCAGGTAGTTTCAATTCAGTTTGCGTCCTGTACTGTCTAGCTGCTGTGTCAGGCAGCATTTGTCTTTTTTCATCGGTCAACTATTTTCTCTCTTAAGTTATTTGGTCAATAACATGTGGAGAATGCCCCTCCATCCCGATAACCAGTCTAAAAGCCAAAGATAAGAAAACCTGAAAATATTCACTATAGCCTTCTTGTGGCTAGGTTAGCATGGAGGTGGACAATCAGAAACGTCTAACACAGCAAAAACAATCCTTGGATGGAGACTGCGCCACACACTTTTTACGAGGATGGAGAGGGATTCCTTTTCTAGCAGTCTTTTTTTTTTTTTTTTTTTTTTTTTCTCCCGCAAGATGGGAATGTGCAGTGAATTGTGTTCCATTTCAAAGAGCTTCAACCAATCAGGGGTCAGATAAGCAATCTGACTTACTGTGTGTTTCCATTTTGATCGGCACACTTGTCAACCAGTGTGAGTGAGGTCTTTGTTCCCGAGAGCATCCTCGTTAAAATTTACGAGCTGAATACACATCTACAAGCATCAAGCTCTGTTTGAAGAGGACTGAGAGCAACACGTGTCTGTCTAAGAAGTGATGATAGCTGGGCAGCGGAGCGTAGACCACACGGCTGCTCACTTTAAAGTACATTTAAATTTCATTTATTTTATTTTATTTGACCGAGGAGATCCTCCACTACCTGTAACTGAAGAACAATGTCGCCCTGGGTTTCTGGTTGCTTCTCATCGGAGGAACGGATATTTTCTGCATTATTTCCTCCTGTTATCTGGGAGGTTCATTAGGTCGACAGACTTGCTGAGGTTCTAAAAGACGATGGGTGCTCAAATGAGAGGAGTGATTCTCGTTTACATGGCCAGGGTTCAGGGTATGAGCAGGTCTCCTTAAAGATATCGATCTGAACTACAGAAACAGGGAAGAGTCTTTACTTGACTATTTTTCATCATATTTATTATGGAAGATGTTGTGCAGCTATAAATTGAGACAATGGTTTATGCTGAAGTACCATCCGACCTGTAGCAAATACTATCGTAGTCTTTTTTTCAGTATTCATATAATATTCGAAATAGGTATGATATATATATGCTCATAAGTGTGTCCAAAAAAGAATCGGCCGGGTATGCTATGTAAAAAAAAATCATTATGCTTGATGGAGACACTAAAACTAAAAGTAGAACAGCAGTGTGTACATTTGCTAATGCCCACATGTGGGTTTTATTCATCAGTTTGTTTTTCTCTTCTCTCTCCCAGTCAGAACAGCCCAGTCCAGCCAGTTCCAGCTCCAGTTCTGGCTTTGCTCCCACACACCACCAACGGCAAGGTAATTATAACTTATAACACAAGGTATTCTTGTGTCTTTCAGTCCCAAATGGTCAGTAGAGAGGTCCAGTGACCAGTGTCAATGCTCTAGAAATCCTTTTGGACTAGAGCTGGTATCAGAGGTCAAGGTCACCAATGTGGGGCATTGTGCTCTGCTTTACTTGAGGGTGACCTCTGCTTGTGTGTTTGTAATTTTCTCTGGATGCAGTGGTGGACTTCATCATCAGGAAAAGGGTGGCTATACCTGGCCCCACCCACACAGGTAACCTTTCCTGTAAGCCTCCCCCCTTGCACATGAATGGGAGAATGTCTTGGCTACATTTGAATTGTCAAAAAAATTACCTCAGTCTGTTCCGAACCACTATTCCTTGACCGCCTTGAAAACATCACTGGGTCAAGGAAAGATGATTAGGAAAATTCATGAGGAGTTAGGAAAAGACAGCCGCTGTGTTTAGGGGATCCGACATCCACTTTTACTAAGCTACGTAGTTATGATGCAACAGGAGACGCTTGTTCTTATTATCTTCTTTCCTTTTGTAAAGGATGGTAACGTGGTTCCTATGCTAAAGGAGCTAAGCAGAGAAGCATTGTAGCTCCTTTCCTTAGCATTTCCTTAGCTTAGAGTTCCAACAGCACTTATCATGGCGGCCACACTAATTCCGGGTCATTTTCCTCAGTTGGGAACCTTCCTAAGCAGATTTGACAATTTGAATCCAACCGTTGTCTCAGAGCATGTAAACCCATGCATTTCTCTGCAGCCCTGTCAGTATGGTCCCATGCAAGATATGCATCACTCCTCCAGAGCACCCATCACTGCTGATCCAGCAGCATGTGCACGCATCCTCTTGCACTCCTGTCATTGTCCTTTCATTGCCGTGAACACACCCACCGTAGTGTATTTTACTTCATTCCACATCCACTCTCCTTCTGCCAGAAATACTCACCAGTGCACCTAATATGAATAAAAATCCTCAGGTGAAAATAATCCCCAACATATGCCGTGATACTTCCTTGGAGTATGTTTGCTATTCATACCAAATAATGTATCTGTGGACCTTTTTTTAAGATTCAGGAACAACGCCTTTTGTGCTGAGAGGAGAGACCGACTATTCCATTATTGGTTTAGGTGTTTTTGGGGGGGGAAAAAAGCAAAATAAAGAGTGCTGTGCAACCACAGCTTCCCCTATCCGAGCAGCTTGAACATGAACCTTCACCCGAGCCCCGACAAAGTAATGAAAGAGCTCTGCCACCATCCCACAGTGCTGGGCCCGCTGCAGTCGGTGCTACAGGACCTGCACTCCGATGACAACGATGACGATTCAGAGGAGGAGGACGACAACGATATAGACTCGGACGCGGAGCGACCGGCACACGCGCTTCTCACGCACCACCAACGCAGGTTAGTGAGCCTGCTGATGGAGCGCAGGGAACCAACCACACTTGGTCCCAGTGTGGTTCAGTGTGGCCCCACTCGGGCAGCTAATGCTGTCAAAAACTAATTTTTCATGGATAAATTTAGATATACTTCCACTGCATACGAGTCTGCTGGATGTGTAAATGGTCTATCTGACACGCCGGATGTTTACTGCTCGTTCTGATGCTCACACAATCATCAACATCTGGGCCTCATTGAACACCTGTCTCTCTTTCCTCCTATGATGAACTACTCAGGGTCAGTTTGAGTGATGGCAGTGAGAGTGACAGCTCCTCGCCCTCCCCCCCATCCCGGAATGAAGCCCCACCCATACTAAAGACTACTGCTAACCAGGTAACATGATGCTATGCTGTGTAGTCTTGTTGTTAGTGTCATTTAACTCGGCACAAGAGTGTAGCTCCAGGTGTCCCAGAGTGACAGTTTACTCTGTCCTGTCAGATAGTGGATTTGAAGAGTCCCAGCAAGCAGAGGAACAGAAACCTAGACTGTGATAAGGTAAAACAGGCTCTTCTTCTGTTTTTTTTCCCCACTAGAAATCTGTCCCTGGCCCTATTAATTAGATGAGGGGATATTGGTAGTAACAAATGGTCGTCTGGCACACAAATTGGCTCTCTGTGCACACCAGTGGACAGAGACAGAGCCAGTGCCTTTGCTTCCTATGCTTTCCCATCGGCACAGAACTCCACCGTGCACACAGAGCAGTGGAGAATTGTAATTATAAAACAAAATGGGTTTCGTGGGGGATGGAAGGGGAAACACTGCTTTAGAAATACACCGTTATGCAAGTGCAGTTAATGCAGCAGTTAACAGCTGTGTTCCACAGATGTGGACTAAGTCTACGTGTCAGCACAATGAAGCGTTAGGGCTCGATACGTCATTCCTCAAGAGGCTTTGCCTTCTGCTAGGCTTCTTCTTAATGACTCCCATGAAATAAACACTTGATATATACGGTGTTTAAGAATTCCTAGCGTGCTGTGAAGAACTTGGCGAAATGGACCCGTGTACAGCTAACCACATGTTGCTGTGTGCTCCCCAGGCCTACCTTGACGAGCTGGTGGAGCTGCACAAAAGACTGATGACACTCAGGGAAGGTCATATACTGCAACAGGTGTGTATGTCCACCTGCTGATATTGTCTTTTTTATTACCTGCATGTTTCTTCTTCAACAGTTGGGTGGTAGATGAAGGTGGATTTAGCTAAAAGCAACTAACGTAACCACTTTGCTTGCTGTGTCCAGCGTTTTCCTGACAGTTTTTCGACTTGATGGTGTTAAACTAAATATTTGAAGGGTGACGGGTCTTTGTTGCAAAGTTATAGCTGAGAAACCTCCAGGATGTTGTTCCAGGGTTTTTACTCATTTCAATCCACGAACTCCCATGGTTCCACGCGTCCTCAACAACCCCTTTCTTTTGTTAGTGCTGTCTACAGTAGGCACATGCGAGGTAGAACTCTTTAGTGTGTAAAAGCCTGTATGCCTAGAACAATAGATATTCAGTCTGATTTTCCAGCATATTTAGTTTGTGTTTGGCCACCAGCCACTCCGATGCAAGGCCAGTGGCCAAGGGCTGCTGTCTGTGTAAAGCCCAAGAGGAGTGTTGTCTGTCTCTTTCTCTCTGTGTGGCTTCATAGCCGGTCCAGCTGTATTGTTTTCAATAAAAGGTTTGACCCTGAACTGCCGAGCTCCTGATGAGAAGCCAGTCAGTGCTATTAGTCTGCTCTTTTGGATTAAGAGAGGAGCTGTGATCTGTTACGGGTCTTCTGTAATCTTCGTCTTCATATGCCGCCAATTAATTATTGGGTTTACCCCTCCTTCCTGAGAGACTGTGGCTCTCTGGGACATTCCGGAGGCTTATAATGAGACGGTAGTGGTGGGTCTTCCCTCGGCCACGACAGAGTGGTGCCTCACTCTCCTCAATAGACTCAGCTCTGATAGGAAGACCAGACGTAGATCAATACACAGCAGGGCTGATTGGTTTTACCTGGTGCTAATTGACCCGGTTAAGCAAATGGCTCCGCTTGCTGCTGCAGGAGTTTGGAATGATTTACGGCTCCACTGCAGTCTGTAGGTGCTCACACTGGACCACAGGGAGCACTGTGATGCAGATGTCTGTGGACAGAGGGAACCTCTCTGTTTGGGAGCGGTTTCCAGTTGAATTGAATCCTAAACTAAATGGAAGCAAGCTGAACCAGAGCAGTGACGCCTCAGTGTCTGACTTTGATCTGACCCGTCTTAAATAACTTTTCCCATACTCTTGAAAACTGTACCCACGCCAAGATATATGGGACGGTGTTACTTGTAATCCCAGGACTCCCTTTTCTCCCAGTGGTACCGAGTCTCAAAGCGATAACACCTGCAGAACAGATCCACCTTTGTCAGTCAAGACAGAAGGTACACATTATCCTTCAGGGTCCTGCGGGACTCTATGCAACGCTGATCTCTCACTCCGAGTCAGTCTGTCTTTTTGTCGGTCTCTGTCTGTCGTGTCTTTTTGTCCACCTGTCTCTGTGTCTTTCTTAGGGTTGCAAAATTCTGGGAATATTCAAAGTTGGAAACTTTCCATGGGACTTTTTGGGGGTAATTAACTGTATTCACCTTTGGTGTATATATGACAAAACAACATTTAGTTTGTCCATGACCAGGCATGGGTGCATGCCTGGTTTTGACTTCAATCCATGCATTTGTGAGTAGTAAAATCCGTCTATTAAAATCTAGTTTGGAATTATATTTGTATTGCTCAGCCTTTCATTTGCAGTAATTGTATTTATGATAATCAAATCAATCAAACTTTTTTTTAAGACTCAAGTTCCAGATAGTACAAAACAGTCAAATGCATACAGGGTCCCAAGTAAAGTACATAGACCTACAAAGGCCTTATGAACAGATAACCGTACCAATGTCTCCACAGCTGGGACTTATGCTAAACTGTATATTTGACAAACCAAGATGATTACATACAGACCCGGCAGATAAATGTATACATAAGATTTCTTGATATAGCTTGGAAAGTATTGACACCCGCTGTCACAAACATTTCACTGGCATTACACCATCTCGGTCCCCCAACTCACGCTTTTTGATGTACCCCAACCTCCATGAATAATCGGGGTGGTGGTGTACTTTTGTGTGGACATATATACATCCTACTCAATGCTGTAAAGTTAGCCTACTGTATACAAATGCACTTACTATTGAAAACAACATGGCTAGGTGAGGTAGACTTGCATAGTCCTGTTCTCAACGACATTTAGGTTCCCTGTTATGTGCTTTTGCAAAAGAATAAAAAGATTCCCGAGCTAAACTTCACATGGAAAGTTTTCAAAATGTTACCAGAAATGTGTGTGTGTGTGTGTGTGTGTGTGTGTGTGTGTGTGTGTGTGTGTGTGTGTGTGTGTGTGTGTGTGTGTGTGTGTGTGTGTGTGTGTGTGTGTGTGTGTGTGTGTGTGTGTGTGTGTGTGTGTGTGTGTGTGAGAGAGAAAACACTATTTATTTATAAAAATAGAAAACCACTGATTTTGTTCTATCTTGCAGATTGTGAACCTCATTGAAGAGACGGGACACTTCCACATCACAAACACTACTTTTGACTTTGACCTTTGCTCCCTGGATAGAAGCACAGTGAGGAAGCTGCAGAGTTACTTGGACACCTCAGGGCTGTCCTGAGGCTCTGAGCAGCTGGCTGCTGATGCGTCTCCATGTAGACCTTTTTGATTTTTCTTGACTGAACTCCAACTTTGGATGCAATGCAAAGGCCCTACTGCGACCGGGTCCGGTTTGCTGTGTGTCCAGCCTGCCGCTGGGACCAAGCCCCCCTGAGTGTAGAGGTTGTGCCGCTGCAGGACCCAGAGCCAGGTGGTGTGGGTCATGAGCTCTGTGAATCAGATCACCCAGAAAGCCTTCAAACCGCACTTGATTTCTGAGAGAAAAGAGGTGGTTGCTCTTCATCAATGTGCTTTTTGTTACCATGTATTTTCCTTGATTTGTGTTCATCGTAACAAATGCATGGTCAACATTGCCTTACAACATAGTAAGTCTTTATTTATTTATGTGTGTGTGTGTGTGTGTGTGTGTGTGTGAGAACTAGAATAACACAAAATTGGACTTTATTGAAGCACTTCACAGGGGGCATGTCTTTGGATCTGTGTGACAGTGGAGCATCACTGAGGACATAATGTCCCCTCTGAATCATGTCTGTGGGATCGACGGCAGCAAGTGGGCAGAAAGCGCTCCTCAGCCGCTGAGGATCTCGGGTCATCAAGTTCCAGGAGCAAGCAAGTGGCACAAGTCTCCATTCCTGGACAAACCCAGCCTGCTCATAGGAAGTGAGCACCGTCCCGGTGAACTGTCTGGGATAAATGCTGTCACTGTGTGGTTTGTTTCACAATTTATGAACGGAGGTTGTCATTTTTGAAATGTGGAAGAGAACCTTAAAGGCTTTGTTTGCAGAAGAGACCTGCCCATCATAGTAAGCACGCCCTAAAACATATCCTGCTTTATGATCTAACTCCTTTTTGAATTGTCTTTACTGGGGAGACGTGGAGGTTGCTACGTGGCATGAAAATTGAAATGTACACAAATGACATTGGTTTGATGCTTACTACAAACCAAAGCCCGTGTCACAGAGGCCTTTAGAATGCAAATACTGTCATCTGATTGAAAGCCAAAAACATCAAATCTTTACTGACTGTTTAAAGCTCTTACGTGTGCAATTCAACATTGTGGTTGTGACGAAGCTGGAGCTGACCAACAGAAAGAAACATTTCAGGGCATACCATTCATCACGTTCATGTCCTGTTGTACATGAATTGTAAGTCTGCCAAATAAATGAACGCACCTTCTCAGTTAAATGGATGAAATGGCACAAATCAGCTTTCCCTCCATGAGGATTGGTGCAGACATCATTTCATACAGGTGCAGCATCACAATTCCCATATTTTGACGATATAAAGTAAAGGGTGCCCCGCTCATTGGCTGCAACTTAAAGACAGTTAAATTACTGTTCATCATCGTAATACAATTGAAGGGAAATCCTAAATATTCCATCAGGAGAAACGTATTTGTAGAAGAAACCCTTTTGTGAGGGAACGGCTCCCATGTCCTGCATTTGTCAAACGTGTGAAATAGTTTTGGTACATTTTAACAAAAGAGAAGGTCAGTAAACTGACTGGTATTATACAGGTGTAAGAGGACAAATCATCTCTTTAATTTATTTAGTGGGTGTTGGAGTTGTTTATGCTCTGCATTCCCTTTTCCTTGGTTCAGATGAGCTGAGTGTTCTCAATCCTGTGTTCTCTTATGGTTTCTTGTGTATTTGAAGACATCCAATAAACATTCTTTATGATGTACAGATGAATAATTAAAACATTTGTGGGTGAGCTTTTTTTTTTGCCACAGCTTTTCTTCCCATTTTTCTTTAATTTTCAGATTCAGGCCTCTTGTGGTTCAAGACTCTCATGGGTCAGGCCAAATATCCTTATCCAGTCCACAGCAATGTCTGAGGAATGCAGAATAGAGGTGAAGATCACCTATTTCTTGACAAACCCTCATTAAAGATATATTCATATTGCAGGTGGGAGGGGAGGGGTTCGGGACAGAGGATGTCGCATGTGTACAGACTGTAAAGCCCTCTGAGGCAAATTTGTCATTTGCGATTCTGGGCTATACAAAAAACAATGGAATAATTTTCAGGATGAGATTACATAGATAGGCTTTAGGGTTCCGGGGAAACGAGTTTGGCAAAATCACCATAGCAACACGTGATAACTACAACCTGCTCGGCGCAAGCTTAATCAGATGGATTAGCTCGCCATTCCCCAAGAATAAAGAGATTTGTTCCTCATTGATGAACGAGCGATATTAATTAACATTTTACAGGGAGAGAGTTCTTTGAGATCACAATGACTTCCTGTACGAGCGCTATCACCAGCTATGCTGCCGACAAGGAATTTATTTACATAAATGCATACAGAACATTTAATCCATATTAGATATTCTACTTATTCTGAAAGAGTTGATTATTTATTCATTATTTTCACTAGCAGGATCTCATTAAATGATGCATTTAATGCTCGGTAGCGGAGGAAAAGAGGCTCTTCCTTGCCTTGGCAGCAGAGCAGTTGGAAGTCTGGGCGAGGATGCTTTCTTCAGTGTGCACGTCACAGATCCTACTAGGTCTGCACTGAAACATTACCTCTCGGGCTTCTCGAAAATCAAAATCAAGAAGGCCACCCTTTCTCATGACATGTGCTTGTGGTTTTAATTGACCCCATGACCTTTCATCCAGCATCACCCTCGGGACGTTGGAGTAACCCTTCTCTACTTGTCCACGAACTCTGTGCTTTGTTGTCTCAAAAGGAAGGATCTAATATTCAACACCCATTACATTATAGAAACAATACAGTATCAAAATACCCAATATTGCAATAATCAAGTTTAAGAGTCGGCTCTATGGCGAATAGCAGATTCCAGTCACGTCCACCTGACACCCACTTTGTCTTCTTGTAAATTATCAAACTTAGTTGAAACAATAAAAACCAAAATCTAGTATATACTCCATGTATCTTGGTTTCAGAGTTCATCCACACACAACAGATGATTGTAGGCCATTTTTGTTATGAAGGCAAATCCATTAACAAACAATTGTCTATGCCTAAAAGTAGGATGGGAGCCAGGACCTTCAGTTTTCAAGCTTTCCCCTTTCAGTAAGACACTCATTTAGGACCAGGTACTTCTTTCCTCAAGTCTTTGGGCTTTCCCTCCTCACAGGTTTTTGTGAATGGTGGTTACATCTCGTGGTGCTTGTATCTAAGGTTACATATTTACATCTGATGATGGTTACATTGGTTGGTGAGTTTATGTGTTCAGTGGTAGTTCCTGCAGTGACATCCACTGATACTATCACTATTAGTAGTAGTCACATTGCTATTGCTGACACCATTAACTCCTATGTTATTATTGTTATTCTACTATATGCTGTCATTACTAGTAGCAGTTATTCATTGCTATGTGTCTTACTACTCTTGATATTTGAATGTGTTGTGTATCTTTTACGTCGTTCGTTCTGTACACATTGTGTCACATGACATCTGTTGGATTCTGTCCATCCCAGGAGAGGGATCCCTACACTGCCGTCATCCCCAGGGTCTCTTCCTTTTTTCTCCCCGTTGAAGGTTTTTTTTTGGGGGGGGGGAGTAAGGCTTTCAAGACTGATGATGTTGCACGTTTACAGCTTCTAAAGCCCTCTGTGGCCAATTTATCATTTGTGATTTTGGGCTATTCAAAATACATCTAAATGAATGTCTAATTTATTTGTAGTGCAAAATTCTTCACAGCAACATTTGAACCTTGATTTATGATATATAATTCATTTCTATCTACAATGTTAGAGACCCTGTAAATGTTAAACAAAGCAGCAGATAAGCAATGAAAAAAAAAAAGGCCCCTGAGCTCCATTTGATCCTAGTGTCCTAGTCCTAGTGGTTTTGCTGCTACAGTCTAACTGACATCATGATCAGGTCATGGTCATCCCATAGGGCATTATCACTTATTTTTGATTTTGGAGAGTATAAGTTTTCCCTGGCATTCCAAGGAGGGGGTATGGAGAAAGAATACAGCAGGTGGGGTGTCCAGCCAGCAGGACATCCTGTTTCTAAATACTACTACCTCCAATAAAAAGGTGGAGAGCTTGAAATAATCTCCCACAGAAGAGACACAGAGACATTCATTGTCACCATGGCAAGAGAAAATCTGCCCCCCCCCATCAAGCCTCTGGATGGTAGTCAAAAAGATCCTTGAAGAAGTCATTAGAGCTCAAGGTTAATGACCAGTCTCTCCTTTTTAATCATGTCTGCTGCTCGGACAACTTCCAACTCCTTCGCAGAAGCAGGTGCAGCTTCCAGGGCCACGTGATCGAAACAATACCTCGATGAGCAATAAATGCAGCTGTTGAATTGTTTTGTTCTGTTCATGTGGCAACCACATTGCAAATGTTAGCTACCACTTTCACGATGTATAAAAACAGACACGTGGTGGGTTACTCTGGCCCTACTTAATGCTTTCACAATATATATATATATATATATATATATATATATATATATATATATATAACAGCATAAGGAAGCTAACCACTCACCTGAACCACTTACTGTGTTTGTGTTATTTTAAGTAGGTACATACACATTTGGTATAAAAGTACATAAATGTGGGGGGGGTCTGTGGGCCCATGTAAATCTGTACAGCTCTTAGCTCTCATGTGCCTCTCTAAGTGCTTATTCATGTTTACGTTTACAACCTGTTGCTGTCTCCTCTGCTGGGGAAGCTGATGGTCAAATGAAGACCATCAACATGTGTTTGCAAAGGGATTTCAGGCCCCCGGACCACTTGGCCAAAGTCACCCACTTTGCACACAGCTACAATCATTCTAAGACACTTTACATATGCTTTTGGGCTGCTGGTGTCCTATCGGGTCGACCTTCCTGTCGGTTTCTCCCTGTGGAACTCTGGGTGCTTACCTCCTGCCCCCCCCCCCCCCCCCCCACACACACACACACACACACAGAATGCATACAAATTGGCCTTTCAAATATCAGATAACGTGATGTAAAGGACAAAAGCAAGGCGGGGTCTTCAAAGAGGAGGGGCGGGGAAGGATGCTGCGCGCAGAGGCTTAAACTGGCTCACTCAACCGGCCCGGTCCTCAGACGCTGTGCCAGATTTGATTATTGTTTTTATCTCCACTCCTCCCCTTTGCTCCCTGAGACCCCCAGCACCACCCTAAAATGGGTCCAGTCCTTTGGAGCGAATCCCAATCCCAGACCCGGTCTTTGATTTCAGGGGGGCTTGGCACTGTTTCCTCTCCCCCTGCTTTGTTCCTCTTGATGGATCTAGGCGGGCGGCAAACCGTGACCCCTGCCAGCCCCCCCCCCCCAGCCTCCCCCCCCCTTCTTTGTGAGCGCACACACACATTAACAAACAATGCCAAGATACCACAGAAGCCGAGAGTAAAGGAGAGGAAAACGGAGGGGGGAAAAAATGTTGACAAATGTGCTGAAAGCATCTGTGAATGAAAGACTCATCCCTGACAGAGATTACAGACCCGGTGGATGTCGGGCTGTTTCCATTGTGTCTGTTCTGATAAGTTAGCCATGTGTGATGGGCAAGGAGGAGAGTCTGGACCGCTCCCTATTCAGCTGCTCTGAACCACCTGCCACCAGACGAACCCCAGTCTGAACTTGAACAAGGGGAAAAAAAACACTTCAATTCCCAGCCCTCCCGGCGGCCGGCCCATTTTCTCTCTGAGTGTGTGATCAGGCCCGGCTTTGTCTCGGCTCTGGAGCGGACTCGCTGCTGAGTTGACAAGCTTTCACAGTCGCGCAAAGCAGAATATTTCATGCTGGGAACTTTCTGTGTGCTGAGGCCGAAAACAAAGCAGCTCATGAGAGGCTAAAGGAAATCAGTGATATCCGTCAAAGACCAGCATGCAATTCATAGAATGCACACACACACACACACACACACACACACACACACACACACACACACACACACTGCTTCTTAGCCTAGCCTATTGATTTCAGTTTATTAAAACATGAATTTTATTTCTATGATTTGGCCATCATTTCTATACATCGTGAGAACGCCGCACTGCTTCTTCCCATGGAGCCACGCTGTTAGTTGCAAAAAATATTTAGACAAACAACAAATTAAGAGAACCATACCAAAGGGTTTAAATCATATTGTGTTTAAAGGACTGATCCAGGAAGCAAAACATGTTAAAAATATAAAAGCTAAAGCATCAGGCCACATATAACTCATAGTTGGAGGATGGAACAATGAAACAGTGTCCGTGTCAGATCTGTTATAAGCAGTAAAAAGTGAAAGCAGCACCTGTATACATAGCATAGAAGTGCTAATGCTAGTTAATGATATGCTGTTTACTTTTCTAACGTTGGATGTCCATGGTTTTTATTATAGGAACACAACCGGTTGGAAACGTTTTAGCTCCTTCTAACGAGGATCCCTATTAAACAACTTTTAGCTCCCAATCCACAAAGACGTTATGCTGCGTCTCGAATGAAATGAAAAAAGTCTGAATGTCTCCTTGTATTGAGTAAAAGTGACAAGTAGACTGCGCTGACCCTTTCCCATTATTAAGTACGACGACTTTTTATGCTGTCACATGTGGGATCAGTTTACTAATTATTATTCCACTCATTATTTCCGCATAAATGAGGCACAATGAGTGCAACTTGGTAGTGTTTGGACTCATTTGTCCAGTTAAGGAACTCAGCCTCTCTAGCACCTTTGATTAGTTTGGACAAGCCAGCAAGACCAGCTCAAGTTCTTTGTGCGAGCCAAGTCTGTGTCACTCTTAAAGTTCTCTTAAGTATTTTTAAATGTCACATAAGATTTCGCTGACATGAGCGGTGAAAAGAAAAAAATTGAACTTGGCAAACTCCTTAAGTCCATGGACTAATACTCATTAATTAAAGGGATTTACGATTTAAGTGAAAATAAATGGTCCTATGAAAATCTATTAACTCCAAATAGACGGAATATTAAAAGCACACTTTACCAATTTTTGGAATAGGAACTTCTGAGCTTTCTGTCTGGGAGGAAAATGAAAGCTTGAATATGTCTGCTTGTTTGTTACTGAGCTGTGGTTAGTCTAGCTTAGCATAATGATTGCAACAGGAAACTAACCTGACCTGAAATACCTGAAAAGTAGGAGATAGTTGAGTGGCAGGTGATTTGATCAGCCACTTGACATGCCACGCTCAAAACGCATTATTTGAAGCCTGTGCAGTGACCCAACACATTCTTGTGTTTTGTCATGTTGCAGTGTGGGTACCACGTTTTGACAGGGGTGTAGAATATGAGGAATCAAATAGCCTATTACAATGTAACCTTCAACGCACTTTTAATTTTATCGCATTTTATCTGTTTGATTTTTTTTATTTTTATGGCAATATTGACGTCATCTGGTTCACTGCTCAAACCTCAATGGACTTGAAGATAGATCCAACAGGAAACACACCACATCACATTAAAAAAATATAGGTGTTGCTAAAATCCTGCTTTTGTTATTGCTGCTATAACTTGCTTGTTGGATGGCTGAGTGTCTTTTTAATGTGAAGATTTCCACTCAACTCATCCTGGCCGATGATATGGTTTTGTCCCATAAATCTCCCTGGACACACCACACATTGGATTATGGATTACTGTAGGTCAGTTTTTTGAATCCATATAATTCTCATTAATGTCACTGATTATATTCATTCTCATAACAGAATGATACAGGCTTTGACTGATAACTTCTAATTATGGGCTCCATTTATCCCACACCGTAAGGCTTGTGGTGGTGGTATAGTGTCATCTAGTGGTTGTCTAACACTGAGATAAGGGCTCAACTGTGTCCAAGTCTGGTCGCCAGATCTTGAAGGGACAATTCATTCCAAAACAACTTAATACTAACGCTATAACACTCATGTGCATTTTTTAGTATACTGTCCCTTCAATAAATCCTTAGAGTTTGTCATGAAGGGTCTAAGCGAGCTTTACCAGAGTCGTAATTCTCCTAAAGCCACTAAAGTGGCTGCCGCGTGTCATCCTCTCTGCAGAGAGGGTGATTGGCTGCAATCTGCCGTCCCTGCAGGACTTTTGCATCCAGGACTCTGCGGCAGGCAAGAAAGATTGTAGCCGACCCCTCTCCCCCCCGGACACAAACTTTTTGAGCCCCTTCCCTCTGGCAGGAGGCTGCGGTCCATCAGGACTAAGACATCCCGCCACACAAACAGTTTCCTCCCGTCATCAGTTGGTCAAGTTTCCCCAGCTGGTCCTTCATCCCTTTCCTTCCAGAACATAAACAATTCATTTTTACTTGGATTTCTCCATATATGAACCACAATTGAAAGATTTTAACAGACCATGGTTACATCAGAAAAAAAGGATATTTAGAAATTCTTGTTGACAAATATGCTCTGTAGACTTAAGTTTGACCTTGTGATTATGTGCACTCCAGTTTCTGGACTCCCTAACAATGTGTTTCATGAACATTTAATTCAAAATTAAAGTTACAGTAAGTCAGACTAAAGAAATGTTATTTAACTCAATGTCCTAGAAAATAAGTATCCATTTTTCATTAAGGCGCTTCACACTGCAGTCATGGAATTACTCTACAAGGCATTTTAATGGCAGAGGACTTGACACTGAGACTTGCAGTGCATCTGGAAAGTATTCACAGCACTTCACTTTTTCCACAAGTTACAGCCTTATTCCAATACGGATTCAATTTTTTTTTCCCCCTCTAACTTTTACACACATCCCATAGTGACAAATTTCAAATGTTTTCTGGAAATGTATTAAAAATAAAGTACCAAAGAGGTGTCTTGTAGGCTAGAATGGCTACCAAAGGTGCCTAACAGTGTTGCGTCGAGGGGGGCAAAAGAATTTAAATGTTTTACAAACTATTAGGCAAGGATAGTTAGCATGTTTAATGTGTCCAGGCCTTGGGCAATTTAAAAGCTGTGGTGAGCTACTTTGAAGGTGGTTTGTCAGTGGGAAAATTAAACCACTTAAGTCAAACATGTGCATCAGTCACATTGAAAAAGGAGTTTGAATTGGAAGCTTAATAAGCCAACAAAAATACAACGCTCACAACGAACCAACTGCAAATGCCCAATAAGAGCTTTATTAAAACACTATTTTGAACATACCAATGCCACGAAAGCAAGTATTAACAAAATTGGCAGCATCAGAAACCAAAAAGAAAAAAAGCAAAACAGAATGAGCTTCTCTGAAGCCACTTAAAAAAAAAAAAAAAATACCCCAGTGTGAGTAAAAGCAAGCTCAACCAGACACAACAATCAGCATACTAATCTAAGACATTTAAACCACTCGACAGACTTCGTCCTTAAATGGCTCCCAGAGCACCCCCAGCTATACAGTCTTCTGCTGGCCCTTCTTTCCAATCAGAGACTTGTGGATGTGAGGGATCACACCTGGGAAGCAGAGGAAAATGCATGAGTCATTACCATCGTGACAGACAAATAAACCCAACTATTCAGGGAACTGAGGATCAGGAAGTGTAGCGGCAACTCCAGGTTAACGACATCTATCTGTATAACTTTTTATTGACTGGCTTTTTCAGGATAGTACCTTCTGTGATAAATAGCACGATGGAAAGTGTAAGACTTCAAATTATAATGAAACTACGGAGCTCAAGGCTAAACACTTTCTAGTGCCACCTGGTGCACAAGTGTCCTCACCTCCACCAGCGATAGTGGCCTTGATCAGAGAATCGAGCTCCTCATCTCCTCGAATGGCCAGCTGCAAATGGCGTGGAGTTATGCGCTTCACCTTAAGGTCCTTCGACGCATTTCCCGCCAACTCCAGCACCTGAAAACGAACGGCTTTTTAGCACGAGGGAGCAACCCGCCGGACCCGGAAGACAAAAAGTTGGAAGAGAGCTTATAGCGTCACCTCGGCCGTGAGGTACTCGAGAATAGCCGCGCTGTATACCGCCGCAGTGGCTCCCACTCTGCCGTGGCTGGTGGTTCTAGACTTGAGGTGTCTGTGGATACGACCCACGGGGAACTGGCGGGGATGAAGAAGAATGGGCGGACATTGGTGCAGAGAAACGGGGCTCACTGGCCACCAGAGTAGCACTTTAGCCGCCTGGTTGTTAACGTTAGCTCGTGGCTACGTTAGCACAGCCGAGGCATGATAAACATCAGCGGACCAACCTGCAGTCCGGCTCTCTGCGAGCGCGAGATAGCCTTCGTCTTGGTCTTCCCGGAGTCTTTTCCTGCCTTACCACCGGCCTGAAAAGCAGCGACACGGTAGCATTCGTTTAATGGCATTGGCGTGAGATGTAATTTCCTAAAAAGTGGACAATTAGATGCTTCCTTTTGGCATTCAGTACCCAGTCTACTCCTCGCCCATTGAAGCCAATAGCGGAGTTGGTTAGCATACTAAGCTAACGTAAGTAAAACAGCTGAGACTAGTGTAGAAGCGAATAGTTACCTAGTTAACGATATGAACTAACGATTATATAATATAAATCACGAGCAGTCGCAGCTTGCCGTTCTGATATGCCACCAAGATGACACGGAATACAAACCATGTTTAAAATCCACCAATAATTTCTGAAGCTGCAGCCCAAAACCGAGAGTCTTACTACAGACCAACTGCAGGCTTGCTCAACAACACCCGCCCCCAATTGTCGCTGCTTTATAGTCAATCTTTATCCGGGTAACTGCTGAGAGAGCCTTAGCCAATCATATCCTGTTACATGTTTCCGTCTTTTTGCGTTCAGCCAGTAGCGACCTCGCTTTTCGGGAAATGTGGTTCATAAACGTTTTAAGTAATGATGGCTAATGTAGTGTAGACACACTATTGTGTTAAGTTTTGCAAGTTGATGATGTATTTCTATTCGTAACTTAGGCTCAGTGGATTTGTGGAGTGAATATAAGTGCACTACATGAACCATGTCAGGCAGATCCCTAATGTCAAAAGGACACAGTGGTCCATTTCATACACAACAAATTATCCCATAATGAAAGTGGAGAAAACTTACTGGGACACAAATTGTGTGCAAATCCTTCCTGTTATGTTTAAAACCAAGTTTCTTGTTCAACTACGTTTTCACCTTAAAATGTTTTTTAAGGTTTATATATAAATCTTACTCGTTGATTGCATTTCCTTTTAATCCTAAAATTCTAAACGTATTTTGCGATAATTTCTATAAAAAGAGAGCCACTTGATGTGTTAATCACAGTGTTAAGTGTTGTCTCCAGCATGTCCACCGTCTTGTTGTAGTTTCTGACTACAACCACCTGTGGGCAGTGACTGCTCAGGGTTTTAACTGACTTCCCCATATACAGTATATATGTATGTATGTGTTACACATTAAATACAGTTTTAAATGCAGAAAAAGGTCATCATTGTTATACACTCATTTAGTTTAATGAGGTGGGACTTTATAAATTGTGCCAAACATCAATCTCACGATATAAAGCCATTAAAACAAAAATAAATGGTCCATATTTACAGGTGCTAGGCTGGACTGAGCTCTTCTTCATTGAAACAATACATGATTAATAAAATGGAAATCTAATCATGTGGATTTTCCTATGGGAGGCATTATATGATATACATTGTATCTTAATTAATCAATGGTAGAGGTTGACGCCTTATTGATTTTGTTTCACATTAGTGGTCAGTTGTCTTCAGATACACTGGAGGTTATAGTTTAGTATGACACCAGCAGCAGGTGAGGAGTCACGAGGCTTTAGCCTCTTTTTCTTTCTGATTTTAAGCAGTGTGAATGTGTGTGAAGGCTCCATTTGGGGGGGTGTCAGGACTTGATAAAAATAATCTGTGTGTGTGTGTGTGTGTGTGTGTGTGTGTGTGTGTGTGGGACAACAGGCACAGCTGGTGGTGGGCTTGTCACGTCTAAATCTCATTCCATTCATTCCCAGGCAACTCCCCTTTCACCAGTCCCTCACTCACTCTCTCCCCTGACCTCTTCCTCATTCTCCTCTCCCTCTGTACCTCACTCAGTGTCAGTCCCCTCCCCGTCTCGCCTGTCTCTCTCACATAGCTTTTTGAGATATTAATCTCTTCATTTTCCTCCCAGAAATAAAAACTGACATATCTAGAAAGAAGTTAGACTTTTTCTTTAAAAATCTATTATCTATTATTCTTAAAAACTTGAAATAAGATTACCATGTTCCATATTCTTAAAATTACATGTGCTGCTTAAACTGCTTAAAAATCAAGACTCCATTTCAAACACTGAATGTCTTCTGCATCCTCATTGGAACATGTCTGGCTCCAGACTATAAGAGGTCCTGCTGGTACATCCATGGGTTCTGCTCCAAGAAACCGGAAGTTCTGAGAGGATCATAAGACGTACATCTGTCTGCACCTACGAGTCAAGTGACAGGAAGCTGACGATGTCTCTAAAGCCCACTTGGGGGAAAACAAGAGGAAGAGAGGGAGAGCTTGGAGGAAGAAGGCATGGACAAAGGGCGTGAGAACCTGTGATGTCACTCCAGCTCCGGAGACAAAAACAGAAGGAAAAATTATGTTCGGTGGGAAAAGACCCCCGAGCTCTTCGACTGGGGAAGACACTATTGGGTCACTAGTATGCAAAGACGGCAATAACATGACTATGACATGGGCTCTGTAAAAAAAAGTGAGACAATAATTCATCCCACTAATGTGTACAAAGGAATACCAACCCACATTGGTCAAAGTGTAACCCAATGACATTGTCCCAAATGCATATGGGTCAATAAAGATCATGAATATTCACACTCATTAGCAGGCTTCACTTAATGTCTTCTTCTCTTTTTGTCAGATCATGTTGTGTCACTCTCAGAGAAGAGGATGATCAAGTATGTGTCTTTCAGCTCATCTTATGTTTAAACGAGATGATCCACATTGTTAAGTCACTGGATATGTGATGCATCACGGAGAAGAGCAGCTGCTATCTTCATTGTAGCCCACAAGAACAAATGGATTGACCGAGCTGCTTAATAGAACAGTTTCAGCACTCAAATCCCAAAATGTCATTTAAACTTTTCTGTTTGTGTACAAATTGTGTTAACGATGTCAATAAAGAATGGTGAGTGCAATTTTTGAAGATTGCACAGAGCCAGGCTAGGAGTTTCCCCCTGTTCCCAGTCTTTATGCTGAGCTGAGCTAAGTCCATTCTCTGTACTTTATGTGCAAGCATTAAACAATATCAATCTTTTCATCTCTTTAAAGATAAACTAATATGTGTATTACTCACATTGTTGGATTATAACACACACATGATTCCGTCTTTCTCATATACACGTTATTATGTGAAAACACTTTCTTAGATTTTTCACACTTGGCTTACCTTCCCTCATTATACTGGGTCAGCTGCTGCTAGCATCACATCATTGAAAATTAAATATTTAGGCTTTTATTTAAAGGTACAGTGCTTAATAGTTGTCTATTGGCTCTAAATAACTATAGGCGGCCACCTCTCAACTCTGCCACAAGGTACATCAAATCTACATTTGCAGTCATCGGGTATGTTAAAAAAAGCTAAGGGAACATATTGTTTTGGACTGGCCAAAATGAAGATGTGTGGGTTTCAGTCTTGTTGTTTAAGCATGTGTGTATGCACTGGAGGTCCTCATGAGTCTTCTCTCTCCTTGGTCCTCCACCTCACATTGGATGTAACCATTTAATCTGCTCTATTGACCTGGGTTGAAGTTTGAGGTGCAGGAAAAATATGTTACTTCTCTTTTTGATTTAATTAGTGGCTCATCCTGCTATCACCACTGTTGCTTGTGGGATTATCCTCAGGGGTGCAGCAGCATACCAACCACACAACCAACAGTGACATACCGATTCTCAACACATGCCACGACAATAGTGGCATACCATCAGCCATCAGCCGCGTTCCAACCCCCACTTAGATCCGAGCCAGGCACACACAGAACAATGGGTCGAAAGAAACATAGACTAACAAGTTCCTCTAAAATGGTCCAATTTGCAACAATGGATGATTAAATGAGCTGAGTAGGGCTTTAAATCTGTGGCGTTGTACCACTGAGACCAATACAGGCACAAGCAGCTCATTTACAATCAAAACTCTTGGGTAACATTATAACCACAATGAGAAAGATCGGCCTGCCCCTGTACACTCCTGCTGTACAAGACATTTGGATCAAGAAGGAGAGCAGGCCATGTTGAAACCAGCACATCTGCTGACCAGTGCGCCCCTCTGCCCTTGCTTTAGACCTCCAACTTATCTTCTTCAGAATTTGACACAGTGCTGAATTGCCCATTATGGCCAAAATGTATGCCCGGATGGATAATTTAATTATGTTCATTAATAATGCATATGCATTATGACAAACAGCAATGACAGCAAACAGCATCTGCGCCCCCGTAACGCTCCTCCCTAGACTTTATAGGTTCATGGGATGGAAAACACACAAAGGAGAACTATAAAACCGCAAACCAAGCAATATAACAGCATCCCCCATAGGTGGGGGAGGTATTGTGCTTTCACAACAATCTCCAAAGTACAGTGGGGAGATATAGTTAACCAGTGAATTTTAATGTTTTCAAATGCATGTGGAGAAAGTTAATCCCACGCACCCATCACACACTTGGCCTGGTCGCAGCTGGACAACTAGTCTGACAGGATTTTGACAGATGGTCCAATAGGATGCTGGGAGAGGGAGGAGGGAAGGGAGGGAGGGAGGGAGGGAGGGAGGGGTGACACAAGGGCTAAGGAGAAGGATGGATGCAGGATGGGGAGGAGGGAATAATGCAAATGTTTTTTGTGTGTGTGTGTGTGGGAGGGAGTCAGCTGTTCCTGAAAGAATAGAAGAATAGGAATAAGGGTTATTAAGCTCTCAGGAGAAATATCCTGCTTGATGCTGCATTCGCGTTGGGGCGCGTGCATGTAGTCACACACACACAGAGTGGGCACACATACTTAAGACCAACAACAAGACATAACATTAGCTTCCATTTATGATAAAAGAGACACATTGGATTACTTGACTGCTGTCTCATCATAAATGTATCGTCATGATTGGTTCTATTGTAAATTATGTCTGTACTGCCCCTATTCTGATTGTTTTGTATTAGCATAAAGTATATTGTCTTTCCTTGATTTCAAGCTATAATCAATATGCAGGGGGAGAGCCCGCCCCCATTAGTGTACGTGGGAAATATTGCATTGTGACCACGCCCATGTATTCTTGCTTCCTCGCTGGCTACACCCTTCCAAATCCAGGTAAAACAAAAAAACGGCTGTTTTTATCAACTTCCAGTTGTGACTGTAAAAATAAAATAAAATATGGAAGGAGTAAAGAGAAAGAGAAAGTAAGGAAAGATTTTACAATTGAAATGATTTGAATAACAATTTGATTTTCTTCAATTAGATTTTCTTTATTTTGTTTTAAAAAATGTCTAAATGCATTACCTTTGAGAACTATGTTATTATACTTTCCTAGATGCCATAGTTATTTCAAGAAAACTTCTTTAGAAATGATTGGGGCATTCAATATGCAATAGAGTGTTGAAGAGGTTGTCTATGTTTCGCAAAAAATACTTACGGTTAACCAAAGAGAAACAGTGACCCTACCCTACTAAGTGTTTTGTATGACCACACAGGAACAGATTATTAAAAGTCAGTCTCCTTTTCATAACTGTATGTTGTATCATTACATCTTAATAAGTCACAAATGTGCTCTAAGCAGCAGGGGTGCAAACGATTTATCATTGTGAAAAGGTATGTCCACAAAACAAGCAAGCTTAACTTGATCATAGTTATTGGGTTTACAATACATGAATCTGGTTGTGCTGTGTAGTTAACTTTTCATTTCCTCTACCTGAAAGTGGGATGTAGAGAGCTGTAATCACAGTTTTGTGTAGCGTCATCAAAACGTTTTTTGCTTTTATTTTGAAGGGACGACCAAGTGTTTCCGTAAATGTGCTAGCTTGATGCGACTTCCTGGAAGATTGACAGCTTGTACCACTCGCGTTCACTCGTGGAAACCATAGCTCCCGTTGTGTGAGAGACGCAATCACAACTCACAACTCCAGCGGATTTTTCTAGGATTTCCTTTTTGTACTTTGAAAGAAGTTTGCGAGAAGCGGCCTCCGTTTTGGATTTGAGTGAATCCCCGGGGTATGAAAGTGGAGCGGACGCTTCCAACAAAGTAAAAAAAAAAAAAAGGTGGTAGCGCTGAACGTTTGATGGCTGCTGGTGATGGAGCCCAGCTGCCTGCCACAGTAGCGGCCAGCCGGAGCGTGGACAAGGGGCTCGAGGAGGCGGCGGCCAGCGGGGCTCTGAACTTGTCGAACCGAAAGCTGAAGGAGTTCCCCCGGAGCGCCAGGAACTACGACTTGTCCGACATCACGCATGCAGGTCAGTCTGCTATTTTCACTCTCTTCCTCATTAACTAAACACAGCAGCCATAGCGAGCTAACAAGTTAGCCGTTACCAGGAGAAGCGCCTTTTGTTTTACCGCTACCTGCTTCTTTCTCGTGGCGGAAGAAGCTCATCCTTCCTCCGCCGACACGTTTCGCGAGACCCGCTCAGGTAGCTCCGCAGTCCGCTTGGGTCCCAGCGGCTGACACGGCTGTGCGCCTCGTAACTGATGGCTTAAGAATGACTTGAATTCACCTGGACTTTCGGTACGTGGGTACCAAAACAAGCGGTTCTGATATTCGTAAGGGTTTTCATAAGCGTTACCAAACTGAGGCGTTTCCGTTAGTGTGTGTGCACCAGACTTCTGGATCTCAAGAAGCCTTAAAGACTGTATGAAGCCCAGGTTTGCTTTATTAGGTGTTTCCTGCTGACCATCCAGCTTTTTAGGAGACGCATGACAGGCTTTTGTTGTCATGAAGTGGACTTAAAAGTCCAAAAGAAACCCGTCCGACACGTGAGTTCCTGTTCCTCAACTTCCAGGCGGCCGGAAGGTGTTCTCCGGGCGGCTGTAACCACCCCCCCCCCACCTCCACCCCCCCACGGCTGGGGGACCCGTAGAGCAACAACATGGCAGACTCAACGAACGTGTCACACAATGAATCCCAGGAAACCACCCGGGCCTCGCCATGTTGTCACAGGATCAGCGCATCCAGGCTGCTGAAATCTATCCGGCTTCGGGGCTTTAAAGCAGCACGCCCCCCCCCCCCTATCATTTTCTCCTTTCTGTGCTTTGGTAATTATGACCACCTGCTCGTAACAACCGAAGTCCGGGTCCTGTGGGATAAGAAGGCCGTGAACGCACACGGGCACCTGCCACTAGACTAGAGCAACCTAACTGAAGCTGGAGGATGTTGATGTTGTCAAAGTCCGGTGTCTACACTTTCCTCAGCTTGTGTGTGTGTGTGACTCAGCCTGTGAAGGTGGTTGTTTATTCTATTCTGGGGCGTTGTCTTACAAAATAACCTGGATGATGCAAAAGTGCAGTGGATGTGCTTGAGGTGCATTGTGGGAAGTTTAGTACTCCAGAACTTTGGAGCTGGATCCACTAGAGTTGGGTTGATTTTTAGCTCTTTTGCCCCGGTCCGATGTGCAAGTTTAAACCCGTTTGATCTTGTGCCAACTGGCTGAACGTTTGTCATTTTAACACAAACAGGAGAAACCTAAAGTTGTCTAAATCAACACCTCAACGCTAAATGTCATTCATTATAATAAGTCACACGAGAACGGGGTTAATCCAATGTCTTTGAAACTCAGGCACTGGTGTCTGACTAGCTATAGAGCGCAAGACGGCAATATTAAGAAATTATACATTTCAATGAACTTTTAGAACCTCTGTAAAAAGTACCCAATGATAATCATGTCAAGCCAAAATATTGTTATTGGACCACCTTTCACTGGACCTTGTGTTCTGGTAAGAATTTAAAGAAAGGAAAAGTCATGAATTATCATTGACATCATTGTAGTGCGTTCTTGTTTTCGATCATCCTTTCCTTCACTTGAACTAGGCGGCTGCTGACATTCACACTGCCTCATCGTGACTCACCCGCTATTCATTCCACTTTTGTCCAGGGCTGTGCTCCTCTAGAGGCTCAAAAGGTTGTCTTTGTGGTAATGTCGGGAGCGTGAGTAATGAGATACTCTCAGTTTAGGGGTTTTTATGTGTAGAATCTGATACGTTTATAGCGTACATAATATTTCTGTGTGTGTGTGTGTGTGTGAATGATGCAGTGCTGCCCTCTGTGTAAACCAGACGCTTCAATGGAGCTCCACATAGGCCAAACAGTGTCTGATCTATTGCTTGGCTACCCCAGGTGTATTTCATCCAGACTCTTAGCCAGGAGCAGGCCAGGTAGTGGGACAGCCCCAGGTCCAGTTCAATAGATGTCACCCCCAAAAGACCCATTTGACAAAAAGCTTTTTGTGTCCAAACTGGTTTTAATAATGTTTACTGACCTAGTGTAAATATGCCATACAAATTGTTGATGTTGCGAGCCCTCAGATCATGACTTCATAAGTCACATGTCCTTAGAAGAAGGAAGTGTAAACAGGATGCCCTGCGTATGTGAACAGTTATTTTCATATCAAAGTAGAAGACCACCTTTTCACTTCAAAACAGAAGAAGCATGGATTTTATTTTTCTGCCTTTTAGGGAAAATGAATTGGTGCTTTGTGAACACTACTCCTGAGGACAATCTATCTATAGCTACTAAATATTGTCCGTCCAGCTCTCTCCTGTTCATGCTGCCTTCTCAGGGGTTTGCTGATGATGATAGTGGCACTTTGTCTGCATCATCTATTTTCAGGCAGGATAATTAAAACATTGAACTGCAGCAATCTCTGACGGAAATGTAATGATTGCAATTTGAATTTAATATATGATTAATTGGAGAGCCGCTGCAAAAAATCACGGTCAATTAGGTAGAAGTACAACCAGTCAGCCCAGAGCCCACTTCAGATTGTAACTAGTCAAATAGGCCAATAATTAGGACAAACAAACTAGAAATGGACTGCTGTTCGTTTTACCAAGCATTTACAGGATAAAACAAGGCTGGGACGAGCAGTGTTTATGATAACATCAGCCCCCCTTCTTCTTCTTCTTCTTCTTCTTCACTGGAGCAGCTTCCCTCAGGAAGGTCAAAGGTACACACACACACACACACAAAGAAGGAGCTCTTGGCTCGCCTCCCCCAGTGTTTCCCTGTAGCTCAGAGCGGTCGAGGGAAACAAAGCCCAGCTATTCTCTGTGGTGTACACCTTGTGGACTCAATAGTGAATACACACAGCTAACCCTTAGGCCATTGCTTTAATGATAAGGTTTACCCAGGTATGGGTTTTGAAACCATGATATTTGTGCTGCTGGATTAAAGAAAATATTCTGCATCTTTAGACATGATCACTTTCCATCCAAAAATGTGGGTTTAGGTCAACACCGGGACTTAAACACATAATTGTATCTTGATGGGCTGTGATGCCGGTAGTTGTCTGAGCTTTGTTCTTTTCTCTGTAGAAAACGATGAGTCTGCAGTGGTAATGATGAAAGGTTTAATGTGGCGTTTGGGAGGATCATCAAGTGATGCCCGACATGCGTTGGAACAATTGTTAAGGCCTCTGTACGCTTCAAAGGAAGTCCTGTCAGCACCTGAAACCAGTGATCCAACAGCTGGATTAGAGCAGAGGATGTCTCAATCCATTTCTCTGACTTTCTGTAACAACCTAACAGCTACCCCCACATGAGCAGTGATTGGTCAGGTATGTGGAAATAGGAAGTAGGTTGGGTTTGAACGCCTGTTTTATCACCCCCCCAAAGCGGCTACTGTCAATTTTCTAACCCAAAGGGTGAGGTAGTGAAGTATACAGCACACAAAATAACCCCAAAAAGAATGCAGCCAGCAGTCTTTGTTAATGAAACATAAACTAGCAGCAGAGAGGGATGCAAGCAGAGACTCATCAAGCTGAAGGGCTAGAAAGGAAGGATCCAAGACCATCTCCAGACGGTCTCCTATATGCATTCAAATTGCTTCTCATTTTAATAATACATGGCTCTAAATGGGCTGTGCACATCCCTGTTAGTAATAAGCTGTATATAAAGCTCTTACTTAAAGAATGACCGTTGGAAACAAACAGCAGCTCTTGAGAGTGTAGCTTTGTCACAGAAGAAATGGAAATGCTTTTGCACGGGTACAAAGTTAATACATTCGGTTTTCGGTCTCCTATGACTTATGGGGATGTGAGATACAAGAGCTTTTTGTTGAGAGCAGGAGTTGAAGACACACAAACACACACACACACACACACACACAGTTCATACCGCAAGTGAGAAGGGCAGCTGCTGACTGAGAAATAATGAATGAGGAAAGGACATGTGTTTGTAAGGGATATTTCCATACAATGTTCCTGTTTCTAGTGTTTGCCTTTATTTCTCAGAGTAAATATTAAAAAAGCTTAATTATTTTCCATCATGTTACATAAAAAAAAGAATCCTTTTCTTAAATTCAAGTGACGTGATTAAGTGTTATTTAGCTCTTAGTGTTGTTAAGGTTGAGTCGGTTGGAGGTGATGACGGTAACTGTTAGTTATTCAGACTAAAACCCCCAAATGCTTCCCTGCTGCTTAGCAGGCCTAAATGTGAAGAAAGGTCAGGCTTTAGCTAACGACTGCTTCAGCCGAGTCTCCCTGGATGTCTGGTACGAGTATAGTACAAGAAGTAGCTCTGAAAATGGAGCTCTCTGTCCCTGTGAAGGACAACAGCTGTCCTGAGCTGAAGCTATGGAGTCCTGGCACTGTTTTGGCTGAAATTGTTGATGCCGTTTTGATAGTAAATTAGCCCCCAAAAATAGTCTATCTCACTCATTGGCTCTTCATCGAGGCCTCTGATAAGAAGTTAGCATGGCTTTTGAGCCATGCTAACTTCTTTCTTACTTAACTTCCTGGTATCTGGGTGTCAGTCCACCCTGTTGGGACTGAAATATCTGGGCGAAATAGATTTGTTCCTGATATCGGTGGTCTCCACATTATGAAACCTCATGACTGTAGGCATCTCCTCACTTTTCACCTCTTGAACTACCATGAGGTCTTAGAGGGTCTTTGATAACTATTGCATTGATATGCCTGACACAGTCATGTGCATCACAGGAGGAATCCTTATAACTTGATTCTCCTGACTTTTCATGCGATAATCAGGTCACAGATGTTTTTGTTAATACTTGGTAAATGAATGAATGAAATGAATTCCCCCAGAGCTTCGGCTCTACTTAGTGGGGTACAGCTTGACCCCTATAGCTGGGACGTGCATGTAGTAAACGTCACACACGTGAACAAGATTGTGATGAGGGTAGACATCATAGCTGCTGAGTATGGACACGTCAACGTGAGCTTGTTAGCATGCCAGCATGTCTTACATGACTGCTTTGTGTGTAGAAGCAGAGTTGGCTTGTTACATACTATATATGAACAACCAGTAGTTGTACAGCAGCAAAATACTGCAACGTTCAAACCAGGTTCCTGCTCAAAGTGACAATTGTCCTGCCGCCTCTAGATAGCAATGTGCCGCACCTCGCCTCCTTTTGAGACCAAACACCAAGAGACCTCCTGCTCACCAGTGTGTTTGAAGGAATCATATCTTCATCTTATCTAAACTCCACAAATAGCGTTTACAGTCATACCAACCTGAAAACAGTGTCAACCTGTGCAGTAGTCAGATCACAGTCCAGTGGTGCAGCAGTCTTACTCTGCTGCTGTGTGTGGGACACATTCCAGCACTCAGTCATAGTTCTAGAAGCTAGAAGCTGTGATAAAACATGGGAAACTCAAAGGTTTCTAAAGTGAAGTGTGATGACATATATGACCCCCCGTTTAAACAAATGACCTGCTTTTAAGTCTGTCTTTAAAAAGGCCTTTGAAAATGGTGACGGTGCTAGAAACTATCCAACTACTGTCCGTCACTGTCAGGTTCTGTCGGTTAATGCTCGGGTGGAACCAGCCTGCAGTTGGAGTTCAACATATGGCTGTTGGCTTCTCTCTCTTGTTTACATCTGTTGTGTGTCATTAAATGAGACTGTGGTGTGTGCATGTTGCTGCAGTGTGTTAGTGTGTGTTCAATTTCCTCTGTGCTGCGGATGTGGGCTGCCTGCTCTCAGCCTTCACTTCTGCTTTGTCTGCCTTTTTCTCTCAGTACTTTCTGATTGCTCCACACTTTGTGTCAGCCAACATGTTTCCGTCCAATTCTGTCAAGTTAATAGCTGTCATTTGATCAACTATTGAGCACAAGACAAGTTGTTGGGGTCAGCTACTGAATGCCATGGCTTCTTTTTATAGTCTTGTAACGTGGCCAGAAGTCACTTGTTCATTGATATAAATGAGGTTGCTGTGCTTTTCTTCACAGCATGTTTAGTTTCTCTCTCCCTCTCAGAGCACAGCAGCTGGTGGGGAGGGGGAATCCCTCCTCAGTCCCCGCTGAGGTAACCAGAGAAAAGGCAGAGACAGGCTGTAGGACAAACACTACCAGTCTGCCATCAAACATGCAGCAGCCATACATAGCCTGCTCTGGAGCCTGGGTGTGTTGCGGCTATGGCCCACTGACTGCTCCATGGTTGCATAGCAGCTGTTTCTGGTGAACCGTGAGCTGGGTTGTATGTTGTCGGGCATCTAGAGGTGAGCAGAACTCTGGTTGGTGGGAACGCATCAGCTGGCTCAGAGCAGGAAGTCTCTGCATGATGACGAGTTTACATCATCATACATTGAAAATGCTCCTCGCGTATCTGTGATGACAGGCCGATACTCAACCAAGCAAAAGAGAAGAGCCACAGATCGACTAAAGCGATTGGGACTAAGAACTTTAAACTTCACACATCTAGAATCCATCTGTAGAGCTGTGACGGCGTTCTGAGCTCTTGAAGTTCTTACATGTACTGGTGGGAACTTGCATGAGTTGCATCATATCCAACATTTCGGAGAGTGATTGCCTTCACATGCTGACCTCTGAATAGGGAAGCTTTGGGTAGTTGTTCTTTGATTGGAACTGCATGAAGTTTTGAAGTGTTTTCCTTCATGGACAAACTTGTCAATTTTATTTCCATCCATTTTCTCACTAGCTTGTTGGGTTCAGGGTTGTCGCGTAAAAACAACCACATTGAAAGTATGACTGAAACTATCTGACTCATGTCTTAAACAGTAACATATTTAGTTCTGTCTGTAAAATGGAACAAAATATTTGATAGTTTTGATTTACAGAATATTTTTTTGCATTTAATAAAATTTGAAATAGTGAATCAAGTATCCAAATTGTCCTCCATTCATTTTTTTGATTGACTAATCAACACGGCTTCATTGAATAGTAAATACGCCCAGCTAATAAATGCTTTGGTATGAAGATATAGAACCATAGTTGCATTCGCTGACTGTGCCTGTTGTGATACAAGCTATCTGCTTTTGTGTCTCTGTTACTAGCAAGGGAAGCTCTGGACATTTAATGCCAGGCCGAGGTATGAGGGAGTTCAGTACTGTTTTAAACTTTTGACGTGCCATAGAGGGACAAGATGATGGGACGGATGGGTCTGAAACTAGGACACGGTCGGATGGAAGGGACTTCACGTCCGTTTCTTCCTTTATCTGGCCGAGCTACATTGTGCTCCAGGCTGAGCAGCCACGGTTAGATTTCCTCCCATTCCTCTTGGCTCTGTGTTTGACCCGCAACACAATGCAACACTAAGAGTGTGTGTGTAAATAATCTCATGGTGTGGAGTGGACAGCCTGGTGAATAATGGAAGCTCAGGCTCTGTCTGACTTACGTAACCCGGCAGTTCCATTAAGTCCCTTCGTGCTTGGTGTCCAGATGGCCTAATCAGAGAGGAAGAGGGAGCCTGATAGAGGAGGCATGAGGCCTTGAAGGGGTTCAGATGGCCAGTGACTACGTATACTTAGTTACTCTGGAGCTCTCATTGTATTCACTGAAACGGTGCAGTAATCTAATCTGCTCCTCTCAGCGGATGGAGATTGCTGCAGTAGAATAAGTCCACACAATCCTTTTCATGACCGATATTGAACAAAATGTAGTGTAACGGAGCCGCAGTGAGTAGGGAGCAGACTTGTGGGGGCTGATGACCAGAGATTAACCCATTGTGGTAGTCTGACAAAAATGGGTCAAATAAGCGTTGAATGCACGTCCATTATCCTACAGTGTGTCCGTAAACTTAAAGCATCTGTGGTGGGAAGATTTTCTCTAAACTAAGTCATCTTTGTTTATACCTAAAGCTTATGTAATATATTTTATTACGGGAGCTTACTGGATATTCAAGAATACCAAATTTACTGTAACTAATTTCACTTAATCTGTCACCTTTACCTCTGTTGCGCTCAGTCAGAGAGGTTTATTATTTCTAAAGCTATAATTCTAAAGGACTATGTGTTCCTTGCTGTTATCTTACATTTATATTTGAACCTATTCTTTTATATTTTAGGCCCAACAACCATAACTGTCCAGTTTGTGCCTTGCCGGGCATCACCGTCCGACATCAGCATCAAGAGTTCTGGGTTTGGTTCACCTTTTGCATCAACTAATCAAGTTTTGAATACAAGAGCTACAGCATTCTGTAGGAGGTAAAGAAGAGAGAAGGTGGCGGGGGGGTGGGGGGGGCGTGAGAGATGCAAAGGGAGAGGTGGGGGGAGCGGGCGGGGGCGTGCAGGCCGGCAGGCAAGCAAATGAATCAGGGCTGACTGGATTAGCCCCGTCCGACTCATCAGGAAAGGAGTTACTCCCTATCGTCTGTTGAGGAAAGGAATCTGCATCTTGACTCATTTGGCTTGCTGTTACACAGACTTCTACCCAACATGATATCTGGACAAAACCTAGCAACGAGAAGACATGCCTACAGTTCCAAAAACGATAGTGCTTTCACTAAGCCCACAGTCAGCCGGTCTTTGACACGGTGAGCTGAGCACACAGACCCGGAGGGGGCATCTGACGACCCTCCCTAACGAGCCCTAAACCACTTTGTTCACATGCTGTGTCCTGTTATCTGAGTCACTGACTCAGCAGCTGTCTGTCCGCAAAGAGCTGAGAAGACACTGTCCAACTATACTATACTGGGGCATTTGAACGTAACATTGAAATGACATGTTGAGCTATTGAAAAGAGAATATTTTCACCTTTTTAACAGAGCTTTAACAATAGTCCCCTGATTCATGTCTTTTATTTATGGCTGTTCTTCAGTGTGAGCCAGCAGAGATCTTAAGGTGCTGCATGGCTGTGGTCATTATGTTTAAAACTCACCTTAAAAGTGTACACTCTGTCATAGTATCCACAGATGCATCTACATCTCAGTCTTGTGTTCTCTCACACACACACGTACCATGAGAGATCCCGTCTGTCGTTGTGCTTGTCAACTCTCTGTAACTAACGCTGTAACAGGAACCACCACCGCATCCTGTCTTACCGCACTAACACAGTAGTGTTGTCATTGGCAACATTGCAAAATAAGGCCCAACAGCATCAGAGGGCATGGCCGCTCCAGACCTGCTCCCCCATTTGAAACAAAGCGGTGATGGTGATGTTAAGGTGTGGCTGTCGGCTACTCCATCAGCTGTTTGTCGCTCACTGGCCAACGCGCTGCAACTGGCCGGAGTTAGCTAGTTAGCTAGTTAGCTAGTTAGCTTGTTAGCTAGTTGGCGTTTTAGCTGTTTGTGGCTGCTAGCGTTGCCACCAGAGGCAATACCAGCATAGTACGTGAATCTTGTACCGTTTAAACCAATATACCACCCAGTCCTAACGTGAGGTGATGAGGATGGAGTCCTTCCTTCTGATATAGACTTCTCATTGATCAGCTACTTTTCACATGTTATGTGAATAATACTTTCAAATCTACACCACATATTTGACCGACAAAATCCATTTTCCTAACCTTTAATTTGATATGAAAGCGTATCCATTAGAGGAGATCATCCCTTCAATGACAAAATTCCAACATTCCTATGATCTCTTGTAATCTAATCCAAAACCTCTCTACAGTACACTACCTATGGAGCTCCACACATAATACTTAATGACATCACACATTTGAGTTAGCACACTAGTGTTTGGATTTGTTTGTGTTTACTAAAATGTTTTGACTGTCAAGAAATAATGGATTTCGACAAATAGGGGAAATTTTTGTAAATCTCACACTCTCCTTACAGCTACACTGCTCAATATTTTATACTCGCAATGGATGAAATGACTATGTATAATGTTAATGTGATTGCTGGATGCAAAAAACGTTACCCTAACCCCTTTATAGCAGTCACTAATGGATCAACAGGGCGTAAACAGGGATTAAGATCCGCGTTTATAATGTGTATAGGAGGAGTCAACATGAATAGATGAGCCATCCGTATCGGGTGGATGTTATGTGGCCGAAGGCCCCCCCAGAGTGCTCTCCTTTTGACTCCGCAGAGACGGGTCTTTCTCTCAGCCCCGTGGAGTAAAGCCAGAGAAGAGCTTTCCTTTTTGTTGAGTCATTTCTCCCTTTTGTCATCTTGGCATCGTCATGGTCGGCCTCTTTGTTTTTGTTCACCCTCTGTGGCTCCTACTGGAATCCTTTGTCCATGCCTTGCTGCTTTTATCTTTTACTCATCCCCCTCCACCCGTGCCTCTGCACCTTCTTTTTTCTTTCTTCTGAACCTCCCTGTCGTTCTTCAGAACGTGATAGGAGTAGAGTGTCATTTTGTACACACAGGGAGGCCCAGGGTCGCACTGAGGTCTGAGTGAAACATGAAATATGAGGTTGTTAGTACTTCATCAATACCATGCAGTTTGTGAGGATAGACGATGATGATGATGGACTATGAACTCTGATAAACACCAATCCCAACACTTTCAAATATACTTATGAATCCATAAAATTTGAAGCTACAATTGTGAACCAACCAACATTTGTTTCTTTTGTCCTTCATGGAAAAATACCCACTGTTAGCACTTTAGTAATGTTCCTCAGAGGTGAGTCCCGTCCCTAGAGCAGGTGAGGCATCGAGAAACCTGATATCCTCTTGATTCTCTTGGCATTTCTTGTATCAGTGGGAAAACCCACAAATCGCTCCTATTCTGGTCTTTAAGTTGAGTTAAACGTGTTGATGAAGCTCTGGGTAGTAGACTGAAACAAAGAAGGCGAGCTGGAGCTCCTCCGGCCCCCTCTCCCTCTCTGAGGATTAATGTTTCATCTCTAGCTGTTGCCAACCATCACCACAACCAGGCCGGCTGAATAATGGCAAAACGGAGATTGACTTGAGGACAGAAGTGAATCAAACATATCGTGTTACTTCAGTGTCCTAGCTATTGTTTTGAATCCAAAGTGCATATCTTCTCATGATAATTATCTCTTTATTTTTATTCTGTGTGCTGAACCTTTGTGGCTACATATATTTATTTAATTTCTGTTTTGGTCAGGTTATTGCTGTGTAACTTTCCTTCTTGTTGGACTGGTAACTGACCGCTTAAGCTTGATGGGGTCATTCTAAAAGCATGCGGATTCTTTTGAGGTTGATAGAAGTAATCCAGATATTCTGTTTGTTTCACAGTGACACAGATTTGTGAACACAGCCTAATCACTAGCATGTCTCGATTCCCCCGCCTTGTGTCAGTGATGCAATATATGTCTGTTGATGCATTGAACCACACCCATGGAAACGACTGGTTGAGCAGTTACACATCTGTACGGGCCTTCAGAGACACCTGGAGCTTCTCGTGCCACAGTCTTGTGACATTATAGAGTAATGTTATTTGCAAACCAATGAATCTGTTCATTGTCCCTCCTGCACACAGCAGTCTTTGCAGGAGCTCTATAGACAACCGTAAGCACAGAAAACCCAATAGGAAATAAGACCTCTGCTTCAGTTTCGGTCTAAATCAGTTCAAATGAAAGACTACGTGCACACACTTGTGAAACTATTCAAGTGTAGTCACGGGTGGAAAAACGAAGCGAGACTGTGCAGCAGCAGACTATAGACCTGTCTTATTATGCCAGGTTGTTGAGGCCCCAGCTTATGCAACACCATCTGGAATATGACACTGCTGTTGTATTTCCTCTTTTGTATTTTCCAACGTGTTTGAATGAGGTGTTCAGAGACTTTGCTTTCAGGTCAGCAGTGACGTAGGTGGCCGAGGTGGATCCTCCTCCATCACATGTTGACCTGTAATTAGACGCAGTGTTGCGCTCTGACAGGCCAATCCTGCTCGCTCTGCTGATCCTCTGAAATCCTGCAACACTTTTCTAAGCTGGATGAGCTGCTCTTAGTGATAGCTCATACGCCTTCACTTTGTTTCTGCTAATCTTCAGGAGGGTTGCACAGTTGATGCCAGCATTGTCACAAATAGTGAAATGGAGATCACCTAACTCCTGTTGCTGTGTGTCAAGTGATTGTAGAATAAAAGCACCGGTGTCTGGGAAGTCCAGTGTAAAGAAAAATAGAACACTTCAAACCACTAAGAGAAAAGATCATTGAAAAGTATAAGGCAGGAGATGGCTACGAAATAATTTCCAACTTCTTGGACATTCCACAGAATTCAGTTAAATGCATCATTAAGAAATGGAAGGATTATGGCCTTTGATTAGACCTGGACCGTCCGCATGAGCCTTACGCGTCCCCCTACCCCCTGGAAAGGTGTGCAATTATTTTAAAAAGAATAAAAAGTAATTCTGTTTGAAGCCAGAAAAAACATATAGTCCAATATGGATTGTCACTGCTATAATGTGAGTTGTGACCTGTGACAGCTGGATGTAGGAAGCCAGCCGGTGTGAGTCAGCTATCTCATGGCAGGCCAGTGTCCATTCAGCAGCCCATGCTTCTCCAATGATGCTTGGAGGTGGGGGGTCAAGCTGTTGCATCCTGGGTAAAAAAAAGAAGAAGAGAAAGACAGGCGAGATGGGCTGTTTCACTTTTTTTGCTGAAGGAAGTGTATCGTTAGTCCACCAATTCTGTTAGGCATGCGTTATGGTTAAGATAAGAGCTGGAATATGTTACGTGGAGTTAATGACTGGAGACATTTCATAGTGCTCAAAATAATACTATTACAAATGTGTGTGCACTTTTTGTGCAGCAGTAGTTTCAGAGCAGAAATAAATTCCATCTGAACCATCAAACTGGAGCTCTTCAATATCTGTAAAGAAAATAACATCTCCTTCCCCCAGAGCAGTGACACACACATGCGCACACATTACTACTTCCACCCACATCTTTTGTTCAGACAGCTCCCCTCCAGCTATGGGACAGTGGAGGTGGAGGGAGATCAGGCTTTGGAGCTACAGTAAAGTATCCATCTGCTCACATTCACTGCACACACAGAACCACACAGCAATGTCGACGACCCTCCCCCCGACCTGCGGACCCTCACCCCCCCCCCCCCCCCCCCCCCCACCCTGCCGACCCCATTTTTTCAGTGCATTTTTAGCTGTCTTTCTGCTGCTGCATCCCTATCTCTTCCTCTACCTCACTCTCTGCCTTTTTGTTGCACTTGTCCACTTGTAACCTGAGCCTCTCTGGGAATTGTATGTCAAGTCCTCATGTTGGTTTTCACTTTCGTTTGGTTTTTTTTTTTTTTTCCCTGGTTCGGGAACCACTGCTGTAAACCAACCAATAGTTATAGTGGCTATAAGGTGGATGAAGAAAAACTGAAGTACTCTCTGCTAATGCTAATCTTGTAAAGAGATCATGACCAGTATTTTTTGTTTAAAGTCTTCTGTAAATCCAGGGTAGCTGTTAATGCTATTGCTGACTCAACTCTATTTTTTTAATTATGTCTGATCAGTGCCTGTTGCCTGTCCTCATCAGCTCATCAAACTCTATTATAAATGAGTAAGTCATAGAAATATTTTTTTGTAAATGAGTTATCTTAATTAAGGTTTCCAAAATAGAAGACCCTATATACTCTTTACAACAAAGAGGGGAAGGGCCTCCTCCTCCAGTCCTGCCGCTTCCAACAGCAATCAATAAAGAGCCGTTGTGCTGTTTGCCACTGACAGAGCACCGTCTAATGCTGGCTGTGCTAATGGGGCTGTTCAGACCATCTATAAATGCTTGATTGTGTCTTCTGCCCCCATTCTCACTGTTCCACACGCAGCGTGAAGTACAGTTTGAGCGGTACGGTGGGTCTGTTGATGAGTCAATACTACTGAGCAGGCTCAGCTCTTCTGTCATTAGGATAGGGGGAGGTTAAGGACGAGGAAGGTGGGGCATTTTTTAGGGAGAGGAGAAGATGCTGGGAGATAATATTTAATAGCATTAAAATCCCTGTAAAATATCTCTTTGTATTTCTTTATCTTAAGCAAAGCAAATGTTTCTCAGAGTGGAAGAGAAAATAAGAATTCTGTGAAATTGTGCTTAATTCCATTGCTCAAAAAGAATATTGCCCATTATTTAACCGTTGACGGAGAAGGAAAACATGTAATGAGACCATGGTGAATGTTTACATTTTCCGCATGGCTCAAAGTAGGGCTAATGTTTGGTCCTTTTGTGTCTCTCAGATCTGTCTAAGAACCGCCTGTGTGAGCTGCCGGAGGAGCTTTGTCAGTTCATCTCTCTGGAGACGCTGAGCCTTTACCACAATGGGATGCGTTCACTGTCGTCCAGCCTGGGCAACCTCCAGGCCCTCACCTACCTCAACCTCAGGTAACGCAACACGTATATTCTCCCATTCCATCGTAGTTTGTCCAGTTACGGTCCTTACAGGGTAGAAGGGCCCGGACACACCCTAAATCAGGTCTTCTCTGTTTGTGGACCACTGCTGCTTTAGCTGATAATTTAGTTGTAAGATAATCAGCAATTACATCAGCAAAGTGCAGTCGGCATTATGCAAGTTATAAATAAGCAGTACTAAAATATAATGTGAATCCACAATAACTAAAATGAAAATGATACTGACAGAACTATTATAACAGTTATCGCACAGTGTTTATATTGCACAGGTTTGAGGTGCTTTCTGGTCTACTGAGAGCAGAGCTGTTGTGCAGCCTGACAGTAGCAGGAAGGAAGGATCTGCGTTACTTCTCCTTCACATACAGAGAAGCCAGGGTATCCTGCATGGAAGGGAGGTGTTGTCCATCAGGGATGTCTCCCGTCTGCCACCACCTCCTGTATCCAGGGGACCCCCCAGCACACTGCTGGCCTTCTGAATGAGTTTGTTGAGTCTCTTTCTGTCAACAGTAGATATGCTGTTGTATCAGAAGACCACTCCATAAAAGATGGCTGATGCCACCACACAGTTTAACCAGAAGGCTTGACTGTAGAAAATTAAAAGAAAATATTTTAATAAACTGGGATTACCCTTTAAAAGTTGCACTTGAATGCACTGCCAAAATCACCAGGTGCCCAGAATGGCTCTGAACTTCAGTGTTTGTTTATGGTGGAAATCCTGTCCAAGTGCTCTTACAACAACAGAATGCAATTATTTCACTGTTGCTAGGAGACCAGAGATGTCCTCCTGGTGGCTGGTAATACAGGCAGCAATAGTCTAAGCTTAAAGCAAATATACTGCACAGTAAAAAAAAGAACAAAGACTATATGAAGCTGCTTTGTCTTTATAGGCTAGCTCTGTGAGAAAATGTCAAACAATTCACTTTAGTTGAGAGTTTAAACAGCAATGAACAAGTAATTGGATCAGGCCCAGATGGATGAATAATATCACTTTGTGCTCTTGTCTCCACAGTCGTAATCTTCTGTCTGGTTTGCCCCCGTCGGTGTTCCAGCTTCCCCTCCTGCGAGTTCTCGTAGTCAGCAACAACAAGCTGTGTTCCCTGCCGGCCTCCATATTCTCCCTCACACACCTCCGACAGCTGGTATGATGTGTAAATGTACATCCAAAGACACACACAATAATATGTGTCTCTCCAATACACTATATCTTTCTGTGTATAGAACTCCATCAGCAGCAACATCAAGAGGCCTCTAGGTCGTGGTGTGATGAACTGATACCGTGCCGTCATTGGTGTGTGTGTGATCGCTGTGTTCTTTTTGCCCCTCAGGATCTAAGCTGTAACGAGCTGCAGTGTTTGCCAGCAGAGCTCGGCCAGCTAGAATGTCTCAGGGACCTAAACCTGAGGAGGAACAAGCTCACCACTTTGCCTGAAGGTAGAGACACACTCAACCATCCTCTGACCTCAAATCTGCTCTGCTCTAGTTATCTGTTGGAAGCCCCCTGTGTGACTACCTCAGCTCATGCTGCTCTTCTATCTATGAATCTATAACAATAGAATCAAGGACACATTAACACCACAATGTAATTGCACTCTGTACATGAGGATTTTCATATAAAATGGTTACAGTTACAGTGCATTCGGAAAGTATTCACAGCGCTTCACTTTTGTTATGTTATGGCCTTATTCCAAAATGGATTGAATTCTTTTTTTTCCTCAACCTCTACAAACACCACATAATGCAAAGTGAAAAAAATTGACATCTTTTGCAAATCTATTGAAAATAAAGAACCAAAATATAACATGTATTCACAGCCTTTGCCACAACACTCAAAATTGAGCTCAGCTGCATCCTGTTTCCACTAATCATGCTTGATGTTTCTGCAGCTTAATAGGGGTCCACCTTGCTATATTCAGTTGATTGACATGATTTAGAAAGGCCTAAACCTGTCTGTATCAGGTCCCACAGTTGACAGTGCCAATTGTCAGAACAGATCAAGCCATTAAGTCCACAGAATTGTCTGTAGACCTCCGTACATGAAAATAAATCTGCGGCATTGAAGGTCCAAATGAGCACAGTGGCCTCCATCATCCTGAAATGGAAGAAGTGTGGAACCACTAGGACTCTTCCTGGTTGACCGCCCAGCCAAACTCTGTCATTGGGGGAGAAGGGCCTTAGTCAGGGAGGTGTATGGAAGTAAATCTGTGTCATCGGGTATTGAAAGAAAAAGGTGATTGAATTTCTAGCACTGAATATTTATGCATTGAAATGATGTATCAGCCGCAAAAAATTCGGCCGCAAAAACACCAACATCCGGGACGCTAAGGAAGAGCAATCGATTCTAGATTCAAGCCCCGTTATTATTGGACATGGCTACAATCCGGTCACCATGCTGCAGACAAGCCGAAGGTGTATTGGGTCCACGCTCCTGATCTAGAATCGAACTGAGAACTGAGGCGTCGGTTTGTCTTCCAAAAAGGGACAGCGATCTGAAGCACACATCCGAGACCACAAAGGAATGGCTTTGGGACAACTGTGAATGTCCTTGAGTGGCCCACAGAGCCCGATTGAACATCTCTGGTCAGATCAGAAAATGGCTGTGCACCAACATGGAGCTTGAGAGGTTTTGCAAAGAAAAATGGGAGAAACGGCCCACAAATTAGGTGTCCTAAACTTGTCTTACTCGAGACTTACCCAATGGGCTAGAATTGCTACCAAAGGTGCTTCAACATCGTATTGAGCCAAAGCTGTGAAAACGTATGTACATGTTGTATTTTCGTCCGTTAGAAAAAGGAAAACAAAGTTTGAAAATGAATGTGATCAATTTTCTTTGTCATTATATGGCGTGTTGTGTGCAGAATTTGGAAGAAAAAAAAAAAAGTTAATCCATTTTGGAATGAGACTGTAACAAAACAATGTGGAAAAAATGAAGCACTGTGAGTACTCTGGACGCACTATGTATTGTTTAAATGTATTGAACTTCTTCTGACTTACGAATTGTTGTTACACCTTTTGAAGCTCATAAGGAGGAAATGTAAATGACATTTCAAATATTGAATAGAAGTGGAAAAAACAATTACTGGAAGTTGAAATATCCCCCCTCTTGTTTGCAACGTATACTAACAATGCAGAATTTAAGTTGTATGAAGAAGGGAGATTGGATCAAAATAAAGTATGTTTGGTAAATCACAAGAATGCACAATGAGTGTGAGGAATTGACTGTAAACACAACTTGTATAGGCCCCTTTGAGGGGAGCAGTGTGTACGATGTAGTGTCCTTCAGCAGAAAAGCCTTCGTGCAACACAGAAAGCTCAACGTCGCTCTCTAAAGCCAGTGAACAGTTGGTCCTTTCTGGGCTACTGTAGAACCATGGCGGACTATGTAGATCTAAAGGGCTCATACAAAACAGAAACTACTAAATCTCCTTCATCTTACACACAGCTCTGTAAATTGTTATCACAGGAATAGGATGAACAGTAAAGTGTCATTATATTTTAAGCTTTTAGGTATGTGTAAAATAAATGAAGATTTTGTTACGTGAGATTAAAACGACGCTGACCCTTTCTCTTTGCACCACCCAGAAATATCCGAGCTCCCCCTCGTCCGGCTCGATGTTTCCTGTAACCGCGTTTCCCACGTGCCCCTGTGCTACCGCCACCTGCGCCACCTCCAGAGCCTCCTGCTGGACAACAACCCGCTGCAAATGCCGCCTGCGCAGATCTGCTCCAAGGGCAAATACCACATCTTCAAGTACCTCAACATGGAGGCCTGCAAAAGGAGTCAGGAGGAGCTGGAGAGGCACCTGAGGCCCACTGGATTCAAAAACTGGTGAGGAGGGCTCCTCCATGAGATACTTGAAATGCTGTGCAGATGGAAACTTTACACAGATTAAGAAATGGACAAACAATGTATTGATCAGAAGTTTTGGATGGGTTAATGGGTGTACGTTTGTTTCCAAAGTGGCTTCTGTATTATACCATATTGTGGTTATGGGTATACAGTAAAACGGGTTGCTAACTACAATGTTAAAATAGAGGGACGGGACAATGATAGCAACATGTTGCTTTGCAGACATACATTTAAGTGACACACAAGTACTGTTTACTGGTAGCGCTAACTCCTGCAGCTTGCCTTTTAAAGGATAATGGAGTAGTGGTAATAACTATGTTTTGCTACCATAACATGCACTTGGGTCTGGCAAAATAGGAACACATTTTCCATGAAGTGAGAGGTTAATGGTGGAATATACAGCAAATGAAGAGAGAAGATGAGACAAGTGAAAGGGTTAACCATTGGGAAGCAGGTTTTATCAAACATTGACACACTTGAATAGACTCATTTTAGCTGCCTAGTGAGCCATTTCCATGTAATAGACAGGACCAAGGACAGAGATAAGGTTTGACAGAAGAGCTCTGATTGATCTGGAGAAGAAAACCCCATTTACTAACCATTTAACAGTCTGCCAACAACACTGCAATGTGTGTGTGTGTGTGTGTGTTACTTATCTTATGTGTGCCCTATATGTTTCCCTGCAGTCTGTCAGACCACGAGCTGTTCACAGGTCAGTTTGGAGGGCTGGATTCTGGCTTCAACAGTGTGGACAGCGGCAGCAAGCGGTGGTCTGGGAATGAGGTAAAACTTCTGAAATGAGTGTCCTCAGGCTTCACGTTAAATGTCCACCCAACACGTGTGTGTAGGTGTACTATTGTTGCATTTAAATCTGATGATGCTGGTGGACAGATTGAGACGTGTATCCCACCAGTGAAAAAAGCATCCTATACAAAAAACCTGTGGTAGTGGTAACAACCTAGTTCCGATCAATGCCTTCATCTCTCCGTGTGTCCAGTCAGCAGACGACTTCTCAGAGCGCTCCCTTCGCATGGCTGAGGTCGGCAGAGACCAGAGGAACCTGGAGGAGGAGGAGGAGGAGGAGGATGGAGAGGATGAGTCTCCTGTGGAGGCTAATAAAGGTGAGCTAGGAATGTAATGAATGTATTGTTCTATAACAAATGTATGTGTCTGAAGTCGCTTTTTTTTCTCCCTTTTTTCCCTTTTCGCAAAGTTCACGATTGTTCTGCACTCTTTGCAGTGAATGGGGATACGTGCCACGTGGACTTCATTCACAACAGTGCGACAAGAAAAGAGGAGGAGGACGTCAGGATGGATCCAGCACCTCTTCTGGTACCAGTCTTTCTAGGACTTGTCAGATCTTAGATCTTCATGGCTCAACATTCACTCAGAAATAGGTTATTGATTGTGTCATTGATTTGTAGGAGCAGAAAGAGAGGTCCTCCTCATCCCAAACCCAGGAGACCTCAATAGGCAGGTAGGTTGGGTCTAACCTGCTGTAATATATACCCTTTCTACGCCACTCTTTATTGTTAGTTAGTTTAAAAAAGGAATAATAGTTTGACGTAAAAACTGAAATAAATAAAACTGGAATATTTGTTTGTTGTATGAACTGGAATATTAAAGTAACATCCAGAATGGACGTTTGATGAAATTAATTGACTAATAAAATAGTTTATTGTGCAGATTATTAGAACAGTTTAAAGCCAAAGACATACCTTTGGATTAAACCACCAAACAGTAACATTGGTATAATGAATTGGTTAATCTGTGAGTCCGCTTTGTGCCACATGTGTAGTGTTGGCTGCTTCTAACAACTGCTTCCACATTTTAGTGTTTACACTTGATGAAAAGCACTTTTCCACCGTTCATTGTATCCGCCGCTCTCCGTCCCAATGCTCTCTCTAACCTCTGCAGTGTGTTGGAAACTATGTGCTCAGGCCCTCCAAGTGACAAAGACAGAGGATGTTTTATCCCTTTCAGCTCTTTTCCATCCTTGTTTTACAAGGTCACTTCAGTGTAGTTGAAGAGCTGGGAAAAGTCAATAGACTGCTGTTCCCATAACTTTAGGTGCTCGTCACACTCTGCATGTTGAGTGTTTGTGGGTGCTGTTATCTTTGCATGTTGAGTGTTTGTGGGTGCTGTTATCTTTGGAAGTTAACAGCTGTCTCGCCCAGACTTTTATTACACTGTGGAAATATCACACACTTGTCTAATGGGAAGCTGATGTAAAACACACTTTGGGGGAGTCAATTCACGGTACTGTATGGTGCTGAAACCATAAACTACTTGATCAGGAAAATGCATGATGCATGATGATCCACCAAACAATTTTTAAGAAAAGAAAAAAGGACTTTGCTCGTCAGTAAAGCAGTAGCTCTATCAACGGCGTAATGCATAAATATAACACCAACTACGTAAAGCATATTTCACACGGCTCATTGTGTCTGTCTGTCTGTCAATATGGGACACAGACCCATTGTGCTCTGCTTCTGGAGCAACAAACAACACATTCAATCAGTTTAGTAAGTGTACTCTTAAAGATGAATATTCATTCAGCATCTAAAGCCCCATATGGTGGACGTGATTTAGATCTAGTAACTGGAGTGAGAAATGTATGGTTTAGCTTTGGTACAATCGTGTTACCTTTTTAAAAAACTCAGCTGGAACAAGCGGATGTTCCAACACTTCCTTTGGGACGCCTAAAATTAGAATACAGAGACCTAAAGTCAACACGCACTTTCTGAACAGACTTTTGCATTTAAATGATAAACAAACCAGCCTTCAGAATAGCAATGCAAGTCCATCAAATCATGGGCCCTCTTAAAAAGAGTGGCATTGCTTGAAACTGCAGTTTAATGTACTTTTATCATATAATAGTAAAGTTAGCATTGATAAGGAATGGCCATGCAACCTTTGGTAAAATAATGTTTCATATTCAGGTCGTAATATTTTGTGGTTGTTTTTCCCTATTGGCCTCTTGTTCTCCAGGTCCAGCCTCCATGTGGAGGTGGGCCCCCCGTCATCGGCCTCCTCTTCTCCCTCCAGCCCCACCCTGGAGGAGCGGAGGAGGCCAGGCACCCTCCTCATCTGGCAGGAGAGGGAGCGCCTGCAGCAACAGAGAGAGAAGGCCAGGTCAATAATCCCTCTTGCTTAAATATTCACATTTTAAAATTATCAAACTATTTCTAACTGTAAACTCGTCAATCTTTATGAGGGGGGGATTGTGTGAATGGATTGGACACGGGTCACATGACAATACCAACATGAATATATACCAACTTTTATATAAGAGCTTTCAAAGGTTGTGTTCCATACACGGCGCAAAAAGCAGAGGCTCCTCCCCTCTGACTGCCATTACTAATGATATGCTCCCTGTGTCAAAACTCTAATTTTACAGTCTGCTGAAGTCCTCCACCAAAGCAGGAAGTAATGTGGCAACACAGACAGGAAGTAGCTCCGTGTAAGTAAGCTTGTGAACCAGCACAGACAAAAGGCTCTTTGAGGTCCACCTCCTTCAGTCCTCCTGACATGTCCTCAGATGCTCTGAATTACAGATGGAGGGAAGTTGGAGTGTTTGCATAGTGTTGTTTTTCTGTTGTGGTCAATCTGTGGTGTGTGTCTCCCCCTAGTGGTGCATCTCCAGAGAACAGCAGCTCCCCCCCAGGCCTTCGGCAGCGGTGTGCAGTGAGTAGTGTCCCCTTACCCTCCAGAGAGCCCAACCGTGTCTCCGTTGTTGAACATCTGAATGTTTTTTTTTAATTTATTTTTTAGAGTGCTGACCAGATGAGCTCAGTGTCTCCTTACACACTTCTGCCACGCTCCAACAGCAGAACAGGTACACACATGCATCTTTTAAAGCAACTTTAGTTTACTCTTGGGTATTATATACATGTACCTTTAAAATTTGAGCTTTGTGACCTCACAGCCAGAGGGGTTTGGGGCACCCAAACCGAACGCGCTCCTCTCGTCAGCCTGGCTTCTTTCAGGCTCATGTTGACTTAAAAGCCCAGATGGAATCTGGATGATGATGATGATAGTTATTTTCATTGAAGAGGAGAAATACACTTTGAGATGTCACTGTATTGGAAAGCATAGAATGAGAAGATAAGGTTATAAAACAGAAAGGTCTTGACCACCAGTCAAACTGTTTTCTTAAATTATTGTAAATTACACTTGCTTGGTCTGATTAGTTGTCCTGGTTAGTCATTCTTTGACATGGAATTTTCTTGAATGAATGATGTGTTTATGGTGTATTGTTTTATTTGGGCTGAATTATCCCAAGGCATTCCACAACACATGGAATGGACACTACATTTAGGAAGCTTTTCTTTCTTTTGTTGAACCACTTAATTACATGTTTTATTATTGAGTATGAAGATGAAGGTCCACTTAGTTTCTCTCAAGCGTCCGCTCATCTTGTTCTCTGTATCACTGATCTCACTGTTTGTGTCAGATGTCCCCTCCTCCCCGAAGACATCCCCCCCCCCCGGCCAGGCCCAGAGACCCAACAGCTTCCTGTTCCGCACCTCCTCACGCAGCAACGTCAAACCCACAGGTACACAGCAGCACCAGGCACACCCTTCACACCTCCCCTCAGCGCTGTCCGCTTTCTGACCCTTTCCATGTTTCCCTGTTAGCCTTTGCTTTGGGGGAGTCCGGCAGAAGTGAGTCTCGCACAATGCTGCGTTCTCCTAAAGAAGAGAGACCCGACGTCACGCAACTACGCAAGGTAACCCCAGCAAGGAATACCACGTATTTTGATCCATTCATGCAAGGCTGCACTGGTTTTCATGAGGGCAGACTTTACTCTCAAGTCATTCTGAATGAGAATATTTTCCATTCTGTCTTTACAGACCCTGGAGTCCCGGCTGAAGATCACTCTACCAGAGGACCTGGGCGAGGCCTTATCCAACGGCACCGTCCTCTGTCAGCTGGTCAATCAGATCCGAGCCCGCTCCGTGTCACTCATCCACATTCCCTCCCCAGCGGTGGTGAGTCCGTTCCCCTCTGAAGGAGTAGCCATGTACCTCCAGATGTGTGTCGTATTATTCCGCTTCAGTCTAGAATTATTTCCTGTGGTGTCAAGACAATGCTGTGTAACCTAAAGAAGGAACACAAAGGTCAAAGTGGAGTATACAGTATAAGGGATTGTAAATTGCTGAATATTAGCCACAAGTAGGTCTGTATAGATGTACAGTCATTTATCACGTCAACTGCTAAACATGAAAAAAGGCCGGTTTCTAACCAACAAGTAGTCAAAAGTGGTTTTATCAATTATAAACAAATAAAACACTATACATTCCAAGCAAAGCTTTTCATGAAACATTTTGCTCCACAAAGTTCTCTAAATGTGTGTTTCCAAATATCCTTTTCAGCCAAAGCTGAGCTCCTCAAAGTGTCGACTCAACGTGGAAAACTTCATTGCTGCTTGTCGTAAGCTGGGAGTCACTGAGGTAAAGAGTGTGTGTGTGTGTGTGTGAGGAGGTCTCACTCTTTCTTTCTTTCTCTTTGTATTTTAACAAGCTTTGTTGAGCAGCAATACAAGAAGTTCCCAAATTGTTGGAATACATTGTCGGCTTAGCATTATTCGATTGTCTTTCGCATGATCAAACTAGGTCTATCATCGCTATGGTTACCTTCTGCTCCCCCACCAGAGAAAACGTTGTGAGTGCACATTGATGTTGTGCTTGTTGGTCACATGTGATCTAGTGCTGGTTCATCTCTTTGGTTGTGTTTGATACAACCAGAGTCCTCAGCATCTAGTGCAGGAAGCCCGTTGCTCCTCTGCCATGATGGGAGCCTCCTCCGGTCAAAGGAACCTCTGAAGTAGACGCAGGGCGCTTCATCCCGACCGTGTCAATTCTCTGCGTTTTAGTGATTTAGAACCAGGTTTTTCTGTGTGCTTAAAGCTCAGTTATGTTGCTACATTATTCCTGTCAGGGTTGGACGGATTAATGGACCAGATAGTGGCTTCAAAACCCCTTCTCCGTCCGACCCTAACACTGTTTTGTCCTTCTCTCGTCTCCTCATATAACTACTTGTATTTTCCTCCTGTGTGTGTCTTGTCCTCTGTCATCTGTCCAGACGGACGTGTGTGCGTCCTCTGATGTGCTTCTGTGTAAGCTGCCCGCTGTGCTGCGCTGTGTGACGGCTCTGCTGGCTGCCAGGGGGGGGGAGACGGCGGAGAAAGGATCCCCCCGCCACTCCTCACCTTTGTGGTCGTCGTCCTCGCTGCTGTCCACAGACTTCCTGCTCTTCTACAGTGCAGCCATGATCCTGCTCTACGTTTTCTACTCCTACCTGCTACGCTAGAGCAGCAACGCAGTGATTTTATGATCTGACTGAACATCACACACACACACACACACAGCTGACCTCCAGAGTGTGTGTTGGCACTGGTCGGATGTCTGAGCCTTAGAGCCCGAGCACCTTTTAAGAAACAGAGAATACACTACAGCACTACGTTCCTCTGTACCTCACTGATAAAGCTAGTTACTACGGGACTGATGACTTAACTTACCTGCTTTAGCCAGGTCTGAGGTAGAGCTGTTCTCATTGGTTGTCACATGAGTGTGTGGAGCAAAGGACCCACGATCCAAATGGTACCACGTGCTAAGCTGCAATGTCCACATGATGTCCTGCAGACTTTGTCCACATTGAAGATTCTAGTCAGATTAGACCGTATCTTTGCTAAGTAACTAATTGCAAAATAGGTAATATTTTGGTTTCTACGGGTGAGCCCTACACAGACACTTTGAGATGTCACTCATTGATGTGTATTCTTATTTACAACTGCATCACGGAGTGGTAAATAAGAATAGCCATTCATCAAATATTTGTCATTTTACACTACAGTGAAATACTTAATCCCCAACCAGCAGGGTTACTCTCAAATGAAAACATTGTTCTCACCATGCTGACATTGTTGAATATGGCAGCATCACCATAAGAAAGCTCTAACGGACACTCGGAGGAGTTGGTCAGGTTGGTCAAACCAATTTGGAGGAGAAATAACTGTCCGGAAATGTCTTTTCCTTCATAGTACCGGAGACCGTGGGCCTTTAGCTGTGCTCACCGAGCTTTAACTTTTGGATTACTGTGCGCTCAGGGCAGCTCTTCTTGAGACATGTAGAACTGCGGGTAGCGTGTTTGGAGGTGGACCTCAGAGAGAGAGGGGGGGGAGAGAGAGAAGGAAGCCCAGCCCGAACTGTGAATGTCATTTTTAGCCTTGAGACTATTGTGGAACCTGGATGTAACAGACCACAATGTGAGGGAGAGACTGGTGATATAGTGCCTCTTACTGCTCCTATTTTTATATGCCTGTCATGCTGACTGTTAGAAGGAGGGAGGGGGGGGGGGGGGGGGTCAGGGGTCGATGTCGCTGAATCAATCTGCCCCCACGCGTTGGGTGTCTAAACGGTACAATGCCCCCCCAGTGGAGCTGTGTATCAAGTATTTTATGTTGTCGCTAGTCCCTTTGACTAGCTGACTTAATGTTTGTATAAATGTAAACAGACTATTAAATTATTCCTCTTTTAATTTATTATATTGTTTTATTTTGGTTTCAGAGATAAAGCAGCCAAGGCGTCACTAATTTGGTTAGCTTTGTGAAAATGTGCTTCATGTCAGATCAATATTCAATTATTCAGAGTTAAAGTGACATTGATTGTTTAAAAGGTTTCTCCTTCATTTGATTGGTAAATAATTGATTCCCTGGAGGCTCCACATTTAGTAGAACATCAGAGGGGTTTCTACCACACGTTGTGTCTGGCTTCTTGCTCACAAGGTCAACGTTTGCAACTAAACACCCATTGGAATTTGTTTATTATGCCAGTTTCCCTGATATGGTGTTTGAAGGCTTTTAGTAAACTGTTCAAACTTCTTGCAGTTTGAGCAGTAGTGCTGCAAATCCCCTGAACATTCATATGAACACATCATTTGTATTTGCTCTTATCAAGGCCTAAATCTAGCCCAGAATGGGACACCCAAACATTGTAATAAAGATCTAATCTAGTAAAAAGGAGTGAGCATGATTTATTAATAAGTTACGTCTTCGGGGGAGATCAAATCCTTATATTTTTATTGGCCCTTCCCTTGTAGCTGTGGAAAAGTATATAAATAACAGTAAAGCTATTAAACTATATGTTGGTTTAACCCTCACCCTGATGTTTCTTCTAATATGGAGCCCCACGTGTAGATAAAGTTATGACATACCATGACTTGGTTTGGCTTGATAAAAGCATAGTTATCGTGCTGCTTAATGTTGTTTTACGTCACTAAATCTGATCTCTAGTTGATTCAAAAGGACTTTAGCATCATGGTTGCTTTAGCTCACAGAAGCTAACTGTGGGATCAGTCGTTGAGCTTGCTTAAGAGGCCTAATAAACTTGACCAAAATGCCAAATTATATATATATATATTACACACAATATTCATGGATATTTATTTCATAATGTCTTTGTTTGGGGCCCCCACCCTTCAAAAAGCCTTTCTGTTGAAATTGCAATAGTTTTCTAAATTGATTGACTGAGCTCCCGGGTTGAATCCGTCCACTGTGCAGCCTCTGCTGTAGTCTGGAGGACTCGATGTCCACTGTAAAAAGTTTTCCATGTCTCAAGTTTTTATTAGCCTTGTTAAAATGAAATGTTATACTGTTTCAATTCCAAATGTATATTTTATAGATGAAACTAACAGCAATTCACTCACTGGCTTAGACAGCTATACTCTTTAATATGATTGCGGAACAGAAATAGTTGTATTTTATATTTATGGCATCCTTGTTTCATTCAGAATAATTGTTTTGAGTTTATATAAATCTATATGTACAGTCTTTCTCATCCCGCTGTAAAGATATTATTAAAAACAAACTTTGGCCCTGTGCTGTTTGTCTGCTCGCCTGCTTCTGCTAGTCAGCCAAGAACTTTGATATCAGGGGATCTGCAACGGCTCACCTCCTCAGTTTGACTACAATACAAACACTAGGGCCGCTTTCTATGAAGCTTTAACTGCATCTGCAAGTTAGCCCTATAATAGTATGAAAGGCAGTTTTTCATACTGTTAAATTCTTTTTTTCAACTACTATTCAAGTTGAATGTCAAGATCAGTTAGATCTTGGTTTGAACTAAAATAGATTAAAGGATGAGTCTGGTTAACTTTCTTGAATCATGTGCAAAACAAAACTAGCCATGAATGCATCTACAAACATTTTCTCAGAAATGATATCTATATCATATCGGGAATAAAATGTTTTGAGTCAGACTGCTTCAAAGGAATCCCACACCTTGAGATGGGTCCCAACGTCCCACATTGCAACGCATAACATAAAAAGACCGGAAGTTGTGTATTTTTGCGTGGTACGTTTGACACGTTGTGTATACTTCTCTGCTCCACGGGGAGGATGCACTGAGCTTACAAAAGCCACACAGCGACTGAACAAAGACATTGGTCTCTTTGTTGGATTAATATTCATATGACATAGAATATCACCAGACTTGTTCTTTAAATACAAAAGTCAGCTACAATTGTTGGAGCGGAAGGAAACTACACATCCATTCTCCGATCAGCACAGAATAGAGTATGCGATAGAACTCTGATTTGAATGTGACATGTAGTCAAACTGGGAGCAGGCGGGCAGATCCCCTGGCGTCCTCTGCGCTGCGCTCTAACCCCTTCAAAAGCTTGTGTGCTCTCCAAACAGCAGGGTTACCACGGTAACCTGCAGCTGGCCCGGGTGGCAGCAGGTGAGTGTGTTGAGCGATCAGCCTGTGGGTTTGGATACTGCACCATTCAGAGGGGGGGCTCTCAAAAAGCAGGGTTAAATGTGTAACCATTGTTCGTCTTTATATGTGGATATGATATCGTTTTGTTCTGCATGAATTGACAAAAGTAATTTGTGAGGGGAAACCCATTTTAAATTTGAAGTCTCTGTCATACAATTCATTATGCAGTTTGCTTTGTTAGATCGAGGGAAGTTTATTGCAAATAAAATTGTTTAAGTTGAAATTCCTGCGCGGATCCCGGAGAGTAAAACCAACGTAGGTTGGCTCATCTGACTAGTTCCAAAGATCACCATTGTATTATGGTGACAACTATGGGTCGTAAGAAACTAGTTAGCCTTCTAAGATGATGCTACTTACACCAAGTTAGCCTGGACTCGTTGCGCTGGGTTAGAAGCACAGAACCAGAGTCTCAATGGGGGGAAAAAACAGCACTCGTGTCTGAAACCACAGCCGTCATAAATCCTTATTTTCCATTCAACGTCCCATCGGTGCCACTGGCCCATATGGGGGGGGGGGGGTTGCTTGTAGTCCCATGCACCACAGGGGACTGGAAGTCCAATTCAATAGATTCTTATTTCAGCCATGCAGGCTGTAACCAACCAACGTTGCATGGATGTTTTCTTAAATCCAATTCAAAGGATGGAATGCTACAAAATGCATGTGAGCATATCTTAGAAATTCGTTAACCCTTCATCACTCAGTTGTCCTTCATACTCAGCTCATGAAACTAGAAATGGGAGTAGTTGTGCATATTCCTTATACAAGTTTGATTTCATCCAATTACCACCATTTTTGGCAGAATATATCACTTCTGTTTGAAATAAACAAATTACACAATAACTGTTCAATTTAACTAATATTACACGGTTTTCATCCTAATTCTACAGAAAATGATTTGGGATTACTGCAGTCTCAAAATGATTCAACTCCTTCAGTACTTGGTTGAATCATTTCCAAGTGTGTTCTATCAAGTACTGAAGATGCTTGTCATAAACGGATTGAATCATTTTAAGACTGCAGTAGTGATTAAAAGTAGCATTTTGTGTTAAATTTGGATGAAAACCTTGGTAGTTCGTTTATCTCAAACAGCTGATGAATTGTACATTTTACCAATGAGCCTAATACACAATGGGAGTTGAATAAATGTGATTGCTACTGAATGATCTGCTTACTCTTCGGCCCTTTCCCAGGATTCCTTGTGTTCTCCCCAACTCATCATGGAGGACGAGGGGCTGAGTCGTCTGGCTCAGACTGTACAAGTGCTGGTGGACATAGCCGACGAGCGGGGCCCGAAAACGCCCGGTTCTGCTGGCCCAACACAATGCTAGCACAGCGTAGCTCGGCCAAGGTCATCCCAAAGAAATCCATCGCTGGGCCACTGTTTGTTTTTAACATGTTTAACCTGTTCATTAAATTGACTGTACAGTTAAACATACTGTGTCAAAAGATCAAATAAATGGTAACAATTAAAAAAAGAAGGCTGCCTCTTTTCTCATGTCTCGTACCTGGGACTTAAAGGAACAGTTGATAAAGACTTCAGGCAGGTGGAAGCTTGTAAAACAAGTCAGGAAAGAAAACGTGCATAAAGTTACCCACTTAGCTAGCGAACCCCTTTGGAATGACAAGGATCAGGTGTGTTAGCCGCCGCGACGAGTTGCACATGTGAATCTCAAACAGTCGGCTCTTGAAATGCATTGTGGGCGATGTAGGTGCCTGTTTTAAATAAATATAGCAGTTATGAGTGAGGGGGACCGCATAGTGCGCTACTTTACAATTCTCTCCATATTACTCTTAACAGCAGGTCAAACACAGTAACAGCAGTTACCGATTTGGACGTGGTGGAGATTGTGAAATACAGATGAGAGGGAGGCTGCGCGAGTTGAAAAAGGAAACGTTGAATGCGCCACAGGAAGCAAGCTGTGAAGCGGGACACACAAGGTGCAGCCGGGATCCAGCCACACAGTCCGATATCAGCACCATGGAGGAAACGGGTCTCCTCAAAGACCAGGATCCGGTTGTGGTACCTGGGCCACCTGGGAGTTCATGAGGGTTGTAAATTAAATCAGGATTACAAGCACATCCGGAAGTATCCTTTCCCTGAACACGGCACCAAAGAATAAAAATGAGATTTTAGTCCTGCTAAAATTAAATGTATGCTATTTGTCAGTGTCACCAACCAAAGGACCTGCTAAAGCCACGTAATGGGAGAATTCTGTGGCTTTAGGAGAAAATTACAAGCGCTGTGAATGCCGGCTCACCTGAGGGTTGTATGAATAAAACATAAATGGTTCCCTATGAAGAGTGCTGAAAAAATAATTGCAATAAGAAATTATGTTAATATGGTAATCAAGTTTCTTTTCATAAACCTGTAAGAGAAGAAGCGTCCATCTGACTGCCAACATGAAGAGGAAGTCAGACACTCAGTCTGTGGATTATCCAGAGTAATTTTACTTATGTTTTCTAACTCAACAAAATGTGTAAATAAGGGACATTTTCCAATACAAGTAAAAATGAGACTAACTTAAGACTCCCAGTACATTTCACAACTTTGTGACTTTCACTTTAGGCTTCAGACAAACTTCAATCCATCAACCAATTAACAGACAGCTGTATCTGCTCAGCCTGAGTCCTGGAAGGTTATTTGGTTATTTGGTGTCCCAGCTGACCCCCACCAGCCTTGGGCACCGCTTCCAGGATAAGAAGTGCTGCTGCTGAACTTTTCAAATGTCACATATTAATGCTGTGCTGGATTGCACCAACCTCGACCTCGTGGAGGCCCTCGATGCAACACACCTCTCAATGCAAGTGCCTACTTGTTCCTCGAACCCCTTCGATGCATCTATACGGGCTCTCCGTCACACCTCCTACCTCAAGACAGAGATCCTCCAGTAATCAGCTCTGCCTGTAATCACAAGCCAATTAGCAGCATGGTCTAATTGACCATCATCTTAACTGCTCTGCCTTGGAGGACGGCCTGCTGCCGACCTACGGTCACTCTGAACGAATTTGGGCAAGAAAATGTTGCCGGTCCAATTCCTGTCACGTCCAAGCAGATGGCCCCACGAGGCCCTCCGCTAACTGACTGAAGAGGCAGCCTGACATTTATGGGATGTAATTGAAGATGGGTATGAACCCCCACGCTTCGACAGAAGGATATCAGCCGGTAGCAGATCCATGGTGCTCCGTCAGCCTGCACTGAGACGAGGCTGAGAAGGAGGGGGGGGGAGGTGACAGGAATGGGGCAGCTACTGATAAAACACCAGCTGCAGTTTGTTCACTTGGGCTGGGGCTCACTGTGGGTGAGCTTTATTTACTCCAGGTGTACGGTAACCCCGAACAGGAAACCGCCACCTGCTGCAGTCCGTCAGATCACCAATCTTTTAATCGCGATTAAGGAATTTCAAAATGTGAGGTTATTTTTCTTTTAACTCTATTGACAGCCCTAAAAAACAAAAAGACTTAAATAATGAGAATCTAACTGAAAATTAAAAACATATGATAGTGGCTTGTTTTGAAATAAAGGGGGCAAAATCCAGTACAGTAAACAACCTTTTATTTAACCATTGGTTGAGTTTAAAAGTCAAATATACAATTAGGCTATGCAATGGAATAAATGGGCTTCGAGGAACAGAATAATGTGTGCACTGGGAACTATGATTTATAACCATTTAGGTATGAAGAATTACAGAAATATCTTATAGCCATTACCACTGACATTGTTCCTGCTCAAATGTCATTCAAATGTGGTTTGTACAAAAATTAAGAATCATCTTTTCAACCATTTTGAAACAATTCAGTTTCATAAAAAAAATGGCTAAATTGCAACCTCATCAGCTGAACTGCATTCTGGGTTGAATGCTAACTTTAGAATGAACTCCATGCTCATGTGGAGACTAGAGATTAGGCCACCAGATGAGCAGAGCTGGAGTACAGATAAGAGCATTTGTACCAAGGCAACTATTTTATTATCATGCATGAGATAACTGTCACCTCCAGTCCAGTCCGGATTGGATTAGAAACCGCAAACTAGTGGATAAATGCTGGTATCGCACGTGTCACTGTGCTTCTGACCAGCATCAATCAGTGATATGTTCAACATCCAGACATCAGAGCCGCCCCCCCGACCCCCTTTATCTCACTGTGTCCTCAGCAGCAGGGACCCATCGCTGCTCATCACCACCATGCGGAGTCCTGCCCGCTGTAGTGGGTCCGTTGGTCTGCAACCCACCGGCCGGACACAGGAGGGTGAGGGGGGTACGGTCGAGTCCTGAAGTTAGTCCTTCTCCACTTCCCCCTCCCCCTCCTCACATTTGCTTCGAAATGAGGGTAGAAGCTGAACCCGTCACCTGGAAAAAAAAAAAGAAAGAAAAAAAACCATGTCTTTTTTTTCTTTTGGTCTACTTGCATGCCTGGTCTACCTGAGCCAAGGTTGTGGGAATCCTCATGCAATCTTTTTATTTATTTCCAAGTATCCTAAAAGCAAAAACGTGCACTCAGCAGAAAGTAGATCTCGACCTAGTGTTTTCTTATCATTTGATGTGAAATATGTATAGCAGGACTAGACAATGCCATTTGTTATGACATACTAAATTATTGATTATATTCAGACAATAAATAACCCACAACAAACACTCCAACAGGGTAGAAAACCACGACACAACAGCTTCTGACACACAATTTGTAACTCTAATAATTGTACATTTATAAAAATTACCCCGCCGAAAGCTCACAATAAGAAGTAAGGTCAACTGCAACGTTTCTACATGAAAACACTGAAAAGAGTGATACAGGCGGAACAACGAGAGACCAGAGATGCACCAACACAACTTGTGCCCAAGAGGAGCTGTGTGTGTTTGGAGGGTTTTTGGTTTTGGGAAATCTGACGTAAGTTAGATCAGTCTGTGGAGCCTCTGGTGGCAACACAAGCAGCCACAACAAGCTAACACGCTAACGAGCTACCAACAGCTGATCGGGGTCAATGAATGTGTGAGTGTTTACTTGAAAAAGCAATAGTCACATACCGGGATACCATTAGAATCGTTAAGCCCTAATTCGACTACAACGGTTTTGTATACAATTTTGATATCTTTTCTTTCTTGAGGTTTTCCTGTTCCGATAAAGAGGATGTGGCACGTTCACAATTTGTAAAGCCTGAGGATAACTTTTCATTTTGAGGTATAACTATGATATTTAAAAAGAAAAAAAAAGCTAATATTTATTACAAAACATTCTATGACATTTTTCTGTTTATATAAAAACAGCTCTACTGTGGGCAAACTTAAATGTTTTGTCTGTCCATGTTATCTTTGACTTTGGGTTCAACAGCCCTCAAAGCACGGAGTGTTGATCCCACATGGTGTTGTGGGTGCAGACTGGTATTAAAGGTGATTTGTGTCACAAATGTCAACTAAACAACATCATTCCAGACTCAGACCGTTGAGCAGCCTTAATGGAGGACTTGTATTATTAATATGTCCTGTTTAATGATTTTACAATAATCTAACATACAAAAGGAACATTTTAAAAGGAATTCTAAATGATTTTCTTTTAATACATTTACATTTTTATGCCCTTTGCGTACACACATATTCAGACAGATTCCTTGCTTTATTAGGTCCATGGAAGTTACTTAGTGGCCAATAGGACAGAAACACCTGGTTCCAACACTGTACAACTTCATTGAACACGTTGAGGCAGTGATGGGGTAGAGATAAATTAACAAAAAGGCCTGCTTTTTAATGTTGGCCGTACTTTGGTTGCACTGAAGCCATTGAAGTTATCACTCAATCAATGGATGAATGGGAGAAGATCTTGCTTCATAAACAAAAGTACTCTGTATCCTCTCCTCAGAAAACACTATAATTCTAACGGGGAAAAGCATCAAACCTGCGCTGAAGTCCATCTGTGAGCGGGGTTTTCTGACCCCAACGTAGACCTGCTGCCTTGACCACCGATTAACTGGGAGCAAAGAGTTATGACCCGTTAGCAGCAGAGAAGGAGAAGTCAATCACAACAGTGCCAAATTGCCACAACCTACGTGCTGGACCACCACTGACCAGCGAATCTTCCAGCAAAACGTGGACCTGGAGGAGGACGAGGCCGCAAAGGGAGGAGAGGGTGAAAGACATTGGCTCCAGCAGCATCTGCATCCTGCTGCCCGGGGAGGCGGGGCTCTGATGGGAAATGCATGGGTGGATCTATAGCTGCAACATACACAAGCACAGTAAAACAAGGTCAGGGTTGGTGTTAATAGAAATGACCGCTACGCTTTATATATTACTTTGTCCGAGTATTGTTTAGACCGGGGAGGAATGAGCATATTCAATGTGTGTTTTAAATTATAATTACTATCAGGCAAGGCAAGTTTATTTGTTCTGACCAAAATGCTAAACTGAATTAATAAAGGATTATAGATATTATAGATTGCGCAAAAAACATGCAATTTCATAATATTAATAATACACATACTTCAATTTGGAGTGAAAGGATGAAAAGTTGGAGAGGAAATGAAGACGCTGTAGAGATCTGAATGCTGATTGGCACGCCACATCAGTTTCATTATTTGGATCACCACAATACCGTTTTCCCCTTGTCACACAATACATGTAGATGTATTGCAAATTTCTCTGAAAGGTTTGCAGGTATGTTTATAAACCAACAGCAGCACTGCAACGTCTATTCTTTATTGGACACCAGCCATTGTTTAGACGGAAGAACTGGAGTGACGTGATCCATTTTCTAGTTCTGACTGACTTTTTGCAGAGCCCTGTGAACACATTGTTACAAAGGTCAATCTAGTGAAGATCAATGCAAAATATTTCTCAGGTGATAATACGCCAATTTGGTAATTGTCTTTATACGGTTGGTCAGATTTAGGTCTGAATCCATAACTACACCCAGATGTATAGCTTGGTTTTCGGCTTCAATCAGATTTGTTTTAAGTGAAGAAAATTCTTGCATATCCAGTTGTTTGTTATCCAACCTTTGTATTGGAATATCATCCTCTGGTGATATAGTTGGATAGATTTGTGTGTTATCTGCTTAATTATGATAGCATACTTTGTTTCTTTCCACACACTGAGGTATTGGAAGCATGTAGACGTTGAACAGGAGAGGCCCCAGAATTGAACTTTGGGGAACACCACATACACATTTAGTCCACTCTGCTGTAAAATGAGCTACAGACAAAGTGTTCTCAGTCCATTAGGTGGGGTTCAAAACAGTTTAGGGTTGTGCCAGCGAGTCCCACCCCGATTTATAGTCTGTCCAATTTTGGACCGTGTAAAATGCAGAACTAAGATCCAGTAGCATTAAGACTACGGTTTACCATTGTCTTTGTTTTACTTGATCACCTTATACAGAGCAGTTTAGTACTGTGGTGCTGTTGAAAGCTTTCCACTAAAGTGGAAAAGTAAGGTTACATTTACTCATCTTAGAAAAAAACCCTAATATTATTATTAATATTTTATATATCATAATGCAATCAATGGGGTGGACTTTAATGTTCCTATATGATCAAAGCAGGCCCAACCAAAAAAAAAACACTAGGTAAGCGGGCAAAATGTTCTCATTTTGTTGTGTTTCTCTAACAACCAGCATGTGCTTCATGTGCGTGTGTCTAACCACTGAAAGAAGAGCTCAACTAATGCTAACATTCACACCTGTTCATATGGACTTCCATAACTTTGAGCAAAGTCACCTGCTAGAATGTGTAGGCACTCTAATGTTAAGAAAATAAACCAATTGAAAATACATAATGCAGGACTGCCTGTACAATAAACCCAAAATAGGTTAATAGCATTTAAATTTGACTGGAGATGAAAATGTGGGGAGCGAATAAAAGACCAGTAAATGTGAGGCAGAACAGACAGAAGGGGGCTTGAAGGGCTAGGTGTTAGTACAGCGGTGCGACTGTGCTTTGCGGGTGGCCTGCTACTGTACTGAATTTATATCGCATGAATAAAATAGGCTACAACATCTTCATGCATTGGTTTGATTATTTGCAGTTTCATGCCAAAGAAAAGTTCCATGTACCACAGCACAGCTCGCTCGGAGAGTCAATGTCGGTTCTGCAAGGTTTCTGTGAGACTTGCTAAGGACAGTAACTGCAAAATGTGCTTTCATGTCAGACACCACAAAAGTCTTAAAAAAACAAAACAAAGAAAACAGATAGACAAAAACAGGTCCCTTTTTACAAAGACGCCAAGAGGGTTCGGAAAGTCAATTTACCAATTTACCAACGAAAGAGCCCGAGCATATCTTAAGTCATAGTTTCTACCTTTTATCTCATAATTTCAACTTAACACTTTTTTTTGCCCAGCTGCCGAGCGCCACACAGACTTATTCGCAACATATTAATGTCAGTTTGTAAATGCGTGCATGGAAAAATAACAAAAAAATATATAATTCAAGGAACTAGAGGAAACACTGTATTCAAAGTAATCTTTTTCATGGAAAACCCAGGAACATCAGCGCTCCGTTATTTTTGGGCTTCCTTTTGTACCTCTCTTCAGGATTATTCTGCATCACGTAACCCTGTTTAACACCCCGTCACCTCGTGAATTGGGAGTCCTCTGAGGAGCCTGACAATAGCCAAACTGGAACAGCGTGCATGTAGCAGGCGCAGGGACAACCCCAACTCTTCAGAAAGCTCCCCTCCCACCACAGCAATAAAAAAAGCGACAAGTATGGAAAGATTTATATTCAATCAGCAAGAAAAGCCCCACAGAAGGAGAAATTGAGTAAACGTGCTGTTTGACCACTAGAGGACAAGGAGAGTTTGTTACCAGAGTTTGGTGGAACCAGATGAAACCGGTCTGATCCTTTCTTCTCTTGGTGCCGGAACATGCTACATCTCTGGAGAGGTACTGAGAGACAGCAGAAGCATAACATGCATATGAATACACTCACCGGCCACTTTATTAGGTACACCTGTCCAACTGCTCGTTAACACTTAATTTCTAAGCAGCCAATCACATGGCGGCAACTCAGTGCATTTAGGCATGTAGACATTGTCAAGACAATCTCCTACAGTTCAAACCGAGCATCAGTATGGGGAAGAAAGGTGATTTGAGTGACTTTGAACGTGGCATGATTGTTGGTGCCAGAAGGGCTGGTCTGAGTATTTCAGAAACTGCTAATCTACTGGGATTTTCACGCACAACCATCTCTAGGGTTTACAGAGAATGGTCCGAAAAAGAAAAAACATCCAGTGAGCGGCAGTTCTGTGGGCGGAAATGCCTTGTTGATGCCAGAGGTCAGAGGAGAATGGCCAGACTGGTTCGAGCTGATAGAAGGGCAACAGTGACTCAAATAACCACCCGTTACAACCAAGGTGGGCATAAGAGCATCTCTGAACGCACAGTACGTCCAACTTTGAGGCAGATGGGCTACAGCAGCAGAAGACCACACCGGGTGCCACTCCTTTCAGCTAAGAACAGGAAACTGAGGCTACAATTTGCACAAGCTCATCGAAATTGGACAATAGAAGATTGGAAAAACGTTGCCTGGTCTGATGAGTCTCGATTTCTGCTGCGACATTCGGATGGTAGGGTCAGAATTTGGCGTCTACAACATGAAAGCATGGATCCATCCTGCCTTGTATCAACGGTTCAGGCTGGTGGTGGTGGTGTCATGGTGTGGGGAATATTTTCTTGGCACTCTTTGGGCCCCTTGGTACCAATTGAGCATCGTTGCAACGCCACAGCCTACCTGAGTATTGTTGCTGACCATGTCCATCCCTTTATGACCACAATGTACCCAACTTCTGATGGCTACTTTCAGCAGGATAAAGCGCCATGTCATAAAGCTGGAATCATCTCAGACTGGTTTCTTGAACATGACAATGAGTTCGCTGTACTCAAATGGCCTCCACAATCACCAGATCTCAATCCAATAGAGCATCTTTGGGATGTGGTGGAACGGGAGATCCGCATCATGGATGTGCAGCCGACAAATCTGCGGCAACTGTGTGATGCCATCATGTCAATATGGACCAAACTCCCTGAGGAATGCTTCCAGCACCTTGTTGAATCTATGCCACGAAGAATTGAGGCAGTTCTGAAGGCAAAAGGGGGTCCAACCCGTTACTAGCATGGGGTACCTAATAAAGTGGCCGGTGAGTGTATATCTACAGTAGAGGAAGCCTAGTCCAAACAGTCACTATCAAATTATTTTATTCTTAGAATAAACTGAATTCTTCAGTTATTAAAATTGAGGCCATTGAGTCTAAATCCAAAGTCTTCTCTATAACCATCAAGCACCTAACATGCAGAAAATGCAGAGATTCAGTCAATTAAGCATGTACATAATATATAAACGGACAGATATTCAATACTGCATGTTTAATGTTGATGTTGTGATGGCATCTATTGACTTAAACATTTTGTGTGGTGTCTGTTTTTACATTTGTTCATGCGGGCAAAACATTGTTTTTACAGAAGTTGGCATCATCTTTTTTACATATTTGTATTTTATGTTGTGTGGGCTGCTTTTCCAGGAACAGAAAAACATCCTTATTTCAAGAACCAATTTAGTCAGTCAGATGAAAGGGTGGCAGGATGTGGAAGGAAGACAAATCTGCTGTAAAGAGAATGGTTGTTATGTCTGTTGTGTTTGGTTGGTGTCAAAGCTATATCAGTATTTTAGAGCAGCCATAAAAAAGGGTTACTGTAACCCAGAGGAACATTCATGTCCATCAGTAGTACATAAATGATGCATTTGTTGGGTGACATTCTTATAACTGTAGAATCAATCATCTCCACAAAAGGTATTGCTAAAAGAGGCCCACTTTGATCAGTGGTACAGCCCAGTAAAACCCATTGCGTTGATCACTGGACTGAACCAGGTTCCAGGTGTAGTCAAACACCCATAACAAGGCAGCAGTCACTATTTCACACAAGTAGCCTACACTGACCTCCTGCTGGAGAGGGAGGGTCATGGAGGTCGACTCCCCAGGCGTTGGCAGCGTGCTGCAGCAGCAGGCCGCTGATGCGTCGATGGGCCAGCCCGTCCCAGTGGACGCCGTCTGGCATTCGGTGCTGCAGGCTGGAGCGGAAGTGGAAGTGCAGGTCAAGGACGTCAAAGCCGTAGGCCTCCGCAAGCCGACAGCTGTAGAAGTTGGCCGCGATGATGTCATAGCACAGCGTGGGAGCCAAGTGACTCACCTGCAGTGATTCATGGACAGGATCAGGGGATTCAACCACTCATGTAACTAAATAATGCAGTATTACCCTTCATTGTCTCTGCATATGGCATGGTTTTTCGAGAATTCTTATACAGACATATATCTCTTGATTAAGTTACATTTCCAAAAATGACAGTGGCAGAATAGAAACAAAAAAGCTTTGTGTGTGGCAATCAAGGCCGTTGACAGATCGATTTGGGTTGCGGCTTGTCATTAAGGGGTGATGGTGGGTCGCGGATTTTGGGCTGGTGTGGTGCAATAGTGATCCAGCGTGTTATCCTCTCTGGTCGGGTATTTAATAAACAGTTTGTACAGTTTGTACTGGCTGAGGTTTCCTTTGTTAACCTCCCAAAGGAAAATAACCAAGGAGTCCGGGTTGGTTCGCTCCACACGCCGTATCTGGTCGGCGAGTGTCTACTGTGCCTCGTGCACGTTGCCCGCCGGCAGCATGTAAACACCGACCAGGATGAATGAAGCAAACTCACGGGGGAGCAAAGGGTTTACAGTTAATGATTAAAGATTCCAGAGCAGGAGAACAGTGTTGTTGGATCACTGTTACGTCGTTGCACCAGCTGATGTTGGAGTAGAAGCAGATTCCTCCACCCTTGGTCTTGCCGGAGAGCTCCGTGTCGCAGTCCGCTCTGAGCAGCTTGAAGCCCGCCAGCTGGAGCACGGAGTCCGGTATCGATCCACAGAGCCAGGTCTCCGTGAAGCACAACACTGAGGATGTAGAAAAGTCTCTGTCTCTCCTCACCAGCAGCTGAAGTTGGTCCAGTTTGTTGCTCAGTGAGCGCGCTTTGGAAAGAAAGATGCCCGGCAGCGTTGTGCGAGAAGCACGCTGCAGTCACACTAACGAGCCAAGAAACCGATTCATTGACAGGGTTCATGAAAGGAGAACATATATTTGACATATTTTCTGCTGTATATTGGGGGGACAAATTGGTATTTTCTCAATATTGGGGGGGACGCGACCCCACCGAAGAATGCGTGGTTACACCCTTGGTGCCAACTGTCATTTCTTTTGAGGAACCCCCTTAAAGCTTTGTTTATGCTGTGCGTGGTACCGCATAGGGAGCTTCTGCAAAAGGAACGTACAAAGCCCTTTATGCTCAACGTGCTGTTTGTTGTAGCATCTTCCAGGACGCCAGAGGACCTACCAACAAATGCATTGTGAAGAAGCAAGACGTAAACCAGCCATAAGGCAACTTCCACACAGCTAGGGAGCAATTGTAATTGTAGACCTCGTGCTGAGCTTCTTCACAGAAAGTACAGACCAGGTGTAATACTCACGACACGGATGGGAACTAGCCTTTATTCTTATTGTCTTTTGAAATCTACAACAAAAATCTTAATGGCTGGAGTGCTCCGTTGGACATTTAACTTAAAAAATGAAAATATATGCATTTTATTTTAGTTATGCATTGGCAGAAAGTGTTAAGCTTCTAAATTAGACAGAAATAAAGCTCAGATGTCAGATTGTGGTGAGCTTAGTCAGGTTTACTCGGCATAGAGCCCTCATGAGAGATTAATACATATTTGTATAAGATTTAGTCATAAGAAAAAACAACTTTTTACCGCATTAGTTAATTAATCAAAATGTGTTTAATTATTCATTTTAAATATTTTTTTTCTATTGATAGAAACAGACATACAAAAACCATAATGCCAATGTGCAGCTGATCATGTCCATGCTTTCTGGCTGAAGGTTTTTGATGGTGTGCAGATTGTCGGGATACTCACTTCAGGCACCAAGAAGCCTCCGTTGATCCTCTTGCTTAGCGGTAGAGCCAGAGCCCACAGGATAAGGCAGTCGCAGTAAACTATTTTCTTCATCTGGCCAAAGAACTTGTGAAGGTTCTCTTTGTACTGTCTAAGACACTCTGGGCCGTACCTGGGATATGAAAAAATAAAACCAATAAAACCAACAAATCAAAATGAAGCCTCCAGTCCTAGTTTATCATTAACAGATGGGACAGATGACACCATGGTGTCAGGAACAAGAGCAGCATACTTGCAGGGATGAAGACTCAGACTGCTGGTTCGCAGGTTTCAGTGCCAGATAATTCACAGATTTACTGTTGTATGTATGTTATTTTTAAGTCGAATTCAGTTAGTTATGGTTTCAGACCTCTCTGAAGCCTTGAATAAACCAGTATCTGAGGACCGTATTCTTTTGTAAAGGAGTTTTGTAAAGTTCTTTTCCCTTGCCCCATGTTAACTTGCACATGAGATATACCAGCGTCTTGTTTTTCTAAAGGGGAAACAGGAGGCATGAGCTCAATACCACAGTCCTTGGTTTTCCTGTTAATTGAATAATGTTCCTAGCTGAACGTCAGGTGAGTGCTGACAGCCATGACACGGCTGAGAGAGCAGCATAGTGAAGGATTGCTGGGGGGCACGGCTCCAATTGGATGCTGGTTTGACGCCTCAGAAGGTTGACATCCCTGCATGTCATCTCTAGATGTCGTGGAAAGGTGTTCACTCAGATAGATTTCGAAAAACTCTGCATAGTATTGGGAAGCAGGAATGGGAAGACTGGTAAAGTGGTTTCCTTCGTAGTCCTGATCTGAAGGTTCTATATTCCAGTTACATTGACTGCACCTCCACCACCGGTGAATCAGCTTCATACGATAATTTCATCATTGTTCTGAAATTCTGTAGCTTGTGTCTCAGAAATCCTCATCTGTATCCTACACGAGTCCTTGTCTAGACTGCAGATGATGATGATGGAGAAGCTGTGTTAACTATTCATGTGTCCGTATCAGAATACCTTAGCGTAGGAAGCTTGCCGCAAAGTTTTGTTAGTATGCAACGGTTATTAATTAAACCTTTGTTCAAACTGAAAAGGGACTTGGTGACACAAAAGGGGTTTGCAACTTATATTGACCCATTTGAGTTAGAGGAAGCATCTCAAATACTTTGGCACAGATGACGATACACTGGTGGAATCCCTGGCTGACACATTTCACAAAGAGTTGTCGTTAAGGATCAACGAGGACGTTCACATGCGACACCGGAGAAAGAGCCAACCATCTTTCTACATACAGAACCATCTGTCATACAACCAAAGAGCTTCTCAACAGAATAGAAAGCATGTGAGTATTGGTCACCTGGTAATGTCCCATACGCAGGAGCTGACGACGAGGATGTCTGGTTTGAGTCCTTGCCTGAAGTCCTCCAGGATGCTCTCCATGTACGGCGAGTAGATCCGGGTCAAGAAGTAGAAACGCACCAAGTGGTGGTCGGAGCGGTACTGTCGGACCTCTCTGTACTCTGTGCCGTTCGTCATGGGTCCCAATCGACCTCCCTCCACCAGGACGTCCTGTTTAAAGGAAAACTCCCCCTGCACCACACAAACCACGACATTCACGTTCAGGTGTCACTTTATTTTGTATCCTTCAGCTGTTGTTGTGTAAAAATATTGATGGCTGCTTAACGATCTGGCAAACGGATTACGGTGAGGATAGGGGTATATGGTCTGATACGTTATGCAGCTTGACAGCTGGAATTTCCAAGTTTCAACTAAGCTTCTAACAGATAGTAAAGTAAATTTTACAGCCCTAAACGCTTTGTCAATTACTTAAAAAAAAAAAAAATCCTATTTAAGAGTAAGAAGTAGACCTATTCAATATTTCCCAGATTATTGTGCAGCAGAACACCTCTAATATATTGTGTGACTCCTTAACCAGGTCTAGACCCATGGGTGGGATCTAATGACAAAATATGAAGGCTGTATAATCTGTAAAAGTAGAGGGATCTATTTAAATAGTAGAAAAGAAAAGAATACAGCATTTTGTTTTTTGTATTGGTGAACATTGCATCTACCAATTTATTTAATATTTTCAGTTCCGACCGCTTTTGTTTTATTAACTAACAATTTATTTCCCATGGATAAAACCGGAATTCAAGGCTTTGGCGTCAAGAATAAAGAGAAGTGGGGCGAGAGGGATATTGGTGCACTTTCATGGGAATGAAACACTGGTGGAAACACTTACTTTGGACTTGAGCTGAGACAGAGTCAAGCACTGATCCGTCTGAAGCAGCAGAACCAGGTCTTTGTACATGGAGCGCTGCACTGAAATCATAGGATGCATCTAACAGGCTTTTCTCACAAATTATTCAATCAATTATGATGAGAAAGAACTTGGATAAAGAAAGCAGTGGGCGTTTTAATGGGTGCAGACAGTCGCCAAGACGTGTAGCTCTTCTAGGATTATGTATCTGATAGATAAAGCATGGTGTTGAATCAAAACTGACACCTTCTCCAAAAAAAGACCATGTTGTTTTAATTTAAGAGTAAGACTCGTTCATTTCACTTCATATTTTAAAATAACCTCCCTCAAAACACAGCCCTCACACTCGGGCTGCTTCTGTGGGCCTGTGAAACATCTGCTCTTCAATTGCTCCTCTGCTGTTAGATTGTCAAGATCGCCCAACCAATAGAATACCAATGAAATGATCACTGCCTTGTGTGTTCGCTTTTCTTAAAGTTAGAATGGTAGGGGAAACACTGCAAAAACAATTAGTCTGCTATCAAACAGAAAGAACAACATTGAAGATGGGGTGGAAAGCTCCACACTAAGAGAACAAGGATAACTGTTTTGATATAGAATTATTTGTGAGCATTTGAAATGAACAAGCTTCTTGTCTCACCTGAGCCACCAAGAACCACCACAAACTTGTTGTGCAGAAGCTGCCTGGCTTGGTTATGCATTGCTAATGTCCTCATGGTTGCACGGCAGTCTGCTTACACAAATGGGAGAGGAAGAAAGGAATCATAAAAAGTTTCTGCAAAAAGAATGAACTGTGTTCTCCCTCCACGAAAAAAAGCAACTTTGAATTGCAACTATATTGTATATTACAAAAAGAAAGATCTGAAATGTTCCATAACATTTAAAAAGGCATCTAGAATGCATCTCTCAGCTTCATGAGAAGTGCACCTAATGTAGCAATTTTCAGGATGGTTTTTACTCAAATGTACAGTAGGTTGAAGCTTTATCCTGTTGTGCTTTTGTCAGTGCTAACGATAGATGGATAGCGGCCTGCTAACTGTATGGTTTTGCTCACTGGCTACATTATACTTTAACTGTAATGACTCGACCCGACACGGAGCTTCCAAACTTTACGTCTTTATTACATTCCTGCCACTCCAATCTCCCATCCCTAATCACGCGAGGACGAGATTTGCCCGGGGGCTACGGTGTCCCGTTTGGGACATACAGTCAGGATGTTACACTTACAGCTAACTGCAGGAGTTTGCGGGTATAATTTGCGCTTGTGAATTTAGTTGCGCAAAACCTGTAAACTTTAATATTTTCCTTGCTTTAGAGCTAAAGCAAATAAGAATTGGCTATGGACAGAACTATGCAACCATTTAACATTAACTTGTTAACTTGTAACGTGTTATGGTTTGAAAGCGTTTTGAAGCAAAGAAATGTTCTTCAACATTAGCGAGCACAGCCAACATAGAACACTACTGCACGCGGATAGGCTTGCCAACCGTCCCGTATTCCCCCCCCCCCGTCGACGACGCTAGCCCCCCCCTGTCAGCCCGCGGAAGTGTCCCTGATTTGGGGTTGGGAGAGTTGGCAGCCCTACACGCGGACCATAGTCATTTGATGTAAAAACGAGCAAATAAACTATCTAGTTGAGTTCCGTGCGTCATGGGGCTTACCTTTTGTATTTGCAGCCCTCTGTGACTCATGGACCGCTTAATTGAATGCAAACACGCGACTGGAAATATCTCCTTTGAGCGCCGTAATATTGATCACTGCCGCAAACCTGTCAGCGCTGTCGCGCACACACACACTCTCAGTGACAACTTAAACTAAACTCCTTAAAAGAAATATGTAAATTGTAAAGTATAATTTACTATTACTTTTAACACTTGCAAATAAACGCCGACATGAAACCAGTGCTATTGTTGAGCGACTAAAGGTGTTGAGGTTATGTCACCGTTAAATATTACGATAACACTCACACACACACACATTTGATGCTACGGCGCTACTAACGTGAGCAGACGGGCGGGAGCTCCTCCGCGGCTCGTCTCCTGTGGTCTCAGACTAAAGTCCCTCCGCTAATATTAACAGCTGCGTGTCCGAGACACGTCACCCTTTTCTCGATGTGTTTATTCAAAGAGCAGGGGTCATTAAAAACATATGTTTCTAAGCCTTAACCGCACTGTTAAGAGCAGAACTATAGTGGGTATTCTTTGTTTTTACGCTTTGCTAAAAGCCCTAAATAATTACCTATACAAATTCAACGATTCAAGAAATATTTATGATTAATATATATTCACGCAATGATGGCTCGTTGTTCTAGATAGGGCAATCGAATACATTTCAGCAAATGATCATTTAATACAAACAGTTAGTCTAAAATTTAAATCTAAAACACACAATTAAATAATCAATCAAAATATTGGATTTTATCTCTGTTGAGAGTTGTGCATGCCCAGAACTATGGAAGCCCATTTTCGCACTAAAAACTGAAGAGATAGAAAGAGGAAATTATAAATAAGAGATTACTGTCAAAAAGGAAAACTACTCACAAGTGAGTGATTTCAACTTTTGGGAGAAGCGGAAAAGCATGCGGAAGCATGTGGATGATGCTCATCCTATTTACAGGCCAGCTTGGGGTGAAATGTGGTGTGGATATGCTCCACATATGGCAAAAGTTTTTGATGACCGCGGACATTTTCATTTTTGTGCCATTATCGATCACATCTGCACAGGAAATATAAAAATATAACGGGCAGAAATCTGTGACATTTAACATTCTCTCCAGAGGAACAAAGTTTTCGCCAGCAGCTACCTGCAGCCTTCTAGGTAAAGACACGGGACGCATCAACCTCCTCATCTGACTCTCGGCAAAAAAAAGCGAAGAAGCCAAATCCTCAAAATATTTAACTTCGGCTTTACGAACACCATTTGCCAAGTTTACGGCTGTCGAGAGGAACAGTGATTACAGCTAAAGATGATTTACTTCCCACATAAGTGGGATATGTTTTGAATCTGTAAGTTCTCAACATGAGCAGACCTTTTTTTGAATCTCATCTAAGCTGACAAAGTCCAGGTGTATAAATTAATTAAAATAAATGATTGTATCATTGTGATGCGTTAATTCCATTTTCACATCTAACAGGTCAGAGTTAATCTTGACAATCTGTGTAGCCTTCAGCAGAGATAACGTCCAATGAGAAAAGTGGATCTAAATGAGAGTAAGTATAAGTCCAGGAGCCTATTATATTCTATTGTATTGTTATATCAACAGTTGACATAACATTTTGGATTTTAGTAGAAATTTGTCGTGTCAATGTGCTCCATTACAGGTTGTTTCACAATGTAAAAATCCCCATGGGTGCTGTTGTACTGTAGACTCTGAATGCATCACGTCAGGGCTTGTTATCCAGTTTATCCTGGGAATCAAGGAGGAAACAAAGCCTGACTGACTTCTGTTAAAACAAGGCCCTCTCTTCATTTATGTAGTCTGAAGGCTTAAGAGCTGCTTAAGAGCGTGATTTATAGACAGCGGTTGTGGAAAGGCTCAGCTCTCCCCATTTCAATCAGATCCGCTGCCTGGTGCAGGAGTCAGAGCCACAGGTTTGGTTCGGTGCCGGGTGGCCCAGTTGGTAATGGAATAGGGCACCCGGGCGGTAAGCGTCCCCCCCACGAGCCCCACGAGGCCATTCGTCCTCGCTGTCTGACAGCGTTCCGCTCGAACCACAGACTCTCACAATGCGTAAGTCTCCAGGAGGGAGAGTGATGCCGCTCTGATGTCTAATTTCCATCAGAGCAGAGCCGAAATCCATTTATGGCAGGTGGGGGTGGAGATGACCCACGATGTAGACTCGTCAGCAGGTACTGTGAGATCATTGTGGCATCGCTGTGAGACAAAATAAGTTGGATTCTTTGCTTTCATAATAAAACACTGGCGTTGAGGCGTAGCTGAGGACTGGCTTCCCCTGATGAAAAAAGCAAAAGCCTCCAGCTCCTCACACCTCCTCACCAATGAGACGCATTAAACCTTTGAGCTCAGACAGCAGCACTGAACTTCAGCTGGGGGGGGCCTCTGCGTCACATTTAATGTGAGTCATTTTCGAAATCAAAGTCAAGAAAAAGACAACACTCCGGGAAACAGCAGATGTGTTGAGGACGAGTGAGTGTCTGCATGTGCATGTACGCCTTCTTCACCACTTGGGAGTCCTCACTTGTTGGCAACCATTGTTTTCAGGGATTTCTCCTTTGTTTTCTCATTCTTGCTCTCCTCTCAGGTTAGAAAACGGGTGGTTGAGATTACTCTTACCAAAACCCATTTTGGTTTTACAGTTTGTGCAAGGAAGCATTCCTTTTTCAATTAGTACACCACCGAGAACAAATCCTGAAGATCATATAATCAAATTGGGATTTTAACTCACTGTTTCTGCATGAGGCCCATTGTTTCACACTGTGGGGCTGGCTGTGGTCAGAAGTAAACAGCCTGAAGACTTTTAGCCAAAGAGGGCAGCAAAACACTGCTTTTAAGCCTGGATTATTTTACTCTTTAAGATTGGGAGGTTTTTATTCCAAACTACAGGTCCAACTCCAAAAACACTGTTCATTTCCCATAAGAGACACAATAGCATCCTTTGAAAAATCAAAACTTTCCATTGTTCTCCCTTGAAAAGACATTAAGAAGATGAAGAATGCTCTACGGATTCAGCTTTCCAAGTGGAGACATTCTGACCAGCAGTATTTCGTTTGTTCTGAACAGGCTGTGATCACAAATGTCAAACATGACAAACTGACGATAGTTTTGTAAAAATCTTTTATGTGACAATTTAAAAGTCATTACACACAGCGAAAGACATTCAAATCAACATGAGTGACCGAGCTGTGCATGTCCCACCTATTTGTCAAAGCCTCCAGCATGTAAACAGTATTGAAAAGAAGCCGTTTTGTGATTGGCTCTCCCTTCCTTCCAATAGCCAACTGCATTTCCAGATTTCTACTTTAGACATCCCTCATACAACACAAGTATGGAGGAATTGACTTGCTGTAAACTTAAGGTGAAATAAGAACATTTTCAAGCGTTTGGGACACAGCCCAGGTACGAAGAGACCTCTTTGGCACATAACATAAATCATAAAACATGACTTAACATAAACTGTAAAAGGAACAACAGTCATTACAAAATGCATTGTTTCTACACAGACAGATATAACATATATATATAAAAACCAAGAAAAAAAAAATCCATAAAAAAAATATTTTGGCAAATGTGACCGCCCCCCAGCGGTAACACTTGTCTTGACTAGTCTGCAATGTCTCCATGCAAAACGGCGCCATTTTAATTGATGTAAGCACGCTGGGAGGTTTTTCATTTTGAAGTCTGAAATGGTAAGACTCCTCGTTCTTTTATGTCTCAGGTGTTATCTTTGCGGTTTTCCCTCTCGTTTGTGCGACAGCTCTGGGGTTTACCGGCCAAGGTTTTTTAGTGCAAATAGGCTGTCAGCTGCTCCCTCCTCAGGGTGGAGGGTGGAGGAGAAGGTCATTTTCGTGGCAGAGGCGACGCTGTGTTCGCTTTGGCACCTGGGACTGGTCTGGAAGGAGAAGGACAAAAAGAAGGGATTCTGTCTTAATGTCAAACTCATACGGACTTCATATTATGGAACCCGGTCTGGAACAATTGGTTTATATATCATAGCCGGATATCGCTTCCTATGTGCCATAGAGCTGCAATGTCATCTTAAAACATATCAATGAGCCAAGCGGTTTCACTGGGTCACATGTTCCTTCATCTCTTGAACCATTCATTGTACAAAATCCAAAAAACATGCCATATTTAGAATAACAAGATCGTTCTTACACAGGACACATTAGCGATGGCAGGATTGAGACATTTTCATTTTTTAAGTAAAACGTTTGAAATGTGATATGATTCTTCAATATCAAGTCAAATTTAGTAAGTTGCTGAGTAAGCCAAGTCTGATGGAATAGATCTAGTAATATTTAGGGCTAGGTCCCAAAAGAGGCAGGTCTAAGAATCAGTTTGGCAAATTACTGATTAAAGATAAATGAGTGACATATGATTTCAGCGTCCTAAAATAGATTCAGCCTTGGGCCGTCGCAGGGCCGGTTTGGTGTTGTGATGTGGAAATGTTACAAAGTTTCAGATTTTCCATAGAAGTGACTATGGTGCTAATTGAGACTTGAGATCAAGACGTTGCAGCATCAGATTTATGTGCACGTTGTAAATAGACTCATGTTGCTCATTCAAAAAAGAGAGATAAGTATTTAAGTTGTCGTTAAACTGTTAAAAAGGTTACATCGTTATAAAGTATCCTGTGATTGTACTTTCACCTTCGTTCTGTGAAACTTTCCCCGGAGCAGGAGACATCAAACCCTCTCGTTTTAATACCAGAATTGAAAGATAAGACGTGTGCACCTGAGAATGCCACTACAGCGTGTCTGTGTGGGCCCACCTGAGAGCACGGAGAGAAGGGATGGCTGAGACTTTGCCCACAGGTTTGGGTCCCACCGCCGGCGGCATCATGACCAGCAGGCCCGGGGAGGGTTTGGAGACCCGGGGTCGGGCTGGACTCACTGTGGGGGAGGCTCCTCTAGCTGGGCTGAGAGGGAGAGGCCTCTGGGGAGGAAAGGGGGACGTCCGTGGAAGCGGCTCACACACCAACTAAAAGAGAACAGAAAAATGGTTGACATTTCCATTATCAGTACACCAAGACCTACTTCTTGATCGGGAGTCATCAACATTTTGTACACATTTTGCAAAGCGCTGTGGAAAACACAAAGTAACAGACACAGCAGGGAGGAGAGCAGAGCTCTGCACTGGACTAGATCCAGGTTGTCTGGCTGATAAGAGGAGAAGTCTCACTTCACAGGTGCAGTAGATTAAAATCACTTCATCGGCACAGCAATCACATCCCAAAGTCAACTCCGATCAAATAATGGATAGTTGACACAAATAAGAAAAAAGTAAAAGCAGTGATTAGAGAGGAATCACATAAGAAAAAAACTACAGTTGTATTCATTATTTCTTTAGGGATCAGATCAAATAAATGTACTCTAAAACAAAGATTCCAGGCATTTTCTCATTAATGTGCATTTGTCAATATTTCTGGATTACATTTACTAGTTAGCTGTTTAGCTGCAGTCATTTCCCTCATCGCATGGCTTCAAGTCTGCCTCTCATGAAACGTCTCCTAATCTGTGTAAACACAGGTATGTAGTATATACCCTATAGGACTTGAGAAGATGTTTTCCAGATGTTGGCTCTCTGTTATAATGGAGCTCTGCTTTTTTGTCTAAAAACATATTTATTTTACTTTTAGTAAGAAGCAAACGCCTATAATTGTTGAGGAAAATAACTGCTTTGGAGCCTGACAGCTTGTGTAGTTGCCCCGCAACATTTTGGGAATAAAACAAACTTTTCTTAACATTGAACCACTATATATGCAGATCCCTTGCCACTATTCTCCCTGCACTACATAGCAAGAGACAGTAGTATTGCTCATATCCTTTGTGGGTCCCTGCCTAGATGGTCATCATCATTCTTCAATTCTGTTCAGATTTTGATATCATCTGGAATCATTTTGATGTTAGGGTTTTTAAAACACAATTATGGTCAATTCCAGCACAGAAACAGGTGAAAATGGACCCTACCAGCGGGGATCGTGTCGGGTTGAGGGGCAGAGGTTTCTTGGGCGGGGTGAGTCTCTGTGGGGTTGAGGGGGATTTGGGTGGAGCAGCTGGGAGCTTGCCAGCTGGCAGAGGCGGGCGAACCACCTTGAGATTGCGGGGACCACCCCGGGGAGACTGGGCAGGTCTCAGAGGTCGCACAATGTTGACTGGCTGCGTGCCATTGGGCAAAAGGCCTGGTCTGAGAGGCAGGACCTCTTTGCTGGTGTGAGAAAGCTAGAGTCACAAGAAACACAACAAGGAAAACATGAGCACAAACAGAAGAACGCTAAAAATAACTTCAACCGACTTTAAAGAGAAAGTCTACATGCAAAATAGAAAATGAGCCCAGAATCCAAACTTGTGAACGCGAATTGTTAGAACAATGTAATACCTCTGATACTGTTGTATTACAGAATTCTTATTGATAGTTTGTTAAAAACAATTCCTAAACTGGTTTCAGTCTCACAAATTAAATCACATCCATACAAGATGCAAACATTATTTCCTGGGTCAACTACTTTTCAGTTTTCTTATCCAAAAACAAGAGTCATTGCCAATAAGCACAGTATTAATTTCCATAACTATTCAGACAATATCTTACTTTAGAGAGTCTATGGGAAAATGGCCCTTCAAGGATCCTTCTATACATAAGGATGTTTGATGGGTGAATGAACCATTTAGAGTTAAATAGGCATTAAATGGGTGGCCGGGGGACCTTGTGATTGGCAGTTTGCTATTGTGTTAAGACTGGAAGTGTGTTTTCCCTCTCTGAAAGTCATTTGTTACACAACATGTTTTATTCACTGGTTGTACTTGGTTTTACCCTCTCCTGTCTCTTTCTTTATGTTTTAAGAAACATAAGAAGAAAGTCAAGAAGTCAGTAGAAAGAAAAGGTTTTTACCAATGATTTGTTTTTAGTGATTAAATTCCTGATTGTTGTTCTCTTTATATCCCTCTCTTTATATTATATATTCACTTGAGTTATTATGTCATTAGTTACCATTACTGTAAATACCACTGTGCTATATTATCCTACTAAGATGCTGGATCTTTCCTTTGATTCTGTATCCCTCATTTTGTATGAATCTCCTTTCTTGGTCTTCTTTGTATTTCTTCCGTCGCCGACAACAAAGGCACAATAACCCTGAGCTGCCAAATACAATAAAATAAATGCTAAAAAAGAGGCAAACAACGAGATGATGTCTTGATACTGAAGGCACAATGAACGAGTGTGACAACGTGTGAGGAAGCAGCATCTAAGTGGCCACACAACCACAAATGCTGCTGTAAAATGAGGCTATTAAATATGAAGGTCAAGCATATGGACGGCCTATGATTCACTAAAACCCTGCGAAGAGATAAAGTCCCCACCCTCCCACCCCCCTTCCCTTGCCCATTTATTTTATTTTATAACACACCACTCACCCCCTTGTTGCTGCAGGCTTTGTTGATTGGTGCGACCACCTTGAGGTGAAAGGCAGGATTCAGATGGCCGTTCATCCCTTTCTCCACCAACGCCTCGGCCCTGAGCAGATGAGAGGAGGCAGAAAATTACCATCATACTTCTTAATGTTCATTTCAGGGCCCCAAGAGGGAAAAGAGTCCAAAGAGAAGGCAACACAAAGTTTGTCCTCCAGTAGCTGGAAAGAAAATATCGACAAAATGTCACCTCAGGGAGCTTATGTGTCTATCAGCAAAACCATGTCTATTGACACAGTGCAACAATATTGTTCATCTGGAGTCCATCATGTGTCCACCTGATGAATGTAAGTTCAATATTCTCTTACTGTGTGTGTGCCACGGAAGGTGTGTTCCTATGGATAGATGGTCTTGCGTTAAGCTGCGCTTCGATCTCCGGTAACGGAAAGATCTGCCTCTTTAGCTGCTAAATACTTCACTTTGTCCACCAGCTAGTCTCTGACTGTCAGGCTAGCCGCTGGACAAGTAGTGAGCGACCTGTTGAAAGCGGGAGGATGAGAAAAGGGAGAGGCTACGGGGAAGGTGAGAACTCTGTGGAGTAGTCACTTAAATGCAACACCCTATCTTTCATATGAAAGAGGAATTTATGTTTCTTCCACCATACATTTGCAGCCACAACAACACGGCTGACCACAGGACCACAAGTTGCATTGGATTCAACCATAGTGGTGTGCTTTCCTGGTAAGAAAAGTCAGTGTATGTATGTACTGCAGTCTCCTAGCTGATTGGAAGGTTTTCCAAGCCCACTGGAAGTAAATATATATATATATATTTACTTCCAGTGGGCTGTATGTGGGCTGTATGTGTGTGTGTATACTTAGACAGGCCTTTAATCAGCTCGAACCACCCCCCTCTCCCACTGCTGAACTGTAAATGAACTCAAATGATTGGCCATGGAACAACATCCCTAAAAGCAAAGGGTTTTCAATGCAGCTTGTGCAGGAGTCTTTTTAATCATCTTAGCAGCTCAGTTCTCTATAGCATTAGCCAGTCGTTTCAATGTCTCCCTTTAGCTGCAATTACTGTCAATTCCAGCTGAGACTCAATATCACAAATATTATGCCTTTATTTTGCGGGTCGGGGGGTTTCAAAGGCTGTTGCAATGCGGGATCCTTTCCAGACACATTTGTGTAAAACACTGTGGAAGGCTTGAGAGGCACTAACTCAGCCAGTGTTATGACAAGGTTGGCTCTCTGACTAAGCTATATGCCAGGGCTCACAAAGGAAGGGACAGGACTTAGTTTGGTCCCATTGTAGTTAAGGTGCAGCACAAAATGCGCCATCATGCTGATGTACGGTGTGTGCATCCATCAGCTTGGAGCGCCCACATGGCAGTGCTCAATTCCTCCCTTCATCCTGCAATTCAACACATTCCTTCCTCCTTCCCTTTTATAGTTCTTGTATTTCTTCCACCTTGACCTTTTTTTTGCAATGTCCGCTTTCCGCTCCTTTTTCTCAAAAAATGCACTCTTTTGTCCATGCAGGAGTCATTTCAGATGGTGTGCTATGTGAAGGCTTGGTTGCATAATAAAACACTTGATTTTCAATAAACAAACAAGTTCTAACGAAGAGACCTAAACTCTATGATTTATTTTGACCTAAAGGCCATTTCTCACCCTGACTAAAAAAAAATTGAACTTAGTCCAGTATTGAGGGATAAGGCAACAGACGTCAGTCACTAAACGGACTGAAATATAATAATTTACATTCAGTAAAATTACTTCTTTTCAACACTGGCAGGCTCGGATTGATACTACAAAGTCTGCTATAGATAAATAAAGACCTAGACATATATAACTATAAAACTATAGACCTAATGGACTATAGATCTATAGAACTATAGACATATAGGCAGAGAGAGGGGATAGAGTACTTGTTGCCCTTGTTTTCTCTCTGGGAAAGCCACTTATGGTAATAGGAAGTCTTGATTCTGTAGCAGTAGAAGAGCAGCAGCACTGCAGGCAGGACCAGGAGGAAGGCAAACAGCAGCCCCACCACCAGCCCCACCTGACCTGTGGAAACACACACACACACACACAATGCTAAATATTTTATATCTATGCTTAAACTCAAATGATCTAATCATCGGTTTCTACATGCAAACAGTACAAGGATGAGCTAAGCATAAAACACTTCCATTATCTTTCACAGACTGCATGACTTGACTGCAATGTCTATTCTTAATATACTCTCATACTCATAACAGCATCAGAGAAATTGATTAACGGAAGAGGACAAAAAAATAGTTACTGCATTTAACTTGAAACTAAATCCACTATCCATTATCGGACTTTTCATCTTATTCATTTACTGAAGCTGTTCTGGTGTGTCAGTTTGAGAAAATAACAGCATCATCAGCATTATGATACATTTGTATACATTTTCCAAGGTTATACCCTTAAGACACACCTTATACCGTATGTGTGTGTGTCCGTGTGAACTCACTGTCATACTGGACAGGTCCGCTGTCCACGCTGCCGCCGAGTCCTGGCTTCACACAAAAGGGTGGCGCCCAGCCGCGATTACAGTGGCAGTTCCCATTACTGTTACACATCTATTTACACACACAGACACATACACATACACACACAAACACATACACAGGTTGATGACATATGCTTTCCGGATTCACTTTAATATGTTACTACTGTTACTGTGACCTGCATGTCTACAAGGGTGCTCTTCTTTTCGATTATTCAGAGCACTGACATAAAAATGTTTTGATGTATATGTATTCTGTACATTTACAAGTGGTGGAACCGATGTTGGTGTATTTCATTTGTCCACTGAACAACACTGAGGACCCAAATCCTCAGGTACAGAGAGTAAAAGTAATGGCAACCATTGCTTATGCCATTACCTAAGATACCTCGCCGAACAGTTCTCTGTTGTTTGCAAGTTCTTGTATTTTTTGAGTGACCTCAAACATTAGGTCGTATTCCTTGACCACTGAAATCATCGGCACCTCATTTACCTCTGTGAACTAGTGCATTTTATTGAGGATTTGTAATGAATGATTCCTCTACCGGGTGTTTCCACAAGCTTGTTGCTCCATGTGTTTTCTTCAGGCTGAGCTTGAGCCGATTGCTGCTAACATAGACAGCTCGAGGGACATGGAAGGTCACCTCGCTAGCGGGGAAAGAGGACTGCTGAAGGAGGTGGAGCGATACCAGCTAGACGTAGTTGGGCTCACCCCCTCACAAACAGCACTGGCTCTGGAACTAAATAAACAGCCTTGATGGATTTGGTGGGAGGAGTCCTGGAAAGGGCACCTTCCGCAGATTCCTTACTTCTGCTGGGAGACTTCAACGCTTGCATGTTTAATAACAGAGAAATCTAGTTTAGAGTGATTCATCGCCAAAGTCACACATACCAGACTTTGTTCTGGTGATTGGTGCAGCTTTACGCATGGGAGGGTTTTTAGAATGTCTCTAATAGTCAAACGAAGGGTCCAATAAAGGATTCACTAAAGAAAAAAAGAGCTGCTATAGCCACTTGACTGGGTCCTGACCACTTATCTGCAACCTTTGTGACCTGGGTGGAAAAACATCTCTTTTCCTACCTAGGCTTTAATAAATTGCCTTAAACTTTTGAAAAAATACACTTTTTTGCTTAGCATTTAACTTGATTAATGACCCCAGACGTCTTGTGTAATTCCTCGCCCCTAAATGAAAGAGAAAATACTGCCAAGCTTAAATTACATCCGGATGTAATTATCCTATCAGTGTTTAAAATGGTTTTTTAGCACATTAGCACTTGGTTGACATGATGGAAGCACAGTTGTTCACTAGGTCTATGCTATTTCCCTTTTCGTTTCTTTGTGACTATGTTGTTATTCAGTTTATGGAGGCCATTTTTCTATGTAATAAGGATTCACATGGCATAGGTGTCCCCATGTGATACAAAGATAGAATAGGAATAACTGTATGTAATGGAATGCCAGGACCTGAATTGATAAATAACAGATCCTTCAGCCCTCTAAATCTAGAGGACTTCTAATATGTTCTAATGTTCAAAGCGTTTTGAATGAAAATCTCATGTTTATAAAGTAGAGCTCTGAGTACTCTCTCTGCTCATTATTTGTCTTTATTTGCATGGACATCCAGCACACTGCAAAAACCCTGAGGATCAATATGAATCATATGATAATATTGAATTAAAACCCTACCCTAACACATAGGGAGTCCCCAAGCTGGGAGAATGCAAAAACTGTCTACTTAGAATAATCCAGACTTAAAGCTTCTTCCATTATCCATCGACTGTTTCACTGAAAGCAGCGAACAGAAAGAGGACAAACAGCATGAAAGAACACAATGAAGATGGAGGGAGAAGGGGATTAGAGGAGGAGAGGATACATGTGGTGTTTCAACTTTACTTTTTCTACTTTAAACAGGAGGCAACAAACAGACAAATTTAACTTGACGCTGTAAAAACAAACAAACAGAGCACCACAAACTAGGCCATACCTGCAATTGTTGGTAAGGGTTTTCGTAAGGGTTAGACTCATCCACAATATGTATGAAAGTGGCCCGTCGTAAAACGTTCCAAATGTTTTGGTTTTAACACTACGAGGGAATATGGGACATCATTTCAACTCCTCAAAAACATTCAGCATGTTCCCATATTCCATTAGTCCTTTGCTGAAGAAATCAATCTTAACACCAGTGCCTAATAAGCCTTACAGTCCCTGCCGCTCGCTGTGCACTGAACCAGTAGGCTATTTGATGGCGGGAGGGGTAATGGGGGGGGGTTGGCGTCTCCTTGTTAGTAAAATTAACACAATGCATCCTGCGCCTTTCCCGTCTCCATCCTTGAGGAGCAGAATAGGTTTCTTTCTGAGGTATGACTCATCAATTCTCAGACTGAGGTTTGTGAAAGTTAGCAGTATCCTCCATGTGCCAACAACTCTACACAATCCCTGATGGCATCTTCGGTCTGTGACCTCCAACTCTCACTGGAGAAGTTCGCAGCCGAGTGACAAGCGGTTGAGGTAAGGTTGACCTCTAAATCTGAGGCCAGGGTTAGGCCTAACCCTAAGGAGGGAGGCTGGCGTCTCCCTTAGAGGGTGGGAAGCTAAGCCATCCGTGAAGAGCTCGGAGTTTGGGCACCTCGCTAAGGGCTGGCGAACGCTGTCGTTGTCAGCCTTCAATTTAAAAAGTGCAATTGAGCTCCTATCCGCCACTATAGAGACATGACGCTTCAACTGACTGTTTGGAACTAGTAGGGAAAGCAAGAAGTGGGTCTTTCAAACTAGAACAGTTGAAAGAAAAATTGAAAGAACTACAAAAAAAGGATGTGGCAATGATTCAATGGAAAACCTTTCAAGAGCAGTGGCCGTCACATGGTCACACCATGGTTTTATTTTATTTGTTACTCTCATCAAAGTCACTATCTACTACTAAATTAAACATGGAGGTGTTCAGACATATTTATCAAATTTGACCTGTCGATTCTTTGACATTAATTAATTAATTAACATTAGTTTCGGCAAGGAAAATTATTATTAAAATGACCAGAGTGTGCCATGATAGCTAGTGCATACAGGCTAGGAAATAGTGGCGTTATATCTGACTATCCTGCTCAACTTAATGGGTATTTTAGCTGTTTTTTACACATCGCGCTTTGTTTTGAAAGACATTCCTAGAATCAACACCACTTTATCGCAATTGGACTGGAGGTCAAAGTCTGAGTTCCCTGATATATACCCCTACATATCTACATCCTCATCTTCTCGGGAAGTAACAAGTGTTTCAGCCCCATATACTCCTCTCTTGAGCTTGGTTACTGGCTCATAAAAAATGTATGGTTCCTCCTTATCTGCCTCAGGCTTGCTTGTACTGCACCAATGAATAGGTCATCACTTTGTTGCTGTTGTATTCCAGCCGTCTTTTTTCCTGCCTTTTTTACGACAGTCCGGGTGACATCTCTGCAAATGCCCAAGGACACAGTGTGACAATAAGATTAGGGACCCGTGGCCGGCAGCTAAGTGAGTTGAGTGTGTTGCAAGCTTTGTGTGTGTGCATGCGCCTACCCCTTTGCCGTGACAGCGTGCGATGCACGTCTCCAGCTCGGTAAAAGAGGCATTTCGGCATCGGCGGTCTCTGCACACCTGTGGCAACACAAGCAGAATGATCACATACTGTGTTAAGGGATACAGTGCACGCCCGCATGCGCGCACACACACGCACACACACACACACACACACACACACACACACACACACACACACACACACACACACACACACACACACACACACACACACACACACACACACACACACACACACAGACTTTGATCTGCCTTCTCTTTGTGCCCTTGGGCTTTTGAACAACCTGGCTTGCCTGAGGAGATCGGCGGCAGCAGCTCCGCTATCCTCTTTTAAATGCTTCCCTGTACTGATGCTAATTGAGCGTTTTGTTATCAAACACTTTTGTCGCTACTGATGCCGTGATACTCATTTTAAAAAGCATTTACATCAATGATGGAATTACGTTTTATTTTTTTGAGAAGTTTGTAATTCAACCTTGTTACAACAGATGTTAGAAGAAACACAAAGGAAATGTGAAGTAGCAGACTTTAGGGGTGTGAAGGGTGAATCAGTGACACTGATCTGGAGCCACAGACTAAAGTTGCACATATCTTGTTTATTGCTCGTTGTTTTTGCATCTTAGGAGGATCACTCTCATTGCAACAAACTTTAGAAAATTAGAAAAAAATAATCATAATAATACAGTTATATGGAACCTTCCATTCAGTATATGCGGTTGAAGGGATGAAATTAAAAAGTAACGTACATACAAGTAAAGAGGTAAAGTGCTTAGCGTTGCAGAAAAGGCCAGTTATTTATATGTACAACTAATGAGAAGACGTCTGACCTGCATGCGTTTCAATCTCTTCTCTCCTCTTTTTCTGCTTCTATCTCTGCTGCCAAAAGTCCTCAACCCCCCCCCCAAAAAATATTTTCTATCTTCTCCAACCTCCTCGAACCCCCCAATCCTCCTCCCCCCTCCACCCTTTGCCCGGAAGACTTTGTCAACTATTTTACCAAGAAAATAGCTGACATACACTCCTCTTCCTCAAATCCATCTCCTACTACTTGTGTCCCATCGACTTCACCTCTATCGCCCTCGCTTCCCTCTTTCACCGCCTCCTAACCAAGTTCTTACCCTAGTAACCTCTGCCCGTCCCACCACCTTGACCGTGACCCCATTCCATCCCATATTCTGGAATCGCTCCTGACCGTCTTCCTTTCCTCATCTCATTAACACTTCTCTATTATCTCCCAACTCTCTGAAGGAGGCAAGAGTTAACCCACTTCTGAAGAAACCCACCCTCAACCCTTCTGAAGAAAACATCTCTTCTTCCCTTTCTGTCCAGAACGCTTGAACGTGCTATCTTTAACCAACTCTCCTATCTCCACCGTAACAACCTCCTTGACCCACCAGGGAAAATATTCTTCTACCCACAACCTGACAGTTAACTTTGGAAACTCTGTGTTAACGCCTACTTGGACTGCTAGGAACCTCGGTGAGACACTTCTCCCTGACTCCAAACATCACAGCGACAACACCATCCTGTAGATACACTACAACATCAGGAGAATATGTCCACTTCTCACTCAGAAGGCGGCACAGGTACTGATTCAGGCTCGTCACCTCCCGCCTGGACTTTTTAAAATCTCTCCTGGCAGGTCTCTCTGCTGCCGCCATACGACCACTGCAGCTCATCCAGAATGCAGCAGATCGACCGGTCTTTAACCTTCCGAAATACTCCCACACTACTCCACTCCTCTGCTCTCTTCACTGGTTACCAGTGGCTGCCATCCTGTTCAAAACACTGGTGCTCACGTACCATGCTGTGAATGGATTCGGTCTACATCCAGGACATGGTGAAACCCTTCATCCCAACCCGCACACTCCGCTTAAATTGTAATGCTAATAACTTAAATTGTACTCATGACTCTTATCTATAACAATCGGTGTATTTGATGAAATTGCACTTGTTTCTAGTTCTTCGGAGTTTGTATACTTATGTTTGAAATGCACTTTTTGTAAGTCGTTATGGATAAAAGAGTCAGCTACACGACATGAAATGTAATCTAAAGACATATAATGTAATTCAGTAAAGTAATATGGGACTCTATGGGAAATGCACATTGTAGGACAAGCTGCTATGCAAAGTCTATGTTGTATATTTTAAAGCATGAGCCAACAGCAGTAACTTGTTTGTGATTTCTCTTGCAAACTGCGGGTCAGAATTCATTATTTGTCGTGTCGAACTCCATCACGGAGTCGTAATAATTGATATTAGTACTCGCATTAGCGCTCTATCTCTCTCTGCCTGCTGCTGTTGCTCCACTATTGTTTGCACAAAAATCAATTTGAGCGTAAGTGAACGTGTGACAATGTGATTAAAGGCAGCAGCTTTGTGCTATGTATGCATTTATTGTTGAGAAGAACCCGTTCAATATGATGACTCAGAATTCATCCCGCTGGTTGACATACAATATTCTCTGCTGCCTTTTTATAATATATTACTCATGCAGCACTATTCAGTCCTTTCAGCGTGTCCGCACAATAGCTGGACTGGAATCCAAGTGGAAGAATGTTCTGCAGAGGGAAAAGCAATATAGACTGACAAAAGTAGAATGAACTGGTGAAAAATGGAGGAGGCTGCAGATCCTGTGTGTGTATGTGTGTGTGTGTGTTTTCATACATATGTATTTAGCATGCATAATAATTATTTTTTAATGATCTTGTGTGTCTGTAGATGGGTTTGCACAGAAGCGTACATTTCTCTCAGCATCTAACTCTAACTCAATATGTGAACAGTGCCTCAATCTGACAGACCTACAGGGTCCCTGTGACATGTAGCGGAGTATGCTATTAAACCAATATTATTTATGCAGAAGCAGAATATTAGAGGGCACACCGAAACGTGGCAATCATCTCTACTAGGAGTCAAGGAAGTTCATTCTCCACAAGTTTATCTACATGGAAAAGAGTGGTAGAGCCAGCACAGATTGGGTTTGAGGGACATATTACTTGCATATTTGAGGCCAACATCTGAATCCAGAATGCAAGTTAATGCCGGCTAATCACATCCACGTCCTGTTTGACTCACAGAGGCTCAGCTTTCAACATTAAGTGGGCTTGACAAATACATGTTTTTGACACAATAGATAGTCTATAGTAGTCTATAGAATAACAAAATCCGGAAGAGACACAAAAATGAATTACAGTTTGCTTGGCTACAGTACACATTTTACATCTTCATATGTCAGACCTAAACACACTGTATCCCACCTCTCAAACCTTTCTCATCTATGAGCTATGCGCTAGTAGAAAGAAGTAAGGGACACAGCAAAAAGGGGTGGATAGCAGAGCATGAACACTGCTCTGGCATTGTATTTGTGTTGGCTTAAGAACACAGCTTTGACTTCTTTGTGACTAATGTGTTGTTGTGTTGCCAGTCTCTTTCTCCCACAGCTCTGTTCAGTCACAGGCAAGTTCAATATACAGGACTAGTGATCAGGTACTCGGCAGGTGGCCAAGATCAGGCAATTGTTGTGTCAAGTGTTGGAATAGATTTTTTAAAAACACTGTTAAACCTATGATGATTAAATGCAGTGGTACCGGCAAAGCCTTACTCACTCTCAGAACAACGAGTAGGTATCACACCGCCATTCACATGTCGACATACACATATACATACAGACTTCGCTTGATTGACAGAAACCAACCTTGCCCTCTCCACACTTGGTGCCCGTCATCACAAGGCCGGGGTCGGGCAGGTCCCCCTGGCCGTCTTGGGTGCTGTACACATAAGTGCCGCGGCACTTCACCTCGATGCCGTCCGTCTTGATGGTGGTGTCGATGGACACAGCGTTGGTGCCTTTGGGCTTCTTGGCAGCACTGTGACACTGGATCTTCCCACACTTTGCATCACTGGGGTGAGATACAAGCAATAATAATAACAATAATAAATAGAACCCAGGTGTATACAAATCCAATTACACTGTGTTATACAGAGCGAATTGAATTTTGATGTGTCAGCAGCTCTTACATTTTGTCACACTTCATGTAGTTGCCATGCTCATCTTTCCCACAGTTCCCAAAGGCGTTCCCTGCTGCATTGACATCTTCAAAGCAGGCGTCGTGGGCCGGTTGAGCTCCTGGAAACACAACACATCCCATCAGCCCCCTGGATGTGAAGACTGAGTGAGTGCATTTGTGGGGCCGGGAGGATGGAAGGCGTGGATCAGTGTTTGAGGGGGCCAGGCCGTGTCAGAGAGAGAAGTTCTAGCAACATCTCAAAGGTGGGTTGGAGTGTCATTGTTCACGCCGAGGTTGTGAGCCTGAGGAGTGCTTATGTAGTAGTGAGGGAGGAACAAAGCCATTTGGAGCAGGAGGGATGAGTCTCACATCCTGGAAGCAAAGTGAAAAAAGAGAAATCTTCGGGGAAAAAAAGGCTTTTATTTTATGATGTTGTATTTATTAATCATTTAAACAATCATCAATAACTATTTAGAATAGCCTCTGTAAAACACTGTCATTTTTTCTTCTAGCAGTGACACTAACTATACTAATAAAAGACATAATAATAATAATAATTAACAATAATAACAAAACATTTGCATTTGGTGATGCATGAAAAGAAGAAGAGGGAAAAAGAACGTGTCTCGCTTTGAGGCCACCTCGTTTTCTTCAACGCATTAACAAACACGGCATTCAAATCTGCTGGTGCTCTTTGAAGCAGTTTCACACAAACACTGATTAAGGTAAAAGCACAAACCGTTTTAAGCCAAAGGCATAACACTGGTCTCGGGGCACCCCTTCCCCTGTAATATAGACTACATGTGCTACGTGTATGGACTGCATTGCAGCCCAATGAGCTTTCTTCATTACCGTAGCCCCACAGCTGCAGGCACTGCTGCTCGTGGGTGAGGCACATGCCGTTGTAGCAGTACGCCACTCCGTACTGACAGGAGGAGCCGTCCAGCAGGTAGACGTTGGCAGGGCAGTATGGGGAGGCCCCGGTGCAGTACTCTGGAAGGTCACACGCCCCCGCTGGCCCGCGGCACATGGTACCCGCCTGCTTCAACTGGCACGGACAGGGAATGATGCATATTGGACCCTTTCATGAAGAGGTACCCTCAATGGTGCTTCAATGGGGAATGTCCCATACAAGTGAGCATTTATTAAACTATCCCAAAACTAATAGTATGTGTAATTTTCCAGGACAGATTTACTGGGTGGAATCTTTTTACAAAATAAAATTTAGAAACAAAGTATATTCTACACTAATGAGGAGGAAAGTGGTTGATAATTGTCCATGATTTAAGCATATTTGGGGAGACGACTCTGCAGATAAGAGTTGTAAATAAATAACATGCAAACCAACTTAAAGCTGCAAGATGGATTTTTTTGGTCCATTGATGGCAGCAAATCAGACTGACAACAACATCTGAGAAAACTGATCCCACATCCAGAAAACACAACGCTTCTGCAGACAGCGCACATTTTAAATTACATCTTCATTATTTTGATTCGTCACTCTGCAGGATTTGCTACCACAATACGATGTGTGCATTCGCATTGGGACATGACAGCACAATGGAGGTGGAGGTGTGAGCCCTGCTGGGCTATGGAAACACACAGATACGCTGACTAACTGATGACCCTGAGATGTGTGTGTGTGTGCATGTATTTCTTACTTTGCAGCCTTCGCAGCACACTCCATGGGCACACTGAGCCTCCGCCTTCAAGGTGCAGTTATTGGCATTGCAGCAATCATTGGTGCATTCCTGTCACACACACACACACACACACACACACACACACACACACACACACACACACACACACACACACACACACACACACACACACACACACACACGTCAAAAGTAAGTCCCTAAAGCTACACAAACCCACACACAGTGCAAGTATATCTTACTCCCCCTCTTCTTAAGTCACACATCAGGAGCATTTTTCAATATGTCAATATGTCACTCTTTGATAATCCTGACTGCTCCATGTGCCATGTGAAAGTGTCCCTAATTTCTCCCCAGGCAAAATGTAAACCATGGGTTAAAATGCAATGTAAGTCGCTTTGGATAAAAGCGTCAGCTAAATGACATGTAATGGGTAATAACCGTTTCCAGGTTGTGGGAAATGGTTTTGAAGTATTTGAACATTTTCATATGTCATTTGCAGTCCATTTCTGAGTGTTTGGGCCGAAAAAAAGCAGAATAAAGGTCTGCAGGTCTTCAATAATGAAGCATCATAAACATTAAGTCAGCAATTATAAATGAATCATGTAATTAATAAAGGGTCATAAACATTAATTCAGCAGTTATACATGAAGTCGTTCATTATTGAAGGATCATAAACATTAAGTCAGCAGTTATAAATGAAGTACGTAATTAATAGTGTCATTTATATTAATTCAGCAGTTATACATGAAGTCGTTAATTAATAAAGGGTCATAAACATTAAGTCAGCAGTTATACATAATGTAATTAATTAATAAAGGGTTATAAAGTATATAAATGTATATGAGTCATTCATTCAAAGTAATGAAAGTCTTCAAGTCAGCAGTTTTAAACGTTAGTTTGTAAATGTTGGTAAGCAATTTGAAAGGAAAATCTGTGGGTCAAAAAGTGGCTTTTAAATAAAGGTTGATAAGATAGCAAATCAGCAGTTAGAAATTCTACTGAGTCATTCAGAAGGGCTTATGACAGCTTTGAGAACAGAAAACTGAAAATCTGCAGATTATTTTGCTACTGTTCTCGTGCCATACCACATCCATAAAGGAAGTATCTCCCGTTGCCATGGAGCACTCTCGCAAGCCACTTAAACAAAATGTGAGAGTTTACTCAAGCCAGAAAAAAAGAAGAAGAAGAATCCCCGGGGGAGGGAATGGAGAAGAGATAATACAACACCACGGGACATGAGAGTAATGAATAGATCCTGACACCTTTGCTAAAAATCCAGTCAGAGGATTGAGTCCAGTTAATAGGCTAGCTCTCCACAGCACAGTATCTTTGTCATGCCTATCATTCATGTGGAAATCACAAGGCGAGACCATTAAGCTACGTTGTGTAGCTAACAACAGGTGCCTGGTCAGAAGCCTGAGCTGCACTGTCAGTCTGCTCCGAGTGGGAGTTGTAACAAACGTTAGCAATCAACTGGCTGTGCTGCTTGAACAAAAGCAGCGTTACTTCACCTCTAGGCTTGCTGAGTGAAAACCCTCCACCTGGATTTGAGTGAACTTTAAGACATTTTTCTGCTTTGTAGTACAAAGGAAAAGCAGAGCACATTATTGACAAGGCCACTGCTACACCTGGCGTATAACAGGAGGTGGACGGGTATAAAAACCCTGCTTTTTCTACCAGTGACTGGTACAAAAAATAGAGGTGCTCTTATTTCATGGACTTTGAAACTCTTTTTGTGCTTTTTTTTATTCTATTGGGGATAAAAATTGTTCAGGTTTTGGCCTTCCCAGCATGGTGGGAGTCTCCAGAGAAAGCTTTACCTTCAAAACAATGTGTTGCTTGTACTTAACATAATTATTTTACTTGGGTCCACAATGACAGACCTTTCAACCACATCTTAATCAGCTAATGGAGTTCTTATACTTTACTTTTTTTTCCTATATATTTGGTGTATTTGGTTACATTATATCATATAAGTGAAGAAATGTTGCTCAACAGGGTAATTGATTGAACAAATGGTTGATCTTCTTTCAGGTGAGATGAGATAGATAGAATATCCGAAAAGGTAGAAATTCCAATGTGCGGTTTGAGAGGGCGTTTAGAGCTGGAACTATTTGTTGTCGACCAACAATCTGTGCGTAGCTTTCTGGATTCTGGTTGTCGCATTCTCACTATGTGAAATACAGTGAACATTGTAACTTAGAATACAACATTTTAAAAGTGTTAAGTGTCAGAACTAGAAATAGATAATTATAGGTTCCTCCAAACATTTTATCTGGAATCATACCATATGGTAAAGAAGAGTGTGGAAAAAAATGTTTTTTTCCAACAAGACCACAGGATGGAAGATGGAACAGAAACATACATCAGGCAGGTTAACCAGTTAAAAACGAATAAATGTGCTCACATCAGGTTCTCCACAATCACACTCTTCTCCGTCTTCCACAAAGCCATTACCGCACTTCTTGCCCCCCACCAGGTCCTTCATGTTGGGCATGTTGAAGAGGCACATGCCCCCTCCCTTCTGGAAGTAGTTGTCAAGATCCCGTTTGCTGCAGCGACTGAAGACGCGTGGGAATGGATGCCTGAAAAGGGACATTTCCACTTTTGAGGAGCAAAATTTGAAGAATTTATGGCAAAGATTATTCACTTCTGACAGTAAATCCTTTTGTTTCCAAAAGGTTGGTTGTGGTTCTGAAAATAGAAATCAAATCAATATGTAATCTGGTCTGCTGAATGGCAGCAGGTTGCACTCACCCGGTGGCGGCAGCCATCATGCAGCCTCCCTGCTCGGCAGAGGCCTCCACGCAGCAGCCGTCGTGGTCGTGGCTCATGCCGAAGTTGTGGCCAATCTCGTGGGCCATGGTGGCGGCGGCGCCGATGGGCAGCTCTGAGTGGTCCTGTGGGTTGAAGGGAGGGAGGTTACTTTATAGGACGGACAACAACACGTGGAGCTTGATAGCTGCATGGAGGCAAACATACAGGTGTGAGTGACATGCTTCATGTGAGAGCATGTTTTCATTTGTGCCGGGCAATTTAGGAGCTTTCTCCTCCAGGTTAGCAGGAAGTTGTGGAAACTTTATCCAGCAAATATAGATCTATTTAGAATTATGCGCCATCTCAATAGCATTATAAGCAGTTTCTTTATGTTTGATAAAAACCTTATTTATTTAATTAATAATAATGATTTATGGGCCCCAAAGAAGAAAGCACAGTAATGAGCATCTTTGTTTGAAGTGGCTAAATGAAGTAAAGTTGGTGCTAAACTCCTGCAGAATGGAGAAAGAAGCACCATGTCCTAGTTCCATCTAGTGCAGAGGGGCTTTAACACGTTCCTCAGATGTATTTAGCTCCTCTTTGATCCACTGACAGCTGTCATTCATTCTTGGCGCTGCTTCTGAATTATGCATACCGTATGAAACTAATATTCTGCAGTGAAATCCTTTACATGCTATTTCGAGCTTTGTGGTGTGTAGTCTGTGCTGATTCTGTGCTGTTGAGCCACAGGACATTTGGATTCTACAGACCACTTCTGTACAGAAAGAGCTAACAGTCCATTAGAAGCTTTTGAAAGCTATTGATCGCTCCAGCTGTGTTCATTCAGTCCACTGCACATCGTGTATGAAGCCACGCGGTTACATGGCCTACATGATGGGATTTGGGGGACGTTTTTAGAGCCGCAGGTAAAAAGGCCACATTTGAAAGTCAAAATCCAAACGACACCTCTGCAGCAGAAAACATTTGCCACATGGTTCCATCAAAGTAACATGGCTTTTCCTGACTGTCGATCATAGGAATTTAGCTTTAGTTTAATTATGTTTTAAGCAGTTTGCTGTAGTTCCATTTAGAGAAAAACAAAGCAATTCAAATTAGGGAGATTAAAACTCTATTGGGATGCCCAAAATCAAGTCTGATAGTAAAGACAGAATATTAACAAACAACGGCAAATACAGCAAAAATGTCCAATCCATGAAAGTTTTATTTTAGTATGATTGAATCTTCCAAAACAATATGATACAACTTATAGACAAGTTACAAGTTATTTGTCTGTTTTAATTGGTTGTCTCTAGCTGATGAGTGGACTGCTCAGACAAAAAGAAAAGAAAAGAAAAATTAAATACCTAAAGGAAGGCTCCTCCAAAGCTCACTAGATACCAACAAAAACCTCATCACTTTTGTGCTCATCAGTTCTAGAACATTCAAATGTCAGCATGTAACCTGCTAATTAGTGCTAACTGCTTTTAGATAATTCTTTACAAAATCAACTGGCATATTTGAAAAATATTGATATTTAGAAGGTCAAAACCCGAGAAAAAACGTAATGTTCATTAACAAGGGTTTTCATTAGTAGTATTCTCATAATATGTGACAGAAATGTAATACATATGGTGTCCATAAGATAAAGATAACAAACAACATATTTGTAATGGGTATTCTTCATAAGTCTGTATTTCAGTGCTGGTGTTAGAAAAATTATGTAACGTATAATAATTATAAGAAAAAAAGTGAAGTTCATTTTGGCACTGTGCTCATTTCTTGTGGTCTGTTTGATAAATGTTTGCTGAGTGGTCGATGTTCAAAGCAATTATTTGAACACTACCTTATGGGCTGATTTGTTTTTCCTCTTGAGGTTTCAAGTTGTTTTGGCTTCTTTGATTTGCTTATGCATGCTAAGTATCTAATCACTAGAGATTTACCCTGAACGCCGGTTCATTTTTGTTCATATATGGAAATAAAATGGATTCTAGGCAGTGAACATTTTACTTATCTGAGCTTTTTAACTAAAAAACAGCTGCACGCTTCTGAAGAACGGCAGAAGGAGGGGGGGTGGGGGGGGGGGTGGGACTGAACCAGAACCGCTCGGCCTACGGCTTGAGAACCTAAACAACGAGCTGAAAGGAACTTTAAGGCCTGGATGCGTTAAAGGGAACTGAAGAACTGAAGAAGAGGAGAACAGTTTCTTTTAGAAAATTCTACACACACAAAGGCAAAGACAATCGATGGAAGCTGGAAGAAGTTTTTTCTGAATGAAGAGCGTTGAGGAGATGTAATAGATTTTTTTCACACATACCACAGTGATGCCTCCAGAATTTTCCAGGCTGCACATCCCCTCCAGCGGTGCCATCCCAATAGTGGTCCCCTTGAAAATCACACCGCTATCCGAGTCACAGTACCCCACACACACAAAGAAACATCAGATGTGGGTTTGTGAAGAACCCCAATTCACCATGTGAATGGCATTTAACTTGTCACATAGCCTTCAAAAATAAAACTACGCCTTGTCGTATTGATCACAACCAAACAGCACGTCTAATTATCGAGGCAAAATTGGTCAAGAATTTAATGTTTGTTCTCCGAAAGCCAAATTGTGAAGCCAAGTGAAGTAAGTCATATTTTTTGTTAATAAAATCCTTTTTTACCAAATAATTTGAATTCATAGACTAACAATTAAAAAAAACTAACTGGGTAATTGGTGTTTTCTCGCCTCGCAGGTCTCCATGGATCAGGGTTAGGCCTGCTGCCCTGCTCGAACCTCACTGATACGATCGTTCATATTTCCATTACTATTACTGCTATTATCAATATGTTGTAATCACTTCAACTGTCATTAGTAGTAGTAGTCATAAGTCAGATTTAATACTTCTGTTATTACATTCTATTATTTATTTAGCTACTTACAAGACTTAATTCTTTCAAACTGCAGGTGAGAAAGTCATCTTGTTCTAATTCTATATTTTCCCCAACTATCGTAGGGTACATGTGTATCCCCAGTGTCTGCACTGACTGGCCTACGGGTACACACCAGACCTGGGGCTGAACCATCTTTGTTACGTGGCTGCTGTAGCTTAGACGTGACTGTGTAAGTGCATCAATCGCTCACGTCAGCAGCTGGGCGTTGTCATGTTTCTTGCGGGACTTTAGCTTCTGTCTCCACTGGAGGAAGGACCACAGGGTGGCATTTGGCTCCTCCGTGACGATACACTGGTCCCTCTCGGTCCAAACCTCCAGGCCGATGAGAGGCACGCGGATGTTCAGAGCCCTGTAGAACTACCAGCACGACAAAGCATTTAAGATGAAGACAAAAAAGGTCTCTGCACACACACAATCTGGTCACTAGATTCCAAAGCCCAGTCTAGACACACAACGCAATCTGCCTGCCAATCTGCCCTCATGGGCTACCGAAGGACATTATAGATTGAATGCTGATGGGCTTCATTCACCAGTAAATATCTATGTGCACATTTCAATAACTGGTTATTTATCTGGAACGGCGAGAGATGACATCACGATAGGCATTGAATGTGCAACCAATATACTATTTTATTAAATAGAGAACTGTAACAGGCAACAGGAGAACTCATCAGTCATACCTTATCCACATAATTGGCAATCTCCATTATCCTCGCCTTGGTCTTTTCATAGTCCTTATTTTGCCGTTTAAACTGCAGCGCAGGGAAGACAGGGGAGAATTAGTGGCATGAATGAGAGGAGCAGTCAGAAAAATAAAAAAAGAGACACTTCTTTCTCTGAAGAGACAAGAGACATTGAAACATAACTATAACTCAATTGATCCTCCCACTTCTACCCCACTACATTATGCTAATTATACCAATTATAAGAAGAGAGGACCAAACTCTTTTTGGTCACCATGTGCTGTTACCATGGTATTAATGTAGAAGACAAAACCTTGACTGCGTTTTATAAAGATATAGCATCTCATCACTTTAGCTTAGTGTCTATTTAACAGACCTTCCAACCTTGGATTCCAGCTAAATACATGCCGTTAAACAGACAAATCCTTCCGCCTCATCGGCACATGCTTCCGCCTGGGTGTGACTATCATAGGCTCAGACCTCTCGGTGTAAAAGAGCTCTGTTAGCTGGAATGACATAGTTGTTTAAGATGTGGATCCTAGTTTGAAAGCTGTCCGACATCTGGGGTAAAATGTGGCGTTCAGGCAGAATAACACAGGGAGATGGTGCTGTAGAGATGGATGGGCTCACTGAGGAGGTTCTGTCTGCTCACCAGTGTGTTGTCAGCCACTATGTACAGCTCCAAGTACTTGGTTGTACCCCAGGCGTTCCTTTTGACCTAGAACAAGGTTATGCACAAAACATAAGTGTGATCGGTTTGCTAAAATACACATTATACTACTCCATACATTGATTGGTTTCCAAAATTGATAAAACAAAACAGTTTTATATCTTTGGGAGAATACATAATTTTCCACATTAATAATTATTATATCAATTGATAATCAATTTCCGAGTAGGTAATAGGTAAGACAGAACGTAACTTATCTCAACACAAAATGCAGCCTTATTGGAGACAGAAGTATGGAAAAACATCTACTTGAACAGAGCTTAGAGATGTGGTTTAAAGAAATAAGAAAAAAACGATTAGAGGAGGAGCTTTGGATAGCCTACGATACACATTTTATTCCAGGTATTCTTGATCAGAGGTTTAAACATATCATATGGAATAACAGCAATGCAGCAGTGTGGTAAGCTTCCAGGAGCTAAGCGATAAATACACGCTAAATAACCAGGACCTCTTCAGATAACTACAATTAAAGGATTTTTTGACAGGAAAATAAAGCACAAAATGAAACAAGGTAAACAGTGAATAATTACAACCATAGTGGCAGTTTACAACTCAACAACAACAAGAAATACAGAATCATATCAACACCTGATCTAGGAAAAACAACTTGTTATGTGAAACTAAAATGGGAACAAGAACTTGAAGTGAATATTACAAAGGATAAATGGTTAAATATTTGGAGGACACAACAGTCCTCAACATCCTCACCAACCTGGAGGGAACATTGTTGGAAAAATGTACTCAGATTCTTTATTACCCCCCAAATTACAAACGGGTGTCTGTGTATTGCTCAACCATGTTGGAGGAATTGTGGTGCAGTAAATCTAAACCATTCTCATGTATTTTTGGTTTTGGCCGGAAATTGTAGAATTCTGGGAAAATGTCCATACAACCATTGTCAGGGCTATGATGTACGATGTATGTAAGTCATGTATGTTTCTCTACCTTGGTGTGATGTGTTGGGAGAAGACCGGTATCTGCTAAGAATTCTGCTATCAGCTGGTAAAAAGGTCATTACACAGAGATAACACAGGACGGAACCACCAACACTAGACGTATGGATGAAGAGACACATCAACGATAGTTAAGGAGAAGGGCACATGAATGTTGTCTCAGGACTTATCTTGATATCGAAAGGACAGAGCCATCCAGACACCACTTTTTTTCCTTTTTCTTTTCTCTCTCTGTTCCAGTTTTTTCTTTCTTCCCTGTGCGTATGGGTTCATATGTGTGTGTGTGTGTGTGTGTGTGTTTTTCAAAGGCAAAAATAAAAATAAACCTGCAGGTGAGCAGGTAATGGTGTCAGTATTTCAAGTTATGAAATTCTTTCATAATGCACCTATGCACAAGTGGTCCACAAAGAGTGAAAGTCCTTTTAGCCTCCCATCTATCAATGCTCTTGTTTTTAAAGAGCTTTACGACTCCTTGTAGGCCCCATCAGCCTCCGCCTAATACTTCATTACTGCTGTAATTAAAACCCATCGATTTCAGTGGGGACTGCTGCCTCGGCTCGCTCCGGACTCAGCACCAATATTGCAGATGGTCGGGGAGTCAGTGGAACATATCCGCACTAGCATCCTCTACGCGTCGCTTTGTTTGTTTGAGAGGCAAATAAGGGGAAGGAACTCTGCTGGTGGCTGGCATAACAACCCAGGATTAATTGGTGGCAGTGGAGGGAATTGGGACAAGAGGGTCTGGGTGCAGGAGGGAGGAAGACAGAGGACTATGGGAAAAAGATGATGCCCGTTGTGGAGGCCTGAGAAGGCTGGAAAGAACGATCGTGATGATCAACAGTTTAAAATGAGCAGAAAACTGGAAAATTAACAATATATAAGTATAAGAATGGGAATGTGTCCCAGCCGTGGAGACATATGAAGGAAGAAGGTCCACTGAGGGGCCTTTTATTATCTATAACTGCAGGTGAGCAAATTAGACTTGTGTCAAGGTCTTCTACTCCATAAAAGCACAGCAAATTGACTCACAGCCTTAAACAGACCTAAATGGCTGAGTCAAAGCCATAATTCTCTCAATTTCCAGGAGGAGCGAGAGCAATTTTTCTCTCGGAAACAGCACGGAGACCTATTCAACACTGTGTTTGCATACCAAAGAGACCATTAACGCTGCGAGCCAAATATTTTGCGTGATAAACACTACAACACTGCTACAGTCCATCAAATAAGTGGAAAGGAAGAAATCACAACTCTTTTTGTGCCTTTCTATGAAATTTGGTATCTTCACAGCACAAAAGTTTAATCCACCATCAACAAAATGTATTGCTGTTGAACTCAAACAGGCTCTTAGTTTCTTTATGTTACCCCATCACATGGTAACATAAAGCGGCCAGATCAGCAAATCAGCAAACAGACACAGACTCCATGGAGTTATCACACCTGATGCCTTGGTGCTTGACCTAAGGAAATCATCAAATGAAGTCGCCTTGAGTGGAACATGGATTTTTATTGCATCTAAATGACATCTCTTAAATAAATTGTGCAAGTCTTCAGGACACAATCTACTTTTGCTGCAGTATTGCAGTAGTCATCTTTCAATTGTTTTTGGGGACAGAACAATATTTTGTGGGATCGATTTGTCTCTGGATTCAAACACACAAGGGTTTTGCGGCTAAGGCTAAGAGCGTAGAAATATGACAGCAAACACAAGCATTCACCACGCTGTTGACTCTTCACAGAGAAAATAATTGTATTGTTACACTGCAGTACTTATCTTTATATCAGGAAAACAACCTGATACATGTTGTATAATGTGAAAGACTCACCCTGGAATGAAATTGTCTGAGCAGGTTGGAGATGTGGTTGGACTGTGGGTTATGATGGCCGTGTCCACAGTGTCCACCTTTAATTGGCAGTTCCTCTGCACTCCACAGTAAATGGTGGAGTGGATCAACACCACTGATTGGCTCAAGGTAATACGTGTCACTGGAATTCAAGGATATCAGGCCCCTGTGTAGAGGGAGAGAGACAGAAAGGAGTAGTAAGGGCTGGGTATCGTTAAAAAGTGTACAATGCCAGTACAAATACCAGTACCCTCAACGCTGCAATACCAACTGAGGACTTAATTCAAGAACCAGCAATGCTGGGGTGAAGTGTCTTGCCAAAAGACACACAAACCAAGGATCAAAACCACTGCTCTACACTGACTCACAATAGCCCGCTTTCGCAACCTGAAGTCCTGAAACCTGAAGTTAGCTTTGGCTAATAATTAATGATCAAATGGGTTCATCAATGGTGTTTCAAATTGGCCAATTGAGTGAACCAAACGCTCTACCAGAAAAGAAGAACTAGGCACTAAAGATTACGAGCATGACACCTGAACCTCACCTTGATCTGACACTTTTAACCCCCACAAAAAGTCCTCTGAGCTTAAAGGAAAGAGCATTCAATCTTAAACACAAAACAGACATCATACTGTCCTCAGTAACTTTTCAAAGCACTCAATCACTTTTACATTGTCCTTTTGTGTCCACTGTATGAAAAAAAGATTTAAAGGGTAACTTCGGTATTTTTCAATTTGAAACCTAGTCTTTCTATTTTTTTTGTGTCAAAGTGACTAATGGGAACAACAATTTCTGAAATTGCTCCAGTATTGAGCGGGATCGCCGCAGCTGGCAGCCACAAAAAATCTAATTGCTCGGGATAACGCCTCACCGTCAATGTATGTCCGCTAAAATTGCTTGTTTTTTCCGCTGACACGGCATTGTGCGTGTCTGACACGTAGAAAGAGAAGAACGGACATTGAACTCAGAATATGGCCCTATATGTTGTTAGTTGTTATGGTGACAACATACGTCGGTGTACCTTTGGTTCATTCTACAGAGCGGAAGAAATCACCAGAACAAGCGCACTGTTCAGAACCTACGAGGCTCGAAGTCCGATTCCTTTTTTGTGTGTGAGAAAATGGATGTGTGGCGGGACGGCGTGACTAAAGACCGAAATGAGTGACGCTCCCTGAATCCCCATTATCCCCAAAATCTACAAAGAATTATTACAATACAGCTGTTTTACAGTGTTTAATCACTAAATTCTTCTTCTTACTATTTTATTTTAGTTGCATCTACACATTTGTAAGGAGAATTCTCTCTCTCCTTCTCAAAGTGTTCTCAGAGAGCTTTTTTTTCAAGACAGCCCGCTAACAGACATTGATAATCAGACACGCACCCACAAACGTTTTCCACAAATAAACAAGAATAAAACTGCAAGGCACTTGGCCGTTGATTCTATTTAACCTGTAAATTTGACTGTAAACAACACTGAGTATTGGTTTCTGTCATTACAAGACTCAGATGAGGCAGTTTGGTAGAGTTTGAAAGATGATGCTTTCTTTTCAATGAGGAAGTCATACAACAACTGGTGTGAAATTAGTCGTTATAACATACATTGATAAACCGCACTGAGTATTGCTGTAATAAATAGAAGAAAAAAAAGAAGTCGAAATAGAAGAAAATGTTAAATATGAATTTTGAACGACTTAACAGTAAAATGGTCAAAGAGCAGCTGATAATCAGGGATGGGAGGTTTATGTTAGAAACGTAATCAGGAACTAAATCAAAGGTATACATCACATTATAAAAGTAATTTCAACTGATTACTTCCCATTCATTTTGGAATGCCTAATTTAACTATTCTATGTTCTTGTATATATTGTGCATTTGCCATTATATATTTCAATTCAACTTTATTTATTTATTAACTTGTATACAAATGTAAAAAATGTCCCCTTGCAGGATTAATAAAGTAACAGTCTATAATCTATATATCTTACATGCACAAGAGAAAACAACGTTGCTGTGGTTCTATATAAGCATCAGAAGTTTGTATAAAACACATTTCATTCCTTGTCTGTGAACTGCCTTTAAGAGTTGATGTTTATTTTCAGCGCAGAAACCATTTACACAAAGAGAATCAAAACATTTAACGTGAAAAGCGTTGTGTTGAAGGTGCACAGCTGAGCTTGGAGCCATGCTTTTTGAGAATTATTTTTCCCGAAGTAATTATTTGTCCTAGGCTGTTTATCAATTTATCCTAAAACCATGTAATTCATCGCGAGTCTATACTAAACACCTCGTTATTGGCTCTAAAGCTGCCTGCGGAGGAAATGAGCTGGGAACTGTGGGGCAGGAGCAGCAATGAAAACAAGGCTGCAGGACTGCAGATAAGGGACTACAAACCAAAAGTTGTGATCCACAACTTTATCATCCTGTCAGCGGGGGCCTTCGGTAATTGGCAAATTTTGCAACCATAAGATTTTAACTTCTGCGAAATCATCAGTTCCCCTTCGAGTTTTGCAGGGTTGTGCAGTATGACTATTTGGAAGAAAGACATTGAATGCACGGACAAAATAGGCAACATACAACACTGCAGCTGGAGCACAATGAAGAGCCTGATTGTGGTCTAAAAGTGGTCTGATTGATGATTGGATGCAGATCTTATATTCAATCCATCGCAGTAGTGGGAAAAGTTATTAAGGTTATAAAAACAGGATGTTTCCAATTGGTCGGTAGGCTAATGATTAATGTTGGATTGGAATAGAATTTCTTGTTTTCTACCAGAAAAAACCTTGCGCTCTGTCTCTCTGTCTGTGCCTGCACCTACACACACATTCAGGTCAAAAAACAGCTACACAATGAACACATATCAGCTATCCCAGACATTGATGTGGGGGATAAATGGGGATAAAAGCCCTCCATGAGTTGATAGCAGTCATGCTGCTTTGTAGGTTGTGTAGGCCTCACGTTTCACTGATGCACACTTTATTAAGAGCTCTCCCACGTGCCTTGGTAGCGTACTAAAATTCACTCTGTATGAATGACAATTAAGGAAATGCATAGAACCCCCTTTTTGAGTACAATCTAAGTGGTTTTAGATGTGATGAAATGTGGAATGACAGAAAGTTGGTAAGGAAATCAACAAGCGTAATTCTTGTTGTGAAATATCTGAAGAAGAAAACTCTTGGCTCGGTCAAAATGTGTTGTTAGCTCCAGCGATCTGGATGGAGCCCTGGATTTTGGGAAGGTGTAGGATGGTTTTGAAAACTGCAGGAATAGTGAATAGTGGGGAATGGTTGTCAGGAGTTGTGATGATATTTATCTGATCATTTTGAGAGAAATACAATCTCACTTCAAATCTCACTGGATTATGTCTAATGTTAGCTAGCCAGAGACTACAGATGTGCAAGTGGCTGTGTTTCTACAGAACAGTACAGAAAACAGACGTGTAAGCTATGATTGCAGACAAAAGGTTTTTTGTTTAAAAGAAGATATATTACATCCTTCTGTTCAACCCTTTTTGATCCAAGAACACACTTGAGTGAGTCAGCTCTGTGACCCAGTGGACATTTAGAAAGCTTTTACATTCTGTTGGCTCACAGATCTCTGTTCTCCCCCACGTCTGCTCTGTTCCCATCACAGCTGATGTCAACAAGCAGCATCTGGCTTCCTCCCAGATCAGGACAGAGGGATGGGAGGCCAGACGGACATTTCAGCACTGAACCAGCCTCCATCAGGAAGACATATATAAAGAAGTTCTTAGGCTTTATAATGAATTCCCACTGAGCTGTAACTTAATGTCTTTATCTAATATATTTTGGGGACATGCATCCTCCATTGCCAGAAGAAAGCTTCAATCTGAGACTTTTATATGAAAGGCATTCCATATTAAAACCGGTCCAAGGCTGTGCCAATGTAGGACTGTTAAAACTGCTGCTTGGATCCCAGATCAGGATCAAATGACCATTTACCAACTTTACAATCTGAAGGCAATACAAGGGTTCTGGGACTGGAACAAAACTTTATCTTAATTTGTTGTTTGGACATGGTTATCACTGCTCTAAGACATCCGATTATATTCATTCAGAATATCAGAGCAATTCATGTTCTGTATTCAGTAATGATCAAATAGGTAAAATATTATCAGGCAGGAACTCATAGATGTCTCTGCCACCTTGCGACCTCTAAGTCAGTGTTATTATTCATAACAGGAGGGTAACTAATTTGAGAGGACTTTGCTTAAAGTGGGTGAGACGCACTAAGCTGATTTAATAATGCAGGTGATCAGTAAGGAGTACAAAGATGAGGTCTGCTGATTCTGTGATTTTTGAAGCAGTTCTAGTACAGCAGGCCACACATGTTTTACCAAGGGTTGAATTGTATTCGCTGCTCACTACAACACAAGCAGCTTGTGTACTGTATGTTTAGGGCAATGTCTGTTGTTGCATCTCTTTCAATCTTTTTTTAGGACAAAGCCTGTATTGGCATTATCCTCATTCCAGCTCTACCATTGGCATGCTAGCATGCTAGAAGTAGCGAGCATTGCTAACGTTGAGTTTATTGCACCTGTCCTTCTAACATCTGTGCTAGCTCTGTTCTCGCAAATTCTAATCTGTTCTTCCTTGAGGCCAGGTGGACATTTTTTGGCAAAATGTCCCTATGGGCAGTCTTGAGATGTTGCCGGACAAACGGACAACGGAGACATTGTGTAAATACATCTCAAGAAAACAAGGGAAAAACATGACAGCGTGGAAACAACACGGCAATGTGAAAAACCCCCAGAAAAATACATATGTAAGAAAACACAACAATGTGGAAACATCATGACACTGCAATGATACAATTATCAACAGGTCACTTCCCCCTTTTCTTAGCATTGTAAAAAGAGCATTGGTCAAGATTATCTTACATTCTACATTTGTTGTTTTTCACTAACTAGGCATTTTTGATCAATTGCTGACCAAAGTTTGGGTATTGCTGTGCACTGTTCTCTGGTATAGGAGCATTTCCCTCCCCTGCCCCCCATCGAACTGCTGCAGGGACTCATTACTGAGACAGAGATGTACAATCACATCCCTCCTGTGCTTGCCTCTCTACACTTGCTCCCTGTTAAGTTTCAAATTGATTTTAAAATGTAATTGCTCACCTTGAAGGCCTCAACCTGCCTCGCTCTGAATGACATCTCTGATTTTTTAACCTACTATTTTCCCACTTGAACATTAAAGCCTGTGGATGGAGACGGGCTAGTTACTCCAAGGTCACGGTTTGTGAAAAATTGTGATTATGCTTTTGTAGTCACTATGGAACTTAGATACACCATATATCTAACCTTTTCTTCAAACTTTTCTCTACGGATATGTTTTTCATGTGCGCGGTCCGAAAGTGGCATTATGCTAGTCTTGGGTTTCGGGTTCCCCAACTAGCCCAAAGAGTTATTATAGGTTGAAGAAATGTGGAAAAAGACCACTGTAACCGGGTAAAGGAAGTACCAGTATGTTGATTGAGCACAAAGCACTGTGTATAAACACTAGCATGATTGCAATGTTTTCTTTAGGAGCTGTGGCTCTGGGAATATAACATGGGATGACAGGGACTTTACACTTCCAGTCACAACATTTGTCCTTCCTAAAGCTAGAGACAACTTGGAAAATGACAACCCTTGTGGTGGCCAATTCACCATATTGACCAATGGAATTATGATTTTGTTTGAATCCTGGATCTTCCTTAAGTCAGAAGGGTAAAAAAGACACAGGACTGAATCAAATCCAGCATCTGAGTTTCCTTTACCTGACTCCTGAGCATGTGCTGAGAGCGACCCAGGACTCTGGATGGTCCCTCACATGGCCCTGGTAGAAGCAGTGACCCTGAAAGGCAAAAAAAAAAAACACAATCAGTATCCTTTGATACATCTTTCATGAGAAGAAACACATTAAAAAGCTGCAATGATGTTCATGAAGACATGCGTGTGCTGTGGTCCTGGCGCTCATGTGGTGTTTCATGGCTACAGCTGGCGACTGAATGGAATCAATACGGCTCAGCAAAGCTGCCTACACTCACTTAGACAGTGTGGGAAATGGAATAAGAAATGCTGTACTTGCATTGCTCTTTTCTAGTCTTCTGACCGCTCAAAGCTTCAACACCACATGCCACCATTCACCCATTGACACCCATCCATACACTGATGGGAGGAGCTACCACACACAGTGACACCCGTCCATTACCGACTAACATTCACACGGCGTAGTCACAGCGGCAGCAATTTTGGGGATAAGTGTCTTCCCCCGAGGACATATGTACAAGGACACTAGCAGAGCTAAGGATCAAACCACGGATCCTCCAAGTTGAACGAGGATACTACTCTCCCACAGTCACCCCTCTTTAATTCATAGGTGTTTAGGTGGCGTAATAAAGGAAAAGAGAGTTTTGTTCTTCAGAAGATTCAATGTTGTCTTTTGCCTAGTTCATTTTACTTACAAGTTTGCACCACAAGTCACTTTTCACCAAAACATTGTCCACATACAGAAATTCCCACCACAGATCTTTTACACACAAGCTGTCAGACGTGGGTTCATCTGGTACCTGGCACTGGCTGATTTTGGCACACTCAAGACAATAAAGATGTTTCAAACACAAGGTCTGCCTTTCTGCATAGTTTTAACTTTTTTTGACTCTGTAAAAGTAATGAGCTTAGGCTGTAATTCACTGTCAGTTGTTCTACTACTCCTCCATTAGCTGTCTCCTCGATAGATGATACGTATATTTTGGGTTCAAGGCAGGGACACATATGTGTAAAATATATTTTGCCATTACACTAATTACAGCTATATTCCTCATGTCTCCGCGTTTATCTCTGTCTTATCCCACTTCCCTGAGGGTTTTTATGGCACATCCACTGTAAAAAAGGTGATTCACTCCCTTCCCTTTGCCAGTAGACCGGTATGCCCTGATGTACTGATGGACAGGGGTCACTGTGTGTGGTCGCTCATGTCATGTCAAGTGTATAAATGGGTGTTAAAGGGTGAATGATTAAATTGCAATAGCAAGTGTTAAAGAGCTTAGAGTCCACACCAGGTTCAGGGATCCTCCATAGCTCATCTCATCTTTGACAGTCAGGTCATACCTCTCTCCTCCAGAGTCACTAATCTGGGAGATATGTTTGACTAGAAGACTTGAAAAGAAATCTACAAATATGCTCCTTTTACCATTTAACCGGACATCATTTTTCCATCATTGGAGCTGGAGCCATTGAATACCAGTGACTGAAAGTTAATCGTAACTAATAAAGGAATAAAGGAATTATTTTTGGACACAAAATCATAGTTTTTAATAAAATGTTACACTTTGGTTCTTGTTGCCCCAAAACACCCCAAACTGGGACCATAACTATGAGCACACTGTTTTGTGTCCCAATGCAGATCTTCATTATAATGTTCATCAGCCCTTAAGTTCAAACCAGACATCTACCAGAACCCATAGCTCACGCTAAAAACAAAAGAACTTTAAACCTTTAAAGACCAAATGCAGCACACCTGTCATAGCTTCTAAATAGCTTCTGTGCCTTTGTGCCAGAAGACATGGTGCCAATGGTGGAAAGGGAGTTATCATCACAATGTGGAAAGGATACCTTCATTAGGCTCATTAGAGAGCAAAATGATTTCTTTCATTTGAACAGCAGCAGTGGAGAGTGCTGCGTCAGAGCCAACATATGAATCATCAGTCAGAGAGAGCCGCCCCTGACCCACTCTCAGCACTTACTCTGCTCACAGGTACAGGTTGGGACGTGGAAGCAGTCCAAGGGATCTGCCCGCCGCCATTAACCCACCATCTGTGAGGGCTTACTATGCAGAACAGAGCTGTCACGCGCAGAGATGGGATCTGCCTTTCAAGCTGCTACAGCACAGTCGGCGTCAGACGTGTTTGCAGCAGGTCATTCGAAGTTTACCTCACTTTGTCTGACCAGGTTGGACCAAAGACATCTGCATACGCATTAAGCCTCTCTCAAGCTGTGTTCTTCTCTGAAACATTATTCACGGTGCTTTGCAAAGTACATGTGAAATTGTTGTGTTGAAGACATTTTTTCATTTTCTGTCCACAGACTTGTTATGGGACAAAACCAACATTTCATTAACATTAACAACTTTGCCAAAATAATTGGACAAAAAAACACAGCTAAAAACCTTTGTAGTGCTGATTAGCACTGATTTGTTTTGCACTTATCGTAAAGACTCTTTTGTTACCTCTACTACTCGTTATTACTATTATCATTTGGGCGAACAGACTAGGGGGGCGGGGGTAGTGGTCAGAAGAACGGAGCAGAACCGCCCGACCTTGTAGATCGGCTGGGGATCCGTGGCCGAAACATCCGCTAAGGTGGGGCTGGTACACTTGGGGTCACCTCCATCAGTCACATCACTTTCAAAGAATATTCAATTAGTCTAGAAGCAGTGGTGATCACGTTGATGTCTGTTTGAGTTCACCTCCTCCATATCAGTTAACGCAGGAAACTGTGTTGATTCATGGCAGCACAGCAGTGAGGACGCCCCAAAAGGCAACTTTTTGATGAATTCTGATGAACACCAGAGAATTTTATCACATCCTCAGTTGGTTGCTTGAATTCAGTTCCCAAGAAGTGATTTTCATTTATATTTATGTAGGTTATTTTTTCAATTATCATTATCATCATTCCCAGTGTGGATGTGTCCCTTCATATCAGGCCGATGGTGTCCAAAACATGTATTGTATGTATTTAAAGCTTTTGCACCTTGGTGTGAACTTCACACTTCAAATTACAATATTTCACAAGGACGCCTGATTTCCAAAGCAGTATTAACGATTACACTGAATGATTTTTCTTTTTTGTTTCTGTTGAAAAATGTTTGCATTTCAGATTTTTTTTTTTCTTCATTCTCGATGTAACACAGAACATCAGTCCGTAAAGATTACTTGTGACTAACAGATGTATTAAGGCTGAGGGACTAAGATTGGATCCTTCAGGCTCTCTTTATTATAATCAACAAGCCAAAAAGATCCTGTTGGATGACTTAATGCAACAGAAAAGAAAAATGCTTTTATCCGTCAAACTCTTCTTGTGTTTTTCAAATTTCTTGAACTCTGTCTTGTTGAATATCTTTAAATGTTTTTTAGTAACTACAAACAATTGCATAAAAACACCGGCACAACGTCACTGATGATTTGTCTTGTATGATTACTTTATGGGGATAACACTGCTGGGCAGAAATAATAGTAAGAGGTTTCTGAGGTTTGAAAACAATGTTTTTCCAATCAAAGACGACTGACAAATACCAAATGTTGGTAATACAAAATGTTGGTATTGTATACCTAAATACATTTTACAACAATTAGATTTTTCAAAGCTTTTAACAAGGGTCCCTGTCACATGGTTCCAGTGTGTACAGTGGACACAAAACAAATTGCTTAAATAACAAGCAAAATTTGTAAAAAAAAAATTGGCTTGTAATGTGATTTGCTCAAACATTTAAAACTTTTTTTCTAGGTTAATAAGAGTCAAATTTTCTATTTTTACACAATCCACTTGTACTAGCCTGTTTCCAAAGCAGGAGAATATATTCAGTACCATGCATTTGCTAAAAAGAGCTTGTAGCAGCTCCAAAACGAAACCACTTTTAATTGATCCACGGAGCTATTAATCATCTGACCTGGCAAAGGCATACATAATTTATCATGCAGGACTGCTGCCTCAAGTCAGTTGAGGACAAACTGGTTCCTAAACAAACTCAATCAGCATCAAAATTGAGCCCAAAAGAACCCGAATACAGTCGACCATCAAAAACTCTTGCGATGTGAAGCGTCTGCAGAGATTGTGATAACTGGAGTCTTTACAGATTGAAATCAAGGGACTTCAATGGATATCGTACAAAGGGGATTGTGCGTTTGCTTGATACTGTTGATAAAAGATCAAAGGAACTATCACCAAAAGGCTTTTACTTTTCGTCAAATACAATTCTCTCCGCAGCGTCTATGCACCAAAGACTCTGTCTAAACTTGATTGTCACTCATCAAAACACTTTTCTTCACTTCATTAACTTGTCTGTCCTAATTCAAATAAATGTTTCAAATTGATTGATGGTATGTTTAACAAAAATGGCCTACCATCATCCAAAGTGACATTTTCAATTTTGAAAAGAAAGCCTCAAAGACAAGCTTTGGACTGACTAACAAAATTCTTTAACTCAGCAGATTATTATTTTGAGGGTAAATCCAGAAGCAGCCATTTAAATCATTAGGTCCTAAAAGTCGTAAAACTCACTATTAGATGATTCCAGAATGATGTCACTTGCTCTCTTTATGTAAGACTCAGTAGTAAAGAGGCGGGGTTGAGAGGCTCTATGTCCCATGAATGCCAAAGATCCCTCAAGATTTGGGCAATTTTATAGTCAGAACGTCTTTTTCTTCCCGCTCCACTCAGAAAAAGAACAGGATCCTGCCTCCACGCATCCATGCTGCGGAGCCATGTTAGCTGTGTCCCTTGTATCAGGATTCACTGCATGCCAGGAGCTGGATCACTACCTCTGATGAATACACAAACTCTGGTCAAAATAAATCTATAATTCACTGAGTAGGATGTGAAAAAATCCTGTCACCTCCACGCTCCATGTACGCTTCTGTCTCTCTCTCTTCTACACGGGCACAACTCCAAACTAGCATAGGAAGGACACCATTTTCCCAGGTGGTCTTTGTTGTATTCATTTAAAATATTATTGTGAAGTATGATCAACGTTGGTTTAGGGTTAAGACATGAATGAATTCAATGAATGTCTTCATGAGAAAGAAAGTGATAATGGGATAAAAAAACAAACTAAAAGAAGAGTGTGCTAGTAACAAGCATTTAGAAAACCTAGAGACTTACTTTACCCTGTTGCTTCATACTCACAGTGTAATTTCTGTTGGCTATAGTCACCGGCTGCCCGTCTCCTGTGTAGTAGGTCTCTGTGAAGTCGGGACCTAAGAGCTCACTGGGAAAGAAAAATAGAAGATAGAGGGTAATTACACTATATTTTATTGTAATGATTGTGAAATTTTAAGTCTACAGTACAGGTAGAACAGAACATACATTTTTTGAAGCCATTAATACACAGAACAGCTCTTTGAATACATTTGGAATATCTTGCTTGAGGGGTCCAATTGAGGAGGTACTGTTCTATACATCAAATCCAAAAAGGACAAGATAGAGATAAAGGTGGCAGTAATTTACATGCACTTTTAAATGGACATTTTCATTTGAAGCCTCTACCAGACAGCGTAGTCGATAAAAGCAAACGGATTTGTTACCACTGCAAACCGGAAGTGTGGACCATACCAAGCTGAAGTACTACAAGCCTGAGGTACTACGAAGTGGAGCACTGTTGCTCTCACTGACGACCTGCAGACGCACACAGCAGTGTGAAGTACAACATCTGCACCCTGAGAAAGGTGGTTCTCTCTTGCTTGTCATATTGTTCAGAAGAAGAGAGCTTCTTTATCCTCCAAAACCATAAACTGACCTTGTTTGTCTTAGGAACTGGAAAATGTAAAGTTGGAAGAATGGATGCAAAAGTGGACGTTAATTTCGTCATTGTGTAACTGCTCAACTTGCCTCACTGTCATCATAGGATTCACCACCAATCCCACCAGTGCCTAGAATCCTGGGGGCAATATGCCTTCTCCAACCTGAGCATCCCTACCCCTGGATACGGTACATGTATACCACATTCAAGCATTCGGCCAACCACAGATGTGTTTTACAACCACCACTAACCACCAGCATCCATTTGCTTGCAGGGAGTGCTAATGATGATACTGCATTCTGAGAAATGTAGGATCCATCATCTCAGACGTTTACCCCAAAGATCTACATTTCCACACATTATTTTTTTTAAATCTGGCACCTATTAATTCTGTTTTCTATCAAAGCATCTATCACTGAAATGCCCCTTTATTTAATCAATTAAGGAGTCATTTGAGACTGTAAGTGTATTATCCTTTTACAGACACGTTAGCAGGGCCGGGTTGTCCACTCAAAGGCCCAGTTTGTCATTATCCGTGGAAAGTTATATTTTGGTGGCCAGCACAGAACACAGAGTAAACAGGCAGTAAAGGAAAAAACAGCACAGAAAACATCTTTGCTAGATAACAGAGATATTTCTCACTCTGCTGAGAACAAGAACAATCATAAAAAGGTCAAACTAAAAATGAGCATTGATCTATCGATGCTCAGCTGCGTCACACTAAGTGAAACGTTTCTCCTCTGGTTCATTAAATGCGTGCAGCCACCTGACGGCGGCAGCCAGCCTCTGATTGGAGTAGAGCGGCGACACATCGCGGTGACATCACACACACTTCCCACTGGGTTGACCTTCATTAAACCACCTGCAGACTGCTACAGAACGTGTGTTAGAAGGCCCGTAGACATCAAATTACTGGAGCGCATGAATCCTGACTCTTACAGCCTCCTTTACCTCGACCTTTATCTTTTAAACATGTTTCGCTGCTAAATCAGTTAGAAATCCTGAATATATACTTCAAACACATACAGTATACTAGACTGATATACAGAGAGGTTATTTGCTTGATGTGTGAAACCTCATTCTACCACATACTACACTGGCACACTGAATCTCCTCGTTGAAGAAAGTGCACAGTCAGACAAAGCTTAGATGGTATTCATAGCGCTGCTGACATCCATGTGTGATTTTTTTTTGGATATTGCCAAGCTTGACTGCTAAAAGAATTATCTCCTCCAAATCAAACGTTGGATCAGCAGGACCGGAGTCTTTGATGTTGGTGCAGTCGGGCGTTGATAGCAAAAGAGACACGGATGCAAGAAAGTGAAAGAAATCAAATATGGTTCATTTATTAGTTACTTATCTCATGCAAATAAAGTGCAGATATAGAAAAGTTTGTTTGATCAGATAAGAATAAGCATTTTCTGAAATGTACTGAAATGCCAAGCGGTTCCTGGATGGACGCGTCCGTGCTACGGACGTATGGATCCGTGGTACCTGAGGACGTCTGGACTCATTCAGCCCCTCTGTGTGGCTCAATTACTGACTACGCAGGAGACACTCAGCAGATCCCTCAGCATAAATGAGCAGAGGTTGTGATGAACTGTGGAAAACTTTAACCTTCCTGGAGAAACGCAACACGCAATTATCAGTGTGCACATTTCTGTGATTCAAATTAAGTTTACCAGTCTCTCCGAAATGGTGAGAAATGGTTTTGGTCTTAGTGAGTAGTAAGTTCAGGTCTGCGCTACCATGAATGCTCATTAAAAAAGTGCCAGTGGATGTAAAACAAGTCATCAGGCACACTGCTATTGAATAATTCCACAGACACACCCACACACTCTCTCGTTCAGAGCGTCACAGCCAGGCAGTGGGGTTGAGGTCCACTGGTCTGCTTCCAGGGAGAAAAGTAGTGAGCCTCTTGGAAGCAGAGGGAAAGCAGGCAGGCTTTGGGCTTAGATTAGCTCTAATGAGACGGCCGAGAGAATAAACAGCTGGACACAGTGTGGATGTGCGATCATATTGCAGCCATGTTTTCTCCTCCTTTTGCCCTACACTTGCTTAAGCAAGCTAGAGGAGGAACACCAAGGGGAGAGGAGAAGAGAAGCAAATAGGAGCTGTAGAGGGGTGATGTTGCTGTAGAGGTCTGTGGCGACCAGATGCTGCTAGTGTGAAAGAAACAAGACACGTTCACGATTAAGGACTGGTACGTCTTTGACTCAGTTATTCGTGGCATCTTTGAAATGTCAGAAAAAGGTTCAAATATAAAAAACCCATTCAATATTTCTACAGGTGATTACAAATTGCGAGAAAGAACTGGCCATTTACACACATGGCTGGTATGTTAGTTTGGAATTAAAACAGTTTTAAAGGACTATTGAACTTTTGAGAAAACAATAATAATATAATAATCAGCGTTAGCATAGATTTTGCTGATTTAGTTTCTTGACTTTATTACTCCTCAGACTGTCACTCTGTTGTTGGCATTTTAGTATCTATCATTACCTAATAATATCTGCTATTCATCAAATATCATAATTGCAGAATGAAGCACATTTGGAGCTGGCAGAATGGTGAGAGTCATGTGAAAAGCCATCGTGCCACGTTCCTGAACCTCTGTACGCTCACCTCTTTATTTCTATCAAACTTCATTATTTTATAAACAACTCATATTTCATTTAGCCAATATCCTTTTGATTTGATTTGAATTTTTTGTGCATTAACGTCCACCTTAATTCTCCGTTTGCGAAAGCTCGCATTGCCCGAAACCGATCATTTGTGGTGTTTATGATCTTTTTCCGGTGATCGGAACCGAGCTAAAAGCTAAAATGTCAACTAACGGCTGCGCAAAACCTGTTACTTTGCGTGCGCAGTGATATGGAGCACACAGGTCTGTGTGAACAGCAACTGTACATTAACCCTAAATAATGCACCCCCCGTGACTCACTCTCAACCAATCAGAACGCTGGATTTCATGTACCCGTATTAAAATATTAATATTCCTTATTAAAATACGGGTAGATGAAATCCAGCGTTCTGATTGGTTGAGAGTGTCACGGGGGGTGCTTTATTCAGCACTAATGTACAATTGCGCGTCGGGTCTAACAACTCCCTCAAACTATTACATTATTGGACGATAAACTACAGCCTCTCGCATCTTATTGCTTAAATATATTAATTTCTGTTTTATAAATTAAACATATTGTCCATCTTGAAACTCATTTAGCGCTTTACACACCAATAATGTAATGTTTAGCCTGGGAGAGGAGTTCTGTCTATCCCTTCTCTAATGGATCTTATTCTTATCAATAAAGGGTGTCAGGCTAAAGTTTGAGAATATATAAAATGAGTCAAATATAATGTTTAAGATGTTATGAAATATGATTATGTAAGATATGTTATGATTAGAGTGTAGAGATATTAGATAATGATATAATGCATGCCATATTGTGTTTAGTTAAAGCTTTAGATCAAAGGTGTAATCATTGAATGTATTGGGGGATATTGATGGTCGTAGACTGGTTAGGTGAGAGAGGGATTTCAGGCCTGGTCACCAGATGGAGCCAAATAGGAAGGTCATAAAATGCCTGGGCATGACCAACCTGGGTGGAGCTACGTTTGAATGTGCAGCCAATCACAAAGGGCTGTAAAATAACCAACACATCCCGCAAGATACAAAAGGCTGTGCCAGAGGTGAGAGAGGCAGAAGCTTCCTGAGAACCAAACCATTTGTGTTGGTCATATTCGACTGGGGAAGGAAACATTCCCGCGAAATATTACACTTCAAATAGTCTTTCACTTTGTAACTGTTTTTGCTTCCTTAGTTATTACATTTTTTTGTATTTTTAAAGTCAAGCCTGTTAATTCTTTTGGGTTAGTGAGCCAAGTGAACTGAGTCTTTGTTCTGGGAGAGGTTCCGACCAGACACTGTAGATATCAATTTAATTAACAACTAATTTCAATTAAGTCGTTACTAACCCGAGCTTCCAGTCAATTCGAATACAAAAAAAAGAAAGATTTCTGTTAAATGTGATTTGGATAGAGAATCATAGCGGAAGTTATAAAGGAAGGAAGGACTGAGAGCTGAAGGGTGTTGTTCCCCTTTCTAGATACAAACTGACAAACTGTTGGAGTTGCTGTGGTGTGTTTAGAGCTGCAGGAAGTGTCACTGCGGGGTGACGCCTCACTTCTCTGAAACCCAGCATGCATTAAGGTGTACCACTGCCTCAGAAAAGATGTGTTAACCATAAACCCTGACATGGTTTATGAAACATGAAACTGTTTCCAACTGTTGACAGAGACACATGCAGAGCTGTGTTTGGCTCGGATAATACCTAATACACCTACACCCTCATTTAATGTACCAAAAGCAACCATTTTTTGGGGCAATGTGAATGTATCTTCCAGCATTACATGTATGCAACAAAAAGACCAATATTCCACAAAATATAACGTTTACACACATATAAATATATGCTTGTCTGTAGGACCTGTCCATTTTCAGCCTTGTACATCACAAGGTGACTGCAGGACAGCAACAATGTACAATAAGAATTCTACCCAGACAATCACCAATGATGTGCTCATTTGCAATCTAGGAACACGGTTGCACCGATTGCACTTTTGCTGTGTTGAAGAAAGTATTTGAACCACTACAACAAGCCACAGCTGTTAGTTATGTCCACAATAAACGAGTGCCAGGAGCTGGCAGACAGAGAGAGAGAGAGAGAGAGAGAGAGAGAGAGAGAGAGAGAGAGAGAGAGAGAGACCCATTGCTTCACTGACAGGAAACGACTCGCATAGAACAAATGTGCACACAAACATCTTCCTCTTGCTCACACACTTTCTCTGACGTTAAGTATTGCCATCTGCTGTAAATCCAACCCCTCCCTGTGTTTACCCGTCATAACTCACACAGGCCCAGACCTGCTGACCATGTACACACACACACACACACACACACACACACACAGTGCCTTCAGTAGCCCCCCCCCCCCCCCCCCCAGGGATTTGTTGGGCTGATAAACCTTATATGTGATGAGGAGGGGGATGAATAGTCGCCCACTCTGCTCATCTTCTGTTCACACAAACTCACACTACCCCGACGACAGCTTGAATAATGGATTCTACTGACACATTGGCCATGCATACCTGGACTTCAAGTCTGACCATAACGAGCATAACGAGTTTCATTATTGAGGAGTGAGAGGAATAGTGAAGGGGCGCTAATTGAACATTTGAGAATGTGTGACCTCTTACGCTGAGGATCAGAGACTGAGAGAAGACATTCATCACATGTTCAGGAAGCGCTGAGTGCAGCTGGGAACAGGGGCAACAAAGGAGCTCCAGCATCCAGGTTTCAGGTAGCTACATCATAACACTTCTTTGCTGTGGACTGTGGCACCAATGAACATGACTTAATTGTAATTACAGTGTTCTTAGGCCTGCGAACAAGCTCAGCTAAGCTAATGACTTCTGGAACAACCCCCCAAAAAATCAATATAAGTGCTGCAATAAATGTGATTATGCAGCCCTCCCCAGTCCTCTTAGAGACATCTGGAAAAATAGAGCTAGCATCTGGGGCCTGATGAGGGGCCGCCATTACACACTGCCCGAGACAAGCTAACTCAATCAGTGGAACACATGTCTGCTACGAGACAACAAAGGCTGAGAGGACAGCTTGACGTGTACTCATCAGTGCTTTGGTTTGTATTGAATCCATTATAGCTGCACTCATTCATATTCCTACATCAACAATGGATCAACTTGACAAATGTTAAATTTGAGAATTATCGCCAACCCTATTAGCTCATTGTTTCGGTTGTAGTGAATTCTGCTGTCAGAGATGAACTATTATACTATTAGCATCAAACAGCAGAAAGATGTGGATGAGGAAAATCTTGACGTATTATTCGGCCGTTCAGAAGAAATAACGATCACGTCCGAGAAACGCAAGTAGATCATGTAAGCAACCGTTAGCATTACTTCATTTATTTTGCAGCCTTGTTAATAAAGTAATACTTGGAACATGGTTGTTTTATTCCGTATTTGTGCTACATTGGTTACAGAAATTGAGCTGTAAATTCATCCAGTGATGCTGTTGTGCTTTCCAACGCTGTGTGTGGAAATAATATGGTGTTCACACCAGAAATGAACCGCTGGATTGTCAGGTACGGCTGCTGGTGCAGGTTGAAGGGAGGACTCAGACAGAAGGCTCTCAAGAAAATAAAGACTTTAATAGTCAAGAACTGACCTTCACCAATGATCCTAGACATAGACAATGACGCTACGGGGGACAACAGGCACACAGGGCTTAAATACAATAGAGAGGTGCAGGTTATTGGACACAGGTGGAAACAATCAGGCAATCACAGGACAAGGCAGGAAGTGAAGCTAACCCAGGGACACAAGAGACATGAAACTACAAAATAAAACAGGAAGCAGAACCAAACCGCGACATCTATTGCCTCAGTCCACTAAATTTACCATCAGCACTGACTCCACACCCATATCGAAGGTGTTGAATTCTCCCTTTAACACGGGAGAGGCCAATCCATTTTGGAAGTTCAAAAGCAGGCCAACTGGCTTGCAGCTAAACTCTTTGCATGTTTTTTAAAATGGAACAAGACAGGCTCGTAGAGAAATTGGATCTAAGAAATGCCATGCAGACACATTGTTACAAGAGACATTTTAAACAAAAGAGACATGAAATTACTTGCTCAGCTTTTCTAGACTCAGAAAAAAATCTTTGTTAATTTTCTTGACACCTAAAACGCGTGTTGTTAAGCATCCCCCGAGGGAAAAGAACAAATACAAGAAAACACTCTGAAAAGGATTTCATTTAATAATGCTGAAAATTAAGGCTTTCAATGAAGATAAAAGAAATACTTCTGGACTTTTGAAGGTTTTCAAGCACTTTTTGAGTTTGTATAGTTGTATAGTGGTTCATGACATTGCTGTCTGAAGATGGGGAAAGCATGTTTGAAGTGTGATTTGTATCATCCATCAGTCATCCTGGAGGGCAAGCGTGAAGTGAAATGAGAGATGGCAACAAAACCCAGCAGGCCTGATTTTTACCTCTTGATCAGTCTCATACACTCGAGATGCACAAGGTCACCCCTTGACAGATGAGGGTACGCTGTCTTTAGGGAGAACTAACCAATGGTCAACGGGGCGGAGCCGAACGTACATGACAGACCAGGGAGAGTGAGTTTCTGCAGATACGCAGCCATGCGGAAACGTGAAGTAAATATAGAATATGATGGTTCTGCACAGCTGCTCCACCAGACTTCCTCGGCACATGCCAGACATGAAACACTATGGCGTCTGCAGGGGGTACACGTTATCGGCAGCCGAAGGCCCACACCGCCACCTGCTCTCTGTCTCACTCTGTTCGTATATCTCCCTCTCCTCCTTGACCCCCAGAACTTTCACCAGAGGTTAATTCGGTTTCCTGTGCGCCTTTAAGCCCTCCACGGAATCCCCGTCTTTCCCACACTCTATACGGCCTTCGAAGGACAGTTTGTTTCCTGGTACTAACTCCCATGTCAATCCCTCCCTTCCTCCTCTCCCTCATCCTGATTTAACGCTGAATTTGGAATTTTCAACGCAAAGAGAGCAGGCAGAGCTGTCAGTCATCGTCTAAACTGACGTCCCAAACCAGCATATCACCTGAACAAAGCTCATTATTGATTTGAATCATTAATGATTCAGTCATTAAATGGAGACACTGCGGAGCTGAAACCAAGTTCAAACAAAAAAAAACTTGTGGGAGAGAGGAGATCGATGACAGCTGTAGCCAGCAGAGCACTCACAAAGCCACGTTCCCTCTAAAGGGGAACTTTGTGAAGGGTCCTTTCTTTATTCAATAAGAGGAATGTTGAGTCGCTGCAATTTCTAAACAGATGATTTGTTTTGCTACAATGAACGTAGTGTGTTTAAGAAATAGAGTTGTTATTATGATGAAATGATGTTCGACTGAATAAGAAACCTGCTTTCTCCCCTGCACTGCTTTAGATGAATCAGCTCTCACCGGCCAATGAAAGGCGGTTGTTCCATCCCAAATTCAACCACATGTTTATTTACTAAGCACAGATTCACCGATAAACGCCGTGAGACTTGACCAACAATGAACTTGAACAGTTTGTGATCATTCAGAGTCTCATCACATGCTCTGACTGAATGCTTCTCATGCATAACGTTTCAGTGTGTTATCACTGGAATCGACAGCCAGACGACACACATACCAGCACATCTTCTGTCATATGTCTGCTCTGGGGGGGTCCACCAGTACAGGCGGCTTGAAGTCAGCTGGCATTCCACAACACACACACACACACACACACACACACACACACACACACACACACACACACACACACACACACACACACACACACACACACACACACTGTGCTCACACTATTGTCATTCCATCCACTCCACACCCTTGTATCAGTTTGAAGCTCTTGAAGTGAAGCAGTCCCACAGTTTGGTCCAGCGCTCTTCAGATATGATTCATACAGAAAGGACAAGCGAAGGGGAGGGACAGGAGATTATGCTGAAGGCTGAAGGTTAGTCAGACCAACAGACTTCCTCTTGACTCTTAATGCAGCATCTTCAGTCTGGCTGGGTGAACTGTGTGGCATCACGGTAGCAGCCACTGAGTTCATTGGAACACCATCTGACCTGATATATAGTAAGGCTCTGATATATATATATTGGGGGTGGGCATGTTGACATGTTACATGCATTAAAATGTCGCATTGATTAATTAACAATTATTTAAACATGCGTTAAAACGCAGGGTTATTTTGTTATTATTTTGAAAGTCCGTCGCTCTCTGAATGCACACACAGACAAACCACAGCAAAGGGGAGATGTTGATTGGCCTCTCAAACCAATGACAGCATTTCGGGGCGGGCCCATGACTGCTGCAGCATGATCACATCAGCCAACTGCCGGGGACAAAATGAAGATAACAAAGACTGGCAATGACATTTATTTTAAGACGTTAAGAGTTGATTAAACCAAAGATTGGAAATCCGGCACAAACATGGACTTCACGGCAGGGCGGAGTGGGGGAAAAAAGTTTGCCAGGGTGGAATAAAATTATACTGGTTATTGTAACACTCCAAGGCATGTAGTTATCTAGATGAATATGTTTAACTAGGCTAGTATCAGATGGTTATACGTCGAACTACACAGCCTCAAGGAATGAATGTCAGCGAAGAAAGACCACACAATAAAGACACTGGAACCAGAGGGTAGAATTACAACTATATTGTATAAATGAACAGAACAGAACAAACAATGGGGTGTGATGACAACGGCGCCAGCTTGCTTATTTAATTAGATCATAACGGTCTTAATTACATTCATCTCTAATGTAAGCTAGGCTAGCTCATCTGTTAAAAGCAAGCTAACATTGGTTGATGCCACAACTTGCGACCATAACACTGTCACCACTCAGTGATTTCCCAAATAAATTAGGGATTTTAAATGTTTTAATGCACCTTCCTCCAAACATCTTTTTCCCTTTTCTCCCTAAGCTTTTCAGCTCCACGTTTAAAGTACTCAACTGGTGGCGTTCTGGAGGAGGCCCAGCACACAAAATAAATAAACTCCATCACATTGTGTCTTCTTCTGACCTACATTCTCTTGTGCAGACCAAACGTCACTGGGAGTGCTGGTTTAGAATAAACCCAGACGGAGCCAACTGGCTGGTTCTAGACTCAGTGTATCGTCACCACTTCATTCATCACTGCCAGTCGGTTCCATGTATGCCACCATTGTCTCAGTCTGTCTCGTATTTTCTGTCTGCCTTACTGAACTGTCTGTGTCTGTCCATCCATTTGTCTCATCTCCCTCTAAGTCATTAATCTGAAACTGAAATCCAATTTGACTCATTGAGGCAACAAACAGTTCTGCTGAGAACAGGAGGCTGCATCGTCTCAACTGTCCACCAGTGTTGAATCAGCTAATTGTATACAAATCTATGAAAACTGAGAAATGATTTATTCCCTGAGTGAACACGAGTTTATGGTCTCAATCGCTAGTTAAAATCAATGTTTGTTTAGAAAAAAGGGAAAAACTGCATGTACATGTGTTGTTCCTGCGTGGTGTAAATAACCTGATAAATATGATAATGGGAAATAAAAACAGATTATACCAGATCCAGCTATTAAGCTGTATCAGAAGTGTTTCTGATTGTAGTATCAGTTTGGTAGCAAGCAAATTTCCCCAAAACTACTTAATCAGACCCTCACATCATTATCTGCTGTTCAGATGTAAAATCTCAGCTACAGATAATTTATTCTAAAATGTTATAAAATAAAGTGATTTGATCTAGTGACTCTTTGTCCATCTGTATCCTGGTGCAATTCGTGTATAACACAATCTGTATAATATTCTGTTTGGTTACAATATATTCCCGTTTTTTAGAATGAAATTTCAAATCTATCTTTAGAGACACAAAGGCATTTGTAGGTTTTGTTGACCCCTCGGACAACAGTCATTTTCAAACAAAAATTTTAAACGTGTTCATCTTTAATGTTACATCTCTCTTAAGTTGTTGTGCAAAACACCACACTACACATTTACATTTCTCCGCTCTGATGAACACAGGGGAGCTGTTCGGACACGTTCTCTGCGCCTCTGGACACTGAGCACGCTAAGCCCTTCCACTCGGCAGTCTAAGCACGTCTCCGGCTCAATGTTATCACAGGGACATCGTAACCTCTGCTGGCCCTGGACCATGTTGGCTGGTTCCCTCCGTGGAGCTCCCCAAGTGTTCTGATCGGCTCCTCTCCGAGCCTCCATGTGTGTCACTCACACGTGACCTGCTCCGGTTACAAAGAAGCCAAGAGTCCGTGGTGTCTTGTCTCTCTTGGGGCAAATATGAAAAGCTCTATGCCGTCAATTGAAAACTAAACTTTAGGAACGAGCTGTCTGCTCTGACCAATATGACCCCATAAACCTGTGTTCTCTACACGTTCTCTTTCAAATAAGAGGTCAAACCTCATGGCTTCATGGTTATTACATCTGTCTGCTTTTATCACCAATGCAACAATCTATTCAACCTTTAAGACGGGCGAACATTTCGTCATCTGCGCGACAGAGCTGAGAGAGAAGAGGCGGAGCTTCTTGATTTCTCACTCACTACATTCTCTGTCTCCCAGGGAATTCTTCTACAGGGGGGTACGAGAGGAGCAATACTCACTGATTACGTTCCACTTGGAGCACCAGCTGGAGGTCATCGGATGAGAGCACGATTTCCCCTCCGACTGGGTTCTCCTCCTGTGGGGTTGAGAAGAGACATTGGATCAGATCACAGGAGTAGACTCAACTCACCAAAAACACGGCTTTCAGTGCATTTAAAAGAATCCTAGAAAAGAGTGTTTAGCCAGCAGGCAACACGGCACAAAGTCGCCAGTTATACTTTTTGATCAATTGCAAACCCAGTATTTTTGTTTGTCGAAAATATACAATTCCAACTCATATACCCCAAAAAATCCAATAGATTTTCTAAGGCCCATGAAGTCCAAAACCTGTTTATCTTAACCGCTCATCCCTTGAATCGTGTGTAGTACTGCGGCATTATTAAGTCTCCTTAGTGGCTGTGGTGTTCATTGTACTCCAAAGGATGTAGCTTTACAATTCAGGCCCTACGACAGAAACCACAAACAACCTGTCTGAAATTTGTTTTTTTTAATTAATCGTTAACTCAAATTTGTCTTCTCTATTTTGTGGAAATATGAAATGCAAAAAGCTGAAATAAAAACAGCAAAGTGGAAACAGATGGTGGAAACTACCTCCAGGGCCCAGATGCAAAAATGATGTGCTACCTGTTCCCAACACATGAACTGATTTCAATGTGGAAGGTGTGAACTGCACATCTCAGGTAGACTACACAAGTCTATCCTGTATTTGACCATGACACGATCAACGGGATTACTAAGAGTATTGCTACATCCATTTAATACAAACTGTTTCTCTGCAGAGAAAAGGACAGTTTCACTCAGTGAGCTCCCTCTTTGGAAACTTTTACTCAGTTCTTTTAGTCAGGAATAAGATGCAGAGAGGAATGACTGATGAATATAGTGTTTAAATATCATTGATCCAAATCTTCACTCCGCAGCTGTGGACTGAACTATTTTCCCACGGGGGTACATCAATGAAAAAATGATTTGACGAAGTACAGATTTCTTACATTTTATGAAGCCCTGCAGCCCCTCTATGTCTAGAGGAGGGGGGGGGGGGGTAGCCAGTTGTATAGTAGAAATAAGTAAATCCATTTTAAGTTGTTTATGAAACAATGTTGATTATTTGATTCAAATCTTTGAATTTTGGACTGCAAGTAAGATAAAAGAAGACATTTAAATGCATTAACTGTGCTTTGGTTGCTCGTTTGAACTATTATGTGACTTTTTATATACCGGCTTACTTATTGTGAGAGTAATTAGCAGATCAATCTATAATGATAATAGCCTTTTAGTTACAGATCATTGTGCAAGCTGATTGCTCATTCAGTGTGTGCAGCAGAGCAGAACGTTAGGCAGGAAAACCACCTTGATATCATCACGTTTTAAATACTACGGACCGGAGGAAGTCCAGATCTCTGCCAGGTGTGAATGCAGCAACCATTGCTGTGTTGTAGGTATGGATGAAAACAACCTACAACTGGCTTATTTATATTCAACACAAAAAATACTTTTCCTCCACTTGTTTGTCACTTTCTCGACACTTGTTACCTTGTCCCACAAAGATTCCTCTCCACGATATATAGATACCGTGTATATAGATACCACAAAGTAAATGGGGTCTGGGTTTACCAAAAAAATATTCACAGCATATTATTTTAGATTTGCTGTTAATAAAACTTGAATCCTGCTGGGTTCTATTTGTCAAGGACCTACTTTCTCTATTCTGGCGAGGCATGCTAGTTTCTTCTGGTATTCAAGGTAACCCGGTGAATAGCGAAAGCTCCTTTTGCATGTGGAGTATTTTTTAACTTCTAAGCCTTAACCACAGTTCTTCCTTAACATTATTCATATTGTGGTTGTTAAACCTGGATATTGTGCTGCTACACCATGGCAGGGATAAAAATAGAGATATCTAGAGCAGATTCACCTTTGTTTAGTCAAACGATTGCACGTGCAGAGACTTAAGTAGAACAGTTATTCTGTGCCCACGAACAGTTAATACAAACACTGTCGTTATGAGGAGCTGTTGTACAAGGATTTAGAGCTTCCTCTTCACACACTTTCAGAAATGAGATCCTGAGTTTCCGTGTTGTGAAAGGAAGTAAGAGTTTCAATGACTAAACATCAAAACTAAATATCATGCAAGGAAAGCCTGGGTGTGGAGAAGCCATTTTGTATATTACAAAACAACCAAGCGGGGTTAAGAGAGACAATCCAGGTCTTATCTGTATTCACTTACCTATCTTACTCATAGACTAAATCAAACTACACAACCCATTGTAAATCAAGTCCATTCTTTCCCACATCATTAAACGTGTCGTACCAACATGACACATTCTGTGCAGACTCAAGCCCACTTCTCCTGCTTCCCTTTCAGCTGTTCCGTTGTGAACCTTCCAACTCCAGCTGAAAGAGGCCACGGTGGACGCATAGGGGGTGGAGAGTGGGTAGTGAGACAGGGGGGGACAAGTGAAGAGGGAGCGTACTGGTTACAGCAAGTAGCAAGAGTATGACTGTTTGCATGAAGTAAGAAGCATGGGGGGAGGTGTGACCAGTTGAGAAGGCAGCAAGTGGACATGGAGAGGTCCTGAACCCCCGCTATGCTTCACACAAAGTGCTTGCTGGATCCTCTTACAGCATCTGAGACCATTGCAGCATCCAATGAAGGTGTGCCAAGGCATGAATGTAACCGCAATTCACCGATGGGAGACAGTCCTAAGGTGTGTACGGTTTCCCCCATATCTAAACTATCAGTTTATCTTTCCCCCGTGTGAATGATGGCACTATAAACCCTTTTGACAACACGTCATACAAAGAAACCCCTGGAGCCAGGAGAGGTTCTGAGGGCCATGGTAGAAAACTATAAAACAAGGTAGCCTACTCCGTCCAAAAAAGGGCAAAATATATATACATGTATTTATAAACTTACGGGGACTTGGGCCATGCTTCAATCAGAACATCGTCCAACAGCCTCCTGCAAAGGCCAGCTGGCTCCAGCATGTCCCCAGACATCGCTTGGCCAACACTTTCTTCTTAGCCGTGGTCTGACGACCATCATAAGACCTCCTTGGTTTAAAGCATACCGAGGCCTTGAGTTCCCGGTGAGAAACGTTAACTTGGCGGGAAAAGAAGAGGCGTGGAAACATAACCCTTCATCCGATTTTCCAGGTCTGCAGGATTTTTGAGCTCAGACTATCCAATGTTTCTTTGACTTGAGGAAAAGTATCTTCCCTTTCCCTTTCCATTTCACTGCCTTCATTCATATCTCATGCCGAACATCTCCGGGTCCATTCGTCAGAATGATTGGTTTAGAAGCTCTGCTTACTGACTTTGTTTGGGGGCGTATCAACACATTTACTGATCAAACGGCTTCCACGGCCTTACATTCCCTCAGCCACATTTGGTGATCTTTCACTGCAGTCACTGGTGTTTCTGCTCTGAGCGATTTGGGCTGCTACTCCTGATTTATCGAGGGTTATGGTTAGAAGGCTTTAATCTTCATCCTGCACCCCCCACTGGCTTAAAGAGCAAATTAACGTGCAACATAAAGCAGCATCAAGCGCACGCACATCTAAACCGCATGCAGTAGCTTGTTTGATCGTGTTTCACCGTCCGTCAATTTAGATTAAGTTAGCATACTGCATCCTCTAGAGGATGAGGTGGAGATGAAAAAAAGGGCTGGGGCGAGTAAGAAGGATGGAGAGTTTGAGAAGTCACTGGATAAGAAATTGGAAAAGTCCGGTTCAAGGGGCTCACTTGATGAAAAGAGACAGTTGGAGAGACACTCGACGACACCAAAAGAGAAACAGAAGACGAGACGGCACAAGACAAATCAATAGTGAGAAACAAGAGCAGGAGGTTGGGGGGAGGCTGAAGAGAACGCCCAAGAAGGGAACAGTGTTGAATCTATGCCACTGATGCTTATGGGCTTGGGGCTGTGGAAAGTCGTGAAGAGGGAGGCATCTGTGCATCAAATGGAGCTCCAAGTCTGGGCCAGAGGAGGCCTTATTAGATGGATCAAAGTGTCTCTCATCTACATTGTAAGAATATGATAAGAGGGCCCTCACAATCCTCCCTTTCCTCTAGAGAGACAGCGATTATCATACCGGGTGAACTCTAAACATACAAAGAGCTGATGATGTATGCGCTTCTCGGATCTTTGATGTGACCGTGCGTCGCCACAGTGATGAAACTGTGCTCCGTTACAGCTCATCTCATGCATTACAAGATACTAGCTAACAGTTGTTATGGGACGTTCAATGCGTGCACATTTATTGACAAAAGAACCACATAAAGAAACCATTCTGCACAATAGCAGCCCTTAAATAGCCTCTGAGAATTTGTTTTTTGTTTAAAAATATGTTTGATCTTTGATAGTGTTTCTACACGTTAATGGGGCCGTTTACCCCAAACAACTTGCGCATTTCACACAATAAAAAATATTTCATTTAAGTTTCATCTTACGACACCTTCAATTTTAACTGCATTGTTTATGCATTTTTTTATCAAAACAATCCAAGATCGGAAAATAATATTCAGTGGTGCCCCATAGCCTGAAACATATTCTTACATGTAGTCAAAGCACGATGTATGTAACTCAGGTAAGCGCCATCGCTTACTAAGTATAGAGGGAAAAGGTTCTATAAATACCTGCATTTCTATTGAGAAAGCAAATTGCCTGCGAATGATGAGAGTTCAGAGTTAAAAAAAAAAAAAAAAAAGTTGGAAGGTCCTGGATGCAGTTTTCCAGGTTCAGTGATGACTGACTGCAAACTGTTCAGCACTTCCTTCCCTTTTTTTTGACTTATACCAGAGAAACCAGGCCATGAAATTGTTGAAGGAGCTACAGTCGTCTCCGATGCAATTTCTACCCATCAGTCAGGCACCGTGGAGAGGGGCCAGGAAAGGTGTGAGCGGATGGAGCTTTACAGGAGGAGGCAATTATGTCTGAGACCCGAGAGGCCTCGGGGGCGGGGGAGGACAGAGCGACGCCCGAGAGGTATCAGAGCTGAGGCATGTACGGCCGCTGGGGGGTGGCTGGGAATCGAGTTGATGCAGAAACTGTGCCCCGAATAACCTCTCGTACTCTCGTGAATGTGTGTGAATGTGTGTGCGTGTTCGTCCGGGACTTGTTAAATGACACAAAGCTTCTATAATTAATCTACGTCAAAATGCCCGTCAAAGCTCCTCAAATTAAACAAGTCTTGTTTTAAGAGAAGGGAGGGGGTGGGAGGGGGGGGGGAGGTACGGGCACATTCAGCGAGGTACTTATTACTGTTCCCTTCAAATCGCCCACTGAGCCAAAGTGGGGTGTCGACAGTTTCCAATTATCCGTGGTGCCAAAAAAACGCAACGGGAGCATCAAAGTCTGAGTAGAACAGAATACCTATTACAAGCTTTTTGGAATCTTTGCATTCTCGTGTAATGATAACCGAAGGCTCAAAACCTGGATGAATAAAAGCTGGCAGAGTCCGTCGTTGGTTTGGAACAACTCGAAGGCTTGGTGAGTTGATCACAGTGATATCTGAATGAAAAGGTGCGATGAACACACACAACAAACTAAGTCATTGCAAATGTGAAATTGAATTGTAAATTTGAATGTAAAGCTGTAGGCTTTTGAGATGTGCTGCTCATGGTTCTTCAAAAAGAAGTTATTATTATTTAGAAGTCTATGACAAAATGACTACTTCTTAGCTTCATTTCATCTTGAGTTCATCTTAACATGAGACTAGTATCATCTTAGGTTTTGGATGCTTTATTATGTGTTTTCCTGCTTTTAAAGGCTTCATTGCGCAAATGTCATTTTATTTTTCTGAATTTACCAGTTTATTTACTGAGATCTGAGCAATTAGAAACATCAAATCTCTCCTATTGTGTGTTGTTCTGTGTATCTACTAGCTCTTATTTACAATAATACATGATTTGCCAGTGGTACCGTGTTTAAAATTGCCTCACTTCATTTTCTAAGACAAAAAGGAAGAGTTGAACGATGGCACATGAGATGTGAGTCAGCAGCAGTGGCTGCTTTGACTCCAGCCGGTTTGTGAGCATGTTGATGTTTGGCTCGGAGGCCACCTCCCGCTGTGACAGACATGCCTCCAGGCTAATCACACGCATCACAGCCCCCCCCACACCCACTCTATGAATTCACATTCAAGATTTCCCCAAGCTACAAACAACTTAAAAAAAAAAAAAAACTAATGGCCTGCTTAATTGCTACCAAATCTATCTGATTAGGAATGGAGGATGTGTGTGATGGCACAGCTGGATATTTGTTTTGAAGCACGCGGCACACCTTTCTTTCCAAGGCATGGGCGATGCCGCATTTCTGGGAGGTTTTCTCTCTGATTGCAACGCCAACAACTACTAGGCTTTTTCTTCTCACACACGAATGCATCATTAAAATTTGTAATCAACACTATTTTGCCGTAAGCTTTGAAAAAACGGAGGGGCAGCACAGGCCTTCGCGCTTTCTGTCACGTACATGACATCAATGCAGAGGACGCAGGGGAAAGTGAAGCCGCAATCAGTGATGAAGGAAAGAAGAGTTCAGGGACGCGTCTCTGAAAGAACATTTATCACTGATTAAGTCCTCCCAAAGCTATGATGGAACGAAGGCTGGAATGCATTACTAGAAGAGGAAATTCCCTCACAAGTTTGTGACTGAAATGTAGTTAACCAATAATGCAACACATGATACCAAATAAATCCAAGGGTATTGGTGTGATACGAGTTTCTCATTTACCTGTAATGAGAAGATAGCATAATATGCAAATCATTATTTCTATATCGCAACTGCAATTGCACTTCCCTGTAACTCCATTCTAGTGATGACCAACCTCTGGTGCAGTGACTAAGGCAGTTAACCCTCTACAACTTTTGAAGTGTTGAATAAAAAATGAGCCAATGGGTCCTAACAAACAACCCCACCACCACCACGGCTGAAGATTTAAAATACATAAAAGTGGGGATTCCATCAAATTTCACTGCTCATCATAACTGGGTTGGAATATCTCAGGCTCTAGAAGTCCTCAGCAACAACCATGAAGGAAAATGGAGAGGTCAAGGCATTAAGAGTCCCTGACTTACCAGGACGAAGTCTGATCTATAGTCTTCATCTTCAGCATATTATTGAACATTATTTACAAGAGAAGGGGTCATTATACTGTTGTTGTGTGACCTCATAGTGATTTGCAGTGCCATTGTAAAGTCAGTACATCACAATAACTACGAGTCCAAGTTATAATTTAATACCAAACCATTTTTATATGAATTTAATCTAATCTGATCAAATGAAGGCAACCTTTTCTTGCCTCCCCTCTAGGATATTCCACTCTGTATGTGGCTGAGCACGTAATATTTCAACGGGATGCTTCACAGCTTCTTTAAGGGAAATTGATTCTCCTTTTTACACCAATAATGGTTCGGAGAAAACAATGCTGCCTTCAAAGAAGCCCTCGAAGGCCAAAATACCTCATGCAACTTATCATACTGTACTTCCGGCACTTCCAGGTCACATAGAGATCGGGAAATGTTTTGCAAAGTGTAAAAACATATTTCCATCTGCATACCTAAGCATCATGAAATAAGTTAGGATGCAAGGTTCATCTATCAGCAGGCGTTGGTCGCGCCCCACTCACGGCTCTTGGCATCTTGCATAATTTTTCAGGAATATAAAATGTTTTTGGAAACGGACATGAAGGTGCTGTATGAATGTTGATATGACTGCTGGAGGGCCCTTGTTTGCAACTTATTTTTCATCTCCCTGAGTTTACCTGTTTGGTATTCACCTGGAGCCAGGCCCCATAAACGCTGCTCCTCCAAAGCCATTCAGAAATAAACAGCCTGTTAGGGGAACTAAGTGGGAGAAATTGACAGAACATCCCACATTTCAGGCTAATATGAAAATATCTCTGCTTTCCCTTTTGGCCTTTCTGCTTTATCCTAACACACCACTTTTGCCTTGAACATATTTACTGACCAATAACTTGTGCTGTTCATAGAGAATTGCACTACCAGCTGCTACCAAACCCTCGGGAAATAAACACGCTCTCCGTTTAGTGGACATCAGTCCTCTAAGATTCTGAGCTTCAACCCCTTGAAAGCTCCATTCACTAAATTATGGTATTTCTCTTTATTATTTATTATTTGCTTTGATGACACATTGAGGGGCATTGCAGTTTTAATGATTTATTAAAAGCTGTTTCTTTTCCAAAAAAAATGTAATTGTTCAAGGGTCTTATCGAAAATCCATCGAAAAAGATTATATTTAAACTTAGAACTCGAATCTACTTTCCAAATCCAGATCATTGTGTTTATAGCGTTAACTCACCATAACGATAATGAATGGAAATTCATTATCGTTATTATCTAGCCATCACGGTGCTTCCAACCTGCACGAGGAAACAGGACATTCAGTCACGGGTCAATTAAAATGCATCACTCCAAAAATATTTTCATAGAATAGATTAGTTTGTATGGATTTGTTTGAAAATGATCAAAGTAAAGACCTGCCGATTTACACATCCAGCAAACACACAGTAACATTCAGAATCATTGGAAGTCATGTCTAGGACAACCTGGGGAACCTGCTGCACTCTCATGTCGGTCTCGTTTTGGTCTCCACCAACTCCTGAGAACAATAATCCGCTGCTAAATGCTCCACTATGTTGGCCAGCTAGACTCTAATCGCTGTTAAATCCAGGTTGAAGGAAGCAATTAACCATTAGTGTTATTAGTAATAGTAATTAGTGTTTCCCATACCATTATATTAGGTGCCACCCTTATAGTCATGTAAGGTTGCCTTTCCTATTAAACAGATCTACACACTGTTCTTTTATTAGACAAGCCAAATAGACACACACACACACACACTGCATTTTACATCGGCCAGTGGAAGGACAGGCGCATTAACACTATTTGCCCTTTAGAAAACTGATGAGGAGAAGAGCAGCTTCTTCAACAATGTGGCACCAGAAGTCCAAAAGACAAACGTTTTTTTCAAGCAGAGCATATTGCAAAAAGATTAATAACAGGACAGTTAGGAATAGCTTGCTGTGCAGTGGCATCATGGGAATCTTGATAAGAAGCTGAGGAAACCACTCACACATGCTCAACGGCCTGTGAGGTCTTTAGGAAACACTAAGGCAGACTGAATGCTACAGATAATATATCACTTATCACACACACACACACACACACACAGGTGAGAACACTCCCACCAGGGGACAGAGAGTGTGCACTAGAAAAAGGAACAACACACTGTTCCTTGAGAAAATGTATAGTACAATGCAGCCGTGAGTTATCATTCAAACATGTCCAGCCGGATAGCTTTAAAGCTCCTTCCCTTAAGGGTCAAACAGATTCCATAAGACACACCCATTCCACCAGCACTGAAAACGAAAGAGATGAAAGGATACTGTGAGAAAAATGTGTGAGAAATAGTATCAATGAAGTGGAGAGGGGACAACTTTTCAATCCTTCCACCTGCTCTCCCTACAGCTCGGGTTCACAGGTGAGCCTTTCCACTTTCATCTCTAAAAGACTGGCAGGAGTGGCTGTGGAGAGGGATTCCAAGAGGAGAGTGATCTAGCGAGAGGTGATGAGCTCTGATTGGTTACGGAGTCAGCTGAGCCTGTTATCGTTGACAGACAGGCTCAATTCCGGGCAACAGCATGTCAAGATTGCTCTTTGGGCCATGAGGAAGTACATCTCCACCTCCGTCCCAGTCACTTTGGACCAAGTCCAACTGGACGGCCCACACCTTCAGCTCACTAATTGTACTTGATGAGCCAACAAGCCCTGGCCAGCAATTACACCCTCTTGACACCCACTGGTCTATGTAATGCCGGGGGGGGATGTGCGGGGTCTGACATAGAATGGACACACACACACACACACAATGTCTGTCTTGTCTATCCATAGCTGTAGGCCTCAGTTTTCACAATTTGCTAATACACAGAATACTGTAAGAACACCTGGGGCTGATAAGACATTGTTTCAGGGATTTCAAATACGTCCCCCCCCCCCCCCCCCTTATATGCGCGCCTGTGGCCCTCTCACCAGCGGACAGACTACTGCCCACACTCCAAGCATCACCCCCCCCCCACCCCTCCAAGAAAGTGTGGAATTGTTTTTCCCCCACTCCTCGCCCGGCAGTTCCGCAGTAGCTGGTTCCCTCTCGCAGTGCGACGTGTGGTGTTGTGCACGGACTCGGGCCCTTGTTGCGGTCCAAGAAATGTCAGAATTCGATAGCGTGACCTCCGGTGAAATCCATGCAGTGAATCCAGATCTGATCCTGCATGCATTCTCTGTGATATGGCTCATTAGAAGTGACCGTCTCGCCAAGAACATAATACAAAGAAGATCTCAGTCGCCTGATGCATCATGTGAACTCAGAGTTTGTTTGTGTGTTTGATTAGGAATGTGATCTGTTTAGACCAGCTGAGGATGAGCTCACAATGAGCATTAATGGTGCAGTGTGAATGCAGCCTTAGATTCTCCTAGAATGCAGGCTGAAAACAAATAAACAGAGTAGCTTTTCTTTCTAAAAATGCTGGGAGAATTTAATTTTAAGATTTAATTTCCCCATAATCCCTTCCTCCATAGCATCCCTGCATGTTGTGGTTGTCCGCTACACTGGACTGCCCTGTCCTCGTGACATAATCTGATTTGCTGTGGCGCAGAAAATGGTTAGTAAAGCTTATGTGTGCTTAAATTGACTTTGCTAAGTGCGTTGAAAAGCCACATTTGACAATGACTGTCCCCATGGCCAAAACAGGGTCCCAAATTCCCAGAACACATAAGAGCCATAATGTTAATGGTTTCAAGTGAGGTGATTTGCATTAAATGTCAGCAAACTTGCCGTTTCCTCCTCTGACACTGCTGAGATTCAGTTTCATTAGCGCCTAAGCAGGGTGTACAAGAGTTGTCATGAGAAGGGACACCTCTGGACCATTCGGTGACAGAAGTCCAAAAATGTGACTTATTTTCTAAAGTACCAACGGAGGTGAGGGAGGGGCTCCAGCTTGACATCATCTCAAAACAGCTCACTATCGCACCAGGATAACCCTGATAATACTCCATTATGGGCAACAAATCAGCAGAATGGGAGCTAATTAACATACGTGTTGCATTGGGTTTCAATATGACTTCAATAATTTCCTCTTTTGCTCCGGTCCCAGTAACTGTGCAATAAAAATAAGTTAAAATGTATGTTTTTATTGTAATTTTAAAAAATCAAAATCATTATAAAGTCAGCATTTACCTTGCCTAAATACTCACTTTTACTGATTATAACTCAAACATCAGCAACTCAATGCTACACTAACTTTAACTAGCCCCCATCTTGCCAATTTCAATACAGATTTGATTATCATCCTCATTATTAGAGCGCCCTTTTGGAGTTTTAGACGCTGTGAGCACAAATAAATTCTATAAAATAATCCACATGTTGAGGGATATTGAAAGTTGGAAGTTAGAGTGTGGATGCATTCATAAACTTTAATTGTTCATCGCTCCATGACGCCGAGCTCTTTTCTGCCTCTGACCCCGCCTGAACAAAAAAGCTTATTTATTCATTCCTGGCTGTGAGACAAAGAGCATCCATAGTGAGGGAGGGGCTAAAGACTAATTTAAGGATATCATCTCCAGACGCAGCAGCTTCGGTACATTACATTTCTGACTAAGGTTGGTATCTGTTCTTGGTTAATACACATCCATACATCAGACTGCGACACGAGACGCCCATCCTCCATCTATTTCCATCACACCGGGTACCAGACGGACAAAAAGCCAACCGTGTGTCTGTGCTTCAGCTGCTCCTCCACCCACACGGCATGCATCCTTCTCTAATGTTAATAACCTGTTCGGGGATTCTCCGTCTGCCAGGACCTTGTGAGGCTTCAAGCCAAGCCTGTTATTGTTGTGGCCCCTTTTTTTCCCCCTTGCGTCTTCACGACATCATTCGAGCTTTGAGACGAGGGACAGCATAGCATTATTTCACTGTTTGGTTTAGATGTATTTTTGTTACTGAGGCTGAACACATAAACAATAAGTAGGTCAGGCAACTTTATTTTTCATGTCAATAGTTAAACCCATTACACGGCAAGCAGGTAGAAATGGTAAAAAGTTACTACCACAATCCTGCAGAGCAAACCGAAGAAAGAGTAAGTACATGATATATTGCAAAGAGGTATTCATATTTATCAATGTTTCACTTCTTCGCCGAAACCTTGTTTTTCTCCCTGGCCAGCTGCAAAAAAACTCCCCCGGTTGTAACTTTTCATAACATAAATACCAGGCCCCTCCGGCCAAAAAATAGAAAGGGGAAAAATGGAGCAGGGGTTGGGGGGGGGGGGGGGGGGTGCGGGGGCGGTAGGGGTGGAAGACATGAAGGAAACAGAAGGGATACAGGGAACAGAGTACGGGAAGGCAGAAAGGAGCAGACTTGCTCAACGAGAGAGGGGGGGAATAAGTGAGAGGACATTTCTTGGCTCTCACGCCTCTTACCCTTGTGTGCAGGCCATCTTAATGAGAGCCACATTTAGGTCAGCGCCGGTCGGCTTTCTCCCTCTTTTGCCTCCTTTTCTTCTCCCCCTTCCCCACCCCCTCCTCCTGAGAGCATCATGAAAAACCAGTACTGTGTGGTTTGGCTCTGAAATTACAGTGATTCAAAGTTGACAAAAAAAAAAGGCAAAAGAAGACTTTTGAGTGTAAGTTGAAAGCCATTTTGGTAATTATTTGAATGCGGGTACGTGTGTGTGTGTGTGTGTGTGTCAAATCACTATCATTCCTCCCCAAACGGAAAGGACACTTGTAAACAAGATCCTCAAGTATATACTCAGTCTATACTTACGGAGCCATGGGAACCATGCAGGAGCTGAGTAACTGAAATACGAAGCAGAGCGCTCTTCACGTGTTTCCTGATGCTATGGATTGGTATGTGAAAACATATTCCAAAGTGGAGCTTCATTTTTTATTTATTAAACAGCCGGTGTGAGGTGAGGAAATGGCCATATTTGTCCATGAATATACCTAATATAGTTGTAGTAGTGTTAGTAGTAGTACTAGTATTATCACCTGTAGTACTAATTCCATTAGTCATATTAGTATTTGTGGTAACATTAGTAGTAGTTAATGTATTAATAGCATTATAAATACCAGTAGTGTTTTATAGTAGTAACAGTAGTAATAGCAGTTGCAGTGTCACTACTACTGGTAGTGATATTTTTAGTACTACTACTCGTAGTATTAGTAGTAAGTCATTTTCGTATTAATACCAGTTTCCATACTAGTAATCGTGGTGTTTGTAATGGTAGTACAAGCATCAGTTGTAGTGGTACTACTAGAACTAGGGGGGCAGAAGGATATTGGGGGTGTTAAATAAAAAAATGGTGTCCCATTGCCTATAGATTACATGTTACATGGAAAAAGAGATGTGGATGTACGTATGGCTCATTGTGGAAGCGAGATCCAATCAAAAGCAGTCACTGGAAACGCATTCTAATGCCCGGTTGTGCACTGAGGCACTCGTGATCAGATCACCCACGTGGACGCCAGGTGTAAAACACATCTTGGACATCTTGATAAAGAAAGCCTATTTTCCTCCATTGATTTCTACACATCTTGTTTGTTTCATTCATTTTTATTTTGTTCTCAATTGTGCAAGTCTGCAACAACAGCTGATTTGTGAGGTATGGTGACATAGAAAGGCAAGGAATGCTGAAGGTAAATGGGCAATGAAAGAAGGAAAAAAAAAGCATGCAGAAATAAGAAAAAGGCCTGAGTCAGAGAGAAAATAGACGGTGCCATGCTGGCATCACTTCAGAAGAACCCACACAGAGCTTCGTGACGCGGCCCACAAAGAGACACTGCCGAGTTACAGGCTCCCAGAGATCTGTGTGTGGATGTGATGTGGAGTCTAATTGCCCTGTAAGGGAGGCAGGTGTTGTGTGCTAATTGAACACACATCACCGACCCTCACACACACGCACACGCGCCTGGCCTTTGTTGAGCTACTAAATGAGGCAAACTGAAAATGGTGTTTGGCTGCAGAGCTTTGGCCATGGACGGGTCAAATAAACCGCATTGTGTTAACATCAGGGGATAAGAGTGGAGAGTGACGTCTTTGTTTATTTATTTATCAGACTTTTTTTGCTCCGCGCACCGCCACTGCTGCTTTTCATCGCAATTTTTTCACGGACATACATGTCACCTTCGTTTTGATGGTTGACACACGCAAGAGGTGGTGAAAAGGCACGCAAGGGGCTCTTGCGTCTGTGTGACCTTGAGTTTCTCTGAAAACAGAGAAGCATAAAATAGGTTTTAAATCCATGGTTCCTATGGTTTTACTGGTTCTCTTTGTGTTTGAGTACAAATTACCACTTGGTTCCAGGTGTCTTGTTACATTGCCAGGCTTAAGCCATTGTTGTGACGAAACAGCTATGGTGACATCAGGCTGTACACACAAACACACCCGGGGGAGGACTGGCCATAGGAGATACCGGGGGAATTAACGGTCCATCTCCATCACCAGCTGGCTATCCCTCTGACATCGCCGGGTCAACTTTATTTTATGCTTCACAGCTAGTAATTACTGACTGACATTTATCTTCTCACAATCTGTTTTCACACTTTTCTATCTTCTTTACTAATCTATTCACCTCAGTCAGTCTAATTTTATTTTATGCGTGCGGTAGAGTTATATCCGGCCGACGAGTAAATGTCATATTTCTATGATAGACTTTTTCTCGCAGGTTTCCATGAATCATGGTTCTGTCTGGACCCGGTTCCTGCTTTGGCCCTGCTGCTCTGCTGCTGCTATCATTATTATTATAAATATTAGTCAGATTGCACATGCACTCTTGGCCAAAGTTTCTTTGTGTCTGGAGTGTAAATGAGTCCGGATGCCTGTTGCATCTGGCCAGAGATTTCACACTTCAGAGCACAGGTGAGAAAGGATTCCCTTTCAAACTTTCATTTGCCGTTATACCATTTCCGTCCTTTTTAACGTGCAACGAGAGTTAGAAAGTGTGTGCCGTTATCTCCATTGTACAAGTCTTTGCGTCTCCTTCCTCTCTATGATAACAGACTAATTTCAAGTTGGCTTCACACGTGGCTCTTGGCTGAATTCACAAAGAATGAATTGAGGCCGCTGATAGCAGCATAAATTATTTTCTCCGTCTCAGGGTCCTGTTCAAAGAAAGTCCACTTATGATGTTACAGCACAAATACACCCATTACGTTTTGCAGGTGAGAACAATCTGCATTTATTTATTATTATATTATTATCCTGTTTCCTCAGTGCACGGTCTGCAGCAATATTGGCTGCCCAACCGGTTCCTCTTAAAACAGATCGACCCACAATGCAGAGGCATTCCTCAAAATCTCAGGTAAGGGGTTCAAACCCTATTTAGAATTCCCAGTCTGTCAGTATAATTGCTTGAGTTAATCATTTCCCTTTAACTGCATAGTATTAGGGTTGATCTGAGTGAATTGGACCGATTTTGAAATGACTCATTTGCATAGAAAGGGGGCAATTTGTTGCACCAAATAACATTTTGTCTCTTCGTGCATGTTTTTCGGCTATTAAACCGTGCACTCGTGTTGTAGATTAAAACAACTGAGAGTCTACTGCTGATTACTTAGAGATGCAAACGATGTGGTTCTATCCAGGTTTGAAATGGTCCAAAAAAAGGTCAAAGGCGGAATGGTGAGCATAAAATAATATTCTCTTTTTATTTGGCAAGTTTATGCAGAACACTTGACACCATTACCACAACTAAATGCAGGTACTGGACTTTTCTGATGGATGACAACCTCTCCAGGGACCATTAGCATATCTGCTTCAATCTCCGCATGCATTGGGAAAACTACTGTAAATCATTGTTAAAGTTCAGAAACTGAAACCCTTGGTTAAGGTTTTGTGATTACAGGTAAATACTAGGTAACTAGTTAATAAAATGAATTCACTAAACCGATCACATCTATGTGTTTTTCTCTCTGTTCCTTTATTACAAATACTGCAGTTTATTTTGACTCTTTTGGTTGCATTTATTAAAAGTAAATACATATTAATAAGATATCCATATTTCCAATAGTTGAACATTGACTGTTGAATCCTAAAATATAACGCTGCGATCATACCAAAAGCAAATTATTGCCCTTTCGCCAAAGTTGAACTATTCCAACTAATAGTTTAGCTTTGGCATAAAAAACGCCCGAAGCTGTCCTGCAAAGCCAATCAGAGTTGAGATGCTCAGCTCGCCATTACCACCGTCCTTCTACCCAAGCGCGAGTATACTTACCCTATGAAACAGCCACTCACCGGAGACGGAGAGACAGGCGCTCCTCAACTGAGATTGAACGCCTGTAAGTTAGTCGGTGTCTAACCGAGAGATCCTGGGACCTATCCGAGCCAACAGGTCATCAAACTGGCTGCTGGTGAGCCTGAAGTAGCGCCGGATGCGGCGGTCATCCGGTCCAAGTCCATGGAGAAGTTGGTGAAAATCACAGAGCTGTGTGCGGCGACCAATGATGTCATGAACCCAAACACAGCGGCTTTGCTTTTGGCGTCGATGCAGCATAAGAAGATATTGAAAGTATTTTTCGTTTGGCTCTCACAACGACAACGCCTGAAAGCCAACGGTGCCAACGTTACAAACTACAGCAAGGGTGGTGACAGAGCCAGCAGAGGACCGGGCAGTGGGCGCTATTCTACCGTGTGAACACTGTTGGTTGGGAGTGAGACCGATTTTCAGGTAGAAATTACTCCTCTACATCCATTTATCAAAGCTCTAAATGTTCTATAAAATCCTACCTTAATAATTAAAGACGTTTCTCTGCTGCAGTCAAAAATAGAAAAAACAAAATCAATTAAGGAACAAAAGAACATGGCGAGGAGCGTTCCAGATTGTGGACACATTTCTTTAGTTAAAATGATATGATACCTCCCCTAAACACTACCTAAAACTCCAAATGAACTGAAAGCCAACAAGAAATTAAGTATAACAATGGAGGACCCTAGTGAGCAATGTCTGGCTAACTGTTGTAAATTAGCCTTCGACCAAACTGGTGCCAGAGACTAAAGCAACCAGGGATAATCACACACAATTTTCTTTTCAAAGCCAGAGCCTTTAGGACGGGTGGCTTTTGCCCTGATCCTCCTTCTAATGTGAGTCTAAGCCCTCGTCCTATCGCCTCAAAAAGTCAGCTTTGCTATGCTTAGAATAACATTCGGTCACAGTGAATTGCACACCCTCCTGAACCCTGAGATTAGATGTATGAGTGGAGCCGACAGTGGATTAGGACATCAAAAACCAGCTAAAAGCCACAGAGAGTTATGGAGTTTCTTGTGAAGTGGCTTTGGCTGCTCGCTGCACTGACGGCAGGAGGGGAGCTGGCAAGGTGAAAAATTAAAACATATCCTGTGTCTCTCACCCATGATGAATTGTTACCTTGCTGCAAGCGCCGAGCTCCCAAAGGGCTGCTAATCCCCAAAAACGGACCTCCAGAGTTTGCAGAGAAGGCAAACTTGGAGGGGGTGAAGTGAGGAGGACGCAGCTATGGATAATGTAATAAAAACCATATCTTCTTACAACTTCATAAACATAGAGGTCCCCGTCCCACTGTGTGGGTGTACAAGTTAATGGAAATGTGCTTATGTAATACCTTTTCACACAACTTCAGACCATGCTCACTCGGCTATTGGAAGACGGACACATAGCGCTAACACTTTGACCAAACCATAGTAGTCTGTGCATATTAAAGGATGTGCTGCTCCGTCCTCCACCTACTGTAACATGTCAAGTGTTTCCCCTTTACAGCAACCTGCCCCCCTGATACAATATCGGAAACACTGATGTCGACATTTCTTGTTCTTTCAATCTTTGTTATGGATAATCTGTCTTCTGAGTGGGATGTTCCACTCGCATTAGCATAAATTTAACAGAGCTCCAACATGGTGCAAAGGAGTGGCATTTTGTATGCAAAAAAGGGTTTCAAATGAACAAGGAAACCTTTACCGCTCAATATATAGCTGATAATATGCTCAACACTCAGGTGAGCGTGTGACCGACTCTCCCGCAGGAGCTCAACAAAATATACGGCGCGCCATTAAGGGAGTTAAAGTGGAGGTTTCATTTGACCTGTGACATTGTGTAACTGTGCTTAATTCCAACATCCATATCTGGTAAGCCAGCTCACTTCAATCTCACTGACATCGCTGTTTATTCCCTTTACAGCCTATCGCAGCTGTGTCAAAGGTCATATTGATTGGTGTTTCTAGCAGCCAATAGCACTGAATGAGTGTTATTCCTGCAGTGCTGAAACGGATGCTGGTGAATTCCAAGGTTTAATTTTACACTTGAGACACAGCTCTACGTCTCAATAAAAAAATCACCACAACCGCCCCCCCCCCATCAAGATTGTCAGACCCTAAATCCCTGGCACTCATCCAGGACAGTTGTTTACTTGAATGTCCTATGGGGTTATAAAATAAATAGAGATGGAGTCTGTGACTGACAGCAGCTGTACGGTGTAAATAAAACATGCGGCAGTACTAATTAAAACTGAAAACATGGTGGGATGACATAAAACACCTCTGGTGGGATTGTCGGGTATTTGCGTGGGTAGGAAAGGAGATTGCCCTCTTTTTGAATTCACTTTGTGAATATATAAAAGGGGGATGTTCAAGCGAAAAGTCGGTGTAAATGCAAATCAGTAAATACTACAAGGCCATCTCAATTATCTTTGCTTTGTTAATTTTTTTCGAATGTTGCAGCGTGCTCTTAAGGAAATAATGGAACTATAGCACGGTACTGTTGCATGGGGACTGAGTCTAGAAACACAGAGAGCGCACACACACACACACAACATAAAGACAATCATGTGACTCGACTGGTAATGAGGGTAGAGTGCCCAGACTGCTCCAGGAGGAGACCTGCTTTGGTTGTTTGTTAACAATCAGCCATTTAAAATCTACATTTAAAAAAATTAAAAAAAACTGCACAGCTGCAAGAGTCATTGCCTCCGAACAAATGGGAAATGCCACCACATGGAGCTCAGAATGAATTGCTTTTTTCTGCTCTTGAAACTCTTTTTTTGTCCCACAGATACAGAAAGACAGCAATAGTACCAAACAGTTATTTAACAGGGAGGGACTGTTATACTTATCAATTATACATTCAATTAATAAATTAATATTATTTAATATCCAAACGCCAGTGTTCAGCCATGAAATATGATCGACTGATGAATCAGACAAAAGCCTGCTGTTCTTTGCTGTACATGTAAAGACAATTCAGTTAGTGGGTGTAAATATTTACTGGTGGGATCCAACAGGCTGCTGGTAGTCTGGTGATCATTAACAGCACACGTCTGTAGTATTTGCTGAAGTCGGTATAGTAGTGTCAAATAGGACTAAGTGTACTGCAAATATGTATGATAATGTACAGTCTGTTTCAATAATGAACTGCAGAGTCCAATGATTTAGACAGTGTGAATTACAAGCATTATAGAACACAAATGGGCCAGTGAATGACCTCCACTCAGTTTACTCCACCCACCCCCACCCAAATGAAAACGAAAAGACACAGCGTGCACGTTTCTGTCACAGACTGACAAAGCTTTGACAAAGTACTATCCAAAAATGAAATACAGTGCTATTCATAGCTAAGACTCCCAGGCAAATGTGCTGCTTCTCGCCTCATTTCATCGTGATAATAGACCTGTGATGCTTCCTTTTATACCCTAGAACCATTCACTATTTCACACATTTTCAAATGCACTTGCCTATTCCCCCCCATCAGACTATTCAGTCATATATTCCCTTCAAAACAAATGAGGGCAGAGAAAACAGACACACGCGAAGAAATTAAATTAGTGACATAACGTATTTTAACGTATCAATCTTTATCCAATCCATTCTATTGAAAGAAAGGACTTTAATTACATCTGTTTTGCAAGGGCCAGCATTCACGAGACTCCTTCTCCTTTGTTTCCTTCGTTTGGATTCTACAGCTGAATACCAGCTACACAATAACAATCCATTTCCTATCAAACAAAAGACCTTTGGGGACTCTCCATTTCATTTTCAAACAATGGAGTCCAAGAGCATGGCTTGAATTAGGATGGAGCACTTGGCTGTCTGCTGTACTCGGCAGATGGAGGAGCCAATTATAGGTGGCCAAAAACTGCTAAATAAGACATATGAAAACGGTAACAATCCTTTTTATATCTGTTAAGAGCTCATGTGGTCCAATCCCGGCTTCCAGTTCTCACTGACTTTGGACAAAAATCCAAGGCCGATTGATAGAGCTGAGCCCAAATGAGACATGACAGGATTATCATGCCGGAGCTGGAGCGGGCTGGATGCAAGTGACCGGCCATCCTTCTGCTCCGCGTTGCTTCATTGTGGCCCTGGAAAGTCTCTCCTCTCTGAAGTCTAACATTCCCTTTTAGCACTGCTCTAACCACTCGTGACCTCCTGCAACCTTGTATGCTTTAGAACACATCTCTAAACTAGTTATGCTTAGAAGGAAATATCTTTAACTCCGCAGGCCAAGTGAGTATGTCATATCAGCTCTGATGTGGTGCATCAGAATGACTCAAACCCAAAACACCAGACATGATTTGAAGGGAAAAATAGTCTCTCAAGCAACATCGGCCATGGAGGATCTTCTGTCTGTATGTGCATGTGTGTGTCCTCGAGAACGGTTCATCCAAATCACATGGGTGTAATAAGCAATGGCGGTCTGTGCAGAAGCAAGTTCAGGGCTCTGCAGTTTTACGTCGACCACGGATCATTGACTGCTGGATGATGGATATGTTTAAGTTCAGACTGAACTCTGCCTCACTCCTTTGGAGTCAGCGAGCGATGAGCAGTTATCTGCCAGCAGCACTTCAAGGGGCTACGCTTCGGGGCCACTCCAGCAGCAACTGGAGCAAAGAAATCTACTGCTTATGAACGGCTTCAGAATATTTTAAATCTAATTAAAGATAACTGGCCAATGCTTAAACTATCTCGTAGCTGCCAGTCTTAATATTCTCACTCTAATTGGGTGCATCATATTCTGGATCAGGATCTCTTAGGTCTCTTCTGATTGGCATCCCGTCATTCTGACTTTCAGAAAAATTCACAAAATGTTGATGAAACCCAATCTGGCCGTGCTAAATGTACAGTTGTTGAACATTTAACACGTGACATTACCAAGAAAGCTCATCCGACAGTCATTGTGGCCTAAGATGAATATGAAGGAGGCAACAGAAGCAGGTTCTTAATCATCTTGGTGTTTCAAATGGTGCTGGGCAGCCAGCCCCCTCATGTTCAAGGACAAGAATGTACAGGAAGTACAGTGCTGGTGTCATACTTCATGTCTTTCATGAGTCATGGTTGTGTATGCCTTGGCATCTGCTTAAAGAAAAAAAAAAAAAGGCACACAATTGACTTTGAAAATAAGTCATATACCTTTTATGCTCCTTGGAATATCCCTAAACCCCAGCGGAGTGACGTCCCCCTGCTCATTGTGGAAGACGTATTCTAAAGAGACCCTGATGAAAGAAGCCCCTCCTATTGAGGGAGCACAGCTGTAGCCTTTCCCTCCTCACAAAGACGACTCTACAGCGATCAGAAGAAGACTCCAGGGACATCTAGCCATGCTCTCTTTCACTGCCGGTGTACATCTGTTAACGTCTCTCTCCTCCCACCTCGCTCCACCCAAAAACACTTCATTATATATACACACACTGTAAATCCTTTTATCCTCTGAGCTGGCTTCCATTTCCAATTTGAACGACAGAAATATGAGCACCCGCAAAACAAATAGCTGTGATAGCATTTAAAAGCTTAGTTTAAAACACCTCAAAAGCCTTCTTTATACTTTTTTATATTTAGAAATATCAAACCCTTTTCTTCTTGATCATGTTGTTGGATATATTTATGTTCTGGCGATCAGACCCAATTTATTGCAAAAGACGATGCGGTCTTTAGAAGCTTACCTATGGAAACGTACACAGTCAGTCTTTCCATTACTGGCCGATCGGCTCCACTTCCTGAGCCACAGAAGCCAACTCGGAACAGGTTTGACAAATTAATCGAAGCCTGGTCAACTTCCCAGCTTTTTTCAGAGCTTTTAATTGTGTAACATGGTCTTCATCATCAGATGATGTTCTCTTAGCGTTAATGGAAGTGTGGAGGTTTGAATTCTTTTGTTAATACCTGTTCATAGTAGTTAATGTTGACAGAGATGGTCAACATTAGAGTTCATGACCTATGCTTGGAAGTGACACATTTCCAGTCAAACCAAACGACATTCTGGAAAATAATGTGACTTTTGTTACAGGGTTAAAAATGTTGACGTGCAACCCTGAACAGTATATTAACCTTGAAGATTGGAGACACGCTATATTTTTGTTGGAGTTTTTAAATCTTTTCTCAACCACTTATTAGTGCAGTTTTTGGTGATAAACTGTGCGTTCAGTCGTAATTGTATACAAATCTACCTGGACCATTGTTGAGAAGAATTTGGTGTGCTGTAATGTTGACAAGGTGATCAATAAATGATTATGGTATCGGGTTTGCAAATGTTCTCATGTAAATGCTGTTGCATTGACGGAAACACGCCACAATTGACAATGTGTTGTCTAATAAAGGACGGGGATGATTCTATTCAATAATTGAACCCTCGAGAAGAGCTGCAGTATGATTACAACAGTCTATCTTGTATGACGTCTGACTGAGATAATTCTGAAAGAATTAAATTAGCGCTGAATGAAACTATTCATCCCGTTGAAAGGAGTTTCCCCCTCAGGATCCCTCTGGTCCCCATTTTTACACTCTCTTTAAGGGCATCAGACCCACATGACTACCTCCATTATGATTTGAACAAGGAAGGGGGGTCATGGAGACAAGACGTCCGTTTGAAAAGCCTCGCAGGAGGGTTTGGGATGCAGCACAGGAAGAGTTCTTCCCCAGGACTCATGACCAGAACAAAAGGAATCGATCTTTCTCGTGCACTGTATTACACTGATAAACTACTGACAACTGTCTTTGGACAGAAGGAAAGTCATCACTGCCGTCATAGTTGATAACAGTCAAAGGACTGTGGCCTACATTTACTTCCCCAGAAAAGGTTATTGATCCAGCATATTGGCATGTTATGTAATCAGTTTTTCCACACACAACCATATATCATGAATGTATTTATTACCAGTTCACAAAACAAACAGGAGCAGTTTAATCCACAGTAAGACACCTTGATCAGACATTTGATGCAGATATTCATGGTCTTCTGTTGATGAATCCACATGATTGTTCACCTAATGACACCATTACGTGTGGTACGCTGCAGCCACAGCCAAGGGCAGCCTGCAGCGTGTCATCCGCTCTGCAGAGAGGGTGATTGGCTGCAATCGTCCGTCTCTCCAGGACTTGTTCGCTTCCAGGACTCTGAAGCGGTTTAGAAAGATTGTAGCCGACCTCTCTCACCCTGGACCTGAACTGTTTGTGCCCCTTCCGCCCGGCAGGAGGCTGAGGTCCATCAGGACTAAGGCCTCCCGCCACACAAACAGTTTCTTCCCTTCGGCAGTCGGGCTCATCAACAGAGCCCGGGGCCCCCATGACTCTCACTCCATGTACATACACTTTGTCACTTTCACTCGTCACTTTCTGTTAACTGGTGCACTTTATTTTTAATTTGTATATTTACTTCTTAACTTAACCCCATAGCTTTAACATACTAACCCATAGCATATATATTTCACTATATTTTTATTTTATACCTGCACTATGTTGTCTGTTGTCATTGTCGTACTCTCAACTCAACTCAACTTTATTTATAAAGCACTTTCAAAACAACAAGTGGAACCAAAGTGCTGTACAGAAGGTAAAATAAACAGTAAAAGAAAAAAACACACAAAATAAAAACAAAGAATTAATACAAAACATACGATATACAAACCTTACAAGGCATTATCAAATGCTAAAGAAAACAAGAGAGTTTTAAGCGCACTCTGAAAGACGCCCAGGGAAGGACAGGTTTTTACAGACATAGGAAGGTCATTCCAAAGCCTAGGAGCTGCAACAGAAAAGGCCCGATCACCTTTACATTTTAAACGGGTTCGCGGAACCTCGAGAAGCAACTGATCATTTGAACGTAGAGATCGACTGGATTGACGCCGGCTGATCAAATCAGTAACATACTCAGGGGCTAGACCATGAAGAGACTTAAAAACATACAGCAGTGCTTTGTATTGGATTCTGTATCTGCCGTCATGCACCAACCGCCAAGTCAAATTCCACGTATGTATGATATATTATGGCAATAAACGATTCATGATATCTTCCTTTGAAGCATAGATAAGTTCACCCTTAAGGATTCTGTTTGCTAGAAACAATTCAGATTGTACTACGCGATCATCAAGTGTCTATCTATTGACAGCCCTACTCAAAACAAACAGCTGTTTACTGGCAGTTCCCGATCGGTCCAATATGGCACACAGGTGTTGTTGGATCAGAGTCTTAATTGGTACATACATCGGCCGTGTACGCAGATTCTTCTGTAACTAGGTGCTCACTGCTCCACAAATTGTACGACTAAACTTCTCATACATGACTGTTACACACCGTAGTCTATGAATATGAGAAATCCCCCCTGGACCTATGGTGGGCGCTCGTAACATGTGCCCCATTGGTGGGGAATACGGCAGGATGAGCCAAATGTGTGGGGGCTGTTCCACTAGTAAAATAGTAATATTAAAAATCAGTGAGAGCACAATGTCAAAACCAAGTTGAAAGGTGAATCAGTTTTAGCTACACACACACACTCATTGGTGCATCTTGCCACTGGTGTCATGTGCTGCAGTCCAGATGAAGGTTACTGGAGACGTTGTCCATTGCATTGACGTGTAGAAGAAAACTGATGTACCGTTGAGCAGATCCAGCATCACTGAACATCTCATTGTCAATCAGGAAGATAAAACAAACAGCACAGCAGTTTCAGCACAGCTCTGTCTCCAGCAGCCGAAGGGTACTGGGGGTCAGTGCCATTTCATTTAATTAAAGGCAGTGTGTGCCTGCAATACAAATGGAAGACTTGTGTGACGGTTTCAGGGACAATTACCCTGTGCAATTAGACACAGCAGCATAGAGTAGCAGTCGTATATAGGCCTGTCACAATATGCGATAAATCGCACACACACACAAATCGCGTGCAATAATTTTTGGTGCTGCAATATTCATTTTACATGAACGTCACCAACATTTAAGTTGATCGCGCTGCTTTTGTCCTTTTTCCTTGTGGAAAGAGGAGGCGGGGCTTAGGCACGGACCCGATGAAGAGAAGCAGTGAACCCACCATGTTATAAAGTGTTCTTTTTTGTAATATCTACAGCCGAACCCACTAAGATAAACAAGTCCCAATGAACTTGATTTTGAAGGCACAATGTTCGGCTTCCGTTTGGGAACATTTTGGCTTCAAGCCGAATGAGAGAGGAGAGCCTATCAATGTAAATGAGCCGGTGTGTTTTAAAACCCCTTTAACGAAAACAGACAACACAACTAAGCTAAAAGAAATTCCGCGAGCGGCATATGTCGCGTGTACGTCTGTGTGGCGCTTGCAGCAGCATGGCAGAGAGCATCACCCACCCACCACCACCTGGAGTTGTAGACCTATGGAAAACACTGCGTATGATCTATTGCACCACTAATGTACGTATGGAATATTGATCAGTGCAGCTTTAAGCTTAGGAATAGTTAATTATGGTTTTAATCCATAGCATCAATGCCCCTCTCTCTGTTCCGCCCCCGACAAATGTAATAAAAAAAGCTCACTAATGAGGAAAATCATGAAACATACCGTCAACATGCATTTTAAATGGGGGATTTTGCCATCAAATGAATATTTAATAAAGCCAATACTTTAATTTACATTTTACTGCACGGCTGTGGCTGTTCATAACAGAAGGCTCATACAATCTAGATATAACGTAGTAGTATGCTGTCATACAGTGAATACATTCACACTGTATTATGGATCTGAAGCAGGGCTCTTTTCAACCAGAGCTCTGTTGAAGGTTCAAGATGTTCAGCCGGAAAAATCAAACGACAAGCGGTCTGATATGCACAGCAAATGAACGACCATCTATAAAACACAGTCCGCCGCGCGTGTGATCTTTTTGTAATTCCTCCTAAATGTTTTCCAGTCCTTTCACCCCTACACATCCAACATTGTCGTGTTGCAGTGTCTAAAATTTAGTTTCACTTACTAAATAAGTTTTAATAATGAAAAGTGCAAGGGCACATAATCTTGCCCTGAAATTCTCGATCCTGAGTATGACCTGTGATGGATCTGACAGAGGGGGACGAGTGAGGCAGGAGTTAATATTTCCACACCTTTGGTTCGCTAAAGTGGGACGACCTCTTCTCTGTGGAGTCGGCTTCATGTTGAAACAGCAAATGACCAAAAACACATAAATCATCAACACATGCACACAAGCAGTGGAATTTGGACAAAGAGACTTTTGTCAAAACAGGATAGAGAGACAAACCCAAAGTACTGAGAGCTATATGGACGTTTCTATTCATTTACAGGTTGTAAAGCACAGCAAACCTCCAGTAACTCTGCATGGGAGTCTTCCCTTTCAAATTGTTGTGACAGCAGATGTCTGCACTTTGAGACCGGAAACAGACCTACTGGCTGATTGTGGCTGATAAACACTCACAGAAATTTAGCAGCAGTTAAATTCATGTTAAAAAAGCAATTTCAAAATCCTGCTTCCAGTTGCTACCTGTAGCTTCCATTTGGATCTTTGACCATGAATGTTTGAGTTTCATACTTAATCCTTGTGGGCACAACCAAGTGCAGTAGTCCTCCCTTCATGCTACAAAAGAAAAGTAAAAAACAAGCGCCTTTTTGTACAGTTCATGCAGATATGGGCTGGAAACAGACAGACTTATACAGCATGTACAAGCATGAAGGATTTTGAGGCAAATGCTTGAACACAAAGTGTCAGATCCAAAGATTGGCTCTGAGGTGAAACCTGAACCGTGGCACGCAGCGGGCATGGTGAGAATACAGATAGCAGCTTATTGCTGACTTTGCCCAATGCACACGGAAGCAGACAGGCAGAGGAGCGTACCCATGCCAAATGTTCACAAAAGGAAGAGAGGAAAGGACAATGAGATGGTCAAACATGTCATTTGCTTCTGTCTACATGTTGATAAGCCTGCTTCCGTTTCCACAACAGCATGTTTATACATCTCTGCTTCTTGAATAACGATTTGACGGCTAAGATTTGATGAAAAGAACCATGAAAAAAAAAAGATATACTTGTTTTAAAAACATTGTTAGTTAAATATTTTTAAATATTTTATTTCTACAACTCTGCTGCTTTTTTCTAACTTTATTGAGAATCTGGCACAACACAGCGACCTGCAAGTAGCGCAGCTTCCTAAATAAAGAGATGTCGTTATGTCTTAATGAGACATTAGAAATTAACACAAAAGGTTTCTGTATTTGCTCATAAAACTAAAAAGAAACGGGTTATTTGGCCAAGGTTTTGATAACCGCCCGCTGCCAGTTCAGTGTTTCCCCATCATTTTAACAGCAGTGCGCCCCCTCGCCTCGGAAAAAGACTGATTTCCCTACCTCCCTCCCCCATGAAGTTGTTAACCTTGGGCAGACACTGCAGTCTACCTAGTCAATGGGAACAATGTGTATATGTCCTCCGACTCACGTCATTTAGCAGTCACTGGAAAATGGGTACTGGTTTTATTTGTTTAAATGGTATAGCATGCGTGTCGATACATGTCCCTCAGTGCCTGAATGCATCACCCTATCACTGACAGGAACCTTCGACAATGTAACATGAGAAATCTGCAAACAGAAAACAATGTCAAGTAGTTTCACGCCATGAAGGTTAAACTGTAAAATGAATCAGCGATTCAAGTGCTGGGGGATTGGTACGGATCACAGATTGACACCATTACGGCTATCCAAAGCAACACACTGCAATCACATCAACAGTGTCCTGAAATCCAGCCAACATGATATGAGCACGTTACAGCATTTACTATGCAGATGTCCTGAAACGTGTAGAGAGCTTTATGATCCAATCTCAATCACAGTAGCTCAACAACAGACTCAAGTGGGTAGAAAGCTTGTAGCGCTCTAGATGTATGACAACATCACCTAACCTGCATTTTTGGCCTTGATCGCAAGACAACCGCATACAAAATGAATTTCTTTTTTATAGCCTCACCCTAAGAAATGAGTTAGGAGGCCTCCTAGACAACCCCATTCAGATCGTTGCCTGGCACCAACAACAAGAACCCAGAACACACTCGTTCCATCTGGCCTGGAAAATCTGAAATACACAATAAGGGGCTTGCAGATAGGAGGCTGCTGCCCCATGACCCGGACCGGCATCAGAAAACTGCTGGATTGATTGACAGGGCTACTGATGAGGATCAAAGAAATTGGGGTGCCGTCTGTAAAACGTAAAACCTCTCGGCCTAACAAAGTATTTTGGTTTGGCAACGACAGAAAAGGCCGCTCTAGATTCCATACCCATGACGAGTCAGGGGTAAATAACACAATGATGAGTCAGAGAGAAGTTATACCAGTAATTCCACACTTATTTGGTCATGAAAAATGAGAAAGGAAAAGCTATGACTGGATGGAAACATCAAACTATGTACAATTACAGAGCAAAGACTAAGACGGCTGTCTCATAGAATTTCTCTTGTATCACAATAGAGCTATTAAATAAGAAATAAAAAGGCATCAGAGAATTGATCTAGGGCTTAAGGAATGTGTTGACATAAAAAAAATGCTGATTTCATATCACAGGGTTCACCATTTGTAATCCACTTCATCAATCAGACCACTGGCTATCATCCAGGTTTACTCAATCACCACCATGTTAAAAAGAGGCTGCACTGAATGCTTTTCATAACACTCATAATGTTAGTCACTCTTGCAGAAAAAGTGTAGCAGACCAAAGTCCGCTGACTGGTTTCTCCCAGCTTTGGGTCATTTATGAAATTCATCCACCTTTACTTGACGGCTCACAGTGCCCAGGACCCTCCCTTGGAAATGACACCATATGAAATCTATCAATAATGTGTGTTAAGTTCAGTATAATGGAACAGTTCACAGATCAGTGCAGAAGCCTTCTTGTTGGCTTATACACACGCCATTTGTTTTATTGATAGAGGCCAGGGATTACCATCACCACGATGACAGTTGGTGAATTGACCGACAAAGCTGTCTAACGGACGGTGTAACTTGAATTGATTTTCCTAAATTTTAGTTTGCTACACTTCAATGGGCAGCTTTCTAAAACCCTATCAGCTAAACGCTAGTATCATCAGCGTGACTGTAATGTGCATGCAAAAGCTTCTTTGCATAAATGCTATTGTAGCCTGACACACACACACACACACACACACACACGTGTAGATCCAAGTATGTGCACTCCCTAATCTCCAGGGTAAATGTCATCGCCATCTCCAGCGCGCTCAGGAGGTGAGAGATAATCTAATCACCAGGGAGACGGAGAATAGAGGTGTGGGTGGGGGGCAGGAACACGCCGCAGAGCTCTGAGCACACAGCAATGAAGAATGAGGCGGAGGAGTCTTTGAACTCCCACGACAAATAATTGAAGGACATTGGAGCGAGGATGAAGCTAATAAAACAAATCGTGCTGATTGAGCCTCTGACACTGAGCAGCATATGAAAAAATGAGGAGAAAGCGAACACTTAATAACTTCGGCACACCCTTTTCAAGTTAAAGACAATGAGCAGATACAATCACATGACACACCCCCTGGACGGTTGGCCTATTTGGTAGCTAAACAGGGCCAGATGAGATCTTCAGCTGACCCTATGTGCATGATCTATTTAGAACCCACACATAGAGAGCGCTTTCACACCTAGATGAAAAAGAAGCTCCTCAGTAGAAAACCACCAGTGTTGAATGGAGCACCCCGCTGTGCCCCCGGTACCTTTTCTTGTTCTTGAAATTAGAAATGAATGTAATCCAATTAAATATAATACCAAAGCTAATTGCCACTGTTGTCGTCTCTTGTAAGAGCTTTGTTTTTTTCCCCTCCTTCTCCTTTTTCCGGTTGGAGTGATTTTGAGTTTTGTTTTTGACTATTAAATTCCTTTTATTTTTGGAACACTCTGCGTCTGAGTCCTCCCTCCTTGCCCATGACGCACCCGTGCTGACACCTGCCAAGCAACATTTTAAATTCGATTCTTTTCTTTTTTTTAAAGTTCTCAGCAGGAACATGTTTCTTTAATCACATGGCAGCATAAACCGTCTCTGTTCAGTAGTAGTGGTGTTTGTTATAAATGCATGTTGGTACATGGATGTTTATGAGGCTTATTGATGTTTCTAAGAAGCAGTACTACATGGAGGGACTCGGGACCCACGGCAGATTCAGGTGAGGGGAACAAACCGGGGGGAGAACGGCATGACTGAGTTACCTGAGTAAAAACCTTAAGAGCAGCTGTGTATTTAAAATACGATAGTGAAAGTTATTAACAACCACTACTATCAACTCGCTGTCTAGGCGAGATTTAGTCTCTGCCCCGCTGCTACGAGCGCAACAGACATATTTGCGACATTTATCTTTATCGCAACTTTGGGTCAACGTAATTTCAGGGGCAATGGGAAGGGGGGGGGGGGGACACGGAGTGTGTTCATAAACATAATATGGCCAATAAAGCCGATTCTAATTCCAAATCTGATCATCGGTTCCAAAAGGCTTTGATCACAGTCGTGATGTAAATGTCCCAGCCGTAGAAATCTGCATGTCTGAGATGTATGCCTCGTACACCTCTGTACCCCCCCACGTACGTGAGGTATCTCTCCTTTAACCGCAACACCGGCCCGTCAAGCATCAATACCCACTCGTTAGCATGCCAATTAGCGCCAGGACGGGGTTCCACTTTCTCATCATCATAAACATTAAGATGCACAGAAGGCGGTCAAATGCCTACAGCAATCCCCGGCAATTACGAGGTGCCCGTGTGTTGGATCAAGGGGGATCTATTGGAATATGATATTAAGTATTACGTTCTTTGAGCTTATTAAATGAGCACATTATATCCACATAGGGAGCAGGAGTGTCAAAACCACGTTTCTACAGCAGCCCAGAAAGGACAAACCGGCTCAAGAGTGACACTCATGTTTTTGTGTCTGACGTGCTTGTGAGCAGGGGAACACACACACACACACGTCATGCAAGGCTGCCCTACTTTGCCTCTGATTGGCTTCTTACTACAATAGTGTGGATTGTCTTTTAATCTGCGTGCAGGTCGGGGAATAGAAAATGTGACTAATAGCAGTCCTATAAACTAGTACATAATTATGGAAAATATTGATTACATTCTATGAAATGGGAAGATGTCCTTTGTTGTTTAGGTTAAACATAGATACCAGGGTAGTAACAGATGTACTGTGCATCTAAAGTTTGGCTCAAGTAGAACTCATTAAGTATGATATATTATCTGTAGCACTGTAGTCTGCCTTAGTGTTTCCTAAAGCCCTCAATGGCCATCCAGCATGTGTGCATTGTTGTCAGCTTCCTATTGAGGTCCCCACGATGTCACATTCATCTTTTCCCAACTGTCCTGTTGTTAATCTTTTTGAAATTCGCTCTGGTTGACACTGCTTGTGCAACACTGACAGAGAAGCTGCTTTCCTCCTCGTCATCTTTCTAAGGGGCAAATAGTGTTTAATGCGCCTGTCCTCCCGCTTGTCTTTGTAGAGTGCAGGTTGTGTGTTTGTACTAGCGAGCAGGTTGACGATGATGAGACGGTTGGTGTGTTGAAAATTGAGTTGTCAAAAAGTCTTTATATAAATAATAACACTCCAGATCCAAGTGTCCACCCCAGGATGCGGAGCCAGAACAGACATCCTCCGTTGATAATAACCCAAACAGCGACTCACTGACTAGTCACTGAGTCGCCAACTCACTCACGCTGTGCAAGCATTCACAGCATTAAAAAAAAGTATTCTTTTTGAGTTAATCATTTGAATTCAGGACTACCGGGAGCTTTACTATTAGTCACTAGTCACCAGCTTTACCCTCACTAAATAGGGTGATAACACCGTAGAAAGGTCAGTCAGTCAAAGACGAGTCCAGCAGCTCAGCTCTTGCGAGGGATTTATGAAACTGGAAGCCTATTTGTCTTTGTTAGATTTAGTCAGAAAAGCTTAATGGTAAAATCACCAACATTAACCTTCACAGCGCGCCGGTTTTGGTTGCTTAGTAACAGCAGTCACAACCACAGTGCAACCTTCGAAAGCGTTTTTTAATCAAATATATACGTTTCTGAGGCCACAGAGGTTCTGGCCGAGGACTGTAGATTATTATATTATGGAAGCACATGTTTAGACATAGAGAATGGATGAACCACTTTGATGGTATGCCGCCACGGCACATTTAGTCTAACCACCAGTGAGGATCTAGCTACAGGAATCATGAGTATGTTGCCAGCTTTGTACAACACTTTTATCTGGATGGATGTAATAAACACTAGCTAATGGGGGCCACACTTCCTGTTACTAGCGACATGTATCAATGTAATCAGGCAGTTAAACCGATTGGCGCAAGGCATGGCAGTTGTAGTGTTAAAGAGCTTTCCATGTGGAAGGGACACAAAGATCAGGTAATAGCGTGGACGAGGCATCTGACCTGTGTCCAGGTTGTAGCATGCCTCTTGCTTCGGCTTTGAGAGAGCCACCGCGCCGTCACCATCCTTCTCCCCCGAAGACCTGCAGGACACAAAGCAGAACATAGATCAATTGGAAGAAGGGCTCTGTGTACTGAAACAAAGATGGCAGGTGTGGCAGGTCAACGCAGACAGATGGACAGGGTCCACTGATTAGGCAGTAATGTCTCCTGGAGGAAAAAAGGAAGAAAAACAAATTAGTTTTAATATAAAAAGACAGGGACTTAGTTTTTCCGCCGCAATGGGCACACACTGACGCGTACGCATAAACAAACTTGAGCACTCTGGACAGAGAGCTGGGTTGGAAATTTATAATGTCTGCCCCCTCCCCCGTCGGCTGGTCCATCCGTACCCAGATCTATGAACCTAACGGAAAGACTGCACAGCATGACATGGTAGATGTCGGTCCCTCCAATGCTCACGTATGAACCCCAATTACTTTGTGGTTGCTCTGGTCATCCTGGGAAATACACACGCACCTCACTGATACCAGGCCTATACACACTTAAATAGCTGGATCAATAGCTGGTCGGCAACAGCTCCTGCACATGAGGACATGTCTCCCTGAGATGACTGAGTGACGGCTGCCTGTTGCATGTGAGCTGGAAGCCCCGCCCATCCAGCCAATGCGTGCAGGCAGCCGGACAGGAAGCGGAACACTGAGTGCGCTTTTTAAATAAAGTACCGGTACTAAAAATAGTCTGAACCGTACCGTTTTGAACGTAAGGGTACCGCGGTACCTTTCTAGAACCGGTACACCGTCCAACCAATAAGAGCATTTGGGGGTGGGCCTAAGACTGCTGCAGAGCTCACATTGACCAAAAATGTCCCTGCACAGTAAATCCCAGCTGTGTATAGTGCTGGACCACTTCACTCTAACATGGACACCGGCTATGAATATAGATCTGGCTACAATGGCCATACATCCACTTTAAAATCCACTTTACTCCAAAAACCACTTTATTCAGTATAGAAAGAGTAAACAAATATTCAATGCAAATTAGTGCCGAAATTTAGCACTCAGCTGTGTAAAGCCTTCTCAGTCCTTTGATGCTACATGCTATCACGGGAAAAAACAGATTTGTGCTGAATCTGGGGATATCTTTAACATTTCTCTTATAAACTCATGGCAAACTTAGAGTACAAAACACACCAAGCCAATGAAGCGCAACAATATGATTTTTTTTTTTTACCATTGTCGGTTATGGAATTAAGTTTTTGCAACGGGATACGGCCACGTGACATCTTACATCCTGCACTCGCTCTCCCTATTGTAACGGCGTCAGGGGGTTCGGAGGGTGGTTTTTACAGCCAATCAAAAGCCTTGAGCGTCATTTGACGCTCTACCCATTTGGTCTAATAAGTGGCTGGGGAGGTTGTCGATAATTTCCGTGTCACTTTCCTCGTTTTCAATGAGATCAGACGATTCAGTAAATGTAAAAACAAAAACAAAAATGTTGACAGCGTAAACGAAAAAGCTGCTAGCTGCAGTCAGTTACATCGGAGAAAGCGAGACAGTAGCGCAGGAGAGCTTTTTGAGTTGGAAGTAAAACAAACAGAGCGTCAAACTCGCGGCCCACAGGCCAGACCCGACCCGCCGGGGCGTCCAGTGCGGCCTGCTGGATGATCAAACTATTGTGAGAATTACATAAATGTTCCCATGCATGTGCCGTCGGTTTTGACAGACGAGAGGCTCGGTTTTTTTTTTTTGAGGTCGGATGACTGATGAGCCCAATTCAAATCGACAAAATCACTTCTACAGATGGCACATTTACAAGATTCTGATTCATGTGTCGACCTAGGATAACTCAATTCTACCAGCATTGGAACACCATTTAATTTCAGCAAAATAGTAATGACTACAATGGAGGAGCTTTTAAAAAACTCATTTTAACTCTGGAGAACATTTAGCGGATATTGTCTGGGAGACAGAACAAGATGCAACAGCGTACATCACATATGTCAAACTCGCGGCACGCGGCCCAAATCCGAAAGAAAGTGCAATTTTTGATTTATAGCTTGCTATAGATTACAATATCTCTCCTGCCTTGAAATATAATTCAATTGAAATGATTAGGAAACTATAATAGATATTTTCTTTTAAATATTTGCTTTGAATTATAAAACAAATCATATAGCCGACGCATACATGAGACCGACTGGTCTCACCAAACACCAATAATGCCTTGACAAAGGGAATGGAGTGATCTATCAAATCCGCTTGGCTACGTGCTCGATATCAAAATCTAGCTACCCAAAGAGAAAATGACTGTCATCAAATGCTGACAGCCTTGTTTCTTCAGGTTGGGAAAGATCAAACGCTTTGGTTCCGCAGCAAAGGTCACCATTTATCGCTGATAACACTGAAGGGTATCCATAAAATGTCAGCAGCACTTGGCTGTGTTACTGGCAGGGAGTGGGTGGGATCTGTGACATTTGAGGATTTCAGAGGAGGGGTAGGAGAAATAATGAGTTGAGCCGAGAGGAAGGAAATAAAGTGGATATCCGTGACTCCTTAAGATGTTGTTGCTCTTTTTTCTGTCCCATGAAATGCCGCTGCACACATTGTCCATGGGGTGGCATGTTGCGATGGTAGTAATATATATATATATATATATATATATATTATAAATAGAGGTCTTGTCCGCGTTGCCGGCCAATGGAGTCGAACGTCCGCACATGGCGGTCATCTGGGTAGGGTGAGCTCACTAACCCATAACATTGTGTTGGTAGTGATATATACCAAAAGGTTTTCTCAGATAGATAAGTGGATTATTATTTTACCTTTACATTATTTGTTGAACCACGGTATTAATAAAAAAAAAACTACAGGATAGTAAGAGCTGAACTGTTGCTTCATTTATCCAATTTCCACTGCCATGGATAAAGTGGGCCGGTCTTGGGCCTGAAATTCCCGGGCTGAAAAGTGGCCCCACTCCGGCCCTGGGGTTAGGTATGTAACTAGAAGGATGCAGCCATTTTCATTCATCATTAGTGTGAAGCACATGCATAGCCGCGTCTTTAATGCATAGCTGTGATCACGTCATTAGTAGTTTGGGCATTAGATAAGTGAAGTAATCTATTTAGTCAAGTATAAGTTGAGGGAAATAATATCTTGTCAAATTTAATTAACAAAAAATGCATGAATGCAGTGGTCTGAAACATTAATATGAAATAAGCATTGGGGAAAAAAATTACCTTTTGGCTTTTTAACAAATTGGATTGGTACTCCTCCATATTCAATATTACCTCCCCGACAAATGACACTTTGGTCTGGAATCTCTTGTTAAGGCATCGTCTGTGCAGAAAACATCCAGGCGCGCCAATAGCATCAGCGAGGCTTACAGGTAGGAGGGGAGGCCCTCCATCACGCCACTCCCGCTGAATTATCGACTGCTGCTCAACGAGGCTTTGGGGCGCTTAATAAACACCAGGCAGATGCGACGGCCAACCTCCGAGTCAACAAATCACTGCTGTTCTTTGCTCTACTTCTCCTGCTGAAACCCTTCCACAAGTTTTTCAATTATAAAATCACTTTGTGTGACAGTGTGTGTGCCAGCGTGGCTGTCAGGTGTATGTGTGCGGGCTAAGCCCATATAACGGACCCTGCAGGGGGGAAATAAGGCGGCAGTGGACAATAAATACGTCGTATGTACGAAACCTGCGGTTCATCAGGTAATCAGCGCCCCTCCCTGCCTAATATGATAAATATTGCAAGCATTAATTTGCGCAACTGAAGGGACCCCCTTCTCTTTTTCTATCATGGAAGTCAAAAAGCCAAAATAAAAAATTCAGTGACAACGAAGTTGATGTGTTGTTTGGGTTTTGGTGGAGAATGTATGTATTGACTAGTGTGCTGGAGCAAAGCGTGAAATAATTGTGACTGTTTGGAACGATCATATCATCAAAAAATGTAACGTAGCAAGGAGTTTAACAACTGCTGAAATGGAATGTGAACGCTGAGTCGGAGATGCAATGTCATCTTTGATTTCCTCAAAGTAAGAAGGAATCATTATGTGCACTCAACCGAAAATGTGATCCTTGATGCAAAAATCCTTTCAGCTCGTCTCCTTGGCCTATGTCACCAAGTTGTCATGTGAGGAAACCCGCATTCTGGTTTACGCCCGCTTTTCAGAAGCAAAGAATTTGCACTGCAAAATGTAGGCGCGCTGCCACTGGCAAGGTCTGTACATTCCGCAGAATACATAGTTATGGCAATTAGGCACACTTTACGCATCCCGTCCTATCTCTTTATAGGAAACTTCCACTTTCCCCTTGACACAGAAATATGCCATTTTCAGTTTCTGCAACAGGTGTCTGTTTGTACATACCTCGCCATGCTTTTAAGCGCACATTGCAACACAAATACGTCTGAAGTGGGTAGGCCTGTCAATTATAATCAATATGTTGACTTAACACAAAATACATGAAAATGAGCACGATCATTTTTGGTGCTGAGATATTCATTTTACATATAAATGACATTTTAGCCGATCGCGCCGTCCTCGTGTCTCCCGAATCACCTGCTCCGGGTCCATCGATTGATGAAGGTGTTGTTCAACTACACTGAACAACTTTTTCGAATTGGATTGAGTCTCACAATGGACCAAATTGAGATGTAAAGATTTTCTGTAGATAGAAGCCACATATTCCTAGGATAAATAATGTACTACATGACGTCATCCACATTGGACTTTGTCAATAATGACATTATGCCACCAGTTCAAAACATTGGTTCTCACATACCATGCATGCTGTGAATGGATCGGGTCCACTCTACATCCAGGACATGGTGAAACCCTACATCCCAACCCACACACTCGGCTCTGCATCAAGCGGCTTGTTCCTCCCTCTGAGAGAAAAACACTCAGCGAGATCGCGACTCTTTGCTGTCCTGGCTCCCAGATGGTGGAATGAGCTCTCTGATGACATCAGGACTGCAGAGAGCCATTACATCTTCCATCGGAAACTCAAGACACACCTCTTTAGACTATACCTTGACTAAAACACTAACTGTAGCACTAACAAATCGTAGCACTTAAATTGTACTTATAATGGCACTTATCTAGAACATGTTTTGAAACTGCTTATTTGATGAAAATTGTACTTTCTTGTAACTTGTTCTTCTGAGTTTGTATCTCTACGGTCGGGATAAAAACGTCAGCTAAATGACATGTAATGTAATTAGAGGGGTATACTGTCTTTAGAGCTGCAACTAACGATTATTTTAACAATCGATTCATCTGTCGATTATTTGTTCGATTAATCGGATAAAAAAATAAAAAATGTAAAAACATTAATTTCCCACCCTTTATTGAAAAATAGAACTGACTGTGCACTTCCTAAATATCTTTTGCACTAACAGATTGCTCCTTGAACATCCCTAAGTAAGCAAATAAAATGGACTAACACAAAAAACATACACACATCGCATGATGTATACTTTACAGCCGCCAAATTAAATATATTAGGCACAAAATCATGAATCATTGCCGTGGTGCTCCCGTGCCAGGCCATGTCGCTTTTGCATATCTTACAATCAGACATGTCAACCCTGCCGAATTTCAAAGCCCCTCCCGAAAATATCCCGGACCGACCTTTATCCTGATTTCCACCCGGACATCAATATTGCTGCACCACCCGTCACTGGGCGCGCTGTTTCAGACCGAACAATAATAGAGGTTACACCTTGAAGTCGAGCGAGGCGATTAGAACGTAAAACTACTGGCGCTGCAAAGAAAACCGCAGCCCCCCCCCCCCCCCGTTGCTCGCTAGGACCCGCACCCCCCATTTCAGTGTGAAATATTTAGATCGCATTGGCTTCTCTTCCTCCGCATGTTTCAGAACAGTAGTACGGGTCTCTCCGATGTTCTGCTGCGCGAGCGCTCAACTTTTTTTTCCCCAGCTCTGCGCGGCGCGCGCAACTTTCTTTTAAAACTCAAATAGTCGCGCGACACAACGAATCGATAATGAAATTCGTTGCCAACGCTTTTAATAATCCATTCTAATCGATTTCATCGATTCGTTGTTGCAGCCCTAACTGTCTTGATGACAATTTTTTAATTAGCACATTAATATAAAATGCATTGATGTTATGTCAGTCATTCATCTTCAACACCACTTATCCATAGAAGGTCGTAAAGTTCAATCCCAGCTAACATGGACTGGGCGCCAGTCAATTACAGGGCGGACAAAGACAAATATTAATTGGGAGAAGATGCAGACCCCACACAAGGCTGCTGGGTAGTTGCTGTGAGGCAGTAGTGCTAACCACCACACCACTGTACCACCCTATCTGCTGATGTCCCTTACTAACGACTCAGTAAAGCTTTAAGCCATTCCTTTGGATAACTGGCACAGGTGCATACAATGTTAATGCAAAGTATCAACTACAAAGCGGGACAGAGACGAGCAAAGGCCATCTGTCCCAGTTCTCCCAGTCTTTCTTCCAACAAAATGCTCTTCTCTTTTTAATTTGTCACTGCTGTGCCAGGATGCATAGCCAGCATCCTGGATAAAAACAAATGTTGCAAATTCATTGTCAGCCTTTAATTAAAAAACAGCATGGTCTTTGTTCATTATGACCCACTTTTCTGTCTGTGCTACTTTCTTTCGTTGCAGTACAAGGAAATTATTCTAAATGGCTTCAATCGTTTGAGAGGCAGAGGAAAACAATTTCCCAAAGTGACATCATTTGATTTCTTACCAATGTGAAAATCAAGGTTGAGTGATTACTCAATTTGCTTCCAGAAAGCATATCTAATAAACACACAACTTCAAATAATAAATCACTAAGCAATAATGTGTTTCTTCTTTTGTATGCTCAATATTCATGTCATTGTGCAAGGGAATGTTTTCATCTCAAGTAGGGAAAAGGTTCCTGTAAATAAGTAGTAAACAACAGCATATGGATAAAACCATTATAGAGAAGTAACCACATGGGTATTTACCCAACAGTCAGGCTGTGAGGTATATCGGTTGAAATGAGCTAGCACGCTGAAAGCTAACTCGCTGGCCAGTTGCGAGCGAGTTGGCCAGCAAGTGGTGAACAGCTGTTCGGGTAGCCGGCCTTTTACGAGTCAATGAAGTAATGGGTTTAGTTGGGGGGGGGGAAAAAAAAAGTCACATACCGGAATATCTCAGAATCTTTCTAAATTCTGGGATATTCATTTTTGGACATACCACCCAGCCGTACCAACCAGCACATTAATTATAAGCAGCAGTTAAATGAAGGGTAAGGGTAGCGGAGACCGTCTGAGCCCATCCTCAATTGTGAAATCCACCTTAAGTTGCCGCCACATGATAATGTAGGGGTGCCCAATAGGTCGACCAGTCGATCGCAACGGAAGCACCAGTAGATTGCCTTTGACATCACGTCGCTAATTAGCGACCCTCGCTTACAAATGGACTCTTTCAAAAGCAACCCAGGCTGACTCAAAGTCATCCGAGTGAGGTAATGACAACGAATGTGTGAAATGGACGTTTCCTCCTTCTGAGAGATGAGAGGCTTGTTATTTATTTGATATCGGCTCGTTTTGCGCTGACAGCATGCAGCTGTTCTGTTCCGTTCCGTTGCCCGACTACAACACTACCCCCTGTCGCTAATGCATATAAATGCTGCAAGGGATACGTCTATTTCCTGGCCACAGCAAGTTCTGTGCTTGCTAAAGCATTCAGTAATAGAGGGGAGTACCTGCAGCGAGTAAACACCAGAGGCGTGGTGAACGGTGTGATGAAATAAATCACACACACAGCAATCTTACAGCCAAGAGGCAGCTGTTTGATTCCAGCGGAAAACAAGTTCTCTTCCCCACAAGCGTCCCCCAAGAAAGTCTGGACATTTACAATTGTCCACTCCTTGCTGCAAACGGCAGTTCAACCTTGATAGACACACGCCGACACGTGCATTCACACACGCGCATCCCCATTGGAGCGCAGGGGACAGCTTTCTCTCACTCCTAAAAGTCATATCAGTTAGGCAGTCAAAAAGTATTTCCTCCACTTAAAGAAACCCCAAGCAGCTTCAACAGTATCCTTCATACGGAGAATAACAAACATACTTAACAATAAAAGTACATGAAGCTCCATTTTTTCATAGTTTAACATGTCAGAGGAATGAACAAAAGGTGACACATTCAGATCAATTTGAATTCCTTTTGTCATTCAGTCGGACATGATGTCATAGACGTAATGTGAAGAGGTGCTTTAGCTTAAACCTGGGGGTTGTCAGCACTAGTTTGCATTCTCTAGGCTATGAACACATCCCCTCCAAACAATGTCCCTGTTTTACGCTCTCTTTGGGAAGACATTCAACACTCTATCCTTCTCTACGCACACACACCCGTCTCATCTCATCTTTTATTTACTCTCTCTTCCTCAGTGGACCTTGGAGGGACCCTCACGTCCATAGAGGAAGACACTGGCGCTAAAACGCCCGGCGAGCCGTCACTGCATGATGCTGGAGAAAAACAATGAGCGGCATCTACAGTATATCCAACAGAGGAAGATACTGTTTGTACTATGAGGAAAGGGAGGGCAGAGAGAGGAGGAATATTATGCCACAAATACTTCGTCTTCTTAACTAATGACTGGGGAGCAGAGAGGGATCTCTACAGAGGCAAAAAAAAAAAGATAGCAATAAAGTGGGTATTTTCAGCAGAGGGTGGGCCCCCAGCTCAGATTCTATTTGGTCTATTAGCGTCTAGCCCGGTGCTAGGAAATGGAATGACAGATCTGGACTGTGCCTTGCTGCTGCTTTACTGTGCGATATAATGCATGCGGTTCTATTGAGGACCTGAATCCCTTTGAGATAATGCCCAGTGTGGAGTAAAAAAGAACGGAGATGGCGTACAGCAGACGCATACGCTCTCCATCCAGTGCCACTCAATGTGAATTCATAAAACTTCTTTTCTTTCTCTGCTTTAGGCCACTTGGGAGACTTTTTGTGAAACTGGGCACGGTGTTGGGAAGCTTGTAGGACAGCAACAAGGAGACAAAATTAGACAAAGAAACAGGGAGGTTTTGGATCCCCTCCCATCCCCCCCCCCCCGAAGTGAAATTCGGTGACTCAAAATCGTTCTAACATATCTACAGCTCTTGAAATACAAACAAGCATAAAAAGTTGTCAGAGTAGGCCTCAGCGAAACTACTTCCTTCTCACACGGGAAATGAGGACACATACTTTTAATTCTACGTCATTTAAAAGAAAAGATACTGCACAAAGTAGTTATTTTTCTTCTTTACCTGCTTATTCAGAATATCTCTAATTCCAGCCCTCCCTCCCCCGGTTGTAGCACCGGAGAGAAACCAAAGTCACGTAAAGATGAGAAAGGTTAATCAATTCAAAACTTATTTAGCGGCACCTGTCAATTTCAGATGTAAACATTTTCTTTATCCACGGGAAGTTGCTACGGGTGAAAAGCACAGTGCACAAAAACAAGTCCCAAATGGTACAAATATTTAGCCTAACTAGCGACTAAACTACAGAATAAATAAGACTCCTCCCAATTTTGAAAACTTTTAAATCCAGGGTAGAACTTCACTGGAAGGACTTATCATTACCAGCATAGCAGCTCTTTTATGTTGGCATGCGCTTCCATTGTTCTTAAGATTGCATTACACTGCAGCCCATATCAAGCTGTAAAGGCACCGTAAAAAATCAATAGTTCATACACTTATGCTGTCAACATGTGTACCGAAGGTAATGCTGCAAGAATATGCTGCTCTTACTGTCATGTTGTGGCTGTTTTTCCAAAGCATCATTCTTATTTAAAAGTAAAATGACTCTTTAACTATTCCAAAGAGCAAGCCACTGTCCGTCTCAGATGTAAATCATAAAAAAATGCAAGAGATATCCTGTTTCATTGTGCCCATGGTATCAAAAAGTAAATCCCAAATTAACCGGTCTTCAATGTAATGGGAAAGAGGAAGAAGTTTTCTATCCATTAATACCGATGTGCAGGAAGCAAGGCGATGGGAGAACAAGGACACAGTCAGAGAAAGAGAGGACTTCAAACTTCACACAGCCTACCAGCAGACAACCATAGCGTCTCTGCTTTAAGGTCTGATGCACGTTGACCTTACAGCAACACGTGTGTTCTACTAGCCTCTGGCTTCACTAAGAGGACAAACACATTGTTTGATCAAATAAATGTAAATTTGTTTCAGCTCTACGTTGTATTCTTCAGTTAAAATAAGCCATGTACAACTGTGTTTTTTTGTTATTCATCAGTATTTGGCTGGCTCGTAAAAAGCACCAGGAATAAACTGAAGGACCCTCTGAGGAAAGGACTAAAGTTAGTGTGATTCATGGCTTCTGCCCTCCTTTTACAGAAGAACGAGGGTGTATCGTTCTCCTGGTTAGTACTCCGATGACATCTAACGGGGTAGGTATCCAGATTATTGCAGTAAAAGCATTGTACAAGACGACAGGGAATAATAAATTAATTTTATCTGAATTGATTAATCAAAACAACAAATCAACAGACTTACCGTTTAGGATTATAACTGCCAATTGCAGCCGTTAAAAGGTCAATACAGAACAAGATTCTGTGCTGATTGGTTGGTGCGGTTTATCTTACAAATCGAGGAGGCAGGTAAAGCCATATTGAGATCATGTCTCCTGGACAAAAAACATTATACAACTCATAAGGCATAAGTCCAAGCAAACGAGCAGGGACTCCCACACCACTGTGCTTCTCTCCTGACACTACTCAGAGGTACACTCAGAAAACAAGAGGGGCCACGTGGGCTTTATCTGAGGTTTCCCTTTGGCAAGAGTAAAACCTTCGCGGTCCAACCCTTGCACAAGGGGCTCGTTTCTCCACCTCCGATAAGGGAAGCATGGAGAAGTGTCTCTTGTGAATCAGAGTCAACAATGGATCGATGAAAGGAACAAACAGACGGGGCAGCAGGGATCAGAGGTCAAATTGGGACTGCAGCACAAAACTGAGGGACTGAGGCAGCGATGAACTAGTGCTGATATCCCCACAGAGCCCTTCATCACTCGCTCTCTCTCTCAGTGCAGGTGTTTCTGAGCTCTTCTCACTTTTAATGAAGCGCTCTGTAAAGGACTTCCTTTCCAGCTTTTCCACAACCCAAGGTGGCGGGACAGATCAGTGCAAACTTTGAAGGGAAAGTGCTTCCTTATTTACACTGATGATTCCCTTACTTCACACCTGGCAGCACAAGAGACATTTTTAGAATATGGAAGACAAAATAATAACCAGATCCAATGATACGCTGAAAATGATTCCAGCGATTCCTGAAAGGCTGTGACATTTACACAGAACCAAGAGGGGTTTTTACTCGTCTCTATCACGACGAGCTGCAACAAAGCACACACGCTAGTTTGGACCCAGTGGTTCCTGGCGTAAAAAACTTGTCCTGGTTCCATGTTTTCACTTGAATTTCTTGTCAGGGCAGGAATAACGGAGGCATTCAGGAGGTCCATGCTACAGAAAAATGTGTGTCTCATGATGACGGTAGGTCACATGTCTGTAATCGGAATGTTGTAATCCGTCAGGAAGAATCCCCCGGGGCACAGGAAGTGCTAATCGTTTTGTATCTGGTTTAGGGATGTCACAAGGCACCGGTTGTTGGGCTGACGTCGTTGCGTTTTACCGGGGACCGGAGGGACGTTGCCATGAGGACACTAGCTAGCACTAAAGGTACTCAGACTTCATCCCTCAATGTGCTGATTCATTGAGAACCATTTCTTACCAAAGTACATCTGCCAAACCGCATACCACTTCACAGAGGGAAGAGCGTGGACCGAATGCTGAGCTACAGTAGCGTAGTGCTGGGTTTGCATCGTCACTGCTATGTCTCATCTTCCTTCCTGGAGACCAAATCATTTATGTCTGAACGAGGGACGGATCAACTTCACGACGTTTACAAGATCACATACTTGGAGGCTCCTTGGTTTTATTAAATAAAAGTCATCCAACAGAAATTAGTTAAGGACATCAGCAAATTTAAATTTATCCATCAATGCTTTTGACTACGGTGTAGTTTTTTTAACAAGACATGTGTCATGACAATATAAAAGTACCCTCTTGAAATCATTTTGTGGGTGGCTCTTAAACATACACATGACATGTTATAACTAAAAGAGGAGTTAAGTACCTTCTAATGTTTGACCATATTTTGTCAAGTTATATTTTGTTCAGTGATAAATGGCTTCTGTGGAAAAACATTTACATAAATAGGATGCAGTAAATGCAGCGCTAGAAAAATAAGTGGCTCGAGTCATCTTCCGTTTGAGGGAAACTGGTATTATATATTAAATAAAAAAGGATCTAGTAAGTTCGCAGCCTCTCTGCATCACCGGTCTGCAAAAGATGACACATGGTGGGACGAAATAGGACAAAGAGGGGCCTGCGGCGGCCTGACGTGCTTCTCAGGACTGGATCTGCTCACCTGGGATGGGATGTGGGTTTGGCAACATGCTGCACGGAGGCTGTAACGCACTGGCTGTGTGCGCGTCACCCCTTATTGCACGGACGGGTTTCTAGTAACGCAATGAGGTTCATTACTATACAGGGAATGTTTGTAAGAAATCCCTAGAATGAAACATCTCGGAAGATGCGAGGAAATGCCCATTGATGATACTCTGTGGTTACGAGAGGGTGGTAGTTCCATGGAGGCAAGTCATCAAATTCACAGCCCATCAGCATCAAATCAAAGATCAATGCAATTCTCTACAGGACAAAAAAACATGGGAGTACACATGAATGGGCAGAGTGAGCCACTATGACACCGGCTGGCCGGGTCCAGCTCCCATGTGGACGGTGCAGAGGACATTCCATGGACCTTCATTGAAAGTCCATTTCATGGGAGTCACACCCTACCTGGTGGACAGCGGGTTCTAGGGTGCGTTTTCACAGACGGAAAGAACAGACACACGTGGCTTAAATGCGGACCGGTCTACTGGACGGTACACCGGTCTACTGGACGGTACACCGGTCCTCTGTCCCGTCCCGTCCTGTCCTGTCCTGTCCTCCCGCGGGACTCCGAGCTGCTGCCTTTTAAGGACAACGCACGGAGAGGGCTCAATCTGTGGGTTTGGCGGAAAAAAAAATACCGACTGCTATCTAAAGACAACAGCCACCTCGTGGTTAAACCCAAAATGCGTTTGGTCTCCTACAGTACAAAACTGTACATTGTCATAATTCGTCTTGGAATGGAAAATATGAGAGAAACGCTTCGGTGTGCGTGTGGTCTGCGGTCACCAGAGCCGCGTTGGAAAAGTTTGACAATTGAATGTTCACTTGCATACAGTTAAATATTAACATTCATACACACTGTTAACAGAACAGTTAACGGCTTCAATTCATTTCGACACGAACGTCAGAATCAAACAATGTCCACTTTCACGGTTTTACTTCGCGCCTCCCTCCTCGCACGTTGAGGAGGAGGAGGCGGTTGAGCGAGCGGCGTGAACCGGAGAGCCTGCGATACGAGCTCTCCAAAGAAACGCAAAGAATGGATTCATGCTATTCAGCAGAATTTCGAGAAGGGCATGTGGGTCTCGTGCCGCTCTCCCCGATATTGCCAGTGTATTTCAAAAAGAAATTTGGCATAAGCAGCCGGGAGCTTTATTTAAAAAAAAGGCTAATTGCTCTGGTTAAGTTCTGGTGACACCTCAAACCTAAAAGGAAGCAGCGGGGCTTGAACCACAGCGCGTCGTACGGAGCGAGCCGTCCGAGACACGTCATACGGCTTCACCGCTCCAGCAGCAACTGGTAGACGCTCGGAGAAGTTTCCCGGCTCTGCTCTTTACCTTGTTCTCCGGTGTTACCGCTGGCTTTGTCCACTGGGCCGTTCAGGAGCAGAAAATAAAGGAAAACGAGCAAACGTCCACATTTTGCCGGTGATATTTGGGCATTTTTCTGCCTGTGTTTACTGTACATCCCTGTGACCCTCGGTGCCGCTAACCGTCCTCCCTTTCCTCGCCGTCTTCAACTCTATCTCGGTCTGACTCTCCCAAGCATCACCCGCACACGGGAGGGCACAACACGGCACGTCCTGTGTGACCCTTCAAAATAAGACCACGTAGAAAGCCTTCAGAGTTATTTTGGCAAGTTATAAGTGCATGCAAGTTGACATGCACTTAGGCAAGCAGGAAGGTCCGCAAGTTAAAAAAAAAAAACTGATGGTGTTATGATAAATTCACGCTACTCTAGCCAGAGAATATGGTAGCCGAATGGAAGTATGTAGAGAGCGTAGGGTGACTGAAAATGACTTGTGCTGTAACTAACCAGTGGGCCGGTCTTCCAGCTCTGTCGTTTACTCATGAGGCGGGTGACTCGCATGCCAAAGAAACAGATACTCATGTTTTTAAACTTTGGTTTTGCACATCAGATCCATAGATTTACACACTGTGCGTTCTGTGTGCACCTAAAAAGAATATGAAGATCAACGATATTTGAAGGAACCCAATGCTCATCAATGACTCATAAGCATAACCCTTAAGATTCTAAAACAAGACAGAAATATATTATTGTTGAAAAGTTGTCTTGCTCCTGAGCTCTGGACACTTTTTTTTCAGCCAAATCTGAGGTCTGAATTGCTTGGAAGGTTTATTTCAGTAAAAAATGTTGTAATATACAAAAATATCTATGTTTTGCCACTTCATTTATCCTTGACTGCAAAGTTCTAAAACTTGCACATTTTGAATCCCAAAAGGCTGGTAGTACAGATTTGCTTTAATAATGAGCATAGTTAACTATATTTGTTCACGCAAAATAAACGGTCGACAAGTCCAATTCCTTGTATGTCTGACATATTATGGCAATACATGTTTCCTGATTCCTAAGTCCTGACAGTCAGCAGTTTTAACAGTTTGTGTTAACATACATGGGGAAGTGTGTTCTCAACAGTTGTAATGTTCTTTACACAAGCCAAAATCAGTACAGGTACTGTGTGATTTACAGGGACTGACAGACAATGGGAACTGCTGTAATTGTCCTGTGTCAATAAAGTTTTACCCCCTTTTGGATTATTGAGTTCCATTGAGCAGAACAGCTGATGTCCCAGTGATGTCATGCTAGAACTGGGTATTCACACTAAAACTGCTTAACAGCTTACATTTGTTAACCGTTGGTTCTCTCTGCCTCTTCAGAGTAGCCTTGTAAACACCTGTTGTCTGCACTATTCATCGGTGAGCTGATCAGCCTGATAATCTGCAGCTGTCTCTCCTGCTGTCCATAGCTGCTGCTGCCACAGCTGCAGCTATGGACAGCCAAACCGTTATGTTAAAAGGCATAATAACTACTTGTCGGCCACATCTAATCTATAATGAAGTGTGGCCCTACTTTACTTTATTTCATCTTACTCAATTTATCGGACTTTTATTTTGAAGTCAAAATCTGCTATCATCCGGTTATAAACTTGTTGTGTGAAATAACAAGGAATGAGTTTGATTTGCTATTAATTTTCCTCATAATCTCCTTTGTCAGAATTCTGTAAATACTCATTTTACATGCAGATGTTCTCATTGATGAATATTGTTTTTACATTAATAAAAAAAAGTATGGTTCAGCATTAAAAAAAATGATCAGTCTTTTTCCTGTTCCAATGTGAGCGTTTCGGGACGTAGTTGTATGTGTACAGATTGTAAAGGCCTTAGAGGCAAATGTGTAATTTGTTATTTTGGGTTAAACAAAATAAAAGGACTTGAATTGAATTGAAGAAGATTTTGATGACTATATAAATTAACAATGCATGTAACAACTTTTTCTGTAGAGGGTGAAGTTTATTCTGAAAAGATAAGATGCTTTTCACAAGTGGAAACAACTTATTCAAAAGGGAGATGACAAGACTCAAATTAATCTCATGTCACTGCGTTTTGTTCAGAGCTGAAGTCAGATTGGGGTTAGCCTATCTTAGCATGAAGACTGGAAGAACCAATATTATTGTACAAGTCTGCACAGAAACACAAATGTCTGCTCTCACACCGATCTGTGGAGGTAGTGAACTATGGATAAACCCATAAGCAATGAAACCTAAAATAAAAAATAAATTGCCACATGAATCTTTCAATTTTTATCTTGAGTAAAATTATCCTGATTCCAATGGTGTGAATCAACTGGGTTAATCTTGTCGCTTGAGAGTCTATGATGGAATGTATGCTGTAAGGGCTGGGATATCAGGAACAAGCACTGCCTCCCTGCAGTAGAATGGGTAGGAATTATCGCTTTTCAATTTGCATGAAGTTAGGAAAATGAGACAGAATGAATAATGCATCACGGGGCACAATTTGCAGTTCAATTTTCAATGTGGCTGCCGTTTACTCCCACCCAAAGAGCCGATTGGATATTTTGATTACTATCAATAAATAAAAGCATGAGGGGACAAGGAGATGGCCCTAAACTCTGACAATCGGATAGGGACAATTTAGGAAGCACAACATCAAGGAAATCCAACATCTCTAAGCTCATCATGTTCAAGGTTGTGGGAGGACTGCAACTGATACAAGCTGATATTGGGCGAAGGCAGGGTTCACCTGGAGAAGTTGCCCCACTATCGCACAGCAGACTGACCACCACGCTCACATACATGGCTCTAGGAAATGAATCAATGAAGCTACGCGCAGAACCTGCAAACAGCACACAAGACAAACCCTCTTGGGCAGTTCAGACCAGGTGGTGCCGTTGGCTGATGAAGATAGTAGGTTGATGAAGCTTTGTGGAGATGGGGAGGTGGAGGGGTGTCTAACAGCAGCACGAACGTATAAGGTAGAGAGACAATCATGTTTAAAGACAGCAGCAAGATGATAAATGATGTTCATGCAATTGCATCCTAATTCTCTTTCAGTGGTCCTCGTTTGTTATCTCACTTTAACACGTCTCTTGCTACCTCATTGTTGCCTGACACCTATTGTCCATTGTGTTGCATTTATGGCAATGAAGCATATGGATTTGAATTGACTGAGCTATTCGAGTATGAGAAATTTGATAAATGGATACTTGGATTCTCTTTTTTATTAAGTTCATCGTGGGAAACATTCATTTATTCATTGCAGGTGATAAACAGCAGATTGGGAGCATCTCTATTGCTTGTCAACGCCTTTCAACGTGTGAGTCAGTGAATGCACTTTGTCACACCTGCTACGAATGAGCGCTTGTTGTAATAAAAACAATGATAAATCAATGATTCCCACGTCGCAGTCTTGTTGTGAAAGGTCTGAATGTTGTGAAGAATTGGCAATAGAGGTGACTGAGGTGATTTTGTAAATAACGTATAGTAATAATAAGCACAATCAATATCTTTGTGCAAAATTACACATTATTATAACAACTTTTTTTCTGAACAAGACTACTTTTTGGCAAAGCAATAGCAAGGAAGACAAAAGTTTAATAGAATTTTTTTGGGGGGACTTCAAGGGTTCCATTCTCATTCTGTCTTTGTTGCTTTGAGATGTTATCTTTGTACTTCTTTTTCACATATTTTAGGTGTTCATGAACCTGGGCTATACTGCATCTAAGGGTTTGGGTAATGTAATTGCAGTATTGTATATTAATTGAAACGCAGAGCTTTTACGGCTATGTCATACACATTTTCTGCATTTCCAATGAGATCTTCCTTTCTCTTCGTTCTCTCTCAGATCTCAGCCTTGTGCAGAATCAAACAATCTGAACAGCTTCGGCCATTCAGCAGCTCACTGGCTGCACTGCCTTCTGCTCTGTCATATCTGTCCCTGCACAAAATGACATCCGCAGCTTGGTTTTGTCAACAGAAGCTATCCGTTTCTTCCAGGGGACTCAGATCATGTGCTGCCGAGTTGCTTACTCTTCAGAGAGTGGATGTGTTGCACTCGGAGCGGGATAAAGCCCGGAGCCATTGTTCTCCGTCCTCTGGCTACAGCAGCGTGCAGTGTCATGCTCACTCTCTGACTTTGGAATTATGGAAGGGATTTAGACTCAGCTGGCAGGGGGGGGGGGGGGGGGGGGCTTGGTGCTGGATAAGACGGATTTAGTTTCACCTCAACTGGAAAATGTCTCTTCTTCCACACGACCACTTCACTGAGTCTTCATCCTGCCAGTGGGGATGCGGACATTACACTCATTCACTAAGCCGTGGTGCACACAGCAGGCTTTTTGTTGGTGCTTAGCTTTGTCCGTGGGACATTGTCACCAACACTTGTTAGAGGGAAATGTTAGAAGCTGAGACGCCGACTCATGTCCACCGTCCACCATGTTGCTGCGGGAGAGAAATGCCCATCAGACAGGGTAGAGGAAAACATCTCAACCCATACTTGTTTGTAGATGAGGGGTTGCTGATGTTATGTTGATAATTAGAAGAAAGAGTTTGTTTTTGACAGATTATTACGATGTGCATGCAACAACAAAAAAAAGAATGATGACAATTAAGCCCCTGGGTGTAATAATAAGTCCAGGGACAGGACCCAGGGAGGACTCAAATGCACTGGGAAGGTGCAGGCTCTTACCGTGCTCTTCAGCAGAGCTGATCACTCAAATCACTTAACTAACCAGTTGGTTTTACGCGCCTTGACGTCCTTGAATCCTCTTTCCTTATTGCTGCTCTCTTTACATGCTTTTTTGTCGCACGTTTCTTAGCATCAGGCTGCATATACTTATGGAAAAGATGTAAGAGAAGGAGACGGCACAGTCAGTCCTACTCGTTGTCATATCTGCTTCGCCTGGTTTTCTGCACCGAGGTGATGATTACAATTAGCCAACGAATCTGCAGTTTTGCATACACTCGAGATCATACTAGTTAAAGATATTGTGGCTAAATAGTTTTTCCTCTGTGACATTTAAATGACGAGATATCTGTTTCACCTTTTTATGCTCTAAATGTTCACATTCACCTGAAATTGTTTTCTCGGGGGAAAAAAGATTAAAGGCAGGTACAGCGTTTTTGTGTTGCTGTTGTCAGCAGTCCATTCAATTCAATCCAAACATTTTCTTCTTTCTTGCCAATTTTCCACAAATTCAGTTAACATTTGACGGTCAGGCCCAAAGTGATTCTGCTCAAGGTCTCTAACCGTTAAAAGCAAAGTTTTGTTGTAACATAATCCCATATCCTCCACTTTCCCTTTCTCTCCCATTGTTTTTCAAATTTAGAGCTTAAGTGAATGTGGCTTAATTCTGCTCTTGTGAAGAAAAAAAGTTTGATATGAAATTAGATAAGTTCATAAGCATATGTTTGCTGAGATGATATACTAGGCTATTAAATCCAGTCCCCAAAGGACAAAATAACAAACCCAACTCTGTTTCAACAGACTGCCAATAACCAAAATAAAGCTTTTGGATTCCATTTCAACCAGGGCTGTGGATGCCTCTCACTAATAATAAATACTAAAGGTTCTTTACTTGTATTTCTCTTTTGCAGTCTTCCGACCACTTAAAGTGCTTTGACACATGATACATGTTCATGATTCACCCAAACCGAACACCTACGCCACAATTGTAATTAAAAACACAATTACAATTGTTGTTGGGTCTGAAATTCACAGATTCATTGGCAGGTGCAATTTTACTATACTTCTTTTTGGCCTTGATTATGTGCTCAACCTCTCAGTGTTAATCTAATATTAGTTAAATATTCGAACTTTCTGACAGTCAACGTGTCCTTTTTGTGACTGGTCATAAGCTGCAAATAACAGTAATTGAAAAACAAGATGTGTAGAAATCCAAGGCCTACATCCCATTGTGGTATGCAAACATTTTATTTCTTATTTACTCTGATGTGTCTCAGAGGTTTTTCTGTCAAGTCTCAACTCGACTGTCATCCACCAGATGACTTATTCATGAGCCGTGTGGTGTCTCTGTGTTCCGTGTATTAGCTTTGTTGCCTCTGAAGAGGAATCAAATGTGCAAGTGACATCCTGTGAGTGAAAGATAGTCAAACGTTTCCTTCCTCTCAATAATGTTATTAGCAGACCTGTCGGGGGAGCATGACACACTTCTCACAACACAGGCCCAGTTTTATCAATCAGGGCTTAGCTGGATCCCCAAATGACAGACTGTCTAAAGTTAACCCCGCCTCCTGCTAAAACACAAGAACAAAGCTCCCCTGCTGTCTGTTTTCTCTGAGTTATTCTGCGGTACCCTGGTGAGGAGATGTTTATTTGGATTATCACGTCTCAGGAAGAAGCATGCCTCCCACAGCCAATTTAGAATGTGCCCTATAGGCCACAACTCTACTGCAGAGTGGATAAGTTAATTAAGAAGAGCAAAGGCTTGATAACGCCTTAACGTTGTATTCCGCTTCTGCTGTACAATAATTGTATTTCGTGCTCAGTATTTGTGGCAGGGGGGTCAGCACTCTAAGAAGATAAAGGCCCCTCATTATTGTATACGGCCAGATTGGAACAGAGACATCACTCTAAAATGTCTATGTCTTTGGATCAGTGCTGGTGAAAAAACACTGATATATTAGACAATAAATTGACCATCATTTACGGTGTACTGTATAATAATAATAAATGTTATCACAATAGCTTAACGAGTCCATAGATCGTTGATGTGGGTTTAGCATGTCCAAGAATTTAGTCTTACTGCCTTCAGACTTTTGAAGTCTTTTGAGTTGAAAATATTGGTGCAGCTTTAAAATACAAATCTTAAAGCCAGACTGGTCAATATTATTTATTTTTTCGATAATAAAACATCTCTAAGCTAGCTGCCCGCTAATTAGCAGACAGAGTAAGCTGCTTCTCAATCAAAGGCAGTTATTGGAGACTAAAGCTTACGTTTGGCTTACTTTATTCAGAGAGGAAACAAAGCTCTAACAGGTCTACCCTGATATACTGACCCTAACCCTGACCCTAAGCCTTCATTTCTCAACCTATAACCAAATCAACCAACAAAGGTAACCAGACTAGCTAATCAGAGGCAGGGTAAAGTGGGCTATGGCTTTGCTGTAGTCGACCCTGCTGCAGTAAAATAAGAGGTTTCCTTCACACTAAATCGTCATCAAAATGACAGTTCCTCGTAGTAGCTATATGCATTGATACTAAAAGTGTTATATTCTATGCCATCACAAGAAATAGAAACTTTTTGAAGCATCAATGATTTGTTACCTTTAATTACTTTGAGATCTTAGATTTTAAGAATTAAATTGTGTGGATTTGAGCAGTGCCTGTCCGCACTAATGATTGTTAAAGTTTGGGTGAGCACTGACATATTCATCGTATAGGCAGCCAGTACTCTGAAGTGCATACACCTTCTGAAAATCAAGCTGTTGGCGCCCTCTTGTGCCACTGAAAGGTTCCACCCCATGAAGTCTGTACATGAGTATATGTGCATGTGCACCCGCAACATGCAGATGTACCGTCCTTCCCTTCAATTAAATGAATATCCAACACAATGCAGTCCAACCAGTGGCGGCCATAGAAAATAATATATAGATTTTAATTTTTTGTTGTTTAAATACATTTTACAAATAGTCAATATTTGTGTTTTTGAAACCTGGATTAAATACCAGGTAATATTAAGATCTCTGCACAAAATATATGCATTTTCTGCATGTCCTCTCGTCTCCATGTCTCGGCTGGGCTCGGGGTCCCAAAAGCAGCGGGTCTAGAAGCAGTTAGCCAATCATTGATAAAGTTAATGAGTGACATTGTCCTAAAATACATTGACATTTGGGCTTGCCCTACGCTGCGGTCTCGTCAGTCTCTGACGCGCCGTTTAACAATTAAACAAGAGCGACCACCGGCAGTGTCCTTCCAAGAAGACCCGACCCGAACTCAGTACGAGAGAAGAACTTTACCGGAGAAACTAGAGGTAAAACAGCTTGTCCCAGATCAGCTTGACCTCACAATCAGACAACGGATCGGCGTGAGAGGGAAGCCGCACATATGACGCTTCTGTATAGACTTCCACACCAGGTGTGGCTAGCTAGTTAGCTACATGCTAACGCCATGTTGGCGCACAGCAAGCATGACGTGAAGTTAACATCGCTACCCAGCTGCCACACACACAGGACTACCAATATGGTAGCTATCATATTCTGAATATTATTAGGGTACATGAAGTGAGAATGGATTGAGTGATGGACTAGCACATTGCTGTTGGGATTTTCTGACAATAAGAGAATGGATAGATGTGATTATGGTCTTTTAACTTACAATGATTTGGAAAGCAGTTCAATTGCGATTCACTGGCTTATTTGATCAAGCAAACCTTGCTCTTATCACTAGAGTGAAATAACTGAATTCACCAACACTGAAGGCCAGAAGTGTCTCAGTGAGGTCGTCTCTCTTGATCTCTCTTGATCCTCCTCCTCCACCACGGCCGCCTTCTTCACCTGCAGGGAATAACTCAGAGGATCAACATAATCACAATTTAAACCCCACTTGGCATTTTTAGCAGCCTTCCCCACACTGCTGGCATCCATCTGTGTCAGTTTGGTTTAGTGCATCCAGGCTCATTCCCTTTTACGCTGTGGCTCTAATGAGAATTTCTGTCACTTTAAATGAATATTGCATCAACTGTCTCTTGTAATTGGAATCCTGCTAAGACACTATAAAGTGGTCAAGCATATTAAAGTACAAATCAGCCAAACAATAAAACCTACTCTGTATTCACTCCCCTCACTGCCCAAAGTGCAAAATATTAAGATGCATTCAGAACTCAGCTGCACGTCTGCACCAGAGATCACATCACGCAGTCCTCCAAATCCTCCTGGTCTACTTTTCCATCTAATTGGAAATCCTACTTAGAAAGCGTTTGCTAGAGATTAAGTTGTATTGTCTTTGTCTTCCTAGTTGATATAGCAGTACGTAAAACATGTACGTCCCAAAATCTTCATTCCAAGGATATAACCAAAGAGTTAAAAATCGAATTAACATCTAACAGTTGTGTAAAATTGAAATTACTCTTAGCAAAAGTGTTTTTTAACCTTTTTAAAAGCCAGTCTATATCTTTTTTTACCCACAGAATTTCCCTCCTTCATCGAGATAAAATCTAATCTTTTTGAAGCTTTTTGCAGCCATTGATTTTAATATTTTTGGTGTGGGCCTTTGGGCCTTTTCTTTGTCAGCTTGTGTACCCAACTTTATACTGAATGGACCTCCCTTTGTCATTTTTGTTTGTTTTTCTTTGTGCAGGTATACTAGACCAGGGGTCCCCAACTTTTTTTCATTATGGTTTTTATGTTAGACAATTTTTTGGGAATTCCGTAAAACTGATTGGGACTGGAGCTGGCTGTCAATGTGTTGGCTGACACTTATGATTTTTAGTTTTGGCTCTAATATTTATAGCCACATCAAAACCAAGCATAACGACACAAAGGTCATGATTTCAACAAAATCATTTTCTTTTTTTCATATTTTATTTGAAATTCCTCACAAAGTAAAAGGCCATGATGCAATTAAAACCTAAAACGGGTTGCTGCCAACACAAACAAGAGGGAGGTTAAGAAAGACGTTTTCTTAACAAATGACACACGTCCATGCAGAACACATTAGAATGAACTAAAAAGAAAACTACCCCATTCACAGGCTAAATCTCCCACAGTTGTTTGACTAATCCAGCACAAAATATCAAACAAAGACTCGTCATAAATTTAATTGTTGCATTGTGGGATGCCTAAATAATCTCTCATGGGGAAGTGTTACAATAGTTACATATCATGTTATTTTTCAGAAGTCTTTATTTGATTACTTCACTCAACAACATGTTATTTATAATAATATTAATTATAATTATATTAATTTATAATATAAATCATTTCCAAGAAACTATAAGACCCTTAACTCACATTCATTGTTAATACCAGGGATTATGTTACAAACAGATCACGGTTATAAATGTGTTATTCACATTTAAGTACAGTTTACAACACTCATGTGAAATAGTAGATTTACTATAATAAATTATTATTATAATAACACGATACTAGAAGCATCCGCTGATGAGAAGGTTCAAAGTTCACGTCGAGCCTTACTGCGCATGCGTTTAAAATGGTGGCACTACCTCCAACTACTCGGGAAGTTGGGACATTATCGCCAGACTTTGATTAAGAAAAATGGGTTGTTGACTCTGGGACTTGTAAAACCTTTACACAGAGAGTATATTATACAACAGCGGAAGCAACATCATGACAGCTAACGAGGATCAAGAGGTATGAATGAGTGATGGTGCAGTAGTACGCTAGCTGCTATTAGCGGCTAACCGCTAACTAACGTTACTCGCGTTAGGTACTAGCATGACTGCTAGCATAATAGCGTCAGTCCAGGCGGATCAGTTTAGTTGGCATTATTGTCGTTACACAGCCAAACAAGTCAACGTTTTATTGGAAGTGAAAGAGCTCCGCTTGGAGAGTCCCATCACTTTCCCATTAAGCGGCGTCGCTCATGACGGGAGTAAATGCTAAACCAAACTCCATTCAAAACTATACCACGTTAAATACGTGCCACACACGTTTTTGGAAACATAATGTTCTTGAATCCATCCGGTGTAACTGTTCTCTGTTAATTAAACCTATTAGATGTCGCTGCTCGATCTCGTCTGTTTGGCATCGTAACAGAACACCAATAACCTAAGTTAAAGATGGATTCAGCACGTGAACGGTTGAATTTACCGAGAGTCAGTTAATGTCTTGAGTTTCACACGTTCACCGATTTGAATACCACGTGGTCATTGTCTCGTGAAAGGTCTGCATACCCGTGTTAGATGTCATTTACAGTAGTCTTCACACACAGATGGAGCTGGAGGCTCTTCGCTCCATCTATGAGGGGGATGAGTGTTTCAAGGAGACCAGTTCAGTTTCCTTTCAGTTTAGGGTGAGTACTGTCCACCTGTACCTTCCCTTGTGATGTCCCCCTGTATTATCCAAGCCTGCTCTTAAAAAAAGACCATAACCTGTGACTACAGCAGTAAATTGAATCAATAAAGTAAACTAAAACTGACATTTACTGTGTAGCAGTACCTTTTTTTAACCTTCTATACTAATGTTATCTCACAGATAGGAGAGCTTGAAGACAAAAAGGCGTTCATCCTGGACCTCACGTGGCCTGAGATGTACCCTGAGACGGCCCCGCAAATCTCGCTGGATTCCTTTTTCAACAACAGAATGTAAGTTGCGAGCAAAGAGCTTTATTATTAATATTATATTAGTAAGCCTTGGTTTACATTTGGAAAATCTGATGGCAGATTAGAGGCTGACATTAAAATCTGGATAAACCAAAGTGTTTCTGTTGTTGGAAGGTTCTTTTTCTTTTCATTGTTCAAATGATTATAATGAATTTTGTCAGTGCTATAACCACAATCTAAGAAATGCCAAGCCATACAACAGAAACCCCCATCCTATTAGAGAATGTTGGCACCAAATAGAAACAAGGTTTTATTTTTATCCCAGTTTCTCTACATCCATTTCTGAATATGAAATAAATAAGTTTTAAAATTTCACAGCTCCGCAGAGACAAAGCAGCTGATCCTGTCAAAGCTTGAGGAGCAAGTGGAGGCCAACCTGGGCACCGCCATGATGTATACACTGTTTGAGTGGGCCAAGGAGAACCAGGAGTCCCTCATGGAGAACCACAAGCCTGTAGTCACCGCTGTGGTTCGTATGGTTCATCCCTCTGAACAAATACAGCGGTACCGTTTTAATCGAGAAATAAACAACAAAGAATTTTAGACATACAAGGAATTGGACATGGCGGTTGGTGCCAGATAATTGAATAATTGTTGAAGAAAAAGCCAGTCCTCAGACAAAAAAAACTTGCTGTGTTTGCAGACATCCAGCAGCGACGCGACGTCTGCCACCTCAACAGCTAAGAAGAGGGAGAAGAAAGAGCAGCTGACTAAATCTCAGAAGAGGAAGATCATCAGCAAAACAGGTACATCGGCAAGTTTTTCCTCAGTACAGAAGTGGGTTTCTTTTTGTATTAAAACATTCTTACTAAAGAGTATAAATCACCCCATCGATGCAGCGTTTTTGTACTTTACAGCACTGTTTTCCTTTTACAGAGTCTTTTAACAGCGCTGATGTCCTTTTATGTTAGCCAGGAATTGTGGATATAATAATGCTGGATGTAAAATGCTTTAAAAATTCAGCTCTGCAATTGTTTTTGAAGAAGGAAAAGCACTCAACAGTTTGCCAAACCTCAGTCATTAAAGGAGGTATATGTGGTAACATCCATTGTTAACATAACATGGTTTATTCTTGCTGCTGGTGTCAATACTATCAGAGTGGACCGACTTCTGTATTTCCAACAGTGTGATACGTTGTCTCCCTAGCATATCACAACCTACAGTACTTCTGACTTTTTACTTTGCTGAGCATCCTGAGCTAGAAAACTAAAACCCAAGTGTAAACCTAAATCAAGACTTTTATTCTCCTGCATTTAAGTGAAGTTGTGCAGTCCATCGTTTAATCAGCAGTTCCTGAAAATTCATCCCGATACATTTGATGTTTGTGAAATATGGTTGTTTTTAGCCAATTGATGACATGTCCTCATGACTTCTTCTTTCAGATAACAAAGGCGAATTACCAAGAGGTTGGAACTGGATTGATGTTATCAAAGTAGGTGACTTTTACCTTCTCTTTTAAGTTTTAAGCCTACAGTGATGTTAATCGTGAACCTTTTTGATTATTTTGTCTTTCTCGCCTTCGTCACCTCTGCGGAATGATCCTCCAGCATGTAAGTGAAAAACATCTGAATAAAACCATCTTTAAACATCCCTCACACTATGCCACGTCTCACTGTTTTCCCGGTTTCCTGTTGCAGCTGAGCAGAACGGGAGGAAAAGATGACGAATAGGCCTGAGAGCAGCCGTCTGGTGCTGCTTCATACAAGGAAGCTTAGTGAAGACTGAACTCAGAGCAGCCTGTTGATGCTGCTGCTCCTGCAAAACGACCTTCCCATCCTTCATCTGCAACATGTAACACTCAACATGGTTGCCGTCCCCCTGAGAAGCAGAGCAGGCTGTGTCAAGGTGGACTTCAGGACTCTTTCTCACACACACACACACACACATACAGTTCCAGCCACACTTAATGTGTTTGTGGGATGCAGCCAGGTGCAGAGGAACACATTGTCTGCTTTTGTTGCTCACACAGCGCTCAGATATTCTTCTCACTCATCCATCAGTCTGAGATGAGGCCCCGCGGTCAGCCATGTCCACTGAAGCACCTGTTGGATTGTGGTTTAAACGGATGTGTCAAAGTGCAGAGAAATTGTTAACGGCAGGTAAAATGTTTTTGAACAAATGTTTTCTTTCCTGATTCAAATTTTAGTTGGAAAATGTAATTTATATACGTATGGATATATATACATATAAATATACAAATCAAAACCGTACTGGTGTAATGTTTGTCTGTTCATTTAATTTACATTGAGGAGAACGGACTGAGTGAGTCATGGAGCAGCAGCGGGTTAGTATGTGGGCGTCCCTTTTGTTTTTAGAGTTACAAACTGCGCTCCAGTGTTGAAAGCTCTTGGCAATGATGGACATCAACAGTTGAGAAAATCAGAACCCCTGTGACTGAATAAAAGCAAACTCACGTCTACTTACTTTATCCTCTCAGGTAAAGTCCATTTAGACAAACAGCTCTGGAACCATGTGCTATTCATCCGATCAGTTAAGAAGTGACGAGAAACAGGTAGGCACAGAATTGAGGTACAATGGTATAGAAGGTTTAGAAGAATAGAATAGACATGTTTTAGACATATATTTAATACATATTTAAAAAATGTAAAAAGTAGTAAAATGAACAGCTTTTGTATTGCAGAGGAAAAGACGGTACAGTAGATCAAGCTACGAACGAAGCTAAGTCAACCATTAAAAACATGAACAGAAATCCCCTTAAGTCTCACTTTATCTATTTTCATAGTTAGGTGTAGGTGGCTGAATCACAGTGGTGTGGTAAAAATGACTAACGTTGAGAAAAGTCTCAGGTTATTTTAATCAGGTGTTGTTGGCAATAAAAGAACCAATATCCAAGATCTCCTTGACGACAAAGATGGAAGACAACGCAGAAGGTTTGGTTAAAGTAGGGATAATGATTTAATATTATACTGTGGGCCAACAAGAATTACCTCTGTACTTTGTTTCTCATTCATTTTTAAGTTTGATTTTGCTGGTTTTGCAGAATGGGATCAGAATACACTCAATTACTTTATAGTCATTTACAACAGAGAAAATATTAAACAAATCTATTTTATTATCATTTAAAAGCATATCTATGAAAATGTTTAAAATTAGAATCCATAAAAAGATTTAATACAAAAATGCTGTCGGTACAAAAGTGTATGGTTATATTTCCAAGTAGGTCACTGACCACACGCTGAGGTGCGATGTGGGCCGGTCTGAAAAGTAACTCCCGGGCCACTTTTTTTCCCTCAGTCCGCCCTTGCAACACTTTATAAATATGAGGAAAACTAGCCGGAACAGTTGCTCCTTCACAACTGCTGCACACAATGGCAGGCACTACTTAAACTATTACAGGTTTGTGGTGCGAGACTCAGACTTGCCAGCAACCAGATGATAGAAAGGTGACAATTTATTCCTCAAAACAGATATAAACAAAAAAAGCTAACAGGACAAATAGGAACACAAGGAAAGCTTTACAGGGACAAGAACACACATCCCTACCAAATCCAAGATGAATATCAGAGCAATGCCAGCACAAAGCCCCCATGACCGACATTCAGCAAAATGTCACCCTTTACAAACAGACTGAGATCGATCTGATTGATACCACTTAAACAAGCTCAGTGCAGTGCCTTTAATTTCAATCAAATGTTCAAGCTTCTGTAACAGGACACGATGATGAATTATGTCAAACGCAGTATTAATGGACCAACAAGTCGAAACCAGAGGAGAGTCCTTTGTTGCACACAAGTACAAGATCATTTGTAACTTTCACCAGTGCTGTTTCTATGCTCTAATGCACTCGAATGACTAAAATCCCCACACAAACCATCACTAAGAAAGTCACGCAACTCATTTGCGACTGAGATCTCAAGGATCTTACGTTAGAGGAAGGGAAGATTAGATAGGTGATCACTGAGCCTGGAAACACAAACACATAAATGAATAGTAAGGACAGTATTAGTGGATGTTAAGCGGGGCCACAGCATGATTGAACCCCCCATTCACAGACACCTTTAAGGAGGGAAAGCACAAAGACTCCAAGGAAGAAGCCAATCAGTAATGTGTCTTTACGATGACAGTGATAGTCATTTGACTAATACTAATGGGTCCAGAAACCTGTGAGGAAAGAAAGCACAAAGAATGACAGAGAAACGACAACTGAACGGTAACTGAATGAGTATATTTTGTTTTAATGAATATAAAAAGACATTTACACAATAGTGATAGTGAAAACATGGGAGTCCACAAACATGACATTGTATTCCAGTGTCCCATCAACAATCATTTCCTCAATTAAATATCATCTCTTGTAAACATATTACATCTGTAGGTTATCCTCTACAAGCCATTAATGTATAGAGACACTGATTTCAAATTAATTGCGTGCTATTAAGAAAGTTAAAAGGGTGTGGGGTGGGGGAGGGGGGGGTGTTAATTGGCCATACCTGCAGTATCACCCTGTAAGAAATGGATAACCAAAGGGTTATTTTATCGATTTCAATTAAATCCAAATAAAAAATGAAAACGTGGCACAAAGCAAAACACTAGAGGAAGATGGCAGCTTCAGGCTGATGGTTTCTTCTGCAGCTGGACTCCCTACAGACTACAGCACATTTTAGCCAGAGGGAACGATCGGGGATGTAACAGCAAACGTTCAAATGACAACTTCCTCCAAGTCCTTGATCAATTATAAGCGCTGCTACTAATGGTGTTCGATTGTGCTCTTACAACATCACGAGTACTGTCATCTGCTACGGTTGATGGACTCAACCCTTCGACCGAAGACGCGTCATTACCTGGACCTGCGGTCTTTTCTGTTTTTGTCTAGGCTTTTGTCCATGGTCTTTTCGCTGTCCCCTCTGCATTTAGGGCAGTACCACTTGCCCTTGGGCTTGTAGGTCAGCCCCACGCAGGAGAAGTGGAACCACTCAATGGGGCACTGGTCGTTGTCGCAGCCGATCATCTCGCCGTACGACACCTGCTCGCAGAGGCAGTAGGTGGGCTCATTGGGGTCGATGGCGAAGTCGACAGGTGAGGCGTCCCGCTCCTGTTTGGCCTTGCGCTTTTTCTTCTTCGCAGACTTGGACTTCTTATCTCGCGGCGGAGGAGGAATGGGCGGCAGCTCCTCCATGGGGTCGTCCACCAGCGAGCCGTTGGCCGACGGGTGGCTGGAGTCGCGGCTCTCGCTGTTGCGCTGGCGTCGCGGGCGGCGGGCCGAGGTGCGCTCGGGAGCCGGGGAGTCTGGGACGCTGGTGCGGCGCTCCGCTGGGAGCCGCTCAGCCTCGCTGGGCTCCTGGAGGCAGATGGAGTGAGAGTCCATCTGGCGCGAGCGGTTCTCCACAAGCTCCGTCATCTGGGTCACCACGTGGATCTTCTCGTCGCCCAGCTCCTGGCTGACGATGAGCGCCCTTTGTAACTGGACCTGCAGCCGCTTTCTCTGAGCCGCATCCTGCTCGCACTTGTACTTCTCAAACACTTCATCTACCTCATTCAGCACCTCTGCAAAGTAGAATGCAAAGACGTGTATAAGTCAAATACAAAATATGTATGATAACATATGCAACTCTCCTCTTGTTCCTGGACAGAATGATGTTCTCTGTGCTCTTTTTGAATGAACCAAAAGGGGGTTTATTAAAGGTTAAAGTCCGGTAAGAAACTGACTTTTAATAAAGGTTATTGAGGAATAGTAACCAGAAGAGGACAGTAATGCAACGTTACCGAGGCCAGCCGCTTTAAAGCCGACCCGCCTACGGGAAATGACGTATGTAAACGGAGGATAGGGGTTGCCCAGAAGAGCAGCGATCCGGCTTTACGACTCTCACTCGACGGAGCACAGCGGAGACGCCGTTTAATCCCCCTTCGCAATGTCCAAATGCAATGCGTCCTCGGTGCTGTCGGTTACGAGTCGTTATCCGTCGACGCGTGTCGTGATAGTTTGCCGCCGCTGACCCTTCGCCGACATAAAAGCAAAATGTGGACTCTCTTCCCCCCCCCCCCATTTGAAAAAACACGGCAGTGCATGTTCACCATGGTCCTCCGGCAACGATTCACACCTCAATGAACACCGTGTATTATCATCTTCTTCTCATAAGTCTGGGCTTCGGCGAACCTCATGAAGCGTTGTGTTTAAATAAACGCCTCGTTCAGTCGCCGTTTTCCCCCCGCGGAAACGCGGCGGTGGGCAGCAGTGTGTGCCTTTTAAAAAGTTGCGATTTTATCATCTTTCATTGCTTGTTTTAGCCTCATGTCGATGCCGAATGTGCCATTGAACGTCAAGTGCTCGACACGGATCGGGCATCGCGGCATAACGCCGGTGGCACGCTTGCTGAGAGAAGGAAATAACGAATATCGTTATTTTTCCTCACTGGGTTTGGTGTAGCAAACAAAACGTTGCAGCGCGTATCCGGGCTGTGCCAGCTGACAGTTGGCGGACTCTTCGATTTTAACATCGTTAAGCTCGTCGGTGGTAATGGTCCTCGGTGCAGGCGGCCACATTCATGTTGCTCGAAGTAACGTGACATATTTGAACAAGCGGCGCTCGGGTTTTTTTTTTTTTTTTTTTTTTTGCAAAATGGGAACACAAGGCTCGCGCCCGCTCCACCACCCGAGCACACCTTGCTAGATTGTGGTTAATGTTTGCGAATTGTACACACGCGGTGCTAATGAATGACAAAAACACGCAAACACAATACCTTGATACTTGGCATCAATTTCCCGAAGCAGGGAAACATTTCTTTGTATGTCCAAAGGCAGGGACTCCACACATTCCAGATAATCCTCCACATAGTTGACCAGTTGTTGCGACTTGTCGGCATTTGGGTAGTGGTGGCCTAACATCGTCTTCGCGATGCATAGAGCCACGAAACGAATATGGGGGAAATGGGAAAAAACATACAGTGAGTCTATTGCTTGGCGACTTTGCAGCTTGTATGGCAGTCCCAGGCAGCAGTTCACTTCAAACAAAACTCAAGCCACTGCGCATGCGGGAGTATTTTCCTTTTTTGGTATTGTACAGTTTCCTCTTATTCGTCGTCATCGAAGGCGGGCCCAATTGGGATTGCAGTGTCTGGATTGGCAGAGAGCGTCCTCATTATCATAACAGCTTTCCCGGGAAATTAAACATTACATTACATTACATAAACAAAGAGGAAACTGAATACACAGAGTTGCTGTAGTTAGACTGTGACCTAATTTATTTTATAACATTAGGGCAGATCGGCGTGTTTTTATTAACTTATTTATTATCATGTTTGTTTTGAGCTTGTCAGAATACAACCGAACTGGTTTTACTGCAATGTTTAGATGTTATTTATGTACTGACAATTTTAACAGTAGTTTTCCAATCAATCTTCTTTAATGACTTTTCTGAATCTTTGGTGGTGTTGCTGCTATTTTTCTTTTTACACAAACTGGGCCGTAATTTAAACATATCAGAACAATACATGCTACAGCTATACATTATTTAGTTTCCAAAACGAAGAGGATTTAGGAGATACATTCAAATAAAGAATATGAACTAGCTGACGCTGAGATATTGTGACTTTCATCAAAAACATCCACTGTACATTGGTCAAAAGGTTGAGGTGACAACACGCCTGACAATACGGCTGCGGAGACGAGCTCATAAGAGCGTGTCACTGTGGACCACCTGCTAGTGAGTGTGTGTGTGTGTGTGTGTTTGTGTTTTTAAGGAAACCAATTGATTCCTCTTTCTGTGTCACATGATGTCAAGAAATATCCTCAGTGTTCTGTCTATTGCAAATGCTCACTCCAACATGAAGCCTCAAAATATTATTATTTTAAACATATACTTGTTTACCGTCAATAGTACTTGTTGCATTTTTTAACCTTCATCCTACTTTTAGTGTCACTAGCACTGCAACTTCTGCTGCTCTACTAATGTTTTCACCACTGCAATAATAAGTATGTTTCTAGTACCACATTTAGTTATACTGTAACAATTACAGTATAACTAATCTAGAAACGTGGCTGCCACGTTTGCACCACTATTACGACAACAAATAACTAAAGTATTCTACAGTACTATTGCTACAAATACTATGACCACTGCTTGCTATTCGGCCACCTCGGTGGTGGAGGGTAACTAAGACACTTACTTGGACTTTAGTACAATTATGAGCTACTCATACTTTGCTTCAGTATTTCCATTTCAGGCTACTTCATTTGTCCTTTCTCCACTACATTTGTGGGCCAAATATTGTACGACACTATATTTATTTGACAACTAGTGAATCATTACATTGCAGATTTAGATTAAGATACATTATGATACATTACTGCATATGTTAAACCACCCAGAATAGTGCAAACTATACTTTTTTATTCATTAACTATATTTTAGTACTAATACGCAATCTAAAAGAGCTAAATACTTTCTTCAACACTGTATCTACTGATTCTACTATTACATGTATTAATACTGTATAATTGGCGCTTAAAGGTACTGCACTAGGCCTTAAACGACCAGATACATACTAACACTGCTACCACTACAACTACTGTCACGACTACGATCATTTGACTCTTACTACCACAAATAAACTGCTTCTACTGCCGTCGCTAGAACACGATGAGTGATGAGATGCTAATGGGGTTATTGCTGATGTTACTTCTGGTGCTTGGATCGAGTCATGATGCATAAGTTAGTGCTGAATGACAGGAAAAGAAATCACATGGACGAAGTCACGGGGAAAGTCGGTGAAGAGGTGAAGTTTCGTTTCGTTCTTTTGGACAAACCCACGCTCCTCTTTTAGACAGCAACTGCAACTTTCGTTTCCTGAGATGTCCAATGATATCAGTAACCACGTTTAAAAGAGACATCCAGTCAATACTAGCAGTTCCGGTTTGTGCTTTCAAAATAAAACTATTATCGCTCAATGTTAACTCTGCTTATTATAGGCTATTCTTATACTCATGTAACACTACAATCCCTCTTTAACGAGGATATTTAAAAAGGCATTGTGTTAACATATCATGTGACTTTATTGAAATTCATACATTGTTTAATAAGTTAATCTAATTAGTTACTTTCCTGACACTTTCAAGGTGCTTGTACAAATTGTAATGTGATCGTATTTTCTTATTTTACATATTCAAACCACCTAAAACTCGTTAATCCATGCAGAAAATCCATTTAAAATGTGGGTTTGATTTTTTTTTTATTATTGTTTACATTACATTCCCCGTGGTTCACCAACTTGACGCAATGTTTTTCTCTGACACTCGAGGATACGTTTCGGGTGGTGCTGTTGGTCTCTGTCCGCTTGACGCTACTCACGTGCGGACACGCAGCGCAGTTGTCGCACATTGAGTTGAGGGCATAAGAAGAAGTGGCGCAGAGAGCGAAGATCCGCAGCCTGTACCTGTTACCAAGATGAAGATCGCTGTTGTTTTCACCCTCGTAGTCTGCTGGGCTTTCACGGGTAAGACTCCTGCTACTTGGACAACTAAATGCAAGGAGAACATGTATTATTACACAAGTTGATTAAGACTTATACTGTACAAAATCCGTTGTTCTCTCTTAAGTGATGAATAAGGAACTTATGTTAGAACATTGTCATTCTAAATGACCAAATTCAACTTTTATGCAGGAGTATTGCTGTGACTATAGGTCACTTCACTCCATGTTCTCCTTACTCGGTGAAAAGACTGGGCAGGAGGTGTTTTTATTACTTCATGACTTGGACTTCCTGGATAGTTAAGGGAACAGAAATGTCCGCAGTCTTTCGATGGTGTTTCAGCTCTGAGTCACATGTCTTCCTGCAAAAGAGCACTGTGGTTTATTTTGAGGACAAAATGAATTTGCATCTTGGTGGAAGCCCGCTTACATATATATCAGATTTACATTTAACATTTGTCTTTTGGAGTTGTTTTATTAGATGTGATTCATACGAGCGATTCAGTCAAACCAATTAATCGAAAATACATGTATCATGTTATCAAGGGTTATGTTTTTAGAGATAATTATACAATGTGATTTGTGTTCCCTCTGGTGGTTGTTTACTCAATGACTGGAGTTCATAGTTTGTGTTTGCTGTCGCAAGCTGAGCATGATCAGCCATTTTGCACTTCTAAAAGCCAACCATATGTAACTGTAATAAACAAGGCCTGAACTTGCAAATAAGATGTGTGCAAAACTCATCATAAGTGTAATGTGACAATACCAGTTGACTTGATCAAATATGTGGCAGATGTCAGACTTTTATTTATTTATTTATTATTTATGTAATTATCATCTCATTGAAGTGCGGCTTTGTGTTTTTTAGCCTGCTATAGCTCAGTGTTTTGTATTAGCACAACATCAGCTACATTTTCAGCAGCCAGAGACAGCATCTTGTTTCAGTGGGCTTCATTAACCTAACATGAAGACAAAGTTAGCAATGAGCTGGTGAAAAATATCTAGCAGCTAAAGAGGCAATTATTTTTTTCCGAACTTGATGGAGACCAAACCAAAGCTAAAAGGAGAACATTGGACATGAATTCATTAGGTTGAACGAATCCAAATGAACGATAGTGTTGCTCTCGGCTTGCTAGATGTGTAAATAGGCAATTGGGTTAGCTATACCTTTTTTAAATGGACAACATGTGAGATGTTGTATTTTCAGCTTAAACTTTATATATTTATGAATCCTGAAATTAATTTGTTTCTGACTCTTTGTCTGAAGCGCTGTCATTGGCTGAGGATGCAAATGATTACATACCTTCCGCAACCGTGATTGCTGCAAAGGCCTTTGGCAAATCCACCACCACCACCACCGCCAAGACCACGCCCACCACCAAGCCTACGACCACCACCAAGCCTACGACCACCACCAAGCCTACGACCACCGCCAAGTCCACCACCACGCCCACCACCAAGCCTACGACCACCGCCAAGTCCACCACCACGCCCACCACCAAGCCTACGACCACCGCCAAGTCCACCACCACGCCCACCACCAAGACCACGCCCACCACCAAGACCACGCCCACCACCAAGCCTACGACCACCGCCAAGCCCACTCCCAAGCCTACAACCCCAACCCCTCCCAAACCTACTCCTCCCACCACAATGACTGCAGGAAACTACAACGTGACAGACAAAAATGTGATTTGCCTGGTTGCTCAAATGGCCCTACAGATCCGCCTGGTAACACCAAAGGTACATTTCATTGTTCCCTAAAGCCCCAGCAAAGCTGGTTAAAAGACCAATCTAAATGTTTGTTAACACTAAGGGGTTTATTAAGAAATTTACAAATTGGGTGACACGTTTCGGCACAAGCTTCTGACTCACTTTTCATTTCATTGTGGCACATCTATGAAAGTTTGTGTATGTCACATTTGTGTCAAATGGCAATTGCTAATTCCACATGACAAGCTAATATTGGCGGTAAGTTGTGGAACATTCTCATACAATGTGCCCACCCAATTGTCAATTTTTTTGCTCTCTTTATCTGTCAGGCCAGTGGAAGCTTCCTTGTTCAGCCGAACATGACAACAGCAAGCGGAGGTTGTCAGGGCAACCGGGCCAACCTTACCCTTATCTTCAAAGAGGGCTGCATCCAATTTCTGTTCAACAAGGTACTTCGAATGACCTAGTTTTGTCTCAAGTATTAAAGTATAATGCTGAGAGCTGCCCAGCTTAGCTGTTAACACATATTCTACCAAAAATCTTTAGCAATTAAATACTGTGACATGTGTATTGATAACCAACACGATCTTTCACTGCTAATTTGATAGAAACTGGAATCAGACCAAAGTGGTTAAAAAAGGGAAGTTTAGTTGACAGAGCATGTGACAGGGAGTGTCACATTCTACAGCGCTTGTGTCAATTATTAAAAACAACACCAGAGTTTAAGGTGGCATTTTTCAACATCTTATTTTGTCCAAACAACAATCCAAACACAGAGATATAGAGTTTACCAAACTATTAATGGGGGAAGATCAGGAAGTAGCGAATACCTGCATATTGGGAATTTCTTATAATTTAACAGAAATATCCAATGTATACCATATGTTTTGGACGAACATTGATGTAAATTTGAGGCATAGAACTACACTAAATTTAACTAACTAAAAATACCTAACTTGTAATACAAAAAGAGCTGGGTCAGGCAGAAAAACAAATCGAGGAATGAAGGTTTTTAATTTAGAATTCAGGTCATTTATCAACTTAAATAGATTTAGCGCTAGCTGACACTGTTTACCACCCGTTGTCCCGCCCTGCAGAAAGCGAGCACGTAAACTATGTAGCATATGAGCATATGTAAACTATCGCCGTTCATTCTTGACACTGTTTGTGCTGTAAAACGTTCTCAATTTCTCCTCTCAGTCAGTATTCTCAATGAATCATCTTGATTGTTCATAGAAATCCAAACCAATATCTCACATAAAAGTACAGTGAGGATTTATGTTCCAAGTAGCACCTTTCACAACCACTTCCATTGGATAACAATTTTTCTAGTCTCCTGACCACACAAAGCACTTTAACACACACGTTATCAATCACCAATTCATACACTGATGGGAGAAGCTACCATACACCGTGATACATTCACTTCATTCATACACACCACAGTCACGGCTACTCGAGCCACGTGGGGTAAAGGGTCTTGCCTAACGACACATGTACATAAACACTAATAGAGTCGGGGAATTGAACCCCCGATACTGGTGTTGAAGGAGGACCCTGACCTCCACTGAGCCACTGTCACCTCTGAGTAAAAGTACTCAATTTTCGTTCCTTAGAGCGCTGATAATACCGTCTACGTTGATGCTGTGTCTTTCAACCTCTCCTACCCGTTGATCACAGGAGGTAAGTTTGGAAATACTCACATTTTATTCCAGTCTCTAGATATAACGGCAGCCATTACATTGATTTAACATCTGTGCGTATTGAAGGTGGGGGGTTCTGCTCCACATATTAACAAAGATACGAAGCAACGTAAAACCTTGTTTGTGTGTCTGTTGAGTAAAATAGAAATTATCTGTATAATTACTGGTTAGCATGTGAGGCCAGGAACAGCCAACCTACTTTCAATACTATGCAGTTTAGCAGGTTTGGTTCCATATTTGAAAACCTGAATGTTGCTTTGTTCCGTTCTTGCAGGCCCAACCTCGTACACGGCCACTAACACATCCACGCATCTCTTCGCTGCAAAGCTCGGAAACTCCTACTCCTGCAAGAAGGAACCACTCGACATGGGGAAAGGACTGTACCTTGACGTAGATCAAGACAAGATGCAGGCCTTCAACCTGACCAAGAGTAGCGGGTTTGGCCCTTGTAAGTGTATAATACAAATATGTATTCCAACTGGCTTTACACATAATCGCTCCTTTTCATAAAGTAGCTGTAAAAGGTCTTCTCTTATGGATTCTATGTAAAGGTGAAATCTACAAGGTGAATACAGTTCTAAGACCAAGCCAGTGAAGTTTAAGTAACATAAAATATACCTTTGTAGAGGTATGAAGTTACTTCCACTAATCTGTAATCATAGTTGTATTCACACATGAGTGTAATTTGAGTAAGACAGTTGCATTTTCTGCTTATCAGAGTACTACCACGCACAGTGGTATGTCTCAGCTTCCACCTGCAGGACGAGTCCAACTGCAAAAGCAGCATAATGCCATGTGTTAACAGCTGTAAATGGTTTGCACAAAAACACTAGCTCATCAACAACAACATGTCACACCTATAAAAAATATTGTTTGTATTTTGTACAGGTAAGTAGGCTTTGTTGTGGCTTTGGTAGGAAGAGTTAAGAAATGAAAGATATACTCAACAATACACATTCTTCGTCACAAGTTTCTCTATGCTACAGAAAACAGGTTATATGATTAGATATGCTGTTTTGCACAAGCATATTCTAAAAGGCATGCATGGGTATTCTAAGTCAGACAGTTACAGATGCTTCATGAACATTTTTTGACTAGAGTTTCTACTCTTTTTAGTAACTTTATCAAGGTCGGTGGCTGACGACGTGACATGAAATTTAATTCAGCCCCAAGGACAAATAATGTTTAAGCATAACGCTGCTGGAGATTGGATTGTAACATTTATTTATTTATTTCGACTGTCAGACTCATGTCACACACATTTGGAAACTGCAGTTGTTATTTTTTACATTATTGTCAGTCATAGACTGGAGTCAAAAAACTGCTTGCCAAAACTACACTTTTCCAATGGAGCTAATCATTGATGACTTCATTGATTTAACCTGTGCACCCGTAATTAACATTCAACAAATAATGAGTGAATTACTAATCTGGAAATTTTCTATAATTTTTGGCTGTTATTGATTATATTTGAAAGCATTTTACTGTTGAAAAGTGTTGAGTAATTATGTGTTTTATTGTAGTCAGAAATATGTCTGACATATTTATGTGTGTGTGTGTGTGTGTGTGTGTATCCCAGCTGAACCCTGTGCTGCAGACCGCCCTGACTACCGCGTTGCCATCGGGGTTGGAGTGACGTTGCTGGTGCTCATTGTCATCGTGTTGGTTGCATACCTGCTGGGCCGCAGGAAGAGGGCTAATGGCTACCAGTCTTTGTGAGGCAGGCCCCCTTTGATCACAATTTACAATTTAGAAAACAATCCTGTTAGACCTCCAACAACGTGCCCTTTTTCTGTTCATCTACGCCTTCAGTTACCTGATTTGCTCTTATTAACAGTGCATTAACTAGAGTTCCCAATTATGGAGGCTGGAGTGTGCCATTGAAATAATTTTAGTCTTTGAAAGTGCTGATTATAACCTGATTATAATCTCTTGTATATTTTTGTGATCACTTAATTAATAATCGGGTATTAAAATGGAGTCCAAAAATAAATTAGAATTTTACTTTTTTCTATCCCATTATCATATTTGTCTGTTTGTCATTTGATTGCAATAGACAAATGAAATTATTAAATGTGTAAGCAGACTTTTTTGCAACAATAATCAAGATAATCAATAACGAATCCATTAATTAGAGAGAGAACATAAATGATAAGTAAATGAAAATGTCATGAATTCAAAATGCGTTTTATCATTCCAGTGGCACGCTCCATAAATATGAGGTTTAACATGCCAATAGTCATTATTCATATGTGAGCCATTGGATGCGAGTGAATTTACAGATGAATTCTCGTCCGGCTGGACAGATTTCTGGAATGCCATTTGTATATTGGGAGACCGAAAACAATACTAATAATGACATTTTTTACAAACTGACATCCTCGTAAATACCCAAATGACAAACTGACTAGTTCACAATCCGTGAAGGTTATTTCTTATTAGTGACAATGATGCAATTTTATAGTCAACTCCTGACACAAGACTTTTTTTCATCCAGTTATACATTATACAAGTGAGCTAGATTTTATGGTGTTTATTTCTTAATTATATTCCATTTGTGTAAAGAAGTGCATGATGAAATGATTTGGGGATTTTCTTTATTGTTTCATGATTCTGTGGAAATGTAGTTATTCCTTTGTTTTTCAAGAATCACAGGATTTACTTTTTTGGAAAGAAGGGAAACATATGTAGGTAATTATACTGAATGTGTCTGCATTATTCATTAACATGAAGGGACCATTTTTGGGATGTTAGTGAGGGATTATTAAACAGATCAACAATAATTGCACTGATTGCTATTCCAGCTTAATTGCTTTTGTCTTTGTCATATAATCTGTAGCTGTAAAATGCAGCGATGGATCTTCCATGTGGGCTAGTCCCCTAGCGATGACTCCGTCGTTCACTAGGTTTGATCTTAATGCAAAGCAAACAAGCTCCCGGTTTTAGCTTCTTTAATTGATATATATCAGGGTTGTGTACTTTTGTCAAACTCTTGAAAAGAATGAAAATGTATGTATTTCCGATAATGCTCGCAAGCTTCTGAGAATTGCACATGATCAATATGTTTACCAGATGAGGCAAATGTGATATTTTGCAATACAAATAAAAGGAAATTTGATTGAAATTGAGACATGAACTTCATCACCCCATCTTCTGACCTACATTGGTCAAAAAGCCAACCTTAAACTGCTCAGGAAAAAGGTCATTAATAAATGCAAACATCTACATATGTAGATGATTTACAACTGAGCTAACGCCCTCCACTGATGCAGCTAATATGATATGATCACAAGCTCTGGAACCGCTTCTAATAAACCTTGTGAGAGTAGCTTTCTTAGGTCTAAAACGAACTTTGAATCTCAAATATGAAGCTGCATATTGTAAATCATAGAATTGCAGTTTGAGTACAAGTAGTGAAATGAACAATAAACGTGTTTTTTTGCATACCCAAAATCTTAGCATTATATTAAAGGATTAGTTCAACCTTATTGTAAAGAGATATATATTCTCCATGCCTGTAGTGGTATTCATCCAGGCTTATGGTTTCAATTATTTTTACTCCTTTTTTGATTTACTTCTAAATCTTTTGCAACCACCTGAATACAAAGGTTGAATGCAACTGAATGGCTGTTTCTCAAAGTATTGAAAATGGAGTAGTGGTTGGTATTTTTCCAGAATCAATGCCCCGGTTATCCTGCGCAATCAACAGATCTGTCAGCATTTTCCCTTAAATAGAAAAAGGAACTAGCTCTAACTGTTGGCAGGTCTTTTTGCACAGTGTAACCAGGACATTTTGTTTGAAAAGAATTAGCTCCTGATGAGTCTTTCGAGTTTTGGAATGGAAGCAGAAATCGAAAAGGAAGATATCTCAAAACCTGAGCAAACCGAACCTAATCTATGTGTATGGCAGATAGCACTAGAGGTAAGAGAGAACAGTTTTGTCCACCAGGTGAAGCTAGTGGTCAGAAACGAGGTACCTCACTTGAGTTGTTATTGGCAGAGTGTGAGCACTTTTAGTGGTTGTTGACTTCCGGTGACAATAAAGACATGACATATTTCTAAGTGTGTATCTGTGTGTGTGTATTTGATGCGTGTGTATATATATATATATATATACTGTATATATATTAGGGCCGGGACTCAATTAAAAATATTAATCTAATTAATTAGAGGCTTTGTAATTAATTAATCGAAATTATTCGCATATATTATACATTCAAATATATGACCTGAGAACAGTGAGAAGTCATTTTTTTCACATGGATTTTTATTTTTATTCAACCAATTCCAGTGTAGCAATAGCATATTTAGAAATATAGTACTTTCAGAAATTCAGGTAGCCTATAGGTAAGTAGACCTTCTGTAAACTACATTTTTTTAAGTAGACCAATACTTTCAAGTACATTCAGAACATTGGTTATTTTTTCAGACGTGGACTTAGTTACCCTGGTCCTTAAACCAGTCATCTGGTGCAGTGTGGGTTGGGTGTGGGTCCTTGTACGTCCACGCTAGCTGCTAATTGTTGTGCGTTGAGGTGATACTTGAGGCTCGATGTGAATTCCTTGTTGCGTAGCTTGCACACAACCACGCTCTTATCGACGCTTCCATCCGTGTGTTTATTATAATAAGATTTCCCATTCACGGGGCCACCCGACACGGTCTCGTCAGCTACTTCGTTCATGTTCACTGTGGTTTGTTGTTTTCTGAAGTCATGAACGCTAGTTGGTGCTCCAGTATAATCGGTCCTCCGAAACTCATCCAGTGAGAAACGTTCCGCGGTGCAAAAAAAAGTGTAAAAATGCGTAAAAAATGTGTAATGCGTTATTTTTATGTGTAATTAATTCATCTTAATTCATATTGTAATTAATAAATCGCAATTAACGCGCTAAAGTCCCGGCCCTAATATATATATATGCCATATATAGGAGCAATGGACACCGGGGATTGAGCCGGGGAGCCAGGGATTGAGCCGCCTCACGATATAAACATTGAACATTGAAAGTTTAAATTAAAAAGACTATGCATGTGAAGAGTGAAAGTTGACCCATAGCTTGTGCTTTCCAAAAGGGTGTTGCATTAGTACTTATGCATCAAAGATTGAAACATAGGGCCACTGACAAAGCATTTGATGAAGTGGGAGTCGGGATGAGATCATGTTGGAGTCTCCTCTCCAGCGAGTAACTCACTGTCTGCAGATGGAGGTTCTGTGCTTCTACACCCAAACTCCCAGCTATTATCAGCTGTGAAGAGAACATCACACAAAGCAAACCTTTCAGCATCCAGCAAGAGTTCTAACGGCTGACAGCCCAGTCAAACAGCGATAGGATGAAAAGGAAGGCCTGACTACAACATACAACCTCAGTAAATGTTCGGGGAGTAAGTGAGTGAATAAATAAAAACTGTTTTCAAGGGATTTCATTTCATAACGTGAAATATGTATATATAGGTGTAATACATATTATATACAGTACATGTTGTTTTCAACGAATGGGTTTAGTAAGACCACCATAACCACACTAGGCAAAACTTTGTTCCCACCCATTTTAAAATGGATCACAAAAACCGTTGTGTTTCTCTCACTTGCTCGCAGGGGATGCAGCTGTGTTTGATTGGCAGGTTTCTGTAGTGCCAATCACAATCCCCGTTTTGTACATCGTAAGGGCGGGACCTCTGGGGCTGTATCCATGGGCGGGACTCGAACACGCGAATCAACAGAATTATTGCAAAACTTCCGATCCACGGCATTGGAGTGCTGAAGAATTTTTTAAAAGGGGAAATAATCGCAGATATCTTGACCATGGCAGGTAAAACATGCTTTAAAAAAATCCATTACATTGAAGTTTGTTGGTTGGAAGAGATGAAATAAGATGTACATGAAATCCAGATGTTGATTTCTGCTTAACATACCGAAGCTGATTTTCGCCGCACAATATTCTGCAATGCACGACGTTGTGTCTCTGTTATAAGACGGAGCAGTAAGTGCGGACTTGGATGTTGCAGATGAGGCGGCATTTGAAGGCATCGGGCCGGCCGAGAGCCCCTTAGTGGCAGTCAGCTTCCAGAGAAACGTCCGCAGGAAAGAGAAGTATCTGGAGGCCGAACCCAAAGCTCTGGGGGTACAGTGTGTGTCCGTCTGCGTGTCTCTTTCAAACTATACTTTCCGTGAGCTTTGGCTGCTCAACATGAACTATCCTCCTGTCCCCAGATCACCCAGATCGGCCTCAGTGTGTTTCAGATCAGCTGCGTGGCCGTGCTTCTGTCCAAAGGCATGAGTATCTCCAGCACTGACATTCCTTTCATCATTTCTTCTCTTACGGTAAATACGCGGTTTACTCAGACATTATTTCAACAGTAGTTATTAGAAATGTTGTAAATTGATTTTGTATTTAAGGGGGTAGTCCGATGATTCAGTTTTGCAATTCCATAAAGTTTGGGGACTTGACTCAAAATATTAGTATGTAATTACAAGATTACTTTTAATCTGGATCAACATTTTTTTTAAAACTCCATACAAATTCCGTAATTCAATCTTGGGCACAGTTTTTTTTAAGAACTGAGTGGAAAATGCACACATGTTCCAAAATCCACTCCAGGCTTTCGTGTGTAAAAGTTCTCCAAGCTGAAGTCCAGATAACCCCGATGAAGCAACAAGGTGCAGGACTCACTTCTGTCTTTTTAAAGATATGTCATCACAAAACTCAAGAGAATCTTTAGAGAAATCTTTTTTGTCATTACTTCCGTGGGCAAACTTCTGAATAGTGGAGAATAAAGTATAAAGATTATTTACTTAAGTAAAAGTACTAACAGCACTGATATACTGTGTGGGAGCGGGAATGGGTTTGAAGTGATGATTAAACAGTTTTTCTTTCATTTTTGGCATGTATTTCTACATCAGTGTTTGCTGGTGTAGTACGCCACTACCCCATTGTTCTTAAAAAGACTGACGATTTCTTCCAGCGTATTTTTCATTTAGTAATTTATCCAATGAAACAAGTTTATATATATATATCTACATATACACATTGAATTCATTAGGCTAAGTTTGTATTCAGGCATTCCCTTTCATCGCTGTTTGACTGAGCTGGATGCTGATTGGTTTGCTTTGTGTGATGTTCTCTTCACAGCTGATAATAGCTGGGAGTTTGGCTGTCGCAGCACAGAACCTGCATCTGCCGACGGTGAGTTACCTCGCTGGAGAGGAGACTCAAACATATAAAATTTCAATGTATGTTTATTTAGTTTTTATGTTTGCTTTTGCAACAAAACTATGCATCACTGGGTTGTCCTTCAACCGGAGGATCTGCGGTTCCATCCCTGGTTCCCCTGGTGACCATTGCGCTTGTAGCTGTGACTACGGTGTGTCTACAAGTGTAAATGTGTATGGTAGCTCCTCCCATCAGTGTGTGAATGGGTGAATAACAACATGTAGTGTTGAAGAGCTTTTAGTGGTCAAAAGACTAGAAAATAGATATTCAAGTACCATACGTTTACCATTTACTTGGTTAGGGTTAGGAAATGATTATGGTTTGGGTTCAAATAAATAAGATTGTAATGTGAGACTTGTAAAGTAATTTTTGCCAAAGTTGTTTAAGAAAATACTGTAAAGTAAGTCTTGGGCTCAGTTTCCCACTGGACATAGCTGTTGTATTGGACAAGTTCAGAGTCAAAACGGTTGATTAAAATGTCTGGTTGTGAGAAATGAAGACTATTTTGAACTATTTCATTACTGTGTACTATTTTCCAGCCACAGAACCCCCCCTTCAGTGACTTCCTCTTGGAGAAATCAAATGAGTCACTGGGTAAGGTTGGATTGAGCTGGTTGTTACACTTGCTGACCCCAGCAGAACTTACACAACATTTGCATTCAGCTGACACTTTCCTATAAAGCGACTTTAGTGTATTCAACCAAGAGGGAACATACCTAAAACACGAATCAAGAAAGTACAATTTCTGGGAGAAAGTCAAACTAAAAAGGGCATTTAAGTAAGTGCCATTTTAAGTTCTACCTAATCACGGCATAATCAGTGTGTCTTCAGATTGCGGCGGAGATAAACAGACTTTCTGCTGTCCTGATGTTGTTCGGGAGCTCGTTGCACCATTTAGGACAACATCAAATGTTGTTAAGTGTTTAGCTCTCTGTCAGGGAGCAACAAGCAGATTGGCAGATGCAGATTGAAGTGAGCGTGCGGGGGCGTAAGGTTTGAGCATGTTCTGGATGTACACTGGATCTGATCCGTGGGCCTCACAGCGCACACGTACCCAGCCGGCTGCCGCTGGTCACCAGTGGAGGGAGAGGAGGAGCGTGTGGAGTGGCTGACCTCCAGTCTTTTAACGCCTTCTAGAACAAATGCGGGATGAAAAGTGAAAACATGACTTATGTCTCCTGTTTCTCAGCTGAGAGCCTGTTTGGGAATGCAGATTGTGGCTTGTGGCGCCTGCGTCGTCAACTTGATCTGTTCTGTGGTAAAAATGGATTTTTCAAGTTATTTGTGCTTGTACTTTGACCATGACATCAACTCTACTCACCTAGTAGAAACCTGCCAAAATATTGAGGTGAGCTATAACTGTTTTCTTGTTTTAACAACAATTTTGTTCCACCTTCCATCGTTGGATTACATTGTTATAATTAATTACATTAAAAATAAGTTTAGCACCAAAAGCTACACTGATTTGTTGTAATTTGGTTTGCAATGTTGTGTTCATTTTTTTTATATGGCTATAACAATTGTACTCAAAGCTACGCAAAAACAATATTTTCAAATGTAATGCATTTGTAAGTATCAGTTGATAATGTGTGAAATCAGTTGCACCGTTATTTAATGTAGCATCTTTCTTGTCTTTATGTATTCTGTCCACAAATAATCCTTTCTGGTATTTGCATCCCTGTGGCAGAGAGCCAATTCCCATTTCATGGCCGAGATCATGGTCATTCAGGCTGCTCTGTTCGCCATCTCCGCCGCTCTGGCCGCGTACTGCTGCAAGGTGGTCAATTGCTGCTCGCCAGCTCCCAAAATGGTGAGTAGAGGCTGACACTTGCCCAAAGATGTTCTAGTTGTGTCACAAATGTACACATCTAGTTCTATCATGGCACTCATCTGGCTGACAGGGTACTATTCATGTCTGGATATATACCAACCACACAAGCAAAAGGAACATTCAGCGCCTGTACAACGTTTATGTTTGGGCCCTCCCGCAGAGTTCGGTCGCAGTAACATTTGATCAACAATTGCAGTGCATGGGTTCATTTCTTGTTTTCTGTCCCTCTCAGCCGGTGATCACGGTGCATGCGTCCCCCCCTGTCCAATAGTGACGAGACCAAGTGGAGAGGAGCAGGAGACTCAGCCTAACAAATGCTACACAAATTTAAGTTGCTCTAATCAATATTTTTATGTTACCAATGGATCAGATGGCAATGTGTGATGTGAAAGAGGTTTTGGTAGTGGGAGCATTTAGCTGTGAAAGAGACAGATATTGTTCTCATGAGTTAGTGGAGACCAAACCAGACGTAAAAGAGACTAACATTCAGCACCACGCAACTGAATGCTAAAGCTGCTCCAATCTGCTGGAAGTGTAAACAATACAAGTTGTTTCTGACATAATATTCATAGCAACATTATATAGTGTTCATGTGTCAATGTTGTATTAACAGCTTTTTTCACTCAAGTGGTTAAAAAAGAAAAATGAATAGCATTGTGGGTTTAATGATCTGAGGAGCAGCTTAAGAAAGAATTTCTATATTTCTATATTTCTTAAATTTAAATGTTCTCATATTTTGCATACAACGATTTCTTTTCTATATGTACTCCTTCTCTAATTTTGATTGTGATCATAAGGAAATAGCTATGTGTAAAGAGTGCTGTGGGAATTAAATAAGACATAAATAAGTCAGCATTGGGGGTTCCCTCATCTCAGTCAATGGGTTTTTGGTTACCTGAAATCATTTCTGTGTAACCTAAACCTTTGTGTCAATATCTCACAAGAATAAAGAATTAAAAAAAACATTTGCTTTTTGAGGAGGGAACCAGAGATGTTATCTGTTAACTAAAAGGCAACAAGTAAACTCAACACTTGCAGCATCACCAATTTGAACATATTAATACTTTTCTGAAAATGCCTATGTTGAGATTTGTATTACTTGATGACGAGCACTAATATGATAATATATAATGCGTTGCTGATTTTTTTGTAATTGCAACTAATATTCATAAAAAATAAAAACTGTGTTAAAAGTTTTGCAAAACTGTATCATTGAACCATTGTTTCGTTTTTCTCGGGTGTGTGTGTAAATCTGTTCTCCAGATAAATTACATGAACAAAGCTGAAACAAAAAAGGTTCCACAACTATTTGGATGGATAGAATTTTCAGCTCTGCTGGTCTAATTTTATCACCACACTTTCCTAATCTTGGACATTTATGTACATTCGTAAAATATTTGTTTGTTGTTCCTTCAGCCCTTAAGGTCTTTTACCAGCATCTTAGCTGTAATATGTCTTAATTTACACCAATTATTACGGCCATGTTAACTCCATACACCTCCTTACCAGGTCTACTCAATGATTAGTTTAATGATTCGTCTTTCATTTTTGGCTTGGGATTCAATAATTTAAACAATCTAAAAGCCCAATCAATTTCTGTGATACAGTTTTTTATACCATATTTCTATCTAAAAAATAATCCAAATCTGAAAAGATATATTTAAAAAGATATATTTTACTTTGTACCAGCTTCTTGGCCTTTTTGACCTGAAAAACTACTATGAAACTATGATGAAGTGACTTGTCATAAGACAAAAAAGCACACAGTATCATTGTTAAATATGTATGATGCAGGTGCCATCATTTAACTTGTGACAATAAGCAAACATTGGACCAGAATGCACCCTTTATTAATGAGCTCTTTCTCCTTATATTTGTTTATTTGAATTACAGCACAAAGTTTGGACACACTTTTTCATTGAATAATAAAATGTGTCCAGACCATTGAGTTTTACTGCATATATTTTTTTATTCAACTCTCACCACCGTATAAATGACTTGATTAACGCACTCTTTAGAAAAAGCTTGCTTTATTTGTAAAACATGTGTTTTTCCCCAAAACACAGAATGTTCTAAACAAACCGGATACATGATTAGATTTGATTTTGTGAACAGAGTGATAAAAATTAGAAATGTTGCAGCTTTTAGTCACTGCACATTCCTGCTCAACAGGCAAATTCATTACACATCATCTATGCAGACGGTGCAGGCAGTAACAAGGAAATAAAAGGTTTGCAGGCTCCTCTCATTTCTGCAGCTCATCGGCCCAGTGGCTCTGTGGGAGATCGCAGAACCCATTAGTAAAGCACAAACTACATTTACTTAAGTATAGCCGTCACATTCAAATACCTAATATACTCATCAAACAGATATGTGTGTGTGTTATCTAGAACCTGGGATGCAGATGGTATAATCTCTTCCAGGTCTCCCAAACAGCAGTGCTGGTTGCGGATGAGACTCCCCCACAACAGAGAGCGACCACAGGCGGGACATTCACCCTCCACTGGCAGGAGGTGTGACGGCTCCAACTTCAGGAAATGTTTAGCAAGGCAGATCACATGACTGCTCATTCCACAGGACGGGTGGAAACAGCTCAGCTTTTCTGACACCTAGGAAAATAAGAGATGTAAAAATATATACAAACCGTCAGTTCACTGTTGTGCCTCAAACTCATTGTATGAAAAAAAGATTGTAATTACAGTTATTTCAGACTACAGAACACAACCTAACGTAGACACTATCCTAACCAGAAAGTCAGTCTGCCTGTGGTTGTTCTGGCTGAAATATATGTGGAGTGCAATAGCTGTTATGTGTGAGCCAAAGGTAAATGTATAATGAAGTTATAAATATGCGTTGATGTTGTATTTTGCTCTATTTGACCTGCTGTGACCTGCTATCTTCACATTTTGGAATAAATTGAAGACTCTACCTTGACCAGCTCTTTACAGAGAAAACACCTGGATGTCTCCTCCTTCTCTTGCTCCTCCACTCCTGCAGACTGCAACTTCTTCTTGGCTCTCACACTCCCATAAGCGATGGGGACGTGCAGTGGAGGCTGCAGGTCGGGCTCAAAGTCCATCCTGTACTCCTGTTTGAGCCAGCGCGCTGTCAGCGGCAGTCTGTTCCAAGGCGCCGCCCGCAGCATGTTGGAGACCACGCGCCAGTGGAACTGCAAGCTTGACTCTTTCCTGGAGCGCCGGGAGACGAGGGAGAGACGCCTGGAGGAGTGAGGGTGCTGCCACGCCCACTCAAACTGACAAAAAATAATGATGGGAGTTAGAAATAGGCCTAGATTAGAGCAGGTCTTTTCTATTAGCTTTAAATCTAACATCTAAATTACGGATTACATTTTTTTTTCTTGATTCACAGAAGCAATCTCTATATCTGTATTCTGTGGAATAACCAAATAAGACCTGTTCTCTACATTTTTACGTTCCAAAAGTCAATTGAAACTGAAATTATGAATGTGAGTGAGTTTTTATAAAACCTGGAGCGCCTTTTTAAATCAGTTGCCGAAGATACAGATTACATTTCTCTGGTATCCAGTAACACTGTAAATAATCTTGGTTCTTTTCGACAAGGATGTGCACTTTAAGGATGTGCGTTTTTCACCTATGTAATATACCAAAATTATCAGGAATTTCCTGTCTCAAAGTGAAAAATGAGTTCTGTATTTGTTACTTCTAAACTAGATTAATGCGTATATTTATTATCAGGCTGATCTAATAAGTCTGGCTGGCTTAAATGAGCTAGGACCAGCCCTTAGATAGGCTGCTATAGGCCTACACAGCTGGAGGACTTCTGAGGATACACAAAGCTCCTCTCTCCTCTTCTCTCTCTCTCTCCCTCTGTATTCTGTACTCTGTATTCTCATTTCATTAATGCACATCACTAATTCAGCTTTTTCCACAGTTTTTGTACTGTCTCTTCTCACAGGTTTCCATGGATCCTGGTTGTATCTGGACATGTCTCCTGTCATGGCCCTGCTGACACCTGCTGCTGGTAACATTATCATTATTATTAGTCACATCACTATTACGGTCATCATAAACCAACGTTACTGACTTTGCTTATTCCACTTATTCAGTGGTTGTTCCTGCAGTGGTCTTCCCTGACATCCACCGATACCGTCATTATTAATTGTAATCACATTACATTTCTGTGATATGCAAACATCTTTTACGCTGTTCATTCTGTACACGTGACACCCAGTGTTTCCCCTTAGTTTACAACTAGGGGTCCCCCCTCCTAAACTAAATTGATTAATTTAAGTATCTTCTGCTTAAATTGAGCTGATCTGGTTTTATTCAGATGTAATATTATTAACTGTGGTACAAAATATTGTCCATTCACATGAAAAAAATACTTACACGAAGGGCAGCAATATCTGAGGCAAAGCCATGTATTATGAGGACCATCTCCCTGAAAAGACATGGAAAATGCGCAGAATATAACTAATGATGAGATTAAAAATTGTTTATCATATAATATAAAGCAGTAACCTCGGGCCTCACCATGGTCCTTTTCCACTGGTCCTCTTGGCCCCCCCTCTGTGCCGTCCGGCGTTGTGCTGTCCGATCCTGCGCTCAGGATTCACCGTGAAGCCGATGTAAATACGTCCTTTGAATTTGAGATTTGTGCAGTACAACATGTACACACCAAAGAAGTTCTCTATCTCGACAACCATTGCAGTAGGAAATAAGCGCGGTATTATTAAGCGAATCCTGCTTTAACGTTCTAACATCCATGAAAGTAACGTTAGCGGACTTGTGTCCACCCAGGCTAGTGAAACCAAAAACAAGAGAAATATAAACAGATATTATGAAACACTCTCACGATTTTGAGTCAATACCGTCAGTTCCACGTCAACATTAATTGCACGTTAGCTCAAAAGCTTTACACGCGTCCATTCATAGTTAGGCATAGCTTACTTTCAACTAATGAGAGTGAAATGCTAAGAGTTAGCATGTAAACACTGCGTATCTTAGTAGCCTGTAATGCTGCCTGATACAATATATTTGAAAAGGAATCAGTATATCTGAGGCATATAAAGCCCTAATATCATGTAAAAGAAATAAACAGTAGTACTGAATTTTGAAGTGCCTTAATTTAAAATATATATTTTGGTTTATATGAATTAGTATTAAAATGTACTGGGTCTTTTTGGAAGGACCCCTTAAATTGTTATTCGCTACTTTAAACAATGAGTCCCGCCTATAACGTGTACACGTAGCAACCGATTGGTCGTTTGTGACGTCACTGTTAGCCCACGCCTTTGCGCACGGCGACTGAAACCAGAGAGAAAGTCGTACGCCATTCAAAGGTAATGATACACTTCTAACTTACAACCAGATATATTAATAGAAAGACCTTAAACTCGAACAATACTGTAATACTTCCGGTGTCAACGTATCTACAATCTATGTCTCTTCCTGACTATAAATGTATACAGATTTTGCCCCAATGCTGGTGATCTAAGTTAACGTACAGACTATGTTTTGTTTATGCAGACATGGCTATTACAGCAGATCACATCCGGGATAAACTTATTAAGGAGCTTGTGGCTGTACATGTGGTAGGTTTCTGCTTATTATTTGTATTGTCTTTCAGGTTGTCTTGGCTCAACGTTAATGTGGGTGAGGGCTGATATTTCATGTCAATGTCTCGCAGTTCATTCAATGTTTAAATATTATGGTCAACAAATTCAACATTCGTTTTTCCCCCATTTACTAAGCAAATGAAAAATCATGCAAACCCCAAAAGTGCCCTCCTTTTTTGCAAATTAAAAAAAAAAAAAATCGCTGCAACCAAAACCACTCACTCTGAAGCCTAGTTTATGCTTCTGCGTTTTCAGAGAAACGCAAGGACACGCAGAAGGAAGAGCCCCCTGCGCGCCTTTTCACCCCCTCTTGCGTGCTTGCATTTGTCAACCCATTTTTCTAAACTTGCGTCTAAGGCTTTTCGAGCCTTGAGAGTGACGCCGAGTGCGAAAAGTGGTCACTGGAAGGTTCCACAGTCAGATCGGCAGGTGGCTATGGTTGTTGATAGGTGGTCGGTAAGTTTCCTCCGGTGGTCGGAGGGAGGATCCTTTTTCAGTAGTTTGAAAAAATCACCGAAGGCAAACCCATGGTCGTGACGATACTCATTTACATGTAATTTGCATGAGGGAGAGGAGGCGGGTCCATGTCGCTGAGACAGGATCCTTCCGCCGACCACCGGAGGAACCGACCATCACCACCTACCACCGCCACCTGCCGATCCGACTGCGGAACCTTCCACCGACCACTTTTCGCACCTGGCGCTACTGCACTCTGACCAGAGATTGGCAGCTATACTTTAGAATGAGTCAAGTCCCATTCGGAGCAAACCATGTCCTATTCTTGTATCCCGTCTACTGCAGGATGTGGAGGACACGTCACCCAACAGATGTGCTGCCAGCTACAAAGTCCTGGTGGTGTCTTCCCAGTTTGAGGGCAAGCCGCTGTTACAGAGACACAGGTATCACACGCACTATCATATACTACATGTTTGTTCTCACATCTTCTTACAGAACGTACTTACATTTGTACTATTTTAGTTCTTACTAAATATATCAACCCAAGCTTAAGATGTATCAAGCGCCCAGACTGTGCTTTCTTTCATTTATTAAACAACTGTTGCTAAAATTACATGATTAGCAAAAAAACAATTTATATCAGTACAAATCGCCACTGAATCCCAAGCACTTCAACATACATATAGCATTTGCTTACTGTTTTTTGTGAATGTATTATTAAATTGGATTATCAGCCTCAAGTTTCTTTTCAAAAAACAAATGTACAACCTTAGAATTTCACTATTATATCAACTTAGTCAAAAATACAAAAACCTCTGTAAGGCTTCCTGTTTTCTTTGCATATATACTTTAAGATCACACAAAATGACAAGCAACGCTAGGTTACACAAGCGCTACACAGCGTTACACAGCGCTCCTGGGACTACAGGACCTGCTCCCCTGAACTTGTGTGTTGTGTTCTAACAGGATGGTGAATACGTGCCTAGCAGAGGAGCTGAAAGAGATCCACGCTTTTGAACAAAAGACCCTCACACCAGAACAGTGGGACAAACAGAAATCACAATGACATACATGAAATGTTCTGAGGACAATAAAACACTTGGATGCTGTATTTATGTCTTTGTTAATTGTTTTCCTGTAAGTCAGGGGTGTCAAACTCATTTGAGGTATGGGCCAGATACTGCCCACTTCGATCTAACGCGAAAACCTTCTGTAATTCCTTCGGCGGGACACCCACACACTCTGGACACTCTGGCGGGCCGGATTTGGCCCACAAGTGTGACATATGTGCTGTTAGTCACATTTTGAGATGTCATGCCTCAGCTTTTGAATATTGGATACATGTTTTATTTGCCACTTAACATTACATCATTTTATGTAGTTTTCAGAAAGCAGCATATAACTATCAAAGATTATTTTGGACAGAGGTATCAGAGGAAATGTTTCCTATGCTATACAGACTGAATATGTGATGCAGGGATGAATTCATCTGGTTTCCTCCACAAAAATGCAATGTTTTTTTTCCGTAAGCTTTCTGATTATTGCAGAAAATGATCTAATGCAAACAATCATCTATGATACACAAACACATTGTGTTCAGCAAAATGATTTGCAAAAACATTTTATAGTCTCATTAGGCCAATACAATTACAAATTTGCTTCCGAGGGCCTTAGAGGTTATACACATCCAAAATCCTCTGTCAGGTACCCTCTCATCGGCACATGACAGACAATTCACAGATTAAAACTTCACGAGCGAGAAAGAAGAAAATCACCATAGGGGGAGATCAAAAGAGAATATATTTACGAGGATGGACAGAATGCAATATACAGCATGTGAAATAAGTATTGAACACGTCACCATTTTTCTCAGTAAATGTATTTCCAAAGGAGCTATTGACATGTTGTTACCAACATCTGGTGAAAATATCATGTCAATAGCTCCTTTGGAAATATATTTACTGAGAAATGGTGACGTGTTCAATACTTATTTTCTTAATACTTATTTACCCGGTGTATGTCATGCACAGAATGAACTACGTGAGAGACTTACAACATGCACTTTAAGGGTTACCTGTTAGCAACCATCTGTTTGACAAGCTTCCAAATTACTAGTGAAGCTCTTTATGACATAGAAGAAAAGCTTTAAATCTCTCCAGCTTGTGTGAACATTTCCCTTCCTTGACTCATACTGACATAGTTTCTAATGAGACCGCGTGACCAAATTCCTTAAATTCAGTTAAAGGGCTGCACAATTAATTGAATATGAATTTTTTTTTTCAGTGATGTTTAGAATGCGTGCAGAGCTTATAGGAAGTTCTGCTGCATATCAAACGTTGCCGTTTTTTACACATCTGCATCCGAGTGTGCAGCCTGCAGTGGTGGCCTCTCAGAAATTTTTCTTAATTTCATGGCCGCAGTCCAAAGTAAGTCATTATTGTGAATTACTCATAGAAATTGACTTATTTTAAGACTTATTTTGGTTTAAAGTTGTGCCCTGGCCACAACCGGCCACCTCTTTGAAACAGTTGGGTGATTGCCACTGAGCGATAGCAAGGCTCAATGAAAGCCCACCAACAGGTCCATGTCTGTGTAGCTTTATACTTGAGCTGCGTGTGTGTGTGTTTGTGAGTGTCTTGGAGCCTAATGAAGCCCACACAAAGCACAGGTCTCCATGAGGTGTTGTTAAGAGCAGACGGACCCCCCACGTGGCTGGGAGGGTTTTAGGGTCAGACATCACAACTGTGCGCTTTGATCTGTAAATCTGGGGCTTTTTCCTTTTGGACGAACACACATTTGTGATTGTCGACATGTTTTTATTCATCAGGGGATCGATAAAGCAAACTACACAGAAGTGGAAGTATTGATATCGTTATTTAGTGGAGGGGAAATCTGCTGTATAACTATATATCTTAATTCAAAAACCATGATTTTCTTGGTTAAAAGCAGGTTCCATGTGTAGTTTTCAATTCATTTGATTAAACCAGTGAGAGGTCAGTCACTAAACACTAGGTTTATGTGTGTCTGTGTGTGTGCGTGCTTGTACATCAATCTTTGTGAGGACCAATTAAGAGCTTTAGACCATAAGAATGGGGAGATTATTGCCAGTCTTCAAGTCAAAGACCTGTTTGGGTTCTGACCTGGTTTAAGCATCGGCCGATAAAATTATCTGAAAAATTCAGCTTTTGCTTACTAACCCATAGCACATCAAAGTAAAAACTTGACATATATACTGTCCACACACCAGGCTAACATATAAGAGACTTCCAGGCTTCGTCCTTTATGTTTGGTGGGGGGTAAAGCCCCTGTTAAGTAGTTCTTTTTTGTGTGTGCCATACAAATATAAAAATATTTGTTTGGGTTTGGACTTGGTTTAAGCATTGGCCGATAAAATGATCTGAAAATTTCAGCTTTAGCTTACTAACCCATAGCATATATTTCACTATATTTTATTATATTTTTATCTTACTTCTGCACTACATTGTCTGTTGTCCATTGTCGTACTGTCTGCCGTCATGCACCAACCAAAGTCAAATTCCATGAATGTCTGACATATTATGGCAATAAAACGATTCCTGATTCCTGAACTATAAGCGCTGTTTATATACTGCACATAATGCCTTCAATGATAAAAATAACTATTGTTAACCTTCTTGTTTCTTGGGCTCCATCCTAATGAGAATACTATACGACATGTACAATTAGCATTTGATTATTCAATTCAATTCATTTTATTTTATTTTGTATAACCCAAAATTGCAAATTACTAATTTGCCTAAGAGGGCCTTACACATGCAAGATCTTTTGTCGTGAAACCCTCACATGGGCACAGGAAAAACTCCCCAAAAAATGAATATCCTTCCATGTGGAAAAACGGGAAGAAACATTAGGGAGAACCTCAGAGGAGGGATCCCTCTCCCGGGATGGACAGACTGCAATGGATGTCATGTGTGTAGAATGAACAATGTAAAAGATGTAAAATACGTTATTTATATATACTCAATTCCTCTGACAGAATTAGAGCTTATCAATTTAATTTCATATAAATAAATAAATATAGGTATAATAGGGATAATGTTTTATATGTAGGAAAATCAAGTTTGTTTTTTAGTAACATTATCAACAATGAAATTCATTGTTGTGTGTGACATGTTCAGGTGTCAACATATAATTTGCATCCACACATTTTATGTAGCAGCAGATGCTGATTGGATTTCATCGCTCAGTGAACGGGAGACAGAGACGAAGCAAGAGCATCGAGTGTGTGAAGATTACTTCCACCACTCACCCACCCGAGGTCCACTAATGGAAGAGCCGACATGGGGTAGAGTGAGTTTATTAGCTGGCCGGGACGGGTTGTCCCTCTCCAGGTTTGGAGAATATGACATTAACCTGTAATTTATACCACAGACGTTTCCCCCTGACAATTATGAGTGACAAACAAAATAGAATCAAGGAAACTCCTTTTATGCTCCTGGCGTCCTCCTTGCCTGCCGCCGCCACTGTCTTCGTCCTTGCCGCCATCGCCCTTTCTCGCCTGCCGCCACCGCCGCCGCCATCCTCATCCATCGTCGTCCTCATCCTCACCTGCCGTCGTCGTCGTCCTCGCCACCGTCATCCTCGCTGTACTCCACGCCTGCCGCCGCCACCGTCGTCCTCGCCTGCAGTCGTCCTTGCTGCCATCGGTGTCATTGTCGTCCTCCTCCTCACCTGCTCGTCCTGGTTGTCATCGTCGCCCTCTTCCTCAACTGCCGTCCTCCGCCATCATCGTCGTCGTCCTGCTCACCTGCATTCGTCCTCCTCGCTGCCGCCGCCCTCGCCAACGTCCTCGCCTGCCGCTGGCACACCTGCCGCTGTCCACGCCGTCGTCGTCCTCGCCGCCATCGTCGTCCTCGCCTGCCGCCGTCCTTGCTGCCATCGCCGTCATCATCGTCATCCTCCTCACCTGCCCGTCCTCGTCGTCATCCTCCTTGCCTGCTGCTGTCCACACCATCGTTGTTCTCACCGCCAATGTCGTCATCGTCGTCCTTCTCCTCGCCTGCTGCCGCCGCTGTCCTCGTCGTCCTCGCCTGCCGCCGCCGCCGTCCTTGCCACTGCAAATTATCTGATATACTGAAGAGTTTATTCCATGGCAACCGTGCAAAAAGTTCATGAAAGTTACTATCAGTAAATATTACATACATTTGCAAACGATACATAAAGCTACTTTGAAAAGATGGTAAATAAAACCAGAAAAAACACTTGACATTATTATCTTACTCCGTGCTGTACCTGCGCCATGTTGCCCCAAAGGAGAATAAAATATACGATGGACGTCCATCGGTCGCTCCTCTGCTTCCACATCCTTGTCTTCATTGAGTTGAGACAAGTCCTCCGTCACTTTATCCAGCAGAAACTGAAGCGTGTCTTTCTTAACGTGCTTCTCTAAATCTCTAAAAATGCTTTGAAAATACCATGTAGCCAAATGCTAACAACTTCTACCGGGGAGCGAACTTCAAGACAGAAATAGTCGACCAGGAGCAATCACACTCCTCTGACCAATCCTGCTTCAGACAGAGGTTAGGACCTCCCACCTCATTAGCATACAGACACACGCATAAATAAATGTGGAAATATAGGAGATCAGAAATGTAGAAATAAATATACGATACAGACCCATAAATAAAAAAATAAAGAAATATAGGAGAACAGAAATGTAGAAATAAATATATGTTATGTTTTTGTTTATGTCCTGTTTTATTATCAACTTTTATTTATGTATTCATACATTTATTTATTTATCTTCACATTTATTTATTGTTTTATGCATTTATTTATTTATTCCTGTATTTATTTATACATGTATACATTTATTTATTTATTTATACTTAAGTCATTTTTTTGTCCTCATAAAATTGGCTTGGTGTTTTGGGTATAAGACAGATTTGGCAAAACAATGAAGATTATAAGATAAGAATTGTGTCCATTTAATAGTTTAATATATGATGTAATAACTAGTTCATACTCAGTTGGACAGCAGAAACGGACAGATATGTAAAAAAGAATAGTTTTTATTTGCTGTATTAATGCACAGTATTGGTGACCATAAAAAAAATAAAGCGTTAATAATTGGCTCATAAAATACTAGGTGCCATTTTCAGTTTGTTATGCAGTGGCCTGTGTTCTAATGCATGTGGTATTATGTGAGCTCCCTGGTACTGTAGCCAAATGGAGCTGAAAAGACTGTTAAACCCGGGCCAAACTCAGAGAACAGGCGCTACTCTACGTTCCATCTAATTGTTTTACATTTAACAGTAGTAACATTTGATTGAATCTGCCCCCCACAGAGTGATGTCAGTAGGCTTCGACACAATGGAATTATGGTATACATTCGGCTTAAATAATTAAAATACATTTAGTCAACAGAAAACTACAATGTCAGGTTTGTAAGATTTATTCAGAGAAGTTTCACACTAAACTGGATATTCTATAGTGGACCTTTTATTTTTCCATTATACTGGGGTTGTCTTAGTATTAAAAAAAAAGAAAACACTGATACATAAGTAGATGAAAACCTTTTCCGTTCTGTCACAAATTGTGTGTTGTACTTATGTGAGGATACACCATAAACATGCTTTGCCGGGTCCGACTGAAAAGATTCAGGCTTAAATCAACAGAAGCAGAAATGGATCCCCTGGTGTATTAGGAATTAAGAGGGCCATAGATCCATAAACAAGCCTTGTGAGGTGGGAGATCTGGGCGCTTGATCTCACTGCAGGAGCTGACTATTCTAGTCACCCACACACACAGCATACTTCACATCCGAGGTGAAGTGAAAGGCTGAGCGAGCGTGAATACATCAATTAGGATGCATTAGTCCGGCCACAGATGATCTCTGATAAAAACACTTCTTTGCAGGGATTCTCTTGGCCTGGATCAGTGAGGTGGACTAATAAATAAATAAATAAAGGTCACAACTGGTGGCTTATATTGGTGGTATATTGGGAAACCAACCCCACCAGTCTTAAATTCTCAGAGGAGTGAATGACGTGGCTTTATTTGCTTTATCTTATTGTTAGACTGTAATTATAATCTAGATAAAGTACAACCAGTCATCCATTAAGACTCTGAACTTGTATTAAGAGAGAACGGTTACATCCACCCACACTCACTTAGCATCATCCTCTAAGCCTCTGATGCTCTGTTCTCATGAACAAAAGTAAACTGGTAAAAAATGATAAACTGAAGAATCTCATATAAAAAGTGTCCCTTTGTTGCTACTGTTAATTGAGTTCGCTAGCGATTCTTGTTACCAATGTCCAACATGGCGTGAAGCTCCTCGGGCTCATACCCCAGCAGGCCTTGCAGGTTGCAGACAAAGCGGTAGACGTAGCGTTTGCCGGCTGTCTTGCGGATGATGTTCTTGTCGTAGTAGTATCGCAGGCCGCGACTCAGCTTCTCGTAGTTCATCTTGGGTTTGTTCTTTCTCTGACCCCACAGCAGGGCCACCTGGAGACACGGCTACATATCAACTTCTAGAGCTACAGGTACAGCTACTAATATATAATAATATTCTATATAATAGTGAAAAACAACATTTGAAGCTGCAGTTTGAACATTTTGAAAATGTGTGACAATTAATTGGGCTGATCTTAATCAACTTGCATTCACAAACATGAAGAGTCAATAAAAAGCCATAATGGCATTGGATTATTATTGTTCGAAACACACATTTCAACAACTCCAACTCCAAGTTTCTCTTGTCAGCTTGTCTGCCATCTAGCAAAGAACAAAAACTAGATATAACATGATGAACTATTCTTTTGAATTGTTGAAAACATTAGACAGAGCGAGGCTAGCTTGTAATGTCTTAAGGAAGGCTTAACATGGCTTAACTTTATTGGTCAAACCATCAGGTGTTGGGTACCTCATCAGGGTCTGTCAGCTTGAACTCCCATCCATCTCCTGTCCAGCTGATGCACGACTGACAGCTGCGGTCCGTGAGAAGCTCTAGCAGAAACTGCCACAGTTGAATGGGACCACTTCCTGTGAAAACATAGTGGGGCGAATAGATTAAAGACCTGCTGCATAGATTTACAACTGGTAAAAAAACAGCTGAAATATGAATACTTACCGGTGTATCCAGCAAGGATAGCTGCTGGTATCACGGCACTGCCCAGATCTGTTTTGGTGCCGACATATTCTCTGAAGCTCTTGTGTTGGAGTGGTAAGGTGAAGACGTCCCCAGACATGGTCTCCTCCGTCATTTGCTCTAGATCCTGGAGCGGAGCGGTCCAGGATAAAGAGCCCACAATCTCTGTGTCGTCACTGTGAGCCATGTCTGCTTCTGAGTCTGTCTCTGCAATTAACCAGTAGAAACACAGAGAGTGGATTAATGAGGAAGGAGGGCTCTAAAGGGAGGATGCTAAACTGTGGCAATTTACTTTTCTTTTAGCTTCGTCACAGTCTGCCCTGAGTCCTGCAAACTGTTCAAGTGTTGCACTTTCTTCCCCAGTTAGTTACTTGTTATGTGAAAGACATTACTTATTTACAGATTCAGTAGATACTATCATTCAGTCATGCATGTGTGAGAATGTGCCAATATTCACTGTTGGCTCTGCTTTGGTCTCCACCGACTCTTCAGAAAATAATAAGTAAACTTTGATTTCCCTAGTGGGTTCAAAGGCGTTACCAAAGGGAATTGTATGAGCGGACGTAGTGCAGCAGCATAAGGTAAAGCCAGATGGGACACGCAAAGAGGGATGAGAGATTACTCCACTATTAACATAGCAAATAGTTGTTTACTGCTCCAGTAATGCTCTGATTTAGACTGACGACTGCATTGATTCGTTGTCATTTCATTTGTTGTATGGTGTGTTTTCACCTCTGGCCCCTCCTGATTCATGCTGCGCAGCAGCAGCGGCCATGTTCCTACTGGGATCTTCTGTCTTTATCAGAAAGCAGTCCGAATGTTCAAAGGTCACAGGACGCAGAGTGAGAAGGTCCGGCCTCTCAGTAGGATAATACTGAACATGGAAACTGTGTTTGTCTGTATTTTCCAGAGCATAGTCTGAGCTGCGGTCTGAGGAAACACAGGTCGATGAAGTATAACAAGTAAACATGTAGTTATTAGATGTGATTGTTGAAGTGGACATCAAAATGAGCCAGGGGATAGAGAAGACATTATTACATTATTACAAGTGCTGGGCAATGATCCAGATTTTTTTTATTGTGATTGACTGTTATGTGGAAAGTACCCACTTTTAGTTGCAGAAGCTCAAATACTCAATATACTCAAATCAAGCATAAAAACAAAGCTATTAGCCACTGCCAGGACATTTCATTTAATCTAGTACGTCATGGAGAAAAAGGTTATCATCTATGATCATAATATTATAACAAACAAGTTCATATTCGTCTGTCGTGTTCAGACGTGGCCAGCTCTAATTATTACATTATTACCTTTGTGGATTAGAAGTTGGCAGTAAGATGGTATGGTGCAGTCGGATTCATCCTCTGGAGAGTCCAATTCAAACATAATAATAATGTGTTATTGCTGAATGCGCACTGAAAAGGACCTATCATGAAGAAAAAACTACAATCCCAGGGCATCAGTCTGTCTTCACCTCTCCTCATGGTCTCCAGATGCTCCCACAGGATCTCTCCTGCGGTGCAGTCGGACATGAGGCTCAGGAAAGCATCTCTTTCCAGGCCACACAGCTCACTGCCCTGAAGGCCTCTCAGGTCTGAACCCAGGCAGTGGAGACCAAACTCATTTTGGCACCAGTCCAGCCAGTAGTTCACCTCCCACTCAGACCACAAGGTAGGATCTGAACATAAACAAATATATGAATACATCTACAGCTCTGAATGCACCATTCACAGCTCCATGACCCCCCGGTAATGGAAGATGTATTGATGTGGCCCATGCACCTTGTGGGAAGTGATGGTTGATTCTCTCCTGGGAAAATCCAGCAAAACTGGCCTTCACCGCCTGGCTGAGGACCTCTTTACTGGTCGGGGTGAGAGGAGGGACCTCCAGGGTATCCAGCTCTAGGAAACCGACACAGCATGAGAACCCTCCGTTTATTTTCACACCCAAACTTATCACACATGCAGGAATAACAAATATTATTTAGCTTTAAGCATAACTCCTCCACGGTTAAAAACTATCCATTGTATTTATATGTATGCACATCGTACAAACTCACTTGATATTTAAAAATACTCAGGCTACCTTACTGATCAATCTGATCACAATGACATCAACGCATTATGAATTATTATTTGTTATATAAAGCTTAAAATCCATAGGATATGTATTTGTAAGTTAGTTTCCATTTCACCTCTCAGAACCAGGGCTTCTCTGGTCTACCGCGTTATTGTGGACTTTGCTTTTTAAACATTCAAGTTTACCAAAGTCGCAGAATAACAGAAACTAGCCAACCTACCAGCAGCACTAATACGAACATTATGAAGATATCACGCAAAGAGACCTACAACTCAGAGAATAAATACACTGTGGAGGTAAGCAGCAACTGGGAAATCCAGTTAGGTGGGAAAGTAATGAAGAGGTTGATGAAAGTAATCACAAGAAAAGAGCAGGATGAGAGTGCTGCAAAATTAAACAAAAATATAGTGCAGGTTTAAACAGGTATTTATGTCTATAGGTGTCTAATATACTGCCACAACAGTACAGCGCGTTGCTCCTATTCTAGTACTCCTGTCTGTTTCATCAAACTACCCTAGGTAGTAATAAACAGAGTATTGAAAAGAACTTTTCCATTAAAAATAGCAACAATAAACTATCCCGTACAGGTCAGTGAGTTTTGAAGTCATCTACAAATATCAAAGTGCACATTTATTTTCTGAGATACTTCTCTAGTTTATTGTATGTATTTATTGTTATGAAGATTTTTTTACATTTAGAAATACTTCTTTATTCTCTAGGAAAAGGGAGCCAATTACAAAACATGAGATGCGTCTGAATGCTCTGGAGAAGTCTATTTTAAAGGTTTAAATCGTGTTCAATATCTTTAACTTTTTAACACCCTGTGGATGACTTGTACATACGTATCAAAAGGTATTAAAAGATGAACACAGAGTCATGATTTGGATCATATCATCATAAAAAAACATGATTACAGCAAAGTAGGAGAAGGTATAGATGATAAATATATTCATACAAAATAAAACATACATCTGCTTACAACTAAACTACAGTGTATCATGTAAGTGTATCATGAAGCAGTCATGTACTGCGTATACAAAAGCATAATAGGGGGATTTAAGTAAGTTGTTGTCATAACCTCTGATAAGCTAAATACGTAACAGAGATGAGCCAATTGGAACAAAAGAGAAATGCACCAGAAGTTGACTTAGATGAAAATGATTGTCTTACCGTAATCACTGCAGTCCATCCCAGAGTGTGAGGATTTGAGGGATCAGGTGGAGGAAACTGAGACCACAAAGGGGGAAATGGGGCTTTAATATGATGGATGGGAGGGGAGGAGGAGTGGGGTTGTGATGGACAACTGTCCATCACATGGCTTTGGGAGGGGCAGGAGGAACACGTCTGAGAGGCCAAGTTTGGAATCACACAATCTATGATGTCACACACACAGTTGGTAGATTAACATGAGCTGCATCTTCTCATGGACAATCCAAAGTCAATAAATGTGAGCTTTACGCTAGAAAACTCACTGATTGGATTCTTGATGCTGGCTGTCCAAAATCTCCTGTAGGTGTTTGTGTGAGCTCTTGAGACTGTGAAGCCATCACTGACAAAACCATATGAAAACCCCAAAAGAGAAAATAAATTGATAATCATCAATAGAGTCATTTGCCAAATCATTGTTGTATTGTGTTTGTTTCATCAGCGTTCTTAATTCATTGTATTTTTGTAGGATAGCAAAAATGTACAATATGCCTGTCATCAGATAGTGATTTTGAAGTATATTTAATGGTTACAGTAGCTACATCACCCTCTCCTGGCAGTCAGTAGAAAGTGTCTCACTAACGTATATGTATCTATGGTCATTCATTGCTCTCAGGTGTCCTACACTTCATCGTTATGAAATAATAACTTATTTGGCTTACTGTTATACCAACCAATATTTGAATGATTTATCATGGGCATTGAACATGACTGATATTAAATATTATATGTAGCTTAAGCTCAGTCAGGAAGACAATCAGTCTGACTGTTTGCCTCCATTGTAATTACTCAGCTGATTGGGGGCGTAAACATTTTAGTAACCAATCAGATTCTACACACTGTTTCCCGGAGCCAATCACGATGTTGCTGTCAAACTTTTAAAAGTGTTTTCCTCTCTGTTGGCTGTCAGCTGTCACTTCAGTGTGTAGCTGAGGCCCTCCTCCTCCACCTCCAGTTAGTATCGGCGTTGTTCCTGGTTGGTCATCAGGTTGCTGCTACTCCTTTCACCACCACCACCAGTGCCTGGACTCCAGGGGGATTGGGCCTATTGGACCTCAGTATCCCAGCCTTCGGGGATAGTACTTCATGATGGAGTCCAATCGCCAAAGACTTTGCACAATTCGTATTTGATGCTGGTGTAATACATTATTGTTTTACTATTAAATGAGTCTCTCCTGATTGAAATATCTTTAACATTGTTCATTATGTAAACATGACATTTATCCCATTCTGTCCATCCTGCCAGAGGCATCCTCCTTCCTTTTTGGGAGCGTCCAGCGGTATTGAGGCTAAATGTGCTTCACGGAACAGAAGGCTACCACAGTCAGTGTGAGGAAGCTTTGAGGCATCTGGCGTTGACAGCTCACAAAAGCGGTTGCAGAATAATCAGGTCAATTGATCTAAAACCAAAGTGCAGGTTTTAATTTGCAGGCATAGCTTGAACATCCATCACACAGAATCTGATCCTTTCATCTTGGGGCAAGGAATGTAACACACTTTGTTAGTCTGTGCAAAAATGGACGTGAAAAATCTGGGTTGTTAATTCAGATTTGTCCTTTATTGACTAAAACGGAAACATACTGGCTGAGAGTGAATTGAAAGGTTCAGCGTGGTCAGTCAGACAGTTTGCTGTTACAGTACATCGATCGAGCGGATAGCCACAGTGTCATGAACTCACACGTGCTAAACACAAACAACTACACTACAAGAAACACAGCTTCCAAAGGTTAATTCAGTCACTTTGGGTTGTTAGGCAGAGAAGGCTTTGTTATCTTCTAACACAGGTCACTTTCATGAAGGGACTACAGTAGAATGAGACACACACAAACATGCTGAGGACATTGCAGGGCTCCCCTGACCTCTGCTAATAACACACACAGAATGGATATATACGCACATAACACATAAACTGGGAAGTTTTTAATAAAGAACATTAATGGCTTCCTTGTTACACAGTGCAGTCACAGAGCTGCTACAAGGCCCTGCGCAGGTTAACCACCGAGCAACTCCCCTCTCCTATTGTTCATGACCAGAACAGTGTTGAGGTTTATCTGCTCTTTTTTATGGGTTTTGGGAGCCACATCGTCTGTGCAGTTGAAGGGGGATGCAGTTAGAACAAGTGTTAAATAAAAAATATATATTAAAGTCTTAATTTTCTTAGCTCCTGGTTGATGTTAGAATTTCCCAACTTCCATTATAAGAAAGCTTACATTATTTGTTTAATATTTCACAATTTCTTTTCAAGGTGAAATGTAGGCCAAACGCTGAAATGCTGAGGTTTTCACCCTGCAGTGCACAGACCAGAGCCCAGACTGTGGCTCAGTCCACTTTGATACAGGTTACTGCAAGATGAACTGGAAGTAATAGAGCTGGTATCAGGGTTAACAATAAAGTAAAGAGATAATGTCACAGTGCACAAGGGAAAAGCTACGGGGTCACATGGTGAGCTACAGTGTGGAAGTGTTAGCGAGGATCGTCAGGAGCGGCGATCTTTTCCAGACTGGGCTCCATGCCCCAGATCTCCCTGGCATACTGGGAGATGGTGCGGTCACTGGAGAATTTGCCACAGCCGGCGATGTTGTGGATCACCATCTTGGTCCACTCTTTAGGGTCCTTTAGGGAGAGGAGGAGGAGGAGGAAGGGAGTTACATCAGAAGGATGAAACCTAAATCATCATGACAAGAAAGAAATACTCGCAGTACAGCACAGCAAAATACTCTAGATTATAATATGGTACTACACAATTTAGTGCCGTCTACTAAGTTTGAACAGAACAGTATTATATACCATACAGACTCATATAGTGTACTACAGTGAAAAATTGCATATCTAAACATGGAAATAGTAGTCTTGCTGTATTTCACTGCTGGATCAGTGTCTCGCTGACCTTGTAGAGTTCGCTGACTCTCTCTTGACATTTGATGTAGTCCTCGTAGTCTGCAAACACCTTGAACCTGCAACACAGACGTACATTTCACAAGGTTTCTACTTTAAAGCAATATCATCAGTACGTTCATTTGGGATGTTAGTGATTCAAGATAAAAAAGGACAGAAAACCACCGTCTAACAAAGTGGTACAGTGAGAGGAAAAGTGCTGATGAGGGAAACAGGTCACGTCAGTGCTTTAAATGTCTTTCAGTCTCGTTGTTTTGACAGCGAGGGACAAGCTGTACGTCATTATGTGCACGGGGCCGATCCCTCCGCGTTAGCAGTGTGCTCTCACCTATCGTGCTGCAACAGCATGTTGACGAGGTCTTTGAAGAGGTCAGGCTGGCTGGGGCTGAAGAGGCCTCCAGATATCTGGTCCATTGCCTGCTTCAGCTCTGGGATACGGTTGTAGTACGACATGGCGTCATAACTGAGGACAAAAATACATTAAACACACTGGCCGATTATGAGACTGATTATTTGATCCAAACGTCCGCACTGGCAGTATTTTCTTAATGATAACTCTGTTATGACTCTCACCCAGTCTTGTCCATAGCCTTCACATCGGGCACCCTCATGCCAAAGATGAAAAGGTTCTCCTCTCCAGCTTCCTCTGCCATTTCCACGTTGGCTCCATCCATGGTGCCTATGGTGAGGGCTCCATTCAGCATGAACTTCATGTTCCCGGTGCCAGAGGCCTCAGTGCCTGCTGTTGAGATCTGCTCCGACAGGTCAGATGCAGGAATAACTGCGGAGGAGAAATTCTCAATTCTCAATATGAATTCCTGAATATGTTACCAAATGACTAAAGGTGCGCCTTACCTTTCTCAGCCAGAGAGACCCGATAGTTCTCCAGGTAGATGACTTTGAGGCGATCTCCCACCATGGGGTCATTATTTACGACGTCTCCAATCGATGTGATCAGCTTGATGATCATCTTGGCCGTGTGGTAACCGGGAGCCGCCTGAGAACACAGCAGATAAATGAAAACCAGACTGGAGCTCAACACATCTATACAGAACGTTTTCAGTAAACACAAGGAAACAGAATTCTGTGGAATCGCTTTATTCTGGATTTTACTTATTACTTTTTACTCTTTATCCAAATTAATCATAAACACACAAGACTACATTTATGGCAGGAATCACAAAGAAAGACATATTATAAGAGGATGTTTGAAAGGAGACGAGGCCTATTTGAGGAATTGCTCTTAGTGTATCAATATAAATTGGTTAGAAATATCTAAAAAACATTAAATGGCATGTTTTTTTCTTTTCAGATGGAGCCAGACGGGCCTCTTTCCCAGTGCTGCCATAACTTAATTAACGTATACAAGTCACCTCTGTGGACACAGAAGATAAGCATATGGCAGAAATAAAACCAACCACACACCTTTCCTCCAATCATGATGGTCCTGGGGGTCCATGACTTGTTGGGTTCCTTCTGGATTCCTGATTGAAGACAAACAACGCTTTCGTCTTCACTCTGAATACATGTTTGTTTTCTAAAGAACTGGGAGAAAAAAATAAAAAAGACACCCACGGTTGTACAGCGTGATGATGTGCAGGCAGTTGAGCAGCTGCCTTTTGTACTCGTGGATCCTCTTCACCTGGACATCAAACATGGAGTTGGGGTTGATCTTCACCTTGTAAGTCTCCTCAAGGTGGGCAGCAAACTTCAACTTGTTCTCCTAAACGTTGAGGTGCCAAAGAGGAATGAGATTTTAAACCAAACAGAAAGAAGACAGGAAAATGTTCACCTCTATAAGCATCATAAGCTCGCACTTGTTTGACTTTGGCAACATCCCGAATGAAGGAATCATCGTCCACAAAGTCCAGAAGGTTCTTCAGCTGGTCAAGGTCACGGATGTAGTCGTCACCAATCCTCTAAAGGAAACAATTACCACAAGGGGACAATTGGATCTGCAGTGTAAATATAGAATTCTGTGCCGAGTCAGCGATTACGGTCTACATGAACACATTAAACAAGGGTCCCTTCTCTGCACTTAAGTCTGTATGAACAAGAGGAAACCCACCTCTGCGATGACCTCAGCCAGGCCAGGGTTGCACATGACCAGCCAGCGCCTGGGTGTGATGCCGTTGGTCTTATTCTGAAACTTTTCAGGGTCCGCTTCATAGAAATCCTTGAACCTGAGGAGCAACAACAGTCGTAAATAAGTAGGTTTTGAAGGACATTCTTCTGCCTTACGTTGGTTACTTGGAGCGTCTCGCCTTCACGAACACACAAGCCACACAAGAGATGAGGGTGGGCTGGTTTCCCTACACGGTGTCTTTGATGATCTCGGAGTGGATGCGGGCCACTCCGTTAACAGCATGAGATCCCACAATGCACAGGTGGGCCATGTTGATTTTCTTGACGTCCCCTTCCTCGATCAGGGACATTCGGCGCATGCGGTCAAGATCTCCAGGGTATAGCGTGGCGATGCGCTAGAAGGGGAGGGACAGAGACGTCTCAGACTGTCCTCAGACAGCTTTACTCAATGCTTATTGTCCATCGTAACTCCACCCTCGCCATCCAAACTATTCACTTTACTGCTGCTAAATCATACATTCAAAGAACTCATATAGCTCCCCCCCCCCCCGACCTCCAGATGCCTGCGGTTGATCTCGTAGATGATCTCCAGATGACGTGGCAGCAGGTTTTGGAAGAGGTCGACGGGCCAGCGCTCCAGGGCTTCGGGCAGGACGGTGTGGTTGGTGTAGGCACAGGTACGGACCACAATGTCCCAGGCCTGGGCAGAGAGAGGACAGCACCGGGGACATCAGACATTATCACGTCTCTCACACAACAAGTGAGAATAGGACATAAGATGATGTGTATTTTGGCATACAGGACATTATGAAAGTCTGAATATCTTGTATTTGTGAAAAGTTGTCTTGTGTTTTGTATGTAGTGCCCCAGACCTAAAATGTGGGCAATGCAGAGTCATCCATTGACCTAAGCTGCATGTCTCTGGACTGTGAGAAAACCCGGCAAGAACATGACAACTAAAAGGCCAGCGAATGGAACCGGCCGTATATTGACATACATTTTCATTGCTTAGAAATGTTTCCTTTGGGTTTAATGTTTTTCTTTCTTCTCGACTCAATTGTTTTCCCGTCTCTCGTTTTACCTGATCATATTATTAACAATATTTTTAGGAATATAATTGATATCAAAAGCATAATTGTGTGTTATATGATCTGAAACATCTAAGAGTATAGTTTTGTCCATACAAATAAAAGTAATTTTATGTAATCATTGAAACTTCTGCTACCAGTGATGTTTTGAGGTACCAATCATTTTTGAAATGATAGAATAAACCTCACTTTCAGATTAATATAAATTGGGGCCCGTCTGAGACACGTGTTCAAGCTCCTAATCTCTGCAGAAGAGACAGAATTGTGACCGCACAACAATTCAGTTAAACTGCATTAGTTACGGTACCAGCAGGGTGGGTCCAATACAACCTGAGTGGGCCATTGTTGGCTATCCAACAGTCTCTCCTTCCTCCGTTTTAAGCATTCTTAGGTCTGTGCGTTGCTCCAGTGCTGCAGGGGCACATACCTTCCCCCAAGTGAGTTTCTCAACGTCCACCAGGATCCTCATCAGCTCGGGGATGGCCATAGCAGGATGGGTGTCGTTCAGCTGGATGGCTACCTGCAGAAAGACGGACAGAAAGAAAGCCGTGTATTGCTTTAAAGAATGAAGGCACACATTCAGCAGACACTGAATCTCAGCTGCAGTGTGGGATGTCACACCTTGTCCGGCAGCGAAGACAGGTCCAGTCGCACAAACTCAGTGGAGCCAAACTTGGAGGCTTTGAATCGGCGGATGATGTCCTGAAGAGTCGCTGCTACGACAAAGTACTCCTGCTTCAGACGCAGCTCCTTCCCCTCAAAGAACTATAAAACAAAAGCAACATGAAACGGTCATCTTTTAGGATACATGCAATGCTGAAATTGTTATTCTAGATGATGATGATGCTGCGGTGGAGAAAACGAGTTGTTTAAAAAGATTCTCACGTAAATGTAAGGGAACCAAAATAATAATTTCTAGAGCAGCATTCAAACATCGTTAATCCACTCACATTGTCGTTAGGGTAGAGGACCCTGGAGATGTTCTCAGCCAGGTTTCTGTCCAGCACGGCTTGAATGTAGCCACCAACATTAACTGTGGGACATTGTTTACATTAATGTTTAGTAACGGTTATTTAAATATGGTTATTCAGCAATACAGACACTACTTACAGTCCTTTAGGTTAAAGTCACACGGGGCCTTAGCAGACCACAGTCTCATGGTGTTGACGATGTTGTTTCTGTAACCGGGGACTGGGGTGTCATAAGGAAGAGCCAGAACCACCTGACCAACAAATGAAGCAATGTCTAATAAGTTAATTATTGTCCCATTGGTGACCATTTCAGTGTTTCTTGCCCTTATAAGTATAACTGCTGACATTAAATATTGATTGCTTTTAGCCTAGTAATAAGTCAATGCTTCTTCCTATCTGTTAGGAGTATTTGGCCAGATATTACAGGTCGCACCTTTAACCAGAGCAGTCTATTAAATGCCCAGCTTGCATATCCTGTTTTTCTTTAAAAAAAAAAAAATATATATATATTATTATTATTTATTTTTTGTCAAAACACATCGTAATAACATCATCATCATTATTATATTTATTAATGATTCTATTAAATATCTCATCTTCTCCGTAGCAAAATATGTAATTAAATGGGTTATTATATTCGACAAGCAAATAGCAACGTTTTAATAAAAAGGTCTGCTCTGGAGTGGGTTGCTATACCTACTTGTGTGTCGACCCACTTCACTCCTTCCTCTGTGTGCTCCACTCGTCCGTAGAAGTGGACCGGACGCATGTACTCGGGCCGAGCCTTCTCCCAGGGGTTGCCATAGCGCAGCCAGTCATCAGCTTCCTCCACCTGTGGAATCATCGCCAATGAACATACAGATCACAGAAGGCTGCCACATGGATACACAGCTACTTGTTAGGAGTCCTTCCTATAAAGTGTTCCAGGGATCAAGATGGTTTGGTTAAGTACCATCACAGATCTGTGTCTGTTTGATTAAATACAAACAATTTCTTGCACTCAATGTTTGGGTAAACAGTGCAGATACCTTGTATCTGTATGTGGAGCCATGTTTGTTTCTTGTCAAGGACACAGCCAAAAAGAAAAAGAACTTCCCCTTTGCTAGGAGGATATAAATCACTCAAAATAATTAAGAAAGTTGTGAATGAATAGAAGCCTCAAATGTAATTTATGTTCCATTATATTGAATGTATGTGTTCTTTTAGTCATTTATTTATTTGTTTTTTTTTTCTATTGGAAGCTCTAACCCTCCATACACTAAAGAAGAGTTGAACTAACAACGAAACCTGAAAAGAAATGAAGGCTCAGAAGTAGTGAGGTTTAACATATGTAGAAAATGAAACTACCTGCCAGCCGTCGACTATTTTCTGATTGAAGATGCCAAACTCGTAGCGGATGCCGTATCCATAAGCAGCCAGGCCCAGAGAGGCCATGGAGTCCAGGAAGCAAGCTTAGGAAAGAAAACGGGTGTTTGGGGAGTTTGAGTCGAGGCTGCCAAGAGCACTAAACATCGCCTTCAGTCTGTCAGCAGCCAATCAGAAGGCAGCAGGAACTCACCAGCCAGGCGACCCAGACCACCGTTGCCTAGACCGGCATCTTCCTCGATGTCCTGCAGCTCCTCCATGTCCAGGCCCAGCTGAAAAGGGACACACCAACACATGGTCTATCATGTATATGTTACTGCTACTCATAGTCGTTAAACGGGACACTTAATGACCGGACACTTAATGACGTTTTTGATTTGATTTGATTTGAAGCATTTTATTTCTTGAACATGTAGACATTTAAAAAAATAAAATAATAATATTTAAATTTATTTAAAAATCAACATAGACATAGACCACAAAATTAGAAAAGTCACCTTTTGTTCAAGAAAAGGAGTAGAGAGAAGCAAAAGCTTATAGATACCCACCCCTATCTATCGTTCATTGGTTTTATTTATTTCACTGATGACAGCAGTGTTGCAGCAGGGTTCATTTCAGCTCGCACCTTGATAAATGTATAACAGAGAGCTGGCGTCATGAACTGTAATTGCAATTCTACTTAGTTTAACACTAAATCAGCACTAGACCAGCAGGGCTTTGGTTAAATTCCCATCCAGCCCCGAAACTCTCCCACTGACTCGACCCAGCGGTGTTATGGCTCAGTCACTGTTGACTGTGTGTGGAATGTTGGCTTTATATGTACAGCCAAAAGCACGAGGACACGCCTGTGCACATAGTGGTGGGCGCTCTCAGTTCCAGTTAAGAGGAATTATTGAATCTACAGGGTATAATGCTTCAGAGTACCGTGTTGTTCTGACTTTTTGTAAGCAGCTGTTTTGGCTTGTGACAATGCCCCCATCTCACAGACAGGTTATAAGCAAGAGGACGTAGAACTGCCGCTGTAAATACTTCAGTTTGGAAATTTGTGGATTTGTGGATTTGTGGAAATTTGTGGATGGCCTTCTTTTGTTATGGCCATCTTGTTTTGTTTTTTTTCCAAACATTGAACATACAACCTGTCAATCATGGTAAATCTATCCTAAAGCATTCCCTGCTTCATGGTCTATTTGCTCTAAATGGATTATAATTTACAAAAGGAACTTCATGAGATTGAGACCATGCACTCATGTTTACCGAGCCTATAAATCAAGAGAAAAGTAGATTCATTTATTCAAAGACTTCTTTTTGCAACCACACCAGTAGAAAAAAAATGGAAGTTTAAGTTTCTTTTCCACCTTTCGCCTGGAAGCACAAAGGTGGTGTTAATGCACTTTGTTCACGTGTCTAACTACTTTTGGCGATGTAGCTTAATATGAGAGTATGAACAAGCATACCCCCCCCCCCCGGCCTACAAAATTTTTGAGAAGTTCATCTCACCTGGTATGTGGCTTCATCGCAGGCGTTCTCCAAGGCCAGGTTGACCATGGTATTCTGCAGAGTGCGACCCATGTAGAACTCCAGGGAGAGGTAGTAGACACGCTGCAGAGAGACAAGAAGCGGTTTATATCAACTTTAAATAACGTCAACATTTTCTATATGAACGTTAAATAAAAATGGACAGAACTAAAATCATTTCTGTCGACAATTCACTAGTCTCCATGTATACCAATAATGAATCCCTCTCGACCCGGGAGATGCCAACAGCTGTTGTCAGAGGGCAGAGCAGCACGGCTATTACTGGCAGCTCCTCTAACAATGTCCCCCTCCCTCCACGAAGGGGACTCGAATCAGGAGCCCCCCCCCAGGAACACTGACCGTCTCCTCGCCGCTCAGTGAAGGGTGACACCCACGTACGGAGTAGGAGCCTGGGGGGTCAAACTGTGTGAGGCCCGGCAGCGGGATCCTGCTGCCAACTGATGCTGGCGCTCGTATAGGGGACATTGAAAAAGAAAGAGCACGAGGCAAAGGGACAAAGGCATTTGGTGCTCAGTATAAATAGAAGAGAGGGGGGGGGGGGGGTCTGTGCTTGTCTTCCCAAAGGGCACGATGACTTCACAGTAGCTTTGGAGCCACTTAACAAAACGGAGAGGCGAACAGTTTGCATTCACAGAGAGACAGCTCCGACTTCAACTTCAACTTATGAAAATGCAGCATCTGGCAGAACTTCCTAACTCAAAGCCCATTGGCTCCTACTGGGCATATACATGTTCAGCATGAATATATAGCTTTTTTTCCTCTCCTGTTCTTGACGCAGTAACTTTGTAGAACAGGTGTTCAGTGCAGTTTTGAGCAAACTCAAAACTGTAAATAGTGGATTTGTTGGGAACCCCTTTAAACGTCAGATGAATCCTCATTTAGTGCCCTAGTGAGTTTTTGCTTTGGTTATTCATCTCCATCTGATGGCTCTGTTCCTTTCCTTGGCAGCTTTTGCCAAAGGAGGTGCCAGCTATGTGTTTTATTTTCAAATGATTAACCGCAGTGCCACAATTCGTCATTGGCAGCAGGATGCTGGATGCGAGAGGGAGTCACAGAAGACTACAGGTTGTGTGTTCACAACCTGAGCAGAAAGCAGGGCTCTTCAAGTGGGCTGAGCTATGCAGGCCTCTCCAGACCCCTGCCTGGTCCTGTGTGTGTGTGGGGGGCGCCTGCATTATGGAAGGCCCTTTAAATATTTATAGAGCCTCCTGTTCCAATAACACTTGACACTTTGGAAGTGCAATGGACCTATGTTTTGGGGAAAAAAAGTAGTATGCAAAGTAGCAGCATTCATTTGCCCTTTGTCACCGTGTGGCCATTTTGCGATGCGCAGTGTGCGTCGCTGCGGATGGGATGGATGGAGTCACGTTACGTTAATGCTGAACATATGAAGACCACCAGTTGATTCCCGTGGTGCCGCGCAGCGCGTGGTGACCCCAGCATTTGGACCGATGCGAAGCAGCCTCCTCCGCGACGCGCAGCAGATCGCACCAAGGTCACGGAGGCAGAAGCATTACGTAACGGACGAGCTCCCGCTGCGGACGTGACAGCGCGCAGGACTCCACGCGCTGTGGGTGCGCGCAGCCCACTTTCATTCGGGCTCAATGCACATTACGGACCGAGACAAATCCGTCCGGGTGTTACTATTAGACGGATACGAAACACCAAAGAAGCAGAAGAGCGCGTGCGCGCGCGCGCAAGCCCGTGTGTTGCAGCGCAGCTCCGACAATCCTCCCCCTCCCACCAGGCGCGTGCGGGACTGCGGCATCATTTCGCTGCTTACTTTGGGGTCTTTTTCATAATAGTGCTGCTGTGTCCGGATCCAGCGTCCCACCAGGTAGTCCCGGACCGTGTTGGCCAGGGCGAAGTAGTAGTCCCGTTTGGTGGCCACATTTCGGTCTTTCACCAGGGTGAAGTGGAGGTGCCGGTTGAAATTGGTTTTCAGGTCCGAGACGTTTTCCACCCCGGCCAGCCCCCTAACCGAGATCTGCTTCCTCTTGTCCTGGTCCGTCAGTGGCTTGGCCATGCTTGCTAACAGTTTGCTTCCTGACGGCTTAATGTCGAGTTAAATCTCGTACGGTAACCTTCCCACTCCTCTTCCGTGTCCTCTCTGAACTCAGACTCCGCTGAGATGCGAAGGTCCGGCCTCATTAACGTAATGTGTCACGTACCCACGTCAAGGTGGGATGATGTAGACAAGCTCTTCCGGTCTACAGTTTCAAAGTAAAACCCGGATTGGGGCCAGATAACTAGTTCACATTGGATTAGCAAGTGCGTCACACGCCAGATTGTATCGTAATCCCAATCTTTAAATGACCTGAAGCACGTTAGCTTCTGCCTAAATTGTTTATGAATACAGCAAAACCTAAAAATCTGAGCCAAAGGTTGCATTGTTTCATTTTCTCCCTCAAAAAGTATTAATATTGCGTTTATTTTAAAGTAAAATGCATAATATCCGGTTATAATCGGTTTAATGCGTCCGCTAGTTTTAGCATCATTGAGAATTTTCCAAAGATTCTGGACATTAGCTGAACTTTACTAAAGCAGTTCTAGCGATCCGTACGTGATGAGATACATAGAAGCAGGAGGGAGAGAAATGTTAGGTGGACATCATTTGTTAAACGAAATCTGCCATCTGTCTTTTAGCCTGGAAAACTATACATTACTATGAAAAGGTGAATTTGTCATACTGTTGCGGGGTATTCAAACCCAACTAAAAGTATTTAAATTAAGTTAACTAATTTACACAATTAGTATTTGGAAAGTCTACTTCTTACCGCACCTCAGACCTTTTTTTCTTGGTGGGAAGTGACCATAAAACCGTAACCTGGTTGTAAAATATTTAAACACAGCAGTCCTATCACAACTGAGCAAACGCTACCTGCTGAAGAAAACCATGATGGAATTCACAGCTGTAGGAAAAGTGCAGGGAGTTATTTTTTTAGCCATGAAACCGTAACCATAAAAAAAAACTAGCAAGTTGAGTTGGAGTTAAATAATTTCCACAAATGCCAAAGTCATACCACGCTGTCAAAATGATACGTCTTGGAACTGAAGTCTTTAATTGGTGGTATTTGTTGGTATGAAATTGCTATTTGCATTTAATTTAGACCATCTGACATGTAAACATTACTGATCACCAAATATTTACTTCTATAACTATTTCAAACTCCGCAGTGAAGGTCTTTAGGAGGCAGAAGCAGAAATCCCGATCCACTGTCTTTTGGAGCGCAGACTTCCTGGGAAGTTTGTGGCAGCAGGAAGGCGAGCAACTCAAGTTATGTAACATGTGAATGAGGCAGTCAACAAAGCCTGGTCTGTAAGAGAAAAAAAAAAAAGAAAGACTTGGCAAGCATTCAGACACAAGGGGTCCCATAACCATGAAAGGAGAAAGCAGTACTCAATGACAAAAAGGTGAAATGGATCAGTTTAATGTGAAACCAAGCAGGATTTCAATAGCTTTGCATTCAGGCTAGCGCCACGACACAACCAACTTATTCCAGAAACAGTAAAACTAACAATTTTTCTCCTTAATAACTCATTGGGGAAAAAGATATTTTTGTCCTTGCAGAAGCAACACTAACACTGAACACAGCGTCTTATCAGAGCAGAAAAACAAAAAATATATCATCGGATTCTCAGCATTCAAGTAGTGCAGGGGGTCAGAAGCGGGCCGATCGCAGCATCAAATCCCCCTTCAAACTTATTGTCACATCTGAGATGCAGCCCAGTGATCATTAAAACCCTGGGAATTTCTGTAAAACAATTGAGATTACTACAAAAAGGTTTTCTGACAGAACCAAGTTACACTTCACATCTCATTACAAAAATATTAATCTTATTCAATTCAAAGCCATCATGGGGAACATGACAGTATGAATTTGGGAATGAGGCGTTTAATGGATCATGCAAGTTAAACTTCAATATATTAAATCCAATAATAGTTAACCGTAACGGTCTGAATTGAACCTTTGAAGCAGTGAGATTGAGCAGAAATTAAACTTCCAGCTGGCTATTGAGCGCTTTATTTGGTTTACAAGGACTACAGGAGCGATGCATAACAAGAACCCAAGAGTAACCGTGTTTGTGTGCACTCAATGAGCTTTGGGTTAACACAAACTTTAAAAACAAGAAAAATAACTCATTTACTAAAGTTACGCAACTATACAAATTTAACTAACACACCCTTTCATTGTTTTACAGATGTCGCCTCAATAAAAAATAATGCACTGGTTATCTTTTTCTGTGATCACACATCCATCATGTGCTGCAGGGTGGAAACTCTTGTGGGATGACTATTCTTCTGTGGAAGGGTTAATTCTGAGGAGGAGGGGGTGGTGGGGCAGGGGGCATGCCAAAGGGGGGCATGCCCGGCACCCCCATCCCCATCATGGTGACATAGTTGGAAGGGTCCATGGGAGGCGGAGGCGGCGGAGGGGCATACATCATGCCAGTTGAGCCTGGAGGAGGGGGAGGGGGAGGAGGAGGGGCACCTGGGGGTAAAGGGGGCTGGACACCAGGGGGAGGTGGCACCATGGATGGTGAACCCATGGGTGGTGGGGGCTGGGCTCCGGAGGTTGCAGACTGCTGGGGCTGCTGCCATGGAGGCAGGCTGCCGGTGCCAGGGCTGGACGTGGTGGTTGTATCTGTGGGGTGGGGGTCAACTATTTAATGTCATCAAAAAATTCACATGGTCAGCTAAAACTACACCATCAAATGAACAAGCTTTTTAACAATTTATTATGGGAGAAGTGGAGATGCTATTTGTTCCTGAGTTCTACTTGACAAGGCTACATAAGGCCATCCCAACTTCCAGTGTGTTTAGTCTTCAGCTGAGAAGCCACGCTCGAGTATGTGGCGCTTAACCGCCATCGCTCATCACGTTGCTGCACTCGAACTGGGAGAGCCTTAACACCGTGAATAAATACAAGTGTTGATTTCATAAAGTAAATTATATATTCAGAAGGCTATAACATTTAATTATCTTAAAACTCCAGTTTTAACTCTTCAACTCTAGTTTGACCTAACCCACACCACTTGTCAAACCCTTTAAAAAAGAAAGAAGTGATCTTTTTGGGTGTAATTGGAGACGGTTTGTCACTACCCCTCTGTCACAAGCCCCTCCCCACTGGTCTAAATAGTTTGAACCATCAAACACAACATCACTGTGCACATTGAAACCAAAAAACATTGAATGATTTATTACTCTGTTGCCACGGTAGCGGTGTACTGGTTGCCATGCTGCTGGTGGGAGGGGGTGGTGGAGCCTGCTGTTGCCACGGCGGAAGGGGTCCAGAGGGAGGAGGTGGTGGCTGGTTGCTGGGGGGAGGTGGCGGAGGCGGCATCATGCTCATTGGAGGTGGCAGCAGACCTAGAAAGGAAACCAATACAAGAAAGACCTTTATATGCAAAATCTAATTGATTATCAACTGATCATTGGCTACGCTAGTCGGTAATGCCAATTCTTTTGTGTGTGTGTGTGTGTGTGTGTGTGTAGGAGTCAATTTTGACCCCAAGAACAGTAATTAATACAGCCCATATAAGGTCCTCTTTCCTGGCTTGTTTTTGTAGATTCAAATATTGGCCGGAGCGTCGTCACACTTTTTTAAATTTGGAGAACCTCCTAAAAATAAACTTAAAAAATAAAGTTAAATTTGTTTTTTCTAATCAAATAGATGCCATCATCAAATGGTCAGCTGTGTTTCAGCAGTGTGTCATGCTGTAGCCTATATTTGTTTTAATACACGAGTGAAATATTAAGTCAAATAAGCAGTTCAGTTGCTGATTACATTGAAAAGTCAAAACAGCTAATGGCAAAACAACATTTGATTTTTTTTAAATTTAGGTTTCATGCTTTCTGTTCTTGACTGAGACTTAATTATAGAAATTAGAGTTCAGCCTCATTGCCTCGAGGTGTCCTGTTATGTCAAACCAGTACGACGTAAGCTCTTACCCATGGGATGTCCATGAGGTCCTGGTCCCTGTCCCATGGGAGGAGGAGGGGGCTGCATCCAGGGGGGAGGCAGACCATTCGGGTTGGGGGGCATAGGAGGACCTCCCATGTTCGGCATGGGGGGAGGGTAGCTATGGTGTCCTCCATGGCCGCCAGGTGCCCCGTGCATGCTATGGAAGTTCCTGCTCTCAGACTGACTGGAGCTCATCCAAGGAGGCCGGCTCTGCAGCACACGCACAGTGGAGGTTGAGGACTTGCATCTACACACTGGCACGTTGATGAGCATGGACTGACAAGTGTTACAAACTCACTGATTGCTGGTTATTGTTGAGTCCCGAGGACCGCTGCGACCCTCCATGGCTGCTGGAGTGTCCTCCACCAGATGTGGGAACCGGGGCCTCCCCTAGTTCGGCCATCAGAGACAGATATTCCTTGTCCATACGAGCTTTGTCCTGGGCCGACTGAGGAGGCTCGCCACCTGTCGCTCTGTGGGCAGCGAATGAGCTGCACAAAGAAAAAAATAAAACGCTGTTACAGAAAGATCAACACCACTATTTGAAAATGGGTAATTTGTGATTGAACCAACTGATGGTCACCTGGTGTACTTGCAGTCGGAGGAGATGTGGCCTGCTCCACCACACTTTGTACAAAGGGTGGTGTTGGTAATGCTGCGTGGCTCCGAGTTCTGCCAAGGACGAAGGATCCTAGAGAGACAAGTGGGTACATTCTGTCTTCAGGGGTGCTCTGTAGTTCATACTGAACTTTCTCCACCAAACATCTCACACTGAATTTTGCAGAAAGCTCCAGTACTGACCTGTTGTCATCTTCCCTCAGTGTGCCGTTGAGTCTGGCGAGCTCCCTCAGCTGCATCTTCCGTAGGTCGTTCTGATCCTCGGGCGTCTCAATGCCTTGCTTCAGAATGTTGCGAATCTGTGGACACGGATTTGTCAATGTGAATGTCATTTTGGAGCCGAGAAAACGTGCAATGTCCATCAGGTGTGCAACGGAGGATCAACCTGCTCTACAGCTTTCTTGACGTTCTCCATTGTGTTGGCAGTGACCAGGGCGTGCAGAGGCTCGTCTTCCCCGGGCAGCATCTGTCCGTCCTTCCGTCCCACCTTTCCCTCCTTCACAGAACCCTTTCCCCGGATCATGATCTTGGCGCAGCACTCCTTTTCAATGTTCTTCAGTGTATTACCACTGGTAAAATGGGAAAAATGGCTTAGGATCAACCGTGCTGGCTGATAGGATAGGATAGTAATAATTAGTCTCACTTACCGTGGTCCAATCAGCAGACCAACAAAGTTTATTTCAGGGTATTCGTCTTGGGGGATCATAACCTTGTCGTTGACTCTGGTGGCTGGAGGTCTGCGGGAAAGAAGTACAAGGTTAACATTTAGTTGAAGTATTGATCAGCTGTTTGAACTGAATTTAATGGGTTTGCAGCATTTTTTGTTTAGATATGACATTATAAACCACAAAACCATCTCACTCGCTCACACACACACACACCTAGGGGTGCAACGGATCACAAACCTCATTGTTCAGTTCCCGGTTCAGATAATTTTTCAGATGAACATAGTAAAAAAGGGAGGAATCAAACTTGCTAGCTATAGTTTTTACATAACAAAAATATGGACGCATCTAATTGAATGACTCCTGACAGATGAGAGGCTTTCCGTTCCGTTTCTGCTACTACTCGTTCGCCCGACTACTGCGTGCAACATCAATTCAGGGATCCAAACGAATCGATCCGTGATCCGTTACACCACTAATTAAAACTGAATATCTATAGCTAAAGAATGTACTTGTAGTCGGCAGGAGGCTTGAAGTCTGGGTTGAGTCCAACCATCTCGGTGATGAGGGAGTGACGCTCTTCCTCAATCTTCTTTCGGGTGCGATACTCACGAGTGTTTAACCTCTTGCCCTCGCTGTTGTAGATGGGCTCGGGAGAGGGAGACCTGAAAGTTGCAGACAAAAGACAGGAAAGACATCATTGATACCTTTCTAGAAGTGGAGCTCTGCCAATTACAAAAAGGCTACCTACAGCTAACAAAGTCTTTAAGAATTTAAGATCTTCATTGAAAATTGTACCGATATGCCATAGAAAATATGTTAAAGAAATAAGACCATTTTAGAAATTTGGATCTACTGAGATAATTCTCAGACTATGCGACTCATGGCCAGTGCAAGAGCAAACTCAAAATCAAAAAGAAAAGGCTGTAGGAACTCTGCACTGACACTTGGCTGGAATCTATTCTTTTATACATTTCAGGGTAAAAGGAGCAACCAAAGCTGTATAGTGGTAATTAACCCAATATACCAGATGGGCAGCAACCACAAAGAGAAAAAAAAATGACACGGCCATAACTTAACCTGCATACAGGATTGTTGGCCTACAAGAAAGGAAAGTTGGGAGGTAAGAAAAAAGAACTAAAGCAAAATTTGCAATCCTAAGCAGAAACGCTGTCTTTGAGAGTTGCTTGGTGTTGGCGTGGCGGAAGAGGTCCGTACCTCCCCTTGGATGCTGAAAACCTGTGTTGCTGCGTTAAGGAGGCTCTGTGCTTGAAAAAGGGTTAGGTTGATGTGGGGTAATTTGGGTTAGAGAAAAGGAATTAAGATTAGATATCCACCTTTTCCTATGCTCTCCCATCAGAGAGCCACATTTGTGTCCATGTGACGTGAAGAGTACAAAATAAATAGGCTTTTTGCTTCAAGCTTCCAACGGTGACAACCTGAAACACCCCCAGTTGTCACTTTAGACTGGGGAGTGATTGAGAGTGCTGCAGCTCTGCAATCAACTTTTTGGTTGCTGTGGAAACGTCCGATTATGGAGAGAAAGTCTATATACAATGTTCAGGCGACAGGGACTCTAGCTAACAAAATGTTACCTTCACACATTCTAGAGAGAGGCACATCCTGTGGGAACAGATCCATATGGAAACTAGGTTATAAACTGACCAGATTCTAGCAGCTTTCTTCAAGACCTAAAGAGTCTGGCTGGAAAACTGGAACATGCTCCCTCTGGGTGGAAGTACTTAAAGCCACACAAGGGGGAAAAACCAGAGAAGACCAGCCACAAATAATTTGTTACGTCTAAACCAAAACCTATTGATAACTGTGGGCTACAGGCCATGAGCCCAATAACCACTGGCAAAAAAGGTCCAAAAAAGTGAGGGAAGGCATTATAGATTGATAGGACTGAGATCCTTTTGGTACCAACCAACTATCCTGAAAGAGTCAATTCATCGGAACAATTACAACTTTAAAGCTAAAAAAGATTGGAAATAATAAAAGCTAAGAAAAAAATTGTATTACAGTTAGTGTGGTGTTTAGACCAAAACCTGTTCGAGGAAAGTCTTTAAACATTATGCATCATGTATGTATTTGTATATTCACACAGCACTGTACATCAGACACATAAAACAAGCAGTGGGTGAAACAATGATGCATAAATACTACATGGCTTAATCTGAGACAAAGACTTAAGTTAACTGTCAAATAAAATGAGAAATACGGTGCAAATATGTATGTTCTGGCAGCGATTTGGTTAAGGATCTCATCTGAATTATATCTCCACAACCTATTGCTTGCACCTTCATACCTCCCATCGAATTCTCAATTCAACTATTGGTTCACAGTTGGTCAATACATCTTAATGAAACTAATACATTAAGAATTAAATAGAAAAAGCTGAACACATACACTAAAATCAAGGAAATAATTTGGCTCTGTGCAAACTTCCCCCTCTGTTGAAAAACAAGAGATTGTATACATTTTTATACTGGCAGCTAATTGTTTAAAATCCTTTAAGTTTGCAGCCAATAATTTCACTGAAATGTTTTTCTAATCAATCCATTTAGAAGAGGAAAAAAGTTGGCCTTCAAACGGTATTTGAAACATGAATATGCATTCAATTACCCCATTATACAACTTTAAATTATGTATAATCATGTCCAAATATCAAAAGTCCCAAGTATGTAACCAGCCATATCTATATATTGTAGGCAACCATATCCTTTTTTACACAAACTTGTATTTGTGTGGATAAATTCTACTCTAGCACTACCCTCTGAAACTATGAACAACAATTTAAAAAATGAAGCGATTGCTTAATAAACTCTACATCTGCCAGCTAACAACCAAATAAATAGTGAAAATTAACACATGTCTTCCAAAAAGTCAAGAAGGTAGAGAAAATGTTACTGTTCATGGGATTAATCTTTTTCCGACCTGTCCTCAGGGTTAACAGGGATTCCCAGGTCTCCTGTACGCAGTTTACGAGTCTGGTCTTCAATCTGCAGTTGGACTGGAAGAATTCAGGTTAGGAAAGAAAAACAAGGATGGAGAGAAATGTGGTTACCACAACAACATCAGAGAGACATGGCTCTGTACATTAGAGCACGGTCTCACACATTACTGAAGTAAAGACAAATGGTGAGTCTGTTACGCCAAAAATAAAGAGATCAAATGAATATCTGGTAAGGCTAAAGCATGGAATCACTTATTCATACGAGATTACATCAGAGGAACACATTACCCAATGTTAAAATATTCGAGGTAATTTACATCAGTATAGACCGGACTAACTTTTTGTCCGACAATGATTAGACATGGAAAAATATCTGTAAATACCTAGACCACGATTCCTAAAAATGCCTGCTAACCAACCACTGCTCCACTCCTTCATTAAGAAGATTCACATAATGCAACATATTTTGGCATTGGCATTGAGGGCACATCAGGTCTATTTATCTTGAAGGTTTTATAACAAAAAAAAGGTTACCATAATAACTCTTTGCACTCTATTGACTAACACGGAAGGGAAGCAGTGAAACACAATTCTTACACATAGAAGGCAATGAGAAAATAAATCAGTCAGTCAGTCATCCCATGCACATTATGAAAGTTGTAATGAAATACCCCCCAATCAGAGAGCTTCACCGGCCACAGAAAAAATTACTTTGGATTAAAAAGATGAATACAGGCCGTGGGAAATTTGGTGCAAAACAATTTCATCTGAAAAACCCTTTCCTTGAGCTGTTTTAGGGAATCTACTGAATGAGGAAAGGAAAACAATAAGTGACCAACAGAAGGTGGACACGAATGAATGTTTACATACCAAAGAAGTACAACCATTACCAATGACTGCCCAAATCAAGAATGATGTCGGTTATTGACAAAAATGACTTAAGGTTCAGGACACCTTGTTGAGGGCTTGCGAAGGCAGTAGGTCAATGCTACACTGCTGCTGGAAGGCATTACAATTTTGATTTTTCATTTGATTTTACAGGCCAAAGTAAGAGCACAATCACATTGATCAAGATTTACCCAATTTGTAGTTCCCACTAAATTCCCATGATGAGTAACTTAAACATGTTAGATTGATTTGCCATTGAAGCAGCATTGTGCACAATTTGACTAATAGAAACAGAAGCACACTTTGGCATGTCCCAAACATTATGAGTAACGCCTCCATGCACAGGAACAATACTGATGTGCGGGGATCAAGCGAGACGGTGAGTAGTGACCTGCACCCCAGGACAGCTATCAGCAAGCAGTGGGATTTGAATGACTATCTCAAACTCCTCTTAATAATGGGTGACCAATGGAATAAAAGACCACTGCCATTAAAAGAAAAATATCATCAACTCACAACTTACATAGTCAGGTTATATCAATTGATCATTGGAAATAATGGATTTGTCTCAACAGTTGATGCCAAATTAATGTCACTTTGAATACAATGAAAATTTGACTAAAAGCTTGTAGTTAGTAAGGCGTCTCTAACTGTTGGGAAGTCAGCAAAGAGGACATACATGTTAAATCAATAGTTGTGTGCACCATGTAAGAACTAAAACCGCAAACACAGGTAATGAAACATGTTATGAAACAGACCTGCATTCATGATTACAGTAATACCGCAATTCTAAATAATGAATTGGTGTCTGTGTTTGAATTTAAAATTTACCTATATAGGCTCTCTCTTGATCCCGGGTCAATCCAGGGGGAATAACAGTGGGCATGCCCGGTATGACAGTCTTCTGATCAGGCGTCTCGCTGCTCCAGCGACTCTTCTTCCTTGATTTCTTCTGACAGAAATCTACCGGGGAAAAGGGAGATATTATCCTCGTTGACTGTAGAGATAGGAGACGTTACGGGGATGTAACGTGACATAAATTCCATCGCCACTCCACTCGATATGCTTATCGATAAGTAATGTTAGCAGGTGAGGGGAAATGTGACGTTAACGCGCCACGCTGGACTGAATACAGTAAAACTATTGTTATTTAAGAAAGGCCAAATGTGCATTTTACCTATATACCCATTAAACACATGTTTTACATAACGTTAACTTTTGTTAATTTCAAGCAAAACGATTTCATTCTTCCGTTAATAACGAACTTCTGAGACGGCGGAGAAAGTTAACGTCAACATAACGTTAGCTATCGTGGCGTCCCTTTATTAGCCTAACGTTTAGGGCGCCCATGTTTGCTAACATTATGCCTGTTGTGCAAAGCGCTACACATTGAACATGCTCTATGAGTATTAAATTTAAAGTTGTGTGTTCAGTCAAACGTAACGTTAAGTGTAAAACACGAGAGCGGCGTTCTCCATTTTGAGCAAGGCCGGGGCTTTACGTGGGGGCCTTTAGCTTCGGTTACTTTGGCTAACATGGCTAACGTTAGCAGCGAGTCTGTACGTTTACCTGCTTTGGCCATTCCTCCACCCACAACTGGTTGTAGTGGAGCCTGGGTCGGAAAAGCGGCCACGGGGTTGAACTGAAGAGGTTGAGGAAATGATACCGTTGGCATCGGGGGCTGGAACGCCTGCAGAGAAGGGAACGGTGCAGGCGGCCCCGGTGCTGGCATCAACCCGTTCCCCGCACCAGGCCCGGCGTCAAATCCTCGTTTAGCGCCAATGCTGGGGTGCAACTTTCCTAAAGGTGTTGCGTTTGCGCCCGTGGCCATTTTCGGCGTACTAAAAGGGCTTAGTTACTGTTGAACGACAGTTGACTCAGGTTTAAAGATGGTTGAAAAAATATCAAACAGCGTTGACTTCCATCCACTATCACGTTACTTTAATCAAAATGGCGCCCGACGGAAAACCACAAAAGATGCACCACGGACGTTGGGGGATGATCCGCTGTAGTATGACCCATTCCTATTGGCCAGACCAAGCCCCTCCCTATAGGCCAGGTTATCTTGGGCAAAGCTTTTCTTTTTTTAAATTCCCAAATCTAATAATCTTTCTACCAACAATTTCCTTATATTTCTAAATATGGCCGAAACTTATAGTCTTATAAATTATATGGTCATTTGTTTTGAAAAACACTTTGTATCTCACCAGGGCAAAATGAAAAGAACTGAATCAACAGTGACAGAATCAAATAATTGGAATTTATCCTCCAGATGGCAGAGCATCACTAGCATATCTGGCAGGGCATTTTAGCTACTGACAGACCGCTTTTTCGTACCTTCAACAGGTTATATTGTGGAAATGAATTCAGTATTGGTCAAAGTTGCCCAATAGACATGTGCATGCTAATGTTACTGTATGTGCAAAGTCAGTATCACCCTATTAGGAATCAGGAAACGTTTATTGCTAATATGTTGGACATAGATGGAAATTACACCTCATACAATCTTTTCCTTCTTCTCACCCCCCCACCCCCCCCCCCCAGTGGTCAACCCCCAACATATGTTTTTATTGTCTGTTGCACGTTCACTGAATGTCGTTTCACAATATACCTGATGATATAGCACAATGAACACACAAGTCAGTTTTGTACTCGAGACCGGCTTTAATTATAACCTTGTCGTTCAAAATCAAGAAAAATAGCACTGTGAAACGCTGACATATGTGAAGGAAGTTTCATAAGTGATGGTTCATAATTATCACAGCAATGAAAATCTATTAAATGTAGCTATTTACAAAAAAAAAAGTTTACAATTCCATTTGATAAAAAGTACTTAATTTCACAAAAGGTTTGATGTAACTAATACTAAGGTTTCACTGTTTAACTATGAAGGTCCGTAATTAGGTACAGTTGTGACATTTAAGCCCACAGATTAAAAAAAAAATGTACGTGACGCATACAGTACTCCATCTGTCGCTGCTCCGTTACGTATGGGGTAACAATGGTAACTTACACAAAACAAACACATAGCAAAATGTTAAATGCTGCTGAAAAAAGTATTAGTTAAATCCAACTAATAATGACTATCCTATAAAACATGCAACCATGCACTATTCATTTGTTTCTATTTGAACTAAAAAGTATATAAACATTAAACTTTTTCCAGATTCCTTCTCATCAATAGATGTCAGCCAGGCTGTAGATGAACCCCAGTATTTGCAATGCAGCAATACCACAACTAGTGAATAGGATAATGACTAGTGGTCAACTTAGTATCAGTTGTGTATTTTAATGTATTAGCTCATAGCCTTTGTAACGTATTCATGAAACCTACTCATATGCCATTACGGTTGGTAAGCTGCATTGAGCCTCATTCTTAATAACTACTCCTCACATACAGAATTTTGCTTATGATTGTACCACTGAGATGTCATGTGGACGGTTTTCTTTTTCTGTGGATCCAATGGCCCTTCAGCTATCCTATCAATTAAAAGTACAGGCAGCCCCCACCTGGCATTGTGGGACAGGGATTAGTAAGTAAATCGTGTACGATCAGCAGCCGCATGGTCAAAGGTAGAGCTCCTTGGAACGGCGGGCACAGGGGAAAGGCGCGAACGGTCATATGTGAATCCATCTGCCTCGACGGGGACTCTCCGAATCGGACTTCGATCACGTGCGTAGTATGAAGAGACTGGGGCTGTTGGAGGAGGGTGGGGGGGGCACTCGTATGCATCGACGCTAGAGGGGGGCAGACGATCCCTCATTAAAGGTGTGGAGGATGATGTTGATGGAGCAGGCAAGGGGGCGGCGCGGGGTTCCTCAAAATAACTGCCTCCGAAAGCATTGGCCCTGTACTTCTCGTAGTAGTCCACGACACCGTACGGATCCCGTTCCTCGTAAGGCGACCGTCGCATCGGGTAGGCTGGTACCGCGCCATAGAGCGAGCCGTTGCCCCTGTATGCCGCCTCGCTGCCGTACATCCGAGCCATGCTATGGTCAGCAACACCGCTTAAGCCGTAACCGGGGTGCGGCCCGAATCTCATTGCATTCTCGTAGCCCGAACCCCGTCCGAACCCCGGGATGCTGCCGCCGTGACCGGCACCCCGGGAAAAACCATGTGGAGGTGCAAAGCCGGCACCATAATCTGGGTCGCCACTGAAGTCCGGTTGATAACCCCTGTTGCGAGCATGCTCGCCAAATCTCGAGTCATCGAATCCATCAGACTTTGGCTCTGAGCCATTTCTGTGGAAGCCATTTTGGTCTAGGGGACACTCTTTGGACCAGTGGCCTTCCTGCCCGCAACGATAACAACCCGATCGGTCTCCCATTCCCGGCGCAGTACGCAGGCGGCTAGTCGAAAGCTTCACGCTCATCAGTTTGCCTTAAAAAGAAAAAGACTCAATGAGGACCTTCGCCTGCATTAATTCCAAATATTTGACATTTCCTGTCTGGCATACAAAAGTCTAACCACTTGTCTAGTAAAAAGCTGCAATTTACTAAAATATATTATAATGACATGGCTTAAGATTTAAGCATTAAAAAAGGTATTAAAGCTGAAATCCGTAACTTTCCACACATTCTTACCCACTGCAGTTGCAAAAGGGAACTCAAGCAAATAATACAGAAAAGGTCTCCGAGGTGTGATTGACTGTTGCACGCAAGGGAGCTATCAGGTGATGCTAAAACATAATTTAACTCAAATTGTATTTTAAGGGTCCAAGTGATGAAGATTGTCATATTTGCCCGTGTCGCAGAAGGTTCACACATAGTGTGTGTATGTGCAGCTCAGAATCTATGATCATATCCTGCACATCTGTGTGCAAACCAAATAAAGACCAAACAGGAGTGCAAGCACATCTATTTTACACCCATAATGCAGTTTGATTTACAAACATGGCGAATCATTACTTGTAGTATTATACTGACTGTTCTTTCATTAACAAGTAGAACAGGTGTGACCTGTTAAGTCACTAAAAGGAGCCCATTTGTTAATCATTTGAATCCATACGACAAACCCAAAGACATTACGGATACCAGCTTTAAAACTACTAAGAGCTGCCTCGCTTTCCTCAGCTTGTTATCTTTGTTTTTTCTTGATACTTACCTGTATATCCATTACTTACCCATTCAAACCACAAGAACAGAATGATACATTATTGATAAGACAGAAAAAGGTTAACTCCCTATTAACCCCAACCCAAAAGTTCACCTTTAAAAGCTGTGTTGTCTAACTGATTAATGGCCTCCACGGCATCCTCCATACGATCCATGTGAACAAAAGCATAGTTTTTTACTATGTCACACTCTGCCACAGCGCCAAACTCTTCAAACTTGGCCCTCAGCTCCTGGTTGGTGCAGGCAATGTTGCCGACGTGGAGTTTGGTGGACCCTTTCGACTTGCTGCGGCTCATTTCTACATTCATTGGCATGCCATTTAGCTCATAATGGTGGAGGTTGCTGATGGCTTCCTCTGCCTCTGCTTTGTCGTCCATGTGCACAAAGCCAAAATTCTTGACAATAGTGCACTCCCCGATCTTGCCATATTGGGAGAAAAGAGAGCGAAGTTCATCTGATGTGGTGTCTGGCGACAAGTTCCCAATGAATATTTTCACCATTGTGGAGCTTCCACGTCACTAAGGGAGAAGAGAAATCAAGATTGGAATTGTAAACAATATCATTACAGCACATGTATGAAACCTGCAATTTTCCTCCTACAGATTCAGAGTCATAACTCTTGTTGACAGTCGTTTCAAGTTCATATTGTGTTTAATGCAACATAAAACACTTCTAGAACACTTGAAAAATAAAAAGCAGCAGAATATTTAATGTATCCCATTGCGGAAACATCTACTCTACGGCCTACCTTTAAAGACAAGTTAAAATCCTAAAACTAAATATGACAATAGAAAAAAAAATCGCATGTATATCTGGCAGATTTTGACATTATTTAATTAGATGACTGATTGGTTGTACACTAAAACGTTTAAGGACCGTTATTATATACATAGTGAATAGTACATTAGGCTATTACTAAAGCGTTTAGTAAGCTGAGAGACCGTGCACCATGTGTAGGCCTTACAACAAACCAGTGGCTCATTGAACCATCAAACACTTATTGAAACAACGGGTCGTGTTGATTAAGCAGTCACACTCATACACGAGAAAAATATGTTTTTCCTTAACAGTCACAGGGCCGTTGTTTAGCTAAAAACGATTTTGTGCAAATCCCAGTATCGATCGAGAATCGACATGTACGCCAAATTGTCTGCGGAACACGAAGAACGGGTTCGTAAATAAACGTTATATTTTTGTCTAGTAACGCTAGAAAACGTCATACGTTACCAACTCGTGTGAACTTGATAAGACTGTTTTGGACCGTCGTTTTTAATGAAGACCATAAGCTCCGCTTATATCAACGTTATTTAAATTAGCATTAGCAGCTAACAAACGTAGCGCTCGTCACGTTAGCGGATTTACCAAAATGGTGGCGTACCAGTTCACTCTAACGTTGGACCACGATGTTGTATTTTAGTCGATTGAAAAAAATACGATATTTCACATCTCAACCCACGCGTGTCGTCCTTCGCGGCACACGCAGACAGCATTCGGGTTTACAACCGTTTAAGTTACAACTTTAACTTAGTCCGTACAACAGCACTGCGAATCCGTAAAAAAAAAACATGTCCGTTTTAGGCCTAGCAAGCATTTGTCGGTAGCGGAACAACGTTGGCTAATTTTTAGAACAACGATGCTTTTAATAAGTTCATTGCGTTGCGTTGGATCATTTGATACCTTTTAAAAGCTGCGATGTTCGCCTTGTCCCTCGTTGAATGAAATGCCAACCACTGCTTTACCGACTGACATTGACGAAGAAAGCCCGTGACCATGAAAACACTATGCCAAAGACACACAGCTAGCTCGGTTAGCACTTTGGGAGGGACCGCGGGGCGTCTGTGGGCGGGACCATAAGCGAGATAGAAGAGGGAGAGGCGGACGGTCCGGGGCCTGCACGCATGGGCGAAGATGAGACGGAAACGGTGGGACCAACCGGAAGTAAGCACATCCCATGTCCCGTCGCTTTGGGACACACCTATTGGCGACCCTTATTTTACAGTGGAACAAAAATAAAGAGGTAGTTACGTGCTAGTTACCCAGTTATCTATTTTGCACTCGACAGTGACTCTTTAACTGTTGAAGCATATCTAATCCAACATCTGGCAAAGTAATCCAGTTTATTGGTGTATTTTGAAACACCTTTTTATGTAGATATGCAATTTATTTACATGTCGCCAGCTTATATTTAGAAAAATGAATACAGTAACTAAGATTAGGCTCTATTTTCTACCTAACATAAAATAATAGACTTGAAGACACTAGAAGATAATTATGGCTGTCATAAGTGTTATAGATGGTTTTGTATTCTCTGCCATCTGATAGATAAAAGAACAAGATACAAAATAAAAATGTTCTTTCCTGTACCAATACGTGTCTTAAGACCCCTTGAATACTGGTAATCACTGATCTGTGCAAATGTTGCATAGAAAATGTAGATTTTTATTTGATTATTCAAAAATGTTCTTGTCTAAATACTATTTAGTCATTAAAAACCAAGCCACTGCAACATTAAATGTTATCCATACTATAATACACCCTGTTTCAATAATAACAATACTTTCATTCAATAACTACTCAAAGTTATGAACCTTGACCAGACACAATTAGATCAGGTTTCTTTCTTGTTCTCCAAAAAAATAATGTTATTTAAAATGTGATTAACTTGTTTATTCATGCCGGTAGTTTTACAGCTAGTATGAATATCCACCTATTTACCAAACCAAAGCAAAGCACCTACTACAGTAGCCCTGTGCCACTGGACTTCCACTCCCTCAGCCCAGAGTGCTGCCTCATATTCCTGGATTTGCTCGAGCATATGAACGTCCATCCCAAACACATCTCCAGATGTAGGCTTATTTTCTATTCATGTTACAGGCAAGGACCAAAACAGTCATGTCACTTTACACATCACATGCATGTTATCCCTCATTCTTATATGCAAAATCTTTAAATCAGGAGTTGATTTCTGATCTGCACACTTGTTATAAAAAGTATATTTTTGTGTTAATTTGAAAAGAAAATGATGGAATGTTTGTTTCAACTTAAAATACGTAATAACTGTCCTAAAAAGTGTCCCAAGTGAACACTTAGCCACGTCAGTTTTATGGATTTGGTTCTTTATTATCTTTTGCAGTGTGGACCGCTGAGTCTATTTATGCACATCCTTGGATTCTCTCACCCACTTGACCGCTTATTTAGTACAACACCCTTCCAACCAAAACGGTTTACGCCGAGACGACATACGCCGGACACGTCCTCACTGTCACAGCACATCGATAAGACACCAATGAAGATCATTTTTGAAAAAACATTTATACAATTTCATATAACTGATAAGTCCTGTATGTGTCTAAGAGCACAGTAAGCTTATTTTGCACTATAAGCAACTAATGCAGTACAGGGTTAAACCCCATCCCATTTAAAAAAGGAAAGTACATATTTTGAAACAGAAGCCGAACAATTTTTCTTCATCTGAGAAAAAAGACAACCACACACACAAAAAAGAACATGGCCAAAAACTGAAGTGGAAACCTGCAGAGTGAGTGAACATATTATGGTTTTATACATAATACATTGAAAACAGTGCCATTCATTCTTAGTGAACAGGTTAAGTAAATTTCGAATGAAAGAGCAATTCATCGGCAGGACACAGACATCTCTCCTGCCCCAAAGATGGCGGGGAATTTCCCATCTTAGTTTTCCGCACCTTGCTCAGACCGATGGATTCACGTAGCTTGATATTGACTGCAAAGGTGAAAGTCCTGTGCTTCACAAACAGACCTAGAAAGAGAGCAAATTCCCTTTTCAGAACCCTGACTTAAACCCCCACTATCTTCACAGGAGTAAACACCTTAACAAATCCGAGCTACAATGGATTTCAGAGATCCCAGTGCCCGGTACTGTCTTACAGTTAAAGGACCCACCCTTGGGAGAACTAACTAACCATCACAGATTGCTCACTATGTTGCTCACCTTGGCACCGAGGATTTAATAAGGCGCATAACGTGGCTCGAAATGATCCTTGGGTCGCGGAGCAGCGTAGGCGCCCCGGGGGCCCGACGCCGGGGACTGCGTTTGCTCGTAGCCCGCTGAGGACACCGGCACTCGTCGGATCGGGCTGCGGTCCCGTGCAAAGTACGCGGCGGCCGGTGAGGATGGAGGCAGTGACCGAGGGTCGTATGGATCTATACTGGAGGAGAGCTTTGAGAGGGAGGAGGGAGGAGGTGGGGGAGGGGGGAGAAAGGACATCCGACGATCCTCAAAATAGCTGGAGCCGTACGGGCGAGCTCTGTACTTCTCATAATAGTCAACACTGCTGTAGAGGCGGTCGCGGTCGTAAGCTGGTGACCTGCCGCCGTACCGATCCCCCAGCTCAGCCCCGTAGCCACCGAGCCTGCGAGGGGGGGGCGGCATCCCGCCCACGTAATTCGCCCTACTAAACGCAGCGCCGGCCATGTAATCGGCTGCTGAAGAGGCCATCTCGTAGCCGCCCCTGCCATAACCATGGACGTGCGGGGGACCTCGACCGCCGTGACCCCTTGTGTCATCGCCGTGGCTACTGTTCCCACCGATTGGACAATCTTTCGACCAGTGACCATGTTTCCCGCAGACATAGCAGCCAGTGTGCTCTCCCATTCCTGGGGCGGTGCGAAGCCGACTGGTGGACAGCTGTACGCTCATCAGCTTGCCTTGTAGGGAGAGAGAAGACACGCATGAGACCGCGGGGTTCTGACACGGTAACGCTTTTACCGACTACAAAAACAACGATAAATGCATTTTGCCGACAATCACTGAGCAAAGGCATGAGCTGTGCCAGGTTCAGGAGATTTCTGCCCTGTTCACCACTGCCAGAGGTTCTACAAGAGACATTGGCAAAGTTTAACGTCGTCGCTCTCCGTCCACCTGGTCATTTAAGTTCAAAGAAGCCGGTGGATTATACTTGACGAGAGTTCTACAGCGACAGAACTTCGTATTTATTGACAGCAAAGACAACTAGCTCCCCCTCGCCAAAAAGTTCACCTTTGTAGGCGGTGTTGTCCAGCTTACTGATGGCGTCCATGGCATCCTCCATTCGCTCCATGTGAATGAAGGCGTAATCCTTTACTATGTCACACTCCACCACTGTGCCAAACTCCTGGAACTTGGCCCGCAAGACGTCAGTGGTGACCCCTTCGCCGAGGTTGCTGACGTGCAGCTTGGTGGTGGATTTGGGCCTCCCTTTGCTCATCTCCACATTAATGCGCCAGCCATTTAGCTCGTGCTGGTGGAGATTACGGATGGCCTCCTCCGCCTCCGACACATTGTTCATGTGTACGAAACCATAGTTTTTGACAATGTCACATTCAGAGACCTTTCCGTACTTCTCAAAAAGCTCGCGCAGCTCCTCGGGTGCGGTATTGCAGGCGAGGTTGCCAATAAAAATCTTCACCATGATGAAGTTCTGTGTATCCTAGGATAATAAAAAGGCTGATTACTTATGTAAAACCACAACAAATATTTATTGACAGAAGGTAATTGAGACGTCAGCAGTGCAATTATTAAATATCTAGCTAAAACTATAGAGGTCTAGTGTCATCACTGTATCAGATTTTCACATCATAATTATCTTAGTGTTTTCACACGTTGGAGACTAATCATAACTTCACAAGAGCATGGTTTACATTATAAATGCCTGACAACATTATTCAAAATATATATATATATTTTTTAACATCACAGTTGTCATTAGCTCTGCTTATTTTATTTAAACTGTTAGAGCGGTAAAGATTCAACTTTATTAGCCATTTTGGAGGAAGAAAGTAGAAAATGGGTGGTGTCTTTGACAGCACCAGGGGACATTGCAAAATGTAGGTGGTGTGGCTCCTTTATCCTTAGAAACCAACACATTGGATCCAACTGTCCAAAGTTGAAATAATTAGTGTATTACAAAAAATTGGGCTTGAGTTTAGTACAAACCGATGTCCCATCTGATTCTGAAGAGGGTTGGTTAAAATATTAGAATAATAACATATTGCATATTATCATTTATTTTGAGTAATGTCCCTGGACAATATGAAATCAGGCCAATTCAGTTAAATATCAATGTATCAGCACGCTGCTCTCTTGTTATTGCCATACTCGCTCAGAATACATCAAAAAGTAGATCACGGGTTACAGTAAAAAAAACGTGTTTCCAAACATCTTAACTTTAAATATGAAATTATGTCAAAACCATATCGACAATCATCATCTATCTTGCTTTAATTGCTTAACATTACGTTACATTCAAATGTGCTTGACCCTTTTATAATTAAGTTTCCTTTGGTTTTGTTGGTCTTTATCACTTCTTTTTTTTAAACTTAAGAACATTCTCTGTGCCCTCGCGTGTCATATTAACCAGTGCTAAGTTAAACCCCTTTTCCCGTTTTCTCAACATATGTTCTAAGATCTCAAAATGTATTTGGTAGTGCTGGAAGTCGACTGCTCTGACACCTGTATCGGTAAAACTTTATGGATATACTCTGACGGTAACCATCACTAGTTAGCGAGTAACGCTCACTGTCTTTCACGAGACATCTTCCACACCGCTTATCCTTGGAGGGTCCGGACATAGATACAGACCTGAGACAGATACACACAACCATTCATTCGACCTGCGGGCAATTTAGAGTCACCAATGAACCTGACCCCCAGCCTGTCTTTGGACTGTGTGGGGGCAGAACCTGCAGACACGGGGTTGGAGACATGGGGAGAACATGCAAACTCCATACAGAAAGGCAGCGACAGTGCTAACCACCACACCACCCCACTAGAAGATTTAGCCTTGGATATTCGTTGTATTCTCCCATTTGTATATACACACTAAATAAAGTGTTTTTGGAAAGGTTTCGAAATGGGTGATTCAGCATTTAAATAATTATGACGTTAGCGATGGGCCACTTGTAGATGGGGAAATCAGTTTTTTCTACGTACATTTTTAAAATCAACATTTAGGTAAATCTATAAAAGACACCGAATCATATTTAATATCGGCAGGTATACCCAATATAAATAGAAAAGGACTGGGGTATCAGAAAAAATAAATGACTAAACTGTGACACCGACGTCAGTGGTGAGGGATGACGCAGTCATATGGAGCATGTACATAGAGCTTGATTAACGTTACATAAGTTACATCGAATTAACATAACGTATGTTTTTTGGACGCGTAATCATTGAGGGTGGGAAACCCGCTTCGTAAAACGTTCCTAAAAGAACTTTTCAGGGGTAAACGGGTTTTAAAACGGGGGTAAATTTTCGAAAACTAACGGTATTGCTATTTGACGTGTCAGGTAACGTAATATGCTTTGTTGGACCGGTTTGCTATATTAGGTTACCCAATCTAAACTTAGCATAGGTTAATATGACACGTGTTGACACAGACAGAATTGTCAAAAGCCTAAAATGTTTTGAAGACCATCCAAACCAAAAGTAACTGAAATGAGACGGTCCAGCGCGTTTGAGTAACAGCACGTAACGTGAAGCAACTGAAGCGAGAAACTCATCAAAACGTTTACAACGTTGGCCTCTATTGTTGATTAGCTGAGCAAAGTTCGCACAATTACTAATGATACGACTCTGCAACCATTTCTATCCATACTGGGGTAGTTTCGAAACACCAAGGGTCGATGAATTCCACGTCATCTACTGTGTACGTTTGCTAACAAACCGGTAAACATAGCACCGATGAGCCTGACAGCAAGCTAACGCAGCTCACTAGCTAACGTTAGCTCTTAGCTGCTCTCTCGGTGTATCTTGCCTTACGCACAGAACAGCCCGAGCAGTCCAAACGTCCCATTCGTTTATTTGTATACTATGTGTTCAGTGCGCAACGCTCCCATGTTCACCCTTATTTCAGTGTAATGGTGTTTTAAACGTCAGGTGATTGAAGGCGTATGAATTCAGTAAGCTAACACTAACCAGCTAACGTTAGCTAATAACTTACTAGCTAACGTATGGTTGAAAATGTAGCCGATGTCCATTCATAGAAGATACAAAAGGACTCTAGGGTGACAGTTGTGCGTCAGCGACGTCCTAAAGGGCATTTCACCTCTTACTCTAACCTCACAGTCTCTAACTCACCGATTAGACGACGTAGGCCTCAAAACCAATGAATGAAAAGTGAAATGGCTGCGGCACAGCACCAGTGACGCTGCCACGTTTCCTTCTACATCCGCAACCACTTCCTGTCGCGTTACCGCACTCCTACGGTGCAAGTATCCTCCTGGCAAAGGTCCGGGGGAAGAATAAGTATTTTCATCTTACGTAACCAGGTTGTAAGAAACAGGGTCAAGAGACAGAACAATATTAGGCCATTTTTTAAAGACTGCAGTGCAGTAACATTGGAATCTATCAGGCCCATCCAGGTTAGGTTTTTTCTCCTCAGAGAGTAGAAGTGCCTTCCACCTGTTAGGCGAGTCAGGATGCTCACACTAATGCTTTAAGGGAGAGGTCTTGATCACTCTAAGACCTCTCTCAACATGGGTTCCATGTTGCAAGAGAGGGTGTTGAGAGAAAAGTAATGTGTTGGACCTATGTTCAGCCATGACTCTGAATTAGTGGGGAATAACAGCTGACTGTATTTACAACAGGACATTGGAGGCTGGCGAATGGCCGCACACTGATAACACACACACCCCAGCACACAAACACTCACATACATGACACCTGCACATACATCTTTGCACTACACGTGAGCCACTGACTAAAGATAAAAATTGACCACACCGGAGCTATGACAGTTGGCGAAAAACTGATTGGTTGTGACACAACTCACACCTACGTGGTTACCGGTAATGATGTTGACCTGTGACACGGGACTGACCTTTGTCCCACACAAACATGTTAAAAATGGAAAGTGATAACAAGGCGCGAAGAACAACCTGTCGGGGTGCTTTCCCTTTTGAACCTCTTTGTTTTCTTAAACTACAAAGTAGTGTGATATATTGTGTTAGAATTAATATAATTGGATTTTTGAGGTTTGAAACCACCTTTTCTTCAATGTGACCGAGTACACCACCCCCCATGGTGCAGAGCAGGGGCATGGAGGCAATTGGAAACTAGCGTGGAAAATCCAGCTGCACGGCTTGCTAGCCTTGGTATCTTAGTACTGTACCGGTACCGGGTTGTTGGGTCATTTGCAAAATAAATAACTTTTTTTAAATTTTACTATTTTTCTAAAAAAAAAAATATTTTGAAAAACGAGCGCATTGTCTACAAGCGTAAAAAATCTCAACAGTAAAAATAGGAAATAATATTATCCTTGAACTGAAGCTTGAAATAGCAACAACATCTAATTCTAAATAATGCAATACTTACAAATCTAAGCAAAGAACACAAGTATTTCCTAAAAGTAGATTGAAAGTATTTGTTGGCCTCCTTTGAGGTTTCTGGCGTTCTTGACAACAAAATGGAAATGGAGTAAATATTACATTTACAAAAGCTTCTAAAGATAATCTTATATGTAATTAAAACCCCTTAGGGCTTACAATTCTCAAAGTACGCATAAAGATCACAACTTTTTCTGTTTGGAAATGGTAAATAAAGATTTGAGCATGACTGTGTTCTGAAAACTGACCAAACCTCTTTTTTTTGGCTGCAAGTGAATATTTATAAAGACAATGAAACATGTTTAAGCTTGAAGGGATATTAAAATCTTTATTGTGCATATCACAACTCTTCCATACTGTAAAGGCACACAGTATTGCGATATCCTTGAAGTATATAGACAATAACAATATCTTTAAAAAAAAAAAAAAAAAAAGCCAGAGGCGTATTATGTCTTTCAAGTATCTCTCTGTGAAAGGTGAGTGTTACTTGTACAGCTCCCTTTTCATAAATAACAAGATCATTAAACACAAAACTCTAATGTAGTGAAATTTACATTTTAGTCACACTAGTAGAACACTTGAATTTCTCTGGCGTCTCATGTAATCGACGGTACATTCAGCCGATGTTTAAGTTTAATTAATAATAAAGGGAGGAGGGACACAGTTGTTTGGCCCTAATGGGTAACTGAAGGCAAAAAAAGGACCCTTCATGTTCAAAAATAAAGCAGGACTTCTCAGCACTGAGGCCGTCTCAACATGCCACTCATTAAAATACATTTAAATGTGATTTTCAGTATAACGTGGTCCCGGCTAAGTAGACGTTTGAGAGGTGGCAGACAGTCTTTGTAATATTCAAACTGAGAATCAAAATATGTTTCATGGTGAGCAGAATGAAATCCTCTTTTATACTCGCTTCAACCGGATTGTGTGTTTTCTCTTTACTCACTTTAAGACAAATGTGTTTCCGCTACTTCTGTACAGGCTACTCCTAAAGAACCTGAATACCACACGTGTTCTTTTTAAAAGTAAAATGATGCAGGTGAAAACATCTCACATCTTCTGTTCCCTTAGTGCTACTTCGGCTTGCTACAGAGACGGATTAGGGCCACATTTAAAAAATACATATTTGAGTTCTGAGTTCAAAGACTTTAATGATAGATTTATTTAGGGAGACTGTGGCTCAGTGGCAAAGCAGGGTAAAATACGAGGGCAATATGCTTATTTAATAAATACAAACTACTTTGTGTATGTTGTGAAGCGTCACAACTCAAGGATTTGTCTCAGATGTGATGTTAATCTCCCTTCATCACAGACAATGCGTAATGGCACAGTATACACTGTTTAGTGACAACTACTTTTTATGATCATTGTGGGATATATTTAATCCACTAAATGGGGTATTATACTTCTCACTATACACTGGGACCGCAGACCAAAAAAAGCAACCTCTCTCTCTATAGTCCATTATATAGAAGGTAACAGCACCAGGATCCCCACCTTCAACTCCAGTTAACTTTTCACTTGTGGCTCAGCACATCTTCTGTAGCTCCTGCTGCATTGCGATCATATCAGATGGGATGAAGAATAGAAGAGAAGTGTGAACGATTTCTATGTTTAAAACTTTGGAGCATTTACGTCATTTGACAACTTTCGAACTTTGTCCCAAACATGGCTTCTATTTTACTTTCTTCACAGGGCATCTTTGCGGCTTTCGTGAGAAACGTTATCACTTTAATGAGATTTTAAGGTAGATGTATGTCATTGCTTGACGGTCCCGGGTCCAGTGACTGAGAAAGAGACAGTAAACAAAGGAAGGCTTCGAAACAACGGTTCACAAATGTTTGGGTTCTGTTACAGATATTATTTCCAGTTGTTCTACAGTCTGACCGCAGTCGATTTCCACACCAGGAATGGAAATGTGCTCCAGGAGCAGTCTCACTTGGATTATAGCTGGCAAGAGAAAAGTTGTTTTAACATGAAAACCATGGCTTCTGCAGTTTTAATATGTCAACGTTAGAAACGCGCCCCTCTTGTCCTGGACCACTGACATTTTGAGGTCACTGAATTCCTAATGTGAGAGTCGGGGGTTGGTTTCTGCTGCAGCTTGGTTTCTCCACCACACAGAAATACAGTAGATCCGCATTAGTCTTCAGTGGGACTTCAGTGGGAAGAAGGTTGAGCCGTTGTGCTCCATCAGTAGCTGCTTTCATGTCCAGTCAGGATGTACAGGTTGCTGAGTGCCGAGGGGTCATCTGTGGGTGTGCTCTGAAGGATGATGTCCCTGTACAAAGTCAAGAATGAACCAACTTTATTTTATGCTAGCATACGGTATCTAAATCTGTGATTTGAGGGCATAAAAAAATGATACATCTCACAATTACTTTTAAAAGAGAAGAGAACACATTCTTCCTTGAATTACTATCAAGAAGTCTTAATAACAGTTAGGATAAGGTCATGGACACACAACTTATCAGATATTTGTATTTGGAGACTTTGCTTTATGAAGAACCCCCACTACTATTAATAATATGAATACTGAAAATACTGTGATCACTTTTAATACAACTATCAGCAGTACTACGGTTATCAAGACTACTAACAGTACAAATACAACTATTATCACCAGGTTGCCCAGGGCACGTGGAAACCTATTACTGATGGCCCTGTGCGTTTATAGGTTATAGAGAAGACCAACAGTGATTGGATGCACCAAAATATTCTCCAGCCAGGAAAATTTAAAACTGAAATGCCTGTTTTTTTTTAAGCCTGAGAGTTTATTTATATTAATTACTACAACTTTAATTCTCCCATAGAATCTACTTCACTAAAGCTGGCTTAGGCCGTTTTTCATTTTTGGCTTCATGGGGCAAAAAACTCTATGAGCTTTCAGCATATTAATTAAAGTGGAGCCCCAGAGGAGTTTTCTGGAAAAGGCGATGTATATATACATGGATTTTGAATTTGTCTGTATTTGTAGCAGCCAATCAGAACACTATCTCTAAGGTGACCTGGGATTGGGCAACAAGCTCAATTTTCTAACATCCTATTAACCGAACCAACAGGAAGTAAAGAAGTTATCTTTCAGATCTCTCGAATAACTAGACATTGTTATGGATTTGTTAACACCAAAATGAACATGCCCTTCCCCAGCTTTATATTTGAGCATATTTTGATATTCAACTAATATTACTGGTATTGTTTCATTAGTGAAGAAGTGTATAGTCAGAAAAATAACCTGCTTGTCCCCAAGACTTGGAATGCTCGACTCTGATCTGTAATTTCCTGTGTCACCTGCAGATAAAAATTACGTTAATGTAGGAATGTTTCACGCATGCCAAACACAGGACATTCGCTCGACACAATGCAAATCTTGAAGCTAATCACCTCATTTGAATGAAAATTCATCCCTTTGAGGCCATGCTTCCAGAAAGCCAGCACACTATCCTGCAAGCAGACTGATAGAACACTTCACATTACCAAGCTGTCAGCAGCACACAACACTCACTGTGTTCATCACATGATTGTTTCTACCTAGAGTTTCGATGGGGAAGTCGAAGACCATTTCGGCGGCCAGCTCTTTGGTTGGAAGCCCTCGCAGGTTTACTATCTTCACGGTTTCTGTTCATTGAGATGCGCTACATTAGACCTAGGCATGGAAGATGGCAGGTGGATTTGGAACATGTGGTGAGGTCACTTACGTTCTAATGCGATGAGAACAGTGTCTCTGTCCATCTGGGTAACCTGCACTGCCCCGAGGGCTCCGCTGTCTGCAGACCAAACCAGAGAGTTGAGTGGAAGCTTAAAGCTGGGCCCCACAGAAGAAGGAGGAGGAAACAGTCCACCCTACCTGGTGCTGAAATGGTTGCGCTGTTCAGCTCTATAATATCAAACTTGAGCTGCTCTCCGATTGGACGCTTCCCGTTGCTGACGTATCTCACCCCAACGCACAGCTGAGGGAACTCGTCCGACACCAAAACCAGCAGCTCAAAGATGGGCAGAGAGTCCGGCAGCCTCATCGCAATGTGCTGCAGGGCGAACGATGGCGACACAAAGAGGAGGAGGCAGTTGTAGGAGGCATTGTACTAAGATTTAGGGATTTGATTTAAAAAAAAAAGGGAGAATGGTGACACAACAGCTCACGCAGTCAATGTGTGACCAGGATTCTTTTCTGAAACAATTCAGACAAACTGTGCCAGTAAATGTATTGGAACAGGAGGGAGAAAGGAGTTCCCATTGTAATATGGTCAGACCATAGAGTATTTGAGAAGTGGATGTAGTCATGGTGATATGAGACGCATTGGTTTTTGAACTGATGTTATGAAGCCTTTACCCAGCAAAACCTGAGGTTGCCGCCTAGACAAGACAGACTGAGGCAAGCAGATACCTCTGCACCACAATACATGTGTTCGACATAACGTCAACACTGTGAACTCTTCACATCCTGTTGATCATGTTCTTTTCTTGAATATTTTAAAGAAAATTCTGGTCATAATAAACACATGGCCCTTTTAAAAACACAAATATTGCAAGAGTTGATATTTACTCTAAAACCCTTGCAACGGGTTTAAGCCCTGTATCAAAAACACATAAAGCACGATTTAAGATGCCAAACCTTTAGTTGCATGAACTTCTGCAGGGGCTCATACCACAGAAGAAGAACTAGGCCGGATGGAACAGCCCCACATAGAAATGTGCTGTCTGTGTACGGGTTTCGTGCTGAAAGAGATACAGGAGAAGGAGGTTGGGAGTGTGTTGTTGTAATTGCTGGATAAACGGAGCATGCAGAGGGAAGTGGGCTTCACCTACCCACACTACATCTCCTGCAGCCTTTAGTGTCGGGGATCTTCACAGAAGTGGCAAACTTTCTGTGGCTTCAGAGAGAATATGGAGTTTGGTAAGAGCATATTACTATAAAGCCACAGAATTGTGTCAAGAGTAACCACAGCTGGATGCCACGTCCCACCTGGAGCTGATTCTCTCGGTGAAGCGGCTGGTGCTGAGCGACAGACTGCCGTGTTTCTTCTGCAGGTGTCCTCTCTGTTCGAACAGAGCGGTCAGATTGTGGGAGTAAAGCTGGGAGGACTTCCCTATGGGACAGACTCTGTAAGCAAGTGAATCCTTGACAAATACATGTTTCATCTGACGAGATTTGCTACCTGATACGGACATCAGCACGTTGTTCATGACGTACAGCCATGTGCATCGCTGAGGGAGCAGCTACGGGAAAAAAGACAATATTATGATATGTGGATTTCAGATTTGATCATGATATCGTTTATCGAACGATGAGTTATCGGTCGGCCGTACTTGAAGCATCAGCTGGCTCCCACACAATCATTTTCATGATTGAATTGACATTAAATATCATTTAATTAAATTAAATTAACTAAATTTACTGATGTGGGCCTGTTTTTTTATATTTTACATGGTATGGCCCCGCCTACACTTCTATTGTATTAAACAAAGCAGTCAAAGCAGCAGAAATACTAGATCTCCTTCAATATGTGATTGTGTCATTTCACATAGGTCAAGCTAGTTTAGCCAATCTACATTCTCTCGTAAGGCAGCTCACTTGTGGAATGCTCTGCCACCACATACGCGCACAAAACACGTACAAAACAGTCAAAGAAACTTAAGGATTGGCTGGTTTCCAATCAGGTGTGCAAGCATTGATGTGCTGTCTTTCCTGCCTGTTTGATTCATCTACATATGCATTTTTCTTGCTCAGTGTTCTTATTTCTGTAGATGTGCTTGTACTGTAGTTTTGTAGGAACGTTGTTTTTGCCTCACGCAGGCTGCAGCCTGTTATGGTGGCGCTGGTCTATCGTCGTACACCTTTCTTTTGCTGTGTATTGGTTTTGTCTATAGGTTATTGACCGTTGTCTATGACTTTTAATACTATTTCCTTTTGAGATTTTTTTTATTTTAGACTGCCTTAAAAACATCTGGATAGGGACAGCAGATGGAAATTAGCCTCTCAGGCTAACTCTGGCTTACTGTAAGTGAGCCAGTAGAAAAAAAAACACTTTTCTTACCTTCTCTAGTGTGTCTTCATGAAGTTCATTAAGGTTCAGTGTGTAGATGCCCTCCTCTGCCCCAAGAATAAGGTACTGATCTAAGAAGGTAAAGCGGAAAATATTATTACCTTCATCACGACACAAATACCAAAATATAAATTTGGAGAATTGATATTGACTTGAGAGACATTATTATCCTACCTCTTGTTTTGGGTAAAACCCATGTGACGGCACAGTGGATTCTAAGAGGACAACCGTTGAAGACCTTGGAGAAACAAGCTCCCATCTACAGAACCGGCACAATAACCATTGGTCGGACATCGTGACCCCACCGTTTTAAAATGACATCCATTGGCACGTATTATTGTTACATTATCGCGTTACACAGCAAGACACCAAATAGCCCTTGAGATGCGTATAAACGGAAACAAAAGACACTCAGATATTTTATGCAGCGATCGGAATTTTACATAAAAATCCAGTTTGAATCATGCCATGCAAAGGATCTTGTTAGTCATCAGGAAGTTGCCGTAGGTCAGCTTTTATCTTTATCGTTAAATGCTGTTAAATTTCACACTTACATGGACATGAGGGGTAGGAGGAAGTCCATGACAATCAGCCCTCTAAAATGTCAAAGGTTACACATAACAAAACACAATGGATGATAAAACCTGTACATCAAACAAACAATCCATGTCGTGTGGTTGCATGATTGGTCACGATTAGACAGACTTTAGGAAGTTATTATGTTAGCAAATCACACAAGCTCAGTGATGTTACGACTACTATGAGTGGCAGATGTTTGGCTTTAACTCACAGCGTCCTCTGTGTTTTTCCTCAGTGTGCTCCATTCGGGTGAGAGCGCCGTCTCTCTTTTCATGGAGCAAACGCTGGCAACCTTCTTCTTCTCTGCCGCTGCAGCGCCCCCCTCAGGGGGGCACGGGCCGCTGCCGCGCTCACTGATGTCGTGTGTTGCCGAGCACCTGGCTAACACTTGTCAAACATAGGAGAGAGCAAGGGGAAGGTGTTATATTTTAGAGCTAGGTATCTGTAAACTATACTTCTGTAACAATACTAAACAATTGCTCCTAAATCAGGAGCCAGCTATCAGCTGGTAACGCTACATGCAAACAATGCTACCAGCTTAGGACGATTCCTCTAAATCAGGGGTGTCAAACTCATTTCAGGTTCGGGCCAGATACTGCCCACTTCGACCGAACACGGGCTAGACCATTAAAACCATAGGGAGGGTTGGCGCTGATGATCACGGCCGACTGAACACCGGGGTGGGCCGCACCGGACCCCCCCCCCATCGGGCCAGTTGTGGCCCGCGGGCCGTGAGTTAGACATATGTGCTCTAAATAGTGCTACCAGCAAACTGGGCCAGCAGCAAACAGTGGGAGGAGTTACGTTGCTAACAGGGTGAACAGCGCAAAAATACGGCAACAGAGCAAATACACCCAGTGTTTAACTCAGGGGTGAACAAGAGGGGGGCACTAAACTCCTGTAGCATCGTGCCCTCTAACCGTTGGTCGGGACAGCATTATCAACGCTGCGCTGTTGTGTGAGCGCAGTGCACAGTGGCGGCAATAAGCTCGCCAGTGTGATCCCCAAAGAGCTGAAGTAGAAAGAAAGTAGAAAATTAAGTACTTAAGTACTAGTTATTGAACTTTAAAAAGTTGTGATATCGTTAGTGGCAACGTCAATTTTTAGCCCGAATAAGTTTTGACTTCGTCCTCGCTTTAGTTTGCCTCAATTTGCTGATATTGCGTTATCAGACATCAACGTAACCATCGCTCTTGACGACATCACACTTGCCTGTGGTCTTGGGTCACCTCGAATAAAGTCAAACTAACAGCTAGCGACCAGATAACCACAAAGCAGTTTTTTTTTTAGAAACTGAAAAGCCAACAGTTAGGAAATCTATTACGAGCTTTGATGGCGTCTAGTGGCGTGTTTTACCTGTTGTGGAGGTGGGGTCAGCAGTGACGGCAGCGTCAGGGCCCAGGGTGCAGCTGGGTCTCGTTGTCAGGTCACTGTCCTCTGTGTTGGGCGTTAAAGACCTAAAGGCTGGCAGAGATGCTGTGGACGGACTGAATAAACCGCTCTTTCTACCTCCCTGAAGAAAAAAAAATAGCAAAGACGTGAATTATTTTGAAGAGAAAATGGGGTCAAAATGTTGTCTAGCCATATAAGTCAATTGCATACTGCACACTAGTCCCAAGAAGTGTATAACACGTTGTAATGTTGATAGGTGTAGCAAATCCACCTTAAACTTTGCATTGATCCTATCTAACTTTCAGGAAAACTTTCTTAATGGAACAGTGATGGAGTCGGCAATCTATCAGTTAGTCTATCCCCCCGAAGCACCAGAAAACAGTCACATATGTTCAAATAAGTTTAGCTGACCCCATGTCATCTGAGGGACACGATGCACAGCTGAACTGACCATCAGGGTGGGGGGTTTACAAGTGTGTCGTGAGTGTAGTGGGTTTATTCGGTCTGTGTCCGTATTTTAAGACACAAAAATCCACACTGAAATCTCTCTTCTTGGCCGACAATAGCCCTTGTAAAGCCCAGGGACGGATATGCCTCCTTATATTACCCTACTTTACAGTTGTTTGTGCCATTGTTGTGGTGGTTGCGTTGCCTGTTGCAGCTGGAACAGACTGATTTACCCTTTACACCAGCCGCACATCTGTCCATCTTGGTGTGTCGTGACATCATTTATCTCTTTTCTTTTTCTCTCTCTGTGTTGCGGTGTGTCTTTGGCTTTGAGTATTTTAACCTTCAGCACTCTAGTTAGTCAGTCACGATTATTACACATTAAAATAATTGAGTGAAGCATTACATGAAGTAATAGCCAGAGTTTTTGTTTTAGTAGAAGTGGGAAATATACACAAATATTTAATACTCTGTCCTCAGCAAACTCCACTGTCAGTCAATACTAGCTGCCAGTGTAGCTTGTGGCAATGAGTCGCGGTACTAGACCTCTCCAAAATGTGAAGAAACAGGGACAGAATGTGGACTCAGTGGTTGTCCAGAACTGGTTTCCACAGTCTGCTCACGTGACCCAAATGTGAGGAATGAACAGAACCTCGGAACCCAGTCACTTAGAAGTGCCTTAAAGGGCTCCAATAAAGTGGTTTTGTATTGAGTCTGTGACTAAAATGTTAAACGTTGACATTAGAATTCATTGAACGTTTTCTATGCCTTTACTGGTAGCATTTTGTTGTCAAATTTATGTATAAAATAATGTATTTTATCTGAGATTTCTGTTGTGTAAACATACACAAACCTATGGAAAAGCAGTATGCAGTGTGCAATTGGACCACAGCTTCAGCGTATAGTTGTGTAGTTAACACTTACATCAGTAGATGGCGCTCTCTTAATGGTTAAACTTCTGAAATACAAAAGCAAGATCAATGTCACGATCGGGCTCCACAAAAACGATCAAATCAAGCGCCATGGAGAACAAATGCAGATGCTGAAGATGCTACGGGTGGGGTAACAGACACACACCTTTACAAAACGCCACAAAAACAGACAGACAAAAGCCCAAAAAGCCGAGGAGCAGTGGGTTTATGTAGAAACAAATCCACATCCAGTTTGACTTTTTGGGATGGGATTAGTGGAGCAGGAACATAAACCCACTGATTATGTCAAAGTTGTTTGGCATTAGCTTTTATTCAAATCATAAAAAGGATCATAAGAAACAAGTTAAATCTTGGGTGAATTCAAGTGGGATGGGGCGGTGGGAGGGGGCACTGCTGTTAGGAGAGGCTGGAGTTGATGGACGTGGCCTACCTCAGCTGCAGAGCTTGCTCCACACATTCCAACAGGCTCCTGCAACAGGAAGACCTGCTGTTTATCTGACTACGGGGCTGAATGGCCCACAACAAAAGGGGGGAAGGAACTAGAGGTCCAATTCTAGAACAAGGGTATTAGGACTGAGGCTCAGACTGCTGATGTTCTGTGCCGCACGTAAAGATGTTCAGATGTTATTTACTATCGTTTAAACTAGTTATGATAGCATTGCACACACCTAAGTTTTGATAACTTAGCAACTTTAAAAAAAATGTCAATGAGTCATATATGCAGTTTCCTATGTGCAGCGAAAAGTGATTTACTAGTTAATACTTATTTATGTATTTGTTGACACATTGACAAAATAATTGTGCAATGCAAGCAAAGAAGGAAAGCCCCCCGAAACAATAATTTAATCTAATTTAATCAGTTAAATACAGAAGCTGTAAGCTGTGGATACATCAGTTTACAGGAAATTATTTGCTTAGTGATAGCACTAAATAGTTGTGTTTGTATCTTCAATGAATGGAGCATTTTCTGTATAACCTCTCTGGCTCTTTCCTTTGGACTCCGGCATGGATATGCTTTTAATGTTTGGTTCTCTATTTGATAAAAACCGTTTTGTGTGATCACATAGGTGAGTTCCATGTACAGTTATAGTACTTTGGTGCAAACTATTCCTTTAAAATCAATATTTCCCTTTTGATCCCATTTATTCTTCTTTTTTCCTTTTGCTGTCAAAACCTGGCTCCTTCATGACCCATAATTCAACTATGACAAGGTTGGTCTATTGAAGTTGTATACTTCTGGTAGCTAACAGAGCCAAGATGAGTAGCTAAAGACGATCGCTTCTTTCTAACTCCCCACCTCCACCTTTATTTATTTTTCAAACTTGTTTTCTTTGGACCAAATGGACACTGACTCATGTTACATCATACTTCAAACAGCTTCCTCTGGGGACAATTACAGTTTAATTCTACTTTTTTTATTCAAGCAGTAATACCTGGAGCCAAACTTTGATATGTCAAATCAGTTGAGTTGCCATCCAAACGTCTCAAAACCATAATGTTACCGATACAGAATGAAAGTAAACTCGTATAGAAGAAAAAACAGAAAGAAGGCTTACGGTGAGTTGTCTTCGTCTCCAGAGAGACTCCAGTCATCATCATAGGGGCCCTGCTGAAGGACGGGAAGCCGATTTCTTGGTCATTTTAATGTATATCATCAGCATATATCACAAAAAAAAAGAAATCTCACCAAACCAGGATATGGCTCAGTGACTTTCCTCAGCGGAGGCCCAAACTTCACCTGGTCGACTGCAAAGAAAACACGATGAGAATGAAGCCAGTGCTGAGCCGCATTCACAGAGAACCCTTTTTAAATATGATGACGATAATAAAGAGCTGGCTACTGGCTACCACACAACTCAGGGCCTTGATGCAGTATTTATGAACATTCACTTTCAAGTGCATTTAGTAGCCTCAGCAAATCTAAGGCTACTAAATGAGTACTCAAGTCAAGTCAACACAGTTTCACACTGAATGCACCGTGAGACCACACATGCTCCTCAGGTCAATACTGAGCTATCACTGAGGCAGACCTGCTTCTAACAGCCCTGACCCCAAACTACCGCCAAGCAATAGATTACATGAAACTAACATATTGCACAATGACAATTGTAATGTGACAGTTTAAATTTGATTCAGTGAACCGAGCAGTTTTGCTTCTACAGTAATAAGTAGCTTGTGGTGGATAATGGTGTTCTCCTTTACAAAGGTTACAGTTCCTTGTTACTATTATTACAACCATTACTCATAACATACAGTATACTATATACTTGACAGAAACAAAGAAACTAAAAGCTGAATAAACAGCACAACTGCCCTTACATGCAAGCTAACAGAAAACATTGACATCGAAAAATAGAATACATTGTTTTGGTGCATGGTTGGATTATGGGAGAATGCACCACTGCGCAAAGACTAGCAAAAATCTCTAATCTCTTGAAACCACTGAACAAACATTGATCTAATTTGTCATGGACAGTCATTGCCCAATGGTTGGGAATCCATTGTTATTGGAGACTACGGTTCATTTAATGCAACCAGAATGCACGCAAAAATATGACACTCTAACGTGGAGTCTGGTTTAGCACATGTGTGCTTCTCAGAGGACTGAACCCTCCGTGCACTTGCCTCTAGCCGCACCATCAGGTCAACGGATCAACATGCAGCGGTCATTAAAGCATTTGAATGATCTACTTCTGTTTCTCTGACGCTCGACAGAAACATGGTTAACAGGAAGAAGCAGATTGATGTGGGTAAAGCGAACACATACAGCAAAGGATGGGGGGTGAACCGGATAGAGGAAGTAGTTGTCTCTTCTCGGCTCACTTAATTCTCATGGTGTATTTCTGAATGCCTGCATTAATAGATGACACGTTTATCATCGTTTTATAGTAGATAGAGAAACGGATCACTCCCCCCCACCCTCTGGACGGGTACTTTATGTTATTCTCACCATAGAGATGCCTTGTTATGGCACTGCTATTTGGTGTTTATTTTTGCCTCTGAAATGTGGCTTTGCTTTTGTCTGTGGCCACCACTCTGGTCAGCTTTTTGTATATTTCTTTGAACTTTGGTACATAAATTTGTGGTACCCAGAGAAAAAAGCTGAATGACTATGGCGATCTTCTGATTTCTTCTTTAAGCGTCACTAGCAGGTCAAAGTTCTGTTTAAAAATGTCTTAAAATCTGCTGGATGTATTGGCATGACATTTGGTATAAAAAAACATTCAGGATTCCCAACGGCAAACCCCAGTTTTCCTCTATTACAAACCGCAGCTTAAAATGTATGGTTTTGAGGGAAATGTATCTACTGTGTAATGGATTGCCAAGAAATGTGGTCAATTCATGTTCTCATCAAGTTAAATCTTTACAGCTTCGGTCAATTTTCCAAATACTAAAATACCTACAAAACTGAATCCCATCCCACAAAAAGGTCAGCTGAAGCTATAAAGTGGCGCTAGCATGTTATCAAAACACTATGCCACTGTGAGGTGCACCCAAAAGATAGCATTGCTGAAGACCCTTAGGTCTTAAACTAGTGCGAAGGAAGTCTGTTGCAGCGCTTCTGATACGCTACTGTTTTAACAAAGTAAACCACACTTCTGAAAATGTAAGTGTCTAAACACAAACATCTGTACAAGAGGTTCAGCTATACAAAATACAAACCGACTAAAGAGGATTGCAAATCTGCAATAGTTATCGGCAGTGGAATTCACACCATTAGTTGACAGTAGAAACAGTGTGGGCCTTCAAAGCCTGTATTGGTCAAGCGGAGGAGCACGTTTTGTCTGTGGCTTGAGCGTCTATGAATAGCACGCTGTTTGTCGGGGAAGTTGAGGTCAGGTTGATCTATGATTTGGTACCGAGCACAGTGTAAAGACAGACTGTCGCACCCAGAAGCTATTACGCCACAACACCACTACTGGCACCCACAGCGGTGTGAAGTCAGTGCAGTCAGTGCATAGAAGCCCCACTGTGTGTCACACACTACTGGCATGTTCCCAGTGCCATCCTCTGACGCAGCCTTCGTCCCACATGTATGGACGGGTTACGGGACGATGCCAGGCGTTAGCGGGCTGACTGAGAGGCTTTTGTCCTCATTTATATTATGGAGATTACCACACTGATTACTGGGGGTCATGGTGGACAATAAAGCCACTCTTTAGCAAGTACAACCAACACACAGTATATTTAGACATGCGTGCATAGATTGATTCAGGAACAAGGTATTACTGTGCGATATTCAAGTTTATATATTGACACGCACAAGATGCAGAGTTCAATAAAGACTGGCTGCCGATAATTATGGTGTTCTCTTGTGCTGTTGACATTAATATAATGATAATAAAATCCTAAAAACATTATACTGTACATGCATAATGAGATGAGTTATTGTCATGATAAGCCATTTGGGGAGATGTCCATGTTCAGTTTCTTTCCTAAGATGTATACGTGTGTGTTTTATTTACAGTTTGAGTCAGCATGTTGTTAGCTTAGCTAACGAGCACCAACATGCTACCATTCTCACTGTGATAATGCTAACCTGCTCCATGATCAGCGGGTATAATGGGGCCATGCTAACTGTACATTAGCTTGTTTTTACATTTACACAAACTAAACAACTCAATGTTACATAAAGTGTGTGTGTGTGTGTGTGTGTGTGTGTCCTCACATTGTTCTTCAGACAGGGTCCTCTCTACAGGCAGGTGTTTCCCTGCTGACTGAATCTTGTCAGGAGCCACTTCCCCAACCTGTCAACAGATCATTCAGATGACTCAGTCCATCCAGCAGCTTCTTTGTGGTTCAGGACTCCATGTTTGGTCTCACTGCTTTAAAGCCTGAGCCCCCTCCTCGCAGCACTGACCTCCAGCTCGTTGTCCTCCATGCTGTGCGCGTGGCTGTTGTGGAGCTCAGGGTTATTGGCCATGTCCAGCAGCTCAATGACCAGGTTGCGGGTCAGGAGCTGTGTCACAAATGGATGCTGGAGAAACAAGTTACAGATCATGACTTTGAGCAATAACAAAACATCATGCTCGATGATTCCAGATCCACACTGTTTGGCCTCCTAATTGTCCGAATTTCATTCTTTGCAGGGGCATTAGGCTGGTTCTCTGATTCAGGACTGAAACTAACAAATATATTCACTACCGATTAATCTGTAATCTGTATTTGTGTGTTTTAAAAAAATAAACTGTTTAAAAATTAAGAAATAAGAAATCGGTATTGTATGGAGCCAAATCCAGGTCAAAAAATGTAGTGTGAAGTTTTGTTGAGCATCGAAAAATATAACAATCTATTCAAAATAAAAATAAATGGACAAAAAGTATTTTTGATTTGAATATAGTTTTGACTCAATTCTATTACTTTTTTGAATAAAAGGTTTGTCTTCAATTGCATATATTTTTTGATGTTTTTGTCTATGAGTCTATATAAAAAAGGCTAAACTATTGCCAACAGCTTTGTTAACTGTTTTTCTTATTAATTATGCAAAAGGGGAATAATACATGATGGCAGCATCTGAGTGACACACTCTCTTTACAGTTCTTTGCTGCTATGTTAAAGCTCCTAATATTGTATATCGCTCCTTTAAATATGGAATCATGAGGTAAAACTAACACCTTAGTATCACTCAGCTTGTGTGCCCAATCACAAAGAGAATTAATCTTCTATGGACATGTATGCATGATTCATGGCTGGAGATGGGTGAATTGTTAATGGCAGGCTATAAAGAGCAACTAACCTGCAGCAGCGTCTCCGCCGAGGGTCGTTTACGGGGGCTTTTAATCAAAGACATCTTCACAAAGCTTTGGAAACTAGCCGACCTGCAGAGAGCGATGGAGTGTGAACAGATTATGAGATTGGAAAACAACTGGTCCCCCTACACGAGGACCACAGGCAGTTAAACTCACCATTTGGTTTTGTCCTTTAGTCTCGGAGGCTGGAAACTGCTCTTGGACATCAACATCAGCGCCCTGAAACATTGTTTGAAATGTCAAGGGCTGGACAAAGTTTCAATGGTGTACATGCAGTAATTCGGCGCAGTAATAAAACACACGACAGGCAGCCAAGAGCTCGTGGCTTCAGTCTGTTTTCCCGGCTGTCCTACTTGAAGTCCCCTCGTTGTGGGCTGACCTACCTCATTGGGTGGAGGTCAAACATGGGCGGCTGGAGCTCCGCCAGCTCGATGGCGGTGATGCCGACGGCCCAGATGTCACACAGGTGGTTGTAGCCACCTTTCTTCTCGACGGCAGCCACCTCCGGAGCCATCCTGCATTAAAAAGGTTCAGGAGAAGAGAGGAACATCAGATAAAACACTCCTAAAAAGAACATTAGACTTTTATTATTGCTTTAAAGTTAACTTACCATTGTTGTCGACCTCTGATATGACAGAGGTTAACTTTCTTAATTTATTTGAGATTAGCTGAACTAAGTCTCTGTGGCGTCCAAAGTCATTCTTTTTAATACATTAACCAATCAGGAACAAATGGTATTCTGTGGTGGCAGATTAATTGACATTTGATGCTCAAGTGAGTATTATGGGCTGCAGAACTGTATGTGGGATTGACTAAATATGAACTACTATTTTTCCTACCGTAGGAGCTATTACCATCGCATTCACAGTTTAACTATATAACTGTAGCTTATGTTACTTATGCAATGTGCTCAATACATAGTCCAATGTCAGTATGACTCCCAATTCTACCTTGAGGTCTCATTTCTGCACTTTTAAACACAATCACTCGGTTCATAAAGATTTGCACAGCGATGATGTGAATTTCCCCTCAAGGGATCCATAAAGTCAAATACAGCTGACATGTACTTACATGGTATGAATACTGATGCTTTCTTGAATAGCACTTTATAGTGAAAACTTGTTTCTATAATTCCAAAAAGTGTTGAGCAGTTGTTGCCCCACTCAGAAGTCTTTAACTAAGGAGTAAGTGACTAGGGGAGAGGGGCGGGAACGTGCTTGTGGTACTTGTGACTTTCAGTGGGGAAACCAATCAACACCTCTGTGAACCGCGGAGGTCATGAAACCACATTTAAGTCAAATCAAATCCTTTCTAATTTTCTGAGAACCGACAGTTCAGGTCAACATCAGAGTGGCACAAACTACAGGGAACCTCAGAAAGATCCAAACGCGTTAAATTAACAGCACTAAATCAAATGGGTCCTGTCTGAAAATCACTATCACTTTGTTTCCTCATCAAACGCAGAAGCATTTTGCATTGTGGGTAGTATCCAAGGTTCTGTAATGAACTAAGTGTAATAATAAATGATTATAGAGTACTCTTGTAACGAGTGTGTGGACAGGTAACACCATCCATCTTACCAGTAGGGAGTGCCTATAAAAGACTTCCTTTTGGCTACGGAGGCACTGATCTCTGCTGCCACTCCGAAGTCAGCTAGAACAGAAGAGACAGGAAGTGTTACACATGAGGCGAGTTGCTACGATGCAACATGGACGTCCTAGTTAAGGACACTCAATGAGTAGTTAAAGAGGCAACGTCAATGTGCACGTGTGTGTGTGCGTTTGTGTGTCCCCACTGACCCAGTTTTACATCTCCTCTCTCTGTCAAAAGGATGTTGGCTCCCTGCAGAAAGAGAACACGTAGTGTCCTAAACTATTTTTCACATGATTACCCCCCACAGTATAAGAATACATGGTCAAAACTGTACTGCAAAAGATTCTGAAACAAATGGGAAAGCTGCTGTACCTTGATGTCTCTGTGCATTTTGCCAGTCTCGTGCAGGTGGTACAAACCCTGGGGAATGAGAAGAATAAAAATCATCTGTATGTCTTCTATTATTAAATAAATAGTAAACCACATCTTCAAGAAAGTCCATTTTAACAGTAGGAGTTAACAAGAGTAGGAGTACACAAAAAGCTAATATTAGTTGAAATGATGTCATATTCAGATCTTGTTGCTGATTATCCAATGAGAGCGTGGCGTGAGCAGAAGGTCTCTCACTACCGAACAACAAAGCGTCGCTCTGGCCCTGTGTGGCCACAGCAGCCTTTACCTCTACAGTGTATGTTTAAGCGGTCTGGCGAGGTCAAATACTAATTAGCTCTGCTGTGGCTTGCAGTCATTCGGTCAGCAGAGCATCCCAAGCCATTTGGTGATGCGAAAGCAACAGGCTGCCTCTCCAACTAAAAAGAGCTTACCTGGAGGGTTTCTCTGCACACGTACGCTATCTGCTTCTCCTTCAGAGGGCCCGTCACTGAGGACGACAGCTCGATTAATGACTCAGAGGGATGGGAAAAAAGAGAACAAGCCTGCGGGTACATTTCTACAAAAATAGAGAAGTAGCTTTTCGGAGCCCATAGTGCTTCCACATCCTTTTTACAGTAATTATACGAATGTCTCAGGATGAACCCGGTGATTACAGTCTGACAGTTTGGAGAAAACAGGAATTTCCAGATTTAGACGAGAAGATTCATTTGCATTTAGAGATATTTCCAGCTCATGCTAACAGATGTAAATATCTTATTATTTTAGAAGTTTGACACGTTGATGGACATTTTGTTTTTGATCAAAGCTCCAGCCGTCCCTTTTACTAAACCCCAATAGTTGTACTAAACAAAAAGCGCAGATGTGTGTTAAGTCAGTAAACCATTTTGCGAATATATACAGGGGTCTCCGGCTTTGACACACCCTTCCTTGATGAAATAAACACTATGCATGCAACAAACACAAGCACATGGCAAATGCAATGGTAGAATAAGGTTAACGTCACTGAAGTAAAGGCATGACCCGCCCTACTGGGCCTCCTGTTGGCTCGTACTAAGGCCTTCGGTGGTTGGGTTTAGACATGAGAAGTGAGAAAGTTTGCTGTTGGGCCAATCAGAGGCAGAGTTGGATGGTTTATACCTAAGCAATAAAAAGGAAAATAGGACGTCATTCTTCCTAACCTTTCATAATGTGCATCCGTTTTCGTTTTCCAAACAAAACCAGGACCTTCCCCAGGAGACCCTGGTTCCTGTCCCATGGCAAACTAAGTTAACGTTTATTATCTTAGTTTCTTTATGTATCGAGGGAGCGTGCAAACGTACTAAATCGAGCAAAACCTCTCAAAATGCTTTATGCCTAAACCTAACCACCTGTATCGAAAAACTACAAAGTTAATTTAGAAAATAAACTTTGTATGTAATAAACGTAAACTATCATAAAAACACAGACCTCACTGAAACTATTAAAATTAACCATGTTCTACAAACACATACTATTAGAAGTAATACAAGCGTTCAGAACTGTACAATTATTTGTGTATTTATACCGTGGTAAATATCCTGAAGAGACCCTCCACCACAGTACTCCATGCAGATCCACAGCTTGGTGTTCCTGGAAAGCACACACACACACACACACACACGCACACACGCACACACACACACACACACACACGCACACCTTTTATCTCTGTGCTTATTCTCCAGTTTAGGGATTGTGAAGGACGACATTGAAGCATTCAGCACCTGTGGTAGCTGCCGAAGTAGGCCACAATGTTTTTGTGCTTGCATTCCTTCATCATGGTGATCTCCTGCTGGATGGACGTAATGTCATCGCCTGGAGAGACAGAAAGTTCAGTCACGGTCTTCTCTCACAATAGTCTGGTGCTCTGAGCTCCTACTAGAGGGACAGTTATAGTGAAAGTAGGGTTGGCTTAGTGGCAGACCTGGTGTACAAAGTTCCAATAGCATTCACAGACGGGACATATCATGAAAACAAATTTCAGTGCTTTTGCTCATATTTCTGCATCCAGAGCAGACTGTTCTTAAAGAGACAGGTGCTAAATTGGAGAATTTCAGACAGAGGGTAAATGCAGGTAGGTTCAAATGGACAGTATGAGAAATACAGTGTTTTTTTGTTACATTAAAGCATGTCACTTTGTTTTGGTAGAAGGAAATACAAGTATGAGCCTGAAAATGAGAATAATATGTGATCTTTAATATCAGTTTATCCAGGAATGCACAGATTTCCTTATTTGATTGTTTTTCTAATTTAGAACTTCTTGAGTAAAAATCTAAATGTATAATTAAATGACTTGGGTAATGTTACCACTCTAACCATGTCTTTTCCTAAGCAGTCTTATTAGAATTCAAATAATAAACAACATCCTATATCTGAGGTTTTACAAATAAGCATTTGAGAGAATTGAGAGAACGAGGTGAGACAAACCAGGGTCCAGCTTGACAATCTTGATAGCTGCCAGTTCAGACGTCCCGATGTTACGAGCCTGAAGGGACGGGAAGAATAAAACCACATTAGAACTTGCCTTGCTATTAGTACCCATGTGACACGCACTAACGTGTGTATGTACATTTTCAGATGGATGTCCTCAATATAAGGGCAGCAAGCAACATCTGTGCAGTGGTGTGGACCTGAAAATCAGACATTCTACAGATGTTTGCATATCACACACAACATTTTCAGAATAAAGAATGTGTTGTCATGGTTTAAGCTCTGCCTAATCCATCAAGAAAGGAAACATGGACATAACACACAGCTGATCAGAATGTTATCTTGATGATTTATTAGTTCAGCCTGTCGTCTCGGCTTTAACCCTCTATTGATTCCATAGCACGCGAATCAAAACAAATAGCATTGGAGAGACAGCACTTTCCTTCCGCTTGTCCCTGACAAGCCTTAGGTGAGTACTGAGAGAGTTACGTGCAGTCACGGCCAAGTCGAGGTTTCAACACTGAAGTCAAATCATAACTGAAGGTCAAAGTAATACAGTAACAAAGCAAACCCAACCAGTTCACCCAATGGTGAAAGGGCTGAACCCATTTGTCTTTCACTGTAGTGTGTAAAAGGTGAAGTTGAATGTCACCAAGCAGCTATGCGGTGTTTTCAGCATCCACAATGCTTCCTGGGAACATCAGTCATCCGGATTCAGACTGTTTGTGACTTGAGAAGCCACAATAAAAGGAGGCAGCCACCAATGGGATGAGCAGCTCGCCTCAACACAACCTGTGGCCCCGCGGCAGTCACTTCCTGTTTTCTTTCCTGCTCTGTAGCAGGGCTTCCTGCAACTGCAATGATAGTAGCGTCTCTGACATGATTTTTACAAAGACAAGCCTGTAATAACAGCAGTCCATTCAAGGTGATATACTAATTTGGAACTCAAATGAGCCATCATGAAATTTAGTAATTTCTTCACAATGAGTCGTCCTCATTTCATGTTGAATACAGAAGGAAAGCAAGGGCCATGAGTGGCCTCAGAAAGAACCTAACGTGTCGAAGTGAGAGGTAGTGAATTGGCTCGTCATATGGAAGAATAAATTAACAAGCAACAAAACACTTGCTTATTCAAGGTTGTCTTATAAAGATTTACACGCTCTGGTATGCCCAGTAGCATATGCTGGCTAATATTAACTGCTGAATTTTAGAATCTATTTCTATTATTTTGCCAACTGAATTTTCTAGTACTATTGTTGCAATACATCTGTAGTTTCTTTGTGTCCACCTGATTAAAAACAAACCCCATTTGTACTCTGTTCTTCTTTTGTCGAGACTGAACCCGAACCGCAAGAAACGATGAGCTAACGAGTGAGATGCTGATGAGCCCACAGAGCGGAAAGCACCCGCACAGTCAGAAAGTCACTGTGAGGGATACCACTCTATTTAGACCACCGATTCATTCTCTCGGCAACTTAAGAGTGTGCCCCAAGTTGGATGGATGTGCATCAAATAGCTGGCGACACATTTCCCTCTGGAGCGACCGACCAAAGCTGCCATCCATAGAGTCACGGCGAAAATACTGGTATAGGGCAATGTTGTGTTTAGGAGCATGTGTGGTTATTAGCTAGTATGAAACCCAAATATACATTGTATAGATATATAAATATGCTGTTGACAAATTACCATTATACATTAGAAGTGAATAAATGAAGGTTTTAAGTTTTAGCATTGGCTATATATATTCAGCTGTTGTCATAATACATATGCACAAGTAATCAAGTCACTACTATCTGAAATGAACAAAGACTATTGTACAATATTATAAAGCACAATCTATGGTAGGCCTACGTACGAATAGTGAAAACGCACTTAGTCACTGGATTTCTCCAAATATATGGTGCATAAAAAACCGTATATGCAACTGTATATTTACAGCAACCAGAATCTGATGTCTGGTTGCCAGGCTCTTTTAAAAATAGTTGCTGATATGGCAAAAGAAACCTGTTGAATTGAATGGACTGGGAGTCATAAGAGGACATGTGCCAAGATCAAACCCACTTTATTCTGAATAATATCAGTGGAATGAGAATCCATTAAAAAGCCCACACAGTCACATGTTCAGAGGCTTTAGCCTTGACAGTGACAATGTGCTATTGTGTGTCACTGTATGCGGTGCTGGTCCCATTCACAGCCAACTCACAAGCTCAAAACTTTGAGACGCTGTGTCAAAGTCCGATGAACATTGCTCAGAATGAACTCAACTCAATTCTAAAGGACTAAAGTCTGAACTCGGTTTTGAGTTTTTGAAGGGAATGATATCTGGACCAATGGATGACTGGCAATGTATGAGGGGTTAAGGGTGCTTTGTTTGATGAACTGACGTCATCTGGTAGATAATAGAGGGAGAGAAGTTGCATGGGCTTGAAAGGGTGTAAATGTGAACAATCCTACAGTGGGACAGCCTGAAGCCCTTCAAGTCCGGGATGGTGGACATTGGGATGGTAGCTCAGAGAATCATCTCTGCAATTCCCCTCAGATCTAAAGAGCTTTTTAGCATGTGTGGCACCACATCCTTACTCCACTGATTTAGCATTATCTCCTATAACAATATTGGACTGACGGAGGAGAGTTTTTACTTGTCTTTTATTCATCCACAGCGACAACATTACCCAAGACAGCTGAAGCCTGCAGCAGCGATGAGCAGCTGACTTCTTTTCTAATCACTCCTCCAGATGAATTTACTCTTCAGGACTTGTGGTCCCCCGACCCAACCGGACTCACTGTGCCCAGTTGACTGAGAATAGGTGGTGACATGAGGGAAGAAGGTCTCGTCTGCATTACAATGAGCTCTACTAAACCAAATAACGTTATAAAGAAACCTCTGGGATTTGCATTAAGAGATAACAACTGAAGAAATTGCCAAGTTACAAGATTATTTTTTTTAAAACACAACTCATTCACCACCCAACAGCTTCCCTTGCAGCCAGAGGCAGACAACAGGAAACACCAGAGTGAGAGATTGTAGCATGCAAGCACTATATGTTACACATCCTATGAACCTGCTCAGCCCAGTAAAAGCCCCATGGTTGATCTGGGCGGAGGCTGTTTACTGCACGTCATACAGCTGTATGAAAGCAGAACACTTCCTGTAGCCGCTGATTGAAGCTCAGCCCAGAACATAACGTGCAGTTTGGCAGGCCCGTCATGCACACACCGCAGAAGCATAAGCTGGAGACACACGAGAAGAGTTCGATTGAGAGAAAAAAGGCCGGATCTGTAAAAACTTGTGTGGCACGTAGATGAAATATTGGTCTTTGTTATAAAGCTCCCCCATGTTCTTTATCCGGGCCATAAAAAAAGAAACAATACAAATTCTTGTGTTGCTTCTGCAGGATGCACATGGCATCGAAGCGGTTCGCCCTCACAGGATATTTTGCATCCTGACGTTCCAATGGTGACGTGAGACAGTTACTCAACACATGGGTCAGACGATATTACAATATAAACGGTTTAAAGAAGCAAATTCAACGTTCAGAGAATACACATTTTGTGTATCTGACTACTCAGTGCGTTGAGTAATCAGTTACAGTGCCACATGAAGGATTATTTCCAGAGCCATGTATTCATTTTGTTTATTTAATGTCTGTATTTGCCATTTGTTTAAGCCCATCGTGACCTCTGTTTGATAGGATGACTTTGATATCTGAGCAGCTGGAATATTTGACATTTTTGTGTATTCCATTATGAAATTAGCTCTTAACAGAGTCTCTCATGTGGGTATTCATAGTAATCTGATTAGTTAGAAACACTGCAATGTATGTCACTAATGCAATTTATCTGTATGAAAACAACATGAACCTGTGGCACAACTATTGCAACCGACTGGTGAAACACCTGCCTCCTATCCACTATTTCCCAGAGATCTCTTTAAACAATAATACCTCTAAAACAGATTTTTTTTAATATAATGAACACATATATATATCTCAGGCTGTGATCAAACCCATCACACGTTAGTATACAATATGTCAGACTTCTCCACCTTGATGACAGGAAGTAAAGCTTCCCACAGACAGAATCTGTGCGGCTGAACTAACGCGTGTGTGTGTGTGTGTGTGTGTGTGGGGGGGGGGTCATCTTGTTACTCACCTTGAACACATCTCCGTAGGTACCGCAGCCAATCCGGTAGACCAGCTCGTAGTCGTCCAAAGGGTCCAGGAATGACACTCCTATCCGGTTCATGTTCGGAGTCTCCTCCGGGTGCTGTGCTAGGGGGGGGGGGGGGGGGGGTTCTACTTAATCATCGCGGCTGGATGGGGTCCGGCGAGAAAGCTTAGCAGCAGTGGACGCGCTCCGACTGACCCACTTGTTAGTGGGAACTAATTGCGCTGAATGGATCCGGCTGGCAGGGTGCGCAGCTCCGCTCGGTCTGACGCACTCCAGGCGTCTGTGTGCAAACGGTGCCGAGCTGCTGCGCTGGAGTCTGATTACGCACGAGCGAAGGCGCTGCACAGTGACAACCCCCCCCCCCCCCCGAAATCCACACAAGCGGCTCTCCTCTACGAGCTATGGAAGCCCGTTTGTGCCAGAAAAAGAAGAATACTGCTGAAAAATATACACGTGATTAAATCCTGTAAATTATAATAACAAATTTTGACAAAATAACAAGAAACGTATTCAGAAATATTAAAAAATAAATACAAAAGAAAAGATGACTCGGTAAAATTGTCAGTTTTGGCTGGACTTCCTCAGTTAAGTCGATTAAGATCTCTTCAGTCATTTAGTTGTTCTCTGAACTTCCTTCATGCAAAATTCTTATGTCAAAGAAACTTGTGAGCACATCTGTGGTAAACATTTAAAGGGGCAGTTTTGTCTTCTGGAGAAACTCAGCTCAACACAATTAGTTCTACGGGAAACGTTATTGGTCGACTGAGAAGGTCGTGAAATGTCCAGCAGCCAGACTCCTTTGTGTTTAGTGCTGTGCTGATTAAAAAAAATCTGTTCCCCACAACATTTGCTAAAGTAAAATATAGTTTCATTCTGGCATTTCCCAGCTTTTGAAAGACAAATATTGAATATAGAATTCAAAACACCTCATATCCCACATATCTGATGTTAAAAAAAGTCTGAATTTTATTTATTCCAAAATATTGAACTGGTATCTTGTAAAAAAAAAAAAAAAAAATGTCATATTGGAAATCAGAATCAACCTCTGCTGCAGTTCCATCAATGTTGGATTATCCTGCTGCCACCTGGTAACCACTGCTCATTGTGCTGCTGCAGTGTCCCATTGGCATCACACACACCTCTTTCTCCACCCCCCCAAAAACAAAACTTACAAACCAGAGATTATTTGCACTGATGTATGTGTAGAATATACTTACTGTGCATCCTCTTAGAGGTCACTCCCTTATGAACTTGAGTCGATATATTTCTAACACACATTCTCAGATCTCACCATAATCAGCTTATCAGGTCTTTATTACTTGTAGATACAAAAAAAACAAGAACAAAAACCACAATTTATCAAGCAAAGAAGATGTAACCACAGTCTCAACAGTGCATGGTCTTCCTGGTCTTCTCTAATCATTAGAAATCGGCCCGGCTTTGCTATTCTCCAAATCAAGGCCGTCTACTTTAGATAAGAACAAAGGCAAAGTAAGGCAACATAGAGCTGGCAAGAAAGAAGCTGTCAAGAGCAGAAGTGGACAATGTTACACAGTAACTATCCTAAATGAATCACTTCCAAGGCTTCAGTCATGGACAGGTTCATAACAGTACAAGATATTTACACATCTTTTCGCTGCATTCTGGTCATCCTCGTTACTTTGGCTTCGAGACATCCACGTGTAAGTCAATGAGAAGTTAATAGTCAGTGTGCAATTGGCTGCCAATCAAAACACAAACTAATGATGAATGAGTGCTTACAATCGATAGAAAACCAGACATTTCTCTCGGTCCTTTTTTCTGACTGTTGAATAAAAACAGAGTGAAACGTTTCACTTCTTCCGTTTCAGACCTAATATTTTAAAGTCAAATATATTGCTGGGAGTGAGGAGGTTGACTGAAGTCAACGTCTGGATTTAAAAAACGCTGGTAACAAAAAAGCAAAAGTAAGGTTCACAAACCGAAGCGAGGTTAGTCGGGTATCTGTGTTGCTGTTCACAGCATTTCCTGCAGAGTCCCCCCCAGTGCGTCTATAGGGACTTGCGCTGCCGCTTCATGAAGGACATGGAGTAGTCCCCGGCTGGCGTGCTCTTCTGCCTCTTCATCTGGACCTGCGACTGGGCCGTGAGCTGCAGCTTGATGGCGCTGGAGTTGACCTTGGCGGCACACAGCAGGCCCTTCATCCCCTTCATCTTCTCGCTCTGGAAGGCGACCACGGGACCGGCCGGGCACGGGGACGCCGGTTGCTGGGATGAGGGTGAAGAGTCTGGGCTTGGGGACTTGGGCTTACCGTCGGCGTCCCCGAGCCGCAGGCCCTGGGAGGAGCGGCGGCGGCCCCCTCCTTCTCCTATCTTCTTGGGCTGGGGGGCTGCTGCTGTCGGTGGCTGAGAGGATGGGGAGGTGGGACCATCGGGAGGAGAAGGACCCTGCTCATCCAACTTGGACTCTCTCCTGGGGCCTCGCCTGCGGCCCTCCCGGGGGTCGTCACTAGACATGTCGTCATCATCCAAGGACTCTGGCTCCTTGATGACGATCGACACCTTCTGACGCACCTGTATAATCCCACAACAAAGTCATTTTTAGCTACACATCAGGGCTGCGGTCATCTCCTAGTTCAAAGATCTATTCTGGGCTTCTCACCTGAGCATCAAAGCGGCTCAGAGACTGGACCAGGTAGGTGGCCCAGCCCACATGAAGGACCGGCGTGGGACTGCCCTCCTCCCATTTGCAGATGCCATCATAGAAAGACAGCAGGTGGGCAAAGCATTCTGGATCCTGGAGTGCCGAGAGGGCTGCTGCCTGCTTCGGGTGCTCCTGAAATCAGAGAATCAACTGTCACTGTGTCACTGTGTTTTTAGATATAGCATCTTCCTCATGTTTGTGTTTCTAATGGCATTTCGTGGATTTATTTATTCATTACAATGAGTCTTCGGTCTGTTACGTGTATGTTTTTGGGACAAATGAGTTTTCCTACCAACGTTAATAAAGCTTTTCTAATCTAGTTACAGCAGTTACATGTCACTTCTTTTCACATGGTCTCATGGATATAATTATGTATAGCACTCATTCATTACCAAAGATGTATCAACAACTGCTTAGCCTGGTACAACCTGTTTTAATTTAGGCTCAAATCAAACATTTACATTAGAACTGGGCAGCTGATTTTGATTGCTGTCAGACTGTCTTCTGGCGGGGAACTGTAGCGGTTATTTAAGTATAAAAAATAAACCATCACACAGAAGATGCTGGACTATTCAGCTGCCTCCAGTGGATAGTTCTCTGTGACTTTGATGAAGCCATTAGAACACCCAAATGACACGTTAATAACAGAAATGAGCGATGCAGTAGACCAGCAACCCAGAGTTCTGCCAGGAACAAATGACCGGTGTGAAAGGAGTTTTGATGCGAGAACTGATTAAAGCTTCAGTACCACATCATTAAAGGGCTGTATGACAACTTAAAGGAATAATAAAAAATAGCTATAGGATAGAGATTAATCGAGGTGGTTGAAACATTCATTTGCAGCAGTGCAGAGCGCTTTGCTCACGTGCTGACACCCCCACAAACAAACAGTGAAATTTATATAAGCCGACCAAATGTGAAGATTGAATCTATTGGGGATAACTCGCCTGGTCAGCGCCCTCGCCTCCCTCCCCAGGACTCTCGGCAGCAGCTGCCGTCTCCTTCAGCAGAGTCGGGATAACGTCGTTTGCAATGTCAAAGAACTCCTTGTAGATCTCCTCGTCCTCACGGAAATAGTTATACCTTCAAAAGCAGGTGAGAGGAGAAGAACTGATAATTACAGGAGGAAGAAATATATTCTGTGAAATCAGACAGAGAATGTGGTTTCACACACACACACACACACACACACACACACACACACACACACACACACACACACACACACACACACACACACACACACACACACACACACACACACACACACACACACACACACACACACAATTGGGAAGCAGGAAAGGGAAGCTGATTGATGGGGAGGGAATGTGGACTGAAGAGTCAGGTATTTTTAGCTGCAGCTTGAGAACTGTGTGTTTAGCAGGGAAGAGAAAGCGTGAGGATGCTGGACACTTCCTGGCTCACCCACCACACCCGCAGAGAGGAAAGCAACCACAGAGAAGAATCTCAACTCAAACTCAGCGGTCATACCACTTCAATCGCTAACTTTGAGAAATCCAGTGGTCACAACAAAAAGGGCAGATAGATTAAATTACTGCCATCTTGTGTTCGCCTGGTGAAACAACAACCAAGGCTACTGGTCGACACCAAACACTGAAGGTTTGGAAAATAAAAGGATTACTTCTGTTTATCTTAGAGAAACTACATCACAAATATAGTTAGATGATAAATAAAGAAAATAAAGTTTTCTCAGCTCAGCATATAAAAACTTAGCTTCTTTTCATTGATAAGCAGCATTTTTCATCTTTGCCAGTAACGTTATCTTTGCTAGTTAAGATGGATGGATTTGTTCAAAGACTGAATTAATCTAGAACCACTCAGAAAATTACAAGAAAAATTGCATCAGATGAAGCAGGAATCCAAAATAGGCAAGCACACTAAAGATTACTACCTGAAAAAAGTGACAGAAAATATAATTCACCTGGAACTATTTTCAAGTCCTTCAACTATTAGGTACTGTTATAGAAATTATATTAGCATAAGTATTTGTCATATAAGCAGTGATACTATAACAACAGTATGGCATGGTTTAATTTGCAGAGCACCTCCACCATTCACACATTCACTGTTAATATACGTCTGATAATCCCACAATGACGCCAGAAACACTGCAGAAACACACATAAGACGAGACTTTGTTCTGTTGACCATTGCCCCACTGCATGCTGGGAGGGTCCCCAACACACCCACATTGTTTAACTGCAACTAGCCTATCACATTAACACTGACCTTGCTTCCTACTGTTAAATCAGCTCATTGTCTTGTTGCCTTTGGACGTGTAACTCAGTCCTTCTAAACTTTAGCCTGCAAGTGTGTGAAAGACAGCGTGAACTCACTCCTGCATGACCTGAGCGGCCTCGGCCCAGGCCCCAAGAGCCTCTCGCACATCGCGGTGTCTGTAATGGAAACCAGCCAGGTACATGTAGGGGTAGATGTGCTCGTTGTTGTAGTGCTTCTGTGCAGAGCTGACCGCCTGAGTGAGAGTGAGAGAGAGAAGGGGAACGAGAGCACATAAACACAGGGAAAATGAAGATACATTTCTGTTAATTCTGGTTGGAATAGTTTAATAAGTGAGTTTATAATTAATTTCCTCACATACTACGTGTCGTACTGCTGCATACCCTTGCTGGATTCCTCTCTAAAGACTAACCTTGAGGTGGATTGTCATGGGGCTTTCCTTCCCTGGGATTGGATCCTGATCTTCAAGGTCTGCCAGAGTGCCCATAGCCATGGGATACCTGGAACAAAGTACAGGAGAGGAGGTTGTGAGGATTTTAGTCACTTGTCAGAGACTTTGCATTCTCTTTGCAACTCACCTGTCCAAGTCGCCTCGATCATACAGCAACCACAGGAGTTTCTGTTAAATAAAACCCCAGGATGAGTAATACAGCCGCTCAGGAAAAGGCATCTCATAACAATACGTGTCTGATCTTTCACATTAATAATCTAACATTGGCTCAATTCTGGGAGGGTTTTAACTGCAGGTAGTGATACGTTTCATATCAGTATAGATGTGAAGAGTCAGTGAGAGAATGTGGCTAGTATGACACGACATGAGCATGTTAGAATGAGAAATATGAAAGGGGGGTATAATATATATATATATACACATACACACATATATATATATATATACACACACACTTCTAATGTTAATGTACGCACAAACATCTACTAGTTATGTGACATCTAGGCCACTGCTTCCTGAAGCGGCTCCTGTGACACTGAAAGCTGTGGTTTGTTACAGGAGATTTAAAAAAGAAGATCTATAACAACCCACAGCTCACTACAAGTTGCAGAGCTCACCTGTTGCAGCCGAAGGAGCTCAGAGCTGTCAGTGTGCAGGTCCAGCGAGGGGTTGATGGCACAGACCATAAAGGCCACCTCCATGTTTCTGTCACATTTCATGTAGGATCCCTTCAGGTAGAGCCAGCTCTGAGGGAGACAGAGAGTTTGTTGGTATCACATACAAGTAATATTTTCCTTCATTTGGAGAGGTTGGAGAAATAAAGAAGCCCAATATATAACAAAATGGACATTTACATGCAACGTTATATGTAAGAACATTTTGGTCACAAAATGTCAGCCTGTAAATAACCAATGCTTACTTAGAATTTTTGTTTTTAGTATTCTGAATTTGATTGTTTTCTTGTTGGCCATTATTGAGTGGAGGTAGGCCTCACCTTCTCGCTGACTCCCGCTGCGACCGTTTGCCCCCTCCGGTCCTCGTTGCCCTTTCCGTGCCAGGTGACCTCGGCTGTCTCTTCACCGTTTTTGCTGAAAATCACCCAGGCGTGGTCCTCAGACAGTGCCAAGTGGACGTCCTTTAGACCCAGAACCTGACAGGCTGCCACCACTGCGAAAGCCACACCGGAACTGTCCAGTTTGGTACCTGGTTCAGATTTAATAAATAATTAAAGCCAATCACAGTTACAAACATGCTCATCAAGACAATTTCCCTGCAATACTGGTAATGTCGTACCAGTGATGAGACTGAAGAGGGACTGGATGTGGGCCCGGTCCTTGAAGTAAGAGCGGCTCAAGCTGTTCCAGATTACATCCGACACTTTCTTCACCAGCTCCCTGCTGGAACCCGAAGCAGTTTTACGGTACTGGGACAGATCCACCGCGCCGCGGATCTGGGCTGTAAAGCGCTCGTACAGTGCAGAAATCATCCCTAGCTCCACCGTGGGGAAGCAAGAGTTGGGACAGTCCGGCTCAAGGGGCTCAAAGCGAACCCCTGGAACATTTATGGGGATGACCCGGTTCACGGCCAGGAAATGCTCGACAAAACCCAGAACCAGGGAAAGAAGGGCTAGGTCCGGTTCAGACTTGCGGAGCTCGGCGTCAAACAGCTGAACCACGCCATCAATCCCCCGCAGAGGGAAGTGCTTCTTCTGGGCTGAGTGCAAGCCCATGACGTCCACTGGATGCTCCCTTCAGTAGCTGCAGTACTAAATGTTACACAGCAGTCAGTTCAATTTAACATTAATGGTGCACACTGTATAAAATATATAGAAATGTACAAAAAAGGCCATCCTTAGTGGTAAAGAAGACTGATCCACTGTGTGTGGATTTATACTCAGAGCATTAAGTTACCATTGAGAACATGGATGTTAAAAAAGGAGCATGTCCCCCACTGAGGCTCATTGAACAATATCGCCAGAGGAAAACCCGTCAGACTATAAAGGTGGCGTACGGTGGTTGTTAGTAGATCCATGCATCGCAGGCTCGGGTCTGCGCACGACACGTTTTCAACCAGTTTATCGAGAAGCAAGACTGTTCTCACGCTTTGAAAAGAAAAGAAAGAAAGGCAACGCGTCTTGTCACGTGTTACCAATTTAGTATGGAGACTTAAATAAACATACTAAATAAACACAGCGTTAATAATGTCGCCCATGTTGCTATAACTGAAGCACGCTTAAGAAAGACGTACGACGTGGACGGAGTAGACGCCGACCCACAGCTGAGCAGCGTGACTCGTCTCATATCGCTGGCTATAGGGGCTACATGGCGCTTTGGTGGGCGGGGCACTCCTACCGCTATCCAACGAGCTAACGTTACATTCAATTCCAAAGCTGCCGGCAGAACTACTTTTGGGGTTTATTTAAATACGTCGATAGGTCCCCGCAACATTGCAAATGTTTGCGGTCTTTCGGTACAGAGCGAAATAATGTTTAATTCATTTATTTGCAAGCCCGGTTAGCTCCTGTAGGCTAACTAGCTAACTTTACTAAGTAAAGTTCCCATTGTGTAAGGTTACCCATTTAGGCTGGCTACCGGGGTTAGTTCGCTGAATGAATACTAACGTGGCGCTGTTTAATGCGTGAGATGAAGTGGTGAAATATCCTGAACCTGAGAGGGAACGCCACACAGCGACAAACAGCTCAGGGGTAGCCGGCTGAATGACGGCTGTTGTCAGAAGCAGCTAACAAGCTAACGAGCTGCTAGTTAGCTATACTCACTTTTGGATAACGTTTATCAAACCCAGCACTCTCTCGAAATATGTCGCCATCATATGCCGGAAAACTGAATCACACTGAACTCTTATCAAAGTACAATTTGACAAATTGTGTAAGAGATAACATACCCGTTTTCTCACAGCCTGAGCCACATGTTTTTGTTTGTGTCACCCTTCTTTTGCCGCGCAGCTCAGTCTGCCCCAGAGTCACTTGCAGTGTGTTGTTCCACGTTTGCGTAACGGAGCAGATCTCCTATCTACATGGCGGTGCTTGTTGAACGGCGATAGGCCCATCCCCATGGTTACAGATCTTACGCACTGCGCCCACGGTTCTCCTTTCGTGAATGCTGGGAAATGTAGTTGATCTGATCTTATTTTTAAACTCCACCAGTAGAGAGCAGCATAATGCTGATATTTTATATATTGTTACAAAATGGAATAAAGATAGCCATTACATAATGGAAAACTAGCTACGTTAAAAACAAGTTACATGTATGATATTGTACTGTATCCCTAAAGTCACAGGATTGTTATCATTTTTCAAAACTGTTTTAATAAATATGATCATGGCTGGCTTTGTTAAAACAACACACAGCAGATTATGCGTTCGGGAGACCCTACCAATCCATATGTATTTATACTCGCATACTCGGTACGAATACTTTGATAAAATTCACCAAATATGTGTGTAATGCAGCCTATATCTGAAACATAAAATCCCATTTTTGTTAAGTACTGGTATGAACGTAACATGGTGTCTGTGTTCAAGAAGATTCCTCATGCTGCCTTCAATTGCTGTTGAATCTTTCTAAATCACTTAGATGACAACAAAAAGATAAACACCAACAGTGACATTTTCAGATTTTGAAACGGCAGAGAATATGGCAGACAACTAAATAAATTAAATCCGGTAATATATTTTTATATTTGATGTTATTGTACTTGGTCTTGGACATAAGTCGCATTACTTGGACCTGATTTTCAGATGTAGGAGCCTACGTGAAGACATTGAACGTGTCCCGTCCCGACATGTTTGGTTTTTCCCCTCCTCCATAGTCCGCCTTGTTTCCCTCCGTATCTGCCCAACTGTCAGTGCTCGGACGTTGTGTTTAGGTGTGAATTCGAGTCCCGCTCTTGGGGAATTTGAGGAAAGTCATCCGACATACACGTCTTCAGAGGACAGTAACCGAGCATTTAAATAGATTCGCCAGACATTTTATCGCCTGTGTGCAGTTGCTTTGAAACTAAAGTAAAATGGATCCAATGACTCAATCCGCTCAGATATCATCGTCGCAAGGGTTAGCCGATGGACAAAATTCGGCTGCCAAAGAAACAAAGCTATCCGGTAAGAATGACTCCAACGTCCAAGTTTGCTAGACAAATGTCAATTTCGACCAATTGATTTACCACGTATTACTTGTCAAACCATCTGTTTTTAATTACAGGCATTAAGGATTTTATAGGTTTAGGTTACGTCAGTTCCTTAAAAATCCAACTCAAATATCCTCAACTCAACTGTGAAGTAGAAACGCTTCTTTTTGTCCGTGTTTCGCCTGTGTGTGGTAGATTAAGCTTGTTTAAGCTATGATTGGAAACACCTGTGGTAGTAAACTTACAGCGACACACTGCTACTAACCCCAGCCTCGGCCTGCCCCTGCTTCCCTCACGCGCTCTCTTTTCACGGCCGAATGTCTCGCTAAACTGTCTGTTTTTTTGGGGCATTTCACAAGTGAACATTACAGCCGATGTTGGAGAGCTTGACGGGGAACTAAACACAGAAACATGGGTCACTGCTGAACAGCGTGCATTCTTCAAATGATAGTGAGATAACTAATTTCTCCAAGGAGACGTTCAAATACGTAGAAAAAAAAAGATAAATTTAGAACGAGATTTATTATTTTTAATGGCTGTTGGGACTGGCTTGCTTCATGCTGTACGTGGCGAATCTGCTTGATAAGTGCACATCACATGACAGTTTGCACAATACGGTTTGAGGTGACAAAGCGTTGTCGCGGCTACATGGAGCGATGCGCTGCACTGCAGATGCATTGTTACTGGCAGCGAAGGGAGGACCTCTTAAAGGCGCACTGCCCCTTTGTGTCTTCACGGGGGAAACGGCCCCGGAACCGAACATCCAGCCAGATAGGGCTTTAGTACCATCATTCCTGTCGCCTCCTCCAGTTGTGAAGCTATGTTAGCTTTTCAGGTTTCACAGCCCATGCGAGCCTAATGTTTCTTTTTTTTTTTTTAACAAAGGAGTGGTGTGTATTCCCAGGGGCCGATTGACAGTGGATTGTTTTTTGAGGGAGTGGCACATTCAGGAGGTGTGTGAGTGGCATGTGTGTGGCTCTGGGTTAAGCTTCGGATATGAACTCCATGGCCCTGTCAGACAACTCCCACGAGCCTTTGGAAAATCTTTCAAAAGCAACATTGTGTTAATCAAAGGGATCGTAGGCTTAAAAAAATTACATGTGTGGTCATGGGTGTGAACTAGGTGTGGCTCTTGATGCCTCAGTTTTAACTTGGGCTTCAAACTCGATATCAATAAGGCCTGGGGGCAGGGCCGGGTCTAGACAGGCATGTATGAGGGGGCAGCCACAAATCTTGAGGGGGCATTGTGCTCTGCAACATAGCTGCTAGATTTTGTTTGAGGGGGCACAACATTTATTTGAGGGGGCCAGGCTATTGCTATTCGATCGAACTCTTCTTTGACATATGTTTGACTTAATACCTGCCACTGGGCTTTTAATAGACATAAGGCATCTACAGGAAATATGGATTTGTAATGATAACTTATGACAACCTCCTTCCTGCCTTAGCACAGAGCCTAATCTATTACAATTTGCTGATATTAGATTATTACACAGCAAACGGCCCTAGTTCTCCAATGTTAAACATGAAAGTCACTAGGCCATGGGAAGAGAATCTGTGTAGATTAGATTGGCTGTAAATCTCCTAAAGCGCTGCAAGAGTAGTATAAAGTCATGCAACTGAAGTCAGAAGTGCTCCTTTGTTTTGTCCTAACCATTAAAAGTCAAGACGGTTGGAAATGATTAGTCAATAAAGTAAAGTAAATCATTTCTCCGAAATGTTGTCAGTGAGTGATGGGTACAGTTGGTCCAGGCCTGGTGATGCCCAGTATTTTCCACTATAGACTCCAGATTGCTCGGCCCGGCTCTCCAGCTCCTGTCTGTAGCTCAGCCTGTTTCAATGGATGACTCGTGCTTGTCACAGACGAAGTGGTACACTCCAAAATCAGGACCTCATTTGTCAAACTAGATTGCAACACTTGAACACTGATCCTTAGCCCATAGATTGATCACTGTATTAACTCACTCAGCCACCTACGTGGTCGCTTTTCCTCACAGGAATGTTCCAAACCAAGCAGACTGACCTTTATACTACTTGAGGCATCCTTTGGTTTGATCTATTTCCTGAGGAAAACCGATTTTCTTTTTCCCTGCTGTGGCATGGTTAATGTCACAATCTTTGACTTTTTTTATTTTACTGAGTTGGCAAAACTCCAATTACAGTAGTTGATGGTATGTAGCAAATCACAGCTCAACTAATGAACATGCATTTTAAATCAATATTGTTAAATTAACTCATTTGAAGATGTTCAGTGTGAAGCGCTGCAGCTTGAAGGACCCTGGAGTTGTTTCAGCCTCTTTACCCCCCCATCTCTCTTCCTGCTCAAGGAAAGGCCCATCTTCCTCCACTCCCTGCTGGAGTGGACCACATCATGAGGTCAGAGACAATGAGTTGGCTCTCAGGGGTAGACGCCCTGCGCCAACAATTCCACAAGCAGATGAGTCTTAACAAGCTCATTTTAGAACGAAGAATTAGGTGTGTGTGTGTTTTGTTTCCCCACATGTGCGTGAATATGTCCGTGTGGCACTCGCACCAGCGGACTGACAACCTCCCCTTTCGGCCAAAATGTTTGCACGTCTACTCTTGCCTCCTTCCCTGAAGTGGTAAACCTAGGGGATACACTGATTCATATATCGTAATGCAATTAGTTTGAAACAAAGAAGCCAAGATCTATTTGGGAGAAAAGGTTTGGAAACAACATACCTAATGTGTTTTGTTATTACCGTCACCAAACTGCAGATAGAGACTTGTCTTTGATTCTTACATTATTAAACAACATTAATTATATCACAAGATGCTATGTTTATATTTTCAGTACGATTTTTATACTCGTCCTTGACCATCATATGCACAGGTGTGTGAATTCTAAATTGGATAGTGTTTAGCGGCCTGTATCCTTTCAGCGCGTTCAGAGTTGGCACTGCGCTTCAAAAAGTGAAGGACTTGTGTATTAGGACAGTAAGAGCCACATGCATCTGAGGGGAGGAGTGCTTCACTGCAAGGGCACGACGGCTCCAACCTACCCAGCATGGAGGAACTCTGACTGAGCTGAGTCCAAAAGAGAAACCAGGTCGTCGCCCTTAGTAAACCTGAAACTCTCACACATCTGCCACTCAAGATATTCTTATTTTGTAGCTTTCAAGGAAACATAGAATGAGGTGTGAGCCCCCTGATGACTACCTCCTCTCCTTAAAACCAGACCAGACCAGTCCAGTCAAGTTGATGTTCTTGATAAACCGACACAACCATTCCTTCATGGAGCTGGCTTTTGAACTCAGAGAAAATTGTCATGCTGTAACAGGAAAGGGATAAACACAAACTGTTGTTACTAAAAATGGACAAACACGTCGAGATTTGATTCTGTAAGTTTTCCCTTAACTAAAGGGTGTAGATCAAACCATGAGTTCTAGCATTAATTCAGTAAAAAGGTTCACAGCTTTCTGCCTTAATGGCAACTTTATACTTTGCATCACACACGCTCCCCCCTCTCTTATCGCTCTCCGGGCAATTGCAAACGTTACGCCGTACTTGCAGTACACAGACAGATTATACCAGGCCGATACACAACTGACAAGCTAGTATCTCAACTAACTAAAGATCTGCGCAACATTCGTGACGGATGAGCCGGGAGTCTGGGCTGTTCGGTTCTTTTACTGAAGCTGGTGATAAATGATGGAAGTAACATGTTAGGGCCTCGCATATTGTCCACATATGCTTGTTGGCACTTCATTTACAGCAGGGCTCTCATGTTGTAAGTTAGGAGGTAATGAATGTTTAACATGGGCCCCCTGTCCTTTTGAGGGGAATAAAAGGAAAATCGGCATTACCATTCTGCCCATTTAGTAGTGCACATAAAATATTTTTTCTAAAGAATAAGTTGTCTGTTGGTTGTAGTTTTTGTGGGAAGCTGTTCTGTTTGCGCAAAATGATGGTCTTTCCTATAAAATACAAGTGCATGTGTTTAAAGTCTTTATGTTAAGTAGGTTTACTGAAGTAAACAACTGCCATATCAATAGGGCTGCTGTGTTACTGTTAATTTATATCTGGTCTAGCATGTAGAGTTGTTAAGGCTGGATAAGTTAACTCTTGTCTTCTCTTCCTTTTGGATGGGTTCAATAAATAGAACTTCTTCCTCTTCTAGGATGATCATTATTCTGTCCTTTTTTATTTTTTCAGATTCCTTTCTTTCCTCTTCGCCCGTATCTCTCATTCAGTCTCCTCAAGGCAAGTGTATGGTTCGCTTACGCTGCTCGCCATCTCTCACCCTCTGTCCTGTACTCTCGCCAGCCTGCTGCCGTACCGCTTTTCATCCCTATTTCTAGTGCCCCTTTCCTGCTCGCCAGAGTCCAGTCAACATACAAATCAGCAGCAGTAGTCAACTCTGGTTCTAACCCCAGATCCTTTCCTAGCGCGACTGGTCTTCACCCACCCTTCTGCCTATAAACCTTGTCATGCTCTTCCAACTGTTTCCGACACGCCTAATTGTAAGTTAGCCAGGCAGCAAGACTCCTGCTGCTCTCAATGACATGGTATTGGTGATTCTTGTCACCTCCCCCAACCCCTGCTGGAACTTGAGATGAAACCTTTCTAACTCATGCTCTAAATAGACATTTCAACCTACTGACATGTGACATTGTTAGTTTATTGTAATGGCTGCAGGCATAGCCAAAGTCTGTACCGATGTTCATACAGACATTTACCTATGTGGTTCGCTTTTAAAGTGCCTCTGTTGCCTTGGTGGTAATGGATCAAATTGGCATACATCCCACCACTCACTAGGACCGTATCAAAACAAATCTCCTTCCGTACACTACGACTTGCTAGGACTTGCATCTCCAGAATCTTTACCCACACAAATGATCAGTCCTGTTAAAGCACCCCTCTGCAGCTGCTAAGAATCTGATCCAATGCACTTTTTACCGCCTGCTAGTGATCATTATTTAGGTCAGCAGCACTCACTGTAGGTTCAAGATAATCCCCAGATTGCAACCTTATTTTAAGAAAGCAGATAAGTTCAAGTTGACATTGTGTGCACAAGAGCAGAAACCTAAAAATGGATCAGGTTGCTGTCTCAGGGGGGGCACTAGCTTCCTTCTGGCCTAGTATCCAAGACCAAGGTCCCCTCAGCCGCAGCAGCAGCCGGGACCCAGAGGACGAGTGGCACTGGAGATATCATTTGCCGCCCAGTGGCCTGGGCCGCCCATCGCCTGTGGCTGCTCACTCGCCATCCACCCCACTATCTGCTTCTAGCTTTTTAGGCTTTGTGCATGTCTCACATCGTGACTTAAGCATTAAGTGGTAGGTTTTCTTTGATCGGTTTTGCTACATTTGTTTTTTATTTATTGATGATTGCTTTGATTCTCATCATTATCATAGGTTTGTACTTGTGTGAGCAAAAGGTAGCCAATACAAGTGTTTAGACAGATTAAGTTAGACACAGTATGAGCTACAAAGTATTCTTAGTCAGCTGCAGCCAACACACACTTATGTCAGAAGCATCCAACCTAGTAAGTGAGGCATGACCGACGGAACTGAATATTGTGGAATTTGAACTCTTACAGACGTCTTCACTTGTATTATTCATCACAGTAGTTTCAGTAAATCAATGCCTAAGATTGCAGAGTAAATGCTTACATTGTTTTCACTTGGTTTACAACTTTGTAGGGGGCGGGGGTGCAGTAGTTCAGCTAACGGACCGACTGAGGGGGGGGGGAGTCGTTTTCGGGCGCTCTCTTTGTCCGCTGGTAGCAAAAAATATATTTTTAAAAACTCTAAAGCCAGAAAGTGAGGAGGATTTGAGTTATTTTGATAACTATATAGCTAGCTCAAGCTGACCAGAAACTCAGACCACCGTCTTATGCCACATAAAGGTGTAAATGAGTATAAAGGCTTACAACTATTTAGTGAAAGCAATTTGTCTACAATCTTGGACCCAGAGTAGCCTCCTTCATGAAAACAATGCTGAAAAACACCGAGATATGACTGGCTATACATCTGCCAATCATCACCACCATGGTGTTTATGTTATAGCTAGTTGGCTATGTACCAGGAGATTTGTTTTTAGCGATGATTACCAACTGAGCGGTCGTTTAAAGCTACATCGGATCTTAGGTCGGGGACCCAACCAGTCTCAAAATAGTTGTAAGCCTTTAGACTCTCGTATGCCTTCATTTGCCAAGCTATGTAGTTGACAGTTTTTGGAAGGATGTCATTTTTAATGTCAATCCCCTCCACGTGGGCGAATCAGACAAGTTGTGGGAATTGATTGTTCTCAGTTTTGTAGGGATCGCATCCAATATGTGTTGGTTTTTTCAACCAACCCTTTAATGTATTATTTCCTCCATTGCCAATTTGTGCAGTACACCTTCTGCACTCTATCTGAATTTCAGGCATTATAAGTTGCTAAATGTAGCAAATTATTTTGATACTTGCACACATATGAACACTCATCTGTAGTTACTCGGATGTGAAAGGCATTATTTGGCATATTGCAAAACGGTTGTTGATTTGCGTTATCTGAACCATGGTCAAAGAACCACTCATGAATTTTAGAACCTGAGCTCAATCTGCGGATTTATTCGCAGAGCACAAGCTGTTTGGAAATTTGTTTTTCAGCACACAGCCAAAACGACTACAATGCTGTTGATGAGATGGAAAGTCTGTCTATGTGGCCTAGTTTGAACAAGCCATTGTATTGTGAGGGCACGGGAGGTGGCCGTCCAAGACAAAGTGGACTAGTCACTTGGGCATCAGAGGAGGAGTCTGTCTATGCAGTGCAGGGTAGGGGTCATGGGATCATGCTGAAAATACAGACAACTTACAGTTGAAGGAGTAAGAACCCGGACCTTGCAGTTTTTAGATGATACTAGTGGATCTGGAAATGCATTCTCAGGATTGTGTGCTGGGTGACGGTTGTGTTCAAGTTGAGCTGGCCATCTGACTTTCATGTCTTAATATAGTAGCCAGTTCTTCATGGTAATGCCTCAATGTTAGGTGAGATCATTGGCGCTGAAAGGGATCATGGGATTTTTGGAACAGTTGCTGAGAACATCGTTGGCACTCTATGGTGTCAGGGATAGTTGGGGGGCCGCATGGCTTGAGAGGTGGATCCTTCCATTATGGTGACCATGAGTGGCTCCTCAGTTCTGTGGGTAAGGAAAGGGTGGATTAAGCTGCACAGTGACTGTTTGGCACATTTTTCATTGTTTTGGTGTGAGCACATTACATAATGTTAAGGGAGTAAACAAATACTAATTATGCAGCAAGTAACGGACCACAGAGAATGAATGCAACAAAAGCTGTTTGACCATTTCCCAGGTATTCTAACGCATTGTCTTCGCTCTGTTGCCTTCCCTTTGCCTAGACATCATCTTCTCAGGGAGAGAAAAATATAATTTTAAAATAAACTCAGTCACCCGAGCCCAAAGCTTGGTGCAACAAGAGGTTATTTGTTAGCAAAACTGGGGGGTTTGAGTACAGGCAGTTTTTTCTGTTTTTTGGCTTGTTGTTTACAAAAAACGTAAATCTCCCACCTTGTTACTTCAGTTCCGGACCATGGCAATCTGGCTAAAAGGTGGCGTGCGCAGTCACCACTGGCAACCCTCATCAAATTACTCTTATTAGTACAGTGGGGAGTAAATTTGACAGTTGCTTTTTACATTGACTTTAGCAGCTTGCATACATGTAGCTAATACAAAACGAGTTGATCCCAGTTATCTTTAAGTCTTGTCTCAAACAATTTCACACTATCACCATATTTATTCAGCTGTCAGTGGTTTAGTGAACAATCTTTTTTTAAATGTACCAAATTTATTAATGAAAATGTTGTGTACTGTTCAAAAACAAGCAATGAGATTAGCTCTATCAAAATTAAAAAGCTTTCAGCCAGTAAGTGCTATGTGGACAAATATACATTTGCTATACAAATTGCAAATGACTGTCACCATAGGCAAACATGATGAGATCAGTAATATTTTATTTCTTTTGCTGCTTCATCGGATCATTCAAATAATTTAAGTTGCCATACTGATTGAGTCCTTGTGGCAACTTTTTGGAGTAGTTAAAAGCGGCATGCAAAAAGTGAAGATCCATTTTACGAATCTTATATTTCCATGGTGCAATGCATGATTGCTTGGGCTGCAACATTAAGGCCTTGCTGATTAATATTAGAAGTGCATGGGATGTTGAGGTACTACTGTGATTTATATGACCTCCCCTCCTTTTTCCTTCGTGCTGTCGTTCTTCATACATACCAATGCAGACAAAAGAGTGATCCTGGGCTCTGACAAGCCCCGCGAAGGTGTTGCGACATCCCTTCGCTTTCCTTCTCAATCTGGCTCATTCACTCCTGGTAATTACGGGAGTGATGCAGGGCCGCCGGATGGACAACCCGACTCGCCGATAAAGACATCTCCTGTGTCAGAGCGAATAAAGGCACTTGAAGCTCTTGCGGCCAAAAAGAAGGAACCTGATTTTAGAAGTGATGGAGGTTTCTCTCACTTCAGAGACCGCCAACATGAAAAATCTCCCATTGACGCCCCCAAATCTCCCATCGACGCCCCCAAATCTCCCATTGACGCCCCCAAATCTCCCATCGACGCCCCCAAATCTCCCATCGACGCCCCCAAATCTCCCATTGACGCCCCCAAATCTCCCATCGACGCCCCCAAATCTCCCATTGACGCCCCCAAATCTCCCATCGACGCCCCCGATTTTCCCATTGACACCTCCGAATCTCCCATCAATGCGCCTGAAGATCCCATTGACACCCACAAATCTCTCACTGACATGCCCAAATTTTCCAATGACACACCCAAATTTCTTACAAAGAAAATCACTCCAAATGTCCAAGAAAGTGAAGATTCAGCTGATCAAGAGTCACCAGAATCCCCCTTTGAAGTGCTTGGAGATTTAAGACAAGTAAATGACTTTGAAGAAACCGAAGAATGGATGAAGGCTCATTTACCACCTGTGCCAGACTTTGGTGCTGTAGATTTAATAACAGGCACTGTTACTGCTGACAATGTTGCGTCAAAGGGGGAGAAGGGGACTGACATAGGTCTACCTAATGCTCCTGCTGCCTTTGCTGGTGTCCCCACTGCTTTCATGGATTTTCCTGCTGAGGCTCCAGATCTGAAGGAGGAGTTCAGTGTTGCACAGAAGCAGTCAAGTGTTGAGGAAGAGTCTGACTTTGATCTAAGTTTTTTGCCAACAGCATATATGTCTGATCAGCAGGAAAAAATGGCTGCCATGACTACGTCAAATCTTGTTTCAGTTATTCCAGCTCGGTCTGCCCCTCCTCCAGGCTTTGACTCTTCATCTCCTCCTGTCGATCCATCAGTTGGCGCAGATGTTAAACATAATGTCTCTGATGACAAGAAGACCACATGGACCATCGACTTGGAGCCCCCGGAGGCAAGCGAAGCTGACAGCTCAGGAGAATCCGATGACACTGTCATTGAAGATGGTGTAACTGTTTCTCCATCTGTTCTTCCTGCATCTTCTGATCCAGCAGTTTCAACTGATCCTATCCCTGCTGCTGCAAATCCCAATCTTATCACAGAGGAAAATAAGCCTTCTCCACCAAAGTCTGAGAGGAAGCTGATGCAGGTTCCGACAATAAATGTTATTGAGACAGACGAGCCAAATTACAGTGACGAGGAGATGGAAATGGAAATGGAAATTGAAGATGATGATTACGAGGCTGAAAAAGATTTTGTTAGAGAGTCTCCAAAAACCCTAGAGCAAGGTGAATGTATAAAGGAACTACCCAAAGTACGGCCCTTAGAAACCGAATTTATGGAAGGCTACTCTCCTCCATCCTCACCTGTGCACTCAGATGCTGAGTACTCTCCTAAACACAGCATACTCAAATCTCTTCCTGAAACTTTACATCAGGAATCTGCATCAGAACTTGAGGCACAATTTGAAAAACCCTGTACCACATTCAGTACAGTAAAGGATGAATCTTCCCCTTTCATAGTCATAAATGAAGATGTGAAATTCCCAGACAACGATGAAGACTGGTCAGATGAAGCACAAGATATCCTGGTCAAACCTTGCGTGACTCCTCATTCTCAGCCCAAGGTGGATGAAAAGAGCATCACAGGTGCAAAAGATGCATACATGGAGACTACTCCCCAATCTAAAACTGGCTTCATGCAAGATGATATTTATGACAGACAGTCGTTTGATTATGAGTATGATGCATCCTCTATCTTGGATGACATTGATGACCAAGGGTTAAACAATGCTAAGCAGCGGTTTCTTTCGGATCCTTCTCAAATCCTTATTGAACCACTGAATGCATGTAGTCAAAATCTGGAGGACTTCCCTGCAGTGAGTGATGAAGAAGCCCTCACCAAGCCAATTGATCAACCATCTCTAACAGAATATCCCAATGATCCATATTCCTCTTTCCAAAGTGAAAAACAAAGCAGCATCAGCGAGCAAGATTTAATTAAAGAAATGACAACTGATGATGTTACAGATAACATGTCAAATGGCTGCTCCCTCGCAGCACAAAATGCTGCATCAAAGATCCAGCAGGACACTAAAGCGGGTCACCATGCACCTGATTCAACAAGCAACACAGAAACCATTGTCCCCGCCAGTTCAATGTCTGAGCCTACAGATAGCTTTGTGGAGTTCATGCGAGAGTGTCTGAAATCGAGGCAGGATGAAGAGCCCGATGACACTGTCCAAGCGGCCTTTTCCAACAAAAAGTTGTGCAAAACAGTTATGCCTTCTTCTCAGTTTCCTCCAACCATGGTGATGGATCTTGAACAAGAACGGCTGACTATCAACGCTCTCAAAGAGTTGGGCAGCAGTTACGAAGAGGAGGAGGTGGAGCCTCTCCTGTCAATGGTTTGTGACCAGAATACAGGCAGCCCCAGCCTGACATCTACACAGCAGTCTTCCTTTGCCGCAGCTCCCAATCCTCCATGCTCTCAAGGCAACCCTGTGTTAGACAGCACGTATTCCAAAGAGGTAGAAGCCATCGACGAATGGGTGGCTGAAGCCTATCATCTTGCTGAGCATGTCTTGACCGCAATACTAACCCACCTATCAGGTAACCCTTCTTTCTTATGGGCAGTAGGCCTGCTGACCTCATGCAGTTCTCGCAATAGACCTACTTTTGTGCCTTCTAACGCTCTGCCCTTTTTCAAAAGAATTCTATAATGCATACATCTAGGACCGAGCTTCAGTAGAAAAACACCAATTTTGTTATTGCAGACAGACCTCTTCATGCCCCTCTTTCTTTAGGTCTGTGGAGGCTGGCCTCCCCCCGATGCATAATTGCCACTTTTACTAGGAGGGCATAAAGGCCTACATACGAACACAATCTAATTACAAAGGTTACTTTATCAGTTCTCAAAGGCCACACTTCACTTTTCTACGGTGTCCTTTTGTGGGAATTTGTGGTTAGGTGCTTGTGCACATGAAAAGTGAAGTTATTGTATAGAGAATGGAAAAAGGGCTTCTTCTGCCGGCCTTATTCCAGGCTCTAAAAATAACTGTAGTTGCTAGGGTTAGGCCAGTGTAACAACCAGTTCCATTTTAAGCTATGAACAAGTTTAACTTTAATAACTAAAAACTGCCACTTGACTTTAAAAAAGTTTAGCTTTGTTTGAGAATTGTGTTTTTGGATTCGATCATGAGCCTGTCCCACCAACCATAGTCACTTGTGCGAAATTTTGCATGATGGCACATGTACAATGCCAAAAAGGAATGTGATAATTGGAGCAGTTTTTCTCATGTCAGAATATTTACATGCCTGATTCATAAAGGACTTCAGATACAGATCACTGAGAGAGACACTTTTTAAATGTCAGGTGAAACCCCCTCTAGGCTTACATTTATTGCACTATTGCATTGGATTATTAAAGTTACAAAGTTATTAAAAGACAAACTCTACTATGTCAAGTAGCAAATTGCTAAAGAATATAGAAAAGCTGCAAAGACTGCAGTTTACAAAAAGATTATAGCAACCAAATTAGTGTAGCGTGCAAATAGTTTAGTGAGCCTAACTTTATTTGAGCTTTTCACCCTCCACTGCCCTCTGTAAGGGTACCATTGCCCAGCTGGAAAGGAACCTAGTGGTGGGGGCTTAGATATAGCGCCAAAGCGTTGGCTTGCAAGAACCTTGAAAGTCACGGGGTACAGTCAATCCCCAGTGTCGGATTTCTGTCTCCGTTTCTACAGCCCACTTGTCAAAGACCATGACGAGGCATTGTACGACAAAATAAAATCATGCAAAATGTCATGCGTATTATTATTTATCATCACCGGCTATAATGATTATAATTATGACTCTCCATCTAAGGTTGACCAGAGCAAGGTCAAAGCAAGCATGGGTGTTACACCCCCTCCCCCCCCCAACCCCCCACCTCTTCTCCACAAACCTGATCTCCATTACACACACCCATGCGCAGCTGGTATGCAGGCAGTAATCCTGTCAGTTAGGGTTACGTCTACATGCTTTGAATATTTTAGCTTCAGTTGACACACTAGAGAAAAGTATGCTGGTGCCCCAACAACCAGAAACTAAGGGAAGGTGTTAAGAGACATTCAGCTTTATTTCAAGGATACGTGAATCCTTTGACCACCAAGCATCATTGAGGTAAAGAGAATTCCTCTCCTCCTCTGATGTAAACAACGGTCACTGATCTCCAAATACTGGGTTAGACTGAGATTTATTTTATACTAACATTAGCTAAGGGTAGGCTTGGTAGTGGAGTATCCTACGGACCTTAGCTTTCATATCGACTCTCCTGGCTCTTTCTGGGACAGGCTCTGCATTGGGAAAAGAAGGTCTGACTGGTTGGTTGGCAGTGAGCATTGTAGTCCTGGTGCACTTAATCCAATCCCAAAGATTTCTTAAGTCAATAAATGGAGCTCTTTCAGATGCCATAAGTTCTCAATTAAAAAAGAAAATTATATAAACAGAATTATAGCAAAATGACGCTACTAGCGTGTACATGCTATCATGTTCATTGCTCTGTTCCTGAACCAGCTTGTTAGCTGGGAACATATTGTAGTTTTTTCCTAATTGAGATATCAATGACTTGAAAAGACAGCTCTGTTTCAGTGGTCTGAAGAGGAGCTTGTGCCGTAAAATCCTCCCCCTCCAACCATGAGCTAGAGCTATTTTAGTGCCCCTCTGCAGTGCTGTTCCAGAACTTTATTAGCCGGAGTGAGATGGTTTGTGTGCCTGTTTCATGTAGGATATGCTCGGTCATTTCTGCATTGCTTTTCAGATTTCTTCTCTCAGAAAATGTATCTCCGCCATCTGTCAGTGAAATCCACACACAATGTTTTCAAATGTGATCTCACCATACCTGTTGTCAGGCTGTCAAAGATTAGTATAATTTGAACATACCATTAGTGCTCAGACTTGTGTTCCTCTCTGTGAGAGATGTATAAAGTGGAGAAAAGGACCAAGTGAATACTAAAATCAAACTGATCACCTGTCCGCTTAGAGGGAAGTGAAATACCAAACACTATCTGGCAAGGACCTGTAATGTCTTTTTTATTCAGGTTATCATCTTGTATAATCGTTTTTTTTCTAGCACTTATACCAAGCCCTGGTGAAGGGACATACTGTATTTCTCAGGAGATGGTGGAGACCAAACCATAGCTAAAGGTAGAGTGAGCTGCTAAGTGAGTGATAAAGGGTCAGCTACCAGTTTAAAAGAACATCTGGTCTGAATGGTCGCTGTTTGGATTAGGAAAGATATGTACAATACGCAGGTAAAGGACCAGTGGCCTGAATTGATTAAATCTGTTCCCGAAATGCGTTGTTTGATCAACACTTATAATGGCAGCGGACAGGTGCATTACATTGTTGTTTGTGTGTCTCTGTGTGCTCGTGTCCAACATCGCAAACCTGGAGAGAGCCCCCACACGCTCCCAAAAGAATTAAAATGGTAGAACACCATTCTTTTTATTAAAAGAACATGTGTAAATTGTTTTTGATCTAAAAAAAATATTACAAACCTTAATTGATTGACTGAATGTTGGCCGAAGACATGGTAGCAAGCTACAGCCTTCTTAATAAGATGTTTATACATTTTTCTCACAGATTATTTTAACCTCTCTGTTTAGTCGACGGAGGTGTTTCTCAATGCCGCTGTATTAGTGCTGGCAGATCTCTCTCTCTCTCTCTCTTACACATGCGCGCGCACACACCCCCCCCCCCCCCCCCCATCAACCCCTGCAGTGCAGGGTGAGGAAACCCCGCTCATGCTGCTGTCAGATGAAAATATTACATCAGCAAAGTCGTCCCTGTTATGCTTCGCTTTTACAAATAGTGCAGTTGATTTTGTGTCTGAAGTGTCTGATTTGATCCATGCTAATTGTCAACGGTAAATGTGCATTCAATACTTTTTTATATAGCATGAGTTCAATATTTGTCGAGGTACTGGAAGTTGACCTGTTTTTAAGGAATGACACTACATCTTCCGTTTAGCCACATATTTAGCACTTATAATTTGCAAGAAATACAAGTTAAACTATTTTGAAAGGATGTCTGATAATGGCCTATATTAAATGTAGCAGGAGTTATCAGCAGTATTAGTTGGACATTTTGCTTTCTTACATTAATTGGCATATTTGTCCTTCACTAAAACAATCGCTGTTCGTGTGAAGTCCCCATATAACGTCTGTTCCCATTAAACTAGCTGGAGCACTGACGCCCGAACCGTCCCTGAGGCATCGACCCACGTGCTTTCTCCCCCACTTACTAAAGGCTTTTTTAAATGTATCCGTTTCCCCTTTGCAGAGCGAAGGCGTGGCAGTCTGAGAGCGCCGGCCCCTTTAAGCATTACATAACTGCCTTGCACAGAGGCCATCCCTTCTGCATGGCGACACCTCACAGGACATGCATACAAACATGAAGCGGGAATCCACCGCAATGTTCCCTCTGTTATTCTCCAAAGAAGATTTCTGTTCCCATATTCCTGTTTTATTCTGAGCTTTCTCTGCAGGAAATGCAGCCAAGCTTTTACTTTGGAAACGTTGCGAGTAAAGCAAACAAATTTCAGCCTCTTGTAAACTAACGCCGCCCCCTGCGCCCCCCCGCCCCCAACTCCTGTATGCAGTAAAGGATCTGATCCACTGGCGGGACCCTAAGAAGTCGGGCGTGGTGTTTGGGCTGTCCATGCTGCTCCTGCTATCACTGGCAGCCTTCAGCTTCATCAGCGTGGCCTCCTACCTCCTGCTGGCCCTGCTCTGTGTCACCATCACCTTCCGCATCTACAAGTCTGTTGTCCAGGCCGTGCAGAAGTCCAGCGATGGACACCCCTTCAAGTAAGACTTCTAAATCCTCAATGCTACTTTGCCTTATCTTTCTTGTTGTTTAGGAGAATTCATTTCCCTGTGATTCTTTTCATAATAGGCAAACGTTTCTTATTCCTCCAAGCCAGCGACAGTCATGGCCGGCGCTGTTAACTTAAAACCTAAATGTGTTCCAGCATCGTTTGTGAAACGCATAAAAACGTATGGCATGCCTAAACACATACACTGACATGCCGGTACCAGTCTTAACAGGAGGTAGAGGGCATGTTTTATTGTACTCTTTGATAATTACAAGGTGGTGCGTGAATATTCCTCTAGAATCTTCCTCTATAAACTGGGCTGCTGTTGTTGGTTGATGTGTTTAGGGCATTATGAATCGTGGCATGATAAATCAAGGATGAAGTGTCGTGACTGCAAAAAACGCACAAAATGAAGAGCTCAGGTGTCTATGTTAATGTCTCTAAACTTGTAGGACGCATGGTATAAACGTAGCAAAAATACACATCTTAAAATGGAAACCTAATGTGAATGTATTCTTTGTCTAAGCCACAAAGAAACAAACGTAAGCTTCCCATTACTTTCCTCACTACAGGACAGTTCTCTGTTTTCCTGCAGCACTCTGGGCCCACAAACTTAGCCTCATTTTGTGCTCACCTCCTCCTCCCTCTGTGCAGAACCTTGATCGAAAAGGATGTCAGCATCCCCCCGGAGACTTTCCGCAAGCACGTGGACTCCAGTCTGACCCACATCAACCGAGCCCTGAAGCAGATGAGCCGCCTCTTCCTGGTCGAGGACCTCGTGGACTCCCTGAAGGTGAGAAGCTCTGACCTTCAATCATTGTCCACTGGCCTCCTGAGTCATGGTCATTTCCTCTGCTCATAATGGAAACCTTTACCCACTTTGTTCTAAAAGTGCTCTGCTCTGGTAACCATGGTAACCCATCTCTCGGGGGAAATCAGTCCAATTATTTAAGTACTAATCTGATCTTTATCGCTAACATGAAATGAAGACTCGTAACCTTTACATCCAGGTGATGAACTGGTTCTGCATAACTGTACTTGAGTTTAGAATTTAAACAGCTCTACTTTGTAATGAATTTCATCTGTGGCCTATTTTAAGGACTTGTAGCCAAAAGATCCTGCTTTGTGAAATGCATCAGAAACAAATGGAAGAACCCCTCATTGTTCTGAAAAGCCTTTTAATAAATTCAAAGGCTGGCCTTCACACCCTACCTTAGTGATTTCGGCCCATTCTGAATGATTAAGTCTGTTCTAGGGTGATGTTTGCAGAGTTGTGCAGGCTGTCACCAAACTATGCACAAACAAGAAAGGTAAATGCAAAAGCTCCTCCTAAAAGGTGCAACAAAACAGGAGAAACCGGGGGCTGACAGTCGAGCTCAGTCAGTCCACACCCATCAGGATACATGAGAGACCTGTATGGGTGGGTCACAAGCTCTCTGACAGCTGCTTTTCTTTCACTTACAATTAAAGTGAGGTGAACAGGCTAGATTGAGGTTCAGTGATTGAATTTACCAAAAACATTGAAAAAATAAGTACCTGCTTCTGTCGTACTTTGACATCAGCGGCTGGCCTATCAGATTGTAGCAAGCAAGCATCTTTGTATCTTTGTTGTTCTCTCAGCCAGGTGGCAACCTCTGGTTCTGCAGAGTGGAGCCAATATGCAAGCCTTAAAACTTGCATTGTCTGTACTGACTCGCAGCGGGTGATTCATTCCTCTGGATTAAAAAAGACGTCTGATAAGACTAGTTCCCACACTGCCAAGTTAGAATTTGCTCCTTCATTTATTTATGTATTTTTTTTGTTGTGGAACTGGACTTCCATAAAATTCAATACATTGATACCATCAATATTTTTCTGAGCTTTTATTAGTTTCTTATGGCCACTATTAAGACCTAATTGTACAATTTACACTTTGATCTGGGATTGAAGCTCTGATTAACAAGGTCTATTTGAAATGTTGTATTGTGTGCAGAAATGCTTCTAAGTTCCTCTTCGGTTCCCTCAACAGCTGGCTGTGGTCATGTGGCTGTTCACCTACGTCGGCGCTGTCTTCAATGGAATCACCATCCTCATCCTGGGTAAGCACTGAGGGACCCAAAATGATGTTTTATGTTTTTACACATTTCTGAAAAATGTCCACCATCATTCCATGTCAGAGTGTGTTATGGAAACTTTTATTTTTTAAATGAAATATTATGGCCTAGCTTATTATTTTTCAGCTGAGTTTCAAGTTCATTCGGTTCAGGTAACTTTTAACAAAGCAGTATGGACAAAATATTGATGAAGTGTCACAATTGATTTTATCAAGCCTCCAAGTATCTACGGATTGAGATAATGGTTGCTAACAACAGACGCAACCATAGCTCACCTCACTGTACTATATACGGACGCTTTTGCTTTTAAATCTTTCATTTTTTAAGATAACCAGCGGAAAAATATTCTAGATTGTCGCCCAATCAGTGTTGATGGTTAATGTAGTTGATTGAAAAAATACATTTGTCGCTGCTCTATTGAGTTTTTATAGTGGAAAATGTATGTTCCTCCTGCTTCCAGTAAGTGAGTAGTTGGAGGTGCGTGCAGAAACTATTTTTTTTCTCTTGTCCATTGTATCACAAGCTGCAAAAATGGCATCTGCATCCTCATCCTGGGTATAGAATAGCAGAGGATGCTCTGGACGAATATACATTGGCCAAAGTTTTAGCTGACACATATTTACCTGTATCTCTTAGAGCAAAATTACAGGGCAGAAGCAGCACAAAAGGCTAAGGCAGCATTTTATTTTGAGGAAACTGGTCCTCGGGTTTAACAGTGACATGTGGCCTTCGTTTTGCAATGCATGTATACTGAACATTATATATTTAGTGTCAATTATAAAGACCTGAATCAAGTTAATTTTGCATTACCACTGACAAGAAAACCTTAACATGCAAAATATGAATATGATAAAATCAAAAATAAATAGGAAAATTCTGAAATAAATGTGCCTTCTCTGTTTCTTCTCCAGCTGACATCCTCCTCTTCGCCGTGCCTCCCGTCTACGAGAAGAACAAGGTGAGACCGTTGTCCTCGGCTTCCATGAATGTATCAGAGGACTTCAGCTGGACATTCCCAAGAGCATTGAGCTCACTGGATGACTCGGTCTTCATCACACCCTGAAGGCTTGTTGCTGTCCAGTGTCGAGCTGCTGAGAATGTGAAGTCATTGTACTGCCGGCTCATCCTGTCGATGCACATCGTGACCACTGGGATCTTGATGTGTTCATGGGAATGTACTCATCAGCTGTTGGAGGCAGGCTCTTGGTGGTCATTGTTTCTTGTTGTTGCTTTGTCCCTGGATTTAGTCATAATGAAGATGCTACTTTTGTGGGTACCTTTTTTGAGTGTTTCAATACTCGATGTGATGAGCGCTTTGCTTTAATGCAGCATGTGATGGACCATAGCAACACAGAGATCCCTGAGCTGCACTGGAGTGAACAGTCCCTTGACTGGCAGTTTTAACCTTTAACGTAGGAGTGGATGGAGTGTGGCCCAGAGTTACGCTCCCACAACGCTCTCAGCGTAAATGTGTGTGAGCGCTGTGTGGTGTGGTGGCGATTAGCCGGCCCGTTGGACACAAAGCTTCCTTTCGCTTGATGGGTATAGAACTAAGTACTCTTTCGGTATCTGTATGAAATGTTTTTTCACCACTGTTTTTTTTTTTTGCTTCTTTCCTGCGGCTTACAATTGGGCCGCTGCCTTAGAGTCTACCGTTCAGAAACACTTTGCTTTGCACTGTAAAATAATTGAATCCAAGCACAGGACAGGGAGTTTGTGAACAGACACATCCACACTTCTGGCTTGGAAGCGTGATCTTTTTTGTATTTTTCCCAGGAAAATCCAACTCTGCCTTTAACCCTCTGGTTCATCAGGTTTGGTCTCACTTTCACTGAATTTGTTAAGTAGCACAGAATTTAATGTTACTTGTAGAACAACACGTCTTTGATGACATCAAAATTTTATTTTATTTTCAGCTCTAATTTGAGACTGAACCATCAGAAATATGAAAATCTGACAAAGAATGAGAATTGTTAAACCCGTTGATGAACAATGGTTTAATAAAAAACTGCTGGCAGGTTTTGGGGTCAGAGTGGGTTCTGCTTGAAACGACAGTTCATACAACGTGTCACCTGATCCAGTGTAAACATCTGCTGCCCTTTGTTCTGAATGATTTCACCAGACCTCATGACCACAGCTCTGCTCTCTTGATCATTCAAAATGTCAACATAACTGCTACGAACTGAAGAAAGTGAGCACAGGTCCTTGAACTAGATAACACCATAAATAGGCATCCCAGTATTTTCTTGCAGTGGTTATCATAAATGGACCAGAATGAAGAATCATAGTCCCACACAGATGCTAACCTTCTGTCTCCCCTCGTCTCCTTCCAGACCCAGATTGATCAGTACATTGACGTGATACGCACCCAGGTTAACACCACGATGGCCAAGTAAGTGAGTCAGGTGGTGGGGATGAGTGTGTTCTAGACGTAGCGTTCATTCAGCCATTCAGTTTCCACTTTCACATTGTTTTTGGTTTTTTTCACAGGTTGCAAGAGAAACTTCCCGGAGCTGTGAAGCGCTGCAAAACTGAATGATCAACCCCCCGATCGGAAGCCTCCACGACACCATCGCCCTCATCCTCCATCTTAGAGCCCTCTTACCTTCTCCGACCCCTCTCCAGATAACGCCAGTTTAATTCCCACCCTCCTCCACCTTCAAACACCTCCTTACCACACTGAATCTTCCTAGGTAGAAAATCTCTTGCGCTGTTATTCAATGTAAAACTACTGCGCAGCTTAACTTACAAGCATTAAAAAGAACTGTGCCTGTGCAGACAGGAAGTGTGTTGCTAGCGGGGAAGTGACGTAGCGCCGCGGCGGACCCTGACTGTCTGTGGGCGCCGTTGGGTCCAGTGAACTAGACTGAATATATGACCTGGTTTCATTGTATAGAGCGAGCGGGGGGCAGGGGAGTGATGGCTGTCCACCTCACAAAAAAAGCAAATGTCTGTACTTCAATGCACGCATAATCCTAAAGGTTAACAGATCATTTGTGATGGAAAAGTAAATAAAAAAAGGTTTAAATAAAGCGTGCTAAACGGAGCGTTTTGGGTGTCATGTGGCTAGTCTTGTCCTGCTCTACTGCTGTTAATATGACTTAGATTTAGAGGCTGTTAACCGTTCTGCTGAAATGCCTCTTAGCGACCTAGCCTGACTCGCCTCACAGGCAATTCTGTATGTTTCTGTAATGCACTGAACATTTATTTTTAAATCCACAAGCAGGTTGAAATAAAAGCGTTGGAACACTGAGCCAGTGGTGATAATTTGGTCTAGTTCACCCTCTTCAGAAGCATTTTTCCGTATGTAAATATCCACCTGGAATACAGTCTCTTGCTCTTGCTCGCTCTCGTTCTCTGATTATCTCTCTCTCTCTCCTCCCACGTACGGAGCACATTAGCCCCGCTTTTTATATCAAAGGGAAAGTTCCCTCACAGGAGCACTGCTTTTGTCTCACCTGTTCTAGCCACAGTGTCGAGGACTCGCACTCAATTTTACATTTTTCTTCTCACTGCTTATTACTATTATTGATATTAATGCTAGGATTGCTGCTTTTGACTGGCCAGTAGCTTGACAACAGCCTTGTAGGAGTTCTGTTAACTGTCATTGAGCTTCGTTTTAAGGTGGAGGTGTTTCCGAGGCCTATGAAATCATTTTTGATTGTTGGATAAGTTTAAAGATTCTCTCTGACGTCCTGTCACCTCGAAGCGGCCACTTCAATAGATATGGACTTAATCGTAAATAATTGAACATTAAACTAGCATTCCCCGAACATTTGACGGCAGAGGGAAATGGAGCAGCTCTGTAGAGTAATAATAATAAAGTTCAGATGTGTTTGATCTTTTTTTTGAGGGGGTGAATAATAACTTGAACTCTCAATATGAGTATAATTTATTGAATTCAATAAAAAAAAGATAATTGCTTGTTAAAATTTTGCTTTTTCTTTATTCAAAGTCTAACTATTATTTTCGCATGTTTGACTCCATATAAGCCCAGCAGTGACCTGAGCTGAAGTCCAATAGGATGTGGGGGGGGGGGGTTAAATACGCGTGTAGCCAGGGATATGGAAGCGCTTTTGAAGTGCTTACTATAGAACTCTGTCTGTCCCTTTGTTCCTTTTCTCTGACTGCCAAGAAGCGCATGTCTTAGTGTAAGCTGGAAACAGATTGCCACCCTTTATAAAGGCTGTATCATATTCTCTACCCTGGCTTTTGTTTGATATGATTATTACTCGTGACTGTTTCAATGGTGTTTTTGACCTCGGTGAACCATAGTCATTTGTTAGCCACTGTTGTGTCTCCATATTGTTTTAAGGGATGAATATATAGAAGGACCGTGTGAGTGTGTTTTGTGTTCGCTGCGCCCTAAATAAAGTTTGCACGGAATCTCTGTGTACTGAACACCTCCTAAATGCAGTAAATTCCCATTAAAACTACTACGCCTGCCTAGTTGTTTTCTCTGGCACACCCCTGAATACTGACACTGTTAATGTTTATATGCATCCTGTTAATTTATTTGAATGTGGAGATGCTGTATATGGTAACTTAAATTTGTCATCTAAAAGCTAATGGAGGTCATTTGTGTTGGTTTATGTTTATTTAATTGATTTAAAGGGACAGTTCAACCAAAATCACAGAAGAACATGTTCCAGAATTTAGATATAAAAGTTCAATTTTGAACTTATTTGGTGTAATTTGTGGTGCTCACAGCATTGCATCATGAGTCAGCACTTGACTTCTTTATAACGTAGTTTTGAGGAAACTAAATTCTGTTGTGTTATTGTGGAATCTAAGATTGATTTCACAATTCATCCATTAGGTTGAACTGCCCCTTTATTGTTTAACCAGCCCCCTCCAGGCTGAACCAGTGTGTTGGCATAACACGCTGTTCGCTTCCCCAAATGTGCAGCACCTCTTAACTAGTTCAGGAGGGGCCCTGATAACGTGCAACAGCACCAAGGCTAAACATAGCCGCCTACTCGGATTCGGAGCCTATTTTTTTTAGAGTTTAATATATCATGAATTAGACCTGTTTCCGCACAGCATGTTGTTTTGTTGTGTGCGTGTGTGTTGCTTTGACGTTGTTGACGAACATGAGCTCTCTTTTGTATTAGCTATGACCTTGGTTCTGATTTTTAAAGCTTTGGGGAAGATGTTTCAAAAAGAAAGATTAAAAAAAGTATGTGGTCTCTGTACTGATGTCAAAGTGAAATTAATAAAAACACGTCAAAGGAGGATGGATGTGTTCTCTGTTTCAGGGTAATTGCAGTTGGAGCACTTCCACAGGAACAAGACATGTTCACATTATGCCCGCAGATATCAAAAATACACCCAGGAAATATCAAAATTAAGAGGCTCTGCCTTAAAGCTGTATGGTGTTTGGGTGGAGAGGGGATTATAATTTCTAAAATTAGACCATGCAGTCATACTAAACCATTAATGTTAACAGCCCCATGGAGACTCCATGTTCCATTTAAAGCCTATGTGGTATTACATAATAGGACCAAAGCCCTAACTAGTGAATGCAGCATCATAACGTTACCAGCCATGCGACTGATGAACAAGATGTCAGTTCATGGGGTAAAACCTGACATAACTCCTATTTTACTGTTCTAAACGTGTAGTTTATTAGTTAGTTTATTAAAGATTAGCTGACATAAGAATTTTGAGGATAGTTTTAGCTAAGACAGTTTTATGTTTATAATATTATCATTACTTTATTTATTCATTCAATATAAGGTCCTATGGTGGTTGTTCAGAAGGGGTGAAACACAATTAAGTGATTACATTTTTTTTTTTTTTTTTTAAGCTTTAACGTTTTCTGCGTCTGTTAATTTAAATACAAATGATATGTCCACTATTTTGCATAAATGCATACGTAAACATTCAATTGGTTGTACGGATCGCGTCCAAATCAGGAAACAGAAGTAAACGAGTATTTATTCAAACATCATGGAGAGAATTCATGTACAAATGAAAAGTGAACAGACGAGGTGAGAGTGAAGAAGAAGAAGAGGATCTTTGTCCACACCACTTACACAGTAGAAACACACACAAGCAGATGCATCACATGCTCAATCATTCGTTTCATTGATAGTTCATTTTAAATAGTTAAGTGCTATCTATCTCTGAATGCCGGGTTCTCAGCTCTAAAGGACCAATACAAGGGGAGCGTGGGCGGTTCCTTCATTATCACTTTGTATCAAAAGCTTCACCTGAGTAAATTCTGTCAATGTACAACAGAATAACAGAGGGACCGTGAGGGATTTTATCCTGACGGCTCAATGCATATCTTGTAAAATTACAACATAAATATTAAGTACACAATTTTCAAATAATTGTCTTGAAATATTAAGAATTATTCTAACATTTATACAGGCTTTTTTCCATTCTATTGCAAATTTATTTCCCAAAAGATTTCAACTTCACCCTCATATTAAGACTTTGTGTAGTATGACATTTGGCATAAAATTGTCATTATTCTTACGCTGACTGTTATTGAAAGTCTTTCCCTCAAAATGTTTTGAAATGTAATTTCAACCGTATGCTCCAAATATATTTGTTCTTATATTTTTCTCAAACCTTTTTTCCTCTTATTAGTTTGCTTTTTTCCTAAATACATACTTTCTTATGGAAGTAAAATATCAGTTTATTTGTTTTTCTTTTGGGCTCAGCACATGTAATTATACAACCTATGCTGACACTTGTATTGCTGTCTTCAAATGGGACTTGAGGACCGCTGATGAAATGGTTGTGGATGACATCACAATCCCTGAGGTACATTTTCCAGGTGAAGGCCTGACATTTCATGGCAGACGTTGCTTTCTTTGACAGCTGGAAGCTTTTCTTCAGCATCTCCTCTTGACCATATTTTGTACAGTGAATGAAAACAACCAAAGTGTAGCAGAAGTCCTTTGAGCATTCCTCGTGGCGTTAAAGAACAATGTCATTGAAATGATGAAGTAGAAAAACTGGACATAATTACAAATTACAACACGCTTTGTAGAAACTTGGGTGCATAAAAGTGCTTGTATAAAGGAAAAAATATTCTTTCCATATATTTACATATTCTTTTTTTGTGCAGTTTTAGCCAGGATGTAGATGATGGCAAGGATGCAGACTGACTGAGAGATAACATATCTCATTTAATGGGGGACGGACAAGGACGTCCTTCTCCCCCCACTGTAAACAAGGAATTAAATAGATGAGAGAAAAGGGACTGCACTCTGGCATTCATTGTCTTCAGCATTACATCAAACAGCCTCATTCGATTGGCTGTACAGAAGGAGCACTGGGCTCTCGTACTTTTTTGGGGCACAAAGTGCTGTGTTGTCTTCAGACACGTTATCGCAAAACTAACTCGCCTCAACAAAGACTCTAACCTCCTGAGAGCGTAACACTCTGACCAGAAACAAGCCTGGGACTCCTCCTGGGACCCCAACTGGGACCACTTCAAAGAAGTAGGATCCCACATGGACCTCATTCTCGTAACCCTAGTAGGATTCCAGCTGGGACCACTTCTGGGCCTGAAATAAATAAAAAATATGAAATTTGAGTCATCAAATTGCATACCAGTATGCCAAGTTAGGACCAGAACGTTGGAAATCTAAAATCACTTTTGGTCAACAAGTGAAATGAACTGGTGGAGTGCTTGATTGGGATAGTGGTGACCACTCGCAAGGGCTAGTCGCCGTTTACTGCGAACATGCTAGCTACGCGTGTCCATGGGTTCCCATGATCCCAAGCTCATGACTTTCCTAAGCAGTCTTAGCTAAGCTCTTCTGCCCAGATCAAATATTCCGCGGATGTTTCCCATGGTCAACATGCAGGAATTCCCCGTTTCCAGCTGACAGCCTGCTGATGTCAAGTCTTTAAACACGTGGCTGAATTAGTATCATTCAAACAGCATTACATTGGCTACACTGCCTACTGCAGTTTGAACAGACCGCCCTTAGTTAATGTCCTACAATGGGGACCTTAAGAACATGGGTATGACCCCCCCCCATGGACATGCTAGCTTTAGACAGCCACAATGCTCATCTGAGGACCTTCTCATTTGTAATCGGTTGAGCGGTCAAACGGTCTCTTTAGTTTCGAATGAGCGGAGCGGACATTTTTCACGGCTGTGACCTCTCTTTTGTGCCAGTTGCTACCTTCACACTCTACGATTTGGATCAAAGGTGGAAATTCCAGTATTTTCTAACAAAACTCTTGATATTTGTCAATCATGAAAACTGGTCATGTTGACATTTTACTCTGCAGATACAATGCAGAGATTTGGGGAACTTTGGAACAGAGTCAGAGGGGTCAAGGGCCCTGTTTGGCAAATACTTGGACATCCTTTTAAGAGAGAAGGTGGCTGCTTCTGAGCGGTGAGGGCCACGTGGGGAGCCATGGACGGAGCCCTTTCTAAGTGCCATAGTGGGCCGCGGCGGGTGTCAGCTCGGTGTGTCCGTGGTCCTGGGAGGAGAAGCAGTCGTCGGAGTGGATGAAGTGCAGGGCGGCCTGATTGTAGCTCAGCATCGCCTGCTGCTTCTCCTCTGGGCTGTAGTCCAGGGAGTGGGGGTGCACCTGCTGGACGTGCCTCTTGATGGTGCTGACCTTCAGCGTGGCCAGAGTGGCGCCACACACCATGCAGATGAGGCCATGTCGGCGGCAGTCGTAGTCCATCAGGTACTCCATCCGCCAGCGCACCTGGTAGTTCCTCCTCTGGTCCTTCCCGGGGTAATGGCCGTGACGAAAGGATGCGGCTGCAGCGCCGTCCTCCCGAACTTTGCCCTTCCCGCCGCTCACACCCTCCTCCTTCTTCACAGCTTTGCTGTGGCCTCTCACATCAGGGGAGGCGTCCACGCTGGTCCCCGCCGCCTTATTTAGGACCTCAGCTTTGCCTATGTTGAAACACAGTTAGAACAGGGGTGTCACACTCAGGTACTGCCCACTTTGATCTCAATCTTAGGCAACAGTCCAGCCGTATGTTTGACATCCCTGCGTTAGACTGAATGAAACCATTTTACTTAAATACAAACAAATATAGATGAGATTCTAGCACTTATTTAATATTTTTTGAAATATTTCAAAAAAATATGAAATGGAAATGTAATTCAAAATCTTTTAATGTGAAACATATGTGCAGAAAGTGGCACGTTGGCTTAATATCGGTCGAATGAGATAAACTATAACCATAAAAAAAGGAAAATATAGACAAAAGCCCTTTCATCTGCAGCTAACCTACATAAAGGAAATAGCAGGTTGTGGAAGCATCTCACCGTCTTGAATTTGCGAGCCTTCACTAGAACAATCTTTGGTCCAGGCAGCAGCCATGGCTTCCCTTTCTTGGCGGCTCAGGGTCGTCGTCTCGGGGTGACACTCCTGGATGTGGCGCCGGAAGCTGCTGACCTTGATCTCGTGCAGGACCTGGGAACACACCATGCAGAACGTGCCGCGGCCCTGAGGCCCGTGGGCCACCAGGTAGTCGAGGCGGAGCCGCCACGGGTCGCCCTCGTGCAGCCGCCTCCTCCTTGGCTGCCGGGGGGACTGCGGAGGTCGCACGCCTCCGTTTTCGGCGATGAAGTATGCGTCCTGAGTTAAAGTGCCGTCACCTTCTGGGTACACATCAGTGTTGGTCTGCATGGCCTGAGCAAAGAGGTCCAACCCGCCTTCTTTGGTTTCTGGCTCTGATTTGATTGAGTGTTCTGGCTGATCTGTTGTGGGGCAGAAAACCACACAAAAAAAAGATATATGAAAGACTGTCAGCACTTAACAGCTACAGGTCGATCAGCCACAATAAAACCTGATAACCATTATTGTGGATATTGTTAGATGCTGATGGAGTACACTGACTTGGACCGTGAGCCAAGACCGAATGTCCAGGCGGCCCGGTTACCCCGTCGCCATGACAACGCCAACTCAGATACCCAATGAGTTACAGACGTCAGACTGTTGGGACTAAACTAAACTTATTAGAGCGCTTCTCCTCCTGGGTTCCTACCGTGAGCCTGAGACCAGGCCTGCAGGATGCAGTGCTTCTCCACAGAGCTGTAGACCAAGGAGTTTGGGTGGGTGTCCAGCACGTGGCTCTTGATGTGGTCCAGGTGGAGCGAGGGAACCTCTCCTCCGCACACCATGCACAACAACCGGCCGGCCTCTGCCTCGTACTCCATCAGGAACTCCTGGCGGAACCAGGCGTGCAGCGAATCGTTCAGGTAGCGCTCCAGGGTCCGGGCCGACGGGCCAGCCAGGTCCTGCTCCTCCGCCTGGACATGGGTGGCTTCACCCTCCTCAGAGCAGGGGGGCAGACTGGGGGGTTGTTGTGGCTGCTCCTGGGGTGTCACCGGTTCCAGGGGTTCAGCTGTGTTTAGAAGATACAAAGCACATACACTCACCTATAGATTATTAAAACACCGGATCAATTTCTCATTAATGTAATTATCTAATCAACCAATCACATGGCAGTTGCTTCAATGCATTTAGGGGTGTGGTCCTGGTCAAGACCTGGTCTCCTGAACTCCAAACTGAATGTCAGAATGGGAAAGAAAGGTGATTTCACCAATTTTGAGCGTGGCATGGTTGTTGGTGCCTGACGGACCGGTCTGAGTATTTCACAGTCTGCTCAGTTACTGGGATTTTCACGCACAACCATTTCTAGGGTTTCCAAAGAATGGTGTGAAAAGGGAAAAACATCCAGTATGCGGCAGTCTTGTGGACGAAAATGACTTGTTGATGCTAGAGGTCAGAGGAGAAGGGGCCGACAGATTGAAGCTGACAGAAGAGCAACTTTGACTGAAATAACCACTCGTTACAACCGAGCCAAAGCATTTGTGAAGCCACAACACGCAAAACCTTGAGGCGGATGGGCTACAACAGCAGAAGACCCCACCGGGTACCACTCATCTCCACTACACATAGGAAAAAGAGGCTACAATTTGCAAGAGCTCACCCAAATTGGACAGTTGAAGACTGGAAAAATGTTTCCTGGTCTGATGAGTCTCTATTTCTGTTGAGACATTCAGATGGTAGAGTCAGAGTTTGGCGTAGAGTCAGAATGAGAACATGGATCCATCATGCCTTGTTACCACTGTGCAGGGTGGTGGTGGTGGTGTAATGATGTGGGGGATGTTTTCTTGGCACACTTTAGGCCCCTTAGTGCCAATTAGGCATCGTTTAAATGCCACGGCCTACCTGAGCATTGTTTCTGACCATGTCCATCCCTTTATGGCCACCATGTACCCATCCTCTGATGGCTGCTTCCAGCAGACTAATGCACCATGTCACAAAGCTCCAATCATTTCAAATTGGTTTCTTGAACATGACAATAAGTTCACTGTACTAAAATGGCCCCCACAGTCACCAGATCTCCACCCAATAGAGCATCTTTGGGATGTGGTGGAACGGGAGCTTCGTGCCCTGGATGTGCATCCCACAAACCTCCATCAACTGCAAGATGCTATCCTATCAATGTGGGCCCCCCTATGGGCCGAGGGAGGGCGGGGGGGGCGGGGGGGGAGGGCAAAGGGACATTCATTCTATGGGGCTGTTTCTTTTAATTATTATTTTCATTAAATATGCTGGGCTTTTAGTTGAAGTTGTAATGTGTTTTTGCTGTACTTCCTTTGCATAGTGAAGTAGGGAAATAATCTACCATTTAATGATTTTTTTCTCTGTTGTCTTAAGTATGTAACCATATGCCACCTGAGCAAAGACGTATCCAGGCCATTCATCCCCTCTCCAACCCCAACATCTCACCACTGAATCATGACATCATCCTGTCCTCCTCACACACCCTAATGCCAAGACGTAAACTCATACTGCCACCAAGTGTGAGCTTTAGAGAACTCATGCCAAGAGTCCTACCCACCGGCTGAATGCTGGTCCGAGTCCGGCTGCTCCTCTTTCTCCTGAGGCGACGGCGCCGCCACAGAGCCGTAAGACCTCTGAACTCCCCCCAGGCTCAAGTGGCTCTCCCATCCCGAGCGGATGACCTCCTTGTCAGCGGTGCTCCACAGCAGGGAGTCGGGGTGCTTCTGCCGGATGTGCCTCTTGATGGTGCTGAGCTTCAGAGTGGCCAGCGAGCTGCCACACACCATGCAGATCATCCCGTGCCGCTGGGGGTCAAAGTCCATCAGGTACTCGCAGCGCCAGTACTCGTGGTAGTAGCGTCGGTGGTCCCGTCCAGGGATGCGACTTAGGCCCGGACGAGAGGCTCTCTGGACCCTGGGTTTACGTCCAGAGGGGCCGGGGGCCGGGGAGAGGAGGAAAGGTTGGTCCGGTCCCTCTGTGATGTTCCAGTAGCTGGTGCCTGGAGATGTGACAGGTGTGACCATGCCGGCCTCTGATTCCCCCTCACCGTGGCCATTGGCCAGACCGTCCTCGTCTGAAACAAGGGACAAACAAGAACAATCCTTTTTACTGCACTGTAAAAATGGCCTCTCGGTAGATACTGTGATGTATACAGAACTTTCGGACTATAATATTGTGTTGTCCAAGCTTTTATTGTATGGGTTGTGGTCAGGCTGTTCTCCCTTGAATTAAATTATAATCATAAGAATCAGAAAAGGTGACTCGTTTTGTTGGCTAACATTTGATTTTTAGCGTAATCACGTCGTTATCACACTGTATATACTTATCAAGCAGTTTCCGTCGCCATCACGTTGTCATTTATTCCAATAGTCATTATTGTCGTTTATTCGTTGGCGTGAGTCTGCCTGCGCCGCCGCTGTCCACTAGGGGGCAGCGGCGTGTCTCTTAGGTCCGCCTGCCTGCGTGCTGTTGAGCCTTTGTTTATAGGAGCCACAGAGGCGGAGGGGCCATGCTGCTCCACGGCATTGTCCCCGACACGGATTAACTGGAAATCTGACAATGGCCGTGGCTCTGACAGCCACGCAGTCCCACTTTGCGGTGAGAAACACCATGAATAATAACAATAACTCTTTATTTCTTCTTCTTTTCTTTACCTCCCAAGTCACTCTCCTCTTTCGTCGCTTCCTCCTCTCCGCTTATTATTAATGAGAGCAGCTCAGCCTGCTCGGCACACCGGAGGTCCACGGGCTCGCTTCCCCCCGGGTCCTTCTCTTCCATCACTGGCCCGGCCCCGCTGTCTTACTCGTGGATAGTGGTCCTTCTTCCTTCACCGTATCGCAGCGCCGAAGCGGGACATGTCACACTAAACGACACCACATTACACCAGTGACATGTTCGCACCGCTCGACACGCATCTGGCAGACGCTCTAGCGCGAGCCCATCACCGAGGAGCCCGTGTTCTGCGATGCCCCCCCACCCCCCAGCCCACCCCGCTGCGCACGGGAGCCAAGTTAACTTTCATATAATTACACTATCGTGTATTCCGCCGGCGATTAAAGCTCGTTCCTCCGTCCAGCGCCGCGGCGCAGGCCTCCAGTAATGTATTTTAAGGCTCTTGCTTGTCTTCAGGGTGGGGAGCCGACTAGGGGCCCCTGGGGCTCCTTAAGGGGCTCCTGGGTAAATTTAAAGAGACAGTAGCAGTGTCGTCAATGCACACCCACCCCGGGGGGGAGCAAACAGAGCAGCGGGCGCTAATGCTGATAAGCCGCTAATACTAACGCTGCTGTTCTCTCAAAATAATGCCAGGACAGAGGCGGGCTGGTTCGGCAAAGCATCGGTTAAAAAAAAACGAGGCGGGTCCATTAGAAATTAGGGCCCCACGAGCTCGACCTCATAATATGTTGTGCTGGGGATCCAGGGGGGTTCGGGGGTACTTTAATCCAAACACAGATCCCGTGTGGTCATTTTTGACATACAAACCTGCTCTATTAAGCACAAGGAACAGTTATTTTCATTACTGTTTGGCCTATGGGATTTTGGCTTTAATAAACACTCGTTGGTCAAGTGCCCAATTGACATATTCAAAACCCTTGCTTTGTCTAAACAATAGACCCCCCCCCCCCCAATCAGTTTGCCACCACTCTAGAACCTTTAAATGTGCCAATGCAAGAAGCTATAAAAGTCAACATTCCTGGCATTTTTGCTTACATAAGTACTTTTTGTAAAATGAACCATCTGATCATACATTGCGTTATGAAGCATTATTGGTTGTCTTGTGATTGTATTTAAATACTATTACTTTGCTTGTGTGTTAATCTCTATCGAAGACTGGCCCTTCAAGAGAGGGTTTATGGCGATCATCTTGTTCAGAATCTACTGTGTGTAGAGATTTTTCATTATACATCTTAGTTGATGCTATTTACTATTAAAACTAAATTAGACAACGGGGCCCCTTTCGCCAGCAATACATAAATGAAGAGAATGGCTACCTTTTATTTATCAGCCCACTAAATGTTACTTCTTGTATTTCAAGTCAAGACCTACAAGTAAAATGACTATTTTTCTCATCAAACCTGCCTATTAATGCTTGTTTGGCTCGTTTATTTAAAACCACCAATCGCGCCGTCTATCCATGGTGGTTCTGCACATGAATTGAGGTAATTTGTAGAAAAAGCCAATAAATCAATGGGCCTTTGTCCAGCAGCACCAAATTGTAACAGACTTTTGTAATATCTGTGCATTGCCGCCGAATTAGTTATTTGGTTATCCACCCCAAATCTTGACCTGACGAATGAGGCTAATTATCAGCCAGCTAGCTCGAAACCAAACGTATCGGAAGGATTTCTCATAAACACCACTGAATGGATTTGAACCGGGGAGGCGTTGTGCTCTACTGTCTCTGCGTGTCCGCGCCACGGAGTGAACGCGCGCGCGCGCGCACACACACACACACACACACACACAAGCGCACGCAGAGCGGGCGTCCAGGTCCCACATCCTGGTACTTTACAGCGTTGTCAAGGCAAGCCTCGGAGAGCACGGCTGGCTGACGGAAAGTAGCTGCAGTGTCCTGGCAACGTATCTGTCCAAAACACGTTCACTAAAACTGTCCCGGAAAGTTAGGTGTAACTAAAGGTATCGGGTATGCATGTTTTTCTTCCACGCGTTTCCGAGCGTCGTGCTTTTACCACAGCGATGTGCGGGGTTTCTCGTCTCTTTTCGGGCAGGCAGCAGACTCCGGCGCCCGTCCGTGTGGACAACAGGGGGAGGTCTTGTCCATTGTGGCGCTTAGAGAGAGACACAGCGGTTCATGAACGATTTGCGCCGTAAATGTCGCAAATTTTCCCCACAGCGTTTCGGTGTATAGTGCAAAACGGGCTTTAGCTAGGTCGGTTCGCGGCGTTTTCGATCAAATGGTCGCAGAATAAAGAATAAAAATGGCTCTCGACAGATATAATTTGTGATAGAAAGGGACAGGTTTAAAGGGACAGTGTCACTGCTTCCTTCCTGGTTCATGTAGCTTAAAGTATGGCTACACATTTCTAACGCGACGTGTTTGTATCCCCAATGACGCCGTTGGCCGAGATATTTAATATTCATATGCCCCAATGCTACAATCTAGCAGTTAGCTAACTTAGCTATAAGCTTTACTCTGTCTCACGTGTAAATCGTGTTGTGGGCGAGGAGCTGGTGTCTTAGTGTTAGCCTCCATGTGCATTGTCTCTTGATTAGCATCTAACAACCATCAATCCATTTGAACAAGGGGCCCTGGAAATGGTAACACCTGCCTGTGCTCAAATGTGATATTTTACGAAAATAGTTAAAATATTAGGGGTAAAGTTATGTTAAGTGTTTTCACAAATGACATAACACAATATTAACATATTGCATTTGAAATGTTTCACCACAATGGGTTCTAAATTGAATTGATCACATCTTTATTTTTATATGAATATGATACAAAATCATTTTTTACATTTCATGTGTGACATGATGTGTGATGGTGTGAAGTCATTGCAACGCTGTGTGTATTTTAGGATTTCATCACACAACATATACACATGGTGTTAATTTAACCACAGAAAAAAAAATCCTCAGCGTCACAATATTGAAATGGAGTTTATGGTTAAGCTGTATTGATTTGAATGAACCGATGGACCTGATACATTTTCCACTGGGTGTATTACATCTTATCAGTACGTCCCTCATTTTTAAAGACACATGAAATAAAATAGTTTGCGCTACAACCTGTTTAATCGATTCTTGCTTTAGCTCGCTTCACTTCATATCAAATTTATCACAAAATGAACATGCAATTTACACTTTATTTTTGTTCTTCAGGACACCTGCATACCAAAGTGATGCCTGCAAGAGTTGGCAGCTGCTCAGCAAAGCCAACCATCATGTAGGAGGAGACCATGTAAGTTGATGCCATCAAGGATCGTAGACCAACGGGATGATTTGAATCCGTGCGACGAGGGAAGAGCCCGCCACCACTGTTGGATGAGAACTGATGGGCCTTTCAAGCTGGCGATGCCAACTGCAAAAGATAAAAGTGGTTCAACATCCCACCGCTACCGGCCGGCCTCAGAGTATGATGATGCCACCCTCACCCAAAAGAGACAATACTGGAGAACTAAGAAACGGGAGCAGAGGGCCCGACTGACAGAGCGTAGAAGAAAGGGAACGCAAGGCGGAAAGCTCCTACATCTGCATGACCCTGCAGTGGCAAATTCCACTTTAACCCTCCCTTTTGCTGCTTTTGCTTCTCCTTTGCAGAGTAATGACGACTCATGCAAAAAAGTCACGGCCTCTTCTGCATCACCAAGTGTAAATGTAGCCACAGCCAGCTCAGTTGAAGCCACTGAAAACCATGAAGAGAAGTGGCTCCATTCAATGAAACTGGACATTGTCTCGCCTCAGTTGCCAACATCATGTTCCATTTCATCCAAAGCTTCAAGGGGCAACGCGGTAACAGCCAGGGGTGCGCTGAGCAGAGCCGTTACCTCACATACACCCAGTGCAACCCAGCTGAACACCCGTTCCCCAGTGCCTCCATTCAGAGTGACCAGAACTACCAATGGCAGCTCCACTGAAACAACGCCTCAGTCATGTGTGTCCCTGCAGAGTGCATCGGTCCCTAAAACACAACATCAGCCACAAGTTGCATTACGCACCCAGCCCAATCTCCCACCAACCAATGTCACCACAGGCGTGGTTCTTATGTCTTCACCATGTGTCCCAGACTCTATTAAAACAATGGGTAGAAAAACCAACACAACACCTCAAAGTGGAACAAAGAGTGCCTTGGTCACTTTGCAGGGGGCTAAAGGTGTTAGCAAGTCCTATTCTTCCTCAGGGCTCGAGGAGGAGGAGCAAGCAGCCAGACGCAGAGAGAATTGGCGGATCAAAAAGCGAGAGCAAAGGGCAAAGCTGGCAGCTCAGCTAGTTAAAGCCAGAGAAAGGGCACAGAGTGTGGACTTCACGTTTAGGAGGCAAACGGCACAAAAAACAGGACTTGTTGGAGGCAAGATTCTTTCGCATCTTCCATCTCAGTCAATTTTGAGCGAAGCAGGCAAGAGGCAGATTCCGACTCAGGTCAAAACTTCATTTATATTTTCATCTGCCAAAAGGGAAAATGATGAACTGCAAAGTGGGGCAGAGGGTTTAGCCACAGCCCACCGGAACAAGGTAACAAATGCACATGGCAATAGGACAACACAGGCAGCCATCACATGTGATGCTACTTTGCTTAGAAAGCCTGGGGAGTCTATGAGAAGGTTTCCTAGTTATTTACATCTTTCTAATGTTGCCAGAGGGATGACACGATGTAAAACACCTAGACAGAGGTTCATGGATGCCCAGAAGAATTTAATGAATCAAAGAAACATACGATGTAAATCCCCATTAAATGCCTCAGTCTTTGGTAGCAGAAATCTCCCTCAAATTGACCCCAACGATACGCCTGAGCAGATAATCGCTAAACGCCGAGAGTACTGGCGGATTAAAAAGCGTGAACAGCGAGCGAGGCTGTCAATGGATGTGAAGTCTCGGTTGAAGGAGAGAGACTCTCTGATGCGAAGAGTGAAACGTTACCAGTCAATCCTGGAGGAGATGAGGAGGGCCAGAGCGTTGGCCCAAGCAGCGGGAAGCGGCCTTACCCACGCCTCGGAGACCATTGGAGGGTTCATCAAGGAGGATGGAACGGTGACTATTAACATTCCCCAGGGTCCTTCAGAGCACAACTCAGAGTGTCATGTTCCTTACAACACCCCCAACACAAAACCTCAGCACCAACCGAATACAAACCGAAGAGTTATAACACCCATTCGTGTGACTAAGCCCCCTCCTCCCCTCCGCCCAGCTCAGGTGAAAGTCTCTTTTCCGCTCGATGGACAGTCGCTCAACAGGTCACCGAGACTACCACCAATCAGACAAAGCACAGCCTCTGCTAAACCCCACAGGTTAGCGATCCAAACGGTCGGTCAGCTCACACTCACTCATCCTCAACCCCCCCAAAATGTGGTTTCTAGAGGATCGACAGCAGGGTCAAACCTGGGGGCCTGTGTCATGAAGATGGCCATCTCCAGTAATGCACCATCGCTGTCCGGACTCTCTCTGGACCCCGAGTTGACGGAAGAGGAGAGGATGGCAAAGAAAAGGGAATACTGGAGGATAAAGAAGCGAGAGCAGCGCGCAGCTCGAGCCGCTCGCATGAAGCAGGGCGTCTTCCAGGCCAGGGCCAGTGTGACCTTACAGAGGAGGAGGGCCCAGAGGCAAGTAGCAATAACAACCACAGGCAGGAGTCTCCCGAACCAAACCAGAAATGTACAATCCATACCCAACAACAGTGTCCCAGTTATGCCTCATGCAAATGAGATAAAACAAGAGAATGGGTCCATGCCAGAAGTTGACCTTAATTCTCAACTGGAACAAGCCATCTGTCCAGATATCAAAGCCCCGAGCTCCCCACCACCGTCACCACCCCCTCCAGCGGCACATTCAGAGCCTGACCCGACTGTGAATGCAGACAGCCAAGCTACCACTCTGCTAGCCGTAGCTTCTATGAAGAAACTCCTGGAAGAATCACTTAGTACAGTGACAGAGTGTAGCGGTGAGCATTCTACCATTAAAATGGAGTCAACGGAGGCCTCAGAGCAAGAGATGGAGCCAAATTTACCCCAGAATGAGTTTGCTCCTATCGCTCCTGACTTGACATTGGAGATAAAAGGCTGGCCTTCGAATTCCAATGCCGTAGTTGAAGAATGTTCACCAAGCCCTCATCTCAAGGACTCTGCCCAAAGTAGCGAGACGACAATACCACCTCTTCCCACCTCCAGCGGGGTAGTCCTGCCTCCCACATGCGAGCACTCATCCCAAACGCATTCAAACTTCATAGTAAAACCCTCCGTGGAAGCCTCTCCGCCCCGCAGAACCCAGAGGCAACGCACCAAAAAAGCAGGCCGCCAAAGCAGCCTTTCCGCAGAGCCGCCAAAGCTACATCACCTACCACAGCCGCAGCAACAACACGGTGAAAAACAGTGCCAGGCACAGGAAGAATGCCAAAACAGCAACCCCCGCCCAGAACAAGGATCTCTCAGTGTGACGACCGAGCGCAGCGGTCTGTTCGGCCTGCAGAGGAAGAGGGAGTACTGGAAACTGATGAAGAGGCAGCAACGGGCCAGGTTAAGAGCCCGGCAGAGAGACAGTCGGGGAGAGTGCGGCACTCGTCTGTCCCAGAAAAACATTCAGGTGATGTGACCCATAGAAATAATGATCATGTTGTATACTATATACCAAATAGCCAATATTCAACTGAGGGGAGCCAAGAGAGGTACACGTTTAGAAGAAGCTACAATCAACCCCTTTACAGAGTTCAATTAAAGCGGGGGATTTCAGTACTTGGACAATCCTACTTTTTGGACATTTTCAGTACATTTGAACAGTACAGAGATAATACTAATAACCATGATGACTTTAGGTGCATCCCAATAAGACATTTTCCTACTCTTTCATCCCTACTAGACCTACTGATTTTCACAGCTTCCCAGTTTCCACAGAATTATGCTCTGTATCCAAAACAGTTGGAGCCCTTTTAAAACTCAATAACTTTTTCTTTGCATTTTTAACTGTGATAAACTATTGATTTATAGGAATTATATTATATTTATATTTTATAATTATATTAATTATAGGAAAACATCAATTTTGGAACACTTGTTGTGCACAAGAACATCAAGTTTAGCCATGATCACTGGAAGGTCTCTACTGAATTTCACAACATCCTGTATTGATACTGCTGCCTGGCTTATTGCTTGATGTTCTACACAAAGAGTGCTCTCTCTAAAGCACCAGTCATTACACCACAATCTCTATCTGGAGTCTCTCACATATAGATGATACAGCAATAATAGAGGAGTGGGACTGATAAGGGCCTAGTTTAGCTAAGGACAAACACGTATATGCATGTTTCAGAAAGATTATTTTCTGGTGGTGTATTAATTGTGCTTTCCTGTTAATTCTGTTGTTTTTTAGGCTTCAGGTCTCGTTCTTATGAACACTGCGAAGGGCGTGACTCCCCGGGGAAAATCAGCCGTCTCTCCCGAGCCACCCGTTGCTTCTCCGACTGCAGTAGCCAGTATCCCCCCTGTCCTGCTCGTTAGCCCCACAACATGCAGCGCTAAACAGTCACCTGACGCATTCCGGGTCAAATTGCCTGTCAACAGTGTCCCCTGTTCGCCCAGAAGTGTGCAGCACCATGTGAACATTGAACTATCACAGAGCGAGTCCTACTGTCAAGGACCTCACGAGAATCCACAACATGCCATGCCAGGTTTCAGAAGGTGGATGTCCAGAAGCACAGACCTGGACCTGGCCCCTTCGCTCCCTACTCTGAAACCTCCAGACAATCCGCTGTCCAGCATCAACCTTCAACCCATTGAACCTCCTCTAAGTCCAAACTCCACCCTCAGTCCAATAAAAATCCCTTATTCTCAGCTTCAGAGCCCCACACACATGATGCATACTCCCACCAATCTGGCACCCATCACCTCCATAGCTCCACCAAAGCCTATCCCAGGGGAGTGTGAGGAGGACTTTCTGAGGAGGAAGAGGGAGTACTGGAGGATAAAAAAGAAGGAGCAGAGAGCCAGGAAGGCCATTCGGGACAAGGGAGTCTCCCCAAGGAGAGCCTCTAACAACTTCAGGCCCATCCTGCCTGCCCAGAAGCCACAAACACAGGTATATTTAAAAACTCTGCCTAATTATTATAGTCCTATTCAATAATAAAGAACAAACATTAGTCAGAAGAAACCAACACTCGGGTCACATTCACACCGAAGGGGAATATGATTGTTTGGAAGATCAGTTTTTTTTTTTTATTTTCTCTGTCACCGCAGGATTCTGGTCAGTGGCTGAGCTCCTCTGAGGAGTCAGAACATCTAATGAGGTGAGACATTTGTATAAAATAAAAACCGGTTTTGCTGCGGGCTTGATGTGGGATAATAAAGACTCTAAAGACAAATCTCTTTTTCAGTAATTCGGAGGACACCGACTTGGGATCGTTTTCATTCTCAGGTTACACAGCACCAGGTGAAGTATCAAATATGTCACTTTGAGCCGCCTAAACGGTTCTAAACGCACTCATTGCCACTACATTTTTTTTTTCTTCTAACTGTTTCTTTAGATAATGCAGAGCTTCTGTTCACCGACTATGAGGATAATAACGGAGAGGAAGGTTCCGTCTCAGACGCCGTGTGGCGGAATCGCTACCTCATGGACTACGATCCGCTCAACCAGCTGCTGGTGTGCATGGTGTGTGGAGAACTGCAGTACTCCCACAGCCTGGAGGGGGTGAGGGCCCACATTGACGAGGCCCACCCGGACACCCTGGCCATGGAGCCCAGGGAGCAACGGAAAATACTGGAGGCCTGGGACGAGCAGGTGTCCCAGAGGGAGCGCTTTTTCACCAGCCAGCTCCAGCAGCATAGCGGCACCCTGGAAGGTACAGTATGAGTGCAGACACAACAAAGGTGCTGACTAGAACTACTGTAAACTCTGTCAAAGGGGTATGCCCAGAATCCCCCATGCCAGGTTGTATACAGAACCTTTTCAAGGTAAAATGAATTCACCCAGAACCCTCGGAGTTCTGTCCAGAACTTTTGTACTTTTATGAAGAACCCGCCTACAGGGTTTCTACTGAGAACCCTTTTATTACTTGTGTTATTACTTTCAATCGAAACCCTGCTACCCACTGGGTGTTAAATCAAGAACTGCTACCAAAAGTGGTTTGGGGGACACTGCACCTTTGGCGCGTTGACACTATGATGGCCGTATTAGGCTGAGGAAGCTGCGCCTCCTGATGCCTGGAGCATGTCGATCCACAATGAAAATCATCATAATCCTCATCATAATTGTTTTGCCAAACATGTATTTATGATACAGGAAGGTTGGTTAAATTCTAAATTAAATGCCAAAGAGTTGAATATAGGATTAGGTATATATATAGGATTATCTGCTTCCGGAATATACTGATATGAAACCATGGTCATGAAAATAAATAAGCAGTTCTAGTTTTCATCAGAGAGAGGGAAGTTGGTCCCGGAGCCAGCCGCTGTAGTTCTGGTGAAGGAGCCGGATTGTAATTGAGCCAGAAAACAACATCAACAACCGGAAGAGAAGCACAAACTACTTGGGCATTTTTTTACACCTAGAAATCTAGTGACCCAAGTCACTTCTCTTCTCTTCTATGTGATTAGGACAAAGTGTAGCAGCTTCAAGACATCCAAATACAGGACAGCAAGTTGTATAGTGTGAACTCAGCACGTTAAATTCTAGTATGCCAAACCTTTTGAACTTGTTTTGCAGAAGCACACAGGAACTGAAGACCAGAGGAGAGGACTGCAGGAGTCAATACCCACACTTTGTCTTATTTATTAAAATGATATCAATGGGTTTACCTTCACAAAGTCACCTTTGAAAGAAAATGCTGTATTGGAGAGATTCCTTCCAACGGGCAGCTTTACCTCATTTCCCTACCCGAGTTGTAATGTGGGTCCATGACAGTCAGTGCGGACAGTTTTTACATCAAAGTGTTGATGGCTAAAATTTGTTTAATATTTAAAATATTTATAGAATAGTACAACATTCTGGTGAATACAGTCTTTGTACTAAGCCAGGCTAAAATCATGTTGGACCTATAAATACAGAAAAACCTATGTTGAAATTCAGGTCCAAGGCTGTTCTAGATCCCCGCTAGTTATTGGGTTGTTGCATGGCTGTTGAGAGTTATTGTTTGTGATTCTCCATGATGTTCTTCAAACCCCGAAGCTTACATATGATCCTCAATGGCAACTTTTTGTATTAAGACAACTTTTTTACAACTTTGTCAAATGTGTACAAACCTCCTGCGGGTTCATATCAGCTTCACCATGTGACATAAAACATCTAACCAACGTCTTCACTGTAAATACACAAAATACTTAAGACGTCTAAGAATATTTGGAGCAATGGTATTCATTATTTATTGACTCTCCTTGTATATTGATGGGCCATTATTAATGTCTGTAAAAAGCTCCATGTTAGAGAATTTTCTCATCTGTGAGTATTGAGTCCAAGGGTTTCCTGCATGAGTAGTAAAAGAATAAACTACAATGTATCATTTATGATATACATTATTGTGTTTTGTACCATTTCATTCAGAGAAAACTGCTGATCTGTTTTGTTTGAGCACAAAGCTGTTGGGAGGACTGCCTTCACAGCTGCAACGCAGTGTCAATAGCTGGAAGCGACCAAGCTATTTTACCTTCTGAGAATGTAATTCTGACTTGTTTACCAGTTCAAATGGAATGTTTCAATGCCTTTTTCAGTAATAAACCTTTTCTACCTTTGAGCTTAATTTTTTTTGGGGGATCTTTTTCCCCCACATTGATTATCTAATTCTACCTCACATCAAATATTACACTATGTCCTATATCATGATTCAAGTTCTTCAGTATATGGTATCAAAACAGCATCTGAGACACCATTTTAAGAATATTGCGGAGAGTTTTACATACCTAACTAACTAAACCCTGTGAGTTTCCATTAAACTGACAATTTCCATGATTGGGCGTATTAATATTCTGAAGATGAATATTCTTCCGCTCCTAATTTTATTACTAAAATGAAACGGCTTTTTCGTAATTACATTTGGAACAATAGAAGCTCAAGATTGGGCATGACCCTGTTATACCTATCCAAATGACACAGGGGGGTTAAAACTCCCATATCTTCAGGGATACTATTGGGCTTCCCAACCACCATCTGCCTCATATTGGTTTAGACACCGCTTAATGCTGCACTGGGGGAGGTTGGAAGAAACCATCTCTACCTCTCCTCATCAAACTGAACCATTCTGTAGCAAACCCCTTTGTTAAAAATACATTCGATGGCAATGGCTTGGAAATCCGTTCATAGGCCATCAGAAAAGGATCTGAGCAGATTTGTGCCTCATGCTATGATCTATCTTCATGGCTTGGTGTGTGCTCTGCACGGTCACCTGTCCTTACATAGACAGGTGTGTACCTTTCCAAATCCTGCCAAGTTTACAGAGTTTACCAGGGGTGATGAAGAAACATCCCCAGGATGATTAGGGGAAACAGAATGCACCTTAGCTCAATTTTGAGCGTCATGACCGAGGCTGTGAACACTGATATACATCTTTTTTATTTTAAAAGACTAAAAATAATAATGTTTCACATTTTGGGGTATTGTGTGTACAATTTTGAGGAGAATAATGAATGAAATCCATTTTGGATTAAGGCTGTGACTTAAGAAAATGGAAAAAGCAGAACTGGTAGAATGCTTTCCAGAGGCATTGTTCATAAGGCCTCACAGCTAACAATGCAGAGAATAAGAAAGCAAGCTGTGAGGCGGAAGGAACTGCTTGCAGAGCTCAGACTGCCTCCAGGTAGTCACACAAATGTCAGAAAAATATTTATGCAATGATGCAATCCTGCTTTTGTGTGGCAGAAATCTCTCCTGTCACCTGAAATTATTTTGCAACCCCCCCCCCCCCCCCCCATTTTCCTTACGACCTCTAGTGGTAATTCCCTAGTCTGTGAATTGGATCATTTCAAATGTTGACTATTATCTTGCAATGTCTTAGCTCCATCCATTTTTACTGACCTTGATATTGACTTTGTTTTTGTGCGTGTTAAACATGAAAATGTCTCCAGGGGTTTAGTGAACTTGATGCCACAATAACAAAACATCAAACGTGGTGATACTGACCTAATGTTAACTTGGTAATTCAGAGACAAAATGAGGACGCATTTTTTCAATTGGGATCGATTTTATTACTGAAGCTTACCATGATTAGTCCTCGTCAGGTTCAGCGAACCAGTAGCTCACACTAGTCCAGCCCCTACCCGTCATAGTACAGTATGTTGGGATACCGCCCTTCACCGTTTCATCCTCTGGCTTGTCCTTGGCTCTTCCTCCAATGTTCTTCTTCAGGCTGTCTCTCCTCTTTTTGGTACTCAGGTTCTGGGCCGTGGTGGTGGAATGAATCGGTCTCATCCGCCCCCTGCAGCTCCCGGGGCCCAGCGTCAAGGCGGAACAGAGTGGGGACCCGACCCAGGATGGGATTTTCCTCCTGGAGGCCAGAGATCCACTGGTTGAGGACGGCCTGTTCTCCTAAGCCGGTCATACACATGGCAAAGACCGGGCCCTCGTCCACTGTATGCAAAACACACAACAGCTGCATTTTACACACACACACAGGAGCTTTTTCTGACATTCATTCGAATGATCACAGTTATTGTGTCTTACAGTCTTCAACGTCAAAGCTCTCCTCGTCCCCAAGGTCACGGTCCAGATCCAGTTCGAGGCGCAGAGGATAGTCCAAGCACCTCTCTGGATCAAAGGGCTCCTCAACCTTTGGGAGTCGGTGAATGAGACGCAGCTTTGGTAAGATCAAGAGCACGCCGTTCCTAGATGACACCCAATGTCAAACTATCCCAACGGGTCTTCCTACCTTCTCCTCCGGCGGTGTGGGGTCAGCTCTGAGGACGTAGTAGTACACACACGTGTTCCTCAGCCAAAGAGGGAAGGGGCCCTCGACAAACAACGGCCTGTTTGGGTTGTGCTTGGCCAGCAGCTCCACCTGGCTGGGGCCCTGGATACCTACTAAATGTGGAAGTGTGATCTGCTCGCCACTCTCTGTGACGTCTGTGCATGGCAGCTAAAGCGAAGGGAAAAAGCACGCCATCATTTGGGATCAGCAAAGAGTTATTTTGTTATTGGTTACAGTGAAGTCAAACAAACAAATAAAAATTTCAAATATTTCAAGGCAATTTGGAACACAAAAATTCTATTTCTAGGTGTATTTATAATCTGAACAGCGATATAAAGACCATTACAAAATCAAAGTACTCTCTCGGGAAGAATATATCAAGTATTGGAGGACTTGTGTCTTAGTAGACTCATGCATTCTTCTTCAGTCGACTGGACTATTGTAACGATGTGTAAAAAGTTAGAACGCTGCTGCTCGGTCCTCATGAAAGTGGATCACATTCCTCCAGTTCAGAGTTCTTTACACTGGCTTCCTGTCCAACAAACACTTTACAATCCTTCTGTTGGTTTATAAAGCCCTGAATAGTCTAGGGCCAAAACACATGTCTGACCTGCTGTTACCTTATGAACCCTGCAGACCCCTCGGGGCCTCTGGGACGGGGCTCCTTTCTGTTCCCAGAGTCTGAACTAAACTAAACATGAAGAAGCAGCTCAAGTTCTTTTGCTACACATATCTGGAACAAACTCCCAAGAAGTTGACTCTTAGCGGCTTCATATGAACGACGATGAAGACTTTTCTATTTGCGGTCTTCAATGAAACCAGATTCAATGATGAAGTTGATGCTTTTTACTGTTAAACTAAACTAGACTTACTGTTATAAAGTATATTGTTAATATTTCAATCAATGCTCTTAAAACCTGTTGGTCACAAATGCCCCCTTTTTGGGGACGACCCAATAATTACACCAGATGCCTAGGAAAAAAAAATGCTGCATATCCCTGGAAATATCAGAGCCTGAGCAATAAGGATATCGAAGCTGTATAAACATGTTCCAAACATAACTCAAGAAAGCCGTAATAGGGTTAAACATTTTTAAATTTCCTTTTCTTTTGCCTTGTGTTTTGATGGTTTTATGTTGAGCGCTTTGAATTGCCTTGTTGAAATGTGCTCTACAAATAAACTTGCTCTGCCTTCCCTTGAAAAACTGAGACCAGAGAAGTGAACGTTCAAAATGAAAAGAGCATGAAATAAGGCCGGAAAATAATAAGCCAGAAAAGAGAGAAAAAATAAAGCTTCCATGAAGTTTTAAACAGCTAATTCACCAGTAATTTGTTTTAATTACCGGTGGCTGTACATTAGGAGTAACCTCAAAAGCCATTTTCTTCAGAACAAACACAGACATCCTCGATGAGAAACTGCATTTACCTACGGGAGCTACTTTAGCACAGGACACCTCTTAGGGGAAGACATCCAGGAGCTGCTTGGCCTAGGTTAGCTTAGCGTAAAGCTAGTAAACCATCTGCTTCTCTAGGAGAAAGTAAACCGCCCGGTTTCCCTCTTTGAAAGCCCGCGGGTGTACCTGGTGCACGGTGACTTTAGCGTCCCGGTCGTTAGCAATGCGGGTCAGGCAGAAGCGAGCCAGGTCCACCGGGTCCTCGGGCAGATGCTTGGGTACAGGAAATGGGTTGACATGCTTGAATTTGGGGAACCAGTACATGATGCGCTGGAACTTCCTCATAGGGTGGCCTTTCTCTCCAAAGATCTGGACAAGCAGGACTTTGGTCTCCATGTTGGGCATGATACCTGAAAACACAATATTTTAAATTACATTTAGACTAAAACCTATTCCAAATCAATTCCAGGGATTCCATGAGGAGACTGAGTCCTGATAAACGACACCCACCGTAGTTCTCCATCTGCTCCAGTAGCTGCACCCCACACTCTTGCTGCCGGGGATAGTGGTTGAACATCCGCTGGATAAAGTTCCTGGGCACAAACACCTCTTTGGGGAAGACATCCAGCAGCCTGTTGTAGACCACCAGGTCCCTCTCCACACCAAACTCTGGCATCTTCTTCAAAGCAGCGTAGATGAACTCCACGTGACCTCGCCGTCTCACGTCGTTCTTGATGAAAACGTCCACCACTTTGTTGAACGTGGCCTTGGTTTTCACATTTCTGGCCACCCGCTCAAACAGGTCGTCGTGGACAACCAAGGACCTGTCCCCCTTCTTGTCGTCCTCGTTGATGAACTCCGCGGGGATCGGTCGGTCCTTGGGCCGCACCGGGCTGCCGTGGAAACGTCTTAACACCTACAGTTGGTTGGCAAGAAGAAGAAAGGCTGATGATTCATTGTGATGAGTGCTGCTTGGTTGGATGTATGAATAATGGAACGATCGTTCTTGAGGAAAGGTCACAGTCCTTCTTAGGTGGCTCATCAACATGTTAGCAGCTGGCCCTATGAGTGGGGAGGAAGGGTTACCTGCAGCGGGGGGCGGTGTGGCGGGGGGGCCACAGGCCTGGAGGAAGCCGCCCGGAGTAGAGCTCCATACTGGGCAGCAGACCTGGTGGACTGGCCAACCAGTGTGAGACACTGCAGCTGGAGCAGGCAGCGGGCACTCTTCATGGTAGAGCCATCACACGCACTTTGAGGGAGCACGTAGATGGAAGAGACAGCATTCAGATGGATGAAGTCCTTTCACGGATCTGCTCTCAACGCACTCTTTGACTACAACAGTGACAACATCCAATATACATGCGTTGGGCTTTAAGCTTTACCGATATTCTTGTGTTTAGTGACTCATTCAACTTCAAATGCGTATGGTGAATGGTGTCTAACGTATTTGGGATAGCTTTTCGTCATTTGCTCAATACTCACCAATTCTGCTGACTGACGTACGAAGAACTGAAGTCTCCTTCAGGGATTAACCTCCATGATGTAAAGCCGGTAGAACTTCCTGGTCCCACACACATTTCATTCCCCCCAAAACAACACTAGCGGGGACTACTGTTCCTTAACCCCTTCTGTGCATGGACGGTTCTATACGGCATACTTTTTAAGATATGTAATTATTGTATACATTCCTCGAAGATGAATAGTCGTGAAGGTAGTTTATATTAATAATAATATAATAATAATATATTAATAATATTATTATAATATATTAATATTACTAATAATTAGCGGGATTTAACTTTGCATTGAAAATGGGGACAAAATGCCTGGTAGGCTTTTAAAACCAAATGCATATTAATAAAGAGGTTACACGTGAATTCCACCGTGAATAAAACAGAATGTATGTTAATGACGTGTTGTATTAGGCGGTACTAACGCGTAACACGGGGTCACACAATTCCACCGCGTGGTGGCGAACTGCTACCAACACCGTCTCAGGGCTGAGATTTGACAGACGCTGAGGTGTAGCCTCACAATGTGTTTTATTTTGTCGCGTTCTTTGGGTACTCAGTTCCGCAGACACAGTTAGTGGAGCCTATAACAAATGAGATAATTCATTGATGCAACTTTTACATTCATAACGCGTCTATCGATCGGTGCCGTCCCGCGACTGGCATCAAGCTAGCCATAATGAGGAAAGCAACTTCCGGTGCACTTTCAGTATCTCAGCCAGCAAGGTTATTTTAATTTGTTGTCTTATTGACTTCAATCTAAGTAATAATCTATTTGAATTTAATACGGGATTTATGAATATTTTATATATTTTATTTTGTATATATTTAATAAACAATAGCACTTTATTTGCAGGAAACTGCCCACGTTTCCGGTATTCGTGATATTAAACCTGCGAGGGTGTCCCCGGAGTGTGACTTTTGACACTCCTCTAAGCATGGAAAACACACTTCAGTGCAGCAGCTTTACTTCTAAGTAAAGTTCATACAAGTTAATCTTCCTATTATGGATTCCTCTACTAACAGTTTGGGTGAGTGAAGCAACGACAGACGTATTTTATGTTTCTGTTTAGCGACTTTTACAGACAACAGCAATATGGAAACTTGACCGAGTTTTCGGATATCGCTCACATGGTTACGGAGAGAACACTTAGCCCAAATGATACAAAAGTGCCCGTAATTATTGTTTTTCTTCTTGGCAATGGTCAACGTACCTATGTTGGGGAATGTGACTGAGAGTTTCCGACTCGTTTTGCTGTGTATTTATTTAAAGGAGCTTTTAATTGAATACATAAAGTTGTATACTGTAGAGTCTCGGGGCTTCCCGACACGTTCCTTAATGCATTTGGGAAAAAAACAGGCGGGCAGCTCCAAAATGTTGATAGTTTAAGGAAGTCTTTTTCAGTCATCATTTTACCTTCAAGCAATATGTAATATTCATGTTTCAAATAGCGAGTTGAGTATCGGGAGGCGTGTAGGACCTGAAGTGTTTGCTAAACAGCTGTTGTCTAGTTTCACTTCGTGATGGATTAGTTCTGCTTCACATACAGCAGAAGGAAGTGTGTAGAGCATATTTTGAACTGTGCATGCTATTTTGAAGCTTTTGTTTTTATATGCACAAGCAGCCCAAATTTCAATGAATGCTTTGCACATTTGGCTCTCAATCAAGATGGCTTTTTGCAAACACGCCACAATACCATGTGTTTCAGAAGCTTTGCCTGCTATGATCCCCCACAATGCCGTCTGTTTTAAAGGCGCTCTAAGACTGTTGCACAATGCTGACTTGTGTTGCGCATTTGTGGGCACTGTCGTCCCACGTGATGCACGCGCTGACGTTCACTTCTCGTGTACATGAGTGGGCGGTGAGGCACAGTAAGTATCGGCTGAGGATGCTGCTGGGGCGAACTGACGTGGTAAATACAGCGTGGAGGCCGCTTCTCTTAATGCGCCTAATGATCTAGCAGTGACGCTTTATAATGAAGGGGGCTTAGTAGCTTAAAAGCTGCGATACATAAATGAGCATCCTTGTTGTACAGGTGCTTCTTCCCGTGTCTCATCGTCAGCTGACTGGCTCGCCACGTATCACGGGTCCGATGATGTTTGTGATGCTGTCATAATGAGAAGATTCCAATGTTTAATGGCATGCAGGGTTTTCAAAACAAAAGCATATCAATGGGCTGACATTCATAACAATGTATTTATCAATATAGAAGCTGTATCACAAAATATGCTTAATTGATTTTGAAAGCAATGGACTTTTTTCCATGTGGCTTCATTTATTAAATCAGATAAATGCCTTCATGGATATAATAAAATATCTCCCTGGGTTTAATTACAGCTTTGAATCGTTCATCTGGAAAACACAACAGACAGCTGTATACAATATAACTCCCAACAATAAGTACCTGCTGTGAAATTATTATCAGAATACATTTTATGCTTCATTTAGCTAATATCAGCTGATACTCATAGTGGTGGAGAGACTATAAATAGTCCATACATGTTTTAAGTAATTTAACTGTAACTATTAAAAACCAATTTTGATGACTGAGAAATGGCCTTCAGGATCTTCAGGTCTCAGCGGTGCATGGTGGCCTGCTGTGGACATACATATGGTAAGAGCATGGGGGGGGACAGGTGGCGCCAAAGGCAAAGTTCATATGAGTTAACCATGAACTTGAACAGGTATTGGGGTGACACACTCAACCTCTCATTTGCATTTCTAAGCTTACTGCACTAAAGGGAGAAGAGTGGAGGAGCCTGAAAACAGCACCGATATACAACTACTATTTTGATTTTTATAAGATGCTCTAGCAGTCATATGACAAAAGCTATGGCTCGCACCAGAAGACAGGGAGCACCAGTGGACAGGCTACTATCCCCTAATATATATATATATATAATTAGTAGGGGGGTTAATTGCACATCAGAATAAAACATTGTTTTGTGACATGTTCTTTCACATCTGGCTTGAATTTGAGATGCATTTTAATGAATTCGGGGCTTCTTAGTTTGGAGTATTATTAACTATGTGTCAGTATTTTGCAATGCAAAGTTCAAGGAAAAATGTGCTCACTTCTAACGTTTTCTGTCTTTCTATTCATTCATTGATGCGTTCTATCTATATAATCTATACCCCTTTTTCCCAAACACTCATCTCTCCATCCATACGTCAACTACAGGCTCTCTTTATCAAGAAGTTCTTCAGGTGCACCTGTCAGCAAAAGCCTCTCCGACAGATAACTTGGCTTATGCTGGACCCTTGACCCCACCTTCGTGTCCAGCTGAAGGCTTGTCTAGGTGTACCTGAGCCCCACTTCTGTACATGTTGTAAACCCAGCAGCATCCATTGTGCAAACCATACCATTTTCTCTGGCTCCACTGAAACGTTTCAACTTGTCTCTCTTCATGCATTACCTGCTCAGGCTGCTTAGTGACTTACTCCTCGACTTTCCCACAGGCGTTTTTTGTTTTTTCCGCATTTTTTTAATCATCACCCATGTCATGCTTTTAATGGCTGTTTAAAACAAGAGAGTTAATCTACATCTGACCTTACTTACAACCGGCTGCTGTCATAGTCTTGCATATATATGTATATATATATATACAGTATATATATATATATATATATGTATATGTATATGTATGTTTTATTTGCTCAGGCGGAAGCTTTTCTATCCGATGTCCCTATTTCTTTTACAGTCCTTTAATTGTAGCACGAGCGTTGTACCAAATCCACAGCACAACACATAGTTTACAGCAGTGGTTCTCAACTGGTCTGGCTCCGGGCTGCTGAGTCAAAAAGCAAGTGGATTTAATACATTTCAACCCCTTTTGTAACTGGCAGTAATGAGTAAAAGTAAAATAAGACTTTTGAACAGACTTATCATTTTAATGGTGTCCTTTTTCACTGTGAATAACAAATGCATTTGGGACAGAGAGCTAGTTGTGCAAAGCAGGAAGTTGCATCAGTGGATGGCAGCTTGTTTTTCTCAGGGTGTTGTAATACTGCTTCTTTTCTGTTGTGCGTAGGTAGAAGCTCCTTCTGCGTTCTGACACAAATGTTTTTCTGGTTAGATTTACACTTGGTTAGCGGTTCTTTAATTCATTAATTCTATTAGTTAGATAGAAAACTCCTGATTTGAAACAAAATCAATTTTGGACCCTTTCCCTGAACAACATTTCGAGGGATTCCCGAGTTCCGTGTGAGCTGCCACCAAACATGCAAATCGGATCCTCGTGGATTCCAGCTCGGTACACAAAGATAAATGTTCTCTGGTTACTAAATCTAAATCCCATTTGTGTTTCATCAGCAGTCCACACAGGAGCTCACCGGTTTGTTATCTGCATGCAGAGCAAGCGTGGTCTTGCATGTTAGTGTCTGCTGCAGCCAGATATGACAGTTAGATCTGTGACAGTATGTTGACCCGCTGCCAGTGCTGTGAGGGCTCATCTGGCTCGCTGACAGTTATTTTTAGATGCTTTCATCCTCAATGATTTAGCAGGCACATCACATAGTTTTTCTTTAAATCTCTCTACTGAAGGATTTCATTAAGAAGCCTGAAATCTCAAAGTGAAGACCAGCTTTAGTACAGTTAAAACGGGGGTTCGGCGAGAAATGAGAATCGATGCTTAGGCTTTTCCAGATTAATATTTACTATCTACCTTTTGGGTATTTTTATATAGCAATTCAATAATTTCTTCCTGTAAAAGTCAAATATGACGTGTGATTATGTGAGCTGGCACCAATCAATTTCAACCAATATTTTTATGACATCTAACCATCAATACCATGGCAAGTTTTGGCTTCGAAGGAGGTGCGTCTGGGGCCTCTGTAGCTCAGTATGGTGCTACACTTAAGCCCCTTTTTAGTGATCCTGGATCACACAAAGATTTTGAAGTTGGGAGCTCCAGCATTTGTTACTCTGTTATTCTAGCTGGTGAGTGATTTTTTAAAGAGAAATAAACATCACAATTGTCCAATTAAAAAAAAAAGTAAAATAACGTACGGTCGCGTAGCTCAATTTTGGTCTCCACCACCTTCTTAGAAAAAGATGTCTCTTTAGCTGCTAAATGTACCACAGCTGATTCCACAGCTGGGCTCTGACTGTATCTGTCTGCTGTTTTTCTGCAGAGCAGGTTGTGAACTGTTGGATTATCAGAGTTTTATCCATGAAAGCATGAAACCGGCTGAGAGCTGAGAAAACCAAAACCATGAGCTAAAATAGGATGACTGGCAGCATAGAGCTACAGCATAGTAGTTCTTAATGTACAAAGGTTAGTAAGGGCAGATCAATCAACTCAAAGAAGCTGTGATTTTTCCATCTCAATAATTTACAATGCTATAAAGAATGAAGATTCATTTTTTTTAAATTGGTCAACAATTCAATCTTCATGTTTGAAATTTTATATTCAGTGTGGAGAAGATGCAGTAACACAAATGACAAGGGGATTTAATTGGATAAAAAGCATAGTAGGCTAATTATATCTGCTCTTTCCCCTCTAAATGTGGCTCTCTTCAAGCTGGCTGAAGATGGAAATGTTTTTTTAAAATTGCGCAACAACCAGTTGGACAAGAAAGGCTATAGCTTTCCACAGAGCTTTAACAAAAGACTCTCTGGCTGTGCAGCTGTCAGGCAGCCAATCTCCCACAAGACCCCGAATGACTTTCCAGAAAAGTATAAATCAAACAGATGATTTGTCTTCTCAGCTTTGGAATCAAATTCTTAAGCTGTTAAGTCTTTTTTGGGATCATTGGATACTTGAGGGTTTTCATATGAGTAACACCAAACTCCCCGAGCCCTCACACACTGGTGATTCGGGGATCGGGGGCCGGATCTCACTGGCGTCAGTCCCAACCGGGAATCCCAGACCCTCCTCTCCTCGGCAACGTTTTCCCTCTCTTTCTTAGGGCCCTCGAGTCAGCCCCAAGAACGGCGAGGAATAACATCTCACCAGTTTATACTGAGTGGACCATGAGGCCTCTTACCACTCAAATCTCCAAACATCCTCTGCCGGCCCCTTTCAATGCAAAGAACCAGGCTCAACTCTGAGCTTAACTCCAGATTTCTGAACAAAGGGTTCCTAGAGAACACTGTTTGGTCCTCATGTGATAAAAGAAGTCAACTATTTCATTAGGTTATGTTGAAAGGGCTGCGCAATAGTACTCTAGGTCAAATTTAGGAATGTAATGGCCTCATTACTCGGATATTTAAAGCCACCAATAACGTCATTTAAATTCTTAACTATTAGTCTACATATCAAATATTCATCACTAAATGCACGACCATCACGTTAAATTCAACTTTGATCACACGTAAAATTCCGTTTTGTAGAAGGCCTACTAAAACGAAGGTCTATCTAGACCAAAACAAGAGGTACCGTTTCTGGGTTGGTCGTCAGAACAACTAGACGGGAGCTTGAGATTTGTCTATTTTATTGGTCAAACCATTCCAAACATGAACTGCTTATTCGAGCCAAGGAAATACAGTAAGAGCCTCTTGTCTACCATCATTTCCTGTCACTTCTTCTGCATGCTGCTACATTATGGGCAGGAATGTCACATGCTTTCACTGGAAATAGTGCATAGAGAGGCAGAGGAGCGGCAAGTAAACCAAAACATCGTGGCTTAATGGGCCTTCGTCATAGTAAATGTTGACGCAGTAGTTCTACGATCATTTCAAATATTCCAGTGTAGTTTGCTGACAGCTATGAGTCACCCGCAGTCTTGGCTTTCAGATGCAAAAATGAAAACAAGGAAACTAGGAGCTCAAATTAGAGTGGGAAAGCCATCACGTGTGCAGAGTGTGCTCGAGCCAGCCATTCACTCGTTCATTTGATTTGAACAGTATAATTGAAACAATGAACCATAAACAGATTGTTTATTGAAACATTTTTCCCTAAAGTATACTGTGTGCGTCTCTGACTGTATTCTATTGCTGTGGTTTAGCTTTAATCTTTATTTTACAGAAACAATTCTATTACAGAGATTGGAATGTTGTCTTGGGTTTTAGTCACGTTTGTTGTTTTATCATAAATATTCATCTACATGATGTTAGTTGACCTACATAGCAACAGTGTTTGACAGAAATGAGAATTGTAATCAGCCAGACTCATATTTATGGGCTGCTGCATATTAACCAAAAATGCACTTCAAAAAGTCGAGACATCCCACATAGTGAGGAGATATGCTATTTTAATTTGGACATTGGCGTGTTGGCCCTTCAAAATAATTCATTGTATTATTGTATTTAACTGTCACATTAGCGCTGCTACAACCAGTAAATCCACAACCCTCCTTTCATCTGTCCACGTATGAAAGCAGCTGGCTAAGTATAGGATGGATCCCACTGCCAAGCCGCACTCCTGTGGAAGAAGCTCTTCCACACAAGGAGAGGTGTGGTGCTACCAAACAGCCAGTCATGGCCTCACCATAAATACAGCACGGACTCTTCTTACAGATTGACGGCACAGAAACCAAACTCACAGGCATTTCTTATACGTTATGTGTCCATGTATTCTTGAAGGGGCGAGTGTATCCGCAGGGTGGTATTTAAATTTGTGGTGAGCAGAAGTTGGCGAGGGACCCAAGCTTGTTGCAGTCGGTTAATAGTTTCTTTTCCTGAGGGCAAATTTAGCAGTAAACGGTGTGCTTCTGGAGGGAAAGCTCCCATTTCCTGTTTGGTGTCCCTTCCTGTCGAAAACTGAGCAGATGTGGACTCTGTGATAGTGCTCAGATATTTCAGAGTGAGTCAAGGCAGAAAATGTACAAAATGTGTTGTACATGTCAACAGTGACTGGAGGAGCCGGTGCTTCTCTAAATGGCATCTACTTAGAGATTTGAAGAAACTCAACTCCCTGGTTGTATAGAAGTCTATAAGAAAATGACTTCTCTCTTGGTTTATTACCTCAGTAAACATTTGACAGTCTGAAAAAAACATATTTAAGATTAAAAATGCAATTTGTCTGTTTTTGTTTTGTTATTTGGGGCTTTTCAAATAGCTTCACTCTCTCTACATTTGATACTGGGACATTTATTTAGAACTGCTAAACAAGCACTCACGGGTCTCCGGTTGCTACCAGGGACCATTAATATAAAACAAGGTCATCATGTCAGGACCACGACTGTATCCTAAGCTTCAACCTCTGAAAGGGAAAGATTTCATCCAGCAGTGGATAATATGATGGGAACCTGTCCTCTAGGTTTTGCTGACTGCACTATTTTCTAGACTGTATTATTCCAGTGTCTTCATAATATCCCCTTCATTACCCCATATGGCCATGAAGCTCCATATGAGGGAAGTATTTGGTGGCTTGTGTCTACATATAATAATTGATTTATGTCAAGGTCCGGCAGGGTCTTCTTGTGTGTCCCTAAACAAATGGAGTCGGCTCAGCTTTGTGTTGTTTAAACCTTGTGTGCATAAACACAGTATAGTTGGAGAATGTGCTTTATAGATTCCACAACTTTGCAGGTTAGTATCATCTTTTAGTTCCTGCATGCGTCATTCGGTGCCTTGCTGCGCATGAACACCCAGTGAGTGTTAAAAGTGCCGTTGGCCGCTCTCCAGCATGCAGTATCTCGTATCCCCCGGGGTGTGGTCCATAGAAGGTAAATGCTCCTCAGCAGGGATCCGTGTGCGTTGCTGAACCTCATCGGGCTGAAGCGCTGGAGCCAGCTGGGGACAGTTAGGTCCCAAAGATGATTTCTGGCCAGACCACAGCATTGATTTAACAAGCACGTGTGTCTAATATAGCTGCAGCTCATGAGCACTTCACAGCAAAGAAAAAAAATGGTTGGACTGATGTCTGATCTCTATATGACTGTGTTCTTGTTAGATTGAAACTTTGTTCGCGTAATACTGCAGTTTCTTTTTTTGAAAATAGTACGACTTGATTCTCAACTTTTCAGAACACACATTGTGCGGGAGCCTTTGAACAGGAGCAGACATCTTGCTGAAAAATACACAAGATATTGGAAGTCCAGAGGTTTACAAAATGAATACAATCCATTATTGGGCAGAGCAGATGCCAGATGCACATTTAAACAGGTTATGTCACCCAGACGGGATGCAAGTGTTTGAACAGCACACAGAAGGCCGTTTTGTATCGTATCACCTGGTGATTCAATATCTTCTCTTTCTTTTACACAAATAAAAATCTTTCCAACTGAAACTTTTTGATCATTAAAGTATTTGATGATATTATCAAATGAACTTGAAAACATTATATATATTTTTTGAATTCCAAATGGCTGCAAACCCACATTGGAAGTAGGAACATGGAGGAAGATCTGCTTACAATAAAGCTTTGGGAGTAATGTGCTCATCCGTCACTTTCTCTGTGTTGAATGAGGTTCATCTGGGTTTCAAAAGGGAAACTTGTTTATCTGCTAATGATGTTTGGTCTTTGATGCTCCTCATTGACTGATGTCGGCCCCTTTTTCCCCCTGAGACAAGAAGGAGGCCTGCAGTGGGAAGTTAACTTTCAGCATGTGTTTCTGCTTTTCTCAGCCCTTTTTCCATCCACATTTTCGGCAACAGCCTCACAAAAGGAGGGTTTGGAATGTTTAAATTGTTTATCATCAGGTAGTGTTTAGAGTTTCGGATGGCTGTTAAAGCTCCAGCCAATCTCTCTTAAAGTGTGCACTATGCAGAAAAGGCCCACTGTGGAAGCTTCCTTTCCTTCTCTCCCATCAATCTACTGAAGCACGTGCTTGAGCCCTTAAAACACATAAAAATGATAACTATAAATATTTAGGACCCATATCCAAAGCCATATAAATATACCTTACTGTAAAAGTCTGCAGAAGTTAACTCTGACGCAGTTTGAATGGAAGTTCAAACTGGAAGTTCCCAAGTCGCTTATTGTGTCACTTCATCAAACAATTCCTCTTTCCTGCTGCAGACCAGACGTTTCTATGTAAGCTTTTACCACAACGGGTTGGGGACTTCTTTGCACATAAATACTTACCATGCAAACGTTTCATTCAATTCAATGAGAAGGTGTGTCCAAACCTTTACTGGTACTGATTGTTCAATTTTCATCAGATCAGTACTTTCACACCGAATGCAACGATTACATGGTAAATATGCAATGTCATTCTTTTTTTACAAATCAAAGTGAATTTTTCTGACACTAAAGCTCTAAAAACAAGGACGACTAAATAAGGCAAACCATACTGCACCTTTCTGAAACTCAAATGTTGCTCCCATGTTTTGCTTTGTTATTATATTTGCCAATAGAGCTTTATTGTGGAGGGAACATTTCCTACACTGGCCCGCTGGATCGGCTCCAGGTGTTTCGCAACAGCGCTGATGATGAAACGCCTGTAACAGTGAAACAGTTCCAACAAAGGAAAATTTCTTTGGGAGCCACTTTAAATCATAACCCTGGTTAGCCAAAACATCCACAAGGGTTTTGGCGGTTCTTTTTTTGGCTAACATCACATGGCGATGACGGTTACATTCACAGATATCATAGAGAGTGATTTCATGTGTTTAATCTACTAAACGCCTCCTTGTTATACAGTATGTACCAAGTTTGAAGTTACCGTGTCATGGAATAATAGTATCGTTAAATGATTTTTAAGCCTGATTAATGATTTATCCAGTGTTTCCCATATGTTTACAACTTCAGGAGGGGTCGTCACTCTGGTGCTCTCTAACCCGCTGCTGCGGGCACCACACGGACATATTCGCGACATATTTATGTCAGTGTGGAACTGCCGTGCTTGGAAAAATAACAAAAACGAAAATTTTAACTTTTTAAAATTGCACACTTCTTCAGGAAATTTGTGTCACATTTGCCCTGTCTTTATATTTGAGGGTAATCCAGAACTGACCCATAAATGCAATAACCTGAATCCATTTTTTTTAAACTTTTGTTTTCACTCATCTAGGTAAACATTTTGCAAGTCTATGAGAGCTTTCTTAATTCTGTGTCACTTGCAGGGCTCCATCGAAAAGTGAGCCGAGCAGGTGATCTCTGAATGTGACGGTAAATTCCTCAACAGGTTGAGACAAAGTACTGATGAATGGGCGGATCGTTAACATAGCGGGCTGATGAAATTGTCCAGTGAAGTCTGATTGCAGGATAGTTCTTCAGAAAAGACACAAAGGACCTTTGGTTTTTCAGTAATGAAACATGTTTATACAAAGTAAACACGGGGATTTCATCAAAGATCTGAGAGAAAATTCCATTGTGTGTTAAAGTAATATGATACACAAGCATTTCTCTTTGTGTTGACAACCAATGCACGGACAAACCTGCTCCTGGTTTATGGTTTTCGGTGATGGTAGTGGTGTGATTTATTATTACCTGTCCACTGTCCACTCGCAGTCCCAGCTGATGGCTTCTATTGTTTATCAGCTCTTTTCTGGTCTGACCAAATCATAAAACCTTCCAGTGCTGTTAAGTGACACATCATCCTGTGTTTTCCTAATGAACTTTAAAGACAATTTGGCAATTCGTTAATTTACCAATCCGTCCATGTTCAAAGCCTCCATTGTGGACGCAGCTGCTAGGAGTGGTGGAAGGCCATTTGTGCCCGTCGTGGCGGCAACCTGAGAACCCGGGGCGGTTGACACCGGGGGTGAAGGAAGACGTCAATTTGGCTCTGGGGTCTTCTGAAGCAGCTGAGAGGTACCGGCTGGCCAACAGGGCTGCAGCTGCGGTGGTTGTGGAAGGTGAACCTCGGGCATGGGAGCAGTTCGCTGAGGCCACAGAGAAGGACTTTCGGTTTGGCCTCAAGGAAGTTCTAACAAACCATCAGAAGGCCGTGCCTTGAGACTTGGGGGCTTGGTGGTCAAAAAACTTTCTGGTGTTGTTTTAAAAATTCCTTGTGAGGAAGGCCCATCGCCAGAGCGAGTCAAAGAATGTTTAATCTTAACAAAATCAAGTAAAGTCACAAATTGAATCACATAAAATAATATTCAAACAAATAGATGCCTAATGTGTTCCACCCAACACACGGGTTTCACAAAAGGTCGGCCGATTTTTGGAAGTTCCAGGGACACATGTTTTTCTGAAATCCTCCTTCTCTTCATATCTCCATACGCACAGGGGCTGGGTTCCACAAACCGCACCCCCTGCCTGATGTCCATTATTGCAACACATAGTAAAAAGGCAGTTTATGGCTATTAAGAATACTTTTAAGAAAGATTTTCTTGGAAGTGGCAAGCACCGAGTTGCTCAAGGTGCCGGACATTGTTGGGCTGTCTCGGTTGACACGCCTCTTCAACGCGGGAACAGTGCTAATGTACTGGCAGACCAGGGTGGTTCCCATTTTCAAAAAGGGTGACCGGAGAGTGTCCTCAAACAATGTCCTCAATCAATCACTGACCATGCCTGTGACTTCTCGTCAATTAACGCTGGGGATTTATTGGCCTACAGTGCAAAAACAAAACTTCAAACGGCTGATTAATCCTGAGAATTACCAACACAGCAGTTGAGCTGTAGACAGTCTTTACCAGCAGAATATTTCTGTTGTGATTTTAGTTTGCTATCACAGAATTGTGACGGTTAGGGCGTTATAGAAGACCACTGATTCCAGAGAAGCTTCAGTAGCGCGGCACAGCAAATCCTGCACATATTCTTCATTTTGAAACAGCATAGAGATGTGATTTAAGCCCAAGATAATTAGAAATAGAGCCCGCCAACAAACCAAACAAACATGATCTCTACTTGTGTTAAACTTTTACCTTAATGCTGCTCAACAACATGCTGCTCATTGATCCTCTTTGGCTTTTTATGGAAGTGATCCTGTTGATAAGATGAAACCGATAACTCCGGATAAACTCGTTCCGCTCATTTCATCTATACCTTTGACAATGAGCCCTGCCATCCTGACACACCTTTACGGTTTCATCTTTAGACGACGCATCGGCAGATGGCAGCGCCGACTTCGCGGATCGAGCTTCCATGATGGAGGTGCGTCTGCAGGCACAGGAGGACGAGATCACGCTGCTCAAGTCCTCGCTGGCTGACGCCCTGCGCAAGATCCGCCTCCATGATCAGCTTCTACCGTTACTGAAACAGCAGCTCATCGCACGTGAGTGACCTTAAACATGCGCACGGTACAATGGCTGGTAGAACATTGCCCACTTTACCATTGCATATGCAAAGACCTGCAAAATATTGTACATGGTCAATAAAGCAATCTAACTGTGGACAAACTCGAATTAAATGTCCAAACTCATATAAAATAAACCCCCAATTTTTCTTTAAAGAAACAACACTCATAAGACGTCGATCAATAAATAATCCACTTTTGTCCCACGTAGTGAACCCAAGTGCTGCTGCGGTGCTGAACAAAGTGCGTTGCACTGATGGTTGCACAGGCAGCACAAGACGTTCCTCCAGCTCAGCCGCTGAGGGAATCCGCCCCCCTGCTACCAGGTACTGGACCATCACAATAAGGGCTCAATACAACAGCAGGAATGATTAGTGGCAATCATTTATTTCCTGCCTGTAATGTTGCTACATCAGAAGCATGATGGTCCGTTTGCTTGTTTGTGTTCATATGATGTGTAATTTGATGACCCTTTTTTTGTTGACCTCAACCTTTTAACTATCTCTAGCCAACTGTCAGACAGCATTGTGACCAATGCCAATGGCCACATAGAAAGCCCAGTGTCCATGACGCCAAGACCCGGACCCGCGACACAGGACAGGTCAACCCAGACAGAGCCCGCCCTCCCAGGGCAGGACACTGGGCAGAAAAGGGTCCCTCTCCCCAGGCGTGTCCAGAGCCTGCAACTCGAGGACGCCCTCGCTCTGGGGAAGCCTTTGGTTGATGGGACGCGGGACAAGCTGCACCGTGTCCCTGGCTGGGAAGAGGAAGATGAGGAGGAAGAAGAAACAGGAGGAGGGGAACCGGAAAAGGAGCTGAGTTGGACGTCGTCTGTGGAGGAGCCTATTCAGCCCACATTGATCAAAGGCCTCCAGAAGGAGGCCCACCAGGACAGGAGCTGCTCCCCAGAGGAACTGGGCTCACCCTCGGCATCGCTCAGAACCTCAGACTCCAACCTCAGCTCCCGCTCTGGCCCCATGTCCCCCATCCAGGAAGGAGAGAAGAAACCGCTGTGGGTGATATTGCCACCCGCCCCACCACCATCTCCATAATCACCTTGTCTCTCTCGAGATTGATCGCATGGCTTTTGATGACTAATCCCAAAAATTCTTGATTCTAACTTGTGTGACTGCAAACCCCAGGTTGCTAGGGTGTGATGGCGGTGAGAGCATGAACCTGACGACATGTTCGCTACAGCTTCCTCATGCTTTCTCCTGTATGTGTTGAAACAAAAATGCTTTGTGGAACATAATGGCAGCACTCGTCCACACTGAGTAACATACCAAAGATTAGCTTCATGCCACACATGTTTAAACTTAATGGAAAATTTAACACGAGGGTAATTGAACAGCCTACTGCACGAAAGGGGATAGGGTTACAGTATGTAAACAATTACCTCATCAGGAAAGGTCAAGGGGTTTGCTCGATTTGAAGGAATATTCTGAAATTGGCCTCAAACAGCGTCAAATTTAATATCCGTCCAAAACGACCTCCATAGTGGTCCCCCGGCTTACAAATTCACCGTAGCCATGAAGTGTTGATGCTTCTATACGACAATGCAGGTGTGCAGAACTGACACAGTGCCACTAAGCATCTGAGATTCAACTGGACTTTGCAGAAACACACGAGCTGCCTAAAATCTTGATTGTTTTTTAATCACACTTCTAACAATGTCTTCCTCAAACGAATCAAGAATCTTTTGCATGCTGGGTTTTGTTCTCAAACAAAAGCCTTCCTTTGAAGTGACGAGGAAGAACAGTGCCAGAGCACACTTTGCGTGTGTGTGTGCGTGTGTGTGTGCGTGTGTGATCTGCTAGTGCATGCATGTATTCTTTGTCTGACTTCCTTGTTGTGGCTTGTAAATGGGTGTTGCTTGCGATGAGTCCCATGTGCTCTGGTCCCTCTGCTCAGCTTGGGAAAGTCACGTGTCCTTGCTAGGCCCGCTGTACCTACACTCCACCCGTTATTCAAGAGTTGTATTAGAGAGATTTGGGGGCTAGGTTTCACTTCCTCAATATGTGGCCAGTGTAGTGACTTTTAATGTAGTGACTTGATTTGTTTAGCCCGACGACACTTTCTGTAGTAATGCTACGGTTACAATACGATGTGATCTGGAAACAGCCTGGGTCCCAAGAGATCCTCAGCGATTATGAGAGATGAATTATGGTTTGACAACATATAAACATATTGTTTGTGGGTGATGATTTGTATTAATCTTAGTCAAATTCAGCTTGGAATAGCAGATACAAGTAAATAAGTTAGGAATTAAAAGATAATTGCATTGATTACACTGATCAGACAGATTATAAACACTTCCCCTTGAGCCAAACCTTTTTGACAAAAAGGTGAACTAAAGTGTACTTCCTTGTCTTTTGGCAGGTTAACAACCTGTTTCAGTTCTCGTTACTCGTGTTTTTGTCTGATATAAAGTTGAGTGTAGAGTTACAGAGGATGTATGGAGCTTACCAGCTCGGTCTTGCTGAGTAATGGCTTTTCTAGTTTTAAAACTAGCTCCTGGTGTTAATGTTAAAATACTCACTTTCTTTATCATCTGTTAGAGTTGATCATATCTTCCCATGGTAATTTTATCCAGCAACATCAGCAGTGGCATTTACTGCTTTGACTACGTCTGTCTAAATCATCATCCGCATGGTAAATATGCCGGCATCATCATTGTAAACGGCTAAACTGGAAAAGCTCTATATATGCAATACAAGCAGCAGTAACCAACTGGTAACTAAGGGTTAAGGCTTTATTGAGACAGGGCGATTATTTGGTAAGTACAATGCAATTTTTACCGAGCGTAATGCTTGCCAAACCTGCATGCGTCTGTTCACACTATATTTACACACGCAAAATATCAATAAACTACCATTTTGCATTAGTGGGACACCTGCGTGCATCAGCACGGGATTGATTCTCAGACAGTGTTTACCGCTAGAACCTGAACACGATTTCTGTCATCTGGTCTTCTAGGGTTCGTAGGAACAGCGAGAAACTGGGGAACCCGGAGAAGCAAAAGAAACGTCTGGACAAGAAGGCGGCGTCCTCGGCCAACCTACTCAGCCGCTCCCCGAGCCTGGATAAGTGAGCCATGCTGCCATCACTCTCAGCTGTCACCACACAGTCACACAGCTCACTTTTTCCTACGGCCGCTGCAGCCTCACATATCTCATCAAAGAGACACTTGCTGGAACACTGATGGCCCCCATGAATAATAAAAAAAAAAATCCATTCCCATGAAAACCTAACAGTAAGACAGTATGTGATTCTGAAGTAAGCGTTTTTTTCGTCTCACACATTTGTTTTTCTGTCTCCACAGCCGAGCGAAGGAGCTGGTCAGCGGTGCAGGTGATGTGTCTTTTAGCTTTTTTTTTGTCTGAGAACAGTGTGTTCATCCCTTTATCCAAATGGCCCGGGGATTCAATTTGCCATATGCATAAGGTATTTAACACTTAATCATGAAGGCTAAATGGAAAACAATATTTTTGGCTAATCTCCTAATATGGTTTGCAGAGGTGAACCTTAGTTAGAGCCCCCGAAAAGCACATTTCCCAATCCATTTCTTAATACGCATTTTCTGCCAACCAATTTTCAGACATTTCACTTTTTAGCATGTTTTATTTTATATAGTCATATATAATGCTGCTTAAGGTGTGCAGAGCTTTAGGATGTAACACTAGAATAGGTGGTTCTTCCCAACTGACCTTCCTGCTAAGTCAAATACAGACAGGCCAATCATAGCGTAGTAGTGTAGACAGCTGCGACTAGGGTTCGACAACTATTTAACTCCGTATTTTCAGGCTAGTTTTGTGAATTTGGAGCTAGTATTGGTTAAACATTGTGTAATAGTGATTCTTATTAAGCAGAGATTATGGAATGAAAGTTCAGTTTCTAAAACGATTCTACATAAAAAAAACTGTGCAGCTATCATCAGCAGGGCATGTTAGCCCAGTCACCTTTGTGCTATGCTTATTAATAAAGATAACCGTCTACACATGCTACACATGATTGCTATATCGTAGTTACAGAATTACTTGACTTTACGAGCACAGTGCTGTTCCTTTATTTTGTTTTCTACTGTCTCCATCTCCAGTTGATGTGGTGGTTCTCCTTCGCACTGTGATCTGTACACTTTTGCTTCCCTCTTTATCTTTTTTTATCCTTTTTTCACTGCTGAACCAGTTTAACATCATGCATATATATTCTTCGAATACTGTCATCTCCAAAATCGCTTTTTTTTGTTTTCCAAAAATTTAGAAGAAGGACGGCGCAGGTGGTGATAGTTTGGGCAGCAGGGTAACTCTTCACAGCTTGACAGAGTAGCAGCAGGGGGCCATTCTTAGCCACGGATCGATTTGGATCATTTTTATCTGAATAGGAAGGTAAATGGTATTGGGCAGCTTGTAGTAATTTGGACTACTTTATCTACCATGTCTGCCGTTAACTGTGATGTGGGGGCATGGAATATATTTAAATCAAAGGGACATTATTCATATGATACCCCAGTCCTGATGAGGTCTTTGTAGAGTCTAAGTTATACGTCTTTGCAAAATATCCTGGCTCATGAGACCTGGATGAGCCTTCGCCCTGTCCTGTTGTGTAGCAGTCAGTTGATCAACAAATTCTAAGGGGTTTTATTACTGCCCACATGATTGGAAAGGAATGGTTTGACGGCGGTAAACCGTATTATCGCTCTCATCTTCTATTATTGGAAGATTTGGAGGAGACAATCTGCAGACCGACAATCACAAACATAGACACTACCAGAGTCATGTCGAGCTGAAGAGCTGAATACCGACAGGGAGAATGTTGGCATAAAGTCTTTTTAGAAAATCTGAATCATATTAAACCCTATTCACGCAAAAAAATATATTCTTGGCAATTTTCCTCAGCAGGCTGCCTGCCTATAGCTTGACACCATGGGACAGCTGTTTGCAAGGAAACAGGGCCCTTTGATTAATGTGTGACCTTTAATATGGAGTTCAATCCAAAAGCAGCAGAGCAAGAAATGTTTTTACCTCCCAAACATTATGTGCACTGTAAAAGGAGTACAGATCCTACAAATATGCTTCAAAGATTTCAATATAAGCAGTTTCCCTCACTTTGGTGTGGACAAGGCTAGAGTTGAACAATTCTTCTGTACTTGCTCCCAAACAGTTTTCTCCCTGGCACACACATGTTGTCATTTGGGCAAGAAGGAGTGCATTTTCCAACTACCCGCTCCTGTGGTTAGCGTAGCTTCTTTATGAGCTATTTTTTAAGAATAGCTCAATGAACTATTTACTGCTACTAGTTATGAAATAATTTCAGTAAATCAACATCAAAAACTCAATTTATTTTATTTATGATGGTATGCATATTTATTTACCTTTATGTGATGAGTGTCACTCACCAGGACATTTTAACCTGTCTCGCTGGTGTGAGTAATTGTGAAGCCGAACGTCCATTGTGGTTCGCGAGGTGCCGCACTATTTGAGCCTGCCTGACAGAATGATTGATGGTCTGCTTTGCAGGTCGCCAAAAAGACATTTTTGTCGAGTCTTGCCCCAGTTTCTCTCCATAATTCCTGTTTGGTTGAATATAGTTGGGCTTTTAATGACCTTTTAGATAACCTGACAGTGGAGAGTTTTGGGCTACACAGTGGAAAGTTGTCCTTTTAAGTCAAGTCAACATAGGAATCGCCCACCCAGGCTCTCGAGGCTTAGATAATTCTTCTTAATATGACCAACAGCAATCATGTTTCCTTCCACATGAGGTTAATTGTTATTCTCTGTGCTCTTTTATCACAAGATACATATGCTGCATCTTGTTTGTAACTTGTGTAATAGAAGAGAACATTCTGTTTTTAGTCCTATTTAGTTAACAGAGTAGTGGTGCACTTTAGTCTCTTGTGAACAAAATTAGTATAACAACAACAGATGAAAAAAAAATTGTAAGGAAAGACTATTTTGGCCTGACTTTTATTACTTCACGAGTCTCTCAGCGTTCCCGCCCTCGGACCGCCGCGTTGTGTTGTTGATGGTTTTTTTTTTATTATCTTTGCTTGTATCATTACCCCAAAAACTTTCATTCCAAAAGGTTACATCACTGCTTTCACATTTTTACATGGACGACTTCTTTCTACTATTTGTGATACTATTCACAAGCAACTTTTCTCTCATATGAACCGTGAGCAGACAGCGTTGTTATCTTTGGATCTTCTCAAAATGTGAAACTTTTCTTCCGTTTCCTTCTCACTTTTGCCAGAACGACGTTCCTGTCTTGAGGTGCCTCTTTGGCCTCGTACCAGTTACCACCATTTTATGGTCGCACAGCGTACAGACAGATATTTAAAAACCCTGAGTCTGAGCAGTCCTATTCAGTCTGCACAGCCTTCCTGCTTCCGCCTTCAACCCCCACACCTTCCCCCCCCCCCCTCCCCCCCCGCCCCAGCATAAAATAACACATCCTTTGCCAGGGGTAGAGAGCTATGTTTGAATTCCCCAAAAGAAAGGGAAAATATAGCCCAGCTTGAAATTCAAAACTCATCAATGAATCCCGTAAAAGAAGAGGAATAGACTCTACGGGATACACATGTTAATGTTAGGTCAGCTATGTCTGAAATAGAGGATCTTTGTGTTTATTTGTTTGGCTGACCCCATGTTTTTATTTTCACACAGGATCCCTCGGATCCAGAAGAGGAACCTACAGCCAAGGTAGGCACGCTTTTGTGTCCCTTTATGTCTGTGGCTCTTTTTACCCAAAGCATCAACAGAGTAGGCTGGACACTTCCAGCAATAACCCATTCACTGTTCATTTTGTAATCTATTGGCAGCTGACCAGTATAACCAGCCTCCCTACTAGTTTTAGATCGAAAAAGGTGGATAGAGAATGAATACAAAGTGTCATCAGTGTGTAGGATTTAGCATTTATTAAAGAAAATGACTATAATACAACTATACTATAGACTATAATAAAAGTGGTTGTGTTTTTATTGGCTTAGAATGAGCCTTTATATGTTCAGAATCTGCCATGTTTCTACAGTACCCCAAAATGGACAAACCAAACACTGGCTCCAAAGGGTCCCCACGTTTAAATGACAAGTATAAAATTGTACTTTCTTGTGACTTGTTCTTCTTAGTTTGTATCTCTATGCGGAAATGCACTTATTGTAAGTCACTTTGGATAAAAGCGTCAGCTAAATGACACGTGATGTAAAGTATTCAGTTGGTTGCAATCTGCTACTTTACTGCTAGATGACACTAAACAGATGGAACCTACACAATTCTCTTTTACGTTACTGCTGATAATAACACATTTCAAGCCAAAAGAAGGACATAACAGCAGTGTTCAATGACATAACACATAATATATGTTCCCGGTGTTCAGAGTGCTCGGCCAAAATGAAGACTCACACGGAGGAAAACAGTGATACCGATACTAGTGGTGCGCCTCGGCCTCTCATGGCCTACAACAACAAACACAAACCCTGATCTTAAGTAATAAACACAGGAGAAAAAATCGAAGTTGAATGATAGGTAGGAAATAGATCAACAGAATCTTTTTTTTCTCACTTGGGAAAATCTTTGCAATTGACTCGTGGTATCTGCTACTCTTTTATTTTGAAAAATTGAGTACCATTTAAGGCCCTTTTTTGATAAAAGAAAAATTATTACTACACACATTGTAAACTCAAGAAACGTTATTGAAATATTAGAGGCTCTCTCTGCAGCTTCAGTAAAAACCTTGGACATTAGTTAATGATTCGCAATGTATAATAGTAGTCAGTTAGGAGAAGAAGGAAGAGGATATGTGCTGAAACAAACAATGAAACACTTGTCTGCCTCTCTGGCTTTGTGTCATCACTACATTCCTGGTCTTCTGCTTTGTTTCATTTCCAGAACAGTCAATCAAAATGTTCATCCGAGGCCGGCCAATAACCATGTACATCCCCTCCAACATCCAGAACTATGAAGACCTCAAGATGGAGCCCCCCTCTGAGAGACTGGAGTTAGACTGGGTGTATCCTTCTAACGTCACAGCAGTGTTGTGTTCAGCCAAATCTTACTTTAAGGACTGTTATATTTAGAGAATACTGATATCCCTGTGAGCTCATTTCCTGGATTCAAGTGTCTGTATTGAAAAGTATCCATTTGATTGTTCAGTGCGTGTTAGGGCACAATAAAAGTGTGTTGTGAAGCCGGTGGAGACATTGCAGGGGGAGGCCGTTTAAATTATTATATCAGATCTCCACATTCGGATAGTTGACATTGACCTAGTTTGCATTGTTGGGTGAACTGGTCCTCTGAAGGAATGATTGACATGAATGTCTCCTTGACCCTACCCTACCAGCTATGGTTACAGGGGCCGGGACTGCCGGGCCAACCTGTACTTCCTTCCATCGGGCGAGGCAGTGTTCTTCATCGCCTGCGTGGTGGTGCTTTACCACATCAACAACCGCACTCAACGCCACTATGACAAGCACACTGATTGCGTCCGCTGGTAAGATAGATTTTATATTGTATGGATAGAAGGAACAAAACACACTTCTGCATTTCTATTGGAAGAGCTGGATCTGAAGCGTTTAGCCTGGTGTAGCCTACGGGTCTACACCAGGGGTCCCAAACCCACGGGCCGCAGGTAACTTGGTTCTTGGTTTGACTTTTTTTCTGAAAAATATCGCCCCTACCGGCCGCACCTTCAAGACCGGTCCGTGAAATGTTTTCTTTCAAACCTACCTTTGGTTTTTCACAGCCTGGTTTGAGTCAAACAAACAGAAGCCTTTAACCCAGTAGACTGCTATTGTATTTTACTGTGATTACTTAAGATGGGTGGCTTCGTTATTTCAACCCAAATCATAATCTTTCCTCAAACGAGGTAGTTTTGCAAAGATTCTCACCGTAAACCACTTGTTTAAAAATGTCCATATGTGACTGTCACATGTGATCACGTTGTATCACTATCATATCAGTGACACAGAACAACCCGATTTTTTTTTCAGATTTTTTTGACCAAAATCAGAGCTAAAAGGAGAGGGGCTGTGTTGTCTGATGTGTAGTCGGTTTTTGCTAATAGATCCCCTAAATGCTGTATTATATGTGTATTATTGTGTAATTCCTCCACTGTCACTAACTGAATGGAGACTAAGCCTTTTGACTTGTTTTAGTTGTTTTGTTTTGAATACGTTGCAGACTGCCTTTGTTTGTTTTATGTTAAGTGAGCTCATTGTTTTTGACATGGTGCATACAATTACATGAATGTCATTTGAATAGATTTTGGTCACAAAGCCTTTTATTTATTTGGGTAAATGCTGTTCTTCTTGCAGTCTGACGCTCCATCCTGACAAGGTGCGCATGGCGTCTGGCCAGACAGCAGGTGTGGATAAAGACGGCAAGGTAAGTGCTCTGATTGACTACATATACTATGTTCATATTTCTATATACTGTGTTTCTGTATGCTACATGCCACAACTCAGACATCTCATGTAACACTGGGAACAACCCTGCAAGTATACAGTCTTTTTCTCCATTTTATTTTTCAACTGCATATGACAGTCAGTAACATTCTAAAAAAGTGATGGTTTTTTCTCCAAAGAAAAGTGGTATCATTAACTGTTGGAGATAGATGAAAGTGAAGTGGGTGTGTGTCTGCTTCCATTAGCCCCTGCATCCTTGTGTTTACATTTGGGACTCCACCACCCTGGTCACCCTCCAGCAGATCGGCCTGGGAGCCTTCCAGAGGGGAGTTGGATGCGTTGCGTTTTCCGTTGCTGTGAGTAGATGTCTAGTAGCCCATTCTGTACATTCTTAAATAGTTACATGTATAATTTATTCCAGTCGCAGCAAGAGCCAGTCCTTTTCTTTGAAATAGACTATTTCCTTCATTCCATGCCATTACCTTTCCTCATTCATTCAGTTTGTTGGACATTTCTGATTTCTAGTGACTTTACTCTCCTGTTGGAGGTGTTGGGTTTGATGGTGCTGCCTGGGTGGCCCCATTTCCAGAGTTGAGAGTTGTTGTGTAATACATTAATAAATAAAAAATCTGCGCCCAGCCACCCAATATTTACTTTTGTCTGCCGTGTTTCTAGGTTCTTTGACATTCATTTGGAAAGTTGTGTTCCATATTGTAGCAGATTTTCTGCAAATTCATTTCGACTCGAAGTAGTGTATAATAATAACATATTCTCCCTGTCAGGGATTATTATCACATTTATTATTATTATTATTATTATATATTCGATTTTTCTAACACCCCAAGAATACAGCATTATTGATGGTAGCTTAAAGTAGATAAAAAAAACATTAGTGAACGACAACAGTATCCAGGGTGAACAGCTAAACGCTAAGTATTACATGACTAGTCAATTAGCGGTATGAAACTTTTACAGTGTTGATTTGTTCCTGTTATCTCCAGGACTCTGGAGCGTTCTTGTGTGTGATCGACGACTCTAATGAACACATGCTGTCGGTTTGGGAGTGCAACAACTGGACCAGGCACGCAGAGGTCAAGGTAAAGAACTACCAAGAGTAAACCAAGCTAACGTACTGGAGGGTGTGACAGATCAAAGGTTGAAAGTAGCCTTGCCTCTTTTTTTTACAACGCCAAAATGAAGGAAACTTTAACCCCTAGCCTGTGTTTTGGCCTCTGCTTGGAAAATAACATGTAATTATTCTGGAACTAATTTGTATATCTGGACATTTGTTTCTGCAACGCTAAAGGGGTCGAGTTTTCTGATGTGTAACAATTAGTTTATATTACTAGTGAAGAAATAAATCAATATAACACATATAAACCCTTTGAATTTTGAAAATCGCCTTGTTGAGTGAAAATAAAGTACTCTAGAAGAGGCTTTTATGCAGACCTCACAGCAGAGAAACGACAGCTGTCAAAATCTGGATTTTTGCCTGAACCCCAACTCTGGTTGGGGTCAGAATCGCAAGGTTCAATACACTTCTTTGATCGTCTTCTACTATTGGATGCACCACACCACATCCAAGCATCATTTTTAAAGGTTTGTTATTTCCTCCTACAAGCTGTCATGACAAACATGGGTAGAAATGGGTTTATTAGGTTGTCTAGTCTCATACATGTAACAATATGTTCACTCACTCATGAGGTATGTTTAGAAAGATTAAGGGGTTAGGGGGGCCTCTGTCATGCTTTTATGGGCTTTCATCCCAAAACACCTCAACTTCCATTGAGAGCAATTTTGGCCCAGCTGTCATGGCAACAGTTTAAATATTTTATGCTGTGAATTTGTTCAGCTGTGTATATGTACGTATGTCTGTGTGTGTGCATGTGTGTGTGTGTGTGTGCTATAGTGCATCAGTGCATAGGTGGGTGTTGTATATCATGTCACATTAGGATTTGAATGGGCTGAACGTCTGTTTTGTGGATGGTATCCAGTGTGGATCAGCGTGAAAAGACGGCTCAGTGCTGACCAATACTGTATAAACAAACCAGGAACAGGAACCAGATAATTATACCCCCCCCCATGCCCTACCCCATAGCACTGGAATAGTCCACATGCCACTTTACGACTCAGCCATGAATGGAGCTTTTTGTATAGAATTGATGCTTCCGTACTTTCTGTACAGACACAGTATGTGTGGTCAGGAAAGACCTTCCACTGTGTCTTTTCCTAGAGGCGGAAAACAGGAGGCGGATTTAGTTTGCAGGCCATAAATAACAAAACAATGAACTAAAGGAGGCTTAAAAACTCTTCAGAATATTGATACCTGCGGGTTTAAATATATGTCTCAAGTTTATTTGAAGTTCTTACAGTAATCAATATGCAATATGACAAATGACTCACAGGACTGTGTAAGTCTGTGTAAATAAACATCATCATGCTAACAGCGGGTTTGTCTGTGTGTTTTGTGTCCAGAGCACCAACGAGGCGGTGTTCTGCGTGGAGTTCAACTCCAGCGACAGCACCAACATCATCACCTGTGGCAAGTCCCACGTCTACTTCTGGACGCTGATTGCGGGACAGTTCACCAAGAAGCAAGGCATCTTTGGGGTGAGACACAGTCCGGTGTACCCTGACATTCAGTATCCCACTACCATTATTGTAGTAGATTACGAGTAAAATATTATCAAACGTCTAATAGAAGTGTGTAGTAGAGTGAAGCAAATATGTATTTAATCACCTGTACTAACAATGGATCATATTATTGCTCTACAAACCATCTTTTCAGAAATACAAGAAGCCCAAGTTCATCCAGTGCTTTGTGTTCAGTCTGACCGGCGACGTTCTTACCGGAGACTCTGAGGGAAACATCCTTACGTGGGGCAAATCAGCTGCAGATGTCAAAACGCTCGGTAAAGGAGCCAAAGGTCAGTACCGTACATCAATAGCACCAAATGCCAATATCTAAAAAGCTCAAAACCTGGAAAAGTCCATAATAAACACATGATTAAGCTATTAATGATCTAATAATATTGTGGTATCCATACGTTCTGATAACCTGGCTTAATTTACCCACAGAGACCTTTCAGATCATGCGACAGACACGAGCCCACGAAGGCAGCGTGTTCACCCTGTGCACCCTGCAGGGAGGCACTGTGCTCAGCGGAGGAGGGAAGGACCGCAAGATCATCCGCTGGAGCGCCGATCTGGCACCCGAGAGAGAGTGTGAGGTGAACCTCAGCTGTGTGTGTGTGCGTGTGTGCGTGTGTGTGAGGCTGGGGGTGGACGGCTCCAGTGAAGTTGCAGTTAAATAACGCTTGCTGATTAATCTGATTATTTTCATAGATTCCAGAAAATTATGGAGCAGTCCGTACCATCGCAGATGTGGATGGAGAGGAGCTACTAGTTGGTACAACCCGTAACGCCATCCTGAGAGGTACCTTCTCGGATGGATTTGTGGCCATAGTACAGGTAACAACGTAATAGCATGTTAGCATTGTGAGGTTTTGGGATGCTTTTTATATTCTTGGATGGCAGCTACTATATATATTGTAAAGGAATGGTTGTAAAATACAGTAATTAGTCCAATGGCCACTCCTCGCAAATTCAATGACACTAGCTGTTACACTTTTCAGATCGCGTTACGGTTGTGAATCACAGACGCACAAGGATTGAGCAAATACAGAGATCCCAATTCACGTTTGGATTTTGTTATAGTCATCTAAATCAGTGGTTCTCAACTGGTCTGGCTCCGGGACCCACCATCACCCCTTAATGCCAAACCGCGACCCAAATCAAGGAACATTCTCAACATCTCAAATTTATTCAAAATCAAGTTCATAAGCTGAATTTTATATTCAGGATGTTTAATTATCCTAAAGACCCAATGTCTCCCCCATATCAGAATGGTTTGACCCAACTTGGCACACGCTGCTGAAAACATGGACTGATGAGCTGGCAAAAGAAAGACACTCCGCTGCATTAAAAAAGTCCCTTCAAAATAAAATCACAGGATGAATTTTTTTATTTTCCCATGCAAAGGCCAGGTTGAGAATCACTGATCTAAGTAGGTTATTTGCATAGATTCAAATAATACGGATATAAAGGGTTGTATTTTATTGATTAAAGAATTCATGAGATCGAAACTAATATATTTATTCACGTTTCCTACCATAAAACAACATTTTACAGGAGAACATTTGAACAAATTATGATACATTTACAATTTATATTCACCCAATCCTCGATTTTACTGAGCAGAGCCAAAATTCATTGTAATGGGAGTGAATGGACCCTTGTAGGTGCCTCACTGTTACTACCTCACTTCCTGATGATTGTCATTCACAATGTGACATCATCAGGGAGTCATCAAGTGAGAGTCCATGCATTTTAATACTTAGCCAACATTCCTTGAGCAGCTACTCCGTTACAAATACAGCTGCTGCTCTTCTTCTCTATTTCTGAAAGAAAGTTCTGTTTACAGTGCAGCCAAATGCTAATTCAGTATCTTCTATCCTCATTTTTTTAGCCTTTTTGATCCTACGGCTTATGGTCAACAGCTGGCATCAGAACGCGTTTTAGTCTCCACTGACCTCTGGAATTTGGCTTCTTGATCACATTTAGATTTTCATCTGTGGGAAAGTGAAACATCTTGCAGACAGAAAACACACTCACAGAAGTCTAAAGCACTGCTGGAGTTTCCTAGAAGCTACACTGCACCTCCAAAGGCTGTGGATGGGATTAACAACATAGTAGTGTGGTGTGAAATTATGTCTGGATCTTTAATATTCTGCATGGATGCACACATATAAAAGTGTGTTCAGCGTTGTTTATTTAGGGATTACGTAAAACTTAACTGTCGATGAAAAGCTACATTTTAAGCTTCAAGTTAATAAAATGAGTGAACCTTGAGAAAACATTTCACCTAATATATATAAACAATGATTCATAATATTACCGGGTATGCGTTATTGCTATTGTAATGTAAAGTATTAAAACATGTGATTTGAGAAGTCAAAAGATGCCTACCTATTAGACTCCTTTCTCTGCTCAAGTAACCATTACTCATCTATATCTCTACATCGACAATGGTTATTTGCTGCTAAATTAATGCTCTGTGCTATGTACACTTGAGAACCTTTAAGGCTGTTGCTTTGTGTGTGTGTGTGTGTGTGTGTGTGTGTGTGTGTTTGTGCGTGTGCGTGTGTGTGTGAGTGTTTGAGGAAAACCATCTAAACGTCTAAGATCAATTGTTGTGAAAAACTGGTACAGATACCTCTCTTTATTCCCACCCCATTCTGGTAATATATCATACAGTACAATGTACTTTAACATACACAGTATATTGTGGTGGCAGTGATTGAAACCTACAACAGCACATGGCCCCTATCATCAAGACTTCATTTAATTTCACAACGTTGTGTGTGCGCGTGTGTCTCAGGGTCACATGGATGAGATGTGGGGGCTTGCCACACACCCCTCTCAGAACATCTTCATCACCTGCGGCCATGACAGGCAGGTGTGCTTGTGGAACACAGAGGAACACAAGCTGGACTGGTGCATTACAGTGGAGGTAAGAGGACCCACTCATTCTGACTGACTCTCAGCTGACTGGCAGAAATGCGTTGATACTCATGATATCTGTTTACGACACGTGTACACATACTGTTAACTGGTCCTGTGTGTCTGACAGGAGTACGGCTTGTGTGCTGACTTCTGCCCCAATGGATCCGTGGTTTCAGTCGGCCTGAGCACAGGAAGGTAATACAGCACAACAAAGCACTATTACACATAGATAACAAAAACCAAAAGCCTTGCTTAATGGCAATCACGACTCACAGTCATTTGATTATAATGTGAACATATTGATGAAATGAGCTGTAACATATAAACTGAAGGTTGATATTAATTACTAACTCCCAGAAAAAAAAAGCCTATTATCCAAAATGTTGGGCGTTGCAATAATTTAATTTGACAGAGGAGAACCTCCACAGTCTCTGCCACTATATAAATGTGACTAATGCCTCTGTCCCACCAACAGGTGGATGGTTCTTGACCTGCTGACCAGAGAGGTGGTTTGTGAGTCCATTGATGGGAACGAGCAGCTGTCGGTCATGAGATACTCACCAGGTCAGCCCTCTTTATTGTGGAACTGCTCAAGAAAGATCATAATCTAGGATGTAGAGCAGGCCCATGTTTGATCAGCCTGAACTAAAGTTTGGTGCACTTAATGAAAAAAAAAATCTTTTTTTCAGTATTTCTTTTTGTAAAACGTTTTTCTTACAATGATTTTAATCTACCAACTCTCTTGACATCTTTTCACCAACTCGGAAATAAACCGGAACCTAAGTCTGAAAAGGAAATCCCCCTTATCGCATGAATGGCCTCTTGTGTTCTCAGACGGCAGCTTCTTAGCTGTTGGATCCCATGACAACTTTATCTACATCTACAATGTGACCGAGAGCGGCCGGCGTTACACTCGCTTTGGGAAATGTAACGTGAGTTTATTATCAAATCCTTAAATGTTCCCAGGGATTTTCCCCATGATCACGTCGGACCTCCTGTGAGGGCTTTTTGTTGTGTGTATGCTCAGCAGTGGTGGCGATCGCTGTTGATGCAAACCACTCAGTCCTTCTCAAAGACAAGTATTTCACCACATTTAAGGTGTCAGTCTGTTGACTCTTTTTTTCCCCTTCCTGATATACTGTTGTCATCATTGTCTCACACCTCCAATAGAAACAATTCAATGAACATACACAATGTTATGTTTTTTATTCCCATATCTGAAAAAAATGAAATATAAATGTATTAATAATGACTAATTATTTAATATCAAAACTACTGATGCCGAGATGGTTGCTATAAAAAAATTCAAACTTTTACTTCCATATCATTTAAATTATATATAATTTTTTATGCAAATAGATGACTCAAACGAAGCACAATGACATGACACTGACTACAGAATAATTAAAATCATCTCCAGGACATTGGGGAATAGAAATTGGAGTTTTCCTGGTGCTATGACAAAACATAACGTATCGATATCAGCCAATACAGAGAAAGATGATCAGCAATCCATGTCGGCAACAACACACTTTGGTGGGGAATCTCTGAAGGTTACATTTGCTTCTGGAGAAAAACATTAACCCCTTTTTTACCGTCTCACATTGATTTCACAGTTGGTTCATAGAACAACATTTGACACTGCCTGTGCTTATCTATCCAATCAGGGCCACTCCAGCTTCATAACTCACCTGGATTGGTCCAAAGATGGAAAGTACATCATGTCCAATTCGGGCGACTATGAGATCCTTTACTGTAAGTGCACATGTATCATTTAGTATGTGAATCCTCAGGGAGCCTGGCAATCTACTGTTGTGACTGTGAAGATGCATCTCTTCTCACAGGGGACATAGCAGCAGGGTGTAAACTGCTGAGGAATCGCTTTGAGAGTAAAGACAGGGAATGGGCCTCTTATACGTGTGTGCTGGGCTTCCACGTCATGGGTGAGACACTCGACTGCTCGACCTTCGCGTTAGGAGTTACTGCATCCTGTCACGCTGCTGACCTGTGTTGCTGCGGTCTTCCAGGTGTGTGGTTGGAGGGCTCTGATGGCACGGACATCAACGCGCTGTGTCGCTCCCACAGTGAAAGGATGGTGGCCGTGGCTGACGACTTCTGTAAAGTCCACCTCTTCCAGTACCCCTGTCCCAAGCTCAAGGTACGCGTCACCCAATGGGTCGACTGCTCCTTCTACATCTACATCTGTGACTGTTCTATGAAGAGAAGACACTTGCTTTGCACCATATGATGACAGTTATCTCTGGCAGCCTTTTTTCTCTCACACCATCAGTAAATTGTACTGAGATGCAGTATAATTTAAGGAATAATGTAGGGGGGCTATGTGTAACTTTCAGAAAACCTGTGTTATTATTGGCTGTTAAGTGAACCGTTGTGAGCGTTCCAAAGAAGCCAGCGAGCCTCCTGGTCATTTAACAAGACAGTAATGACTTAAAATTACAATAGTACATCATATTTGGAATAGCGTTACTATCTGCATTGATGCTATGTTTCATTTTGACCACGGGCTCCAATTACTTTAATAGCCAACGCTTATAAACAGCTAATACCAGATCAATGTCGAGTGGCTATGGTGCAGCTAGCTGGCTAACTTAAACCTAGCTTACGAGTAGCTCGTTGTGGTTCCCCACCTTGCATTGGTCTTGGCTAGTAATAAAGCATGTGCGTAGGGGAACTGAAGATAAGTGAGGTGCGCAGGAGCGTGCACAAACGTCCCATTCTATGGATTTCTATTTCTGTCTTTTCTTTCAGGTATTTTCTTTGAAATCCTTCACTTTGAATTCGGTCCACATGCCACTATAGGCCACCAAGAAAGTCAAGAAAATCTTTTTAATGATGTTATAATCCAAACTGAATAGTTGCATTCAGCATGACTTTCTATAGCACACTTTTGAGGAACAAGAGCTAAAGTTAGCACAAGGTGTGTCCTCACTGTTGCCCCCCCCCCCCCCCCTGCTGAAGATTACTGTGTGTTCATACAGAGTGGCCTCTCATTCCCTCTCTAGGCGCCGAGCCACAAGTACGAGGGCCACGGCAGCCACGTCACCAACGTCTGCTTCACCCACAGCGACTCCCACCTCCTCTCCATGGGCGGAAAGGACACCTGCATCATCCAGTGGAGGGTGATCAGAGGCGGGGCTGGCGACAGCAGGGAGAAGCCGCCCTCGGCCTCGCCCACCTCCACCAGCTCCCCGGAGCCCGCCACCATCTAGGAGGGACGTTGCGTTATAAACAAAGAGAGGTGTGGGGGTGGGGGGGGCGGGCGCGTCAGTCGGTGGACTGCAGCCACAGTTATGGGCTTTGCATGCCACGGCTGCCTTAGTTTCATACGGATTGTATAGAGGGATCATCTCCGAGAGGAAGGTCCTCTCATAGTCATGTGAAAGTGGACTGTGTGGTTCCTCCATCGCTCTGTTGACACGTGGTGAGGTCATGTGGTGTGCTTGTCTGTGACAAGACCTCTATGGTGACAGGCTTTGGTTTCAGTGAACATTCCTGTGTTTTAGTCCACCTTGTTTACCAAAGTGCTGCATCGCGGCCTTTAAAGACGTGTACATAATGTTTTTACTATGTTTTTACTACTTATGTTTTTGTTTGGCTGACATCTCAGCTTGCATCAGACAAACTGTGACAAACATTTTCCAATGAAATTCTCAGCATCTTTGACTAATTAATTCCTCCAACAGCAGATTAATACACTTTATAATAATTACTTTAGTGTTATATTTGTAAGACAACATTTGGCGATGCAATCAATAAATAATTGAAGACTGGAAATTGTGTTGAGTATCGATTGCCACTAGGGGGCAGTGCTACTTCAGTTATGTGTTCTGATCCCGAGTCCTGAAGGAGACGAGGAGACGAGGACACAAGGATCGTTCTACCAGGGAAACTCGCTACAAAGTTCTAGTTAAATGTATGTTATACAACTGGATTATTATTACTGATACATTAACACGAAAACTCCTTTCAATACCGTTTCTGATAGAGGTTTATTCAGGTGTATATTTAGGATCTGAAAAGAAGTTAAACTTTTGCTGAAATTAAATTTGCTATAAGCAAAGAGTAACTCATTTGATATGCTAGCAACGGTTTTAAAAATCTCTTTCAAAATGCGCTATTAAGTGAAAATGTCACAGTTTTGTTTTTGATGTACACCGTTTTCCTTCAGAAGTTCTGTATAACACATTTTCATGTGGGACTTTGATTTGGATTAGTTTGAGTATTTTAGTCAATTAAGCTTAAAATTGGTTCTTCCTTTCTCTAATTATTTTTTTAAATGGAAGCGGCTTGTAAAGGAAAACATCCTCCACTTCAAGTCTACTTGTGAGAGATATTATTTCTTATTTGCCAGACGGAAAGCTAAAGAGGGGTACACTTATCACCAAATCTGTGAATGACTTCAGTCAGCTTTATTTAGACTGCTTGGAGACGGAAGAGGAATGCTGAGTTGCCTGACCAATTATGGAGTTCTGGCTTTCCTCCATTCATATTTGTTGGATAAACAGACATGGGTTATTTTTCTATGAGTCATGTTGGTAAATCATTGCATTTATTTTGGAAATGTCCACTAACTTTACCATGGGACTCGTGAGGTGTGGCTTTGCCTGCACGAGAAATGTCCCTCTCAAAGATTTGGTCCACATTCCCATTGCACTCAGAGAATCAATCTTAATGGTTATACACATGGAGAAACTGCATGACTTAAAGTTGTCCAAATGAATGGGACTAATCCTTAAGTTCCCATTTTCCAATATCAATATTTTTTTTTGCAAACTGCTGATCTATTTATGATGGGTTCTATTTAGTAAACAAACATGGTTGATCTGTATTGCTGTACCTTTGTGTTATACGGTCAGATATTAAATTGTGGTAGTGTGATACTAAGCCCAAGACATGTGAGACAAAGTGAGGCTTTGTGATTTCATTCGTCAAAATAATGAGAACACAACTCAAACCTTTACTAAAACTGAAAGTAAACATTGTTATTTTCTGTAAGGAACAAACCAGTAAACAAAAGACAAAACAGAAAAGGTAATAGTCAGCCAAACTTAACAGTACAACAAAAATCAATTCAACATTGATTACAGACTATTAGCGGGCAAAGGCTTGGGCTTGTCACCTACAACACACAACCTACGAACCATCAAAAAGACATTAGCTAAACACCAAACCATTCCGCCATGATTGCACACTTTCAATAGTAATTGTAAAACTGACTTGACTTTAAAGACTTTGCTGAAACCCTCAGTAATAATATTGATATAGTCAGATTACAGCCATGAGATGGGAAAATGTTTTTTTGCTGACCAAAGTAACTTACGTTTATCACTACCACAATTTCACTTACCGATTCATGATTTAAAATAAACGAGTCATTCTTGTGTCTTATATTTGTCTCATATCACATCATTTCAATATATATATATATATATATATGTATAATTTGACCCATTACACACCAACATTTCCTCCAGCTGTTTCCCTCAGTAAAGACTTGCATGTGCTCATGCAAAATCTCTTCCAGTGACCAGATGAAACCTGTGTTCTTCCTGCTGTGAAGAAGTCAGTTCTGGCACCAACGTTGCTTTCTTTCCCTTCAGATCATTTGTGTGATGTGTGCAGACGTAAATGTAAAAATGTAACAATTAGTTAAACAACGTTATGTTCTCAAAAAGTATGTGAGACGTTTTACACACTTATTTATGAATGTACGTTTATAGTTCATATTTTGAATAGGATATGCATTAAACCAAGGCCGGTGAAGAAGTTAATTGCGACATACCGGAGATTGTCGACATTATCCGAAGATGACGATTAGCGCACGAGCGAAGGGGGGCAGTGAGAGTGTGCGCGCGCGTGTGTGTGTGTGAGTGAGTGTGTTGAACTGAGCGGAGGTGAAGAAGAGGAGGATGAAGCTGGGAGCGGAGGATGGGAGGAAGAGTGGAGTAAGAGACAGGCTAGCTGTGTGTGAATGAGTGAGTGAGTGAGGAAGAGGAGAGGAAGGTCGTCGGAGGGACCGAAAACAAAGACTTCAATATTTTGGAGATAACCTCCGGAACATTACTAACGGAAACTTTCAACTTTTACCCGCCACATCTCGGCTTGTTGTGTCCGGAGCCGGCTTTGTTTCACGGCGAGGGTATCTGCGATAAATGAAGGAATAAAATAGATCCCCATCGACCTTTTTCTACCCAGTCGGGGAATACCCTGGGACTACTTTTGATAAAGGTTAAAGGAGAATGGCGGCTAACATGTACCGAGTGGGAGGTAAGGAATGTTATACATTTTTAAGACACCCCCCCCACAACGTGATTGTTCGTTTCGACAGCAAGGTGGCTAGTAGCTAGCCCCTAGCTGTCTGAGCGGTTAGCCGCTAACTACCGCTAGCCCCGTCTAGTGCCTGTACGTAGGTCCACTCTTGCATGGATGAACGTCAAATCTATTAAAAACCTCCAACAATGTAGTTAATGTGGCTTAGTTAATGAGTAAATGTAAATCATTCTAACCATGTGACCTAGTTTATACCCGGTTCAATGCAACGGTATATGCTACAACGTTCGGCACCGATCTAATACACCAAGCAGTGTTGTTTTATTTTTTTAAATATCAACTTTTAAAAAAGATTGGCGTGATATCGCGACTAGTGTCCACCAGAATACATTATCCAACGGCGGGCAGCTTCCACGCAGCATGAACCGATTGTGAAAGTTGGTATTTAATTTGAAATAAATGCACCCTGGCTGATACTAGTTGGCGGAATTGTATTTGTTTCCGTAAGTATAAGCTAATCGTCCGTTACATTGTGTATTTTGGACCATACGTCTTTTGCTTTACTAATGGTAACGTCTTGAGAGCGAACACGATGCTAGCTAGCATAAACTGCTAAGTTAATGTTAGCTTTTGATAAGTCCGCATCAAGCCAACTACACCGACGTCCGGGGAAGCTAGCTAAAGCCACTCGCATAGCTTTGTCTGTGAGTGGGTTAATTTCATTATTGCCTCCGCCATATCAATTCGTATGCAAAGTATAGCGTTAGCCGTGCTAGCTAACTTTTAGTGCTACATGCCGTTAGCTTAGCGTGCCGTACTGTATGAGGTTGCATTCAGCTCCTGAAATGCAAACATTTCGTTAAGCGATACGTCTATTAAAGAGTAACTTCTTCGTCTTATAGCACCAATCAGTAGTCACATTGAATCACCGACCATAGAAACACGTAACGTTACCAAAGTTGGTTAACTTAAGGTTAGCTACTAACAACTTGCCACCAGTGGAACAATGTCTGTGCCGGTGAGACTGCCTGTGCCATTATGCACCGCTACTTTGCCGCTGGATGTAAACCTTAGCATCTCGTCAAAATTGAATGAGGCTCTAAAACGTTATATAACGTCTCACAGCATCCCGTGAGACGTCTAGTATTTATTGTGTTATTTAGTTTTCAACCCTACTCGTTTGCAAATATCAGTTAGTGGAGAGAAACAAACCATCGGAATAAACTAGATTGGAGCAATACTGCCTCGACTATTTTCCGCCTCAGTTTCGTCGATGCTTCGATGTGGACTTGTGTAACTGTAATCACGAGTGTATTTTGATGTGTAGCCTGGTCTTTCCAGTGCTTGTTACCACCGTGAATTGTCTATAATCATTAATTTCCATGTCGGGACCTTTACCCTTTATTTTGTCCGATTTTTTTGGGCGACCGAAATGGTTGACGTGACGGTCTCTTTGCTATTAAAGGTTGTTAAAGTCTCCTGGCTGTTCGTATTGATTTAAAACTACTTTTCATAATTTTCGGCTAAATATCAGCTCTCGGTATTTGTTGTTTGTACACCAGCTAGGATGGGGGCAATGAGTCTGGAACCTCAGGCGCATCTCTTGCCCCCTTGTAGTTGCAGACTTGCAGAGTGGGTTTATCCTGGACTTTTATGAAGGGGGAAGTTAGTGATTTAGACTTTGTTTTATTCATTGTGAAACACATATATGCATATATGTGGCTCGATATGAAAAGGTTTTGTATTCCTGAAATGGTAAAACAAAAATACGGTTTCATCATAGTTCTCAGTTTGGCTCAAGTGTTACTTGTTAGTTTTTACAGCTACACTTCCTTGTTCCCTTTTTTAAGTAGGGATTGTGTTTATATGTATATTTTTGTCTGGTTCGTGTGAGATTCCTGCCCCAGCACAAGTTTTAAAAAATGGTTGTGCATGAGAGCAGTAAGGATGCACACAGTGAGCAGCAATGACACGTGTTGTGTGCATTTTCAATGGGCATTCTGAGAAAACTTTGCATGCGATCCATCGTTGTGCGCCATAGCTGGATCCCTTATGCAAAGTGGCAGTTTTTCGCCAGTATGCTTAATCATGAGTGTGTCGTGGAATTCCCACAGCAGGAAAGCAGTGTGGTATGGTAAATAAAATGTTACAGGGTAATTCTAAGTGAGTGAATATGTAATTACTTGTTTAGTTAAGTGGCCCACAGAGCAACACATTTAAGTTGTTGTTGGCTTTATGATGTAAAAACAACAAAGAAGCACATATTTTCTGTTCTTTTATATTACAAGTCCTCTTGAAGCACAGTGTTAACCGTATGTAAGATAATTATCTTTCCCAGAGATTAGTCAAAAGGCTTTCTACTTTTTATTCACCCTCAAGCACCCAGCATACCATGCCACTCCAGCCCAATACGTCCACAACAAACCCTCATGGCTGCCTTTTTTCGATCACTTTCCCAACATTGTAAAAATAACATAACCCACCAGTGGTCCACAACCACCGTCTGCGGGCAGAGAGAAAGAACTTTTTTTTTCTCCACTGAAAAATATTTTAATTTGAAATATGACCGGATTCTCTCCTAATTACATGCACTTGTCCCTCTTGACACATTTCTCAACACGTCACCCAAGCGTTTTTTGGATGAGCAGCAACTACTACATAGAAGTGACTCCCAACATGCATCATATTTAGAGCTATAATCAGTGTTGTCAGGCACATGAGAGTGTAGATCCCCTTTTGGTGCTTTAGCGAGGGTTATGTAATTTGGTGCCGTTGTCTTCCTGCTGCAAACAAGGAGGTGATGCTTTTCTGGTCAGGCTCCTCATCAGTGTGCTAAGTAGAGCAATGAATCCTCTTCTGTCTGAATTCTTCCTTCTCCATCTCTGCCTGTGATGATGCATCAGAAGCCCACTGGTATCCTCCCGGGGCTCTGTGTCCCTGCTTGTGGGAGGACCAGATGGAGCTTGACGTGAAGCTGCACGACTGTGCAGAGCTACATCAAGCACTGCAAGGAGGCACTGTGTTTGGTAGTTGTATGATGAATGGATGGTAGTCCTGATCCATATTTTAAAGACTGACATCTCTCAGTTGAAGCTGTTAGCAACTGTGAAACATTTGCCTTCTAAAGCTCCTATTTATCATTAAATCTGAACATACAAACACAATGATTATCCAGTGAGTCCAAGAAACACTTAAATTACAACAAATAACATTTTGTAATAACTATTTGTGTCTGTAAATGATCTCAGCTGGTAACTCGATTTTTCTCAAATGTAGGGAAGTATACAACCCTACAATATTTCCCCTCTGAGATGCAGTGGACATAAGTTCAAAGTTGCATAAGATTAAAATACTCATGGAAAGTAGAATACCATCAAATTGATATTTGGAGGTTCAACTGGGGCTGGGCGGTATAACGGTCTACCATTATAACAGTGCCCCCCCCCCCCCCTGAAAAACATGCAATTAAAAAAAGTATTTTTTTAAAATTCTTCCACACAATTCCACAGCAGTTCCACACTGACATTAATATGGCGCAAATAAGTCTGTGTGGCAAGACCAGAGTGACTACCCCATTCGGCCAACTAATTCTTATGCCATCTCACTTAGCCCTTGTTTGTACATCTTGCTGAACAATTTTTATAATTGTGTTAACAGTTTACCCAACAATTTGCAAACAAGAAAGCTAGTGTTCAGTAAACATGAATTCAAGGGAAGTGACACTTGTATGGGCTCTACTTTTGGGGGTTTTGCGGAGGAAGGACTCGAGGCAGCAGGAAGAAGTGGAGGGAGTCATGCTTGTTGTGCCAATGTCATGTGATCGGAATGTAATCCACACCATCTTCAGGAGTAGTACAGTCCAAATTACATTCTCATTGCACTTTGCATTGACTGTTCAAATACCCACATGTGAAAGGGATGTTGATAACAGGTTCCTCACTCGGTGGATTGTCTGATTTGTGGCGACCTCGGCTGGCCAGAACATTCTGTCCTCTGCCCAGCAGGTTTACCTCAGCGGTGTCATAACCGGCTTCCCTGGGTGTTTGATAGCATTTCAGTTTATCTGGAATTGCCTTGTTGCCACGCCTACCGGCGTCCAGGTGTTCTCGCTCTCCTTTTTCCGAGTGCAGGGAGGTCCTTCTACTAACACAGCTACTCTATTCTGAGTTTCACTTTCCCTTCTGACTGACTACAGCATGCTCACTCTCCTGACCTGTCATGCTAATCCAGCTAGGTCTGTTGTATGTGGCAATGCTCATATGGGACTTGATCCCCCCCCCCTCGTAATAACTGCCTTGTTGAAGTGTAGCCTGGGTCAGTGTTGTGTGTTGGAGGGGTTACCTGTGGTGACTTCATAAAACCCAATAAAGAAAGCTTGTTTCTCAAAGCTGTTGCTCGTACAGTGGGTACGGAAAGTATTCAGGCCCCTTTAAATTGTTCACTTTTTCATTGCACCCCATCTTGACAGAAAAAAAACATTTTTTAAATGTCTACATCTGAAACGGAGTGAAACATTTAAAGGGGTCTGAATACTTTCCGTACCCACTGTGTATGTTTTTTTAAGCTAAATCGGAAAAAGCAGATTGACTAGTTGGCAGATACAGCAGCAATTTGCTTATTCTTTGCAACACGCAAACACTGTCCAAATGAAATTCTGTAGAGTTAACACAATTTAGATTGTGAATTTAAAAATATTTAATTAAAGAAAATACTAATCAGACCAATGAGGATGATTGTTTTTTGTGGTGTTGTCCGTAATAACCCCAATCTGTGTTGACGGTGTCATTGCCAGAATTTGTCATCCTTGCTTGTAATCCCAGTATAGCTGAACCCCTTGATGACTAATTCAATTTATAAATAATATCAGTGTGATTCTTTTCTTCTGATCACATTACAGACAGAAAACTGACCATAACCATGAGTTATTTTTAACAGCAGCCCGTTGACACTACTGCTGAGGTACATCAGCCTGTGACCCTCACATCTTTCTTTTTACTGACCTGTAGTACAGGTGTTATGTTTCTTATTGAAGCAGAGAGTACAGTAAATGTTTTTTCCCCCTTCATTCTTTGCTGGACTGAATGTGAATTTACCTAAGATTTTCCCTAGATCAATGAGATCAGTGACGTTATCAACCCTTAAGTGTAAGGTCATATCGGTCTGAGTGTGTGTGCGCACGTGTTAGAGTGTGATGAAGAAGAACAATTAAATCAACATGGCTCTATCCGAATCTGACCTGTTTTTGGTTGGTAGTCTGTCCGCCATGGTGTGAGCGCCACATGCGTATATGCACATAAGCGTGTACGTGTTGCATCGAAACTGTCGTGGGCACACAAAAAATGTTTAAATGCCAGACTGGTTAGGCGCTGCCCCCCCCCCCCCCCCCTCTTGATACTTTGGTAGGGGAAACACTGACTGCCCTGCCTAGTAAGCATCGGCACACCACAGTCAACTCACATCTCAATCTACATTAGTCATGTTTTACCTATAGAACTAGGGTTGCAAAGGGACTGAAAATATACGGTTCTGTAAACTTTACAGAAACCTTCCATGGAAAGTTAAGTTAATCTATATATTTTTTTTTTTTGCAAAAGCATATGAGAAGGAACTTAAATGTAGGTCCTAATTTGTGGCTCTTGATTCAGCCTCACAATGGTTGGCTCACCAATCAGAACATAACGTATCAACACACACACAAAACTGATTACAGTGCAATCCACATGGAGCTGGTCCACAGTCTGGATGGACCACGTTCCACCAGTCGACTTAGGTGAACCGAATCCTGTCAGGTCACTAACAGCTTCTCAGTCTTGTACGGACAGGCCTGCAATTAGAACGGTGTGTCACTTGAACAGGTTCCCATCCATAAGGTTAGCCAAACTCTGTTTGGTTGTGCCAGTACAGCCTAGGGCTGGGCGCTATGGCCTGTTGTGGTATTTTGTATGATTCTGGCGGTATCGTGTTAATCTGTTTTCCTGAACACATTCATTCATTCGGGAAAAATGAGTTGGGCAAACGGTGGTGCTCTCTGCCACGCTGCTGCGAGCCTCGAACGAACATATTCGAAACATCCATATCAGTGTGGAACTGCCGCGTGTTTTCCATGCAAATAAATATTATTATATATAGGTTTTTTTTGATTGAAGAAGACATTTTTATTGCCAAGTATTATTTTACAGGTACAGGAAATTGGGAGCAGTGGGCTGCCTTAGGGCCGCCGGGGAGCAGTTGAGGGTTAGGTGTCTTGATCAAGGACACTTCGACATCTGACATGGAGCAGGCAGGGGTTCAAACCTTTCTTCTCTCCTCATGCACTTTAATGTGCTATGAACTCTCCATCATTTGACGGCTGTGTTTAAAAAGCCAACAATCTCCCCACATTTAGCCAGGGCGTTTTCCAAACCATGGTCTTTTAGGGACACAGTGGTGGTCCTCTGCAGACTGTACCGTGCAGGGTAGATGTTGAGATGAAAGTATCCTGGCAGCTAGCTTAGCCTAGCAGTGGTCCGTTTGCAACCTTCTGTTTGACACATATAATTCTTTTTTTCTGCACAGTTTTCTGCTGTATGGTGCGCCCCTGTTTGTTTTATCTCCAATGCAAAAAGCTCTCTCCATCTCCAGTTACTGTCTGGCTCTCTCCTGTCTGACTGCAGCATTTCAGGGTCAACGTACACCGGGAGTAAACAAATTTGCGTTAACTATAAATATTTTATCGCATAAATCTCAGCCACAATAACCACATAGATTGACGTGTTCATTTTGACACCCCTAATATATACCACCCAGCTCTGGTACAGCCACAGTGCTGTGGTCTGTCCAGAGGACACCTGACCCATAAGCGGGCAAATGCACAGTGCTTCTTTTATTTGAATATTACTCGTTAACTCGGCATGAATATAATTGTTTTCTGTTTCTTTCAGATTATGTTTACTTTGAGAACTCCTCCAGCAACCCTTACCTGATCCGTAGAATAGAAGAGCTCAACAAGGTTGGTTGTTTCTCTTGTCTATTTCCATTTTTGTTGTTTTGTTTTGAGTTGTTTCTGCATTACTTGTATGTGGTACCTTCACATTTGTGCATGTTTGTTACTTAACTAAATGTCCTGAATGACTATTGATATTTATCAAGAGCAGTGATGCAGCTTTCACTACAGTTTATTTTTAAATGATCATTTACATTTAAAAAAAATGTTTTTTTAATCAACACATTTTTTTGTTTATAGTCTCAGAAGCCTATAACCTGTTAACACTTTTGTTGTGAAATGTTTGCAGGACCTTGTTGTAGAAAATGGCGTTCAACACTCTCACTGCTCCATAACTAAATGGAGCCTTTTCTATAATTATATTATGTTAATAAGTGAAGTTAATTGGGCCATTATCCAAGGGTCATTCTAAATCCAAACAGGGCACATCAGCAAGCAGCTGTCACACAGGTAGAAGTGGGCTGGGGGATGGGTAACCCGAGCCGAGATATGCTCTCAGGTACTGAACATTTCACAACAAAAGTGTTAACAGGTCATGTTGTAACTGATTCATGTTATAACCGATTGATTATAACATGAATCGGCACTTCATATTACCACAAGATTGGGTCGGTACCAGAGCCTGTAAAATACCTGGTAGAATTGGCCTCTTGTACTTTGACCAGGATGTGTATCGTCTTCAGCTTGTATTCCTGGATTCTGTTCCGGGTGTGCTGTGGTTACTGTAATCACAGCACACCGGTGCAGGAGCTTTGTATAACAACAGCACCAACAGCAGCATATGACACAGGCTTGTTTCCCAGTCAAAGGATTAAGCTCATTTATGTAACACTCTTACATTGAAGGGCTTGTGCTGAGCAGCAGGAGAACTGCATCGTCCTGAGTGCTAATGGCTGCTGAGCACAATGAATGATAGTGAGAGTGTTCAGCTCTGCAGCTCCTGCCTGGATCATGGTGGAGAGCACAGTGTGTTTGTGCATACACTGCTGATGCTTTCTTTGCTCCTATGATCAAGGTCAATCCAGGGATAATTAAGTACCTGAAGTACTGCTATCAGGAGGCTGGCATATCCTAATCTTCAGGATGATACCAATAAACGTCTTCATAAGATTTAGCCATAGCATGAGATGAACTGTGAAGGTATTAAGGTATTGGCCTGATTGAAGGGGAACCTGACTTTTTGAAATTTTTGACGTTACCCTTCAGAGTACAGAGCAGAGGGGCAACACACACACACACACTCACTCTGTCATCTACTGGCTAGACTCACATGTGTGAAGACAGTGCTCTCACACACGCAGAAGAGAGCAAACACTCTTATTGCAGGCTAAAGTTAAATTGATAGTCACTAGCTGGGCATCCACCACTGTTTCTATCAAGTTGAAGGACTTCCCGGTTTACTTTTCACCTGCTGGGATGATTTTCTTGTTTCCTTTGAAAAGAAAAAAAACCCAGAATGTTTTGTAATGATTCATGATGTAAAATAAACAAAGGGTTTTTTACATAAATTATTCCTGAATAAATGATAAAGAATAAGGCAATGAACATTCAGCTCAGTATAAAAATATATTTCTCAAACATGTGCTCAAACTATACACGCAGTGATGGAATGAGTGGTATCAATGACACTACGAAGTCTCTCATAGTATAACCACCACCCTCCTCTTTCCTCACTGTAGCTTTAGTTTGCTTGTATGTAAGTGTACAACATAGTACTAAAGTTCTGGTTCTCAACAACATTGTAGGGGTGCAAAAAGGTGTCAATCCACTGTGATTCACTTTAACCTTTCTGGGTTGGGTGGAAGAAGAATATGTTAAATGATTCACATGCTAGATTTTAAACAATCCTATCCATATTCAGTTGCTGAAGCTCATCAAAAGTCCACTAGTATTAAACTAGCTTAGAGCGTAAAGTCACAATTAAGTGTAACATTTTAGCTTAGATATGATGGACACCTGTGGCCGCCCACAGCTGCTTATAATCAAAGTGCTTTCTGTTTGCAATTGATTTTTTGTCCGCTTTACTGATAAGCCAAGAATTAAACCACTGAATGAAATGTAAATGGTGCGTAGCCCTGGTTCGTACCTGTGACTAAAGAGTCCTCAATGAGTCAATATGGCTGCTCTAATTGAGGTACCTCTACCGGGGCTTTGTAACATAGTCAGCTTGTAACTGCTGCATTGCCACTTTCAGACAGCCAATGGGAACGTGGAGGCAAAGGTGGTGTGTTTGTTCAGGAGGCGGGACATCTCAGGAAACCTCAACACCCTGGCTGACAGTAATGCAAGTGAGTATGAAACCCAACGCTCCTCTCAGCTCCCTCATTGTGTCCTCCTGTGTATTCGCAGCTACCATGTGGCTGACTGCCTTTAATGAACCTCTTCTTCATTGTGTTCCACATTGAAACAAAACTCAGCTTTAATGCTGTGAACTGTACCACTGCCTGCGTCTAGTGTTAAAGAGAGAGCATCAGTGTTGTGTTAGGCTCCAGGTTGATCATTATATGTATGTATATATAATGTAAATCATGGTTATATTTCTTACGTGAGTTAATATGCCTTGGAATGGGGCTCTTTTAAAGTAATTGGGGCTACAGATTTTTTAATTGGTGTCCATCAACTCTTTGAGAACAGCTATTTTTGTCTCTTGCCATCATGTCCTTCATCGGAACTCCTCCAGCAGTACGGTTGCCGGCATCCATAGATTCTTGATGATGTTGGATCGCAGAAAGTTAAATATGCAGCTGTCCAATGGCATTTTTGTAGGGCTGCCACAACAAATCTATGAAATCGATTATTAAAAGTGTTGGCAACAAATTTCATTATCCATTCGTTGTCTCGCGCGATTATTACATCACTCAGAGTTGCGGAGATGCACACGTAGCTAAGCCGACATAGAGTAAAAAGCAGCAAGCATTTTTAAATACGAACGCAGATGGCAGCCATCTTGGTTGGGTGAGCTTGCTTACCCATAACATTGTGTTGGTAGGGATCCATGTACTTTCTAAATAACCATAACTTGCTCAATTTTCAACCGATTTTTAAGCGGTTTGGTTTGCTATGAACGTCAGATGTAGTTATGGCACTGCATACATACTATGAATAATTATGTTATGTTCTAAATATATAGTATAGTATAAATAGAATAATGTTCTAAAATGGGTACAAGATTTACCTTTACAAATATACATAAAAAATGCTGCAATCCCAACCCTGCACAGAGATATTTTGTCATTTATTTACACAACTTTGTACACCCCTCGACTGGCGAACCGTCGTTTGCAGAGATCTGCGTCCATGAATTGGAGGCCATCTGCGCGTCCTTACAGTCCGCCAATGACGGGTTGTATAAGTGGTTATATTTACGGATTTCTGTAGTAAAAATCTTCATTTTAATAGTGACGGAATTGTGTTATGTTAATTATGTTATGAAACGGGAAATGTGAGAATGACAGCCTTGCTGGCTGCGTGAGCTCGCGTAGCTTTTGACGCATGTCTAGAAAATTGGTCGACGCACGCAAGAGGGGGTAAAAAGGCACCCAAAGGGGCTTGCATCTGCGTGTCCTTGCGTTTCTCTGAAACAGCATAAACTAGGCTCTTCATGCATCTGATCAAGCTAGCGTTGGCTCGCTAATAACGGCAGTAAAGCAGTTAGCAAGACTAAAGACACGTTTTTACTTGCCTTTTTTGGACCATTCCTTTTTCAATCTGTTGTCTTGTATATATTTGGTGCTTTGTCCCATTATTGACAAATATATTTGTACGTGTTGTACTTTTTAATCCTGTCATACACGGTAGTCTAGTGCGCTTTCGCATTTACTGTGGGTTATACGTGGTGTTATGCCTGTAAAGGGACACACGGTGATCCATTAAACCAGCGCGGCTAACTAAGAAACCTCTAATGCATTTATTTACAAATGCTATTTTAAATTAATCTCAAAGCACTTGGTTATTTTTTAGCTGTATTTAGATGTGGTGTATACATATAATTAACTTGCACTACAATAATTGTAATAATTTAATGAACAAGCTTCAAGTGAACACGGGGGGTGGGGGGGGGGGTGTCTGAGTGTGCGTCGGTGAGTGTAGTATACAGAACAAGTTCTGACAAATCCTGTTAAATTTTCTGATTTGTATTTCTCCTTTTTTTAAATATTACATAAAAATATGTTCAAGGAGCAACCTGCACTTTCTGAAGTATTTTTGCAATGTGAATTTGCAGTTCTGTTTTAGAATTAAAAAAAGAATCGACCGATTATCCGATTATTAAAATAATTGTTAGTTGCAGCCCTAGAGGTTAGGTTCATTGGTTGATGGGTCGTCCTGGTTCAGCTTTACGTTTGGAGCCTCAATCAATAGTGCATTCACTTCTCTTTATACATCCATGATCCCATTTGCATTCACTACGGCACTTCCTTGTCACCATCTTTTGTTGTTTCACTCAGGAGTCTTTTCTATTTTCATTCATTTACGGATTAATTAATCATAATGTATCATAATTGAGGCTTGTAATTTAGCTCGTCATTTATCTACAGCGTTTCGTTAAATGTGTTGATCATGTTTAATCAATATTTAGATTTTTATATTAAATATTTTAAAAAAATATTAATTAATGTGTGGTTTATTGCAGTAGTTCCTTCTCGGTATGTGTGGCCTTCTGCCCCACTATCCGGCCTATGAGCCCCTCTCAGTCTTGTGTGTGATCAGAGCCAACGAGGTGGTAGAGTGGCGGTGGTGCTAATGGCATGAAGCCTGATCACACTCACTCATTACCCCCGACACCAAGAGCAGCTCCCCCTCCTTGCTCCCGGGCCGCAGTGCTCCAGACAAAGACATCTGAACACACACACACACACACACACACACCTCAAAAGGATGCATTAATGCTGTTTTTTAAAATTGTACTTCGCAAAGCTGAAGAGAGATTGTTTGTTCACTGGTTATGTGGACAAGTGTGAGATGATGTGAGGAAATACAAAGATGGTCATGTGCTGGTTCTGCTGCGCTTTTTAAAAGGTTTTTAGCATTTAAGAGGCCACGCCGTCTACCTCCCAAACATGGCTCTGCCTTAATGGATTTTATAGACGATGTGTGGTGGAGCGAATTTAACTTTATTGACACTTTTGTTTTTACCCCACTTGATTACAAATCTGTATAAAAAAAACACACACCCACACCGTTCTGATAATGCTTATTGTGTACCAAATAAATACAAATGACTGAAGTAGAAGGGAATCTTTGGATATGATTTCCATGAGACGTTTTGCAGCACAACGTCGTCCATCTCTCATGAGAACTTTTCAGAACGGTCCCGCTGAATCTGGACACGAGCAAAGAGATTTCACAACAATGTTTACATCTTAAATTTGGTTCAACAGTTTGATAGCAACCTTTTGTAGACACTTCCTTGTCACACCATCTTTTGTTGTTTCACTGGAGCCTTTTCTATTTTCATTTTTAACAGCGCTCATGTCACTGGTTTACAGCGGGCGGGTAAAAGGTGCAGTGACTATTTGACTTGTTTATTTCTGCAGTTTCAGCTACAAAAGATATGTGGCCAAATGCGCCTCCAAGGGTTTGAGGAATCTGCTCCCAATGTGTCTTGGTGACCGCTACACAGCCCTGACATCGCCGTGGTCATTTTCTAAATGTTCACTTTTACTCATCCACACTAACGAGCAACATCTGTACTGTCAGGTTAATTCATTCTGGTTAGTCTTGATTTAACAGTTAATCAAAACACCTATATTGTTGTATATGCGTAGTCCATGTGATGTGTGTGACTGTCTCATTGAGCATGCTCAATGTGGCTTTGGGCTGTTCTCTTCCTGTTACAGTGATGAAGAAGTGCACCAGCCGCTGCTTATTTGTTCTCTGCCTCACTCTTCTCAATTCCTGCTCCCCTCTTCTTTCTCCTTATATGAAACACACGCACACATTAAGTCTTTTTCTCATAACAAAGGGCCCTTGATCTGTCCCCGAGGGCCACAGCACGCAATGGGTTAATCCTGACTTGCCTTTTGTCTTTGTAGGAGTAAAGTGTGTGTGTGTGTGTGTGTGTGTCCCTGTGTGTTCGTGTACGCAGGGAGTTGGGGATACATGTTGGGGGGGGGATGGGCGCCTCAGGTTTGGTACACAGGGTTTCCTACTTTGTCTGGCAGGGACTAGCTGGACAGGAGGGGGGGAGGGGGGGGGGGTTTAGAGGTTAACAGAAAAGGGGTGTGGCTTAAGGTACCGTCCCTCTTGCTCGCTATCTCTCTCGCTCTCTGTCTCTCTCTCTCTCCCCCACCCCCCTTGCCCTCACTGACAGGGTTTCCTGTGGCTGAGTGCAGGGGCGGAGTCCACGGAGATGGAGCGATATAGTCCCTCCCCTCCAGCTTGAAACAAACTACTCACCCGCCTGAAATTAGGAATGCGCAATCTAGTGGCCGAACACACACACACACACACACACAGCTGCAATGGCGTCATTTTGAAACATGTATGTCTTATGCGTTTGGTCTTCTGAAATACTTGCATTGTTTGATTGATAATGTCAGTAAGACATTAACCCGGAGAACAAAAACAGTGACGGTCATTACATAAGAGCTTTAAACACAGTGAGGCATAAGGTCTAACAGACGACTGCACTCCTCTAAAAGGTAACTTACTTATTTATGTGAAGATTAACAAGGGCCACGCATTCTTTTCATTGTGCTAACAGGCAGACTAACTCATTCTTTTGGACCAGCATAAATACGCACACCGCTAGATAAAATATGATCATCTGCAAGAGATGTAGAAAACGGAGCACAACAGAAGAACGGAACAGACTGGGCAACACCCCGATTCCCAATAAAAAAAAAATCAACATTGCAGACCACGCTGGTGACCACTGTGTGATCTGCTGCTCCGGGGCCAACAGCCACCAGGGGGCCTCTTTATGGAAACTGTCTAATAACAAAGGTGGATGGGGTGTATGCAGGCCTTTGTCTAACTTTCTGTAAATGCACAAACTTTCAGTTTTTGAAATCCTGAAGGGTGGTCCTGACCAGAATGTTTCTCATACATTCTCATATATTCAGTGTAGGCAACAATTACCAGGGAATGAAATCGGCACCTTTCGCTGGCAGTGAAAAATGTCAAGTCACATGGGACCATGGCAGACTTTATTTATAAAAAGCCAGGGATTAATATTACTTGAATTAAGTTTATTCTACAAATGTGTCACAAGTAAAAGACAAAAACACGGTTTCCCCTAGAAATGTTCAGTGACCTGTGGTTTTCTGCTGAGGGGAAAAACCACAATGTCATACCTACCTTCAATATCCCGCAGGACGGTGGAAAACCGAGCTGACCGCCATGTGTTTGTGTTGCAGGAGAATTTGAGGAGGAGTCTAAGCAGCCCACTCCGTCTGAACAACAGAAACACCAGCTCAAACACAGAGAACTCTTCCTGTCTCGACAGTTTGAATCCCTACCTGCTACTCACATACGGTACGTGTACGAATCCAGCTGATTTTATTTCCTATTTAAAGACTTCCTGTTCTACTGTTGATGAATGTATTGATCCTCAGTGACAGAGTGGCACACGTTCGCCACATATTATTTAACATTATAGATATAGATAAGTATAGAGGACTAAGGCCACCTCCGCATCCTGACTCCACCAGCAACAGATGTCCACACTATTCATGCTGTTTTTAACATTACTTATTGGGTTATTGGGTACATGTGAGTGTGATAAGAGGGACAAACAGACCACATCTATCTCCTGCAACATATTCCAATTACTGAGATTTGCCAGAATCAGGAAACATTTATTGCCATAATATGTCAGACATATTAAACACAAAGCTATACACATTTGATCATTATTCCACTGAGTGGAACATGTTGGACTAGCAACTCTTCCTGCTGTCCTTGTGCACTTTGTGCTCAACTCTCCATAATTTAACGGCTGTGTTTTGAAGTGCCAACCATCTCTCCACATTTAGCCACGATGTTTTTAAAACACTGTCTTTTAGGGACACAGTGGTGGTCTAAAAGTAGACTGTATGCCGTGCAGGGAAACAATGGAAGTAGCATAGCAGCTAGCTTAGCATAGCAGTGCTTTAAGTGGTCAATTTGACACTCAACCCCCTTCTGTTTGACACGTGGAGTAATTCCTCTGCTCAGTTCTTTGCTGTATGTTGCACCCCTGTTTGTTTTACTTCTAATGCAAACGGCTCTCTCCATCATGATGTAACTGGCCGTTTCGGTCAACTTCGGTTCACCTCTGGTTCTGGAAGTAAACATGTATTGGCTGAATCTAGTGGCTATCCAATAATTTCTTAGATTATTAAGAAGATTAAGATAGTTCCAGGTACCTGCAATCTAACAATTATGTTTAAATGGCACAGAGCGCATACCGGGATAAACTAATGCTTGATTGTACAAGTATACCACTAGTCAATTAAAATCCTTCTTTTTTTTTGCTGGCTATAACGTTATTGCACGTCTTTGGATCAAGCCTTTGTTTTTCCTGTTGATACTGTAGAGTAGGGGTATTAAAATGTAAAAAAATCTGTTAGAGAAAAGGTCCAGAAGATCCTATTGTAACTATTTAGTGTGATTTAAATAGAGGTAATAGAGTTATATCAACATCTGCATTTAACCGATACACAACGCACAAAGCAAATGGATCCAGTGTTCATAACTGAACATATTTATGTATGACTGCAATTATTATAAATGATCTCTCAATAACTACATAGAAGTAGGGCTGCATTTGAAAATAAAATGTGAAAATTGTGCAATGAAATATGTATAATACAATGTACATGAAAGGAAGAATAGGGGAGAATTGGGCTCTAGCTTGTCATGCCAGAATTTTAGCAGCAGTTAGCAAGACTAAAGACACGTTTTTACTTGCCTTTTTTGGCCGATTTATTTTTTCAATCTGTTGTCTTGTGTATATTTTGTGCTTTGTTCCATTTTGGTTATTGTTGACAAATATATTTGTACGTGTTGTACCTTTTTAATGTGGTCATATCTGGTAGTCTAGTGCGCTTGCACATATACTGTGGGTTATACAGTAGTTGATGTTATGCCTGTAAAGGGAGACACACAGTGATCCATTAAACCAGCGCGGCTAACCAAGACTAACTAATCCTCTAATCCCTAACCCAAAATTTGAGTATATTGAGACATCACGTAATTTGGGACCGCATAAGAAAAACACATTTTACTTCTGCCTTGAAAAGGCTATGGTAAAGTTAGGTGTATTAATAAATTTGCTTAGGAAGCATAGAACTAAAGCCACGTGACATAAGAAAGGTGACCTCACACAGGTGTGTGGTCAGCATCAAACAGGGAGAAACCCCCTACAAAAAATGTTCCAATTTACCTGAGTCCACCCTAGGACTTGGTTATTTTAGCTGTATTTAGATGTGGTGTAAACATTTACTTAACTTGCACTACAATGATTGTAATTTTTAAATGAATAAGCTTCAAGTGAACGTGGGGGTGTGTATTGGAGTGTGTCTTGAGTGTGAGAGTCTGTGCGACTGTAATATAGAGAACAAGTTCTGAAGTTAAAACTGTAAAATTTTCTGATTTTGTTTTTTTAAATAAATTAATATTTTCAAGGAGCAACCTGTACTTGTTGAAGTATTGGGTTCAAATCAAAATCGTCTGTTTTAGCTTTAAGCTTTGGGTCTGGATGGAACGGCTTTTGGATCTGGACAGTTAGTGACCTCTGCCGTAGACAATATTTGTCTTTGCCATTCTGATCAATGAATGCTCTCTTCTGTCCCCAGGGGGAAATGTAACGTCACCCTCCTCAATGAAACCGACGTCTTGTCCGGCTACCTGGAGAAAGAGGTGAGACAACGTCTGTTGGTTTTAGTTTTCAGTAAATGTGTTGGTGCTTCCCTCATGCAGCTGTAATCATTGTATGCATGTTGGGTCCAGGACTGCTTCTTCTACTCGTTGGTGTTCGACCCCGTCCAGAAGACCTTACTGGCGGACCAGGGAGAGATCCGGGTGGGCTCCAAGTACCAGGCAGAGATCCCTGACAAGCTAGCTGAGGGTGAGCAGCTTATTTTGAGTTTAATATACCAGGCAAATGCTACACCGTTTTTTTTCTATATAAATAACATTTAAACAGTTCCTAAGTTGAACACCAGTTGTTCTCGTTTCAGGTGAGTCAGACAACCGGATCCAGGAGAAGATGGAGACCAAAGTGTGGGACCCCAACAACCAGCTCAAAGACCCACAGATAGACCAGTTCCTGGTGGTGGCAAGGTAACGCTCTCCTCCCATTTGTCACTCAGTTGCATCATCATCATCATTATCATCACCACCTAACCCTGTTGCCATGAAAACGTCTGCCATCCCAGGCAAGCTTTTCATGGAGAAAATGTGTGAACTGGCAACAAGTTTGATAATCTCTTTTGGAAATGTATTTCATGGTTGGTTCATATATGTGCGCTTTCGTTTGGAGGTATTTGTTTAAATGAAGGGCATATACACATTTTTGCAATGTTTGATTACAAATTTAATTTGATGATGATACTACGCTAGTGGTTGGGGAAGGGGCGCAGTTTGATTAAGGAAATCTACTGCAAGTTTGGTTTTGGAGGGAATCCTCCTGCTGGCCATTAAATGGTCCAAACACACCATCTAGTGTTCATGCATAAACTTTCAGCTCCCCACACAGCCTCTCATAAAAGGTCTTATTTCAGGGCTGTGGGAACCTTTGCTCGGGCCCTGGACTGCAGCAGCTCCATCAGACAGCCCAGCCTCCACATGAGTGCAGCTGCAGCCTCCAGAGACATCACACTGGTGAGATGTTTGTGTTTTATTTTTCCATGTTGTGTGTTTTTACACACTACATTTTGTGTTTTCCACACCATAACAATTAGGCCTCAATGTTTAAAGAATTAGATTTTATTGAATTGTCTGTTTGGTGCCTTGTATCATTTGTTGTTAGTACACACCAGCAGACTTCTCATGTTCGTAATGTATCATGCTGATGAAGCTTCATCTTTCCCCTGCCATCAGTTCCATGCTATGGACACGTTGCAGAAGAACAGTTATGACCTGGCCAAAGCCATGTCCACGCTGGTTCCCCAGGGTGGCCCGGTGCTCTGCCGAGATGAAATGGAGGAGTGGAGCGCCTCGGAGGCCATGCTGTTTGAAGAGGCTCTGGAGAAATACGGCAAGGACTTCAACGACATCCGTCAGGACTTTGTAAGCTTTTTCTTCTATGCTGTGGAAGCCTGAAGAGTGATTGAGAGTGATGAGAAATGCAAACATTTAAAATGCTGAAATCAACAGCTTATTGTAGGGCTGGCTGATATGGCCACTTTGTAAGATTCTGGCGGTTTTACGGTACATCACAGTATTTTTATTTGAGTAAACACATTCATTCATTGACGCCAAAAATGATGATGATGGCAATTGCCGGCCCAGCCCTAGTTTCATGTGGAATTGAACTAAATTATGGCATCACCTAGCAATTATTTATGTAATCAAGTATTCTAACAATTGTTACAGTTGATTAATAGAGCAATAAAAAATGCTTCTCTAAGACGCAATAAAAAATATACAAAAGAGGAATCTAAAATACATTAATCCTGTTTAATCTATAGTGGTTATTTGAGGAAGGACACACAATTCAACTGATTAGGAATTAATAAAAAAAAATGTGTGTTTTATTTAAATGTATAATTGTATTTTGAGTCATAATATACCGTTATAATATTTTACCCTAAATCACATATGTCAAACTCAAGGCCCCTGGGCCAAATCCGGCCTGCAGTGGATTTATCTTTGGCCCGCAGGATAATATCTGATTACCATTTACAGCTGGCCCGCTGGTATATTATGAATAGCAGTCCACCAGGGGGGCGCCCGGTGTGACCGGACTGTCGCTTATGATTTTACTGGTCTGGCACACTTGAAATCAAAGTGGGCAGTATGTGGTCCCCTAACTAAAATTAGTTGTACACCCCTAAATAGAGCTTTGATCATTAAAGCTTAAATGCATGTGACTCAATGCAACTTCCATCAGCGTTAGCTTTAGCTCAGCAGGACTCTTGTTGTTCAAGTCAATCCGAGCCGAAGTTTATGGAGAAATTGTTTCAGCCTGAAACTAAGCATATTCTGTTTAAATCCTTCCTCTCCTTTAGCTGCCTTGGAAGTCTCTTGCCAGTGTGGTCCAGTTCTACTACATGTGGAAGACCACCGACCGCTACATCCAACAGGTAGGTCTGAACTGAGCCCCTCTGAGCACCGCCTGGGTTTGACAGCTCTTCTAATTGTTTCCTCTCTCCATTAGAAACGACTAAAGGCAGCAGAGGCAGACAGCAAGCTGAAGCAGGTCTACATCCCCACCTAGTAAGTGTCGTTGTAAATCGCTCCACAAAGTAGCCACCATTGGTGTGAAGTGCTGTCTGAATAACTCTTCTCTCCTTCTCCAGCACCAAACCCAACCCCAACCAGATTATGGCGCCAGGGAGCAAGCCCGGTATAAACGGGGCAGCAGGCTTCCAGAAAGGCCTTAGCTGTGAGAGCTGCCACAGTAAGTATGCAATATGGAGGACCCACTCGATGGGGGGGCGGACAATGGGACGGACTGACTCCAGATTAAGTTGTGGAAAGTGATGATCAAAAGATTCTTCAGGACTCATATGAAAACAGAGGTTGTTAATTTAAGTGTGATCAGAAGGGATTAAGCTTCAGCTTAATATTTTCAGTCTACGAGACGATAACTTTGTTGATCAACACTCACACTAACACAAACGCTCCCCTCACCCAACCAGCGGCCCAGTCTCCTCAGTGGTACGCCTGGGGCCCTCCCAACATGCAGTGCAGACTCTGCGCTTCCTGCTGGATCTACTGGAAGAAGTACGGAGGCCTGAAGACGCCCACTCAGCTAGAGGGCGCCGCAAGAGCTGGTTCTGTAAGTCTCTCTCCTCACCAGCAGTACTGTCCCAACATAAAGCTCGAGTTCTCTTCCATTTAAGAGTTGTCTTGAAATGACATGTCTCCATCCTCCGTGCAGGAGTCAGGCCCACGCGGCCACATGACCCGCCAGGAGGTCCAGGGCATGTCGCCCTTCACCCGCAACGAGGGTCGCGCCAAGCTGCTGGCCAAGAACCGCCAGACGTTCATCCTGCAGACCACCAAGCTGACCCGCATTGCCCGGCGGGTGTGCGAGGACATCCTGCAGCCTCACCGTGCCGCGCGGCGGCCTTACGCCTCCATCAACGCCAATGCTGTCAAAGCTGAGTGTATGTTTAACACTGTATTATTGCATGTTAATCAGTGTTTATGTGAGTTCACCAGATGGAAGATGAATTAAACGTTTTGTGCCTTGTTTGTGTTCAGGTATAATCAGGCTGCCCAAAGCCACAAAAACTCCTCTAAAGACTAAGCTGGTGCCTCGACCGTCTCTGGCCAACATAGTGAAGGATTTAGGTAAGGGCCGCAACTTCTCTCAGCATCCACCTTCTACGTTTTGATTGGTTGTTGAGGAGTGTTGTTGTGTCTCTGCAGCCATCTCAGCGCCTCTGAAATTGAAGGCGTCTAGAGGACCCCCGACACCCATCAACAGAAATCAGGCCAGCCAGCCGCGCGTAGGCCAAAGCCTGCTGGGAAAGAGGGGCTTTGACAGCGTTAGTCACACACACACACACACACACACACACACACACACACACACACACACACTCGACTGCACTAAATCCATCATTCCCTGATGACGGGATTGGCTGTTCACTTTTGCTGATTCTCTCATCCCATCTGTCATTGGTCCACAGGCTACTGGCATGCCCTACCCGGCCAATGGGAGGCCGTACACTTCAGGTATGAGGACCACCTCTCAGTCGGTCATCAAGCGGCAGAAGGTCAGCCAGGGAGAGGCACCCAACCCTGTGGTGTTTGTGGCTACAAAGGACACCAGGTACTTCTTCTTCTTCTACATGGCTCAAATTTTTACTGTAGAACAGTAAAGAAAGGAGGGCTCTATTTTCAACCACAATTATAGTAGAGTGTATCTCAAGGATGTGAGCTGCTGATTGAAATGTGATCGTGACGTAATCCCCCTCGATGGATGAAGTAAACTCATTATGTCCTGGTGTTCTCTGTCAACCAGGGCTCTGAGGAAACATCTGACACAGTCAGAGATGCGCCGGGCAGCGAGGAAACCTCACCTCCTGGTCCGGATCAAACTTCCACCGCCCCCCCGCTCACTGGCCATGCCCCTGCTCCCCTCCAGCACCAGTGAGCCCATCGTCCTGGAGGACTAAAGGGTGGAGGAACATGGGGGGGGTTGGTCTTTTACCGGAACCTCTGGGTTGGAGTGGGAGGGGGCGGGCAGGGGGGGTCTGTGCTCAGGCCCTGACTTAACAGGCAGCACAGTACACCAAACCAGTAGTCTTTTATTTCCCTATTTTCTTTAGTCTTCTGTTACTTCCCAAACGTTGATGTGACATACAGATATACACGCACACACTTAGATGACTGTACAATTCCATCGCAAACACACACACACACACACTCACACATCGCTTTGGGCGTTGTAGTATTTTTTCCAGATCCTGAATCATTTTTTGCTCCCCTCTTTTGATTTCGCCTGTTTTTAAATGTGTAATTTAAATCGAAATACGTCTCCTCCTAAAAACAACGGCGTTAAAGCACACTTGGTTTTTCTTCCCCCATGACGTCTCTAACTTTGTGTAAATATATGCACCGATGAATGAAGCTTGCAGTATGTGAGTAGGAGAGGGAACTGGGGGGGGGGGTCTAATTTGAAAAGAAAATGTCATTCCAGCAGGGACTAATCTGACTGGCTTTTAATCCTAGCTCCCTGGCCATGCTTGTTTGTACTGGTGAAGTTATTAAGGAGACACGCTGAGGAGACATGTTGGGACATGTTGAGCCGTCCTCAGCCCGTCTGGACAGTGTTTGTTGTCTGTAATGGTCCACTTTCAGGGGTTATTACATGGCTCCAGTCCTTCCTACTTAACTGATACTGAGTGAGCACAAAATCGTGTGTGTGTGTGTGTGTGTGTGTGTGTGTGTGTGTGTGTGTGTGTGTGTGTGTGTGTGTGTGTGTGTGTGTGTGTGTGTGTGTGTGTGTGTGTGTGTGTGTGTGTGTGTGTGTGTGTGTGTGTGTGTGTGTGTGTGACAGCACGTGTCACTCGTACAAAATCGCAAGTGCCATCTTGTTAGGAAACGAGTGGTCCTAATGAATGAATCTGCTGATGATCTTAATGACTTCATAAAATAATGCAGATCACAACTGTTAAAGCTAAAATGGGCTATCTTCCAATTGCTATTTTTAATCAATTAAAACTCAAACCTAGATACAAACAAATATTCATCACACATCTCGTCAATCTTGAATTAATAATAATCACCCTTTTTTTTTTTTAAGATGCAATAACGATTTGTAGTTTTTGCTGAACTGACTATAAAGCTTCCTTATCCTGACTTTGCTTCTTACATTAGTTTTGTGCTCACTTAATATTTTCCTTATTGATTAACCCACTATGCTGTCTCCACCATCTTCAGTAGCCATTTAGAAAAAAATAAATTAAAAATAAGGGACATGGCTCTGCTCCTCGGTCTCCTTTTTAGAGCCACTTTTACCCGGTTGGAGGAGAGCAGTCGGCTCCCGCTCTCCTGGCCCTTAGTCCAATACATGTGGACATACTGCCGGGACACAAAGGGTCATCGCTTACAACCTGTAGGACGCATCATTGGTAGTTCGAGGACAATCCAGTGAGTGTGGTTACTGTGTGACTCGTCATGATGAGAGAACATGTGTGGCTTTGAGGTAGCATGTTCAAGGGCAGGAAAAAAAAGCCACGATGTGCAAAAATAAAGAACCCCTTTTAACTCTTTTGAATTAAAGCCTCAGTATTGCTCACACTGTTTGGTTGGTTGGAGGGAAACGGACGCAGTTATGTTACAAAAAAGTTTTTAAAATAAGGGCAATATGTAAATGTAGGGAAGACAATTGGGGCCAAAAATGAAGTTCTGGAATAACATGGCAAAAGTTTGATATTAAAGTTGTGCTTTGTCTCCAAATCTGGATTCATTTAGAACTTCTCGCATGTCTGCAGAGCAGAATGGACAGGTGTCAGCCGTTTTCAGCTGGTCTCCATGTGCTTTTGCTTCCTTTGTCTATTTTGGGTTCCATATTTGTACTGTTATTAAAGGGTGAGTACTAAAAGCAAGTTGTTAATTGGATAACTATAATTCCTGTGAATCCCCCCCAGCACCGAGGGCCTACACTGGTTTTATAAGCAAGTTTGGTCCCAATGTGGGCTTTGTAATATTTCTCCAAAAAAGAAATTTGAAATGTCGAGTTTGTAGCAAATACTAATCTGTGTAAAGACTAAAAGGAGAACTGGCATATTTTAAACTTTTTTACATCCAAAGTGTGTAATTCTGCTCCATTATTGTGGAGATGACTCAACCAGGCTACTGTACATGTGAAACATTGTTCTCCTTCATGGGGTGGGGTGGGGTGGGTGGTGTCATTTGAACCAGGGGCCACATTCAAAAGGAACAGGGTGATAATTTTTGTATGATGGAGACAAAACATGCTACAAACTGAAACTTTTTCTCAAGTGTTTTTTATTCCGACGTCTCTGTATCCTTTAATGTATCTTGATAAGAAAAGAAATAAAGATTTTTTTTTTCTTCGTGGTCAGTCATGGGCTCTTTGTCCACTGTGTTTCTCTCTGTGTTCACCTGGTTAGGTATCAAACTTCACTGGCTTTGTTTTTGTTTTGTTTTCATTCCAAGATTAGAAATTGAACTTGAACCACGCTGCAGCCGAGCATTGACTTTCCCACAGACTATCAGCTTATGCATCATGTATATATGTGTATATATACATGGGTAGATGACCATATAGAACTAGAAGTTGTATTTTACAGTATACTGTCTCTCATACTGTACATGTCTACAGGGCTGCGATGCAGAGAACATCTGGAAGGCTGCTCCATGTGTTTATTTGGCGCTTAATACACTTCTGGATGTTCTATGTTTCACTGCTTCTATTGATCATAATTACTGATTATGGACAAAATGTATAGTGATTCGCCCATACAGATTCACACACATAATAAAACTCCTAGTTCTATATGGTGATCTACACATACATATGCATAGGCCGATACAGTACATACATCCTCCATTCATAACTATGAATTAGACTCTTTGGGCTTGTTTTTACCTATTCTGAAAGAGTTGAGATCATTATTCTCATTGGATGATGATGCATTCCATGAAGCCTCCTGCCAGCAGGCAAATAACTATTATCTGATTGATAGGGTGATGAGGCACTTAAAATGAGACAATTGTGTTGGGCTTGTAGACCTTGCAGGGGGCGGTGTCAGCTTTCGCAATGATTATATTAAATTAATTTTGTTTTGTAGAGCACAAAATTGCAAATTTGCCTCAAAGTCTGTACTCATGAGACATCCTCAATGGGGAGAACAAAAAGGGAAGAAACTTTAGAGAGAGAGATTATATTATGGCAATATTCTTGTGTGTCCAGTTCAGTACCAATCACACAATGTACACCACTTGTGGTAAATACTGATCTCTCCCAGACCCTCTAGCCCCCTCCACAGACTTAAGGGGGGGGGGGGGGGAATCCATGATTCCCTGATGGAATCTTCGATACTGACCCATTATTTCAAAATAACATTTGACGTTGATAAGTTCAAAGAATATTTAATAATATAATATTTGTGATTGTGATCACTTGTTAGATTAATATCTCATTCTTTTTTGGGAGGGAAGGGGTGTCTTAATTGAAATTATTTAAATATTTGTCTGTTTGAAAAATTGGTGGACAGCATAAAGAGCTGCCTTTAATTTATGTGTTTTTGTTATAGTTTTTTAATTAGTTTTATTTGCAAATGAAGAGGAAATGTTTGTGTGTGTCCTGGAGATCCACATCTCCATTTAAACATAGGTTTGAGTGGGTGCTTACTACTTATTATTTGTGTTTTTTTCTGTTTTTACTTTATAAACATCTTTATAATTAAATCTAGCTATGTTCAACACAAAAAATTAAATTAAATGCACTGGGATTTAAAAAAGCAAATCGATAGGAAATAAAGGGATCAATGCTTTCTGAATCCCTGGGATACATTTGTAGGTGTGTTTCTGTTGTCGGGTCAAAGGAAATTTACTTCATTTGTACGCCGCTGTGTTCTTATCAGACAACCTTTAATTAGAAGGCTCTTCTGAATTAGTCCGATTTAGGTGTTGGTTTCAACACCTGAAAAGATGGATGTGGATTGAGCCATGTGATCAATGTATCCAACTCAGCAACTTTTATAAAGTGATTCAAATGCTTGTGAGTGACTTCCACAGCAGGCGCTCAGCTCTGCACAAGCAGCAGCCAGGGGACAGCAGGAAAGGGATGACTAGTGCACACATATTATTATAAAATAGCATGTATATCTTATTATTAGCTTGTACCGATAATTGTTGATCAGTTTGGTAGCATGTTAATTATAGACTGCATAGAACGATAATTGTTTAAGATGTTTAGGTTTACTAGTAAATAAGGAAAAAAAGTAATTGTTCAATAATTGAATATGTTGTGTTTAAAATATACTTGATCATATTCATTCTGATCATTGTGTTTATATTACTTACAAATAACAATATGTGATAATGAACAAACAAATCTAAACTAGCAAATGTATTTTACTGTATTACTTCATGACGTCATCACGCATCATAATGTTATTTAGCAACAAATCAACCTGCCTCTAGCAACTTCCCCCGGAGAAATGAGTTGGCAACAGTGCATGTGATTTAGCAAAAAACTTTCTTTTCATTATGCTATGATTTATCATTTCATATCTTACGGCAATGTAGTATGGGGCAGCACATATAAACCTATATAAACCGTCTCTACCTTTTGACAAAAATGTCATAATAACAAAACTAAACGTAGGCCCATTGAGCGGACAAACACATATGTCGCCCTGCAACAAAACATACAGCTAAGCTAGCCTTAGCATTAGCCAATGTGTGCATGCGCTACACTTCCTATGACGTCATCGCGATGCGGATTGAACTGTCTTCAAGCGCGTTCACTATACTTTGACGGGATTGGTCGCTGGGGGTAGCCACGTGACCTGGCGCTCGGGCACAGCTGATGCTCATTTTCAAGCAGCGTTAGTGGGCGGGAGTGAGAGCCGGTTTAAAAGACGGGGGGGACCCTTCAGTCCTTTGCTTGTGACTCCATAACAGAGCAGCCGGGAAGGGATCGCGCCACACTGACTTACTGCCAGTCAAACTTACCAACACAGCCTTCTACTCTGTAGACCAGGTCACCTCGTGCCACGGTTCTTCTCCCAGAATCATAGCGCAACTTTTATCTACTCGCAGCCATGTTTGAGGTAACTTAATGTCTTTACGTTTGTAAGAGTGTCGACTTTAATTCGTTTAACTTGTTTGCATTTCACATCGGGTTCCTTTTTAATTACATTTTGCATTTTTTTTTCAAAACGCAATTTAAATAACTCAACCAGGTTGATGTCCCAAAACTAATTTAACCAGTACAATTTTTTTTTTCAAGCACTATCACATGTTGTCTAAAATATAGCTAGTAAACAGTTTCCTTTTTCATTAGTAGTCTGCGTTCCATTGTTCTGCACAGCTGGAAAATGGTGGCAGTCTTTTGTTTTAGACAAATATGAATCATTGAAGGGATCCGTATTCTGTGCTCAAACTCAGAACTTTGCTTTCAGACCAGAAGTGATGACTTGTTCCTGCCTTCCTACCAAGATGAGGCGCTTGTGGACCAGCTGCTGTCCAATGAGGAGTCGGATGGAAATTGTGTCGACGGGCTCTCGCTGACTGGGGCCCTGCTCCCCGTTGTAGAGCCCTCCTCCCCATCCCTCCTCCTCCCCATGGTCTGCTCCACCCGCTACAAGACCGAGCTGTGCACCACCTACTCCACCACTGGTTTCTGCAAGTACGCGCAGCGCTGCCAGTTCGCCCACGGCCTGCAGGAGCTCCACGTTCCCTTCCGCCACCCGAAATACAAGACTGAGTTGTGCCGCGGCTTCCACATGACCGGTTACTGCTACTACGGCAGCCGCTGCCTGTTTGTCCACAACGCCACAGAGCAGCGCCCCGCCCTTCGCCGCAGCAGGAACGTCCCCTGTCGCACCTTCCGCTCCTTCGGCGTCTGTCCCTTCGGCACCCGCTGCAACTTCCTGCATGTGGAGGGCGGCCAGGTTGGCAGCGGTTCGGAGTCGCCAGATGTTGCGGACGAGGGGCTAGTTTCCAGTCCCCGGCTCCAACAGTCGACCAAGGAGTGGAAGCCCCGCGGAGCTCTGTGCCGCACTTTCAGCTCTTTCGGGTTCTGCCTGTACGGCACGCGCTGCCGCTTCCAACACGGCCTCCCCAACAAGATTCGACCCTCCGACGCGTCTCCCAGCAGCTCCGGTCTACCTTCCCCCACCTCCCTCTTCACCTCCTCCTCTCCAATGTCCTCCACCTCTTCTTCTCCTCAATCAGCCTCTCCTCTCGTCACACCATCTGCAGAAGCCACCGCCCACAATGCCTTCACCTTTTCCAGCCAGCACCTCAGTGACCTGCTGCTGCCACTGGCCATCCACCTGCAGCAGCTGGAGAGCAGTAAGGGTCAGGAGATCTGGGCCAACCGGGCGATCTAACATGCATGCATGTGTTTTAGAAGCGGTCATTTGCACTGAACACCCGCTCAATTCAAGCTGCTGTTTTTTTTAAAATTTGTTTTATGACTTTTTTTTAAACTCTCCCTTTCTGGGCAAATGTATTTATTTTTTCTTAAGTTGAGGTTGTTTGACTTCAGCGCTTGTGTCAGGAAGTCGAGCAAGACTTTCTGTTAGCAGATCACGCAGCCTAGTTTTGCATTTGAGGTCACTTGTCTCTGGAATCACTACAGTTGCTAACATGAATATGATGCAATTTTTTAACTATTGTAAATACTTTATTAATGACTGAGTAAATGAAATGTGACCTCAGAATCATGAATAAACTAATTTTAATTTCTAACTGAGCTGTCTTGATTTGTGTAATCGCTACAAAGTGCCAGGTCTGCTTGTGCATCAAGTTGAATATAGTTACTATGGTCAGTGACTGGGTGTATAGCAAGGACACTGCTTACGGGTCTGTTGGCTTAATTTAGTTACTGGATGTCTGAAAGCTACAGTGTAAGCCTTTTCTATTAATCCTCCCCTGTTTAAACATGCAAATTCTCCAGTGTCCAAAGCCCGTCAGATATGGAAGATCTTCAGAGGCCTGAATCATATTCATAAAAGTCATTTTTGATGAAGGAAGTGTATCGAAATGCAAGGGAATAGCTGCAGGGCCTCAAAATTGTCAGGATGCAGTTACCTTGGTATCCAGGTTATCTATAAAACTGTCCACTAAGACAATTTTATGGACTTGCAATTCCCACACTGTTGAGCTGAATCTTGACTACACTTCCCAGAGTGCACCAGCAAATCACTAATTGTGGAGCACCTGTGTAGAGGTCCTCATTCCCTTTTTAAACCGGCACAGTGGAGAAGAGTTACTCTACGGTTCGGTCCAAAGACGCCCATGGTCGGTGAGATTTTATTTACTTTTGTTTAAAATGCTGATTTATATTTAAAGCATGAGTAACTGAGTAGATTAGGGTTAATCTTTGCAGCATTAAGTTAATTGTCAGGATTTGCTAAAATATTTCATTAAATTTGAAAGTATAAGATGTTTATGTAAATGTAAACTCAGTTAAAAACTTAATTTGGGAATGTTTAATATGAATGTTTAATTTTGAAAGGCAATTTATGTTCTTTGTCTTTAAAGGATTACAACCTAACTCTGAACTGGCAAATCAATGGACAAAGGCAAAAAAACTAAATAAAAGTGATTGAGCCAGAAACTGAGGTGTCCTTTGATTTGTGAGCTGGAGATAACTTGACACACACACACTCTTCCAGGGTCCTCAAAGCAGACCCAAAATATTGGACAATTAAATGGCTGCTTGTGAGTCGACACCGGAAAAGGCGGGACATAAGCTTGTTGAACATCGGTGCACTCTCGGCGCGTCATCAATACGGAAATGCTTAGACTAACAACAGCTACGAAAAATGAGACCGGACATTTGCGTTTACGTTAATACTTTCGATTTCATTAAAAATGTACATTTTACAGTGTCCCGTATATTGAATTTAATCAAAAAGAGTCATTCTTTTTAAATACGCGCCACACGCTTTTTGATGTCGCCTTATTTTGAAGGTGTAACGGATGTTTTTCACTCATCATGCTCTCCAGCGTGACACTATTGATGGGACTCACTGTTTAGAACTAACGTACGCTGATGCAAACCTCTTCTCTGGCTCTGATGATACTCGGCCTACAGCCGTTGAAACTATACAGGTAAACATCTAGTTCTGATATTTGAGATTTGCCAAAGTGTTTCCTCTATCGGTACACAGGGAGCTTAAGCTAGTCACGTTAGCATCCTATGTGATCGTCGCTGGCTACAACCGGTAACGTAATGGCTCAGGCTGGTACGTTACTTGCGTCTCACTATGTTTGACTAACGTTTATAGTTGTATCCTAAGTAATGCAGTTACGTACATAAAACGCAATTCATGTAACGTAAATGATTTACTTCATCAGTAATTGTTTGTCCCAGCTGATAGACGGAACCCATATTTCATTTTGTTAGCATGAGGACACTGTTCGAGTTCAACCAATAGTCCCTTTGAATATGATTTCAACTTCAAATCACCAGCTGTTCCCCGTTAGCTCTTCTTCGTGTCCGCGATGTAAAAGCCCCTAAACACGTTCCCCACGGTGTAACACAAGCGCCTTTTCCTTCCCAGCCGGCAGCATGGCGGACCGGGAGGAGCGCCGCTTCGCCGAGGTTTCCCGGGAGTCCGTCAAACTCATGGCCGAGAGTGCGGGCGTGGAGCTGGGCGACGATGTGGCGGCGCTGCTGGCCGAGGATGTGTGTTACCGGCTCCGGGAGGCCGCGCAGGTCCGTGTCCCTTATGACGTATCCTTCCCTTTTAGTTAGGAAAGGCTATCCTTCTTTTATATTGAAAATATGAATTTATTTGAACCAGCAGTGTGACATGCACGATTGACTTGAGTTGTTCTGGATCCATACAGAGCAGCTCTCAGTTCATGAGACACGCCAAGAGGAGGAAGCTGACGGTGGAGGACTTCAACAGAGCCATGCGCTGGAGCAAGGTGGAGGTGAGCTGGTCTGCGGTCCAAAACGCGCCGCCTGATGTGACGTGAAGGCGCTACAGCTTCTCCATTGCCGTGTCTTCGTCAGGCTGTGTGCGGCTACGGGGCCCAGGATGCTCTACCCTTCTGCCCGGCGAAAGAAGGGGAGCTTTTCTTCATTGAGGATCGGGACATCAACCTGGTGGAGTTGGCTCTGGCCACCAACATCCCCAAAGGCTGTGCTGAAACCATGGTGCGAGGTACGAGCCCCGGCACCGTCACAGACCATTCCCAGACGTATCCTCCATGCCCAGTGTCCAACCCGAAGGTTTCTTTTACTAATCACTATTCTCCTCTCCTACTCTTGTAAGTAAACGTGTCTTACCTGGATGGGAAAGGCAACCTGGAGCCTCAGGGAGCAGGTAAGACTTGTGATTATTAACACACTTTACACCCTCTATCCAAGTTACAGGAAACTAGTGTGAAGTGGCAAAACGCCATTCTTCCCCAAGTTGAATTTGGCTGTGGTGCAGGCTCACATCCAGAATGGTATTGGAATGGAATCAATGGTGAAGCAGAACGTTTGTAGAGCCACCGGCAGGCTGTGTGCAACACAAAATTCAATTTGAAATCTCATATTTGTTTTGTATGCCAGGAAAAACATGCACAAACAGCTTCACCGAGCATGCATATAAAACTATCCCAATTGATTGTCATGAATCAACCTGTAGCACCCTAATTGTATCTGAAGCACAGGTGTATCCGTTTGACCCTGATCTTGAGGTTAGTATTTAGAACCAACTGTTGCAATGTCCCAGTTCCCACAGCGGTGCAGTCTCTGTCGGAGGACCTGCTGAAGTACTACCAGCAGATCACTCGGGCCATCCTGGGAGAGGACCCCCACCTCATGAAGGTAAACCGTTGCTGGATCCGGGGAATGAGTGGGTCCGTTCCAACCTTTTTTCTTCTGCGTGTTGCAGGTGGCTCTGTTAGACCTCCAGTCCAACTCCAAGATCGCTGCCCTCTTGCCGTACTTTGTTTACGTCATTAGTGGGGTAGGTTTGTCCCATGATCAGGTCTTGCGGATATGTCCCCGTTTAAACCAACCAATCCAAACAGATGGTGACTGTAGGAAATGTCCTGTTGATCGGATTTTCCTGTAGATCAATACAATGCACTGTAGTGCTCTGTAAAGCGGGTTGATTATTGGACTGTCTCTGTGCAGGTGAAGTCGGTAAGCCACGACCTGGAGCAGCTCAACCGGCTCCTGCATATGGTGAAGAGCCTGGTCCAGAACCCCTACCTGTACCTGGGCTCCTACGTGCGCAGCCTGGTCTCCAGTGTCATGTACTGCATCCTGGAGCCGCTGGCCGCCTCCATCAACCCGCTTAATGATCACTGGACCCTCAGGGACTACGCGGCCCTGCTCCTCAGCCACATCTTCTGGTGGGCAGCACTGGTTCATAGATCCTGCAAAAACTCAATGTTTTTTAAACCGCCATGCTGCCATTTTTTTATGATCTCTATGGCATACTATTGACGAGGTGCAGAATTTTTATTTGGTCAAAGCATTGAGTGAGTGAAGCGAGTTATTGTCCTTTTTTTAAAGAATATCCTATTCAAAGCCACTGTAGCATTATCGTTCTATATTACTGTTATAGTATAGTAGTTATGTTAATATACAGTGTCATTTAACAACGTGCATCATATGAGGGAAAATGAATTCAATTTTCATTTTAGCCCAGAATTACAGTTTTTTTTTTTAAACTTCAACTTTTTCTAGGATTTATTTCATGAGTTGGCTTTTGTTTTTCCATTTGTAGCAGCCTATAAATACAAATAATTCATGTGGCCTCAATGGCTGACCTCTTGGCATTCCTTCGGCTGTCACACATCCAGCAGACGGGGAGCGACGTTAGCATTAATGTGAGACGAGATTCAGTCCATCTGTTTGTCTCTAGGACTCACGGGGATCTGGTGAGCGGGCTCTACCACCAGATCCTGCTGTCCCTCCAAAAGGTTCTGTCCGACCCGGTGAGACCGCTCTGCTCCCACTATGGCGCCGTGGTGGGGCTCCACGCTCTGGGCTGGAAGGTGTGTAAATGTTTCTACATTTAAAGTATACGTGGCTCCAACTTCTACTGCTGTGTCATCGCAGTCTCCGCGAGACACTTCCTTGTTTCTAGTTCTCTTGTGCATCATTGTATAGGCCTCCTTTGGGGTCTCCACCAGAGCCCTTGCTGTGAATCACGTCTATGTTGACGCCAGGTCTACTTAATGACTAGTAGGTCAATCATATCTGCTGTGTGTGTGTGTTGGCAGGCTGTAGAGAGAGTGCTGTTTCCACACCTTCCCGCCTACTGGGCTAACCTCCAGGCCGTGCTGGACGACTACTCGGTTTCCAACGCTCAGGTCAAAGCAGACGGACACAAGGTGTATGGAGCCATACTGGTCAGTACTGCAGTCCTCTAATCAGGGGAACTGGAAAGGAAAAAAAGAGAGATTTGAAAAGAAGGGGGCTGAAATGAAATGGTGCAGGAGATGAAAAGGCAGCAAACAAAGAAGAGCCGTTAGTCAGGGGAAAGAGTCCCTGCAGCAGGCCCTGGATGAGAGGATGTGTCCTCCACCCCCATCATTATCTAATCCTTTTGTCTTTACCTTTTTATGAGCATCTCCTGTCCTTCTCCTCCTCTTTGAAGCTCTTATGAAACTCCTGTCTCACTCCATTATCATCCATATCCACATCTTTGTTTTATTCACGCTCTCCCCATCTCATTCATCCTGTCACTCCCCCATGCTGTTTTACATACGACAACATGTTGCTCAACTGAATGATTTTACACCTGAAAGTTTGTTCATTGTCTCAGCAGTTACATATAAGGCTGAAAAAATATACGTAAATATTTTTCTTTAGCCGTCGATCTTTTTAGGGCGCTTTGCTTTCATTTTATGGTTGGGAAATAGGAAGTTTTAATTAAAGATTATAAATAAAGATAAAGATTTTTACATCTCTATATTTGTTCAATGTCCACTGTTTGATTACATCTGTTAACAGATGACAATAAAGGGGCTTCACCCTGGCAAGGAGTATTAACCAAATGTGGAGGAAATTTGTGGATTGAAGCCTTGTGAGAAATCAAAAGTATCTTGAACTCGTTTTGTGATTAAGTATTTATTGCCAACTAGAAAATATTTAAAAAATGATGATGGTAAAGAATACAGAAATCATCAACACAAGCCGTAAGTACGGACAGAAGTCAAATGACTACAATTCAGCTGAAAAGGGAAAGATTGTTCCTTCTCCCTCAGAGGAGCAGGAAGATCTGACCAAGAGGAAAGGGGAGAGCAGGAGTTTTATTCACCCTTGTTACATTTTGTCCGCCTGGCGGCATTTGAGCAACGGCCCGCAGAATAGCGTCTCGTATTCGTGCCAATGACACTGAGTTCTCCTGCGTGTCCTGCAGGTGGCAGTAGAGCGCCTGCTGAAGATGAAGGCTCTGTCTCTGTCTCAGCCTGCCGAGGGAGGCTCTGCCGCTCAGCCGGGCTCTGCTGTGGGTGGCAGGGTGAGCTCCCCCGGCCTCAGCCCCCCCCCGGAGCCCCTGTCAGAGGCCGCCCTGGGCATCGCCAGCCACCTCCAGGCAGGCGGGGCCGGCTGTCCCTGGGAGGAGTGGACGCCGGTCCCTCTCCCCGCCATGTATTGTGAGCTCTACTCCTTCTTTGGAGACAGCCTGGCGGTCCGGTTCAGCACGGGGCCGGGGTACGGCAGGTTCCCTCCCTGTGCCCCGTCACAGCTCGCTGATACCAGGAAGGCACCCTGTGGCCCCGCCTCCGACCCCGACACCGCCCGGAAGATGCCTCAGCTGACGGCCAACCTCAACATCAGCCCGAGGCAAGATGGGAGTCCTCGCACCGACCCGCCCCCCCCCAGCTTGGCAGCTACTGGTCCAGGAAGGTAAAGCAAACCCTTTTCCTAAACCAAACCATTGGGTTGGTGACGCTCCTGACTTTTAATCTCTCTTCAGGTCGCTGGCTCGCTCCTCCTCCTCTTCCTCCTCCTCCTCTGTGCAGCGCTCCAGATCTTCCTCGTCGCGTCCAGGCCAGCGTTCAACCGGCCCGTCTCGCGACGTTTTCCCCAAAGCTCGCTTCACCTCCCCTCAAACGGGACTTCCTGTGTTTGCCTTCCTCATCGGCGGGCGGCAAATGGGTCGCCGTTGCCAGGGGCGCCGGCCCTTCCAGACCACTTTTGCCCCGACTCCACCCATTTCTGCCGCCCCGCCCCGCGCCTACGCCCACAAGCTGCCCGTCATTGGCAGGGTGGGAAAACCGGTGCGCCGCTGGGCGTGTTCCCATTACTCCCTTCATCTGCCTCTCTAGAGATGACCTTCTCCAAAATGAACTCCGACAAGGTTTGACTTCACACGGCCCCGCCCCCTTACCCTTCAGGGTACCCTTCAAAATCCTAATGACATCAGCAACATGGAGATTTGGCCGCCTTTTGCAATGGATCTGGCCAAATTAATGCTAGTTTTTTTAGGATCTAACAATTACACTCGTTTTTACTTTTGTCAGATCATTCATTTGACATTTTGTAGTAAATAAAGTTTATTACAATATGAAGACATTTAGTTGTCTCTGCTTGAAAGTGAAACATTCTCATTTTGTTTGTGTATCCTCGTGTTGGAGACAACATAAAATATTCATCGTGTTATTCATTTTAGTTTATCGTTAAACTAATTGATCAGCTAATAATTTGAGTTCTATGTTCATCTGAGTAAAATGGGAATAAGGGCTGTTTTCAGTGACTGTGGTTTAACATTTCTGCAGCACTATTTGGTGTGCTGAAGCTGGACCCCACACAGCACGGGGAGCCCTGAGTACGAGACTAAAGTTTACAGTGACCACCCATATGGTTTTTGCGACTCTCTACCTGCTGAGGACCGATGGTCAGGACTTTGACGTTTTGTGCAGCTGCTGTTTTTGCTGAATAAAACATTTTCTGTAGGAGTTTTGAACCCTTTTTGGATGAATCTCTACCATTTGATTGGGTGTGTGTTCTGGGGGGGTTATGACTATTCTACACAGAACACTCGTTTTGGTGCTCTGATTGTGTAGCCTACTGATTTGTCTTTGCTACGCCCCTCTTTGTAGTGCTCTTGTCTCTTTGGGCTTCTTTCTGAGTCTCTGTAGTTGCTTGTGTGCTCCCAGTGATCATGTCTCTAGTTGTTTATCCCTGTCTCAGACTGAGGCTGTCTTGCTTTGTATGTTCCATCTGAGGGACATATTGCGAAGAGCAGGGGGGCTCCTGACCTAGAACCGGTATACGGTTTCATACCGGCGTTACGCCATAACGACTGACGTTGCTCTTCTGGAGACATTTATTTTTACGCCTCGTCGCAGAGTGTGCAGCGGTCTTACGTGTGTTGAGCTTGTGTCATGGTTCTAACTTTTTATAACAATGAATAACTTACAACAAACACTCTAACTGCGTAAAACACCAGGACACAACAGCTTGTGACACACAAACCATTTGAAACACTATTTATAAAACAAGTACTTGCCGAACTGCGTGCTGGTTACAGCTCACAACAAGAAGTAACTACATGAAAACACTGAGTGAATGAATTGATGTGTTTACTTGAAAAAGCAATACCGTCACATACTGGGATACCATCAGAATCTATCTAAATACTGTAATATGGATTTTTGGCAATAGGGTCCAGCCCGATCCTGGGTAATTGGGCAAAAGGCCAACAGGCCCGTCCAGTAATCCATCCGTCCACCTCTCTAAATACTTAAAAGCCTAACTAGCTTTCAGTGTCTGGTTGCAGTCTGGAGAGGAAGCCAACAATGGCCCGGCTAGTGTCTTCTCTGCGGCTGTTGTGCCAGGTCAATGCTTTTGCCGGCCTGGTTCTCTGCTACCTGCTCTTCCTTCTGCTGGGGGCTCTGGTGTTCACGAGCGTGGAGAAGCCAGTGGAGAAGGAGCTGAGGGCCGAGGTGGCGGAGCTGCGCCGCTCCTTCCTGCGGGAGAACCCGTGTGTCCAGGAGAGCGAGCTGCGGGAGCTGCTGGAAAGCGCTTCCTCTGCTCACCAGAGCAACGTGGCGGTCCTGAAGGCCGACGAGAGGCGAAATGACTTCACGTCATCGCTCTACTTTGTCATCGTCACTCTGACCACCATGGGTAAGACGCTCTCGTGAGGTCTGTATATATCTCATTGGGGCTGCAGCGTGTGAATAGTTTCATGTTGATCAAGGTCATTATTATACAGTTTCTCGTAATGACTTGTATTCACTTGGCAATGATGTAAAGGAGCAGTTCCTCTCATTGGAGAACAACAAACCAGCTCAAATTTATGCTTGAATCTACACTGGACACCATACTGTTCCCTGTGGACTTCTTCCCTCTTTCCCTTAGGTTCTGACTCTTACACCCCCAAATCAGACGAGGCCAAGCTCTTCTGTATCTTCTACTGCACCCTGGGGATCCCCCTCACCCTGCTGCTCCTCACCCTCATCTCTAACCTCCTCCTCCCGGCTGTCACCCATGCTCCCGTCCACCACCTGCACACTTACTGGGGTCTGCCCTACTGCCGGGCCGCGCTCGTCCACGCCGGCCTCCTCTGTGTGTTGGTCCTCTCCCTCCTGTTCCTCCCCCCCTCCCTCCTGGTCTGTGCAATGGAGCCTGGCTGGAGCTTCCTGGATGCTCTCTTCTTCTGCTTTGTGGTCCTGAGCACCGTCGGCCAGGGAGGAAACTCTCTGGGGAGAAACTGGAGCCCTTCGGCCAAGGAGACACTCCAACTCCTCACCACGTGTAGGTGCAGGTGTCCTTTTATAAAGTGTTGCATTATCTTAGTGTTTATTGCAGCATGAAGCTCAAGAGCATGGCTACGTGCAAGTGTCCATGACACCTGTGTGTCTGTCCAGCATTCTGCTGCAGCAAAACATCCTACTGTTGGGGCTGCATGCCCCTCATGTTGGTGCTGACTCGCTTTATGTAGCATATACTAAATACAAAATGCGAAAGATTTAAGAATACCGATTAATTAATCATCAATTAATTTTTCCTTCCTCAGCTTTATATTATGTGACAGCTGTTTTGTTTTATTTTTTTCTGCACATTCTGCAGTCCAGAAGTGTTTGCAACATCTGATGGAAAGGTTTCTCCTCCACAGGTTACCTGTTGGTGGGCCTGGTGGTGATCATTACCTTCAAGGAGACTGTCCTGCAGGTTCCCCGGGTCTCCGCGGTGATGAGGCTCTTCTGTGGTCCGCAGTATGCGGAACTGGAGGGTCTGCACCTCAGTGAACTGACCCTCTCTGAGGAAAGCTGTGAGGAGGAGCCTCAGTACTCCCAGTCCATCTGCACCGTCGCCTCCACTCCACTAGAGCCGATGGGCCCCGCTGTCACACACGGAGGCCCTCTGACCTTCAAAGTTTCAGCTTCTGACTTTTAACCGTTGTGGAAATCTGACATGTTTTGTCTTTGATTACTGGATGTCCGCTGCATTCATTGATTGTGTTTGGCCTCACGGAGGCAGTAGAACTAGCCAAAAAATACTTTAATATTTACATAACAGGTCCTTTTACAGTGGGTGAACCACCACCACTTCTACATGGTTAGTTGATGTCTGTTGATAAAACCAGATGGTATGTAGCCCTTAAATGAGCAGGTAGCAGGTACAACAACTAACTAATGCACAGCTGCAGCGCTGGTGATGTCTTCAGGAGAGCAAAGGCTTCACACTAAATTCCACCATTCATTTAAAACAATGCCCTTTTTTACATTGGTATTAGAGTGTTTGGACATCCTTTGAAAAGACACTTACCCCCACATTGTAGCTGTGACTACAGTGTGTGGTTGAATGGTCTAAATGTGAGTTGCTGATGGATAGCTGTCACTGTGTACGGTACATCCTGTCATCAGCATATGAATAGCTGTGAATGGGTGAAGGAAGACATGCAGTGTTAAACAGCTTTGAGTGGAAACTCGTTCTAATTGCACACTTCCAGATTTTTTTTTTCTTTTTTTTTCGAACTTGTGTTCTTTGGAACCAACTGATGCTGAGTATTTGCATTTGCTACTTCTCATGCTAACCCACTTGGATGTGTACAATTAATGGAGTTTCACTTTAAGATGACATTTTGCTCTGCTTTTAGAAATTCCCTGAACCCAAAATGCTGTTGATTGACCTCCCTCACGACAGATTTGGAGTGAAAGCTTCTCTTAATGAAACGTCCGGAGTTCTTCACTTGGAGCCGTAACAGAGGGCTGTTGTTTGTTCACATCTCTTATGGCTGTGTTTGTATAAGGCACAGAGGACTGTGGGAGGGAGCCACCATGAATCTGAGCTGGTGCCCAGCACTGCCAGCCCTCGCCCTCCCTGCCACACACACACACACACACACTTCTACTAAAGTACATGTCACCAATCTTGTAAATTCACCTCCATGTCCCGTCAAGTCTACATATTTAGGTTGTAGTGTAGCATGAAATTGTATTTCCTACGAGTGTGTAATCAAGTAAAAATTACGTATATCAACGCCACTATTGCAATTATTCAGTGAAAGCCTTAATTCTAATATTGACTTTTTAAATATTAACTTTGAATGTGAAACGTCAGCACTTGAGGGCTGTCTCAGTACAGATCATATGCAAATATTAATTAATACCTACCAAAATCAGACTGAATAAATTGTACATGACCCTAAAAAATAACAACATAAACCAAAATAGGTTTTCAAACTATATTTTTCCATCGGAAAACTATGGATTAGAAGTAGTTTCAGGAACTGGGAGTGATATCGATGCTTCGCTGGCGTTGTACTTCTAGCTGAGTCACATTTGAGTGCCTCCTTTGTCCTCTTCCTTCAGCCAACAGCCTGAGACAGGCCATGTGATGGCTGGTCATCAGGCTCATGAGCCTCCTCAGAGCTGGGTCAAACAACGTGTCAAATGCCACCGACAACTGCTGTCCTCGGGCCACAGCCCTGTCACATGATCAACGCCACGTTGCTGACCGTATCAGTGGTACTGTTAGCTCCCTGCTAATGCTGCTAAAGCAAAAGAGAATACTGTACATCGCTCTAAAAGAAAGATGACGGTGCTTCTTATATACTGTGTAAACGCTGCAATGTATTCAAATGTACCAGTCCCAACTTATTAATGATGTAGTGCAGGCAAAAAACGATGCATTTGAAAAAAAAATAAAGTAGTCTACATAACATTATAAATGACACACAGGTTTAGATGAACAGTAGTGAGTGGAGATTAAACACGAGCTCCATGTGTTACTGACCAGCTGTTGTCATTGGGAGCATTGATTTGAAGTTGTGTGGCCCCACTTACCTACTAATGGGCTCAGTGGGTTTCTGACAGAGGAGCAGAGGAGGAGGTCAGGGTGCACAATGTAGTGCGCAACAGAGTCCGCTTGGGGAAGTGCTTTCCGTGGCTGGATGGGTGAAACAAACACACAACTCTCATCCAACCTCAATTTTTTTCAAAAACATAACCAAGCGGTTTTTTAGACTAATCTCAACAAAAGTAATTCACTATGTTCATGTTTAATTCACCTTGCAACCAATTCTTCAAAAGCTGCAGGGAGACCCATCCACTGACCAATGTCACAGTTAAGTATTTACAAACATAGCAAAGTACATCATTTTCATCCCGAATGTCAGTATTCAAACATGCAACCGCATGTTTATGTCCTTTTGAAATATGACGCCCGTGTATCAATGTATGTAGAGCCTGTTCAAAGGTCACACATGTGACTGTGCCGTAGATTGTTGCCACATGGCTGCAGGGATGGCAAGATGTTCCGTGACCTTATTAATGTCGTGGCACAGGCTCTGTGATTCTGACGGACAGCTCACAGGTGTTTGGCTTGTCCGGGCTATATTTACAAAGGTCATAGATGGAGTGGTGACTCATGATACCGGCAGGGATCTGATTACTTCACCAACGGTGGGAACATCTCAAGAACATGTTCATCCCCACCTCGAAAGAAAGCTGGTAAAAAAAATGTACACTCACAAATATTCCGGGGACTTCAAAACAGCATGCGCACGAGCCGGTGGCTGGCATCCAGACAGGAAGTGGTTTAAACATAACTTCGCCTCATAGTTGCCACCATTTTGGAAAGATAAAAACAAAGTTTGCTTGGTCCATGATGTCTAACAGCATTCCATGACCAGCAAGAACCAGGAAATGCAAATCCTGAAATAGTTTCAGATAAACTTAGTCTCAACATGCCAAAACGTTGGCAAAACACCAAGTTAAAAAAAAAAACAACCCTGCTATTCCCACATGTGGGGACTCTCCCCCACGTTTCCTTCTTTCTTGCTTTATCTTCACCATCCCGATTGCAGCTGTTTCCCAGCGTGCCTGCAGAGTGAACGGTTGGTAGTCAGGAAGCATGGATAGCCAGTGTGTATGTGTGTGTGTGTGTGTGTGTGTGTGTGTGTATATATAAAATCCATGGCTTTTTAGGAATATTTCCTTTTCATCATTTTTTTCTGCAGTATTTCACTGTTAAACACAGTTGTATGTTTGAAAGCTGACCTACACTTGTTAGCCTTACTCTCTTACTTACTCTCCATTAGGCATAAAAAGATGATCTTTGTCCCTACATTTGATCTGTTCAGATTATTTGAAAAAACACCTCTTCTGTCAAGTCAAAGTATTTCTGTGTTGAGTTTTTGTTCTGTTTAGAACCGAGTCACACTTCTTGCGTGTATTGTTTGCAGATCCCAGACAAGGTGTGTCGCATGGCTCGACATTCATACACAATAACTCAATACACTGCAGCTATGGAAATGAATGATTATTGTATTCTGTGATAACATCAGGACGCGTTGTGATTAAAACAAGGAGACCAAGCTTCCTTTTGGCAACTCTGACACAAAAGTCATATTTATGTGAAGTATGATTACGAAGAATAATGTAAACTTTCCTTCCCCTTTAATGTACTGAATGTTTGAAAGCAGATAAGACCACATTGAGAGACTGATGCACTTATCAAGATCTCAGATGCTAAAAGACAATACTTTAGTGAAACCAGAAAATAGTTCTAGTTTGAAAGCTTGTTTAAGCTTTACTTAAATAATGTGATGTGAATGTGACCATTTAACCTTTTTGAACTGGACCTGTCGCATATGCTATATGATTCATGGGTTAAGCTCAATGTGTGGTACAATTGAGGAAATCCTACCAATTTGCAATAACTGATTACAATGGGCAGAAGCAACATACTGTTTCTTCCATTCATATGTAATCTATTATTTTAAAGATGTACTCATCAATATTTGTATTCTGACAGAAGCCTCATGCCAAGAAGTATACAGCATTACATTAGAGGGAGGCCTCATTTTCTGGTCCTATGAATAGACTGAATAAGGACGCTGTATGATATGCGAGCATGAAAGCTAGATGTAAGATCTAACTTTGATCATTTAGGTTGTTAATCAGGCTTTGTGTTCTACATTATATTCCCAGCTGCTCATGTCAGCAACAGATTATAAATAGACGGGGGCTAAACTGAGGGGGACTCATGACATGGGGAAACCTTCTGACTGACACACACACACACACACACACACACACACACACACACACACACCCCTACACTCAGAGGTAATTTCTATTTTGCTGTCAGCCCTTGATATTATCCCTAAACCCAGCTTCATGGGAACTCTGTAATCACTGTTTGGGTCATCTCAGGACTGTTGGCGTGGGACCGCATGGGCTACATATTTAACTATTTTTTGTCACTCATGTGCAGGACAATGATTCAGGCAAGGGCAATGTGTTTGCATCGATCATTCACCAATAAATAAAAGCCCTTGAAACCTAACCCGGATGAAAAGACAATAGGACAACCCCTTTAAAGAATCTGACAACATTATGCCATTTTATCTCCAATGTCTGTTTCTCTATTGCTGAATAACTGTCCTTATTTCTATTATTCAATAACTTCAGCTTAAGAGCTGCATATCAATAACATTCAATTAATGTTGTTATTTGATTTTCCAGCAGAATATGAAGTCATTGTAGGTGTGACTGGCGAGGAATGGTTTATTACAGAACAAGCTTCGAGTCAAGTTAGTCATAATAAACTATGGGGAAACCGGAAGTTCTAGCCTTCAAATTAAAATCTTCTCATTTTAATTTAGATTATTAATATGATGGTTACTGAATCAATTATATAGCATGTTAGATGAATAATCTCAAATTTAATATTTCTCTTGTTCCCCGGTTCAATCATTGCCCAAAATAAAACACTCACACACACACTTGGACTATTGGTTTATTTCCTGATTTCCCAACTTCTGTTTTTTTCTGATCCTTATGATTTTATTTAATGACCCAACGGTTAAACTTTACTGAACATTCTGGACCCTTCACACAAAGTGCTCTTTATCTCTCTAAATGTAATATTTACAATATTTCATATGCTGCTTCCAGTAATACTACATCTGTTTTTAAAATAATACCAACCAAATAAATGTATAATGGCTTTTGTTTCCCTTGAATTTAATTTGTGGCAGTGGGGTGATACCTTTGGAACATGATTTACATCTCTGTTAAGTGCACCAAAATAAAAATCCAAATTCAAAACTTGTTTTATTTTGAAAGTCTTTCTCTTCGGTTTCCCCTTTGCTCTGGCCTAGCTTGACGCTGGCTTGCTAGGCGTGTGTTTGTTTTGTAGCCCGTGCAGGAGTGAGGCACCGGGGAGCAGCGGAGCTGTCAGGGCAGCAGGTGGACTTCCTCGGTCTCTTCTCCCGGGTGGAGCCCCAGCGGAGGGAGCCGGCAGCGGGGTACGCACTTTCTGCGTATTCGAGTTTGTCCGTCGCGTCTTTCAGAGCATTATCTGAGCAGCCATGACTTCTGTGTGGAAGCGGCTTCAGCGGGCTGGAAAGAAGGCGTCCAAGTTCCAGTTTGCTGCCTCCTTCCAGGAGCTGATGGTCGAATGCACGGATAAATGGTGAGTGACTTTTATGACACTTGTGGTTAACTTGTCAGTTAACGGTAGTTTGGGTGGATGTGCGCTGCGTTTCGCTTGTCAAGGCCGCCAATATATTGTGATTCAAAACTGAATTCAGATATGTTTCAAAAATGTTCTTGGTGTGCGCCACAGGAAGAAATGACCTTGTGTTCACACGCCTATCAGCATTGATGTCGATACAAATGAACTCATTACAGGTCCTTTTGTTATTATCGCAGTATTACAACCCTTTCTAAAAGTTGACATCGATGGATTCCCTCGTGTTGAATATAAGTACAGCCGTCCTCTCGGAGGCTCTACTGATGTTAGTAGTGAAGTGTGAAATATAATATGGTGTCACTCCCCTTCGAGAGCGCGCTCCCTTACTTCCGCGTCTGCTTAGTAATGAGAGTTATTAGCGCGTTATGTGGCATCATGGTAACCAGAGCAGCCCGAGTCTACCCCAGGACAAAACCTGGTTGTTGAAGATACTGAGCCGGTGCCCGGTGAGCTGTAGCCGGAAATGTAAAACAATGACGTCATAAATTGAGACCCCTTCGTCACCCCGATGACAGGTTTCTGACCTCACCACATGAACTTGCAGGGAGGTGCTGGGGAAAACCTTTTTATGCTCAGCATTGCTACGCTTTAGTAACTATGTTTGCAGTGTTTTTTTGTGGTTTCATTTTTTATTTGATTTATTAACTAGTGTGAAAACAAATCATAATAAAATAAAATCAGGTAGAACTAGGCATAAACTGCATGTAAGTAGCATCCATGACAGGAAGCAATGAGAACCGATAATGCTGTGGTAGACCTGTCAATCACAGTGGCCCTTCCTAAAGCGTCCCCTGCTTTATGGTCTATATTTGACTTTAAATAGAGCATATTCTACTAAATCCACACTGGGGCTGCAACTACTGATTATTTTGATAATCGATTAATTGGTCAATTATTTTGTCGATTAATCGATGAATCAGATCAGCATCAAAAAGCTTTAATTTCCAACCCTTTGTTCTAAAACAGAACTGCAAATTCTGCACATTGCAAAAATACTTCAGAAACTACAGGTTTCTCCTTGAACATACTAATTTAAAAAGAAAAATCTGAAAATTTAACAAGATTTGTTTAAACTTTATACTACACTCACAGACGCACACACTCTTTAGCTTATTCTTTACATTTAATTAAATTGCACTACAATGATGGTAATAATGTATACACGTCTAAATACTGCTTAACAATAACCAAGTGGTATGAGATTAATTTAAAATAGCATTTGTAAATAAATGTATTAAAGGCTTCTTAGGTAGCCGAGCTGGTTTAATGGATCACCGTGTGTCTCCCTTTACAGGCATAACATCAACTACCGTATAAGCCACAGGATATGCGCAAGCGCACTAGACTACCAAATATGACCACATTACAAAGTACAACACATACAAATATATTTGTCAACAAAAACCAAAATGAGACGAAATATATACCAGACAACAGATTGAAAAATGAATCGTCCAAAAAAGTCGTCTTTAGTCTTGCTAACTGCTGTTATAAGCAAGCTAACGCTAGCCTGATCAGCTGGATGACGAGTAAACAGCAGCAGCAGAAGAGCTGCTGGAGGCTCCTCACATTCCTCATGTCAAAACGGGACAACGTGGTGCTCTCGTGCCACGTTACCTTGACTTTGCATGTTTTGCCATTGACACACTTTTTTAGTTTCTTCAATGTGAAATGCTCGCACACGTCTTTTTTTCCCCACTGTGCACATCTCCTATTTTTTTTATTTTAAATGAGGTATTACCTAAAGCCAACCGGAAGTTGGTCAAAGGTTTTGATGGGCCCTTTCTAAACTCATCCCTGCAAATGTATTATTAACACATTCATACTAACTGAGCACAATTACAACAAAACAACTAATTAAGGTGCAAAGGCTACTTTTACACAGGGCTGCTCTGCAAATGACCAAATGGGGGTTTGGGTCCCCACAACATTTGGTTGGTGGGCATTGACGTTGCAGTGGTGGCTGGGAAATTGTTGGTTGTATTTCTAACTTTTGACATCTCTGGCTTTCATAGTAAAATGCAGCAGGCTAATCCTAACCCAGACCGGCAGAGCTCTTCTTGCAAAGCTCTGCAGGCTCGCCGCGTAAAGCAACGTTGTACACTCGCTTTCAGTCATCAAGAGGAAGACATCTCTTCATACTAGACTGTTTTTGATATTTGTATGATATTTGAGGTTTAGAGCTTTGTGCTGGTTTCAAAATGTCTATTCCATTTAATAGATCAAATGGGTACATCAGGAATGCTGATGGGAGATCTTTGTGTTTGGAGAAAAACGTCCCCACCCAATGTATCATTGGATTATGCAAGAACTCTCTGGTTGTTGGTCTTCGCTCTGTTCGTCTGGCTGCTTCGGCCCTGCACGAGTTCCATTAATACCATTCCCATTACTCAGGGTGCAGCCATCGTGTGTAATCCTCCAGCTCTGGCTTGTATGGTGGCCCACCTTTCCAGTCACTCCGTTATGTGCCATCCAAGAAGTAACCCCGCACACAGTACCAGTGCCAACATGATTTAGAAATCAAACAGATGCTATCGTGCCTGTACAGAGACCAAAACAGACACCAAAAGCTGTGCTCACATACCCATGATACTACATGTGTTCTCTTGTTTCTTTAATTTGGGCAGAAACCCAAGTGTAAATCAATTACTGTTGGTTTTGCAATGCTGGAGCTATATCTTGTTGTTGTTGTCACATTGCGTCTCTGGCTATGTTTTCAGTTGCCGCAGTCTAGTATAGTAGCGTATAGGTTTGGGTTTTTGTCTCAGCACAGATACAGTAATACCAAATATGGAACCCTCACTGTATTGTGTATCACTAGTTGATACCCAGGAAATTGCTCAGGGTTACTTCCTCCTGCAACAACCTCCAGTTTTGCCCATTGAAGCCATTGCTTCATCTTCTAAAACTTGCGTACTCTCTAATGACCAGGGGGCGACTCCTCTGATTCCAAAAAATAAGAAATCAGTTTGTATAGTCGATAAGGCTCTCAGTCTCTCTTGATTTATACCCTCATTAAACAATGGAAGTTTCAAGTAGTTTTCACTTTTACACACCAAAGTAATTCCTGTGATTTAGTAACATTGCTACAAAGAAACAAGAAAAGTCAGACAAATTAGAAACAAACTAACAGATTAACCAAAATGTCTTTTGTGTGCTATTTGACACTTAATGGACCATTATTCACAAAATCAGTGTTTCTCAAACTGTGGGGCGCAACCCTCTAGTGGGAACTGGAGATTGAGCCCATAAACTCATATATACAATGTTTACTAATGTAACAAATCAAGAGAGTAGTACAGTCACTTTCATATAGACTCCTACACAATAATGAGTACCCCCTGCTGGTCATTACAGAGAATGCAGATTCAGAACAGTTCCGCAATGGCTACCCCTACCAGCCATACTCGACTGGGAGAAAAGCCTGTTGTAATAAGTCAAGTTCACATCCAAGGGTAGCAAATGTTTTCACAGACATCATGTCTGTCACTATCTCTATGATTAGAACATTAGGAGCTGGAGAGATAAATAGTTGCTGGCAGTTATTCTCCAGTCAGTGACTTTAAACCAGGGGTCTTCAACTAAAAAGTGAAGAGGTCCAGTTAGAGAACATTTCTAGAAGCAAAGGTCCAGAAGATCATAATGTGACTACTTAGTGTGATTAAATAGAGGATGAGTTGTATCAACGTTTGCATGTAATCAATACACGACTAACACATTAAAATTAATTCAGTATTATTCTAAAACTCTTTTGACAATATTTATTGTCACGTAACAAAGAACTGAACATATATGTGTGACTGCAAATATAAATTCTGTTCTCTCAATTAACTAAATCAAAGTAGGGTTACATTTAAAAAAAGAAAAACGATAAGCTTGAGTTTCCCCTCTTTTGCTTCACATTTGGACTTGACGGTATCAGCACATTATAAATAATACATCTAATAATAAAATAAATATTTAATAAGCCTCATGATGATGTTTCAACGGGTTCTGAGTACTCGAGACACTGGTTTAGTGCTACAGTGGGAAGGACGAACAGAGAACCAGTCCGTCCATTATGGATTAAATGCTCTATTTTGGCTGTCCATTTGTTCCTAATTTTTCTCACCCGTCCCTTTCTCTCTCGGCTTCTGGGTCCGGATTAGTGACTCTGCTTTAAACCATCATATGATGTATTCGGTCTGTCTGTGGATTCTCTGCACCCGTTCTCTGTTTTGGATTAAATAAATAGTTAATATAAAATAAATCCCACATGTTTACAGTCTGTCATAGCAAATTAACGTTTATTTATTCTCCACATAAGTAACATGGCGTCACTTCCTGTTTCAGTGCGGAACGCAATGTTGCCTCAAGAATTAACTATATCTTTGGACAACAAGTTGCTGCTTTAAAGCCTTAGGATTATGTAAGGAAAGTCATACGAGAGGTCTCCCTTCATTTAGATTGCATTTTTTCAGGGATTACAGCATCTCCCTCCCTCTCTCTCACAGACACTCATCCAAAAGTATCTGTTTGTCCTTAAAAGACTCTCCATCACTGACGTCTGACTCACACAGTCACATGATTTTCATTTTCTCCCGGATAAGCTCCTAACCTCAGTGGAAGCACACAGACGTAGTAGTTTGTGTGCTACATTCAATCATCCCCTGGGTCTGTGTTCTTCCTCAGACTGTAGTATTATTACTACATGAAATTAGATATTGGTTTATCTCAACCACTACCAGATGGATCACCATAGAACATCAGGGTTGCCACTAAATTTGAGTATGTTTTCGTTGTCACTGTGAGCAAATTAGCATGCTGACAATAACGCTCAGCCCAAAGCCATGCGGCCCCTGTGTGCGGCCCCACAGAGCTGCCAGTGGGGTACCTTGGATGGGTTTTGAATTGCTAAACATTGACCGTTTACTATTTCAAGCTTCCAAATTACTAGTGGGAGATTGAACCTTTTTTGGTACCAACAAAAAAATTGCGATTGGCCCATTACCAAAGCAACTACAGGATTTAATTATCGAGACACTCTTCCACTCCTGTTAGACACGTATACATATTGAATAGCGTTTTCGGTAAGATGCAGACTTCAGAATTGGAACAGTTCTGGACTGTGACTGATGAAGTCCAGACAATTGACGCATATTGAAGAAGGGCGTATTATTTGTGCTTTTTGCTGTTCAAAACCTGTATTCTTTGCTTCCGTCTTCTGGTGTAACGCAGATATCTTTTAGCATATATACATATAACTGAAAAACGTATACATACACATTTGAAACATTTATACAAATATATGTGAAACACTTGCATATCTATCTAGACTTTTTATATCTTTGTAATCAAGAATGTTTAAGTGTTCAATAATATGAAAATACAACCTTTTAATTTGTGCATGCACGAGTGTTTTAGATAGATACATATTAATGTTGAACTTGCATGTAAGCATTTCATATGTACACGACACAGAGGTATATATGTATGCGTGTATGTTTCTCATATATATGTGTAAGTGTTTTAGATGAGTATGTATAATGTTTTATATATGCACGTGCATTGGTTTGTGTGTATATATGTGTGAGTGTTTCAATTGTGAACGTAAGAGTGTTTCATTAGAATGTGCGAGAGTGTCTTAATAGTCTTGAATGGCCCCTCATAGTTTCTATTTGATGGGTTTGGCAGCTCAGTGTGTTGAGAATACACCAAAAGTTTAGAATGTATGCTTTCACTACATACCAGTGAAAATAAATGCACTGATTTTTGCATTTTATGCAATTGAATTTTGCAATTATATGATCAGTATCAAGCACTTTAAAGTACTAGTATCACTTAAGGTTTACTGGTATTGGTACTAAGGCAGTAAAAATTTAAATTGGAAACCACCTGTGATGTTATTTGTGCTCTGCTGTGATTGCAGGCAACCAGACAAACTGAGGGTGTCGTGGATCAGGAGAACCAGACGTCACAGCACAAAGGTAACAAAGCAGAAAGGAAGAATATGACAATCATAAAGACGCATCCTAATTGTCTCTGAGCTCCTCGGGCAGCAGGGCGGAACTTCTAAATGATATTGAAGCTAATTGGTGTAATTTCGGGAGCAGGATCCCGCCTCCAACACGCGTATTTGGGTATCCCTGTAAACACCTCCCTAACCCTCTTCCTGTACCATTTCCAAACCATGACTGAGGGCAGGTAACACACGATCAAACGTAAGCACTTTAGTAAGCAGTTTAGTTGTGACAACGTCATTTCTAGGACTGCTGGCATGTCAAAGCGTGCTCTGCATAGGTTGACTCGGTACCTGCAAATCACATGTTGGCAACAACTGTGAGACTGAATCCGTGGTTTTGCTGTTTTCCGTCAGCTCCACAGCTGGCAGCCGGGGATCAAGAACCCGTACAGAGGCCTGGTGCTTTGGCAGGTTCCAGAGAGTTTAGACATCAGCGTCACACTCTTCAAGGTAGGACTTCAAAACTCAAGCTTAAGTAATAACGGTTGACGAAATGAGTTGCGGTACAGATGGGAAATGCCCAACTGAACGGATTCATCTGTTAACAGGAACCAACTGCAGATGAGTTCGAGGACAAAGAGTGGACATTCGTCATAGAAAATGTGAGTCAGCAGGATCCTTGGTTGTGATTTTATTAAATTTATTTCCGGTCCATAATTTGTGTTCAATTTTTCTCCCTGTCCATTGTTTTTATTCATTAGGAGACCAAAGGCCGCAGGAAGGTGTTGGCATCAGCAGATGTGAACATGAAGAAGTTTGCCAGTGCCACACCGACCCAGTGTGATGTCACACTGAAGCTCAAACCGCTGTCTGTCAAAGTGGTGGAAGCCACGCTGAAACTGAACCTGTCGTGTGTCTTTCTCAAAGAGGGCAAGGCCACGTGAGTCACCGACCCAGCAGCATATCAACGTCCTCAAAGAGTCACAGCTGTTGTTACAGAATTGAAATCAGCAGCATCGTTTAAAGACCAATACTGACACTTAGGTTCATCTGAGGCTTTAAGAGGATTCTCTCTCTGCTCTCCACAGAGATGAGGACATGCAGAGTCTGGCCAGTCTGATGAGCATGAAACAGAGTGACATCGGGAACCTGGATGACTTCATCGACAGTGATGATGAAGGTGGTGAGGAGAGGAGGACCAGCTTTGGACAAGCTACTCATGTTCCTGGTGAGACTGGGGAATCGCTCATGGATCACTTTGGTCAATATATCCAATGAACGTGCAGTGCATTGAGGAGCTACTTGTTCCCAATGCTCCCGGTTCAACACTAAAAAGTTGTTACGCTTAAGTTATTGACACAAGCTGAATGAAAGTTAAACTGAAGAAAGCAACTTGAAGTTGCAGTGAAGAAGACCCTTCACCTAGGTTGAGTTGTTGGGACATCAGAAACTCAAATCCACAGTCGGTCTCACATGATTGTTGACGACTTGGTAAACGTAGCTATGCAAACCTACGGAAGCAAAGTGAGAAAATACAGTCTTTGGGAATTGTTAAAAGATAATCTTTAATAAAATGTCTTGTTTCTTAAAAATCTTTAATCTGTGATACAGGTTGGAAAGGTTTTTCCTGGTGACCTATTCTTTTTTGTTTCTAAATAGGACTAAAACTGCTTGTGTTTTGTTCCAGGTGAATATATATTCATAACCTGCTGACACTTAATAAATACATCTTGTGAATAGGGTACATTCAGAAATTAAAACATACTTAAAAAAGCATGTATGCTTGTAAAATCGTTTTCCCCACCAGTTTCCAATGATCAAAAGTAAAAAAAAGATTTTTATCAATTAAAAGAAATATCAAATTATTAAAAAGACTATCCTATTACTGTTCTTTAGTCATAAACATAGGAGAGAAAGGAAGTCATACAAATCAGACTTAGATAAAGGATCACCAGATTTGTATAATGTAATAATGATAATTTGGTAATCAGTGTTTGTTTACGGTGAATTTACCACTGTAATCTAAGATACTATCCAAGCTTCTTTCTGGTGTATCTAAGACTTCATCTCTGAATATTACCCCCCATCGAGGGCTCTGTAATATTTTTTTATTTTTTACCTACTGGTGTAGCAACACCAGGTGTCCCCTTCACATGATTCCAAACATCTGTTCTAAAGTGTTGCTGCGCTGGTTACTGCAAGTTGAAACCTTCCCACTTCAAGGTCTAATACACTGTGAAATTCATCCTTTCTGTTTCTATTTCAACTATTTCTTTCAAAACGCTACTTCCTCTTTTGTTTGATATTTGACATTTAACCTCTCTGTTTGCTGTTCCTTTCTCTCTCTCTCTCTCTCTCTCTCTCTCTTTCTCTCTCTCTCTGTATAACAGCCTCTGTCTCTATCATGAGAGTACATGACTTGGCTTGGAGGCCTATAGTTGAATCAGGCCCCACAGGTAACTGTCCATAGCTCTACTCTCCCACCTTGCCGATAGGAGACATTGCACAGTAATCTATCTTTAAGGGGCATTATGTGTACTTAAAAAGCATTATTCTTGACATACAAGTAACAAACCCAAGCTCTATGATCAATGTTCATTTAAAAAAAGTCATTCTGGCCTCATTCCTCTTCCCCTTTTTACTTCCTCTGTGTTTCCTCACAATACAGCAAAGCTTAATCCCCCCGCCCCCCGTTCTGTCTTTCACTGCTTCTATCTACTTCTCGTATCATTCTTCTTTTCATTCAAACCTTTAATTCCCCTCTCCCCATCTTTCTCTGTTCCCTGTGTCCTTCCATTCTACCCGTCTCCACCCGGTAACGCTCAGAGATGGATGGGAAAACCTCTGGCATTTCCTCCACCATTTCGTCTCGTCCTCCTGTGCCTGAACCCCCAGACTCCTCTGTTCCATCTTCTTTATGCACACGACCACCAAGCACTACCCAGCAGGCTCGGCCCTCCCCCTTTGCCTACACACTGCCTGCCTTTACTCGTGCTCACCCTCCTGTGCTTCCCAGAATCTTCCAGCCCGCTGCCGGATCAGGTATCGGTCAACAGATACTTCGAATTTCAAATAGAAACTTACCTTAATTCTGCTTTCAGTGTGAAGACAATTTATTCCAAATGTTTAGAAGGGTTTATCAGCAGTCTTACAGGCTTCACGTCGACCAGCCCTTGATAACTTCTGGGATTACTTATTTGAATCCCAAACACAGTATTTCTTAAACATGACTAAGTAGCCCCTTAAATTGTTGTTGCCTAACCTGAGCTGCAATGGTTAAAGGGCGTGTTGTGTAGTAGGTGTTTCCTGTTGTACTGTTGACCTGCAGACAGACCTGCTTGAATAAGCCTGGGGCTCCGGTATAACAAATGGATACCGGATAAGAGATGATAGATATTCTAACCCCTTTCATCTTCCGTGCATTGACCCTTGTCTACAGTCTAATCACCTACTTGAGATGTAAAGGATGTTGGAGTTGGAGTTACAATAGTTGCAGCAGTTGATTTTTCTTTAGCAAATATAAAGCAAAATCAGATCACAAGCAATAGGTTCCATTTTGGCCAATCTGTTCTGCCTCTTATGCTTTCATTGATTTGATTTGATCAATATTCCGAGGGATATAAACAGAAAACAGAACGCATCCGATTGCAAAGTCTTGTCCCATTGCCTGTATATTAAATGCAGAGACATATAACGGATCTGTCTGGAAATATTCTATTTATAGTAGTGCTGTCAAAACGCGTGAATCTATGCGATTAAAGTGGCCCAGATTAATGCGATAAAATATTTTTACGCCGTTTACGGAACTTTGTTTACTTATAATTTCAAAATAGTGCGATAATTAGTTTTTTTTTTTTTTACCTATGGACAGCCTTAATTTATAGTTTTAATCCCTATTGTTCTGTCCTTTGGTTTGATGTTCTTCTCTCTCCATTCCCTTACCTCTCTCTTTTTTTTTTTAGTGCCCAGTACAGCTTCAAGAAGGCCCCATAGCTTTCACAGCTTGGAGGCCTTCGCTACCTTCACCCCTTCTAAAGCCACCTCCACCTCTTCTCTCTCCCCCTTCCCCCTCGTTCCATCGCTCCGCCCTCCCACTTTCTCTGATACCTCACAAACAGGTATTGCGTGATTCCATTTAGAGTTATTAGTGTCCAATTATCAAAACGATCCAAAATGCATGGTTCTGTTTGCTGCTATTGATTTGCATTAAGGCATTTTGCTGCAGCACAGCTTTTCTTTATAACTGGCAAAATCAAATGTCACCAACTATTCTTTATACCACAATAATGCAGCATTAAACCGAGCATGCTTTTGTTCTACCGCCCCCCCCCACCCCTCACTTATTTTCTGGTCTTTTCTTTCTTCCTCTCTCAGCCTGTCCCACGGCCTGGAGAGCACACGGCGTTCCTTCCCTCCCTTCTGCATCCTCCTCATATTCGGCTCCTCTCAGCTCCTTCTCTCCTACTCCCTCTGTACCTCCACCTCCCGCTGCTTCCAGACACCCCAAAGCTTGCTTCTCCTCTGTGGGGGAGTTGGGCTCGGCCCTCACCAGGCCCAGCAGCCTGCCATCAGCCCCAGAGACAGGTACAGGCACCGGTCCTGCCGGAGGCCGTTCATACGTGTGTTACTACGCATTTACTCCTTTTCCACCATCCTTCCTTCCATGTTGCTATTTCCCTTCTCCTTATTTTTTTCCAGCTCCGTGGCAGAGTGAATGGAGGCCTGCGAAATCGTATGCGCCTCTAGCACAGCCCGCCTGCTCCCCTAAGTTTCTGCGTTTCTCCACCAATGATTCTGGACAGCACATAGAGATGCCATGTAATTCTGCTGTACTCTGTGTCTACCAGTCACTGTGCTTACGTGTAGATTTCCGCCCCTTATTTTATCTAGACTGAAAGTGCACAAGAATAGGTCTTGAATGACTCTAACGGACTTCCTGCTTTCCAAAATGATCACTAAAAGACCAAATGGTTGACACTATAAATGTCAGCAATTATACCGTAAGATGATACTTGAACTTTTAAGTCACTTTATGAAGTTATAATTATTATTTTTAAGGATTATGAATATTTTTGAAAGCTTGAGACTATTATGCAATATGTCTATATGACTATGATGTATTATAATATTGCAATATAGAAATGGATTTCATAAAAATAGTTTTCTCTGTCATAAATGAGGACAGTTGTGAGAAGGTTTTAGTTGATTCACTGTGAAAAAGAGAGAATTTGCTTTGGAATGGTCTCATCATTACACATACCGTACAGAGTACATATCATGCAGAATTAAAACACAGAGAAACGCCTGCTTTTAGAAAGCAGACGTGTCGTTGATATTCCACCTCGCATTTTCCACCCCTCTCTTACCTTCATTCCCATCATCCTTCTGCCCTGTCATGTTTCCCCTCTGTCAGCTTCGTCCTTTTTGGAGGAGCAACCACAGGCGGAATCTGGATTCGTTCCTTCTTGGAGACCCCGAACTCCCCCTATAGTCGAGACCCTCTCACTTTCTCCTTTAAGTCCTTCTTCTGCTCTTGTTCTCTTTGAGCCTCCTCCTCCTCCTCTTCTTCTCCCATCTTCTGAGCCTTATAAATCCCAAACAGCAACAACCTCCAACAGTGACCAAGATGCAGGTACAGAAACAAAAAGGAACCATGCTGAGCGACTAAACCCCACCAATTGTCTCCCTCTGCTGGTTATTCACATGAAATGATCTAATCACTCTAAATGATGAGGCTGTATATGGTGCTGGCATGGTGTCATATGGACATCGAGCTTGTCACAAACAGGCCCTGTATAATTTCCTCTATGCTTTTCATTTGTTTCAGAATTCAAAAGACAGTTAAGCACGCTGCGTGAAGAGGACAACCCGTGTATGACTGTCACAAGTGAGCGTGAAGACACAACGAGTAGAGAATGAGTGTGAGCTTCAGGAAATGAGCACATGGCTAACGGATTGTTGCTTCTTGCTGTTCAGCTCCTGATCCCACAGCGCCGGTCAGCCGCAGGCCAGAACCCCCCGGGGCTTCAGAGAGGGGAAGAGACGCACATTTGGGAATACATGTTGTGAAGGCATCAGCAAGGTGAGTTCATATGAAACGTTTTTTTTTATCGGGTTTGGTGCTTTTTTATTATATAGGGTGGCTGGCATGGCTTCAAAGTACTAACCCCATCTCCAACGCTGTATCAAATGAGTACTTTGGTCTTAACGCTGTAGGAAACTATCAATAGTGGTTGGAGCTGAGAGAACTTTATTCACCGATGAAGAGCGGTTGAAGGTACCAAAAGAAGCTTGTCGGCCGTCCTTGATTCGTCATTTCTCCTTGATTTACTTTACAAATTAAAAACTAGTCAAGACAAAATATGTCTGCAAATACAAACTAACTTGGTGACCCCTGAGGGCCAGAGCTTCTTAACTGGGAAAACGCTAGAGCAACTATTTAAAAAATAAAGACTGAAAAAACTCATTGATGGCCCTTGAGTACCCTACGTTCTGCATTTGTCTTGTTTGTAGCGCCAAATGGTTAAGTATTCACTTCTACTGGCACTATACGGTTGCATCGATTAAATTATATTATATTTTATATATATATATATATACACCTCCATTGATACTGTCTGTTATGTTGATGGTTCATACCTGTGTTTATGTTGTTAAATTGACAAAAAGTCTTCACTGTATTAAAATGGTGGTGTGTGTAGTCTCTGATTTGTCAATCAAGTTTATATTAGCTTCCACATGTACTGTTTTTAGTTCTCAAGCTCATGTGTTGGTTATTTATTACATATCCAGTGCAAAATGAGGAAGCCAAAGCGAGTGGACTAGTACCAGATAATATTTTCTAAAGTTGGTGTAGTAGAGATTTGGACTTGCACTAAATATTGAGTGAAAAAGAGGACTCTAAAGGAATGCCCATCCTGCTGATGTGTTACTTCTTGGATTATAAGGCTTGCACTTGTTCTGGGGATTGGCTTTATTCCCCCTAGCCGTTAACAAACATTTAAATGCAGCTTTAACAAAGACCCAGTCTACACAAGGGCCACACAACATTCAGGTACACTAACTATCATAGTGTGTTTGGAATGTGTTTGCTATTAATTCAGGCTTTGACTGGCAGCATTGGCTTCAAGGGGCTTTAATATACTTGATCTTTCAAACTTGCAATTTGTCGGACTTGAAAGTAATCTTGGTTAAATTTAATTTATTTGTAACACAAAACACACAAAAAAGTTGAATGCTGGTCTTTGAAACTTTAGTAGTAATCAGAAACAACTTCTCTCGTAGCATGTCCCGTTCTCATCTGAAAGACATGGCATTGGGCTGTAAAATGTGTCTGTCAATTTTTTTGACAGACACATTGTTATTCTACAGAATCTGTGTTTACATTTTTGTTAATGAATATGATTTCCAAATCAAACCTTTAACTGAATGGGACTGTAAATCCTGTCGATCTGAAAATCCCTAGATATCACCAATCTGTCTGCTGGACAGATGGTACCCTCTGTCCAGCATCTTCTGCTGCTTGTAATATCTGGCATTTTTTGAGCACTGCAAAAAATGGTTTTATGGTTCTCGAGTCTCTGGAATGGCCTAGAATATGGTATTAAAAAGAATATTCCAAGTACGCTGACATTTTAACAAAACCATCTTGTTCAAGTTTGATATAGCAAGTGCAGGTTGATCTGACATTGTTGTTTTAGTGTATCATTTAAAAAGGCTGCGCCTGGTTATTTGTTCCGTGATTCATCGCAAAGAGCTTGTTTGTTTGTGACTCTGGTTTGAATCTCCTCTGATTTTTTGTAGTCCATTGCCACTTTGCTCATTGGCTTGTTTGTTGTTTAGTGGGATTCTGTGAATATGGCCTTGAAATGGACTGCATTACTGCAGGGGAAACTTACGTTTTACCATCATAATTCTGCTTCATTTGTTTGTCCCTCAGACCTGAGAGCATGGCTTCACTCCTGCCTCTAAGCCCAAGAAAGCCCGTAGCCCAAGGACTAAAATATTTTGAAATGCCAAAAACACAGATGAATCAAACAGATTCAAGGCCAACAACAACATTCTTGAGCATTCAGCCAACAGCTCTTCCCTTCACTTCAGCACCTAAGCTAAACCGTGCTTCAGTCAAAGGGCCTTTGGTTCAATCAAGAAGTCACTTGTCCATGAAGTCCATTCAGTTAGAAAATTCACTTTCCCAACTGGAGCCCAATCATCAGATTTCTCCTTCCAACCCCAAGCCAACCTGCAGACCACTTCAGGGACTTTTGTTGCCATCTTCTCAAATTGCCACAGGGTCTGACACAAAACCGATAGCAGTGGCCTCTAAAAAAGAAGCTGTAACTGTGGATTTGGGGTAAGTGCAGTATGTTACTCTGTCAGGCAAATGCCTACTCCAACACTTAACAATGCAGAAGTAATTCATAATGGCAAAAGATCAATATATTGTGTTTAGATTTTAGGTAAGCTTTCCTAAGCACACCAGCCTTTTTGTTCTGACAACAAACTCGGTGTACTTTATTCCTTCAGAAATGAGAGCATGGCTGCTCCGTCTGGAGAAAAGTCAGTTGAGAAAAACTCACAGTGGGAGAAGCCACAAAGAGACTCTCAAAAAATAAGCCCCGCTGTTCCAATACCCATTATGGAGAAGAAAACCAGATGCAACATAACTGCCTCAGACCAAGTGAATTCAAGATTGAACCCTTTTCTCTCTGCAGAGCAAGTCACAGCAGAGAATTTGTCAAAACAAGGAGAAGAATTCAAAGTGGATTTTGCAACATCTTCCACAAAACACTTTGGTGTGCGTGTTTTTGACCCACGACATTGTATGGAGATTAAAAATGTGTCAAGCTCTGCAGGCAGTACAGAAGAAATGTGCTTGTACACATCAACGGTGGAACTTGGTCCTCTATGTACAACAAAAAGTTATATTTCTCAATCACCGTCCACTCTACGGCCTGATGTTCCGATTGGAGGCACACGAGGCCTTCCAAGAATGATTAAGTTACAATCAAGTTGCCCACAATATTCCCAGATTCCTGGCACACCATCTTTGTATCAATCAGAGATTACAGCTTGGCCTGATTGGAGGTTATTGACTCCAAAGTTACCAAGCAACAGATTTCCTTTACTCATGCACTCGGACATTAGTTATCTTTTTAAGAGTAGTAAAGGACTTTCAAAAATGGTGGACATTACACTGTCCTGCCCAAGGTCTGCCAGTATTCCAGGATTCCCATCTGCTTGGAAGCATGAACCAAATATGACTTCTCTTTTACCTATTTGTCCGAAAATTAGCAGTATTCCAGGGTTAGCTTCTGCTGGATCAGTGAATGGGTTTGAAAATAATGTTTGTGACAGTGGTTCTCTGTGGAAGAAAAAATTGCAGCTCAAAGTCGCTTTTATTTCGTCCTGTTTTCAGGAGCAAGCTGTTACTGATACTAATATGGTTAACGTTATGGTTGCCATGTTGCCAACATGTTGTAGAAAGGCGAGAATTGCAGGATTTCCTTCCGCACCATTGCACAATGTTCCAAGTATTTCGAATATGGCTAGTCACCTCCCTACGTGCATACATAATTCTCAAGGTGCAAGTCAGGATCCAGACAAAAGAGAAATATTCAGTACAGTAGCATTGTTGCCTTCATACCCTGTAAGAACCAGCCTTCTGGGTATCTCCAAAGGACCCCAGAAGCTATTACTGAGTATTGCCAGTATTGTACCTCTATGCCCTAAACAGAGCAAAACTCCTGGAATGTTGTCTCAAAATCACAACATTTCAGACAATAAAGATTGGCATGCCTTGAGGAAATTGATCATAATGAGACCAGAGAAGAAAACAACATCTTACCTGGATCATTGGACAGTGAAAGACAAAGATATGTTAGATATGCTGAGAAGCTTTTGTGTGGATGAAAACACAGCTAAAAATATGAGTGCAATATTACCCTCCTGCCCTGATAAAGTTAGTGTTCCTGGGTTTCCGTCTGCTTTGACACTGACGTTTACCAATGGCCCAACTATGGTGAAATTATTGCCAAGTTGTACAGAGGCATCTAGAATTCCTGGAATGTCACTACGAGACACAAGCAAACAATCAGAGTGGCTGATGGGAAGCAAATCGCTGCTGCGTCCTCAGGAAAAGTCGGCAATGGAATTCCATTTACTCGATGTAAATGGGTTCTATTCTGATAGTGATGTGATCAGAAATATGTTATCAATATTGCCATCTTGCCCACAGACAGCTTGTTTACCAGGTTTTCCATCAGCGCCATCTAAGGTGTTAGCAGATATACCAACTATGATCAATTCATTGCCTACATGTCCCAGACATTCCAGCGTATGCGGAATTCCTTCTAGATACTACGGTTATTATGATGAGGCTGAATGGAATGTGTATAAAAGGCCAGTGTCGGAACGGCCATTAACAGGGAAACTGACAGGGAAAATGTCAGTAATATATGACCATAAAATGCATATTAAAGACAAAGCAGTGGTTAAGCTAATGGTATCAATGTTGCCACCCTGTCCAAAACACTCATTTATTCCTGGAATTTCCTCTCAGGCAGGAGCGAGATCAGTGGACGCTGTGATCAGAGAGGATCAAACCATGTTAAAAACTAAGGCCATTTTCCCGCAACAACGTGAAATTCTGCATGGAAATAGTAGTGCAAAAGATTGGGATGGCTGGTATGTCGACAAGGACGTAGTTTGGAAAAGCTCATTCAATAGAAGGCATGGATTTGTCCACAAAGATTTTAAGGACAAGGATCCATCCTATAGGGACAAAGAAATGATGCTGAATATGCTAGAATCATGTCATTCACGGCCCCTGAACCCTGGAACTCCATCCGCTTCACAACAGCAGGTTCTTGATGCCACTTTGGAAAAACATCCAAACATGGTAAAATTGCTACCATGTTGTCCACAACGGTCAAGTATTGTCGGTTTCCCCTCAAGACGGTCAGTTATTCCTGATTCTGAAGTAGGGGATTGGCCAGTGGTGATGAAGATGCAAGACTGCAGTGAATTTCACACAATGTATAGTTCTCCCCACAAAGAAAGAATGATGCCAATGGATTCTCTTTATCCTTCCTGTCCAAACGCTCTCAGTTCTTACTTCCCAACAGTTACAATGCCTGACATAAATTGGCTTCCAAATATGGTAAATATTGTGCCATCTTGCCCAAAGAAAGCCTCTGTGCTTGGGGTGCCATCCACACATGTGCACCTTACAGAAAAGGAGTGGCAAGGAACGGCGATAATTAGAAGTGAAAGGGAAAACCATACGAATGAACAGCTCTCAATGGAAGAACGTTTCTTTGGTAAGATTTCTGTCAGAGAAGGATCAAAACTGTCCCTACTCCCGAGCCAAGATGTATCAGAGGATGTTCAACAAGGAATGACATTGGAGTCATCAAGCTGGCATGTCGAGGCCATTGTGAAAGACTTACCATCATCAAATTCTGAGCATCAGCCATCCTCCATAGTTAATGGGATGGAAACTTTATGGGATGAGGCCAGTCCAATAGGATTCGATCTAGACACAGAGACAACTAAATCCAATGTCTGCTCAGATTTGGAGGGATATAAAGATGAAAAGGGCTTTTGGATACCTATTGAGGCTGAAGAAAAAGATGTTGGAGGGTGAGTTGGAAAGTTGAAGTTTGAGTTGTTTTGGGATATCAGCAGTGTAGGTTTTGAAACCTGCTTTTGGATTCTGTTTTCAGAAACCTGCATTGCAGAATGTGGCACTCCATCCCTCACATGCCACTGTTGTTGAGTGTTAGGAAGAGGTGGGTTGCCTTGGTTTGCACTGTAATGCAATGAGGAGATGCATTTCAACAATAATGCATTTGCTTTAATTCAGCACCATCCGACTGCAACGTCTGTATTTGTTGTGCGTCATACATTGTGTAGCTCTGAGTTGTTCTGTGGTTCTGTTTTGCCCTCTCGGTACTGGAGATTGTCTCAGCCCCTGCGTTTAAAAGGATATCAAAAAGATTAAGATATCAATATGTGAAAAAAGGCAAAGAAGCAGGTGCTGTTGTAGCGACTGTTGAGGGTTTCATGCCTGTAGACGGTCAGATAAAGGTAGTAGGTAAGTTTGAGAGACGCTAATACTCCCCACCGATTTTTTGTTGGACAAAGTTGCATTGTAGCTTTAGCACTTGTGAGCAAAATGGTTTGCCATACAGACCAAATTTATAAATAAACAAGTACAAATGAAAGTCAGTTTACAAAAACTATAATAAATACATTGATTTAATTTAATTTAAAACCCCAAAACTTTCACACCCTTTGCTTTTTATATTTTACAGCACTTGATATTATTATTCATTTGGGAAATAACGCTGGGTTTACTACAAATGTTATAACTATAGCTGTGGAATCAACCTGCTGTGTCGTGTTGTTTTGAATTGCAGTGTTTTAATGCTTGTGGGGGGTTGTTTAATACAGGCTGGAGTGAGTAGCATTTGCTAACAAAGCATGGATAGTGTAAAATATAATAAGAATCACAAAGAGCAGTAATATAGACTTTTATAACGTTGCTATGTATATACACTCACCGGCCACTTTATTAGGTACACCTGTCCAACTGCTCGTTAACACTTAATTTCTAAGCAGCCAATCACATGGCGGCAACTCAGTGCATCTAGGCATGTAGACATTGTCAAGACAATCTCCTGCAGTTCAAACCAAGCATCAGTATGGGGAAGAAAGGTGATTTGAGTGACTTTGAACGTGGCATGATTGTTGGTGCCAGAAGGGCTGGTCTGAGTATTTCAGAAACTGCTAATCTACTGGGATTTTCACGCACAACCATCTCTAGGGTTTACAGAGAATGGTCCGAAAAAGAAAAAACATCCAGTGAGCGGCAGTTCTGTGGGCGGAAATGCCTTGTTGATGCCAGAGGTCAGAGGAGAATGGCCAGACCGGTTCAAGCTGATAGAAGGGCAACAGTGACTCAAATAACCACCCGTTACAACCAAGGTGGGCATAAGAGCATCTCTGAACGCACAGTACGTCGAACTTTGAGGCAGATGGGCTACAGCAGCAGAAGACCACACCGGGTGCCACTCCTTTCAGCTAAGAACAGGAAACTGAGGCTACAATTTGCACAAGCTCATCGAAATTGGACAATAGAAGATTGGAAAAACGTTGCCTGGTCTGATGAGTCTCGATTTCTGCTGCGACATTCGGATGGTAGGGTCAGAATTTGGCGTCTACAACATGAAAGCATGGATCCATCCTGCCTTGTATCAACGGTTCAGGCTGGTGGTGGTGGTGTCATGGTGTGGGGAATATTTTCTTGGCACTCTTTGGGCCCCTTGGTACCAATTGAGCATCGTTGCAACGCCACAGCCTACCTGAGTATTGTTGCTGACCATGTCCATCCCTTTATGACCACAATGTACCCAACTTCTGATGGCTACTTTCAGCAGGATAATGCACCATGTCATAAAGCTGGAATCATCTCAGACTGGTTTCTTGAACATGACAATGAGTTCGCTGTACTCAAATGGCCTCCACAGTCACCAGATCTCAATCCAATAGAGCATCTTTGGGATGTGGTGGAACGGGAGATTCGCATCATGGATGTGCAGCCGACAAATCTGCGGCAACTGTGTGATGCCATCATGTCAATATGGACCAAACTCCCTGAGGAATGCTTCCAGCACCTTGTTGAATCTATGCCACGAAGAATTGAGGCAGTTCTGAAGGCAAAAGGGGGTCCAACCCGTTACTTGCATGGGGTACCTAATAAAGTGGCCGGTGAGTGTATTATTTGTAATCATACTGTCAAGCACTAATTACTTTCTCACTAATTGATTGAGGTAAACTGTTCTATTATGATTCAAACCAATATCGTTACAATGTAGCTTGTGAGAAGCATCTTACACATTACTAGTTTTTGTTGGTGTCTTCCATCAGTAAAATGTGACCATAACACACTTTAATTGACCTTCTCCTTAGACATGAAAACCTGGTTTCACTAGAGCCATCATGCCAAGTTGTTGCTGGTGCAACACAACGTCTGTCTCAAACCCAAATAAATAATGCTGAGCAGCGGTTACAAAAACCTCCCACAAACAGGACCATAGTATGGGAAGAGCTACCAAAGGCATCTACAGTAAAATGTCCAACAGACCAGACCATACTATGGGAGGAGCTACCAAAGGCGACTCAAGAGACAACACAAAACTCATCTGAGAAAGAACTGGAAATGACAAGAGAAATGATCAGCCTCTCTTCTACAGTATCGAAAGCTGGTGATGTGAAGAAGACAAATAAAGAAGCTGGGATTGCAGATCTAATGCCAATATACCCAACAGTTGGCAACATATTCAAATTCACTGTTACTGCTGAACAAACAGAGGAATGCCTACTGAACAGCAAGTCTACGTGGGATTTGCCATCAGAGGCGAAGGAAGTTGTGCATAAAACGTCTTCCCCCCCTTCTGCACAATATGCGGCATACTATATGAAGACAGATTTATTGCTTGTCTGTCCCAGTATGACATGCATTGCTGGAATGCCGTCTAGATTGCCCGCAAAAGAAAACCACTGGTTTGCAGATCAAAAGCCAATCTGGGAGAAACAATCAAAAATCAAGGAAATATTCGCACCATATGCGTTAAAGGATGATGAAATCAACGATATGGTTTTAATAGTACCTTCTTGTCCCAGACAGGCTATAAATCCAGGTTTTCCTTCTGCACCACTATACAGTTTAGTTTGTTTTTGTCCAAGTGTATCCAGTACACCTGATGGTTCATTTATTGATGAAACCAGCAACAGATCACAGGTTCCTCAGCATGTTCCAAAATTGGAAAATAAAATGAAAACTGAACAAGTTGTAATGACAGCATCACTAAAAGAGAAGGATCAATTTAGACTGGAATCTTTGGAACCAACTTGCCTAAGACGTTCTTGCATACCAGGCATCCCATCAATTACACAACCTGGTATAGCATGTCATGGATCCGATATGACGAGCCTTCTAAGTTCTTGCCCCAAAACAACTTGTATTGAAGGTGTTCCATCATTAATGGAACCATTAAGGAAAAACTGGCCTGCAGATGACAAACCCTTTGGGGTAATTCGAACAAAAAAATACATTGTTATGATTGAAGAGAGACCCCACTACGATGACATGAACAATGGCATGAGAGCCATGTCAGCTTTAGCCCCAACATGTCCAAAATCATCATGTATTGTTGGTTTTCCTTCAATGCAAAGAGATGACAGCAAAAACTGTAACACTTTTCCTCAGTTGTTATGGGAGAAGCAAATGAAAAATACTTCTTTAATAATACTGGAAAATGCTAAAATTAAAGAAGACATGACAGGAGTTGTGTCTCTTGCACAAAATTGCCCAAAAGAATCACTCATCTCTGGCTTTCCCTCGGTCCCAAAAACAAGGGTAAACAATGTTGACCTGACAAATATGGTCAGTCTTTCAAGCTCATGCTCAAAAAGGTCACAAATACCAGGATTTCCGTCATCTTGTAATTCAAAAGAATGGAAAATGAGCGGGAAACCCCTATTTGAATGTAAATTGCAAGCAAAGACAGTGTCATGCATCGACAGAAGTGAAGGAGATAAGAGATCAATGAAAGCAATGGTTGCTCTTGTACCATCCTGTCCAAAAGAGGCAAGGGCGCCAGGATTTCCTTCTCATCCAAATTCCCAAAACATTTATAATGCACCAAATATAAGTCTTTTTCCATTGTGCTCGCAAGTTTCCAAAATTCCTGGATTCCCGTCAATTGATCTGAATGTTAGTGTAGGATGGGTAACCGCAAAGGGGTCATTGCTGAAGAGCCTACCAAAGAGGACGGTCATATTTGAGACACCAAATAACGATAGAAACATTATGAATTCTATTGTTTCATGTGTACCGTCCTGTCCGAAAAAGACAAGAATCCCTGGTTTCCCATCTATTCCAAATCCCAAAACGGTGTATCATGGCCTAAATGTAGTCAACCTCCTTCCTTTGTGCCCCCTTGTTTCTATCATACCTGGATTTCCATCGGTTAAAAGTCACAAGGAAGATGGACGGTCTCCTGAACTGGGTCCATTAATGCACAGACCACTGAAGAACATTCAGTTTAGGATAAACAGCTCACCAGCTAACAACGACAAACTAAACAATATGATATATTTGGTTTCTTCTTGTCCAGGAGCATCAAAGATTCCAGGCTTTCCCTCTGTTCCCAAATACAACATGCTGAGTATTGTCCCTATTTGCTCCAAAGTATCCAATCTCCCTGGATTTGCATTCTTAGAAGGAACCTCAAAATTACAATGGGTTTTTAATCCACACACTTTGTGTGATAAGCCATCAAAGGAGACAGTATTCCTAATGGACAGTCCAAATGAAGACCCCAAATCTGCAAAGACAATGTTGGCCTTAGTGCCATCTTGTCCAGAATCATCCACAATCCCTGGCTTTCCCTCTGCACCTCGAGCCAAATCCAAGATTACAAATATGATATGCTTTGTACCTTGCTGTTCCAGGGCTTCAAGTCTCAAAGGATTTGCATCCATGTCTGCAATCCAAAATTCAGGGTGGCTTAATGAAACCAAACCAATTTTGCTAAATCCAGGCAGAAGAAGAAGGGCAGGCATCATTTTGCCACTTGTTGAAAAGAACGAGCCGTCTTGCTACAGCATGAGAGACATGGTGACATTAGTGACATCCTGCCCCAAAGAAGCCAGAGTTCGCGGTTTTCCGTCTGCTCCAGTTACAAACAGACCACCAAATATGATCAGCTTATACACGTCCGCTCCGTGTGTTTCATGCATCCGAGGTTGCCCATCAGCGAGGATGCTTAGCTCTGAATGTCAAAATATACAAACTAGGACAACTCACATCAAGTCATTGTCTAAGAAGTCGCAGAATGAGAAGGTTTGTGTCATTGCAAATTTTCCAGCCAAACATGAAGAAGATGAAATGAAGTATATGGTAGCAATGGTTGCTTCATGTCCACATTCAACTGGAACCCCTGGGCTTCCCAGCATTTCACAATTGAATTCAGCAGAGAAAGGAAAAGGAATCATTCAAGTCGGCTGTTCTACTGGGACGTATGCAGCCCAACGAGCACGTTCAACACAGTCACATCAAAAAGACCCAAGAATGCCTGGTGTTCCTTCCACATGTCTTAGCTTCTCCAACACACCACTTGCATATGGTAAGACTTTGACAGTGAAGTGAAGATGCACCTTTGTCTATGTCTTCTTCTTCTCTTTATGTATTTTACTTTGCGTTTGCTTTTGTGACAGAGGAGAAGTTCAATGGAGGTGCAAAGCAAAACATAGATCTTTGTGTAGACAACAGGTAAGTGAAGGAGCCCTGAGCTCTTTGTTGTTTGCTGTGAAACAGGTAATTTAGTGCTTGTCTAACAAGGACTCTATAGACAGTAGTTTTGTAACTTGATAATACAGTGCATGGTCAATTTCAGTGAATGATCTAATTCAAGGGTGTCAAACTCGATATTTTCAAGCGAGAGCTGCTGCCTGGAGTGACAAACGAAAAGGTCTAACTCTGGGGCGCCCCCACTTTTTGGGCTCAAATGAACCAAGGCATGGCGATCAACTCCCCCGTCGGCCGGTTTACGGTTCTCCCCCTGGTCTAACGCGTCCGCTCACTCACATAGTGTGACCCCCAGTCGACTGATTAGGAATAGCAGCTACTTTTATAGAGATGCAATTTATGTCTTTCTGTAGTTCTCACAACAGCAAAGTCATCCGACGGGCCACACTGGACCCCCCCGGCGGGCCGGATTCAGCTTGAGTCTGAATTCAGATTCGACGATGCATTCAATGTTTGATTGAACCCAAAACGCTGGGGATCACACCGTAAACACTTGTTTCTGGGTCCTCAGCAAATCACAAATAGAGAGGACAGTAGCAGAAGTAGCCCAGACACCAGACACAGCGGGAGTCTTGGGTTGGGAAATGATGGAGGCACAGGGAACGATTACAGAAAGCCAAGGAACGGATTCTTTCCCTGCAAAAGTGGAAGATACATCGGGATTAGTAAATGCTATTGTGGGTGTTTTCAACAAAGGGTAAGTGTAATACAGACCTGAAACTAATAGTTTGCGCATGCGTCATAGTGTGTATCAATCATTGCTAACCCTAAATTGAGATATTCCAGAATCCTCTTTATCATACGTTATGCTCGTTGTATTTTTCTGTTTCCGATTTTGGCATTTCAAATTTTGGTGTAAAGGAAAAAACTAATGCATTTGCATACAAATTTATTTCACTTTCTCCATTACTCACTGGTCTCTATAAAAAGTTTGATGTTTATTGAAACCATTGTTTTGGCATAGATCCTGGTTTCACTCACTCACTCCAGTGTCCATGTCTCACAGTTATGAAACAGTAGCATCTATTTTGGGGCCGTCCAGCTCTACTTTAGCTGAAGTGGAACACCAACCCAGGGCTGGCTCTTCTAAGGATCTGAAAGACAAGTCATTGACCTCTTCAGATGAGTTTTCAACACATTTTGCTGGAAGCACTACTTCCATACAGAAGATAGAGGGCCAGTTGGAAGACATTCACACCAAAGATGAAATTGAATATCCGGCAAGTGTTGAGCCATACATGTTGGACTTGGAAGGTGACCGATCAGCGTCTGCATCACCAACTACCGACAATGGTGACAGGTTTTTGGTTTGTGCAAGCATTAGGAAATGGCCTCCGCTGACAGAGTCCGATATTACTGAAGTATCAAAGGAGAATAGTGAACAAGTAGAGGAGCAAGAGGCCTTCCTTGAAAAATGTCATGCAGAGGAAATATCGCTTACAGGGCAGGATTCACATTGTACAGTGCACGTTGAAAGCTTGTTAGCGAGACAACAGATGGAGACAGAAAAGGATGAAGTTAGAACAGACTCAACTTCATCACAGCTGAATAAAGGGTGAGTGCTGTGGGCCAATGACTCGTTTAAGTGTTTGGTTGCACGGTGTGATAGTGTATATGTTCTGCGTTTTGGTGATAACATTGTCTCTTGTTCTGCTTATGAGCGCTTGCTAGTCAGGACATTTTGATTGTCAATTATTTGTGATGGCTGTAAAGGTTGGTATTGTGATATGGAATGGTGCTGTAAACCTTTTTGTGGTCTTGTAAGCTTAGGGCCAATTTGTCTTGCTTTACATGCTGCTGGGTTGTTTCAATGTCAGTACAGCAGAATATTAGAAGGTCAGGATGTTTTTACTATGTGTTATACAATTTGCTGACTCAGTTGAATATATTTATTGGTTGGACATAAGGTGCATGGTACAACTACGTATATGACAAAGAAGAGCCCATTCTGAAGCTTATCCTTTCTCTTCCTTAAGCCCACAACAAATAAACATGGAAGGAATTACATCAAATGAGTCACGGACAAATTCCAATGTTCACAGTGAGAAACTTGTGGAAAAACCCTCATCTATTCAGGACATTAGTCTAGTTGGACCACATGCTAGCATTGCTGACCGTGGAAGAAAGCCCCAGAGAAATGTTCCAAAACCTCAACCGAGAAGGTTTGATCAAGATAAATATACTATTCCAGTACGACCACTCAGAAGGAAGGATAGTTTAACCTCAGACTGCAAACAAAAATCTGATGTTGTGTCGGTCGATCTCCTCCCTGAGGTTTTTCCAGTCCAATATCTAGGGGAAAATACTAGTGGGGAGATACAACCTACCACTGCCCCATATTGCCAGATGGATAAAGAAGCCAGTAGCATTACTGGTGTGCCTCAAGATGGTCATGCCCAAAAAAGTGATAGTGCTCAAGTAACTTCACTCACAAGTGACTATAGACACAAAGGAGAAACGGAATCTGTGCAAATATCCAGGGACGTTGTTGCGCCTCCTCGTGTGAAAAGAAGAGATGGTAGTTTGCCACTTGAAACTCCAGGGAAAACTGCCCCTTGCAAACCTCTGAGGAGAAAAGACAGTGTGACTAGGGAGACACTTGTTCCAAAAACCAATGACCAACAGGATTTAAAAGCTAAGGACAGCTCTGCTTTGGAAACTACGGATCCAGTTCGTCCTCAACCATATAAAAGCATCTCTTTTGTCTCAGAGGCTCTTGAGCCTTTAGAGAGCATTGATACACCCAGTCAAACAAATATTTCATTACTTCACCCCTCACAACCAGTAGGAAGAAAAGCACAAACAAGCAAACAAAACTCTGATGAAACAGATTTTGTTGGGAGTGCCTCTGCAAGGGCAGATACCGAAATACACAAAGAGCAACCCTCTCGTGCTTCGGAATGCCATGAGAAAGATGTCATTGCATCTGTCCAGGTCACAGTGCTTCCCTCGGAAACAAAGGTAGTTGGGAGTATCCCACCAAAGCCTGAACCAGACAGGCTTCATGTTGAGCAAACTGCTTCTCTCTCAATCATTAAGAGAATACATCTTCCCCAACGTGGCAAGAAATTCACTTCAAGCAAATCCGGCAAAATCTGCAGTGACAAGGAGTCTGTGAAACCAGTCCAGATAATAAACACTGGAGAAATGCAGCAGTCAAATATTGCTGGTAACAAAACTGTTGATATGTTTGACATTGTGTCTTCTCCGAAAAAAGAAGAATCATCAGAGATAGGAGAAGCAGAGAAGGACAGACAAACAACTCTTTGTATCCCAAGGCCACGTGAGAGAAAACGTCTCAGTGGCTCCTTCCAAGAAGACGTGACAGCTATGGAGAGCACATCAAAGCCTTCCCATGGAGAACATAGAGAGGCAGCCAAACAAGTTGGTCCTTTAGCCTTTTCCTCAACAACTAACAAATTGTCAAAAGTGAAACATACCAAACAATTTCCCCCTCTTCCTTTGGGTGATCAACCTTCTTCATCCACAAAAGTAGTAAATCCTGTGACGTTAAGGAGAAGTAGATTGACCACTGAGGGCAGGGTTCAGGGCGAGGATGGTCATATTTCAGAGAAGACACCAGGAGTTTCAGGCTTACCTGTACCAAAACCAAGAGTCAAAAAACGTCTCAGCGATTCATTTCCAGATGCCACGTCACTTGACCCACCACCTCCCCGCATGCCGGAAACATTAACCGACAGCGCTGGGGATCGATCCGTCCAACAGAATGAACAGCCAAGGTTGCCACAGCCGTTGCCGCGGGCCAAGAAACATCTCAAATTTGCAGAATTGGAATCGAGAAACCCAGAGGATACATCTGCCACTGGCAAGGAAACTAAGGAAGGCTCAACATCGCTGGATTCAAGTGTGATCTCGGATGGAGGTTTCGTCACAATCCAAGGAGAAGATAATGGTGCATCGCAGTTGGAACAGGAAGTGCTTGAAGCAATGGGAGAAGAAGAATTTCATCAGGTGGACGTTGTTGAAGATGATGAGAAAAAACGAGATGAGATCATCGATGGCTGGACCTTTACAGAAAAACCTGTTGCCACAATAGACTCGGAGAAGGCTGCACAGTGTATGTCTCAGCAAGCTGACATTGAAAAAATCCTGAGAGAAGAGGTTGATAGGGCTCATACTTCCACAGTTGCATCTTCTCAGGACGACTGGCTACACGTAGATGATAAAGACAGCGAACCAGTGGAAATTAACTCAAGGAAGGAAATGAGGGACGAAGAGTTGGACTTTGGCTTTGAGTCTGTAGATGTAGATGCTGGTTGTTTTGAGGAAGAAAGGTAAGATTAGTCAGTAAACATACTGAATAACTTACTCCACTCAATAAAAATGATCATGTGTTTGTATTTCCTAATAATTAAACATGGTGTGGCCTCATTAGACGGTTCAAAATCATCAATAACCGGACAAACATCATGTAAAATGTTATTTTCATTTTATTTTGTTTTCGTGTTTCTGCAGGCAGAGGGAGAAGTCACAGGTTGGTTGCCTTCACCAAGCCAATGAAACAACAACACAGCAGAAAAGACCTGCAGATGGGGATGCGTCTCCGGAAGTATGTGATAGTTGTGTTCAGAGTGAAGAACTATCAATGAAGTTATTTACAATCTTTCCGCAATACTGTAATTCTGTGTTTTAGGGTGTTTCACCTACTCCCAGCTTAGTGACATCCAGCCAGTCTCTACTGGACTGGTGTCAGGAAGTCACACAGGGTCACAAGGGATTGAAGATCACCAATTTCAGCACCTCCTGGAGAAACGGCCTTGCCTTTTGTGCTATTTTACATCACTTCCAACCAGAAAATATGTGAGAAAGCTGTTGAAAGTAGTTTCCTTAAAGATGTAAATAGCTTTATATTCTTCCTAATCCTTGCAGTGTTATTTATGTTTATTTTGTCTTTTCTTTGTGTGTGAAGTAATTATGAAATGCTGAACCCGTATGACATCAAGGACAACAATAAGAAGGTGACTCTTAAATAACAGATCAATATTACCTATATAACCGTTTCATGTGTTGGTTGTTGGTTGACCAATCTGATTTATTGTCCTACATATTACAGGCCTTTGATGGCTTTGCCGAACTTGGCATTTCCAAGCTGATGGAGCCTTCAGACATGGTCATGCTGTCAGTGCCTGACCGCCTCATAGTCATGACCTACCTCAACCAGATCCGCACCCATTTCACGGGCCAGCAGCTCAGTGTGCTCCACATAGCGAAGGATAGCAGCGAGTCCAGCTACGCAGTAGCCGCGGACCGGGAGGGACAAGAGGATCCCGAGGCAACTGTTCGCTACTGTGCCCAGAGGTTGCAGGAGGAAGGGATAAGTCTAGACACCAACGGGACTGCAGGCACCGCAGAGTCGGCGGACAATGAAACCAAGGAGGTCGTACCACCTCCCAGAAGCAGACGGCAGCAGGTTGCTGGGATTCAGCAACCAGTGGCACCGCCGAGGACTCATTTCCTGTCCAAGACTGGGTTCTCTCATGTCAAAGACGCGGATCTGGTCAAGAAGCGTAGATCACAGCGGAGGAGTGGCTCATTTGAAGAAGGAGACATTTCGGTGGTATAAGTCCTAATTTTCTTTCATTTTTTTTTCATTCTAATCATTGTATTTTTCACTTACTTGTTATATATGTGCAACTTTGTGTGTTCGTAGGTTGTTGCAGGCCAAAATGATAGTATGATTTCTCGGAGGAAGTCAGATACTGGTAAGATTTCATATATCTTTGTTAACATAAATATTAATGTATCCACTTTAAAAATAAAACAGTTTGAACATGGTGATGGTGGAATGTTTACAGTATCTATTGTAGAAACTAAAGTTGAGCATGGAGTCATTCCTTCTAGTGGTATTTGTATTTGTCTTACAGAGAGAACAGAGGCTGAAGTTGAGGAGGGAAGACCAGAGGGCCAAGTTAGTCCCCATTTCTTTCATTGCAGGGTTGAATATCTACAAGTGCCTAACTGTCTGTTTTTGTTAATTGTGTTTGTGTTTGTTTGCGCATGTATGAATGTGTTCAGGACCCCAGCGAGTATGTGTTGAGTCAGATAGAAGCCCTCGAAGCGGAACAAAGTCATATTGATAACAGAGCAGGTGTTGTGGAGAGAAAACTCCGACAATTGCTGGAAACGGGTAAGATCATCTTTCTACAAATGGTGCACAATGAATGATATGCACATTCAAGCTCAGAGTGGCAGTAATAGCAGCATTTCTAAAAAGGGTTAAGCTTAAGGACAACAATTTGGATGGTACTCATTAAACAGATTGTTTTTAATTCTTCATTACCTTACTGTAGGAAAGAAAGAGAAGGAACATGACTAACTTATGGGTGAATATAATGTAATTTTCTCCTGTAGGTAGTGACAAGGTGGAGGAGGAGAGGTTGATTCAGGAATGGTTCATCCTGGTCAACAAGAAGAATGCTTTAATCAGGAGGCAGGACCATCTGCAGCTTCTGTAAGACATCCATGACACTCAACGGGAAACATTAAAAACTGTACAATTTAACCTTGCCTACTGTTTGTGATCACCTTTTGGTTCTGCTGAGTTGAGACAATGTGAAAGTGTCTTAAAGAAATCTGATTGTATGGAAGTCCATGAGAAAATGACTACTTCTTTCTTGAATTATTCCCTCAGTGAACATTGTTAGAGTTTCCGTAAAGATCCCGTCGCTGCATGACATTTAAGCAGCCTGCACCCTATGAAAGATATTAGCTCACTGTTTACTTACGTCAGACATTTCATTCATCTTTTTTAATTGACAGGCTGGAGGAACAGGACTTGGAGCGAAAATTTGAACTGTTGAACAAAGAGCTAAGGGACATAATGGCAATAGAAGGTAAGACTTTCCTGCTAAACATACACCACTTCACCATCACTCCCAAACAAGTTTTACACATTTCAACATGGGGCGTAGTTGCCTCTCATTGGTCGTACACAAATCATTATATAGTGTCATCCCTACTGAAGCATGAGGGAGGACCTAGGTCCTAATATAATAATAATACTTTTATTAATCTGAGTACCCAAAGACGCTTTACGATATAAATCTAAGTAAGGGAAAAAATTGTTTGACCCTCCAGGGTCACCGAGAAACACTGTCTCCAGTCCAGTCCCTGTGTGTGTTATTTTTTTAACAAATCTGTAATTCCATATCCATTGATTACATAGGTAGAATCATGGCTGTATTCTGGTGTACACTAAATGCATTTTATTAATAGTTAATTTATGAACCGGGTCGTCAGTTTATTTCTAATATCCTACAGCACATAAACTGATACATACATCTTATAAGTAATAACATTATTATCTCCAACCAGAGATACATAACTACAAAATATTATTGGGATATCAGTAGCAATTCTCCCCCCCTCACCATATTTTGGTTTCCTTCTCTGTCTTTGGGGTGCAGAGGGGCAGAAGACTCTGTTCCATAAACAGAGAGAGAAGCTGCTGCTTCAGGAGCTGGTTTCACTGGTCAACCAGAGGGACGAACTCGTCCACAACATTGACGCGAAAGAGAGAGGGTGAGACATACTTCTTCTGCTGATACACACACTTGCATGATTATGCAGCCGCTCCTGTGACTCTCCTCGTCTCCCCTTGTCCTCAGAGCTCTGGAGGAGGATGAGCGTCTGGAGCGAGGCCTGGAGCAGCGGAGGAGGAAGTACTCCAAGCAGCAGAAAGAAAAGTGTGTGATGCAGTGATTTTTTTGAACTCCCGGCCACAAAACGCTGCCTCACAGCGGCCTCCTGACAGGACACGGGTGTGAAGACATGTTTGGTCCTCTTTTTACCTGCCGTCAGACTGAAGAGGACATTCCCATGTAGCGGGGGTCCTTCTGACCAATTATGAGGTGGAGTGAGACTCCTAGAAATAACATGTGGTGTTTCTGCCTACGTTTTATGCCCTATGTATTCAAAATGGGCTCTGAGAGAGAGAGAGAGAGAGAGAGAGAGAGAGAGAGAGAAAGAGAGAGAGACGCTTGCACGTTGCACGCTTGCTGTGTGTGTGTGTGTTTGTTTTTTTAGTGACTGTTACAGATGTGAATTTATTGACAGTGTGTATGCGATTTGGAGATGTCTGGTAAAGAGCTGCCAAAAACAAGAGAATTATTGCTGACGATGTTGGGATTGAATTTTTGATAGCTGAGGAAATCAGCTCAGTTCAGGGGTAAAAGACTTGAGGTGTTGTTTTCATCCTATTTTTTGGTGGGAGAAAGGACAAGCGAAAGCAGCCACTTTAAAGAGATTATTGGGTAGATTTTAAATTGTTGCTGTTTTTTTTTCAAGTCGTCCACCTGAGAAGCAGCCACACAGATATTAAGAAAGCTAACTGCCCTCATTTTGGTAACATATCTTTTCCGTCTGTGTAGGACATGTTCACATGCCACAGCAGCATTTATCCTCTCTGTAAACTGATGTCAATGGCATTTATACATATAGGATTTTGTATTTCACATGTTGTTTAGGAAATGTTCTGGTGAGACTTAAGTGGCTAAACACATTCAATGACTCCTGCCTTTTATTTTGAAATACCTTTAAAGTACCAGATAAATTTATCCTGAAATGAAAGGTAAAGATGGGCAATCTTTTTTCTTCGGCAGCCAAAAAGAGCTTAAAGGTAATTAAAGCAAACCTCTTTTTAGATTTGCACTGAAAAATATTTTTACTTCAGTGCGAGAAGGTCCTGTAGCAGCGCTGTTTATTTTATGTGTTTGCAGTTGACCCGTTGCCATGACGGCTGCTTGTAGCCGCTCTGATACCTCGTGTGAATGAGCCACAACCTCAGATAGATTTCTGTTATTATTTGTGGTTTCATGTTACATTTGCACACATTTGTAAAGTTTAGAAAATATAAAAGATCTGAACGCATTTAACATCTCATGCAGTTTTATTTGAAATTCTATCATTGATTGTTTGGTTCTCGACACAGACATCCGCATTGGTTTGGAGTTGGTTTCTGTCCAACATTCACTCTTTTTTTACTCTTGTCTCAATGAACTGTGGAGGAAAATATCCGTCTCTTACCAGCTAGGCACTAACTTTGTTTATTCATTATTCCCTAATTATCTTGTTCCCTTGAACCCACAGTAAATGTTTATTATTATTCACATTATTATTTTATTGTGTTATGACTGTGGACCATAATCTAAAGCAACCCATATATTTATTTGTAATATTTTGGGTATTATATGTAGTACTGTGAAGCTTTTATTAGTAGTACTAAAGGAATATGATTAATGCATTTTTAATAGAAATTGAACACTAAATCATAATTTCAATACTATTTATTTGATACAAGATTGAGATTATAATATTGTTTCTAATGTAAAGATATACAGTATTTTAAATGTTTTTCTGCATCATACTATTCAGGTCAAAAGTGTTAAAATCGACGGAAACAAAAATGAAAAATCTGTAGGACAGATAAAGTTCAGCAGCGAACATGACACGTGGCAATTTACAATTGCATGTTGTTTCTGCTTTTAATTAACAAAACATAAAAAAACAAGCAGTATCTAAACATCTTAAGACTTTCAGGTGATAACAGCAATGTGCGAGCGCAAATGATTATCGTGTGAAAGTCTGCAATATCCCTGCAAGACAACGCTCAGGTCAAAACACCCACTTTACCGCGGAGTAGCCGCTAGCTTACCTGCTAAGGCAACCAGATTTACGCACTGCGTATTTATGCTTTAGAAATTACATCAAAAACCCTTGTCAAATGAGCGTGTATGTGTAGAAAGCTTTAACAATAGTGAAGATTGGGGGTTTACATGAGCACTAACCTGTAGGACAGCTAAAGTTCAGCAGTAAACATGACACAAAGCTTAATTTACACTTGAATGTTTTTTCTGCAAAGTGAGCGGGTAGTTTTCGCCCTAAAACAGCCTGTGTGCAACTGCTGCCGTGTACATTTTATAGCCAATTCCCTGTTCTACGTCCACTGCAAACACGTATCATGTTTTCATGTCTCTCCAAAGTTTACAGTTAATGATAAAAGATTCCAGATGTTGGATCACTGTTACGTCGTTGCACCAGCTGATGTTGGAGTAGAAGCAGATTGCGTTCCGGGACACTCGCCGACCAGAAAATAACAAAACCAGTCAGAATATCGTTCACGTCTTTCTAAAACAGTGGTCACGCGAAAGGGAATGAGGTAACTGTTTCCTCTACTAAACCAATGCAGGTCACGTGAAAAGACTCAAGACCTGAAAACCCAGTCGGGAAATGAATGAATCATTTCTGATTCATTCATTTGCCTATGCAACAGTCCCAATGCGTGGTCACGAGAAAATTAACAAATCTCTCTTTGAGAGGACTGTCCATACGTTCAAATGACATTTTATAATTATTACATTCTGTTCTACATCTTCAATATTTCAACAAATACCAAATTAAACCATAAATATCCATGTAGTTACATTTCTGGGTGTCCACACAAGCATACAGTTAGGACGTTTATACTAACAATGTATTCTAACTAACAAACTGAGCACTATGAACATTTCACAATTCAAATATCTCATTCACCAACTCACTCCTCCTTGATTTGTGAGCAGATGCAAACAGCTGCTGACGACTTCCTGTGTGCGTGCGTGATGCGCTTCCCAAACCCACCAACACAGAAGAAAAAGATGCAGACAAACAACATCCATTGTGCCGGTGGGCACAGGGCTGGTGGATGGAGCGGGTGGTGTCGGGGTGCAGGGGCAGGGAGGACGTATTCACACTCACTGGGTATTTTATCTCTCTGGGTGCTGAGAGTGGTTAAGTGCTCCCATCTAGTCCTCTATCTTTCTCATCTGGTCTTGTAGTCCTCCATCCTTCTCATATGGTCTTCTAGTCCTCCATCCTTCTTATCCGGTCCTCCTCATCTGGTCCTGTAGTCCTCCATCCTCCATCTTCTCATTTGATCTTAAGGGTCCTCCATTCCATTTCGCCGTAGTCTTCCATCCATTTAATTGGGTCTTCTAGTCTTCTATCTGGTCCAGAAGTCCTCCATCTTTCTCATCTGGTATTTTAGTCCTCCATCCTTCTCATCTAGTTCTGTACTCTTTCATCCTCCTCTTCTGGTCTTTGGTCCCCCTTCCTTCCCATCTTTCATATCTGTTCCTCTCTCACGTAGCCAAAATGACTACGAAACTGCCGTCATTGGGCCATGATCTAAAATAAGCTGGGCCAGCATCGGCCCGATCGCGCCACTACAAAAAAAACTTGTCGGCCCGTGTCCGGTTCCCGACTCGGCTGAGATTCGGGATGAATGACGCGCCGGAATCGGGCTGAGTACACTGGTCCAATTCCGGCGTGTGAAGTTGCCGTCACAGGGTTGTTAGTTTAAAATAATGGAGGCCAGCATTGGCCTGAGCCCAGCTCGGGTCCGGTTCGCGGTTGCTCGTTGCGCATTGATCTCTACCTCATTAATCGCATCGATTAAAGTGTTAATTTTGACAGCCCGTACAAATAAATACCAAATACTTACCAAAAAGAGTGGACGTTGGTAAAGAAAGAAGAGAAAGTGCGAGTACAAGGTCCATTCCTTTTTATACAGCTCTCAAGTGGGGGCTTTTTTCTTTTAAAACAGCCAGTTTACAATATATCTTTTTATTGAAAGAGACTATTTTGATCCATGTTATTACATGAAAGTAATGTAACATTATTTCTTTAAGATGTAATGAAATACACCGGATTGAAATGACTGGAACAGACCTTTAGAGATGAGGTGGGCTTTGAGTTTGCAATTCTTTTTGACAAGAAGGCAAGATTGAGATGGGCCACAAGGTCCTCAGGCTAACAGGCTGATAGTTTGGAGGGCATCCAGCTTATTAGCCTGACGACCTTCCAGACCTGAAAGCTCTCGGGCTAAATACTCTTATGAGTTAAGTTGAAAGCTTGTAGAGGGATCAAAAGTTATTCCCCGGTGAATGCAACCAGAGAGCTAAAAACTACTAAAAGCTTTAAAAAATACGCCACCGCAACATTAAGGCTGCCGTTCACAGTCATTTTAGATTCAAGAACAGTGCACACTACTCACATATCCGCTGTTTATGTCCCTTAGCATCTATGTTATAGCATCTAATAATGACAACCCAACAGACAACACATTTTCTTTCTCTAAACATGTCTCAGTCTGAACAGGGCCGTTTCTATAATGCCACATTTGGCCCACGTATGACAGCCTTCAATGGGCTGGATCCAGTTTCAGTGCTGGTTGCCACGGCTGCCATGTCTCAGCCTGTTTAGGCCCGTTTCTATGAAGCCAGATTTTGCCCAGGTCCGGCAGCCATCAACGACCAAGAACCTGTTTTAGTGCTGGTTGCCAATAAACCCGGCTGTCCTTTCTGAGCCAGAATAGGGCCATGTCTGTAACTGCTACATCTGGGTCAAATATGGGCCAAAGCTGGCTCACAATTGGCCGCATCGAGCTGGATTCAGCCGAGATTGCCACCACACAGCCGCAATACGGGGAAGTCCGTTGGCTACGTGGGGTAGTCGTTCTCATCCGATCCTCAAGTCCTACATCCTCATGTGGTAGGCTTCCCTCCTTCTCATCGAGTCCTGTAGTTCTTCATCCCTTTCTTCTTGTCTTGTGCTCCTACATCCTTCTGGTCGTTTCTCATCATCATCATTTAATTGATCAAATAGGGATGTTTATTGTTTGATTGGCTTTGTTTCTTTTGTAGTAGTGGTGAAAAGCATCATCTCCACTCTTCTTCAATTCACATTAACCTGAAACATCTCAGACCTCGGAAGTCCACTGTAAGTTTATTTATGTATTCTGACTGCCCATCCCTTGTTCCATGATGTGATGATAAACTTGATGACTATGAAAGTATTATTCATGAAACATCCTTGAATCTACAGTATGTGCAAGCGGCAGCAATCATAGTCAGCAAGAAAACAAGCAGCAACTCCTTTAAAAGCACAGCAACTTCCTCTCAGGCAGGCAGCAAACTCTGGTGAAATAAAACAAAGAAAGCAGATTGTTTTCAGCCAACTATCATACTTCAAATATTGCTTCAAATTACATTGGTTCTAACTTCAATTTAAAAAAAATAGATGACGGAAAAAGTTTGCCTGCTTTTCTAAAACGAGAGAAAAAATAAATTGAGGAAGTGAGAAACACTTGCCCAATCCAGGATAGAAAGAAAAACTAAAGAAAAAGGAAGACTGACTCAAGTCAGACTCAATTTATTGCACTACTTGAATACATTTGGATAGAATCCACGTTTATCAGTAAATCTTGTTGCAATAGAATCTGCCTATAAAAATATATTAACAGCTCATGCAACTCAATGGTTTATCTACAAATAGCCCTGAGTCCCGGAAGACATGTCATGTTCTCACTATGAGCAATACATTGTTTGTGGTTGGTAACAAGCCAGAAACAGAAATTGAATGAAGAAGCGCCTTCTTAAGAATGATGAGTTCAGTGAAGAGAGTAGAACAGATCAGCATTATACTTCATTGAAAGAAGAGCAAAGGTCGATAGCTCTGTGTAACAAACACTGGGAAACATCCCGTTTTGCTGAGTTAAGCCAGTGGAAGTGTCTTGAACTCCCTACTGACCAGCAAGGGGCTAATCCTGCTGTTGCAAAAAAAGGTCTGATTGTATAGAAGTCTATGAGAAAATAGCTTCTCTCCTACTACTTCCCTCAGTTAACATTGTAAACAAACAGTGTTTGATTTCAATCTCTATTTTTAGAACAAAGAATGATGTTTGTTAAGTAAATTATTATTTATTAAAAGTTATATTGGTCATGGTTTAGGAGCGTGTTTGGTTATTAGCTAGTATGAAACAAAAGCATTGACTTGAATAGATTTATTAATAGAATTATGATTCACAAATAATATCAATGTTAATAAATTCTCATTCAATATTTCAGTTGTACTATTAGACACTAAAGGTGTGTTCACACCTTGCACTTAATTTATCAAAGTGTCGAAAATCATTGGGATGGTGACTTTTCTAAGAAAAATGACTGACCGTTTGAACAAAAATCACGTGGCAAATCTCCAGAGAGGTGTTGAAGATGTCTGTGAACACCAGAGACAGCTGATAATTACTGTAAAGCTAAGGCCTGGGGAAAGGACGCCCTACACATCCCTGATGGATTTCTTTCACATTTTCTCCTCAAACTGTTTTTTTTCAGAAGTTTTTTCTCCTGCCAGGTTGTGAATGAGCAAAGGATGTAGGACTGCCCTGCGAAGCAAATATTTTCTGCGGAATTTTCTAGTTATAATTGTACTAGTTTTTTAGAGTGTCTTTATCTTTGTGTGTCCTGAAGCATATTGCATCTTTGAAAACCCCACCGGATACAGGAACTCAGAAGAGTGTGGGGTGGGGGGGGGGATGGGTTTCCTGACAAGGAAGACTCATCTCAGCACTTTAATTACGACACTCCTCAGTTTCAAGTCAACAGTGAATGTAAACACAGACAGACTCAACTACTAGCATAGTGACAAGCTCATGTAAGAACACAACTCGAACCGGCTGAAAACATGGCTGTGGGTAACAATGTGCTCTGGCCTCCTTTAATCCTATTCTGGATCTGCCTGTTGGAAGCCGGCTGTGATATTCAACACCAAGCACAGGAGGGTGAGTCTTCAGGAGTTTTTCAGAAGGATTCAATAATGGTTCTATTCATATCGCTGTCTTAAATTTTAACATGTTTATGTGTCGGTGTCATTGTACATTTAAAGTCTGAGGCACAAGGCTATAAAGTGGGCCATTTAAACTGACTGAGATTTGATAAAATGATATAATATTATGGTACCTATAGGATTATCTTCCCATTGTAAATAGGGTGACAATAGAAATGCCCTCAGACATTATCATGTGTTTTATCTGCATTGTATATGTATATATTTGAAGAGTGGGAATTCAAAACTAGCAAGGTTTCATGATTGTATCAAAAGTTTAAAAAAAATGGTGGGCAAGTCATTGTAATGTTTTAAAAATATAATCATTTTGAAAGATATTGTTGGTCACATGCTCTGAATTTACATTTATGCTGGATTCGAATTGTCTAAATTTGCTTAGGAAGGTTCCTGAGTGAATGAGCTGTAAGTGGCTGCCTTGTAGGAGCTTCACTATCCTTCACAAAAGGGAGGGAGATGATTCCGTCCCGCGGTTCCTTACAGCGGCAATATTTAAATACTGACGTGTGGTTTGACTGTTCACAGCAATAATTTGAACCTGGTTGTTGTCTCAACTACACAAGGATGAAGGCGTCTTAGATGCGCTTCTTTGTATAACTCATTTTTGGCCCTGACATCCCTAACATGCGTCTCCCGTGGCATCAAAACTTCCATCAAAACCGCATTCCCTAAAAACAGCGGTTTTCGTTTCCTGAATCCTAATGAATTCTCCTAACCATCTTTCCTTGACCCCATGATCTTTTACACATATGTCAAGGAATAGTGGTTAGGAATTGATGTTAGGAGGATTTTTTTTTGACAATGCGAATCCAGCCAAAGACAACTAATGGGTAACTGTTGAAAAATCTGTAAATACAAGTCATGCAATATGACAAACATTATGTAATGTAATGTAGGAATGTACACCCCCCTGATGAAGACATGTGGGAAACACTTTTTAGGGATTAATAGAGCAAGAGCACTCTCACGCTGAGTGTTGAAAGGGGATGCATAGTCCCCTGCTATTAAGGAGCGCTGCTGGAAATTAGTGACTTACATTTCGGTTTGGAAAACTTGTTTTTTTTTCACAAAGTCCAGCTTGATTGGACACAGTTACAGAGTTGTCTGTCTCTGTCTTTGTTTAGTAGAGATTTTCCAATCTGATAAACAGACCAGGCTGGAATGGAATTCTGACCCAACCAATGAAGTAAGTTGGATTGCTAAGTCACACGTTTCCATGTCATTATAAGAAATGTATCATGTACTGTAAAGACAAACACAATTTAATCATTTGCTCAATAATGACAACCCTTTGAACTAGTTGTTAATTGCTAGCTATGAGTACATGTTTTTACATTTCATGTTTTTTATGCCCTTCATTTATTTCAGCACTTTGATGACTGCTAAAAAGTTGATGTGGTTGAACCGGCCTGTAGCTTGTGTTTTGAGTAAAATAATGATATCAATTTGAAAAAAGTCCTCTTCTGCCACTGTGAACCGTAACGAGCAAAACCAAATCACATGTTTTTTACTGAGGCGGTTGCACCTATAGTTCTACTATGCAGCTTTTCACTAGTGTTCTCTTGCATCTTCCTGCCATCGCAGTGGAGCGAAATTCAGCTGAGCATTGGCACACCAAGTCCAGTACCCGTACTCCAAGCTTGTCGAAGAATCATGACGAGAACGGTTTTAAGCAGATGGATGGAGCGGAAAGGTGCCCACCATCTGCTGATGGATGTTTCATTTGCCCAAGAAGAGGAGCCGTCTGGTCAGCTCACCCCGCTAAAAGTTCACCTGTTTGATTCAAACACACCTATTGCAAGATTTCAAAATACTCGGGCTGTTCTGGACCTTCAGACCCCGAAGGTGTTCCCTGTAACAGTCCCTCCAAACCAAATATCAAGCTATCTGAACCGCAGCCAGGCTCTGAGCCTGGGCTCTGTGAGCAGTAGGGGCTTTCATCTGGGCCTCTCCTACTCAGGAAGGTGTGTGCTGGTAACTTCCATCAGACTGTACTACAGGAGGTGCCCTGACACCGTGGCACATCTTGCCTCATTTGAGGGAACCGGGGCCGGGTCTGGTCCATTGAAGGGTGCCTGCGTGAAGGGCGCTGTGGAGCTTTTCCCGCCGGTTAGAGAGTGTGATGTGGATGGAGTTTGGAGTCCAGTGCAGGGTGGGTGTAACTGTAAGGCTGGCCATCAAGTCATGGAGGACACCTGTCAAGGTATGGAGGTTTAGAGTTGATTCAAATTCCCAAAAAGAGGTGTTCTGGCCTGGTTATTATCTGGTACAACAGTCAAAATGGAGTTTAATGTGGCAAGATAAATGTTTTTTACTTTAATTCATCACAATGAAGTAAATGTTATATACATATTGAAAAGGATATATATATATTGAAAAGGCTATAAAATCATAGAACCGTCTGTGTTTTGATTGGCTCCTTATAAACGTGGCCTTCACTGTGGCGCTTGAATAAATGATTAATTGATAAACCATTTCTCAATGTTCTTCACAACGTGATGTATTCTATTTGTAAAGACAAAGCCTTGTGGTGCTGAGATACTGATCCCAGGGCTGCATTTAGTATTGCGTTTGTAACCAAATAATCCTATCATTACATATTTTAAGTGCAAACCTTTACCAATGGTGCATCAAATGTAATAAATATCAAGAAGTGTCGGTGCAGAAATTTCATAATATGTTTGTTGTCGATTGAAAACAGCTCTTTTGTCATTGAACACTTCCTTCTCACACTATAAAATGTTACTATACATACTGGTACTACATATGTATTAAAGAAAAATAGCTAATATGTCATTGGATCAAAAATCTCAATTCCAACTTGACCAGTACAACGACTGTCTGACCTCAGCCCCTGCCCTGATCACTATTTTCAATTTTACCAGTGTGTAGAATGGGCTTCTACAAACCAAGCAACGGGAGTGGAGAATGCCGGCCATGCCCGCAGAATAGCAGGACGCACGGGGAGGGATCAGAGAGGTGCGACTGTCTACAAGATTTCAGTCGCCTTCCAACTGACCCCTATGAGCTCGGCTGCACCAGTAAGAAACACTGGTGTTCTCCTAGTATGAAAAGGATGCAAAGGATACATAATACATATTGAATACCAAAATCGTCTGCTTCAGCTCCCCTCCCTGGTAGTATCACTACAGACGCGGTGGCAGAATGGACAACTCTTTTTTTCATCTGTCACTGTGACCCATCTCCAATCAATTTATTTATTTATTGTCAAATTGATCAATGTCCCTGGTTTTCTACCCTGTGCTGAACTTGTATATCTTCATCTAATGTGATTTTAATACATTCTTTTGTAGATTTGGAAAAGTCTGACCGTGTTTCGCTTCCCTGTCTTGTCTTTCAGAGCCACCCTCTCCTCCTGTGAATCTAACGATCCATTATTCTAATGTCTCTGTGCTGATGATGAGGTGGGATCCTCCGCGGGACTTGGGCGGCAGACAGGAAATTAAGTATTCCATCAAGTGTGAGAAGGAAGTGGATTCTAGCCATCGGTGGGAGGCATGTGGGGATGATGTGATATTTCTTCCATACTCGGCAGGACTGACCAACACGTCAGTCGGCCTCGCAGAACTGAATCCGCAGCACAACTACAGACTTACGGTGCATGCCCAGAATGACCTATCCAATCTGTTGGGAGCGCCGCATTCATCCACTGCTACTGTGACCATCCATAGATGTACGTAACTCTGACTAGATATCTTCAACGCGTTAAATTATCCAGGAAAAGACTGTAAAAAGTAGGCTACCTCGTCACAGGGGTGAGACATTATTTGAGGGTTCAAATCTGGTTTCAGTTCCCGACAGTGAACTTCCCATGTTGAATGAGTTGCAACTCAAACAAGACATTTTCTTCCTCTTTCCGTGGTAAACAACACAGAAAAACACACTGTTTCTTAATTAACAACAGCTTTGTTGGCATGGTCTTACTTTATCTGATATGACCATGCTGCATTGACGATAGCTTATGTTACCACGGTTGACATATTGGAGAGTCTGTTTGATCACTTTTGACTGTACTTGTTCCTGTATTCCTGTATAGTATTGAGCACTGTTCTGTAATGGTTGTTAAGCATTACTTATGTGTATGAGTCAGGCAATGCAAGTCATATTTTTAGAGTTTGACACCCCTGGTCTAACGCTTTCGAATACAACATGCTGCAATCTCCAGTTCTGCAGATTGAAGCCAATGCGGAAGTGTTTTCAAACTTGCTCTCTCCATAATGGCCAGAGCTATATATAAGTCTCAACATTTCAACGTCACTCCTGCAAATTCCAAATATGGTGACTGCTTTTTTTTGGGAAAATCAAAAATGCCGACAGCAAAATCCAGTCCAAGTCAAGGCTTCAAAGCAGCAGTCCACCAACGTATGGAGTCCTCCACTTCTTGTTTACAGTTCATGGTCCACACCTAAATGTTAAGAACGAATAAACATATGACTATGATATTTGCAGGAAGATGAAACGCCTAGGCAAATGAAGGTGTAACTTTGAAATAAATAGTATGAAAGTGCACTTGATTTGGGAGCCACAGTAAACAGTTTTTTTTCTCATAGGGAAAGTTCCACCTGTGGTGATCACTGTGACACCATACTTAAATGTCTCAAAACACCAACTTGAGCCACCTGCTCAGCCGAGTCGCCTCTACGTGTGGCTAACAGTCGGAGTCTTGTTTGGCCTACTGCTGCTCGTGGCTGTTATCCCCATTGCTGTGTGTGTCCTGCGCAGCCACTACACTAAACTCAGGTAAAGAGAGGTTTCACTTCTGCTTCTTTTGAAATAACTAAAATGTGTTATAATTAATTTCTGAGTTAATTTTGACACAATATGAGTTTATTTTCCATCAGCATCTAGCTGCCTAGCTAAGGGCTGTGTCTTTGATAAGGTGGATTGTTTTGTAAAGAACAATCTCACACTGGTATTGTAGGTTTACAGTTTAAGGGTTGAAATTTAGAGCTATTGCCCCCACATGGCTCTTAACATGACTGTGTCTACTAAGGGGGAGATTGTGGGTGTCTTACAATGTTCCTATATCCTCTAAGGGGGCCCTGACAAAAAATGTTTGGGAACCACTAGTCAATGTTGACGTGTCTTTCGGCAAGGCACTCAACCCAAAGTTGCTCCTGGTGTGTATGAATGTGATTTACTGATTGGTAGGTGTCACTGTGTAAAGTAGCTCCTGTCATCAGTGTTTGAATGCGTGTAAATGGGGGGTTAAGGTTTAATTTGTGACTTGTCGACAGCAGAAAATGCAACATTTTGTTTTCATTATCTTTCAAAGAAGAATTCCATAAAAATGTGTTCAGTGTTTATGCATTAAATCTTATGGCTGAGAAATCATTTGTGAACGCTACATTTTACGTAAGTTGATGATAAATGCTCTGCGAGTGTACACAGCAGGTATCTGACATTGTGATTGTCTGCTGTAACATACTGAATCAGAAACAGATCACTCATCAAAAATAGGTGTACTGCTTACCAGTAAGTTACTCCATACCTGCAATAACAAATGCTGAAAATGTTTATACACAAACTTGACACTCAATGAGTTTTTAATCTCCTGCTGTGCATTCTTCCCATTGACCTTTTTACTATTCACCACAGTGAGCACAAGGGAGAGCTCCACTAAGTATGGACTGCAAGCTGCAGCATACTGTGGAAACAGTCGGCGAGGATGGAACGAACATGGAAGGGAGAAAAAGTTACACAAATATGAAAAATAACTACAAATATTGCGATAGTCAGCATTGCGAGTTTGTACGTAATTTAAAGGTGATATTGTATTTCTACATATTTTTAAAGCCCAATTTGTATTTTTAGTGGACAGCTGCTTTCGGAATATTAGATAAGAATAATAATTTAAAAAAAATCCAAAAAGAAGAATACGATATTTTCCTATTTGTGTGGAAACCCTCCAACACAGTCTAAACACAAGGTGATGTTGACCAAACTTAAAATCATTTCATCTACAGAACTCTGGAACAGGAATTAGAGCTTTTGCCAATGAATACTAGATCTTTCGGCCAAACTCCACAAGAGCAGGAGGCTGCACCACAGACGTCCAACAGTAAGCACCATTTTCCATTTTCTTTTCTTTTGTATCTTTGCACAATGCTTTGGCAAAAACACACACAAATACAATTGTATTGTAAGTGACCACTGTTCCTTTTTTTTTCGTTACCACAGCAATGTCTGGTCTACATGTAGCATGCATTGCCATTTGACAAGATCTATATCTTATTCAAATGATTTCCTTTCAGTACAAGAGGAAGATAAGCCACTTTTTAAATGTTATTCATAATTCTTATTCAAAAGAAGCTCAGTAGTAAATCCTTTGACTTCCTATTTGTTTCAGCGATAGAGGGAGTGGTCCAGCCTTTTGAGGGGCTCAGTGACAGGCTGCTGTCCAGTCTTAAGGACGTCACGGTGGAAAGAAAAAAGCTCACCCTGGGCAAGGAACTTGGCAAAGGTCAGTTCATGGTTCCTAAAGAAAAAAGATCCCATTATACCCTCCCAACCAAGAACTGTTGTTGTGCAAACTCAACTTCACTGCAAGCTCTGAATGTGGTGAATAAACTGTAGATATCTTGACTTGCCAGTATGCCGTACGCGGTATACTATATATATACAGTATATAATAATTGAAAAAGAGTTTTTTCAGCTAAACTACTACTTGGCCGCAAATAGTGGTTTTGATGCCTTCCAGTCAGGCTTTTGACAGCACCGCAGTACGGAAACTGCTCTTGTTAAGATTTTTCAACGACATCCACTTAACCACAAACAATGGCAGAATTTCAGTCTTACTGGATCTCAGCGCAGCATTTGACATGGTCGACCATGACATACTACCAGATAGACTAATCAAATGGGTAGGACTCTCTGGCAAAGCACTTAACTGGTTTGAAACATACTTGAAAGACCTAAAGAAAATGTGGTGGTCCCCAAGGTTCAATACTGGGGCCCCTTCTGTTCAACATCTACATGCTACCATTGGCTCAGATTATGTATGTTAAGTGTGTTATCATAGTTATGCAGATAACTATCGATATAACTATATCACCAGGGGACTACAATCCAATACAGGAGCTGGGTAAATGCATTGAACAAATCAACGACTGGATGTCTCAAAACTTTCTTCAATTAAACCAACAGAAGTAATTGTTCTTGGTAACATGGATGAACGATTGAAAGTCAGCGCTGAGCTTCAATCACTGATGTTAAAAACCACAAACCAAGCTAGAAATATATGTGTAATTATGGATTCAGACCTCAACCTGAATAGTCATATCAAGACAGTTACAAAATCAGCCTACTGTTACCTAAAGAATATCTCAAGGAATAGAGGACTTATGTCTTAACCAGATTTGGAAAAACTGGTCCATGCATTTATCAGTAGCCTCGGTAAACCCTTATGTGGTCTACTTTCTGTTCCCAGAGTATGAAGCTATAAAATTATTTCCAAGGGGAGAGTTGACTGTTTCTATCAAGTTGGAGGTTAATCCCTCCAATAGTTTTATTTGAATAAATGTCAACGTCTTGACCAAAAGTCAAAATTTTTCTGAAATAATACATTTCCATCTTTTGGGAACCTTTAATTTGTGTTCCAAATTCTTTCCCAATCATTGCGTGGATTTCCTTGATAACTAAAAACTTTCTCTCGCTGGTTGCATTAGAAGGTACATCGACGATGAACTGAATAAGAATTATAATGTGAGGATTCATCCTCTTGGAACCATCAATGATCACAACTTTTATGAAAAGCCATCCTCATGTTGCTGTGGCACTTCCATTTTGACCAAATTGGTGGTAAAAAATGACATTTTTGTCCATACAACCATGTTACCTGAGTCTGCATATTTACAAGAATATTTTATTTGGGAGTTTATTTCTTCTGTTTTGCAGGAGAGTTTGGATCAGTCTACGAAGGTGTTTTTACAGTAGATGAAGGTGTGGACATCAAGGTGGCCGTGAAGACCATGAGAGGTGTGTATACTGAAATTGAACTCTTTATTAGGACTCATCTGCTCCATCTTATTATTAATTTTTTTCTCCAACCCACGTAGTTGGAATCCACAGTCAAGAAGACTTACATGAGTTCTTGAGAGAGGCCAATATCATGAAGAACTTTAATCATGAGAATGTGGTCGGACTACTTGGTAAGAAAACGTTGCAATTTCCATAATACTGGAACTTTATACATTGCATGTATAAACAACATGTTCTGTTGAGTATTATTGGGTAAATCAGTACCTCAGTAGATTAGTCATTCACAAATATCACATATCAAAGTAATGTTGCCATTTCTGGGAAATTTGCATTACAGTTTGAAAGCTGAAAACTTAATTGTCTTCTTGACATTTTTCTAATTGGGTCCAACATGAAAACCTCAGCAATGTAACCAACTCTCTGCCAAAGTAGCTAGCAGCAAAAAGTGGCAAAATCGAAAAAGAAAGTTCCAGAATCAGCAAAACATTCAAAACTGCCTGCAAAGCCACTCCTCCAAAATTCTCATAATGGCCATGAACAACAAACATGGCTAATGTTAGCAGTCTTAGCAGGTAAGCCAGCAGCTAAAGGAAGACTCAAAACAGATACAATTCAGATAGGTAGAACTGCACGTGGCCCTTTCAATCATTATTTTTGAGTCTGTTTGATTCTAGAGGCAATTACAGGTTTCATGTTGTACCCAAAGACTCTTCGTATTGTCAGCCTTGTGAAAAGAGTGTGTGTGTGTTTGTCCTCCAGGGGTCACTTTACAGAGAGAGCAGGACTTTCCTCTGCCTGTCCCTCTGGTCATCCTGCCTTACATGAAACATGGAGATCTGCGCCGCTTCCTCATTGCTACCCGATATGACGATATTCCTATGGTGAAACTCAGTCTTCCCACGCACACACAGATACACACAGCTTACTCCTGGAACCCATAGAAGAATGCAATGGCGTTACTTAGTATTGGCCATAGTTACTCACTGCCTCTTTTGTGTTTGAAACGTATAATTGATAGCCAGGCTTGTAGATGTGCTCAGGTTGTCGGTGTTGACATATGTTGCTCCTAAACCTGCTAGTGCACATCCTCTTGTCACATGTTTAAAAAAGAGACTTGACATTGGACAACATAGAGACAAGAAATCCACATAGCATCATATTGGGTTTGGCTTTTTTAGGGTATTTATTTATAGAAAACTGGATCACATGGATAAGGTAGGCTTTTCATATTTGTTTATTTTATTTTCAGTTAGCTGTGTAGTTTATTAATTGGTAGAAGGAGCAATGCATGAAACATTCATGAAGAAAATGAAACCACAGATCACACCCTTCTCCCCCCCTTCTTCCAGTTTGTGCCCTATCAGAGCCTCCTGCGCTTTGGGATCGACATTGCAGCGGGGATGGCCTATCTGAGCGCGAAGGGGTTCCTGCACAGAGATCTAGCTGCACGCAACTGCATGTGAGTCCAGAGGCAGGCATTGAGAGGGGGGGAGAGGAGCTTCACAATGAAGGACTACTTGTTTGTATATGACTGTGTCTCTGTCCTAAGCCATTGGTATTCAACCGTGGCTTGTATATGGGAAGGAAGCTGCTCAAAATGTAAGTGAGCAGACTGAAGGCCTGAGAGGAGACGCTGTTTGTTAGGACATTGGCAATTACAGAACTTTTTTTTTTAAATTGAGCTTACTCCCCACTGCATAACTTGTGCTGAATATACTGAACGCACTTCTAAAAATCTTATTTTTTTACCCATAGGCTGGGCGATGACCTCAGGGTGTGTGTGGCTGACTTTGGCCTGTCAAAGAAAATCTACAGCAGCAACTATTATCGTCAAAGAGCAGCTATTCGTGTGCCAATTAAGTGGATGGCCATCGAGAGCCTGTCTGAGTCTGTCTACAGTTCCAAAAGTGACGTGGTGAGTCCACTCTTGGTGGAGAACCAATTTACGTCAGTCAAGTCTGGGTCGTGATATTTACTGATCTTACAGAATTCTCCACTGAATATTATTTCTCGTCCCTGTTCTCTTTAGTGGTCGTTTGGGGTGACCATGTGGGAGATTGTGTCCCGAGGTAGGACCCCGTATCCAGGAGTGCACAACCACGAGCTGCTTGAGCTGCTGCTGTCTGGACACAGGCTCAAGCCCCCAGAAGACTGTGACCACAGGCTGTAAGTCTCTGTGCTAGTCCAGTGGCACAGTGGAAGTTACCTCAGTTTGAATATATGCTATGCATCGGTATATGCTAAGAAACAAAAAAAAAACAGCCTATTGTATACAAGATGTATCTAGATCACATACTGTATACAGCATTTACATATAAACATATTTTTTGTTTTATTTCTTTGCAAAAGACATTATCTATTGACTAGAACGTGACAATATTAATACCTGTTAACGTCTGCCTCTTAATTTTAAATACAAATATAGAACATATTTACTACTTGCATATTGCATATTTATGAATGGTTCATGTATTCAAACATGCATAACACCCGATTCTTTAGTTTTAACATAATTATACCGAGGTTCCTCAAATACAAATCTGGGGTTATCAACATACAACAGAGTTACAGGAAAAATAAATAGGATTTAAAAATGATAATACTTTCTCCCACTTTCTGACAAATGACATATCACTCAACACAAAGATGGAACCTGTAACAATAGGTCCCACATTAATATTCCTGTGTCTTACACCATGGGGATTAGTCTTATATACCTACAGTATTTATATGCCTCACACTGCCTCCTCCCTGCTCAACCTTCATCTCCCTCCCAAACACAGTTATGAAGTGATGCAAAGATGCTGGAACAAGGAGCCGAGCCGTAGGCCTGGCTTCGGGGAACTGGGCGAGATACTGAAAGGTCTTCTCTCCGAGCTGCCAGCGCTGGAGGCCAGCCAGGAGGCCGGCTACATCAACCTCGGCCTGGAGGTTGCTGCTGCTGTTGCTGCCTCTCAGGATCCACGGACAGATTCTGGAGGAAGATTGGAAAACGTGTACATGCCTAGTCCCGGGGGTGCTGCTGCAGCCAGAGATGAGAATGTGGAAGAAGAGGATGGCCACCTTCTGTGTATTGGTCCTGCCCCAGCAGATGATTGTGGCTACGATCTATAAATACAGTGTTTTTGACTAAATTATATTTTGTATCTGAGTTGGACTTGTCATTAACTGTATGCGGGGGAGAGGCAGAGATGTGTGGTACTAAGTATGGAAGTTGATAGAGACAAACTCTTTGTATATCTGTTTTGTAAATATGTTACTACAAAGTATCCGTTATTAGAGAAGATGAATGCATTTGGAATACATATATGGAAGTCCATTCCTTAATTGTATAGAATAAATTAAATAATTCCCCAAACATAATCACAAAGTACACTTTTATCATGATTTTATGAAATGACACATTGCAATCCACCACAACCAAATAAATTGTACATTTAATTTGGTTTTGGCTTTTTTTTAATTGAGTCAATCTTTGATTCTAATGGTAATGTTGTCCCCAATGAGTGCAGTGCACATGGCGCTCGTTTATGTTTTTGACTGACTTTGTATGATAAACTACAAATCCCAGCAGGCCCCAAACATGGCTTCGTCCTGGTTTCTGAGTAGCGCCACGTCACCCCACGTCACTACCGCACCTGCGCAGCCATCTTGAGCCGCTAGCAAGCAACGGGCACAGAAAGGCAAAAAAAAGCCTTAAGTAAATTGCAGCTGTCTAACCGAAGGAAACCGGGATATGTCCGCTTGAATGAAGGACATATGAGACGATAAAGGTCGAATACAGTGGAATGACCAGGGGACAATAACGGAGACGGGATACCAGCCAGCTAAGTGCCTCGGATACGCGGAAGTCATCTTTTTCACCGGAGTAGGAAGGAAGAGTCGAATCTCCCGACAGAAAAACACATCCAGAGTGAAAACATGAATCCCGAATAGTGAGTCCCGTTCAATCCGCTCCATTGTGAACCAGTTAATGTCGAGTGCAGGTCCACATCCTCACTGTGTAATCGTGTAACCTTGTTGCGCTGTCGATGGGTGTGTTGTTAAGCAGTAATTAGCTAACGTTAGCGGTGAACAGGGCGCGGGTGTGTTTTCTTTCACCGTGTCGGCCGTGACACGCGACCTTTCCACGGCACAGATACACGGTTGTGTGTGTGTGTGACCGGTCAGATGACAGCCGCCGCCACGGCATTGAGCTCCCGCTACTACTGTGGCGGATGGCGGACCCGTGTCCTCCACGGACGCGAGCCCACTCGTGATTCACACGGCCCGTCGGAGCTGTGGCTACGTGTAACCTCATTTTCGGTGCGTTTGGTTTCTAACGTCACTTTTGTAAAAATCCAGTGCTTGGCAAATGCTTTTGGATTCCTCCAGTGCTTCACGTTGTAAGCAGAGTGGACTTGAAGGCACGTCCGTCATTTGTAACGTTAGATGTATTTAACAGCTTCTGGTATTTCATTAAAACCCGCTCCGCGTTAGCGATGCAATTACCCACTATATACACACATACACCTTATATATGTGTATGCTAGTATGGCGGATGAACTCCTCTCACTGTGTGGGACGATGCTACATGACAAGGCAGCTAGAGCAGATGTTTGACAGCTGGCCCTGAAGGTGGAGGACCAAGGACTTGTCCTCGGGTCGGTCGCTGCGGGGACGTCCCGGAGCCCACGTCAGAGACTTGGAGTCCTGATGGGAGCGTTTGTAGCTAAGCTAGCGCCTCCAGTCCCTGGACCGACACGCACACTTTAAGACCGTGTCCCTCGTTAGATGTGCCTTCACACCGACCGACTGCTACACCCGGATCAAAGGTGGTTGCACATGGTCAAATATGGTAAATAATAGGTGTCAAATATTTAGGGCCGCTTTCTTGTAACTGATGAGTTTATTTAAGGTTAAAGAAAAACATTGACCAATGTAAATCATTTTCAATGTTTGTTATTCTCCAACGTTACAGGTAACTCTTCTGTTAATCAGGACCTCCCCCCCCCCCCTCTACACCCCTAAATGTGACATCGCCATTCCACAGGTTGCAGAGAATTATATATCCAACTATTCACAGTTTGTCACCTTATTCAACTGTAGACCAGACTTAATCGGTTGCTATTATAACCCCTATGTTAATGACTAACCTATTCATTACTGCACACTCCAAAAACCTTCCACTACGTTTTTAACATTTAACCCCAACGGCCTTGAATGTCTAAATAGCGGTTGTCCTTTAAGGCCTTTAAGAATGGATTCAACCATAAACCATGATTAAGCAATGTCTGACCAGAGAGAAAAACATTTTGTATAACGTTTAACCTTCTAGAACATTATCATCTTTTCTAAAAAAAAATCCTAAGTAAGGAATCAGAAATGTTACCCTTTGTATCAAGTGAAATTCAGTTTCAAACAATATACTGCCTGTACCAGCCACATATTGTTGGGGGGGTTTGTACACCATTTTTGGCTTATTAGGGTAATGTTATGGAGATAAATGTTTGGGATAAATGATAAGGGATGAGCAGTCCTGGTGGCCCTCAGAAGCACTCCTCATCAACACAATCCATAGCCGTGTGGAGATATGAAGTGGGCTGATTGCAACAGTGCTGTTGATGAGACATGAGATAGCAGCAGCTGATTGAGACTCGGGCTGTGATGCACAACAAGTCTCACTTTTCCCATGACACAAGAATATCCGTGGTGTTGGGCAACTCTCCTCAGCTGTCCCTCCTGTGTGTCACATTCATGTGATGTTGTTTTCCTCTCCGTGATGGGGGGTGGGTGGGGGTGTTGTGCCATCATTCCAGAAGAACCTGGCTGTCGTATTAGTGAGTAGCAAACCTACAATAGAATATGAATTAGTATATTCCTCAAAGTGCGTTTTTGAAATTTCCAGTGATAGACAGTCCTCTTTCCATTGGGGTGCTCCTGTCAACCCTCAAACGGCCTCTTTATAGTTAGTTCATGGGTTATTGCCCGGGTCTAGTGTTGTTTTATTATATACTTCATTGATGAATTGAAAACAGTGACTACACCCCCCACATAAATGTCCCCTCACTATTTTTCTGTTGACTGAATTCCAAGCAGCTCTTTCAGACTGCTCTCTTTACCTCCTTACCGCAAAAGTGAGAACTTATGGAAGCTGTCTGCTAGCTAGCTGGCTATCTTATTAATTCCACCATGCTTTGGTTACAACCGATTAAATACTGAACTCGGGCTCTCTTCTTTACTGTAAATGTTTAACTCAGTGAGTCCACCATGCCATTTTAGTTCTTACAGAAGTCGAAAGCTGCAATGACAATGGTACAAAAGGTCCAGCTGTGACTATCCGTCTCTTTTGATTTAAATGAGTCTTTGTTCTACACCTGTTCTATTTCGACATACCAACCCAACAATGAGTGCATAGTGTGTGTGTCTCTGCATCACAGTTGTTAAAAACAAATCATAAATACTCACCAACGCAACAAATGTTCATCTGGTCTGCCAGAAAATGTATTTTCCCTCAAATTTATTATTTCTCCTTTTTGAGGAACAGTTACTAAAAACTAAGGCTATGTAAAAAAAAAAACCCAATAAGTTTGTGAGGTTGTTTTAGGTATCTCGGCTTTTACCTGACAAAGAAAGTCAGGAGTATGTCTTGATTCAATGTCGTGAACACTTTTATCAGCTGTGACTGTGCTAACCTGTCTTATTCTTCTTCCAGTGACTACCTCTTTAAGCTCCTGCTCATCGGAGACTCTGGAGTAGGAAAGTCCTGCCTCTTGCTCCGCTTCGCTGTAAGTAGATCAGTCTCACCCTCCGAGAAGCCTGTTCCCATCCCTGCTACGAGGCTCTAAATATCTCCCTTTCCACAGGATGACACCTACACAGAGAGCTACATCAGTACCATAGGAGTGGACTTCAAGATCCGCACCATCGAGCTTGACGGCAAGACCATCAAACTGCAGATTGTAAGTTCACACACACACACACACACACACACACACATTTAAAAACAATTCTGACGGTATCCTGGTATGTGACGGTAATGCATTTTCAAGTAAACACAATAATTTATTGACCCCGAAAAGGACATCAGCTCCCCGATCAGCTGTTCGCCGCTTGCTGGCCAACTTGCTCACAACTCGACTTGCATTAAATCATTAAGTGCAGGAAAATAATCTGTTCTGTCCCTCACAGGCCCAGAAATAAAGCTGATAATACTGTTAAGAGTCTGGCATACACCTGCAGTCTCACCTGCCAATGACACAAAAGTATCAATTTATTTTCTTACTGCTCCATAAATACTTCAGATGAAATAAAAAAATAAAAAATAAATAAAAAACTAGTGAGGGGGTGAAATCAGCTATCCTCTTTATTCTGTAAATTAATGTCGTAGACCAATGTTTGAAAACGTACAGGTTTTTACCAATATAATGTTTGTGGAACATCAGTAATATCATTACATGCTGCTCCTAACAATACATGACATCTCATTGCCTCGAGGATTCAATCGTTATTCATGTATTTTTTATTTATGAAATGGTTTTGGTGTATCGATTTCTAATCTTTTCTCCCATGCGGCCATTTTCCATCTCTGCCTGTCCGTCTTAGTGGGACACCGCCGGTCAGGAGAGGTTTCGCACCATCACCTCCAGTTACTACCGCGGAGCCCACGGCATCATAGTGGTTTATGACGTGACGGATCAGGTGGGTTTAGAGTGGCAAATTACTCTGACACTTTAATCATAATATAGTTACTTTGTTTTGAGGTTCTGTAAAAAGCTGTAAAGTGAACATGGCACTTTCTCGTCTGCATACAGGAGTCCTATAACAATGTCAAGCAGTGGCTTCAGGAAATCGACCGCTACGCCAGTGAAAATGTCAACAAGCTGCTGGTGGGAAACAAGTGTGACCTGACCACTAAGAAAGTAGTGGACTACACAACAGCCAAGGTAACAAACAAGTTTTGGATCGGTCTGTAAGACAGATAATTATAGTCTTTAAAAAAACAGTGGAGACTTCCTGCTGATCTTTCACAATAAAAGCCACAAGGAAAATGAAGAAATATGCTTATTACGCTACTAGAGGTTTTAAATTGTGAAACACCCTCATAGGAACGTTTTTATTATTAACAGCATTCCAAAAAACATCAATCATATTTGTAAATCAAACTACTTTCAAATTGGTCTGTGTTTTTCCCATAAAATATATTTTTTGTTACATTTCCTTTTACGTTGTAAGCTTCTTTGAGTTTTTTTAATGAGGCTTCAAATGTCCGTTGTCCTGTTATCGGAAGTTATTGCCCTAAAAATATGAATCAAAGAAATGTGTTATTATGATTCTATGAATGCCATTTAACTAGTTGTTAGATTGCTGCTCAACTAGTGTGAGCTTCCACGACCCAACAAACATCAATGAGGGTTTTGAATTGGACAGTTAAGGTTACTAATGAAGCTGGGAAGCTCTTAACTATTTAGTACAGGCAGTTATTTGAGACCATTAAAGGAGACTGGGCCATCTGTCCATCATTTTCTCAGTGAACTAATAGATATCACAAAGCCTCTTTTGCAGTTGGTAACCTCCACTAAGACAAATATATATATATATAGATATATATCAGTTTGCATAACAGATTATTTGCACACGTTTCCAGAGCAGATATCTGAAGCTGGAGTCATAAGTTTGGATATTTCTTCCTACCACTCCATGAATCAGTGCATGAAAACCAAGGTTTTTGCGTGTCTTGTCTCATCTTAATATTAAGAATAATCCCAGGAAAACCTCACCTTCACGTACAGTACGCGTTGGTTGCCAGTCTAACACACACGCTTACCCTGCAAGCCTTCTTTCCTTGGCAGGAGTTTGCCGACTCCTTGGCCATCCCCTTCCTGGAGACCAGCGCCAAGAACGCCACCAACGTGGAGCAGGCCTTCATGACCATGGCCGCGGAGATCAAGAAGCGCATGGGCCCCGGGGCCACGGCCGGCGGAGACAAGCCCAACTTGAAGATCGATAGCACCCCTGTCCGGCAGTCCGGGGGGGGCTGCTGTTAAGAGACCCCCCTCAGCCCCCTCAACAACACCCTCCGCCACCATCTTCACTGAATACTCCCATTCTGTGTTCCCTCCCATAATCTCTGCCACTCCCTCGTCAAAACACCCCCCCCCCCCCCCCCTTCTATCGGCAGATCCAGGGAGGGTTGGCCCAACAGAGGACACTGTTTAAGTGTTCAGTTCAGGAAACGGATTGTTCATTTCAGGCAACCATCAAACAACCAGGAGAGGAAAGCTGTGAGGGAGGGACAGACGCCGAGACCACCTTTACTTCCTGCCAAGAGGACAGAAAGAGAACCGAAACAGGGGATTGAATTGGTAATTATTTAGGTTAGAATGGAGGCAGTGGAAGATATATATACATATTTCCATACAATGAGCTTATTTCCCTATAAACACACACACAGACACACACTGTATTAAGGAGGCACAGGTTAAAAAAATATTCAAACTGGAATTATTACCCTACACACACACACACACAGAGGAATGTTGGCAGTGTGCTCAAGTCCAATAAGGTAGGAAGTGTTGCTTGTCAGTGACGGATCATCTCTATTTACTAAAGAGGATCCGTTGGGTGAGCCTCCTCAGCCTCCTCAGCCTCCTCACTCTCTTCAGGTTCAGACGGGACGCAGTGGGGCTTTTTTTATGATGTCATTGTCATCCAGGTGAATCTGAGCCACACACCTGTTCTCCTGCTCTTTCTGCGGGTTAATGAAATAAAAGCATCAATCCCCCTGCGTGGCTAGTTAGCGAGTTAGCAAGGCAGCTAGAATTTAGCTCACACTATTCAAGAGCAAACTCTTTGTGGGGAACGTTCCCTTTAAAGCATGTGACGAAGCTAAAACGATAGCCTGACATAATATTTGACTCTTCGGCTCTCTGTTCCCTCCAAAGTCACTAAAGCCGAATTACCCAGAAGCTTCGGGAGGTTTACTCTGGGGCAATGCTTCTGAAATAATTGCTTTAGTAAAACGTTTTGGTCTCTGAACCTGTAATGAGATCCCATACAGGAGCAAATACAGGCTATAGCTATGGCTGAGGTGAGGGGGCAAGGAGGGGACTGACCGCTGCAATACACACTGCTAGTTGTTCTGTTTTGTAGTTTTCATTTCATCTATAAGAGAAAGCAATGTGACAAAATGCTGTAACATTTAGCAAAGCCCCTTCCTGGAATGACACTACATATTACGATCCAGGGGCCGTTGGCGCTGCATACAGGTGAGGAAAAGTCAGAGGAGGGAGGGTGGGGGGGGGGGGGGGGGGCCTCAGCTTAATTTACTGAAAAACGACTGCATTGATCTTACAATTACTTTTATTATTGTAGTGTTTTTCATTGTTTTTCTATATTTAATTTCTCATTAATACAATATTTCCAAAAGCCCGAAGCTGTATGTGACGGAGCAGGTTTTAGGGCGTCAACACATTCTTGCTTGTTTGCAGATGAATCACGGGTGGAGATGAGGTCTGGGTGTGTCTGTCGGCTGATGATGTGGGGGAGAGGGCAAAGCACCGTGCCCTTCATTTTTGGTGAATCCGATGCTTTAGTGTTCCACTTTGCCCCTTCTTGTGTAATTCTTCCTTAACATGAATTACTAGTACAAAGGAGCAAGGACTCCTTTTTCTGAGGCCCACTGAGGCCTAAAGTTTGGATCTGAACACATTACAACTCGAGGTCCATTTAGTGTCTGCTTACACCCTCGTCAGCAGAATCTTGTTATTTCACTCAAATCAGTCGTACTGGACATTAAAGTGAACACGAGGTTCTATTTAGGTCAGAAGCTGGCCGCATAGTTGCTGAATTGAGAATCATCAGCCCTGTCTCCATGGAAACCAGAGGGAATGGGAGGAGGAGAGCCCCCCCCCTCACAATCCCCCCCACACAGAGGGGCTGCCACTCCTAAGTAAGACATTGTGTTGGGTCCCATCAATCTGAGCTGCAACTTCCCCCATTTTATACAAAGACGTGGAAGTCACATCACATCTGGTTGAGGGATTAACATACAGCATCAGCTCCCCCCCCCCACCCCAGTTGCTGGTCTCAGTTTATCTGTTAGGGAGATCCACGCTGAGCAGAAGCTGCTCTGTAGTCGTTTGCATCGCTGGTGTTGTGTTTGGGGGGTGGTCGGGGGGGTAATCGAGAGTGCTAGGGACTGACTGGTCTTGGTTTGCTGACCGGATATGAACTCCCACCTCTCCCCCTCCAGCCAACCACGTCACTCCAACTCGATGAATTCCTCAAGGTCCTCTCAAAGTGTGTATGTGTGTGCGTGTGTTTACATTTGCCGTGTAATATTCGTGATCTCTTTGGACACATGTTAGCATCCTGGCATCACACCAGTCTCACTTTGGTAGATGAAAGCAAGCAATCATTTAAACTCACCACTCGAGGGAAAAACACACACACACACACACACACACATATATGTATACCAGATGTTTTGGGGATCAATAACTGATTTCCCTTTTTTATGTTCCATCTTAGTTTCAACGAGTCTGTATATTCCACTGATTTTAACGTATTCATTGTCTAGGAAGTAGGAGGGGGTAGGGCGGGGTCAAAGAGACACATGGGGGGGGGGGGGGGGAGGGGGGTCTTTTGCTTATGAATGTGATTCTGATGAAACAAAACACAAACTTTCTAGGTTCAGATTTTGTATTTTTTGTTTGGGGGATATTTCCCATGTCATTTGCACACTGTCCTTCGGTGTTCAATAACACTCACTAGGTGTTGTTTGCTAATAAAAAGCACCGCCTTTCAGTCACCTTCTGGCTTCTTTTCTGTTCGGCTCGTTCACTTTGGTACCGTCTCCCTGCTGAGTTTGATCATCTTTTGTTTGTTTTCTGTACATATTATAAATATACTATATATAATAAAAGATTGAAAAAGATCAACGTCAACACAAGAGCTTTTGTGGTATTATTGTGGTGGGTGGAATTCATATGCTAATTATGATAGTTTATCAAATATTACTTACTACGGTTACTAATGCGGCCGAGGAACCCCGCGTCGGACGAAGCGTTCGCAAGTCAGTGGTCGTTAACCGCGTGGAGCAACGCCAGCAATGTCGCTTTGCAAACTTTATCTTTGACATTATCATGGTCCTAGGCCTTTGACGTCAACATATAACCAGGAGCTTCTGATGTACCATTCAAAAATGAAAGCCTCTTAAAATACCATACATGGGCCAATTTCCTTCAAAATCTATCACCAGACTACATTTGGTCGTTTTCAGATTAGATTTAAAAGGAAACGATCAATACTTTCACGACCATTCCTATTTCAGATAGTACACATCCCCAAGGTGTATCTTGGGGATAAACAGGACATTCTGCTGTACCATCCCAAAATAAAAGCCTCTCAAAATACCATACATGAACCAACTTCCTTCAAAATCATTCAAAGGGTGTTTTTTGTAAATTGCTCCCTACGCACATAGTTTAATATTTCTTCCGGAAAAAACGTTTAGAGCCTAAGGTCTCAAGAGCACACTGCGTGGATTTGAAAAGAATCGGGTTTAATCCCTGGGAGGAGTTCGGTCTTTTACAACTGTAAGAAATCATGAAAATAGGCCAAAAAGACAGATTTTCAACCATTAATTACAGCGCCCTCTATTCTTCAAACATTATGAAAAAATTAGGGTGAGTTCAGGGCTTCAATGTATATATATGTATGACAGATTAAGCCACACCTCTTGCAAAGTTAATTAGCCCATATCTCATCAAAACAATAAGTTATCAGCACCATTCTGATATATCAAGGGCACATTGAACAAATAGTGATCCACCGGAGGTTTCGTGGCAATCAAACTCAGCGTTTAGGGGAAATTGCTAAAAATGTGTTTATCACAAAATTCTAAATGGCAGAAAATCTAGTTAGGCGCTTTTGCATACCATGGTTGACTTTATTGTAAAGCATGTCGAAGAGCACCTGTGTGCCAACTTTCAAGTTGATCGGACTTCGGGGGCGGAAACTGGCCTAGTGTGGTCTTTTTTAAATTTCTAGAGGGCGCTATAGAGACATTTCTTTATACCCAAACACGAGACCCAAAAATTATTTAAAAAAATTAACAGTATGATATAGGCCCTAGTGGTAACAAGGAAAACAACACCGTTTTAGACCTGCTAAACGGCAACTTTCATATCAGGTTCCACAAAAGTTCTATGTGTTTTTTTGTTATTGAGCCGTAACCAAGCATTCCACACGTGAGGTCCACCCAGTCGGTACTTGTTGTTGACATATCTTGCATATTGACTGATGCCTAAAATTCAAATGAAAGCCTAATTTCATCAGGGATGTTTCTTACACAGGTTTCCATAGGAGAGCACTGTTGCTCTCTACTGACGCCACTGCAGGAACCATCTGTTACCCTGGCAACCATACCGTAGATCTCTGACGACTGGCTGTCATCCACACAGAGGCCGCCCTTGATTTGTTCCCCTGCCTCTCCCCACAGAGCTTTACACACACACACACACACACACACACACACACACACACACACACACACACACACACACACACACACACACACACTGCTAATCATGTGTAGGCAGGGGCAGCTCGGCTGTTGTACATCAGTGTGTCACACGAAGGGCAAATGAAGAGATACTTGACATTGAGTATTTGCAGTTGTTACCCAGGGTTTGGCACCGATGGATAAAGAAGCCTGCAGACCCCCTGGGTGGAATTGCAGCTGCCCTCTGCATCCCGCTCTGCAGCCTGACCTTTTCAGCAGATATCACAGATAAGAACACGCAACCATGTGCACCTCCATCAGGTGTTGGAGGTGTGTGTGAAGGTGTGGGTCTTAGTGGAGCTCTTGAATGTGGACCAATTAAACACTTTGTCAGTGTTTTCTTTGAACATTTCCTTAGGTGTCGAAAAGCGCTTCTAATGAAAGCTCTGTTCTGCTCGCTCTCTACCCCCCCCCCCCCCCATCCCTTCCTCTGCTAGGGAGGTGTAGGGGGTATGATTTACCGTGAGTTATTTTTAGCTTACTGGGGCACTGCAAGCTGGGAGCAAAGGCTTGGAGTGTGCAGCTTGTAGTAGCGTGTAGTAGCACTACGGCGTGAGGGGTCTTCTAAGGGGGGGGGGGGGGGGGGGAAGAGGCTGTAAGCCTAGCAACCTCCAGCTGATTAAGGATGCGATGACCTGGCTGAGGGTGAGCAGGTACTCAGAGAGAAGCACAAAAGATCACTCAACACCTGCTCATTTCAACACAATTTATTTACAGATTCGCCATACACCTCATGTTTGAAGCCGTGGCAATCTACTACTGCCCGGCACATTCAGGTTCATCATGTGAGCAGTCCTCGTCTGGTACTCGTCATCGCCGCTTTCTCTTTAGTCCAACACTTGAGTGTTCAGATTTGTGTTCCACGACACGCTAGTCACCGAGCGCGTCTACCTCCGGCGGCCACTCGCGTGGCTCCCCGGGTGTCTTCAGTCGACGGGGCCTTGGAAGATGAGTTTAATGTGGCCATGCTCCCCTGTCAACCAGGTCCCACAGAAGGGGCAGGCAGCGTGGAAGGCGTGGGTGCCGTGGGGTAATGGAATTTGGCTCCACCCCACCACTGTCTTTTCTGAGCATACGTGGCCACAGGGGCAGAAGGCGTGAGTTGGCGGGCCTGCATCCAGGTACAATCCCCCCTCACAGCCCAGCCACAGCGGCACATAGGGGCCCACTCGCCGGCACATGGGGCACTCTCTGTCCCCGGTGTTGGCTGGCGCCGTGCCGCCTGGGCCGGCGGGACCCTTCTCCTTACGATAGCCCCAGTTGTGGTAGCCGTGTACGTGGCCGCAGTTGACGTAGACCCAGGGCTGCTTCTTGTCGACAATCTCTCGCTGGGCCAGACTAGGGAAGGCCAGCGTGTTGAAGCCCACGGGACACTGGGGCCGGGCCGCGTTCAGCTCCTGGCGAAGGGACTCCAGCTGCTTGAGGGTGGGGGTGTGACGCAGTCCGGCGAGGGTCCTCCACAGCAGAGTAGCCCCGCAAAGATCAATCAGAGAGCCATCCTGGAGAGTGTTTGACTCATTTTCCACCTGAAGAGGGGAACACAGGATGGACCCAGCAGGGGAAGAGAAGAAGAAGAAGACGTAGTGATTTAGGGTAAACTTTGTACAAAGGGAACCGCATAGGAGTCCTACTCCAAAGCACCGCATGATGGCACTGTGCTGCAGTAGTTATGTTTTAGACAGTTGACAGCCATCTATCGGAAGCGGATTACCTCATATTACCATCATCATCAGCATGTAGACCCTTTCAAAGATTGAATTACCAATTCAGAATAGATTCCTTTGAGTTGTTGTCAACATGTGGTTGACAGCAGGCACTCCTGCTTCTACACTCACTTCAAACAAACAAACTGCATTTTCCCCTCCCCGTCCAGTTGTATGCATTTCCCGATGACACTTCATTTGTGGGTTGGTATCAGACTCGTGGGGTCAAATCTCCTCTCGTGGAAGGACGACTGCGAGGGGGAAAGCTCAGCCTTCTTTTTTTATGATCATGCCGCTATCATCTGACCGGTTTACAACCCTTTGGGTCATTTTCATAAAATGTGTGGTGGTGCAAATTGATTTAGAAATACAAACTGTCTCCTGCAAGTTTACACCAACAGGGAAAAAGGGTCCTTAGTGACCTAAAGAATATAATATACTATCTACTATAACTCTTTTCCCTTCAGCCCCTCCGTCTCACCAGTTTTCCCCTCTGTTGGGCTGAGCGAGTCTCCCTCAGGGCAAAGACGTTTCCACAGACCGAGATTTCCCTCCAGACGCCAGGAGCGGGTTCAGACACAAACTCCCCCGCCGGGTGCATCACCAGCACCCCGTTGGTGGTCAGGCCGTCCATCAGGCCGTCCGACGTCCTCCATTTGGCGGCGCGCTCCTGAGAGACACACAGCAACACATTGGAGGCTCACAGGGATGATAGTGGAGGAAGGTGTCAGAGGTGGCTGGCTCGGAGAACCGCTAACGTTGCTGTTCTCTGCTGCTATATTTAGCCGAGAACACAATGACTATTGTACTGACTAATGCAGGGAGACGCGCCCACGCCTGAGAAGGAACCCATTCCTGGGGGAAAGTGTATAATGAACGTTGCACATTTCTGGCCTGTGTCTAGCTTCATTAAAAATAGATATTTTAAAGAGTCGAGGCAGTTGTAAAGGAAAAGGTTCTCTGAAGCAGCTGGAGGAGAGAGGACTACTGAATGTGGACATTTCTGTGCAAGGACAAAGAACTTTTCCCTTTTTAGAAAAAGCTTGCAATCTTTATAGTCCATTGGTTAGAATTTGGGGGGAGCTACTATCAGAAATGTAATTTAATATTCATAACTATGTCTTTATAGTTACATGGAACTAAGAATTGTTGTGTTTTCTTGAGCTCTCAGTGAGCCCTTTATATCTCCACTGGGAGCACATCCTTGATAGTACAGTAGCCCAGAATGGACAAACCAAACTGTTTATTCAATCTGCATCCTTCCTGTTAGATGCCACTAGATCTTAAACAGAGGTCCATTGAAGATGCTCTTATTACACCATATAAATTGGCTCAAATAAAATGTGTTGCTTGTATTGAAGAACCCGTAAAGGCAAGTGATCACCAACTCTGCACTTTCTTTTAAGTGTCCCCATGCAGCTTAGCTAAGGGAAAAGGTCTGATAGAGCTGCTCTGCACCAAACAACGCAGACATTTAGGGACTGGCTATCCAACACCCAATACCTCTTGGAAAATGCTTGTTAGTGAATAACAAATCAATATGCAAACTTAAATAAAGCTGCAAGCAGCGCTGGACGGGTCCTCGGCACTGGACAGACGCCTACAAACGCGGCCGAGAATGACTGCGGCCGTCGGACAAAGTGTCCGCTAGTCAGTCGTTGTTAACCGTGTGGGAGGAGCCTCTCTATCTTTAACATTATCACGGTCTAAGGCCTTTTCTGTCGACATTTGAGAGGGATCTGATTCATTTACAGGGTAAGCTTGTCATGACACATGAAAAATGTGCAGCAGATTAGATCATTAAAGTTAAAACCACTTCAAATTTAATGCCGAAACTGTGGTATTTTGCCAAAGCACCACGTTGACATGGTTTGATATTTATTAGTTGGAATGCTTCAAGCATTCCAAGTATTGTTCTTCTTTTCTTTATTCCGCCATATTATTAGTTGGAATGCTTCAAGCATTCCAAGTATTGTTCTTCTTTTCTTTATTCCGCCATATTATTAGTTGGAATGCTTCAAGCATTCCAAGTATTGTTCTTCTTTTCTTTATTAGTTGGAATGCTTCAAGCATTCCAAGTATTGTTCTTCTTTTCTTTATTCCGCCATATTATTAGTTGGAATGCTTCAAGCATTCCAAGTATTGTTCTTCTTTTCTTTATTCCGCCATATTATTATTCTATTTCTTCCGCCGCACCTTTCAACTCCTTCACGCTTTCAGCTATTAAGACCATTCAAATATTAAAATGTTCAGCTCATTCAGGGGAGGGGTGCTATGACTTTTCAGCTTTTTAGCTCTTATAATTGAATTAATATAAATTAATATCTTCAACCTTTTTAACATGGTTTCCTAATGGATTAAATTTTCAAATCCTTTCAAAACTTCTTCAACTTTCAACTTTTTCAGCTTTTCCAATCTTTCAGCTAGAGACACCATTTAAACTTTAAAATGTTGACACAAGTCTTAACAATTTTATTAAAAAAACAGCTTGTTGATATCTATTATACTTTTTTCATAACCACTAATTATGTTTCAGTAGTTTTGGGGTTTCTTTCGAATTTAGAGTGGAGTTTTCCGGATGGTCCCGCGATTTAGAGTGAGCGCCTTGTCAGGATTCAGTAAAAAAAAAAGAGGCACTTTTATCTTTACGGCCACAATATTCACTTTTCAGCCTTCATTTAAAAAGAAAACATTAGCCGTGCTTGTGCTGGTTGGACTCGTATAAGTTTGAAATCTCAGAGTCATTTACTTTTTGCGTGAGGAGCCCGATTGTGAGACAAAGTCTGCCCCGAGCCCCATAAGCTTCCATACAAATCTGGCGACATTTAAAAAAAATAAACACAGCCGGTACACTTTTTGTAAACGGCTGTTTGAGCAGTTTTAAAACACACAGAGACATAAAAACTACACTCATGCGTTTGATAGGGTCTTGGGTCTCTCAAAATGTCATTATTTTTTGGCTACCCCATATAGTTTTGCTCCAGGAAGCATTTGTTTGAGGTGTGGATTTTGTCTAAATCTCTTCACTCTCTTCGCCGTGAGCTAATTAGCGACCAGCTGTTGATCTATGGCCATAAAGACGTAGCTCAGGGACGTGCAGGTTTAACCGTGGTTAGATAACGGTACGTATGGACGTGCAGGTTTAACCGTGGTTAGATAACTGTACGTATGGACGTGCAGGTTTAACCGTGGTTAGATAACGGTACGTATGGACGTGCGTGTCGTGAGTTGGGACGGAGACCCGGGATGAGCAGACAGTAAGTAATGTGGAGGCTGGACCGTAAGATATTTGAGACATGTGAGAGCCATAAGTACTAGATTGCTAGCTAGCTATACTGCTAACAAGGCTACTCCCCGCTGGAGACATAAACCGTGGGTGTGACGTTGTTCCTTCGGTGTTGTCATTAAGCTGCAGGCACGTGAGTTTATTTTCTTACGCGAGTGATACTATTAATAACCTTTTCGCGGACCGCAAGAAGGTCCGTAGGTTAATAAGCACGTCAAAAGTTACGGGGAGTGGCGTGACGTTGTTCCTTCGGGGATTGAGCTGCAGATACGTGAGTTTGTTTTCTTACGCGAATGACAGGAGATCGTTTGGTCTTTATTTTACACAACAGAGCGTCAACTTAATATACTATTAATAACCTTCATCGGACCGCAAGAAGGTCCGTCAGTTAATAAGCACGTCAAAAGTTACGGTGGACCAGCCGGGGTTAGGGGGGAGGAGGGGGTTCGCTGGTGGGCGAAACTGCGCACTGAGGAGTGAACAATTGTAATCGAGATGGGGGCTGTAGTATTTGTGTGTGTCCACTAACATTTAATTGTCCAAGTGAAACACGTAGTACTTGTATTAGTCATTGGCGCTGTATGCGTCCATGTTTATTTCACAAAACCGCGCATCTTTATGACGTCATCAAGACATGACGGTTAACTTATCCGGAAGTATCCAGGGGCGTTTCTGATGGGACCGCCACGAAGCTTTCAGTAATTTCTACACTATTTGCAAACTTTTGAGGCACTCACCAACCATGCAAAATGTTTTTATATTTTATTTTGACTTGTTGCCAGGATCTTCTCCTGTCTTGTTTATTCTGTGCACATGGGCAGGTGCCACTGTGTATGGTAGGTTGTGTCATCAGTGTATTAATGAGTGAGAGATGTCATCTAGTATTAAAGCTCTTTGAGTTGTCAGAAGACTAGCAAAGCGGTGTACAAGTTCATTAAGTTTGAATGAAAAAGATTCAGCAATGTTTAGAAGTAATTTAAGCTTTTATTAGTTCTGTATTTTGTCAAATTCATAGAAGCTTCCCCCATTTCTGTTTTTTCCAATTCTTTCAAGTTCGTTTCAGCTTTTCTCATTTCTGTATTTTTAGCAATTTTTAAATGTATTTCAGCCTTTTTTATTTCAGCAATGTTTAGAATAATTTCAGCTTTTATTATTTCTGTGATATCAAATTCATAGAAGCTTCTCCCATTTCTGTTTTTTTGATATTCTTTCAAGTTCATTTCAGCTTTTCTCATTCATGTATTTCAGCTTTTTCTATTCTTTCAGCAATGTTTAAAATAATTTCAGCTTGTTGCATTTTAAGCAACTTTTTGAAATTAATTCCAGCTTTTATTATTTCTGTGATTTCAAATTCATAGAAGCTTCTCCCATTTCAGTTTTTTTGCAATTGTTTCAAGTTCATTTCAGCTTTACTCATTTCTGTATTTTCAGCCATTTTAAAATGTATTTCAGCTTTTTCTATTCTTTCAGCAATATTTAGAATAATTTCAGCTTGTTTCATTTCTGTACTTTAAGCAACTTTTTGAAATTAACTTCAGCTTTTTGCATTCCAACGCATTTTCAGCAGGAAATGCATTTTCTAGTTATTCTATTTCTTCCGCCGCACCTTTCAACTCCTTCACGCTTTCAGCTATTAAGACCATTCAAATATTAAAATGTTCAGCTCATTCAGGGGAGGGGTGCTATGACTTTTCAGCTTTTTAGCTCTTATAATTGAATTAATATAAATTAATATCTTCAACCTTTTTAACATGGTTTCCTAATGGATTAAATTTTCAAATCCTTTCAAAACTTCTTCAACTTTCAACTTTTTCAGCTTTTCCAATCTTTCAGCTAGAGACACCATTTAAACTTTAAAATGTTGACACAAGTCTTAACAATTTTATTAAAAAAACAGCTTGTTGATATCTATTATACTTTTTTCATAACCACTAATTATGTTTCAGTAGTTTTGGGGTTTCTTTCGAATTTAGAGTGGAGTTTTCCGGATGGTCCCGCGATTTAGAGTGAGCGCCTTGTCAGGATTCAGTAAAAAAAAAAGAGGCACTTTTATCTTTACGGCCACAATATTCACTTTTCAGCCTTCATTTAAAAAGAAAACATTAGCCGTGCTTGTGCTGGTTGGACTCGTATAAGTTTGAAATCTCAGAGTCATTTACTTTTTGCGTGAGGAGCCCGATTGTGAGACAAAGTCTGCCCCGAGCCCCATAAGCTTCCATACAAATCTGGCGACATTTAAAAAAAATAAACACAGCCGGTACACTTTTTGTAAACGGCTGTTTGAGCAGTTTTAAAACACACAGAGACATAAAAACTACACTCATGCGTTTGATAGGGTCTTGGGTCTCTCAAAATGTCATTATTTTTTGGCTACCCCATATAGTTTTGCTCCAGGAAGCATTTGTTTGAGGTGTGGATTTTGTCTAAATCTCTTCACTCTCTTCGCCGTGAGCTAATTAGCGACCAGCTGTTGATCTATGGCCATAAAGACGTAGCTCAGGGACGTGCAGGTTTAACCGTGGTTAGATAACGGTACGTATGGACGTGCAGGTTTAACCGTGGTTAGATAACTGTACGTATGGACGTGCAGGTTTAACCGTGGTTAGATAACGGTACGTATGGACGTGCGTGTCGTGAGTTGGGACGGAGACCCGGGATGAGCAGACAGTAAGTAATGTGGAGGCTGGACCGTAAGATATTTGAGACATGTGAGAGCCATAAGTACTAGATTGCTAGCTAGCTATACTGCTAACAAGGCTACTCCCCGCTGGAGACATAAACCGTGGGTGTGACGTTGTTCCTTCGGTGTTGTCATTAAGCTGCAGGCACGTGAGTTTATTTTCTTACGCGAGTGATACTATTAATAACCTTTTCGCGGACCGCAAGAAGGTCCGTAGGTTAATAAGCACGTCAAAAGTTACGGGGAGTGGCGTGACGTTGTTCCTTCGGGGATTGAGCTGCAGATACGTGAGTTTGTTTTCTTACGCGAATGACAGGAGATCGTTTGGTCTTTATTTTACACAACAGAGCGTCAACTTAATATACTATTAATAACCTTCATCGGACCGCAAGAAGGTCCGTCAGTTAATAAGCACGTCAAAAGTTACGGTGGACCAGCCGGGGTTAGGGGGGAGGAGGGGGTTCGCTGGTGGGCGAAACTGCGCACTGAGGAGTGAACAATTGTAATCGAGATGGGGGCTGTAGTATTTGTGTGTGTCCACTAACATTTAATTGTCCAAGTGAAACACGTAGTACTTGTATTAGTCATTGGCGCTGTATGCGTCCATGTTTATTTCACAAAACCGCGCATCTTTATGACGTCATCAAGACATGACGGTTAACTTATCCGGAAGTATCCAGGGGCGTTTCTGATGGGACCGCCACGAAGCTTTCAGTAATTTCTACACTATTTGCAAACTTTTGAGGCACTCACCAACCATGCAAAATGTTTTTATATTTTATTTTGACTTGTTGCCAGGATCTTCTCCTGTCTTGTTTATTCTGTGCACATGGGCAGGTGCCACTGTGTATGGTAGGTTGTGTCATCAGTGTATTAATGAGTGAGAGATGTCATCTAGTATTAAAGCTCTTTGAGTTGTCAGAAGACTAGCAAAGCGGTGTACAAGTTCATTAAGTTTGAATGAAAAAGATTCAGCAATGTTTAGAAGTAATTTAAGCTTTTATTAGTTCTGTATTTTGTCAAATTCATAGAAGCTTCCCCCATTTCTGTTTTTTCCAATTCTTTCAAGTTCGTTTCAGCTTTTCTCATTTCTGTATTTTTAGCAATTTTTAAATGTATTTCAGCCTTTTTTATTTCAGCAATGTTTAGAATAATTTCAGCTTTTATTATTTCTGTGATATCAAATTCATAGAAGCTTCTCCCATTTCTGTTTTTTTGATATTCTTTCAAGTTCATTTCAGCTTTTCTCATTCATGTATTTCAGCTTTTTCTATTCTTTCAGCAATGTTTAAAATAATTTCAGCTTGTTGCATTTTAAGCAACTTTTTGAAATTAATTCCAGCTTTTATTATTTCTGTGATTTCAAATTCATAGAAGCTTCTCCCATTTCAGTTTTTTTGCAATTGTTTCAAGTTCATTTCAGCTTTACTCATTTCTGTATTTTCAGCCATTTTAAAATGTATTTCAGCTTTTTCTATTCTTTCAGCAATATTTAGAATAATTTCAGCTTGTTTCATTTCTGTACTTTAAGCAACTTTTTGAAATTAACTTCAGCTTTTTGCATTCCAACGCATTTTCAGCAGGAAATGCATTTTCTAGTTCCGCCATATTATTATTCTATTTCTTCCGCCGCACCTTTCAACTCCTTCACACCTTCAGCTATTAAGACCATTCAAATATTAAAATGTTCAGCTCCTTCAGGAGAGGGGTGCTATGACTTTTCAGCTTTTTAGCTCTTATAATTGAATTAATATAAATTAATATCTTCAACCTTTTTAACATGGTTTCCTAATGGATTAAATTTTCAAATCCTTTCAAAACTTCTTCAACTTTCAACTTTTTCAGCTTTTCCAATCTTTCAGCTAGAGACACCATTTAAACTTTAAAATGTTGACACAAGTCTTAACAATTTTATTAAAAAAACAGCTTGTTGATATCTATTATACTTTTTTCATAACCACTAATTATGTTTCAGTAGTTTTGGGGTTTCTTTCGAATTTAGAGTGGAGTTTTCCGGATGGTTCCGCGATTTAGAGTGAGCGCCTTGTCAGGATTCAGTAAAAAAAAAAGAGGCACTTTTATCTTTACGGCCACAATATTCACTTTTCAGCCTTCATTTAAAAAGAAAACATTAGCCGTGCTTGTGCTGGTTGGACTCGTATAAGTTTGAAATCTCAGAGTCATTTACTTTTTGCGTGAGGAGCCCGATTGTGAGACAAAGTCTGCCCCGAGCCCCATAAGCTTCCATACAAATCTGCCGACATTTAAAAAAAAAAAACACAGCCGGTACACTTTTTGTAAACGGCTGTTTGAGCAGTTTTAAAACACACAGAGACATAAAAACTACACTCATGCGTTTGATAGGGTCTTGGGTCTCTCAAAATGTCATTATTTTTTGGCTACCCCATATAGTTTTGCTCCAGGAAGCATTTGTTTGAGGTGTGGATTTTGTCTAAATCTCTTCACTCTCTTCGCCGTGAGCTAATTAGCGACCAGCTGTTGATCTATGGCCATAAAGACATAGCTCAGGGACGTGCAGGTTTAACCGTGGTTAGATAACGGTACGTATGGACGTGCAGGTTTAACCGTGGTTAGATAACGGTACGTATGGACGTGCGTGTCGTGAGTTGGGACGGAGAACCGGGATGAGCAGACGTAAGTAATGTGGAGGCTGGACCGTAAGATATTTGAGACATGTGAGAGCCATAAGTACTAGATTGCTAGCTAGCTATGCTGCTAACAAGGCTACTCCCCGCTGGAGACATAAACCGTGGGTGTGACGTTGTTCCTTCGGTGTTGTCATTAAGCTGCAGGCACGTGAGTTTATTTTCTTACGCGAGTGATACTATTAATAACCTTTTCGCGGACCGCAAGAAGGTCCGTAGGTTAATAAGCACGTCAAAAGTTACGGGGAGTGGCGTGACGTTGTTCCTTCGGGGATTGAGCTGCAGATACGTGAGTTTGTTTTCTTACGCGAATGACAGGAGATCGTTTGGTCTTTATTTTACACAACAGAGCGTCAACTTAATATACTATTAATAACCTTCATCGGACCGCAAGAAGGTCCGTCAGTTAATAAGCACGTCAAAAGTTACGGGGAGTGGCGTGACGTTGTTCCTTCGGGGATTGAGCTGCAGATACGTGAGTTTGTTTTCTTACGCGAATGACAGGAGATCGTTTGGTCTTTATTTTACGCAACAAAGCGTCAACTTAATATACTATTAATAACCTTCATCGGACCGCAAGAAGGTCCGTCAGTTAATAAGCACGTCAAAAGTTACGGTGGACCAGCCGGGGTTAGGGGGGAGGAGGGGGTTCGCTGGTGGGCGAAACTGCGCACTGAGGAGTGAACAATTGTAATCGAGATGGGGGCTGTAGTATTTGTGTGTGTCCACTAACATTTAATTGTCCAAGTGAAACACGTAGTACTTATATTAGTCATCGGCGCTGTATGCGTCCATGTTTATTTAACAAAACCGCGCATCTTTATGACATCATCAAGACATGACGGTTAACTTATCCGGAAGTATCCAGGGGCGTTTTTGATGGGACCGCCACGAAGCTTTCAGTAATTTCTACACTATTTGCAAACTTTTGAGGCACTCACCAACCATGCAAAATGTTTTTATATTTTATTTTGACTTGTTGCCAGGATCTTCTCCTGTCTTGTTTATTCTGTGCACATGGGCAGGTGCCACTGTGTATGGTAGGTTGTGTCATCAGTGTATTAATGGGTGAGAGATGTCATCTAGTATTAAAGCTCTTTGAGTTGTCAGAAGACTAGCAAAGCGGTGTACAAGTTCATTAAGTTTGAATGAAAAAGATTCAGCAATGTTTAGAAGTAATTTAAGCTTTTATTAGTTCTGTATTTTGTCAAATTCATAGAAGCTTCCCCCATTTCTGTTTTTTCCAATTCTTTCAAGTTCGTTTCAGCTTTTCTCATTTCTGTATTTTCAGCAATTTTTAAATGTATTTCAGCCTTTTTTATTTCAGCAATGTTTAGAATAATTTCAGCTTTTATTATTTCTGTGATTTCAAATTCATAGAAGCTTCTCCCATTTCAGTTTTTTTTATATTCTTTCAAGTTCATTTCAGCTTTTCTCATTTATGTATTTCAGCTTTTTCTATTCTTTCAGCAATGTTTAGAATAATTTCAGCTTGTTGCATTTTAAGCAACTTTTTGAAATTAATTCCAGCTTTTATTATTTCTGTGATTTCAAATTCATAGAAGCTTCTCCCATTTCAGTTTTTTTGCAATTGTTTCAAGTTCATTTCAGCTTTACTCATTTCTGTATTTTCAGCCATTTTAAAATGTATTTCAGCTTTTTCTATTCTTTCAGCAATATTTAGAATAATTTCAGCTTGTTTCATTTCTGTACTTTAAGCAACTTTTTGAAATTAACTTCAGCTTTTTGCATTCCAACGCATTTTCAGCAGGAAATGCATTTTCTAGTTATTCTATTTCTTCCGCCGCACCTTTCAACTCCTTCACGCTTTCAGCTATTAAGACCATTCAAATATTAAAATGTTCAGCTCATTCAGGGGAGGGGTGCTATGACTTTTCAGCTTTTTAGCTCTTATAATTGAATTAATATAAATTAATATCTTCAACCTTTTTAACATGGTTTCCTAATGGATTAAATTTTCAAATCCTTTCAAAACTTCTTCAACTTTCAACTTTTTCAGCTTTTCCAATCTTTCAGCTAGAGACACCATTTAAACTTTAAAATGTTGACACAAGTCTTAACAATTTTATTAAAAAAACAGCTTGTTGATATCTATTATACTTTTTTCATAACCACTAATTATGTTTCAGTAGTTTTGGGGTTTCTTTCGAATTTAGAGTGGAGTTTTCCGGATGGTCCCGCGATTTAGAGTGAGCGCCTTGTCAGGATTCAGTAAAAAAAAAAGAGGCACTTTTATCTTTACGGCCACAATATTCACTTTTCAGCCTTCATTTAAAAAGAAAACATTAGCCGTGCTTGTGCTGGTTGGACTCGTATAAGTTTGAAATCTCAGAGTCATTTACTTTTTGCGTGAGGAGCCCGATTGTGAGACAAAGTCTGCCCCGAGCCCCATAAGCTTCCATACAAATCTGGCGACATTTAAAAAAAATAAACACAGCCGGTACACTTTTTGTAAACGGCTGTTTGAGCAGTTTTAAAACACACAGAGACATAAAAACTACACTCATGCGTTTGATAGGGTCTTGGGTCTCTCAAAATGTCATTATTTTTTGGCTACCCCATATAGTTTTGCTCCAGGAAGCATTTGTTTGAGGTGTGGATTTTGTCTAAATCTCTTCACTCTCTTCGCCGTGAGCTAATTAGCGACCAGCTGTTGATCTATGGCCATAAAGACGTAGCTCAGGGACGTGCAGGTTTAACCGTGGTTAGATAACGGTACGTATGGACGTGCAGGTTTAACCGTGGTTAGATAACTGTACGTATGGACGTGCAGGTTTAACCGTGGTTAGATAACGGTACGTATGGACGTGCGTGTCGTGAGTTGGGACGGAGACCCGGGATGAGCAGACAGTAAGTAATGTGGAGGCTGGACCGTAAGATATTTGAGACATGTGAGAGCCATAAGTACTAGATTGCTAGCTAGCTATACTGCTAACAAGGCTACTCCCCGCTGGAGACATAAACCGTGGGTGTGACGTTGTTCCTTCGGTGTTGTCATTAAGCTGCAGGCACGTGAGTTTATTTTCTTACGCGAGTGATACTATTAATAACCTTTTCGCGGACCGCAAGAAGGTCCGTAGGTTAATAAGCACGTCAAAAGTTACGGGGAGTGGCGTGACGTTGTTCCTTCGGGGATTGAGCTGCAGATACGTGAGTTTGTTTTCTTACGCGAATGACAGGAGATCGTTTGGTCTTTATTTTACACAACAGAGCGTCAACTTAATATACTATTAATAACCTTCATCGGACCGCAAGAAGGTCCGTCAGTTAATAAGCACGTCAAAAGTTACGGTGGACCAGCCGGGGTTAGGGGGGAGGAGGGGGTTCGCTGGTGGGCGAAACTGCGCACTGAGGAGTGAACAATTGTAATCGAGATGGGGGCTGTAGTATTTGTGTGTGTCCACTAACATTTAATTGTCCAAGTGAAACACGTAGTACTTGTATTAGTCATTGGCGCTGTATGCGTCCATGTTTATTTCACAAAACCGCGCATCTTTATGACGTCATCAAGACATGACGGTTAACTTATCCGGAAGTATCCAGGGGCGTTTCTGATGGGACCGCCACGAAGCTTTCAGTAATTTCTACACTATTTGCAAACTTTTGAGGCACTCACCAACCATGCAAAATGTTTTTATATTTTATTTTGACTTGTTGCCAGGATCTTCTCCTGTCTTGTTTATTCTGTGCACATGGGCAGGTGCCACTGTGTATGGTAGGTTGTGTCATCAGTGTATTAATGAGTGAGAGATGTCATCTAGTATTAAAGCTCTTTGAGTTGTCAGAAGACTAGCAAAGCGGTGTACAAGTTCATTAAGTTTGAATGAAAAAGATTCAGCAATGTTTAGAAGTAATTTAAGCTTTTATTAGTTCTGTATTTTGTCAAATTCATAGAAGCTTCCCCCATTTCTGTTTTTTCCAATTCTTTCAAGTTCGTTTCAGCTTTTCTCATTTCTGTATTTTTAGCAATTTTTAAATGTATTTCAGCCTTTTTTATTTCAGCAATGTTTAGAATAATTTCAGCTTTTATTATTTCTGTGATATCAAATTCATAGAAGCTTCTCCCATTTCTGTTTTTTTGATATTCTTTCAAGTTCATTTCAGCTTTTCTCATTCATGTATTTCAGCTTTTTCTATTCTTTCAGCAATGTTTAAAATAATTTCAGCTTGTTGCATTTTAAGCAACTTTTTGAAATTAATTCCAGCTTTTATTATTTCTGTGATTTCAAATTCATAGAAGCTTCTCCCATTTCAGTTTTTTTGCAATTGTTTCAAGTTCATTTCAGCTTTACTCATTTCTGTATTTTCAGCCATTTTAAAATGTATTTCAGCTTTTTCTATTCTTTCAGCAATATTTAGAATAATTTCAGCTTGTTTCATTTCTGTACTTTAAGCAACTTTTTGAAATTAACTTCAGCTTTTTGCATTCCAACGCATTTTCAGCAGGAAATGCATTTTCTAGTTAATAAGTGTTATGCAATTTTTAAAGGCAAAGGTCTCGAGATCATACTGGCCAAATTTGAAAAGAATTGGAATTAATCTCTGAGAGGAGTTCTTTTACAACATGAAAAAACAATGAAAATGAGCTAAAAATAGGGATAAATGCAGATACTCAATGATTAACTGCAGCACGTCTTCAAATAATATAGAAAAATTAGAGTGGGTTTAGGGGTGCAATATACAGTATACATCTTGCCAGATTAAGCAACACACATTGCAAAGTTTATTGTTCCATATCTTCTAAAAACAATGAGATATCAACAAACTTTATATGATTTAGGATCACATTAAATTAATAATTATCAACGCAAAAATTTGTAAATATCGGAATCAGCGTTTAGGAGGAGTTGGCAAAAGTGTGTTTTTTTTTTAATTCAAAATTGGGGAAAGTCTAAATCGGCGCATTTAAATGCCATGATTTACTTTGTTGTAGAGCATAATCAAGAGCATGCGTGTGTCTAATTTCAAGTAAAATGGGCATCAAGGGAAAAGAGCCTGTATGTCCCGTCTGTATGTCACTCCGCAGCATTCCAAAAATGGAAAAAAAATATGCGGTTCATTGGCTGCATGAACTACAGCAACAACCATGAATCCAAGCTACAACGGGCAAAATGGACAAACTCAAGGCTTTTTCAACACAAGTCCGTGCTGCATACTAACCATGAGGTTAAAGCGCTCACTGTTGCAACGTGCTGCAGGAGTCATCCCCCTGTTGGCTACCATTTGCCAACGCATGAGGTTAGTACAAGATCTTTGCTGCTCAACCTTATGTTAACTGGACATTTGAGGCTTATTCACATACAGACATTAGTAACGAAATCTTAACGACTGAAACTCATCATGCATTATTTATCAATAATGCCATAATACCATTTAACAATCAGACGTCAGAACCTGAATTAGAATGTTCCCTGTATCAGTGTGGATGCAGCCCTGAAGTCTCCGTCACAATGTGTGTGCGTTGAGCTGAGCTGAGCTCTGGTCGATGACGTTATATCCCCGAATGCTGGCCTAGTTGTCGGAGTTCCTAATAAATCTTGCATGGGATGACGTCGTGCAACCATGACAAAGGGCTATGTAGTGGCCATTTGTCCATAAACTTAAACCAAACAAATAATAACAAACTTCTCAAATGGCCACTTGAGGCTAGGTCATGGTTAGGCTTTACGCAGGTTCAGAGGTACCAAAGCAAAGTGCTGTCCATACCAAGATTGAGTTGAAGGAGGTTTATTCACACACATAAGTAAGCTCACAGACATTCCTGCTGCCTCTCTCACGCTGGTAAAAAACCATATGCCCTCCTAGCCTGAAGCACCTCCCACCTTGACCTACTTTATGCAAATGAACATAACACCATGTGACCAATAAACGACAATACAAGTAAAGCATAAATACAAAATAAACCAAATTAACCTTAGCAAGAAAATAAATGAATAAATGAAGCTATAAATTAACTCAAGCCCAAAATAAACAAAAATAACAATATAGCTCCAACAACCCAGCCCCTAATTGTGACGGTACTTTACCCACAATTAACCTTTATCAAAAAAGGAGCTATTCTCTAATTGTAGCTTAAGCATTAAACTGAAATCTTCACATCTTTGCATTCTCCACACCTGAAAGAAACAAATAGATGGAAGACAGAGATAGGAGAAAGAATGAATTGTATAGTCAATTATTTGCCTCCAAGAGAAGACAGAGCTTGGTTATTGGTCTGTCCAGGATGCTGTTCTTCGTTTGGACCTTCACCGAGCGAACCAGTCCTCTGGAGTTAGCTGTGGTGCTTAGAACTCTGCCCATCATCCATGAGCCTCTTGGAGCTGTGGCATCAGCGATTACAACAATATCTCCTGGAATAAAGTTTCTCTTCTGCTTCATCCACTTTTGCCTTTCTTGCATTACAAGCAAATACTCTGCTGTCCACCTTTTCCAGAAAAGCTCCGCAACGTACTGCACTTGCCTCCATCTCCTCTTAATGTACAGATCAGATTTCTCGAACAGACCTAATGGCAGAATAGGCTTGCCTTTTAACAGGAGAATGTGATTTGGAGTAAGCGCTTCTAAATCATTGGGATCTTCTGAAGCCTTAGTTATTGGCCGGTCATTGAGTATCGCTTCCACCTCGCAAAACAGCGTTTGCAGGCCTTCCTCGTCCAGCAGTTGATGTCCAACAACAGAGGTAAGTACACTGCGCACAGAGCGAATCAAACGTTCCCAAACGCCACCTTGGTGAGATGCAGCTGGGGTGTTAAAACTCCACGTCATTCCTTCCTGCACAAAAGTCCTTTCAATTTTAGAATGATTTAAAGCGGCCAATGCCTGCCTCAGTTCCTTCTTCGCACCAACAAAATTTGTGCCGTTATCTGACCTTATACTTATCACAGGTCCTCTTCTGCAGATAAATCTTCGCACAGCATTGATGCAGGAGTCTGTGTCGAGGGAGTGCGCCACCTCAAGGTGTACTGCGCGGCTACTCATACAAGTAAATATCACTCCATATCGCTTCAGCATAGTTCTACCTCTCCTCACCTCCAATGGTCCAAAATAGTCCACTCCCGCATTTGTAAAGGGTGCGTTATCAGGCACAACTCGTTCCTCCGGTAAGTCGGACATCTTCTGTTCTCCAAGCTTTCCTCTGTACCTTCTGCACACTGTACATTGTGAGAGAATCTTCCTGGCCGCAGAGTTGGCATTTATGATCCAATACTTCTGTCTCAATCTGTGCAGCATGTGATTGCGTCCAGCATGTCCAAGTTGGCAATGGATGTAACGCAATATGAGCTGGGAAACGTGCAAATCCTTTGACAGAATCACAGGATGCTTTACCTCCCACGGCAGTGCAGATTTAAACAGACGTCCACCAACTCTGAGGATGCCATCTTCGATGAAGGGGTCGAGGCGATACAGAGGACTGTCTTTAAAAACAGTCTTTGGGTCACGTTTTAGTGAGGAAATTTCAGTACTGAATCTTTGGTTTTGCGCAAACTGAATTATTGCCTTTTCGGCTTCCTCCAAGCGCTCTGGTGTCAAGCTGGATTTTCCAAGTGCGGCTTTGAATTTTTTAATCTCCTTTTCCACATTCTCATTCTGGTTGACCACATATTCTTTCCTCTTTTGGCTCAAAAGTAAAAGTCTTTCTTTCAGCTCCATCAGCCAGGCCACTGATGTTTTAAGCTTTCTCCAGGATGAAAAATAGTGAATGAGCTGACTGAGGGGATTGTCACTGTGTATTGTAACAACATTCACCTTGAGTTCCCTTTTCACCTCCGTATCATCAGATGGAATGGAAGAGGAGTCCAAGTCAAGCTTTGGCCACCTGGTGGGGGGCAAGAGCAAAAAGTCCGGTCCTTTTAGCCACTTTCCTTTCCCAAACTCCTGAGCTCTTAGTCCTCGAGAAGCTTCATCTGCAGGATTGTCTTTGGTGTTTACATACCTCCACTGATCTTTGTCTGTGGATTCTCTTATGGTGCTGACACGATTGGCAACATATGTGTGAAAGCGCTTTGTTTCATTGAAGATGTACTTGAGAACAGTAGTGCTATCAGTCCAAAAGAATGACCTTTGCAATGGCAACTGTAGCTCTTTCAACAGCATTGTGTTCACTCGAACAGCAAGCACAGCTGCAGCAAGTTCAAGGCGTGGAATGGTTAGTTGCTTTAGAGGAGCGACACGAGCCTTGCCTGTGATAAATGAAACATGCACATTGTCAGTGCTCTCCAATCTCAAGTATGAAACAGTGCCATATCCTGTTTGACTGGCATCTGAAAAATGATGCAGTTCTGCTTTCACTTGTGTTCCAAAGGTTTTGGGTTTAATACACCGTTCCACCTTAAATCCACTCATATGCTGAAGTTCAGAGAGCCACTCAGACCAATGTTCGGAGACGTCATGGGGAACTGGCTCATCCCACTTGAAGTTCATTCTGCACAGCTCCTGTAACAGTGACTTGGCAGGTATTATAAAAGGAGACAGAAACCCCAGCGGGTCGTAAAGAGAGCTCACCACAGAAAGGATGCCCCTCCTAGTGTGTGGACGTTCCTGCACTGCAGTCCTGAAGCTGAACGTATCTCCTTGAACACACCATTGCATCCCCAGAGCTCTTTCCACAGGGAGTTGATCTCTGTCCAAATCCATGTTCCCCAAACCCACTGCTCTGATGTCACTAGGAATAAGTGCAAACACATTTGAGTTATTTGTGACCCACTTTTGGAGATGGAAGCCGCCCTTTTTACAGAGAGATGTTAATCCATGTATGAGCTCCACTGCATCTTCCTCTGTCACAGTAGACTTAAGACAGTCATCCACGTAGAAATTTGTCTTGACTGTACGGAGGACATCGGGTGAGTATTGCAGTGCATTATCCTCAGCAGTTCTCCTCAGTGCATAGTTTGAGCAGCTTGGTGAGGATACAGCTCCAAACAAATGCACGCACATCCTGTATTCCTCTGGCTCCGCTGTAGCGTCTCCATTGGGCCACCATAGAAAGCGCAAGAAGTTAACGTGCTTATATGGAACCCGGACCTGATGGAACATGGCGTTGATATCAGCCATAACAGCGATGGGCTCTTCTCTAAACCGAAGGAGGACACCAATTAGCGTGTTAGTAAAGTCTGGGCCCTGCAGGAGCTGACTGTTCAATGATGTACCCTTATAAGTACAGCCGCAATCAAACACAACACGCAACTTTCCTTTGGTTGGATGATGTACACCATGGTGGGGAATGTACCACACCTTTCCTTGTTCCAGAGTGGGGTCATTTGTGGGAACCTTTTCTGCATATCCTTGTTTTAACATGTTGTTAAGGAAATCAACGTATTGAGCCTTGAATGAAATATCTCTATTAAATCTCCTCTTCAGGCCTTGGAGTCTTTGTAGTGCGATGCAGCGATTATTTGGCAAAACAGGATTGTCAACTCTGAAAGGTAAGTCAATGTAATAATGTTCATTGTTAAGCACTGTCGTACTCTCCACAATTTTCATGAATTTAATGTCTTCTCTTGACATCTCAAGTTGTTCATCACTTGTTCTTTCAATAAAGTCATGATTATACTGTTGCATCAACATACTTTCCAAGTGTTCCACAGATATGTGATTAGCAGTTACAACAATGCATCCTGATTTGACACCAGTACCTTCAGAGTCTCCAGCACGAAGAGGCCCGTTTATGACCCAGCCAACTCTGGTCCTCACTGCATACGGTCCACCGCATTGACTGTTTATCAGTTCCCATGGCTCCAAAACTTTAGAAGAGTCGGTTCCAATGAGCAAGTCTACATCTGCATCTACTTCATGTAGCCTAATGCTACTCAAATACGCCCATTTGGCAACATCATCCTGACATGGCACATTGACTTTAGATACAGGCATTTTTGTTTGTGTCAGAACAGATGGTAGCTCAATAAAATCATCGGTGTCGAATCCAGACACCTCCAGACCGGTAACGATAGTAGTGTTAATGGTTTTAGTCTGCCCCATTGTCCTCAACATTACATTACAGTTTTTTCCTGATACTCCCAGCCTTTCAGCCAAACTTGTAGTACAGAAGGTACCAGAGCTCCCAGGATCCAGGAAAGCATAAGTATGCACAACTCTATTACTTTTCTGACTTTTCACCTGCACAGCCACAATGGAAAAGACGGCAGTATCCTCATCACCAGCCCCAATATGACCACACGTCTGCTGCTTCCCGGGTACAGTGCTTACAGTTTCTTTGGAGGTTATCCTTGTAATATCCTTCTCCACATGCAGGACAGATGGGTGTTTCCTGTGACACACTTCACAATCCAAACGACTCCTACAGTCTTTGCTCGTGTGTCCATGTTTCAAGCACCCAAAACAAACGCCCTTCTCCTTTAGAAACTGAATCTTGTCCTGTTGTGTCTTTCTTCTAAACTGAAAGCATTTTTCCAGAGTGTGATTGGTAAGATAGCAGAACATACATTTGAGCTGGTTACTGTGAGCTGTCGAGTTTTCCATTTCTCTATGTCCATCCTTTGGTGCATTAATGCTGGTGGCAAATGTACCACTTTTCCTTTTCTGGTTAACTTGCATGGATAGCTTTGTATAGCTGGCTGGAGAAACATCATTAATATTTCCAAACAGAGGATCTGAAACAATTTTGACTTGTTTTTCAATAAAATTCACAAAATCAACAAACACTGCTCTGTTTCCAGTTTGTTCCAGTATGTCACATGCCACATTTCTCCACTTTTCCCTCAGCTTGTATGGGAGTTTCATTAGGATCGTCCTGAGGTTAGCTGGCATGTCCAACTCCTTCATATACTTTATATGATGTACTATATTGGAGCAACCTCGAAGGAACAAAGCAAATGACTGCAAAGCATTAACATCCTCAGGTTTTATTGAGGGCCAGTTGTTGATTTTGTCCATGTAAGCAGAAGAGATCTTATGTTCACTGCCAAAATGTTCAATCAAAAGCGCTTTTGCTCTTTGATAACCTGGTTCAGAGGGCATATGTTGACAACTTCTTACAATGTCTCTTGGTTGCCCCCTTGTATACTGTTCTAGAAAGTACAAACAATCACTGAAATTTTGAGTTTTATCCTCAATGCAATTTTCAAAGGCTCTGAGAAAAGATTTGAAATACAGGGGATCACCATCAAATACAGGTATATTTCTCATAGGCAGGGCAGAGGCTGTGTTTTGTTGGACCAACAGCGTAGTTATTTCATTTTGACGCTGCATGATGTTCAAAATGTCCAGAGAATTGATGGGTTGAACACCAACAGGGACAGAATTTAACAAGCGACTGGAGGTAGGTTCAAAGCTTTTATTGGTGGGCACATAGCGTTCAGCATTCGGATTTAGTTCATATGTCCCTTGAGTTTCTGACCTTTTCAAGTAAGAATTCATACCATCTGATGTTTGAGATGCACATCTTGACACGTTACCGCCACACTTTGAGCTTACTTCCAGAACCTCCAATTTTGCATTTGTCACCTTTAATTCTGCCTCCAGAGCAAGTTGTTCCTTTTCTCTCCTTAAATGTTCCTGTTTCTTACGCAAGTCCTCTTGTTCAAGTCGTATTTGTTCCTCCTGATCCTCCAAAATATGCCTTTGTTTCAGAGCAACCATGCGTTCCTGTAACGCTGCTCTTTCTGCTTGCGCTAATAGTTTTGCGGATGAACTGGATGAAGTCTTTGAGAGCTTAGAACCAGCCTTTGAACACATTGCAGAACCTTTATTGGATACACTGTCCTCAGGCCCAATACCAGTTGGATTATCAGGTGGTTTAATCGGAAGTTCATATGAATGGCCTGTGTTTGATAACCAACCTTTGACGTCATCAATAAAGCTTGAAAAACACTTTTCCTTTTGTTCAAAATATTTATCTTGTTTCTCCTTCTCATCCTGAGGTATGTCCAGTGACATAAATGACAAATGATGTTGTTTTGCCTCATCAACACATATTATCATTTGATCCAAAAGAGACTTGACTGCATCAATATTGTCTGCAGAATGCATCAACTTATCCATCTGATTCATACACGATTTGGCTCGTCTGCATTGCATCGATCTCTTTTCCTGACACGTTTGCATAAAAAACATCATTCCTTTAGCAGTAAAACTTGTGCGTCTTCTTGTAGGAAGCGCCGTGTCGCTCGTGGCTTTAGATGCAACGTCAGACATTTTACTCTTTGTTGATGTCGGTCATGTACACACACAGAGTTGTTTGCCAAGACTGAATAAAGCACATACCTTGTGGAACTTTGCTTGTTGCGGTGGTTGCCTTTGTACACAGAGTTGAATGCACGCAGTAGCTGTTGTTGTTGCGCGCGGCCGTGCGCATCACCTGTGAAGGCTTTGGGCCTTTGCGAATTCAAATTGCAGCAGATAATGTCCTCCACTCCGTAGTGCAGCTCCAGCGCTCCAGTATTGTCACCGTTATCCAGTACGGTGTCCAAGGAAACTTTACACTGTCGGATGGGTCGTATTATTCAATGTTTGCACTGTATCCAGCCCACGCCTCCCTCACTCCTAGGCCCTTTCCTTTGTTTGTCTCCCGCATCCAGGTGAGTAATCCACTTTCCAAACGGTAATCCAGCAAACGACAAGTCCAGTATCCACGTAAACCAACGATATATCCAGGGCGGGTTTTTTACTTAATGTAGTGGCCATTTGTCCATAAACTTAAACCAAACAAATAATAACAAACTTCTCAAATGGCCACTTGAGGCTAGGTCATGGTTAGGCTTTACGCAGGTTCAGAGGTACCAAAGCAAAGTGCTGTCCATACCAAGATTGAGTTGAAGGAGGTTTATTCACACACATAAGTAAGCTCACAGACATTCCTGCTGCCTCTCTCACGCTGGTAAAAAACCATATGCCCTCCTAGCCTGAAGCACCTCCCACCTTGACCTACTTTATGCAAATGAACATAACACCATGTGACCAATAAACGACAATACAAGTAAAGCATAAATACAAAATAAACCAAATTAACCTTAGCAAGAAAATAAATGAATAAATGAAGCTATAAATTAACTCAAGCCCAAAATAAACAAAAATAACAATATAGCTCCAACAGGCTATTATGGGCTTACATGGCTTCTGTGCACCTAGATGTGACGTTTTAGAACATCCGCCATGCCAGCTTCCACCCGCAGTAAAATTTATCATCAAGGGGTGTCATAGCTGAGTACAGTACAGGGGATATGACTATTCTATAGTTCATTGGAAAACAAATGACATTTATTAAATGCCATTCCAATATTGAGTTGGAACCGGAAATACAGCAAGACAAAGCCCAGCGGGGGAGTGCTAAGTCAGCCTGATGGCACATGACTGTGTCATGTTAATGGACATAAGCCGAGCTCTCCTTTCCGTTTAAGGGTCCTTCTGGTTCATTTAAAGTGGGTCTTTCAGTGTAAGAACCACTTGGCCACCCACTGGAAAAGTAATGGTACGACTGTGATCAAACTGAAGATTTGTATTTTTGCATATCATTCTTGTAGGTTGGCCCACAGGTTGTGCTGATATTGTACTCATCGAAGTACGAGCTGAGGATATCTCCAACAGGGTGACACATGAGCTAGCTGGTTGAAAGCAAACTAACACGTGTACAATACACTGCACGCAAATGTTAAAACATGGTGTTTGTTTACTGACACATCAACACACACACACACACACACACACACACACACACACACACACATAAACGCTGTTCCTTCCTCTCCCATGCTTCCTTGAGACAGGTCACATACAGTGACACCATCCTCATAGCTGTGATGTCACCCGTGGGCGGGCACGGTCCCATCCCCGATGTTGCTCTGACCACAGTTGCCCTGGTTACTGGTCCCCGAGCGGGTTTGGCCAGGAGAAGTCTGGCGCTCACGAGGGAGAACACTCACCCCCAGGAAGATGTTCTTGGAGGAGTCGAAGCCGGCGGCGTAGATGCGGGCTGTGTAGGGAGCACTGCGTTCGCACATGATGCGGCAGGCGTAGCGGGAGATGGTGCTCTGGGCTGACTGGCCTCCGCCGCCGCCCTCCCCTGCTGAGCCCCCACCCTGACCACTGCTGCAGCCCGCCGTGTCCGTCACCACAAAGTCGATCATGCTCTCTGTGGACCGACCAATCTGACGGAACCCGGAGAGAGGAATCAATATTTTGAAAAAACATGACCAGAAGATGAACCGTAGAGAATCACAGTTGTTAGCTAGACTAAACATATTTTCCTACTCACGTGGGTATTTAACCATTCAGATACTATTAGCAGTGCTTGTCTTTGAGACGTCCACCTTGGAATACTAAATCATCTGTTACTGACCAAATTAGTTGTTTTTCAAATTGTTGCTTCCCTCAAAGACAACTTCCAATATATCGTCAGGCCAGTTGTAATAGTAATGGCTCAGGTGTCTCACAGACTTGCCATTGCCTGCCAGTGCTGTCTCTCCACAATTGTGCGACAACAAGGATGTATTAACTTTACTTAGGAGGTAGGAAGAAGAACAGAAAAATACATGATTTTGAACGAAATGTTTAGGCTCTCTCAAGCTGGAAGAAGCTAATCAGCTCTCCAGAATATACTCTACTTTTGGGCAGTCTGCGTTTGCAGGGCGGAGTTTACCAACGGGCCAATTAACTTTCCCTAACTTTCACAGATATAAGTGAAATTATAAGGTTCTCTCACCCATTTATGCTACTTTCTAATGGCCTTTTTACATTTAACGTGCCTTTTTTCTACAGTATCGCAAAAAGGTCAAATATGAAGGTGGCATGGCACTAGTCTTTGCGAGTGTGTGTGTGGCAAACACTGACCTGAAACATGTCTGTGTTGGTGTCATGGGTGTACTCCACAATGACAGAGTGGCTCCGTGACAATGTGTAGGAGATGCTGTGCTGGCTTTTGTTGCTGAGTGCCTGCCAACAGAAGAGACATTATCCAGGTCACATGACAAGTAGAGCTGAAGGTCTGGCCTCCAGCACAATATACCAGAGGACATTTCCTGTTCCAGAGGGACAATGCCAGCTCTAAATAAAATTACACATCTTATAATTCTGTACACATGACATCCATTGTAATCTCTCCATCCTGGGAGAGGGATCCCTTCTCTGACGTTCTCCCTTAAGGCTCCTCCCCTTTCTCCCCATGGAAGGGTTCCGTATTTTTTGGAGAGTTTTTCCTGTGCCGATGTGAGGGTTTCGGGACAGAGGATGTTGCATGTGTACAGACAGCATGTGATTTTGGGCTGTACAAAATAAAATGAATTGAATTTAACTGAATTGAATCATCGGCTGATATATTGTTATGAGATAGAAATCCTAAGCTACAATATATTATATTAGGAGTAGACGCATACAGATAGGAAAAGCAGTGCTTCAACTAAAAGCTGACACTAGCATGCTAATATGTTCACAATGCTAACAAGTTTACAATGCTAACATACGTCAATGTCACATGTAAAGAAAGAATACATAACAGCCAATTCTATTCTGCAAATTACATTTTTTCAAGTTAGGGAATATTTGGTATTCAAACTAAATATTGGCAGTTGTAGTAATGGATGTAGATATTTATTTGTTGATATAACATTAATTTGCCAAAATTTGGCAAATCCTGGGATATAGAATCTGGTTCATTTCTACCTGGGTCAGGAGACCGAGCTGTGAACTCACCTTTGACACCAGAGGGGTTGAGACATTGTGGATGACATCAGGTTTGACCCCGTTGGCTTTAGGTCTCTTATAGAGGGCCAAGCGACTTCTTCTGCGACCCTTGTCCCCATTGGCCAGCGACCCATTATGCCTGTGAAGCATAAGAAGATCATTGTAATAATGTTAATAAATGGATGATGATAAATACCTTTTATTTTATTCATGACTTGTTGCTTTGTCCAAATTCTAAGAAGTGATATATGTCATATATGCAAATTAAATAAGTAAAGCTTTGCCTTGATAATGTCTTAACTAAGAAAGAATAGTTGACACCACACCTGCAAATCATGTTAACGCCTATGACTTTATGCATAAAATCTAGGCACAACATAATTATAAAACCTTTTAAATTTGGGAACATGGCACATTTCTAGTTTTACGGTTTGTAGTTCCCATTGCTGGTCTCCAAGATTGATCCCTGCCAAACGCCCGACGGACCACTTCTGGATCTGATAACGTTCCATTAATATTTTCACGCTGAATATGATTAATATGCGCTAGTTTATCACACCCTATAGCCTCACATTTATTGCATAAAATTGACTGTATCGAATGCCTTTTGAATTTCATATTCAACCTAATTCTACCAGTTAGGCCAGTTGACTCTGGAATATGATTTCCTTTTTCTAAATGACTACTAACAGCAAATATTGTGTTTACCTAAATGGGAACCAAACGTCACTCTAAAATATTTGATGCAACAGGAATACCCTTGGATATGTTTCAAATCGGATGAGTTAGCCAGTAACAGCAGCCCTGATTATTCCATTTGATGCTGCATTCGCCTGGGTCACAGAGAGGCCATGATTGGATGGATGTTGGAGGCAGCTACTGCCCCCCCCCCCCTGCATATCGCAAACTTATACTCAACTACAGTCTGACTCTTAAACAAAATGTACTTCAGCAAGGATCGGCACTTGAATATCTCACTCACCCTAAGACGATGAGCTCGCCGTACTTGACGGGCTCCTTGTCCTCAGGGAAAACTCCGTCGTGGGGTTGCGAGCTTGAGCCCAGAGGAGGCGAGGGCTGGCTCTTGTTGCAGGATGGGCGCAGCTCTAGAGATGGGGGGGGACACAGCGCCTCTGAGCTGCCCTCCAAAACCATGCCCACCGGCCACAACTGGGGCTCGCTGCTGGGGGGGGGGGGGTTCGTGGAGAGGAAGGAAAGAGAGAAAGAGATACACAGTATAATGTACCAAGATGGACAGATGTGTGACTGGTGTCAGCACGTTTTTTTGGTTACTGATAAAACTTAAATGTCACAGTAGAATGCAATAAAAAAAAAAAAACTGTCATGAGGAACACAAGTGTGTATATGACTGGCCAAATCTGTCTCTGTGATCTGATCGATCTCTTAAGTGTGTGTTTTCAGAAGACGAGGCAGGAAACAACTGAGGGATCAACAAGAAGAGTAATCAATTTGGTAACTTGTGAATGGGCAGCCAATTTGATGCAAACCAACAATTATTTTGATTTTCTTACAAATATAAGCGAGGACAACAGCGATAACTGTTGGCCAGTGCTTCCCATTGCAGATGTCTTTTTGAATTTCTGAAGAAGCAATGATTTATACTTGATTTATTTTCTTTATCAATTAGGCGCATAAATAGGCCGCTGTGAAATCCTGATACTGGCCATTTTAATAGACTTTATCATTCAAGACCTTTAGCCATCAGCCATGCTTATACATTGGTACTTTCCAGACCTTTATCTATTCGTCATGCTAATATATCGTCAGTTACAGAACTTAAGCTATTGGTCTTGCTAATATATTGGTTATTATCAGACCGTTAGCTATTAAGCTATTGGCCATGTTGATACCAGTCATTTACAGTTCATTATCTATCAACCATGCTTTATCAGTAATTTCTATTTCTTTTAGCAATTGGTCATGCTAATATATTTGTCACCTCCAGACCATTAGCTATTGGCCATGATAATATATTTCTTGATTACAGTCCTTTATCTATTAGCAATGCTAATATGTGACAGTTGCAGTCTTCTCCAAACCTTTAGCTATCGGCCATGCTAATACATCTGTCATTTCCAGACCTTAAACTTTGATAGACCCTAAATGTTCAGGAATAAACAGCTAAATGTGTCATTGCTGCAGCAGAAGATGGTTGACCGGCTCCAGTCTTTGTGACGTTGGCTCTTCTGGTAATTGTCATCCACTTTATTTTGAATGGAGTGCTTTCTGTTTGCTGACCCAGAGCTTCAAGAGAACATCCAGCCCTTCCTAATAGGATTGGATAGGGTCAAGTGATCCAGTCTCTTCCACAAAGGCAGATTCCTATCTATGAACGCTGTTCATCCTTTAAGACATATGTGCCATTTTATGCGTGATTTACACTTTGTGACTCCTAGTTTCAAATATGGAGCCTGGAGTGAAGTGTTTGAAACAGACAAAGAAAGCATGTCCCTTAGACTCCTGCCACAAAACAAACATCAGAGGACAAATTAATTAAGCGCTTTAATTTCAATTACATTTTTATTGTATTGTAGAATTGTGTTTTAATGCTTTCCATCGCAGTCCTGTCAGATCAAACTAAGGCTTTGCATTAAAACACCTTGGACTCAACACTCAAGTCAAACAAAGCTCAATCCCCATCTCTGCACACAGGTTCTAAGCCTGTTCTTAATGCTCAAGCCTATTATTAATCAAAAGTGGGCGAGACACCTACACATGGTGGAAAGCGAGCAGTGCAAAAGCATGAAAAAGCCCTTCAAGCTTTGTTCTCCCTTTTGAGCAGATTAGATAATCATGCTGGGAGTTGAAACGTAATAATATTGAAAATACTCTCAAATGCTTGGATGCTTCCTTCTGTTCCGGTCTTGATTTTTCTGTGTCAGCATTAGGGAACGGCCCCTTGCAATCCCTGTTCACTCAAAGCCACCCTGCCCAAACTACACTTCTTGTGAGTGTACTGCACGGCCGTTATTAGACCTGATCAAATTTTGGCCATCTGACGGGTCCCAATGAGCAGAGAACTCCTTCATAATCAGATGATGGACTACAGAAGGCCGACTCAAGCAGCCAGTGGCCATTTCATTAGCCAATCTCTCTGTTGCCTTTGCTGGGTATTGAGCGGTGGAAGCAGTGCAGAGGTGGAGACAGATTACACTCAGGGGAGGCTGGGTGCACCGAAGCAAATGAAGGGAGAGTGAAGACAATAAAAAGCAAGCAGAAGAAATAGAAAAGGGGGCTCCCTCTGGTTGGAAGAATGCTGTATTGATTGTTATGAACTTCGTCAAAAAAAAGGTATTCATAGCCTCAAAATTATTGATCATAAAAACTGTGCCGGTCATCCAAACACCATTGCAATCTGGTAATGAGGGAGTAGACTTTTTTTTCTTCTCCTAATATTTATCCCCAATCCCACACAGGTGACACAAGATCATTATCTGCCCCCCAATAGATTGGCTGGGGGAACCCTTACAGACCATAATGACCATAAGTGCCCTTTATAGGTGGGAAGCTATAGGTAAAAACGTCTCAGGTTCCGAGGAGTGACATTAAAATTGACCAGATATTGTGTGTGGAAGTTTACTCTAGATAGTGTTAGTGATATCTCAATTAAAATAATCTTAACTCTGGTTGCCTTCTATCACTTGTTTTTATACAACCTAAGTTCCATACGTCAACTGAACAAACTCCATAACGACTGAGGCCACCAATACATAGAGTCTCTAGTTTCAAGTCTTCAATACAGCATGATGATCATTTAGTAAATGATGGCCCCTTAGAGTCTCATATTTCTAGTGATTGACAGGTTGGTACCACAGCATTTTTTTCAAGTTACTCCGGTGCTAAAAGCCACTCTAGGAGTTTTCTGGCATATGCTTAGAATGATTCTTAGTATAAAATAGATTTAAAAGAGCTATATAAGTAGATATCACCACAGCAACATCACAGAAAGGATTATGCTCTTGTCTAATGTAGGGAGGTTAATCAATATTTCACTGCGAACGTGCCCCCGTTTTTTTTTTATTTCTTCACGTTTTTTTAGTCTCTGCACTGTAAATGACCTCACTGAGATTCATCACGAGGACGATCCAAAAAAAGCAAAAGAGGCATGACTGTCATGGCTGGATGGGTGGGATCTAGTGGATGAGGGGATCTAGAGGAGACGGGGAAGGATGTGGCAGTAAAGAAGAGGCGGAAGAGGGGGAGTGGATTTGAAGGGCAGGGAGAGGTGAGGGGAATAAAAGGAAAAGAGGGGCAGATGTGAGATGCTGCTGGTCTCTTTAGAAAAACACACACAAGCTTGGACAATCTGTGAGGTTGATGAAGAGGGAGGAGGGAAAAGAGGGAAAGGAGTGAGCGCATGCGCGGAAGTGGCGTTCTTTGGCAGAGTGATGGATTGCCTCTTCTATGCCACACATTTTCTAATCAACTCGCAGCCACATCCTGTAGGAGGAGAGAGAGAGAGAGAGAGAGAGAGAGAGAGAGAGACACACACACACACAAAGAAAAGCTGTCTAACAAAGGAAGACAAAGGAAGGAGAGAATAATAGAAACAGATAAAGGCAATGCAGTCCATAGGAGCAGAGTGTAGTGGCTGGAGGGTTTGTAGGACCTGCAACTGCTAAACACACTGACACACGGCATTACACAACCCAACACACTACAAATAACACCACCCTGTAAACCACGCAGAACCAATCACCCAACCGACGCACCACCACACAGCACAGCTCCATGTTCGCTATTCAGCACAGTGCCACAGAGCAAAAGCAATAAGCCTGCACATATCTCCATATTGGCTGAGATTCTGTTATTAGTAGTTAGTTATTGTTATTATTAACAGGTTTAATTAAGGATTAAGAATTACTTATATGAATACATATTTATCTAACTCTTGATTTTCTTTTGTGCACTGGTGTCATGATTGCTTCATTATAATTATTACACTATTGTTCTTATATGTGGATATAATTAAATTCAATGGTTTAGATATTGTAGATAACCTCCCCCTCCATCCAGTAACGCTTGCTTGTTTTTGTTTGTTTCCTCTCCTTCTCTCTGTCACAGCCCACTGCAGGGGAGGGCGAGTGTGTGTGGTAGAGATAGATAGAGAGAGAGAGAGGGAGAGAGAGAGCGAGAGAGAGAGAGAGAGAGAGAGAGAGAGAGACAAAAGAGAGAAAGAAAGGAAGAGTCAAATTTGTCTCCTGCAGATACAAATGAACAGAGGGCTAAATATACACCTGACAAATGAACTCTACAGTGAATTATGGCCTCATGACTGAACCCATCACACTATTTTTATATCTTCAACCTGTTTTAACATTTTCCCTGGAAATGAGACTGCTTTTACAGCGTCAGTCATATTACATCAAATTAAAATGTAACAATGACGGCAGATTGTTCTTCTTAAATCAAACCTTTATGTATGGAACAGCAGATCAGACACACAGATGTGTTGCTTATGTTTTTATACTTGAAAGCATGAGAGCCAGGGAGCATGTCTGCTCCAAGTTATGTAACTCTTTAGACTGTACACATCCTACAAGCAAGTGTTATGAACGCTTGGATACCCTCCCCCCACTACCGAATCCCGCCTGCACTCCCTCCTTGTCTCTCACTTTTCTCATTCCGCTCGCATTTAGTTGCACTCCGTCTTTCCTAAAAATGTCTTTCCTTGAATCATGTTTTGAATTTACATTGATGGAGTACATGGAATATTGTTCCAGACCACTGAATCAAGCCCACCATCTCTTCCTACCTGCATCTGAGCTAATATCGCAATGCGTGAATGAGATTGATGAGGCAACGCTGTTAGCTTTGTCTCTAGACACATAGAAACAGAATGTATGGAACACAGGCCGGGGGTGGGGGGGGGGGGGGGTGGGGGGGTAGTGTAGTAGTCACACGAACAAGTAGTAGTGGAAACGGTTACAACAGCGCTGCGTACCAACAGCGGGTTGATATAAAAAAAAAAAACAGGGATCAACCTATTGGGAACTCTGCCATAGACTGTAGAAGTATATGCAGTTATTGGGACGTCACCCATTGTTTTGTGGAAGGTGTATATGAAGCCTTGAGTATTTCTCAGTCATCATCTTGGATTACGGTTGTTGCCTCGCTGTTGTTTTTTGCAGTCAATGAACAACAGTTACCATATTTTGAACGCTAAGAAGTGAAGAGGAGAGTACGGTAGAAGTATATGTCTCTAGTAGCAGCAGCAATAAGAGTAGGCCTGGCCCAAAGCATACTTTGCTTTATGGTTTATCTGACTTTAAATAAAATAAAACATCATTTACTAAAGGAGCATGTTGAGTAAAATATATGAAACTAGAGATTGAGGTCATTGAACGTATGTTTACAATCGGTACTAAGAGTCATTTTCCCATAAGCTTTCATTCAACCAGTCAAAGAGAATGCAAATTAAAGACACTTCAGTATTGGGTTCACTCGGCAGAACTGAAGGTCTCCAACTTGTATACACCAGTCGTCCTTTGTGGTACATGCATGCAGGTGTGTATACTGTACGTCCTTCTGAGAGTATAACCCGAGGCACATTTGTGTTTTAAGCTAAATGCCAACATCAGCATGCTAACACACTCACCAAGACGATATCTGTTTGGACTGGTAGCACACAAACATCTCCGAACTACCACAAGAGACAAAGCAAAGTTGTTAGATGTGAAAGTCATTAAGTCAAAGATGAAATAGAAATATTATAATTCCCGATTTTTACTGTTTACATTCTGGGTAAGTTTGTAGCTATTTTGTACGACTAGACTTGCTCTTCATTTTACGCACTAAGAGCATGCCACTATGTAATGAATCAAACAGTGTTACATGAACATTGTGTCTCGCTATTTTAGCAGTTTTACTGTGTCAACACAAACCTTTAGTTTCTTTCGAGGAATACAAACCAACGATATATTACTACAACTATGCATCTATGGCGATACATTGGGGCATGTGTGTGGCTGCTGCTAGGTTTTGACGGAGAAGGTGACCCGCAGTCCTTTCTGGTCCTATTTAGACCGACCATCTATCGAAAGAAAGGAAAAAAGATCTGTAATGGAGAAATTCTCAGACGGAGAGAAGAATACACCCGTAGCAAACATAGGCTCTATTTAAATATCAAAGGAGGCAAGTTCCCCTGAACCCTGTTAGCAGACAGGCCTGACCCCCGGAAACAGAGATGAAAGCAAATGGGAAACGTTTAAGATCCATCACCTCATCATCAAGCGATGCTCGCTGCAATCAAAAAAGGCACTCAACTAGAGAAGCAAACAGCTGACAGAGAAGCAACATCACGGCTGTTTAAAGGTCACGATCAGGTTTCTGAGGGATACCAATGACGGCCGGATACAGGCCCAAACCCAAATAATATCGGTATACCCCACGTACTGTACTTTATCTGAAAAGGCTCCATTTGGAATGACGCCTAATTCTGAATTTCACAAATTAATAACAAAACATGGTGTTTACATGAGTCATATTGTATCCCAAAAAATAGTGAAACATTACTGTACATTTAAATGTAGTTATTGTTTGTTATTCTGACGGGGAAATGACAACGCAGATTCAGAACATAAGACAAGTGATTGAAGATGAACTGGCTTCTAGCATTAGCATTACTACAGACTGCGAGTCAATACCAGGTGGCAATGGTGTACACTGTGGTCTTGTTATATCAGATTGCCGGTTTGTTCTACAGTGAACTGCTAGCACTTGTACAGAAAATAATGGAAAAAACTGAAAAACGTTAGTTTGAACACTGCTGGGTTAAGTGATGAGTCCACTGACACTCGCATTGGCCTGCTGGTTGGGTCGAGTCATTCCTTTTCCTGAATAACTTGTTTTATAGCACAAAACTATTAACATACAGTAAAAGAATGAAGCTTAAACTCTGCTCTTCACTAAAACAGGACCTTCCTGCCACCAGGCAGAGCTACGAGTGGGAGAACATGGGCTGCAACAAAAAAAGCTTTTCCGTGTTGATGGATCCATATGGAGGTTTTGTCTATAAAATTTGAAAACATCCACATTCACATCCACAAATCCAAGTCTAAGATGAGCTCCTTAAATGTTTCGTTTTGTCCTACATGTACACAACATGTACTGTCTTGGGGGAGTATTCACATCTAAGGTTGAATCAGGGAATTACAATTTTAGTTTCTTAAAAATGACTCAAAATTAGCAGTAGATTATAGTTGACCAGTCATTTAATATTTTAAATGTTGGGTTTAAAATGAACCTGAAGTAAAGAGAATTGAATCATGTTGAAATGACCTCCAACTAAAGCTGGAGGAACCACTTTGAAACAGTTTAACAGCAGCTCAAAACTGTTGTTGTTTTTAATCGGCCGACTCACCTCCTCTCAGTTTGACCTCTTGGCCTTTGTGAGAGCCTGACAGGTAGGTTGCTCCTGAGTTACCTCATCTCTCACAGACACACGCACATAAACACAAAATTGCTTGTTCCGAGCAGTGGTTTTGGAGACCATAACACATTTTTTTTTTTTTTACTTTGTACTATTTTTGGAATAAAATGTTTTCCAATCTTTTGATTTCCAGATTTTATTATGGCGGTATTTGGCTAATTAAGAAATAAAAATAGCTCACATTAACAAAACTGCCTTGTGTCTCTTTTTGATTGAGGTTCCTATGTTTCAAGGGCTTTCTCTAAACAACTGTATCACAATTCAAAAGAATCCATTTAATACTGTGTAGTCCCCTGGTGAACTTAGGACTTATAGTTGTACGTTCTAAAATGAGTGGCCTGCCTATAAAAAACCCAACTAAATGTTTATTTTATATTAAACAGATAATAGGGGACACTTTAATTCTAAATAGGGAGATGTTTATTTGTCTTGGAGTAATAAAAAGCCTTTTATTACTTACTGTATGTTACAGTATTATTGGTCAGCTAGGTATTCACGCTGTATAGCCAATGGTCATTGGGTTGGGAAGAGACGTGAGTAGAAAGTGCTGGAAGGTTTTGGGGGGGGGGGTAAAAAAAAACGAGGGATCGTGAAGGACACGACGCCGGCGTTGGAGGAAGAGAGCAACAAGACGCTAGCAAGAGAGGGAAAAGCGGAATAAACCGGCGCGGGAGGCTGGAAGAAGCTGACCGCGGACTCGGTGGATTTGTGAGCCCGGAAACGGCGGAAAGACCGAAGCCGACACCCGGTCGGACGGAGCGGGAAAGACGCAGCGGAGGTCGCCATCGAGGGAGCTGAGCTTGCTAGCACGGTGGTCGAGGCCGGGAGTGTGTGGTGGATCGCATCGCGTACCGGAGTTTCAGCGCACTCAATGTTTTGAGAGGGATTTCATCGCACTCAAAGTTGTTGTCGGACCGAACCGGCCGGCCACGTGTTTTTTCTCGTCTCTCGTGTGCCGTAAGTAACTGGAACTTGTGTGGCCGTGTGTGTGGTTGGGCCCAACACCGCATTGGCTAATACTGGTTGCAAGACACTTGGGAGGGGGGAGTGTTTGTTGTTATTGTTGTAACCGTATGTTGAGGTAACGTCAGTGATACTATTTGGGTGTATCACTACATGTTGAGTTTGTTATTTACGTTTTGGGGAAGTTTTGGTTATTTATTTCTGTCTGTTTGGTAATGTTGTGTTTGGGGGGGAAAGTAATTATTGTATTAAAATAAACAAGGGTGTTACCCTAATTATTTTACTTTTGATAAAAGAACAACCATCTCTGGGTCTCATTATTTATTAAGTAGCTTATTGTTAAAACGGTTTTATACACATTAATACATCGAACTCAAGCACCCTCCATTCTCACGTGAGTGACTCACAGAGTGGTGATACGGGTGCTACAACTGTTTCCTGTTTACTTTGATTACTGTATTTTGTATGTTGGCAGAGGCAACAACGTATTGGTTGTTTGCCTTGTGTTTCTTTCAAAAGATTTTAAAGTGAAAACTCTGAAGTTTCTTTTATCTTCTCTTTGTTTTATTGTGAAACAATCACTGCCGATATTGTTCTTTTGACAAAAGGGTATCTTTAAGGTTAGCCCGGCAGTTTGATGGCCAAACCAAAGTGTAACAGAGGCACGAAAATACTCAAGTCAGTTATAAAGATACATTAATTTTGCTCGCTAACAGATAGCTTTAGCACCAATAGGCTACTGGTCGTACCAGACCAAGTGAGGCTGTAGCAAGCAAACACATGAGTGTCCTTAACTGAACAGGTTTTAATACCACTTTTTACTAGTATGAAATATTGTATCTCTTCTGTCTAGAAACATACATATTTATAGATTCCTACGTCACATGCATTAATGCATAGGTGGACAACACCCACCGGACCATCTGGTTTTACATGTTTGAGCATCGCTCACCTCTTATCAAAACATCCCCAAGCATGTTTAGGCCAATGTGTCCATGCTGTCATCTGCACAGCAAGCTACACCTATCACTCAATAACCAGCACATTTAGCTGGATCAGGAATAACATCAAAGCTCCACTGCTGCTACTCTTTTGTGTGTGTTTTGAGCCATTATGAGCTCATTTCCCCTCAACATTCCCACCAAATCCTCTCCTCCTGGAAGCATCCCAGAACCATCTAGAAGCAGGAGCTGTTAGTGCGCCAGAGGGCTTCGTTTCGGGTCCAGATGATTCAAACATGGCCTCTGTCTCCCCTCATTACTCCTGCTCCGCTGTGCGGATTGCGGCGGATTGCGTGTTCCCCGGGCCACGCTGTGCGTGGATGCACGGATGCGCACCTACTACTTCTTCTCCTGCCCTCTATCGAGCCACCATAGTGTCTAAGCGGATCGGCCCTGCCCGGTAGTAGTAGTTTTTTTTTTTTGCTTGAAAATGGGGGGAAATGAGTGATCCACGCCAAAGGAATCATTTCACACCCATTTTTAACATGGAGATGTCAGGTGGCCGCAACATAAACAAGGCTTTGTGTCCATCGTGACGGATGGGTTTGTACATGTGGGATTCCACCGCACAAACAACGCACACTCCCACGAGCATACGCACGCCCTGCTTACGCACAAACACAAGTCTCCCAGTCACACACACACAGCAAAATAAAAAACACAACGCTCAATAACAAAGCAAAATCAAAGAGAAAAAAAAGTAAGACCATAGTCCCATTTTGCGTCACTTCCAGTTTGCCATCACGGGCCAATTTAAATTTACCTCATAAAGATTCACGTCGGGCGAGAAATCCACAAACATAAAGGTGACTTTAACGCAAATCGTGTCGCTGGAAGAGCAGCAAAAGCGGACAGCAGGCCATCGGCTCTTGTGGGACGGGGGCCACTAGAATACAAGACAGCTGATGGAGGGGGAAGCAGATAAACAGGCCCGTACCCGCTGATGTTTGCCAACGGAGGTCCGGGACCGGCTCGGATCTGTGTGCTACTCTTCCTTCTGGGCGGGCGGGCGGGCGGGTGCGCGCTTGTGTCTGGGAAGCGGGTGCTTTCAGTCCCCGCGCGGCCTGACAAGCGGAGAGATGGAGAGGACGAGTGGAGAGGAGGAAGAAGGAGAAGTGGGAAAAATAAGAAGCAGCGCAGGGCATCAGGAGCGGTGGCGTCGCCTCTCCTCCGTTACACCGGAGTCTGCGAAACCGTTCACTCCTGTTGGGATGTAAGAGCAGACTGCACGATGTCACGCCTACGTCTCTCTCTCTCCCCCATCCCTCTCTCTCTCTCTCTCTCTTTCAAAAATACATTTATTACACGAATGTTGTGCTGCCTTTTAGCACATCCAGTAAATTCGGGGATCCAAACTCTGGTGCCTTCGTGGATTTAATAATGCACCAATGCATCAGAACACACACCCTAACTGATGCTTGTATTATTGGTTGATGAATCATTTGTTAATGCTTAGTATCTTCATTAGAAGCCATTAATTGGGGAAACATTTGGTGTACCAGGTTTGGGTTGGTGTGTATCAATACTACTCGGTCTACACATATTGATTTGATAATTGATACCAAAAATGGGTCCATTAGCCTTTCTGTATTTTTATGCATCTGTAGCAATGCATGTTTGGTTGTAGCGATGGTTTGGACTGAAATGTCCATTACTGTGAGCTCATGGATATTCATGGACTCGCCAGAAGTATTTTGGTACTCCTAGCGATGTACGTGCATGGTGTTCAGAAGTTGAATCCCTCTGACTTTGGTGAATGGCTTGAAAATAGTCTCAATGTTGTCACAAATGCATATTACATTTGTCGTTCTTCGATATTGCCCACAATGTACAATATAATCCAGATTATCACATTTTTATACACTTTTTAAAATTCAAATGAATGCAACTACACTCATTACTTTGACGCCATCTGGTGAACATATCTATATATAGTTGCAGTTCCTAAAAAACAAAAAAAGTATGTCATCAGAGGAATTCCAAAAACTACAATCTCGTAAATAAATCTGCACACTTCCAAACAGGGATTTGGAAATATGTATTTTAATAACTAAACTGTAGCCAACAATTTAGCTGTAACGGTAATGCAAAACATTCACAAACGATTATAATGCTGTTTATCTCAGAGATAATGTTTAGGATGCATAAAAGAGAGAAATGTGTTTGCGAGTTGATGTTATGAATTTGAAATTGTATTATTTTTGGAAAAGGAGTTGTTCCTTTTACTGTAACTTTAACAATGGTTCTGTGTATATCATGAAACTCTGTTTTACATATTACATTACATTACATTACATGTCATTTAGCTGACGCTTTTATCCAAAGCGACTTACAATAAGTGCATTTCCACATAGATACAAACTCAGAAGAACAAGTAACAAGAAAGTACAAGTTTCATCAAATAAGCAGTTTCAAAACATGTTATAGAAAAGTGCCATTATAAGTACAATTTAAGTGCTATGATTTGTTAGTGCTACGGTTTGCTAGTGTTTTAGTCAAGGTAGAGTCTAAAGATATATAAGAAAGATATACTCGTGAAACCAAGGCAGCATTGGACATGACCAATGGAGGAATTACTTAACAACACGAGGTGGCAGTATAATGTTACAGGTACAGTGGCAGCTTCGATATTGGCTGCTGAAGAAGAAGAAGAAGAAGACGGAAAAACAGAGATACATATAATGACGTCATTAGAAAGCGCCCCTGAAGCTAGCCGTGCAGCTAGCAACGTTAGTTCACGTTTCGAAAGGAGGATGTTGACAACTTCACACCTCATGCTGGTGGATATGTTATCTCTTTAGATGGTCCACCGACCGCCCCGGTACCGAGGAGTCGTTTGCTTAAGTCTCAACCGGCAGTCGTGATGGCACAGCAGAAGGACTTCTCGCAAAACCTTCTGACAGACGGAATGAAAACCAGCAATGGCGGCTTCGTACCGCCAGCCGGGTTGTGCTGGATATCGGTGCTAGCCTGTCTGCTGCTGGCGTGTTCATATGTCGGGAGTCTGTACGTGTGGAGGAGTGAGCTGCCGAGGTGAGCCGGGCAGCTATTATGGCTAATCTGATTATGGCCCAACCATGGTCGTACGAACCTAACGTTGCTGGGAGCCTCAAAGGAAAGTTAGCTGTGATAGTTGCAGCTTCCACCTTTATCCAGACAGTTTAAGCCTAACGTTAAATAATCTTACACAGCCCTAGATGATTTAAGTAAGCACGACTTCATATGCACCAGGTAACTACAATGCGTACATTGAAATGGGTTTCCTTTGGTGAGTTGCTTAGCAGAGCGTGTAAGCTGTTGTTTCACACACAGCAGCACCTGGTTGTGACTGCTTTGGCAGTTTGTCTCAGTTTTCCCGCGCTTGAATTTACTTCTCAGAAAAATCACTGTTAAATTAACCTGTGATTGCTGAATTCTCAGATTCTCTGATCTAAATCCTCATTCGTTTAAATGTGGGCTTAACTTGCATTATTGTCCACCACTGGAACTATAACCCAGAGGAGGACGCGTGGGATGGTTTTTTTTATTTGATTAATTCCAAAGATTTCCAATAAGTCCACATTTATTGAAAAAAAGTTGTAACCAACCATTTTTAAATGGAGTTTGGTGTAACATTCTGCATGGAAACCAAAGTATGTGTGTGCTGGTCATGTTTGACTAATGTCAACCCAGCTGGGGTTTAGTCCCCTGTCCTCTGTGCCCGTGACGACTACGTGGTGTGTGATCAATGTGTCTGCTGGTCGTTTCCCAGGGATCACCCCACTGTGATAAAGAGACGCTTCACCAGTGTACTCATTGTGTCGGGCCTGTCGCCTCTCTTTGTGTGGGCATGGAGAGAATTCACAGGTGTCAGGGTGAGTCCATACCTCATAAACTACTGAATATTACCCCCTTATTAGGGTTGCAAAATTCTGGACATATTGAAAGTTGGAATCTTTCCATGGGAATTAACTGGAATAAACTGGACATTTTGGGGTAATTTAACTGTATTTTTCTTGTCTTATGACAAGACAACATTTTGTGACTAGAAATGTATTCTTTCAGTGAACAACAAAACCATAAACGTTGAATCATGAATAAAATTGTGTATTCCCTATGATTACCCCTTCTGCCCCCCAAAAGTCTCCTTCTAAATATAAAATGAACTGAAGTTTAAAGTCTGTTTTTTGGTGTTTTTCCATGAATATCCTTTACAATAGCTAGCTACAGTACATCCTTTGCAAAGATGTGCTGCATGTGCATGCGCGCCCCACCTATTGAATGGTACGGGAAACACTGGAGATGATGTTTTACTTTTGTGTGCACATACTCTCACTGCTGTAAACAGTTAGCCTAGTGTGTTGTTTAAAAACAACAGACAATTTTCCCAACTGCCTGCATCCAGGGTCCAGCTGAGCTCTGCGTGCATAATTCTGAACTACATTTATGTTCCCTGTTAGGCTTTTTTGCAAAACATTTGAAAAAAAAGCCTAAAATCGCGCTCTTAACATTCCATGGAAGGCTTCTGAATATTTAACGGATAACTTGAAAGCCTATCATTCACGTAGCCATACATGGTGATGTTGCAACTTGCAGTCTGACACATTGTTTTTGTATCATCAGACTGAGACTAGTGTGCTTGTGTTTGTGTGTTAGACTGGCCCATCGTTACTTGCTCTTATGGGGATCCGGGTTGAAGGCCTCATCCCTGCAATCATACTTCCTCTGATGCTCACCATGGTAAGGAACAAACAAAGCGGATTTTGAAGGATTTCACTACAGAATTCATTTGGGTCGACCGATGAAAAAAATTGTGCTCTTTTACCTTACCTACCTACCTAACTTAAATTCATACAGTAAATACTGCTGGGTCCCCATTGTTAAGCAAAACCAACTATCAATGGCATCTGTCATCTACAAGAATTGACTATTAAATATGTTATATTTGTAGTAAGAAGTTGCTTCTTTTCATAAGTAGATATCTGACAATTCTGTATGCAGGTCCTGTTTCTGGGCCCACTCATGCAATTAGCGATGGACTGTCCTTGGAGCTTCATGGATGGGGTCCAGGTGGCTTTGGGTGAGACGGGCAACATGCAGGATTGGCTCTTTTTTTCAAGATTTCAAAATTTCTCATGTCTGTACAAAGCGCCAGTGTCCTACAACCTCCTCCTCTGTCTCTGTGCTCCTGCAGACCCGTCGTTCTGGATGTTGTGCTTCAGTGATATGCGCTGGTTAAGGAATCAGGTTGTGGCGCCGCTGACTGAGGAGCTGGTGTTCAGGGCCTGCATGCTGCCCATGTTGGTGCCCTGTGCCGGGCCTCTGGCCTCCATCTTCACCTGCCCGCTCTTCTTCGGAGTGGGTGAGTTCTGCCAGTGTCAGGTTCATTGTATTTATCTGCCCCCCCCCTGTATAATTGTAAGGGAAACCCTGGCAGTATCACTCCAATGAGATGATCGCATTGCTATCTGATTCCAACTTTGCAAGGTGGTGAAATGTGAGTTTTTCACATCCAGTCAGGGCCTTAAGTATTTGGACTACAACGTCTTTACCCAGAGCTGAAGCAAGTCATTATTTGGTTGAAATAGTCTTTCAGTTTTAATTCAATGAATATAACAAATAGATGACATTTACAGTTTAGGCAATTTGGAAGTCACCCTCATTTTCAGAGGTTCAGAAGTAATAGGACAAACACAGTTGTGAATATAAGGATTGTTTTAAATACTTAGAGGAAAGTCCTTTGTGGTTAATGGTTGCATGGAGTCTTGCACCAACATAGAGGTCACTAAACAGCATTGTCTATGATACTAGTCTGCCTTACTTGAGATTAAGGTGGACATTATCTTGCCCAAACCTAAAATTAGTTTGACACTCCTGCTCTAAGATAACGGGTGGCTCAGGTGTGTCAACTTAAATAATAAAGCTGATTTACAGCAGCTGACCTGTCATACAAACAATGGTAGTTCTCAGAAAGTGATCCACAGGAAATCATACGATATTTACTCATTCATCAAATATTGAATTTAGTCATTGAAGCAGTTTTGACAAAAAAACGTGAAACACTATATAAAATGACCTAATTTTCGAGGACACAGCCTTACTCTGACCCTGCAATGGGGCTATACAGTCTCAAACATTGCCCGTCCCTTCTCCAGCTCACTTCCACCACGTGATCGAGCTGCTGAGGTTCAGACAGGGGACGTTGTCGGGGATCTTCCTCGCTGCAGGTGAGCGCCCGACGTGTCCCCAGTTTGCTGTTGTTCGTGTGAAGAAGGATGGAGGGGGATGATGAACCGTGCTTCTTTGGTCCTTAACAGTGTTCCAGTTCTCCTACACGGCGGTGTTTGGGGCCTACACCGCCTTCCTCTTCATGAGAACGGGTGAGGAAGGAGCTCTCGTTCATCTCACTTCGCAGGAGTTTTGTTGTCCCGCTAATAAGGTTTTGACAACAATGTGTCCATTCTTAACTTAATAATTTCATACCACTTGGGAAGATCTTCTGCAACCGTGCCTGGATCATTTTGGGACAAGACATTTTTCACTAACCCTCAAACATCTGTCAAGTGTTTATTGTTTTGGTGGATAATCGGAATGCCTTGAAGGAATTTCTTTAAATCTGGACCAAGCATCCACCTGCACTCAAAGGGGAGAAGAAAATAATTTGGAGTTAAAAAGTTGCTATGTAACAGTTTTAAAGGCTGTTACTTGTTAAATGTATATAAATACAAACTGTAATTCTTTAGGATTGTTACAACAAGTGGATTAGCAATGCTGAAGTACTTCAGACTTGGGGTCAAGAATAATACTAATAATAATAACAATCAAAGAGAGTTTGAAAGTAATTTTCTCTTAATGATTAGAAAACATTACCATGACAACAGAAGTGCAGAAATGACTCTTGGCATTGAGGCGAGAAACATTTAGAGAATGTATTTTAAGTGACGATTGCTAACAGAAATACCTTCTAGTTGCTATGCAAATGGCGGTATTAAAGGATAGAAGAGATTACCGAGCTCCAAAGACCCCCTCATGACTCGATGTCTCCTCCCCCTCTTTGCTGCAGGTCACCTGATGGGCCCAGTGCTCTGCCACTCCTTCTGTAACTACATGGGTTTCCCGGCTATCACCACGGCAATGGAGCACCCCCACCGCTTCGCCGTTCTCTCCTCCTACCTGATGGGGGTACTCCTCTTCCTGCTCTTTCTGTTCCCTTTCACTGACCCCTCCTACTATGGCCTCCCCACACCGGTGTGCACCCTCACCTCCTCCCCCAGCTCCCTCTGCCTCTCCTGACCTCCCGCCCCTCCCCTGCGCATACTTCTCTAGTTTTGTCACGTCGTGTTTTTTTGCCAAGTTAAGAGTTCAGCTAAGAACTCTGCTTAGGAAGGTGGGGGTGAATGTCCACCTGTATCTTTACAAAAAGCACGTCCTTGCAGAAACAAAGTGACATCACAAAGAAGTCTGCTTTCATCTTCTGTATCTGCAGAAGCTGTAGGCATACATTAGTGCTGTGGCAGCTGTCTATTTTTATTCATTTATTAATCCAACAAATGTGACCGAATACCGTGCCATGATATTTCTCAGCATGCTCATGCTGTAATGTAAACATTGGCCAATCCATCAGTTTTTAAACGGCAACATCTTGGCATTGGCCAAATAAATCCAGTATTCGCTGGGCTGTCTTTTAGATTCACCACAAACAAGGTTTATATAATCAGTTGGTTTGTTCACAACTTATCTGACCATGTCCACGCCCCCCCACTCGTCCAATAGAAAGCATGGCCAGATCTATCATCATAATGCTTACGTGGTAGCCTTTTGATACAGGCAGGGTTTTTGGGGTTGGTTTGGGCTCTGTTTGCTGTGTGAGGCTGGTCTTCGGATGTGGATCTTAAACTATCTCATGCTAGTTGGGTTCAGGTGAATCCTAAGGATGTGGGTACAGGCCTGGTGTCTCCTTATAGACTTGAATTGTCCTTCTGATGCCTTTTAGCATCTCTGGAGTGACGACACATGGAATCCCTGTTGGAAAATGCGGTTCTCTTATGGCTGCACTGCATTGTGGGGGTATAAATGTTCACAAATCCCCCTCCTGCTGTAGCTGCACTGCAGCACAGGAACGTTGGTGTGATGTTGAAATAAGAAGTACGTTCTATGATGTTATGGGCTTGTTCGTGACGGCCACATTTTATCTGGAGTACTTCTCTGCTGTAGAGAAATGTTGTTCTCATACCGTGAAGTACTACTTAGTAATATACTTCAAGGGTTTCACTGCTGCTGGTCGGGTTCTATTCAAAGTGTTCAAATTATTTTCCCCCAAGTTTTAGGGTTTAGTGCCGACACTATCTTGAATGTGTGTGTTTTTGTTTAGGCTGAAACTTTTGTTTCTCTAGGGTTCTTCCTATAATGTTGTCGCACACTTAAATTAAGTTTTAGTCTGTTGTGGTTTAAAAAAAAAAAAAAAACTTTTACTGCTCAATTTTTGTGGATAATGAGTTACTTCGGGCAATTAAATCACAGACCAATTACCAAACAGTTGTTTCCATTAGAGACCTCTCCCAGCTGAACAACAAGTTACTGTTAAACCTCCCAATATCGCAGCATAGCATTAAATGTCATCATAACCTGCAAAACAAATTAAACATGTTTGGGACCAACGTTTCCATTGAGATAGTTCCTTTGTGCGTGTCCTTGCGATGTCCTTGTCCTCTGTCGGCACATCTCTTCCTTCAAGAATATTATTTGGTTAAGCTGTCAAACTAGAAGATGATTCCCTCTGGTCGATCTCGCTCACAGGAGAAGCGGCTGCTTGGCTCATTAACTATAAATCCTCGGTATAGGGAGAAGCGTCCGAATCCAATTTGTTTCCTTTGTTAATTGTCCTTGGCAGCTTGTGTCTGCTAAGCTGACCAACTCTACCAATTGTAGAAGGTGTTGTGAATGTGACCTGCCTGTAATCGCCAGCACAGGACGCCGCAGCTGAGGGGAACTCTGCGTTCCCTTTTTAGCAATCGGCTCAAACTCATTTTTATTTTTCTACACAATTTTGTAGGGGGAAGGACGCTGAGGGGAGACGGTCACTGGGGACGGGTGCATGTGAACTTTAGTTTCTTCTTCCTCTTACGTCATGTGCTTCTCAGCTCCACTCCAGTGGGCTTTTCCTAAACACCGTGGCCCCAGGATGGGATAGGATTTCCGTACAAATGGATGCTGTTCTAGTGATGGAGGAACACATTTTGTGACGTGGTCGTTGAAATCCAGGTTTCTGGTTCGTCACTGTTTTCACACGGCGGTGTTCAAAGTAAATTTGGACCATATAGAAATGGTTACTTGCCCTTAAATCCTTTCACACCTGTACAATGGTCCAGTGTGTAGGTTGGACATACATTTCCAATACATTATAGCAAGATAGTTTTTATCCTGGTGTCCTGATACCAAACCGTTATTTGATCAGTGGTTATCAAATAACAACAAAGACCAAAGTTTTGTTTACCATTAGCCTAACTGGGTAAATTAGTTGTGGATTCACCAGCTCGAGGCGTCCTTCGGTTTGTCCTGGGGAATCAGGCGGTGCTTATTTTTGAACTCTGTATAATTACATGTTAGAATCTTTGTAGGAATATGGTCTTTTCAGAATAAGGGCACAGACCTGAATATTGTGTGCATGTTGGCGTAGTCCGTGTCACTGCAATGATGTGTGTCATAAACTGTAAGTCTGTCTTATGCTTTCTCCGTGTCCAGGGGGCAGACATCACTGAGGTCTGTTGGGAGTGGAGCTATTACCAGAACTCTCTGCCAAAATGTCTTTTCCAATGCTGCCACTGGTGGGGGCCATTTGACAGCAAACGCACCATGGCTCTAATGAGAAAGCAAAGAAAACTACACAAGTCAAATAATTCCCGTTAATTTATCGTATATCTTTTTTGCAGAATTAAGAGACACATTTTCCTCCAATGCTGAAAAATTGGATTGAATTTTTCCATAAATTCTTTTCTTGTTAGAAAATCCCACAGTAGTTCTTTGTTTCAGCCCCTTATCCTTCTCCCGCCCTTATCAGCTGATCCATATATCCATATATTTTCTGTACAACTCTGCTCATGCTCCAACACTCTCAGACAATGAGTATCTTGAGCTTTTTTCTGTTTCCTGTCGGCGGCTTAACCTCAGTCTCAATTAGGCTAGGGAAACATTAATTTGGCCTGTTGTGCAATAGAAAGAAATAGAAATTTACTTGTATTTCGTGCTGGGCTGTATGAGATTGCCTTACGGTACGTATCCTTCATACCGGTGTTACGACATAACTGACGTTGCTCTTCGGCAGGCGGCAGAATGCGCTCGTCGCAGAGCGTGCAGCGGTCGGAGCTACTTGTCTGTGTTTCGGCCGGCCAGTTGCGAGCGAGTTGGCCAGCGATTAGCGAGCAGCTGTTCGCGTCGCTGACGTCCTTTTCGGAGTCAATGAATTAGTGTTTTTTTCTTGGAAAAGCAATATTCACATTCACATACCGTCAGAATCGTTCTAAATAGCGTGATATGGATTTTTGGCCATACCGCCCAGGCCTACTTGTATTCTTTTCAAACCCTGTCCTCAGCAGAAACAACACGTCAGTATGCAGATGGATCAGATGTTTTGATATTCCAACAGCGACAGACACAGCTGAGTCTATTTTTGCTGAGCTTTGGCAGCTTTGTTATTTTAACACACAGCACCCAAAGGAGGAGCATTTCAGAACTTGTGAAAAAAGAATAGTGGGAGTGAGCCGGGGTAACCAAACCCCACAGATGTTTATATTGAGCACTATCTTTTTTTAATCAGATCTATTTTGGTGATGGGAAAAGAGTGTAAAGGAGTGTGCATGTATTTTATGCTCACCATGTCACACAATTCAAGTTACAGACAACTGCACCCGTGTTTTGGTATGACAATCTTATACAGAAACTTGAGTCACTCTGCGAAATATCTATTTGTAAATAAATGATGTCTTTTTGTTACATTGCTCCGTGTCTGTGTGCTGTTATTGATGCTTCGTCTTCATGCAATGCATTGGCTCTCCCAACTTGTCAAATACAGATTCTTAGTCAGGGGCTTCAAACTGACGCCTGTGTTTTGGAGGCAGGGAAGGCGAGTAGATGCAGTGTCCCTTCCATGGAAACAGAGTTTCTACCCATTATGTTGTCAAAATGAACTTCTGTTCACAGAAAAAAATAATTTCCACTAAGCTTCACAGTATCTCGTCCTCCAATATAGGTTTATTTAGTTTTTCGGTTCACTGCACTGCCTTCATAAAGTGAAATGTTAAAAATGAAGCCTGTGTTGTAAAAGTTTCTTTACTCTTTTAATCCATAACAAATATATTCTTACATTGGGCCACATAGACACATGTTTGAGCAGAACTTAATAAATGTGCAGGAAGGGGGGGGATTGGAGAAGGTCTGGAGATCGTGGGGTCGGGCTAAAAGCTATTTAGTGTATGAATATGAAAGAACTTCATATTGAGTCCTTTGTGGGCTTCTGGACAGTTGGGTTAGTTCCACTAGATTTAAATAAAACAAACAGAAAAACAATGTAATGTGAGGGGGGCATGGAATGAGGTTATTCTGTGTGACGGGGCGGATGCAGACAGTCTGTATATTTTCTAGCTTTTGTCTGTAAAAGGCAGCTTTATAATAGTACAAGTAGTCAGTTCCACGGCTCCTAAAGCTGCCGTCAAATGTTGCGCCGGCTTGGGTTGTGTGGCTTACGTTTCACAGCTGTAATTGTCGCTCAGTTTCCAGATGTTCAAGTTGACCTTCACAGTCCTGCTTGTTTTTTTTAAAGGTTCCACTCGAGAGAAGGAAGCAGGTGATTGAGGGTTGACAGAGTGAGGAAAAGGACTAATGGCACATCGCTGTGTTCGTTTCTGCAGCATTGAAATTCAGAAGGTTCTCCCTGGGGCAATCTGAAGGTAAGAGACGGCGTTGTCTCCCTGCGCTGCTGAAAGGCAAGGTGACAGGCATATATTATGTAATTACATCAGCCTGGTGGATATGCTTGTAAGTGCAGCGATTCCGGCTAATGGGTCAGAGCGACTGCTCGGTGATGTACAGTCTCTTCGGGCCTCATTTAAATTGGCATTATCCCAAAGCTGCCAGAACGTTTTGGCTCTCTACCCCCCTCTGACAAACCTTCTCTCCAGACTTAAGTTAACATTAGCCACAGTCAGGATGAACAAAACATCAGTGCAGTAAACCGCATCCCTACAGCTCCACTTGATTCCACCTCTTCTCCTGAATTCTGTGCAGTCCCTCTCCTCTGTAGCTTCCTTCTATCAGCTCTTCACTATTTCAATTCATTCCTCATTCATTTCCTCTCCTCAGTCATTTACCCCCTCCATCTTCCTCTACATTGTATGTCACAATCATTCACTCGTCCCTAGCTGAAAACAATCAAATGTCAATTTAAAATGGAGGAAATTAAAATAGCCTCAAGAGAGCCTGAGCGGAGCACAGAGGAGAGAGTGATACCCCTTCACCTCAGCACCTGGAAGATGTTTGTCTCCTTGGATACTTTGATATTCTCAGGCCTGGAGAGGTAAGCTGGGGTCTCGTTTATAAGCGTGCGCCATTTCCGATGCAAACCTGCTGATCAATAATAACGACCTCAACATCAGAATACATGCACCTATACTAAGCATTTTGGATGCTATGCTTGTCTAATCATAGACAATTAATTAATTAATTGTAATTATTTATGCTTTTAGTATAGTGATCCAAAACTAGAAGCACATTTCAACTGCTAGAGATATGAACCAAATTCATATTTCATCCGTGCTGTCGAGATTGTTCTACCGATTGTACTATGGACTGGTGAAAATATCATCAATTGTTAAATAATACAGCATCATTGGGTTAAATGATTCTTCTGATACTTGGTATAATTCTTTTATATTTATTTTTTTGTCCTCTGCAAAAAATGGCATCATAGCAAGATGAAAAGTGTAATAACTGTAACTACTTCTGGTGTGTACAACTCAGTTTATATGTTACTGATGAAGAAATAAATCAATATAACACACAAAAAACCCCTCTAAATTCAGTATATCACCTGAAGTAAAATCACTATCAGCCTTTAGTGAACAGCCATTATGTGGCTAGTGCAGACAATGTTTGACGTTAGTAGAGTAAGAATTACTACTCTTGACGGAAGCAGTAAAATGTGGATTTTTTTCGTAACTAGATTTTTGTTGTGGTGCAATGCAGACGAAGAGATTTGCTCTGTCGTCTGATACTTGTCTGTCTGTTGTAGCTTCACCTCACTGCACAAAGACCACTAGTCAGTGTTGGAACTAAACTGGGACTGGAATTGTTTGATGCGAATTCAAATATGAGTGTTTAAAATGTGTATATATCTACTGTATACATCTTTTAACATGAATCCGTATCATAAAGACAAACTTTTGATAAGCCTTGGTTTGAAGTACAGAGGGACATTTGATGTGCGAAATCAAAACTCTACTTAAAGTCATATTTTATGGCCCAAAATCTAGTCTGCAAGATTTCAACAGCTGAGAGGGGCAGGCAGGGAAATGTGAAACGATTTGATTATAATCCTTGTCGTGCCTGTTCACCACTTGAATGAATTTGATTTCACTGTGAAATGGTTCACAGATCAAAGGCTAAAGATTTACATTCATTGAACTTTCTGATTGAAATTACAGTACAGTACTTGAGTGTATGGGTTAGGTTAGGGTAGGATGCTTTTGAGTTAGTATGATGCCATCAGTGGATTATTCCTTACACCTGATGGTCACAGGCCATAAAATAGCAGCGAGCCTGTCGTGCGGTATTGCTCATTAGAGGAGGTGATATGTGGTGTGGAGTCTTATCCCTCCAATGGTGTCATATCTGCATTGGATGTCTGTCTCGCTGGGTGTTCTCTGTAATGAAACACCCCTGCTGTCCTCTCCTCATCTTATCACACAAAACATATGTGGCATGGTGTCATTCCACCGCCAGGTTCCAGCAAAATAAACCGCGATAGCAAGGCACCCGATTGGCTATGAACGCTGTTTGGTTAACCCCGGCCCCTTTGGCCCATCTCCATGTCACTGTCTGAGATTCTATAGACGCAAATATACATACATGCAGGCTTTATTCAACACGTGAGTGCAGCCCCCTCTCTTCATGAGCGCATGCTGGTGCAATCACAACGTGTCGTTCTCTCTGCTGTGAAGTCTGACAATGCCCTGCGTCACACCCCGAGGTGTGAACGTGTGCGCACGACAATGGCACGGGAAAGAATGTGCGTGCATGTGTCAGAGAGAAAAGTGAGTGTGCGTTCATCTCATCAGGTCACAGTTTGGGTGGACGGGGGGGGGGGGGGGGGGGGGGGGGGCGGAAGGTGCGCCGCATTCACATGACCCCTGTCTGTGTGCGTGTGGCCATGAGTCCTCTCTGCAGGGTGAAAGATTTGCCGAAGGAATGCCTGCCTGCTTGGATTAGGTCCCTCATTCCTCCTCCGCGTTCACGGCTGACAGCCATGGGTGGGAAAAAGAAAGCAACAGGGCAGACCTGGAATGCAGATCTGATTTTTCTCCTTATAGGAATTTATGGTTCGGAAACTCTACGTTTGTTTTCATTTTGATGTCAGATGAGGAGATCCACGCTGATTTAATATCTGTGCACTGAACATTCCGGATTAGAAGGCAAAGAGGGGAGTTGTGGGAAACTGCTGGACTATTTCTAAATGCCGACTCAGCTTTGTATCGTTGAAACTAGAAATAAAAGGCTCATCTGGTTTGTGTTAGTACGACAGGTTTGGGCATCACTTTTCTCTGGGCTCGACACCAAATGCCACCCTTCTCACCGTCTCTCAATAGCGTACACTCAGAAAAGCGAAAATAAGGTTAAGGCTGAGGATAGGTTAGTGATACATTTAAAACCAAGGAAGCATTCTTTGCAAGATCTGCAAACCCATCCACACAACCCCGACCTTCATGCCCTCAACCTGGTCCAGACACTGCGTTTGTACTAGCTGTTAAACTCAGGGAGAGGACTGGCCAAATACCTATCTTATTTTAACCCAAACTATCTTTTTCTAAACACAAGACAGAGTAGAAAGTACTTTCTATTGTACAAGCAGAGCTAACAATTACCTCAACCTTTGATTGCATCAGTCATTCCAGCTGCCGGCTAGACAGTGCATGAGCGACGTTAACTGTGCTGAAAGTTCACAAAGCTCACTTCCAAACACCCATTTGTTCAAAGTGAATACATTCCGTTTTTTCAAAAACCCGACCATGTTCAATGACAGTTTATTTAAGTGCATTAATGTAAGGTACTGACTACTTTTCATCCCGGTAAAAGTACTGCAGATGCAAAAACAGGTGAAAGGTGAAAGTTCACCATGACAACAAAAACAACTGCTGAATGCATACGCATGAGGGCCGTGACCGCGGGGTAGATGACGCTTCCTTTACCGGAGCTTGGATGAATGTTATATTCAGACGGTGAGGTCTCAGGTTGCATGAGCAAAACAAACAGCTCGAGAGGTGATCCAGGAATACCACCGCCAAGTGGTTGGGAAAGTGTGATCTGACCTGTCACCCCCTCCCCCTGAAGCAGAGCAACATGGACCCTCGTTCATACTAACTTAATTTAGAGAGAATCCGTGCTCTGGTATGTAGTAAAGATGACCTCGTACCCTTCCTGGGGTAAATCAGAAAGGGCCTCTCATAGATTCCTGTTTCTCAAATTGTTGGAGCTGCTAACATGTGACTTAAGGGAGGCCAAACATTTGCAGGACTATACAAAATGTCTAATTCCAATGATCTCATGAGGCCCTAAACACATAACACAATACTTTCCTCAACAACCACACACAGCGATAACTTAATCCACCGGGATAAAGTCTCAGAAACCACAAAGCGTTCCAGCGTTGTTTCAGTAGCAGCAAAATGTCAGCTTCCTGCACAGGGCTAAATGACCTCGGTCTAGTGTAAAACCATGTTTATATATTCATTGCCACATGTACAAATAACAGACATAAAAATGAACACCACCCACAGTCTGGACCGACCATCGTCTCAGCTTTATTTTGGCTTAGAATCAATTTTCTTGACAATACATAAATAGTAAATGGACTTGTTTAGTGCTTTTCTAATATTCCGACCGCCCTGTAACACTTCATGTTGTCATTCACCCATTCACACCCATTCACATACTGATAACAGGAGCTACCATACACAGTGCCGCCTGCCCACCAGTAACCAGTATTCATACACTGTAGTCCCAGCTTTAGGAGCAATGTTGTTTAGCAGGACCTGGGATTGAAACTGCCAACCCTCTGATTGGAGGACGCCTAACACTCACCAACACGCCAACAGTGCGACGCCGGATAAAAAAATGACATAATTACCGTCCCTGACCACAGAAAAGCTGCTGAGCGGTGGTGATGCGTTCAGCTGTGGGTGTAGTATCGGTAGCAGTTAAAAAGGGATATAAGTGAGCAAACTTTACCCCATGAACATGGAGTCTGTGGTTTTTACCCACCTTGTCTCTGGACGGGGATTAGGGACTGGGGGGGGGGGGGGGGGATTGCGATGCGGGGGCCTCATAGAAGTAGTGTGCCGTATAAAACGATGTCTCTACTTTTGGGCATTGCGGCAACAACGTGGTTTCACAGTGTCAAAGAGATGAGAAAAAGATTTTTAAACACATAATAACAAGAGGCCATGATTCTGGGGAAAATGAACTGACTATTATGAAGGATTATTTTTTTTTTTTTTTAAACATGTTCATTTATGGGTCATTTACGATTAATATTTTGAGAGAACAAGCCTCCCACCTCTCACATAGGTCAAGTTGGAAGACTTCCACGTCGGTCCAATTCTTATTGAACTGATGTCTCCTTATAAAACAGCCTTCTGCTCTCATGGGAAAGGAAACATATGAGGTTACTCGGAGTGTCCTTCACAGACACTTCAATTCAACATGGAAATAAATAAATATTGTGCTGAAACAGGGTCTGTAGAGTTTTCTGAGCAGAGGTATTCAGGGCTTGCTATTTCATGTGCTTTATTTTCCTGTTATTCATCACTGTGTATTCAATTCATCCAAGCAAACGACATTTGGTTCTAAACGGTCCTCAGTACAAGGTTATGATGTTGACTCATTGGATTCTACAATGCACTCCACAATCAAAATGTTGGTTGTTAAAAACATCTTTTAATGATGGCGTACAGATGATGGAACGGCTCTTCTGTTTTGCTTGTCAAACAGCATCAAGGCATTCCTTTCATTAGGCTGTTATGGCTTGGTGGTGCTTTAAAATCAACTGTCCCAATTTCTAGTTTTAAACAAAAAAGTTTTTATTTACAGGAAAGTTTCACGTTGGTTAAATAACAGGCTTTAATTATAAAATATACTCTATGCTAAAAATGAAGTCACTGAGATGTTTTACCAGCACAAGGTGACCCTATCAGGGAGGCCTATAGGACTGGCAGTGAAAGGGAAAAGGGCCACCAGGTACCAGAGAAAGACACACACTGCAAAGCAAAAGACACAAATTAGAACACAGCAAATATAAAACATGCCAAATAAACTGGGAATGAGGAAACCCTCCACCTAGTGAGCCACCACCTATGAGCCCATGACAAGCCCACCTGTACAGACATGGAGGACCCCAGAATAGGACTCACTCCAGTTGGTTTACAAAAGAAAAAAAAGAAGAGAACTAGACACTAACTTAACTGGGGAGAACACATGAACCAACAATTCATAATTGAAATACTAAATAAAACAAGATAACCATAAGTGCATACAATATATTTGCAGAGGGGCAAAAACAGCAGTGGCTAAAGCTCAGCTGCATCAATTCCCCGTTCCTGTTACGAGAGGCACATGTCATACACAATGTGTCAAATCACTCCGCTAAACATTGACGAGAATATTTAAACATAAAACATAAGAAAAACAACCACTCCACTCCGAAACCAGACATGCCTGGGAATTGCACATTATACATCCACACATGGTGAGTGCTGCACAGGTGGGGTGGGAACTCTGTAACAAGTGCCCTTAGCTCTCCGTCCTGCACCTTGACTGGATGTAGTCATTCCTGAGACCAGTGTGGAGCCGGGGCAACATTTAAGGAGAACCAGGAAGTGATCCGGCCCCACCTGTTCACTAATCACTAATTAGGGTGGTGTGGCCAAACAGGTCGAGGAGGGAAGGGGAGCTCTACCCATCACACATGCTTCATGTTGTGTTCTCAATCAGCTATCTAATAACAAATAAGAGTAAAATCATTTATTTCCAATTGTTTTGTTAAATTAAAGGACATTTCAGGTTTTTAATGATTATTATTTAATAGGTGATTTGCTGTAAACTATTAAATGCAATTCATTTTGTGAAAAACCCTAGACATGGGGAAAAAGGGGAAGACATCTTAGGGAGAATGGGGATCCCTCTCCTGCAATGGATGTCATGTGTACAGAATGCACAATCTAGTAGTGATGTCATAAATCCTGCTGCCACGTTAAAGTGAGAGACAAGATACCTGGGGCCCCTTGTGCTTAATCTGTGCCCTGCTAATTAGTTGCGGGGATTTCCGAAGTGGCCAGCACCACAAGAGGATGATCCGCCCACTTGTTGCCATAGTTACTCTCATCGTTATTTGTCATCAGTGGAGGAAGCAAACTGAGATCAGTCAAGAGTTGGTTTTTAATGGCGTGCATGAAGGAGTCTGGCACGCTGACCTCCGCAGATGGACGGCATCTCCTTCGGGCCCCGTCGCGTCATGGTGATCATTGATCAGCTCCACTGCTGATAGCTGTGATAAGATTCCATCTTTATAAAACTTTGTCCTCTGCCTGTCACACCCGATACAACAGCATGTCAGCTTGGCGTGTGTGTGTGTGTGGTTTTCGATCTGTTGTCGTGCTGCTTTGGTCTTTATTACCAATTGTTTACTGATGTTTACAAAATGGCAGCTGAACAAAGAAAGGTCCTTAGCACTGCAGTGTCTTTGTGAGTGTGACTGAGCGACCAAGAGCCCCACTGAATTTCAGATGGGCTCCTAGCAGAGGCACACTGTGACTAATGGCCGTGCCTGGAAACATTGTTTCGTAGGAAGCCGAGTTGTGCTATCTCATCTCTAAGCTCTCTTATTTTCATCCCACTTGTAGAAAGGCAGTGTAGCACTAGGCACCACTTTCACACAAATGGAGTGATATGTTTTTCTCTGTATCTTGTGGACACAGGCTCCAACGTTGTGTACATGGCCTCTAACAGCCTCCTTTGAACTTCATCTGTGTGTTTTATCATCACTCTTCTCTTATTTTGCTTTCATCTTCCCATCCCTCTAGACTCTTAGTAACACTCTCCTGATATTAAATCCAGGATAAAAAAAGTTCCATATATTCCCATTACAATTTCACAAACATTACACCTCACCCGTGCATCCAAAAAACATATGCTTTTAACAATACACATTATGCTACTTTTATGTCTGAAAGGCAGACATACAAGTGGCATAATGTGTGTTGTTGACGAAATAATCTCATCTAAAGGATGACCTCGCCCCTCTGAGCTCCAGTTAGCACTACACTCCAGCACCTGTTAAGCACACTTCAAGGTGACATTGTTTCAATTTAAGGATGGGGCGTATCATGAGAAACTCACTTTCAGTACTTGTGCATAAACCTTCTATCAACCCACAAACTTTGAAATTTGTACAGTTCAAATAAAAATGTCTCAGTCAATCGCAAGTTTTCAAATAAATATTACATAAACCAGGGAATTACAACCATAAACATACACTAAAAGTAAATGGTAAAAATACTCTTACAAAAAATACTCTCAATGTATACACTGATGACTGGAGTTACACAGTGACACTTGCCCATCAGTAACTAACATTCACACCATGCAGTACCATATGTCAATAATCAGAGATTTACAAAATAACACCATTTTATTTTGCTTTTTTTACAACGTTTCATTACAAATGTAATATTTCCCTAAAAATAAGTGAGAGCAACCGCACTGAAACAAACATCGTAAGTCACCAGCATGCGACATGATTCTGAATTAGCTCCACGAGAAACATCTTCAATATGCTTTTGATGGTCGGCCCTGATGAGGAGAAGCTGGCTCTGGCTCCTCACTCCATTAAGAGAGATGTTACAATACACAACTGCTTTTTCTTTGAGATTTATCAGCGCTCTGCTGCGGTTTGGCCTCTTTGTTCAAAAGGCCTCCCCTCTGCCATCCATCACTGTGATTATGCAGGCTGAGGCATTTTGGTCCTAATGACTCACGCTAATTAAGTAGATGAACCATTATGATAACAAAAAGGCAGAGCTAGCTCCTGGATCTGTTCCAGTTATCAGTTAATAAAAACCTGCGGGTGTCGCCTTTCTTATTCTGTTTGAAAGAACTGCTTTGGTGCTTGAAATATTGTTTTGGAGCCGAGGTTTTCTGGAGTGGAAAACATTGCTTTTAGCAGGATCTTAAAGGTGTTTCACAGTTGTTAACAGCAGACCACACAAGTCATAAAAGGATAAATATAAATTCACCTTCCTCCAGAGGTTAATCTGCCTTGCAGCGATGAAGCATAGCATTGAGAATCCTCGGCTCACACACTAAACTTCTTCTCTCCCTTATTATTTGGATTTCTAACTCAGAGTGAGACCAAATCTGCCCCATAGACGCAGTGATCCTGGTATCCCAAAGCACTGCAGGGAGCAGACAGGAAAATAGAGAAAACCCAAACAAATACACAAGCTCAATGAATGAATACCATGAGACCATTTTAACCATTTTAGGGTTAACCCAAAAATAACAATCCGACATCAAAAGACATTTCCCTGCACATTTATTTGAGAAATTACAGTGAAAATCATCTCAAATAATAACATAACTTTTGTTTGGTTTGGGTAAATTGTTGTGCGGCCCCCTCTGTACGGTTTCGATTGCTCGGCTCTTTGTACTCGCCAAAGTGTGAAGTAGAAAAAAATGATCCTCAACATATCCATATAGACGCATACATATGGACAGAGATTCCTGCCAAAATAGTTGGATTTTACACATGCAATGTCATCATGGTTAAACTCTAAAGAGATAACTGACTATGAGCATTTATATCATTATTTCGCTGTCTCACTCCAAACTAAATTGAAAAGATGTCAGAAAGTACAAACATAAGCTTTTCTCACGCTCCACAAATGTATTAAAGGAGACTAATCTAATATAACAGAGGAAGCTGGTTTATGTTGATCCTCAACTGCGTCCGTGAGTCTCGTCTGATGGGATCTCCATGGGATCTCTGTGCTCCTCTCTGCCCCCCAGGGTGACCGGTACAGCTTGTTCCCAACGCAGCTATGTACACACATGGCTACTGGTGCTTTAGAGCGGAGGAGTTTTACCCAAAAGGGGCTTTGGGAGCAAGTGAGGTCAACTTCTCACCGGATGAAGAGGACACCCTCTTCTCTCGCTCTCTTCATCGTCCTCTACCATAAGAGCAGCCTCCTTTGCTCTCCGCCTTCCTCTTCTCCCTCCATCCGAATGGAAAACACTGCTAGTGAACGTGACATCGCCTGTCATCTGACGTTTTATTTTGTACTCCCTCCCTCTCGTTTGGCTTGTCGTGAACCTAAATATCCAGCGTATTTTCTCTGCGGAAAATCCATTCAAAGTCCCAAGAGCCATGCAGTGGATCAGAGAGGCAGAAAACGTGGCAAAATGAACGCAACATAATCTCCTTTTACGTGATCTTTTTCCACATTTATGATTGAGGGGCAGTGAATGCTCCACAGCTGTCTCTTCTTAGCTTGGGGAGCATTTTTGAAAAAGGCATATATAGCTAAGCTGTTATTTATTTTCTCTCAAATTATTTATAATCATTTTTAAAAGTTGTATCACTGACAATGCCACTAATCTGCTGTGCATACTAATCCCTCAACCACAATATCTCAAATGACTTTGTAATCGTCACAGTTTGACAACTCTTTTTTGCATATTCCTTATGTGGTCTACAATCCAGATGTCAAGCAAACATCAGACTTCTACATCCAAGTCGGTCCTTTCCCACTCATGTTAACCTGTCCTTACCCACAATCCCCTGTGTTTGGGTTCACTTCCTGCAGCTGGGTCGGATTCTGTTTTCAGTAACTAAGTGCTTCCAGATAGAAATACATTGAATGAGGCGGGTATTTGCTTGGTCAAAAGGTGCCTGTATGAATGCTTGGGACACAAAATTCCCTGTAAAATACCTACACAGGTTAACAATGATGCAAGGCTCTCTGCAAGACAGTCAAATATTTCCCTAAAATGCGTTCCTTTAACCTGGTTAACACTAAATTTAATTTAATAATGCTATTCTAAGGGGGCACAGTATGGTGCCCAGAGGACTGCCAGCTGCCAGATATGATTCTCTGCTCTGAGTTTTCTATTCAACAAGAACAGATTACGGTTGTTTGTATTGGCTGGATTGTACTGATAAAGATAATAAATGTCCCTGAGTTTCAAGGCTAAAGTTTAAATTTGGTGTTATTATTATTTATGGAGCCGTAGATACAACTCAGCTGGAGCCAGAGGGATGCTAAAAATATACCAGTGGTGAGAAAATGCAGCTCCCATGGACTGTGACACACAGAAATACAGACATATATGGCATTAAAATACTCCATCCTTTCAAATCCTTCTTCTAGTGACTCATTCAGGCAACCAACTCTGCTTCACCCCCCTCCTCGTGGTCTAACCCCCTGCTTCCTGTTGTATTTTGGGGGACTCTCAAGTTGGAGCGTGAGAATGCTATTGGGACCTGCGCTTGACCCAGCAGTATTTGAAGCAACATACACACATAGCTTCAAACAAATCTGTTGAAAACCTGACACAGGGCTTGAGATTCATTAATATTTATTCAAGATTCCATAGGTTTTATCTTATTTCATACATGATCAATTCTGTTCAGACCAAAGACAAAAAGCTTTTATGTCATGTTGTAAGGCTTTTAAAAATAACAGTGGAGAAAAAACGTTTTCTTGTTTTCACCAATTAACCACATGAGTTTGGCTAATAGTTTCGTTGTGTGTGTGGCAGGCCGGGGGGGGGGGGGGGGGGACAACTTAAACACATTGAGTCTGCTCAGAGTCAAAGGGTCTGTGAGTAAGGACAGCTGCACAGCTGTCAGTCATCAGGCCAAATAATCAAAGTCAAATAATGTCCTCCAGAAAACATTGTGAAAGGAAGTTGTTGTGGGGGCCTGAAGGTGGGGTGATAAAGCAGACCCTAGATTGGCCAATTAAAAGTGGGATTTAATGACTCAACCTCCCTGGGGTTTTTTACACTGTAAACATCTCCCAACGTTCTCCCACAAGCTGGCTCACATTCAGGGCTCCCACGCCACCACCCCACAGCGTCCTCTGCACACTGTGGTAAAAGTGAAGTTCTCATACGGCGTTCATGACGGGCTCTGATTCGGAGCCGCATCACAGTCTGGTTCAATTAGTGGTTGTCACGGTGACGGCTGGGCGCAGTGTTGGTTTTGTTCTGTGGGTGTCAGGAAATGGCTGGTCTTCGTTATGTTCTTTCATTTTAGGGGCTGAAAGTTTGACCACAACCCCCCCCCTAAACACAAGCCTATGTCAGTAACAGTGATGCTAAAGATGTAAAGAGTAAGAATGATGCATTACATCCATGGAAATATCTCAGTACAAGCATACCAGGCACAGGCCAAGGGGCCCAATGTGCCCGGGCACTTTGTCTCCAGAATGTTCCTCAAAGAGACATTTAAGAACCAGAGACAAAACCAAAATGACGACAGAGAAACAGAATTACTGAATCCGTAATTACTACAAAGACTACATGCAATGAGACATAGAGGGAAGGGACAAAACAACTAGAAAGACCAAACTAGCTTCAAAGAGACTCACGGTGACCATGTAAAGGGGCAACGAAATGCAAATGAACTAGTAGGAGGTATAATAAAATACAATATAATAATATAATAAAAAATAAAAATATGATAAAATACCAAAGAGATATAAATGTGGAAAATAAAAGAAGCAGTTTTCACCTGCCAATGACATTTTTAGGAGGGCGATGACAAGGGAACCGACAAAATGAACACCTAATCAGTTACAAATGTGATTTCCCCCCATGTTTTCTAAACATATCCCTACATCCTCTTTATTGCTTTTGCTCAATACAGTGAATGTCTATCGCAAAAGACATTTCAGCCTGGCTTATTTGTCTCCCTTTGCTAAATGCCACCACAAATTTTGTAAAATCATAAAACCAACATTTAGAAATAATTTGCCTTTCAGGGAATCAATCCAGAAGGCGGTCTCTGTTGCGTACAAAAGAACAGCCTGCTTTTATCAATTGAATCTTTTCTCTTGTTATGACTCTGGGGACTGATAAACAAGTATTTGAATTCATGTCTCCAATGTCCTGCAGTGAAAAGTGCGAGTCGTTTCCTGGATTAGATGTTATGCACAGTAGATTGTTGTTATTCAAGCAGTCTCCAGCAGTTTCTTTTCCCCTGTCCCCTGCCATTACGTGAGGAGCTCTGAGCTAACAATCTGCATTAAAAAATACAGCAAACAATATGGGTAATATAAATGTGCATTAAGTTAGTCCGTCTTGTAAGATTGTACATATATCCCCTTAAGATTGTGTGGCCATCAAGACTGAACTGCATTGGGTTCCAATAGAAATAAATAAAATATATTTTCTAAATAAAATGAATGTAATCTGTCCTTCTATTAAATACATATTTACACACAGAGACCCAGACACATAGACACACACACACAAAGCAAAGCGAAGGCGTGAACCCACTGTGTTATGAAATGTTATTTTTCAGAACATCTACAGCCGACCCAGTTAGGATAAACATGTCAAAATAGTTGCAATCTTCGGCTCCGGTGTCGGAACATTTTGGCTTGAGGCCAAATAAGAGAGGAGAGCCAATAGACATGAGGGAGCTAACCTAAAATCTCACCTCCGGACTGCGGGTCCGCCTCTTTGGCGGGAGGGTCATAAGTTCCTCCCGGACGATTGGTAGCGGGACCAAGACACCCGATCTGTCCCAGCAGCCCTGCCGGCAGCACCCTGGTCAACCTCCCCGAACCTTACCACACCAAGACCCATGCTTCAATCCGCATACCTTCCACTTTTTTGTTTAATTTTGGATATATTTTTTCACATTCCGATGATTATGTCTAAATATTCTGAAAGAGCGTACTTGCATTAATATTGTTTATTGCAATTATTAATTTTTAATAATATTGCAAGTTTTGGTGCAATATACTATTACAAACACAAAAAGTAGTGGTATGGTGACAACCCTACACAGTACGCCTCACTGGACAGTGCGAGATGGTATCCCTTTTTCAAAATGGGAACTGGAACCCCCGCCCCCCCGTCTGCCAGGCCACATGTACTGTCCCCGAACTTCACCAGACACGGATGATGTTTGCTAACCAAGTGGCCCCAACAATGTCCAGAACCTTCGGCAGATCTCATCCACCCTTCCTGCTTGGGGAGCTTTCTGATTACCTCGGCAGTCTTTGTCAGGCATATGGATGAATCTTTGCACATGTTTTCAAATTCTGCAGAGCAAGTTTTGGTTGTGTTAAGGAACACCTCCAAGTGCTTATTCCACCCTTCAACAATTCCACAATTCGGATGAGAGGTTCTCCTCCCCTGCCGGACACAGCCTGACCAAAGATATACTTTCACTTTGGGACGGGTCTAATAAAGCCAGAAGTTTCTTGAGGCTAAACAAAAGTCCTTCTCAGGAAGACATTCACAGTAAAGTACGTCATAATCATTTTACTGCTACTCTTGCTATGGAACATCACTAAATACTTCTAAATAATGGTATAAAAATGTTATGGTATAGTGGTATTTAACTATTAAACTACTCGCATAAAATTAAAACATTTATGGTATAATCAAGCCATAAAAATGCCGTGGCTCCCATAAAAAGGTTGGATGGAGTTTTGCCCTTTGGGAATCCCTGAACTTCCCAGAGACATAAAGAGGAGCTCAGATAGCCGAAAGGGGGGGCACGACTCCTTTGTGCCGGGAGGGGCCCTCTGATCCGGATGCCACCGCCATATGTTGAAATGTTATATGTGTTTGGGAGGGGGGGGGGGGCGACGATCCGGTGCAGCAGAGCTTATGGTTGCGTGCGTTGCATGGCAATGGGCAAACTCGGATCAAGCCACTGTAAGATGAAAAGGTCCAAACTCTCTGCGGCAAAGGGATGAAAACGAAGAAAAGCATGAGAAGAAAGCCCTGTAAAGAGGTAACGTTATGTATTTCCATCTCAGACAAGTCATTTCATGTTACACATTGGATGCTTTAGATTAACTCTAATTAGGGTTTCCACCCGTCCCTTAAAATATGGAATTGTCCCGTATTTGAGCATGAAATAGCCCTTCCCGTTTTGAATCAATACGAGATGTCTTAAATGCAGCATCCCATGCAAATAATCCCACCTGAATTCCGTGAAGACTCGTCCTAATCGCCCCTGATTGGGTAATTCTCGCGGCCATTGTTGGTTTGATTAGCCGTGAATCTTAAACAAACCAATCACAGTCAGAGAAGGGTGGGTCTCTTGGCGGAGTGTTGATTGGCAGAGGCTGCTCCAGAGTATGCAAAAGTACCGACGAGAGTGAATCACCGGGGGGGTCGCAGAGTCGCACCCCCCGTCAGCCGTAGAGACCCTTATTTTTCTGTACAAAAGGTGGCAACCCTAACTCTAATCGTTTACACAGCTAGTGCTTGTTAGCCAAAGACTCGAGGAGCTTTCCAGCTAGCATAGGGATGGCGACACATTCTAATCACTAATCAAAATATAGTTTTTCAGGGCTCGACATTGACACTCATTACGTCTATTATACAGATTGTATTTTACTGATTTGAAACAAATTTTTCATAAGTGACGTGGCGTCAGCAGCTTTGTACCTACCAAGCAAGCCATTATTAGCATAATTTATAACTGTTTAATTTAACATTCTTTTAAACATGTTTAACTTAACGTTACTTAAGTTGCAGAGACAGAGGCCAAGATGGTCTTCAAAGCTGAGCACAAACGAAGACACAAGAAGCTGGACAGGACGAGACAGTGGAGGTGGAGCTGGCATGTCTGGCAGTGAGGGCTGGAGTTGGGCACCGGGAAAACGGAGTCCCAAGGAGGCGGGAAGACATATCAGCAACGGACAAGGCGGGATAATCTGGCACTGGAGTGACGAACCGAGCAGGCATTTATGGCACGGGGGATTAGTGGGATGAGAAACAGGTGAGTCTCGTTGCGAGCAACCAGCCAAACCCCGCCCTCCGCCGCCACATGCTGCCAGGAGAAGAACTGGAAGAGGGAAACAGAAAGAGGGGAAAGTGGAAAAAGAAAAACCAAAATAAAACATGACAGTGAGTCTATTTAATAATAATTATAAAACAATTTATTTACACCTAATTCAAATGTTTGAATAATTGTTTTGCTCTATTAAACACCACTGATCTTGTTAAAAGAAAAAATGATTTAGATGGTCTTACTGCGTGTCGTATTATGACTCAAGATCAGTGAGAAATCAACATACAGCCGGTGAAATAAATATTGAACACGTCACCATTTTTCTCAGTAAATATATTTCCAAAGGAGCTATTGACATGGAATTTTCACCAGATGTAAAAACCCAAGTAATACATACAAAGACACCAAAGCAAAGAAGTTCAGAAATAAAGTTATGTGTAATAATGTGAAATAACACAGGGAAAAAGTATTGAACTCACTGATATTTATTCAATACTTTGTACAAAAGCCTTTGTTAGTAATGACAGCTTTATGAAAATCAGTCAAATGTAACAGAAAATATATATATATATATATAGAGGATCTCCAATGACAATACAAATCCAGGATGGAGCTGGCTGCAGGAGATTAACAAAGATTTAAGGTTTTCAAATTACAAGTAAACACTGTCATTGCCTGAACTCACTGTTTTGCATTGTAGCCGCATGACAAGCGCATCCATTCATATCGTAATGGGCTGCATTTGTTCACTCACTTTCTCATCACATTGTTCAAATAGCTGCAGACAATAGAATCACCACACTGTGTGCACACAGATAGCCAGCACACCTAATGTTGTCCTGGAGTGTATAAGAAGGTGTGCTGTGAAATGGAATAATGGAAATAAATCGCATGTGAGATAACCACAATGCTACTCCTCAGTATTAATAATATAGACATTTAGTAGGGGTTTGAAATGGTGGAGAGACAAATCAAAGAAAATACGTTATTAGGTTATGATTTGCAACCACAGCTCCCTGAAACGTAACCGAAATCTGAATCTTAGTTCTTGAGATATATATCTGGAAAGAGTAAGATGGTAGGCACTTCCTATCCTTAGACACTTAACTGAATAAATACCATGAAAAGTCCGAAACCAACACACATTAATGTAAGTATTTTATACCTGAGTATCTTAAGCCGAGCACAGCTTATTCCTCCACTGTTTTTCTGCTCTAAATGCTTGATAGTGCAAGCCATAAAATAGCCCAAAAAACAGGATTTCCTCCCATTTGAATAATATTTAATATCACCTACGTTGTCGACAAGTATAAAGTATATTTCTTTAGATGATTCACGTCTTCAGTAGGAGAAAATAGAGTGTTGCAGCAATAAGTCCCAGAACTAGGGAATGAGATTGGCATTTTTTCAGCTCCCATTGGATTTTTGTTAAAGTCACCAGCACAACACTAACTTCTACATTTAACAACAAGAATAGCTCGTCCCTGCAGAACTGTATGGGTTTGGGAGTGGACTGCCTCAGTCAGGTTAGAGCACAATGCAAGTAGACTGCAGGGAAGCAAATGAAGCAAAGTGCTTAGTCAATTTAGTGACACAATCACACAGCAGCCGCTGGCTTATTATTAAGTGAGTTCCAATTAAGGCTCGAGTGCAGATGAATTATTACCAATTGTCAGTCCGCTGCTCTGCCTTATTATACTAATAATATGTACCAGGGATGCACACAGTCTTGTTTTGCAACAAGTGTTCTCACTATTATTAATGTTTTTATTGTAGTGCCTGGACTTCATTGTATTGGTGTTTCCATCTCAAGTCCTTACCATATGCAGAAGAGCTAGTCAGGAGCTTTTACAGATAGGAAAAGGTGTTACATTACTTTTGTAGCAGTGGTATTACATTAATGGTTAGTCTACCCCTATATCTTAATGACTAAAAGCTTTCCCCAAAAAGTCAATGTAAAAGTTTATAGTCAAGCGAATGACAAAGCTGCTGTGCATTATTACATTTTATTTGATGTACGAGACAAATGCTGATTTTAAACAATCAAAGGTTCTGACCCAGGCAAAAGTGGAGCAAGTGTCCGTATGATTTTCTTCTTCTTATTACATTGCATTCTTTTTTTTATTTACTTAATTTGATTTATTTTATTATTATTTATCTCACTGTTATGTTTACTGTATTCAAGTTGCCCTGTAGTTAACCTTGCATGATTAAATGATTTGGAAAACAAGAAATATATAATAGTCTGTACTGGTGTCGTGAGGGTCTACATCCGATAATGGAGTCTATAGATATAGTGTTTATAAATAGATTTAGATTTAGTGTTTATTTAGACCGGCAATGGTCAGAAGCCCTGCTGAAACTCACAGACAGAAGTGACTTGAACGTTGTTATGCTAAACAATCTTTACTCATTTACTCAGGCCGAGGCTGTGATATAATATTTACTTGTTTTAATTTCCATCAACGTCCATTCCTTCAGGGCTTCCAATAAGGGATCCAATATAATACATGCATTATCACTTTTGTTACATTGGAAGAGCTTCTGCTCCCCCCCCCCCCCCCCCAGCCCTGATGTTAATTGAGGCAAATGGAATGTGTGTTTTTGAAGCCAGAAGATTTGCCGTTGAAAGCTCTCTGTTAATTGGTGTCTGTTTTCACAAACCCTGAGCTGACAGCACAATTACTACCATGGCGACTCTGTCTGACCCTGCCATGGACACTTGTGACCTAGGCCGGGGAGACAGTTCTGCCACATGTCAGACTATTAATTACAGCCCTGGTTTTGATGCTGAATTGTCTCCTTATTTTGTTTTATTTGGTACGAACTTACTATATTATTAATATACTTAATTCTCCATGATGTTGATGTAATCAAATTGAAAAAAGAACAAAATATCCTCAAAGGCTAATTTTCGTGGACAGCACTGCCATCGGACCGCATATCTCATGTACATCCCCACATGGATAAAATAGTAAACCTTTCTACTTGTTTTGATTTGATTGTTCATTTTTCAAAGTTGCATTCAGGTCCCAGTTCCTCAGGGCTTGTCTTGACCTTAGACTAGTGGCTGACATGCAATTGGTTCTGCTGCCAGCGTGACTTAAGAGCACAGAGCCATGAATAAAGGTCAGCCAGTCGTTTGTGCGGGCCTCCACTCTGACCCTGACTCAAACATCTGAGCTCTCACTACATATGGCTGAGCCATTCGTGTTCCAACTGACTTTAGTGATGTCCTGGTTTATTTTATAGTGCCACTCTGAAGTACCATGAGATGATTGTGGTGATTGTGCGCTAAAATATTTTAACGCAGTTAACACAGCTTTGTTTACCTCCGTGTGCGTTGAACCAACACTAAGTCAGTTAGTTTGGAGAACTGTGCAGAGGAATTCCTCCACGTGTCAAACAGAAGGGGGGTGAGTGGCAGACCACTTTAGGACTGCTAGTGCGGTTTTATAGAACATGTTGGTAGCTTCTAGGCTACTTTCATGTCAACATCTACCCTGCACAGCACATGGCACAGGACCAACACTGTTAACCTAAAAGTGATTTGGAAAACGTCACGGCAAAATGTCGGGAGACACTTCAAACACAGCTGTCAAATGATGGAGAGTTGAGAGCACAGCAAACTGCACGAGGACAGCAGGAAGAGTCGACATGTTTCACCCGGTGCAATTCTTCCCATGAGATGATCAAATGTGTGAAGTTTTGTGTTTAAAAAAATACAATTTAACAGCAGTGCCTAAAATACATGCTGATTGTGCTAATTAAAAGGTTAATGTTAAATGGACTAGTACTTGTATAGCGCTTTTCTAGTCTTCCAACGAGGTAAAGCGCTTACTATCACATAACTGAATGAATTTTGACTGACTTTCTTTGATATAATAAAGCATGGCTATGCGTAAAAAGGACCAGGATCTCTTCAGGATTCCCTGCACATTCCAATCAGGCCAAAGGCGAAACAATGCACCAGAGCATCCTAGGAAATTGACCTATCCTGACTGGACACAGACCAGGGTCTCAAACCTCCCTAAGGTCAGGTTATCGGCATGAATCCTGGGCTCAAGGTTCACCAATGTAATGTCTCACCACAAGGCCTCCCCACTAAAATGAATTGATTTCAGTCATAAATTCTCAAAATCTCTGGTTCTGGGATTTGTGTTGATGATGAAAGTGACTTTTTTGTGAATCCAGATATTGTTTTAGTACAATCTTCCTTCATTTACACTCTCATACTATTACCTTGTCTTCCCCATACAGGGGTCCTACAGAGTTAACCTTTTTAAAAGGGAAAACCCACAAAATAATCATTCACCTTGAAGTTTTGATGAAAACTTTTTCTGAAATCGAAGATAAAAAGAATTGAATTGAAGTAATTAGTAAATATTTTAAAACTTAGAAAAACATAAATTTACAAACACATACTTATATGTAATATTAAAACGTGTTGGTCCTCCTTTCACACTTTTACAATTAGTACAAGCGAACATGAACTGGACATTGAGACTTGTGATGTAGTCACATGATTGGATATAGCACACAGACCAATTGTCAAAGGTGGCCCCAATTTACATCAATTCATCCAACTGTTTCATTTAAATCACCACTGTGATAACTACATAAATCTGGGCAGTCAAGGTCTTGCAGTAAATAACCTCATTAGAGATAATCTATGCCACTTCATCAGCCTTTCATCTGGTCTGCTCTGAGGCCAAAAAGAAAAGCGTAAAATGGTCTTGTTCCAGCTGCTTTCCCTCAGCTTTCACTTATCAGCATTGTGATTTCTTGAGACCAGGGCTTCTCCAGACAATCTCTCATTATCTCTCATTATCTAACCCAATAGGCACCCCTAGTCTAGAGAGAGGGGAGGAGGCAGATCGCCGTGATCAGTTGAAAAGTAGCCCGCGAGCAACAAAAGTGGGCAACGCTGATCTGGACATTATCTCAGCGAAGTTTCCTGAGCCCTTTCAAGGGTCCACTCACCCTCTGTGGGGATGCGGAGTGGCTAATATTCTGTTTCATCTTCCAGCTGCCATCCCCCCATCACACATTACCAGACCCCATATAGGGCAGCCTTCTGAAGTGGCAAGTATCTTCTTGATATATAGGTATGGCTGCAGTTCTCATGGATATTTTAGGACAAGGGCCATTTCTTCAAAATGTTTTAACCATAATGAAAATGTATCTTCTATACATTCACAACATCATATGTTTTTCCTAAAGTATGCAGATTAGTTTCAATCAGGAGAGACTTCTGAACTTTTAACAACGATTTATTAACACCAGCCAAAGTATTAAACATGACAAGTTTGTTGGGGCTTGGACTCCATCCAGCCGTCGGATAGACCAGGTGAGGCATATCCCCCCCCCCTCCCCCTCCCCCCCTTTGGGTGTCCAGACACTAGTGGTGGTGGTGGTAGAGAATAAGTTGCCGGATTCCCCTGCTGATTGGAGGTGTCAGTGGGGGGTGGTGGCGGGTTGCGTCTGTAGTACTGTAGGATCTATCTAATGTTCATGGACAGTTTGAGTTGTCATTTAAACAAGTGAACCTATATTATTTAGAGACACTGTGAGCTGTGTTCCATGGTATCTCTGTTAATGATATTATATTGGAACGCCAAATGCTCTAATATGACTTCCGTCAAATAGTGCTCACCCTAATGTTCTGAGAAAATTGTTAAATCCCCCCAAAATATGTTATATTGTATGTAAAATATGTTATTTATCTTAATTTTAATGTTTTTAGTTGTTGTGATTAGCTTTTTTTTGTTTGTTTCTGTATAGCCAAAACTGTATAAATCGGTTGTCAAACATTGCTCTAGGGAACTTCCCTCTGGTTTGGTAGTCTAAGCACACTTCTGACCAGAATTTAGCCAGGCTTGATACATGACACACACACACACACACACACACACACACACACATTCCCAGGAGGCGAGGGTGCAGCCTGGGAAGCCCTGCAGCAGCATAATCACAAATCACTATTCGGCTGTGAAACTAACTATTCACAGTGGAAGAGGCCTCTGGTTGTCCAAACTGTGCAGCCTAGCTATTCAACGTTTCCTTACAGCTGATGGTGTGTCTGTGGTCCCGGGGTTATTTCACTGCTCTGTGATGCTGGCTGCTGTAATGGAGCTAAAGGGGTCAGCGTGGATGAACTTCAGTTCGGGGGCTGTGGGAAAATGTCTGATACGATTTATCTCCACTTATCTCCAAATGTTCAGTGATGGACGACAACCCCTCTGAAGTGTGTTTATCAATGACTTGTTAACGCAAACCTCAATTTCTGACCTGCTGGCTCCATTGTCCATTATTTTGCTAAACATAGGGAGCATAGTCAAATCCTTTTAGCCCAAATGTTTCTTTTCCCAGGGACACCCATAAGATGTTGGAAAATGGCCTGCAGAGCTGCTTGAAATGAATGAGTGGAAAGTAATTGAATAAATAGCCATGCATTTCAAACCACTTTTCCACAACCCTGCAAAAAGAGAGAAAGAAATCTGTCTGTATAAAGTCTGTCCAATCAGCCTATTACAACCCATATTCACATCTTTTGATAGGCAAAACCCTATAGGAGCTGATGTAATACTCACAAGAGTAAAAAGAGGGAGTCAGGTTACATCATATGAAGAACAACTAAGTCTGCAAATGAGAAGGGCGGGAGGAATTGGGTCAAACAAACCCCAGACTTGGACCCAGGAGACCACTGTTTGTGTGTGCAGTCATGTAGTCGTGTAATTACGTAACAAACAAACATATTTGATCCAAAACCCAATTAGTCTCAGACTTCAAAGCTTCTCTTGAGCCAGTGAAGAGACCATGGGGACTAAGTCTATGTGTAAAATTGAGGGTTGCCATTTAAAGGACAAATACATTTCACATCACTCACACATTGGGATATGATTTTCAATTTCAAAAGAGCTGTGAGAGCAATAAAAAAATGCTTTGAAGGAACACAATCACACTCTAAAGAGAAAATAACAATGATCACAAGAACCACGAAAATCCTCTCTAGTCCATCTGGATTTTCCATTTCTATAAATAAAATGTTGCATGTAAAAGTAAGAGCTAAGTCACATTTGAGTAGTATTGCATCGTCAACAACAAAGTTCTATCCCGTTCTCTTTATATATCCATAAATAGGCAAGTCATGGTCCTATGTTCCAAGTGTCTTTATGTAGTACTGTAGTACGTAGTTGTGCATGCACGTGCATTGTTTTCTTAATTGGCTCTGGGAGCCAATTATTCAGGACTAAAATGTTCCTAATAAGCTGACAGCAAATTGATGCCAGCAGTGTGAGCTGCCATATCCAACTACAGAGCAGCTAATTTCCTCAGGGTATAAGACTGTTGAATTCATCTTCCACCATATCTTTTATGTATTTTTGAAATGTAGCAAAAAAGGGCTAACTGCATTTTGTGGCCCTAGCGTGTTATTTTTCTAGAAGCCTGATTGAACTGTCTTTTTATAAGGCAATCGGGATCAACTGGTGCTTGTATGAATGACTAGTACTCTCACAGGTTCATGGTACACATATGTGTATGTTACTCAAAACCTAAACAGGGTTTTTTATTGCTTGAAAAGCTGAAAAAAACATGATTGTATTGATTAATTCAGACCCAAACATACCCTGTGCGGATGGATGTGTGGAAGGCATTTGTTTACTGGATGAAGTACCCGGCTTCAGGTGTGCTAAGTGGCAAAGAGGCCAGAATATTCAGATTGAGCCTCAATACAACTTTGAAAGTAGGGGACTAAGAACATTTAGAAATTCTTTACCCAGCCTCTGACATGAAACTAAACCTACATCCTTTTCCGGTTCCTTTCTCTTGTCCTGTTTGATATATTGAATGAAAAAGCAGGAACTGAAATCCTCCCCCCAAGGAGACAGGTAGCTGGCTGTTTTAACTTCAAAGCTGGAAGCCCAGGCTAGGTTTTCTCACTCTGCAGTGAACACACCGTGTCCAAGGAATTTCATTACAGTGTGTTTAACTTAACTGTGACCTTCCTTTGTAAAGAAAAAAGAAATAATTCGCAAAAAACCTATTTCTTAGCAGAAGTCGGTCTTCTGGGAGGGATGAGTTTGAGCGACTGAGGCGCTCCATTTGGTGAGAGGTTGTAGGTGGGTGTATCTGTGTGTGGAATAATTAATGCTGTGGGTGTGTGTTTGCCTGGTAGCCTTGGCTACAGAATAAACTGAAATACCTCTCTGGTGTGTGAGTAGAAAGGTGAATGCTTCTCATTACTATACTCAGGTCTGAACAAAGAAGGGCAGAGCTATTTTTAAACACATGCTGTAACACATGTTGCACATTCGAATGGATCAGACAAAAGTTCAGTTATAGTTGCAGTATCTTTCCAATTTGCTGTGACGTTGGAAAGAGTTTGCGGTTTGACTGGAGTCGAGATATAAAAGGCTTGAGGGAAGATCAGGCTACACAAAGCCAGGGTGTAAAAGATTAGGACTGAGACTCAGGCGCTGAGGAATGAGACGACAACGAAAATACTTATTTTTTAAGTAATTAATTTCTGTCTCTTTGAGTCGTCACACAGTGTGATGTGCAATAAAATGTCTAGGGATTCGAAAAAAAAAATAATAAAAAGGATATAAAAGAAGAATGACATTTTTTTGGTATACACAACAATAAATACATTTTTAGAAATCCGTTATCTGGGGCTGTCGCAGGAATATAATGAGCCATGAGTTTCATTGCGTTGGTGGAGCTCGTGGATTGTTGCCTCAACAGAGTCCTTACATTCCCCTTACATTGAGAATGTATAGTTTCTCTTTAAAACCCTGAAAATCTTCTTGCAATGTACTTGTATTTGTCGCTCTCCTTTGGGTTCTTCTGGTAACATTTGATCAAATTCATTTCACATCCATATACTATCCACATACTATAGATGGTCAAGGAGCAGCAACAGATTTGTTTTAGAAGGAGAGAGCGAAGAAGTGGAGTAGTGTCATTAGCACATTATAATTAGACATTGGTTTCATTCGCCCGAAGTTAGCTGGGATTGACTGCAGCTCCCCCGCAACCCTGTATGAATAAGTCATTTGAAGATGGATGGCATTGGTTTCAAATACAGGTGCACATATTTCATATGTGTTTCCATGTCTTTATACAGACTCTGTTACATGTGATTATAAGGAGGGTTGAATGAGTGGAGGTCAACGAATCGCAGACAAATAATACATGAGGGTCAGCGTGGTACACCTGGGCTTTTTGCAGCAAGAGCAGAGCGAACGGAGTACTGGGGATGAGAAAACAAACCTGTGAGCTGATCTTGATCTTCTGGTGTGAAGCGGCTGAAGCGCCAGCAAAACAGTGAGATTAGCTGCATGATTTATGGGTATTTGCCTCACATCCAAGTTGTTTGTGTCAGGGGTTTATGTCTGGGCCCGGGCTGATTAATGCATACAGTGCTGCAGTCTTATCACCGTATGGCTTTCCCAGAAGAGCAGGATGTGTTCTGCTTTTGGGCGGCTGCTCCGCTTTTGCGCTAATACAATGTTGATATAGCCATGAGGTCAGCTAGCCAAAGAGTTATGTTAATTACTTTTTAACTAATGGGATTTGATGGTGGAGGGAATACTGATCTAATCTGGTCTAGACCAATCAGGTTCATACAAGTAAATCACTTCAACCCATCACGTGTGGAAGTTAACTAACAACAAAAGCATTTAGCCAGTATCAGAAGTTTGAACTGAGTTTGGGGTGAGTATTGTCAGTGTAATTCTAGTGATGTGAGGAAAGTGAGGAAAGAATTTTTGGGGTTAAAAGTGGGGCACTTCCAGTGTGTCAATAGATTAAAAAAATTAACCAATTAACCTCACATTTTGAAATGCATTAATCTAGAATAATCCACAGTTTATTAAAAAACTAAAGACTAAATCTTATAAATGAGCGAGTAATCACTTTAGAAACCCAGACACCGATTTAATTGTATTTTCTTTTTTTAACACAAAACTAAACTTATGTGATCAGGAGGAAGAATTCCACTGGATGTAACGTGTTGAACGAGCAACTCTTCCTGCAGTTTGGCGGGCTTTGTTTGAAGGGACCCCCCCCCCACCAATAATAAAACAAATAGGGTCATTCCTTCTTTGGATATAATATATAAACTCAGTAAAAAAAGTTATTATTTATGAATTAATTACATAAACCTTTAATGTTCCACTTAAGTTTTATTTTATTTTTAAGTCAATTTAATTCAAATATTAAAATCGAAGGTGGCAACTGGGCAAAAAAGTTGCAGACACCATGGTTTACAATGGAATAGTCTAAGCATCTGCTCCCCCATTCATCTCCTTCATGCTGTCAAAGAAGACACAGTCAAATCAAAGACAGATGTGCAAATGAACTTAAGAGGACCCCCTTGACTACGTCTGATCATCTGATCAAAACAGGGTGTCTTAAAACTTCAGTCTTTTCTCAGGTGAATGGAAAGGGTCTAAACACCGAAATATAACATTACTAACAAATCATTGAAGAATTGCAAACACTGTAAAAAATGTGCCATCACTCCTGCCACTGTCCGCTCAGCTCCCATTGCAAGCCAACCATCCCATTACTTCACCGGGGTCTTCATGCTTTGTCTTTTCACAGGTTGCCATGGACCACGGTCATATCGGGACCCTGGTCCTGCCTCCTGCCGTGGTTCTGTCATATGCATTGAATGTGTTGGAACTTGATCTGATTCGTCCATGCATAACACAGCTGTGAATATCTCTGGTCCGAGACCCTGAGACAAATGACCGGGTCAGAGGTGTACATAAAGGCTCCTAAATTTAATCAGACGTGTATTGAAACTACATTCCGAGGTTATTTCAAGCCTTGGGCCTCAGTGCCTGTGTTTCTTTACCAATGCAAGGCCAAGATATCAGTAGATGTCATTAGATGTTTTTCCATGCAGCCCAGGCCCAACAGTCAAAAGTGCCTCAACAGAGCTCCCAACCTCCACTTTAAAGCTGCTGAGAGGGCTTTCTGAAGCCCACTTCCGTTGGTCAGATGCTTGTCAAGGTGAGACTCTCTTTATACAACATAATATGTAGAATGCACCCAGCCTTAAATTACTCGCTGGTGATGAACAACAATTGGTACTGAGAAAAGAGGAAATGCCTGGACACTGGGTATGTGTTTCCTATTATTTTTTTGGAACATAGAAATTACAGAACATTTGAGACAGAGATGGTCTTCCTTAGCTTAAAACATTTAATATTGACAGCGAAAATAAAATTAACCATTTTGATATATTTCGGATGCTGCTCTGATCTGGTATTTATGCTAAGACAGTTGTCCCCCATCTATGTATGGATGGGTAAGTGACAAGTGCTTTGTGTCACATTTGGAGCACTAAATGCTGCTAAAAACAGAAATCACCTATTTCCTTAAGTAATGTTCGCGCAAAAACGACAGCTCCCATGTCGGGAGCTTTGGGAAAAGTGCAATGGTTTGTAAATGAACAATTATCAAGTGCTGGAGACACACTTTCTAGAAGTCACTGGGTGCCTGTGTGTGAATGAGAGCTCTTTCTGTACAGATAACCTAATAAAGCAGGCAGACAGTCACGCAGAATTCACAGCTTGCCCAATCTCATTCACAACTCATCAAATACCAAAGACTGGTCTGTGACCCCTTAGCTTCAAACTTTGCCTTTTCTCAACATCATCAAAACCCAACCAGAGTCATGATTAATCTCATTTATGAGGGTGTCCTGGCTAAGATGTACATGTGTACATGCACAGTGAACACAAATAATATACTTAAAGAAACCAAAAGGCAACGAATCACAAATAAATACACCAAACAGACTTCAACAAACTGCATCAAGCAGTTTGCATCAATCCAGAATTCTGATTCCACGTCAGAACAAGTACACAATACAAATATCCTCATTCCTCTTTAAAAGATATGGATGTTGCAATTACTTGCATCATTTGTCTGCATGACAGAAGGCTACTGATTTACTGAGTCAGTAAAGGTAAACAATAAATGATGTTCCATGATATGGTTGTGTACGGAGCACAAACCAAATTTCTCAATTATATATACTTGTAGATAAAAAAGGATCCAATATGGTGTAAGTAAAGGAAGCACTCAGCACACTTAGCATGAAAAGTGTCACTTAGAGAGATGGATTAAAAACACACTACTTTCAAGATAGAAAAACCTTATTTTAATTTACATATGTAAACCTAGACCTAAGGTTAGTAGTTTTGTTACTCAGAAGTTCATTTTGAAGAGACAGTTTACATGTGACGAGTAGATAGTGACCTTTGCTTAACTAATGCGGCAAGGGTACGTAGAGAGTTCGTGGTTTAGGTCCATTGAACAAGAAATCACATCGGAGTGAGAATGTGTTTGTCACAGCAGCAGAGCACCAATCTGGTGATGGAAGCCCACACGTGGTATTTATTGAGTCTGCCGCAGACGTGGGGACTGTGGAGCACTGTAGAGCACTGATTGAAGGTACATGGTAGAGGGCTTTTTGGTGAACAAGTGTTGAAAGCTGGTAATAATCTTTAAACAGCAGTTAACTTCAAAACTTCAACCTGCCATAAAACCAGGTCGGCCAAGTGAGGTAGCCCAAAGTGAGTGGTGTCAGAGCGGGGTACAAATGACCCAAGTAACCCCTGGTTTGAATTTCAATAGAGACAGGGGATGAATGTGTGTGTGTGTCCTACAATTAACAATTAGTATTTTTAAAGGTGGAAGGGCACTAAAACATGTTTTACAGATATGCTGACAAAATCCGAATTTCTTTCTTTATAGGGAAAGGCTCCCTATAAAACTGTCTATGTTTTATTCAAATGTAGATTTACATTGACTACCAAGCTGGATCTCAGATGATTGAATTCATCTCTATTATTATTATTATTATTATTATATTATGTTCCCTGCAAGAGTCCTCATCCTCCCTGTCTGACAGGGAGGGGAGAAGTTGAAGAAGTTAACGGTTATGCTCAAGATTGTCTGTTATTGGTCCACCACACATATTCACAGGGTTACAATTAATAGAGCAGAATTTTCTTTGCCGTCACAAGAAAATCTGCCAATGCAGTGATTGTCCTTTTAACAATATAAATGTTTATTTAATTAATTGATTCCACTCCACTGCTTAAATGCATTTAACATTAATGTGTTAAAAATTCTGTTAAAGAATTTGCCTCAATGGGGAGAAAAAGCATGTTTCAAAGGGGTACACCACCGGATCTTAATCATCAAGTGTGATGTTATTTGCAGACACGGCTGTATAATTTAATAGACCATTTAAAGTCATTTGTGTCATTGTGTTCTACTACCAATGTATGGGTCTAACATCTGAAAAGATTAGGATTTATAAAAAAAAAACAAGATTGCATTGTGGGAGGTGTAGGATCTAGTCTTAGGAACAATAGCACCAACTAAACAAAAGGGACTATGAGTTTGGATCTTAAATTATGCAATTATTCAGTCCATTTTACAGTAGGGCTCCAAGTAGGACAATACAATACTACATTACATTTGATTAAAAAGACACGACTAAATCTGCCAACTACTTTTTGTTCCTTTTTATCCCCAAACTAAGGGCACCAAACATGATATGATGTATAATTATGCTGCCTACCTACATGCAATACCTTTACTGTAGGTGCTCTTTAACTTTACTCTAAAAGTGAGGTGCATACTACACAAAATGAACAGTCAATCCTCAACCTCCTATCCCACATGCACATGTACAACCCTTTTCCCTTTAACATTCCCTTTCAGAAACATACGTCTCCATTTCAAAGCAAGGCGGCTTTGTTTTCACAGTGAACCTAGAGGCCCTCTTCCTCCACACGTTTGACCTCATCAACTTCCCCTACTTACCCATCACAAGCTGAGAGTTATTAGCATGGAGAGCAGCAGTGTTGTTTAATGCCGTTGCAGACCTCTTGTGCAGGAAACGGATATTTTTTTTGGCCTACGTTTGTGTTCTTAGTGTAGGGTGCTGGCTGTGTGGAAATATCAAAATGATCAAATTCAAGCTTCTCATATCATCACTCTGAATATCATTTTTGTCATCAAAAAATTCTGCAGACTTCAACATGTATGTCCGGTGCTTACTGCTACTTGTGTTGTATAAAATCAAAATTGATAGCAGATCATCGTGTGCTGGTCTCATTTTAAATATAGACACAGAGTGTGTGTGCGTGTGTGTGTGTGAGTACCAAACTATGTCCGTGAATAGAGCTTATGAAAACCATATGACTTGCTCTGAAAGAAAATAAATTCACAGTTCTTTGCACCTCCCCCAATTCTGACACACACAAAGCTTCCCCTTCCAAAAACATACAGTCCTCTGCCCCCTCCCTCTCTCTTCTTCTTCCCACCCCTATTCTTTCTATACCTCCCTCCCATCCCTCCTCTCTGAAATCTTGGGACAATCTGCATGCGCTCAACACCAGCACAGATCTGCTTCAGCAAGGTAAAGAGCAGAGCCAGACAGTGTACAGAAGGCGTTCAAATGAAGGAAAAAAAGATAGAAAACTAAACAAGCAAACAACTAAAATAAGACAGGGTGAGAAACAGGCGCAGAGTGAAGAGATATATTCAATTCTAAAAAATGTCCTGCTTGGTGAGCAGTGCTGCTGCACTTTTATTGACTTCCCTGTTGGCTTCATTCTTTGGATGTTCTTGGGTTCTGGGTCAGGATTTAAAAGAGGATGCGCTATGCTATGCGGACGGATGTTTTGTGGTCTACTTTCAACGTAAAACCTTCCTGGACTCATGGAGGGCCTGCAAGGAGAAAGGTGGAAACCTAGCTACCATTAAACGTAGGGAGGATGCCGCCGCTATTGCTACTCTCCTCTCCAATCTGGATTTAAGACAATCTAACTCAGGTGTCCGGGTATGGATTGGCTTACAGCGGCAACCTCGCCAGTGTACAACTACACGCCCTTTGCGGGGGTTTTCTTGGACTACTGGTGACCAGGACACTGAGTACACTAACTGGCAGAAAGAGGATTCCCCTAGCATGTGTTCTGTGTCACGCTGTGTGGTAATGAGCTACAGCACTAAGGAGCAGAGCAATAATTTCAAATGGCTGGATGGCTCCTGCACGGTCCCTGTGGATGGGTACCTTTGTCGTCATACCTATAAAGGGATGTGTCCAGCCTTGAGGAGTGAAGGGGCAGGCAATACCCTATACACTACACCATTTAAACTTCTAAGCACACTGCTGACCCATTTACCCTATGGATCTAGTGCTACTATTCCCTGCCCTGCAGGCACCAAGGAGGAACAGTCAGTTTCATGTGTGCTGAAAGAAGATGGCTTAGTTGGGTGGTCAAGAGATTCCCCGCTCTGCTCCGATCCTCCGGTGTCACATGACTGGTGCAACCAGGATAATGGTGGATGTGAGCATTTTTGCAGATCCGTCGGTGCTCATGTTTATTGTTATTGTGCCGAAGGGTATGAACTTGGAGACAATGGCCAGAACTGTGAGTTGCCTGACGTTTGTCAAGGGGCGCCCTGTGAGTTTATGTGCCTGCCCCTCTCAGATGGCTACCAATGTGCCTGCCCTGAAGGATACATGCTTGCACCAGATGAACGTGCCTGCCAGGATATAGATGAGTGCCTCCACAGTCCTTGTGAGCAACTTTGTGTGAATGCTCCTGGGACATTTGAATGTCAGTGTTGGGAGGGTTACCATCTGGATAATGAAGGTGGGTGTGAGGATATAGATGAGTGTGTAATGGACCCATGCGAACACGCCTGTGAGAACACTCAAGGATCTCATATCTGCCACTGTCATCTGGGATATTCCCCAGTGCCCGAAGAACCCAGCCGATGCCAAGACATTGACGAGTGCCAAATCCCAGGGACCTGTGAGAAGATGTGTGTGAATTATGAGGGTGGATTTGACTGCTACTGTGAGGAAGGCTATGAACTCATGTCTGATCAGTATTCATGTGGCAAGAGAGGGGAGGGAGACCAATCTGCTGTCACCCCTCCTTTTGCTTGGGTCACCCCCGAGCCTCGACCTGTATGGAACCATATGAACTATGACTGGAACAAACGGCCCACTGACTGGTCTACAGAGGGGGAACAATCTCTGAACTGGCTTACTGACCCACCCAGAGCTTTGGGTTCCGATATAATTTGGGTCACCAGTGCCCCTCAGGAGGAGCTGCTCTCTGATTTACCACTGGGCGCTGAGGAAGATGAAGAACAAAAAGTAATTGGAGGAGATGACTCGTTGGGGCAGAGATCTGAGCCAAAGGTTTTCCCCACCACCATCTACACCACACCTACAGCCACCACCAGCTCCGTCACCACCCCAGACTGGTCCGAAGACAATGAAAATGATGAGGAGACCACCACAGCTCTTCCCTTCCTTTCTACTTCGACAATCTCTGAGGGAGCTTGGGCAACGCTCACCACTTCCAACAAAAAACCAACAAAACCAGAGGATTCATTTGTAGACCACAACATGCCTACAAAATCAAGCTATCCCACCGAAGCGGAAAAAGAACACAACCCCCCTAGTGAAAAAGTTCAGTTCCCAGAGGAAAAGTTAGGGGGGGAGGTGAATGAATTTGTGGACGTCACACACCAAGACCCAGCAGTTCCCACACAAAATACTCCTTCCCCAAGTGACGATGGAGAAAATGTTGACCTCCTGGATTCTGTCCAAGAAGACAAGGAACAAAAGCAAAGCAACACTTGGCTTTTAGTCGGCATACTTGTGCCCATTTGTTTCTTAATTGTACTAATGGTGGTGATTGGCATTGTCTACTGCACTCGCTGTGCTGTTCATTCACGCAACAAGAATGCCACTGACTGCTACCACTGGATCTCTGGGGCTCATGATAAACAGGGAGCTCCTAACCCCTCAGCAGGGGTCAATACCCATGTTTAGACAAAGAGGAGAGAAGCTGACATTTACATAAACCGATCCTGCTTAAGGGGTAAGCAAGAGTGAATAATGGACCTAGTGAACTGCAAGCTAAATGTTTTACCCTTTCTGACTGTGGAACTGCAAACTCTTTGAACACATATGAATTGATAAATTCGGTGGTGCTGACCTCTTGTGGGATGGGGAATGGGGTTGCTATATAATACAAACTGCTTTCATATTTCATATACCGAGCACACAACACAAGATCTGATAGCTTCATCACTCCACTAGGCTACATTGTTAGTGTATTGATAAGTAATCTAAACACATCGGCTTGTAGCAGAGAGTAGTGTGAACATTTTTATTCCTTTTTCATATCCCAGCTGCAGCCAGATTCTGCGAGAAGCCTTCAAAATAAGAGATCTTTCTTTATTCTGGTAGTATAACTTTACAAAGCGATTTCTTCCACACACCATTCTCAGGCTCAGTTCTTTTCAATATCATATCATTGTACATAACTGTAGCTGTCAACTGTGCCAAAGAGATTTAGATTTATTGTTAGCTCACATCAGCAGTGGGTGACAAAAGAGTGTGAGCAAAATTCTCCTCAAGAGTGAAGACATTCTCTAGTCACACGATAGTGCTGGAAAAGCAGTCACTGTGTTGAATGCTCAATAAGACACCAATGCCTTATTTGTATATAGTGGTTAGATTGTATTTATGTTTGTTTCATACTTGCTTTTTTGCTTAAACGTTTTAACAACTGTAATAATTTGATAATTTGTCCAGGGATCCCATTAAACCGGGCAATTAAATGTCTGTCAGCATATTGGAGTGTTTTTTCCCCATTCATGTCCAGTATAAGAGCCTTTCTCTATGTTTTTTCCCCCTTGCTTTTTCTTCAAGAGGTGAACGAGGAGATGTTCACATTGCACAGGGATTATTGTTGGGTCAATTGTGTGCAACTTTTATTATTTTATCTATATAGATATTTTGTCAGTAGTTCAAAAAGACAGACTCCAAAATTACCAGGAAGAGGGCACACTAAATTCTGTGGGTTATTGCTCTTGGGATATTATTATGAATCTTAAAGATCGAAGAAAAAACAGTGCCTTGTATAAAGAATACAAAGCACTTAAGAACTTGAATTAAACTTACATTTATGGATTAATGGCTATTTAATGCCCCCTGAAACAAATTATTGTTTACAAAGATACATGGGACATATGAGAAACCACTGTTTGCTTTCTTTTGTTACATGTTAAGAAATTGTGAATTAAAAAATATGCCAAGAGTTGAGCATCAGTGTATTATTGACCTTGGAAATGGTACATTGGAAAAAAACATTTCCGGACCTTTGGTCGAAGGAACTAGCTTTCACATGGGTAGAGATGGTAGTTCAGCAGCTATAGGACATAGTTTGGGAACTATACCCATCTTCTCTGAGCTACAGAGAAAGCTAGTGGTGAAGCTCTAGTTCATTGTTTTGGTCAAATATACAAAAGGGGCTCTGATGGTTTGTTATTGTTTTTGGGATGACTTCTAAATGCATCTTCCTGATGGATTTCATCCTGTCATTAATGTTTCAGAGATTCATCAGTCATTTTAAAACTAAAAAGGAGGGAGGAGTTGGAGTGTGATAATAAGGATATTGTCAATTCAAAAAGGAACTCACCAAGAATCCTCACTTTGAACAATGGAGTTAGGGAAACTACAACAGGATACTTAATCGCAGTCCTCACTGGCAACAAAAAGCATTGTGATCGTATTGACTAATAGATAAATGGGCTGTTAAAAAACAGGTTGTGGCTCTGCAAGTGTCTCTCAGACAAGGTTTGTCCCTTTTCCTCTTCTCTCTCTTTCCCCTTCCCACCCATTTTCCATGGTCATACAGCTCTCCGCCAGACACAACCCTGTTACCAGTTAACTAACTTCTGCTTATGTCTTTGGTAACCACTCTCTGTCAGTCCATTTGTGTGTAATGTGAACATGCAAAGTTTAAAAGTGCAATATTAAAAAAGTGCAGAATTATTATGAATTCAGTATTTTTTGGTAGTTTTGCCATTATTCCTATCAATAATAGTAACCGTTTACTTCAATTTTGAGAAGACTTACTCTTTCATTTTTACCCCCAGATAATATAGTTTATCTAAAGTGGACAATTTTTCAATTCAAATAAGACCTTGGTGTAGAGTAGAAATACGTAATGAAATTCCTCAAAAGAGGCATTTTGTTATTGACTTGCTTTAAGATCCTGTGAGAGGTGTTAAAATATAGCTTAAACAGTGCTGATATGGTGCATGATGCAGTTTAGAGATAGTCTGTTTCAACATTTGTCAATGTTGTCGTTTTAGATGATTTTCACTTCATGCCCTTATGTTTCCTGCTAGGGGGATCACCTTCACTTGCCCTGAGCTTCACCAATTCCCAATTACTCCTCCTCCTCCCTTGAGTATGTACTCTGTGCGCTGCCCTTTGTCCATATGAGCATGTGTTAGTACGTATCTAGTCTTCCATCAGTTTTTATCTGTGATCTTGGTAACCTCGTTTTTTTACCCCGCCCCGTTGACGGCTTTTTGCCTCCTCAGTTTTTGGGTTTCGTTGCCTCCTCCAACCTGCTACTTGTGTACCAAACCTTTTCAAGAAGAGACCTTGTTTTAATATTGTAACACAGAATGTGTGGTTGTGTACTGTGTGAATAATAAATCTGTATCCACGCAGACAAATACAACTTTTATAGGTCTCTGATTACATTTCTTTGGTGCATATAACGAATACAGATAATTGATTCTCATTCTCATTTTCACTGAGCAGAGCCTGAATGTATTATAATGTAATCAAACAGAACCTTCCTCCATTAGCTATTAGTGGTGCTGCCATCGTTACTATACCCATCAATTTAAACTCAGACTGGCTGTGTACCATAGAACATTAACAGAGATCAGTAACTGGAGAACCACAATCTAATGTTCTGTTTAGATATTTCACTGAATATTGCCTGATAATAGGAAGTGAAACAAACCGGAAGGGGTACATAAATGTATTTTCTAACGTCAATTAGTTGCATTCAAACTTATTTCATGGATACGATTTCTTCAAATCACACTAGAGCAAAAAAGAAGGCTACAACTGTTTGGATATCCTCCATCTCCATCTGCTCCAAGAAAAAATTAAAAGCTAAATCTCAATACAAGATCACTGATGCAAACAGGAGAGAATATTTTCTCATACAAAGTTTAAGTTCTCTTTTTTTTTGCTGAAGAAGAAAAAAAGAGGAAACAAATTCTTTGTTTAAAATGTCGGCCGGACAAGTTTGGTGCGCGAATGGTCAGGCCATCGAGGGGGGGCTGTCATTTAGAGGGGGTTAGGTAGCAGTCAGTGAGGCGCGATCGCCACGTGCATGCATACACAGACATATTCGCGGAACTGGGAGAAGGTTTTTTTTTCATTTTCAGGGGCGCCCCACACCCCCCTCACAATGGTAGGGGAAATACTGTATTATGTTTGAACTCAAAGTGGGGGAGGGTGGGGGCTGTGGATGAGCCAACCAAAATAAATGAATGAGAGAGAGACATAGAGGTGAAAGACAGAGAAAAAGAGAAAGATAGAGAGTGATGAGTGAGTTATTAAGCGCGAGGGGGGAGTATAGGGAGGGAGGTAGGGACAAAAAAAAGATAAATAGATAAAGAAAATAGATTTTGGATGTTTACCACTTTGGAATGATGCGTTTGCAACTTTAGACAAATCACAGCCCCATACGTGGACATTCTCTCTGCAAAGTCTTACTTTGATTAAGTGAAGCAGAAGAAAATTAGAGTTTTTAGTACAGACAGGTTAGACTCATATATCTATCTATATATCTATCTATATAGATATAGATAAACATAAACCCCCCCAAATCACAGAAGCACCCCCTAAATCTAAGTCACACACGGAACACTTTGTTATGGAGAAGAGCCATCAGTTTTCCTCATTAGACATTCCTGGAGATGCAATAAAGTCACAAACGTCTTCAACAGAGACGGAAAAACTAAACGGTTTATTTGTGGGCGGCAGATACAGAGGAATGTTTGTTTCTGGAGAGCATGAGATGCAACTCTATGCATGTTGGACAAACAGTAACTGTAATACTGTAATAATGAACTTATTTTTTCCATGGGCGTATCCGTATTCCATATCCCACTAAGACTTGCAGCTATTTCAAGTCAGTCTGACTCTGTCTTTACTATTCCACATACATTTGAATTACTTCTCAATACCTGACATCTACATTACCCCCAATACGACGCTGCCGCTGACAGTCAGGTGAGTCACGCGGCAGGAGCAGATTTGGCATCAAGCCACTTGCAGAAATGAAAAGCTACAGATCTGGTAAACTCCCTTCCTTCTAATTCCACAGCCACAGATGTCTTTTCATTTTATTAACTTATAGTCTTCAGACCCAACGAATGGGGTCTCAAGTGACAATAATATGCCTTCAGCCAGCTTTAAAGGCATTACAAAAGTTAGTTCCTATTCAAGGCACCAGTAATTTCATCCGTAGTGCTTGATAATAGACACTTGTTATAGCTACAGTTTAACCGGATGTGAAACTGAACAATTAAACACTGAGTAAATGACTGCTGAACAGAAACCTCACCAAAAAAACAAACATGTTATGTGAAAATATAAGAAGTAGACACTCATAGTGACGTCCCCTCGTGGTTTATTAGTGCTTTGAAGACTTGGGTTCAGGGATTTTTCTGTTGCAATCTTGGATTACTGCCCCACCGTAAATCATGCTCCCCTTTAGGGTCTATTTTACTATAAACTGGAAAATCATTTATAACATAAACGTCCTTCTATGTTGAAAAATGTGTAAAACCAGCCAACAACAACAACCTTGGTTTCTAATGGAGTTGCCCCTGCTAGTCAGTATACTTGGCAGGTTTTTGTCTGGTTTGAGGAAGGCAACAATGGTGACTGTTGTAGAATGCTATTCGAGACTTTTTGTCATCAATCAAAAAATGTTAAAAAGACGAGATGTGGAGGATAGAAGGACAACCCATGAGCCATGAGGCATGGAGGATATGTTGTTTGCATATACTGGTAGGATCAAGTTACACCGTGTATGGTCAGTGTATTTCTCCTCAATCTCCTCTAATTAAAACAACATTCTCCAATAACATTCTCTTAACTTCTCACATGCTAAAAACCAAGTCACAGCGTATGTGTGAGGTCAAAAACACATGAGGTCTGTTGTCAGTGCCTGGGGAAATGAAAACAGCTAGTGCTTATGTCAGAATAATACCTAAAAGATTGTTGAGACAATGATTTCATGTATAAGGTTCCCCCACAAAGCCTGAGCATGAGAAATAGTTTAATTCCTAAATGATGAATGCCATGTTTTTACCGGCTGTTTGTTTCTTTATCCCCCCAAAGCAACTGTAACTGCCCCATCACAGACTGAAAACTTTGACTTTCTATCAAATTATTTGTTGTTTATCTATCCGTATATTGTTTCTCTGTTGAAACCGTGTTTTTTCATACAAAATGTCTAAAAGGATTTACCGTGGCTCAAGATGGCCTTCTTCTTATTGTATTTATTTGATTTCATTCCACTATTAGCGGGATTTGAGCAGAGCGTTGGAGCTAGGAACGCTGGTGTTTTGCTCTACGCTTCACTTCTACCGTCGTTTTCACCTAGAAACGGGTCTACCGGGTTTTGAGAGTCACTTCGTTTTAGCTTGAGCCTTTTCATTGTGCCCTCCCTCCGACAGGGCATCCTCATCCGTAGTGAGCCTCCTCGCAACTGTTAATTGGTTGATCCATACTGGTTAACGAGGATGCATTGGAGGGAAAGTCTGGTGCCAGCAGCCGCGGTAATTCCAGCTCCAACAGCGTAAATTAAAGCTCGTAGTTGCATCTCGGGATCGAGCTGACGGTCCGAGGCGCCACCGTCTGTTCCAGCGCTGCCTCTCGGTGCAAGATGCACCAAAGCATTTGCCAAGAATGTTTTCATTAATCAAGAACAAAAGTTGGAGGTTCAGAGATATTGTTTCTGTCCACATTAAAGTTTGAACAACGTTACCATGGGAGTGAACGCTTAATAACGTTTGATTTAGCACAGCCCGATCTAGTGGATGCATAACGCAACCCCAGTCAAACGTTTTACTGCAGTATCTTCTATTCTATGCGCCTTATAATCCGGTGTGCCCTATATAGGAAAATAGTTCTAAAATAGGCGATTCATTGAAGGTGCGCCTTATAACCCAAAATACGGTATTTAGAAACTTAGAATAGTGGTGTTTGCTAGCAACAATGTTTTTTAAACCCCAAAGTTTTGGTATCATGTTGAGAAGACAAAATGTGTGAAAAGGCATGGATTAATGTACTTTTTAAATATAAGAGACCATTCTGATCCGATCATCAATAAAACCGAAAGTTACAAAATTCCCCTGCGACTTCTGTTCTAAGGTTGTGTCTAATTTAATAACCATTCAGCACAGACCAGAACACGAGGGACGAAAATCTGGGCCAAAGATTTGAATCAGGTCTTAAGAACAAAGAAAAACTCCATTTGAAAATTTGATGTGTTTTGTCACCTAAAAGGATGATCAAAATATCCATGAGATTAAAAATGTGGTATGTGTTAGTCCATCCTCACTCCCCTGTGAACTGCAGAGCTGAAGCTGCAATCAACCATTGGTCGGATGACAGCAGAGAGGCAGACAGACTGGGTAAGGAGAGATTAAAACCAGATGTGAGGGCCTTACGTCCAAAACCTCCCCCTCCACTCAGATAGTTCAGCTTTTTTCCCCAACAGAGAAGACAGAAGAAAGGGGAAAAGGGAAGGTGAAGGGATCTACTCTGCCTTCAGTCTCGCCCTTTATGGCTCCCTTTCCAAATCAGATGGAAATAACAGAAGTTAAGAAAACATCCTGTGCCAATAAAATGTTTTTACATTCTGCTCAGAGCTGATTTTTGCTGAGGAAAAATGCAATAAATACATTACGCATACATAAATACAATTGTTAAATATGTAATGAGTCATTGTTGGCCCTATTACAATACTCTGTAATAGTACTCTCTACTCAGTAATCTGTTAAAGGACGTTATCCAAACCCACCAGGCAATAGTTGAAAACATTTTTTTAATTAAAAAACCCTCACTCTGCCAAAAAACCATCCACTATTGCAGTTAACCAATGCATTTAGACATGGTCAAGACGATCTGCTGAGGTTAAAAAGTATGAGAAATATTGCTGAATTAAGAGAGCATGAGCACCGCATGGCTGTTGGTGCCATATGAGGTGTGTTAACAGAGAAACTAAACAGGGAGCGGCAGTTGTCTGTTTTTTTGCTTTGTTTGTAGTGGCATTTTTAATTATCGCCACATTCTCCATACGCGAGACATAGGCTACTATGGAAGACTCAACATTTAAGAATCGGTTCATTCTTGAGCCCTGGTCTCGCGGACCACATTTATCTTTGGAGAGCACTATGCAAAAATATCTTCTCTGACTTAAGTATTATTCAGACTGTTCCGTCTTCGTCCAGGCCATTTGTCTGTTTACAGCTCACTCAAGCCGGAAATCTTTACCGTGATGTGATTTACAACACATGTAATTGGTTGGTGTGTTTCTTCAACCGCTGAACGATTGCTGTAGAAACTTGAAACGGTTGTGGTCCGGCATGGAACTCAAAGACAATGTACATCATTTCATGTTTTTTTTTCAGAAACAAATGATTTGATTTTGTCTGACCAATGTTTTAAGATTGTTGGACGGGTTGAGTACCATAGAACCCTATGGGTTGTCTTTATTTAGTTTAATACAGGTGAAACAGCATCGAAGCCCAGGACACATCTAAGAGGACTGACCTTGACAGAACCCGAAATATCGAAGATTTTTGGATTCCAACCCAAAATTGATAAATTTCCAGACAAAGCCACAAAGGTATGTACTTGCTGCATTTGTACTACATATTTTTTGTTATTTAATACCATTGTATTCAGTTTTAAGGTCCTACTCCCATGATTGCCTGCTGCTGTGTTACATAATATAAAAAAATAGAATGGTTTATATTAAAATCTGCTTTTTTCTTTTCAGCTGCGATGTTTCAATAAAAAGAAAACAGGACTTAAATTCTTATATACATTATACAATCTTGCCGAAAGGATAGATAAAGTACCCAAAATGTCCATCTGCTCAGCAGCAGCGAGGTAAAACATTGTGTGTGTTGTTAATTCCGTTAGTGATCGTGGAAAAATGCCAGCAGTCGTCTACTCTTCTGAATTGAACATTGAAGACCTGCAGAATCCAGAACAGAGGGTGCCGTAAATATAAAATTGGAAAGTAGCAATTTGCCTCACAGGGCTTTACTGTCTGTACACATGCAACATCCTCTATCCCCAAATCCTCCCATCGGCTCAGGAAAGAAGCAAAGCGGGTAATGTTGTATTATGATGACAGAAGTAGTAATGTGATTAATATTTAAAATAATATTGATAATAGCCGCAGCAGCTGTCAGCACGGCCATGGCAGGAGGCAGGAACAGCTTCTGGATAGAACTATGATCCATGGAAACCTGTGAATTTATTCACAACATCTCAAAGCGAGATTAGACATAATAAAACACCAAACAAAGCAAATCTTTGTCTAGAAAATTGGTTGTGTGTCATTTTGAAACTGAAATGTTTGTTTAAATGAGCTTTTATCAGATCATTTAAAATCCTTAGTCAATTGCATTTGATGTTAATCATCCTCTGCAATAGACACATTCTATTCATTTCAGGTGTTCGCTTATGTTCTGCATAGGTGAGATGTTTGAGTTGAAGAACTGCAGAAGCCGGCATTGACTGAATGCATCCTCAAAAAAAAAAGAGGGATTATTGCATTAGATACTGGATTAATGCCGAAATTAAGGGTTTTTGATACTGATAAAAATGGTCACACATGGTTTGAATACACTGGGAAGGTGACCTCACAGGAGAAAATACAGCACGGCAGGAAAGTTAACTCAGACATACAATAGGATAGGAAAAAACACACACACCGTGACAGAATGATACCAAAAAATGGAACAGTGTGTTTTGTATATTTCACTGATTAAATCCTGGCTGCTATGAGATATAAATGTAATGATGCTAATGCTCAACTGGAATCTGACAGCACATTTTGTAATCTGTTATCACATGTATTTGAGACAATGTTGTTTAATCGTATATTTTAAACAAAAAACCATACAATCTCCCGTCATTTAGCCAGGATGTTTTCCAAACCACTGTCTTTTAGGGCAACAGTGGTGGTGCGGACTGTGTGCCACACCGGGTAGATGTTGAGATCAGGAATCAGGAAACATTTATTGTCATAATATGTCAGACATACAAGGAGATTATTAAGAGATTATTTACAAATTGATTACAAGTCTCCAAGATTCCAAGATCTCAATGGACTATAAGGACGTGCAGATGGCCTCCAATTCATGGAGGGAGATCTCCGCAAACATTGGTTTGCCGTTAGCACAAAGGAAAATGCAGGACAAATATGTCCATATGACGCAGTTGCAGAAGCATGTATCAGCCTTTACATGCAAGCCCAAAAAGCATTGGGGACCCCTGCGTTAGACCTTTTCAACGACGGCGTTTCCCCAAGCAGCAGCGCCCGCTTGAAAATGACTGTGTCCCCCAATGTCGACCGAACCATCCGAGCGGCACTCTAAGCTCATGAGCAACTTTTCGACCGATCAGTCATGGCGATCTACTCCCTCCGCCCCTAATGGGGGGCGTGGTAGGAGACGGGCAAACGGGTAGTAGCAGGAACCAAACGGAGCAACAAAGCTCCAACCCGTGAGCAAAACGGTATGCAACGGACCGTCACAATCATTCCATTCATTCATGGTTGTCACCTTACTCGGATGACTGGCACCGGTTGGAGTCAGCCAGGGTTGCTTTTGAATTCGAATTAAATGTGTCTGTTAGTAAGCAAAGATTTCTTTTTTTTTTGCTTGCAAAAAGTCAAGATGGCGTCGGTTTTAATGCAATATGGTGATGGCCAACACTGCAGTCCACAAACCAGTGGGTGATCTTCTTTTACACAGCCTATGGGCCGGGTCTTTTATTGTGACAGGCAAAAAAAAAGACAATGGATCTGGTCTTCACTATCTTTTATTTTATTGAAAGGAGTTATAAAGTTTGGGATCTTGGTTGTATGGACTTTAGCCCAATCCCAATCTCCTCTTTATCTACTACCTTTTACTCTCTGATTTGTACTTCTTTCAGGCTCTTTCCTCATAAAACCAGGGTGGGGGAGGGGTCTCGGTGGGCCCCGGCTTCATCACCCACCCTAAAAAACACATTTTGAAAGAAATATAAGATGTGTGTCTGCTTCAGAAAAAGGAATGCATTCATTTTATGATGAAACGGAAGTTCACAAGGGAGATTGATAGCGATTTAAAATTAAATTTCAAAATTATTCAGCAAAGAGTTTATTGGAACACAGGTTTAGGCTTAGGCTTAGGAAATTTGTGTGCTTTTACCTCTGTGAGTCTTTGACACCACCACTCAGGAGGGCTGGGACATATGTAATAATTAAAAAAAAATTAATACAATCTAGCAAGGATACGATCCATTGATGGAGCTCACCAAAGCTTGGGATTAAGGAAGAAAAAACATGAAGCAGAGGGTCATTGGGAGTTTTAACCTGGCTTGACCGGTGAAGGTTTTCCTCACCAACCATAATTAAATAAGACAATGTCACTGGCATTTTCCCACATCTTTCCTCAATGTTAAGAGGCAGTAACAAATGTATTTAATTAATAAGCATAAATGTGTATGTAATGTTGGAAACAACATTAAAAATGTAACATTCATCAAGGCAAACAGTTCAGAACCATTGGGTATAGTTTTCTGAAAAAGTAGTAAGAGAATCATTCTATAATTACTCACACTCTTAGAGAGAGGAGCACTTTGTCTTTTTATGTTAACACTTTGCATGTGAACGATTTCAAACTTCAGTTTGCTATGCCTGGAGGCTTCAGTTCTGTTGTAGAGGAAATGCATTGTTTGTCCTGTGTGTTATTGGTTGAACACCTCATTAAAACGATGGCTTGCGGTAGGGTGGTGGGGGTGTTCTGTCATGTTTTACAAGAAGTTTACTGCTGACTGCACATTTGGAGTGCTACAAAGTGTGTCTCTTGAGATTAGCATCTAGGGGTTAGCGTGGTTATCCGCTGCGGTAGACCAGGCCTCATTATCCAACTTAACCATACTGACAGCTACACCACTATTCCGAGACCCCAAGCATAACGATGTGTGACAAATCAAGTCTTCATTTAGCAATACTTTAAAAAAACTGTTCCTTCCCACTCTTTCCCTGCTTTTGTACCAGGCGTAAATGTAGCTTTAAATATAGAACATTATATCCTTAAATTAGTGTGTTTCAATATAGTTTACAAGTTCAGCTGCATATAGCTTAATAACCCTTACTTTTAATCCTTATTAAACATTTTAATACTATGCAGCTTAATCCTTGGAGTTGGAGTTGGTATTTCTGCAAAGAGACATTTAGTAAGTGCATTTCAACCATTAGGAAGCCGTACCAGTGGATTGCGTGCCATCAATTTACAAAATAGCATCACGCCATGCTAATGCTAATGCCAATTAGCGATCCTTGCTTCAATCCAGGTTACCTGACTCCAGTAAGGTAATGACCAGGAATGTGTGGGATGCTTGTGACGGCTCCCTCCTTCTGACAGATGAGAGGCTCGTTGTTTTCCTCACATCGACTCGTTTTAGCTGACCGCAGCACCGTTGTTTAGTTTGGTTAACGCTACTACTAGTTTGTCCGACTATTACACCACTACCCCCCCTCCGTCTGCCGTTTCTCAGAGGGGAGGGGGTGGATCGCCATAACTTGGTCAGTTGAAAAGTAGTCGCAAGCCGGAAAAGTGTGCGCAGCCCTGTTGTAGAGCGTGTACCTACAGGAGTGTGTTCTCGCTGTAGTGTTAGAGTCAGGGAGAGTTGGCTGTTACCTTTGTTCATTCAATTCTTGAGCTGTCTATCATACAGCTCTAGAACTACATCGATTTGATTGTCTGTGGGAAAATCGGGTGCTGGTTTCCTTGTAACATAGTAACTTATAGCAGGCTGTCAATGGAGCTTCCAATATACACCTCTATCCAGAGGTTTACATTTGTTTGTGCTTTGTGGGCGGCTTATACTGACAAGTCTAGGTCAGTTCTTGCAATGACCCTGACCGACATGTTTTTTTCTGCTACAATGCTTTCAGCTTAAGATCAAACAACATTGAGAACGTGCTTTGATTTCAGTCTGCATAAAACATTTACCTTCAGCGAGAATGCATTAACCACTGGGATTATTACTAATTAATGTGTTTGGCTAATAAAATATGTTGTATGTCTAGACATATGGACATTCGTATTTCGATGAATAAGGAAAGTGATTTTTTTATTTCTATTTGTGTTAGTGAAGAACAAAGGGTTGTGTTTTGTTGTTTGTCATTGGTCGGAAGATAGTGTACCTTGCAGGCACTACTCAAGATTAACTGTCCAGAACTCTTACTCAATCAACGTACTTTTATTTCGCAATTTTAATATAAATTGTGTAATGTGCATTTTCTGAAAAAAACGAACCATCAGCCAATGGTGGATACTGGCTGTACACAGTCTACAATCGACCGGAACCTTTCCTGGAATTGGTGGAGGCATAGTGGGGTAAAATTAGATGTGTGCATGGTTAAAGAGTGTCCCATAGACTCAGTAGAAATAATTAAAAGAACATAGTGTAAATATTGTGGTTAGCTACATTGGACCTGTTTGGTTGGTACTAATTCACCACACATCTCTTTGGGCTGCGCAGGTGCTGAGTCCACGTACTGCATATGCTGCCGCCTACTTGGATGACGTGATCATTCACAGCACCACCTGGGAACAGAACAGCATGTGCAGTAGGTGGGTGCAGTGCTGGAGTTTGAGAAGAAAGGAGATTGTAGAAGCATTCCTAATAACTTTTAACTGCTATTCTTTACAGACATTCTTTTCTAGTTTGTGGGAGAATGGAGATTCCAGTCAACCAATCCCTGAGCTGATGACGTACTGAGGTTCTGGTCACAATCTTAGCCAAGCCCTGCGCTGAACGGTTTTGATGAGCAGATTGGCAGAAGTACACCAAAATATAAACACTGGACTGGAGTGTCTTGGGTTTTGCCCATGCAGCTAAACTAGTGTACGCCAGTTTGTGTGCTTTGACCGCCTAGAGACTCCCAATTAATTGAATATTTTTGTTTCTGACTGAAACCGTGACTGCAATGGGTTTTGTTTTAGGTTTTGGACAATGTATTTGGCTTTATTTTGACAACAGGCCTCTGAGATGGGTCTGCCTCATGAGGCCGACCGGACACAAATTCCTTAAGTCCCTGAGGCAGGCTGGGCTCATCACCAACCCAGGGAAGAGGGAAGTTGGAGGAAAGGAGGGACGGCATCGGAGGCACAACTTGGGTGGCGCCGCCCAGTGGACAAGATTGCTACCATAGCAGCCTTCACCGTGGCCAAAGACCAAAAAAGATATGATGCTTTTTGGGGACAAGCGGGTTATTACAGACGCTTCATTCCAAACTAACCAATGTACAAGCTTGCCGTTGCGCCCCCCATCCTCCAGATATTATCCAGAAATAGATTTCTATGAGCAAACTTTAGTAATGATCACTAATTCTTTATCAAAACAGCATCTGTTTGCATGCAACTGCAGTTGCTGGTAAATTTATTTTATGTTATTACATGAATGAGCCAATTGGAGAAGACAACTGTTGTTAAAGTTCTGCTATGCATTCTCTGACAAACTACGTTAATCTTCCAATCATTTCTACCACCACTACATCTCAAAGCCAGATTCCTAGATTTCCATCAGAAAAGTCTATAAAAGCTTTCATGACAAAAGGCCTCAATATGACAATCTGTCATTTTTCACAAAAAAGCAAGCATTTTGAATACATAAGTAGGTTTGAAGAGCATGTGTGGGTGTGGGTGTGTCTGTGTGTGAGAGAGAAAAGCCATCATATTATCATAATAGACTGCAACAAGCAGCAGGTGAACAAAATACAAGCATTCAGGTAAATGGAAAGCTTTGATTTCAGAACATGCTGTGTTCACAGTGAGGCCTGGCCATATACTGTTAATATCTTTCCGTCTTTTTGTGTCAGGATTAATTTGTATCTTTTCTGTTATGGGATGCATAGGTTACATTTACTTATATACAACTATCTTGCAGTATTAGTGTTTATACAATATCATAATGTAATTGTGGGATCATTTTACACAGGGGTATACAGTCAGCTGCAATCAGTCCGCATCTCCTCCAGCAGCAACACAGAGTCCATCCCTCTTTCTCAATTAGCAGGCAGGAGTTTGTTACTATGGCTACAGGCATCAACGTTGCTAGGTGGCTGTGTCAGGGCTGCAAATTAATTCACCTGTTGTTTGAAAATTATTATGTATTGATGTTTTTAACCCGGAGGGCGATTAATAAAAGCCACAAACATGTTTTTTTCAAGGCATAAAACCAGATTAAACCAGCATGACGAAGAACTCCGTTTGGAGCTGGAAAACCTTTTTTTTATTGTAGAATTGCCGTAACTCCAGACCCATCTGGCTCCTATTGAGTCCAAAATGGGAGGGAAGCCTGTGGGAGCCTGCGTAGTTATCTACTGCTTTTACAGCAGCAGCATACTATTCCAGACTTGTGAGATATGAAGATTTCAATAAATCCAATTAGCTGTTCATAAAATCAAGCATAAAACAAAAGCACGCGCTGACAAGCTGGATTTATTTTCTGACAAAAGAATTGACAGTTTAGGAAATTTTCTGATCGGATTACAGCACCATAAGACAAGGCGGCAAACCTCAATGAAGAATGCCATACGGTACAACCCTAAATAAAATACAACACTTCCTGTAACTTTTTGTTGACCAAGTGGTCACCAATGTGAGTGAAACATTAAAACCTCCCTTTTTTCCATCAAATCACCTTCAGTGTTATCATTTGTTTTCAGTTAAACTAGAAACGTCAAATGCATAAACCAGTCAGACAACTAAACCTCTATGACATCATCATAGCTTCATAGCTTTGATCTGTTCATAAGGTTCCAAACACATCAGTAGAATTCGTTCATGCTCATACCACCTGTGTGGTAACTTTCAAACTGATCGGACATCGGGGGTTGGAAACTGGCTTAGTGTGGTCTTTTTTTAATTTCTAGAGGGCGCAATAGAGACATTTCTTCATACACAAATGTGAGACCCAAAAATTATCAAATGTTTTGCAGTCCAGATATCCATGCCAAATTTAACAACTTTTTGAATATGATAAAGGCCCCAAAAAAAAAAAAAAAACTTGCACAATCTCTTTAAAATATTTACTGCAGGTTCTCCACTAACGTTGTGGGAATTCCTTTTCTCTAGAATACTGTTAACATAACACACGGGGACACTTTGTATTCAGAGTTATTATAATCATTCAATATGAAAACATATACCCTGTCGGCCTACTTGCACCCTTTTCTCTCTATTCCACAAATTTCTTCTTTAAAAAATGTCTATAAATGTCAGAGTCGGTAAGCGTATGTAGCTCCATTTCCTTAATAAATCGACAGTCACTCTTATTGTCCTCAAATCAATTGAATTGGACCAAAAATAACCCCAACCGATCATTTTGGTTTGTTGTTGAACCAATTGAGGTGAATCATGACATTCAGTACCGGCCAGCAAGTGTCCGGCAAGCCTTGGGTGGTGAATTGGCTGCCTGGATATTCAGAAAACTCATTCCAGCCTGCACTCCGTTCTGCCAGCCGTTGGAACGGCATCGAGCCAGCGTTTCATCCTCCAAGACTGAGATTTGTAGGGCCACTGCTTACCTGCATTGATCCAGTATGGCCTAAACGTTAATGACCTTGACCGTTAATGACCTACACACTTCTTCACAGAGCGAAATCACAGAATATAACATAGCAGCCTATAAAGATTGAATAGGAATCCATTGAAGGAAATATCGATTACAGGTTAGGTAGAAAAGGCAGAGCTATTCTGCCATGTTACTTTATATCGGTCCCAGGTCCTTTTGAAAAGACATTCAAATGAAGTGCCATGAAAAAGTGTAAAACTGAGACAAACTGAAGAGAATGGATCAATCCCAGATGTGTCTCTTTGGACTTCAAGGTAAAAATATGGGCTTAATTTCAGAGTCTCAAAAGTTGTAGTTTGTTACTTTTATATGACATTAATTCTGTTATCTGCTGATAAGGAGGTGATCCATTCAGGCAAACCCAACCTTATTGCCATGTTGACTTTGAGAGTCCCTTATGTATTCTGACATCTTCCAAGTTCCAAGTTTAGAAGTGCCATGTTAGCGCATGGATGGAAACATTGATAATTAATTGAGCATATGAGTAAGTATGCAAGTGTTTTTGATCCCACGTTCTTTGTAGTGTAGCAATTAGTTTGAAAGGCAGGAAGAATGTGAAGATTTGGAAGATTTGGGGAAACTACAAAGACAAATGACAAAGATCACATGAGGAAAGTTTGTTAGCCTTTGTAATTGGAAACATAAACTCCACACATACATATTTTATAGCAATATTTGAAACATTGTGTAACTGACGTAGAAGAACTCAATCTGCAAAAACAAACTGTAAGTTAAAACGTAATCACCAACAAACAACTAACGAATATAGATACAGCAAAATCACAAACATACATGGAATTATTCATTTATTTAAAAAGCCTGCACAGAGTGACACACACTAATCTGACCTCACTATCTCTGTGATACCCAGGGCCTACCTAGTGGACCGCCGTCCATGTTTTTCAACACATCATATCAAGTTTTACTGAACAGAAAAACTAATACACTAGCACAGTTTGAAATTAAGCTCAGTTGTATTTCACCAGAAATAAAAAAAATGTCAGTAATTTGAAATGGAACTTTATGTTTAACAAATCTGCAGTAATTAAATGTTCGATAGATCAATTATATTTAAAGTTTGACACAGGGATTTGAACATGTAGTGGAATTTGAAAGATATCAGTTAAATCTGATGAAGGTAAATGATTAACACATTCAATTCAAGCAGGCAGAACTGATATTGGTAGCATCCTGAACTGACAATAAAGCATTTAATTTGCAGACGATATAATATAAATATTTATTTTTGTCATGGTAATATTTTAAATAATATATACTGTGGGATACTGTGGGGAAAGAACACAAGAAATTGTAACTACAGCTGAATCGTTAGTATTAACATAATACATTTGAGAAACCAGCTCATGATTAATCACGTTTAAATTGAAAATGTGGATTTATTACATTCTTTGGGAATGATTTACAGTACCATTTAAAGGTTTAGAGATATTTTCTCATTCAATTTGATGAGAAAGTGTGTCACGTATCTGATTAATAAAAAAAGACTCCTTGTTCATTAAATTCAAAGCTTCAATTGAAATATAATTTAATTGGCACAAAATACTGCAAATTCTGAAGACTACAACATGAAGTATCATTCTTAATCATCTAAACATCTTATTTTAATTGGTAGAAAACTAATATATCTAAATAATGTGATGGTAAACTATACATCTTTTTATAAGTTTAAATGTAGGATCAAAATGGCATTTGGGCTTTGAAAGTGCAGGCTTAATTTTTTTAATGTGTGATTGAAATAAAAATCCTCAAAAGTGCAATGAATTGGAAATATTTCTGAATAAAAACATTACCTTGTTAATGGATTTGAGGATTGTGGGGGTGCTCTTGGGTGATTAATTAGAGTGTACCTGTAAATAAACAATTACGATGAATGAATGAGGAATTTCCCATTTGTAATTAGTTAGTGGGGTAAGCAACCTCTTATGCCTAGTAAGTTATGTTACAGAATCAAAATGGTTAAAAAGCCTTAAAATGTTGTGCCTACATTCACTTGTGCTTAACGTCAAAAACAAAACAAAAATCTCTGTTACATGAAGCCAGATCGATACATAAGTTTCTCATCAAAGTTTCTCAGCTTCTAAAGTAAATTATTACATGGAGTTTAATAAGAACATACATATACATCTCTGTGGCATAAGCCAAAGATGGAAAAATACTTGTTAAGGTGTCATTACTTTTTTAAACCCTGGTTCTGGCTACACAGTGGTTGTACGAGAGGTACATGTCCCATTGCGAAATAACATATCAGAAGCCAAACAGTCCTTGGGAAAATCCAGAGGGCTACAAGGTTCTTGTCTCTTTAAAGCTACAGCACAGTAATCCACCTGTTCCGCATCCAGTCCAGACTCCACCCAACGGAAACACACAATGCGCTGAAACGAACGCCGGAAATTGTCAGACACAAAGCCGTACAGAATAGGATTGGCGCCGCTGTTGGCGTAGCTGAGGATGACAAAAAGCTGAGTGACCATTGGGTCTGGGGGCCGGTGGAAAACGGTGACAAGCTGAACGATATAGAAGGGCATCCAACAGAGAACAAACACTGCAACCACTAGCAGCACCATGCGGGTTATCTTCTTCTCCGAGCGTCGCCGTTGAAGCCAGCCTGCTTTCAGCCCCACTGCTCGCATCCTGGCCACCATTAAACAGTAGCATAAGCATATGGCTCCCACCGGCAGAAGAAACCCCAACAGAAAGGTATAGACCACAAAGGCTTCTGACCATGCAGATTCAGGCCACAAGAAGTTACAATCCACACCACCGTCCTGCGCAGGGACAGTGTCTGCGAAGATGATGATGGGCAGGATGACTATGAGTGACAGCCCCCATACACACACATTGACTACTTTGGCCACTGTCGGTCTGCGGTAGCGGGCAGCCTTGATAGGGTGTACAACTGCTACGTATCGGTCAACACTCAACACAGTCAGGCAGAAGATTGATGTAAACATGTTGATACCATCTACACTCAGCACCAGCCGACACATCAGCGACCCGAAGGGCCAATGACGGATGGCAGCTGAGGTGGCCAGAAAAGGAACACTTAACATGAACAACTCATCAGCAATCGCTAAGTTCAGGATGTAAATGTTGGTGGCTGTTTTCATTTTGGCATATTTAAGAATGACATAGATGACCATGGCATTGCCAGTTAGACCTACACAGCAGACAAGCGCATAAATGGATGGAATGATGATTTTACTGGCGTCTGGGTCCTGATAGTAGTCCTCATAGTCAATGCTTGTGTTATACGGCAGCCCAGTTGGATAGGACCCATATTCCTGGCTCCCATTGAAATCCATCATTACCTTTTCTGGGTATGGTCACTGTAAGTTGGATCCAGTTTTACAATAGAAACTATACAGCTAGAAGTGAAGCCAAATTTGGGGTTCTTGGAATTTAAAACTCTGCAGATTGATTAAAAAAAGGCCCTACAACAGTTTTTAATATGCCACCTGATTCCATACATTTGCCTAGACAACAATAGTAATATATAAATATTTATTCAACAATTCTGTTTTAGCAACCTTTGAAGAGCAATCTTACCATGTTTAGATGTCAGATATCGAGGAGCGCTTATAACAAGGACGGGTTATTTATTGTTTTTGTTGCTATACCCAAGAAAGAAAATATAAATTATTCTTCTCGTGGTCCATACATCATTGATCCTTTTGGGTCTATTTTCTCAAAAGTGAATTCTAGTGGGAGTATCGACAAAACATTTATCTTTCCTTTCCAGCAGGGTATGCAGCCAATGCTTTCCAGGCTAACTACTAGACACACTGATTCACAGGATTGTTAGTGTGCAATCATGTAGCATTACATTCTCTTTCATGCATTATCATTTTATTGCCCATATGTTCCAGTTGTGCAGAAGAAGTGCAGAGGTCTGATCAGAAGCAAGGTAAGACCACTTGGACACACAGTATACCGTACTATACAGGTGTCCATCTGTTGATGGAAAGGACACGCTACGAAAGGTCAAATCACATTGAGTGTGAACTCAAAGGTTTGTGTTAATTTGGCACTCATGTTGATGCGTTGACTCTCGCTGCCACAGCAGTGGAAAAATCACAAGGTTCCTTTTGAAGCTTCCCAGCGGGGTGCAGTGAGTTCCCACTTTCTGTAGCCTGAATCATGAAAACCTGTGAGAAAAAAAAAGAATTTACTTTAGTCACTTAGTTTTCCTCCAAGAAACATTGAGTACAAACATCAAAGTACAAATTAGTCATTCCTGAGAAAACCTGACATTGCATTGGCTGTCTTGAAACTACACAACATTTACTGGGTATAAGCATAAACACATTTCTGTCTGTATCTGTGGAACATTTCACAGGCTCAACATATGTCTCATATATCTAGAAGGCGTCTATAGCAGTACTGATTACCAATAGACACCATAAATAGTTATTGAGAGAACTAGTAGCAAATACCGCTGGAAACCAATAAAAAACCACTGATCACCGGTTGGAAGTGCATATTGGGCATCCAGCTTTATTTTTGTTAGGCTGTACATGAAATCCTGACCTTATGAAACACGCAGAAGACAAAGCATAGAGTTCTAGGTAGAAAAATATTTAGTGATCTTCACAAAGTGGAGGAATGATGTTAACAACACAATTTGTAGATTTATTAGATCAGCAGGAGGCTGCTGCTACAGGCAGGGGGATAAAGCCGGCAGGAAACCTAAACTGCCATGAACAAACAAAACAATATGTTCTGAACAGAAACAGATTCATTCTTCTGTATTTGTTAATTGATCACCTGCGATTATTAAACAAACATTTTCCATCACCCCCCACTCCCCTTCCCTGTATCAGCCACCTCAGTGGGTCACCAACTTTCTGACAGACAGGACGCAGCAGGTGGCGCTTAAAAGCCGGAGCACCAGGCTGGAAAAGGAAGAGAACAGATGGAGAGCACTGAGCCTTGGAGAAGGACCTGTAAGGAGGAAGGACTCCCTAGACCACACAGTAAAGGGAACACTTTTGGTGTGTTGTACAGCAGCCACAGGATGGAAGGCCTTATTTCAGTTATCTGTTTATTTAAAGAAAATAAAACCTTTTCTTCTGCATAGGAAATCTGTTGGTGATGTTATTTTTTCACTACCACTACCATAGGAACCCCCCATGACGCTATATTATCTTCTTTGTTTTTTGCTTTTCATTTTCTTGTTCTTTTTTTTCGAGGTTTATTTGTATGTATGCAGAGAACAAAGTTTGTAACCGGAACCATATTCCAAGTATGCATAGAGTTCAGTTCATATCTAGTACTGAAGAGTAGTTCAGAAAATGTCTCATCTCCTGTATATGAACTTTTTACCAACCCAGAAACAGCAACGCCCCTGTTCAAATTTTTTAGAAATTCAGCAAAAAAATTTGCAAAAGAAATTCAACAAGTGAAAACTTGTAACATGTAGAATACATGTAGAGGAGATTGATAAACTAATAATAATTGTAGAAATGGAACAGTATTGTACTTTAGGATTTAGAAACCCCACCCATACAAATAGTATACCCTACTTTTAAAAATCTAGTAATCTAAGTAATCTAGTAATTTATAGTACACCGTAGCTGATTTTAATTCGATTAAAGAACATCGGTAAAGCCGCTGCTGCTCATGAAGTTTATTGGGCACTTAAGAAACTTATTCATGTGTTCATTACACTCCCTGGCCATGTCCGAGTAAAATCAAGAGCGCTTTTATGGAATTGCAGGTAATAGAGTTGTTCAGTATTTCCCCATTTAATGAAAATGCATTACTATCTAAATTAATTACGGAGCTTATCATTATGCAGTTTGAGTTTCTTAATGTATTATTGGTACACCAGAGCATATCATTATTGTCAACAATGGTTAAAGTGGACATGATAAGACTGGAGAATATTACCCGCAATTTTATTACACTGCTTCAATTGGTAATGAATACTAAATACAATACATGCATAATTCATATTATTAGAATTAGAATTATTTTTGCTAGCAAGATGTCATTGATCTTAATGGAATGAATTCAATTCATTCCTTTAAGCCAAATGCCCGCACATTTAAAGAAATATAATCTGATTGATTGGGGTGATGAGGCACTCATACATTTTCCCAACATGAATTTATCTGCGATATTTTGCCGTGCTTCTTGTCTAGCTGTCGTAGCGCTGTAAGATTTTTCCATGATTATAGTCTTGAGTTTCTCATATGCGTGTAAGAAAGTTATAGTTTTGGTGATCAACGCTTCCACCGTTTAAAGTGGGACAGGCGCACGCAATTATCCTGATTACTGAATTATGGTTTGAATTAACAAGATAGTTTGTGTGCAAATCAGCCTTTGAGGAGCCGAGACAGCCTGACTGCAATCATCGGGATAGTGTATGATGGCTAATAGAAACATTTTTAGTTGAAACATAGTTGAACCACTTATGAGGAACGGGCCCTGATCTGTTATTGTCTTTGCCATAGAACGCATTCATCAAAAAGCCCATCATTAAATTTTCGTCAAGAACCAAGCAACCTGTACTCAACAATTTCTATATTATTTACAATAATTAAAGTTGGGTGGGTTTTTTGGGGCATAAAAAGCTAAAAGAATTCCAGCAACACAAGCACTTGGTGCGCCTGCAACCCTACAGATTGGGTTTTTGATTGAATCACATTCGTTTGTCAAGTATCTTGTACAGCTGTGACTCTGAGTCTTTAGTAGCTAAGACAATTATTACAAAGGATTTACCTCATTGTCCTTATTGGATTTACCTTATTGTCAATGATACCGAAGAAAGCACATAAAAATAGTCTTACCTACCCTGTCTAAGACACTGCGCTGTCAAGCAAGTAGCTTGACAGGAATAATCATCTTTTGAAATAGTGCCTGCCGGGTCTGCTTTGAGAGTATTTGTATTCATGGAGCATGGCTGTTAAAATAAGACAATTTACCAACACTGATGATTTGAGCTGTTCACAATATCACCACACACTTATTTGTGTCTGTTCTGCCCATAGGAGGACCAGTTATAGGGTCTCCTATTCACAAACTGCAATTGCTATACGTTTCGAGCTTGATAGCTGCAATGTTAACGTTTCACACTTTCTGTGTCGTTCAATACATCATCTGTGGTTTGGCTGCTGCCGGATTCTTTTTTTGTCAAACATGACAGCTCCAATTAACCCAATATAAACCATCTGCCTGTTGTTATGACCAGTGACATCACCCAATGCAGGCACCTGAGGGTGATATGGCAATCGCATGAATTTCCCCAATGCACGCCGCCCTTATCCAAAGTTTCTGATTTTAAGTGGCTGTTTACAATGCTCCATTTTCCAAGGGCACTTGTATGCCAGGAATATTAGATATATCCACTATAACTGGACACCTAACCCTTATACTCATTCAGTTTATATCTTGTCAAATGCTACTGACTTATTGGGCTAACAATGATGCCGTCACTAAACACGCTAAATGGAATGAACAAGGTCAAAATCTCTTCGCAATCCATACCTGCGCAGACCTAATTTTCCATTGCCGGGGCCGCTTTTCAACCCGACTAACCATGTGCACTAACAAACTCACATGATTCCCACAGATGAATTGAGATGCTGTTGTTGTGTTGTGAAGGTCAGTAATGTCAACTTGTTTCTTTTTGTGTATCAAGTAAGCTTGTCTTGTAAGCATGTCTTCAATTACTTTAGAAGATCAGGGGCTAATAGCAAACTGTAGATCACTGCGTTGCTTCAATCAGGGCTTCAGGTAACAGTAAAACAATTGAACAAAACATGGAAAGGATAAGGGAACAATCAGTTTGAGCATTAAAGCTTTGTTTGTATGCATGGTGCCGTAGCATGCGCCTCTGTGGACAGAGAGTGCATGGAGGCCTTCATGCTCATTATTCTCCAGACAGCACAGGGCGTACAAACAAGATGTATTCGGAAAAATCAAAGACCCTGAATGTAAACCAGAGGTATGCCAATAGACTGGAGACTGTAAAATGCCATGCACTATTCTCCACTTTTGAGTTTTTTGCAATTTGTATTTACTGGGGCAAATCACAAACCAGTCCAAGTGTTCAGTCTTCAGATCTTCAAGTGCAACGGATTTTCTGGCAAGGTAAATATTTCATCTGAGTGTGACAGATGTCAACTAGCTTGATGTATAATTTATGTCTGAGTCTGGCTACATAGCCTATTGTATGTACATCGAGATAGTTATATGTGCTGGCATGGTGTCTAGGCTAGTGCTAGGCTAGTAAACTTATCAGTTGTGTTGCTAGGTTTAGGAAGAGGGAGATTGGGAGCTTGTAAGTTCATGATAACAGTAAGAGACATCTGATCATCTAACCTTGCACTGGTATTAATGTTATGCTGTATATTCTCAATGTGAATGTCATAATGAAAAATCAATTGCTGGCCTATAGTATAAAGTTAGTTGCAGCCAGGTTATGACAGAGGTCCATTTGTTAAATATTACATTTATTTGGTTTAAAAGGCATATTATCAAAGTATTCTTAGTTTTATTATTTCACACATTTTACATTTGGCCAGGTGGACAAAGATCTCAGCAAGTTGATTTGTCTGTTCAAAAAGGAGCGTCATCAAGCACAGATGGAACCAAGCCTGTGTCTTCGATGGGATTTAGGCTCTTTATTTTCATTTTATATTTTGCTTTTATAGTATACATAGGCCTAATGTGTGATGCTAATCATATGTGATCAATGTATGTTCTTGTTGATACAAAGCCAAGGTTTATGGGCTGTTAAGTACCATTATTACAAATATATATATATATATATATATATACAGTATATATACTATTATATTATATTTATTTACATAATGAAATCAAGTTGTTGTCTTTTAATAGCTGTTCCCATATTGTACTTGCTTGAATATCACGTTATGCTTCCACAACGTCGCAATTCTTCCACAAGATTTTAAAGCTGGAATTTATAATGACTTTAAAATGTCAGCAGCATGTAACACACTTTTTCTATCACGTTTACTGTAACACAGCAGAGGTGTAAATGGCAGAGTTCCTTCTTCCTGTACAGGGTATATTTACCAGTTCCATTAGCTTTATGTGTTGTTTGATATCTTCTCTTTTCTGAAACACTGATTCCTCCTCTACGGGTACCATATTGATCACTCAACAAAGCTGGAGAAGCATTTTGAAAGACTCAAACACAAAATTGACCCCTAGAGCACAGATGAAATTGCCCACCTTCGTGTACCTACATCCTATTTACATAATCATGTAGACGGTGACACAGTGCAGGAAGGGAAAAGGAAGAGAGTGCTTTGAAAGGCTCTCTTTCATTTGCATTTGATTCACCCCCAGCACAAAAGCTACTGTTGACATACGAGAGCCCATTTTCATCTCATTTCATGTGACATTTCTGAAGCTCACATTCTGGAGTGCAGCCTGTGATTAAATATGCACAAGGCTTCAGCCCTGTCTCCCAGATACTGTGTTTTTTTTTAAGGAGAATCCAATGCTAAACTGAGAACAGACTTTACTCTCACTAGAGAGTTTCTGACAGAAATACTTTCTCGTTTTTTTAAGTTCATAAACTATGGCTTCAGGATTATGACCAAAATAAAAGTAGCAATTATTTTGGAAGGCAATACAGCTAAATCACTACCTGTTAGTTTAAAAAGCCTTCAATTTGATATGGAGCAGGGTAAGCTATTTAAATGTCAATAAAACCTGTCGATCATGTTGTAGTTCTTCCAAAAACTTTAAAATGTGTAATAATGAATGATTTAGAGAATGTAAATTACTTCTATATGGCTCTGAGCATTGTGACAACTCTGCAGTTTTTTTGACCCATACCACAAGCAGCTCAGGTATCTCATGTGAATCCACATATCCCTCTCGCTCTCGCCTAATGTCCTCGGTAGGATGAATGAGGACCAGAAGGCATCTTGGCGCAATAAGACATGAGCGATTCCATGGCGCCGTCCTGGTCTGCGAACAACAGTGAATTTAAAAAAGGCTGGAGGCTTAGGAACCCACTTAATAACACGACCGTTTGTCTCCTTGTTTTTAGCCATCCACTGCGAAGGGGAATGAGCCGTCGCTAGAGTGAACCTTCTCCCCAGCAGGTAATGTTTGAGCGTCTCCGGGGCCCATTTTAGGACTAAGCACTCGTTCTCTAAATTTGAGTAGGGAACTGCTTCCTAGAGAGAAGAACTATGCAACAGTTCTTCTTTCTAGGTAGCAATTTGCTACTCAAATGTAGAGAACGAGTGTTTCTTTGTGGTCAGTTCTGTGAGGGGGGGGGCCATCAAGCCTGTGCTCACACCAGCCTCTCAGACTCTCCCCCAGCAGATCAACACACGCAAGGCTGCTGGCCATGATGGCATCTCCAGCTTTGGGTGATGAACTGAAGCGCTGCTTCATTCTACCGGTCTAAAAATGATTTTAATGCTGATTTTAATGCTAAATGTCTTTTAATTAGTCACAGTAAACTAATACATTTTCAGTCTTGCTTTACAAGAGACAACCACCTCTTCCAAAACGGGGGAGGCAATGTGAGCAAGCCCAGACAGATAAATGTACGCCTTGAATGCAGCATGACATGTTTGTAAAGATTGGTTTTAAATACAAATTTGCTTCTTTTGTTTCAAACAGACATTAGAGACAACCACTGTTTCCCTTACCTATTATGTTTTTAACACGTCAATTGCAAAGGCATAAGTTTGATTTTTGTGTGTTCTTTTCTACTCTGCAGCCATCTTACATGTGTTTTTTGAATTGTGTGATTTTAGTGTTAGTTTTATTTTGTAATTTCGACATCTTTACACTGACCTCCCGGATGGTAGTTTAGTCCCACATGTACTTTTTCTTTGTTTTTTATCTATTCATGAAGTGAACAGTACTTAATCTATTTATTAAGACTCAGCTGTTAAGTTAAGTCATTGATGTAGATAATTTTCGGAGCCGCCGCTGTAATCTGAAATAACAGTTGAGGGCGAAATACTGTATAGTCCCGTTCACCTGTGTTTATTCCTGCACTATGGCAGGCCCATTTCTGAATGAGGTTTCGGATGAAGAAGCACTGATATTGAGACGTGCTTTCAGGCACTAAAAGGTGTTTGGGGACAAATCAAACACACAGATGGTCTGTATGGCACTGTGCTGTTTGCAAACGGCATGTTTTTATATGTAAATTAAGTCACTATTTGCCGTATTGTCAGAAGTGTGTGCTTGTCCTTAGCACACATCTTTATTCCCTTCCCTGGTCACAGAAGAACGTGTTACATCAAAAGAGCATTTACACAAGATTCCATGTAACATGAATTATACAAAACGGTTTAGATAAAATATCTGAGGAGGCATGTTGTAGGTAATTTCTAAATTTGCAAACTTACCAGCCTGCAAAATGTTATTTAATCTTGACTTGTTGCCAGGATCGTTTATGTCCAATCATGTTTGTTCTGACTGAATATTAATTGTAGAAAGATATTTAGAATTAGACACAGCTGATTAGTGCATATTGTACAATATATTCCTACATTGTGAATAAGGGTTTGAAATTAGGCCTAGTCTTTAGGGTAAGTTTCCAGAGGAACATTAATTCCCTTTGCTCACTTTTAAGGCAAAGTGTAGGCTAAATAATACATTTTATTTGTTTAGTGCTTTACGTGGTAGGCTAGTAAAACCAGAACATTTTGCACATAAACAACAATAAAACTAACACATAAAACAAGCATATTAAAAGCAATTAAAAGAGTGTACAACTAACGCATTCAGTCGATCCGTGATTGTCTGCCAGGCTTTGTCTCTCTGTTTAATAATATATGGTTCACCTTCTCACGAGTTTCCATAATTAGTTGCTGCTCAGTGGGTGAAAAATATGCTGCACGCGTCTTCTCCATTTCTGCATCAGTAAATCTGTGATCAATACCGTGGTCTGTTGAAGAAAGTTGTATACCTAGATTGACATAGCTCCACCTTCTCACCCTGGCTCGGTCAAACGAGCAACCGATCAAGCCGCAACGAGCGGGGGGTCACACAATGAGTCAAGCTGCGCTTTTTAAGCTCTCCTGGATTTTGAAATAGCCCCCAGCTCTTTGGCACATCAAACGCAAATGAGTTGAATACCACAAATGATTCTGTGAGGAAGCCAATTCATTAAGCTTGTTGGAGAATGGCTTGCATCATTTCAAACATCCATTCTAAATGTGCGAGGTGCTCGGAATGCACAAAGCCTTTTTAAAGAAAGTAATCAAGAGGAAGTCTTCCTGAATCGTGCTAAATTAATTAGCTTGCCATTGTCATAGAGGAATAAATTCACCGGACCAGCCACCACCACGCTACACCAAACACGTTCCTACTCAACCCATTTACTAAAAAACAAGTGTTCAAGCAATCCGTTATGGATAGAAGGAAGCCCTACAAAAACAACAGTTAGCGATTTAGGTGTGTGACAAAATGTAGGTGTGGTGTCTGAGGAACATGCCTTTGTAATTGGATAACAAACCGGTGTTTGTGTGGGCACAAGAAAAGTTCATGGAATCCAAGATCTGAAAGTAGTCTGTTAAAATACGATAATTGCAAAATCTGCAGACGCAGCTTCCTGGTGTTTTTTGAAATGTTGAACATCCATCTAAAAGCCAATAATATTCAAAGCAAATATTACGGGCATAGATAGTGTTAAATAATGGAAAAAAGCCCTCCACAACAAACAAGCAGCTGAATCAAGTTCTGTAGAAGAGATCAAACTGTACTGTATCCAGTTCGTAACCTCTTCACTGTTACTGCAGATTGTCTGTGTCATCGTCTCCATCCGTTCCTTCCCCTGCGACTGCTGCACCGCTCAGTGGCTTTATCCTCCTCCCTCTAGTTAGGTGATGGGCTGCAGGTGTGACCTTTGCCTCGTGGCTGCAGCACCTGCACTGGGTAATATAGTCCCTCTATCACCTCCCCCAATCAGAGCTTGGCCTGCTCGGGTCTTCCCCCTGGTTTGCCACAACAGGTAGTGGCAGCAACCTCAAGGTGTCAATCTGCTAATTTGGCATAGCGGAGCTCCAGTCGAAAGAAAATCCCACCCTAAAGCATACATTTTGTCTTCATTACTCTAAATCAGGGCTGTCCAAATACTGGATAATGTCAAGATGCCCAAGGGGGGCAAAAATCATAATGATGTCATGCAAATAACACACATTTTTCATTGTCACAATTACAGTATCTTTATTTTTCAAATGGCAATGTAGCCAAATATGAGCGAGAGGCATGAACAACTCTAAAAATACAAATCCTCCTTTCTTATCTGGAGAGTCAGATAACATTGAAGAAACTATATGTAAAACCTATAACTTCCTAGTTTGAAGTTGATAATTATCAACTGTCAAAGGCAGAATTGCATTTTAAAATTTGTATGATTTATTTAACAGTGCCAGCAGCCCATTAATAATATATTATATATCTGCGGGCCATATGAAATCTAACACCCATGCTCTAAATGGACTATCGTTTGCTCAAGGAACATCATGCTGGGAAGATAATGTTGATGATGATGTTGTTACAATGTTTAAAAATGGAAAAAGCAAGTGAGAAGTACGGCCATTTTTTTTTCATAGACTCATACAATCAGACTTCTTTTTGCAACCATAGTGGTCCCCTGATGGTCAGTTGAGAGAATGTGTGTTTAACACGGTTTTACTCAACCAGAGGTTCCACAGCTTCCATTCAAATGATAGACAACAAAAATGATAAATTTAAGTTTAATGGTTTTAATACTGGAATTGTCCTTTATGTAGCCATAAAAAACTCCTCTGTTCTATAAAGTCTCTCTAACGTGTGTTAGCGCATCCTATGTTGTGCGTCTCAACGTCAGTGCTTCACAGAGAAAAGTGAACAAGGCTACATTTAACTCCCTTCCTTAAACAAGAGTAGCACATATTTGCAAGTTGTGAAACACTCTCAAAAGCATCCCAATGCCCAATTCTGCATATTCTCTATCTTCTTCCCAGAAAGAGAAAACAATGAAACTGCATTGTGAGCAACAATGTGCCATGAACAAAATATGGATGAGAAGTAGGTTAATGCAGCAAGGAAATAAAAAAAAAAACTCTGAACATAACCGTTAACTATAGAGCAGGAGATTACATATATCATAAAGGGTTAAATAATTGCCCATTATACATATTTTTGGTCTTGTTTGATTGTGCACTTTGGACGAGTGTGATTCATAGTTTTCAGCATTCGTCACTGAAAATGATTCACAGATTGTTGCACACATTAGTAAATGTCATCCATTCATCATGTGATAAATATTTGTTAGCACTTTGAGACTAATTTGACCCTTTTAGAATAGTGCACGTGCCACAACGTGAATTGAAAGTTGAAGACAACAATAGTCTGTTTAAGTTTAGAAAAATCTGCCATGTGCAAATATCTTGTTCAATAACTCAAAGACAATACGACTTGCTCTAAATATACAAATATTGACGTGTGCATTTACAAGCTCGGCTGTATCTTACTTTCGAACTAAATAACAATTGAATATGAGGTAGATAAAGAATAGACGACACAGACGGCAGAGACTCCTCAGGCCCTCTATCATCCTATCGTGTCGGTCCTTTCTGTCCTCCTGTCTCTCAGGTGATTCATCCCCTGCAGGTACCGCCAGTAGAGACACACGATTGACATCTCTTTTAGTAGGAAGCTTTGAAAAACTCCAAAATAGACCGGTTTATTTGTGATGTTCTTAAAGGGCACTTTTGTATTAAGAAAGATTGACTCCCCTAGTCCTCACTACCGGCATAATAAGAAAGGAAGCTTCCTTTACCCCCTTGGATACAGCTTGTGTGCTAGAGAGCACGTCAAAGATCACCAAGAAACCCAATTTCCAGTCGATCATGAACATCAACATATGAACATACAATCTCCCTCTGCCTATAGCAAGTTACTCGACTGATAAATGAACGTGCCAAACACTAGCCTAGCCTAGAAAGCATGCTGGCGTCATTAGCGCGGACGCCATGGCCGACGAGGGGAGGGGTGGCGCGACCCTGAGGTACCCCGGTGATTCCTCCCACTCTCATCCGTACTTTTGCATGCGGCGGCAAATCGACGCTACGCCAAGAGACCAGCCCTGCTCTGATTGTGATTGGTTTGTTTCACGTTCACGGCCAATCAAACCGACGATGGAAAGCAGGAATCACTCAATCAGGGACAGAATAGGACGAGTCTTCACAGAATTTGGGTGTGATTATTTGCATGGGATTCTGCATTGAAGATAACTAGAAAAATATGGGGCAAACTCCGTCCCTTATTGATTCAAAACGTGACGCACTATTTGATTCTCAAATATGGGATAATTCCGTATTTTAAGGGACAGGTGGCATCCCTAATCATAACCATCACCATGTACATATAATAGGCTATGTAGCAAGAACTAGACACAAATTATTACTTTAAGGTAGTGACATCTGTCACATTAAATATTTAGCTTAATAGACAATCCGTTGAACTTGAAGATCTGAAGACTGAACTTTTAACTGTTATTGAGAAAGTATTTTGAGTATTTAAAATACAAAATGTCTCCCCTCTCTAGTGTTTTGTTATAAATTACGTTACATTTTTACCAGCCCTATCAAATGCAAACGACAAAATACTAATTAGTAATTGAACTTTGTATCTCAAATACAAGTGAAATACTGCCCATCTGTGGCAGATAACATCTGCTTTAATGACTTTTCTTCTTTCTTTTACATTGAGTATAAATTTACTAAAATTGATTTAATTAATACATCTGTCCTTAAACATAAAGATTTACCTAGAAACAAAGGTTTAACTATGCAAGGAACCCACGTGGTGAATAAACACGGCCTCTAAGCAGCACCATGGCCTTAAATGGTTAATAAACCCTGGTATACTTTAAGTAGCAGTTTTCTGTGATCTCTCATATGTACTGTGATGGTGGCTGGAAACCACTTGTGGAAAGCCAGTGTTCAAACTGAAACGTTCAATTCCTTGCTCTTAATATAGTTACTTAGTGGTCCACCGTTAGGGTGCTGCCCCATTATTTAATTATTTTGTGAATTATCTTAGTGATGATTAATGATTCTATTGATGTCAATGATTTCATTTCAAATTAGCCCCTACTACACCGTTCCCAACACTGGTCTACTGTAATACCATAACACTCTCATACAATTATACAGAGTTTCTGCAACACCGTAATTCAGTACTGCCGCAGCACCACAACACTATTATTCTGTAACACTGCCTGTGCCTGTTTTCAATGATCTCTGACAGAAAGCGAGGGTCCTAAAAGACATAAATACACATTTTCTGTAATGTTCAGTATATAACCATGGTTTTGTTCTGGTAAATATGTATTTATTTTTTTCCCAGGCTCCACAGGCTCAACCATTCAAATGTATTTTGACTAAAATTGGCTTCACATGGTGTCCTACAAAAGTTGGATATTGAGATTATTCAGCATTTCTGCTCAACACAACGGCTGTTCATTTGAGCTGGATGCCTTATTATACACACGCCTGAACATGTTTCCTGTACAGGACCAGAACACACACACTTGAGGAGGGAAGCCACATGCTTCAGGTAACACAGCGAGTGCTTCATCGATCCTGCACTGCCCATGGGTTTCTCCTCTCCAGCTGCTTCCAGTCTGCACACTATACAGGTGTAGTTATACACCTCCTGCAACAGATCTTCTTTCCATTATTTAGTCTTTGCCACATATATGAGCAAGGGTAGGCTAAATAGCAAAAACACTTCTCGCATGACAATACAAGTAGCACTTACATACACCAAACATTCCCATGTCATTTGTATCTATTTCATGAAGGTTTATTCCCAGAGATCTTTGCTCATTTATAATGTATTGCCTGATTTAAACATTTCATTCAACTGGCAAAAATTCCTGGTGGCATACATTGATGATTTATGTTACCCAATTCAGCTTGGGTGTCCCTCCTTAAGACATAAGGATAAAAAATACAGAGAATTGCATTGCAATTTGGTTTAATTTGTTCATGTACTGTTATTTTATGAATCTTATTCCATCATAACTTTTCATTTGAAGATATAGATGTACTGTATATATATATGCCTCGCAGGTGTAATATTGAAAAATACATACATTGATTTATTGCCATGTATACACACACACACCTTGTGTTAATATGATTAATGACTTAATCATTCAGCAGGGGAATTTCTATTTTCTTTAAAGAACGCTACAGTCCTAAACGGTCGTAAGAGAGTGTAACTGAGAACATTATAGCAGCATTTTGACCGCAGTTGCACGGATGCATTAGACCGGTAGTTACCAGCTCTTTGAGGGAACGGAATGAGAAATATTGAAAATGAAAATGACAGAACTAGCATGATTGTTTATTCCTTTGAAAGATTTGTCTGGGCTGGCGTTTGCAGAGAACATTGGCTGAACTCTTCACAAACGTGTGATATAATGCACTGACCTTCACTGAATCGGATGAGACACTGAGATGCTTGCAAGTGTGCGCTGGTAACTTACCGTCTGTGTAGAGCTGCAGAGATGCCACCGTCCTCCCGTCCCGGTCGCCGTGACGATGAGCGTGGACAGGAAATCTGCTCCTCTGCGCTCTCTCTCTCTGCTCTGCTTCAAAATTGTGCCTCCGTCTTCCCATAAGCTGCTGTGTGTTTGTCAGCATCCAGTGATCTGCGAACTGCTTAATGCCGACAAGGTTTCCTCTCAGCCCGCTCTCCCTCCCTCTCTCTGTGCTGTCAGACACTTGCTTTTGTTGCAGCCTGACGAGCCCTCTCTCTACCTCACACACACAAACACTCTCGCTTTTACCTCAGATTTCTCCATTGTTTCAAGGATCATCTCCACCTCTTCCGTGTTGCATTTCACTAAGGGAGAGGCTAGCCACCCCCACCCCTGAAAAATACATCTTAAGGGGATAAGAGGAGAAAGATGAAAGTTTGTTTGCGGAAATTGGGATGTTGCATTGAGTTGGAAGGGAAAAGGCGAGACGGGGTGAGGATTAAAAACACTTATTGATAAGGTTGACAAAAGTGTATATTAAAAAGCTCATCATGAATCAAAGAAAGACAAAAATACTAAAGAATGACAAGTTCAATTCCCTTACTTTGAATTGGGCAGGAAGCAAAAGAGGTTCTCCATAGAGTGAACATAGCATTAAAATAGCAGAAAACATGGAGGCCTTCCATGCTTCTTATGCATGGTAATGTATACAATATCATCATGGATCATACTACTACTCGCATACAGCAGCTGATAACTATTGCATTGTTGTTGAAGGGCAACGACCACCCTCAATTCCCCCCTTAGGTAAAAAAACTTAGGTTTGCTCCGTCAGCGTTTTTGTCGTAGTTTGCACCTGAAAGCGATGTTTGTGCCGTTAGCTTCTAGCAGCCAGCTCAGCCGCCGCAACGCTGAGGGCCTTATTTGGTTATTTGGATGTTGTGGATGTCGTGTTGTTAGCAAACATTTTTCTTACTGCAATTCCTAAAATACATTACCCAGCGTTATAGCTAGTTGTGGACCTTTTCATTTGAGCTTGTGCTTCTTTACAACCTCCATTGTGAATGATTAGTGACTCATACATACTTTGATAATACCAAACAAGATGTCATGTTACTGTCAAGTGATTCATATTGAATGCTATATGAACCCTCCAAGGTCAGATGGCGTCCGCCCAGTGGGAGGTGTGAATGGTTATTAATGTGAAATCAATGAGCACATGGCTCAGCTTTGAGCCATTCAAGGCAGGATCATACTTGTTTCCAGGTACCGCTTGTGTGTGCTTTTGTGAATGCTTTTATTATAACGGTTTGGTAAGGATGTCAAAACTGCCCATTGCTGTTTCCATGGAAATCATTGCAAACCTTAAGGCTAAGGCTGGCGTTCCTGTTCAACTTAAAACTATGGATCTATATTGGTGTTTCTGTTATGTGTGAACTTGTGGCTTTACAACCAATGGGTGATGTCACGATGTCTATGAACAATAGATCTTGAGCATCGACCATGAAGATCAACCTACCCTCTCTGCTTGTGTCCACCTCTGCTCATCTGCTGACTTCCTTCATAGATTTTCCCGGTGGAGAATTACTGAGCACGAAGCCCAGGAGCAGGAATTTAGAAAAGGTCAAAAAACACGAGTGAGGTCAGAGGACTGAGCAGAAAAAAAAAACTGTATACAGATTGCATTAACTCAAAGGTGCCAGGTGTGTCCTCATGTGCTCAAAGAGTTCCCCATATGGGCAACAAATGAGCCAGAGCAGGGTCAAACCGAGCTCTCATCGTGAACACAGATATGAATGCTTGGATTCTATTGGAAGCATTAGAGTCCTGGCTACAATAAGCAGGTAAAATACTGCAAACACAACTTTAACTGTCTTAGTTATTTTTAAGAAATGTGTCCAAAAATTGTGCATACAGTGGTGTACAACGTTTTCAGTCCGTCGAAAATAAATTCTATAAAGCAAAACAACAATAGTAAACAGGATCAGCAAATCGCCCTGAGTGGTATATGTTTTATTTCTCTCAGAAGCCTGCCGAAGTTATCGCACCACCCATCACAGCATACAAAATAGAAATTTATCCAAGCAAACATTGAAGTCAAAGGACAGCTGGTTTAATCATGCTCATAGCTAGGCTTGGTTAGCCTGGTTTTCAACATCAGAGCCCTGGCTACAATAAGCCCTAAACTACTTAAAAATACTCCAAACACAACGTTATTCAACATATTCCATGCAGATTTGTCCAGAAATGTTGGACTTGACTCAACAAAAGTGACATATCTTTATGATGTTTTATGCAACACAAGCAGAACGCGCTGATTACGGTGATATAAGTGCCGAACTTCCAGTACAAAACCCATGAAGCCATCATGGAAGTAAAAAAATCCTAAATATGTTTTACCTAAATATGTTTTTCACAGATATTATGGATTTAATCTGCGGTTTTTGCAATGAGCTCTTGTTAGCATTTAGATAGCATTCAGAACTCGTTGCTAGTGAGGCAACTGGGGGTCAAGCTGTCTTCGAGTCGAGTTTTTTTGAGCCAGAAATCTTGAGTGATATGTGACACAACGTTTTTCAGTAAAAAAAAAAGTAAAAGCCTGTGGAAGCCCAAGATCGCTGGCTCTTCAGACGTATTCAGGCTGATAAAACAAAGCGATAAAGCGATAAAGCGATAAAGCGATAAAGTGATAAAGCGATAGAGAGATGGAAAGACGGACAATCTGAACTCAACTTATAAAAGAATGAAGAATCTGAGCCAGCTGTTCATCTGAAGTAAGGCCTTCACAAATGTTTATACTTGCTCTATCAACTTGAAAATGTACATGTGAACTACTAACTGGGCTATTATGTAGATGTGTTTTTATTAAAGCTTTATGGGATTCATAGGGCAGGTTTATGACCTTTTTTTGAGGCGAATCTCAAAAAATGTTGTGTGTAATATAACAATAACAAAGTATTTCCAGAGTTATTTTACTTTTTATCATGGGTGTACCATTTCAAAGCAGATGCCATAAAAGAGGCTAGAGCTTAAAGGGTTATTAAATAACCATTATTTGGGACTTTTATGAAACGTGCATGTGGCAATCGATGTTGAGCACTCCTTGCTCAACATAAACATTAACCATTTGTATCAACTCAAGTCTTACTAAACCCAGCTGACCTGTGAGCTTAACAAAACTTGTCTAGCAACAAATTCAACATCCATTGAGCAAGAATAAGAAATCTCTTGACCAGTGTTGAAACATATGAGCGCAAGCTGGAGTTGGCCCTCTCGTAGCCCACTAGCCAATCAAAGCAGTACTGTCAAGACTGGACAATGCAGTGGACATGTCAATCATAAGCTAGCCACGTCCTAAAGCATACCCTGTGTCATGGTCTATTTAAATCCAACACCATAAAGTCTTGTTTACAATGTTAAGTGAGGGAATAAATGATGTGAGTATTCATTTTCTCAAAGACTTCAATACAATCTGATTTATTTTTGCAACTAGAAAAGCTGCTCTCTGATGGCAATTAGAGAGAATTCAAGATCAAGGTATTTCCGAATTGGTTTCAATTTTCAGAACTGGAAGTTTTCCCCTTTACCCACATTTGAACCCGTAATTAAATGTATTTAAATGAGTGACGTTACAGGACAAATTAATTCTGGCTATCTGCTTATACATATGCTTTCCAGGGAATCAATCGTAAACATATGGAAAATAGGTTTGGAATATGAAAGACGTACAGGGGGTTTGCTGCAATGAGTAGTTATCTTTTTTGTTTGGGTTAATGGTAGGGGAAAACATCTCTTTGCTTCTTAGTACAAAATTATAATGACATCTTGCATAATTCCAGGAAAAAGGTTGCATCAAGAACAAATCCATTTTCAGCAGACCAGTCCCAGACCACCTAAGGGTTTGTGGTGGTTCCTAAACCATTCAGTGCTTTATAAACCAACAGAAGGATTTTGACGTCAATTTTTGTTAGACAGGAAGCCAGTGTAAAGACCTGAGAACTGGAGTGACGCGATCCACTTACCTAGTGAGGACTCTGATTGACTTTTTATCGAGACATCTAAATAGAGCGTTACAGTGAAAGGTTAGTTAAAGTCCTTTTCTCACTCATTCCCAGCCAGTAAAGTGAACAGAGATTAAAACATTAGATGTTGCATGGTGCACTGTTGTTACCATGACAGCAGAGGTGCATCAAGGATTTTTACCATGGGGCAATGAAGAAACATTTAGAAAATCTATGGTGAGTGTCAACTAACTACTAACAGAAATACCTAGTGCGTATTGATAGTCCTCACATATCATGTTTTGGTGGGGAACAAAAGGCCGTTGTCTTGACAAAGCGCTCTCGTTGGTGCTCTGAAACAGTTCCTCACCAAAAGGACTGTGGCCGAGTTATTTTAGTAGCAGTCTGTCCTCCGGGGGAGTTTTTGCTTTGATGCACGGAAGAACATTGCATAAATTTCTGTAATTTTGGAATTTGACACAGTCAACGGATTGGCCCCAGCTTTATATGATCATTGGTTACAGGGTTACACAAACATGTTCCTGATCGCCCTGCATTTCCTGTTTTCATTATCGAAAGATTAGACTTTATTGTCAACTTCCTTCGACCAGTCACAGTCTGTATCTCCAGGCTCCCTGTCCTCTCTTATGTAAGTATGGGATTTCATGTTAACAAAAAAAAATTGTTCTCTTGATGAAATTACAAGGTCTTGTTATCCGTTTGTCTCCCTTTCGCTGCATATAAGCAGCGCAAACTAACGGTGGTCGTCCATGTTGGCTTTGCCACAAGAACATGTAGTGGATATGCTGGATATGTAAGCCATAAAGTCAGTGCAAGTGTCTGTTTCAATTATTTCAATTTCTGGGCCCCTAAAAATGACGTTCCTCTGTAAATTAATGTGGGAAGAATTTGGGTTGAACAAACCTACTTCAAACAAATCCACTGCTCTCAATCTGTATGAAACCAAAAGTCAAGGTTTGTATAGCGCAAAATGACAAATTTGCATCAGAAGGCTATGCAGTCTGTACACATGCAGCATCCTGTGCCCCTCACAACGGCACAAGTAAAACTCCCCCAAAAATAAAAAATAAACCTTCAACGAGGAGATAAAAGGAAGAAACCTGAGGGAGAACGGAAGAGGAGAGATCCGTCTCCTGGGATGGACAGAATGCAATGGATGTCATGTGTACACATGTTTGTAACGTTGGTTTATGCTGCCAGTAATTGTAACGTGACTAACAGTAATAATCAAAGCAGCAGCCGATGTCAGCAGGGCCATGTGATGGATCGAGGCAGGACCAGGGTCCAGATATAACCATGATACATTTTGGAAAAACGTCAAAATAAGTGAGTCTCTTGTTTCCTTAAAACAACTATTGTTTTTATATCAGTAAACAGTTAAAGAAGCAACACTTTCATTTCTCAGATCTGCTCATAGTCCCAGAATCCTTTTTAAAACAATACATTCTGTACTCTCTACTGAACTTGTGGAGCCTGGTGCTGACTCACCTTTACCTTCTTCACTATCCCACTTCAGTGAAATCTCTTTGTTACACTTAAATCGCACTGTTGCACTTACTAGATCATCCACCTGTCCTTCAGACTGCATTCCCACTTGGTTGTTAAAAGCTGTATTTCAGACGGTTGGTCCTCACATTTTATCCATTATTAACTGCTCCCTTTCAACAGGTATTTTTCCTTCAAATTTTAAACATGCAACTGTTTGCCCCCTCTTAAAGAAACTCACTTTAGATCCTTCAGTGATGACTAATTTTAGACTCATTTCAAAGCTGCCAGTTCTATCAAAGATCTTAAAAAGATTGTCTCCAATCAATATCAAGTATTTATGAATAACAATTACATTTTTGAAAAATTTCAATCAAGTTTCCGTTCCCTTTATAGCACTGAGACTGCGCTGGTCAAGGTCACAAATGACCTACTGCTTGTATCTGACACAGGCCAGTACTCTGTTTTAATTCTTCTTGATCTCAGCTTGGCTTTTGATACTGTGGACCCCAATGTTTTAATCAACCCTATAAAAAACTATGTTGGGGTCAGTGGTGTAGCATTGGACTGGTTCATTTCATATCTTTCACACAGATCATTTTCTGTAAGGCTTGGAGATGTCTCCTCCTCATCTACTTCTCTGTTCTGTGGTGTCCCTCAGGGGTATATATTGGGTCCCCTTCCACCATATACATGCTACCCCTAGGCCACATCATTCGGCAACATAATACAGAGTTTCATTGTTACGCAGATGATACACAGCTTTACATCCCTATTGAGGCTGGTACATCCACCACCTCTTGCATCATGTCCTGCCTGGCTGATATTAGTAATTGGATGTCAAACAATTTTTTGGAGTTAAACGACTCATAATACGAGGTTGTTATTATTACACCTGCCTCCCCAAACACGAGCCACGTTGCTGATCTGTGCTCGGCACTGGGCACGCTTCCAACAAATGTTAGGCATGAAGCACGCATTCTTTTTGACTCTGCACTGTCCTTTGATGCTCAGGTTACCAAAAGTTGTGCAGAGCTTTTGAGCCCGTATGAGCCTGAGTGCTGCCTGAGATCTTCAGGCGGGGCCTTTTTAACTGTCCCAAGCACTCGATTGGTCACTAAAGGTGATCGGGCCTTTGCGGTCAGGGCTCCTAAACTGTGAAACTCCCTTCCCTGCAGGTAGAGACAGGCAGACTCGGTGTCCTCTTTTAAATCTCTTTTACCAGGTGGCTTATTTATATATTTGACAGATTTTATCTTATTTTATCTTATTTTATTATGAACTGCTTGATTGTATTTTGTAAAACACCTGTGTGTATTGTTAAGCACTTTGTAACTTTTGTTTTGCACAAAAAAACAAATTAGTGGTGTGCATTAATGAAAATGCCGTTTGATCTAAATAACAAATGAAGTTGGTTTAACGTCATTGTGAAACCTTATAGTGCCTTTCAAGTGGGTCATTTTCTGCTCGTAAAGTTGTTTTCACATGCAGCCATTAAGAATCAAGTTATTTTTGTATCAAGGCCAACAGTAACAAGTTAAATCTGTACGACACTGTATCTAATGCATTCATATCCACACAGAGAGCTGATCCCAGGCTGATTGAAAGAGGACCAGCGCCCCCTACAGGCTAAATGCATAAATCACCACTGCAGGATGACCACACAAAATAAAGGAAATAAAACTGCAGAGATTATATCCAATTCCACATAAAACAAAGATTAGGTGGGACGCCCTTGAGGGACTGCTTGGTATAAAGGGAAGAGGCCGTTTGTTGCAAAGTGCCTTAAAATAAAAATGCTTGAGACAAATGTTCCCATGCTGCGTCCAAAGAGTATTCCTAAAACCTGAATAAAATCGGTGTATTCAACATATTGCAACCGGAAAAAGCTCTATGCAAAATCAGGCTTAATTCAGATATCCACGGATAATATGCTTACATGAATCATATGACATTCAAAACTGTGTGAGTTTTATGTGGATTTACTTCCTCCAGAGGAAATTGTCACAGGGCTGACAGTCCTACCCGGTCATTTCCCCCTCACTCCACCTAAACAGTTCATTCTGTGCACCTGCTGGTCAACCCAATCACACTTGCATGTCTACCTACCCGACTCACTCCCATTAGTATTTAAACCCCCGGTCACTCGCTCCCTCGGTCTCAGCATTCATGCCACGCCTTCCAGAGCTTTCTATTGGACTGATTTCCCGTTGCTGACCCTACCTGTCTTGGATTACCCCGTTTTGCCCCTGCTCCAGTAATCCACCCAGTGTTCTGTCCCTTACTCTGTCTTTTCCCAGTGACCCTTTAAAGTGATTATTCTCATTGAGGAGAATAAAGTACTTTGATTGGAACGGCTACTGCCCCTCGTACTGCATCTGGGTCTTTTCCAAACAAATTAATAAATATATTAATGTGATTATTTGTAAATGTATAAAGGTGTGGAGTTAATGTAAGCCAAAAGGTATTATTCAACTAAACATGCCTTAATTTAATTATCATTACAAATGCTTTAGCATTTAATGTTTTCAGGTAATTTACCTTACACAGTACATTTTCTCTGACACTTGGTAAAGTATTACGGAAATATTGAGATCAGAAAATGGAAATGATAGTATTGGACTTACAGCAAGTGTAGTATTTTATGTATTTTTATTCAAATTCACCAGTTATTTGTTAAAAAGAAAAACTCACTCATGCCATGACAATAAAACAGCTGTTTATTAGAGCAGATTACTGATGCTGTGTCTTCTTGCTTTTAGTCCTGCACATGGCGTTAAGTGCCAAAAGTCATTTTACAATCGAGCTCCAGTTGGTTTCCTCTAAAGGGCTTTCACTAAATTCAAACAACTCGGTCAACACACCGCATGACCCATGTGAGGCCGTTTTCCTTCACGGTTATTTTTCTGTAAGTACACAATTTGGCAATTTGGAACGGTCACACAGGCAAATGTATAAAATAACCAATATATACTGTGTAACGTCCATTACACTGGTTAACAAGGACACAATGATCGCTCCACGCAGGGCCTTCAGAGAGGGACCAAGGACCAGTCCATATGTGGGCGGAGGCGGGGCGAGGCAAGTCCCAAGGCTCTGCAGGTTAAGGCGGGAATGATTAACTGAATGGATGGATGGATGGATGAGTGAATAAATGAAAGAATGGATGAATGAATGATTAAATGGATGAGCAAATGAATGGATGGATGATTGAATAGATAAATTAATGAAATTAAAACCCTGTAGACCCGTGGTCATTGCTTCCATTGTTTCACAGTGGTGTAACCCCTGCTTCTTTTTGGGATCAGTGTGAAATGTCTCTTATAATCTCACATAACTGAAGTTGCCAAGTTGAACCCCACCGGGCAGATTTCCTGGACCCCACTTGCGAGTATATGAATTTAGTATTGAAAAACTCTTGTAATTATGAATAGGAAAAGACTAGTTTCCTTCACCCTAAGAGTCAACATCGGCACAACGACAGATGGATTTCAGCAACGCACAACCATCAGAACCAATGGAACCAATGGAACCTCTGATGGATGGAACCATTTGGAACTGCTTCTCAATTCCCATCGCTGACTGGTTCAGGCCACAACGTGCCCTGCTTTGAAGCAATGAACTGGTTGGCTGAACTGGAGGGTCTTAATGAAAAAGACACTCCACAGCAGCTACTCAAGCCTATATATGATTCTCACACCGTGCGGCTCTCAGCTTCATTCATACGCCGACGACGCGGTCCGGGGTACATAGGCTTTCTTTTAACTGATTACCTGTCTTCTAAAGCCAGCTTCAAGTCCGTTCTGATTTCCAAGCTGAAATATGCTGCTTCCACAAATAGAGAAAAGGAAATGGCACTTGTAACCCTGCACTGCACGGACAAACTGTGCACACAACACAACAGGTGGAGCTGGGCAATATGGGTCAGTGGGTTACTCTCCCAAGACGCACTAAGTATGAACGTCCCTTTGTACCACTGGCACTGTCCTTCTACCAATGCTCTCCAGACCTACGTCATCTCCGAAAGGATCCATGTGATTCCTGGTGGCTTCTGATACAAGGTCTCCATTGGCAGAAGGTTTGCTGTGCTGTTATGGGGCTGGAGGTGGTTCTGTAATCTCTCTCTGTGGCTTTGAATAATCATGGACAAGATGTCCTAAAAGCCCTCTGACAAATATGGAAAATGAGACGTCTGCAGCCATGACAACTAAGTAGACTCCTTCTGCTGATGAGCAGGAGAGATGCTCTGGTAGCATTTCCTTCCCTTCCAATACTAGAACCTGTTACCCATGGATACAACACCAATCACTGAGGTCACGTGTTTCAACCAGCTGCTGTTCTTGATGCGGGTATGAAATGCCATGAACGTAAAATGACACAGAAGCAGCTTAGAATACCGGCCCCTCTCTCCACATCCCAAGTAGCGCCCCCCAGTGTTGACACAGAGTCCACCGCAGTCCTCTACATCCGCCACGTCCTCTCTCTCTGACGAAGGCTTCTCTGTATCACAGGTAGTGGAAAGTGAAGGTGGTAGGCCCAGTTACTGCGGCGGGGTGCAGCGGTGGCTCTTGTAGGTCCCCAGGTGGCGGAAGCTCCGCCCACACTGCTGGCAGCAGTACGGCGTGGCCCCGCTGTGGATCCTCTGGTGGGTGTACAGGTTCCCCAGCTCTTTGAAGCGCCTGCCGCACTGTGGACAGGCGTACGGGCTCTCGCCCGTGTGCACCCGCTGGTGTCTCTTGAGTCCCGACAGCACGGAGAAACCTTTCCCGCACTGGGGGCAGGGGAAGGGGCTCTGGGCCCCGCTGTGCACCAACCTGTGGCTTTTTAAGCGGGCCGCGTGGCGGAAGCGCTCCCCGCACTCCGGACACATGAAGGGCTTCTCTCCCGTGTGGATGCGCTGGTGCTGCCGCAGGTTGCCAAGGTAGTTAAAGTGCCGGCCGCAGTCCCCGCACTCGTAGCCGCCCTCGATTTTGATCTCCTTTTTCACCGCGCCCCCTGCCCGGCCGAGGCCCACGCCGCCCCCGACCCCGGCTCCCGCATCCTCGTCCTGTTGCCCTCTGCCTCTCCTGGGGTCAGGGCCTCCCTCCTCCACCGCCGCAGGCGCGGCTGAGCAGCTGGACTGGAGCGCCTGAAGGGCCTGGGCGCCGGCGGAGTCCGAGTGTATCAGTTTGACGTGTTCCTCTAGGAACATGGAGTCGGGGCAGAAGGTTCCGCACAGAGAGCAGATATAAGTGTGGCCGGGGAACTGCTGGCCTGAAACCAAAAACACATAAGACATTAATCCATCAGCAAACGAAAGCAAAACTACAAATCACACAACCCTCCCCCAGTCTGCCATGCTTTATTAATCAGGGTGGGACCTGAGGTCCAGTCTGATTCATCACAACCAGTCAATCAATGGCATCATCACTTATAGATAATCAGAGATCGCAAAGAAGAGCATTCATAGAATTCATTTTAATTATTCAAGCCACCAACAACAGAGAACTTCAAGTGAAAGCATAAAAGCATAAAGGAACCATGATGTATTTGAGAAGAGTTACTTGAATATTTGCCTTCATATCTGAAGAAATAAACAAGACACGTTTTTTATCTTGTTATTCAAATCTTATGATTCTTTCATAATTGTTGAAGTTAATACAAAGCACTTTGTTTTGATGATTTTTTTTATTTGTAATGGTACAATAAAGTAGTGCATGGTAGGTCAAATGAAAATAGCAAAAATATAGTACAACTGCGAATAAACGAAAGCGTATTGTAGCAGTTACTATTTTGAAAATTATGAACAATAAAAAGATTTTACCTGAGTGGATCTGTGCAAGCACCTGGCCACCTTCACAGTGCTCACATGTGATTATTACTTTAATACATCAACAAAAATGTGTCCATAACGTTAAGTCCCTGAAATTGGCAATCTTACTTACATTCAGGAACCATCTGATTAAAGAAGTATCATTAAGATTGTATTTTTATTTAAGCAAAAGGGTTAATTACATCTATGTGTGTTAACTGAGAACATTTTAGAGAAAGACTTTAGTTCAAAGAATGTGTTGACAGGTTGAAATAAGTTTAACCATAGGTTGACTGTGGCTGGTAGACTTTGAATCTAGCGGCAGATGGAAACAAAAAGTGAATTCCCCTTTCTCACCAACCTGCCACAGGCCGGTCCGTGCTGCCCTCCAGCGGACTGCCTCCCTCCCCTGCAGAGCTCTGGGGCTCCAGGCTGAACTCATCGGGCTGGACGTGTGACAGCGGGGCCTGGGCCTGGTCCCCCTCCCTCCTCGGCGACACATTTCCCTCCTCATCATCATCCTCATCGTCTTCCGTCTCGCCGGTTGGGGTGTCCTCACATTCAGACTCCTTCATGACTGGGGGGGAAAACATGATCCAAATGATCATCAAAATTCTACTGCAACAATTTACTCTTCCTGTGTTTCCAATTCTTTCAGATACTATTCACTTAGTGGCTTTTCATGGAGGCCAATTTCACTAGTGAAACAATGCACATACATACAGTTTTGTTAGACTACATGGTAAATAGGTAAATGCGTCAATATCAATATCCTATATATTTTGTGAATACATCACTTACGAAAGTGTTAACGTATTAAACTACAGAAACATTACCCACATTCTAAAAGGGGTGAGTTTTCACATAACATGGAGCAAGTTTCATAATATAGCAAGCAAAAGGGATGCGTTGTTGCAGCAAAATAATTATAGTGCGCTAGATATTTTGTATTGACTCAAGAATGATCTTATCAAAACTAGACCAGTTAGTTCCCATGACAACAAGTCATTTTATAAGATTAAAGAAGTGCACTGTTTTGTTAATTAACCCACAATAGCCTCATATTACCAAGGACATTATAAAGCACCAACTACCGCATTAACAGTATGACAAATTGACTATGTGGAAAAGTCTGTATAATGATATGAAACTGTATTTAGAGGTAAAAATCATACTCACATGCTCATAAGTTAAAGTTTGGACACACAGTAAAAGTCTGGACACGCCTCCTCATGCAATTGAATTTTGACTGCTATACACTGTATACATGTGGAATAGGAATGTTAAATATTTCATATTTTTAACATTCCTAACTTTCCCTCCGTCCCTACGGCAGCGATGGGCTTCTCCCCCCCCCCCCCGTACCCTTCATGTCTGGGGTGTACTCCATCGGGGCGATCCACTCGTAGTCGTACATCCGCTTGCTGCCGGAGGGGAGCATGCTGAAGAGGTCATCGGTGGCCGACTCGGCGTCTTCGTGCGCGGGCCCCGAGCCGGCCATGCCGCCGTCCGGCCACAGGTGGAGGGAGTGCGGGTCCGGCTCCGGGCGAGCCTCCCTGTCGCCGCTGGCTTGGCTGCTGTGGTCCCCGTCCACGTCCGCGGCCCCTCTCGAGTTCTTGTCCTTCATCAGATAGTCACAGATGGCGTCTATGTTCTCCTTCTTCACACCGGGCATGGCGGGCTTGGCTCTCCTGGGGTCGACGCTAATGTGCCTGACGCCGGAGCACAGCTCGTGTTTTTTGAAGCCGCCGTCTGCGGACGGCTCCATGGTCGCGACGCCGGGGAACATGTCCCTACCGTCCCTCGGGGCTGTATCCAGTCTCGACTTTAACACCTCGATTTCCTCGGTTTTCTCGCGCAGCTCCATCTTCAGGACTCGTATCCTGATGCTGACCATCTTGCGGATGTCCGACAGCGCTGTCTCCAGCACGGCGGCGATGTTCCTGCCGAGGTGCTCGGTGATGTCGCTGACCGAGCAGAGCAGCTCTTCGTCATGCTCCAGCTCCAGAAAATCACCGTCGGTTCGGCTCGCCGACCTGTGGGGCTCCATGAAGGTGCCGTGGAGCTCAGGGGACAGGCCGGTCTCGGCCAAGCTGAGGGTTTTTTTGCGACTCATAGATCAGCTTTGGCGTGAGCTCAATTTTCCGAAGAGTTTGTTAGCTAAGAGCTAACCAACAAGCTAATGTTTGGGTGATGCTGAAATACTGTAGTCAGGTTTGCCAGAGTATCAGCGGATGTGGGAGGAACCTGGCTTCAAAACAAAAGCATAGTCATGTCAAAAAACTGACTAGACGTAGCTTGGGCGAATCGACTTTTATTTTGAAAGCAATAAATAGACGTAACATTGGTCGGCCAGAAACCTTGACGTAGAAACAACAGAGTTGCATTAATGGACTCGCCTGAGTTGGATTGTTTCTAATCGGTAGCGCCCCCTAAATGTACAGTAGGAAACCAGGTGTGAGAGCAATAATCAATGTTTAAAACAGGTTTAAACAATATATAATATAGTTGTAAATGTTTATTTATTGTTTCAAGGTTACCACTAAACGCATGACAGCTGACAGGTGAACATTGCACTTGGAACATCTGCTATTTGGGAGCGTTGCCGCCCACTTTCAACCCGTGGCCAGTGACCCACACAATCTGAACGGACTTGCAGCGTTGGAATAGCCTTAGCTAGACCTCAATGTTTCTTTTACATCGGCATCTGGAAGAACGCTGTCCCAAAGTGTAACGACTTGTGCAGAGTTCTGTTGCTGCACCGTTTTCCACACTACTTTTTTACGCCCCTGAGAACAGGATAAGCGGTTTGAAGATGGATGGATGAATAGTTTAACTTTTCATCTGTAGTCCCCGGGGTATTATATATTACATGCTGAATGAACCGAACGTCGGATTTACAATTATATGTTACATTACATGACATGCCATATAGCTGACGTTTTATCCAAAGCAACTGACAATAAGTGCGTTTCAACCATAGGGATACAAAATGAGAAGAGCAAGAAACAAGAAAGTGAAATTTCGTCAAATAAGCCGATTTACAATTTGTTATAGTTTATATGATATAAGGATAGTGTATGTACAGGAAGTCAATATTCTACCATTTTGAACGCGAATACTATATTATTCCCAAAATCGCGTCATCAATATAAGTCAATCAGAGAGCTAGTTGCACAATTTATCTTATTTTGGGAGATTTCACAGAGCTTCTTTTCCGGTTTCATGAACTGGGTGTAATTTCTTCTCCAATCACAAGGTGGCAGTAAAGTGCTTCATATACGATCCTCGTTAAACGCAAACCACGCATCAACAGGCCCACGTCCCTTGCGTTGCATTAAGACCGGACGCGGTTTGGTGCGCATTCGGGACAATCATCAACAAGGAGACTCAAAAACCTAACTCTAGAACTCAATAGTTTTTTTTAAATTATTATTGTTGACGTATAACTAATAAATCAATCCCTGAATAAAGCATTAATAAACCCATTCCGACTTCTAAACACGTTTTTAATACTGGTAGATGAAATCCAGTATTGTGATTGGTTAAGAGTAAGTCACGGGGTGTACTTTATTGAGCCATAATGTATTGTACCTGTTTAAATTTACCTGGGCATTCTTGGGCATTCATTTTAACTTGCTGGCAATTGCTGAAAAAAAACGGAAACAGTGGTAGTTAAGCTAACAAACCTGAAGTTCAGTGACAAATAAATAATTATCATAGTGACAAATAAATGCCAAAAGCTAATTCACTAGGGTCATTCTAACTTAGTTGTTTGGACTTTTAAAGATGTGATTTAGAAATGACATGACTCTTGTAGGTGAAGTGTCCTTTATAATGACAAACCCACAGTTAATTAAACCCTATCCTTATTAGCAGACATCTGTTCAAACATTTGTTCTATGGAAACTTAATCTTTAAGAGTTTAGGCTGAGCAAACAGTTAAGCCTCAGTTATTTAACAGGCCATTACATACTCGCAGATAAAAACATACGGAAACATGTAAATGTTAAGATGTGTCTGCTGGTAGCTGTTTCTTGTCATTTTGGAAAATATGATGATGCAGCTTTAAGTAAGTTATCAATTTGAAAATTCAGTGAAAGTTCATCTTAGAACATGGTTTCAATAAAGTAAAGCAGGAATCATAGTTTGAGGCATTCTCACGTATACTACTAAAGAATGCTGTAGTTCACACGCGTATGTCATCTGACAACGACGTGTGTGTGGAGTAAAAGTGTAATAAAAAAAGTATTATATGACGCCTTAAAGAACTTAATTGCTGAACTACCGAGTGTCTTGTGACTCCGTTCCTGTGATTGTTAGCTGCTGTTAAAAAACGCTCCAGTTTTTGGAGCAGCGCTGCTGCTGCTTTGCTGCAATGCTGAGTGGACAGAGGAACTGACTGGAGGAAAGGGAATGCTGAGTCGGTTCCTGGGTTGTTTGAAGGGAAAGCGCACACTCTCTCTCTCACACACACACACACATATATACACTTTGGATTAAACGCTTACTTAAACCTACATTACAATAACCAAACAGATAACCAAACAGACATTTTCATACTCTTCCTAGGATAGAGTAAAGAGTACGAAAGTACAAGTTTACAAGTAGTGAATTATTCCATCTGATCTTTGTGTAAAAAAAGTAAGCCTGTCTTCGACAGAGATCAGGCTTTATTTGCTCAGTGTGTGATTATTAACTTGAAAGCTGCACGCTTTTGGGGAGGGATTGTAGAAACTCTATCCCAATAGAATCCCCCTAAAAGTAAAGAATGGATCCTCTTATTTGAATAGACATACAGATATACAAACTACAAACCATGAATACGAATTCAAAACAAACCAAAAGACAAAATACCACAAACAAAGATTGAATTTTTTAAGTTTTATAAGCCCCACTGCTTTATACGGTGTGTCAAGGGAACCGGAGTAACACAGGAAACTCAGTGAATGCAACTTCCTTATATGGGAAAGAAATTATAGTAATATATAATATAATACTGTGGGGATAAAATTGTATCCCCATTAATGGGTGGCCTGTTTTTTGGCCTCTGCTCTGAAAAATGGCATACACATAATAAAAAGTTGAATAACTCTGGAACTCCTCATTTTTTTGTGAGGATATTTTCTGTGAGGGTTTTAAAGTGTGTAAAATCACTTAATATGTTACTAGTGGAGAAGTACTGGAAACTACTCTGTGTAGGCCTCACGGCAGAGAAACGACAGGGGTCAAAATCTGTAAATTTGCCAAGCTCCGGCTCAGGTCTGGACAACCGTAAGGTTCAACCACTGTTTTGATCATCTGATCCTGTTGGATCCGACTAACACCATGCAGAAAAGTGCAGACTATACCCATTTGGCTTCTGTGTGGCTAAGGAAGCTGTCCTTAGCCACACAGAAGCCAAATGATTGGCTAAGAAAAGCCAAAACTCTACAACAAAAGTGTACATAAAGCCACGTGTGCAGATTTTCTGGACTCATTTGCATAACATATTTTATAACTATTGGACTTGTACTAGAGTTGTATTTTGAGTATACAGATAAGTGAAGATTGTAGCCAAGACTCTAATATTTTGAACGGTTTAAAGCATATTTTTTCGTAATGAGTACACAATATTCCTGTTGGGAGTTGGTTCTGGCTCGGTTTTTTGGTTCTGAACCAAATTTGAGGATTCTCAGGCAAAATAAGGTCTTTGTAATCTGCTTGATAAAATTAGAAAATAATTATGTATTAATAAAGGAACAGAAACATAAAGCTACCAATAAATCAAATGAGGCCAACCACAATGAATAGGTAACAGTGTAAATGAATGAACCATAGTAATTTCATTATTCACAAGAATATTAGAACTAAATAATAATAATAACATGAATAGAACTTAATTAAAAGCTGATTAAAAATAACTATGATATTAATAATTTGAATCTCTGTTTTCACAATGTTTTTAATAATTATTGTTGATTTGACAGTATAGAAAAACATCTCCTTCTCTAACTTGTTCACTTTAAAATCCACTCTACCAATGGACAGGTCCTTTAGTTTTGATCTCAATGGGCAATTTAATTTGAAACGTCATACTGAAATGTGTTCAAACCAAACACATGCGAGTCATTCGAGGACAAATGGTTCATCATCGCGTTGAACGAAGGGACTTTTATTTTGAAAAAGAAATAGACGCCAATTCCGGTGGTGCGCTTGACGCTCCTATCCTTTAGTGGGAGCGGACTTTTGTCGGCCTCACTTCGCGGTGTGCATGTGATGGTGAGGCGGGGACTGCTCACTGGGGACCGGGGAGACCTCACAGTTCTACTTGGAAACTACTTGTCGGCCAGGTCAAACCGAGACGGCGGGTACCGGAGAAAGATGTCTGCAGACGGCCTGCAGCACCGGCAGGTGGCGGAGAAAACGAACCGACACAGCAGAAAAGGTATTTGTACTATCAATATTGGAATGTATGTGCAACTGGAATATATGAATATTCATGAATATGATTTATTTCAATTAATTGTTGATTTCATAATAAGTTATATTAATATACATGATTGTGTTAATAAAATGGCATCTCCTCCAATACTCCCTCATTGACAAATCCAACATTTATGAATATTTAAATATGACTTCATATGTTATGGTTTTGCTGTCTACAACATGTAGTGTGTCATTAGAGGCCTCTAGTAGCTATACACTATATACTGGAATGTAGATGGCTCCAAAACAGTTGTGATGTCACCCTTCAGCAGATGAATGTGAAAGAAAACCAATTCAAACTCATTAGAATATCAATATTACTTTATTATTAATGGACTCATTACTGGAACCATGGAGAAAGTCAAAGGTTGAAGAGATGTACAATATCTCACCAAACTGTTGTCAAATCTCCTCAAATGAGATCTTTACTAGTATTTTTAATTGTATTCTTCATGTTTTAACAGTGCATGGTTTCACCAGAGATTCTTCATGTCTGAGGAGAACTGTGTCAACATGTGAGGAAAAAGTCCCAACAGGTAACTCCTTCTTCTTCTGTTTTTTATTTCTCTGTGGGGTTCTTTTCATAATGTTGCACTTACTCATTTAGTGTGTCTGAAGCACAATTACACTTACTTTGGATGACCCTCAGGGAGTCAGCTGAGCTTCAGCTCCATTAATGATCCACCTCTTTACCTATTTTTTAGACTTGCAAAGTTAAGCTTTATCTTCCCTTACGTTCACTTTTACGTTTAAACAAGCAGGAGGCTACTGGGGTCCTGCTAGCTGCCATTTCCTGTTTGTTTTGGTGACAAAATCTTCAGGGTAAAGAAATCCTTTGTTAATTATTGCTTCTAATTCCACGACGAGTGGTTCTCTTATGAAGAGTCATAAGAGAACACATGACTCCCTCAGTGAAAAGTCGTGTGACCAATTCTTTTACACCTTGAACCTGTAAGTTCCTCGGAAGTCACTTATTAATCGGTCAGTCAGTCACACTGCCATCAGCAACTTGGATCACTAGATGGTCAGACGGAGCTCGGTGTCAAACCACAACATCCATCCGTCATCAAACTCCAGATCAATAACAGAGTGATGGTCATTGGTCTATTTCTTTCTCTTTTTCAAAAGTATCGTCCTACTTTCTTTTCTTTAAGTGATAAACGGCGATCTTGCTTCAGACCCCGTTGCAAGTAAAACTCAGTCCTACAAATACCTAAACTTCTATTTCACCTCAGCAACAGTAACTGCTCAGCTCCTTTCTTTTTTAAATATTAAAAGGAGAGGAAGTGTGTGCTGTCGCTGTTGACCCTTTCAAAGATAGCTATGTTATCTTAAATATACTGTATATACTTGTATCTTGAAATCTTTACAACTCCCCTAGTCCTCCAAAGTTACCGTTGTTTATCACATACATGCACCTTTACATGCGACGGGATCTGGTCACGCCATGCGAAGTGACCCGAGGACAAACATGGAGCGTTCTCCATGGTGATGCTGTGCCATGTGTTCAGCTCTGCCTCTGCTGCTGGATGTGGTGTCGGGTCCGGAGCGTCTTCCTGCAGACGAGGACTCACAGGAAATGCTAAGAGGGAAACTGCGCAATCTGCAAGCTGACAGCCCAGAGGTCAACGCTCTGTTCACGGTAGAGCTCATGACACACACACACACACACACACACACACACACACACACACACGCTCTAACGGATACACACTGACCGGCCTCTTAGGCCTAAAGTTATCTCCAGGCATTTTAAGCCGTACAAAAGTCCACTTCCTCCATGAATTCTGAATGAATCAGGTTGTCCGTCTGCTCAGTTCGCTGTTCTGCACGAAGCCGGGATTCAAACAGTTTGAAGGGTTCTGTTGAAAATAGTCGCGCTGAGGTTAAAAGGATACTTCCCACAAAAAATATAATTTTAGAAGTAAAGGCTTTTCAGGCTTTTTTGTTTGAATCATTAATTCGCATTAGGAAAAAAAGTATTGAATCTCTGAAACCACTGTTCTATTGTCTTTATATTCTTTTTTTCTTTTAATATGGCTAACTACACAACATGTATGTAATGACATTTTTTCTCTGTCTATAGGAGCTGGGCATTCACCTCATCTCCATCGACAGTGAAGAGAAAGTCATTTATGTGACATTCAAAACATTTGAGGAGATATGGAAATTCACCTCATATTATTCAATAGGTAGGTTTAATGCAGAAGTAGTTTGTCACTAACAGTGTCAATTGAAATGTTTGAAAGCACAGGCGAAAAAGCACAAGATAATAATTCTATTGTTATTTCCACAAGGAGGATTCTGCCATCAGTTGTGTGTGAGTGTCTTTATGAGGTTGAACCTCTGCGTCTGTCCAAAGGTCATCTAACATTCCGCTGGAGCAACCTGCATAATATCTGCAGTGGCCTGCAATGTGGAGTCTTGTGACTCGCGCTTTCATAACAGTTTAATTCGGCCATCTTCTGACTTATATTATGGGATGCTTAAATAGCTTTTTACATTACACGTACGATGGCAAATTTGACCTCGCCATCATAGCAATGAATGCGGTAATGCACTTGGACAGGTTGGCTACCACAGCTAGTGTTGCTGTTTAAAGGGCTCGCCAGTTTAGAACATGGGTGGATTCATTCACATCTCCTCTCCTCCAGGTTTCCTGGGTCACTGCATGGAGAATCTGTTGTGGGACCCGAAGTTTTGGCTCAGTTCTTTGGAGGAGGACATTGCAATCAAGGTCTCTGTTCAGGAGGACTCACTCCACCTGATCTACAAAGGCATCCTCATGCAGGAAGGTACAAAGGAATCTTCTGGAATCTTCTGGAGTGGCTCTTAAGTTCTGATGTAGCCGAAAGCAGGAAAAATTATATCTTGTGTTTGGAGAGGTCATTTGACATCAATTTACCTTAAAAACACGATTGATGAGAAAGCTCCTACACTAACTCCTACGACCATTTTATTAGTGAGGACGAGGTCAGCTGTACCTTCTGCTGTACATTCTTGTCTTAAGGTACAACCCCCCCTCTCCCTCCAACTTAAAATCATTGCTGAATAAAGAACATCCATTCTCTACGACCAAGCAACACAAAAGCTTGGTTGGGTTTGGGAAACGATTTTAATTTGGGTACATTTGTGTCTAATGCTAATACATAAGTCTCTACTGCTAATTATTACCTCAAAACAATTTAGTCAACCACAAAAACAAACGCATTTTAGAATACCTGAAATACAATTCACAAAACAAACTCCTCTCTCTCGGTCCTCAGGTTCTTTGTTTGCTAGATGTAGTACCAACCAGATGTTTGACAGCTCCACCTCTGGAGGTGATCTGTACCTGGAAAAGGGAGACATAGCCCAGTTTGAGCCTCCGTTCCTGGGCTCCGGGTGGACTGTCCTCTGCCTGGCCGATGGAGCCCGAGGTACCGCACCCAGACCTGGGCTTGAGCTGGTTGTCCCTTTTCATCAGTAAGTCCCATCCTAACGCAGGACTACTCGCCCACAGTGGAAGACGTGAGGTGCTCACATCATCCCATTTTTCCACAGATGGTTTCTCAAATCCTGCCCAGAGAGCATTTTAATTGGTGATGGTAAACCCTCCTGTGACTTCCCTCTGCACTTTGGTAAGTGCAGTAAAATATGTTGAGGATAGTTTCACCCCGGACAAAAGTCAGTCAACATACATATGAGAAAAAATCTGAATGAATGAATGACCACTTTGTTGAAGTCTCATTTTTTTATTGCCACTTTACACTAATAATCAAAATATTCAACTCATTTAGCACTGCCCCTGCAACTTTGTTTAGTACGTTCCTTTAGAGTGCCACTTCAAATTTAACATTTTCAGTATTTCAGCTATTTCAAATGTTTCAACTGCAAATGTTCAGCAACAAGCACACAAACACATTTCTTTGCCAGGCACTCTACTTTAGTTCAGAAACCCAGAGTGCCCACACATTGAAAAATGATTAGTGAACACGCAAGTTCAAAAGCGCGGAAAACTTCAAGAGACTATTCAGGTAAAAAGTTAAAAAGTGGTTCTCTGAACTATTAATCTACTTTCCATGCTAAATTAAATTTCAGCATTTGGTCTTCTAACAGTAATTACAATCCAGCTGACATCTCAACCACTTTTATTATTGTAAAAAGAATGTCGGTATGGTCAGTGTATAGTAAAGAGAACATTGAAAGCCTTACAAAAAGTTGTGCAAAGTCTAGTTTCATATTGTCCTTCTCTCTGTGTGAAGCCTCAGGAACCTGTCTGGCCACATCAGGGTATGATGCTGAGGGCCCGGATGAGCTGAGTGTGACACCCGGTGATCGCATCATCATCGTTGGAATCCTGGTGTCTTGTTGTGATTGGTTCACAGCGAGGAAAGAGGCAACAGGAGAAGTGGGTTTGGTCAAGACAAGCCTGGTGAAACCGTCCACTGACATCCACAAGTGAGTGTATTGTGTGTGTGTGCAAAATTGTTCTACAATAGTCTCTGCGGAAATAATGTGATCTTTTTCTCTTCTTGTCACCGTTGCAGTTCAGAAGATTTTTTTCTGGATGGAGAGGAAGTGACATTCTTCAATCTGCAAGAGGACAAAGCCATAGAAGAAACCAATGCCTTATTGAAGAAGAAATCTCAAAATGATCCTGGTCATAGCTACAAACTTGGTGAGACAGAATGGATTCATATGTCACACACAGATTTGTGTCATGTGTCCAAAAATTGAAAGAAGTTATCCAAACTAAACAACAAAATATGATTTTATTTAAAATGAAAACTATAAATTCTGTCACAGCTCTTTTAGGCTCGACAGATGTTAATGCAAACACCATAACAAGCTTACAATGACAATGCTAACATGACATGAGTATCATGATTAGCATGTTTGCCAGCCAGTGTTACGGTCTTTACAGTGGTGTGAAGAAGAACGAAAGAAACAGCACAAAACAGTGTAATAGTCTCCTATTATATATTAAAAAACCTTATATAAATAAATATTATGTTTGACTTTTATTGTGAAGGTTTCAACAGACAAAGGGGATCTGGTCTCGCTCTCTTTGTCAAGGTCGAAAATAGTAATAAAGTTTGATAAATACTCAACTGGCTCGACACAACGTGATGAGTTTAACATACGCTAAAGATACGTTTAACATTGTTGTTGAAAAAAGCGTTACGAGCGTTGTGTCTGAGTCTAGTAGACATGAAAAAAACAGTACATTAAAATGTATTAACATGAGACAAGATAACCCCCTTTAGGGCTAGCTTTGTTTAGGTTTGAGTAAAAAATGTAGAGGGTTACTTGAAGGGATACAGAAAAAATGCTGTTAGCTTTGTTGATTTAACCATCCATCTCAAACCTACTCTACTCAAATCATAAAATCTGTAGTTTAACTGGAGCAAAATAGCTTGAATTGCTACAATGTTCAGATTGACAGGCTGTATATACCAGTTGTTGAGATTATAGGGTGTTTTTTTTAATTCTGCCACTGTTGTTTAATCTCAGATATGATCAGTTACCAAGATGCTGATAAAAAAATACCATGTAAGTATCTTCACCTACGGTACATACTTATTTATGTTTTTCATTTTGTCCATATGTAATTTTTCCCTCTACAAATGACTCTTTTACAGCCAGCTCTTCAGGCAAACTTCATACTCAGCTGACTGACTTGAAGACAAATATTCAGAGGTTTCTTGACCCCGGACGAGAGTCATTGCCCCCATCTATAGTGACCATGAACGGGACTTTAGAGGACGCTGACCTGGCCTCAGAAGCAAAAAAAACAAGTCCTCCCTGTTTCACTGTTCACCCGGTGGTAGAAGGAGACAACAACACAGAAATCTTCATTCTGCTTTTCTCTTTCCTGGAGGGACAAGACTACAAAATAGAGTTTGGCCCCCTGTACAGACTCAGTTCTGAACTCCTGGCCTCCTCCATCTTTACTGGTCACTCGGGAGAGGATGATCTGATTGCTTTCCTGGGTGTTGCCAGGGAAACAGCCAGAAAGAAGCGACTCCTTTGGTCACAGACTCGTTTGTGCTTTCTGCTGGGTAAGCTCTGTGCTGGAAGATCCAAATTCAGCCAGGCTCGGGTTTACTTTGAGGAGGCTCTCGGCGTGCCACAAGAAGGCTTTGCGGACCTCAGGCTGTTGGCCAGTATCTACTCCAACCTGGTCGCCGTATACCTTTTGCAGAAAAATACAGAGAGTTTCTTTGCTATGACAGAGCGACTTGTTGCATTGCTATTCGGGACCCCAGACTGCTTGGAATGCCTAGTGGACAACTCGGCTCTTAAATACATCCTCAAGAAAGCCGTTCTGTCCCACAACAAGATGGCAGAGGCCCGGGCTTGTCATCTACTGGCGAAGCACCACTGGACTCATGCTGAAGGGGTACGAGTTGTTCCTTATCTTGAGAGACTGCTTGTTCTTAGCACTGAAGCACAAAGAACGTGGGGCATCTCAACCAGTCATGAATACCTTGCCCTGGGAAGGCTCTACAGCGAACTCCGACTTCCCCATCTCAGTGTCAGCTCAGCAAGGAGAGCTTCTCAGCATCCCTCTGCTACACTGACAAACTGCCTCAGCAGCATGGCTCTACTATTGAGCAACGTCAACAGACTGAATGGGACCCCAGAACAGGAAGTAACCCTCCCACCTCAAGTGGCTCCCTATTTACACCAAGCCCTTTCTTCTAAAAAAGTCCAAGATGGAAGAAGTGACCGACAGCATGTTTTGAGCCATCAGCTTACCGTTAGTCTCTGCCAACTCTTTTGCAAGCACAGGATGGTTGGACACGCTATCGGCCACATACACACCCTCATCGACAGCGATGGACTCCCGCAGCGACTCCCCATCTCTGTCCCAGAGAGAAACAGTACCCTCATCTGGCTGGCATGGCTTCACATTGAGAACAAGCAGCCAGACGTTGCCTTGGATATCCTGGACTCTGTCCTCGCTTCCATGCCTGAACATTGCACTACCCTTCAGGAAGGTCGGTGGATTCCTTTGGTTGTTTCTGCGGTCAAATAAAATAACAGTAAAGTGTCCATCACGGGGCTAAAACCCACGTCATCGGCTAAAGTACATGTGTGTGATTTAACACAAAGGCGTGGTCCTCAACATGCGTGGCGTGGCATTTCGGTGCATGGGTGACCTCCGGAGGGCGGCAGAGAGCTACGAGGCGGCTGTGGACGTCTGTCAAGAGTATGAGGACATGCCAAACTGGGCGGTAGCGCAGGCTAACCTGGGTAAGGAGTAAATGCTGCTTCAAGCACTGGTTGCTGTTTGTACTCTGATACAAATGTAATGTATAGACTTATTTATTGAACATTGTATTACAAAATCAGTGCAATCGTTGCATTTTTGTATGGCAGTTGACAAATAAGGTATTGCCTTATTTGCATATATATTTCAGGAGAATAAAATTGTATCCTAATTTAATTAATCAACTGCTAATAGTAATAACAATGCTAACCAATAGTAATATCTATAATATATGAGATGATTCTTCTTCTTCCTCATGAAGGGCTGTTATGTCTAAAGGCTAGAGCTAAAGATTTGGCACAGAGACACCTGACTGAGGCCGTGCAGCTCTTCTCTGAGCTCGACGGAGAAGGCCATGAGTCAAACTTCATCACAGTACTGCTGGAGCTGGGTCAGCACTATGTGAAGCAGCACCAGCTGGACTTTGGGAAAGGATGCTATGAATGGGCTCTACTGCTGGCTATCAACGCTAACCTGTTAGACTGTAAGTATGTAAGTCATACATAGTGTTTCCTTTTTACTAATTCAGCTCCCATCAACTAACTATTCTGGATTTTTACAAAGGCCAGCTCACTGCAACTAGACACCTGTACCATCTGTATGGGTGTGAGAATCCAGACCAGGCCCAGTGTATCATTTACAGCCAGCACCAGGTCCAGCTGCTGAGACAAACAGGAGACAGAGGACGGGAAGGAGAGGCGCTGGAAGCCATCAGCCAGCTCTACCTCACTCTGGGAACAGAAAGGTGTGTGTGTGTGTCTGTGTGTACGTACCTTTACATCTATCTTTGTGAGGACCAATGTACATTAGAAACCCCAAGTCTCGTTTTGGCCAGTCCTGCCTTATTCAAAGGATTGCATTAAGCGTGTGTTCAGCCTGAATAGAGCAAATCATAAATGTGGTTATACTCCTGTGGTTATACGCCCTGTCAAAGATGGCTTTTTCAATAAAATGCTAGATTTGATATTTCAGATAACAGTAAACAAAAATGTAAGCCTTGAAGCCACTTTCTTTTAGTAAACTTAGTAAACTGTTTATTCAAAATCAATCATTCTGAAAATGCACCTCAGCTGTTAGTTGATGGGTTTTAATGAAGAGTTTGCCATTATACACTTAACCAGCCACAGTTGTCACATTTTACATACAAATATTCTAATAATGAAATACAAATGAAAAGTCTCTGAATGTTCTCAGGGCATACAAGGCAGCCCTCGACGACACCAAGACCAGTCTTGGTATTTTCATTGACCTGGGCTGGAGGGAGAAGGAGGCGTACGGCTGGCTGCAAGCGGGAAAGATCTACCACCTAGTCAACCAAACTGAACTTGTGGACCTTTACGTGCAGGTCAGAGAGCAGCCGCACTATTGTGCTTCGAACTCAACTGCAGACCTTGTTCTGGGACGGTTCGCGTCGTAATTATTTTCTTTTTCGCCCAATGACACACGCCGACGCTATTACCTCTCAGAAAGAAGGGTGCATCTCTAATCAATGCTGCTATCTCACCTAGCACACAGAGAAGGCTTACGTTACAGCTCAGCAGCGTCGGACTGCATCCATGTTTACTTCCCGAGCAAGTGTCTCTTGTTTGTTTGTTTGTTTATTAAGGATCCCCATTAGTCTACACCGTAGTGGAGACTATTCTTCCTGGGGGGTCCAGGTAGAAACATTGACATACAAATCATAAAATGCAGCAAAGAACGACATTTACAGTAAGAAAACTAAATAACAAACAAAAACAAAGAATTAAAACACATTTTTGTTTCTCAGAAAATACCTAAAATAGTAACCTAATCTACTCTAATTTCCTATCTGATTATTGCTACCTTAAGTTTAATTATTTGTTAAATATATGAGGGGAGCACATTCGAGTATGCAATTTAGGTCCCCTATTCAAGTGGCTGCTCGGTTATTTTCAGTTGTGTGCTGCCTTTGAAGGATAAACTTAAACTCTGTGTTTTTGTCAATGTCTTTGTCAGGTAGCTCAGGATGTTGCTCTGAGTACCGGAGACACCGGGTTCATCTTGAAGCTTCTGGAAGCGGCAGGAGACATTTTCTTCAACAGCAGCAAGGACCGGGACAAGGCCATCACTTTCTACAGGGTATGGACCGGATAAAACACTCAATACAAATATTTAAACATGTTGATCTACCGTCACCTTATCATTTGCCATCACTACTGCTACTGTCAACTTCCACGGGGCAACTCCTCCAAGGTAAAATTACACAACTCCCATGTCGACATATGTTTGCAAAAGACATACGATGGCGGGAGCCTAAAACCAAGATGGCCAAAGACACAAACCAATGTCATTATGACTTCATCCACGTCTATGGCATTTTGTTGCCATCACAGTATTTCTATTGTTGTTAGTTATGATGCTCAAAACTAATGAATAAATAAGAAGCCTACCGTAAAATTCTGTGCATTTCTGTGTATCCACCATTTAGGACCGAGCTCTGCCCATCGCTGTGAAGAGCAGCAATGTTCGTTCCCGGCTGAGGTTGTGCAATAAGTTGACGGAACTGATGCTCAGTCTCAAGCTTTATGGTGAAGCTGTGGAGTTTGCTCAGACCTCACTGGACATCAGTCAAACTCTGGGTAACTGAAGAAGAATTCTCTCTGTTAGTTCAGGATGCCAATTTAATGTTTTTTAATGTAGCCTTTATTTCAAGCAATACCTGGTCCAAATGTTGTCATTTATCAGAACTCCATTGATTATGTTTAAAAAGACCTACTTTGGGGGCTTTCACAAGCTGACAATTAGTCAAGTCTGACAGAACTGTGACGCGGTTCACTTTTGCAATTTTGTTTTTTGTTTGACATCTGGGTCAAAGACAACATAAGCAACATGTTAACCTCAAATCGATTGTTATTTATAAAGTTGTTGGGATTTGATGATTTAAACCAATGACGCACAGGCAAATTGATAATTGAATTTACTGATATAATGAAGAGTTGTGCTACAACAGAATAATTGCATCTACCGTTGTGTGTGGTTGTACATACAGGCGAGTGTCTGAATGAGCGAGTGGCTTGCCATCGTCTGGCCTCTCTGTACCACTGTCTGGACCAGTATGAACTAGCTGAACACTATTACCTGAAAACCCTGACCCTCTGTCCAACCTCTCTGCTGTTTGGTGAAGAAACACTGTACTATGTTAGGGTGTACCTGACGCTGGGGGACATCATATTCTATGACCTGAAGGTAAGGGGTTAAATTATTGATACGTCAAACTGATCATTTACTACCAGCATAATATGACACGCAAAGATGTTGATGTGAGATGTTGTATTGCCCTTCTTGTAATGTAAAAATGTATATTTTATTTTGAATCTTTCCAAATATGTTATTATGTTATTTCTATTGGGTCAGAGCGCCCTTGGATGTTGCAGTTTGTCTCCAACAGAGAAAACATGGCCTTAAAATAATCAATCAAACTGCATTTCAGACTCAGGGTCCAGATAAGACAATAATAAAAAATACAGAACAGAACAAAAGAAAAAACAACACTATTTATTAACCCTACAATAAGACAGATTTTCTAGTTCTTAATTTAGCTGAAATAAAGTGGACTGTTGTCTTGTTAGCTTGAAAGTTAGTTATAACTAACTTTTTTTGGGTGTCTTACTATATCAAGTTTATTTGGAACCAGAATTTGGATTAGAGGGTGGGGATCGGGAGGTGCAAAGATTGACGGGGCAAGGTGTCGTCAGCATAGAAAACGCATAGCAGCCAGCCCAAGCACCACCTACCAGCTTGGTTAGCAAGGAACATCTGTAATTCACATTGGAGATACAAAAGGCCTGTTTGTAATGTTATCTGGAACATTATGCTGTTATCTTGGCAGGATCCATTTGATGCTTCGGGCTACTACACAGCAAAAACGTCAGTGTTAATTCAACTCCCATAGAGTCAAATTTAACACTTTCCCTGAGTTTATATAATCCTCACCAGTTCAGAGTTAAATTTACACTTTGGACGGTGTTAATATTTTAACTCCATAATAGTGTTAAAAATGTAACACTTAGAGTGTTGTTTCTTAACACATTTAAGAGTAATTTTTACACTAAACTGGGGTTATTCCTTTTCACTGAGGGTGTTAATTTCTAACATTCACAGTGTTATGTGATGACACTTTAAAGTGTATTTTTACATCTAAATCGTGTTACTCCCTTACTCTTAAAAGTGTTAATTTATATCATTCAGTGTTATTTTACACTAAAGTGTATTCATCACATTTGATGTTCTGAACATGCTTTTTCATTACCAGAAAAAACAAGCATTTGATAAATTAATCTTTTTTAATTACAAATATCCAAGCACCACACAACTGCACTCTATGCACACTTACAGAGAACATAATGGTACAATATAAAAGGCACTGACTGGTAGCATGCACTGCTTCGACATACAAAACATTTAAACATATTCATATGTCATTCAAAAGTTTTGCCCGCAACTCACAAACTCTTGGAGACTCATCTGTTGTGGTAGCATCAATGTTGTAGACCGTTGTCTGCAGAAAAGTGTAGAAATGGACCAGGGACTCATCATAAGACAAGTTGAACACGTAGTGGGATTTAAACAGTTCATCAAAAGCACCCAACGAGCTGGTGGCTTGGCAGAGGATGAGCTGTTTGTCAACGACGATGTAGAAGGTATCAATCGCCTTCTGGGTTCGGCCAACGGCAAGGATGTATGGTTGTTTAGTCTCCCTTTCCTGCAGATATTCATTGATGCTGCAGCATGACTAAAAAGAAAAAAACATATTATGTGTACACCTTCAGATGAATCTGGTACTTGCTGGTCTATGTAAATGTAATAGACATTTTGTAAACTGCCCCTGTGAATGAAATAATTTGCTTCACTGGAAAAACAGTCCTCAAATAATTGGGACATACTGGCCTGCAATACCATTTATTTGGAAGGAACACAATTTAAAGGCAACAAATGGCTAGCAGGTGCATATAACTAAAAAAACTGTCTCGTGGAATTTTAACAAATGAGGCATATAATGTACCTTATGAAAGTGCACCATTTTCTCCACTGCAGCACTTGGACTTATTTTGGTCCTCTTCCGTCCCGCTGTGGGTGGCAAGAGATAGAGAAGAAGCAGCATGGAAGCGATGTCACTGTCCCAGTCTATCAGGAGGAAAAACAAGGCATTAATGTCTAATAGGAAAAGATGAAAATAGCTAGAAAATTCATAATATGAACAATGCATGCTGTGTAGTTTACCCGTTTCATCGTTCTCTGCAAGTTTCTCAGCAGCTTTTAGAAGTCGGCACAGCTCAGTTGTCGGAGTCAGTTGTTTGGCCTCTTTGATGACCTTGAGCTTGAATGAGGTGTCCCACTTCTCAAGCATCTTGGAGGCTGTTTCAGCACCAAACAGCAGGAGGAAGTCTTGATTCACCTGTTGATCACACACACACAGAAGCGATTTGATATCAGTGTGTGGTATATTAAATGAGTGTAAATCAGAATAAAGATTTTGGAAAAAGACAATCAATAAGCGAGGAAGAAGAATGATTAGGTGTTTTCATGGCTAACATCCAGCAAAACACTGGATATTTTCAAGACTTCGGTTTAAATAAAAGAAATATCAACAACTCACAAGTCCTTTGACATCTAAAAAGCGTGGAAATGTTTTGAAGACATCTGTGCTTCTTTGTGGGTCATGCACTAGGTCCTGACGATGTTGAAACGTCATCTTCATCTTCTGAAATACACTTGCTTCATCAGGGGAGTGAACAAGAAATGAAATGGCCTCCCTGCAGGCATCTCCATCAAGCTGCTGAGGCAGTGTGGTTGCTGATCTTTGGCGCTTTGGTCCTTGTGCTTGATGCACTGAGACTTCTTTGACTGGCCGTTTTGCTGAAGTCCTGGAAATGGTTTTGAGGCGCCACGCTAAATATCCAGTTCCTCTTTCCCCATCATAGAAATGCTCCTGTTACATTTAAATGAATAAACACAAATAATCACAAAACAATCTTACATAAAGTGAAAATACAGCATTGTGAAACATAAGAACAATTACTTATTTAACAGATGTTGTTTTTAATATCCTTATTACCCAAGTAGTTTCAAGTCAGAGCACCATCATGATTGTTAAATTCTGAAATATTTCTGAAATATTTTCAATTTTATAAACAACAGTAGTTATTTTAGAATGAAAACTACAACGCCAAAGCCCTTTACTGTAAATCTGCTGCTGTGTTTTCTTAAGGTTGAATAACTTACATAGCCCTTTGGAGAAAAAGGATCCTTCAGTGAGGGAAAGAGAGTAATAATTCCCAGAGCATACTTCTCCTTCTGCTGACGGGAAGGAATCCTGCTATGGAGAGAAGTCCATCTTTAATCATTTCTTTAGTACAAGAAACATTAGTTATATCATTACATTAATTATATCATTACAAGATTACAGTCTTATTACATTTCTTTGTAATTCCTTTTTAAATCTTACCCATTTCTCTCAGTCATATCACTCGCCAATATGTTGACAAGCTGTCTCCGAGTGCGGTGCATTAGTGAATTTTCTGACTTGTACTCCTCAAGAATATCCTCTCCTCCAGGCTTCTTAAGCAAGGCATTTTCTACAATCTACTCACATAACAGGAAAAGGGAAAATAAGGTTCAGTGTTCAATTCAGTCTATTAGAAAAAACATACCACAACATGTCTATATAGACTACGAGTGTTCAGAGGAATGACAAAAAACAGAAGTGTTGTGAAAGTTAAACATCTATGAAGGGAGCAAATAACATTTTCATTGATAAAAAGTGAGTTTGGAACCAAATGCTTAAACGTGACACCTTATAATTGATAGTAAATCAAAATAAGACGTTTCCAGCTCTCAATTACCTCCTTTGCCGCCTCTGATACGGAAGCCTTTGTTGCAGAACTGCTCATGTCTTCTTTGCTGGATCTATTTCTGCCTGTGGTCATACCCAGTTCTCTAAGGTCACTGTCACTTGAAGGAAGTGATATGGTGTCCGTGAGGGAAGATGATGTTGAATGATCTAGAGGAGAAAAGTCTTTAAAAAGAGAGAATTTTATTAACTTAATGTGGCTTTATCCATTTAAGTATAAACATTTTAAGTAACCTTAACGAATTCAGATTATATTTTTATTAATCTGTAACAAATTTCATCTAACCTTGACCACTGCCATGTTCCTTCCATAAAGAAAGGTCAATGTTAGGTGCACCAAATAGCCCTATCCATTAACATTGGTTTTCTTAATGACACCTACCTTCATTGGACATGCTGTCACATACTGTCAGGCACATGTCTGGATTGGCCTCCAACAGCTCTAGAAGAATGTCTTCCTCTACTGCTGTGTCAGTATCATCAAAAATGTCAAGTTGAGCTACATCAGGAAGCCCAAACTTGTTTTTCACTGTATAAAGGAGGGAATGTAAGCAGATTAAGTCACCTGGAGCAAATTTGAAATCATCCTGCTTAACTCTGTTAAACTAAAAAGAATCATGTACAACCATGTTCTAACTAATGTTGATGATTCCACTGTCATTAATGTAATATAAACTGTTAAATACAAAAGTATTTAAATAGTTCTGCCACAGATCATATTGTGCTGTGATTTGTTGTTAAATTGGCTTCATATTTCATTTTGCCTTCAAATGATTTACCTTCCCTGATGAATTCTGAATAGGTGAAGCCTGAGGGCAATTTGATGTACTTCTTGATACCATTGCATTTCACCTTCAGCAACATCCTGAAACTGCAGCTAGTGAAAAAAGGAAAAAAACGGTTCAATCTCCTGCAAGGAGATGATAACATATGTTTCACCAACAACAGTGATGATTGTTCATCATATGCACAATGTTGCTGTTTCGGCTTACTTTAGACCCATTTCACAAGTAAATAACGGCGGAATTAGTTATGTTGGGTTCACACCACTTGGATAAATCCACTATTGCCCTAAACTCTATTTAAGGAACGAACATTTTAAAAAGTTGTTTGGTTGTTGTCTTGTGGAAGGACCTGATTTAGTATGAATACAAACGTTTAACAAATCTTCATCATAATGTTTGTATTTTAGCTTAGTTTTTATCAGTTTATTGCAATAACTAAACAGTTAAATCTGAACCGCACAGGTAAAGTTAGTTACTTGAGAAGGCTGGTTCGTTCCACCAGATGAGGTTACTAATCCAGACGTGACGCAGTTTAATTTTCCAACATATCTAGGACTTCCACAGCAGAAACATAGCTGCAGCAGTCGGTATATCTGCCATATTAATGGCGCAGGCCTTCATTACTGACGAAAAACAAACGCGGGCGTGCACAAATCATCTTGAAACTGTCGACAACGCAACAAAGAACTAGCTAGCTAACACCACGGTTTCCCGCAGCACTTTGCAGCCTGCCGCCTTAACTACGGCGTCCCAGTCGGACTCGGACGACCTAGCTAAACAGCGCCGGTAGCCGCCCCCCCCCGTCGGACGACCTAGCTAAACAGCGCCGGTAGCCCCCCCCCGTCGGACGACCTAGCTAAACAGCGCCGGTAGCCCCCCCCCCCCCCCCGTCGGACGACCTAGCTAAACAGCGCCGGTAGCCCCCCCCCCGTCGGACGACCAACCACCTTGACTAACAAGTTTTCTGCGGGAAACCCTGAACACCTTAAGCACGTTTTATATTAAAACACACTAACGTAATTTTATGGTTTTACAGTTGCTGGACTGACTTAGTGTTAAAGAATACATTTATAAATTTGAAAATGTTTGAAAATGTTCTCTCATAGAACCATAGTAAATGCAATGTTAAGCACTTGTATCACATTTAAACACACAACGTACATTTTTACAGTACAGTATAGTACAGTTGATAAATATAAGGAAAAAATGCTAAATCACTCGTTAGCTAGCTAGCAAGCAAATTCCATTAATCCACATGTAAGCACATCGACTGCATCACACCCACTTAACGTTAAAACATGGTTTAAATAATGACAAACAGCCTTTATAAATTGATAAATGTGGTTCTTACCTTCTTAAACGAATATCCCAATCCCACACAGCTTTCTTCTGGGCGTTTAGCTTAGTTCACTGCCACGGTAAGTGAAGACAAATCCCGCTCGTCAATGAATGACCGCGAAAAAACCGGATGTGGAAAGTAACTCAAAATAAGTGTATGCTCCGAACTCCGTGAAATGACGTCCCCCTCAGAGCTTTTTCTGCACTGTAAGTGTTAAAATAACACACAAATCAACACCCATTCACTCGGAATAATTTACACTGGGAATTTAACTCGAATCAACACTACAATTTTTGCTGTGTACCACCTGGCTCTGGCCGCAGCCATGGATCTGGGTAACAAGAAGTCTCAGCTGCAGCTGTGCACCCGCCTCGCAACCATCTACCACAACTTCCTAATAGACCGGGAGCTCTCCCTCTTCTTTTACCAGAAGGCACGGGCCTTTGCCGCAGAGCTGAATGTGAGGAGGATAAATATCTCACCAGATCAGCTGAATAGTAGCACCTCACAGTACGAGACCACCAAATAACCGTACGGACACTTTGGGGAGTCAAGCTTTTGTTTTACAGGACGAAAACTTTAGTGGGTGGATTTGTTTGTGTTCTGGTACAGAAATTGTTTTTTATAACAATGTCCTGGGTTCATTTACACCCAGTAGTGTGTAAATGAACCCAGGACATTGTGGGCACCCCTGCTCTAATGGATGAGCGGAGTCGAAGTTGACTGACTGCCTTGTCAGCAATTATGCCAGAAGCATTGAGACTACAAAGCAGATGATACCCACCTTTCAGACTTAAATTTGAAGAGATAATTAAGGTCTCAGGGTGCCCAATCATCTATTGCATTGTGAAACTGTATGTTTTATTCTAATGTACAAATCAACTTTACTCAGGCCTCAGGAAAAGATCAACATACTAATGCAGAACACTGAAAGCTTTTATTAATTATCTGGTATTTTATTATTGTAATTATTCTAAACAAGGAAAAAACTGATTACTCATAAACACAAGAACATCATCTGCATGTAATGAAATTGTTCTGGTACTTCACTTTAGCGGTTTACTTATTTTATAGGGTTTTTCACTGAATAAGAAAGTAACAGGACACAACCTTGTTCTGTACTCCTGATGGAAATAAACAATATGACTACCATTAAAGTAAAACTGCCATCGCATCAGTCACTCCATCACTCCATCACTGAAAATATTTCCAAAGCAAATTGTTGCATTGTTAGTCCTAACCCACCGGTCAGATTTCTAATAGTATCCCTCTTATGGTGTTACGGCAATTTTCTTTCCATCTGGAAGTTCATCAGAGTTTTATCAGTGTGATAAGTGTGATAAAATGTAAAGTTATTGTATTTCTTTGATCTAGATTGAATATTTTTTTTATATTTTCTTTCATGATGACCAAACTAAAATGCAAATGTAACGGACATTAAACGTATAACAAGTATGATGTAAGATTGTTCCTCTTTTCATGGCAGAATGAGAAGATAAATTGATCATTAATGTGGTTTGTTAGAAAGTTAATGAATTACCAGCAGCTGATTAACAGTGTGTTTTAACGTATTTAAGAGCAACAATGCTGTTACTACACTGCTGCATTTGAATACCAATAAATAGTATGATACCATGTCTGTGTTTATCGGTTTCAGTCTCAGCACAAAACATGAACCATCTGAACAAACCAGTCAGTAAATAATATATTATTTAACCTTTAGGTCATCAAGGTTCTACCAGCATAGGTGCAGAAGCAGGTCTACCCTCTTCAAAGAGAATGAAAGATTATCATAGGAGTATGTCACTTAAATGACTTGAATCGGGTGAGGAGTCCTCTGTGTTAGGCCACGGGACGATGTGAAGTCCCTTTTGTCTGCACAGGGCGAGCCGGAAAACCGGCACCAAAATGGAATTAGAGTCTGCTGTCATTAGTCAGACACCGCAGCACAATTTCCTATTGTCGCCTTCATTAAGTCAAAACTCAGGTCAGAAGACTTATATTTCTCTTAGACTGATCCTTGCATTTGATTTCATGCTGCTATTTTAATTATTCTGAATTATTTGTTTTTTATTTACTGTTTTATTACTCATCATCACTGAATAGTTGGGGTTTAGGCCTGTAGTGCTTTATTAATGGGACATAATGTGTCAAATAGTCGTATAAATATTACCAAGTGCCTTCTGCAACCCTCCATGAACTTTATAAACGGTGTTTCTGGTGAACAAGGAGCTCAGTGTTCTCTCAGGTGACGGACTGCTTAAAATAAACACACCCACGGCTTGGTGAGAAAAAAAACATTTCTCCGTCGACACTCCTCTTGTCTGTCCAAACAATCTTGGACGCTGGTCTTTCTGTACGAACCGTCCATAGCCGGCCTCGCCTCAGCAAGAATTAAAAACAGCTTCACATTTGTAGAAAGCGTGTCGGTGGGAGGGTTCAATCTGAATACTGCTGTAAAGTCATTGAAAGAAACAATGTTTTTGATTAGTGAGATCATTTTCCTGTTTTAGTATTTTTGGATGTGAGTGCATGTGGCACTTTATAAAACGATTTAAGCAAATTTGAAACCATATTAAAGTGAGACCTTCGACTGAACTTAAAAATAGAAATAACACAACATTTATTTTGGGAACATAAGCAATAAAACACATCTTTGTTAAATTAGGACCACTCCTCTGTTTTGCTTCCACAGCTTTCTCTTCAAATTGGCATATTTCCACAACTCTTAATTCCGTACCAACGTTCAAGCTAGCATATTTGACGGGATGTTTCTCTATAGGCGACCTTAATGAGCGACTTCTTTCTGGCCACACCCCTGCCTATTCAATTCATCCTTTGATTATATATGTACTGTATGTTAAGAATGTGATCCTGATGTAAAGTTGTCAATGACACAAAAACCCTCACATTATTTTTGTCACGGGGTTTGGGTTCATGCCATGTTTTATTTTGTAGCTTCATGTCTCTTGTGTCCCCGGGGTAACTTCACTCCCTGCCTTGTCTTGTCTTCCCCTGTGTGTCGATGATTGTTTCCACCTGTGTCCAATCACCTGCACCTCCCCTGTGTATTTAAGCCATGTCCGTCTCTTGTCCCTTGCCGCGTCATTGTTTGCCTGTGTGCATGTTTTTGCCACTTTTTGGATTTATTAAAGAACACTTTTTGCTCTGTGCTTGAGTCCTGCCTGCCTGCACCAGCCATTTGACAAACGTGGTTGGAAAGAAATGGCTTTAGGTTTCCTTTTCTCTTAGGAGGTGCAGAAAACACAAGTTGCAATCACCGCAAACTCTAAAGTAGCCATAGCAAGATAACAGCAGTGAGACGTGGGTTTATTTGTGTATGTGTGCGTGCGTGTGACTGAATGGTCTGGTTGTCTTAAATTGCCCTTACAAGGGAACAGTGAAAGGACGTCCACATATCCACACTCTGCCACAAGAATGACTTCATGTTTTGGGGGAAAAAAAGGGGAGAAAAAAGTAGCAATAACATTGAGTTACTCTGGGATTCCAAAATCTGTAAAGTGTAGGAAGACTCACACCTGATTTGACTTTTGTGAGGAATAAAGGAAAAAGATGCATGTTGTTTGCCTTGACCTGCCAACAAACTACCAAAATTAACATAAATAGAAAGATTCAGAAACCTGCATCTGCTGATTACATTTCTCCATTTAAGGGGAACTTTCATTTTTCGGTCCCTATGGACAAAAGTGTTCAATGCCAGATTTGTCAATAAGTAATGACAAATTGAAACGTTGCTTTTGTCATCTTTAAACATTACAATTCAAAGAAACGGTTAGGATTAGGTTTAAGGAGACTTTCGTTTTTCTAGACCTTTAAATGTTCTCACATTATTTGCCATCCGTGTATGAAGGCCTGATGTTACTTTTAAGTCTGATTCTGAGGTCGTCCGCGGTACAGCAGCATTGCCAACATCTGCTACGGAGCTCTGTCACCACGCCTACAGGAGCGCGGCTCCCTCCCACATCTCCTACCTCCCCTGCCATTTAATGGATGTGCATCCGAGGGACAGAAAGCAAGTCTCGCTTCACTGGATGCTCCAGCAGCGCTGTCCCAGGGCGCACAATTACGCACGGCTAAAGAACTACAATAACAAGCTCACCTTCCGATATTCAATATCCGTTTATTCTGATGTATTTTTGCAATAATTAAGCGGAAACTTTCTATCTATCTTTCTGCGAGGTCTCCTAAAAGTGATGATTGCGGAACCAGCGTAAACTTCTCGTCTCTGGTGTCTTCCGTCTCCATTCAATCCTACATTAAAGATGCACATCCTCTTGTACTCAGCTGTGTTCCTGTACCTGAAGGAGTCCGCCTTTGCAGAAGCCAACGACAAGTGTCCGACACGGTGCGACGTGAGTACCTGTCCGAGCCCCGGCTGCCCCAGCGGCTACGTGCCGGATCGCTGCAACTGCTGCTTGGTGTGCGCCCAGGCGGAGGGAGAGCCGTGCGGCCGGAAGGACGACCTGCCTTGCGGTGACGCACTGGAGTGCAAACACCCGGCGGGCAAGCGGCTGTCCAAGGGCTTCTGCCGGTGTAGGTTCCGCCAGGACGTGTGCGGCAGCAACGGGAAGACGTACCGCAACGTGTGCCAACTGAAGGCCACCAGCAGAAAGGCGCTGCAGCAAGGACTGCCTGGATTCACCCAGGTCCACAAGGGACCGTGTGAGAACGGCACAGGTACGATATACGCAATAGTGGCTTAGTTTGGTGAACCGGGCACTGGACAAGACCGGACCATGTATGTAAGCAAAGCCCTTTCCAAAATTAACTTACATATTATGCTGTAATAAATGATATTCATGAACCTAAATTGTAAAAGGAGACAACACTTTAAAATAATATAGAAATATATGTTGCTGAAAAACATGTATGCCGTTATCCCGTTGTGTGACTATACGTTGGCCTTCACACCAGAAGCTAAAGTCCTGACATATCTTTTTTGTGTAACTAATTATTTTATGTCTCCGTTAAGAGAAGAAATATGTGCCAATCAATTCGTTATTTGTGGTGCATAGATTAGATCTAAATGAGATTCCGTGCACTTTTACATTATTTACATTTTGCCACTTACGTGTGTCTTTGTTGATGGTAGGTTAGGGTTGGCTCACCTCTGTTTGGCAACAGTACCACTGGTTTTTCCCTATTGTTATTCCTAAGGCCAGAAGTGAACCTCAGTCTGCTGTTGGTAGATGTTGACTCATTGTGAGAATGTGCGGTCCGGTTCTTAACCCTTACCTCAACAAACCACCCTGTGGATTTTCTCAACTGTCCACATTAGTAAGACCCAGATTAATAAGGTTTTCTCTCCAGAGTAATGATTCACAGGAGCAATAAACACATTTCTTGAGGGCAGGTGCAGGTATAACTGCTTGTTAGAGCGGACCACAACCAGTTATTTGAGCACGCAGCAGGAATTAACCACACCTCTTGTGGAAAAATGTTGTTTTGTCCTGAAGACTGAACTAGATAATTCCCTCAACCCAAACAAAAAGTTCAGGGGCAGGTCTTTCTTTGTAAACAACGTTCCTCTTGTGAGTCAGTTTAGAGGAAAATATCTTGGCAGCTATTGGATGAATTGCCAAGAACCTTTGTATATGCACAGCTTGTTCCATGTTCCCAGAGGATAAACCTGAAATATATATATATATATATATATTTTAAATGCAAATAACTGGCATGAAAGGAGTACAACAAACATCAAGCTGATGGGTTCGGGGGTATAAGACACAAAAAAAACTCCCCACTGGCTTACGGCCTGGCAGAGATAATAAACACGGCGAACATGATGGCTGGAACACACATCGCCAGTATCTGGTGGACTGATTCCAGCATCTGCTGTTTTACAGTCTTTCTCCTGTCCACATGTTTCTCATTTCCGTCACACTGACACATGCTTCTGTCCGCAGCTCGCCGGAGTTTATTAAAACACTGTCTTCATTCAAAACCAAAAGGAGAAAAGTTACTGGACATTCAAATGACCATCCTTCCTTCACCACATTCTTTCTTTGTTTGTACCATATTCTCTCGTCTCTCAAAAGCTTCACTTTTTAAAAGCAGAGCACGGCTGCTTGGAGGAAGCGTTTCATCTGAACCGCAGGCAAACACATTCACCAAACTGTTCTAGACAAAGGAAGACCCGTCTAGCCATGGAGGGCATCTCTGCATGCTGTGAAAGTCCACATTCAAAGGCTTCTTTGCCTTTTGAAGCTTAAAGGCTAACCACAAATTGTTGGAAAATAGTTGAATAACATTTAGAGCCATTGCCTCGGAAAATTCCACAGTATGACTGAACACGTTGCAATAACCATAACACGTAGTTTTAAGAAAAATATATATATATGTTTGACCATTTTTCAGACAATAATCTGTTTTGTGCTCAAAACGTAACATATGTCAGAAATTAATTGTTACCTTTTCTTGATGCTGATGTGAAAGGAGCAATCAATACCTAATATACCGTATATATATTTTACAGACAGACGTACAGACTGTTTGTTTGGTGCTAATGAATGAAACCCATTCCTGCAGACTGTTGCAATCATCACCAAAATCCCCTACTCACAGGGTTACAGTCATCGGAAACACACACAGATACCAATGGGAGATATCAACTGAGGAAACAGGAAGTCCCTGTAGCCCAGAATGGTGGCAGACTTTATTTACATGTATCTTTGATCACAAGCCTTTATTTGTCTAGGTCTTAAAGGGTATGTGGAGGGCACACACACACACACACACTGTCACTAGAGCGTTGCATGCCTAAGGGCGTGGTTCACCCAAAATATATGGGTGACTGACCTGCAAGTCCTAACTCAAATCCACCCAAATCGGGGTAGATCATTTAGGATCATTTTTCATTCACCAAGAAAGTTTCTTCCCCAAATCTGTGGAGCAGCTTTAACACGTTGAGTAGTCAACTTAATTATGTATTATACAGTTTTATTTGTGGGCCTTCACAAATGACTAATTAAGTCATTTGATCTGGTAATTTATTTGTGTTTTCTCTCTGTCAAAAGGAAGGGAACATTACTTTTTTAATAGAAATAAATACAGCCATTTAGAAATTGACGCTGCACTCACTACCAGTAGATGGAATGACTGCGTGCGAGGTGAAGGCTTGCGGCTAAATAATCACAGACTGTGCAGTTCAGCTTTTTCATATTTATTTTTCTTTTTTTAAATCTTTAGTGGTGATTAAATAGTATGTAATAAGATATGTGAAATTCTAAAGACCAGGTTTTCACTGGCTACAGCATTTGGTTTAGATTCTGCTATTTGAGAATCTTCTTTCTGCCTAAAATCACAAACCACAGTTTCCTCAAAGGCCGACTTGGCTCAGCAGTGCACAGTGCAGCTGTAGGGGCAACGTGTAACTCAACATTACTGGTAAAGACGTGAAGGAAGTTAAGATCATGGCAGAGCTGACTCGGTTTTCCATCACTGCTGCCAGGTTTGTGCCATCAGGTGGGTTTGTTAATGATTGGGTTGTGGAACACAGGGTGCTGCTTTGCAATGTCTTGACCATTATGATAGTCTGATGGATGCAACATTCAGTGATGACTGTTTAGTAAAATACATAATTCTTCTTGCCAGTATAGGTCCTTCTCATGCTGACAGTCCTCGTTACAAGTTCAACTTCATAGCTGACGTAGTGGAGAAAATCGCCCCTGCTGTGGTCCACATCGAACTCTTCCTCAGGTACTGTTTGTGTGTCCATGGGTTTGTAAAGGTTATGTCAGAATTTTAGTTTGGAAGATGTGACAATAAGTATCCCAGGAGGGAGCACAGGGAGTCGACCACCCACTGCATGGCCAAGTACTCCTTCTCCACTGAGCTGTACCTTTCGGTCCACTCCCTGTACCTGCTGGGACAAGCCTAGCCGCACCCCTCTGTTTGATGGGTCAGTCTGCAGAGTAAAGCGGAGGGGGAAGTTAGGGGCACGAAGGACAAAGAGTTTGTTCACCTTTATTTATTGATTTAGGTATCAATAGCAGCAGTCTTTTCCACCTGAGGGCGCACCTTCCCCTCATCCAAGTAGTACCGGGTACCGTACCGGACTGTAGCCACGGTAACAGTGTCATGCAGCTGCTGCGCGTAGGTCGGGTCCTGGAGCCTGGCCTCTCAGAATCTCCACCAGTGAGACAGACCCAGCCAATCTTTAATGGCTTAATGCTTGTGTGTGTAGCTCGCTGTGGTTTTATTCATGATTCTACTGTCCCATGCTGGATTTTGCCATACACCCTCGGCCGTGCCACTGAGGGAGGCTACCATGTGAGCTTTGCCTGTTCAGACTCTTGTCGTGTCCCGCACGCCTTGCCACCAAACGTTGTAATACAACTTTTTTTTATTCACACCCCCAGACATCCACTCTTCGGTCGGAACATCCCTCTGTCCAGTGGATCTGGGTTTCTGATGTCAGATAACGGACTGATTGTTACGAACGCCCACGTGGTGTCCAGCACCACACCAGTGTCCGGTCAACAGCATCTCAAGGTAATGAAATGCTGTGTTCTGATCATTTATGTATCACTTTAAATCCTATTTTATTTAATGCTGAATCCTTTCTTAACTTACTCAAATTGTATTTAAATCGCTTGGCCATAGGTTTGATCAAAGGAGACTTTGAGGATGAATAAAAAAAACTTGGGTCACGACCAAAGTACCCCTACATCACCTACAGCTACAAAGTTGTTTATTTTGTATGTAATCTGCAGGAATTACAGGAATGGTAAAACCATTATATTTTGTTTTCACAGTCCATCCACACTACTCCGTGACGGCGTAAACAGGAAGAAGATAATATACAGAGTGATGTGATAGGAGCTGCTAAGAACCAATCAAGAAGTGAACGCGAGTGTTGCCGTGATCGTTTCAGAAACGTATCCGTTTCCGACTGTTCACACAAGGACGCAACCCCTGCGTTTCCAAACTGAACCATCATTAGGGGTGTTTTCAAACCGACCCTTTTTGATGCTAGAAAACGCCAGCCCACACTCAGTGTAAACATAGCAAAACATATGAGTTTTAAAACTGAAATGTAGCAATGTGGATGTGTCTTAGTGGCCTGCATTTTCGTTATTCTTCAACGTCCTCATGCTATGCTAGGCTAACCCTGTCCTGATCTAAGTTCCGTAGCTGAAACACAGGCGTTAATATGGATCATGATCACAATCTGCACAACAGTTGTTTATTTAGAAGGTGCATAGGGCACTGCTGAAAATTGAGTATTGAATATATCTCATACAACAATGACATTGTAACCTAACCCTATTTTATGAATTAGACTTAATTTGAGATGTTATGTTTCTTCCAATCTTCCTTGTAGGTTCAGATGCATGACGGTCATGTATATGAAGCTAACATCAAAGACATTGACAAAAAGTCAGACATTGCTACTATCAAAATCAATTCACAGGTGAGTGCAGTGCAGTAATTGTTTTGCCGCCACGTCAAGTCTGAAGAAATTCATAAATCATAAAAGCATTCGTAAAAGCTTCAAACTGCCCTCCAACGTATGCATTGGGAACTAGGGGACGAGGTATTATGTGTCACAGCAGAGGATGACCGTCACCCCATTTGCTGCAGGGTTTTCACTGGGATGCCTCGGTTAGCTGCCCAGACTAATGCTGATGTAATTGGCATCTAGTGAGGATAGTAAAATAATAGCGGATCAATTTGATAATGCGCATTACCTCGGGTGAGAAATAATAGGGAATAGAGCAAGTAGTTCCACATGGAGATACTACAGTATAGATTTAAAATGGCACTGCAGCACATCAGTACAAGCCACTAGCCAGGGAAAGCGCCTGCGTGTTTGGAGTGTCCAAGATGTAGGCCGTAATGACTAGGGGACTGAGGTTAAACGTGAGCTGTGGGGTTCCTATTGGGCTGAATTATTTAGCCAATGGAGTAATCGCCACACCTGCAAATGCATATAGAAAGCCAACAAGACCGAGCCCCCTCTGAGAACATGCCACGTCCGGAGCAGAATGGGCGGTGATAGGGTTTCTGGAGACGGAAATTTGCAGCAACATTCCGCAATGCCTGCAGCAGTGGCTTGATGCTATTGTGAGAAATAGCTATGGATGGTAACATCTAACTCGAATGCCGACAATTGACTTGCACGGCGTGTTACCCACTGCATCACACATATGGTGGCCTAATTGGAAAAATACCCATGCAGATAACAACATGTTGGGATGACCACAATTGTTTTTTATTAACATTGGGATCCACCAATTTGCCTGAATACACCCATGGAATAAAATAATACAGGCTATTGTAACACTCCATGGTAGGTATAGTTTGCTAGAATATGCTTATCAAAGGGTTATCTGTATAATAATAGTACACAGCCTTAAGGAAGAAATGTCAGCAGAGAAATAACCACATAATAAAGAAACTGGAATCAAAGGGTAGAATTAGTAGAAACTACTGTATATTGTATTAATGAACAGAGCAGAACATACGATGGGGTGATGAGTGATCAGTGGTGTTGCATACTGGGTGTGTTTGTCTAGGGGTGTTGATGGTGAATAACAATACGTTGTGTCACCAGTCCGTGGTTTCCCAAATGAGTCAGAAATTTGTCTGCTTTGTCTGCGAGCGAGTGATGCAAGTGTTGAGTAGGCTAGAACAGTGGTGTCAAACTCAATCACAGAGGGCCAAAATAAAAAACTGCCATAAATATCAAGAGACTTACAATACCAGAATACAATAGCCCCTGCATGTCTCCCCTGCGATCCCTCGCTGTGAGCGTGCACTGGGCAGCCCCTGCCTCCACCAGGGAAGTTGCTGGATTTGTCACCAGTAGCTTTTGCAGTACCTTCTGGGACTTTTAGTATCAGCGGTGTCCGTCCGCGGTCTGGACACCTGAAACAAAGTAAGACTGACGGAAGTGGTTAGATAAATAAAGAAGATGGAAACCCTGCGTGTGAATACACATCGTGAGGAGTAGTATAAATGCCAGCTCTGTTTCTTTTGTAGTTAGGAGAAGTGGAAACGATACTAGTTTAGCCTAGTTTGGTTATCTTTTATAACTTGTATAATGAATGTATATATCGTATAATGAACCATCATTGGTCAACCTTTCGCCGCACAAGATGTGTTGGTAGAGTTGAAGACACCCTTGGGTGGGTTATTCAGTCCAAAAATATGTGCTTTAAAAAACAATAGAAGTTGAACCTCAGTTGACATCTGTGCGCTAGAGCTGAGAGCTGAGAGCTGGATAGGGATCAAGACAGGGAGGAGTGAGAGAAAGAGAAACCCGATCCGAAAGTGCTCCACCTTAGAGAAGCCCCTTTTGGCCCGTTCTCCTCTCCGTTAGTCACACCATCTGCCTGCTCGGCATGTGTTTCTGCTCAACTCTTTTCCTCCCTTTCCCTTTACCTCGTCCACTCTTCTTGTTTGTCATACCCCTCGTTTTTGTATCTTTTTTGTATAAATTACACAGAATACTGCTGCATAGTAACACTAAATGTTATGTTATAGATAAACCTTTATTGACTGCATGGTTCACAGCCTTTATCATCATGTGAAATGTGTAAATCTACAGCCTTCTAGCACATGGTGATTTCGGGTGGATGGTAGATTATGAGCAGTGGAGCAGCAGTTACACAACTGTGAATATAGCCCCTGTGACTATTAATGGGTATAGTGTGTATCAACTGTGAGCTGTTAATATGATGGCTAATCCACAACTAGTAGCCTACAGGACACTCACACGTTATCAAAGATACAGACAGTCTCGTATTCAATTGAAACATGAACACTTTAGGTACCTTGACAGTTAAATTAGGAATGTGTAAATTAGATTAGATTGAAGGTCTGTTGATTTCATTCAGACAGTGTTCCTGTGGGTTCAATTAGAGGATAGGAATGAACTTCAGTTGCATTGATTGGACGACCTGTTGTAAAGGATTCCCCAAATATCGTGTATCCTGCGTTATCTGACTTTTTGTGCATATTTCCAGATGAAACTGCCCATATTGTTCCTGGGACACAGCGCAGACCTGAGGCCAGGGGAGTTTGTGGTTGCCATCGGCAGCCCCTTCGCCCTCCAGAACACCGTCACCACCGGCATTGTCAGCACCGCCCAGAGAGATGGCAAGGAGCTGGGCCTCAAGGACTCCGACATGGACTACATCCAGACGGATGCTATAATCAACGTGAGAAGGCAGCAATGCAGAAATGTGCTTTGAGTCATTTGGTTGTTTAGCGGTGCAGTAGCTTGTAAAAATGACGTTTGTACACCACAAGGGTTTTATTTTGTGTTTTCTTTCACAGTATGGCAATTCAGGAGGACCTCTTGTCAATTTGGTAAGCTTTTGGTTTCCTACCTAAAAGCTTGTTTGCTGTAAAGTAGTATTATCGGTTTGTTAAACTGAAATTCAACTGCATTTGGCGCTATGCTGGTGGCTTTGCACTAACATGTTATCTTTAACAACACCAATTGAGGATCTTTCCCATTTTGTACTACCGGTAATTTGACCTGAGTAAAATATAACAATGTTCTGATAATAATAGTAAATGGTCACTGACGTGTCCTGTTGTGTCTCTGTGCTGGAGGATGGCGAAGTGATTGGCATCAACACCCTGAAGGTTGCTGCTGGAATCTCATTTGCCATTCCTTCTGACAGGATCACTCTCTTCCTCAATGATTCACTTGACAAGCACAACAAAGGTGTGTCTGACAGTGATGTCATAGGGCCAGGATTAAACATCTTCAAGTATCCTGCTGAATATACTGAAAACTAACTGCAGTGTCTTTCAGATATAAGGTCAATAAAGAAACGTTTCATTGGAATCAGCATGCTGACCATCACACCGGTGTAAGTCTGAATTAATGCTAATTATTGTGTTGATGGGAGGTATAGTACATTGATAACAATATAGTGATGTTATGTTGTTAACTAAATAACCTTTTGTTTTTTGTCGAAATACTCATCTGCTGTCCTTTTTCAAAGCAAGTTACATAATAAAATGGCGGTGGTTTAGCTCAAAGGAGGTTATATCCAAATTCACAGCTTTCTAATGTAGCAAAGGTGTCCCTCAGGGATGTATTTCAGAACCTCTTTTTATGCTTTGCACTGATAAGAAATGTCTTAAATAATAACCCTTCACTCCTTAATTTGCCCCATAGAAATGCCCTTTTTATGCGTATGACACCATAATTTATTGCATTGCCTGTATCACAGCTTGAACTTGATTTTAACAGAGTAAAATTGACTCAAAGCTTCTTAGAAGAAGTTTTCGGACCATCCAACTACTGCGACAGGCTAGGGCTAGCTATTAACCATGTTTCTTTCAGTCAAAGCAAGTCATATCTTAGGTTAATGGTTGCTTGTTTCAGGTCTTTGCCTCATTGTAGGCACCCACTCTACATGCATGCATCTTATCAGTGCTTACACCTTTTTGGTTCTGGATATCGTAAACCTTTTAAACGCTTAATTTATGAAGCTGCCTCTACCTGATATTGTCTTTGTTTAGACGTTATCCTGCATTGCTGTATTCTCATGTCAACCATAGAAACCTTCACAAGTTAATGTTTTAGGTAGGAGAATGATGAGAAGTTTAAAGTTATAATTAATTAAGCTTGCTGGGTAGGTGCCACCTTGCATCAGTGTGTGAATGCGTGTGAATGGATGAATGATGACATGCAGTGGTTTGGAGAGACTTTGAAAGAGAAATACAGCTGCAGTCCATTTACCATTTACTGGCTTTGAAGGACTAAATCCTTTTTTTGTTGATTTCAGGTTAATTGAAAAGCTTAAACAACAGAACCCAGATTTCCCCGATGTTACCAGTGGGATTTATGTTCATGGAGTTGTGCCTCACTCACCTGCACAGAAGTAGGTTTTTATTAATCAATAATGACTCTTTTATGAATTAAAATGTCTGATTTATGTTTAACAGGCTCTATTCATTCTTTTCTTTTTGTCTTCAGGGGCGGTATCAAAGATGGCGACATTATTGTGAAACTGAATGGTAAACCTCTGATGGCCACTGCCGACCTGCAGGAAGCACTGCAGGAGGAGACAGCCCTGCTGCTGGAGGTCAGGAGAGACAACGACGATCTGCTATTCAACATCGAACCAGACGTAATCATGCAGTAGACATCGGGAGCGCCTCGGTGATGTGGAGTTAGATCAACTTGTAAGGCCTTATTTTTGTGAGAGGACACAGTGGATGGTGGAAGCTCTGCATCAGTGCAGTGGAACCTTTGTCGAGCGCACACGTATTCTGGTACTTTGGCACCTGGCTATAAACTGTATAATAGGAAGAGAAGCCTGTGGGTGACATGGTGCAATGCATGGATGATTCCCTATCCGGAATGGAAAGCTGTGCCTTCCATCTGCTCAGACCAGGTCAACGTTGGAACGGATGCAGCTAAAGAATTGCATAAACACAAACCTATAATATCGGATATATTTCACTTGATAATACATGTTTGAACCATAGGGATTTACTGTAACTCCTACATCTTATGTAGGTATGAAGCAATAATGGCTGTTTGGCAGCAGCTGGTGTTTTGCACCACAGATACTTAAAAGCAACATTGTTGAATGTAAAGATGATTTGATCATTTCCTAATATTGTATTGTCTAAAGGATTGTGATGGTAGTGAATTTGCTCTAACATTGTTTTCTTACAAAATCACAACATACAAATTTGCCTCAGCTTTACAGTCTGTACATATGCAATTATGCTGGACGGCCCCTGACCTCAACAAGGGTGTTTATAATTAACCACGGTTAATTAATTAAGGTACTTTCAACGGCGTTACAGTTCGAGGGCGTCGTTAGGCCCATCGCTTAGCCAGCGACATTATAAATAGTAAGTAAATAGCTGCCTTCCAGCACAAAATAGTTTGTAGTCACCAAACGTTGTGTATCACATTTCGGTAGCCCAGAGAAAATTGTCCCTGTGTAGCTATGCAACAGACAAACAGCAGTTTGTTGATGATTAGCAGGGAGATCGACATTCATTTGTGCATCTTCTGAAATGATGCCGTGCCTCCTTGCAAGATCTCGCACCATCTCATTGATTCACATAACCTAAATTAACCATCTGAGTTTTCACATCATAGGACGCTAAGGCATTAGTATGTTTGGGTGCTTGTCTGATCATCTACAACATTTCTGAAACCAGAGGTGTCAACTCAAGTCACACGACTATGACTCGAGTCAGACTCCAATGAAAGATGTGATGAATTTGAAAAGGATAAAAAAAAAAAAGTCTTTCAACTCGACTTGGACTTCAACACCAATGACTCACACCATTGGATCTGAAAATGGTTAACTACTGCCAAGCTCAAAGAGAACAAATTATGTCATTTAAAAAGCTTACATAGAAATGTGATCAACTTCCCGATACTGCAGATAATTCGGACCACTTTGGGGAAACTGGGTTCATTTACTTTTTGAGAAATTCTTGGTCAATTTGTTGTTTCTTTGGAACACACTCATGAAGACATAATTAAACAAACCATTTTTGTGTGTTTTGCTCTCTACATTAGCTTTGGTTATCCACCAAATAAAGTTTTTACAAAGTAACTGTCTGAAATATTTGATTTCATCTGAAATCTGAATAGCACAGAGTTCCTCATTATTTAGCCACCCTTTCTCTCTCCTTTAAATCTAGGTCGCAGGCAAAGACTCATGGGACTTTTTTTTCTGTACAGAAGTACAATACCTGACTGTGTGGAAACAAGGCTGAGCTCTCCTCGTGGTCATAAACATTCCTAAGTGGAAACAAGTCATGCTGGAATGTAAAGGGAAAGAAACATGAAGGAAACTCTTTTCGGGGTTCAGTGATAGAGTCACTGCAGACAGATGCTGATCGTTTTTTCAGACATAATCAATCTTGCCTTGCTAGCTCTTTTCTTTCTTTTTCACTTAGTGTGACGTCTCGCACAGCGACGTGGCCAAAATTATGCGTTTCGTTGTGGTTACTAAAAAAAATTAAAAGACCAGACCTCTGGAACTGAGGACCATGGTTCTAAAACAGAAGCTTAGTTCGAATGACTTACCCTTCAACCTTATGATTATGCATTTACATTGCTGACAACATATATTTTAATACATCTTGCCTGAACTCAATATGTCAGAAATACCTCAGCTAAATACTGTATATTCAGCATTCTGGTCGAAGGACAGTTATGATTGGATCTGGAGGAAGCATGTTTAGTTATCAGCAAGTATGAAAAAGATTAGTAAAAGATTTTATGTCATAATTTAATTTAATAATTTCATTGACATGAGTAATGTTATTAACAAATAATAACAATAACAGGACACCTGGGATCAGAAACCAATAGCCAAACTATAAATGATGTCACATAATTAGCGTACTCAATATGTCAATAGTCAAAGTACAATTACATAATAATAGGGAAGAGTGAATTTGATTATCTCTAATTCAATGTACTAATATTAGACACTTTGGCCACATTAAAGTTAGTGCAAAAAATATCTCTGGTAATCTTGTCCCTAGAGGTTTGGTGGGTAGATCTTACTTCCAGCATTCTATTGTGTAGTATACCGCCGGCTCTCAAACATCATACTGAACCTCATTCTAAGTTTAAGAGCAACAGAAGGCTGTTTGGAGCATTGGTAGTCGACATATTGCATGTCCTCTGGAGGAATAATGTCCAAAAGGAAAAGAACCAGCGGATAAAATAAGTCTTCATGGTGTGGGCATCTGAGCTCATCTTTAAGAGAACGTGAGGGACCTGGACATCCTGAAAGGAGTTGATCTGATGCTCCTTTGTACTGCTGGGAATTGGTAGAGGTGGTACGGGCATCTGATCAACATGCTTCTTCACAACGTCTCTTTGGAGGTATTCTGGGAGCAGCTAAGAGACCCAGAACATGCTAAGATTATACCCCATCTGGCCCGAAGACACATCTGGATGTCGCAGAAGGAGATGGGGTAAATGCCTGGGGAGAGGAATATTTGGGCTACCTTACAAGTCTGGAAGTCTATTTCTGCTGACTCCCTATCCTTGTTTCCATGAGCAAATATTCCCTAATTAGAGACCACAATAATCATCTGGATCTAAAACAGATTTTCAAACATCGACGATAACCTCAATGTGGGGAAAGCCGACATGGTTGTGCTTACTCGTTCTGTGGTAGGTTCAAAACGCGTGTTATGTGGGGATGCAGTGGCTATAAATGTGCTGGTACATGAGACCTTGATAACAGGCCTTCACATTGGCTGCCAGTTGCTCTCGTCTCAGAACCATGTGGGACCAGCAGGCTGCCTACGTTTTAAAAACAGCTGGATACCAACGAGTAAAGTAAACTGCTAAGCAGTCACTTCTCGTTTGCTTTTGAAAGAAAGTTAATCACTCATTGGAAACAGTGAACACATCGATAGGATTAGGAGAAGGTGGAAGGGTCAACCTCTGGGGCTGGAATCTGTGCATATTTTGAAACCAGCTAAGCGCAAAGACTCCGGAGCATCGATACAGGCAGGTTCTATCGCTGGTTGATGATGCATCTCGTGTGTGTGTTTTGTTTCCTTAATTGCGTTGGAGGTGTGAAAAAATCTGTGACTTCTATTGAATCCCTTCAAAGTGCAGGAAACAACAAGATATCCAATATGTTTAAAGGAAACCTGTTTTTGTTAGTCCCAGACCAAGGAAGTGAACTGTGCTTTGTAGAGCTCATCCTGCTGCTAAACAGAAATTGGATCACAAAAACCATGGGCTTTTTTTGCTAAAATCTTAAATGTGGAAACCATGTTAATAGCAACCCAATCCCAGAATAAACATGATGGGGGAAACATTTTTAGTTTATACACCTTTTCTTTTACGCACTGTTTGGGCACTCCAGACAGGCCATTCAATATTTTGTTATGAATCACAGTGTCGGCTACAACGTATAACTTTACATGTATTGATCACGCTGGTGTTGATTGAAGAGCTGCCAATGGTTGAATACACTTTGTTATTGAGGATGGGGTTAGAGTTACAACTGAAAGTCTAGACATTGAGGGTGAGATTGTTAGGAATGTATCTTAAAATTTCATTTTGACATTTTGTCTATTTCTGATTCCCTCTACAGTCCCCTCCACCCCCTTCCTTACCCCTCCTGATTCTTTCCCTCTTCATCCATCTCCCCTACTCACACTTTCCGAGCAACATCTTCATTTTAGCCAGCTGTCACGCATGATTTAGTGATTTGGAGCAGACCTCTAAATGGTGAATGCTCCTCTGCCTCCACGAATGAGTCAACCTCAGTAAGATAGAATTAGTGATTTAGTTAGTTAAATCCTGGTGAGCCCTTTTTTTCCTCTTATTTTTCTCATTTTTAAGGAAAAAGTAGACCATGATGACGTGCTGTCCTTCACCCTGAAAGAGCTACACAACCCGAGGGTCACCGTATCTGGTACAAAACGATTATCGTTATTCGATATTCATCACCAATAAAAATATGAATGCTTCACACCGTTCAACACATTAGAGCATTGGCTACATTATGCACCAATCCGTTTGAAATACGATTTTCAAACGAGCAGCGTTGGACGGGTCCTCGCTTCTATTTGAAGAGAATTTAAGAGAAGTTAAAAATCTGACAGATTAAGCCACAACCCTTGCGAAGTTAATTAGCCCATATCTCATTAAAACAATGAGTTATCAGCACTATTCTGATATATCAAGGGTACATGTAATATGTAATATAACAATACATATAACAATGTAATATGGCGGAAAATCTGCTTAGGAGCATTTGCATACCATGATTGAATTTATTGTAAAGCATGTCAAAAAGCACCTGTGTGCCAACTTTCAAGTTGATTGGACATCGGGGGCGGAAACTGGCCCAGTGTGGTCATTTCTAGAGGGCGCTATAGAGACATTTCTTTATACCCAAACGTGAGACCCAAAAATTCCGTTCGGGTATCCATGCCAAATTTAACAACTTTTTGAATATGATAAAGGCCCCAAAAAGGCCCGCGGTTTGTGAGAATAATAATAATAATTCCTTGAAGTACAATAGGTTCCTCTACGACTAGTCGTGGCGACGACCCTAATTAGTCCACAGAATGTCCACACGGTGGTGCTTATGTACAATTCCTCAGCGAACCAAGGTGCAAACAAAGAAAACAGCAAAGACAGCAAAAACAACCATCGAACATCCAAAATATGAATTGTAAATACCCCGCATAGCTTTTTTTTTAGGTTTTGTACAAAATTATGGCCATCGGCCATTGTTTGGCAACTGTGTGCAGTTAACATTTTCTGCGCATATTTTATGGTCGAGGAGAGTTTATTGTTTGTGTAATTTTTACGCTCTACCCATCTGGGCTTCTGAGTGGCTATGGAAGCAATCTATTATTTCCGCGTGAATTTAGTCTTCTCCAATGGAATCAGAAAATCCTAAAAAGTGGTTGAAAATGGCAGATCTGCACAACACATGCAGAGTGTTTGCTGAGAGCAAAATCCTGATTTTGTTTCTTTACAAAAGTAAGTAGTAGTCCTCCCTCTATCAACGTGAAGCCTCTAGGGTAACTGTCCACACCACACGCCTAAACGCAACAGGTTTACAAGATTTTATTTCATGTAGATTCTACAACATCCATGTCTGACAATTGTTCCTATTTCCCTGTTTATTTTTAAAATAACATAACATTATGGATCCTGCAATGCATGGTCATTTTTAAAAGGACATATACTGTACAGATCCCATCTTATTAGAACCAATTAGTCATGTTATTAAACATATGCAATTGGCACCGTGATGAATATGAAAACCACTATAAGGGCATTTAAGAATTAACACAATTTTATGATTAATCATTAATTTTTCATCAAATACAATCATTTTCAGAAGGTCATATCCTTATTGCTGGGTTAAGGAGAGAAACGTGGCAAAGTTATTCCCATGTATAATCTACATAATAAGTTCAAAATTGATGATAATTAAGATTTTTGACAAACTAATCATTACATCCCTTAAATGTGGTCTATTTCAGCTGCTCTTAATTACCTTACAAAACGTTTTATGTTTGCTAACATACATTTTTGCTAGTTAGCAGACAATATGCATAAAGCCCTGATTTGTACTCTTTTGAGAGCAACATGTTGGCTGAATGGATAAGGCAAAAAAGCCAAATAATATCAGGCAAGCAAAACAAGAGGGTGCATGTTGGTCCCGTCCTCCTGTTCAGCTTCAGAATCTGATCATAAAACGCGATTGAGTTGTTGAGTCTCTCCTTTAATATCCTTCCAGAAACTGGATTTCTTTCCTCAAACTGTGGCTTAAATATGATCTCTTTTAAATTTGGTTCAATAGGATTCGAAGTTAAATAATTTCATCTGGTTATGAAAATGGAGCCATGTTGATTTGATTTAACCCCAATTATAATCATCACCAAGAGCTGTATAGTGATCAGATGGACATTTAAATTGCACGGTCGGAATTTCTTAAAGGCCACAAAAACAAGTGTTCCCCTTCCAACTCCCCGGTGTCCAGGATTGGAGCCCAGAGCAGGTTCTAGAGTTTTGGACGGAGGGATCCGACCACCGGCTTGTCGGAAATGAACTCTTTCCACCAGGAGGGCCGTTGCAGCACCTGGTCGCCCTGCATCACGGTCGCCCACAGGTTCTTGTAGAGCTACGTGTGAGAGGAACAAGGATCTCTGATTAAAAAGGTCTCGCTCCAAACATCCCAACACAAACACTCTGGAACCAATTTCCTAACAGGACTGATGGATACTGTTGTACATAGAGAAGGGGATTGTAGAGTGTGTGTACACATCTGTCCCTCCCTGTTTAATCTAAACCCCCATCATCTCTTCCTGTCAGACCAGACATGCAATCAAAGCATCTTTTGGATCTGCTCCAACCAAAAGAAGAGTTGAAGCTGTCATCTGGGGGATACTGTAAACTCTCACTAGCCCCTTCCAAATGTCACATTTCTTGCCGATTTCAGACAACAAACAGCCGATCCCATTCGGTGGATTACGGGTCGTAGCCTTGCTATGTTGACATTAAGTTTGTTTCAGTGCTTACATTTGAGTTCCCAGCAGGACTCCTGGCTGAGAAACTCGTCTGAGTAACTCCGACTTCACGCTGTTTATCTCTTGGGATTAGTTTGATGACGTGACTGCTTTTGTTTTTTTTATGAATTTACAGGAAGTCGACCGAATGGGATTCGTCTCTACGCGTTTCTCTCTTTCTGGTTCCTGGCAACGGTTTGAAACTAAAAGAAATGGGTTGCTCAAATCAGTCCAACAGGTTGGCTCATAATAGCCACATATAACTGCTATGACATTCCTTACCACTTTCAGGAAAAAACAGGTTACACGTACAGAGAACCAACATATACAGCTAAAACAATGAATCATGAATAGCGAAACCTTTAAATATTGACCATGACATCACAATATTAACCCAAAAGAAATCTCAAAGTATTAGTCATTAGTATTCAACGGTTAAATACATTGAGAAACAAACTAAGAAAAGTTTTAGTTTGTGAAATTATTTTTCTATTACTATCAAATCTTCAAAAACTTACATTTTTAGATTCAACCACACCACTGTTTAATTTACTTTTGCCTAATGTCGTGAGTGCCGTTATGTAGCCAAGCAGCTGCGTGTCGGCCCCTGGCTGCTGACAGCTGATATTGTTGTTAAAAGTAATCCTTTTTACTGAAGCCCCAATGGAACCGTTACCCAGTGAAAGTCAAACCGTATGTTGCTTTGAAAGGTCTTTTTGTCTTTCTTTGTGGCTATTAGAAAATTCAGATGTTCATATCTTTCTTATAATGAAGACCATCAACGCCATGCCAAAAGAAAGATGAAGTAATACAGCAGAGACACAAAGGAATTCAGCGGTATTAAATTACGATATTACAGAGTGAACATCTAGAAACCAATTTCTCTGCGAAAATAAACTTGAGTGACCCTGAGTAACGCGATGGGCTGTGGTGCATCTCAAGTTGTCAGGAAAAACAAACCTTAGTGGAGTCTTTTTTGTGAACAGGAATGTGCAGAGCACACAGCTTGTAATCTCTCTGTCCATAATACTAATCTTACAAATTGAGAAATCGAGAAAATATTATTTTTATATAAACTATTTAGAGCTTTACCCATTCATCGAATGTATTGTAAAAGTGTGTAATAACCTCTCTTTATTATTTATTCACAGCAATGCCTAGCGATGCTAGAGTGCATAGAGGCGTAAACAGCTATCTGGAACCAGGCTATTTATTGAAACACAAGCGTTCTTTCCAAAGGTTACACTGCTGATCTCACTATGGATCATTTGGGGCATGTCACTCATCAACTAAAATGACACCACTCTGCTAAACGATGCGTATTGTCACGAGATATGAAAAGTCAAGTTTTCAAGTTGGGCCACAGACTTAATGGCGTGGTTACCCTTTCCTCTATTGGCTCATCCAATCACAAACCTTGCACCTTATAACACAAAATGGAACCATGGCAATGGTGTCTCTGATTTCATAGAAGTGGAGGCACCAGCTCACCATTCAAACTCTCCAAAAGACGTGGCAGGACAATTCTTAGAATTAACCATCACGACTTTGACTCCTGAGGTGTAATTAGGCTTAATGTGTGTGTGTGTGTGTGTGTGTGTGTTTACCTGTCCATCAGCTTTGCCTATGGGCGAGTTGAGGATGAAATCAGAAGGTGCAAAGACATCCACCAATGATACAGCATCATCCTTTAACTGGGGGAGGTACGCAAACAGAGCAGTTTAGGTAGGTAGAATCTCCCGGAGCTATAACTTTGCAAAGGAAGGTATGGAAGGACACACCGAAATAACCATACACACTAAAAAAAAACTACAGGAGGCAGAAATGTTTCTGTACCTGGGAGCAGAGGGTGAGAATGGCCATCTGGACAAACTCTGTCGGCTTCCTTCCACTCAAGTAGCCACCTGTGCGGTAACAAATGTCCCGAATATCAATACAATACAATGGAACGTCTAAATGGAGGCGCGCAATGTGTCGAGTACAGTACGCACCCTGGTAAAGTGTGGCCATGTGACTGCTGAGGCTCCACAGCCCATACAGGGCGCACAGCTTGCTCAATACAGGTCTGAGGGTAGCAGGTGTGTCCTGGTCAGTTGTCAGATCATGAAATCTTTGCAGGCAGTCGTGCTCTATGTAGGCGATGGCCAGGGAGCGGCAGTAGTAAACCTGAAACACACGCACCATTTTAAGCTGTTGTCAGAATAGATTCAAAATTATTCCACAGGCCCAATATTTGTGTGGGATAAAACAGAGTGTGTATGAGGAACGGGCGTAGCAACCTTTCTATACCCTTTTTGAGGCCTTAAGTTTGACACTTGCCCAAAGATTTATTTATTCCATTATTTGCATCCAGTGAAACCGAAAGTACCATATTCTGTGGAGGAGTTGTTTACAGACGTAAGGCTCTGGTAGTGACCTGTCAATCATAAGGTAGCCCTGCCCATTCCATGGTTTGTAGTCTATTTGACTTCAAATGAAGCATTAGTTACTAAATGAATATCATGGTGTATTGAAGGGTTAGGGTTAGGGTTAGGGTTACCCTCCCTCCCCACAGAAGCCTCTGTGGATGGTGGTTCGATCTGATGGAGGTTGTCCCTGCAGTGGTCCTGCCGTACACCTCTTCTGCTACTTGCAATTACTTGTATCATTTCAGTTAGAGAAATTGAATGTATTGTACATCTTTTACATTGTTGATTCTGTACACATGACATCCATTGCAGTCTGTCCATCCCGGGAGAGGGATCCCTCCTCTGACGTTCTCCCTAAGGTTTCTTCCCTTTTTTCCCCATTGAAGGGTTTTTTTTCATATTTTGGGGAGTTTTTCCTGTGCCGATGTGAGGGTTTCGGGACAGAGGATGTTGCATGTGTACAGACTGTAAAGCCCTCTGAGGCAAATTTGTAATTTGCGATTTTGGGCTATACAAAATAAAATGAATTGAATTGAATTGAATTGAAGAATATCTGAAACTAGAGTGAGTCCATCAAAATGTTTTTAACTTTCAAGCAAAAAGATTTCTATAGAATCAGCGATGTCAATGGTGCAATATTTGAATTATTTCTCTACAAATTTATGGGATTGTACATCTTTTACATTTTGCATTGTTCATTTTGTACACATGACATCTATTGCAGTTGGTCCATTGCGGGAAAAGGGATCCTCTGACCTTCTCCCTAAGGTGTCTTCCCTCTTTTTTCCCCCCACCGAAGGGTTTTTCATTTTTGGGAAAGTTTTCCTGTGCCGATGTAAGGGTGTTGGCACAGATGATGTCGCATGTGTACAAACTGTATAGCCCTCTGAGGCGTATTTTAAATTTTGGGCTTTACAAAATGAAATGAAAATGGAAAGAATACAGATTTCAGATCTGCATAGGCTTGACTTTTAGGAACTAGAGGTTGAGGTAAACCATCAGGGTTGTTTGAGTTGTACTTTTACAAGTGCTGGTAGAGGCCTACAAGGAGAGATCAAGCACCGAGTCACAAACAGAGGCTAATTTTTAGATTTTTGGGATCGTTTGCCTTTTAAAGTAAATGACTGAGTGAATATTGTAAATTCCAGCTGTTCAAACAGACATAACCTGACCTGGCTTTGATTATTTGACAGCAAAACACGTGTTTTAAAATAACTACTTTATTTAGTGCAAATTGAATCACACACAACATGAAACCTAGAGTCTAAGACTTGGAGAAACTAACATTTCTACAATAAACATTAAACCATTAGTGTCATAACAATGCTAACCAAGACAAGTCGATGACTTAGTGCAGTGACACACACATTTCCCAGAACCACAATATACGCCCATGTGACACTGTGAACTCCAGCCTGCATCGTATTAGTTTGTGACATAATAACGAAAACCAGACAAACTATTTTGTTGAGCTGAACACCATCCGTTCTGTTTCTGATCCGCTTACTTGGAGCCATGAAACGTGTCTATTAGCATATTCTCTTAATTCCAAGTTTATTTGAAAGAAGGCCCAGTGGAAATGAATACACACACACACATGGAAAGCCCGAAAGTAGAAGGAAGGTGTGTGTGGATCTCACCTGGCTGTTGTTGCGGGCCTCAAAATCATCCTTCCCCGAGGCCCTCTGCTCTTCAAGCCTCGCCCTGCTCTCCTCAAGCAGGAAACACACCAGCCACTTATAGGCTGCCAGTGGCACTGATGTGACAAAAAACAAAACCAGTATATTCATTTGCTTTTACTCAGAAACAAATGTAGCAATGCTGTATCGGCGAGATTTAGAAAAAAAAAAATGTTGATTTCAGGAAATACAACCTTCTGTTTAAGGAGTACCTGCAGAGTCCATGCACTGCTCCATTGTTCTTGCGGTGAACTTTCCTTCCAGGATCTTGAGGGAATCGTCCAGGAAATCCACAGTGTGAAGAGGAGACTCGATCCGCACACCGTCTGAAACCGGAGAAGCAATACAGAGGGCAAAGTGAACTTTTACCATAGAGGTCTCAGGTGTTGCTTTGACAAAATAAATAACCAATAGAGGTGCCGATGCATCAGAAAATCAAGTGTTCTACAAGGTATAATTCCGTGTTTTTATTCAAAGCAGTCTGGGTGCTTATATGTTATAAAAGGTGACGGGTTCACCTGCCGTCTATGCTGTCTGAGAGCAAGATACAGCAGTGAAAAGATTCTAAAGCGTACGCTTAAACTGATATTGATTCTTTGCAGGTGTCTGGAATCCAGTTACAGTGGGGAGAATAAGTATTTGATACACTGCAGATTTTGCAGGTTTTCCCACTCACAAAGCATGTTGGAGTCTATAATTTTGATCATAGTTACTCTTCAACTGTGAGTGACGGGAATCTAAAACAAAAAAATCTCATTGTAGGATTTTTAAAGAATTATCTTGCAGTTTGTTTCATGACGTAAGTATTTGATCACCTACCAACCAGTAACAATTCCTGCTGCCATACACCTGTTAGTTCCAAGTTGAACCTTTTGGAAGTCATTTTGATGGAAGGCCTAACAATAAAAGCTTGTAACAGTGCTCATTGTGTAGTGGACTGACCGCGGTGCTTAGCATGGACCCAGCTGAGCAGGTAGTTGCTGGTCTGTTGCAGCAACACGTTGTTGTCTCCTTCGTATGTGCAGTTTGGATCGTTGTCATTACGCAGATCACCCAGCCGGTTCACTGAAGGACAGAGCAGGTAGTCAAGTCTCAGAGTTTTTGCGTGCACGTGCGCGCGAGTGAGTGAGTAAGTGAGTGAGTGAGTGAGTGAGTGAGTGAGTGAGTGTGTTCGAGACTCACTGGCCAGGTATCCGTGTCCACCGCAGGCCTCCCTGCACTCCTGGATCCCTCTCTGAGCGGTCCACGATCCCAGTGGCTTACTGGAGCAGCCTATGGCATGGATCTCCCTGCCCATCTCTGCCTGCATAAAACATACAGCAGACACGTTGATACAGAAGCACAACTCTGGACACACACACACACACACCTCTTCTTAACTCACTTGTCTCTCACTCTTGTCCCTCATCATCTGTCCAAGCTGAAACTCAACAAAGTTCATGAAGATGGATTTGGAGAAGTGTTCAAGAGCATATGCTGCTGCCAGGTACGGGATCAGACGCCATTGCTGAAAGGAATATGGCGTCACATTCAAAACCGAGAGATTTACTTATGTAAGTGACTTGGATTCAGATGCCTTACGACAACGTACTCTCTACTTTGAAAAGGTACACTTTCTTTCATTTCCACTCCCTCGCATCCTGACCTGTAACTGGTACTCCAAAACAGGAATCTCCTCCACGTCTTTGGGTCCAAACTGTCTCCTGGTGGCTGAGAAGCGGATGGCAACAATCAGAGCCAGCTTCAGGTTGACGAGAGCCATTCTGGTGATAGAGACTCTGCCGCCTGACAGGGCACCAAGAGACTCCCCGAAACGCTTGTTGGGATCCTGAAGGAGAGACAAGACACAACGTAGAAACATGAGGAACAAAAGAGAGAAAATTATATAAATAAATAAATTACAATTTCCCTTGGTTTTATGACAATCCTCCCAAATGTTGGCAGGGCCATTAAAGAATAACACTGAGGCAAACAAATGATAGAAAAAAAATTCTCCTAAAGAAGGCAAAAACCTGCATAAAACAGCACATGACAGCAAAAATGAGTGTTGCTCTTTCCACTGTCCAACAACTTTCCCATTTGCAGGTGTGCCACGGCATGTTTATTCAGCTTGGTGGGATGTTCTGCTCAAGCGTTTGGATGAAGAAATATTCAAGAACATTCCCTGCATGCACTCATGTGCGAAGAGAAGCTGTGATCGGCATGATCTATAGCCAATTTCCCACCTCAAGTACTCAAAAACAAGACAAGACACTGGCCCGACACTGCTGGGGATCAAAGTTCAGACAGGAACTAATTCTTCACGGGATGCTTTATTCTTTGTTTTATCTGGAAAACTTGTAGGATTAGAAATACATGACAAGACAATTCCGAAATCCATTACAAAAGTTTCTCATGACAACTAAACTCCTAAATGAAAACTCAGCAAAAATATAAAACTCATCGCAATGAAATGTCTGCCATGGTAACCCAACTCTTCTCACCTTGTGAGGTAGCAGAGACATTCTCTAGGCCTGGTCGTCATTACAACCACCTTCTCCCAACGGACATATGAGACCCCGTTAAATCACTGCAGCCCTGGAAAGCCCCCGTAATGTGACAGCATTTGACGGCCTTACGGGAAAAGAGTTGGCAAACCTCATGCGTTTGCAACAAGGATTTTTGGATAGATTGAAATGTAGAAAAAACGTATTAAGAGTTGTTTAAATATTTTTTGCAATTTAGTAGTTTATAAATCAGAAAATGAAACATTCCAGTAAAATCCCCATCCCTCCCCAATAGATCCCTCCCACACCCTCCGAGTGGAGTGCCATTTCATGGCCTTACAGGTTTTCTGCGTTAGCATTAGCTGACTCATTCCTTCAGTTGCAAACAAAATGTGGGTAATAATTTGGGACAAAACAAAAGCTTTAGTTATTATTTTAGAATTGTTTGTATTGTTCTTGTAAAGCATGCATGTACAATATGCATATATTGCATTGTTTTTCATACACATGAGTGGACAATGACCACCACTTAGTTTTACTTTATTTTTTATGATTTATTTCCTCTGATATGCAAGTCAACGCTCACATTAGCCAAATGTTGATATGTATGCAATTAGCTACTAAAAGTACATTCAGCTAGAAAGTGGATCTCTGAAATCTGACTTGGTCAGAAGTTCAGCACCAGGAGGCAGTTGCTCCTTGGCTCCATTCACTGGTTACAAAGAACCAGGATGGCAACGGACAAAATAACAAATTGAATGGTTCCCAACAAAGTCCATAAACCAATGGGTTATATTATTATATTATATTATATTGGGTTATATTAATCGCCCATCCCTTGCATACAGTCCAAGATCATTATTCATCCAATTTTGGGCTGATTTGATACAGGTTTATACCTTCATACAGCCTGTGCTTCTGCTTGAGTCCCTGTGCTAATAAATCAAATGAGGGTCGACAGGGGTCAACAGGAGGATGGTCTGTTGAGTTTAAGCATGTCTGTGTCTTTGCTCAGCCAATGATCATTTCCCGGGGATTAAACACAAACTACTTGAAGAGGCTTGAAATGTGCTCTCCTACGCCACCAGTGGAAATCTTACTGACCTTGAATGGTGTAAGATATCGGCCATCGGGGGACACATCTCCAGTCTTGTTCAGCAGATTTTCCCGAGGGACCCTCACATTATGAAACAAAGCGAACCTGAAGGGAAGAAGATGGAATGGCCTCGTGTTACAAAGACGGCGACAATATGTGCATAACCACAAGGCAGGGTGCATAGATTGGGATCAGTGTTCTTCCATTCGTACTGGTCGTGCTTCGTCTTTGCCCGAGGACACGACTGTTAGAGGATCCGGGATTCAAACCGCCGATCCCCTGATTAAAAGGATGACCCTGCTCTCCACAGTTGAGAGCAAAATTCCTGGGCCATGTTATTGTTAGAATATTTGTGTGGATGGATCAGTTCAGATGGTAAATAGAGAGGAAATTAATTCTGGGTGTTATATTGACTGAGCAAGCTGACGCGCCCCCTATCCAACCAGCTGTGCCTAAATGTAGAATAGAATATCTCCCTTTTAAAGTTTTCCCTTTCTTATAGTTATAATTTCATCGCCACTGTCAAATTCTAATAAAATCACTGTGACGGAAACTATCCATTTTTAACCTCAAAAACAACCAAGCGTTGGAACATTTGTAATTCTATAGCACTTATTCAAGTTCTTTACACAAAACAACCAAAGAATATATAACGTATAGCAGCAAAGATTGACACTAATTCATCTTCTGCTTTATGGCTTGACAAAGTGAAGCCAATTACTGGGATATTTCACTTGACCCAATGAACCCAATGCAATGCAATGCTGCCTGTGGGTCTGCTGTTCCTTCTTTAGACCAATGAATGGAGCTCCATCTAGCTGCTTCACTGATGTACTGACACACACACACACAGGATGCTGAAGTTGGCATCCTGAGCTAAAGGATGGAAACATTTGGGGAAAAAAAATGATGTATCCAGAAGAGATATGGGGTCTAGGGTCAAAGCTGTTAAAATATAGCAATTAACTGCCGGAACTGATCTTTGTTGTCATTTTGAGGAAAAAATACAACAACAACAAAAAAATGAGCAATTGTAAAAATTGTAAAAGAGGGGGATAAATAAAGTAATTGGAAAACAAGCGAATGAATCCCATTAAATAAGAGCAGAAGGTGAAACATCTATGACATTGAGAATTTAAATTGCAGTATTGACAAAACTGAGGTAAGCTTTGGATCGTCAGCGGGTCATTTCAAGTTACAAAATGAAGGGAAAGAAAAAGGTTGAGCTGTTCCAGCAAGCTCTTTTTATTTTGGTTTTGGGAAAACGTGTTGATTCCTGCGTTCCCGCACACATTAAAGACGATCGAACTGTGTCTGATAAGCCCACATTAACACTGATAACCACCAAATGTTACGCTGGATAATGTCAACCCATTAAATCACTTGAGAAGGAGAATCACCTACCCGTTGTCCAGTCCGTTCTGGCCCAGCTTCTTGCCCATGTCTCCAACCAGCACACCAGGAAGGGCGAGCAGCGTCTTGGGATCCCTCACCTGCAGAACAGCGGTTATAGATTTAGGACCTCAGAATGTGTATGGAGCCTTTATGGAAAAAAACACGTCCAAAAAAACATCAAGGCACCCACATTCTTGAAACGAGCTCTGAATATTACAGTAGCTCTCAAACTATGTCAATAATTGTAACTGAAAGAGGGTTTTTTTTTTATGACATCAAAAAATATTTCCGCTGCCTTCATTTCATTACTCTGATCACTGGAAGCAGTTGGATGTTTTTCACTTTATCAAGTCCAGAAAAGATGAAATTCTCTGGATTACTTTTTTGTACAAAGTACAAAATTACTTTCTACATATACCAGCGTCACACTGCACTCGTGAACCGCTGTGATAACGTTTATATGCAGTTGTGCAACATCACACCAGATAAAATCTGCGATAACCGCCCGTAATTGGGTGAAGGAGCTGAAGGTCAAGGGTCTCACCGGCACGATGAAGGAGTGCAGGCCGTGGCACGCCTGGTCCGGGGTGTACAGCTGAGCGAACACCATGGCGTGGGTCGCCGTCTTGCCCAGGTTCCCCACCCAGAACTTGGCGGCCTCAAAGTCCGGCGAGTTGATGACAAACTCCTGCGGAATACAACGTTAAAGCTAGACTGCCGCCGGGGCATGATGTAGCCGGACATTCGGACACGTGTGCATGTGTGCTGACCTGGGTACTGGGGTCATAGGTCGCCGTGGTCCTCATGGCTCTGGTGTTGCTGCCGTGGCTCAGCTCGGTCAGCGCAAAGCAACCGAACGTCTACAAGTGGAACCGTGAGAAGGGTGAATATCACCCGAGGGAGATTGGGGGGAGCTGGTGGTGGCTCGGAGCGGTGCTGAACTCTTACCGTCATGTCTTCGCTATCTGCAACGTACTTGCTGTGTCGGGCAGATCCTGCATTGGCAATAGTCGCTCCGAACATCTGAAACAAATGTTTTTTTGCATCTTTTACTGGAAAGAGACACCAACCGACAAAGGGAGGGAAAATGTGAATGCGGGGGGGGGGGTGATCTGTTGCCTATGGAAGAGACCTACGTCTTCTGTAATTTTCATAGTCATCTGGCAGGCCGAGCTGGAACCCCTGGCGGGCCGTATGTTTGGGTTATGGATAAGGGTTCTGAGAAGTTAACCCAATAAAGAAGTGCCTTAAACCTGCATTATCTCTAACAGCCACCAGGAGGTGACTCCTTTGGTCCTGTAGAAATCTATGAGAAAATGACTACACCGCTCTTGCTTTATTTCCTCAGTAAACATTATAAAAAATGTTTATGTTCTCAATCCCTCTAGGTCTAAATCTTCTTCAATACAGAATGATGTTTATTTCATGAATGATTGTCCATGCAGAGTCAAACACACCATAAATCAGAGCACACTTTAACTTGTTGTAACTTTGTGATTGAGAGTTCCTTTTGCTCCACAAAATAAAAATGCACACTCACCCCTTTGTTCAGGAAGTACTTTGCTGACATGGCCCAGTCATACATGCCCAGACAGTCACTGAGAACCACAGGCTTCCAGGGGTTCGACATCACCTCGTCTCTTGTCAGAAAGTCATAGCGGAACAGCTGCTTCACCCTGCGGACGTTTTATCAGTCATTTTCCCCCCCTATGTACATTTTACAGAAGAATAATAATAATAAATAAAGTAGGCTAATGTTAGAGAAATGCTTGAAAATCAGTGAACGGGACATTTAGTAAATGCTTGCAAGCATGGAGACATACGAGTCACATGTAACCCTCTGACAAGTAGCTGACAATAATGTAGCCAATTAAGTAATACTATGCAATACAATAACTATCCAGGTCGGGTCCCTTCAGGTTTTTGGTTCGCAAATTCCACTTCGGCAGCGATGATATAGGAGACGACACGCAGGATGTGGGATTCCACGTTCAGCCACCCAAAATGTGCTCTTGTTTACAAAACGTTAGGGGGTGAGGAACAGCATGTTACTTGCGTACAACAAATCAATGGACCCGAACACGCAGTTGTGCACACAGTGCAAAGGTGGAGAGCGGCAACCTCACTGAAGTTACGTCTGTCCCTGTCAGGCAGAGTGCTGCCACCATGGAGGGAAATAAAGCATTAAGGGGTTGAATGGTGTGTGTCTACTCATCAGCAGGTATACCCTACCCTCGTGAGCATCTGCTAAATTAGCGATCCTCACAAACACCATAGGGCTATGAGAAAAGCAGGTTTTTGAAATGGTCGATTGTTACTGAATGTTGATACCTGAGGAAGGTCAGCTCTCTCATTTTCTCCAGAGGGACGTCTTCCCCAGGCTGACGTGCAAACAGAGAGTCATCCTCAAGTGTCTTTAGCACGTGTTGCTGCCGAAGAGAAAGGAGATCAATTAACAAGAAGAGTGGAGAACATATAGAGGACAATATAACAATTTTCCTTACTGGGGGGGAAAAGAAGTACACATACAGTCCCAACTAGAGAAAGTGTTTGATGCTGACAGCTACCTTAAATGCCACGATGTCCTTTCCCTCTAAGAAGAAGACCATGTCCTTCCAGTTGAAAGAGGCTTTTTTCCTGTAGAAATCCAGCGGGCCACTGGGTAGGTCAGCCATGTTGTGAGGCATCTTCTTGTGCTCGGACTGAAGCGGTTACTAGGCAATGCTCTCTGTGGGTACCAACAAAGGAGGACATCAGATAAGAACAACCGGGAAGAAAGAATCCAGATGTGTTTGTCCAGAACCCAGATGTTTACCTGAGAGCAAGTGGTTTCCAACAATGTGACATACTTTAACTTAGCTTTCCATATAAAAAAATATCTCTGTAAATGATAAAATAGCTTTTTAAGAGACTTAAAATAGCTTACAATGATGTAATAACCCTAACCATGTTCATTTGTTTTTTCTAAAGCTATTGTTTGTCTTGTCTCATCTGGACCCTGGGTCTGACCTTGAGGAAAACAGGAATTGTGGGTAAAATGTTGGTCCAATCCGCGCAGACAGGTTGGTTAAAGTGGCCAAGCTGTCAGATAAGAAACTGTCCTGCAGAGTAAACGAACCATCACAGCACCTGAACACGCACGATTGTGCACACAGTGCAAAGGTGGAAAGCGGCAACCTCACTGAAGTTACGTCTGTCCCTGTCCACTGGGACACCGCGTTATCTAAAGCGCTGAATAATAAACGGGGTTCTTTTAGAAAGTTATGTAGCTGTTGCGTTTTAGCTTCAAATTAACCGACAACATTAATGCTACAGACGTCATTTATACAATCACTTAAAGTGTGTTTTATCGGAGCTTTAGCTAAAAGATAGGTGTCCGCACGCGGGAAAAAGAGTCTTACCTTAAAGCTCCGTGTATAGTGTCCCTGTTTATGTCTCTATCGGAGCCTGTCCAGCTGGGTTTGTGTGTCAGAGGTCCTCCTGTTACTTGTCTTCTTCTTCTGTGATGTTTAACAGCAGCGTGCATCCCATTGGTCACATTACTGCCATCTTCCGGTTCTCTTCTTTCGTTGTCCCACAACATATTTATGTCTATGGTCCCACCCATAGACATGTATAGAAAGGCTAGATGGCTCAAGGCGGAGTCAGCTGTGTCGTCACTTGGCGGCCATCTTAGGTCAGGAGACTGCGCTGCTGCTCCCTGCTGCTGTGGACGGAAGGTGAGTGACATACGCCAACTAAAATGCTCGTAACTTGCTGAATTCTTGACGGATTTACAAACGGTTTGGTTTATTACAAACCCTATTAACGTGGCTATGATTTGTGCTGATGCCGATGTTTAAATCTATAATTTTTCACAAGTATGCAGTTAAATAGCCGCATCCCTGACGTTTATGACACACCAAGCTGTTTGAAAATCGGTTGAAAATTGAGCAACATACTATATATTTCAGCACTACATGCACAATAGACTTTAATGTTATAACTGGACGAGCGGTCCTGTCCTAAGATGGCCGCCGTGTGACGTCGTCGGGTCCCATTGGCTCTCAGCGCCGGTAAGCCATCTAGCCTTTCTATACATGTCTATGGTCCCACCTACCAAGCTTCCCCCATTTTCCCGTCTCGCGAGAAGTTGGTCAAGGACCTTCTACCTAAATTACTTGAACCCCAATATGTTCGTTATGTCCCTTCCTCTCATCCCTAGTCTACGCGTCCTCAACTAACCCCTCTGATTATCGAATTATGACGGAAAATTTGAGGAAAGGGCTTAAATCTTTAGATTAAAACGGAAAATGATATACACATAAGTGTAAGTTCACAGGTGATAAACTCAGTTTAATTTTTTTTTCAAAATAGTTTTAATTGTACATAACAACGATGAAATTTGCATATATGCTGTGAAAATTGTAATGGCATGCATTGTCTGTAAATACTACATTTTCTGCATATTATTATTTTTTATGCTTTCATCTTTGTCCAACTCACTGATCCTCTGCGAAGGCAGAATATTTCTTATTAAATATTTGTGAAAGTGTAATTGTTCAAATGTTGTTGCTATACTGTGTTGATATTTGTTCTTTATTATTTCCCTTGGTTTAAATAACTTTTTTTTTCTTTAGCGGTTATTTAACTAGTTTCTGCCTTTTTTCATTTAAATTTTTATGCAAGTTACGATGACGTAATGAAAGGGGTATATATTACGATTAGATTTGGTTACGTAAGGTGTGCATGTGTGTGTGTGTATGTATGTATGTGTGTGTGTGTGTGTGTGTGTGTGTGTGTGTGTGTGTGTGTTCTTAGGTTTACCATGCATTCTATAGGATTACATAAATTGGATGTTATGGCAATTTGCCTTCAAAACATTATTAGAAAATGTTATTACGTGATCTCCACTTAAATGGAGAGAAAATGCCCATTTTACCATGTTACCATTTCTTTTCTTTAGATTTTAAAACGGCATCATTTCATTGAAGGTTTCGGTAGTTATATTATAATAAATCTTAACTGAGTTCCTTATAATTTTCTTCCTGAAACGTCTTCTAGTTGGCGTTCCAAAGATAAAAGTGGTTTCTACCGCTGTTACTAATGTTTACAGAAGTCTGGGTAGTGATCACTGCCTATGGTTCCTTTGTGATTCATTGTGCAGACTCATTTCCTGTATTGATATCAATCATTGATTCATTTCCATCATTCAGGCTGACTAATTTCCTTTCCTCATTCTATTCCCTCCCCCATAATGTGTTATGAGTGTTGAAGTCCCGAACTACTTCTCTGTCTGCTGCCAACTGAACTGCTTCAGCAGGAGATACTTTTCCCTTAATGTTGTTTGGACTTACGCTCACGTTACTTCACAACCCTAATATACAATGCTATATTTCCCTCCATAGTGGCAACACTTTGGCTTTCCTTCTCCACATCTTCCATAATTATCTTCTCCTCCACACCTAATGAGACATATAATAACTGTGCCCTCCTTTAAAACCTCTTCAAACATTTCTGCTTTTATCCTGATGGTTTGAGATAAAAATGCTTTTCAAAAAAGCAGTAGCTTTGTGTATCACATATCTGGTCCAGTTTCCCAGTCCTTTGCCTGAAAATAAAAGGGGTCACAGGAAGGCCATGCCTCCTGCCCGTATGGTGTGTGTGTGTGTGTGTGTGTGTGTGTGTGTGTGTGTGTGTTTGTGTGTTTGTGTGTGTGTGTGATTGTTCTTCTTCTTCTTTTAGTGTTTATTGGCAGTTGGCAAGCCATCTAGGAGGTGCATTACTACCACCATCTGGACTGGAGTGTGGAGCAGGAGTTTATGCAGAACACTAAGAGATAAAATATATAAAAAACAAAACTAGATTTGTTTAACTAAATTTGTTTCTCTCAAAAACGGAATAATTAAACCGTGTGTTTTATCTGTGCAATTCCCCAATAGACGTGACAGTGACCAGTCCTGATGTTTTGCCTTCTTAAGTGACTGAAGGAGAAGATGTTTCATTTGGATACTGGAATTCCCGCATTGTAACAGTGCATGTTCCACAGTTTCTGGTTGACCACAATGTGAGCATTTACCAGTTGGGTGCTTGCCTATTTTGTGTAAGGAATGATTAAGTCCTGTGTGTACTATTCTCAATCGAGTGATGACCTTCCTTCCCCTTTTCCATCCGACCTTTCTCTTTGCCACAACATGTTTTTGTATTTTGTACAGATGTTGTTCAGTTATCCATCCTCTCCAGTCTGTTTGCCATTCCCTGCCTGGATTTCCCTGCCGTTCCCCCACTGTCTCCATACCTGTGTCCCTGGCAATAAACGAGAGTGGCCCGTACCTCCTGGTCTCTGCATTTGGGTCTGCACTAACCCTATACGTTTTAATAATAATAAATAAACCCGGAGCATTGTAAGTGGCTCAAATTTACTAATGTTCCAAATTCAGTTGTGTTACTATGATACTTTATAGCATCATTATAATTCATTAAAGGCAATATCCAACTGGACGATAGGAGTGTCTGGAGACAGTTTTTCTAAAATGCACCAAACTAAAATGAATATGTTTTTTAGGAAATAGTCAGACCAAGGATCACTATGTTAAATTTTAAATAGACTGTACCTTTTTGTCTTTTCTGGTTTTCAGACCACTCAAAGTGGATCTTCTGATTGAAGGACGACAATGCTCTCCACAGTCATCTTTGGGTGTGTGGACTGTTTTGTTTAATTTTTGTTTTGGCCAAAACTGCCTCTTCTAAACATGCCCCTCCTGAGAGGTGTTAGCAAAAAGAACACTGTGTTTGGAGTGTGAATACAACCAATCCAAGCCACATAAATGAAATGAAAAATTGAAACGTCATGTTGCAATATGCAGAAAACAAACACAAATCAAAGATCATCTTATCTCATCTTCAATTGCATATCCAGTGTCGGTTCACAGGGGGCAACAGCTCCACCAGGGGACCCCAAATTTCCCTGGGCTATCTACCAGCTCAGACTGGGGGAATTCCAATGCGTTCCCAGGCCAGTGTAGAGATATAATCTCTCCGCCTAGTTCTGAGTTTTTTCCGCAATGCCACTTCCCAGGAGGCCGTTCCTGGAACACCTCCCTACGGAGGTGGCCACGGGGCATCCTTATCAGATGCCCAAACCACCGCAACTGGCTCTACTCCAAGCTCCTCACGGATGGCTGAGCTTCTCACCCTATCTCTAAGGGAGACGCCTACCACTCACACTCCATCTTCAACTCACTTCCGAATAAGACCATGAGGTACTTGAACTCCACTTGGGGTAAGGACACATTCCCTACCCAGAGCAGGCAATCCTTCGGTTTCTTCTTGCTGTGAAACATGGCCTCAGCTTTAGAGGTGTTGATCTTTATTTTGACTGCTTTACATTACATTACATCACATCTCATTTAGCTGACGCCTTTATCCAAAGCGACTTACAGTAAGTGCATTTCATCTGTAGAGATACAAACTCAGAAGAACAAGTAACAAGAAAGTACAATTTTCGTCAAATAAGCAGTTTCAAATAGATAAGTGCCATTATAAGTACAATTTACACTCTATACGCTGTGAACGAGTCTGACCGAGAACCCGAACACAACTCTTGCTTTGAGAGTACAAATGTTACTTAATCCAAATGTGAATCAAACAACCATTTTTGTTTGCATCACACTATCTGATTATATTGTATTTGTGATCTGGCAAACGATCAACACACTCTTGCCAGGTCTTGCACCTGGAATCTTCCACCCATGGGATGGCTGTGTTGCTATTACACCACAAGAGTTGGTTTTTATTGTTTTTCTGAACACAAATACAACATTAAAACACATACTTATATAGCCTCAATAACAGGAAGGCCGCACATCGATGGCCTTCCAGATGGGAAGATCGTATTTAGAAAATCAGGCTGGTGGACAGTCAGACTGGTCTGTGTTCACACTACCACATGAATGCTCTTTTCCCAAAATAATCTTTGTTTACTCATTGACAATGTCAACTTCGAAGTTGGTGGGCTCAGAATAACATACTTACATAGCCACTTAAACTCCTAAATCTTGATCTGGATGTCCTCGTACAGCCAATGATTTCCTTGAGGATTTCACCAAAGAGCGTAAGCGATTACTAAGCTCAACAGCAAATTCCCACTCCTTTGGAATCTCAGGAATCTTTCCTTGGCCATGGTCTAGAAATTTTTGGAAATCTTCTTTGTTTTGTTTAACTTAAGCAGCCTTAGTGATCCTCTTTTTTTCTGTATGATGAAAAATCTCCACATTCCTCTAGTTATGAGCATCTTCCATGGTAGCCATGGGGCACCAGGGTCCGGATTCGCTTGCAGTCACCATTGAGCCACTACGGCTGTGGATGTGGATGTACCAATCGTGATGTCACCTCTTGTTTGTACTGCCATTATTAAGACTTGAGTTTTGGGACTTTTCCTTACTCGGCCTCACCCACAGCCTCTCTCACCAGTCACTTAGAGGCCCATTCACCCCCAGGCCGTCTTCCCATTGCACATTATCCCATCCAGGCAAGAGAACTGATGTCATTCAATGTTTGGCTCCAATTTGTCCTCTCATCCTCATTCAGTGTCTGTAAACCACCTACTTATGCATCTTTCTCAGAAATTTAGATCCTCACTTCCCCAACCATTACCTGGAAATCTCCAGTCCATATTACAGAGCCATGAATAGATTCTGAGTTGCCTTTAAAATAAATAAAACCATTGGATTCTTCAAAACATCACAAATTGTATTTTGGGGTTGCAGGAGAAGGCTATATATGTTACTTAGTTTCCAAGGTGTATATCAATCTTTTCTTAGAAGCAATTCCCTGAATCATACCCGGCTTTATGTTTTAGTTGCCTTGAAACTAGTGACTGATACCTCAAACTCATGTTTACGATGTATAGTTAGGTAATAAATCAGGGGAGACATACAATAATTTTCTTTCAGACTTCAAAATGACTTGTTTTTTACAACGACATAGGTGGCGCTCTCTTGGCCATTAGTTCGAATGCACTATGCCTCCTAATCATTTGTCTCACCACTTTCAGGTGGAGGGTCTTTGCAGAAAAATAGAAGGACAATTTTAAATTTGATGAATAGGGCAAGATAGGAACATTTGTCTTTGTGACTTCAAATGTATTGATATTTCCTAAAAATACATATATGCAACTTGACCTTTTATGTGTTGTTATTCAAAAATACTTGTACTCATATCAAACTAGAAGTGTGTCAGGTATGCACAGAATGAATAAATGGTATTGGAAAAGGGACCTATATTGTATATTTGAGTAAAGCAATCAGTACCACGTGGTATATTGCATTGAGAAGTTTATGCAAATAAAAAGTATGAAATGTAGAAAAAATATCAGAGGTCCTCATTGGTTTTTGCAGTTGACTAACCTGTTATACTGTCATACTGCTGGTATAAAACCCTTCAAGGAAATTTCTGGTCAGAGCCAGGCAAGCTGTCAACCCCGATCCCAAGTTTAAATGCTCAGTTCAGCTAAACCTGAACTCAAGACCCTGCAGGCCTACCTAGAACTGTAGGCCTAGAAGAATAAAACCTAAGAGTGGCATGTTCAGATAGATATCAATCTCATGTGTGTGCGTCAAGTACAGAGCTGGAAATGTCATGTTATTAAACTAGCTTAGCACAAGGAAGGCGGAGGAAATGGAATCAGTCCAAACTGAGAAAAAAAAAACACTTTCACTTCAACCTCACCACTAAAGCTTACTAATTAAAATGTGTAACGGAATGTGTTTGATTTGAACAAAAAACACCAACTAATGACACAGGTAAATATTAACCATCACAGTGCAAATGCCGATTGTTCGTTAAAATATGCTTTCATGCTTCTGTAGAAGCCGGTCTCTGATAATGTCACACTGTGAAAGACCAGTCCGTGTTTAATAGACTGTAGAGCCGGTAAAGTTAGCTTAGCATAGCTAACGGTCAACTAACAAAAATTCTGTTCAGGGATGCGTTCAGGCTCTGCTGAAAAAAGTGAGTAGTGGACGAAGGGAACGTTATGATGTGTTCACATGTAATCGAACGTGGGAAACGTTGAATACATTTGAAGAAGTTGTTTTAAAGAGGTATTATGACTTAATAACACTAGCTCTAAACAAAGTCAAAGGAAAACATTTACAACAACAACAATACAATTTGTGTTTCTGCCAATATGGATAATCAAGGGTTGACAAGTAGTATCAGCTGCAAAGAACCCTAATCTCTAAAAGTTATATTTTGCTCTCTTATTTTCTTTTTTTGTGCTGATCCAATCTCAGATCTGATCTCAATCCATGACATTAACAGTTTTTGGACTTGTTTCACCACTGATTGTGGCTGCACAGAAATATTCACCACTGCACTGTTCAATCTTGAACCGAACCAGGTCTGCAGTTTCCTCAAGTCTTTATGTTGACCTATACTTGAGTTCAACCATTTTTTATGGCACACGTGATAGTGTTATATTCTCAGTTAACTCCAGATCGATAGGAAACAAGAGTAATGCCAAAAGATGTTGAAGAATTGCTATTAAAGGAGAAAAATAACAGGAAAGAAAACACGGACTCTTCACTTGTCTTTACTTAAAATACAACAAATGAGGAAGGTTTGTTCATGGTCCCCCTTTTGGAGTTCCAAGGCATTACCAATCAAGCCATGATAAAGCAATCACTACAAATAAAGCACAGAGAAAGATTAAATGTACAGAGATAAAGTTTTGCATCACCGGGTGCATATTAAAAGCCTAAACATTACTATCATCACACTAGCTAGTTTAATCTCTAGCAGTGCATCTTCTTAATATTTTGCAAGTAACAATGTTAGTCTATAAAGTAACTTTTTACTACAGCTGTCAGGTAAATGTAGTAGAGAAAAAAAGGACAATTTGCCATCTGAAATGTAAGTCTCACTAAATGGAAGTACTTAAAAACTAGAATGCTAAATGTACTTTCTTTTAAAATGTACTTTTTTTCTTTATCTCTTGGCTAACCCTAACCCAAACACGCATTTCTCGCTCAGAACACAGCCATTTCATACTCTTAATCTGAAATTCTTACAGTTGTTAAAATATAGTCTTATTTTCAATGTTATACTGATGTACAAACTGCTCTACATGTCCTTTGTCAAATGGTTCAGCTTTGGTGAAATATTTTCAAACCAACAGAGAATATCTGTCATGAGGCTTATCTCACATGGCACTGGATGATTGTTTCTGGACATCAACATTTGCAACAAAAACATGGGTTTTTCACTGAACTCAATGCTACTTTACAGGAAATGGTGAGCTATATTAATTATTGCCAAAGACAACTAAAGTGCATGCTGCTTTAACCACTAACTCAATGGTTTGTACAGTAAGTAATAAAACATATATTAATATAACACTTGACCCTATAATACCTATAGGGTCTGCAGCACAATGTGTTACACTTGTATACAACGTATACAATGATTACATTTTTAAAACCAAGGGCTATAAGCCAACCCCCAAAAATCTCTAATTCAATTCAGCGTTGAATTTAACCAATGGTTAGATTACCTTTGGCTTTTGGTTTGTGTACTACGGGGGTACAAAAAAATAACATTTAACCCAACTTTTCAACTTAAGCTTGTGTTGCAAATAAAAACTCTAGAAATGTTGCTCTTTTTTGTAAATATTCATGAGCCAATTAACAAAATGGAAGTTTAGCAGTCATGAAAGTTGGCACTTATTTGAGCTTCCCTCAAGCACACAATGCATACACATCCAGTGAAGAAAAATGATGTATAGGAAATCCAGTGTATTAACTGAACATATTGTACCATTGTCCAATATACAGAAGTAAGCATATGCATCCAGCACTGTCGAAATGTGAAAACACCTCTGAGACTTCATGGCTGAAGATATTTTCCCTGATTAATGGGATTGGGTGGCACTACTGGGGTCTGTAACCGAGATGTTGAAGCCTTTTTTTCTTTTCTTCTTTTCCTCATAATAAAATACACTGTTTTTAGAATTTCTCACTTGTACATGCTGGTGATGTGTGCCCCTGTTAGCTCTATGGTAGCCTAACACGTATAAATGGTACCCTCTCCGACAGGGGAGCCCAATGTTATAAGTTGCGATGATTTTGATAATGGTCAATACATCCTGTATATATGCTTTATAAAGCAGTTTTACAAAGAACTTCGGGTATCAGGTTTTGACCATCCCCTTTTCCCTAGAAAAAACAGCGAAACAAATTGTTTAAATGCTGAATATAACATTTACCTTTTGAGTACATACATTGAACATAGAAATGATGATTTCACTGCAACAGTAGCTTTGATTATTGATATTGAACAGTTTGCGAAACCTGGATGTGAGGAGGTCGTTATACTAGTGAGAGTATATTTGTTTTGCATTCCCTACCAAGTATGTGTTTAACCCAACTACCATGTCGTCTCTGTGCCTAATTATAACCAAACCCCAATATTTCTGTGGCTCTAAGCAGAAAGGGGAGCACCACGGCCTCTAAAAATGGAAAGATAAACACGACTAACATAGCTAAAAGGAGTCTAAAAGACACAACAATCAAACCCCAGTGAACTGTTGTTAAAGACTTCATCTTTTAACAAAGCCATTAAGTCTAATCAGATTGCAAATAAGTTGAGATTTAATATTACACGGCACAATAAAAAATGGAATAACAGCTGAATAGCTATTTCAAAATACAGAATATTTTATGCTGTCCGATATTTTCGATGAAAAATTAAATTAAATTGGCTAAATAAATTCTTAATTATTCTTAAAAAGTAATACCACTTTAGAGTTTAAATGCATCAATTTAAAAAAAATAACTTTAATTCAAGGTTGACCCAAAACCATGTTGGCCTAAGGGTTGCTCAGTCAAACAAAACCATCAGTTATGGAAAGTGTAATTCCAATCTTCACATGCAAAATCTGGAGGGTCAGCAGAAGTGCATCTGAGAACTAATAATTCACCACAGTTCTCCCAAAAACACCTAAACCTTGGGTTGAATGAGCTTAGTTTTGTGTGTTTATATTGTGTAAAAAGACAATCACTGAAATTAATCAAATCACATCTGTTGGATTCATCACAATCTGCAGAAGTCTGTGGCAAAAAAGTGAAGGACTTCAAGACGAAGACCTGGGAAGTTTGGTGTTAAGAGGGAATTATGGTAGCATGTGCATTAAGGACTTATAGATGACAGTGAACTATTTGGATTATTAACAAGGCAAAGAAACACACATAAACAAAACAGACAGTTTCTGCCAGATTCATTTAAAATTGTTTGGAATGTTAAAAGGCTGATAATAAAAGCATCCAAAAGATGCTTTCTTTCACATGTGATGAAGAGTGAGTCAACTGCTGGAAAAGGAGAACAGCAGTATTGTGTACTAGAATTAAAAAATGACAAAACTCAAAATGGCAGCACAAATTGATTGAAACTGACCAGGCCAATTTATTAAGATTGCCATAACCCTAGCAACTTGAGGGATAAAAAAATGTGTGTCGGTACACAAAATATTTCATGGATTTACAATTCAACTGAACTTAAAAGCCTCGGTATGCTTTAAAGAAATTTCTTTTTTAATCGTATGAAAGCCCTTTTCTGATGGTGAGACCAGGAGGGACGTAAACGTATCGCTATTCATGTGAGTCATGACATCCCAACTACAAAAACACGAGACAGATTCATTGAAAAGAGATGCTATGAGGGTAGGCTTTTTGGCCCCGCCTTCAGGTGTCGCCATTGCTAACAGCCATAAACACTTTTCTAGTACAACCTACTTTCTTTGAAGTATACTGAGGCCTTTAGATGGATAAAAGCTTTACAAGGCATTGTCGATTTGCTGATGGGGAAGAAAGCCTAGAAACAATGACTACTCTCCACAGACTCAATAAATTACAAAGAAAAAGGCCAGAAATATTAAGACCTGAACCATTTACCAGATTAGTGGACAAATAGCAGATCTCTAATGTCTTTTGTCTGCTGAGAGGCTGATAATAGCAGGACTTAAGAGAACAAAACATGCTGTAATAGTACTCAAAGTGAAGTGGCAGCATGGGTGAACATTGAAAATAGAAAGTTTTATTTGTATAAAAAATGAGGTGATCATTGATGCGTCGACATGTTCTCAGACAAATTCCTGACTGACCACCGTTTGTTTTCTGGAATGAGGCCATTGTATGCTTATTGGCCATTTACATTTTAACTTTAAGTCTTCCTTCTGGCATCTCATTAGCTCCAATGGCTTTCCAGCAAAAGTTACAGTATTTACATATCACATTTTATTAGGACAAGACAACAAAATATAAATTAATGAGTATATTTATCAAAATGTGTTGAAGGAAACTCCTACGTTTTGTGTTAGGGTTTTGTGAAACTTAACAGTGTATATTTTGTGAGGAAAGTGTGTAACTAATTGTACGGGTATGTTTCAGAGATCACTCAGCTTGTTAGAGTTAACTATACCAACTAGTAGTGCTTCCTCTTGAGGAGAAGATGCATGTCCACGTAACATAAATTGTTATATGTTATGGTGAAGACTTGGTTAGGATTGAACTGGTAGCGATTGTGGTTGGGGCGAGAGTAAGTCTCCAGGAAATAAAAATAAGTCATGAACTGTGTGTGGGTTTGTGTTGGGAAAAGGTCTGCATATGTACATTTCTTCATACACAAGGCATTGGTGCACATGGTTAAAGATGATTGTTGCTTTGTTTCTTGAAATTACAAGAAACAGGTTGAGATAAACAGGCTTAGTTTCTTCATGACAACAAAATTAACAAACCTAGCAAACTCACTTCTCATGATCCTTTAGAAGGGAAATGGGGGAAATTCCTATGTGGTAATTCAACTATGATTACCAGCTGCAAGACACATTAAGTCTTGAAAACAAGATTGATCGCTCACTCTGGGTTGGGAGTAATGAGCTGTCAAACAAGAAAAGAGAGAATCGAGTTGCTTGGAATATTGTTTCTTAAAGTGAGTGACAGTGGATTTACCTTCACCTTAAATGCCATGATAGTCATTGGTTACTTTGGCATCATTCAAGGAATTTTCTTGACTTGCATAAGTGTGGATGAATTCAGGAGAGATTAAACCCAAGATCTACAGACAAATTAATACTGCATGAACTGGGATGTTAACACTGTACCAGACTGTCATGGTCCAGGCATTTCCAACCAGGTCACACAAAGAGAATAGTGATGGGAATGTATATCCCATCAGACAAGTGGTAATAAAGTTATTCCATTTTGGGGAACTTCAGAATTTAAACATATACAACCCAGCTAAAAATTGAATTAATAAGTAAAAAATTTTGTGGCAATCCTTGACTACAAAAATTCGATCCAAATCAGAACCATGAGAACAGAGTTTGTGTTAGGCTATGCTAAGATCACAAAATAATGACTCCTTCATCCCAAAAAGAGACAAAAAAAAAATTATGTCATCATGAAAAAATTAGCTGTAAAAAGAATTACACCCTTTGCCTTCTAGTCTGTACTATCTTCTCTTTACTTCTGACAGCAAATGATAGGGCATCAGTTTAGATGAGTGGTGACTTTCTTTGGTTACAAAATAGGGTAAAGAGATAGTTGTCATCCTATTTTGTCTTGCAGCGTGAAATATGTTGAGGATTATGAAAACTCTAATAGGTCCTTCCTAAATATGAACTATTCTAAAAGGTGGAATCTGTTTAATCATTCAGTTGCCTTTTGTTAAACTTTTGAAAGATTTGACTAGTTATTTAGCTTTCTACAGAAAATCCACCAAGTCAACCTCACACTTAAAAAATTGCATACCCGAAGAAGATGGGGTTAAAGTCAAGATACAAGCTGGTCAAGGCAAAGGCGAGGTTATATAGTTTTGTAAAAACTGAGAGGTTTTTCCAACAAGAATTTTGTTCTGGCTCAAACTAATGTGTTGTCCTGTGTCACACCCTCTACAGTGACCTTAAAGGGATATATAGAGAGTATGCTCAATATGCTGTCATTTTAATGCCAAATAAGCAATTCATTAATAAGAAAACTTGAAAATGTTCAAGACATTTTAAGGACTGTACAGCGCTCATACAGCGGTTACCGCTGATAATGGTGTCCCCCGGGCCAAGACACAATGCCACAAAAGGGTAGTGCTCAACTCCGCTGGTTATTGTTAGCTCTAATGTTAACGTTAGCTCAGCACTTTTGCAGTTTTGTTACTGCAAAAGAACGCTCGAGGTGATTGGCTGCAAATAAAACCATACAATAAGCATCAATTGCAGGTCTAATGCTGCTAGCAGCTTTGTGAGGCTTTAGCTTAAACAGCCATGCTTCAAGCGTAATACTAATGTACCAATGTAAAAATGAATGAACTGTATTTTCAAGTTGAATGTTTACCGTTATTGCCATCTTACGTTAGCATATTAGCATGCAGAATTAGCATTGACAAAATAAATGTAAATCTAAGGCAGATGGGAATGTTCACAGGTGTTTGACCATAAACTAAAAGAATTGGACAAATGGAAATGTAGACCTGATGATAGCGCTAAAGGAAAAGTTAGAGGATCGCCAAAGTCAATAAAAATGACTGAGGCAAACATGAATAAACTTACTAAATTAAACAAAAACTTGAACCTATGAGTGGTGTTGTGAAAATTCAGACTAACAGAGTCATAAGGATTGATCTTACAGGGGCCATGCATGTCGGTAACACATTTCATGGCAATGCAGTTATTTGGATATTTTGTTCTAGAAAAAAGTAGTGGACCATTACACCAACCGGCATCCCTACAGCTATGCAGTTATCATTTTAATGGACACTGCCATAGCCAAAGCTTCTCTTAACACTAGTCTTGTATCATCATTGTGAAGACAATTATCCAAAGCTGTTCACCAGATGATTTTAGTGATGGTTTAAACATAAATATAACCCCGTTAATTTTAACATGCAGTTATTTTACCCTCTATTTCTTCTCTCTGCGTTAGCTTAAGCCATTTTTTAAACTGCACAGTAGTCTTTTAAACATTTTCAAGCGTTAGCATTTTGTTTGGCATTATGCTAACAATCTACAAAAGTAAGCCTAGATATAACTTACAGCTTCAGAAGTTTATTTATTTATTGGTTTATCTGAGATGGGACAGTGCACATTAATTAAACATTGCTGTGAATGTGCCAGTTTATCCTCTGTAGTCCCAAGAGGCAGATGTTACAAAGTAAACCTAAAAACATATGATAGGATTAAAGTTAATCATTTATGTTAAAATCTTATTGCAGCATTTAGGTGAAAAAATTAAATTAGTAACATATATATACAGTAAAAGCTTTGAAACAATAAAAAGACAAAAGCTAAGACTTGACCATACCTAAGGATAAATTGACATATTGTGATTGAGCATGTTCATTTCAATAACAGGCTTTGTTTGTTTTTTCTGCAGAGATGTATTGGTAATGTTTCTAAATAAATTCTAGTTATTAGAGGCACCCATCAACAGTAGAGGGATGGGATCTGTAAATTACCCTTATTTGATCCTGAACTATTCTTTTTTATTCTGATGTTGACACTACTTGTCTGTGTAATTTTAATAAAGTGCCTTCGGAGTTGTGCAGATTTAGTAACCCAACTCAAGTTTGTGTACATATTTAGAAGGTTCGTATTTACAGAAAAAACAGAGGTGAAAGGTTGGAGATCGCCTCAGGGTACTTCATTATTTTTTCTTTAAAGAATAGAATTTGCTTGTTGTATGTTTTTTTAGATTTTAGGTTACATCACTGCTACCGGTGTGAGAAAGCCTCCTCAAGCTCATCAATCTTGTTACATCTTCCCTTGTCATGCGACATACAGAGGGAGGACATAAAAAAAACAACCCTGTAATCATTGTAATAAAACTTAAGATATGCTTATATGGTGATGATTTAACGCTATAGTCATTTTTCAGGCCATAGTTCATAGTGATGTTGAATTGACTGGATTAGTTTCCAGTCACATCAGCAATGTTTTGGTCCAAAACACATTGCTAAATTTACACAGTCTTAATAGTGCGTTCCCAATCATCAATTGTCTATAAGAATTGTGTCTGATTACTCTTGGAGCACATTTCAGATTGGTATGAGTATGAGTTTGGGGTTTCATATTTGTTTACAGTTTACAGTGTTACATAACAAAACACCTTGTAGCATGAGTGTGCGGTCTCTCGGTCAGTTGCTCTACTCTCATCAAAGTCTACTAAAAGATGATTATCCTATTTCGTTCATTTTCCCTAAACACTTTGGGGGTCCAAAATATTATATACAGCATAAAATAGTTCAAAATGACCATAAAGTTGCATCAACACCTCTAACACCGATTGAATATTATAATTTTGAAAAATGTGTACATTTGTACAACACCTATTGTAGAGGATTACATGATGTTTTAATGGTTTTATGTCCACTCTCTGTACTTATTTATGTATTGTTAGATCTGACTGCACTCTGATCCATTCCTTGTTGTCTAGACCCTTTTCTTCATTCCTTTCCGGCTCCTTCATCCTCTACTCATTTCCATCCACCTTCTGGAACTAGACAACGTCTGACTCCACCACGCATTGCTCGGTGTACTCCTTCACCAGCTCAACTCTCAAGGTGTTGCGACAGTATTCAGCCATGGACTTCCAGAGTGGTGGGTCCAGGAACATCTGGCACATCACGTGACCCTTCAGGGTGGCAGTGTGGCGTTGCAGGTGGCCAAGGAACTGCTGCCGCACCAGGTCCAGGTCTTTACCGAACATGTCAATGTTCAGGTAATACCTGGTCAAACAAAAGTGTTCCAATGAAGATCATGTATTATTTTATATCAAAAGATTGTATGGCAGAAAGCAGTGCATCCAACTACATTATTCGACAATTTCTTATTGACAGTTATGTAAAAATAATAAAGAAATCACCAGTCATCTCCAATGGGCACTCTGAAAGGGAAGGTACAGAGACTGGCCACGATAGGGTTGGACACATCATCGACGACCCAGTCAATGTCCTTCTTCAGCAGGATACCCATGTTACTGGGCAGAAGCTTGAATGGCTGCCAGTCTTGAATGATGGTGGCATTCGGAAGGATCCCCTGCATCAGGTCAGTGGTCAAATACAGCCGTTGGACAGCTGAGGGGTCAAGATGCACCTGAGGAAGGTTGGAGGAGGTGGACAGAGAGGATTGGATGTCTCCACTCAGACCCAGTTCAGACAGACGTAGCTTGAGGTCTTCTGCTCGGAAGCGTACCAACAGAATACCCTGTGGGAATAAAGCCAATGTATGAGCTGACACCACAAAAGTAAACACAAAGACTTACAGCAAGTTCATGCAAGTCTTTAGTTGTTGTTAGTACCTGCTTGGTTATGAGACGATACTTCTGGAAGTCCTTGGGTCCAAGCTGATCATCACGAGTCAAGCGGGTTACTTTGACATCAGGGTACTTGGTCTTGACCAGCTCGGAGCAAAAGCGAAGAAGAACTCCTGCCACCCCCTTTCCCCTTTCCTGAGGGGCAACACGTAGACCTTCCACCAGCATAGTCTCCCCATCATCAATCACACAGACAGACTCCAGAGCAATCTGTTGAGTATCACAGAAAAAGACAGAGAAAAGAAACAATGACATTAACACATCGTTCCAAGAACTTAACTTTACAACTTTACTCCTGTAGCTGGGGCAATGCAGCATAACATGTTCACAAGATTTCAGGGACAAAAAGATACTTTGTGGAGCAGAAATCAAGATCCCATTTCTTCTGTCTATTTATGTTGCATGGAAACAGACTAAGCAACCTACTCTAAGAACCACATCATCCAGTCACAATGTGCACATCATCCAAGTCACAATGTGCATGTCACAATGTGTCACAATGTGCACAACCGCAGAACCACATCTGCGACTTTCCAAAATCCTTCTTTGGTCATGACCTTCGAATGATGTAAAGCAGGGTGCCCAATTGGTCATTCGCTTACTAACGGACGCATTTACTTTCATTCCAAAGAAACCCTGGCTGACTCCAGTAAGGTAATGACGAAGAATGTGCGGGATGCTAGTGATGGTTTCCTCCTTCTGAGAGATGAGAGGCTTGTTGTTCCCTTCATATCGACTTGTTTTGTGCTTAAGGCAGCGCTGTTTTTTCATATATATATATATATATATTTTTTTTTTATTCCCTACTTTTATTTTGTTAATTGAGAGAACATTTTTTTTATTAGCAGTCACACATACTGTATATCTTCAGTTCTTTGTTACGTGACAATAATTTATTTTTGGTCAAAGAAGTTTTAGAATCTTCCGGACCTTCTAGAGATCTTCTCTAACTGGACCTCTTCACACCCTGTAGAAGACCATCAAACCGGAAGTCATGAAAATCTTTACCATCACCATGAGATAAAACTGATCTGAAGAAGATTAGACTTGCTCAGACCTCATGCCATTCATTTAACTTACCACTTTTCCCTGCTTGCGAGCCAGTATGACTGTGCGGTTGGTCTCCTGCAGCCAGTTGGTGTATCGAGTGGGAAGGTAATCAAGGCCACCATAGATGTCCTGGCTCATGGCCATGATCTCATCAAAATCCTCCTCAGTGGCCACAGAGAACTGGAGGCCTGCCTGGGACAGGGCCTCTGGGAGCTGGAGCATAGTCAGGCTGGTATCGATCTTCATCTTGAAATAACTGATGAGATACAAAGTGTGGGAAAGATTATTGTAAATTTTGTTTATCTTTATTAAAACAGGAATTAGGACAGCCCAAGAACTGTTCTATCACAGGAATTCCATACAGGTGGCCAATTTTGGGATGTGCAGAAACTCAGAAAGTTCATATTTTGATTCAATCAACAAACAAGCTTCTTCAGAGATATATCTGCCTGTATAGCATTTGTTTTTCGTACAATCACATCAACAACCATATGGGTCTGGGGTCACAAAGTACAATACAGTAAAGCAGTATAATTGTATGCATAATACCTTGTGTTCATATGTCTTGCATTATGTGAATTACACATATTGTAAGCAGTGAGTGAAAGCAGTTCAGTGGTAAAGCATAGCTTAAATATTTGTTGTACAAAATTAAGAAAATATAATATATTTCAGTAATGAGAGAACACAGCATACAATACAGACCCCCTGAGCATTCATTTAATATCAATATTCTGAGAATATTGCCAATTAGAATAAGACCTTTGCTTTTGGTTGAAATGTTTATAATGGTCAATGTTTACAATGGGACTCAAAGAGAAAAAAAGAGTTAAAAGGATGGGATTGGTGCTGGACTTAATAGCAAGCAGGACGGGATAAGAAAAACACTACAGGTGGTCAAACTTTAATATGAACGCAAAGACAGACGACAATATTTTGAATCAATCCCAAAAAACTGACCAAACTGCCATACGAGAGGAAAACCATGTAGCTGATTTAGATTAAGGACACTTCCTCAGGTCCATCTTAAGTCCATATTAATGTAAGTCTTGTACCATTTGTTTGGGCAATTGTCAGTGACTGAGTAATCATATTCTGGTGCAGACCAAAATAATCGCCTAAAGGCCAACTGTGAGAGCTGGTCTTGGAAGGTTTCCAAGAAAACCCTTGTGTGGTTAGATTGCAGCAAGATTAGAGTCTTACCCATCCGGTCCTGCCATTTGCTTGTTTGAATACAGTCAAGTGACATGAGTGGAATAGGACTGACTTGGACCTTTGCAGAAGTCTGATGTTTGCTTGACATCTCAGCCAAAAGAACAACACTAGCAATTAAGTCTATATCAGTGCAAAGTGAATGTGAAAAAAAATCACAACAATATTTTAAAGTCCACAATTTCATACTTTGAAATGGCATTTCTTGAGATTTGGTTTGCTTTACTAACAAAATTAAATAGAAAATGAACCAATAACTCGTGAGAGCGCCCTAAAGAATAGCTCAGAAGAAAGCATAGATATATGCAAAGGAAGCAAGATGAATGAACCAGAGGACCTAATAAATCCAAGGCAGAGGGAAACAAACTAGCCAGGCTGAAGAAAAAACAGACATCAAGAAGGGCCAAAAAACGATGAAAAACAGACACAGGAAGTAGAAGACGGGCACGCATCCTCTTTTCCAATGCATCCTGAAAATCAATAACCTCAATACCCTAATCCTTAAACTAATATCTTCTGATACCTACTCAATATTACACATATATTTGTCCAGAATGTTGCTAAAGTATTCAAATAGTTATACAGACAATAAATTGGTTTAATATACCCTGAAAATCCAATACTGTAAATCCATTGAGATAAGATACATCAGGGTAAATAACATATGGGGTTGGGTACTCAGATAGAGTCTGTGTTTTGTTCTTCCTTTGCAATTATGTATTTTATTGGGAATGAATGGGTGGAAGATTCATATTATTCCCTTCCAGTTCTGATCACAAGTGTGCAGGTGCTCTAACCAAACAGAAGGAGTGAACACCCATGGACATAACAAAATGGGTCAATTGGAACACAAGACAAAGCAGGAGTTACTGGTACAGGTACTGGAAGTTCACAGCTGTGCCATAAATAGAGACAGAATTGTTAATCCCTCCAACACTGGGGTTTTGGCACTGATGATGATGAAACTGTTCAAGGGTACCCAGCACTAAATATGATAGATGTCAATACAAGTATAATGAGCAGGAGACTGCAAATTGTCCAACACAGGAGGTCAGTACACTAGCACAATGGCTGTATGGAGGCTTTTGAGAATGCTAAACCAGACTAGCCAGACTAAAAGGATACATCATAAAAAAACAGCTGCCAACATCACAAAGAAACATGGCAAAGGATGACCACAATCCAACAGTCAATGCAAGAAAACTGAAACTAATAACCGTAGGACCAAGCACACTAGTCTTGAGTACTGCCTGAGTCTGCAACTGGCAACTTTAATTCAAAGCAACACACATCTACTAATGACTAGCTGGCAGTCAATAGAACTGCAACACAGAACGTCCAAATAAGTGTTTGTCCAATTCATATAAGAAAATTTTGCATAAGACGTTATCATGTCTGAAACGTAATAACAGAGCCATCACAATCATAGCTGTCATCATAAAACATAACCATGCTCACCGCCTTATCCAATCATTTATGCTACTCCTTATTTCCCAAAGGTATCATCAATTGTACCGTATACCTAGATGGGACCATATCCTTTTCTGCATTAGCCTCAAACCCCACATGGTTATTTTGAGTGATGATTATGATTACAGTTCAAGAATAGCACAACTATTTACCTCCATGGACCAGATGTGCCCAATTGTGGTTGAGAAGAGAGGGAGGATTACTGTGACTGAATGGCTTGACCCAACAGATGGCCACACATACAGACACGGCAGCTTTATCCTTAAGTATTTCATTATAAAAAATGTGCCGCTGAAGAGAGACACACAGAAAAAGAGAAGAATTGCTGATAAATGCCACATTAACAGAAATGTAGATTCAAGCCTGATACACCAGTTGCCGTATAAACATTGTCTTGTAAGGTGGTACAACTTCAGACATCAAGTCAAGTCAAGGAATAACAAGGTAAGAAGATTCCAAAGAAGAGTGTGCAACCCTAGGATAGAGAAGAGTAGGGCAAGAACACCACCAAGGTGAGTATCCTGAGAACCAGCTATGAGTACATCTAAACGGTTCCTTCCACAGATGAACCTATCTTACAGCAAGTAGGAGCTATGGAAGAGAGAGTTAAAGACGGGTTCAGTGTTTTCAATTGGCAGATAGTTGACGATGGGGGAAAAGGCTGGACTAGGAATGTACCAAGTCACTAAGAATTCAGAACAAGAGCAGGCACTCTTACACCAGAGTCCACCAGCCTGGTGCACACAACATACTTCAGTCTGCAAACAGGGGCATGACCAAGTTGAGAAAAACACCATGTAGAAAAATAATCACATTAAAAATGCTAGAGCAATGTGGCACTGAAATACTAAGAGGAGAACTGGGGTAAGGGTTGTGAGAGATTATGTTACACACCTTTTGTAAAATCCTACTTACATAACTATACCAATTTGTCCAAAAAGGTGACAAAATGATCAAAGGTTTTGAAAATTCAAATTTATTGAAGAATCTAGCATCTTTAACATTTAAAACACAGGTTTAGCTATTTTTTTGTGAATACATGGGACACATCTACAAGTCATGCTGGCAAGAGAAAAAACAATAGCATACTAACCATGGCTGCAAAACGCAACAATAGCATTATTTAAGCAGTGCTGCAATGCTCCAACGCCAAACACACCTAAAGCAATACTTTAAAATGTATAAATATAAATATGGCAGTCCACACCTGCCCCAGAAGTGCATGCCAGTATTTAGCGAGTGTACATAGCAACATATTAACATCAATGGAAGACTTTAGTGGGAAGGACAACTTAATATTCCAACTGAAACATGTCAACCCGTTCTCACTCGCAACTTGCCAAATATGCCAGCTTCACCCTTTGACCCTACATGTCAAACTAAAACGCTTCACCACAGCTATACCAAGAGTAAATGGAGAGTACTTTCAGAAAGTGTAAAGAGTGGTAAAGTCTACATAGCTTGGGGATTGTTGAGATTGGTTGGGTCTACAGACTTCCTCCAAAACCTGAGGACTTTCACCCAGGAGACAGGTGTTCAGGTCACAAAAATTCAACATTGATGGGATTTAAGTTATGCAGTGCTAAGTAGCATTACCACATGAATTGCATAACGTAGTCTATTTCACTGCATATTATGGGTTATGTAACTTTAGGTAATGTAGCCTAGTAACCCAAAAAACCTAACCCAGCCGTGTTATTTACAGAAATTTCACATGACACAGGACTCACCCAGGAGACATGTGTCCTGTTTGAAATCAAAAGTCAAAATTTTTAAGTTTAGAGTTGAGCAACATTACTACATAGTTTGCACAATGTAGTCTACATAAATATGTTACATAACTGTACGACATTAGGAGAAAGTAACGTAGGATATGAAGTTATTTTTACATTAACCACCATTTATTCTTTCTATTAATTCCATTGTGTTTAATATAACTTTAACCTGTTAGACCGGCAAGAGTTTCCATTGGGAAACAAAAAGTCAACAATGATTTTTTCTTTCTCAATTAGATGACTTCAACTTAACACTTCTATGACGTTGCACTCTTAACTACGTAACCTAACTACTACATAAGATAGATAAAGGTTAAGTAACTGTGTATTCCTGAATAAAGATGGTGTTGATGGGAAAGTGGCTCTACAAATAGACTACAGAAGTAGTTTTATCCATTGCCAAAACCGCTACCCGAACATATCATTGTATAAAAAATGATTAAACTTCACAAAAGATGGGCACGTTTATATAAAACAACCTTTGTTATTGTGTGTAAGTACTGTCTTTTTATGCCATTAAGAGGGGGCGAGAGCCGGCCCCTTAGGGGGTTGAAGAGGCTAAAACAGAAAAGCTAGATATGTCCCAAAAATCTAGCAATGGACCATGTGAGCTGTAAGGGCATCTGTAGTGAAAACACTGTCTGGTCACAGCCGACACACACTGTGGGCACACATACACACTGTGGACTCTGGTATTTTTCCATCATGCTTTGATGCTTTGAGATGAGGTGTCAGGCGTTGCTGGATAGTCCGGTCCTGCCAATGGGAGCAATGCTGTTTTGTTATTCTTCTTCCCTCTCCCGCCCTCCCTCTAAAACACTTATTCATTCGTTCTTGTTCTAATCAGTCTCTCAAGCTCTTGCTTTGTCCCGCTATTTGACTGGCAGTGTACTCAACACAAAATGGAATTTGGCCCATTTGCAAAACAACTGTCAAACTGCCATCACACTGTGGTCAATTGCCAGTATGCTGGCTGTGGAATTGTTGGAGGAGCTTTGAGATTATAGTGTGAAAAGACATGAGTTGGAGATCTGAAATCCAAACATGCATACATATAAGCAAATTCTTTCGAGTGACTTTTTTCAACCCGCCTGTGTACTTGGCACACATTAATATTAGCATCTCCAGATTTACCCATTTTTATCTTTAATCTATGATTGATGATTGAATTTTCAGCAATGCCGGAAAAACTCCAACCCCAAGAGGAAGTATTACAGGAATTATATGATGTAACCAAAGAGATTACTCATCTAATGGTTTACGGTTAGGATAAAAACAAAGCACACTAAGCTAGTGCACAGTGGTGATGAAATGTCGCACATAAAAAATGTAATTTTGTCTTTTTTAACCAAACAGATTTGATTTATTTGCTGCCAGCTCTCCTCTACGTCTTCCCACACAGAAAAGAAACATTCCAATGCAACAGAAACGAAATATCCTAAGCACCTGAATAACACAAAACTCAAAGGAACACACCATGTCTTCGGTAGATTATCCTGCTGGGTGTGATGAGAACATGGACACCAAAACCATTCATGTCTCCTTGGAAGGTCCTTGGCTCCAGTGCTTCATGCCAGTAGGCTCCATGCTGACGTAAAGACATAAGCAAACCGCTCTGTTGCGTGATAGCAGGCTCCATGTCATTTTTCCCACGCAGCCCCGCCTATACATGAAACAAACCATTGACACAGAGGCACCAGAAAATGATTAGTTGGGGAAATCTGTCAATCATCACTCTGTGCTCGTTGCCATGAAACGAGCCAGCTGTACGGTATATTTCATATTATAACCTACACTGGTTTGTTCTGTGTAAAATAAGTCATGCTTTCAGAAAAGGCAAACCAAATTAACCTATTACTACACATCCTGTGTGTATTTGTTTAGTTACATAAAATCCAACACGAATTTTGATGTTTTTGTAATGTATTCTGCTCTAGTTATAAACTGGGATAATACCATTTTGCCAGAAGACAGCACGCAGTTTACCTAATATTTTTGGACTACATACAGGTCATGATCTGCATGACTCTTAATTGTTATTCCCTTTTCAACAAAGAATACAATATCAGATTGACACAGTGACTTCAAGACAAATTACTCCTAACATCTGTGTCCAGTATCTAACTGACACTATACATCCTCATTTTTCCACTTGTCACAAAATTGTTAAGCTCTTCAACAAAAGTGCCATTTCCAAGCCAGATCCGGGTTGTCCTTGGCGCTCACAAATCACATCTCAAGCGCTATATGTGAACTGTTCAAAGACAAGAAACGCAGATCAGATATCTACACCTTATGCTTATGTTAGCATGTAACTATAGTAAAATAAAAAATGTGAGCTGGGATCCAACTTCTAAAACAACCTTGTGAAATGATGTACAGAGAAACCTTAATATTGATGCCCATCCATTATGGCGGAACGGATGATTCCATAGGGGGCCATCGTAAAGACAGAGGTCACGGTTAATGATAACCTTTAGATTTATTGCTTTTAAAAGAGTCCCAGAGATAACCCCTATTGCATATAGATTTCTACGAAAGGAAACCTAGTTGAGTGTAATGTAAAAATAGCATTAAACAAATTGCTTCGTTAGATGATAGTGGTTAATTATTGATCTATTTATTAGCCATGCATTCACTTACTCACAGTATTTTTTGTGAATGCCAAGACTAAGAACCATAAATGGTCAGCGGCCCTCCACTGAAAAGTTTTTTTCTTCATTTCCCATTATTACATCCAGACTTTGAAACATTTGTGATAAACCCAATGTAGATGCAATGAAATGTATCCTGTATTAATCCTAATGAAGATGACCTTAATGTACCAGAAGTTTGCATGCCCATCGATACAAGGTCTCATTCTGTTTAATAGGTCACAGTGCTGAGAGTACCTTGTGCTGAAATAAAGTCTATAATCACTAACACTGCTCTCATGAGTAACTTGTGCAAGAAAATTTCAAATGTATTTATCAACTTGCTAAAATAATTTAATAGGTGGGAGCTTGACTCAAACATACCATTAATAGTATTCTAGATTAGATTTAATTTTTCTTTTGTAACTTGTAAGTTGCCATCTGTTAGTGGTCTGTTCTCAAGTAGTGCTGTAGTACTAGAGATGGGCCTTGGTTAAGATCATTTTTTGAAAGTTTTGTTGCAAACTAAAGCATTTTAATTCAATCCCCCTGTGATGGTCCCTTGCCGTATTACTACGTGTATGTCTCTTTTAATGGCAGGTGCCCGGAGAGTGCTGACTGGAGACACCTGGGGGGCACGGTGCTCCACTTTAAAGCTCCGCCTTCTTGCCACCTGTCTGTGCTGATCACAACTCCATGCCTCGTTGCCCCATGTGTGGACGGCCCTGGCCAAAGAGCTAAATAAATACTTTTTTTTGAGGGAACTGTCTGCGTCTCCCTCATTTTGTCATGGCTGCTCGAGCCGGGTCGTGACAGTTGGGGCTTGGTCCGGGATCCAGGGTGATCCATCTTGCAGTAGCGAGAAGGTGGTATTTACTAAGATTACTACTGCCCATGTTTAGCTGGTCATCAAGGTTTGACAGCGTACGTCACAGAGTGTAGTTGGGGTGCGTACTTTTGGGTGGCTAGTCTGGGGGAGGACGGTAAATCAAGGTAGGGTTCATGTTGTCCGGCTGGTGCCCTTCACGTAGCTTTGATGAACGGCGTTCCACTATCAGGTTCAGTGGCGTTACCCTTTTGGGTTCCGTCTTGTTTATTGTTTTATTAGTGTTGCGATTAGAGCGTCTTGTCTCGGGAGCACGTCCGTGGTCCAGGGGAAGTCGCCAGTTTCTGGTTGCTTTCTCTTGCCACTGGGTTTTAGTGCATAAATTCCCATCGCCAGTAACTGCATGAAGACCAGGGTAGAGCTTATTTATGTAATTCATGGTGAGGCAGTCAGCTAGAGGGGCGCACTGTTGCTTGTTACGCTATGGTCTATTTGCGGTGCACCGGTGGACTTCGCTGTTCCTTACATTGATTTGCAGGCACACTCAGGCTGGAGAATGGGATTGCCGACCCCTGTTCTTCTAGTTGGTCCTCGCCGTGCTTGTTGGTGCCTAAGGCTGATAATACGCCACGTTTCTACTTTCGGAAGGTAACTTGGGTTACTTGGATTTATTCTGACACATGGGTGACACAAATGTGAGTTTGCAAGGGCCAACGTGACCTACCTGGGCTGCGTGGTTGACCAGGGTAAGGTGTGTCCAGTTAATGGAAAAGTTATGGCCGTAGAGCAGTATCCAGTTCCAGAAATGAAAAAAGAGTTGATGCGTTTCTTGGGCCTAGTGGGCTATTACAGGAGCTTTTGTAAAGACTTCTCAACAGTTCTGGCGCAACTCACTGATTTGCTTAAGGGTAAGGCAAAGTTTGTCTGGTCTCCGGGCTGTCAGAAAGAATTCCAAAAGGTCAAAACACTCTGCACTGCTTGGAAATTCGGTACATTAAGTTGGACGGAAAACGTGGTCGCGGACACGCTGTCCAGGGCTCCTCACTGATTGTTTACGTGTTAAATCTTTGGTTTTCCTCCTGCCTATTCCTACCCTATACTTCCAAAGAGCCACAGTTGCGGAGATAAGAACCGGTGCAGGCGAGGTGGATCCGTCGAAGAAGGTTGCTTGCACTTTTAAGTTGTTCCTCAAATGGGAAGGGAAACATTTGGAATTATAATGTATATACTTTTCTGGGTTGTAGCAAAGGTGGTCCTATTTTCTTTCAGTTGTGGTATTCTTGATACTGGGATTCCTGTCAGGACCCAGTTCTTATGGGGGGGGGGGGGTGTTGTGACGGTCCCTTGCCGTATTACTCGGATGTATGTCTCTTTTAATGGCAGGTGCCTGGAGAGCGCTGACTGGAGACACCTGGGGGGCCCGGTGCTCCACTTTAAAGCTCCGCCTTCTTGCCACCTGTGGGTGCTGATCACAACTCCGTGCCTCGTCGCCCCTTGTGTGGACGGTCCTGGCCAAAGAGCTAAATAAACGTCTTGTGACACCCCGTTCCACCACACACGCACAATCCTTGATTAAAAAAATGTGCCCCCCTCAACCACAAAGAATTCCTCTGCAAAACTGGATCCAAAAAACATACTCGACCATTACAAGAACTAACAGGTCTGGTCTTGGTCTAGCTCAGTTGTTCCCGAACCTTTTCTGTCATGGCCCTTGTAAGGATATATGGACATTGGTGGAAAACCATCATCGACACTGCAGATAATCACAAGGGAAGACAGGACAAGACAGGAAGTGAAGTTAACCCAGGGACAAGAGAGACACCGCACTACAAAATAAAACAGGACATGGACCCAAACCGTGACACTTACAATCTATATAATCCTCTCTTTTATAGCCCACATAATCGGCTTCATCCATAAGTTTTACAACTATTTACAGTAAATGTAAATGTATATATTTGTTAAGTTCCACTACAATATAGTCATGATGTAGGTTCTCTGTAAACGAGTGTTATTCAGGAAACGTCTTTTGCCACCATATGTTAGACATACATGGAATTTGACCTGGCGGTGGTTATTACATCTTGCCACTAAAATAAACGCAATGCGCTGTGTATTTCATCTGTTGTTATATGTATTGAACTACTCATATCTGGGTCTGCACATCATCACCATGGAAACTACAGCCAAGTCAGTAGATGCTAAAGCAGAGACAGCTAAAATCAGGCTGGCCTTCACAGAAAAGGAGAGTGAACTCAAAATTGAGAGAGCTAAGCTGGAAGGCAGAAATGACCACATCAATCAACGAGAAGCAAAGCTGCTCACGCAGGAGATGTATGGCTGGTATGGATGGATCTGACCATAAAGAACTCAAGTTCTTGCCCCCTCAATAGAGTGCACTTAAAAGAACGCATGACTATGTCAGCGATCATTCTCTGAATTATTTCACACAGGCACCAAAAGAGGATAAGGAAGTCTACCCTTTAGGTCCACTACTCCCATCCCAGCAGACCCAGTCACACATCATCAATAGGAGACCGATGTACCATCAACGAGACACACAAGAGCTTCCCACAGCGGAGGAAATATGATCAACAGCACAACGGTCTCCACTCAAAGTCATCTGCCTCAGGCAACACAAATCATAATGCTACAGTAGCTGATCTCGCCAAATTTCTCGCTAAAAATCAGCTTGTATCCTCAGGATTGACAATGTTTGATGACCTACTTGAACACTACCAAGCTTGGAGAGAGACCTTGATCAACACAATTGAAAACCTTGAGATGTGAAGAGATGGATTTGCTGACAAAATGTCTGGGAAAGGATTCTAGTGAGGAGGCACTTAGGATTGGGTCTTCCAATGTCATGCCACCTTCATTTGGTATACTAACAATCTGTCACAGCCTCCACAGGATCCATAACAAACAGTAAAATACTTCAAGAGCAGGCAGACCTATTGATAGAGTTGGGTGTTACAAAAAGAGACAGATACTTACCAGGCCTAGCTTACCTTGACACAACAAGAGGAGTGCAGCCTATTGTCGAGAAGCTTCCTGTATATCTACAAGACAGGTGGCTGCCTCAGGGATGCAAATCAAATTTCCGAGAATTTGTCTGCAGAGAAGCTGAAGACAGAAATGACCCAAGCTTCGACCTCCCCACTCTTCCTCCAACCTCTTACAAGAATGAGAAGTTGAGTCATAATAAACCGGTCTCAACCTGTACACCAGTACACTGTACACAAGAGAAGCATATCATCTCAGGACAGTAACCAAAACAGAAGATCTCGACAGACTGCCGCCCCTATATAACAAGGGTTCAGGAAAATGATCTTAGATGATAGGAGGAAATACTTAAAAGAGAACAGTATATGCTTTCATTGCTGTGCCTCCACTACGCATCAGGCAAAATTCTGTGAAACCCCCATCAAATGCAGAGTGTGACGGAAATAAACACCTCTCTGCTTTTTCCCCCAGTCCTCCTCAACAGTCCCAGTCAAGTTTCTTCCCTTTCTCAGAGAATGGCTGGGAGGGGGAGGAGACAAAGCAGATGGATGTCACATAGAGGTGTACCAAAGTTTGTTGTAGGACTTCAAAGGCAAATCCTGCTCAAAGATGGAGATGCAGTGTCATACACACTCAAAACATGTGCGGGAATAGTAGAAACAGCTGGCAGAAAAGCCTGTGGATTTACGGTGGAATCCATAGATGGGAGAACGAACACGCCACTACCTACACTAACCAAGTGTAATGAAATTACATAGAGCAAAGATCCCAACAGCGGAAGCTGCGTACCAACACCACGTAAAACAGATAGCGACTAAAATCCTAGCTCTTGATCCAGACGCTGCCACTCTGCTACTATTGGGTAGGTAGGTACATTGTAAGGGCCCATAAAGTTCGTAAACAGCACAATGGCCCTCATGATGCAACATATGCACAAAAGCTAGACCTGGGGTGAGTCATTATAGGGGATGTATGCCTCGGGGACGCTCACAGGGCAAAACAGAGTCAGTGCCATGAAGACTTCCATCCTCGAAAATGGAAGACCAACTTGCTTTACTCCACGTGAGAATCAGAAAGAAGTGAAAGAAATCTATTGTATTGAAAATAATGGGAGGAATACACTCCTTCACAAACCCACGCAAAGTACATCGACGATACCAAAGATGGATAGCCTCGGAAAAGCAGTTTTCTATGAGAATGACAACTTTCTAGCAGATCATGGAACGGGAGTTGTTACAAGATGACACAAACACCTGGGTCACCCCTCTCCCTTTCCGTCAGCCACGACGTTTCCCGAACAACACAGACTATGCTCACAGCCGCCTGATGTCACTGCGACAGACGTTACAGAAGAAATCTGGAATGAAATGGCATTGCACTGAATTCATGCAAAAAATGCTTGATAATAAGCATACTGAGCTTGCGCCACCACTCAAAGATAAGGAATTATCTATTGGTATCTCCCTACCTTTGTAGTGTACCAACCTCAAAAACCAGACCAGATTTGATTCCAGTGCACAGTATGATGGAATCTCACTGAATGAGGTGTTGCTTTCCGAGCCAGACCTTAACGATAGCCTCATTGAAGTGCTTCTCAGATTCAGAGGACAAATGTTCTACTTCATTTTCGGTGTGTGAAGATTGCAGAGACTTTCTATGGTTCTTGTGCTTCCGGGGAAAATGATCTCAACCAGGATGTGATTGAGTACCGAATGCGAGTTCATGTTTTTGGGAACAGCCCATCACCCGTAATGGCAATCTTTGGTTTTAAGTGGGCAGCAAAACGCCAAGAGGAATGCTTGGCAGTGATGCTAGACACTTTGTTGAACAAGATTTCTACGTCGACGATGGTCTTAGATCATTCGCAACCGAAACTGAGGCCATCAAACATTTTCTCTGCAGAGTGCGGTTTACTAACGTAAAGTTATTGAGTTTTGCTTGCTGTTGGTTGCACATTTAATGCACATGATTCAATCCACTCATTGTAGCTTTTTCATTGAAAAATTGAAGTTGACAACAGCATTTTTTTATTTTAAAAGCTAGTGTGACAACAAACAGGCATCAATGCAGTTCTGTAATAGAAACTGGGAAGCAATTTCTTAGGAATCTTTTCATTTGCCTCTTCCACCAGTCCCAGGATCACAGCTGAATTTATAGCAAGAACATGACTATGGAGAAATGAATCAAGATAATTACTGTATATTCTGATTATTAGATAAACATCCCCCAGTTGATTATTCCGACATTAATGGAGATGGTTGAACCAAATAGCAAGTAAAAGATTCAAACATTTAGTGATTACAGTTTTTAATATGTAGAGCATAGTATTGTACAAAGTGTTAATGCTCATTCACTGTTCATCATTGTCCCCTCGGGTCCATTCTTCTGTGCCTTTGGCTGGTACCAGGCCTGTCAGGTGCTCACGGGATGGGGAAGGACTGTCTTTCCTAGAAATAAAAATAGGGAAGATATGAATGTTGTCATTAATGTGTAGTTAACTACCAAATTAAAAAAGGTTGAAAGAAACCCATAGTTTATTTATGTTGCCCTTACCTTGGCAAGAACTCTTAGAGTCCGTCAACCAGCACCAGAGGAAGCATTACCTCACTACTTGAAGCATTGCTTTCTCCATGCATTCACTGAACCGCTTTAATTAAAAGTAGTGGTTTAAGGCCTCCACCTGTTAACTGTAGCATCGGCCACAAATAATGCGTTATTTGAGGCATTGTGCATAATTTACAATAAACTTACCAGTGGCTGCCGTAGCTTTCTCTTCAGCTGCAATCACTTGATGAGCTTTTCACCAGAGGATTTTGCAGATATTTCAACTTTATATATATTACTTATTTACTTTATATAATATGTATATTTATTTATTTACATTTGTGCAATTTACTTTTGTTTTTATACCATGAAAAATCAAGTTGAATGTGACAACTTCACTTTATGCCCTGGTGGATTTTCCTTCTTAGTTTGATTGTCTGCTGTGTCCCTGATTGTTTCCTCCTGTTTCCAATCACAGGTCCAATGACTTCTTGTTGGAGATGTTTGTCAATGCTGATGAGTCGTTTCGGTGGTCGTGTTGTCCTGAGGCATTTTGTTATTTTTTTTAAATAAAGTCTGCGATTGGGTCCTACTTCGGCCATCCAAACCTGACATGATTACCATCACGTTTCAAACATGTAAAATAGCGAGAGTAAGCATATTGTTGTCCACTCGGTTCTCTTCAGCTGAATGTGAGAGGGGATTCAGGTGTCAAGACAGACTGGAGGTCATCTCTGAAAGTAGAGATGGTGGTTAGCGTCACTTGAGGGACCCACAATCCAATAGTCACAATGGACTTCCATGCTGAGAGGACAATGAGTTTGTGGTTAGGATCAGTGACTTAAAATGGCAACCAAAATCTGATCATCAGGGCTGCAACCATATCAAAGTTTGTTGGAGGCCTGGCTGGATCCCTGCTGTCCACTTGGTTGGTTTGTGATCCCATCGCTTGATGACGCAGTGAACTTGTTGCCGTCTCATATAGCCCTTAAGCCTGATGTGTGGAAATTGGTTGGAAAAGGCACAGAAATAATGAGATGAGATGAGTGACTCTTCTTGAATCGTTACAGCTCACTTGGAACACAGACTGCGTTGACACCAAAAAAGAATATCAGGTATCAACCACTGTCCATAACCTTCAGAGTTGTGTAGAGCCAGGCCATAGCATTCAGCTGCCTTTATGTAAATGTATAGTATACGTACTTTGAACAGTTAATGTATTGTTCAATTTGAAGAAAAGAATTTGCCTTGGCATGGTCATTTGTTGTTTTGTGCTTTTTTTAAATTAAAGTATTGGTTCGGGCACTCTTTAGGCACCGGTATTGGAAGAAAAGCCCATCCCTACTTAAAGGCCAGTATGTAAAAATCGGCTGCTTCTTACACAGTGTAGGAAAAACTTTGGAGGCTGATGCAAAAAAGAAGACAAATGTGTCTCAGTGGTTTGTTTGTCCATTCCGGACAACCGTAGGATCATGGTGGTGCGTCTTGGGAGCAGTAACCTCCTGTCCTTTTTTTCTTCATGCTAAGCTAAGCAAACCATCTCCTGGCTGCGGTGTCTAATTCAACAAACCATCATTGCTGGGATGTTGGGATCTGTACCATGGAAGAAGCTAGCCACACTTACTGGGAAAATGGTTTTAACCCAGCACTGTGGCCTCACTAAGTGTCTCTAGCCCATGTGTGGGCATTACAATAATGTAACAACATTGTCTTGCAATTCATTCTCTTTCCGTCCGACTTCAGCTTGGTGTTAGGAAGAAAAAAAGTTGCTGCTCTTTTAAGAAACATTTCAGAATTCGCTCGTCGAACGATAGACTCCTCAGGATCTTCAACCTGCAGAGGTAGACGCCATTCCTCAGAGGAAGACGCCATTCTTCAAAGGTAGATGCCATTTTTCAGAGGATGACGGCATTCTTCAGAGTAAGATGGACATTCTCATATTCAGTGAACATCAATTATGAGACTTTTATAGTTGGTGTAGTGGTTTTTGGTACCTGATCCCAGGGTGGTGTCCCGTTAATATTATTATTTGTGAATAATCTCATTGACAATAATAATAAAATGCATATCAATGATTCAGTTTGAATATTTTCTAAATAACTGTATTTGGAAATATAAAGGGTGACATTAAATATACATAAATATCAAAATTGGTGTTGGCCTCTAACATAGTGTCAATAACCAGTATGCTATGATCACATAAATTCCTTGTTTCATTGTCATTAAATGCTCCAAAAATTCTGGATTAACGGATTAATAGAAATGTGTTGCCCTGGCGTGTATTATGAGTAGCAGGACTGTGACGCAATAATGTGGCTGAAACCCTTTGTTCTTAAAGTATCATACCATTAAACCTATTTTCCCCTGGATAACAGCCGCAGTTTAAACACACAAATAATGTTTTCCATTGCAAAAACAATCTAAACAAGTCTAGTGTTTGTTTCATCTGACCTCGGCAGACTAGGATTAGAAAGTTATGTCAGAGACTTGAGAAAATAAGTTCCCCCTCAAAAGATAATGACAATGCAGTTAAATTGAATGGCAACATTGTATGCTCATTTTAGCTTTTTAATAGCTTGGAGCTCAATGGCACATTATTGATGGGTCTTTGCACATGGGAGATCATATAACAACATTGCATTTGAATGTAGTTATTTTCTGTGGTACGACGAGAAGCTTGATTGATCTTTTTTCATCCTGCTGTCATTTGTCCCGGGTTGTCATCGCGCCAAAGTTAAAAATACCCGCTCAAAATAGCTTGAACACTTAAATGGCAGAATAAAAATAGCTGTAAAAACCGGGGTTTTGCTCTGGATTCTTGTCTGCGTGACGGTTTAGAATTCTTGATCCTGACGTGGGACACAAATCCATGTCAATGAATCCAGTAAAATGAGGGTCATGAGGAGGAGGAGGGGGCCGGGGGATGGGCGGGATTATGTCATTACACCCACGGACAGCTGCCGGTGTAATAAATATGATGAAACACTGGAGGGAAGATAAATGAGGGCTTTGTGTTTTCTCTTGTGTCTGCCTTGTCTGATTTCATGAAGGGAGAGTGAATGCATCTCAAGCTCTAAGCAAGCCCGCTTTGACTTTGCAGCAGTTCATCACGAGTCGCGCCTATCTGCAGACAAAAAAGCTGCAGCATTCTTCTCCACCTCCTCCTCGTCTCCTTCTTGACTCCTCCACTTCCTCCTAGCCTCCTGTTGGCCTCTCACCTCTCCTTCGCCTCCTTCTATTTTAGTCCCTACCCTCCTCATCTCCTCACTTCCTCCTGGCCCTATTCACACTTCATTCAGCCTGCTCTCCAGCTTCTCCTAACCACCCCCCACTCTCCTATTCTTTAAATCATCCCTACCATCCCCCCCCTCCTCCTGACCCCCCCACCCCCCTACCCCTGCTCCTAAATCTATCCCTCCCTCCTCTTGTCCTCTTCCCTTGGCCTCCCCTCTGCACTGCAGCACCTATACAGTCATTAATCTCTCCATGGTCCCTGTAGTACAACACACAATGTGTGTGTGTGTGTGCAAGTGCATGTACGAGTGTAGACGTGTAGCACACACTTAACGCTCCCTGTAAGGCCCTCTTAGAGGCAGACGTTTGTGACGTCAATGTAATCGATTGAAATTCTGCACAATAACTAAGATAGGTATTATTGCCCATTGGGGGCTCGTTTTGCCAAATGGGTTTTATCTAATTAAAAGCCATGCATTTCAAGCAAACCACGATGAGCATGCATGAGCCTCGAAGGCTTCCGCAAGTTTTTTCCAGACATGACGCATTAGTCACCGAGCATCCTCGTCATGGAGCTGGAAAAGACAAAACTATAGGAACAGATTTCAAGAAACTTACCTACTCATTGTTATAGTACAAACATGCAACAATGCACAAGTTAACACCTTAAATACGCAAAAGATGCAAATAACAAGCTAATAGAGTTTGGTTTCCAACTTAATTAATGTATGTACGCTTGGAACCCATCGGCTATCTGCCAATGATTCAGATTTCTATCGCTTTGAAATAGATTCCCTCGCTGGATTACCTGATGTTAGCAGGCTACACCAGAGTCGGAAATGGCGCTGTGCTGATATGCATATACAGTAAACCCTTGCTGTGGTGTGTCTTAGGACCTTATATGCTAAAGCAGGAATAAAGCAAAAATGCAGCTTGTGTGATCACCGCCTTGGACGAGCCAATTCTTGACCAGTTCTTAAGGTGGGGCGGTATAAAAGGGTACACAGTCACAGACAGCTGACAGACTCGCTGACGGATTTGTTGTTTGATGCGGTGAAGGGTATCCACATCCCAGCTAAGCAATGGTCACATGACACCCATCAAGGTAGCTAGCAGGAACCTTAGCACACACAAGGGCCATGTTCGACCAAAACGTGAAAGCAGCAGTCAGATTTCTACGATAACACAGCGAATATTCAGCCAGCATTGGAGCACCAGACTTTAGATCTTGTGTGACAACACACATAACAGACAAATGCCCACGTGGAATGTACGGAGGCACCACTGGTAACCCGGCCCTGTTTGCATGGGCAGAGGGGGACAGAGACACCGGACTGTGCGAGGAAATGTGTTGACAAAGGTCTAAAGAATAGGATGTCCATGTAGTGATTTCCTATTTTTTCTCCCTTCCATGATTAATACAATAATTCCTCCATGCTTTCAATTCCAAATACCAAACTGTCAAAAGGCATCAGATCACATCCTCTCCCTTTCTCTCCCTCTTTCTGTCTCTCTCTCTCTGTCTGTCTGTCTACTTCTCCCTGTCTCGCTCTCTATGCCTCTTTTTTTCTCTCCCTCCAGCAGCTGTGCAAGCTCGCATGACAACAGCAAGTATTTCAATTGTGAGTCACCGTTCAAAAGAGGGGATAAAAGGGAATATGGTGAGGATGAGTACAGGGAAGGATGGCTGCCACTTTGAAAATCATCCCACCTGTCACTACATCACTATTTTAGGCTGCACTAATCATTAGATGTTGATTACGCTGCAATCATGACAATTAATTGAAAACTATTAAATTCATTGCAGACTGTTTTGTTGTTTTTCACACCTTTGTGACAGCTATTTCACCCTTTTCTGACATTTAATAGCCAAATACTAGTGGAAATGGCCAGCAAATAAATCGACAAAGACAAACGTTAGTTGCAACACTAATAAGAAGTGTGTGCACAAACCTGCAGAGAATTATCAATCGGCTTTGCAGCTAAACCGGTAAATGGGGACAAAATATTGGATCGAAATGAAAAAGCAGTGTGCAAGGAGAAAGAGGTCGCTGGATTTGGTTGTCAGGCGAGTTTCCCCTGAAGCAAAGCCACATTTGCATAGCAACCAAAGCTAACCCTGTGCTTTAATTTAGCTTTAGAATGCATTTCAGAAGTTAGCTTCAAATTCCTCTTGTCAATTACCTAATGCTGCAATGTGTTCATGTGCCACTAGAAGGGCTGTATCAAATAGTGAACCTTTTTTGTTAGTTTTGAATGTCAATGTAGGCCTTTTAACCCGCCATCTGTGCAAAACTCCAGATTAAGATCAGCTAAAACTAGTCTAATACTATTATTATCGGATTCTGGTTGCTGCGTGCGGATGTTTCTGACTCATATGATCAAAACGTTTCTAGTAAGTTCACATGTCAACATTTGTTGAAAAAAGTTCTCATATATAATAATTTCATCTAACAAAATATTCTACTTCAAACCATATTTGTTGTTATTTTAACTTACATTCTTCAAATATGACGAGACACATTTAAACCTTGAGGTCTCGTTTAAAAAAAAATGTTCCAGCCTTACTTGACACATTTATTTAACATATCAATGTTTTAATGCCAGAAATCAGCGGAGGATGTTTGACCTGGATTGCTGTCCCCACCTGGCCAAATCATAAATTATGCTCCTTTAAATCTCTAGATTGTGTGTTATTACTGCCATTGCACCTACAGACCCCTGCCTTGCAACAAACATTCAAACACTGAAAGGCAAACTGAAACCAAACATTCATGCAACAAAAAGGCTTCTAATATTAGCTGTGCATTAAATAGAATTCCTTTCAGAGCTGTGTCTGGTTTAATGTGACCACTAAGCGTTATCTACACGTATAGTCTGGCTCCCTCCATTTTGTGCACTCCATTTTGTGTGTCCCATTTCTGTTCGAGATGAAGGGGTAGTAGTTATCTAGAGTCCATATGGTCCGCTAAATGGAGCATTTCCACATGCATAGTCAAATTGTGTGAGGGAGGAATTTATCCCAGAATGCATTACAACTGTGGCTCAAGAATTTGTGCAAATGTGCTTAAATGTCTTTAAAAAGATGAGCTATTTTGGAGCAATTGCAGTTGATTTGAGATTTTTTACTAATTCTTCCTGACATTTGTTTTTTTGTGTCAATAGAAGATGAGCTGCACTACAGACTCTTTGTGATTGTGATCTATTACTGTAAGAAGCCTCGCGCGCCCCCCCCCCTCCCCCGGAAGGGCCTTTACCCAATCTGAGACGAGTGATAGTGTTACAGGAGAAGTAATTGAGAAGGTGTTCCTTTTTTACGTAACTATGTATCCACTTACGTTCTTAGTACAATCGGAAAAGCTGCATAGGAGACTAGATTCCTCCTTGGCAGAAGCAGTAAGTAAATATTGAGTGCCAAACACAATCATAATAACCTGTTTAATAAACGGGCTGAAGCTAGTCTTCACACCATCTAAATTGCAAAAGTGCTAATATTCACAACTATTCACAAGTTGCAAACCGATTAATATCGCTCATGTTCAGAATCTGTTAATCCTTTCTTTGCGTCCATTAATTTAAGGAATACAAATATTTTCTTTTTCCCCCCAAAAAACGAATTAATTGTTACTTGTTTCTCTCTTGTAGAATTATTATTTTTATCACATTACTCAATCAATCAATGTCATTTGGTGTCAATGGGACTAGACAGGAAGCGATAAAATACGCAGGCGGTATCGGCATTATCAGACCTTTGCAACACATAAAACAGCATAAACTTGACTTCAATAATATAAAACATGATTAAAAATCATTAAGCCTTGGAGATCATACTAAATAATTGTAGCATTTTATCATATGTTTCATGCTGCCAAGAGCTGGCATGATTAATCAATGAGTTGAATGTTGAATAGGAAATGAGTTGGCGAACATTCCTCATTTCCAATGACTCACTGTAACATCATTGGGAGCTTTATCAACATTGCTTTTTTTCATCTTTGTTTTTTTCTCAGACTTTGAGAAATAAATCAGAAAGAAAGAAACATTTTTGCAGGAATTTTAAGAGGAGTCGAAATATATCTGTTATAACATAACACTACAATGTTTTATCTAGTTAAATCCAATGTTCCAAATTGCTGTTTGGGAAATGTATGAAGAATGCTATTAAATAAGATATGATACAGTTTATTCCTTCGTGTTTTTTTTAATGATTGTCTGATGTAAGACATCAGCCGGGGAAGTTTCATGTTGATATTTATCATTAAAAGTTTTCCCTATTCACCTGGGATGACTCCCCTTAAACAGAAAAAGCATCATTGATTAATCAACAGATCTTTTTTTGTCCCTAACATAAAAAATAAAAAAGGCCCTTTTACAATGCCCAAGATCCAAGAGACATTTTGTTTGCAATTATTTTTTTAATGATCTGTCTTATGTTTGACATTTTTGCTTGAGAAGTGACTTAGACGGATAAAGCCAATTATGAACATTGATGAATGACTAATTGATCAATGGGCCCTTGGTCTCCAATCACTCTCTGACATGTACCCTGTTCACAAATAGCTGCACACTGCATCCTCCAGGCTGGTGTTTCCATTATTTTGTCCTAATTTACAGAACACGTTGTCCTATTCAATTCTGCACCTACAGCCATGTTCTGGCACAGCCCAAAAAAACTGATTAAAATATAAAATGACAAAACCCATGATAATAAGTAGAAGTTTGAACCACAAGTATACTCTTGGTTGTTTATGCATTCCAAGTTGTCATGCATGTACTCATGTACTGTCGTCATGTGAGTGAAGGATGCATTGAATGAGACTAAACATGACCACGATGACCTTAATGTCCTTAAGCATCCTAATATGTTCAGGAACTGTGTTCATGTGGAACCCTCGGGAGGAAAAAAGAACCAAACAGAAGGAAACAGAATGATGCTGTAAGAGGTGTTGAAGACATTCAGCGGCGGCGTGTGTCGTCATCAGTCCTAATCGAAGCACGGCGAAATCTCCCCGAATAATCCCACAAGGTCACCACGCTGTTATCGGCGAGCACAATTTAGGCAGATTATATAACGCCACTGGACATTTAGAATCGAACAATACCATACAAGCCAATACGTCACAATGTACCCTGCGGGCCTACCAAGCACCGCGGAGCACCGCACAGGGATGCTGTGGATCCGGTCATTTTCCTTCGCGCAACCTATAGGACGGCACCGAGCCGCGCGCGCTCTTCCCAGCCGTCTGCTCTCGCAGGTCTTACCGCAGATGATGGCCGGCGGTGGTGTCCTTGGTGTCGGCGGTCGGAGGAGACTAGATGGCGGGCTTGATGCACGAGCTGCACAGTTCCGGTGATGAATGAAAGACGGGGCGAACCGGCTGTGTAGGGGCGACTCGCTCGCGACTCGATGCCAAAAGCACAAGCCCCGCCTCTCCCAGTACCCTACGTCAAGCGCCTCCGTACTGGACTCACTGGAGCAGCCCAACTCCGCAGCCCTCCCCCTCTGCTACCTCAGTGTGTGCGGGTGTGCGTGTGGTATGCGCGTGTGGGTGTGGGTGTGCGTGTAATGCGTGTGTCCGTGTGTGTGCGTGCGTGAGTTAGTATCAAAGGGACGTGCGGAGACTTCCAAGGAGAACGAGCAGTTGCATCTTATTTCTGGCTTTTTTTCCCCAGTAATTTTGCGTTGGAGGTTCAGAAGTATTAGTTTTAACTGGCTAAAAATGCAATCAGACCTACTAAAATTTACTAAGGGATAATACACTGTATGACTAGCTAGATATTAGATACTTGGTTTAATTTTAGATCCTCTAAAAGCAGCTGGTGCTGATCTCGATACCTAAAGAAGGCTTCTAAGCTATAAAGTAGGGTTGGGCACGTTAATGCAGTAATGCCGACAATGACTTTATCATGCATTAATGGTATTTGTTTGTTTTTTTTGCATTAGGAGGGTCTTAACGCTGCTGCACACAGCAACCAAGAATATGGAGGAAGGCAATTTAGGGTGTTAGTCTTAAAGTGTACGTTGAGGGACAGAAATTTGTGTTCATGAGATTCCACAAGGAACTATTGTTAGCCCACTTCTTCTTTTATTATAAAACTGGCCCGTTCCCGGTTTCCGGTTGTTGTGAACGCCTACCGGTATGTAGCTCATCTGTTGGCTTCGCCCTCTCAAGAAGAGCCGTTGAACCAACCTTTTTAGAATGCATTAATAGATAATAATAACCAAATTTGAAACACGAAAATACCCAAGATCCCCAGCCCGGATATTTATAGGTCTCATTTACTAAATGCACCTGTTAGCCACATTGGGTCCCCGGGCTCCAGGAATCCGCTTGAGTTGCACCGCAAGAGAGGGAGGAGTTTAAATAGTGAACGGGCAGCAAAAAACAGGAGGTTCAGGGGGAGTTAAGTTACCAGTTTTAGGTGACCTACAAAAGGCCTTCTGAAAAAAAAGAGGGAGAAAAAGGTCTTGTGGGATACAAGGTTGGCTCTGATAATAGTGGGGAGGGCCTTTATGTCTCAGTACCCAAAAGCCACTTATTTTCTAATCCCTCCGTGCACAATAGAGTTCCTTGTCTCTCAATAGGAATTTGACGGATAACAGCTGCTAAGAACTCCAAACGCAGCGGAAACACAGACATATAATCACTATTTCATTTAATTTTTGTTTTATGAGGAATTATATGTGACCCATACACGATACGTTGTCATTCAATTGATTTAATTTGGTTTTAGCAAAGGTATGATTTCATATGAATTATCCCTTATTGTGAATCATTTAAAAGAACAACCTCCCTCTCCGACCCGTCTAACAGCAGAGCTTGCGGGACGTCATGTTTTGGCATTAACAGATAGATGTGTTCCCTTTGCTGGAATCAATGACTTGGCACATGTCTATACAGCTGATGAGACCTCATATTGATTGAAAACAAAAACTAATTTGTGCTCTCCTAATTCCTCTCAGAGGAGAGCTCGGACTTCCTGGGTCAAAGACAGAACATGTGCTCACTAACGTCATGCCCTCTTTATTTCTCTATATGCCTGCCTCTTTTTTTTAATGTTTCATTGCATATTATTTATCTTGGATATTTTGGTATGAGTCGGTCAAATAGTGTGGCGTGCCATTAAAGTCGGTCACAGGACATCTACTTTTACGTCTTATAATGCAATACTTTACTTATTACATTGTTATGAATGTAGAGGTATTTAAAATGTGAACAGTTTTCAGATCTCCAACAGAACAAAGGAGTGCTACCTATATCTTTACTGTTATAAATCTGTAAGACTTGTCCTCTACTGACACATAATCTAAAGCTGCTATTGTTTATTAAAACTTATAACACAATGAACAGAAACAAATTACATTACATTGAGGGATAGAACTATGTCCAGCTAAGGACATCCTGGAGGACCATAGGATATTGTAAAAAGTAAAATACGAACTTGAAAAACACAAGGTCACAGAAGCATTTTATATTTCCTCACATGAAAAATATAATTAAAAGGCCATAATGAAATTACTATGCCACCTGACTCAGGGGCGTTCTGTGATCATATGGAAAAGCTTTTTTTATTACATTTTTAAAGTCCTATTGGATGAACAGAGGAAAAGAATTACATAATAACAATTTTCCATTCCTGCATGCAAAATTAGTTTTGTTTGACGTAAAATAACCATCTCACTTTTATTATAGATAACAGATGTGATGTATGTGAAAAGGAAAATTGGATTATTGCAGTTCCATTTTTTTCTACCGAGTTAAACATACATATGTGGAAAACACAACACTTGGACAAAACATAGGCATTATTATTTGGGTTTAAGTCACTTATGGGTGTCCATAGACAATACAACTTGCCTTCTTTTTTTGTCAAAAAAGGGTCAGTATTAAATGTGAAAAGTATCTTTAAGTAACATGAATCCGAAACATCATAGTAGTAAAACACAGGAAAGGTTTACCTACAGTGCCTTTACGTGTGGCTGAATAGACATAAAATGTTGAATGTAGGACTTTCACTTGTACTTTTAGGATCTGAATATTATTAATTCAATTAATTTTACAATTCACTTACAAGGAAAATAGTATTATAAATATCAATAGTCATTGTCATCGTCATCATTAGTAATATGATTACTATTACAAATAATTTATATATGAAGTCTATCTTTTGTTTTACCTTAATAATAAAAATACTGGACAGAACATTTTAAACATGTCTCTAGAATATTTTTTATATACACTGAATACAGTGGAAATATTATATGATTTACTTAAGGATAGTTGGTTAAGGCATCAGAAACTACAAGAAAAACTATTATTATTTTTAATTAAAACTTCAAATGAGACTTTTTCACTTTTTCATTCTTTGGACTCATGTTAGTCTTACATTCTTCTACCATTCACAGTTCAAGTCTACAGCAATAAAGATCAACATTAAATCCTCATTGGGTGAGTTTTTTTCCCTAACACAATCATTTTATAAAAGTGATTCCCTCTCCAGTAAGTGAATCGTGGTCAATCAACAACACCATTAACCATTTTTCCCTACTTTTTCAGAAATGTTACTTGCGCCTTTCTAGACAAAATATCTTTACGCAGTGCATATTGCTGTAGTTATATCTGTCCTCATCGATGTCCAAATTGTGTGGCCTGAATATTTTTCAATGCATATAATCATGTCTTTCTTTTTCATCTTATTTACAACTACAGATCATACATGCAGCAGACATGATTATCACATCAAACTCATCCAAAACAAGGTAATATGGCAACCCATTTTGAAAACTACGTTTCCCTACATCCCCTGCGAGTTCCTATTTGACAACCAGCCAATCCACGCCATGACAGCCCGGCACGTGACGTAGGGCAAGTTCCTGCTGTGGCTTGAGGGAAACAGATCCGACATTCAGCCACGGGAGAATCGCGCTTTGCGGGTAAGTTAAGCCATTTGGCCACAACAAGGCCACCTTATTTCCTTCGGAGTGTCCTTCGGGGATGTTTGCCGCAGGTTTGTGCGCCTGCTTGATCAGAAACAGCCTGAATGTCGGATGGAACAAGCTGTCGTAGAATCTAGGCCTTCGCTATTTCCTGGTGCAACTCCACAGCTGTGTCTATTGGAATGGCTAAGTTGGAAAAGTTCAGTCCAGCTTTTTTTCGTCGTCGTTGTTGTTGTTCTTCTTCTCCACTTCGCTTGTTAACAGTTCAGTGGGCCCGGGTTTATCCCCGAGTCTGTACTCTGCTGTAACGCCCGCTGTCCGCGCGGGACGGGGGGAAAGAGTTAAAGAGCCAACCTGTATCTGCTCACCGCAAACCTCTGCTGTCAGGGTGTGTTAGCCCGCGTACAAGGCTAGCAAACCGGTTAACCCCGGAACACTTTTTCACCCCACTAAAACAATCGGGTCCAACTGCCCCTCCTCGCTCGTCATATCGCGGTGTTATAGTATTGACATGTGGAGAAAGTCGATTACTGGCAGATACGATCCGAGCGCAATTATGAAGAGAGCAGATTGTAGCTCCCCAAGGAAGATCCGATCCGAGATGTCGGAGTGAAGGTGTCTAATTTGTATCATAAATAAGTCCCCCAACTATTACTACTAAAGGGGGTTGTTAGTGCGGGCATGCGCAGACCCAGCTGCTAGCTTGGCTTCTGTTTAGGATAGCTACTATATCAACTATAGATCTATTACAGATGTTGATCTCGCCCTCTTTGTGGTCCGTACGTAATGCGCTATTTTAGTGGTTATTTTAGTATTGGTAACATTTATATTTGTTGCGAATGGTTCTATCCAAAAGGACTTTGACCCATCAACTCCTTGTTTGGCAGGTTAGCGAAGCTAATTGAACAACTACTGTATAGTCCTATTCATCAGCGGTTGGCCTAAAGCTGGTGCTTCCATAGCCTGCACCCGGTGCAGCTTGTGGAGGAGTGGTGCAGTGTGGGAGAATATGGGTAAGTTGAAGGACCGGCCGCTGGGCTGCTCCATTCTGGGTGAGTGCAGAGGTTGGATTGGCTCATGCATGCACAGGAGCCGGTTGCAGTAGTGTAGGTGGGAGATCACATAAGCTCAGAGCAGGACCTGCCTTCTGGGTGAGCAACAGACACGTGGGCCGCAGCAGAAGAGAGCGCGCCTTCCAGGGTCTCCATCTGGTTCTCTTGCAGTCTCTAAAGGTGATGGAGACGTTGTGAACCAAAGTGAGGAGGGGCGGCCTAGTCTTGTCATTGTTTGCAAAGGTTCTGGACATTCTCTGAGAGCAAAGCTAATGTGTTTTGGATATTTAGTAAAACTTTTTTTTCTTGTAAACATCTTTGGGGTCAAGACACATTTAAAAACCCATGGTCTCGTTGCTGGTTCTAGTTAATAGTATGTGCATTTAATCCCTTTTTGTGTACACCAGACACACAGAGATCGGTACTGCTGGGTATCCGAGCGGGGGATTGACAGAAGAGGTTGAACTGTAGCTCAGAGCTCTCACTTTCTTCATCAAAGATGGAACAGAAAACCGCTCACTTCAGTGTCTGCGTGGGAAGCTTTGAGTTATGGTGCCAAAATCAAAATCTTACCTCGTTTTGGGGAATACATGTTTTTTCTACAAAACCCCTTTTACTCGACAAAGTTTAAAAAAACAACTTTGCCTTAATAACATACCGTCATAATAAGAAATACCACAGAGCCAAAACATTGAACATTGAAATCAAAAATGAAATCCCTAATGATTCAAAACAACCGTAATTTGACGTCATGTATGATGGGTTCCCCCTTTTTAAGAAAAACAAAACAAAAGTTGTCCTAAGCTGAAGTAATTTTAATGTATGTTAGTAGTCGATGCTGCAGACCAGGTCCGTGCTATACCCAGGATACAGGAAGCTGTAGTTGGTTCACTCTTCAAACTGCACCCTGCGGCCCTCCACACTGTCACAGATGAGGAAGCGTCCATCGCTTGTAGATTCACACACTCAATAAAAAAAAAAGCACCACACTAAATACTGTAATAATTGATGGTGATGAGGTAGATCTTATTCTGATCACAACCACACAGCTCTGGGGAGGGTTTCCTCCACTGTGAGCCACAACCGAAAGCATCCCCTTGTCTAATTGTCTCAATCAATCATAGGCGGTTGATTTGTCTGTAGTGGAGATGGCAGAACTAATATCTCTTAATCACATGCCACGATTTCCATAAAAACGTTTTAGTTTCACTTCTCTTCCACTTTCTCATGCCTGCTGACTCACCATACTGAGCTTGTCTCTCTCTTCCCTGCTACAGTTCACATAAGTTCATTGCGTAGCTAACTAATTTTATTTTTTATTTTAACTGAATGAACACTTCTAAATACTTTTACTTTTGTAAAACCTTATGAATTTGTCAAACACTGATGCAGCTGATGTAGTAAGAGCCGCATGCAACACTCCTTGGATTCAACTCAATTTATTTTGTCCAGCCCAAAGTCACACATACAAAAAAACGTTGGGGATCATTGTGGCTGTCCCAGTTTGTATCATTTTCTCCACATAATTTGTTAAGAAACCCCTCGGCCTACCAAATTACACGATTAATGATCATGTGTCGTTGGTAACACTACTGAGACTCAATTTAGTGGGAGAGGAGCTTCCTAGATGGAGTTCTTTTTAAACGGGACTTTCCACTGCAAAAACATGGCTGACCGTCATATAAAATGTAAATAGTCATACCACACCCAACCCTCGTTGCTTTTATCACTATGCTGTCACCCATTGGAATCATTCTGGTTTCGCCATCCTGGTTTGGTAGTCGCCAACTTGGTTTTCTGTCGTTGCTGTCTTCGTTGTGACCGTAGCCATCTTGTTTCTTTACAAAAGGAAGTGAAACGACAGGGTGGAGCTACGAACAACGCTGACTCGGGTTACATCCCAAGGTTCTTCATTGCTCCCATGTTTCCCTCACATGCGTCTTAGTCCATTCTAGGGGAGAAACATCCAAGGAAACATGTTTTAAGAGACATTAGACGTCCTTTCCTTTGTTGTGTAATGTGAAGAGCCGTTTTTTTTCCGAAGATGACTGCTGTTAATCACAGCTGGATCAGCTGATCCCAGCCTGTTTGACAAAACACATTCTGTATTTCTACCATGTTCTGTCTCCTGGTTATAAGCACATACACTCACCTAAATGATTATTAGGAACACCGGTTCAATTTCTCATTAATGCAATTATCTAATCAACCAATCACATGGCAGTTGCTTCAATGCATTTAGGGGTGTGGTCCTGGTCAAGACCTGGTCTCCTGAACTCCAAACTGAATGTCAGAATGGGAAAGAACGGTGATTTCACCAATTTTGAGCGTGGCATGGTTGTTGGTGCCTGACGGGCCGGTCTGAGTATTTCACAGTCTGCTCAGTTACTGGGATTTTCACGCACAACCATTTCTAGGGTTTCCAAAGAATGGTGTGAAAAGGGAAAAACATCCAGTATGCGGCAGTCCTGTGGGCGAAAATGCCTTGTTGATGCTAGAGGTCAGAGGAGAAGGGGCCGACAGATTGAAGCTGACAGAAGAGCAACTTTGACTGAAATAACCACTCGTTACAACCGAGCTATGCACCAAAGCATTTGTGAAGCCACAACACGCAAAACCTTGAGGCGGATGGGCTACAACAGCAGAAGACCCCACCGGGTACCACTCATCTCCACTACAAATAGGAAAAAGAGGCTACAATTTGCAAGAGCTCACCTGGTCTGATGAGTCTCTATTTCTGTTGAGACATTCAGAGGGTAGAGTCAGAGTTTGGCGTAGAGTCAGAATGAGAACATGGATCCATCATGCCGTGTTACCACTGAGCAGGGTGGTGGTGGTGGTGGTGGTGTAATGGTGTGGGGGATGTTTTCTTGGCACACTTGAGGCCCCTTAGTGCCAATTGGGCATCGTTTAAATGCCACGGCCTACCTGAGCATTGTTTCTGACCATGTCCATCCCTTTATGGCCACCATGTACCCATCCTCTGATGGCTACTTCCAGCAGGATAATGCACCATGTCACAAAGCTCCAATCATTTCAAATTGGTTTCTTGAACATGACAATGAGTTCACTGTACTAAAATGGCCCCCACAGTCACCAGATCTCAACCCAATAGAGCATCTTTGGGATGTGGTGGAACGGGAGCTTCGTGCCCTGGATGTGCATCCCACAAACCTCCATGAACTGCAAGATGCTATCCTCTCAATGTGGGCCAACATTTCTAAAGAATGCTTTCAGCACCTTGTTGAATCAATGCCACGTAGAATTAAGGCAGTTCTGAAGGCGAAAGGGGGTCAAACACAGTAGTCGTATGATGTTCCTAATAATCCTTTAGGTGAGTGTATGTCTGTCAGTAGAGTGTGTTCGTCTTGGCCTATTAATTATTATATTACAGGTAGGAAAAATCCAGCATTTTCATTGGTTGAGAGTGATTCACGCGCGATAATGTACAGTTGCTGTTCACATAGACCAGAGTGTCCATATCACTACACCCTCGAACTGTTACATTATTGGCCAAAGAAATACAGCCTCTCGTACCTTATTGCTTTATTAATGTCTGTTTTGAAATTCTCACGTCATTATCAAATTAACCCCTCCATGAGTATGGTTTCCCTTTAACAATTGAATTAATGTATTGGGCTCAATATAATCATATAACTGATCACACTGAATACTGAAAAGTGAGAAATGAGGTAAAAAGTATTTCCCTGCTGTCTCTGACTTTAACTTAAAGTTATTTGATTGCATAACAAATCATGAAGGAAACCCTTTCTTGTTGAAACCTACAGTTGATATATTTTAGAAGCAAATGGTGAATCAAAAAAAACAATCAAGTATATAGAACTTATGTTTAATCTGTGATCCGTCGTCACTCTGGTATGAAACTGCAGTGATGTCCAACGTGAGACATCAGTGTTTCCCTTACCATTGAACAGGGGCCCCCTCCCCCGAGGTGTTTCCATGACGACAACTGAGTGACAGCTGAGATCCAGTGGCACATGGAGATGAGCTGTTGCTGCCCCCAGTACATTGAACACCTGTTACTCACCTTACTTTTCCACAGCTTGTGTGTACGTTTACATGCAGTAACTCAATATAAGGAGAGGGCTGCTCTGTTCATTATTCATGATCCGAACTGCAGTATCACACGTGGAATAAGGAGATCCACAGTGGAAATGCTGGGAGTGGTGATTAACCCCCAAGTTTACGTGGCACTCTGTCAGTGTGCCACAAAAATGATTAGCTATAAATGACGCAATGCTGCTGTATGTTTAAAAGGTGCCACACAGGTGTTATACTGTTTTGAAATCAGGGTCTAATATGTTCATACTTTTTAAGATCGGTTACTTCAGAAAAATAAAATCCAATGATTTCTTTGTAGAAATGTTAGTATTCGCTAACTCTATTGATTTTAGGATCCTTTGTTTCCGAAGAATTGTTCCAGAACCCTTTTTTAGTGCGTTTGCCGGCATGTGAGTGTCTGTTGTGTGGGAAACATAGATGGGATCTGATCTCTGACCTTTTTTAAAGGTAAACCATTCCAAGCTCTCTCACGCATTACACACACACACACACACACACACACACACGAAATGAAGCGATCCTACTTTTCAGTGTTCGTTGCATCTCCCACTCCCTCAGTCAGTGAGAGAAGCTAATCTCTGTGTGTCAGATATCCAGCTGCAAGGGAAGGTGTTTTCCTGCCTCTCCTGGCCGGTTGACTTTGAACAAAGATAACTACTGTCCTTGGGTGTCACCACACAGAGCGCCCTGTTACAGCCGTGGAGCTTGAGCCACCAGTAAACGCATGCATTATAGAGCCTGAACGTAGTTACTTTTGTCTTGTTGTTTAATGAAAGACAAAAACCGACTTCAACATTTTTTTCCTTTTCACGGAAACAACAAATCCACTACAAAAAGTGCGATAATCCCATGAGAGAGTCCTCGCGGTTCACGTGTTCCTATCTGGTGGTCTTTGCAAATGATCCCACAGATGGACTGTTGCCTTCGGGAACATGTGAAGTAATCAACATGTCTGACTTGAGGCGGTGTGTCTATGGATGTGCTTCAGTACCCAGGACAGCGCTGTGTCTCTGGGCCTGTAGAGAAACACTGAGCATGTTTAGTGTTGATGCTTGAAAGAATGTCACTTCATTCCTTATCCCATGGGTAATACAGCCGCAATTCTTTTGATAAGCGATTTTAACATTGATAACCGTAGTGACAGTCAAAGCTTCAGAATCAGCTTTGGTGAGTTCATCAAATACATGAGCGATGCTTCTCCATTCCACCCAGTTATTTAACTGCCCATAAGGCATCGTCCTGTCATATTCATAGCGTATAGTCATTGTGTTCTTTTTGGTTAAAAGAAATCCGACCACCTCTGTCTTATCTGACATCCTGTAGGCTATGAAAAGGTTCTGGTGTCTCTCATATATGCTGTTGGATCTTTACTGAAACTATGGTGTAAAAGTGACTGAAGGAGCTCTGCGTTGGAATAAAAGTGTGTGTGTGTGTGTGTGTGTGTCTCTTCCTCAGCCTGTGGAAGCTCCCTCCCTGACGATGGCCTCACCAGTCTCCGTCTACAACGCCAGCCCCATGGTGGATCGCCTCTCTAGTGTAAGTGGGTCTCTGTGGTTCTGTTGGCTATGTCTGCCCGGTCTGCAGCGTCGTCTGTATCAATTATTTAGATCCTGACTGCATTCACACGCACACAGTCATATTTCACTTTTATTGCAAATAAGACAATATTAGTGGACCTCCGGAAGATTAGCGGCCGCTAAGGCGTCAGCTAACAGGGATCCAGTAAATAAACAAATACTCTGATTTGCAGCATTGGGTCATTTTGTAATGTAAATGGACCTATTAGTGGAATATTAATTTAGCTTTAGCCAAGTATACATCTGGAATCAGGACTATTGTCTTTTTTTGGAATAAGCATAAACCGCACATCCCCAGGGGGATCAGATGGAGCCTCCACGCCTGAGCAGCCAAAGTTTCTGTTGTAGATGTTGTTTAAAGCTTTGAATATTTGTTCCTCATGGCAAATGTTGTTGTTGGCCATTCGAGGCTTTTGTAAGATTGTGTTCATACTGCATGTTTTTCTTTTGTCAAATTTGCTGGTAGGGTTTCTGAAAATGTCAACTGGAAGAGCTCGCAGCATCCGCACAATTTTTTTTTGGAAGAAAACGCAGCTCCAAAAGACTAGTTATTAATATTAAGATTGCAAGCTGCATGTCCTTTTTAGGAAGAATTTAAACGGGCATTCCTAAAGCCGTCAATGATAAAAATATATGAAGCATAAAACATTTCGTGTGTTGCTTGTTAAACATTTGATAAAGAAAGCCCTGTATACACTAAATAGAACTGCAGATTAAGAATAAACTAATATAATGGGAATTAATGAATGTATAAAGTGAAGTTCCTAATAAGGGTGAAGAGGAGCAGTGTGAAGGCAGTTGCTGAGCTGCTTAATTCCTGCGTGTCACAGCTCGTCAGCTTAACGTCTTAAAAAGGAGACGGGCCATGTTGATGGTGTCTCGTCTCAGTGGATCGGGCACTCGACACACAACACCGCCAAAAATACAGAAAGCCACAGATAACATGTGACATGGATGGCCTTCAAATCCACGCGTTGCCTCCATTTGTGTGTGTGTGTGTTTGTAGACGTCCAGAGAGTCTCTGAAGATGGAGCTGTTAGCTGACGTGTCTCTGCTGCCGGGGGAGGAGAGAATCATAGGTGAGTACACGGCGCTCCATCAGTCCATGGGAGCAGCTGGTGGAGCTCAGAGAGCAGTGGGTCAGCAAGTGTTTGAGGGCAGTCCACCATCAGTCAGAGGGACAGCCAATCTGCTGTCAAAAATGTGGACACATTTTCTTATTCCATTCAATAGGATAGTCTAGTCCACCAACAATATAACCAAAGGGAGGCCGTCCTCAGCCAATGGGACACAGGGAGGGGCAGGCCGGCAGAGGAGGTGGGGGGAGCAAAAGCACTAACGATGTGTATTTATCTGTTTTCAGATAAAGACATCATCTACATCTGTCCGTTCAACAGAGCTGTGAAAGGCAAAGTGTTGATCACCAACTACAGACTCTACTTCAAGAGCTCCGAGGCTGTAAGTCCCATCAAACCCAGTTGCGGGTGTGTGTCTGCGTGTGGAAATTAATTAAAATATCCCAATCTTCTCAGAAAGGGAACCCATTTTGACATCAGTCTTTGTGATATCATTGTCTCAGATATCCGTCGTTTTGATTCACTATCGATATTTTCTAATAGTTGAACCCTTTAATATGCAGGTGTTGGCCTGTGCCCATATTTTTGTGTGTGTCACAAACCTGTGTGTGCTTTTGGGTGTCAGTGATTGTAACTGCATGGTCACTCTGTCTAGGATGTGGTGATGGCGCTGGACGTTCCTTTGGGTGCCATTTGTCGAGTGGAGAAGATGGGGGGGGCGTCAAGCAGAGGAGAAAACTCCTACGGCCTAGAAATCACCTGCAAGGTACGTGTGTGGTAGGGGTGGGTTAGATTGTTCATCTTCAACTTCTTACTTTTCTTGCCAGATTTTTATCATATTTATTCAAATGAAGTAAATGGATATTTAGTTCCAAGCAGGACTAACAAGCTGTTGTGTGTTGATCCGAGCAGGACATGAGGAACCTGAGGTTCGCCTTAAAGCAGGGAGGTCACAGCAGAAGAGACATCTTTGAGCTCCTCTTCAAACACGCCTTCCCTCTTTCACATGGTCTGGTAAGGGCAGCCCACTGGTCGGCCTCCTTAATGTGGTTTTGTCCAACCAATGTGCACAAATAAATCTGCATCAAACTCCACAGATGATGAGCTTTCGATACAGCCGCTCTATACTTTAATTTTCCTCCTTTGCAGAATTATTTACTTTTTTATATGAACAAGCAGGCACACTGAGCTGCAAAGTGTGGTCAACCTCAGGGCGCCATGGAAACACCATCAATAATGAGCCGACAGAACCAACCAGTTCCTTGAAAAGTAGCTCGGGGTTTGAGTAGTACCAGGAACAAGGAGAGTAGATCTTCCCCATATGTGAGATTGCCGGGCTTGATTTCTGTATGAGCAAGATGTTGTTTTGACACTACAACAAACAGACTGGAACCAGCGGAAAGTAATGAAGAAGGTGTGATTTCTCCAAGCAGCAAGATCCAAAATATGTAATGCTATAAATCAGTCAGAGCATGTCAACGGTCGTTGTCTTGGACATCTTACATTACAGCCTGTTTATCCGCTGCCGCAATCTCCATTTGATGAATAGATATTGGAGCAATTTTAGTTGTCCCTATTATTCTTTTAACCAGAAGCACATGACAAGGTGGCCCTTTAAAGCCCACCTGGTGTGTCTACGGTTCACTGATGAGTCTCCTTCTCTCCCTCCGTCCAGCCGCTGTTTGCATATATGACTCAGGAGAAGTACGTGGAGAACGGCTGGAACATCTACAAGCCCATGGACGAGTTCAGACGGCAGGTTAGGAGGAGCCGTGGCACAGAATATACTCTCATACTCGCGTTGCGACAGCTGGACACAATTTCCTGGTGTCATCGCGTCCCCAGAACTAGAAGTTAAATGAAAAGTTTGAATAATTCTTTGTGTTTCAGTGAGTAACCAATGGCGATGGTTGTCTTTTACAGGGCTTACCTAACAACAAGTGGCGTATCTCGTTCATCAATAAGATCTATGAGATGTGTGACACGTACCCCACCGTTCTGGCGGTGCCCAAAGAAAGCAAAGATGAAGACCTGAGGAGAGTGGCTGCCTTCAGGTCAAGAGGACGCATCCCGGTGAGAACAACGCCAAGTAGCAACAAGATGAATACCAATTTTCAGGCTTTGGATAAATTTGGATGGCATAGTATATCCCAGCACTATTAGAATGCTAACAGGACTGTAGCAAATAGGCATAATACTCCCTGAACGGCTTTCATTCATTATGAACAAAAGACCAGTTACAGCACCGCAAAATTATTTCGTTACACTTTTCACTAAAAGTAGCCCTGTTGAGCAAATATTTGATCAGTTTAAAACAATTTCTGTTCGGAACATTCAAATAAAATAGCAGCCGGCTCAGTGTCACCATGTTAAGAGCCGAGAGAGGCAATCGAAATGCTCCCCATTTGGTATCTTGCTGCTTTTAGTTTTAAAGGTCCAATGATTACTGATGGCTGGACGTAGTATTGGTAAATGCTGATCACATCTGATTGAAGCCTTCTGTTTATCATGACATTTACGTTGCATATTAAGTTAGGGCTGGGTGGTATAACCTGAAAATCATATCACGGTATTGTGTACGATTCTGAAAGATTCATTGATTGATGCTGTAAAGGACCACTGGCCACCTCAACAGCGTTAAACATTGTTCGCATGTTAGATGCTGTTGTTGTTGCTTGTGTTGCCAGAAGCTGCAGCTCTTTGCAATGAATCGTTTTCTGATCTAATTTACTTCAGATCCACCAGAACACAAACCCTCCAGCAAAGCACAAGTTGTGTTGTCTAGTGTGTCTAGCGGAGTTTCTTGTTGTGATAGTGGGCAAGCTGCAAGTTCTGTGGGGTCATTTTAATAATGTACGATTGATTATTAATGTTACAAATTGATAAGTCAAATACTTGTGTTGTGAGGTTTTACCTTGTTAAAGAGCATTTGTTGTGGGTTAATAATTGTAAAAATGTCAAAATCCTGACTTAATATATATACACGTAAGACAAGTATCTCCAACCGTCTGATGTGTAAAAATAAATTCTGCTGCCTGCCAAAAAAAACAGCTGTTAACACCGGTATGGTGGTACGTGAAAAACTCACACCGTAAGGAAATCTGATACCGGCATACCGCCCAGCAGTACATTGAGTATGACAATTAAGACATTTTATGTATATTTATTGGCATTGCGTGCAAAATCTTCACCACTCGCAGCACTGGGCTATTTTGGCGGTGGTTGGAGTAGCTGTCTGCCGAGGTTTGGTTACATGATCACTGATCGTCCTCTACAGAGCCAAACAATTCTAAGTATATACAATATCTAACTATTTAGATAGTTTAGCGTGGTCAGCCTGAAGAACGGCGCGTCTGCCTGCCACAGCTCTGACCCCTCTCTGTGCCTCAGGTGCTGTCATGGATCCACAGGGATAACCAGGCGTCGATCGCCCGCTGCAGTCAGCCTCTGGTCGGGATGTCGGGGAAAAGGAACAAGGACGACGAGCGCTACCTGGACTTGATCCGGGAAGCCAACAACACCGCCAAGCTCACCATCTACGACGCCCGACCCAGCGTCAATGCCGTGGCCAACAAGGTCAGAGGAGAGGGGACGTCCTCTCAAATAAAAACAAAAACAAAAAAATCTGTCATAGTATATCCAAAAATGTTAAATGTAAAAGAAATCGTGAATATGAATATGAAATCACGGCTCCAGGCCACAGGAGGAGGCTACGAGGGCGACGAGTACCAGAATGCAGAACTCGTCTTCCTGGACATCCAGAACATCCACGTCATGAGGGAGTCCCTGAAGAAACTGAAAGACATCGTCTACCCCAACGTGGAGGAATCTCATTGGCTTTCCAGTCTTGAGTCGACACACTGGCTCGAACACGTCAAGGTGAAGGGGAAAATAATCCAAATATCTTCATTTCTTCTGGTATGTCTTTATGGCTCATGGTCTAAAGTAAATGTGTGTGTGTGTGTGTGTATGTGCGCGCAGCTGGTGTTGTCGGGGGCCATACAGGTAGCTGACAAGGTGTCCAGCGGGAACTCGGTGGTGGTGCACTGCAGCGACGGCTGGGACCGGACCGCTCAGCTCACCTCTCTGGCCATGCTGATGCTGGACAGTCACTACCGCACGCTGCGCGGGTTCCAGGTCAGTTTGTGCAGCACAGTAAGCTCGGGTGGAGGCTTTTATTGTGCCTACTCGTAATTGGATGTCAGCCATGCGGCAAAGAACCGATACATTGTGATGGGTGTCGTTTCAGGTGCTGATTGAGAAGGAATGGATCAGCTTTGGGCACAAGTTTGCCTCTGTAAGGAACTCTTAAATGATTTTTTTTTTTTTAAAGAATCCGCTTTCAGATATTACTAAAGCAACATTCAAATGTAAATGGAAATGGCTCCTGTTAATCCGGTGTGTGTGTTTCTAGCGGATAGGCCACGGCGACAAAAACCACGCAGATCAGGACAGGTCACCCATCTTCGTTCAGTTCATCGACTGCGTGTGGCAGATGACTAAACAGGTATGTTTGTCACATGCAGGTGAGCCAGTTGCACTCATGTGAACCACTCCAAGGCTGTTCTACATTAGTCAGACCTTCACATCTACTGCTCGTGGCACTAGCGCAGGTTTCATTTTATTAAATCACACACAAGCCCTTGAAAAGACTACTTCAATCCCATTGGTCCTAGCAACCAGTGCAAAGAGGGTTTGGTTGCACTGACTGCTAAATATATAAATCGGAGGTTTTACTGTTGTCAAAAACCACTTAACCAATCACGTACACGTCATGCGATGACGCGCTGAGCTCAATGCTTTGTGACTGCAGTTCACGAACCAACGACGTGACGATGGCCTCATCCACGTCTCGTACAGTAGAGTAGCACTTCCTGATCAAGTAACGGTGGAAAGTCTTGGCGTGCTTCGGACCGCTGGTTCTCACTGTAACACAAACCATTAAAGCACGGAACTGATGTTTTCACTCACGAATGAAACCGCACTCAGCAATCCATGACTGAGTCATTACATTTAAAGATCAAACATAAAACTGGACCATAATACCCAATGGTTAAATATAAATACAAATATACTTATGTGACACATTTAATGCAAGGCTTAATGGTCAGCATATTACACCTCTGAGCGTTGTTGGATCTCTCAAGAACAGACGGTGAGCTCAATGCTTCCACTGCTGGGGATTATTATTTCACATTTGGTCTTTATAAATGTTATGTTCTTGTAGAACAGGAATCTATGAGAGATCTAATGGTGTTTGACGTATGCACAGAATGAAATGTATTAATAGGCATCCTTTTGTTGGCTGCTTTGTTTTGATCTGCAACCAAAAAAAAAACAATTATATCTATATAATTGTTTTTCTTTTTTTACTTAAAACACACACAACTTCTCCTCTCAGTTTCCGACAGCCTTCGAGTTCAATGAGCGCCTCCTACTGACCATCCTGGACCACCTCTACAGCTGCCGCTTCGGGACTTTCCTCTACAACTGCGAGAGTGCACGAGACCAGCACGTAAGACAGGGATACGCGCGCCCTCGGAAAACTCCCACTTTTCCTTAGGCGGCGTCTCACAACCATGCCCTCTTTCTGTTGAGCAGGAGGTGAGGTCGAAGACTGTATCCCTGTGGTCTCTGGTGAACAGCAGGATGGAGATGTACTTGAATCCCTTCTACACCCCTGAGTCTGGCAGGGTCCTCTACCCCGTCGCCAGCATGCGCCACCTAGAGCTGTGGGTGACGTACTACATCCGCTGGAACCCGCGCATTCGACAGCAGGTAGTGGCTATAGCAGCTGGCGGTTTTAATGTGTGGTTTGTGGAACTGATTTGGCACATCAGTCATGTGGTATGCTGCAAGACAACCTTTTTGTTTTAGGAAATCTGTGTCCTATAATTTTACTGTAAAGGCAATTCAGATGGCTTATTATTCACAAATTACAGAAAACGGTCCTACATGAGTAAAAACCCAGAGTATTAATGCGGTGTGGACAGTACTTTAGAAGCTGCTTAGAAGTGTGGCTTCACGTTCCTGCAGAAGATGCTGAGAACTTTCTTCACAAGTGAAAAGAACCAGTGGCAGTTTAACATGTGACCAAAAAGGGGGAAGCCGATCACTCAGATCGTAGTTTGGTATGCATTAGTAAGTTAGTATAGACAAAGTCGGTAGCCATAACTACAAGTGATACTCCAACAAAAACATAATCTAATCTAATCTAATCTACTCATAACAACTGTTTCTTCTGTGCATGATTTGATACCGTCTTATCTGAATAGTGTGCCAATAGTTTACCAAGGATGAACTGTCAAAAAAATCTAAATTTGACACATAGATTAGATTGCCATGTGGATTGTGTTACTGGATGCACCAGGAGCTGTGTACCTGTCAGTAACGTGTGTGTGTGTGTGTTGCAGCAGCAAAGTCCGGTGGAGCAGCGCTACATGGAACTGTTGGCCCTCCGAGACGAGTACTTGAAGAAGCTGGAGGAACTTCAGCAGTCCGACTCCCCCTCGTCCCGTCTGGCAAACATCCCCACGCCCAACACCACCTCCTCCTCCTCCACCTCCTCTACCCCGCCACACCAATTCACAGAGCTACACACTCCCCTCTGAGTGCTGTTCTCACACCCCCCCCGCCCCCCCTTCATCACAAACACACACACACAACCCCCACACTCAGACATACTAATTGACTTGCACTTAATGTTCCCCTTCACTCTTCGTTCTATCATCGTCTCACACGCAGGGAAGGACTTTTTTCAGTCCTCACTGTTGATAACAAAGAATGCTAACACGATTTTAGATTTGATGGGTAATTCTAACATCATTGTGGTGATGATGGTGATTTATGCAATATGCCACAGTATAGCCTTGCCTCAAGACTTTTCTAAACACACACACACACACACATACAGGAAAGCCTTAAAGACATTGCGTGGCTTTCAGTCAAAGGGCTCGAACATACTGGACACACAATGGGTGTGTGTGTGTGCCTGTTCGCAAATGTGTTGTCACACTCTTGATTTGTACAAAAGCCCTGGGAGCCAAGAGAGAAAAGAAGATTACGGTGATCCATTTTCTTAACCTGATCCAAAAGGAGTTTCCTCCTCTGAGTTTCTGACTTTGGGACAGGTGGGAGAAAAGACAAAATTGTTAATCTGTGAAAACTTTAGTTGCAGACATTGAAAATCACCTGAGCGTTTAAGCCCCATTTAGAAGATGTGGTACACATCAGCCTCTTGTGGCCAAGATGACGACAACAAACATGTTTTTGCAGATGAAAACAATTTAAACTCAAGTATTCTTACTAGCTAATTCCCAAGCAAACCTAGAAGTATTTCATTGGACTACATAAAGAAAGGGCGTTAAAATTAAATATCACGACAAAAAATGGAACAAGGGATTTCCTTTCGTGGCTTCATAGTCTGACACCAAAACTCAGCTAGCTGACACGGAGCAAAATACTGATCCAGATGTTGTACATAAGCTCCCTGCACTGACAGAGAGTCGCTCTCTCCCTCGGGGAATGGATCAGAGACGGTGTTAGAGGCTAAGTATATTAATATATATGGAATCTGACATATTTTGGTTGGATTGATGTGGATTATGTCGCTCATCCGCCAGGGATGAAAAATAGGGCTATCAGCTAAACTCAACTAAGCAGTATTTCCCTTGAACTTCCCAACATATATGACCCACAGAGTTGACGTGCTAAGACGTTTGGTTGGAATGAATTGGCTATTTTCCTTTTTATGAATGCAACTTTGACGTGGTTTGAAATATATTTAAGGTGCTTAAAATAGTCCAGGGATATGAAGTGGTGCTGGCCTCTGATCCCGCTTTTAAGTTGTCATTGAACACAGTCGACCCGACAGAGAGGGAAAAACCCAGGTCCTGCTAGCCTCACCATGCAGAGATGTAGGCAAGCGGCACACAGGTTTAACCAGTGAGCTCTCACTCAAATAGGCTCGAATCGACTTCTCTAAACTAGACTGTTTCTACATAACCCCCCTGCCCCATCTGTGTGGGTTCATGGCTCATTTGCCTTTTGGACAGCTATTGGCTTTGTATGCCAATTGTTTCCCCACTAAGTATTTCATCTGGATATTATATGCATCAAGTTGTTTACATCAGAACTTTGTTTGCCAGTAATATGTTTAGGTTATTGGTTCTAACCCACTGCTTGGTTGTCTGACTACTCATGGTTTTGGACTCTAGATTACAGCTTATGTGTAGCAAATTGGCTGTTGGTCTGCACAGAGAAAGTATCTAGTGGAAAGAGTCACTTGTCTCTTTATTATGACCTAATAACTCCACTTATTCATGCAACCTTTTTGGCGAATTCCCTGAAGAGACCATCCTGTCCAAAAGGCCCGTTCTTCAATTGGTCTCTTTGGGTTTTGGTGCTGTTGTGGAGCTGGTGTATGGGTGCGTGCATGTGTGGGTTTAAAAGGAATATATGTAAAAACAATCGAATTACCTGACAAGAGGTTTCTGCTGTTATCTCCAGGGGCTCAAATGTATGTTCTCATCTGCCTGTTGATTTTGGATTCCCCCTGATTTTAGTGGGCTAGTTTCATGAAAATCCGGCTAGTAGTTCTTATGTAATCCCGCTTACAGACAAATGAACCAAAGCCAAACATGATTGGGGCTTGATCACAGGAGTACTGTAAGTTGATGATTTGAGTGCAATACTTTATGTTGATAAACATGCAGATGCGTTATGTTGAGGCCAGCTTTTGGTTCCATCACTTAAGAACATGAATAAAACCAATGGATGGCTATTAAAGGGAGCTACTGTAACACTGTAGCAGACCCAAGGGAAACGCCTCTGAATACTGTCAATTAAAAACAGGGAGATGAATCTGAAAGTCTACTTGGACCTCCGCTGTAGATCATGTCCACCTGGCACTATATTGGCCTATCTGGGGAAAGAAAATTCTAACTGATAGTAAGGAGGCTAGTGGAGATAATGTATTGAACGTACAATTTTGACAAAATTCAATTGTGAATAAGCAATAAGTCACAATTCATAAGGTCATGTCCTGATTTGTGCCTTAATTCTTGTAAGAATTGCCTTTACCTCTTTAGAGCAACAAAGTCTTATCTGTCCCGGGTCATGTTTGAGATTGACTGCTCTGAGGTTCAGGTTCCGGAGGAGCAAAGCCTCGTGTCCTCTGATTTGGGAGGATGCTATGCTACGGTTTATGGCTATTTGGGAGGAAGTAGGTGGTCACGGGTACCTTTCCCTGTACTAAATGAAGCCTCTGTTTATCTCCTCCAAATCCTGTGCTGTGCGGCTGAGGAGCAGACCACATTGTAGCAAGGGACCCCTAGACTCTAAATTGTAAACGTTTTACCTGAGGTTTTGACATCAATGTAGTCAAACGTAGACTTGTTACAAAAGAGCAATTGGGCTCAACTCCTTTTGACAAATCATAAATCGGGGCTAGGCTACAATTTTGATTGACGGATCTTTAAAAACAAGACAATGATGGCAAAAAAAGACAGGCTTAAAGCTCCAAAACGTCACACCACAAGGCGATGGTTGATGTCATGACAACCCCCCCCCCTCTCATAAACAGTCTGTGGTCTACAATTCACAGCCAGGCTAATCCAAATAAGCTGGATTCATTGTTTGGAGTAAAATTAATCAAGTAAGTCAGATAACCAAACATTATCCGCATTATTGAATCGTTCTAAACCCAATAGAGTGAGCATAGGACGTTGGGCGGCTTGGCAAATCCTCTCTTATAACTGTAACTTGTGCATTGCTATTATTTAATATGAATTGTGATAGCAAACCCAATCCTCCAGCCCCATGTTCAAAGAATTTATTTTCTTCTGTTCTTGAAGCCTGGCTTTTCAACAAATTTAAATCGTAGCCTCTGCCAGCAGATGTCCCCAAAGCCATCTCCATGGCAACTGAAACGAAATGGAACCACAGAAAACGGTCAGAATGAACTGAGGTCTTGAAGTTTCGTTGAATTTTCCAGGGGAAAGGGACTTTGGCTCCTCCAAATCTCAAACATGAGTCAGCGGATCAGACGGTGTAGATTAGAGAGGGAAGCCTTATTCCCAGGTTCTCCCACATGGATACCCTTAAAGTGTTTGACTTCTTCTATCAAAGGTCTGAATGGTCTTAGGGTTTGTACGTGGAACAATGGAGACGAATAAGAAGTGACATCAGCGTTAGAAAATGTGCATTGGTCGGGTGGCTGTGTTTTTTGGGAATAACAGATAAATCTATTTTTATTATTTTTTACTTTGTACAAGAACCATGATGTAATTACCTCAATCAAAACGTATTTTACTGTCTAAAGCTCTATTGTTGTAAAAAAGTACAATTATTTTATGTAGTGTAAAATCTTAGTTTTTTAAAAAAGGAAAAAGTAATGGTGGTGCAGAAATTGTTGGTATAAATTGTGTTTTTCTGCTCCATTGGTTTAAATTAGAGTTCTGTTGTACTTTCTTTGGGCATTTCTTTGGTTTGTGCTCACTAACCCAGGAGGACAAGACAGAAGCTCCTGGATATGTTGGCCTGTCGCAAACCTTGACACCTTCCACTCAGTTCTCCGCTGGATCTCCAGCTTTAGGATTCAGTCTGGCTCTGCAGCAAGGCACCCCGAGGAGCACCGTTCATGTTTAATGTATAACTCTTTCATTAACGTAGGGAGCTGTAGATTGAGGGTTTTCCTGTCATAATATAGCAGCTTTTTTTTAAATAAATACACATGAAATGTGTCACAGGATCTTTTTGTCATCAACAAGGGAAGGCGAGAATCTGAGTTCATGTATTTCTTTGAATCATGTTAAATGCCCTTTACAGTTTGTTGGATGGATTCTGTTATGTAAATATTACTGATTAAATTAATTTAAGGATTTCTGACATTTGCATGTTGTTTTTTTTTATTCCTGTTGCTTTTAAAGATGTTTCCTGCTTACTTTATTGACACGTTACAGCACGACTACAGATGCTAAAAAGTGTATACAACTGTTGACATTTATTCAGTTTACTACCACAGTGTTCAATTGTTGCAAAGCTATGTGCACTCTGCTCTGACTATGAGAGGAACCCCGTTACAGCTGATCATATCCTCACTTTTAGGGAAAAACCGAAAGGACCTTTATTACTTTGACAGTGTGTTATAAATGTATTTAAGAAAACCAAGGTATATTTACTATAAGTGCTATCACGGTTGCAGGGTAACCTATACATAACTGCAAAATATATATTCTACTTGTAATATATACATGCAATGTATGTAAATAATTGTGTGTGTATATACAGTATATTATATTAATTATTGAATGTTTCTTACATTGTTTCCATATATATTCAGTTATTTAAAAATATATATGTTCGAAACAAAAAATGATATCAGTAATTTAGATTAGGATTCGATAGGTTTGAATTGTTTGCCCAGCTGTTGAGCATCTACCCCAAATATTTGGCCCCGTGTCATCCTCGCTCCTCTGGCGTGTCATAGGTGGGCGGAGCTTCAATGCGAGTCGGCCGGCAGGAAGCACAAATTTACCAAATGACAGGAAGCTTTTTGAAATAACAAATAACGCTATAAAATCCAGAGTGAGCCTCAGCCGGGACGTAGACGAACCAGCCCGCCGACATTGGGAATAAACCGAGCTCTTAATTTCATCCCCATCCTGGTATCAGACGGACTCGTTCGCCTCCTGCCGTACTCGCCCATAAAGTAAGCAGTTGTCTGGCAGATGGAGAAACAGGCCGGAGCTGCCGGAGCGGCGGACGGAGCACTGCCGAACAGAAAGCCCTGGGCCCCCCCGACTTGCGCACCGGCTTCGGGTGATACCCTGGAAAGGTGAGTGTCCTCGATGTTACAAAATGTCTATTGTCGTTTTTATTGGTTTTACCTTTCCCCAATATGATATATTATATATGATATATACCAATAATTTCCTGAATTTAAAATAACAATTTGGCGTAGCTCCAATGCATAATTATCTATTTTAAATTTTAAAACGTTTTATTTATTTCACAAACTAGAGGCTACATAATGGCAGTATTTAACCGTAGTTCAGTGTGAAGGTAACGTTAAGTATTATAGTGCTGGAGCCTTTGATACTGTAGCTAAATCCTAAAATCTTACGGTGTTCTCTGCTGTTCTCAAGTATGTAACATGTTTGACACGGCGATAGTATACCAGGGTCACAAACAGCTAATAGCTAGCTTTGGCTCTGTAAAACAGATCTTACTAACGTTAGTGGCTAACGTTACCAGCTAACTGTTATCGTTACAGGCTAACGTTACTAGCTAACTGTCGTTAAGTTATGGGTACTAGCTAACGCTGCTAGCTACCGTTACTAGCCGACGTTAATTTAAGGGTACTGCCTAACGTTACTGGCTAACGTTGCTTTTAAGACAAACCACACAGCTGTGCGCCCGGTGTCCGACGCTATCGCTAAACAGCTGTGTTTGCAGATGCGTTGAGTGCCAGCACAAGTTAAAAAATGATTGAATGTGAGATTTCGAAACTCGTCTGACTGGAACAACGTCTAAGTTGAGTCCTCTCCATATTAGTTTAGTAACATTTGGATTAAAATCCTATTGGATCTAACTTAGAATAAGCCCCTGTGTGTTCATATTATTAGCAGAAATATTATATCACTAAATGTGCCTACACTCCCGTGCATCACCTCACACTATTTTTCTACATTTCTTACTGTTCATAACAAGATAGTTACGTGTAACAAGAAATGTCTTTCAAAACATCCCATTGTAGACCAAAAAGCTTGGCATGGTCATTGTCAAATCAAATCATATATATATATATATATACTTTTTACACTAAAAAATATTTGGCCCATATTCTGTGTACAAGAAGAGGATGAGTCATTTTCTTTTTCTTGAGGAAACTGATACTTGTGCAGCAAGATGTTGGAGATGTTCTGCTAGTCTGTTGTGTCTCCAGCATTGGAGCTGGCTCTATCATTGGCTGCGGACAGTAGTATCACCAGGTCACTTTTCACCACCTACTGCAGGGACAGCGGAGCACTTTCTCCAACAGGATGATCCAGCTTTGCTGTCACAAGGACAGATACAGGAAAACATTCATACCGACTGCACAACAGACCACCTCTGGCTAAATCCTTGTTTAATTGATACATTACCACTAACCATTGTACTACTGTTTTCATTTAATATCAATTACCATTGCACTACTGATTTAATTGAATACCTATTGTATCTACATATCTATAGATATCTATCTATGTATTGGTTTTCACAAAGTGTGTTGTTTCAGTGTTCTTAGATATTTTTGTAAGATGTTACTATGGTATACTGAAGTATAATTACAAGCATGTAATAAGTGTCAAAATATTTTATTGACAATTACATAGAGTTTATGCAAAGAGTCGATATATTGACCCTTCTCTGCAATTCGCCCTTGCATGCTGTCGATTAACTTCTGGGCCACATCCTGACTAATGGCAGCCCATTCCTGCATAATCAATGCTTGGAGTTTGTCAGAATTTGTGGGTTTTTCTTTTTCTACCCACCTCTTGAGGATTGATCACAAGTTCTCAATGTGATTAAGGTCTGGGGAGTTTCCTGGCCATGGACCCAACATTTCGATGTTTTGTTCCCCGAGCCACTTATTAGTTATCACGTTTGCCTCATGACGAGGTGCTCCATCATGCTGGAAAAGGCAATGTTGGTCACCAAACTGTTGTTGGATGAATATTTGTGCATATATATATATATATAATGCATTTTTTGTTCCAAACAGAATACTTTTTGTGTACCATACGTTTAATACGTTTAACCTTACCTGCCGATGCCACAACACATTTTCCCCTAAGGATGAATAAAGTGTACATCTAATTTGATCTTGGGGGAGCCCGTTCTGTAGCTACTTTCTATGGGAGAGAGTGGGCTGGTTTTGAGCTAGGAAAATTGAATCTGTTTTATATCACCAACCACTAAGAGATTTTTGTGGCCTGCGGAATTGTGTAGCACATATTCCATATGTTATCTCCCGCTCACTACTGTCACTTTGTCTTCTAAATACAAATACTGTTTTAAACTTGCTTTAATAGTATTTTAATACAATAAGTTTTACAGTAAAAGCATAACAGAAAATTGGGAATTACAACCGAACGTCAAACATCTTGCAGTGGTATTGTGGGGGGAAAAGGGCAAAATAATTATTGGGGTTAGTACTTATCAACTTTTTTTCTTGTTCTGTTCAGTCCAACAGGTTGCCATGTTGAGTGGTGTAAACAGCTGATAGCAGCCACCATCTCCAGTCAGATCTCAGGATCAGTCCCATCTGACATTGCCAGGGACAACAAGGTAGCTAATAGACACAAACTTACACACAAAATCTCACCCTGTTTACAGTATTTCTCACGAGTTTGTGTTTTGTAACTCAATAGGCTAGGAGAAGACCAGTTCTCATGGTAAGCCTGGCAAATGTGTGTTTGTGTGTGCTTAGGTGGCCAGAGCTTTGTATGTTAAGTGTGAGTGAACGTAAAGGTTCACAGCTGCTGTCGTTGCTTAGATTAAGCGCCTGCTGTGCAGTGTGTCTTCTGCTTCAGCCTGTCAGCACCCTGCAGCACTCCACCAAAGCCCACATTTCAAAAATCATTCTGAATTGTCTTTTAACAGGCAGATTGGTTATTGAGTTGTGGTTTTTGTGGTTGGCCAGATGAACAAAACATTTGCACTGAATGCTGAAGATTAGCCTTGTTTGCATGGGTTATAATGCAATGTAAGTCGCTTTGGATAAAAGCGTCAGTTAAATGATATGTCATGTTTTTTGAAATGCATGGACACATTCTGATTGACTAAAAAACCTGCCCAAATATACTTTGATAACATTTATTAGAAGCCTTCAGTTGTACAAGAAACGTCTCGCTTTACTGTTGGACATTGTGAGCTTCATTGATCGTTTTGAGGAATAACAAAAGATGTCATGCCACTTGGTAATAGTAAAAGTGACCTGTTTTATATCACAGCCTGAATGTGGTCTGCTGTGTGCGTGTGCGTGCGTGTGCGTATGTGTGTGCGTGTGTGTGCGTGTGCGTGTGTGTGGCCGTCAATCTAAGCGGCTGACCCCCGGGGTTAGAGTTTTAGTCTTATCAGTCTGCTGTTGTAGATACTAGACAGCCAAAAGTGCAGCTTAGCTTCAGGCTTAAGCTACAATCCAACTGTTCCTAGTTTCTTCTTGAGTGGAGGATCAAACGAGAAGAAAGAATAATTAAAACAGCGGCTTATGACGATCCCCTTCTGTTTCATGTAGAGAAATCGGGATGTGATGGTGGTGTCGTTGTGATTTCAGAGGGGCTTCCTGTGTCCGACAAACTGCACACTTCAGATGCAGCTTAGTCCTGCTTCTTCTTCTCTGACTTTTTTCTTCACCCCTACACACTCCATCCTTCTTTTATTAGTATGAAACATCAGTGGTGCAGATCTAATAACTGTTCATTCATCAGTGTGTAACTTTCCCACTGTTAAAATGGTTGTGCAGTTTGCAAAGCCCTCTGAGGCAGATTGGTGTTTTTGGGTTCTTCAAATACATTTATTAATGAATCAATTGTAATTACATTTTATTCAGAGGTTCATGTCCCTCTAGTGAGGAATCCTGAACTCAGACTTGTGTGTGACATGGACTGTATGCTGTATGATGAAAGCAGTCACTCTCATGATTATGTGGAGATTATATTCATTTTTGGTTTAACCTGGACACTCGAGCACACACCCAGCTCCGCCCAGAGGAGAGGGGGGAGGGACGTGGTGCAGATTAATCCGTACATTCACAGTATGATGGATTTTTGTCTCTCTTTCTCTGTCCCTCACTTTCTCCACACTGCTTCTCTGCGGCAGCAAGATTCACAAGAGGAAGGGCTTTGTTACCATGGAGATATCTATTCTGAGCATCCTTCCAATGCTTTGGCAAGTTTCTGTCTGTCCTTCCTCCCCCTCTGTCTGTCCTGGTCTGCATGCCCTGTCCTCTCTTGTCTCAGCTCCTGAGGATATGAATAACACATGTAGTAACATGCGGATGTAGAGTTTGAGAGACATGAGTTAACCAGTCAGGGAGAAGCGGTCCACTTGTGGGAAGTGTAGACAATTATGACCTTTTATTTTTTTAGGGAAAATGTTGAATGAATGAATTCATTTAGTTGTGGATTTTGAACTTTCTTTTCTGTTGCGCAATTTATAAGGCAACATTTTGAAATATTCCAGTAATATTTCTTGGTCAATAGTGTTGTGTCTTGTGATCTGTATCCACATTTATATTAATAATTTTTTCGATTTACTTAACAAATTAAAATTAACATTTTGTCGAACCTTTTCAAAACTATACTTCACCCTCGGGAAGGCAGTCTTATTTTTTGTTTCAGTATTGGTAAAATAAATGCATATGCAAATGAGTGAAATGGCCCACGTTGCACTGCCGCTGTACAAAGTGTAAGCTGCTATTGGAGAACTGCTTCCTGTTGTTCCAAATGTGCCGATGTCCGGCTGGTGGTCTCATCAGGAGGACGCATGCTGCTCGCTAGCATTCGCAGCCTTTGTCCTGTGAGCTCACAGATGTTGAGCCCAGAGAACAGGCCCATTTCAGCTATTTATTCTGTGTGAGGTGTCCGTGGTGCAGGATGCTCCCACTGACCACTCCGTGCTCTGTACAGAACCTTCCGGCTTTGAGATACGGGGCGCAGGTCACAATGTTCCAGAATCAGGTTCCTCTGCTCCCAGGAGAGACTGTCCAGACGACCGGTGAGTCCTAAAGACCCCTCGCTTCCAGAAGCCCCAACAATTCTGGTCTGAACAGTTTTACCATTTTCCATATTCAAGTCTTACATATAGTAAGCATTTAAAGAGACCCTCTCCTTCTCAGAGCTTCTCTTTGCTTTTTAGTGTATGTTTGGGCAAGTGAGCGTACATTTTACTGGGTAATATATACATTATTATCAACACATTTCTTACATGCCCTTTGTTTTTGTGTGTGACATGCAGTGAAGGATGTGATGTACATCTGTCCCTTCAGTGGTCCGGTTAATGGAACCCTAACCATCACAGACTACAAGCTCTACTTCACCAGCGTGGAACGGGTACTTCACATTCATCATTTCAAACCTCTCCGTTGCCGTCACAAGCCGGACTCTGTACGTGTGTTTGTGTGACTTTGGAACTGTGTCTGAATGTCTTTGCACATCCAGGAGTCTCCGTTTGTTCTCGACGTGAACCTGGGAGTCATCAGCAGACTGGAGACCATCAGTGTTCCCAACCAGGGAGAGAACACCAAAGGACTGGAGCTGGTGTGCAAGGTACCAGAGAGTCAGAAGAGTCATCTCAGCAAAAACTGACGAGTCTGCGTTTACACCACCATTCCTGTTGTCTGTCTATGTCTCTCTGGTATCAGGACATGAGGAGTCCCAGGTTCGCCTACAAGACGGAGGAAAGCCATCCGGACGTGGTGGAGCTACTGTCCAAACATGCCTTCCCCCTCTCCCACAGTCTGGTCAGTCTCAGTGTGTGTGTATGTGTGTGTGTGCGAGGTGATAAAAACAAAGGAGCCAGCTGGCTGTGGATGCTAACGCGCGTCATGTGGTGCTCTTTCAGCCGCTGTTTGCCTTCCTGTACAAGGAGCAGTTCCCCGTGGACGGATGGAAGGTGTACGAGCCAACGGCAGAGTACAGACGTCTGGTAACACACCTCCATTTCTCCCCCATAAACCTTACCATGGCAACACTATCATATGGGTTGACTACAGTAAATGAAGCAACACTTTCTTCTATATCTCACATTTAAAGGCAGAGATTAAGCCCCCTGGAATATATAAGTACTACTATTTAATAATAATTAGTAATATATGTATTCCTACAGTAGATGGAGCTTGGAGCACACTAATTTACTGCCGTGTTAAGGTGTTTGCTATATTGACTATTTTCCGACAGGAAATGGAGCTGAAAGTGAAACTTTTCTCTGCTGTTAGTTGTCAGCGGAGTCTGGAGGCTCTGAAGAGATCATAAGCTTCTGTTTTAGTTCGGCTCCTAGTCGAGAGGCCCGTCTGACAGCAAGATGAATACACTGACTGCAGAGTAATACCTCATCAACACCACTTCACAACATCCAAACAATATACTTGTATAGTTGTGTATACTGTTTAAGGTAGTGCAATGAAATACTAGGTGATATAAATGTATCAACACGCCTGTCCTTCCACAGGAAGCGCTGCATGGTGCTTCTGTATGACGTACTGTTTGTAACGGCTGTGTTTGCTCAGGGTCTCCCTAATGAGAGCTGGGCCTTTAGCAAGATGAACAGCAACTACGAGCTGTGTGACACGTATCCCTCCATCCTGGTCATCCCCACCCACATCGCAGAGGACGACGTGAGGCGAGTGGCTGTGTTCAGAGCCAAGCATCGCATACCGGTCAGTCTCTACCCTTCATTTATTTCCATCATACATTTCAAAGAAAGAGAATAAATGGATACAAAAAAAGAATCCATAGATACAGCATTAATATAGAAACAGGGGGAAATGAGACAATTAAATCAAGAAAGAAGATGGAATGCATACGATGAATATAAAACCTACAGATTTAACACAAATCTGTACCCATATTTGAGACTTGCACATAGAGAAACGCTGCATCAGCAACAGTGTTAATTTTGGCAGCTATTATTGATTTAGTCTTAGTCAAAAATGCATATAGTTTTAGTCACATTTAGTCATTTTATTCCTTAATTTTACTCTAGTTTTAGTCACATTTAATAACCTTATTAAACTACTTTTCTTCCCTTCTCGGGCCCAGGGTTTTAGCGTTGCCATGCCTCTCAATATCGCCATGTTCCTATAATATGATAGGAAGGTGCCTTGAGATTTAGCGACCTGCCGTTCATAGCATAGGAATGTGGCTACAACAATAGAGGGACATATGCTTCCAAAATAACTGAAACAAATAAAACAAGAACCCATTTTTCACTGACTGCTAGTGGTCGGGCGAATGGTTTGGCCGGACGGGGGGAGGTAATAGTCAGTCCGCTGGTGCTCTCTGTCCACTGGCTGCGGTCGGAGTTATCAAAGCATTGGCCACATGACCCGTTTCAGACTTTGAGCAAATAAAAAGTCCCTTATCACTTTATTTAAGACACTGCGCTACTTGGAGGTCGCTGTGTTGTGCCAGATTCTCAATAAAGTTAGAAAAAAACATTTACGGCGAACCCATGGTCATGCCGCTAAATACCCAAATGAGATCGACTTGTGCCGTTCTGGAAAGGGATCCAACCATCGCAACCTGCCACCGACCACCCAACCTGCCGTTCTGACAGAGGAATCTGCCACCGACCACTTTTCACACTCGGCGCTACTGAGTATTGTGACTTCGTCACCCGAAAAAAGATTTAGTCCTAGTTTTTTATTTTCAAAGCTCCTTTAGTCTCGTTTTAGTCCAAAAAAAGGTCTCCGTTCTCTTCTACTCCTCTTCATCTGTAATTTGCATGAAGTAGAAAATAAATTGTATAGAATATCAGAATAATATCAATAACAATGTACACTTGTTACTATCTGCACTATTATAATGTCTGTGTAGGGGAGCGCTGCCGGTCCACTGGCAGAGAGCTCAAGAACATCGGCAGGGTCAATCGGGTCGGTTTCTAATTTCGTACCTATTGTTTTTGGGGGCCTTTTTTGTTTTGCACCTAATCCAGCTTTGGGTTGCCTAGAGACCTCCGTAGGAGGCTGCTGGCCCGTTGTGCTCCAAATGGAGCTCGGAAAGATTTGGAAGACTTTTAGCCTTGAGTGGCCACATTGTGACATGTTGACAGAAATGCTCTTCCTGCAGGTCCTGTCCTGGATCCATCCAGAGACTCAGGCCACCATCGTACGCTGCAGCCAGCCGTTAGTCGGCCCATCGGACCGCCGCTGCAAAGAGGACGAGCGCTTCCTCCAAATAATTATGGACGCCAACGCCCAGTCCCACAAGCTCACCATCTTTGACGCCCGCCAAAGCAGCGTGGCGGTCACCAACAAGGTGCGGCGCGCGCACACTTTACCCAGTTTCTCATGTTACGCGTTGACATATTTTCTCCTCTCTCTCTTGCCTTTCCCCCCTCCCACTCTGCGCAGGCAAAGGACGGAGGGTATGAGAGTGAAAGTGTCTACTCAAACGTGGAGCTGAATTTCCTGGAGATCCCTAACATCCACGTGATGAGAGAGTCTCTGAGGAAGATGAAGGACGTGGTTTACCCCACCATTGACGAAGCCCACTGGCACTCGGCTATCGACCAGACGCACTGGCTGGAATACATCCGGGTAACTCTACACCCCCCCCCGACCCTTGCTGCTTCATCGCTGCCGTGTTTTACTAACGGATCACTCCCGTGTGTGTTAGCTGTTGTTAGCAGGAGCAGCAAAGATAGCCGAGAAGCTGGAGTCGGGGAAGACGTCGGTGGTGGTGCACTGCAGCGACGGCTGGGACCGGACCTCTCAGCTCACCTCTCTGGCCATGCTGATGCTGGACAGTCACTACCGCACGCTGCGCGGGTTCCAGGTCTCACCCACACTGCACCAACGATCAGCTGTGTAGGCCCCGTCCCCCTCCACGCAGCATGACTGTTCTGTGTGTGTGTGTGTGTGTGTTTTCTACAGGTTCTGGTGGAGAAGGAGTGGGTCAGCTTCGGACACAAGTTTGCCGCTGTAAGGGACAAAATCTACCGAACATGTTTGTGTGTGGGGAAGAACTGGGAACACGTTGATTCGTGCTTCACAAAGAGAGAATGTAGATCTGAGCATAAGATGTTTATTGACTCTTGAAGCTAATAAAAAACGTATCAGTGTAATATAAATAGGGCTGGGTACGTAAACGTGTTATTAGCGCATCAATTAATAAACACAGTCTACTTTTTATTTTAAAGGTCTGTGGTCTATTAGTGTTATGCACTGTGATTAATCACTTTTATTATCACTCACTATTATTTTGCTATGGTCTGACATATCATCTCTCCACGCTGAATACTTATGAAGCCACACACATTAACACTATTTAACGTTTGTTGTGTGCCGCAGCGCGTGGGTCACGGCGATGAGAACCACGCTAACTCGGAGCGCTCGCCTCTCTTCGTCCAGTTTATCGACTGCGTTTGGCAGATGACTCGACAGGTAACACAACTTCCAACACCTCATTACAGCGTTCGACCCTCCGGAGATCCGTGGTATCCGCAGCAGTATTATTCCACCTGGCTTCTGTAGCTTTGCCCTGTGAGCTGCTCAGAGACAGTAGTAGTCTCCCCACCACCCCGCTGATCCCTTCTGTGCCTCTTGACTGCAGTTCCCAGCAGCCTTTGAGTTCAACGAGCTGTTCCTGATCACGGTGCTGGACCACCTCTACAGTTGTCTGTTTGGTACATTCCTGTACAGCAGCGAGCAGGAGAGGGCGGCTAAGGTACGTATCGTTCTTCTTGTGACAGGGGCCCCCTGTCTGATGGAGCCGTGTCCCATTCAGCTCTTCTTTTACCCCGTGTAGGAAGTGCAGACCAGCACGGTGTCACTGTGGTCCTACATTAACAGGTAAGCTGCTCAGCGCTCTGAGAGGATTGGTAGAGTTGGGAGCGGCGGTCTCACTGTCTGTTCTGATCTCTTCGTCCCCTACAGCCAGCCGGAGGACTTCACCAACCCTTTCTACGTGGACTATGAGCACCACGTCCTGTGCCCGCTGGTTTCCTCCAGACACCTGGAGCTGTGGACAGGCTACTACGCCCGCTGGAACCCGCGCATGAGACCACAGGTACGCACAGACGTTACAAAAAATCTATCCGCAGGCTTTCAACCCAGAGCCCCAGCTTCACATGTTCCGTTTTGTCACATTTGCCCTGTGGGCCCAATGCGTGCTTCCTCCTGGATTCCACTGGGGGCGCTGCGGCTGTGCTATGGAGCACTCTACATGAGCTGTGCTGCTAGTCATTGACAGACTGTGATGTAAATAAGACATTTGGAATGTTTTTAGAATAGTTGAAATGGTTTGATGTGAATTTGATGGGAGTAGATAGAACTCATCAGAAAGCAGCAAGGCTGCTGATAAAACTTGTTTTTGTTAAAAATGTACGTGTTAAACTCTAAGATAAACCCATAATCTGAGGCTGTTACTTTTCTCAAATGTACAAATTTAATTATGATACGGTTAACTCATTAATTTTAAACTTAAATCTCATGATATTAACTATTTTCAAATTGTTACTTTACTCCACAAATTAGTAGCCCTAATGCTTTGTCCCAGTGAGCCAATCAGGTTCCCCGTACCTGTGTGTACATGTAGGCATGTATAGGAATCCGCTTCCAGATATTTATAAAGCAACAAACAAACGTTTCTAAAAGGAATGGCCCTGGCATCTGGTGGAAACCGTTCCTGTTAATCCTGTGTGTTTTCTTCAGGTGCCGGTGCACCAGACGCTGAAGGAGCTTCTGTTCTTAAAAGCAGAGCTCCAGAGGAGGGTGGAGGAGCTGAAGAGAGACGCCACCTCCCGCTCCTCGTCTTCCTTCTCTGAACACTCCCCTTCACACATCGCAGGAACTCCTCTGCATTCTGCTGTCTGACAAATACACACACACACACACACACACACACAGTTTAATGTGTGTTTCAGCTCAATTACTAAAAGGTGATGTTTACAATGGGAATGAGGCTTTACAAAAATATTTACAATATTTTAATCATCTTAAATACAATTTTAGCAAAGTAAAATACCCTTACCAGATGTATTTTGAGTTTAAAAAGTATTTAAAGAAAGTATTAAGTCTGTATGGAGCCATTAAAGGGATGATAGAGAATAAGGACAGAAATATGAAGACAGGATAGTGCATATGATGATTTAACAAACCACAAACACAAAACAATAATTAAATTATTTGTATTAACTAAAGCTCCAGAGCTACCGAGTGCTCCCGTATGTTAGTTGGCTACCTACCTACAGACAATTCAGTGCCCCATATCTTTATTTTCCAAATGAGAGGACGCAGCTGATTCTTCTGTAGTCCCCTTAAAAGGCTCCGTAGAAATGAGCCAGATGGAAAGCTGTGCTTGTTTTTTCATATTATTGAGAAAAGAAATCTCAAAATTGTGGAAGGCCAGCGTCGCAGGTCCTGCAGGAATCTCCCACTCCACTCTCCCTGTCTGAGGGGCCACTGAGAGCTGAATTTACACCACATGCAGGTTCGCTCACACTTTCTCCTCCTTCTCTTAGTCATGTGACTGATGCCACAGTTCTCTCCAAAGTCACATTTTTTAGGTGGAAGAACTTCATATAAATAGCATATTTTTGAATCCCAGTCCTGGCATCGATATCCCTCACCTGCTGCTTGTTTTCTGTTTTTGTATATAAAAGTTGCCTTTTTTTAAAAATTTAATTTATCTTTGCCTTTTCTTGTGTCAACCCTGTCACAAGGAACACTGGTACACCCCCCCCCCCCCACCACCACCACTGTAACAACTTTGTCTTTTACTGTAAATCATTCAACAAATGAGCCAATCTGCAGACATGTAGAGCAGCCCAGCTTTTTTCTATTTACACACTCTACCTGTGGCATGCAATCCAGCAAATCTTTTTTGTACGTAATGTGTCTAACTAAGACAGGCTGAAACTCTTAAATGAGCCATAATCACTTCTGACATTCCATTTAAAAAAATAATAAAAAGGGAAGAATTCAAATCTCCACTCTTTGTTGTCTTTTGAATTATTTTATTGAATTGGTTCATATTAGTAACAAGCACCTCGCCATGGACTTGTTTAATTTCTATAGAGAAAAATTCCAGTTTAGCATTATTACACTTCAAGAAATTAAGACTGTCCAACATTCAGAGGTCAGGAAGACTCAAAAGTCCGACACTCGTAAGCAAGAAGTAGAAGTGTGTAGAGAAAAGCATGCATTAAAGTGTGTGTGTGTGTTTGTACAAACGCAGTATGCTGGAGGTGTGTGTGATGTATGTGACAGGTAGCCCAGCAGCGTAAGAGTGGGGTAGGGGGGGTCAGAGCGGTCCGTGTCACGTGACCTCACACACAGCTGTGACGTAACACCACGATATAATTCAGTCTTTCAATGATTCAGTTTATGCTGCTATGGTAACTGGTTCTCGGGGTAAATCATATGCAGACTTGTGCTGCATTCATGTGTTGTCGGGCGTAATTGGAATTAGTTCCAGACCGGGAGAATAATTGGTTAATATTGTTTCCAACATTTTTTTCAACTTGTCTGATAATACTCGTGAATATGAGTACTCGAAATTACACATTATCTGAAAAATGAGCTCTTTGACTATGAGAATAATCTGAAAAATGTCTTTCCTACGGGGCAAATAATTGGTAAAACAACTGATCTGGTATATTCTTGTGAGACCGCCTCTTTCACTCCGCTGGAGTATTAAAAAAAAAATCACTTTGCGTGTCACAAAAATACAGCGGTTAAAAACACTAAATGCTGGGTTGATGGTAAAAAGCATTCTATAAATTCACCAATAGCATACAAATTTAGTTTTCTGTGTGTTTTTTGTTTTTTAACGTGCCTTGTTGCCGTGTTATCTTGTGACACCGCCTCTTTCACTCCCCCAGTCCACAGCTATCTCAACTATTTACACAAGCACGTCATGTCCTGTACAGTCTGGTGACAATAATGTCCACACTGCATCTTAAAGCATCATCAACATCCACATAATAAACAATCATGGAGTCATAGATGCAGCTTGTTTTTACGTACGCATCATTTATAAGACATTGTACTGTAATCCATCAAATCCTCATCGGACCAGCAAACACATTTCAATCTTAAGGACATTCCATTCAATTATGTTCCTTCACGTTTATTCCAAAGCATTTTTTTTCTCCATTTAGTCCCAATGCATAAAGGCACTGTGCGTGACGTACAGGGTGTAAGGCAGAGAGAAGCACTACAGGGCATCCATGCACCACCAGGCCACAGGCACCGCCTACTACACACTCACAGCTCATAGGACAGACACTAGCCAGAGCCCTGCTGACGCCACGGGGGCTTCTCCTGGCCTCTTCATTCTCAACACGTCTGGTAGGCAGCTTTTAAAGATGTGGAGATCGTAAAGCCACACTCGACTCAACCCGCTCTGTTCTGGTTTGGGAACGGCCCGTGGCACCTTTTTTTTTTTTTTTTTGGTACGACCTCGGCCCGAGGGTCCATGTGACCTGAGCCAATACAAACAGGCGGGGGTTTAGACAATGCAGACCCCCCGATTGGCTGGGGAGAATAGTCACTAGACATCCAGCAGGACTGCGCTGACACTGCGTCAAATACGCGCCTTGGCATGCGCTGGAAGTGAGGCACATGGCGCATGGTGGCATCATTGAAGCAGAGGTTCTGAGCAGTGCTGTACAAGCATTATCAGACCGGAGAGAGAACGATCTGAGATGTCGCTTCAGGCGAACAGCAAAGCGTTGGGCAGTACAGAAGAAGAAAGCAGTAGAACTATCTACAAAAAGTTAAGCTACGTTATTAGGAAAGTTGGGTACAAAGAGTAAAAAGAGCAAAAGGCAGAGTGTAAACACACTAAAGGGTATAATATGGAGCGTAGATTTGCTCTCCTACACGCTGCTAATAGTACAAACACACAAAAGCTCACAGTAATATGTTCAACCATCACAACCTTCCATAAGCACTCGTCACGACACTAATCAAGACCCTAAAGCTACTGGTGCTAACTTCATCTACACAGCTAAAGCACACTAGATTTTTTTAGCTTTTTCTGCTAACGTGTTCAAAATCTTTTTCAGACATCATCTTTAACAATTAACTCACTTCTCCACTCTTGAAAATATTGTTCCATTGTGGCCATTTTAAAGTCCACAACGCTCCGACCCTCCAAGACCCATCAAAGTCAAATGCACCGACGCAAATGCTCCAACACACATTAGTTTAAATGGTTCCATTTCAGCGACAATTATAGTTACCAAATGTTTCCTCGTTGATGAGTAAATGTATTAAGAGAAACACAGTGTATTACTTATCATGAGGAGAGTCACTGTAAAGGGCACCCGGAGGAGCCTGACCCCACAGGGATGTATTTCACATGCAGAGTATGCGTTTCGGCTAACTGCTCCGTGCTCATCAATCAAAGGACTTTTGTTAGTCAAGAGCGTGCAACTTAGCCAGCTTATTTTGTACATGGAAGGGAATGCATTTATCATCAACGTTAACAGGGAAACTCACAAGGATCACTTTGAATTTTCATAAGCAACTAACGGCCCGGCTACAATATCAAAAACCTCTTTAGCTTTTGTGTTTTGCTTAGTGCTATTTTCCCACTGATGTAGATCTAAAATGGCCACTGTGGATAAATACACGTTTCACAATTCTTCTGCAAACATTGACACCTCAGTGCTAACACAATAAAACATGGTACACACAATATTAGCTTGTGGACGTAGCAAAGTCACATTTCACACATTTATCTTCCTCGTCACAGTCTGCGTTCCCCCGAAGCCGTGTTTGAGGTTTTCTCTTAAAAAAAGGTTTCCCACTTAAAAAAAAATCTCTTTCAAATGAACAGAGACGGAGAGGTGCACGCTGTGCATTGTTAAACACACTGGAACCTGATTTAGCTAGCGTTGTTGTTACGCTACATGCTACCAGTTTTGTGAGTCGTTAGAATCAAGTTTTCCTTTAGAAATTTGAATTATCTTTCATTCCTTGACTTTGGGCTACTCTCATTACAAACTCTCAATCTCAACCTTTCAAACCAAGCCATGCTCCCTTCATAAGCATTGTCATTTAAATAAAAACAGCATTTTTACACTATAAAAAGTCACAGGTTGTAAGTAGACAGAAATGTTCTCATTTGATTTGATTTGAAATGTTTGGACGCCTTATTCTTTCCCCACTGCAAAAAGATCCATATCTGAATAAGGCAACTTTGTACATCAACATGGACCACGCAAGGAGGGTGTGAAGCATGAAGCAACGTGTTGCACCTAATGATATAACAGTCATATGATGTAAACAATAGCTACAAGCAGGATGTACCAGCATGTCCCACCAATGGACTTCAACAGAGGAGCCCAATTAAGGGCCAAGTGGGTCAAAATGTCAAAAACCTCATCATAATCACCCATTTTAAACTCATGATGATTGTGTACGGAAACTTGAAACAAACACAATTGTATCTAAGAATAATGATGACATGTTTGCCAGTAAGACCACAGGAGAAACTATTGGGCGGATTTTCATTAAATTTGGTGAAAGGATGTATCCTCGGCTACGAAACTACGGATCTGAACCACAGGGCCGATGCCCGCAATTTATTTTGTTATCTAAGTTGTTCTTTCCAGAAACTGTTTAGTTATGTTATGTAACCTGAGTTATATGTGTCCAAGATTGCCCCTTTAATTGATTGTGTTACTTTCTTCTTTCTAGTAACACTAACTGTGCTTATGACACATTTTATCACCACATTTCATCAATACATGATTAGCTTGCTCATCTCCAACTTCCATCTATAAAAGTAACATACATGACTTACGACAAGTAATCAGTTATTTGAAAAGATAAGGGAGTAACTGCTGATCTCCATTCAAAGTAAGAAAATAAGATATTGATGATGGCATGAACTTTCATTCATCTTAAAAAAAAGGAAAGAAGACTAGGCATGTCCCCCAGCGCCCCCTGGTTCACATGACAATCAGCTTTAATCACGCTGCCAATCACAGATCCGTCTAAATTCAATCAAATCAATCAATAAAGTAACTGACTCCCTGTGAACCCAGAGACGCTCGACACACACCCAGAGAAGCTTCTCCAACGTATTATCAGATTAACCACTTTTTGTATTTTCTTTTTCAGTATTACATCTTCACTGTGTGTCTGGACCTCAAAATGCTACAACTCAACTGTGCACACAGCAAAGGCTGGATTACTGTCAACCAATTTTGTAAGTGGTGCTTTGAACAGAAAACAATAAATAACTATTTACACGTACATTTGGCAAAGTTCGATACACTGTCAGCCATGTTTACAGCTGAGAATTCTAAAAACAATTGTGTTCACATTCAGCGCAAACGGACTTAAAAATGCCAACGTTTGTGAAATAGCAAATGATGGTGGGTGACCTGTGTGTGTGTGTGTGTGTGTGTGTGTGCGTGTGTGTGTGTCTGTGAGCAAGTGTGTTACACAGCATTCTCCTCAGTGGGGGGTTCAGCATTGGGGGGCTCCAGGAGAGTCTGTTGGACTGCAAATACAAAAGAAACAACACACACACACGTTGATGCACAGATCCTTTTTTGGAAGCTCATATGAAATGAGTCTCTTATTATAAAAAGGAAGGAAATGAGATGCTGCTTCTTGTCTGAGTCAGCCGACGTGTGTGGGTTTGAGTGGAGACGTGTTTACCTTGTGGTTCTGTAGCAACCACAGCTTCAGGATTCTCAGCCTTCACCATGTCCGTGTTCAGGCTCTCTGTAACACAGCAACGTTCAGTGAGCATCAACAGACGTGTGCCACTACCTCCGCTAGCCGCTCTACTTCTAACAACACAGCTGTCATCACCTACTAATGACTAGATGCCATCTCCTGTTTCAAACTAGTCATTTATTACATCTTTGGGCACCATTTAAGCTTGGCTGTTCAATCAAGAGCCATCAACCATAGAAGGTGGTTTCATGCTAGCATCACACGCTAGCATCACCGCGTTATTCTACATTCATACCAAGCATGGGGCGAATATTTGTGTTGCATTACTTGCTTCACTTGCCAGAGAAGAGTAATGGCCTATCACTATGGAAACCATTATCAACATGTGTTTCCACATTGAGCATGTCAGAAATACCATCTCTTTCTGCTTTGTACACGTTGTCCCATATATCCTGAAACAATGAGCAAAAAGAGGCCTAATAGCTCAGATGAGCTGAGGACTCGTTCGATTAGCGTTGATAAAAAGGTACGTAGAACCTGACTACAATTTTAGTGACCGATCTACTTCTAGTTGGAGCGACACACTGCAGATATTTATGCCCCGGTGTGGCTGAATTTCATGTGTAATAAATACATGTAAAAGCCTTACGCTGGAGACTGAAGCACAGCTTCTTCTTCTGGTACGAAATGTAGCTGCTGATAGCACCCACCAGCGCCATGGCAACCGCACTAACGATTCCTGCAATGGTGCCAACTTCTGCAGTGGTCTCTGTAAACACACAAATGATATATAAGTATATATTATATTTGTAGTAAAGTCCTGTGGCCAGAGAGACGGGTGGGAATTTCTGAACAATCACTAGAGGAAATTAAACCCACCAGCGTTGTCGTCATACTCGTCCAACTTATCTTTGCCACCAGTGGGCCGTCCCCCTGTTGAAACAGAGAACGGCAGTTTTTCATTCCCGTCAGCCACTGGGTTTTACCTGGGCTTTTTCTGACAAGGTCCAGAACTACCTTTGCCTTTGTCAGGATTGTAGGTGTCGTCTTTGCTGACATCGAACAGATCGTCGTCAGAGAATCCACCTGTAAGAGGCCAGATAATCAGTGCGGAAGCAGAACAGCATCTCTAAATGATGTGCAGGATAAACGCCGCTCCTTAAAGGTACAGGAAACTCAAACCCACGAGGGGGACCAGCTGCCCCGTGTGTTGAGACAGAAATCGGATTGGACATCTGCCCCTATCAGAATCCAGAATAAACTAGTCACAGCAAATGATCGAGCAGATGATGAGCAGGACGAGGAAGAAAGACAGCCACGTTTACACTGATGGCTTCTGGTGAGCAACGGCTGCTATGAACTCCAATTTGATTGTTCAGAATAGAAAATGTAATTTATTCTCTTCATACTGTAATGAGAAAAAACAGCCCCTTTTGCATAGTTTCTAAATGAAACGTCCATATGCTCCATCTGAACATCCATGACCATTGAGCATGTTTACTGTATATTTTTATACATTCAGGTTTTTAAATAATGTTTGCCGTACCTTTAAAGTAAAAAGGGATTCCTGCTCAATATAACCCAGACAATATGATTTCTGAGTCATGGTTCTATATAATCAAATAGATTGATTTGTGTCAGGTTTCGTTTGTATCATATTGGTCTTAATATACACAGTGATATGTAGATATTGGAGTATTTATCATGCGTGACAATATATTTTAAGGTTGATGACCAGCAGTCTTCATTGTGAAATTATACATCAGAGTAATAACAATAACAAACAAACAATCATTCCTTTCATTTGTAGAATCTACACACAGGGATTTGATTGAGGGAATACAGAAAAAATACAAATGGAGAATGACATACAAAAAAAGATTTCAAATCGTATGGTGATGGACTGAACTGCAGTGGTTAGACAGTGTGGAAACAGCATGCAAGCTTTATCAGCAGCGCGGGAGGGGGTGGGTGGGTGTGATGACCAACAGCAATGAAAACAATGAGCTCTCCTGACCTGTTGAGTCCTCTCAACAACAGAGTCCTTCAACAAGCACACAGTGGCTTCAATTGTGCTCAAAGTGGACCCACGGAAACTTTCTAAAGTTCACATTTTTTTCAAATGAGAATCTTGAATTTCCACTGCCTTTACAATACTGTGAAAAATGGGAATGTGAATGGAGCTGCGGGTGAGTGGATAGGTGTGGATTTCAGTATATTTATTCAGGGCGATTTGATCCGCAGGATATGAACTTAAATTGCCCAGTTCTAAATATACTGCAGAGGATGACTTCCTGCCATTTAAAGCCGCTATGTCTACAACTTGTACGTCATAGTAATATCTTATCATTATCTGTTGTGATGTCATATCTTGTTCTACACATAGTGGCTTTAATTCTGTATTAAATCCCTTTAAAATGATGATTGTTATTTAGTTTTTTTAACAAATGCAAGTCCTACAGAAGAAACTCCCACCCACCTCCCTGCCCCTTGTTCTTATCCTTGATACCAATGTCATTGTTGGAGTCCAGGGCATCACTCAGTTTAAAGTCATCAGCAGCTGTTGAGGTCAAAAAGTCGGTGGTCAATGTTTTCGTAAAGGGGAGAGCAGAAGGCATTAAAACAGATAAACTGAGACGTAGTGAGCCCCCCAACATGCTCCCGGGATTTTTGTGAGTTAACTGTAATCCAAAAAGTGAGCCAGTGTAGAATAATCCGTCATACAAATGAGGCTGGTTGCAGCTTGACTTCTCTTTAACCAACTTCACATTGCGGCAAAGATTGTTTGGCCACCACATCACATCCATCACAGGGCTTGAGGGTTCATCACACAATGTGATTGAACCCTCAAGCTCCAATTCTTATTTGATCTCATCAACATCATAGATTGCACCAAAACACGTATAATAAAAATAATAATTATAATCATGTGTGTTGGCGGTAACTTTCGATTTGGAAGAGTTGGTGAGAAAATGAAGACGCTGTAGAGATCTTAGCGCTGATTGGCCAAGACTCGACACAGTCTCTGCACATATGTAGTTCCTCATATGTGCAGAGACAATTGTGGTTAAATTCTAGCCAATCGGTTGCAGTGGTGCTAACGTAGCAGCTAGGTGCCTCTCACGTTAAGGAGTTGTGGCCGTGGCTGGCTCGTGATTCGGGAGTACAGGCAGGACCTCGTCCCTCGGAGAAATGATGCCAAACGCACAAGATGGCAGCACCCTGGAAATATTCTGGCTTTGTTTTTCTACAATGGATCCGCGCCGTCCAGCAGGTGTGAATTAGCTAGCTGACATAATGTGTTCAGCCGAAACCATGGATAGTTGAATGATCATCTACAGTTTAACTCCCCAACTATATTCATGCTAAGCTAAGCTGCATGTGGCGACACGTAGAGCTGTCACATAACAGTACAAATATAATTGATTCAATTGTGCTACAAAGAACATTTCTACTTTTTCTAGTTCGTCACTCTAACTCTTGTATCCAATGATTCCCAGTTTTTTTTTCACAATAAAGCCCACTATCCTTTTCAATGTTAAAGGACAAGTATCAAGGATTGGTGCGGATGTATTGTCAGAAATGGAATACAATATTCATAACCAATTCTTCATTGTGTCATGTGTAATCACCTGAACAGAATTGTTGCGTCTCAGTTTATTTAGAATGGGCCCTTCAAATGTAGATCGAGAGCCGGTCCTATTTGTGATGCACAACCATGTATCTACAGTAGCCCACAACTGACAGAGGAGACCCTTTCATGTTTACAGTGTCTCACCTGGTTTGGATTCGGGGTTCACTGGGGCTTTTGGCTTGACCTTGGGCGGGGCTTTGGTGGTGGGGTGAACCAGATCAAGGGAGTCCTCCAGATTAAATCCTGTACGCGACATTGACAGCACAAATCTGTAGAACCACTGATTTCAGTGCACTGCAAAAGATTTCACACCGCTGGATGTGGACGCTCATGGTTGCGATTGGAAACACAAAAGGTAAGACATGTGTCTTATGTCCAATGTAACATTTCGGACAACATCAACATCAACCGATTGGTTCACACTTCTACAGTAGATGATGCTGTCTAGGTTAAGCAGGTGTTTTATTACCTCATTAAAAAAAAATGACCATAGAATGAAATGATCTGTGTGGCCCTTACCTCCTCCTGTTCCTCCAGCTGGTGCTGCTGGCTTTGGTGTAGGTGTCACTGTAGGTTAAGATAAATGATATAGTCATAGAAGACTCATTACTTTAACCTCAAGCTAAAGTAGATATTTTATTGTGCATTCAGGACAGATCTGCAGACCTTTTTTTAAACACATGATTTTAGGGTGTATTTTTCTTACTGTCACAGAGGAAGGTCACTGGTTTCCAATCATTGTGACATTACATAATAATTGCGTTATACAACTCAGGTGATTTTTTAACCAGGATGACATGATGATTGTGGGATACAGATCATGTATTTATGAGACTTACCTGGATCCAGAGCATCAGACAGGTCCAACTCCTGAGACAGAACTACAGTCCGGAGAAGACAGAAAAGACACGTCCCACTCAATCTGACACATCCAACCAAAAAGGGTTCAAACAGGTCACTTTTGTTTCCACTTTATGTAGAGGTAGGAGAATGTCATGGATCATTTTTCAGGGCCCTGCTGGTGTAACTGTGGCACACGGATACAAAACTGCGGAGTTGGTGCCAAACTGGGCCCACTGTGCACTAATCCGCTCTGTTTGTTGTCTGTGCCGCAAAACAGATCATTTACGAGATGGGACACAAACAGAAACCTCATTGGCTGCCACTCACAAACAAACACATGTGTGTGTGGGTACTTGTACATCTATCGTTAGACCTTTTTGAAAACAGTGGACATTTTGACTTTTTTTCAAAGGCCTGTTTAACTAAACCTGTTTAATTTGGGATTGTTCTGTATTAATCAACAGTAATAGAACTGGTTTTCCTTAACACTACATTAATTCTGCAGTGGTTGTTTCTTCCTTTTGCTTTTGTTCTGCTGTACCTCCTAATTTCTTTAGAATCTATTTTGGTTTTATGTTAAAACTCAAGTACAAGTTTCTTGCTCTAAGCTGCTCCACTTTTTTTGTTTTTATAAATGGTGGATTGCAGGAAACGTGAGGAAGAGATATAACAAAGGCAACCAGCTAAAACCGGAGGACTGGTAGAATTAGGAATAATGTTGTCATTGTCGTACTGTCTTCCGTCATGCACCAACCGCCAAGACAATTTCCATGTATGTCTAACATATTATGGCAATAAACGTTTCCTGATTCCTGATTATGATTTCAGTTATTTAAAAAATGCGTATGTTAAAACTCTGCATTGGAGACATATTCCCAGTAGGAAACCTGGGCAGTGGCAAAGGTATTGGCACTGACGTAACACCCCAGTGATACAGGTTGGTCACTTTCTTGGATGGAGAACAGCAAGCCTGGTCACCAGGTTATGGGGCTGAAATGAGCTCTAAGGGAGGTTTCCCTAGTCTACACGGGGAGAAGGCAGCGCTGGAGGTGGATGAATGCTCCTTAATGACGGTTACCAAGAGTCCAGGAATCTGGGGGTAACCCCCCCACCCCCCCCCACACACACACACACCCCCTCAGCAGTTATGAACAGAGACTGAATTCCCCCTCCCCCCTCAGTGAGCCAAAATGAATTCCCCTCATTTGCATGAATAGCATTAGAGCATTGCAGTTACTTGCCTACAACTGGTTTTATAAAGGATTTCTTTCTAGTTAATTTCTTTCTAGTTTATTTCCACATTCATATATTTAAAATATAGGTTAAATTACACCGCACAATCAATTTCAAGAAACCTGGGTGTCTAGACGGTTGTGCTGTAACCCTGCAGACCAGGGGTGGGGGTCAGCACAGGTGCTTCAGTAATGCAGCACACAATCATCTGCTTTTAAATTATTTCTCATTTTAGGTGACTAACTTTTTATATTAATCATCATCGAGTGACATCATTGTGTCACGTGTCGCTGCAATCCAGACAGACAAGATATCGTGGGTGCCACATCAGTCTCACCTGTGATAACTCATGTCATATTTATTATTTTTCATATAACGTTAAGTAAATAAAATATCTGGATGTGCTGGGAATAATTCAACTTAATGTAACAATGTGTAATTACTAAACCTATTACTGCTGGCTACCAGCCACCGTTATATCTGGAACAAATGCATCCCAAATGAACTAATTTAACATCACACAGTAATTCTTGTTGTCTCCTTTATGATTGTATCATAAATAATCAAAGAGTACGGACATGTAATAGGTGTCCCTTTCACGTCTGCCCACGGGGCCGAGTGGACCGTTACTCGGCCTCTACTCGAAGGGCGGCACAAAAGGCGAACATGTGGAGCCGCTGAGGTGTGCGGGACAAAGCCTTACCTCCCAGCAGCAGCAGCGCCAGCGGCAGGCAGAGCGACCACAGGGAGCGGCGAGCCATGGCGTCGGTCTCCACGCGGGGCGAACAGCCGGTACAAAGTGATAACGGGGCGGGTAAAGTAACGGGACTGTCAGCGCTCGGTTTGTGTGTAGCCTGCGGTTCAGCTACGTCTCGAAACGCCGCATACAAGGCGTTTGCTATGGCCCCTGGTGACGCTCCCACACGGTTCCACTTCCTGCCACGCCTTTCAAAATAAAATCCCCCCCCCCGGGTTGCTCAGCCCAAAAATGTAAAGGGAGGAAGGCCAGCAGCACTAAATGACTGTTTTAACATAGGTAGGAAGTTTCAATCATATCCTGCAATTGAAAACCCCTTCTCTCCGATATATTGAAGACATATGAAATAATAACATGTAGCCTTCGCACAGAGTTTGCACTTCTCATGAAGCATTCCCTTTTTTATTAGTTATTAATGTGTATTTATAATACTCATGATCCTGTTTCCTGTATCTTGTTTGCACTTAACATTTGCAGCAGTAATCCAGTAAATGTCACCATTGTGGGACTAATAAGGCATTATCTTGGCTTTTTCTAATCTCTTAAATCTTATTTTTCCCACAGGTAAAATCACATTAAATCTAATTGGAAAGGGTTGCTAAATGACACCTACTCTATTTCCACTATCTGTATTTCTATCCGTAAAGACTATCACCCATCTCAATGAAAAATAAATGTAACAACATGTATTAAATATGTAAAAGAAAAATAAATGCACAGGGGTTTAAAGTTGGCTGTGGGAACCAGAGAAAGAGGTTTAGGGTTGCTTTTGCTACTGCATAATTTAGTGTTGTGTCTTTTAACTCCACTGAGTTTTTTTTGGCTATAGTTACTACTTTTCAGATGAAGTTTGGAAATATATGCATTTAAAACAAACTACTAGACAAAAGGAAAATAGATGTGTGTATCAAATTCGAGTTTACCTTCCTCCCTCTTTCATTTCTCCTTTGATTTAAGTTCAATTTAACTTATTTTGATCAGAGTTAATTGGGTCAAACTAGCTCAGGCAGCTGATGACTGGAATGGTAAATGGTGGAAGGACAGTTTTACACTATATATATCATCCACCCACTCACACCCACTCGTGCACACCTATGTGATTCTGTTTGAGAAGGATGTTAAATGCAGGTCTATTAGTTTGGCGAAGTGAAGATGGCACTTCGGTAAAGGACTCAAATACAACAGCCTTCCCCAGAAAATGAATCGATGTGGAATAGCCTACCAAGCCAACACTGTTGATCATTCGTTACTAACACTATTATGAGTATGTATGTACACATGCACATGTATGCGTGCATGTTAGCAGGTGTATAGTAGTCCATTCGGGGACTGAGGTGTCCGTCACGTTGCAGGTAGGCGTGGTTTATCCACAAACTACGGAAACAGGCTGAATTAGTCCAAAAATCTGTCCGCAGTAGCAGCAGCGGCGGCGGCAGCGGACACACGGGACCTGACAGACCTCAGACCAGCACTCATCACACCCACCGTCCACTCAGCGCGGGGGAGATGGAGGACAGAGCCGGGACCAGGTAAGACCACCGTCCAGTCGGCGTGGGGTTCAGTCACGATGCGGGAATGTTAGACGAAGCTGCCCGCGAGGAGGAAAGGGAACTACATCCTTTAAAAAAAAAAAATCGTTGTTTCGCACTCGCAAAATCGGACCCGACTCACGTGACTTTGCAACTCTCTGCATTTCAGGGGAGATTTTTAAGAGCTATTCGTCGATAAATATCGATCGACGGTAAGGCCGAATTGAAGATTGAATGTCCAAAATACGAAGAAGTTGAAAGTCATGCCCAGCCGTGTACAGTGTGCAGCGGTTCCGTTGGACTAGAAAGCAAAGCAGCGTCAAATGTGCCATTAAATGTAGACATTCTTGAAAGGGGTCTGGCGTAACTTCCTCTTGGGAGGAAAGGAAGCGTATCGGGGAGGAGAGCTCGGTAGCAGAAACATTGTAGCTGTTGCCTTCTGCCAGGCTAATAATCAATTACACTTTTACGAAGACCATTTTCTTTAGGTCGCATATGGGCGACAGGAGGCTACGAGACAAAATGCAGGTGTCAAACTTTGGTTAAAAACCGGTCAGGCGCGTGACGACTCTATTTGTTTACCGTCCACTCACTTTTACAAGGTGAAGGTGGACTTAGCATCACGTTAGCTCATTGGTAGCTTCCAGAATTGGCTAAAATGTGGCTACTCTGCTTATTTATGTGTCGTTATTGGCACTTCAGAGAAGTCGACGTCCGACGGGAGGTCGGTTGTCTCCAGATTAGGTTTGAGGATGACACACACTGTCACTGCAGAAGTCTCAAATATGAAAAACGACGAACGCATGACAGCCAGAAGGTGCAGATGAAGGAGGATTTTACGTTTTTTTTTTTTTTACTGAAGGTGTCTTGGTATAAAGTACCACCAGGAGTCGCCAGAGGGACAAATAAACGTCTCGCGTCACGACGCAATTAGTGAAATCTGACACCGTTTTTTTCATCTTCATGCGATTCTTGATATGTTACAATTTAAATAATTCGAGATTAAACGTGTTTCTCCAAAAACAGCCCGTACCAGACTACTGAAGCTTCATATTATCTTCTAATCTAAGCGCGGGACTCTTTTTTTTTCTGTGCCGACAGAGGATCGCTCTCATGTGTACAGATTGTAAAGCCCTCTCAGGCCACTTTGTGATTCTGGCCCATCCAAAATACAGAATCAAATTTGAAGGTCAAACTCTTTCTGACCGTTCAATTATTTCATCATCTGTTAAATCTCGACACTTGATTATTTGGTTTTCATTTAACTCTCCTTGGGGCAGGAGCCATTTATAAGGGTTACATTTATGAAACTGACCTCAGTAGCGCATGACCGAATTGTTGAGTTTTATGATGACTGTGTGTGTTTTTTTTGCCAGTAGTATAAGCGGTCGACAGAATGGGGTTTACATGTCCTCTGTTAAGGAAGTGATGGTGGACATTTTAGTTGATAATCAGGATGTGGATTTTGTTCCTTGCCCCCCCCCCCGTTGTATGTCCTCAGAATGTGAACGACAGCACATTCCGACTAATGTTCTTCAAACTGCTGCCGTGTGCACAAACTTCAGGCTGACGCGGCTTCCCAAACGGACTTAACGACAAGCGCTGATCGTTAGCCAGTAACAAACGTCTTGTACAATCGCGCAAATGACAAGGCCACAGTTTTGTGCTTCTGTGGTCGTGCCCATTGGCCCATTGGTCTCAACACTTATGAGAGTCATAAAATAAATACTGGCATATGCATTACTGGCGTACGCTCTTTCCTGGACTACCCTCTTCCTGTTGAGCTCCGGCACCAGACACGGCTCGTTTCTCTCTGCTTTGCTTTTCACTGTGCAGAGCTGTGCAGTTTCTATTTCCCGACCGGAAATAGAAACTGCTGAACACCAACGAAGAGCTACGTCTGCACAGTGAAAAGCATACATTCAACACCTGTATTACTTCATTTGAACACCGTGAGGCTGTGAGGGGAATGACCAACTACCTCTCAGGTGCATGAGGAAAAGCTCAATTTGACATATACCGTGCGTATTTGAATTTGCATCATCGGCCTAAGCAACCTCAACTTGATGCCAATGAGGTTTGCCAATCGCAAAGAACAACTTTGATTAAACTGTCAAACAGGCAGCGCTGATCCAATAAGAACCGAGACAGTCACTGCATTGCCTCAAATGTCTTCAGAAAATAATTCCAGCAAACTGTTAAAAGTCAGAACGTTGGGTAACAATATTATTGCGCAATGTAAAGCCTGTTGAAATGCCTTTTAAAGGTCCCGTACAAACTATTTCAATTTGTTGATGATATCAGAGAATCGGAGGGTGGAGACTTCCTTAAAATGCGCCCTGAATTGTTCCTGGAGTGTGTTTCTTTAAAAAGCTTTTTTTTCTATTGTTGTTTGTTAAGTGATATTGAGATTCTTTCCATCGCGATGATTGATTCCTCCCTCCGGATCCATGGACTGTAATCTAATCGGGCCACAAACGCCATGCTGCTCTTGTGTGGGCTCTATCCTTTCTACAGATATAGAGGCTGCCACCGAGGATCAGTTTTCAGCACATAATTGTTGTTTTTTGGGACGTTCTGTCCTTCAGTTCATTCTACTGTGAGCCATGGCTGCTGCTCTCTTTTTGTTTACACAAGTGTGTGTGTGTGTGTGTTTGAAGGACAGGAAATGTGACATGGATATACAGTGTGTATTGGAGTGTAATGACATCCAACACTAACAGCTTGTTGTTGTGCGTCCAGGACACTAACCAGGCCTAAATGTTCACTTTGAAATGCAACATGGACATAGACTATTGCTGTATTAGCCATCAGCGTTTGGGTCGCGTTGGCATAGGCTGCCTATCAGTCGTTGTCGTCATCGTGATCCATTGGTTTGTGGTCTGCCAATTTCAAACCTTGAGTTGACAGAATCAGATTTTTCAATAATTCCCATGGAAAGCGTCCTCCTTGAATAATCCCCACAATGACACTGAGCTCACACAGTGATGGAGGCCTTTTAAAGGGGCGATGAAGCAACGCGCGGTCAAACACATCTGCAACTGCTTGAATTCCATCAGGGGACATTTGCAAACTCACAGCTGCAAAAAAAAATTGTTTGGCTTAGTCAAGGTTGCTGATATCGTTTCATTGGATAATGCGTCTCACATTTGAGTTTCACACATGTACACACAACCTTTATTTACAAGATATACTCTCCATCTCTTTTAACAGAGTATTTAAGAAGTCCAGCCCCAACTGCAAGGTAGGATATGTGTGTATATGTTTTTGTGTATGTGTGTGTTTGCATCTGAATGTGTGTGTGTGTGTGTGTGTGTACAAGGAGATTTTCATCAATAATTCTCCCTATATGCCCTCCTGTATTATCCTAATTACTCCTTTCTTTTCTCAGCTCACTGTTTATCTGGGGAAGCGAGACTTTGTCGATCACTTAGACCAAGTAGACCCAGTTGGTGAGTTTTTACACACACACACACATGCCTTATCGTATCTTACCCTCAAAATACCAACTCGCTTAATTCAGAGTTTATAGTAATAGCTGTGACATCTCAGCTCAAATGGACGCCAGGCGCTCAAGGCTGCAAACGGCGGGAACCTTGCCGGCGTCTAAGATGTATTTAGTTTAGAAACAGCCTCTGAATTGGGGCTTAAGTAAACACATAAACACAATGAAGTGTTGTGTGCTCCTTTTCAAAAAACAAAGTGAAAGTGTGTGTGTGTGTGTGTGTGTGTGTGTATTAGCTCAATTTCTTGTGTAACACATAGACACACAACCACACACAATGTCTTGATCCGCACTGGTTCAACATCACAGCTCAGTTGTGTGTGTGTCCTCTAGACGGAGTGCTGCTTGTCGACCACGAGTATCTGAAAGATAGAAAAGGTAAGAAAACAACAGGATGGACACAAAGTAAGGGAGCGACTGAGTGACCCTCCTTTCTAATGGACGTCTTCCCTCAGTGTTTGTGACTCTGACCTGTGCGTTCCGTTACGGCCGCGAGGACCTGGACGTCCTGGGCCTCTCCTTTCGGAAGGATCTGTACGTCAGCACGGTCCAGGCCTTCCCTCCTCCGCAGGAGACCAAGACGCCTCCGAGCCGCCTGCAGGAGCGGCTGCTGAAGAAGCTGGGTCAGCATGCCTACCCCTTTAACTTCACTGTAAGAGCTGCGAGCTTCAGCCTCACACCATCACACACCGTTGTGCCCACAATGCACCGGAAGCTGCTGTTACAGCCAACATGTGCAAGTGACATGAAAGAAACAAACACTATCTTAAAAGATTGTATTGTTGCTATTGGTGTTGGCGCTGGAAAGTTCAGAAAAAGTGAAATTGTACGTAGAAAGTCACTTTTTAGCGATGGAGAGGGAACATTGTGGAATAGTCCAGCAGATTAAGTCAATATTCCCTAAGAATCGTTCACTTGGTGATGGAAGCACAAAATCTGGTACTACTCAGAATCGCCAAGGTTTTTTGTTGATATAGACATCAAAATGTATGTAATGTGTCCAAAGAAACCCATTGGTGCCACTAAAATTCTACATGGTTGCTATTTTACAAGTTTAGAGAAAAATCAAGAACGACATCAAGACGAGGCAGAGGAGGTAGAAGCAGAGTGACAGACAAAACTAAAGTACCACATGGTTGGAGAAGCTTTCTGCTAGATAATGGCTACAAGACTGAGCTTTGTAGGGAGAACGTCAGTGGAGGGATGTACAATACATTCCATTCCTATTAGAAATGTATTCAGATATTGCGAGTAGTAAGCCAGGTACAACCACTAACAACCACTATCCACAGTAGCCTGCAGGGGGGGAAAGCACAAAGCCTTCAGGAAAGAAGCAAAGTGTGTAATGTTGTTTTATGACCATTTATGTCCTTGTCCTTATGTCCTTGCAAACATGAAGAGGTTGACTGCAGAACCTTCCTGAGCAACCGAACCAATGCGTATTGATCAAGGCCTGTGATACGGACATACTTGTTCTTGCAGTCAGGGATTTTGAGACTCTACAGCAGGGGTGTCAAAGTCAAAAGGACTGCATGGCATGCTGATGGGGTTGATGAGGCAATACTTCTTAGTCCTGTGATGCTATTCCACTTGCAAGGTCAAGAATCAGTGAAAGAATCTATGCAGCATCTTTCAGAAGAAGAATCCTCTGAAGGATTTCCTTGCAGTTAATCAATATTGTGACTTTTATTATTCAGAAACATCTCTTTTTGCGTAAGTTTACCGATGTCTCACCTTCTTTGACCTTGTGTCAGATCCCCCAGAACCTGCCTTGCTCAGTAACCCTCCAGCCCGGCGCTGAGGACACGGGGAAGGCGTGCGGTGTGGACTACGAGCTCCGAGCGTTCTGTGCTAAGACCGCGGAGGAGAAGATCCACCAGAGGTTTAACACATTCAGACCCCTGAGATCTCAGCCGCACTAACTGTCCCCAAGACCAATACAGCTTGGCGCTCTGTTTTTTGCGTGCTTTGTCCGTGCAGGAACTCTGTGCAACTCCTGATCCGGAAGGTCCAGTACGCTCCGGAGAAGCCGGGTCCACAGCCCATGGCGGAGACCAGCCGCAGCTTCCTGATGTCCGACAGATCTCTGCACCTGGAGGCCTCGCTGGATAAGGAGGTGAGACACTCGCACCTTTTGATGTGCTGTCGGATGACTGGGACACACGCGCGCACACACACACACACACACACACACACACACACTGCTAAGTCTCGGTTTCTCTCCAGCTGTACTACCACGGTGAGCCCATCAGTGTCAACGTCCACGTCACCAACAACTCCACCAAGAGCGTGAAGAGGGTGAAGGTATCCGGTAAATCCCCCCCCCCCCGCCCTGAGAAACTCACACTTTATTGTCAATGAACAAGCGGACGGACATTTTCACCACTTGAGACATCGAGTGATTCTTATTTGCAGCCACAGTTAACGTGGAGTACTTTATCTACTGTGATCCTACTCTGATCTGACATGGAAGACGAAGGAGGGTTAAAGTAACTCTCTTCTCCTCCTCTCAGTCCGGCAGTATGCCGACATCTGTCTGTTCTCCACTGCTCAGTACAAGTGCCCCGTGGCCCAGGTGGAAGCAGAGTGAGTTCTTCTCTCTCTTCTCTCTTTATGTGCTTTTTGTTTCTTTTGTCACTTTGTAGTAACAGAGTGACTTTTATTATTGCTGTGTTTTGTCTTGGTAATTGTTAAGTGTGTCTTTCTGGTGTTTTCTCTACGTTTGATGGTTATTGTGAGATTTTTTATATCTTTTTTGCAGCTTGTTTGGTCTCTTTGTAGTATTTTTATGTCTCTTTGTTTTTAGTCTATTCCTGGATGTTACTCTGTTAACAGGTGAAGGCCACAAGGGCCCTGAAAGTTTGGGCCCCTGGTTCTTTGTCCAGTAGATTAATTTAAGAAGTGCCAATACAAGTATGTTGGCACTCAACATTGACAATTAAGTTCCAAAGGTATCCATTTGATGTCTTTTTCACTTTGCAATCTATTAAGTATGTAAATATTTTTTTATTGAAATAGTATGCATTTGACACTAAATGATTTGCAACTGAAGATTTGTACATACCGTGTTTAATGCAGTAATGTTCTTTGTTTCATTGCAAGCATTCAGCATCTAGCTACAGACAGATTTATTGGATCACTCTTTTACATTTCCTCTGTGCCCCTGACCTCAGTGACCAGGTCTCTCCAAGCTCCACCTCCTGCCAAGTCTACACTCTGACCCCCATGCTGGGTACCAACAGGGAAAAGAGAGGCCTGGCCCTGGATGGAAAGCTAAAGCATGAAGACACCAACCTGGCCTCTAGCACCATGTACGCACTCCGTTACACACACCCGTTTACACACACCCGTTAACACACACCTGTTTCCAACAGAAAACGCTCTACTTTTTCCACACAACAAAGCTCATGGCTGCAGCTGATGTTCGTCTCATACCTCCTCGCATGTGTCCTGCAGAGTAAAGGAAGGAACCAACAAGGAGATGATGGGGATCCTGGTTTCCTACAGAGTCAAAGTCAAACTGGTGGTGTCTCGTGGTGGGTAGGTGTCCCTTCTCAAGCTTTGTGGGTAATGTAAGCACTGTGTGGAATCAAAAAGAGGACACCTCCGGTCCGGTTGCATTCATCTGGACTGTAAGGACACATCAGTGGAATGATATTCTAACCCTTTAATATTTATTTTTTCTCTTTCACTTTTAGTAAAGAGAAAAATAGCAATATTCTAATGTGGTAGATGTTAACAAAGATGTTTTTCTCATGCATTTGTGTGTGTGTGTCTGTTTGTGGGTAGGGATGTAGCTGTGGAACTACCGTTTGTCCTGATGCATCCCAAACCATCAGACCAGTCCAGCTCTCCCCCAGAGTCAGGTAGGACACCCACACGCACACCTCATGACAGCTATTAGTGCTGCTCTGTGAGCATTTAATCACTTAATGTATTTGTTTTTCTAGTCGCTCCCGAGGCTGATGCTACAGTGGATACAAATCTCATAGAGTTTGAGATGAAGTAAGTAAGTGTGTGTGTGCATGTGCGTGCACGTGTGCCTGTGTGCGTGCGTGAAGAGAAATGAGATTTACCTCAGCCATACAGGGACAGTTAACCTAAAAACCACAAATACCAATTTCTGCTCTCACCTATGTTGCTATTGTTACATCTAGATTGTTCTGGTTTTTGTTCATTGCGCGGTGACTGGCTTATGATTTATGTAATGAGACGTTGCTGTTGAATTCTGCCCTTTGAGCTCCACAGGCCAAGTGCCATGGAATGATCAAACACTACCCTCTGTGTAGATGTAAGTGCGTGCTGGGTGACGTCCCTCTATTAGTAATCGTGGGACATCTTTTCTCTCATAGCACTTCGTCTCAGGTCGATGACTTTGTCTTTGAAGACTTTGCTCGCCTGGGCCTGACGGGGATAAAGGATGAGGGCGACCCCTTTTGTTAGCGGAGTCCCCCGTCTGAGTGGAACACACAGGACGCCCTCCCTCAACCCTCGAGAACCCAAGAAGTCATGAAGACGGCCTCCTGAGTTTTGCCACGTTTTAATTTGTCCATTTATTCTCTGTAGGCTTCTACTTGTACCTCACACTAGTGGTTTTCTTGCATAAAAAGGATGAGATGGCCTGACTTCAGTGAGTTTAACCCTCTATGGTATGATGTTGCCTCTAGGCAACATACCCATTTTTGGCCTTCTACATTCTCACAATACATCTCCAGTTATGATGCAATACTTTGAATAATAGCCAGGACCATAAGGAACCAATAGCAGTGTTTGAATTTGTCACATGACTCTCTGGAGGCCCTTTTGAAAACCTTTCTTTTTTTGTGCCTGGAACACCTCCCAAGGGAGACGTCCAGGGGGCATCCTTACCAGATGCCCAAACCACCTCAACGGGCTCCTTTCAACGCAAAGGAGCAGCGGCTCTACTCCGAGCTCCTCGCGAATGGCTGAGCTTCTCACCCTTCTATCTCTAAGGGAGACGCCAGCCAGTCTCCTGAGGAAACCCATTTCGGCCGCTTGTACCCGTGACCTAGTTCTTTCGGTCATGACCCATCCTTCATGACCATAGGTGAGGGTAGGAATGGCTCAACCATTTCTCGTCAAAAAATTGATTCACAATAATATGGAAGTAAAGCTTAATTTCTAATCGTATAATGTACTTTGTTTTCTAATTAAATAATGTAAACTTGTTAAAATGCAAATGTTGCCTTGAGGCAACACCGTACCATTATGGATTCACCATGACACCATGACATTGTGGTATATATGGATGGCATGCCAGATATTGGGGCAAGTGGCAACATCATTCTGTGACTTGCGAGCATCATTCCAGGCAACCAATCCTACAAGCTGTTCTTTAATAACTGGTACATCAGTGTGGATCTCCAGACCGTTCTCCAAAAGAGAAAGATCCACTGTGTTGGAACAGTGCAGCAAAATCGACTGACAGGGTGCAGCTTCTCTGAGGATAAAGCCATGAAGAAGAAGGTCAAGGGAGCCTTTGAAGAGAAAGTCACATGTCATGATGGAGTCCAACTCAGGGCAGTGAAATAGCAATGCAATCGTGCTGTCCATCTCAAACTTTGCCTCAACCAGTGTTGTGCAGACATACAATAAGAATATGGGACGAGTGGATCTTCTGGACTCACTGATTGCTCTCTACAGAACAAAGATCACAAGTCAAGGAAGTGGTGTCACAAGATTGTGTTCCACATGATGGATTTCCCTGTGGCGTCCCAAAGGAAGATGTATACAGCTTGCTCATATTCAAAGCTGAAGTCAGTGGCCTTTGCAATGAGAGGAAAGTCTTGAAGAAGCGGGGAAGACCTTCACAGAATGTTGAGGGAGACCTGGCTGAGAAGAGTCATCAGTGCCATGAACACCTGTGTGTCAGGCCAACACTGACCATTGGCCTGTGAGGGTAGAGAAAAAGGGCTGGTGCAAATACCCTGGCTGCAATGGTAATGATAGTGAAAGTGCAGTGGTCCAGTATGTCACCTACTTATGCTTCACTGCTGAGAAGAACGGCTTCATGAATGTCCACAAGCAGTAAGCCTTAGACTCTCCACACATTCATTCCAATTCCAGTTGGTCCACAATGGTACAATGTGGCCTGCAGGCAACACTCAGACGTGTATTCTTTTGAAAAGTTATTTTTTAACATTTTAACATGTGTGGCATGCATTTAACCTGTTGAGGTTATAGAGTATTTTCCATGTGTTTTTATATACTTTTGTTCAAATTTGAAACAATAACTCTTTTTTAATTATTTACCATAATGGTACAGTGTTGCCCCAAGGCAACACACCCCAAAAAGTACCCCCACCCCCAAATTATTATTATTATATTTTTTAGATCATGTTTATTTGGTCTAAAGACTGCAAACATTTTTTTCCCAACTGACATCATAATGCGTACCATAGAGGGTTAAGAAATGGAGGCCTGAGTGAGAGGTTGTTGCAGGAAGGGCTGCTGCTTGCGTTGTTCTGCTAATATCAGTATTAAACATGCTGCTGTGATTCAGGAATTATAATTCTAACAAGTTAAAACAAAGTTATTAAAGTTGTATTTTTGTATTCATGATAGGTCAGCTGATGGTTTCAGGGGGCCCTCTAACTTTTACTGCTTCCTATTGATTTGTCCTAGTAGATCAAACTAGAGGGTATATAGTTAAATCAACAAAAAGGCTTTTATTTTTACAGTTATTTTTGGTATTTCGTCTAATATCTGTAGGGTGAACTAAAATGATTAAAACTGATTTTTAGTGTTTGTTGGACAGCCAGGGCTTGTTTCATTCTGGCTTTGATGTGCGATGTCATCAGTGGTGGAAGTATATTTACTTCAGTACTGTTCGACGTACTTGTGATTTACTAGTATTTCCATTTTTTGTGACTTTTTACTTCTACTCCTCTACGTTTCAGAGGCAAATACTGCCATTTTTACTCTACTACATTTATTAAACACTTATTGTGACATACAGTACAGTGCCAAGAGGTTTGGACACACCTTCTCATTCAATTCAATGAGAACATGTGTCCAAACCGTTGACTGGTACTGTCCATAAAATTACATGATATTATGCATTATTACACCACTAATCTACCTAGTAGTACAAAGTATCTCAAATTGCCTCCACAAACTACAACATTAAAATGCGTCTGCAAAATGCAAGTATTTCTGATAGAAACAAAAGAGAATGACATAATATTATATGATATTATTACCCTTTCAAATGAGCCATTGTGCATAATGAGTAGGTTTACTTTGGATACTTTAAGTATATTTAGCTTATACTTCTGTGCTCTTACTTAAAGGCACAACAAGTCTGATTTGTAAGTATGCGCGTAGTAAGTACAACATGAGAGTTGAGCCCAGATACCTTCTGGTTTTGAAATAAGCTTTGTCCCTGTTGGTATTTTGCCTCCCTATAGAATGATATACTCTGGCGAGTGAGGCTATTTTAATCATGTGAAACATGGTTATTTAGGGAGATCCCAGATACCGGGCCTTTAAAGGGTAACTTATTTTTTACCTGGCCCCTATTCTTCCATGTTTGTGTAACGTGGAGCGATGGGAGATTTCAGAACAAGACTTGGTTGGACGCAACAACAATCAGGACAGACAGGATTGTCTCTCAATAGTGTTCCAATTTCTAAAAGTCTTTGTCCCCATTACTCACCTAGAGACAAGAACTTGGGGAAATGTTCAGGTTACCCTTTAGGTCACATTTTCAGTTTGGGAATTCTACCAAAGGATCTAATTTGTCTACCACAGGAGCTCTTATTTACGGCACCTTTACCTAATATTGTCTTATCAGTGCTAGCACTATAAAGTTACCATGTTTCGTTGTCAAACAAGTGTGCCATTTAATTTCTCAATGCTTATTGGCCAATAGGTAAACCGAGTGGGTTGTATCTGCCTGCCACTTTATCATCCCGACTGTAATTCTCTGCATTTGACTAGAAACATTTTTGCTTGTCTTTTTTCCATCATGATGTAAATGTGAGCTTTGTAAGTGAAAGATACAACAGCTAAAACCACTCCAAATAAGACTGGATTTACTCAATAAATTGAAATAAAATGTACAAATAATCCTTAAAATGGAGTGCGGTGTGGTCTTTGTATAACATGACAAAAGCTGTTGAAATGACTGAAAAGTTCAGCAAATTGTAAACATCTGGATGCTACATCATTAATTAACGAGCCAGGAAAACAAAGCCATATATTCGAACGTGCAGACTGACTAGAACGACAACGAGGTTAGTTGAGCATACGTTCAGTTAGTTGTTGGTCTTGCGCTGGCTCCATTGGCTACTTTGTTATAGTGTTTCCAGTGTTACTCGGACTCATCCGTAATGTTATGTGTAGTAAAATGGCTGGTTTTCGTAATAGGAGTCTTGTGGCATTGAAGAGAGCATGGGTGGCAAAAAATGGCTTACGGTCCTCGCCTGAAGGCAAAATGAAGCGCAGAGATCTTCTATACTGTAAATAAATCACATTTCAATTCAACCAAAATATATATATATATTGTGCACCTAAACTGGAATACATCTTTGTGTCTAAAAGGCCTCTGTACACATTAGCACATTGCACAGCTTACACGGCGTCTTGTCGGATTCTCCATCTGCTGCAGTAGATGCATTGTACATCAGCTTATACAACTTGGTCAGAGCGCTTTAAATGACCATCCAAGAGTTCTTCACATTGGGTTTTTTTTTACACTGCTTTTTATTCCACACAACTGAAGTTTGAGTGGTGGAGAAAATATTGTTTGCATTCTCTCTGCTAAGATTCATCCTTGTATGATGTTCAGGAGCCTAGCAAGAGGTGGATATGCTGAAACATTTGGAAATCATTTGGGGAAATTTAACATGGTCTACATATGCACATGAATATAAAAGAAATCCCATAACAAACAAAACATATACCCAGAAATGCACATTAATAAAAATGGAAAAGGATCAATGAAATGTTTTTACGGCTGGTGGCAAATACAGTCATTTGGGTAAAATGCTGCAGTGAATGCCCCTCTCTGCTCTCAGGTCTGCTGCTGCTGCTGGAGCTGCTGCTGCTGTGGTTGTTGTTGTTGTTGCTGCTGCTGCTGCTGCTGCTGATACTGCTGTTGTTGTTGTTGTTGTTCCAGCATGACTTCACACGTCCTTCCCAGTTCTCCCAGTTTGACCTTGGCGTACTCTGCTCTGTTGAGTGCCATCTGACAGTCCTTCCGAGCAGAATAAGTGGAACCCTCATGAGGCTGACCGGTGGCTACCTGCAGAAAAATGACAAAACTAACGTTAATATATGTAATCTCCCCAAAAATGACCTGGAAAGCTAATGTCTTTGACCAAAGTGACACCATCCGTGTTTGAACCACCACCACTTGTTCTCTGACCTGTGTAAGGTACCGGATCTGGCCGCTCAGCTCGCTCTCCACTCGGTTGACGGAGCCCTGGAACTGGACCAGCTGTCTGTCCAGCAGACTGGCGTTGTGTTTGTCTTTCGAAAGCTCCAGTACTATGTTACCTGCACACAAGTACAACAACAGTACAGTGTGGTTTTTAATACTGCCCACGACATGATTACGCACACATGTCATACACTTGTTAGAGCCCCCATGTTGAAAAGAACCCCGATATTCACATTATTTAGCTTTTTAAAAAAGCCCCTAGGCTGCGTGGAGTCCTCACCGGCGCACTGCAGGATCGTAGCTATCTCCTTCTCCACATCCTCCAGAGCTCTTAGCCGCTCATTCGCCATGAGCGGGCAGGCGACGGCTACAGGCTGAAGCTCTCCAACGACGAGTGCTACTATAGTCCACGCAGTTTAGCCCGTGCGTTATTGTCCCGGAAAAGAAAAAAAAAGCTCGGTGTGGAACAGGAGTTGCTGTTCTTTACTTTGCCCACCAGTAAAGGACTGCAGCGGGAGGGGGCTGAGCAGCTGAAGCAGCGCTTCAACAAAGAAGTCTCTAAAGCGACGTCACGCCGCCGTCGCACTCTTGTGACGTCGCTCTTGGGTAGTGAGGCAAGATGGCTACATCGGCTTGGCTGCGTGGTCCATCTGCTATGCGACTAACGGAGGGCTTGGTGTCGGTTCTGAAAGAGCAGCGTCCCGAGTATTTACCCGCCCTGTTGGCCAACTACAGAGAACATGGCGTGTTTCAGACGCAGGTAGAGTCCCCGCCAGGAGAAGCACGTTAGCTATGAGGCTAGTTACCGGTTAGCCATGCTCTAAGTGCATGTAACGTTATCGCATGCTACACGTTTTTTTCTTGTTCGCTCAACTGACATCTAGAGCGGTGCAGGTGTGGTTACGTTTTAATATTTAATAATGGACGCATGTTTTTTATCACCTATGTTTGTCTCTGCAGGGCGCGGGTGCCGTCGGGGGTCTCGTCGGTTTTGGTAATGCCAAATTGGGCTCGAGCAAGACCAGGTGAGACAATGACATTAATCGAGCATGGCGAAAGTAACTTATTGACACTTAAAATGAGTCAACTATATGATATTTGAGTAATTTATAAAAGTGTTGTATTCCTGTATCATATCAATGGCATTTCCCGTTGTCTCCTGTAATAGTTAGTAAAGTAACCGTATCAGTACCAGATGGCAAAAGATATAGCAATGCAAACCATATTCACTGAAAACAGTAATAGGCGTATGGGGCTTTTTGAACACCCAACAGATTTGAAAGAATACTTTAAACTGTAAAGTGGCAAAGGCGATTTTGTGAAACAACACCTGCTAATTATCTGCCATCCCTTCTTCATTCCTGGAGGGACAGTGTGGCCTTTTGTTAAATTATGTTAAAAACACATTTTTATATTTGTTAAAAACCACTTACATACCCAATAAAACTTCTAAGTTACTGTTTTCTTGTGTATTATAACAAAGGTCAAATTTGGCACCATTTCCAGATAAAGGAATGGAGTTACCACATGTGATCTGCCACATGTCACAATTTATTTTACAATCTAGATGGATTTAGTTGTAGATCCAAGGCAGGAAAGTTAAGTAGATTAGTTGTCACAATTCATGTTTTTGAACATATAAGGTTCATATATCAATCTAATTTTAAAAACTTATGAAAGTGGTGCCTAAATAACACAACTGTTCTGCTAGTGCTATCCCGCTATCATCCGTTTGTATGTTTGCAGGTTTGAGGGGCTTTGCCTGCTCTCCATGCTGGTTAAGGACAGCTCCAGTGAGCTCTTCCAGCAGCACTGTGTTACCTGGCTGCGCTCCCTGCAGCAGGTCATACAGGTATGATTTCTATGGCACGCCAATGAAGAGCCGCCTCTCTTCCTCGCCTCTAACGGCCTAATTGTGGCTCCCCATTAAAACCTGACAGCCTCCCTGGTTTGGGCTTTTCAGTCTCAGGCTCCCGTGCAGACCATCCAGCTGGCGGTGAACATTTTGAAGGACCTGCTGCAGTACTCGTCCCAGCTGGCTGAGCTGGCCAGAGACGTTGGCCTCAACTCCATCCTGGGCATCCTGACGTCTCTGCTGGGCCTCAAGGCCGAGGTAAGGGCCGCTACAGAACGTCATCAAAAACCTTGCACATCCAGAGATTCCCGCTCTCGTCACTACTGCTGTGAGTAGCATGTTGTACACACAGATACTGCCAGCAGTAGTTTTCTATATTTGTTAATTCTGCGAGATAAATCAAGTCGTCAAGAGATGATTTGACAGTGATCAGTTGAAGGAGCTGTCCCACCTACCTTTGCTCCCCTTGTGGTCTCAGTGTGAGCTGGCAGCCATGGAGGGGATGACAGCCTGCATGACCTTCTACCCCAGAGCCTGCGGATCCCTCAGGGTAAGGTGCAAAAAGGGGCCGCTGCCACAAGGAAGACGGCAGCTCAAACCTGTTGCTGAATGTAGCAACTCTGCGGGAGTAAAAAAACTAAAAGCCTACTTTTTTCCCCGCCAGGACAAACTGCGAGCTTATTTCCATTCCAAAATGGACAGCACCAACAAGAAAACACAAGAGGTTTTTGATTCTCACAGCTATGGTTTTTGAGTGTACTTTTTTATTTATTTCTCTTTTTAACTCCACCTTGTTGTCCTTCTGGCAGATGGCCTGCATGTGTTATGGTCGCCTGCCCTCTCTGGGGGGTCTGTTGGACAGAGGTGTGGGTGCCGGGAAAGCTGAGGGCTGGACCAATCAGATTCACTGCCTGCTGGCCTCGGCTAATGGGATGCTGGCTCAGATATACCAAGGCTCTGAAACAGGTACACATGTAGAATTTTCCCAGAAAAGCCAGATACCTAAAGGGACAGTGCACCCTTATAATAAATAAATTCTCCCCTATAGCTGTAATGCAATTTATCAGTCTTGATTACCGGGTTTTGGAGATATCTCCTTGTCTCTGATATTACAGAATTAGACAGCAAACCAAAAACTATTTTGTCTTCATAGTTTATTGCTAACTGATAGTAATAGCTAAGCTTCTAGCATGACACACCCCCATTATGTTCATTACTCATACTCATGTTGTTGTGATTTTCCTTCTGCACTGATGCGTTTGGCAGATGTAATTCAGTAGGAAGAAAATGGTTCCTGTATCAAACAGCTCACCTCAAAGTAAATGGGTTTTCTTGAGTAACCAGATTTCTGGGGAGACGAGCTACTGTAGAGCTTTTCAAATTCATTGGCGCTTTAAGCAATACGCGCCATGTGATGTATAGTTACATCGTACCATAAGAAAGGCGGGCACCTCTGCTCGGAGGATGGATATTTATAGCCCTAAATATGAGTAGAAATTATTACTTTTGATTCTATGGTGAACAGTCCCTTTTCATTTAGAATAATTAACCCTTTGCTTTTTGTCTGTTTCTTAAAGCTATTTGTCGCACTCAAACCTGAATGTTTGTCCAACACTGGCACATGCACATTATACCAAGTGTTTTACAGCTCCTGGTAGTGTTTAGCCATCGGGTGGATGGTTGGATGTCTCCTACATGTGTGTGTTGTGCTCTTTGTTGGGACAGATGGTGCGGTGCAGTATGAAGGCCCGGGCGTGGAGCTGGCCTTCCCTCACCTTGACCACTCGGATCCTCTGCTGCTGATGCAGCTTCAGCACCGATACACCGCTGTCTGCTTAGCGCTCAAATACACACTCGGGTACCACACACAGACCCACACTCACACAAATCCTGTTTTAAAGGAGACACTTCTCCCAAATAGAAAAACCAATACTTGAACTGTCTTTTATAACGGTCTTGCAGGGTGGATCCAGCATCCCCTGTCCGTTTGCCTGTCCGGCCAATACTCAACCTCGTTTGCAGGGTCCTCGCCGTCAGCTCCAAGAGCATAGTGAGCGCACACATACACACTCTAAGTCTTGCATAATGGGAAGGCAAGATCCTCTAATGTTTTAATCCTGAATAACTCATGAACTGAGCACATGCAAGTAAATAATATTGTGTGCTCGTGTGTGTCTGTCAGAATTTAACAGGAGATGGAAGCGTGAGGTTGCTGGTCTTGCCCGCCATATACACCAACACACTGGAGGTTTTATCAGCTCTTATCACAGCGTGAGTACTGACATGCACAAACGGAATTCTGCATGCAAGTTGATCAACTTTTTGCTGTCACAGCTTTGATGCCGACACTCGTGCACGCGTGTGTTGCAGTGTGCGTGGCAGCATGGTCCAGTACGCTGCTGTTCTACAGAGGCTGTTCTCTCAAACCCTGTCTGCCTGGACTCCTCCTCCTGAAGCTAGTTTGGGACAACAGAGAGCCTATAGGTAAGTCAGTAGAGGATTGTCGGTATTTTTTTGCAACCTGCGCCCTGTTTCTCAAGCGTGTCATCTTCGTCCTTCAGCTCGGTGCGCGTATCAGTGTACAGAACCTTAGAGCTGTGGGTCCAGGCAGCCGGAGCCTCTGCAAGTGTCCTTCAAGGAAGCCCCGGCCATTCAGAACTCCTCTTCACTCACCTACTCAGTGACATCACACCGGGCGCAGAGTCGGTCAAGGTTGGTTACCCCGTAGTTACTTTAAATGTTACTTTGAATGAAATAGTGAATGAATAGTGAAACGGTTCAAAAGTAAGCCACTTGACCCATGTGTTGTATTTTGTTGAATTATCTAATAATCTAATTGTTTCCAGAAATTGATCAAACTTTCACTTTTTTTTCTTAACTTTATATTTGAACAATTCTGGGGTTTTAAACGTTGCACATTTGGACCTTAAGTATTCAGAGAGACCAGCACTGCATTCCTCCGGCTCCTCCCGTACGTCTTGTGTACGCTGAACAGCATCCGTGAACTGCAGATTTGAAGCATGACACAGCTTTATTTAGTATTTCTTACTTATTTTAATAGGTGGATCTGTATTTTTGGAACGGAGATCTCTGATTACAAATCTCCTGGATGATGGAACACTGATCGAATCTTAACCAGGAGAGCTGACTCAACATCAACAAACTTCCTCTTTGTTATTCAGAGACTGAAGATTCATATTTAACCACCATGTACCCTAAAATTAGCTCTTTAAAGCTGTGAGAACCAATATTTTACATGTGTTTTAACACATGTAGTGTTGTCCTCAGCTCTGTCCCTGTGTTGTCCCATCCTGCAGCTCCGGGCGGGACTGTCGGCAGACGCGGTTCCGGGAGGGAAGCCCGGACCACGAAGAACAAAATCTTTGGTCATAGCAGACTCTGTCGGACCATCGCTCCAGAGAAAAGGAGACCTTCTGGCTAATCAGGATACTTGTCTTTCGGCCCTCAGTGGTGAGCTGCTGCATTGCTTTGATTCTATCCTGTACTGTAGATTCTTAATCGTCTGGTGGTTCAACCTGGAGTACACTGATTCCTTCTCTTTACAGCACTGAGGCAAATCATTCTGACCAGTGGTACACTGCTGAAAGATGATATACACAAGGTAAATATCATCAAGAAACCACCTCACTCAGTGGACAGCTCGTTCTGTTTTTGTCCAAAAACAAACAGCCATTCTTTTTTTTCTCTCGCAGCGTCTCCACGACGTTGTGCTTCCGCTGTGTGTGCGTCTGCAACAGCAGCAGTCCAGCAGCAGCACCTCATGTGAATCTGCAGGGTGCGTCAGTGGGCAGTACAGCAGCGCCCTCCCCCGACGTGAGCTGTACAGGTACTGTGGTTTCTGCTATTTAATGGAAATAAAAGGTGTTAACTTCAGTATTACAATTAGTAATGTATTAAACGGTTGGTTGCTGATCATGAGAAACTAGCAGGAGTAAAAAAAAAATCCCCTTTTTTAAATCAAAGTATCTGTTGAAGAATAGGTCGATTGAAATTAAATCACGTCACACATCTGCAGGATAACAGATTATATTTACCGATCCTTGCTTACTAACAGGACACATTTTAATTTCATTCAAATGCACCAATCAGTGCATTTCATCAGAGTGAAGAACGCATGGAATGGTTGGGACGGTTCCCTCGCTTTTGACAGACGAGAGGATGTTTTATATCGATTTGTTTTGCGCTGACACTATGCAGCAAGCGTGCGGTCATACAGACGGTAAGTTGATACATTGAGAAAGAAAGTAACCAAACTGAAAGATGTCCCTCCAGGCCCTGCTCCAAAGCTATTCATGAAAGTAAGAAAACATTACTACCATTAGGGCTCACATCTGTTACGGTAGCAGTTTGGGTATTAAATTATTGGACAGACTGCTTACAGTCCTGGAATCGCCAAATTTTCCTCCCAGAGCATTTGATTCATTAACTGTCAGAGTGTAACATGACTGTCAAAGAAAATCCACTAAGCTTTTTTTGGGGAACCCTAAATTTCTAAATAAATGATGCCATTAGATAATATATAGCTGTAGGTGAGAAAGATAAACACTTGTTTGGGGCTGTGTGGACGGACTCATGTCTGTTTTGTTCTTGTGGATCTTGAAGGTTATTACTGGCTCTGGTCCTGGTCCCATCGCCCTGTTGGCCTCCTCCTCTGACGTGTGCCGTGTCCATTCTCAGCACCGGACGCAATGATCACAACCTCAAGGTAACTGCGCTGAGGAAGACACTGCTGAGTTGTACAGTTGAAACTGTTTATTAGCGCTGTCAATAGATTAAAACACTAATAGTCACATTTTGAAATTCACTAATCGCGATTTGAATTATAAGACTAAATCTAGCAGTAACTTTGACAGCTCTTGTATATAAATGAATACATCTCAATTAGCTTTAACCTTTACCTGCTACAACATTAAAGTGATTGACACATAAATGCACAAATACTTTAATGAGTATCTTACTCTAAACCCTCACCTCTCAGGTCTCCACATTCTGCAATGAGGCTCTCACAGTCTGCAACTCCCTCCTCCACCCCCGCACTCACTCCATTGCCCTCCCCTTGCCAGCCCTCACTCTGAAACCCACCCCAAGTGCTCCAGTTCTCCCTTCCTCCCAGGGGTCTACCAGTGGACTCACTCTGCCGACGCTTCTCGGGGGCCCGGTCCCCGGTCCTCCCTTTCCCACCCGACATTCCCTTGGTCTGGGACCTGCTTCCCTCCTGGGTTCTTTGGAGAACCACCTCTCCCTGGTGCCGGGTCTGCCAGGCCAGGCGCCCACTCCAGGAGACATGCTCCTGTCCCATCAGCCGGACCCTGCCGGGCTGGGCCTCCCAGAGGGGCAGAGACCGGTGTTCGTCCGCTACGACAGGGAAGAAGCGGAGGATGTGGAGATCTCTCTGGCTAGTGACTCGGATGACAGCGTGGTCATCGTTCCCCCGGGGATGCTCAACATGGAGAACCAGCAGGAGGAGATGGCGGCAGCAGGAGCAAACTCTCACAACATGACCTCTGCTGCACCAGGAGGCGCTACAGTCACACTAGCGGAAGGAGACTCTGTTGCCATGGTCCCCACCACAGCAACCACAACCACAATTGACAGGGTCTCTCTCCCCAACGACCATGCCACTTCCTCCCCTCTACTCACCAGCTCCACGCCGATCAACTCCTTCCCTCCTCCCAGCTCCTCCGTTGTTTCCCTGGTTTCCCCTTTGAACTCCAGCTCACTCACAGTTCCGCCGGGCGGTCTGGGGGACTCTTTGCCTGGGAGACCCCAGCTCCAGCAGATGCTGATGCAGCCCTCGGCGCCGGGCCAGCCGGGTCCCATGGGTCTGCCGCTTCAGATGCACCAGCTGCAGAATCAGTTGGGGCGGCACCAGCACCAGCCGCTGCCCGCCAGCAACGAAGACTCTGCTGTCATCAACATTAACAGCACTGACGACGAAGAGGAAGACGAGGAGGACATGGAGGAGGATGAAGATCTGGATGATGAGGAGGAAGGGATGGAGGAGGAGGAGGAGGAGGAAGAAGAAGAAGAGGAGGACGTAAGCGACTTCCCTGAAGACGAGATATACGACGGGGAGTACGATAATTATGAAGAAGAGGAGGGAGAAGAGTTGGAGGAGGAGGAGGAGGATGATGAGGATGGGGATGGGGATATACCTCCACTGGAGGCTGCCGAGGACAATGATGGAGAGGTGGGTATGGAGGGAGGAAAGGTGCTCAGAGCAGCGGGGGATGAAGAGGGGTTGGCTGGTTTCAGTGTGCAGGGAGAAGCAGAAGGGGGGATCGAGGAGATCAAGACCAACAGAGCGCTGTTCGCAGAAGACAGGATGAAGGTGCCAAAGGTGGAGAGCATCGGAGTCCTGGAGGAGGCGCGCGAGGTGGGGGAGGAAGATGAGAGCGAACGGATGGACGACCCCACCATGCCCCAAATCCTGTGTGTCACCGGAGGGTCACTGGAAGAGAGGGAGGACACCGAGGAGGAAGGAGGGATTGCTGCATCAGAAGGAGGGCAGCAGGAGCAGGCGAGGTTGTGGGAACGGGGAGCCAAGGAGATTGAGCTGACAGCAACTCCAGCAGATTGCGCAACTGATCAGAATCAACAGGTTGGTACCACCAGCTTTAAAATCTCTAATTTGAGACCCGCTAGAATGCTTCTTTATTTAAGGCAGAGTTGGATGAGAAGATCATATCAGTGTATTCATTAAAATGTCAAACTATCCCAACTGTAGTCAAATTAATTGTCAGGATCTGTTACATTTAGCAGAACAGAAGTCTAAACATCTAATAGAAGTGGAAGCGTTTCCTATTAGCTTCAGCGTTTCTCTCCATAGTCTGTGTGATTGGGTTAGGAGGTATGAAAATAGATCCTCACAGGAGCAAAATTGTACTAAAAAGAGCTGAGGTGGGAGTTTTTTTTATACTATAGTTAAAGCTAAGTTTCCACGGAATTAGGCTGGTGATGAATAGTATGACATGTAAGGTGTTAAAAGGAAAGGAGGCCATAGTCTTTGTAGCACATTTCAACAAGGCCATTCACATAAAACCATTAACCAAAACATAAAGGAAAGAAGTGAAACATTAAAAGCAAGCAAGCTGAAAATAAATAGAACAAGTCGCAGTGGCGTTTAAGAAATAAAATACAGTATTTGATTGTTAGTTTAAGGCAGCGGCAAGCAGAAAATGTAATTTGACGCCACTGAGCGTCTCAGCAGACCTGTTTGTTCTAGATGTGTGGAGCAGAACAAAATCAAGTTTCTGGTTCTGACTCTGTGAAAGGAGCCCCGTCCCAGAGGCCCTGAGGGGTCTGCAGGGTTCATAAGGTAGCAGCAGGTCAGACCGTAGTTTAGCCCTAAACTATTCAGGGCTTTATAAACCAACCGCAGCAACGTGTTTGTTGGACAGGAAGCCAGTGTAAAGAACTCTGAACTGGAGGAATGTGATCCAAGTGAGGGTTGAGCAGCAGCAATCTAACTTTTTACAGAGAACACGTCGTTACAATAGTCCAGTCGACTGAAGAAGAATGCATGAGTCTACTAAGACATAAGTCCTCCAATACTTGATATATTCTTCCTGTGAGAGTAAGGTTATTTTGTAATTGTCTTTATATGGCTGTTGAGATCAAGGTCTGAATCTATAACACTTGAATTGTTGATCATTGTCCCCATAAAGAAATTATTTCGGTTTTATCTTTCTTTAATTGAAAACCGAGAGGTCTGGGGAAAAAAAGGAATATAGGGTGTTGTAATCTTAAAAAAGGCAGAGGCTTGTAAAGAGTATTTTGGTATTTTTGGTCTTGTATCTCCAGCATATCCATAACCGGATTTGACAAGTCAATTGTTGTCAATTCTTCATGAATTGGGTGTGTTGGTTACAAAGGCCCATACAGATGAGCTGAACAAGTGTCAGGTCCACATTGGGCAGAGGTGCAATTGTCTGTGCTTTGAAATCCGGTATTCGTGGATGGATACAGCTGTTATTGTTACAAAGGAACCAACGCTGACTCGCTTCACCTCCACAGGAGCTAGTTGCGCAGGCGGCACGGGAGGCCAGTGTGAGCGATAAGCAGCCGCCCGTTCATCAGGAGGAGCCGCTGGCCGCTGTCCAACAGGAAGACTCTGCAGCAGAGGCTCCCTCGACCTCTTCGGGGCAGAGTCCAAAAGAGCCAGAGAAGGCGTCTGAGGCTGAGAAGACAGACGGAGTCAAAGCAGAGCTGCAGGAGACAGAGGGAGAAGGAGGGAGTGATGGAGAGGAGGGGAAAGGCCTGAAGAGGAAGAGAGAGGAGGAAGGGGCGGCCCGGGGCACTGAGAAGAAAAAGGTAACGGTTCATGATCCCCTGTTTCCAATGTTTACGTGATGAAATAGTACCTACCAGTCAGTCATTTGCGATGCTAATGAAATTTAGAAGACCATGGATACCATGACCTCACAGACGCCAGTGGTTCCTCTAACGTTACATCTGGGCACACGTAGGCCGGTGGCTGTGTCTCAATTCGCTAGGCTGCATCCTTGTAGGACCCAGCCTTCGTGGTATTATATTAATTTTCATATAAATGTCCCATTTTTAGTCCAGGCAGCATCTCCACACACACAGCGGACACCAGGAGGTGAAGAAAAGGCGTTAACCCACTGTGTTTTTGTGACATCTAAGTTACAACCAGTTAGGATCAAGTCCAAATGGACTCTGAAATCTTCAGCTACGGTGTGGGAACATTTGGGCTTTAAGCTGAATGAGAGCGAAGAGGCAATAAATGTGAACAAGCCAGTATGTCGACTTGACAACTATAAGAGGACAAAACTAACTAAAACACAACCATCAGTCTTCTCTTGATTTTATAGATGAGGCCTGTTGTGGCTTGATTTCCGATGGTTGTCAGTTGTTTCTAGTACGTTTCCTGTTTAGGTATGTGGGCTTCTGCAATGTTAACAACATGATTATCTAATGCTGCATTGGTGAAACCAGAGCTAACAGAACCCTTCGCTCCGTGTCCTTTGCACTTTTTTATTAACAAGGGTGTATTTATTATTTATTTTTATTTATTAAGGATATATTTTTTCACATTGCGATTCTAATATCTAAATATTCTGAAGAATAAAACGTTCTTTGAAAGTGCGTACTTCCATTATGTTGTCATTATATAGTCTGTGGCATCACATTTTGATGCAATATATTGCACAACAAAATAGTTATCGTGACAACCTCAGGCAGGTTCCTTTGTTCCTTTCACACGGCAGTTCTGCTCCCGCGGACAGAGAGTGCGCATCTGCTCAAAATAACTAACTGTAGAGTAATAGACCTGGAAGTAAGATGACAATTGTCAGGAGCCTTATGGTTTCCATGTTAGAAAGAAAAAACGGACCGCTTTGCAAACTATATCCATGACATTTTATGGTCTTAGGCCTTTTATGTCAACATATAACCAGGAGCTTCTGATGTATCAGTTGTAAATTGAAGCCTCTCAAAATACCATACATGAGCCAATTTCCTTCCAAATCTATCACCAGACTACATTTGGTCATTTTCAGATTAGATTTAAAAGGAAACAATACTTTCATGGCCATTCCTGGGAGGAGTTCGGTCTTTTACTACTGTGAGAAATCATGAAAATAGGCCAGAAACAGGCCAAAAGGGCTGTTTTTCAACCATTAATTGCACCCTATTCAACAATTATGCAAAAATTAGGGTGTGTTCAGGGCTTCAATTTTTCCACATGCTATAATTTTGGAAGTCATTTGGAAGTTAAAAATCAGCCAGATTAAGCCACACCCCTTGCGATGTTAATTAGCCCATATCTGATCAAAACAATGAGTTATCAGCACTATTCTGATATATCAAGGGCACATTGAACCAATAATGATCCACCAAAGGTTTTGTGATAATCAAACTCAGCGTTTAGGAGAAATTGCCAAAAAATGTGTTTTACACAAAATTCAATATTGCGGATAATCTAGTTAAGCGCATTTGCATTCCATGATTGACTTTTTTTGTAGAGCATGTCAATTAGCACATGTGTGCCAAGAGTCAAGTTGATCGGGGGCGGGGGGAGAAACTTGCCTAGAATAGGATAAAGGCCCTTAGTTTGTGATAATAATAATTCCGTGAAATACAATGGGTTCCTCTACAACTGGTCGTAGTGAGGACCCTGATAAAATCACTCACTTAATCCAAGCCTTCCCTTTTTTGGTGTGTGGAGATGGAAACTGTATAACGTCAGACCATCAGAAGATCATCAAACATGTGACTGAAAAGTCGTTTAGGTGTAAGGTAAAGCGCTTGTCAGTGTGCCTATACCTCTATACCGGTCTCAGCTGCTGTCCCTCTCTGTTCCTCAGATGGATGATGAAGCAATGGAGTCCATGTTGGCAGATTTTGTCGCCTGTCCCCCTGACGACGAGGATGGCACCTCCTGATCCAATCGTTCATAGAAAGTCACCAACTGGGATCGTTGCAAAGTTACCATGGATACAGAAGATTATCAATCTCTAGGGACATTTCCAGGGCACTGCGTGCTTACATCACTGGTGCATCACCCAGTATTTATCGACAAGAAGTTCAACACGGCTGTCCTTGCATATGTACGTGGTTTATACCTACCTTGTATGCCCTTTGTTTTGTCACCACTGTCTTTTCGCTTTGTTATAAAAAGTTAAAAAAATGAAAGGAGGCCTACAATTTCCCCACTTCATATTTACTCACACACATAATTGTGTTTTTTAACTTTTGCTTTCCTTGGGTTTGTTGATTCACTTTACATTTACATTACATTGTAACTAGGATGCAGGAAATGGACTTTTTGGGAAATTAGAAAACTGATCTTATTTGTGTGTTTTGAACAGCACAAAATAAACTGGACTCTCATCCATATTGTTTTTGTGAAGAAATATCAGACAGATGTGTGATAACCTGGACAAATAAAACAACAGTCTAACAAGAGTAAGTAATCCTTCATGTTTAGGCTGTTAGTTGTAAACAGTACTGCTGTTGTACCATCAGTGAGTCTATGAGGGTTTAAGGTTTGAATCACCAGCAAAGCACCCCACTACTATCACACCTCCATGCCTCATGCATGAAGAAACCATCCGTGCACCTGTTCTGCACACTCATGCAATCTCATTTTCCCTCATATGGAGCGTAGGCCATACAGCGTTAAACCGTTTTGGTTTATATAGACACATCAAATTTAAGGTCAGATTCAGATCCTATCAAATGTGCCCACACACTCCGTGTTGGAGAGTGATCAAATACCTTATGCCAAACCAACCGTTGCACACGGGTGCAGCCCGCTGCGGCCCTTCATCTGTGATGGGGGCGGGATTGCATTCCAAGACCAGTAATCATACGCTCAAGCCTATATGTCATCACCGGAAGGACCAATATTTATGACCCAATATAAATACTCAAGGTGAGTGTTCCTGTTTCTCAAGTTCAGAATGTACTTCTGAATCTGTAAATCAACATTTCACCAATCCCACCTCCATTTCCTCCCAGTATTCAATAATGATCATGGGGTTTCTATTACACAAATCTAACTAGGTTGTGGGTCATCAAATGCATAGCGTATATTTAAAATGGTTGGTTTACTTGTTCAGGATGATATACAGTGAAATGTAGTTAAAATGGTCAGGAAATTCAATTTTTTTACATTGTCTTCTCTTGATTTATAGATGAGGCCTGTTATGGCTTCTTGATTCTTGATGGTTGTCAGTTGTTTCTTAAGACATTCAGGGAAACACTCCTAGTACGTTTCCTGTTTAGATATGTGGGCGTCTGCAATGTTATCAACATGATTATCTAATGCTGCAATTGTGAAACCAGAGCTGTGAAACCGAGACCACAGAGAACCAGCCGAGTAGGTTAATGGGTCACATTTTCACGCCTTACATTCTACCAAGGGGGCACAGGCACAGAACAACAAGAACCAAGAAAGAACAATTTCTTCAAGAAAGCCAAACCAGTAAGTGCCATCGTAAGGGCTAATAAGCTGCAGAGGGCGGATGGCGCTGATAGGTAGGCCTTCTGGTGAGTTACAATACCCACAATGTGGGGTGACCACAGCCTGGACCGGAACCGGCGCTGCCTTCTGAATGAGAAGGGACATATTGAGGTGAAAGTCGACCGTGGAGTGTCACACAGGACGGTGCTGTCTAAGGTATCAGTCAGGTGGTTGGTGGGGGAACCTTCCCCTGGAGGGAAAAGAAGTTCAGTCTTGCCATGATACTTTTCAGGTGGTGCACACCTGAGATTTCAGTCAAACAGGCAGAGATTCAGACTGGGGAAAAGACTTGATCGGTCGGCAGGAGAAGCCATGTGATCAGATGACTGAGCCAAAACAGTTCGTTTTAGGTTAGGTTTCGTTGAAACGACTTACCTAGAATACTCAAACTGGGGGATCAGGTTTTTCTCCCAGTAGGTGCCAAAGGAAAAAACCATGAACATCAAAGCTAATCAAGTGATGTGCCTGAGTACAATTTAGACAGACCTGTAGCTTACTTGAGCATTTCCATGTAACTTTATAATTAAAATCCACCACGTCTAAGAAGAAAATATTGTACTTATAAATTCAATACATTTCTTTAAGAATATGAGTTACTAGTTAGGTTCCTTTGCAGATTATTAATACAAAACTCACTGGCATCTATCTATCCAACGAGGAAAATCCCCTTTTAACGAAAACCAATTTACACACAATGACTGATGAGAAGAAGAAGTAACCAGCTTACATTGAACTGTTGAATCATTTACACTTCTGAGTCTTTAGGATTACCACATCGGTGTTTTGAGGCTGTTGCGTCATCATGTGCTGGATCAGGTCCAACCAAGTCATGTCACCAAATCTAAAAGTATATGTAAGTAAAAGTATTTTTTTCGAACGTAGTCCAGTTCATTAACGTGCTGCAACCGTTTCAAATAGAGCTACATGTATTGGCTTGAATATTTGGTGGCAATCATACTTGTGAAAGCCAAACCATTGTCTTTGTGTTAATTAAAGATCGAGCCATGAATCTAGCATCATTAAATCCACTCCACCCGCTCCTCTGAGCTCAGAATGTGGATATCTAACAGCCCAATCCGTGCAGCCTGAATATTTACCCAACTTCCCTTTAAAAAAAACTCTCCCCCCCTCTCTCGCAAGGTGATACTACACAAAGGGCTGTGTGTGAGAGCTGTGGAGTAAGGGGGAGGGAGAGAGGGAGGGAGGGAGATAAAAGCTCTGCCGAAAAACATTCTGCAATTTGCAACTGGGCTGACCTCAAAACTGTCGGACACACACATCTGTGACGACTGTCAGAAGAGACGAGGAGCAAAGCGCCAGAATACATCGGAGCCAAAGGAATTCTGGAGGATCTCTGTAGAAGAAGAAAAGGAGGAACTGACACACGGCTGTGTAAACTATTGTAGACTAAGGTAAGAGATTTCTTCACACCCTGTAGGGCACAAAGAATGTAAATCACACTCAGCTGATGTGGACTCCCAAAAGAAATATTTTTAAATACTGCTAAAACGTCCACTGACTCTCTAAAGACCATTTACACTTGTCCTTCCAATGTTTACATTACATTTACTGTTCGTATACATATTGTATTACTACCCTAGTTTCGCTTTTAAGTCCGGATTTCTTTATCTTGTATATTGTTTGATATTGTTGTCCTTCTTGTTGGCTGAAAGCTACCAAACAATATTTCGCTCTATCAAGTACAATGACAAAAAAAAAAACATTTTTCAATCAGAGCCTAATATGAAAAAATATGGAAATATATTTCGTCACATTCGTCACAGTCCAGGCTCAGTTAGCTAGATAAAGAGACAAGATGTGAAGTGATTTAAACAATGTATGATTCCAAGCTAAGACAACACATGATAGAGGACGTGGAATGTTGTGCGGGAATAACAAAGAGGGAAAACCAAACCTAAAGTAGATGATACTGGCGAGAGAATGAGATGCCAGCCCGAAGGACTTTGACCCATCCGGCCCGGGGGCGGGACATCACACAAAATGGTCCAGTGCGTGGCTACCTGCCCGTCACAATGCTACTATAGACACATGAAGACATGCCAGCTGTGAGACCTCTTATCTCTTGTCTCCTCTGCCATTTGCATCGCTGTGGTGTTAACACGTTTACTCTGGGAAATGGTAAACAAATGATGTCCAGGGAAAATACCCTCATATGAGCACATCAGTCCTCACTATTGCATTTTGAGTTTGTTTCCTTAAGATATGCTGCACAGTGAAAACACCTATACAAGTGTTTAAGACAATTGAGTGAAGTATCATCCAGAGCAAGAACTTGGTCAAGACCCACAAGTGGGTTGCAGGACAATTTATTTGGGTGGACAAACACCTTTCCTAAATGTATTTCCTACTAATTTATTTAACATCCACGTTGTAGGTCAGCAGTTCACGTTTTTTGGTCCCATAGGTGACTCTGAATGTTTGTTTTGTTCTGATAATTGCGGCCTAAATGATTACACAAGAATGTGTTGCAACTGGTTCATGTGGGGTAATGGGGCGTGAGGAACGGAGAAAAAAAAGACAACAACAGGGGGAGTCTCTGACGCGCCGTTTAACAACTTAACAAGAGCGACCCAAGTGTCCTTCCAAGAAGACCCGACCCGAACTCAGTACGAGAGAAGAACTTTACCGGAGAAACTAGGGGTAAAACAGCTGGTCCCAGATCAGCCTGACCTCACAATCTGCCCATATATATATTAGAGAGAGAGAGAGAAATAATTGTATGAATAAGATGTCCTTATTATGTTAAACTTTTGGAATAAATGTTTAATATTTTACTGCAAAGAAATTATGCGTGTTTGATACCCTGTTTTGCATTGAATCATACTGGAATGTTTACTGATTGGCTGGCCCTCCCCCCCCAAAAAAATCCACCAGCCGCCACTGACTAAAATTAATTTCATGAATTGGTTTTATCATTTGTGCCTAATTGCATATTTTTGCAAGAACAAAAAACCTGGTTTACTCGTGCATGAAATGAACGGCACTCTGCAGCAACACTGGAGCTGTGGGGCGTCGTTGTCTCTGCAGACAGCGCAGTGGAAAACATATTCCTATTTCTCCTCTTCTTCTTCTGCTTTTGCGGCGGTTAGCAAGTGTTTCTCTCTTTGTTGAACATTTATTGTGAACAGACTGACTCGCAATGTATCCTAATTATATATATATATATACATATATGTGTGTGTTTGCACCCATGAACTGTTACATTATTGGACGATAAATTACAGCCTCTCGTACCTTATTGCTTATTTTATATGTGTACTCATGTCCTCAGATGGAAGTCTACACTGTTACCATAGCAACTGGTACATCCCAGTATTCAGGTACCAACAACTACATCTATGTGACCCTGGTGGGGGAGAAGGGAGAGAGTGAGCGCACCCTGCTGGATAACCCCGGACTGGACTTCTGTCGGGGAGCGGTAAGTGTGTGTGTGTGTGTGTGTGTGTGTGTGTGTGTGTGTGTGTGTGTGTGTGTGTGTGTGTGTGTGTGGAATAATAACAGGTGATAACATGTGTGCTGGTGTGCGTTCAAACAGTGATCGCAGCAACAGTTGTCCTTCTCCCTCCCTCCATCTGTCAGGTGGATCAGTACAAGGTGAAAAGCCCAACGCATCTGGGCACCGTGCTGCTGGTCAAACTGGAGAAACAGAAGTACTGGTTGGAAGATAACTGGTTCTGTCGCTATGTCACGGTGGAGCCTCCAGGTGGACACGTAGTGCTGACTTTCCCGTGTTACCGCTGGCTCATAGGAGACATCAAAGTGGAGATAAGAGAGGGAACAGGTAGGAACGTTTCTATGAGTTTCCAATGAACTACTCATGTTAACCTGCAGCTCTTACATGCAGGGAGACTAATTGTTGACAGCAGTACTATTGTGTGACAGCACAAGGCAGATAACACGCAAATCCTGATGCCTGTGTAAACTGAGCCTTCATAATAATCTTTTGCACGACTCAGCCAGTGCCTGGATGAACGGACTAGTGTTGACTCGGAGGTGCAGTGCTATTTGATATCCATTATGTTGTTGCCTGAATGTCAAGTTGTAGGCTAAACTGTTGGCTAAATGACTTGGTTTAACTTATAGAGAGGCTTATAGCAATGGCATGCACTTTTAAAATGTCAATGATGACCCGCTGAATATCCATCATGAATTGATACATTTCTAAGAAACAGAGAAGACATTGGAATGTGGTAATAAAAACCCTTTAGAATGACCCTCGCCTGACTGTCATGTAAACACCCCCCACGCCTCCCGGCCCAGAAGCACCACTGTCTCAAGGGAAAACACTACACCGCCTCAGAACAATAACAGGACGATCAAAAGCTGCTCCGGCCAGACGGGGCTACTACATACAAGACCACCCAACCACCTGTGTGTGGAGAAGCGGACCATACTATGGAGCTCTGCCTTGTCTGCCTTCGACTATCATACCCTTGTAACTGGTATAACTATCATGCTTCAGTTAAAGAAAAACAAGAAGAGGAGGCCTAGTTTAAAAACAGGTTTAGGACTTCTCAATGTGCTTGGAAAAGGAGTTCACTGAATGTTGTTGAAATGATGTTGTTTCATTTTACTGTAAAACTAAATAAAACATAACTTAAAACAATGTTGGTGCGGTGGTCACGGGGGCCCCTGTCGGTCTGAGTTGTTGCTAAAGGCGCTCCTTCCTGTCTCCCTGCTCATGTAGCCAAGATGCTGAGGGATGACTCCTCGCCCCAGCTGCTCGCACACAGGAGGACAGAGCTGCAGGAGAGACAGGCGACTTACAGGTTTGACACACAAAATGACACGACAAACACGGGTCGCGTTCAAGGGTCTTATGTTTTCATAGTCATGTCATGCTGTGGGTGCCTGTCTTTCAGATGGACGACATGGGGTCCATCGATCCCCAGATGTATTGATGCTAAAACCGAAGCAGATTTACATCAAGATGTGCGCTTTGACAACGAGAAGCGGAGTGACTTTGAACATTCATTACACTATGCGTGGGTGGCACACACACACACACACGTCTATCTCTCCATTCTTGTGAGGACCTCCACTAACAACATGCATTTCATGGCCTCTAACCCTGACCTTAACCAGCCCAAGTAATTCTAAGCTTATCCTTAAAACCTTCAAACAGTCTCTAAGGTACAGAGGGCCACTCAGTTCATGAACAGCCTCACTACGAGGGTACACTGGTCCTCACAAAGTCTTTCAGTCCGTAGAAGGGAGTTGAGTACCTACAAAGCTCTGTCTAATCAGATCTGCAGGCCCAACCATTTGATGAACCCTAAAAATGAGTGGACACGTTCTTCCCGTCAGCTTGCTGGAGTTATCCCTGAAGAAGCTGGCCATCACTTTCGGGAAGTCCTGGAGCGACCTGGACGATTTTAAACGGATCTTCTGGAAGCTGCGAAGCCCCATAGCTGGTAGGTAAATACACACTACACACTCCTCCCAAAACTGCATTGGGAAAGTGACCTTCTTATACATGAGAAATGCAACATGTTCTACAGACATCCTTTTTATGTACACACATTATTTATATTGAAGAATCAGAATTCATAAATGAACAAATAACACAAATAAAGTGAAATATGATACTTCTGCTTTATGCATTAACCATCATGGTTAAAGAAAACATATGTTAAAATGCAAATAACTACTGTTTCAATGTTTAACATTGAATGAATTGTTTTTCCTTGTGAAATAATAATAGTTTCAGTGTGTTATCAGACCTGCCAGTAGTAAATGCAAAGCACTGTCGTTAGTTTTCATGAGATGAAAACAAGCTTCTACTTTCACGAGATGTTCATGTGTTTGCCAAAAGAACAACAATCACAGCTTGGAGGCGGAACCACGGCTTTACCTGTCATTGCTGACACAAGCTAATAGACCTTCACACAACTTCCGTATTTGTTAGCATTAAAAAGAGAAGCGCTTGTGTCTGCAGCAGACGACTACGTTTTAGGGATCACTGTTTGAAACCAGAGGCGGTCCCTAGCCTTTTTCCTTGGAACCATTTCACCCCTAATGGAAAAAGGGAGCCTGTGTATAAGCGGTGCCAAAAACGTCTGTAGGAATCGAGATAAAGGAAACCGCTGGACCACGATTATTTGTAAACAAATTTGTACCCGTTATTTGTTTAGTTCTTTTTTGTGACTGAATTTTCCTCCACCAGTCTTGCAACGTCAACAAAATGTAATTGTAGGTAAATCTGAGAGCAAAGTCTCGGATCCATTTTCTCCTGATGTGTGGACGCTTGACAGGACGTTCACCTCCACATTGATTACACATTTCAGGTTATTGTGAAAAAGGTCTATAGCAGCAATGAAATACAACCTGACCGTGGGGTTTCCATTTGAATAAGGCAACGCAAGGCATCCAGATGAAAATCAAGTCAGTTGTTAAAGACACAACTATTAATAGTTCAAATTATACAATCTTACCTCTAGACGTGGTGAGTCCTTAAGCCCACATTCCGGGAAGCCCACTTGGGCTTTGAATCTCTCAAAGGTTAAAGGTCTTCAAGTCCAACGTTAGCTGGCTAAGGAGCTTTCTAGCTGGCTTGCTGTTCATGGACAGCAGATATGTGGATATTTATTTGGGCTCTAGAACATAAAATATTATATGAAATATTACTCAAATTACATAAATTATATCTATGACAGTTGAACTCATCACCAATCACAATTTTGGGGATTTTCCTTCTAAAATATCCATTTATTCTGCTTCAAGCAGTATGACTGTCTTCTGTACAGGCCTGTCAAGATAGACTGGCTTAGTAGTACGTTTTCCCGTTATATAGGGTTAAGTCACTCACTCACGTTTTATTTCATAAGAGTTTTATTTTTCTGACTCGTCCATAAATCCTAGGGTACACTTGTGTAATCTTGCTAATCTCCATTTATTTTGTGGAGAGTCGTCCTCGTTTAGCATGACAATGTCGTTCAACCTTTGCGTTTCTTTTGTCCATATATGTCTTTATCGAAGTGCATCAAAATATTACACAAAAGACATAAATTATATGTATGACAGTTAAATCCAGGGTTCCTTACTCATGTAGAAAGGACGTGTGTGTCCTTTCCTTAGAATACTGCATGGACCACTGGAAGGAGGACAGTTTCTTTGGCTACCAGTGTCTGAATGGCTCCAACCCAAGGATGATCCAGAGGTGCAAGAAGCTGCCAAAAAACTTCCCTGTAGTACCGAACATGGTGCAGCGCTCCATGGCTAACGGGACCAGCCTGGACCTCGAACTCAAGGTTGAGGAATATTGTCGATACGATCTAATGTGACGCAACAAGTGACAACAAAACAAAAAAAGCATTTGCAGAACTGTGTAATGGGTCTGTTCATTCAGCTCATGCTCTCTGCTCCTTTCACGTCCATATTCTTCATAATGTTTTGCTTATCTCTGCCCAGGCTGGTAATATCTACCTGATGGACTACGCCATCATGGATGGGATTCCCACCAACACAATCAGGGGCAATCCTCAATACATCGCTGCTCCACTCTGTCTCCTTTACCAACACCCAGATGAGGGACTCATACCTATTGCGATACAGGTATATCATTCACACCCATTATGCCCATTGACCTGCAAGTACTGGACTCAGCATGTCATTGGTGTGCATGCACACACTAAGTATTTGTAATAGCACCTGAAAGTCAGGGATTTTAGGTGCTATTCAACATGCAAATAAATATTGAATGAAGATTTGAGAATCTTTTATATTTAACATTAGTGAATGCACCGTTAGAATACTGAAAATAGTGGAATCTTCAGAGGAAACCTGTATTTGACAGAAAATATAGAAAAACCTTAAAATACTTTGAACCTGATAAATATCGTACAATTACAGAAAAAAAGAAAATCTGAAATAATTTTGTGAATGCAAATAAGATTTGATCAAAATCTCAGAATATTTTATCCCAGCACAAGAATATTGAATTTAATTCTGAAATATCGTCTAGAAAATCTGTGAAAATTCAACAAAAACTTCCCAAACAACTTAATAGATGGTTAAAATACATCAGGAAATCATAAACTGCATGGTCTAGGAGTTCCCACACATGAAGTTCAGGGGACCTTTATTGCAGTAGAACAGGGCGCCTGTAACAGTTCCTCCTTCTTGTCCTCAGCTGGAGCAGACTCCGGACATGGACACGATCATGTTCCTCCCCAGTGACCCGCCCCTGGCCTGGCTATTGGCCAAGATGTGGGTTCGTCACTCTGAGTTCCAGGTGTTCCAGTTGCTTTCTCACCTGCTCAGGACCCACCTGGTGATAGAGGTGTTTTGTGTGGCTACGCTGAGACAGCTGCCGGCTGTGCACCCAATCTATAAGGCAAGTCATATTGTTCAGAACTGCAGTTTTCAGTCGTCTTTGCCTCTGATTGGTTGTTTTATCCGGTCAGGATGCACAAAGGCCATTAGGAGGACTAGAAGGAAGCTGAGGCCGCTGATTTCTTCACAGATTATCCATCTAATGTACTACTGTCAGGATATAGTACATGTCATGACAAAAAGTTGTTTTCAGTGAAGATACCAACTGCAGCTTTTGTTGTTGGTGCTATTATTTGAGACTCTCTTCTTTGTCTTCCCGCTGCAGCTCATGGCGCCTCACCTGCGTTACACCCTAGAGATCAACTGTAGGGGGCGCAGTCAGCTCATCTCGCCCGATGGCATCTTCAAAAGGGTGCGTCACCAGGCCCTCCGCCTCATCACAGACACCTCATTGATTTAAAAGATGGTGATTACAATGTGCAGGTTGTGTCTACGGGTGGCGAAGGCCTGATGATTCTGGCCCAGAGGGAGTACAAGACGCTGACCTACCGCTCTCTCCAGCCTCCCCATGATTTCCCTGACAGAGGCGTCTCCCATCTTCCAAACTATTTCTACAGAGAACACAGCCTGATGCTGTGGGAGGCCATACACAGGTACTACACCGTATGCTCATACTAGCTCGTAGGAAACTACCGCTTGCACTGCTTTTTGCTACCTGAATATGCCATGATTGGCTTGATGAGTATGCCCCCAGAATGTAGACGCTTAAATCCAATTTTGTGATGTAGTAGAATTTTGGTTATTTGGGGTTGAAAAATTGAGCTGTTTACACACAGCTTTATTTAAAAGAGCTATTAGAAGAAAAAACAAACAAGATCTTGATTGTTTTTCCATCCCAGGAATCAATAAACACAACAAGATACCATTTCAAGGTGCCTTGGACACGCTAATATGCTCCTCTGGATTTTAGTGCGTTGGAATGAGTTCCAGAAGTGTTTGGTGTTTAAATGATGCTCGCAAGCTCACTTAGTGCTATTGATTTGAGGGGATTGTTTTGAGGGCACTACTGAGGGCCAGATGCATTTACCTTATCTTTCCTTCAGTTTTGTCTCAGGCATGGTGAACCTGTACTACCGATCGGACCATGATGTGCAGGAGGATCTTGAGCTCCAAGCCTGGATTAGCGACATTTCACTGGAAGGCTTCACAGAACTCCCCAACTTTGGTCAGTTATTAACATCCTCCATGTTTATCCTTATAAACACCGACAAGTATTTCGCCAGCACAGCATTTTTATAAAGATCCTAGAGGTACTATATAGAGCTTTTACAAAATCATTGTGATACTGGCATTGTGCAAACTAACCAACCAAAAATGTGACATTTGGTACATATTGAGACGTCAGAAGGATTTGGCACTTAAGCAAGCTCCTGAGTATACCTTTGCCTTTCTATAGCTCCCCTACGGCACTACCTGTGTGCAGCTACTTAGCAAAACATGAGTGGATATCTTCAGCTAACTCAACCGGACCCCTGGTGCTTCATAGAATAGGCTTGCTGGGACTTTATCAGCTAGAGTTACCAAGCAACCAGCAGCATAAATCCTTCTGACGTCTCAATATGTACCAAAATGTCACATTTTTTCAAAAATGACAGGAATCATGTGGTTATTGTGCAGTCAGAAAATCTATATTATTTGTGCATGTAATTCCTGGTGGTGCATATCTGTTCAGGTCTGCCCAGTAACCTCGGCACCAGAGAGGAGCTCTCCACCCTGCTGTCAGTCTCCATCTTCATCAGCACAGCCCAGCACGCTGCCACTAACAACGGACAGGTGCTTGAACCCCACGAGGAGTCGGTGCAGTCACGCCCCCCCCCAGCGCCTTTAACCCAGTCCTCTCTCTGCTGATGTTCTTTCAGTTTGACTGGTGTGCTTGGGTCCCCAACACCCCCTGCACCATGAGACAACCTCCACCAACAGACAAGGATGCTGTCACCATGGAGATGATCATGGCCAGCCTTCCTGATGTGAGCCAGTCCTGTATGCAGATGGCCATCACGTGGCATCTGGGACGAGCACAACCAGACGCAGTGAGTCCATCTATGTCTGCATTTTTTGCCAATAGATCAAATAGATTAAATGAGGACTCCAAATTGTAATTTTGATAAGAGGACATTGCAGATAAGTGAAATGCAAGTATGCAAGCCGTCGGAGGCAAGTCAGCCAGACATCATTCTGGTGATCAGTTTTCTACGTGTGTTGATGATTTAAGGTGAAAAAAGAGGATTTGTTTGTGGTTGCAATACTCATTTAGCCCACAAGATAAAATGCACCAGTATTCCAGCTTCTAAATGACACAAAATACCATACATGAATCTTGTGTTGAAAGTACATGCTCTTAAGTTACAAAGACAGCCCTTTAGAAAATAATTAACCAGCAGCGTGCTGGTTAATTATTTTCTAAATAAATTGGATTAGCACAGACCGGCTGGTCTTTCAGACAGAAAACCCCACCATGACACCAGAGGCTGTAATCTTCACAAATATTTTAGAAAATAATGCAGTGTGGTTTCTTCGGTCTAGATTCCGTTGGGTCAATATGCAGATGAGCACTTCACTGAGGGGCGGGCCAAAGAGCTGATTGACAGGTTCCAAGCCAAACTGAAGGTGATTGAGGAGAACATTATGAGTGAGAATGAAGGACTGGAGCTTCCGTACCTCTTCCTCCTGCCAAGCCGGATAGAAAACAGCATCACCATATAGGAGAGACCAACAGACCCCATTTGCTCAGGTGATTAATTGGAAATTTTTTTTAACAAGTGCCAAGTTTGATCATGTGTTTTTAATTTGAAAAGGTTTTTACCACATTGTTGTGACCATATATTCTGGTAGTCACAATGACGGCAGTTTGTATTGAAAAGCTGGGAAGTCATAAAAAAAAGTTAAACTTTGAAGAAGTGGGTTGGTGGCAAATAAACAGTGTAATCGAGCTGACTCAGTGATGAACATACCTTTAATGGTTGAAATGAATGATGGACAGAATTTCAAGCGTCAAAAGTAATCAATAACTTATCACTAACATTCCACACAAACATTAGTTTGAAGCACAGCAAGTATAATGGTCAGGACAAATTCATTTTCAACAACAATCACTGTGAATCTGGACATCAACAAATATTATAGTTTTTGTTTCATACATTTTTAGAGAAAAGATTGGCACTTGTGGTCAGAGGTAGAATTAATCTCATTTGAAATGAACCGATCTGCCCCCACACGGCATCCAAATACCGTCCCTGGGCGCTCCTCGGTCCAACAAGTGCTGCTAGTGCACCAGGTACGCCTGGGAAAGAACACGACAATTAAGACAAAACATGTTTGAATACATCTTCAATCAGTTTTAATTAGTATTTAAATTGCTTTTAAATAAGTATCTCTATAGAATTTACATTTTCAGCCCCCTTTTTGGTAGTTTTTAAGGAAAACATGATTGCTATCTTGACTTTGATGATATTTCAGAGGCAACATATCGATCACATATTCAGGTTAATACTTCAGGTTCTGCTGTAACTTTTCCATTCTCATGGAATCTGAATGACTTGTTGGGTCAAGGACGCTTTCTGCTCTAGACACAGGTCCACCGCAATGTTTCAACGCTTCCTCAAACTGAGGCTCACATCTTGTTGCTGGAAGATATTGTTCAAGGTTTTTTAATAAAAGAACAACCACAAAGCCAAATAGATAGAATCACCTTCTGCTTGTTGAGCCTCAGCTGGCAGCCGGAGAAGACTGCAAACAGGATGTAGATACCGGCTGCTATGAAGCAGTTGTAGCCCACCTTGTTGTACAAGGCGTAGATCCTCTCAGGGCTCCCACTGGGGGGGGGGGGGGGGGGCACACACATCACCAGCATTAAAACCTACCAAGCAGTGCACTTAAACTTCAAAAAGGAATTTTCGACATGGGGATTTTTCTGCGAGAGAAACTGTTGACAGTGTTAAAAAAAAAGTGGTGATGTGTCAACGACTGAACAAACAACCGCAGCAGAAGGCATCAGAAATATCTGCTGAAACCGCGGTGAGTCTGCTCTCTCCTCGGTCCAACATGAGGACAGGAGGAGCGACCATACAATGGCTCGTTGGTGGATACGTGTACGGTCCTAGGCGACAGAGTGCCCACAGCTGACACTACTGCACGCTAACTTCAGCAGGTGTAAACCCCCCGTAACGTGGGTCCGAGATCCGACCCACCCTGCCTTTAGGTGGACGACAGACAAGGCATTGTGCGGCCAAGCCAATGTTGGCGTGAGGGGTGATGGCCTTACTCTTGGTAGATGCTATGGTCAATCACAGGCACGTCTTCAATCAGTACCGCTGAATGTGTTGTGTAGAAGATGCCCAGCATGGCCTGAGGAAGAGATGGATACTCGTGAAGGGCACACCAAGATTCTATCAACGTCCTAAATAATTAGTAAAAAATAACATTTGAGGCTCGTTATGAGATGAAGACCTGACATGACCCCAAAACTCAGGATAACGCATGATATTATTGATAAATATTTAAATACCTCACCAAATAAAAGGTGTAAAATTCAGGCAAGCAGGCAAAACAAATGTCTCAAACAAGCTAGAAAAATGTTTCTATTAAACAATCAATTACTAACGAATGTTTACCTCCTTTACCTTAATTATTTCCTGCAGAAACTAAGTTTGATTTAGAGATGATGGTGTAGTTTTAAGATCTTTCTGGAAGTCGTAATTTAGGATAATTGCACTACCACATTTATTTAAAAAATATATGGAATTAAAAAATAAGATGGTACTGTGTTTAATCTTTTTTATCAACGAGGGAGCAAATTAAATTAAAAACTCTATAGGAAACACGTCGTCTTCTTTAGACACAAACTGGGTTTGCTTGAGATGAACTCTGGTCCTCGGGCGCGATCACCGAGGAAGACACAAAAGAGAAAATCCCACTCACCAACATTATGACCCCCCATGCGCTCAACACAAGCCCACACGCGGCGAGTTTTGGTCCACAAATCAAGCCACGCATGATTAACTTCTGCTCTCTGCTAAAGAAAGTCGAGTTGCTGCTCCGACATGGGTCACTCGTCCTGTCAGATGACTGTGACTGGACACCCGGAAGTGCCTGGATTGTTCAGAGATGAGCGTTACTCAGGGACCTGGATTTTTTTTTTGCTTTTCAATAAAGTTAATTACAAACACCCTTCATCATTCAAAGATATAGATGGTCGGTTTCCACTCGTGTTACTGGTGTCAGAAGGTAACAGCGGGTGCTCCTACAAACATTTAAGTGAACCGTGCACCACGTGACCGTCGATCTAAAAGTCACATGTCGTTCGTATTGCTGATGCTGCATTCACGTAATCTCGTTTGAATAGGAAAGACAATAAAAATATTCGTTCTGCAAGGCATTATTTGAAAGTGGTTAGTTCCACCGTGTGGTCACAGCACAATATATGAATAGGCTGAAAATCTACTGTTGTTGTGTCGGAATTATTATTAAGTAAACCCATATACAAACCATGTATATATTCGTGTATATTGTGTATATTTTTCCAATATATTTCAGTTGCAAGTATAATAAAGTAAGTAATAAAGTACTGCCTTTAGGCTGGTTGTTTTTATGTTGTAAATACATATATTTTAATACAAGGAGATTTCCCTTGAACGGCTGTAGAAGAATAAACCAATTAACTTGGGCTGCATTAATGTAGTGTACAAGATTTAAAGGCCTTTGTTAACTTTGGTGTTGAAATGGAGACTCTGAAAAATGAATGAATAACATGCTAAATGGTTGTAGGTAGTTTGACATCCAATCCCTAGATCATGATAATATTATATTATAGTATACTGTAAATAGAACAAATGAGTAGCCCCGCATTCTGCGCAGATCTTCATGCGCATCTTCTGCGTATGAAGATCTTCAGTATTTTTGAAAGTCCCAAAAGCTTTCAAAAGCACACGCTTATAATTGAAAAGACTTCCAAGTAGACACAAGTATCAATGACTGGTTGAAACACACTTATTGTAAGTCGCTTTGGATAAAAGCGTCAGCTAAATGACATATAATAATGTAATGTTAATAATGACTGATGACTATTGACCTAATTGCAGCACCCTCACGGTTATTTATGTAACACCATTCATTAATTTAAAGATTGTACTGTCATTGAGCAATACAAGAAGAGCTAAAACTTCCATCGCTCACTTTTCAATTTCTGTAATGTGGCGCTATCACTAAACGTGGAGATTACGAGGAAACATTGAAGGCGGCACCGCCCGTGTCGTTGTACTCAGTGATGTGACCTGGCCCGATGTGTCTCTGGTCTTAACTTTCCCCCAGCAAATTTAAAACGGCAATAACACGATGCAGCGTTTGATTCCAACGTTGGGCATCTCCTGGTACCGACACTGAAAGCGCCGGAGGAGGAGATCTCTCGATCCCCTGCTACATCATGAGGAGCACCCCATGCTAACTTAGCTAGCCAGCTACACTGTTAGCATCTTAGCAGCTGTCCCGTCCACTTGAAGGCATAACTGAGACCAGTACAAAGACCATACGGAGTTTATAGTAACAGGGAGACCAGCACAATGACCTCAGCTTCTACTAAAGTAAGTCCTTATTTTACACCAAAAATACCGAGACGTAAAGCTAGTTAGCCAGCTGGGGATATTATTACCGTTGAGCTATAATGCTTGCATCCTGCAACGAGCCCCTCGGCATTTTTCCCGCTGCTGCTGGTCACCTGACCATTGACATGTGGATTCAGCGAGGTCCGATGTTTTGATCAGTTCTGTGCGAAGCGCTTTGAGTTGTCTGCACTGCGTTTCACAGGTCGGCGAGATCTTCTCCGCAGCTGGAGCTGCCTTCACCAAACTCGGAGAACTAACCATGCAGCTTCACCCAGTGGCGGACTCCAGCCCCACAGGGTAATGCACACCCCAAATACCCCGAAAATCTTAACAGAGTGTTTGTAGGTGTGTAGATGCTTCTAACCCGTGTGGATGCTCATCTTAACTCAGAGTGAATACTAAAGTCAGTTCAGTTCCCTTCCTCCCTCCAGTGGTCAGACCAAGGGCTCCGTGAAGAGGAAGCTGTACGAAGACGGAGCTCTGTGCGCCTCCTCGGATGGGCCCAAGAAGGTCATCAAAAAAACCTTTGCTAGTGTTGCCATGGCGACAAAAGCGACTCCATCCGTCATCTCGGTTCCGAAAGCTCAGGTTGCCATGGCGTCAGGACTACAGGGTTCCCCCTCCAGGCAGCCCACGCTGAAGAAGCAGAAAACCGGAGGTGAATCTGGAAAACTGCATAACACATGACGTATTCTGATATCAATGATCCAATGACGTCACCATAAACTGTGTCTGTGCATGCACACGTGACATGACCTTCATGCTGAAAACGTGACTTAATTGTCGCATCTACGTACGTGGATTCACTCCCAGAGACGCAAATATATAAATCAAATATATATTTTACTATTATTGACAAAATGGGCAAGTAACTTTAATCTGATTACTGGTTTGGATATACTAACGCGTTAGATTACTTGTTACTGGAAAAGGTGGTCAGATTAGATCCTGGCATCACTGCATGTTATACTACTCGACCAGTAGGATCACGTGACATAAATTATTTTGCATATACAATGCACACATACAACAACAGCTACTATTGAGCTAGCTCACCTAGCACCACTGAGCTAATGTGTATCTGTGTATTGTGTGTAGATGTGACCCTCAGTGCTCTCAACGACTCAGATGTAAACAGTGATCTTGTGGACATCGAGGGACTGGGGGAAGGATCCAACTCCAAAAAACTCAACAACTTTGATCAAGGTGAAGTTGCAGAATGCATCACACAGTGGGGGGGGGGTAGTAATGTGGAAGAAGATTTGATTAGACAAACACACACGGGTCTGACACATGGTTTATTGCTAGTAGTGTCGTTAACAACGAAGGATTTAGGAACATTTAGAGGCTATTAATCTGGTTGATATTTTAGTTGCATTTCCTCTATGTATCTACAAAAATGATTGTGTGTATCCTTCATTTCCATCAACACACACACACAGACACAAACACACACGCTCTGTGTTTTATTGTGACTCAAAGCCACAGACCCCGTCCTGATGCCTCACAACCATCACTCTGCTGAAAATAATCCCCAGCAAACGCACTACTTCCTGCAATGTTGCTCAAAACTATAGTGACTAACTGTCTTTTGGAATTGCTAAGCGTTTAAAATAGTACGATGCAACCACATGTTGTTGAGCTGTGCCCTCAGAGGGCGAGTAGCTTCTTAAGTAGAAATGTTAAGTGTTGCTGCTTTGTGTCTCCACAGATAACTTGGACTCGGGCCTCATCTTGAACTCCGGTGATCTTCCTTTGCTCTCCCGTTGACCTTTTACCTTCTTTGGACTTGAAATGATGCACTCAGAACGATGACAATAAGAGCAAAGCGGCGATGAACTGGACTTCTCATTTGAGCCTGAAGCGGCATGAATTTTGTGCGATGTCATGCAGGACTCGTCCAATCCTACGCCACTCCTGAGAGAGTTGTTGGCACCAACGTTTTTTTTTTTTTTACCACAATTCTTTTTAATTGAGAACATTTTGCCTTCTTATTGACTTTAAATTTGTATGTACGTCCAGAAAGTCCCAAAAGACCCAGAACAGCAAGGATGGTCTTCCAGCATTGGTACTGCCTGTGTTTTTTTTTTTTTTAAGTCAGGAAAAGCAACAGAACGCAGCAGAGAAATGACGCCTTTGATCCAGATGCCCCCGATGCCGAGGCAGATGTTTGTCTGAGCAATGTAAAATATTTTACTCTATTTCATGTTCAAATCAGTTGTGCAAAACTCAAACAAAAGTTTGATTCAACTGATGGGTTAAACATATTGCACCAGTTATTAGAATTAGAGTATTTAGAACAAAACAGAGTGATGGTTCTGGTATATTTTCAATGTTAACCTGCCATTAAAATGTGTTTAGGTGGACAAGACAGTAGAAATCTGGTCATACACCTTTCATAACGGTAAAGGAGATTTTTTTTTTTTTTTTAGCTCCTGATCCATAGTTTGTTCTGAAATAATACAAATGAACGAGCCATGCAGCTGCGCCTGTCTTCTGCTGGTGGCTTTGAAGAGAACCTAGGAAATGTCTCGGGCTAAAACAAAGTGGGGAAGATTTTCACATGTTTTAGGGTGTCTCGGTACGTTTTCACACGACTTAGCTCACGTGCTGCAACTCCTGTTTTTCTAAACTCCATCACCTAACACTGGAGATGAACCCCATACAGCCCCACTTATTAGAATATAATAATACTAATTTTTAACTTACTCTCTTTCTGTAGACAAGCAGGCGAGTTAACACAATGATAAATACGCACACAGTGCACTGTTAAGCGGGGGACGAGGCCCATTGACTGCCCCCTCCGCTGCTGGATTCAATGCGCTGGCTAACTGATGCTAATTGCCGCTGTTTTGAAGCCTAAAAACACAACGTGGAAGTTTGGCATTAAAATTCTTAATGCCAAACCCAAACTGTCACGAAACCAATTCATGGTTTGGTGACAGTATTGTTCTGATCCTAGAGTTCAAACACCACATGTTGACTAAATAAGTAGAATCATCTCTCATAGTAGTTGGGCACCAAAACCAATACGTGAGTATTTCTGCACAGTGTATTTGGTACTTTGTGATATTAGACTCACACATTTGAATCATTGTTTTACAGCTTATAGCAACTATAAAAAAATAAAACAATTTCTGCATTTGGTAAGGTCTTCTTTTGAATGCATTTATTGGCATAATTTGACACATCATGGTATATTGAGCATGCAGGCCATCTACGGTATTAGTTTCAAATAGTTTTAATTAAGCAGCAGTTACAGAAATACCTTCAGTAACATGTGGGCACAAACACTATATGACACCAATGTTAAACTATTGAATTTGTTTATTAATTATCTGGTGTAGAAACACCAAATTGCCTTTTTATCCATTGGTCGGGAGTAGATTTTAATGGTTTCCTCCCTTTTCTCCGAAAATGTTTAGAATTAGGACAGGGAATGTCGCATTGTACAAGTAAAGCCTTCAGAGACTAATTTGATTTTAGGCTGTACAAAACAAAATGAATTGATTAAACAAGTTTATAAACACAAATAAAAGCCTTTCTTTGTATATGCTGAGAAATAAATATAACGCTACATGTTCATTTTGACACGTCAGCACGTTGGAATGAGAACTATCTTCCTTTCTTCACACAAGAACAAACCTTGAGGATGAACGTGTCTCTCTGGTCCAGTTTGAGATCCATCTCGCTGATAGGTACAAGGAAGGAGCGAACGTCTTCATGTTCAAACATTGGGCTTTTATTCATGGTCCTACCTGTAAGCATTTGACGACGAGCATCAGTGTATCTGACGATGAAGAGGATTGCGTGTCTAGGGGCAGCAGCACATATCATACTGGTAACACAGACCCACTACCAGTAATGATGTGCTGCTACAGCACGACACACGAGGCTCACACACCTTCTCCGGAACTAAAGGACACCAACGAGGAAATGCAAGCCACAAACAACACGTGCTGCACAGCTCTTTATTATTTCCTCTGGATAATCCCCCATCGAGTGGATGAGTAGAGAAATTAACTCTGTGATGGGGGGGGCTCATCTTTTTTTTAAAGAATGTATTTATTCTTAATGTTCCGGCAGGTTTCATTGAACTGTGCTCTCATTTTCTCAATCCATGCTTAATATTTATTAACCACAAATTTCCACCTCATCACTTTAAAAGCCACTATAACTCAAATCAGCCAATCAGATGCGGTTAGATTTTATGATTTCAATACACAAATACTACTTCAAAAATATTCACACTAATCAAGTTTGTCCATAGTCTGCTTTCAAAGTTGTTTATGCAGAGAAAATCACCAGCACTCAAAACCTCGTTATTGTAAAAGATAAAAGACAAATTAAAGCATTAATATGTTTTGGAGTCCAGAAGCATTGATGGGAGGAGCAGCAGTGGTCAGTGGGAGCACTGGGATGCGTCTCATTGGGAATCCCGAGGCTCACGGTGGCAGCACAAAATGATTTGGAGTAATTCAGCATGAAATCTGCAAAACATGATGTGCTGCTAGAGTGCCCCCCGAGACAGGACTCCGTCAGGCTACACCCAAAGACCGAAAGGGGACACATCGGTCAGTTGTCACTAGTTTGTTCATGTTCATTTATTACGATCAATTACGAATGTATTTTATCTTCCATAACAACACCGTCATAAATAACTTAAATATATAATACACGCTTATTGGCTTAATATTGTTTGCTTTGTCAGCTTACTTCATTCAGAGTAACATGATGTGCTAAATAACAGAATTAATGCAGTTATTCACAGCATATTCTGTATTATCTGTGGGGGAATAATATTACAAACAAAATGGAGGAGAGGTGGAAGTGAAGAGTAGATGAAACACTGCTTATCTTCTCGGTTACTGTAGAACAGAAAGATCAAATCTGCATTTCTGGTCACAACTACAACATTTACAATTGTGAAATTACAGAATCTTTCCTCCCCTTCTTTTTTTCTCACTCCATTCGAGTTTAATGAGCCAAAAACTATTTTTGCTGGAGATTAACCGGCTTAATTTTCTGTTGGGCCCATTTTATTTTTATTTACACTGTACACAAAAAAGTTGAAAGGAAAAGTTGAAGCGGAAAGCTGTTCAGTAGAAACCACTGATTTGTCTCTATAGCTGAGGAGGAATATTATTTCCATACTTCAAAAAATGAAACTCATCTGAATCTTTTTACTGGAGGGATTATTTAACACTGTTCAATTGTTGGCCATGATTCCAAGATCCTGATGTTAATGTGTGTGTGTGTGTGTGTGTGTGTGTGTATTATCATCATTTACCTATATACCTATAGTATCTCTCAATGGCAGCACAGAGCAACATCAGTTTCTGTTTTATTAATTCAAGTGGCCAAAAGGTGAGGTCTTTAAAGGTCTGGTTTAATTGGATACAATCCCATTAAAATGAAATGATAAAGAAACAACGCATAGACTAACTCACAGCAGTGGATCAAAATAAAATTATTGAAATGAGAAAAACCAAACTATAAAAAGCCTATATATAAATTAGTTTTTTTTATGCAAAGGGTCTGCACCAGCAGTCATTTTAAAGGCACCTTAAGAAGGGAAAAGTAGAGCAGAGCCACGAGGGCCGAATGAAGCAGCTCCACTTCCAAGAGTCCAAGAGGTTGACTAATAGAACCGAGCCGTAAGGGCCAAAAAGAGCTCCACAGCAGAATGGAGCCCGGCTGTGTGGACCGGAGAAATAAAGCCTTTGTTTTTTTACCGTACAGGTAAAACATTGTTTTACGTTATTTTAATTTATTTACATTTGAGATTTTATAGGTATTGTAATATCATACACTAATTGAGAAAGCAATTGAGAAATAGTTAGGAGATAATAGTCTGCTGTTGAATACTTGACACATTGAGTCGGATAATTCAAAAGGGAAAACATTTTTAAACAACATGAATCTGGTCTAAGGGACACAGAAACATGTTTTTTTATTTATATGAATGTCAATTTTGTCAGACATCGCCAAATTTGACATTTTTACTTGATAAATTGCATCAATAAATATAGTAATATTTTCATTTGACATGAATAGGTCATTTCCACATTAAACTTGACTGTAAATAGCATGTTGAGTTGGGCTGCAACTATACCATTGTTATTATTATAAATTTATCTACACATATTTCTTGATGAACTAAATTATTGTTAAGATAGCAACAAAATAATGCAAGATTTCTAAAGCAATGTTTTTAAATGTGTGCAGTCCAAAATATATTTTAAATGAAATAAGACAGTTCAATGCTCACATTTAAGATACTAAAACCAAATTGTTGTTGCCCAAAAATGTATCAATTATGTAAATAGAATGGACTAATGAATGAATTAACCGTTGTTTTTTTTACAATGACATACAATAGATACAGTGTAAATTAGATGTGTAATGTGACTCCAAACCTGCTGCCATTGTCTACTTCAAAGGCTAGCAGAGGATTCATGGCCTGTGATCACCACACCTGACTGTAAATATTACAAAATCAGATACACTTCAAAAATCCTGGTAAGTATTTTAACATTTGAGAAAAGTATAGATGGGGGTCAAATGGGTAAAGCAGTGAATGAAGCTTCATGAAGCCAAACAGGCGATGTGATGGAAGCTGATTGGATTCAAGAACAAGAGGTCATGTCAGCAAGGAGAGCAGCAAACAGCACGCATTACATTCAGACCCAAACCTCCAGCCTCATTAAGGAAAAAAACACAAGAGAGAGAGAGAGAGAGAGAGAGAGAGACGAAGGAGGGGTGACAGTGAGGGAGGGAAGGCAAAAAGAGCACAACTAAACAGAATGGAGAGAAAGGAATAAGAAAGAGGAAACGCAAACCTGAGAGAAGCAGCAGAGGCCATTTTAAATGGTCCAGGAAGAAAAGGAAAGATCCACTTACCGTCTGCTGCTGAGATCATTACCGACTGATGGAGGGGCTCTGCCGGCCCAGACCAGGGACACGAGTCACCTCAAGGCCCATCTTTCTCCCCTCACTTTGGATTCTATGACCAAAGGGCAAGGGACACCTCAGTGATAACAAACTGCACGCAGTCACACTTCGCTAAGACACAGATATTCAAATAAAAAAAACAGGAAAAGCTGCAGGCGTAGCAAAAAATAAAAAATAAATTAGCACTCCAATACAAACACATGTCAATGGGAAACCAAAGCACCCAGTCTACTACTGGTGACAGGGAGGGAGCAATAAAAAAGGCCCGTTTAGGAGTTTCTGGTTCATCCTGCTTCTGTTCCCAGTAAGAAGGGGGGTGTTGTCAGGGGGGGGGGGGGGTTTGCTGTGTGTGTGGAGGGGGAGGGGGTGGTTGGGGTTCTGGTCGCAAAAATTGAGCCCCCCCCCCCCCCCCCTCGCCCCTTCATCCTTCCTTCCTGGCCCTTCACAAGTCGACCTCCTATCTATCTATGAGGGCGTGAGTGTGTCCCGGTCCTCCTCAGTGGTGCCTGCTGCTCTCCGGAGCCCCGGCTCCGCACACTGAGGCAGCGACGAGGCTCGGTGGGCACAAAGACCTACGGGGCTGCAGCCTTTTTCCCCGGCCATCACTTTCTACAATACGTTCAACATTTTGCGGGGCGCCGAAAAATCGGAGAAAAAATGGGGTGACCCCCTTTGGTGTGTTGGGCACAGGTGCAGAAGGCGGGGTGCGACGGAGCCACCGCAGGCGAGTAAAAAATGTAATTGTAGAGGAAGGCGAGAGGGGGGGGGCGGCTGCGCCTCTGCCGAGCTCTGAGCTGTAAGCCTGCCAAGCAGCTCTGCTGTCAGAGGAGGGAGGGGGGTGGGAGGAGAGGGAGGGGAATAAAATGAAGAAAGTGTGGCTCCGAGAGGAAGCGCTCGGCGCTCTCGCCGTTTGCTCCTCGCGGGTAAAGTTGCAGAATTAAAAAAACCATAAACCACAGCAGAGGCCCGAGGGAAGGGACTCTCATGCAGGAAAAGGGGGGGCCGTGCGGAGGCGCAGGTGGACTTGCTTTGTGCAGAGACATGAGGTTAATTGCACTGGAGTCAGGCTCCGCAGTATCTTCTCGTGTCACTCGGTCATGAGATAAGAGTTGGCGGGAAGGAGGCCGGCCTGCCGACGGCTGAAACTGCTTTACCCCCCCCCCCCCCCCCCCCCCCGCTGTTATGCATGCATGCGCACACACGCACGTACATGCAGAAAGACCTAGGCTCTGCTCTGAATGTTCGTGGTAAAATTCTGACCACCTGACACAATGTTGGACTGAATTGCGCAGTGTTCCTCAGTATAACACCGGTTACCACAGAGAAGCCCCCCAAAGACTTCCATAGAAAGGATTTACACACAGTGTGTGATAAAGATCACAAGTGTTATCAGTGTGATAATAAATAAGGGTGTCCATATGGAACCTCAAAACGTTTAGAAACCAAACCAGTAAATTACTTCTAATCACAGACCAACTTCAGTCAAAGGTTTGAACTGAACACACGACCAAAATTCCCACTATACTTATATTACTTCCTAATTTAAGTCAGAATGTTGTTTATTTAATGTGTGGTTTTATTTAGGTCCTAACCTTTTGTCTGAGGTTTGCTCAGTTTTGTCATGAGCAAAAAGAAAAAGCAGGTGTTGACTGAACAACGTGAGTCATTGATAAGGTGTAATAGAGGATGTCTGTATCAAAACGAATTTCAATCTCCAGCTCCATTGTTGAGATGACACAATTAATAGATTACCTTCTTTTTTTTTTCTTTTAGTTATTTATCAAGCAGAAATACTACAACATCAAGTTGAAAGTGAGGATTTGCTGCTTTTTTCCATTTCATATGACTTTAAAAGTAAATATTTGTGGCGGTTTTCACTGTCTTTTTTCTGGCATATATAAAGGCTACATGACTAATCATAAAAATAATACAGATTAATTGATAATCAAAAATAACTTCTGTTCAAAACCACTTTGTCGATTATTTCCTTGATACAAAAAAGAGATGTATATTTCTAGCTACACTATAAAGTTAACCTCTTTTCAGTGAACATCTCAACACGGCACATTTAATTAATAATGCAACTGCTTGAATGCTACATTTCACTATCAAGACGGTTCTGAAATGAAGTAAAAGAATTACAAGAATCCTCTGTGGATGTCCTTTAATGGTATTACTCTTCATAACTTCTTTAAATATGATGTAGCACTGAAACAAATAGACTATTAGTTAGTACATTGATAGGAAACAGATGGATGGAAATTAACTCACTCAAATCAACATTTCTGTCGTAAAGTAACTGATTTGACTGTGAATGCACCTTGTGGATATTGTTCTATTAAATGATAATAATCATTATAATATCTAATAATAAAGATAATTGATAGGTATATGCATTAAACATATATAATGCTTTACTTTTATCTGAGCACCTTTGTTATCAATAGTGCATTCTCAGAGCAACTTAGAACGAGGCAGGCGTCGGTCAAGTCAAAACTGACTGCATATTAAAGCCACATATTCCTCTACGGACATACCATTGTTACTTTTTAATCAAATTGGCTGCATTGCTTTACTAGCTGCCCTCCCTAGACACGGCTAGCGTGCCATTATTATATGGGGTTACCAAACCATAGCCAGCCTAACATCTTCCTGCAGTAGTACCTCTACTTTTATTAAACCACGGCAGCGTTTCTGAAAGTTTGCCATGTTTAGGTGTTGGTCTATTTTTTGTTGGCCTCATTTATAAAAGAGCCTGTAATGTCAGTATCAGTACAGCTTTATGTGAAGTATACCTTATATTGGGCACCTGTAGCATTAGGAGCTAACGAGCTGCGGGGATACGTGGAGCTGTCGTCCAGTCAGCTAGCACTGTGACGTCACTGGCAGCTTGACAGAAGGGCAACTGCTGACTCAGTTTTCCTCCGTCCGTCGGAGCTTCGTCCTTCACAAACCGAACCGGATTGAACTAGCGTTGGTTTAGCGGCGTAATTCAGTCCGAGGCAGATGTAGCTGTAGTTTTTAATGCTGTATTCGGTTCAAAGTGTAATTTCGAACCGTATTTAGTAGGGAGTGAGCGGCCAGTGGGCTGTGGTCTTTCGGGGAGGGTGTTACGACTGTGGGAGTGTCCGCTTCCTCAACTTAATCAGTTATCTCCTAAAAACTCTTTTGTTCAGAAATATAAAACAATTCCTTCCGTATTAATGTTAGGCCATACATCAAAAACTGCTTAGCTTTTAACCGAACAACCTGATTGTGTAAAAAGATAAAGACGCAGCGGTCCGACCAAAGAGCCACGTAGAGCTCCGTTAGTACTGCGACACAGCCTTTGTCTTAAGCAGCAGGTCATTATAACCCACTACGCAGGAGGTTACACCACGTACTTTCTGTACTGTAACACACAATTCACCCAGAAGTCATCCGCTTTCGTTCTCTAGAACCCCCCAAAAGGATCTTGATTAGTCGCACATATTAATAAAAGCATACAAAACTGTGTCACACATAACATTTAAGAATAAATGACAAAATTTGTAAAGACTGATTTACTTACCTTCCAAGGAAAAAACGGTCCCAAAGTAAAATTATGTTAAGATATTCCTCACCCTATATTAATGATTAAAAGGAGAAGTAAGCTGGTGTGAAAATGTATTTGAAGCCGGACTCTCATTCTGTGTCAGTGGAGGATTTGAAAGTGGCGCCAACCGCTCAGCTCCTCGTCTCCCCACACAGCCGTCACACACACAAAAAATAAATAGAAATTCAAACGAGCGCGCAGCAATATTTCACCCGTATCAAAATGTGCCTACCGACCAGCACAATCGATCCATGTCGTTACATTTGAATAATATCGCTCCTGCGATTTTTATTTATTTTTTATGTTTAATTAAAATAACCGTCACAGGCTTTTCTCTGCCGCGGTGCAGGACGGGAGATTGTGCAAGGCGGTTGTGTTTTGAATATCTAACTGGTCTGAGAAGAGGAGGACAGTGTCTCCCCCTGCGGGGATCGTGTGTGTGTGTGTGTGTGTGTGTGTGTGTGTGTGTGTGTGTGTGTGTGTGTGTGTGTGTGTGTGTGTGTGTGTGTGTGTGTGTGTGTGTGTGTGTGTGTGTGTGTGTGTGTGTGTGTGTGTGTGTGTGTGTGTGTTTTATGTGCCTGCATATCTTTGTAGCTATTTGTACTTATCGGACAAAACTTTTGACTTAATTATACTTTAATATCCAGTGCGTGTATAGTTTAGTTTTAACTATAAGTACATTGCACTCACATTTCACTTAAAGAGTCAATTTGCACATTTTAGATGTACATGCTGCAAAATACAAAAAGTATTTTAATAATTTTGTACTTAAGAAAAGCTTTACTCTAAAGGCTTTCATTTCAATAAAACAAATGCTAAACACACACTACATCTTAAATGAAGGCATTTGACCTCTATGAGGACAATGAAACAAAAGTACGAATTTTCTTCCCCGGAAAAAACTCTCCCACTCAGAACCTGATTGTTAACTTCGGGGACTCCGTGTTAACGCCCACTCTGACTGCTAGGAACCTCGGCGTGACACTTGACTCCCAACTCTCCCTGACTCCCAACATCACAGCGACAACACGATCCTGTAGATACACGCTCTACAACATCAGGAGAATACGTCCCCTTCTCACTCAGAAGGCGGCACAGGTACTGATTCAGGCTCTTGGCATCTCCCGCCTTGACTACTGTAACTCTCTGCTGGCGGGTCTCTCTTCTACCGCCATTCGACCACTGCAGCTCATCCAGAATGCAGCAGCTCGACCGGTCTTCAACCTTCCGAAATACTCTCTCACCACACCACTTCTCTTCACTGGTTATCAGTGGCTGCCCGCATCCAGTTCAAAACATTGGTACTGACGTACTACGCTGTGAATGGATCGGGTCCACTCTACATCCAGGACATGGTGAAACCCTACATCCCAACCCGCACACTCCGCTCTGCATCTGCATCTGCATCAAGCTGCTTGTTCCTCCCTCTGAGAGAAAAACACTCGGCGAGATCGTGACTCTTTGCTGTCCTGCTCCCAGATGGTGGAATGAGCTCTCTGATGACATCAGGACTGCAGAGAGCCATTACATCTTCCATCGGAAACTCAAGATACACCTTCTTAGACTCTACCTTGACTAAAACACTAACTGTAGCACTAACAAATCGTAGCACTTAAATTGTACTTATAATGGCACTTTTCTAGAACATGTTTTGAAACTGCTTGATGAAAATTGTACTTTCTTGTTACTTGTTCTTCTGAGTTTGTATCTCTCTGTGGAAATGCACTTATTGTACGTGTGTGTAAGCGTCAGCTAAATGACATGTAATGTAATGTAAAAAAGTATGAAACAAATCCAATTTTTTTTTTTTCAAAGAACCAAGTCAAATGTCTTAGCAAACATACTCAGCCATGTTATGATTTTCGTAAAAGTTGAAATCCAGTTATTTTACATTGTTAAATACCCTAGTGTGTTATATCAGTAAGTTAAGCTGGGAAAAAGTCCTCACTTCACATACTAGTCACCAGCCAACACAGAGACAAACAACCATTCACACACCTACGGGCATTTTAGAGTTCCCAATCAACCTGATTCCCAGAGCATGTCTTTGGACTGTGGGAGGAAGCCGGAGTAACCGGAGAGTAAATCAGAGTCTAACATCATTAAATTCAACAGGTGATTGCCATTATTGTTATTATCACTCCTCGACTCCGGCCCACTGACAATGTTTAACATTTAAAAAAGTATTTGGTGCGCATTGGTTTATCGTTAGTCTTCCTGAATGTCATAGTTGTTGATTACTTTTTAAATTGAGAAAGTACACTTCCATAGTACAGTTCTAGTCAAATCATTTTACTCAAACTCGGTGGGGTGGGCCAATTCGAAAGTGACAATCAGGAGAACAAATTATATGGCAAAATCATAAATTACATCCATTAGCAAGAATGTAGAATTACCTTTCATGAATTCAGAAAAATACATGACTAGTTAGTGAACACAACACAGCCCAGAAGGAAGTGTTTTGAATTGCTTCTCTTTTAGTTAAGTAGTTTAGCGTTCTTCCTTGGCCCTGTGAAAATAAGATGTTCAGCTTCTCTGAAACTGTCGGTGTGGTCAACATTGTCTGCCTCAGTGACTTCTTTGATGCAACCACCGGATGGTGCCGAGATTAAAAGACATTCAGGGTGCATCAACGTTCCATTGAGTTCCAATAACAGAATACATCTCTTGAGCAGTTTTAGTTCAGGATGTACATGCATACATTTTAAATTCAGAATATTAATTTAGTAACAAACAACTAAGTTAAGCTATCATCCACATGGCAGCCCGCGTGTGGCTACGAGCTGGCAGAGGTGAGAACTTACATTCTCTCCTCAAAGAGCCTTTTGACAGATGAACTTTCACGGAGAATCTAGAGGTGAAATCACTGGGTTGTTTATTTTCAGTAGACTGAATGCATGTTTAAGGCCCTTCCACATTGGTATCACTCTTCAGAACCCAAGGTTTGTCTCTGTACACAGTACAAGTTTTTCTTTATGGGCTTCACTTCACTAAACCGGAGGTCGCTGTCTGATCCCGACCCAAGGCGCTGTAACCCACGCCCTGCCTTCCCCCACTGGTCGACATGTCAGCTCTCTCTATAACTTTGCCATTGTTTGTACTGTTTGGACTGTTGTACAGCTTTTAGCTGCCGGCTCTACGCCATGATGAGATTCAGGAGGAGGCAATGCCTCGAACATAGCTTAGCTCTGATACGGTATGCTTCAAACAAACTCGTTAAGAAAAAGGTTCATGTAACACATCAAAACGAGAAAATTGTTTGCAACGCCTGTCATCATAAAATGCATCACAATGGGTGGAACTCTCAAATGAAAATAATGGTGTACACTTTCCCATCAGTGTGTATTTGAGGGAATCTCTGTAAAGTAGGCATGAATGTGAAGTTTAAAGACTTACAGTCTCTGACACAGCCAACCAATGATGTGGGAAAATGTGATGGACGGCTGGTTGCAGACCGTAGGAGGCGATCTGCAATGCACTTGCGCTTAAAATGTCCATATCAATATCATCAGGGAATGCCATCAAATGAAATGAAACGTAAAAATTGTATAGTCATATGTTCACAAAATGGCCTACACAACTGTGAATCAACACAGTGTTGCTTTTATTTTTCTGTATCATATAAGAGAAGGGGCAGACAGGTATAGTGTATGCTCACAAATTAAAATGCCTTTTATTTTTCAATTTCTGATTCTCTAAATGAGGTGTATTTATTGTCATTGAGTCAGAAGTAACCAGCACACTGTCAACAGAATTTTCACAAAACACCTACATATTGAATGTCACACCACAACAAGAGTATCGCTTTCCCAACACAGTTTGTCAAATAATCATTTTCGAACTTACTACCTGCAAGCACACAACCATTTTACAAAAGCAATTGGCAAAGTGTGAAAACATGTGAAAGTATGGCTTTATTGGGAGACTGTCCCTTTCTATGAAAATTGAGAAAAGTGTAGCCATAGACTTCTTTTGCCTGGTTTAACCTGAAAAACATTATAAATATAGGCCCCTCAAAAGAAAACAACACCACAAGTATCACTACAATGAGCTGTCACATTTGCATTCATGTTGCATTTACCCAGTGGGTCAGTATTACTGGCCGGAGACCAGTAATAAGGCACATACAATTAGAAATAAAAGGGATATTATAATTCTAGCTTGGGTCTTCTTTAATTATTGCTTTAGTTACATGGATCATGTAATATAATATATTGTGTTTACCAGTAAAAGTTCCCTACGCTTACTCTAAATATCCGTCTTCATTCAACTATATATCTGACTTTTGCTCTGTTTATGTACGATGGACTGTGAAATACTTTTGTCTCCTTATTATCAGTTCTGTCTTCTAACCCTCCCTCCTCTGCATCCTCTACTTTTCCCATCATCCTAAGCGGCAATAGAAGCCCACCATGTTGTTGGGTGGGGGTGTTTACTGCCTGGCAACAGTGAGCTCCGCCCTTGTCTTTGGTCAGGAAATAAAGGAGGGCGTTGAGCCATGCGTTGAATGAAGCCAAAGGCCTCGTGATCTTATAACACATGGACACCATGGTCATAGTGTGACACGGGACTCCCTTGGTCACTTTTAGCAGGAGGAAGATGGTTCTGGTAACATGAAAGGGGAAGAAACACAGCGCAAACAAAAGGGTGATGGTGATGATTGTTTTGATTGATTTACGTCTGCGATTGGCATAAGGTGAGTGTGCACCGAGGAAAATGGATATTCCTTCATCTCTTCTCAGGTTCCTCGACAGTCCATTCCTTCCCTTTGTACCTCTTGCATTTATCGCAGGGTTACTTCTTTCATTTCTCGCCATTCCTTCGTACCCCCCCTCTCTTGGACCTCTGCGGGATGAGGGCTGAGAATGCAGAGTCTTAAATATGGTCAGAACAACGTGAGAGTAACACCAAGCAATAATGGAAAAAGGCACAAAAAAGCCCAGTAAATGGAGAATGATGCCATAGGGTACGTAATCAGGAAACTCTTTATCTATGGCATCATCCCAACAATTCCTGTACTCCTCAATGATCCCACCCATGTTACCATAGCTACCATTACCATTTATTGACGGCACCTCGTGGCTTATGTTGTCAATAATACTTGCATTGCTGTCAAGCCCTCCCAATCTTGTCACATGACCAGTTTGAGCAAACCGGAAAATAGGGCAGGTCAAAGCAAAAACTACAATCCAAACCACGACACATGTGCTTTTGACAGCCTTCTTAGTCTCCAGTGTGATGACTTTCATTGGGTGGCAGATACCGAGGTACCTGTGGACAGAGATACAAGTGAGGAAGAAGATGGAGCAGTAGAGGTTAAAGTAGAAGAGAAAACGGACTAGGCGGCACATGAAATCGCCAAAGACCCATTGGTCACGCATGACATAGCTAGCCACAAGGAATGGCAGTGACAGGCCGTACATGAAGTCTGTGGAGGCCAGGTTCACCATGTAGATCAGTGAGGCATTCCAGCGCTTGGTTTGGCGAAAGGAACGGTAGAGGATGACAGAGTTCAGGGAGATGCTGAAGAGAAATGTGAAAGAGTAACAGATGGGCAGAAAGATGTACTTGTAGGATTCATCTATGCTGCAAGATGGAGGTGGTGTGACGGTGGAGGGAGTGGAGGAGCTAAGTAAGTCATGGAACACCGAGGCACTGATGTTGGGAGGAACTCCACGTCTGAATGACATTTTGAGGAGGAAGAGACTTTCATGTGATGGAGACGTTGAAAAAGGCTCGTACGTTTGAGGTTCTTTCAGACTTCTTCTCGGTCATCCTTGTACTTTGCAACATTCAATGTAGTTTGGTTGGTCCCATGCAGTAGTTTCAGATGCGTGTTGCTCTTGCTCAAATGGTCAGATCCATGAGTGGGTGTTCACCTAGAGATAAAGAAATACATTAGCCGCCCATCTATACTTGTACACTTAATAGAATAGTTACAGTTATGGCAGCTGTAATTTGCGAACATATTTTTTTAAACGGAAACTACAATCCTTTCTTGTCCTACTGAAGTCATTGTGTTGCCTTCAACAACAAAATGTGTTAATGTGAAAAAGAAAAAGTATTAAAAAAAGAATGCCAAATGGATGCAACAAGCGGACATTGACATGTTCAAAATGGACGCTGCAGTGGAGCTCCACTCACCAACCGGCCATCATTCAATTTTATTGACTTGGGTGGTACCGTAACTTTTTCTCTGGGCTTATTCTCATGTCAAAATGAAATTGTCTAATACTTTCCGCTTGAGCTGTAGCCTACTTCCTGTGCGGTGCCACGTAGCAAAGTGTCACAGCTCATCTCAGAATCCTCACCTGCTTTACTAAGATCACTCACATGGTAAATAGGACCACCTTAACATCGGCATGTCAACATGGTGAGCATTTAGGCACTCTCGTGCTAGTATTAAGCTCAAAATGAACGTTTTTCTTGGCTTATATTGAAGAAGCTTCCAACCGCTCACCCCCCCCCCCCCCCTGACCTTTGACTGTTTGAACTCCTGCCAAATGCTGCTGATTCTTAGTGCTTGTTTGCCTTCCTGTGTACAAGGGTATGCTGCTGATTCAGTCTCTTCCCGCCCCATTAACTCAGCAATAAGTAACCACACTTCCCGTAGGTGTCTCCATCCACCCTTCTGTATATCAGTCTTGCTCTCACTCCATTGACTCTATGCCAACTCACCACTACAGTCTTCACAATCCTAAAAGTTTATTTTTAGTTGTTTTGTCACCTTTTAATGGGCTGCAGCATCATTACGGTATACCCTAACTAAACAGGATTTGCTGAAGCCATGCTTAGGTTCAGCTCTTAGTTGAAAGCCTCGCCATCAGCTGTGCCATTGCATATTAGGATCAGCACACAAGCAAGTGTAACTGTGTGTTAAGTGAGCCATCTGCAGGTTGTACCACCACTTCACTTCAGAGTTCAACTAAATAAGGGTAATATGTCAACCAATAACATGACATATTAACAGTACGACGCAAATAGGTTGTCGAAGGTCCGAAATCTGTACCCGTAACGTGATATTACAACCTGCGACAGTCTTGTCTATGCGCTTAAGCCATTTTGACTACCAAATTATAACAGAAATCAACAAACAATCTATTAACAGATTGATTACATTACAGCTAACTATTAAGCAAGCCATTGTGCAGTGTTTAAAAATGAAAATAAAACTTTCATTCATTTTTATACAATTAGAAAATTTGATGAGAGCACACTCTCAGGACAGGCAATGTAGAAAGAACACAGTTTGTCCTGACAACATGAAAATAAGGAACTTCAGAAATTTGCAGACTTATTTAGAATGATCGAGACTACTTGCTGAGGGACTGAGTTTTGTGGATGCATGACATATATATAACCTGCTGGTGTAGAAATCCAACCGTACCCTAGTTGTGAAGGTGCATGTACACGCTCGGATTAACATAAATGAACATTGTGATGGATTAAAGGATTCAAACATGTTTACCAGTCTGCCAATAGATTTTGAAACTGCACTGAAATAAAGTTCTCAATGTCTGCCTGAAATAGTAGACACATTTACTACAAATCACAAACTTACATCAGTTTTGGACTGTTGGGAGATTTTCTCTTGTAGATTTTGCTTTGATTTCATAGGAAATCACAAAGAGAAAATGTATCAAAACAGATCAAAACCTTTAAATTAAAATGTGCCTTAAATAAGCTTTAAAGACATGTCTGTGTTACTATGACCTCACATTTTTAATACTGAATTCTCAAAACAGTTTAAGGATGATGTCCGTTTTAACCAAATAAATAAACATAAGTTACAGTTGCTATTTTGGTAACGATCAAATGTTTTTAAAGAGGTTGTTTTCCAGGAGCAGCTAATAGCTTTTGAGGAAAAAAAATCCAGCCTGATGTATCATCTGCCTGTGAATCCATATTCTATGTCATTAAGAAATGTTCTAGGGCGAGCATTTTTTAATTCAGTTAAAATGAAGTCAAAATCTGGAAATGACGTTGTAGATTTATGTTTAAGATGTTTTACTGCTTCAGCAAATCCCCAAAGAACGACCCAGAGGGATGCATTAAGAGTTCTTTGTTTATAGGGAACTGCATCAAACTCATAAATACCTGCATCGCTGCAATCTGCTGTTCCACAAAGAGCTTACGTGTGGCGCCAATCACTTCTGCTCCATATGGCTCCAGTTCAGTCACCCATTAGAATAATCACAGGAACGCAAAAAACATCCAAAAGGCTTTGACTCCGGTGCAGCTCTGTACGTTGAGAAGCTTCAAAATACACCTTTTTTCGTGGTTGTTACAAAGAAAAGCTGAGAGAACATCCGCTGATCGGCCCTGCAGTGAGCGTGACAGTTTGACCACTTCAGCTTTCACCTCATTCTGCCGATTCCCTAAACAGTCCAAGGGGTTTCTATGGTAATCCAGTCCCTCCCTCAGTCCCTCACTGTGTGTCATCCAATTCTTCTTCCCGGCTTCACCTTTGTGTGTGTGTGTGTGTGAGAGACAAAGAGAGAGAGAGAGACTCCCTCACTTCTAAACCTGTTGTGCTAGGACAGACAGATGAATAGAACCCATTAATAAGTGTTTATTTACATTTTGATATATATGTGGACGTGTATGATGTGTTCATTTTTGATCCGGATTCCCACAGACAGTTTGGATGGTCTGATTGGGTGTGATTGGGTGAATGTTAGCTTGCAGTGGACAGTGCTTTGAATCGCTGGAAGACTAAAAGGCCCTTAACGCTTCTCCCAATTAACACTAATCTATAAACCAAGCCAATGTCAGGAAGAATCTGCTAACCCTTTCCACCACTCTTTAGTCACTTCCATCACATAAGCAAGAACAGAAGTAGATCATGCACTATACACATGAAAAATATAGCTACTCGCAAAGCCATGGTAAATGGATCCAGGCAATTTTAAAACTCCTAACGAGAGGAGCAGAAATATTTTCTCATATGGAAAGCCACGCAGTGCATACAAGGAGTCATGAGTGGGACTGAGTTACAGATGTGTGTGTGACACAGCTGGTCGACGCACTGTGTGTAAAGACTAATACATTTTTAAAGGCACAATCTGTTATTCAATGAAAACAACATGGCCCAACCACCAACAAAATGAAAAGGGCAGTATGGTAAGTTTAATTTCTTCGACACACAGATTAGTACCAGAAAACATCTACTGTTTTTCCAAATGATTTACGGATGAACGGGATCTTGTTCTCGTACTTCCATCTAAGCTAACTAACATGACGATAATGATCACATGGATACGGAGGCACTTATGGGTGAAATAACACTGTAATGAAGCTAATCTTTATGTTAAGGAATCATCAGACAGATGATTGGACGTCTGTGCACTGAGCTAACATCACTACTTTAGTACTTTGTACATATTCTAAATGTGTGCTGCACATACAGGAATACAGTTTCTTATAAGTAGGTAATTAAATTAAATGTATACAAGTGCAAATGGTAAATTCAAAATAATTTTTAGTGATTTGCTCTTAAGCTTCTGTGGACAGCGAGAACCCTTTCTAATATTGCTAAAGGGCTTTTAATTTAAAACAGAGTATGCATAGGTCTTGAGTTTTATTGATGGTAGTTTAACAGCGAATAAAAAAAACACAGTCATATTTGTATCATGTTTATTCAAAGTGAATTATCAAGAAGTTGTGCCCGGAATGTCAAGAAATTAAATTGAACATAACGATTAGAGTGTCTTCTCCCATGTCCACAAAAGAAAAATACTTTGTTGAAAATAAGATAATAAACATGGGCTTAATTGAATTTTACATAAGGGCCGCTGCTCAGTCTAAAGAGAAACTACTTTTGAAGACGCTTTTGTGCCTCATTGCAGAGAAACAAAACGAGTCAAAATCTGCATTGCCCTTCTGTCGTATGAATACTTGCGTCGTCTAGCAGTTTGGTGTCTCATTTTCTCGAGAAAGTGTACATAAGCACTGCCGTGTGCAAATCTTCCGGAATTATTTGCATAACATATTTAATAACTTGTTGGAGTTGTATTAGAAGTATTTTTAAACGGATAAGTGCCGATTGCAGCCAAGACTCCAATGTTTCTAACGGTGTGAAGCATTCATATATTTGTTTGTGATGAATACAGGATATTCCTGTTGGAAGTTGGTTATGAACCAAATAGAAAGGCTGCACAAAGATAAACATGAATTAAAAAAAAATTTAAAAAACTAATTAGACAACTACACAAGTAGAAAAACTAAATATAATTCTCGGTTGACGGAATTAGCAGCTTTTTAACAGGAGTCCCTTCTGAATCCTTTTGTTCACAGAAGATGAGCCACACTTTACTCTCTACTCTGATTACGGACACTAAGATGTAGTGGAGACTAAGTACTAGTTACTTGATTCCGAGGACTTAGAATAGCACTTAAAAATACCCTTACAGTTCTAAATATTAACTCTGTTAATGACATTTCAACATTCAATATTAGTAGAGCATAACTCTTTGCATTGGAGATGTTAATAATGAACTGTTTAAGGTTATCACTTCAAAAAAATATAAACAATAAGTGTAACTCAGGAGGGGAGAGGAAAATAGCCATCAAACCTTAAGTCTTTCCCCTCTGCTATTTTTGTACTTTCAGTATTATGACATACTGTACTTGTGAGCGCTGGGATCTGCTGATGGAAATGTTGCTCCGTAGCGGCACAAGTGGTCATAAAATGCCACAATGAGGAAAAATGGAGATGGACTCCATCAACACTACTTGGATGCTTTGGGAGACCACTCGGATGTCGGACACGTGTCAGCGCCATCTCTCCGTGTCCAGAACCGCCCACAAACGTGGCGCTATTGGGTTAAGCTAAACGTGACCCAGGTGAAGGATGGCAGTGCGTTCCTCTCAGGTCAGAAACCACTGCCCAGATGTTTGTCGGCCGTACCGTACAGCTCTGACTGAACACAGCTGGTTCTGCCATGAGTTTCAAACCACTGCTGGTAGACAAAAGTTTCCTTATAAATACACAATGCACTGAGTAACATTAAAACGGAATGTCTTTGTCCTCTCGGGGAGTGACACTCTTCACATTGTTTGGCTGGTCAGACCGACATGCACAGGGACTGACTGAGATGTTTGTGGAGGCCGGCTTAAAACATATTATATTGTGTGTCTGCAGGAACTCCGGCTCGGAGCGATGCGCAGGCTCACAGCGACGTCAGGTCCTGCACCTCCAGCAGCATGGCGTCCTGCTCTGTCCTCAGCTGGTCTCGGGCCTGCAGGCGGCCCACCAGGTCTGAGCTCAGGTCTGAGATAGACAGATGGAAAGATTTTTAAAAACTGTAGTGGAGAATGTTGTGTCCGTGGAGTATACGGTTGTGTGTGCGAGAGTACCTTGGATATTCTGGCTGAGAGACGCACAAAGTGCATTCAGGTCCTTCATGCTGAGGTTCTGTAGATCACTTCGCTCAACATGTTTTCTCTGGACTACAGGTTCAGTACGAGCTGCAGCCTGAGAGGAGGGGAGATCGACGGAGGAGAGAGGGACCAGGGAAAAGGGAGGAGAAAGGAGGGAAGGAGAAGAGAGATGTTAAGAACTACATTTGGGAAGAAAAGAGAAAAACATGGCTGCTTCAAAGTGGACCTCTCACCATCGTCTTGTGGTCAGTTCTCAGTCGATCCCGTAGGTTCTTCAGGGTGTTCCTGAAGCCTCTGGATTTGGGTTTCTCCGGCTTGGCAGGAGGCTGAGGACTCTTCTGGACCTGAGCTGCCCCTTTCTTTACCAACGGGGAGGGAGAATATGGGGAGATGGTTACCCATAACAACTGTAGACAGCAGTAGTTACTTGTGTATTGCTGCTGACCTTCTGCTTGTCCTCTTCCTCCTCCTCACTTTCACTGTTGTTGATGAAGCAGAGCTGAAGGTTCATCTGCGTCTGCAGGCTGGGGGATGCAAACATACGTCAGATGGCGTGTTTACACCATAATTTTATCACGTGAAGTCTGGCTGGCTAAGCGCTGTGTCCCATCAGCAGGACGGAAAAGTGTAAACATGAAGAAAGCTTCAAAGCTGCCGGCGCAGCAGTAGAGAGCAACAGTCACTTCTTTAACAGCTACAGGCCTGCATCTCCAAATCCATTCTCTCTATTGACGTTTCAGAACATATATTTACAATTTTGAGCAAAATGTGAAAAATTTAAACAAAAAAGTCACACAACAACTGTAGTTGTTCACTCTTGAAATAATTATTTCACAGATAATACTTCTATAATTTTAACTTAGTCACTTAGTTCAAACCTAGCTCTACAATAACAATAGAATCAACAGACTGTTGATAGTATTCTTCTATCATACTAAAAAAAACATGTAGATGTGTACAGTAGTGGTGTAACGGATCACTGATCAACCCGTGATCCGTACAGATTTTTTATTTATTAGTATTACAAGTATGCCATTTTGAATTCTGGTATCGTATTGCAAGTATCGGATGATGTTCACGGCAGTTATTGTATCAAAAGTCACAATTTTGGTCTCGTAACAACTCTATCCTGAAATTCAATTTAAAGTGTCAGTAAACAGATACAAAGCAGTAGTGTGTTCACATGAACAAAGCGTGTTAGCAGTATCTGAAACAACCAATCAATCAAATGTGATTATCAAAAGAGTTGGCAACAAATTTCATCATCAATTTGTTGTGTTGCGCGATTGTTACGCCCCTCAATACATCACAAAAATGTGTAACGTATGTATGAAAAAAAGTTGAGTTGAGCGCTGAGCAGAGCGTTGAGTGTGAGAGTTTACGAGTGTGTGTAGAGCAGCACACACAGTGTGTAGTGTAGCGGATAAACACGACAAAATAACCGACAGGCGGTCTCTGCGGCCCGGTACGACGTGGCTCGAGGACCGGTACTGGTGGTTGGGGACCACTGTTGTAGACAACAAGTTCTGACATTTCAAACAAAGTTTTCTGATTTAAATTCTTTTGATTTGTTTAAATAAATTACTTGTTAATTGTTTTGACAGCTCACATGCTTTAAACATAAATAGTGTCAACATTAACACAAATCTATGCAATTAATGTGAGAAATTGAGATTAGTGCAATAAAAGTTTTTAACACATTTAACGCAACTTTGTTTACTTCTGGTTCGTCCGACCGGGCTAAAGCTATTAGAGCAGTATTGAGTATTGAGTAAAGGAAGAGGGTATCAAGTCAACATTATTCATGTTGCACAGAATTGAGTATTTAATGTTTTATTTTGAGAACTTAATTTATTTTTTATTTCAAACTCAAACCTGGAAAGCGTAATCCACGCGCTTATCCTCCCCAGGCTGGATTTTTGCAACACACTCTATTCTGGCATCAGCAGGCAGAACATTCAGAGGCTGCAAATGACACAGAACGCTGCTGCCATTCAAAGAGAAGCGACCACATCACACCAGTCCTCGCTGCTCTGCACTGGCTACCTGTGAGCTTTAGAATTGATTTGAGGTTTTTACTGGTTGTTTGTAAGGGTCAGAACAATCTCACTCCTGCCTACATCAGTGAGCTCCTGAGCCCGTATGAGCCTGAGTGCTGCCTGAGATCTTCAGACGGGGCCTTGTTTACTGTCCCAAGCACTCGATTGGTCACTAAAGGTGATCGGGCCTTTGTGGTCAAGGCTCCTAAACTGTGGAACTCTGTTCCCTGCAAATTCAGTGTCCTCTTTTAAATCTCTTCTAAAGACTCACTTTTACCAGCTGGCTTATTTATATATTTGACGGATCTTATTTTTAATTTTTTTTAATATGCTTGATTGTATAACTTGTGTTTGTATTGTTACACACTTTGTAACTTTGTTTTGAAAGGTGCTATATAAATAAAAGTTATTATAATTATTATACACAACCAAGTGACATCACCCACATGACACTCCTGAGTGAGGGGTGTGTGTGTGTGTGTGTGTGTGTGTGTGTGTGTGTGTGTGTACCGGGAGGTGAGCGCCAGCACGTGGCTGTTGCAGGCATCATCTCCGTCCTCCCAGCTCTCCCTTCTTCTCCCTCTCTCCTCCGTCCAGCTGACCGGTGCTCTTCCTCTCTCCAGAGAAACTCCCCTCTGACAAATAAATAAACAGTGGGATTTATTTGTCTTCCCAATGACCAATGGTTGTACTGTTATAGCCAGGTGTCTATCCAAACGTAACATCATCTGGGTAAGATGAATTGCTGCATTTACTTTAAAAAAGAAGAAGAAAAGGGACAGGATTATGCTGTCACAAAGTGTTAAGAACTTCCACCTTGAGTCAGTTCCTTCATTTGTGACACAGAGGTGTAGTTAGAGGCTACAAGCAGGAGAAGAGTTTGGTCAAAGAGTAATTCTAGGGTTTAAAACTGAAAAGGATCCTCCCAGAGAATAAACTAATAATAATAATATAATAATGCTACACTGCTTTTTCCTGAATATAAAAATCTGTATGGATGGCAGCTGGGTGCCCAGTTAGATAACTTCCTCCTCCCTCTGCTGCCCCATGAACGCATCACACCCCCATTTCCCAGACCACGGACCTTTGCCCTCTTCTCCTTGTTTGCCTCCTCCTGCTTCTCCAGCTCTGCAATGCGCAGGCTTAGCGCCTCCCAGTGCATGATGGGAAGCCCCAGGTTGTCCTCGCCGTAGCCCTCTTGCCAGACCAGGGCTGCGCATTCGGAATCTTCGTTCTCCTCCTCTTCATCATTGTCGGCGTCCTCGTCGCTCGTCCTGTTGTCCTCTGCCTCGTTGCTCTCCTTCTCTTCCCCTTGCTGCCTCTGTCGCTCCTTCTCCCCTTCCATCTCTGCACAGGTGGGTTACACGGATCCTCCTTGAAATATCAACTGAACAGCGGCACAGGTGCCATCGTTGGACCTTCGTCCCAGTTCACAGAAAAAGAGTTGAAAAACAGCCGAATCAAAGGAGTCAATGTCTACGTGAGTGAATAGAATGTCTTAGTGACAGGGACACAATCGGGACTGGCTTTAAAAAGCCATTTCAAACATTTATTGAGTCAAATAAAACTCAATGGGCAACAAAGCGTACATTTTTTAAGGCGCTAACCAAAATGTGTCTGTTGTTCTTTTTTTAGATTGCCATTGCAAAATCCAATTTTTAACTCTATAACTTGCGATAGAGTATAACCGAATACTTAAACTATTAGACATATATGTATATTTAAATAATGTTTGAGCAATGATTTTTGGGATAACTTCACTGTTCAAATGACTAAAAGAACGTTTGAAAAAAGTTATTTTCAAAAAGTAAAACCGAAATCAACAAAAAGGAAGAGCCGAGTAAACTTTAACTACATTGTAAGTAACGTTAAATATCATTATTGTAGATTTTCCTTATTTCGTGAGTCCATCATTTAATCTTTCATTCTTGAATTAGGTACTTTGAAAAATCAAAAAGGCAACACCCCCCCCCCCCCCCCCCTGCATGTTTCTTCAAAGGTCTAATTGCATTGTTTAGATAGCTCCAGTATTAATAAAGCTATCTGGTACGTTGCATCGGGATGAATTCATAGAAGTTACGTTAAGTAACGTTAGTTAGAGACTTCCTGGTAGAGGTGGAGTTTGGGACTATTGAGGTTACTTGGACTCGTGTATAGTTTTTTTTTAAAACTCAGCCAACGGCCTCAAATCAAAGTTAGACCAGCCCGCGCGAGGGCGAAAGCTGCGACGACTAAAGTCTACCAGCAGCAGTCCAAAGGTGCGGTAAACCTACCTCTGTATCCACAAACACGCAAACGAGAACACAACTCTTCAGCGAGGCGGAGAGTTTTGCCACATAACCGCCGCTCCTTCCTCCACGGCCCCTGGTTATCTCCCCCTTCCCTCCCCTTGCATCGGGAGTCTCCCCCTCGTCCTCCCCCCCCCTCTCTCTCTCTCTCCCGGCCCGGGGAGAGGACTCTGCGTGTCGCAACGTCGCCTGCTTCGGGTCGGGGGACCATACAAATGCTAGATATCCACTCACTCTCGTTGCTGACACGCAAACAAAAGAAACTAACTTGAGGAATTTCACGCAGAGGGAGAAGAAGAAAAAACAAAAAACAAATTCACATGTGGAAATTCATTTGCGGGACTTCCTGTCGCTGCCTTCAAAATAAATGTCATATCTGCAGCTAAGTGGGGACGTTTGGTAAGGGAGGGACACATATAAATATAAGCAAAACTAACAAATAATGAATTATCAGTTTATTTATTTTTCATATTTTTGCAATGCAAGAAATTTGCAAAACATTTTTTTTGTCAATAAAGACACAAATCTTCCTTCATAAAAGAAAAATATTAGACATTTTGACAGTGAGTAAGATGACAGAGAACGAAAAATGGTTTTTGCCGTGTCTGTTTAGTATGAATGGTGATCTTCATTTTCTCTGTGGGAACATAGAAAGAACACTAGAGGGCAGCATTAAAAGGTATCCGATATTATAGGACACCACTGCCTACATTACCGATAAAACCAACTATCTATACTTCTACTTGAGTAATGAATGTGAATACTTTTGACACCTCTGCCGCTGATATTTACACATGTCCCATATATATATATAAAACATCAGACAGGAGAACCCATAATGTGTTTGAGAATTGAGAATGGTGTGTGCTGAGACTCAATGAAGGCTCAATGAGGACAGAAGCAGCTGGGTGTCTTTATTTCTGTTGCTATAGCTTAACCAAGTCAGCATTCATGATACACAGAGACATACTGGGAAGCTACAGAAGCCTTCAACACTTACAGTACTAGTGACCGGAACAAACATTGATGAGGCAGAGGACCGGTAAACAAAGTCAAACAGAACAAACACAAGAAAAAAGATTTATGGCACTCATTTTTAGTTTACACAGAATAATATTGCTTTTAAAACACAACCTCTATCCATCATCATTGTTGTTTTGTCACATTATATTTTCACTGCATTTAAATATCAAATATATTCCTTTACTGATGTATTTACCTTATTGCTAACATTAAAACATACCTAACATTAGATATATATTAAGTGACTTTGATAATAGTTTTGTTCAAAAGTACAAATTTTTACAGAAAATAACAGTCCAAGTTTGGAAGGGTATGCTTGGGACGGGTGGACAAGGACATGCACAAGGTTCTGATAGGAGGGCAAGAAAGGAGGGCTTAAGCTGGGTCTCCCATTGGATGAGAGGAGCCGGAGAAGCTGTCACTCACACAGCCAATCACACATGCATTCTCCACTGGTATTTAGGACATCAGGTGCCCTTTATTCATATTTAGTTCTTTTTAAAGCTAGACTACTCTACTCCGATCCATAAATAGGAGCTTAACATGCCAACAGAGACGCTTTGCCGGGACAGAAATCAGCCAATCATAGCGCTGATTCAAGTTCCTCCCAGTGTTAGTAAATAAAAATGGCATAGGTCGACAGGCAAGTACAGTGAGTACATTATACACACACACCCACCCACCCACACACACACACACACACACATCCCCACACACAGTCATACACACACATACACACTCAGTGATAAAAAGGGTGGTAGATGGACCAATAATGCACAGTCAACAGGAGTGAGAAGGTAGTGAAAGGCAAATGTCCCATTCAGCAGATAAAAGATTTTTGTTGGAGAGTCTCAAAGGTTCTGGACGATTTTATCTTTTATTATTTGCATGCAATGTAGGATAGCACATTGGTCATACTTTTTGGGGGATCTGACAACATATGGAACCTTTGCACAGTTCTTATCGAGCGGAATCAACATTTTGTGCACACAAGATCCAGATGCATTGCCAACCAGCTAAAAACCTATGAACCACACCATTTTGTTCTGATCACAAGATAACATTGTATGCTTACAACATACAGATCCTGTGGAAACAGGACATTAACTTGTACATACATGAAACTTGAAAGTTAATCTGTGCATGCACATAACCTAAAGCACATGTAACGTTATGTTTGAGGACTTTCTGGGCTCTGAACAGCTAAACCATTTTTCTAAGTTTTCTTTTCACAGCAATGAATGCTGTTAAATAAAAATATCTCATTGTAATGAAGGTACAACCCCCCCGTGAAATGATTCAAGTAAATAAGCCTTATAATAGTTTGTTGTTGTCAGTAAACCACAATACTTAAATAAAGGCCATAGGGAGATTAAAATATTTCAACTACATATCAATAATTCAATGTCGGTGCCACATGTGTAAGCTGAAACCAGCTCACAAACATTTCCTAAGGAGAGAGAGTGTTATGTAATGCGTTTCTCTGACTGTCTTTTCATCTTTCCATCACATCTCTGCCCACCCTCTATCCTGCCCTCCTCTCCTCTGTCCCTTTCTCCTTGCCTCATCTCTATACCTTCCACCTCCATCCATCCATCCACCCAATGAGTCCTGTTCGGCTCGCAGGCCAGAGGCTGAGCAAGCGCCCTGTCACATTACCCTGCAGCTGAGTGAATTACTCTGCCTCCATTAGACTAACGAGAAAGCAGGAGGACGGAGAGAGATGACTGGGGGGGGGGGGGGGGGGGGGTGATGGGAAACTGGGAGATGGGCGATGGAGAGGGGAAGAAGTTTGATGAGGTGGAAGGAGCAAAGATCCAAGGGTATAAAGAGAGGATTGAAGAGCGAAGGTGGGGAGGAGGGAGTGACGGATGAAGGCTTGAAGGTACGAGAGGCAGGAGGGTGAGTGGAGGTTGACTAGAGATGAAGATGAAACAGGTGTTCTTCTCCCTCTGGTGATGGAGAAGAAGGGTGGGGAAGGAGTGGAGGTTGGTGGGCGGTTGGTGGAAAAAAAAATCAAATGAAGGGGAGGAAGATGGAAGATGGAAGCTGGAATAAGGAGGACAGAAAAAAGCAGAAGAAGAAGACGAAGACGTGCAAAGGTACCCGGCAGAGAGATAAAGCAGCAGGGAGAGTGGGGAGAGAGGCATGTTAATGAAAGACATCACAGCTGCACACGACACTGAGTAGATGAGAAGACAGAAGCAGAAGACAGCGCACACAAGACTGTGCGGTTATTCAGTATAATAACGGTTCCTGAAACAATACGGATGACATGACCCCTGGTTCCTCAATGTCAGCTATGGTGGAGCTCACCTTCCAGCAAAACCATTTGGATTAAAACCCACAAGACATATATTGTATTTTTAAAGGGTTCATTTTTCAAATAAGGAGGAATTTAAAGTGTGTACGAAAATCAATACAACAATCTAAGCTACAGCATTGTCAGCTCAAAACACAATTTCTGAGAGGAATTTAAAACGGATGCATCCGTCATTAACCAATACAGTGAAAAATAGCTCCCCCGGAGCAGCTTTTTACGTCCTATCTGCGAGAGAAGAGTCAATGTGTGTGTTTAGGGGAGCGGAGATGGTAGCAGAGCGCTGCAGCCTGGCCAGCACGTCAAGTATGCTAGCTGGTAGTCGCTGGCGGGGAACAACCTAGCTAGCATGCTATGAGTTGTCGCAAAAATGAGCTAGCATGGTTATCTTCCACCGCTTAGTATACCACTGCTACACTAATGTAGTAGCTAGCTGGGTACAGATGTTGTCAACATAGTCTATGGTGTCTAGTTTAGAGACACAACACATTTTCTATATCAGACTGTATCGAATGGTTAGATGGTTTAATGTATCATATTGCAAACAATGTACCAATTTTTTAAATCTTATTGAGGGTAACACACAGTGTCTCGTTTTTCCAACATCCCTCCCTCTAGCAACTGATTCACGAACCTAACCCTAACCTTCACAATAACGTACAAATATCTTCTACAAATGAAGCACAAAAGTGTACAAAGCTTGAAAACATTTCCAATTTTTAATTTCATTGCAGAGCAGCGGCATTCTGGATGCTACCAGACAATTGAGACATCCTTAAAATGTTCCGTAGTGGCTTTATGGGAAGTCCATGCTCCAAAAAAATGAAAAAGAAAATTCAGTGAGTGTACACTGTGGCACTCATGTACTACATTTACAAACGTAGCGTTATCAGCGACTTTCTCCGCCCATTGTACTGCACATTGCTAGCATTTAAACACGCAAGTCAATGGGCCTCCTTCGCTCTTTCTATCATGGATCATCTCAGAGAGATGCAATGTCATCTTTAAATATCTTCCAATAGTTCCCTAACTGTAATACTGCATGACTGCTTAATGTGTAACACGTAATGATTGTGTGTTCACTCAACTGAAAAAGTGTGATTGTGTCAAAAATCCTTTCAGCTCGTCTCCTTGGCCTATGTCGCCGTCTGGGTTAATGCTGTCATGTCCCCAGGAGCCATATGTGAGGAAACCTGCATTTTGGTTTACACCCGCTTGCAAGAGGCGGAGAAGTTTCACCGCAAAACGGAGGCGCACTTTAACTGTCGGTTTCTGTACATACCGCGGAATTAGGTGCACACATTTACACATTCCCTCCCATGTCTCTTAATGGGAAACTCCCACTTTCCCCTTGACCCTCCCGTGAATGCATATGCATGACACGGAAAAGCGCAATTTGCCATTTTCAGATTTTACCTCCGTGTAGTTTGTTGGTACATACCTCGCCATTCTATGCGTACCTTGCGTAACAAATACGCCTTAAGTGGGAGCAAAAGTCGAGAGTACACGAGGCTCTCAGTGACATCAAAATCTACAAGAGCATAGCTTTGGCTTTAGTGTTTCTTAAATGGCGGTTCTATGACCCATAGGGGTATTATGGAGTATCACAGTGGGTTAGGGTTTAAAAAAAAAATTACGAGAGAATGAATCAGATTGAAGAGCTTAATCCGTAAATATGACCACTTATACAACCCGTCATTGGCGGACTATAAGGACGCGTGGCCTCCAATTCATGGAGGGAGATCTCCGCAAACGTCTGTTTTGCCGGTCGAGGGGTGTACAAAGTTGTGGAGGAAAATACGGGACAAATACGTGCGTGAAAAAAAGGCGATGAAAAGCAGCAGTGGCTGAAAAAAATCTCTGATAAATAAATAAACAAACCAACGACTTCCACACACAAAGATCTCATTCTCTAGGTCGTCTTTGACAAAAAACGTTACTCCACCTATTGTTCCAGAGGTGAATTGCTTTGCAACACGCGCAAGCCTTTTGAGAACCTTCAATTGAAGCGAGTTCGTCGACACAAGACGCAAACGCACACGCAGAAGCAGAAGCATGCGCCAGTCAAAGCTCATTCAGAGACATTTTGAAGTCCAAATGAGGCAATATAGGTCAAAGGATATCGTTTGACAACTTTCATATCACAACAAACTACCATTAAGTGATTTCCCCATAAATAGAGATATGTGGGGAGTTTAGTGTCCATGGAGCCTTTACACACATAAACACTTTGATGCAACCCAGCTTATGGCTTTACCACATGAGAAATACACAAGACAAAGAATAGTGGTCATAACAAGAACATGACTAAAAAGGCCTCGACAGAAAAACCAGAAGAACCCTGATGTGCTGGAAAGAAGGAATCGTCCGGAAACCAAAAGATGAGTTTACGAGATCAACACGAAGACGAGTGCAGCAACAGTAAACCAGCAGCGGTGCAATGTCATGGGCCTGTAGAGATTTTAGTTAAACACACACTCATATGCACCCATGCAGACATGCACACACACACACACACAATCACACACACCCGAGGTAATGACACATCTTTGACATTTCTAATATTCAATGACAGCTTCCCTCCATAGCCCTTAATTTCCACAGACACACACAAACTCAGAAAAAAATCAAAAGAAATAAATAGTATAAATAAGACAACTAAAAATCAACAGTGCCTGTGTTTGTGTGTGGACTGAAACAGAAAAACAATAAATTAAAAAGTTTGAATGAAGTTAGACTTCAAAGGGGGGCTATGGAGGAAAATGGCCACAGCTTGTTCTCTCTGCCTCCCCCTCCCTGACATTCTCTCATCTCTCTGCTGAGGCTTAGAGGTCAGTGCAGCGCTCCTGCTTGCTGTAGTGGTCAAACTGACTCTTCCAGTGCATCATGTAGGAAGACCAGCGGTGGAACTCCACCTTCCACTGACGCTCTGCCTCGTCGATGTTGTCTGAGAGAAGAGACACAGCGGAATCAGAGGTCAGACGTTGTTCTTCGAGGCAACGTTGAATTTCTTTTCCCAATGCAATTAATTTCCGTGCTGAAATATTTATACATTTGTCTTTATTGTTAATATCACGTGGCCAATGTCTGCTACACCTCTCACCCATGGCTCTTTGGACAGCAGTTTTGAAACCTTGAATTTTGAACATCTTGGGTTGTGGCTGATTTTATTTTGCAACCAGTGGAGCAGATACAGTCCTTTCTCTCATTCCTTTAAAAAAATAACCATGGAAATATAATAGTTGGCCTTTTTATCATCTGTACACCTACAGTACCAGTACAACGTTTAGACACATTTTATAATTCAATTTAGAGAGCAATAGAGAAAGTGTACCCAACCTTTTGACTGCTTTTACGGTCTTATTACCAGTTTGTTGCTTATGCCACGACCACAGGTTGTCTTTTGTGTTCAGTTTTATAGTCAACCACAAGATGGATCTACGTTATGTGGAACGTTATTTGAAGACCTGTATTAAGCACAGATGTTTTGTGCTGAGTAGCAGCACTGTTACATACCAGTGATGTTAAGGAGGCGTGGCAGGAAGCGGTTCCAAAAAGCGCACATCTGGTTCCTCAGACCTTTGTGGACCTTCATTGGTTCAGTGTTGAGTCCGACGTGTTTCTGCTCGCTGACGGTGAACAGAGGCCAGCGCTTCCTGCTGTCTACGAGCCCGTCGTGGTTCACATTGGGATTTCTGAGGGAGGAGGACGAGAGGCCAGAGATACCAGAGACAGTAAAACAAGGAGGGATTAAAAACGGATTAAGAAAACTCCAACACCGCAGAGCTGAAAGTTCATGAGCAATACAGGGTTTTGGGTAATTAAATAAAAAATGTCAAGTAAAGGGTTTCCCTGAGATGAGTAGTCACCTGGGGTTTACTGTGCAGGGACCTTTGATTATGTGAAGTTCATGTTTGTATTGGATTTCCTTTGGAGAATCACAGTCAAATTTAAATTAGACATGATGATCGCCTTTGTTAAAATCCACGAACTTCATCCTCAGGGACCATGAAAGTCTGTGTCAATACAGTCATTTTGTGCCAATTAGTGTATCTAATAAATATTTAAAGTAAAGTGAAGGTAATTATTAGGGTACCACCTTTGCCAAATTTCCTGGAAATCCATTCAATTTCCCGGTAGATATTGCAATATGGACCAAACCGTTTAACCGACCAACCAACCAACTCCAATGGTGTTCTCATCACCGCTGGAGAATGGTATTGGCGGAGAAATAAATCATATTGGCTACTTAAAATTGACTGCTACAGCAAAAAATGTTTGCATGGTCAGGGCTTTCCTTTGACCGTGTGACTTATACTCACCACTAAATCTACCCTTCAGCTAAGAAACACAATTAAAATCTGTCATCTCTGGTACACACGTCTCTCTTTTTTAAATTATGATTAAACTGTACGCTGCAAGTTTTGAGGCCTCACCCGGTTCTTGCAAAGTTGGCCCAGTATTTCATCATGCGTTGGCTCAGTTTCTCCTCTTCTAAGGTGTAGTTGAGTCTCTTCTCCAGTGGCAGGCCGAAGACAAACTCAATCTCGTAGCCGTGGATGACGCCCATCCACTCCGGCCAGGCCAGGTTGGACGCTCGGTGATCGAACAGGTAGGCGTAGACCCCTCCTTAAGGAGAAAAAGACCGATGGTTTGGTTGATAATTGTCTGGAATGGAGTCCGTCTTGATGAAGGTCATGCCCCTAGGTTTAGGTGATAAAATCACCCGCTTATCAGCTCAGGAAAGAGAGCCAGAACACATCAGCATTACAGTAGAATGAGTTTTTTTGGCATTTTTGTTAACACAGCGCGTCATCGTCACATGACTCCCATCCCCAACAACAGAGCGAGTAAGAGCCATTGCCAGCAAACCATCTCACTGGACTCTGCTCCAGAAAGTCTGTGATCCAATTCCCCAACTCAAATTTAAACTCAAAGGGAATGATCTTTAAAAAAATATAATTTTGGGAATTAATTAACAACACCACCATGTGGCCAACAGGGTTAATACTTCTTTAGAAGCACAGGTCAATAATTTCCAGTTATATTTCCATCTCCTCCCAAGACACAGGAAATTGAGCCGGGCCGGGCAGATAACAAATACAAACAATGACAGTCAGGAACTCAATTTATTAATATATCACTGCGGTGAAAACTGAAAGCTACATCAGTGGGCACTCATTGTAGAAAAACCAAATCCTTGAAAGCTACAGTCTGCTGTAGTCTGACAGTGAGACAGAAAGGGTCTGGAACTGCAGCTTGTGGCACCGAGCCCAGCTGGTGCATCACGGGGTGTGAAAAGGACCACGGAAACACACTCGCACGCAGCTCACCCTGGGAGTTAGATCCGCTGGTCACCGCCCCTCCCGAGCTGGACTTGAGGGCGCTGTGCAGAGCGTAGATGCGAGCAAAGTGGGCCAGCGGGCAGATGACGTTGTGGTCGCCCACCACGTCGTCCATGGCGTCGCGGTTCTTCACCCCGTTGTTCTCGTCCATCCAGTCGGTGTACTGCAGCACCACTGCCTCCAGGCCGATGTCGTTAGCGTGAGGCACGCCCAGCTTGACCCCTGGCACAGGGAGGTTCAACTTTTTTAGGAGCATTTTAAAAAATCCAGAAAATCAGCGTTTACATTAACAGCGTAGGGAATCATTTAGTAGTATTCTTTGAGTCTCCTTATTATACAAAGTGAGCCTCACCTTCCAGGAAGTCCTCTCTTGAGATCAGGCTCTCGTTGTCCTTGCTGAAGCCCGGAGCTCCGTACAGCAGGAAGTAGGAGCCCTCGTCCTGGTTGACCCCGAGAAGGATCTGAGTGTCTTTGAAGTTGCCCGAGTTGAGCATGGCCTCGGGCGTGTCGGGCAGGACCTCGCCGTCCACGACCGGGACGAACGGGAAGCGGAAGAGCGCCGACCACGGCAGAACCTGTCCCGAAAAAGGAGGACAAGCTCAAATGTTGTGCGGATCTGAGTGACATTGAATTGACACGCATACCCGATAAGAAAAGACCAAATGTCACGTAACCGATTTGGTGAAATAACACCTCATAACATCCGGACAACTTGCGTATCTCTTCCATTATGCTGTCTGGCAGACACGTGCTATGGGCCATGGGTGGAGATAAAATCAATCTGGATGGTGTAATGTGTGTTTCAATTTAATTTAATTCATTGGATTTGTCTCAGAGGGCTTTACAGTCTGTAGACATGCAACATCCTCTGTCCTGAAACCCTCACATCGGCACAGGAAAAACTTAAAACCCTTCGATGGGGAAAAAATATACAGTGAAGGAGGATTTCACTTCACTCACCATAATAATAATAATAATAAATCCCAGAGTATGATATTCTACTACTTCTGTGAATCACAGTTCATAGTGATGTAGAATTTAGTTATTCTAGGTTTCTCTTCTCCTCAAAAATTGCCATGAAAAGACGCAAAACAATAGTGTTAGAGTCTCTCTCAATATTTTCAGAATGAGATATTTTGTCTGTGGCTCCTTGCTGAAGACATCAATCCTTAAAACAGTTCCCAAATATATCCACATTTGTGGATGTCCTCATAAAAGTCACCTTTATCTCAGTTTGTGTGCGAAGCAAGCATAATGGAATCGGTGGAGTCGGATCCATTTTTTGAGTGTAAAGTGAAATTTGACATTTTCTCAGGGCACACCTGATGATCTCTCAAGGCACACTGGTTGAAAATCCCTGCTCCAGTCAACTATGACTGTGTATCGAGACCAAAACAAGGGTGAAGAGATTCACTGGCTATTTCCTGACTGTTACCTGCCACTCCTGGTCAATAAGCTCCTGCGGGTTTTTGCCGCGCAGACAGTCCACCATCTCGGTGTCGTTGCCTCCATTGCAGCCGACCAGCTTGCCCAGCTGCGTGGCCCGTCTGCGCGCCTCAGCGGGGCTGACTGAGGCCCAGGGACAGTTGGGGACTCCGCTCTGGAGGATGGCCCTGGTGAAGGTGGGCCGGCTGTCCGGAGATAAGAGGTGGAACCCTACTGAAGCTCCGCCAGCACTCTCACCAAAGATAGTCACCTGATTGGTCAAAGGCAGCGAACATAGAGGTTGGGGTCAAAACGAGCGCCCTTGGTTCTTTGACAGAAAAAAACTAAGCGGTGATAAAGTGACCTGTTTGGGGTTTCCACCAAAGAAATGGATGTTGTCCTGGACCCACTGCAGCGCCATCCTCTGGTCGAGAAGACCCACGTTGCCAGGAGCCTCAGAGGAGCCATGTAAAGCGAGGAAGCCCAGAGCACCGATCCGGTAGTTCATGGAGACCACGATGACCGTCTCACTGTGAGCTAGGTAGCGGCCATCATAGACGTCCAGAGAAGAAGAACCACTGTAGAACCCTGGAAATGCAAAGTATCACAGTATCTTATTAAGCTAATGTATCACAATATCCCACAAACATCACTCACACAGTTTGAGAAACTTAATGTCGACATTTGTAAGGAAGCTGCTGAAATAGATTCCACTACCGATATCATTATCTTCTGGCGGAAATTATAATGGTGGCTAGAGGGAGCAGCCTAGCCTGTTTCCACATTGTAAATTTTGTGAAATAAAACAGGTACCACTCAATGCAATGCCTTCTCTGCATGGCGTGAAAAGGATTTCTTTGAATACCTGCTGCCCTGAAGCCCACACATGACGAATGAGTCATGTTTAAACCTAATTTATACGCGTACCAAGTACCTCCGCCGTAGATCCACACCATGACAGTGAGGTTGTGCGGTCTGGGCGAAGAGGGCACCCAGACGTTGAGGTACAGGCAGTCCTCGCTCATCTCTCTGTTGGGGTTCCACATCTCGCTGCCCTGGAAGCCGGGGAACGACGTGTCGACAAACTGGTAGCAGGCGTTGGGGTAGGCGTTGGCCTCGTACACCCCTGTCCACGGGCGCTTGGGCTCGGCGCGGCGGAAGCGTTGCTTCCCCACCGGCGGTTCTGCGAAGGGGATGCCCAGGAATGTGGTGACGTAGCTCCGGTCCGGCAACGGCATGTGGACGCCTCGTACTCGACCGGTACGCGTCTGGACGATGGTCTCAGCCTCGTTCTGGGAGGCGCAGGTGGGGATGAGGAGAGACAGGAGGAGGGTTCGGGAGAGGAGGAGAAGGACGGAGGTCTGCATGGCGGAGGTGGAGGCGGTGTGCGCGGCTGGAGCTGTGGTCGTGATCCCGTCTCCAGTCAGGTGGGGCTGGGTTTGCTCTGCTTTCCCTCAGCACTACGGACAGAGAGAGTAATGTGATTACGGTAAAGGAAGAGCGATGGAGAACAGAGCGAGGTAGAAATCAGATGAGGAGAGAGATGACAGGACGGAGGAAGTAGGAAGTGTCTTCAAGGTAGATTCAAAGATTCTTCCAGATGCGGCACTGCAAAAGCTACTAGCGACAAGTCAAGGGACTTCTCTGGTGGAGGAGGGGGGCGGGGCTGCCCAGCGCCCGCTCACAGCGAGGGAAACATGCAGTGGCTATTGTATTGAATTTTGGTATCATAAGCATCCGGTATGTTGGTAATTATAGTGTTATTATACTGTTTTTATTTTTACAAGACACAGTTTTAAGTCATCCAAGCAAATTATTATTCAACAACAGGAAATATATGTTAAAACGGTAACATGGTACGGTCGTCTCATTAAGTCCCTTTCAAAAGTGAATATCTGAAGACTGGATAGATTTACTGGATAGATCCATCGATTTATGGAGTTAAGTTAAACACGTTAGATCTTCTTCAGGATACCCACACCCATACCCAATGCAGGTTGTCAGTGAATGCGGCTGTGTAGGTGGGCTTTGGCTTCCGGGAAAACACTCATTAAATATTCAAAACAACAGCTGTCAGCTGCTGAACAGCACAAATGACCAATGTCGGTGCCACAGTACGATCCGTTTATGTCCCGGTGCTGTATATGAACAGATGCTTCTTGTGCAACATGTAATCATTGAACCAAGAACAAATGCATAGCTTTCTATAAAGTCAGTCAAAAAACAAGTATCAGTGGAATGTAGAGCTACCTTGGGGTAATCGAGCACACCAATGTTGAGAGTAAAGAGATTCTCGATGTTGCCCTGCTCACACAGCTCGTACAGCCCCGACTGATCAGATTACTTGATATCATGATGTGATTTTCATCTCCATTCCACGGAGTACTTCAAAACATTCTATGCTATATTGTACCACTAGTACAGATGTCCAGGTGCCCTTTATCTCATATCATTTGTCTAGCGTTGTAAATCGATTCATAAATTGCTGAAAAGGTTTTCTTTCTTTTCAAGGTTAATAATTTGTAACGGTTTGCTATAAAGAGAGCCCATGTTCTATATATAAATGTTCATCACGTTAGAAGTCAATGACGAGAATCTTGCTGGATTTACTGTATGTGTGTGTACACATATGTATGTATATATATATATATATATATGTATATATATATACATATATATATATAAGCAAGTTTCCACTGTGAGGGAGGGGAAAGGGGCAGACTAAAGCCCCTCAGCACTTAGCGACAAAGGCTGAGACAGGTGTGTGGTCATGAGGGGACTATAAAAAGGCATCTGAGTAAAACCCTAGTAAATGCCATACTGCCTGATGGATTAAATGGGGCCTTTACCAGATATGCAGCTCTGCCTTGTAAGAAACTTAACAACTGCATGAAGTTTGAGGGTGTTCTTTTCAATTATTTTGGCTATATACTCAATTCTGACCTCTCCCTCTTTTGTGAAGCTCTCCATACCGATCTGGGTTCAATGACCTTTGCTGGAGGGTCTTGTTGCTATCCTAATGTCAATTTCCATGCTAGCGTCTAGCTGATCATGATTTCCTGAGCATGAAGTTAGTTTTGCTCGCATGTGGCCTGAAAAGGTTCTATGAGCTCAACCGAATGAAAATATCTCGGAGTGAATATTTTTACCATTTTATACTGGGATAGCATGATTCTTTCGGGGGGTATCAGCATACATTGCGGTTAAAGTATGGCTTGTGAAAAAAAATAAAAGAATTTAAAATGCATACGCAAGTAAATGTCCAGTATAAGAATGGACCTCAACAGGGCCAACCCTGTGTAGTGAAGGACGCATCATTCCGGACCATCCCACAAATATTTCCAAGGTATTATTCCAAATCAGTGACACATATTAGTCATTGGTTCTCAGATACAATTCTCAAAACAAGATAGAAGGACAAATCAGTTGGACGTCAGTTCACAGCTTGTTGCCCCTAGCTACAGCGCCCCGCTGTCCTTGCACCTAATACAAAGTAATTAAAGAAACAGCCGTGGGCTCCAGTTTCCTCCTGGGCTCAACCATGGACTGACATCTATGCTTTCTGCTAATCCCAACTGCGATTTTGATGTGCCTTCATTAATTACTCAAGAGGATAGAATTCATTGGCATTGACATTTCTACAAATAGCCACATTGTTCCTAAGTCTAGACCTCACACTTGAATCAGATTGGACATCAAAGACACATACACATCCCTGGTTTATGAAAACAGTTGAGGGGTAATCATTGGTGGTCTACCAATCTATCAATGTCAATGTAAGAAGATATTTGGAGAAATATATATGATCTGAATAATATTTGCTGCAGACGCACAGTGGTGTTACTATTGCGAAACATCTGTTTAGGTAAAACAACATGATGGAGTGGCCAGGCCTGATTTCATTTTTACATGAGCTATAGGGCTTCCCTGTTTAACCCTGCTCACTGCGTGCTGTGTCCTTGTTGGAAGTCCCTTCACAATACTCTCACCATGTTTGTTTGTTTAAATGTGTGTGAGAACTAGAGAAAGGTGACACATCACCAAAATAGATTCTCAATACAAACGAGTGTGAGTGTATTCAGAAATAGTATCGATACACACACACACACACACACACACACACATACACACGTACGCACGTGCACGCACAGCTGCCCCGTATCCTTTACAACACCTCCAAGCTAATCCTGTCACTATGACAACCATACATTGCCAAACATAAACCGGAGCCTGCGACCTGACTGGTGGGAGACAATTTGTGAGAAAATACATATATATATTAATAATTTAAGTAGAACTTTAAAAAATGAGTAAAGTAAAATCAGGACAGATTTTCTATTCCTAAATCATTTTTTATAGCCAATGGGGGACATCACCGGCACTGGCTCCATGTCGCTGGAAATCAACCCAGGCCACATGTAAGAGAGGGGGCAGGGGAGGGAATGCAGGAATAGAAGAAGGAAAGATGTTTTTACAGGAGTAGAGGCGCGGGGGGGGGCTGTATGCATTGCAATTATTTATAGCAGCGACAGCTGCGTGGCGGGAACAACAGGGAGGAGGCAAAGGAGAGGAGGGAGCGGGAAGCTGCTGGGAAGTAGAGAAAAAGGATGAAGGAGAGAAGGGGATGAACCTGGTGATGCGCCGGGGTTATAAGTTATTCTTATTTAGAGCACCTTCATGCCCTACCTTCCTTTGGCAGCGTTTCCAGTAGTCTTACCAATTAAATGCATACTACATGTAACTTGAAAACTATTGCTTGTAGCAACATTATTAGCAGCTCCATATCTTCTTTAAGTTAATTACTTGTTTTTTAACAGCATGCAAACTCTACCCTCAATCACGCTTATGTCCAGGAGCAGCAGGCCCTTGTGTTAAGAGGATATGGCTACATGCAATTAACATGAAGCACATAATCCCCCCCCCCCACACACACACACATCAGTTATTGCATTTATATTTCTGTATTTGAGATGTGTATCAATTAGGGGAATTTGTATTGTTTGCTGTGTTTTCATCTCAGTAAACTGGTAAAAGGTACACTGTAAAAAAAGATCCTATTTTTACGGAAAATAACTTTTTTTTTAAATTATGTGCAAAACTCTGTAAAAATGAATCGTCCAACTGTAAATTTAAGTATTATGCTAATGCTGACAAATTAAATATTTTTCTCATTTTTTTTACGGAAGAAATACTGTATTTATTCAAGAGTATTTTACTGTAAATTACATTCAAATCATGTAAAATAATGGTAAAATGACTTGCAGCAGCGGCTGCCAAAAAAAACGTTGAATAAAGTTTGAGAACCATACATTTACAAGAATTCAGTGTATCCTGAAATAATGACATAACAATGCTGATTTGTAAAGTGTGAATTCATGTACATTCTAGAGTACACGCTCTACATAACGCCATCTAGCCGTCGGTACGACGGCCTCGTTATTGCTTGTACCGTGTGGTTTGTACCATTCACAACGCTGATAGGACTTCAAGACACAGCATCACGGGAACTTCTCACCTGCAAATGAGTCTTTGCATTGGCTTTGCATGTAATACATTAATACATGCTCTGTATGCAAGACAAGGGGAGGAGTCAAAGAGGGTAAGGAAATAAGAGAGGGGGAAGATGGAGATGCCGAATGGAGGGACCATGGTGGGAGAAAGTGTGTCACTCCCCAAATTAGACTGAGGAATTTGTGTATGAAGTTCACAGGAGGATTGGTTTCACTGGGGGCAGCAGCGGAAACCCTGTGTGCGATTCTCAGGATAGAACACTAGACAGATAAGTCAACGTCAGTGTGGGGAAGACATTCAATATTTATCAATGAATTATGAAAACAGCCTCTTTTACAGCCCCTGGAAATAATACACTGAGTGAAAACGTATTGGTTCAATGTGGGGATTTTTGAAAAGACGTGTGAATGCAGCACAGATAGTTGATCGGGTGCAGCTTCTTTCTGAAATGCTACTGAAGAAGTTTGGGTCGTAAGAAATCTCATCTATATATAGAAACAGTATTTGAATCATGTGGAAAAGACAAAAGGCTGGGATGATCAGTGTTCATTACAGAGAGAAAGGCAGGACAAGATGATGCAACATCTACACACACTTCATAGCAAAACTTAACGGTGAAAATAATGCAAATGAACGGCCGCCCTAAATAATAATGGAGAATAGTTTGATCATTTAAGAACACAAACAAACTGTCAAACATAAAACACAAACATCCTTTTTGCAGACATGCAAAAGCATATAGGGCGGGACGCCCCCCCTGTTACAATAGTTGGGGAAACAGACAGCATACAGTATTGTACTGCAAGATTCCTGCCGAAACACATTTCCCGATTTCATATGAATTGATAGAAGTTCATCATTATTATTATTACACACTTCCACCCTCCAGTGCTTTGATTGACTGCATTGCCACCCCTCGCATTCCTGCCATATTCATAAAGTATGGCAATATCTGTTATTATTACAAGTCGCATAAGTTCATTCTAACTGCTGTGAGGGTAAAAGTGTCTGTGACAGACAGACAGACGGACGGACAGAGCGAGACAGGCAGCGGGGGAATCTCTGGAATTTTCCATTTTGCAGTTTGGCCATCATCTAGTGTTTCAATTACCGGGCATGAACACTCACGCATGCACACATGCATGCACACATGCATGCACACATGCATGCACACATGCAGTCATAAGAAGGCACTGGGGATCAGAATGGCAATGGACTGGAATAGACTGGAGAGCAAAAAAAATCCTTTAAGTGTCTAAAATCACCCAGGCTGTGTCGGCTATTATTAGGCCTTATATTTATGGTTTTTCAGAGTCCAATGGCAAAGACATACAATTCATTTTCCGGGCCGTTGACACCTTGGCGGTGCTGGACTTCAGACTGTCAGTCAGTTGTAACAGTTTTTTTCAAATGTGTGATGTTTTTGTCCCATTGTCAAACAGGCTAAGCTAAAAATGTGGAGGAATCAGCGAGAGCCAACTGGGGAAGCTGGGAATTGGATGCAAAGACGGCGTTCTGCAGAATGGTCAACCTGTTTAACATTGCTGAACATATTGTTTAACACATTTTATTTATATTGCTTTGTAGTTTCTACAAAGTAATATAAATAAAATTAAAATCCAACAAACACTTTGAATCTGTAGACATGTCTACATGCATAGGAAGCCCAAATAAGTATATTTAGGTGTTTGTGAACCTAAATTCACTTATTAAGTTGGTTCTCGAGTGAGCGGTTTATCCAAATGCATTTCAATATGATGAAAGTAGAAGTATTTATCTTTAGTTCAGACTAAATGTAACTATTTGTTTTATTAGTCCCGAGTAAATCTGGCCTTGAGATTATATCTCGTATATGATTTTCTTAATGACAGATCTAAAAAAAATGGCGCATTGAGATATACACACCGGCAACTTAATTAGGTACACCTATTCAATTCAACAGAAATTGTGTCACAGTTTGGGTTCATGTCTTTATTTTGTAGTTTCATGTCTCGCGTGTCCCTGGGGTAACTTCACTTCCTGCCTTGTCTTCCCCTGTGATTGTCTACAGTGTCAATGATTGTTTCCACCTGTGTCCAATCACCTGCACCTCCCCTGTGTATTTAAGCCATGTCCGTCTCTTGTCTCTTGTCCCATCATTGCATGTCTGAGCGCGTGGATGTCCCCGGTCCCTGTCTGCGTTTAGTCCCCATTTGGATTTATTAAAAAAAAAAAATACGTTTCAAGTTCAGACAAAGCATCAGGGAAAGGAATTTAACATTAAGTGACTTTGAACATGGCATGGTTGTTTCTCCCAGATGGGCTGGTTGGAGTATGTCAGAAAATGCCGATCTACTGGGATTTTCACTCACAACCATCTCTAGGGTTTATCGAGAATGGTCCGAAAAAGAGAAAATATTCAGTGAGCAGTGGTTGTGTGGATACAAACGCCTTGTTAATATGAGAGGTCAGAAGAGAATTGGCACACTGGTTCAACACAATAGAAAGGCCACAGTAACTCAAATAACCACTCGATACAACCAAGGAACGCAGAATTCAATCTCTCAACGCACAACACATTGAAGCTTGAAGATCAACATGAAAGCATGGATCCATCCTGCCTTGAATCAACGGTTCAGGCTGGTGGTGGTTGTGTTATGGTGTGGGGGATATTTTCTTGGCACACTTTGGGCCCCTTGGTACTCAATTGGGCCTCGTTTAAACGCCGCAGCCGAGCGGAGTATTTTGGCTTACCGCGTCGATCCCTTTATGAGTGTAGTGTCCCCATCTTCTGATGGCTGTATACTTCCAGCGAGATAATTCGCCATGTCACAAATATCTGCAGGATTTGAATCGTCAAATCTGCTTAAGAAGGTTCCTAATGGAGTGAAATGATCCGGAAGTAGTGCAAGTGGCCGCCATCAGAAGAGCTCTTTGAATTCTCTTGCTAAAGAAAGGAGATTCAAAGCTTCCCTACTTGGCTCCTTTAATAACAGCCTGGTTGTTTATGTTGTCTGCATGACACAGCACTGTAACAACATAAGGCATCTAAGACACACTTGACGTTACTAAATTGCATCATAACTATACAACATAGAAAAGTGGAGTTGGATTCCCTAAACTCTTTACTTAAATCCTCATGAATTCTCCTAACCATCTTCACTTGACCCCATAACGGTTTTAGCGAGGTTGAGGAATAGTGGTTAGGAATAGACATTTAGACGATTCAAATCCAGCCATCATCTCGAACTGGTTTCTTGAACATGAAAATGAGTTCACTGTTCAATGGCCACGGTCACCAGATCTCTCTCAATCCAAATGTGACTCAAACAGGAGGAAGTTGTGCATTTGTTGGCAAGTGCTTTCTGCAGCAGAGTAAATAATCCCCACATGGAGTTCCGGTGAGGGTTTTTGGCAGCAGTAACCCAGTTCCCCGCACATTGGATGGAGCTCGCCAACAAAGAGGAAGGAGAGGCGTATTAACAGATCGTGCTGGTTCAGCCTAACATCCTCGCCATGATTTAAAGGCAGAATGTTAACGCGGAGAATCAGCTCGCCCATCACCAGGAACACAGCCTCTTTCCTTCTACCCACTCCGTGAAGCTGCAGTGCCTGCTGTGCTGACACTTAGCCCGCCCACAGGCTGAGCGGGTCACGAGTCAAGCTGCACACCAAACACAGACCCTGCAGTGGCTCATTGTGGAACCTATCCAACGCTGGACTAAAAAAAAATCACTCACAAACTGAACAGAGGGATAAATATGGGCTAAGACTTCATTTTGATGTCCTGTTTATCTGGCTGTAGCATATTGGAGGACATACTAGCATTGATAGAATTTCATATTCAGAACTACAGTACAAACTTTCGACCACTATTGCATGTTTTCCTTTGTGTATAATCTGACAGAATCAGTGTTTTTCGTTAGTTTAGAATTAGCCATCTTATCTAAATAGGAAGCAGAGCCTCTCCTATGTTTTTCCGCTGTGGTCCTACGGAAGCCCTGAAAGGACACACCAAACACTGCATCTAGTGAGAGTCGTTAGTGCTCTTTTATGCTGTGGGAAAAGCGTGAGGTGGACGCAGTCATCGTCACCTCAACTGTTGCTAACAGCGCTGCCGGTCCTGCATCTGGCGGCTCACTTTACCGCTGTTTGGTGAAAGGAAAGAATGTGTGGAAGGGGTATATTATATGTCAGTGTCAATCTGCAACCTCTGCGTTAGATGGCGGCAAACCTTTAATGCAGTCCCTTTAAAGGGATGATAAGAACTTAGGGAGGTGAATTTGTGTATTGATCCTCCAAGGGTTTTAAAATGGTAGAGGTGATGCAAAACACCGTAGATTCAAACAGACAAAAAAAATAGAGAGTGGGACAAGAGGCAACAGCAGTGACTCGATGACCCTTCGATAAAATAAGCAATATTTTACAGTTCATACTGTCCATCTGCCTGAAATAAAATAATTGCAACACAAAACAACACAGTGGAACTATTCCCAGGGAGCAGAACATGCAGAGGCAGAATACCCTAATCCCATGTACATAAATTGCAGATGCAACTTTCACTAAATGAGTAAAACCTGCAGCATTGATTACTATTTGGCAGTCACTCCACCGAAGAATGCAGATGAGGAAATGTGCACTGCCAGCTGCCAACACTGCACTAACTGTTATGACTTACAGAGGCGATAAATCCAGGCTACGGCAAAGCGCAGCAGGGAGGAGAGGGAGGACCACTTTGTTTCAACCACACAAGCACATCATCAACTTAGCTGCTCTTTGGCTCACGTATCGGAGGACTTCAGTATGCATGCAGCCTCCCTGAAAGCAGCAGCTCTTAAGCAATACGCAACACAGGTGGAGATGTGATGGGCCACCGCAGACTGAGTGGTTGGAGTGCCTGAGAGGTCAGAGACAACAGGCGTTTTGGGACATGCTGCTGTAATGGAATAATTGCTTTCACTGTGTACAGTATCTCTCACACAACCTAACAACACCTCTGTCAGTAAATAGTACCATTTACAAGTAACAATATTGCTTCAAATATTTAGTGATTTAACAAACGTCTCAATTGCCGGGTGATGAGGTTGAGTTAAACAATGTGTATCATTAAGAACATACAAAATGCTGCAAGATTTGAATTAGAAAGGCCCACGTATTATAAACAGCTGTGGTTAATGTGTCTATGGGGGCGCGGAGGAGGAGGAGGAGGAGGGGGGGGGTATCTGAGCCCTCTGCAAACACAAAACATAAGCACATCGGATACTGCTCGTGTGTCCGCGTGTGAAGAGCGACACGAGACGGACAAAGTGAACGAAAGAAGCCCGACACCACAACACAACACACACGCGTCTCGCCATCGAGGCGCATCACCCACCGACATCTCCTCGGAGAAAACTCAATACAATACAATGCAATTCATTATCTACACAAGTGAATGTCCCTCTGATCTCTCTCTCTCTCTCTCTCTCTCTGCGCATACATGTATGACTACATCTGGTTTAACAAGACGTGCACCTGCTATTACACACGCACTGCCTCTTGAAGAGCGCGGCGACAATCAAGTTATAAAACAAATGTAACTAAAAAATGATTATTTTCAGAGGCTGTCTCTGCATGCCGATGAGACATCGCTCGGGTTGTCTCGGTGTCGATGTCCAGTACAACCCGAGAGCTACGTAGAATTTGCTGGTAATCAACGGAACCGTTAATTGATGGGATGTGGCGCGGCGCTCTGCCCCGTGTGAGAAGAACCGCACGTACACGTCTGACCCGGCGCTGGTTCCGTGGAGCCATGGAAATGATCAGTAACCATGGCGATCGCCCATGTAGAAACGATTAAAGGCGTTGTCATCAGTTTAAGGCACGGGTGACAGCGAATAAAGACGGACCGCTGGGGTCCAGTGACGGGCAGGCTGTGTCTCGGTCTCTTACCTGGCTACCAGTGCGCAGCGAACACGAGCCCGCGGCTTGTTAGATTATTTTTTTTTTCTTCCTTTTACTGCTTTGCTTGGACCGAGAACAGCGACAGCCGTGTGGAAGTGTTTCCGAAGAAGAGGTGTCTACGACCCGCTGCCAGAGACGTAATGTCGGTAATACCTCCTCCCAGCAGCAGAGCGTTTCCTGGACGTTTCGCTCGGTCCGGACCGTTAGGTAGTGATGATGGGAGTAGACTCGCGCTACTAAGTACTGCTAGTAAACAGTGGGCGGACGCTTCCTCTCGCGAGAACTCCTGTGAAACGTGAAGGAACCGCCAAATCGCGTCAAGCTGCGGGGTGTCTATGGAGGACAGAAAATATGGAGGACAGAAAAGGATGTAAAAATGTATAAGTAAAAGTGTGAATACATAGAAAGAAAAAATACACAAGTGTATAAATATAAGTTGATACGTAAACTGGACATCATTATTTATTTATACTTACTATATAATATTATTGATAATAAATACTGTATGGTGTGTGAATGTTTAAAAAGCAAATGCATTAGCGCTGCCACCACGATTACCTCCCTTGTCCTCAGATTTTTCTCAGCATTTTTTTTAAAATTCAATCAATCATTGTTATTATTATGTGCAGATCATTTAACTAGTACAACTATGTAAGTTATCATAATGCGTGAGTGTGGCTCTGATTTTGCCACTATAGAACTGTGTATTGTTGTGGAAGATTTTCTCATGCAATCGGGAATCAGTTGTAAAGTCTCTTGTGAATCAAAGTTGCATTTTCCGTTTATTTCTTGCAAGGAAGAAGAGGTCTGCAACAGCTATCCATGGACAGGCAGTGGCAAGCTTCTTCTTAATGTTTGAGAGCAGCACAGATATATTACATTACATGTCATTTAGCTGACGCTTTTATCCAAAGCGACTTACATTGCATTATAACACATGCATTACATTTTTGCCTGGGGAGCAATTAGGGGTTAGGTGTCTTGCTCAGGGACACTTCGACAGGGCACATGGGGCAGCCGGGATTCGACCACCAACCTTGCGGCCCCCAGCGCATCACGCTACTCCATGCGCCACCATCGCCCATATATTTATACATTGGCAGGGTTAACACCTTGGTTTTGTTATGCTAAAGAGTTTGAGACAGGCAAGGAGGTCCCAGACCTGAAGGGAAACTCAAGGTGCTTACAACAGATGTTTGATTAGATCTAGGACAATAGCCAAAGAAATTCACACCTTCTCCTTCCTCCATGCAGCGGTGTTATGCAAAGACAAATGGGATCAAAGAGGAGAGGTGCTCTGAGATTCTTCTGCTCAGATAGTTCCCACACAGCTGGTGTCTTGGAACTTCCTCAGAATTAAAGTCATGATTGGTTTTAGACATTAATCTAATAAAACATTATGGCATCATTATATTTTGCCATTACATTATACCTTCACTGTTCACTGCATATGATTGGAAACTCAACTCTGGCACCAGAAAGTGTCATTTCATAGCCCACAGAATCTGGTGTGGATCTGGTCATTGCAGATAATGTTCCTATTTCCAGGAATTGCTTTTATTGTTTTCTTTTGGTATTATCGCTGCACTAATTCAAAGCAGTACTATCTTGGTTTTATTTGGCCACAATGTGTATCACATAAAAAAGAGTCATTAATGTACACCCTCCACTGGGGTATAATTGAAGGGATGTCCCAGTAAGGGAATTTGATTTGCGTGATCCCTTAACTTCCCTTTTCTTAGATCGGCCTTAAGATAGACTACTAATCCCCTTATGGAATCCAAAAACTCCATATCCTACATTTACCGCAATAAAAATCGACAGAATTTTTTTTAGAGCTTCCCTCTACTGCATAATACCCATGTAAAACAACAACTGTTGGCTTTTATTGGCACTGATAACCTCAACTGTTCTGCAAACCCCACAGGCATTTTAGCAAGGAAGTCACCATCAATACAATATCTTTTGTGTCTGCAGTTAGCCACAACAAATAATGACATGACATTGCCAATTCACAAATAGTTACATAATAAGAAAAACAATCTAATAATCAATATTCACATCAAATAATAAAAAGAAATATTCTTGCAATAATCCTACTGGTCAAATACAAAATGACAAGAAACACACAAAAGAACACAGAAACAGCCAAATTTAAATCCTTATCTTAGATGCCAGGTTCTTTTCATTTTCCATTTAAGTAGCATCATGATTGGATAAATGATGCTGTTTCCCCACATTATGTTGGTTCTTTATTATCTTTTCCTAACTGTTCATTGAATAAGATGTCACTGACACACTTTTTTATATGGCCCCAATTTTGTGTGTCTTGTGCATTGTTTTAGGCATACCTCCCCAAATTCCCAGAAAAACTAAAATTTTGAATAAAGTTATGTGGATACGCTGTTTGTAAATACTAAGTTTGAAAAGCACAAAAGCGATCATATTATGACGTGTAAGAAGTTTAAGTAGGTGTAGGCCCTGACTGAGAAACCTACACTAAAAGTTTCTCAGAAAACAAAGTTTAACAAACAAGTGACACATTGTACAAATGTTGGATTATTGACTAGAATTGGGGGGATTGTAGTTCAGGGGTTACGGGAACGTGGCCTTGCCCTATGGACCCACCCATGCAGAAGATTGCCAGAATATCAGGGTTCTGAAAACAAAATTGTTTAGCTTGATGCACCACCAGGCAACTTATAGGAATGAATTTATACATCCATGATTCAATGTCAGCTGACACTCAACCTAATAAGTATTATTTGGTAGTTGTGCTTGTAACCATGTGTTAAATGTTGGTCCAATATTCTCTACTTTTAGCTCTAGGTTTGTTGAGAGAAAATTTAGCTGAGGATATGAGCCAACAAAGTTAGTAAACCTGATAGTTTTATTATTTTTAATAACTTTATTGAACAAATCCCAGTGGAAAATGAACATTATGGAGAAAATTCACCAGAATACAAGTAATAGTAGTAATAGTACAAGCAAAATGATACTAAGACGTTTATGATTTTTAATCCCAGGATCTTTCTCACCTCAGCTGTTATATAACCACGAACACCACGTGTCGGAATTCAACCCTGATTCGTCGCACGTGTGTTAATCAATGGATGTGTCGCTCACATGGTGTCAATATGTGGTTACATAGCATACCAGAGAAAAAGACAGGGTTTCCTTAAGAACCTCAGAAGGCGTACAAACAGGCTGCGTTTTTCACACACTGAAAGAATCTAATAACTGTCGTGCACGCTGGGGTATACAATAGCACGCCTATGATGTGTGCATGAGTGCGTGCGTTTACGCATGCAATCCCAGTGACATGAGCTGTGGTGAACACTTAGTGCTAACCTTGTTGGCTTGAGTTAGCGGTTAGCTTAGCAACAGTCGCCAACTAGCCCTACAAGTACATTAACTATGTGATCAAGCTTCCAGAAACAAACATGCACAGTCACCTGGACTCATTATTACCAAATAAACAATGTCAGCCTTAAAGTTCTAACTGGAATATACCCTTTAAATATTCAACATCTTGATGTCAATGCATGACATAAAATCTTGCAAACATACAGTGTCTCAGTTCTTGTAGCCTTGTAAACGAGAGGCAGATGCCCATCGTAACAATATTGCTTTCATATTTGAGCTTGAAGGAGTCTGGCTGTTCTCCCCTTTGCCGTTAACAAGATTGGTGTATTGCAGCATTCTCTGGACAGAAGGAGGGAAGAGGAGAGTTGAGAGGGAGGGAAAGGAAAGGACAGAAGAAAAAGGGTAGATGAGAAGAAGAGGGGGATGAGATATGGAGGAGAGGAGGAACTGCAGTAGAGAGAGTGAGAGGAAGAGAGAGAGCGAGAGAGATTTTAATCAATTTAAGTGCCTCAAATCTGACCTGTCCCACCTCTCTCCTCTCCGCAGGGTACATTAATCCCCCCCCCCCACACACACACACTGCTGTCATACAGTTGCAGGGGATCTATTACAAAAGTAAAATAGGACAAAGTCTTATCTCACCTTCACAATTTGACTCAAAGAGATGAGTGTTCTCCAACATCTGCCTTATGATGTTTTGCATTATTTCCCTTGGTTTTCTCTTTCTCAATTTACCTGATTTGTTCTCAATCAACATGTGGATGTTGCATCCACCCATGTTGATTTCACAATTTCAGACTAATGCTCTACCATAGTAGAAGCTGAAGCGATGCTGACTACACTTTTTTACACACGATTCACACTCACCATAACGACTATATAATAAGTCATGGTTGTCATTTGGCACAAGAAGATTTTTGCCTGATAAATTATAGTGACATAGTTTATATGCAATCACCCTCTTCCATTTAATGGTGCCATTATGCATCACCTTTTCACTACAAAAGCAAAGTCGGGTTGGGTTGGACTTCATTTACCACTGTGACCGAACATTGTTACATTTTTTTTTTTATAAAGTGATACAAGGTGAGTTACCGTGGCACCTTTTGGGTCTAGTTACCAGCCCCCCCTCCTCCCTCCAAGTGGCTAAATTCATCCTGGTTTTGAAAATACAAATTTCTCCTTCTGCATTGTGGGCACGGGTACTTTGCAAAAATATTTTGGATTCCAAATTTGGATCCTTCCAGATATTTATTTTAATACATTTGTCATTAAACATTCGAAACATTTTCCAGTATTATATAACTTTATTTTCATTTTTCAGAAAAAAAAATGGATTCCTGGATGTGTGGAAGTGGATTCCTCTTCCTGACCAAGTCATGTCTTCTTCTTGTTCAACCCTCTTTCCCCCCCCCCCCCCCCCTCTCGTTCTCTCCATTACGGTGTATGTCTCAGCATAATGGCAAACAGCTCTCAGAGAATTAAGAACGAGTCATTGCAGCGCCACTGGTTGTATATAACATAATCAATATGGTCTGCACTAAAAGTGCAGACACTGTTCACTGTCGTCCACTCTGCTACACGCAACAATCCCTCCATCTGCCAAATGGCCTAACCATTTATCCAGCTGTTGATACTGGACTCTGGATCCCTCTGTTTAATGTCTTTGCATTTGATTAGACAAACTGCAACCCGTTAACCTGGCAGTGTTCACACTTAAATATGAAATATTTGAAGCATGAGTTACAATGCAACTTGGTAAGGGAAAAAAATGTCTCTCTGGGGTTACTTTGTTTAGTAATAAGTATAGCAACAGTGAAGCCATGGCAGCGGGAGCAATTACTGTGAATGTTGAAACGTAAACGGCTTAGAGATGCTCAATTTTCAAGTCAGAGCGTGACTATTGCCCCTCCAACATGGAGATGGCTATGACGGCAGCTAGCAATTCTAACATCACAAACAGCAAAACAGTGTTGAGTCGAGTGGCAACCGCAGGATGGGCGCTACACCTCGGAGGTCGCACCTTTGTCTTCAAAAAGGTCCATGTAGCTGGAATGCCAGTGGTACTGCTGCACGTAGGGTTAATTTGAGACTTTGCAAATGTGCCAAAAAAAAAACGAACAATGGAAATCGATCACATGATTGAATTAAATCAATTTAGTTTTAGGTAGGTGTGGTAAGTCCTAGTCCTTTGCCAAACTCATTCACGACCCTCCATACAGTTCATCAAAATATGCAATCTCAATGTGCTGATAGAGGTGCCACAACTCAGTACGAATCAGTCTGAGACAATCCAGTTTGTAATTGTAACACACTTAGTTATGTCATTTTCTTAATATGGTTTAAAATCATATTCACCTGAGGGACCAGGCTCTTTAGAAACATGCTGTGTACATGTACCCTCTTTTATTGGCCATGATTAATGTCATCTCCCACAATGCCCATTGTAAATGTAAAACTATCCTTTCAGCTGTGTGATGCACAGCGTGTGAAATAAATATTGAACACGTCACCATTTTTCTCAGTAAATATATTTCCAAAGAAGCTATTGACATGGAATTTTCACCAGATGTTGGTAACAACCCAAGTAATACATACAAAGACACCAGAGCAAAGAAGTTCAGGGTTATGTGTAATGTGAAATAACACAGGGAAAAAGTATTGAACACGCTTACTGATATTTATTCAATACTTTGTACCAAAGCCTTTGTTGGTTATGACAGCTTGGTCAGCTGGTCCTTGGCTCTTGGACAACTCTTCTGATGATTCTTTTCACTCAATTGTTGAGTTCAAATGTTGAATCTAAATCTAAATATTAAATCTTCTCACTACCAAATGACATTAGAGATGTTGGATCAGGGATGAAGAGCGGTCATACCGACAGAGAAGGTAAGTAGAGGCTCTACCTGACACTCCTCTGCACAGAACCCAGGCGCTGGCAGAGGCTGCAGATGGTGATGGATCAGAAGAAGTGATCAAGTATTGCTGCTGTCACACCAAGCTGGATCTTATCAAACTTTGCAATTGTTTCAATGTACTTCTATTTTGCAATGGGAAATCATTACTAATGGTAATTATAATGTACACTGTATCTTTATTGTGAGTTACAATATATTCTGAGAAATTATGATGCTATTTTTTTGCCTCAAACTATGTAGCTCCCTTGCTTAAACTTAAACCAAGTATTTCTTTTTCATGTAGTTCCTTAGACTAAACAATGTAGGTTTGTTGCCTCAACCTGAGTAGTTTTGCAGCCTAATCCTAACCAAATAGTGTTGTTGCCCAAACATAGCAAAGTAGTTTGGTTGCCTTAACCTAGCCAAGTTGTTTTACTGGCTGCATTTAATGTAGTTTCTCTGTTGCCTAAACATAAGCAAGTGCTTCTCTTGGACTTTACAACAATGATCAGGGGTTTCAAACTGTGGTTATTTTGAAGATCCATTGTTTGAGCAGGTTAGCCAGTGTGTTAAAATGTGACACCCAGTGTCTTTATAATATGTGAAAAGGAGGGAATGAGAACGTTAGATGTTTAGATGTGTTCCAGATAGATCACCAGGAATAGACAGGTGCACAGATGAGATCCAAAAAGACAGAGCAAGTTTACATCCAGAGGGCAGTGAAAGAGCTTTCTCAGGCTAATCTCTAATGGCGTTAAGCAGGCTGTGTGCTGCTGAATCAAACCTATTATCTAATTGCTACTGCAGCAACACCGACTGGGCATAACACATCAATCTCCCCCTCCCTCCCTCTCTCTCTCTCTCTCTCCCTCCCTCCAATATCTGCTGTGTAATTAGTTTTTTGCTCTATCCATCACTCACTGCTTGCTAAGACTCTCTGTACATACAATATTGGTTTTGTGCACCAGGGTTTAAGCTTTTGTAACTTTTCCTCCTTTTCCCTCTTTATTTTCTATTTTACATGTTAATAATGTCAGGATGCGTCCAACATATAGTCCATCTACCCTCCAGGTGGTACACCCCACATGAAAGGAAACATGCCAACTACACATAAATTGCTTTACATATGAGCAATTAAACTCAATTAATATCAACGAGTTCACCATTGAGGTAAAAAGGGGCCACATGCACATAAGAGGTCAAAACACACTGAGCATATTGCATTTGAAAATATGCTTGTTTGAAAGCATATATTGAATACAGTATAAATGCCTTTTATATTAGATTCAATGTGAGCAGTAGACTGCCATTATCAGACCAATCCAAACGTGCGGTTTACAAGCGTCACGTTTCCACCGTTCCGTCACACCGACATTTTTAGCATCCATTCAAGCCACCAGAAAGAAATGTGACATTTCTTTTTCTTCCTCCACCCCTTTACTTAAAGCATTTTAGAATAACTGTATTATAGTTCTTCAGCCATGTGGACAGACAGCATCTGTGGCCTGGATGCGAGGCTCACTCAGTGCCTCTTAGCAACAATAGAAACATTCTCAGCGCTGTGCAGAGCTTGAAGTAACAAATGGATTTGACTATTATTGCAACGTTTCCACATTTAGTTTGATTGATGTCAGCTTTTCATCTTACTAAATGCATTTCACCGTGTAGTAAGTGGCCTACATTCTTAAAGGAGCATTGCCTCCATTGGTTGTCCTCTCATATAGAAAATAACTTCTTACATGAGGCTTGCACTATGTTACAATAACATAACTTCAACTAAAATTCATCATTTTCCCTGTGATGGGGCCTCAAATAAAGTGAGTTTCAAGTCTCTACAGGACTATTACAATATTTATTTTATTCTATTCTTAAATTGTACTCAAATATAGTCCACAGTATACTGCAATTTAGTAAAGATGTTATTATGCGGTGGCCAAACGATTGTCAAGTTTTATATGTTTTTTGCCCACTTTGAGAACACTTTCCTCACTTCACAGCAGTGATGGGGCCATTAAAGCGCCTTTGAAACGAGGCTGCAGTGACCTCCAGTGGCTTCACACAAATAGTACAAACTCTGTACATCTATCTGTCACCGTTTAGGGCATCTAGAATGGGAAAAACCCTTTTGTCCACGTTGATTTAAATGGCCAAATCATAAAAAGTCACTTTTTAGTGACACATCTGGGTTTGGAATGCCTACCAACCCCCAAACGGGTTTTGTTCAGGAAACATGGTTAAACAAGCCATACTTGGTTAGGGAGCCTAAGTGTCCATACAGATGCTTTGAGGCGCTGTTTTTGCGATTGTACCAGACGCACTTTGAGCAGTACACTTTCTCAGAGGAATCCCAACTGAGACTTATGTAAGAAGTGGACATAGTCATAGGGACATCACCCATTTGTAGGTGTTTTGGCTGTTGCAATCTTGTTTGTTGGCCGTTGCCATCTGGATCTATAGAACCAGAATAGGGACGCTAAGTACAACCAAAGGCTTTTTTTGTTAAAGTTCCAAGACCAAGATATAATAAAACTCTCCAACCCGACAAAGTAGCAGCAGATCACAAGCCATTCCCGAAAGCATTCCCTTCGTTCTCCCAGTATATCTTACCAAAGTAATAACAAAACATTTACAAAACATGGAGAAAGCAATAATCAACCAAAGAGATTGTTGAGATTATCTCACCTGGCAAAAAATGTTGCGTTATTTGAACAAATCCATCACCTATTTAAAGTTGAAATGGACGTTTTTTCACCACAAAGAGGATTGTGAAGGTTATTAGTGCTTTTAAACGGTAAATCCTTTGTGCTGATAAATTGCGATGATTTTTTTATGAGATTAAGATCCAAAGCAATAAATGAAGCAATCTGCAGAACATCAACTGGACATGTAATTATCAGCTGCAACTCAACACAAAACCATCACTTTCGTTTCAATTAGTCCTACTATGTTTTTAGGTTCATATCTGGGGTTTCTACTAGAACATGTTTACATTCTTTAATGATCCAAAGACAACATTTATTTTTGAATAAAGCAGATTTGTCTAAAACAAACTAAATATTACAAAAGAACAATATAGAATTACAGAGTCTAGACATAACTAAAGCATACTGCACAATAAATACACACATTTTGAATATTTCAACCTATTTACGCATCAACAGTTTCAGTGGCACCACAAAAGGGTTGAGGGCGGGGCAGAGAACCAAGTTCCCTGATTGGCCAGGTGCATCAGCGCTCCCTGAGGTTTGGCCAGGTGCATCAGCGCTCCCTGAGGTTTGGCCAGGTGCATCAGCGCTCCCTGAGGATTCACTCTCAGCTTGGTTGGGCTGCAGGTTCTTCCCCCCGCTGGCCTGAGCGGGGCTGTGCTGACTGTCTCCTCGTTCGTCTCCTCCGGCACAAAGTCCCTCCTTCAGCTCTTCGAACATCTGTTGCGCCATTTTGGAGTCAGCGGTGGAGGACAGAAATTGGTACACCTGAAGACAAGTACACAAAGGAACAAACTCATTCATCAAAGGGTTTGGTGTACGCTATGCAACAATAACCCGATACAACAGAGGTTTGAGTCATTATTTATCTCTGGCTGGAGAGAATGTTTCACTCATTATGTCTTAAAGTTTTCAAAGTCATGCTGTCACCACTGTCATGATATCAATAAGCATGACAATGGCAAGTAACATAATGGAAATACCAAAAGTTTTGTGAGAGAAATGTGAGAGTGAATTTATGTCTACTCCTGAAGATCTCCGGTCAGTAGAACTCACCACAAAGTTACGCTTGCGTGCTGTATAAAGGTACATCTTTATTTTACATTGTTGGGGGGGTCATTTCAGTTTAGCCGAGGAAGAGACAACAATGGTAAAAGTGAAACCATCATTCACTCTCTTTCACATTAACGTCAAAGTGGACAGAATCCAGCAGAGCACGTTATCCACTGCACTCACTACCAATGGGTTAGTGTGCAGCAAAGTGTACCTGGTTCAGATGTTTGTGCAGTTTGTTGCAGTCCAGTAGGGGGAGCTCCTCGGGAAGAGACATCAACAGGTCCAACATTATGGCACTCTCTAGAGGAGGATATTAGAAAGCTGGTTCATTTCAATGTGGATGTAGACAGAGACGTGGAAACATGGACAGTTACAGTGTGTGTGTGTGTGTGTATTTGATGGAAGGGGTCTGGGATTGTACTGTATACATGTTATGAAAAAAGATGACATGTCCAACTCACCCATGGGGGTGAGATTGCAGTCATTGTTGGGTTGGTGGATGCAGCTCAGGTAGCCATAGATCTTCTCAAAATCCACTGCACCCATGACGCCTGACACCCTGGGATTGTCTTTTCTGGTGTTGCTGGTGCAACTAAACTTGGCGTAGCATCCCGCAGGGGGCGTGGAGAGCAAGAGCTGTGTGGCGGCGGAGGAGGGCGGCGGGGTGCTGGGGACCGGAGCCTGGCCGGTGGGAATGGAGGGGATGGGTGCGTGAGGACCGGATGAAGGGGGCTCGGATGGAGAGGAGGCGGAGATGGTGGTGGGGCTTTGGGCGGAGGGTAGCTGGGGGGTTTGGATGAGAGACGGGCCAACGCTCCGAGTCTTTACCGGCGTTGCAGAGCCAGAACCAAGTGTGCCCGGAACCGGGGTCGATGTCTGCGAGGTGGGTTGTGGAGACGGAGCAGGCGCGACAAGTATTTTTACTGCTACACCCGATCGACTGGGGGTGGAAGCAGACATCGGGGTGGGGGCGCTGGCAGCTGAAGTTCCAGCTGTGGTAGAAGGATGTGGTTTGCCGTTTAGCACACAAACCGCTTGGGATGGGGCTGAGGGCCTTATGCCGGGGCCCTTGGCGGGACCCGGGGTCTTGAGTAGCACCGCAGGAAGGGTGGTGCTGGTCTTCGGATGCTTTACTAAGAGGGAGGAAATGTTTTTTGTTGTGAGTTGTGATGGGCTTTACCACAGTAAGGTGGACAAAAACGGGTCAGAAACCATGTTTGAGGGGACAGATGTCGTCAGTAAGTCGACAGACAGTAGAACTAAAGAGTACAACAACCACATACAGACACACAAAAAAACTAACAAATCCTAATTTCCAATGCTCCTAAGAGACAAAAAAACAACAGGACAAATATATCCACAGATTGATGATGAATATTTCAAACCGTTTGATGACAAAGACCCTCTGGAGGTTCATACCTTGGATCGGCATCCTCGGCATCGGCCTCACGGGGAGGGTGCGGCCACCAGGATTGTCCTTGACTCTCTGGATTTGAGGGGGGTCACAGTTCTTTAGGGTGCAGGGCTCCGTGGACGACACCATCAGCATCTGAGAAACACAGAGAGGAGGATCAGTGGTCGCCCTCCACGTCCATAGCGCAGAAGAACACCAATGAGAAACCAAATAAGATGACTGAGCAAACAACAAGACAAGGGCTATCAAAATTGCTCAAAAATAACATTTGAATAATCACTTAAAAACACATTTATTCGAATACCTGGTTGCTATGGAAGCCCATTTCCGCCACAAAAAGAAGGGTTAGAAAGTCAAAAATGATGAGATAAAAATGACTTAAGACATGCTCACAGCACTCCTCCTTTGTGGTTTGGTACATTTACTTTCCAAACCCTCTTTGCCACTTTTTGTCAAAAGCGACCAACCACCGTATCTAGTTTTATTGGAGACTTTTGTGGTGTCTGAGGTGAAAGCACGTATTGTTTTGCAATTATCGCGTCTCACAGAAACCTCGCAGGTTGCAGCAGTCCAGCTGCACTCGGAGCACAGAGGAGACACGCGTCACGTGCAGACTGAAAGTCACGCGCGCATGCGCAAAGCCGCCGCTGATTCTGCAGCGTCTTTCCTCGTTGCGAATTAGGCACGTCAATAACAGTACAAACGAATACAACGAGACATAACTACTTGTATACGTGATTACTTTTAAGTTTAAACATATTTAACAACATATTTATCTCTCACTCTCTACTCTTTTCACATTCAAATATCTGTTTTTAACAACTATTGGAATATTTACTATTCGTCAGAGGTGGGAACAAGTCACTGTTAGGCAAGTCACAAGCAAGTCTCAAGTCATTGCCCTCGAGTCCCGAGTCAAGTCGAGTCAAAGACGAAGCAAGTCCCAAGTCGAGTCACAAGTCAAAGCCAACAAGTCTCAAGTCGAGTCACAAGTCGTACCACTTAAGTTTCGAGTCATTTCGAGTCCTTTTATTATAGTGGGGACGGGGAACCCTGGGTGATGGTGCGCTGCCTCACAGACCTAGACTACGAAGGGAAGGGTAATGGTGGATCGACTGTGACTGTGTTATAGTACTGTAACGCTCACCCCAATGCTGCAGCGTAAATAAGGAGGCGATGACTGGCTTGCAACTCCGCTGCATTTATTTATATAAAACAACTCAACTTCGGTCACTGTTGGCCGTCACCACGCCGAACGAACACTTCCGCATACACGGCCCCCCAAAACTCGGGTTGTCTCGCGTAACTACAGCTGGTAACAGAGCATAACGTGAACACATGCAACATCTGCATAACTGATTAACTAATAACTTTAACTCAGCTCATTACACTACTTTAAAACGGACGTTGACATAATGTTGGCGAGGATTTCCATCGGAGTCTGAATCCGGGTTCAAAAATCCCGATTTTTGTAACCATGAACGAGCTGTCTCGTTGATACGGTCAAATGGACTGCAGTGATTGGATGTCGTGCAGGCAGCGCGCGCTCTCTGCATACAGGTGGCGCACATTTTTTTGACAGATGCAGATAAACAGAGCGGCGCGGTGGTGTGAAAATGTTTTCCCCAGTTTTCATGGGAAGTAGCAAGTCTTCTCGAGTCAAAAGGCTCGAGTCACGAGTCATCGGTGTTCAAGTCCAAGTCGAGTTGCAAGTCTTTGTACGTTTTGTCGAGTCGAGTCTCAAGTCATCAAATTCATGACTCGAGTCTGACTCGAGTCCAAGTCACATGACTCGAGTCCACACCTCTGCTATTCGTTGACAGCCCTAAACAGGACGCAGTGAGGCCTCGGCTCGCGGTACCTGGGAGAAAGCCGCGGTGATGGCTTCCTCGCGGCTTCCAGCAATAGTGGAAGCCATTTGTGTCCACATGTCGATGGGCTTTCTGGCACTCTTCTCCTCCAACCGCCTCTTGTTCAGCTTGAAGCTCACCAATGAGAGCATGTTGTCCTTCAAAAAGTCCACCAGAGTCTGGAGCTAAAAGAAGAGAGGTCACCGTCGTAACCAACGAACACAAAGTTACCCAAAAGCACAATTCGGAACCTTTAAGAACTAGAGATAAAGGCGCACCTCTGTAATGGACCGGGTGGGGACGTGTTTCTTCAGGTAATCGTAGTCGATGTCGCTGTTCCCCGCGGACTTTTTGTAGAGTATCTGCAGGGCTTTCAGGAGGTTCTTCAACTCGGTCCGTTGCCATTGAACGGGCCCTTTGCGCGGGGTCTTCGGCGGGTCAGGAGTCCGCTGGCGTTCTGGTTTCGTACGTTTCCGAGGCGGCGGCTTCATCGCAGCTCAGGCCGCGGGTCCGATGCCACACGGGGAGGGTCGCGAGGCTAACGGGGAGCTCGTCGCGTGCAGCTCGTAGCGTTGTTCGTGTCACTCACGAGATACAAACTTTAAACTTTTAGTTACAGCCCGAATGAAAAATGGGGACGATGTCTCAGACTGAGAGCACTACGTCAACAACCGGCGTGCCTGCGTTCACATCCGACAACAACGATACGTTTTCCGATGCGATATTTTCAAATTAAAAGCACTAGCCTTCTATTTTAAATGGCTTCTGACCTTTGCTTAAAATCGTTGGACGAATATTTATTTCAAATAGTTTGATTTAAGATTTAAATAACTTTGATTCAAAGTCAACTTTTTAACTTCAACTTTTCAAAAGCAAAACGTGCATACAAATTAAATATTTCTCGTGTAACTCATCAACCAATAGCATTCAACACTCTAAACGCTTTATATACTCTGCTATTTATAGCTAGTAATCTCAAAACAATGCATGTAATCAACCAACACACACCTTATATCAGTTCCACTACTTAATATGTACATCTTGCAAACATGTATTTTACTGTCTTTTGATGGTACTTTAGTTTGAAGGCAAGGAGTCGAACTACTTCCGGGTTTAACTCATGTTTAGGAAAATTGTTTCGACCTGATATTTTTCTCCCAGGTATTATTTACAGGGCATGCGTCTCCTACAAGCAACGGCTGACTCAAGATGAGCAGGTCATGCAGCCTGAAAGACAAAAACACCGGATCGGACAAAAACACCAAAAAGCAGTTTTTGGGTGAATGGTTAAATATCAAGTATAACTACAAACACAATAAGGCTTCGCCCGACTTTCAGTCGGCTCAGTTAATAAATAAAAATAGTATTTTAAACGGTTTAATTTGTCTTGTACTTTGGGGGGGAAATTAAATGTTCTACCAGAAAATTTTTAAACCCGTACCAAAAGTACACATGGCAGCGGTGGGATTCGAACCCACGCCTCCGAGGAGACTGGAGCCTTAATCCAGCGCCTTAGACCGCTCGGCCACGCTACCTACAAGACAGGGACTCAAAATTAAGTTATAACTCCTGTGTTAGCTATATATGCTAAGCATGCAATGACGAAAAAACGAATGAAGACTAGTAACAAGACTAACGTGGTGTTGCTGGAGTGCTTACTTTACAAATCTGAAAAAAACAGAATAGGGCAAACAAAATATTTGATTCAGTTCTTGCACTTACGTGTTTGGCATTGTCGTCCAGAAATACAGTAGACCGACTACTGTAACAGCAATATCTAGTTGGCAACAGCTCAACTGCCTGTTGCGATATAAACATGCTGTTACCTGCCTTATTTTGAAATATTACACATTCATCAATGTATGATCAGTTTTTGTACATGAATGTGCACATGTTGTAAACGTGTACAACATGCTGTACACGTGTACAGCATGCATCTTTGTCTGTGTGTTTTGGGGCTCTGCAGTGGCTGCATGACGATGTTGGTGGATGAGTCACCCAGTCTTCACCACGTGACATCATGAATCACCGCACCTCTCCATGGGCAGAGCTGCAACCATCAACCCGCTCCACTCCTCCCTTATCTCAGCCCTCCATGTCATCTGGCACGCTTTCTCTTCTCTGTTCCTCCACTCTCCCTCCTCTTTATTCTCACCAGCAGCCTTTTCATGTGGATTTTCATTGCAGTGCACTCTCTTGGCTCATTCTGACGAATGCATATCTCATTCCTTTCTGTTTTTTAGTCCCGTGCATTCCTGTCATAAACACCATCTTGTCAGTTCATTCATCTGTCCATGTTGTTCTGGGGTTGAATTGCAGAACTTATCTTGGCAGCCTGTGGAAATCCTCTCTAAAGTCAATTTATCAAACCTACCCACTTTTTGTTACCGCAGCCCACAATGTCCACCTTCTTCTCTAACCTCTAATCACCTTGCTGAACACCCCCATACCAGAGCAGCATGACGTATCAAAGCAACCTCAATTCCTCCCCCACCCACCTTTAATTACCTTCTTGTGCTTTGATCGGCCCGTTGGCCTCATTGCGGTTGTGGTAACATTGACAGTTTACCATTTAATGGGTGACAAATACATTCCAAACCACACAAAGATAAATTATGATGTATAGTTATATTTATTTGAGAACTGTTGTGTTTGCATTTGTGAGTCTTTCTGTGTGCATTTGCAATTATTGAGACTGATCTTACCAGATATTTGCTTCTGGACATTTCTGATTCATCATGTTGATTCCTAATGTCTTTCTCTTTCATTATTCAAAAAAAGGTTTATCCATCCATTCATCCATCCATATAGACATCAACCCACCCACCCGACCATTCATACCAACGACCAATCCAGCGATTGATCTATCAATCCTGTCCATCACACCTTCCATTCTTTCATCCATCCATCCATCCATCACTCCACCCAACCATTTAGTCTTGTAACTCCAAAAGAATACATCCATTCATTCATTCAGGGATTTCTTCCCACAGCTCACATAAAAATGATCTCTGACCACAATGAAAAACTTTTGTAACAAAAATAGTTAGATTTTATTGTTTCTAGCAAAAGTAGTCATTGACATGCGCATATTTACATCCAGGAAACGCATGTTTATTACGATGGTTACAACAAAGTACATCTAGAAAGACCATGTACAACACTCGCCGCACAATGATTTAAAGGTACACCGACGTTATTGTTTCTGTCATTTTTAGAGCTTTTTTTATACTTTTTTGATTGATGCTTGTACGCCTTCAAAGAAGCTATTCTTGAATGCAAGTATACATAAACGTGCAGACACTGTACTATAGCCTCTGGTGTGTCACTTCATATCTAAGCCTGTTCTTTTCTTCCCATATCTTTCTCAATATGGGACTTCCTTCTTGAAAAAAGAACAAACCATTGAAAATTACAAAAAGCTCGTTTATGTCCATCTGCGTTCATTTTTGTTTCTTTGACTAATGTTGCCATGTCCAAGATTGTTGATGCCATGAATCTGTTTTGCTCAACAATGATATTGAGATTTAATCATTCCTTAGTAATAGATAACCACAAAAGTCAACACTACAGAAAAAACTTAGAGCAACATCTGCTCTCGTTCCCAGGTTCCAAAAAAAGTGTTTGTTATTATTTATTACTGATTATCAGTTGCCAAATAGAGAAAAGAGCTTAACTTAGTTATTTAAACCTCTGTAAAATCCTATTTTTTTGCACGTAAAAAATACTCTCTTTTACAATCATATCTATAACACGATAGCCATCTGAAGCAATTAAAAATCCCCTCATCGTGTTTATTTTTTAGTCATGACTAAAACCTGAACGTGGGCAAACTGATCCCATCTCCAGTGGATTTAGTTTCCAAATCATTTCATTATCTCGTCTATTACAAAAGTGATTACAGCCTTGAACTCTGGGATAATATCAAGTGGTAAAAAAAGGAAACGTAGCGCTATGTTTGGGATGTCACAGTGACATGTAAGGCAGCCAGTTTCAGCTCAGTTTGGAAACAGGTTCCCACCTACCAATGCATAAAATGGGTGATTGATCGCTCTGCAACATTAAGAACAAAAGAAAAACCATCATAGAGTTTGAATCGTTAGTTTAACTTTTAACTGTTCTGTTTTTTTTATCACATGCAGCCTCAAAAATATTTGCCCAAAGCAAATTTTTAGTCACCCCAATACAAATTGGTTTCGGATTCAGCGCTTATTCAAATTAAACTACATTGTTAGATTGATTGGCCCATTTACTTGCCTCGGCAAAGTATTTTTCAGTCCTGTAATGATCAATAGAAAATGTTGAATTATCAAATTGGCCTTAATGGACCTTAAAGGGAACCTTGGGATTTAGGGGCACTTTGGGGCACAAGGATAAGGGGTATTGCAGGATAAGGCTGGCAATCTGCAATCTTCTGCATTAGCAATATGTTAACTAAGTGCTGCAGTAAGAAAGTATTTAACGCATTTAGTAATGCAAAATAAGATAAAGAACAACACCAGCCTTAACTGCTTGAATGCACTTGTTTAGTAAAAGAGCAGTAAGTGCCTCCACCAGTGCGTCCTTCTCTGAAGGCGTCAAAAGAATGCCACATAGAGTTTGGTCAGGGTTTGGCACCATAGCAACAAGGTAATTGAAGTTATGCAAAAGGGTGAGTCATCCAAGCCATTAGAGCGGCGTTAGCAGGGCTTCCACAGCCCTTTGTATGAAATATGCTTTTTGGTGCGTTATATTTCATAATGAAGAGCTTTGGTGAGTATGTGAGGACACCAAATGAGAAAGTGCTGTGCTGCTGATTTTTGCTGCATCTTCATATAAATACCACAATTTGTTTTTCAGAAAGACTATGTTTATGAAATAATGTTCGAATTCCCCTGCCTTAGATAATCACACGCACATTCTCTGTGTTTGGATCGTAGAACTCCTTAAGCCTCAAAATGTATCCCATCATTCATTGCTGCTGGAGATCTTTTTTAAAGTACCGGTAACAACATATTTAAGCGTCCTCCTTTGTTGGCATTGTAAAATGTCCAAATGGAGAAGAACGTAATGCTGGGAACTTGGATGGAAATTTGTAGCATGATACAAATCTCCCCTGCTTTCCAACAGGCCAGGTTCGTGCTGTGTCCACTCCTATACGGAGGACGAATGTAGATGTGTATCTTTTCTGTCCTTTACCTATGCAAGTCATCCAGCCTAGCTCTGAAGAGAAGTCCTCCTTAATGTCCTTGTCCAAATCAAAACCAAACTAAATAGGAGAAAGGAGCTTGTTACATATGTAAAACAGAACCAACACCACCAAAATAAGATCACAAAGAAATACTTTTCTGCCCATCTCTTGCCTAATTCTCTCGCTCCCTCATCCCCCTTTCAGTCCAACAGTGGCCTCTTCATGAGTATTTGCTGTATGTATTTCTCCAGATCGTCACGGTCTGGCTGCTGTCCAGCAGCGTAGTAATCTTCATTTCTCGTTGCTTCGGCTGCCACCGGGTCTGAGTAATAATATTTCTGCTGAGACGGGATCACAGGCTTTCGAAGAGGGGAGCGAGGTTTGGGGATGAGTGCTGGCTGATACGGGTAGGCGGTGTAGTATGGCCTCTGGTGGAGGACCGCGGGGGGGGTTCTAAGCCGAGGTTGGACCCAGCTGGGGTAACGTCGCCTGGGAGGGAAAGAGTAGGTGTCGTCCATGGAATTCCCAAGGAAGTTGTTAAGAGTGAAAGCAGGTTTTGGGATGTAGTAACGGGGTTTGGGTCTCGGGGGAGGTGGGAAATAGATGGGGTAGAAGTCTGGGTACTGCTTCCTCTGGTAGTAGGACGGGTATGTGTGGGGGTAAGAAGGGTAGCCAGTCCAAACTGGCCTCTGTGATTTTAGCCAGAGGTCCTGTTTATTTGACAGAGGCTTCTGAGGTCTGGGCCAGCGATTCTGATTGGCCACCAGAGGCTTTGCAGGTTTGCTCCAGACATCTTGCAACTTGGCTGGCGATTTGTCCTGTAACCATGTTTTGAGGAGATTGACAGCTGAGAAGGGCTGCTTGGAAGCTTGGAAACCATTTCGACTGGTTGGAATCTGTGACGATGAAAAATCCTTGGATGAGGAGAATGGGGAAGCAAGCGGAGTTGAAGGTCGCTGCCGATGAGACACCATCTCGGGCGGCACGTCTTTCTTCTTCTTCTTTTCCACGTCGCTGATGATGTCCACCACGTCATCAGCAGGGAGGTGGAGCTTGTTGGAGATCTCGATCAGCTTGTCGATGGTCTGGGGATCGATATCGTCCTCCTCTGTCACCTCCTGTTCCTCATCGGACCTCTTGTCCTCCGCAGCGTTGGACAGGGACGAGCTGTATTTATTGTTGTTCTGTTTGACCATGTAGCGCAGCAGCATGTCAGAAGCGATGTCGGCTAACTTCTCCTCCTCCATTTTGGCCTTTTGTGCCTCGGCCGCCTGCCTCCTCATCTCCTCCTGCTCTGCTTTGGCTTGAGCCTCCTCCTCCTCAGGGCTCAACACCTCCTCATCTTCTTCTTCGTCCTCGTCCTGCACTCCATCATCTGCTATCACCTCCTGCTCCGGCGGAGGCAGTGACTGTGCTGCATTACTACCAGCGTTGTTATTGTCTTCAAAGTCGTTCACAAAGTTGCCTCCACTGAACTTTGGGAAGATGAGTCCTTTCTGTGTCTCCTCCTGCCATTTCAGTTTCTTCTTAGACATGGCGAGGTTGTTGCCTTTGTTGATTGGTATGATGTCATTGTAGCTGCTGTAACCTCGGCTCTCTCTCTGGTTTTGCCCTGAATCTCCCTCCCTCTCAGTGGCCGTGTTCAAACGAGGAAACTCCTTCATCATTGTCTCAAGGTTCTTTAACTCCTCTGGGCTGAGCTGCTCCTCCTCCTCATTGCTGCCTTGTTCAGGGATGTTTGGCCCCTGCTGTGGGGCAGCAACCTGGCCGGGCTCCCCTCTTCCATCCAGACTAGCGGGCTGCCGCTCTGCTTGGACCTGGACCGTCTGACTTGTGGTGCGACTAGACACCTTTTCTGTCATTCTCTCCTCTTCTTCTCGAGCTTTCTGCCTCTCCTCTTCCTCCTCTCTCTCCCTCTTCTTCTGCTGCGTGGCCATCAGCAGCTCCAACTCCTGTCGCCCATCTCGGTCTCTGTCTGCCCCCTCCATTTTTCTCACTGAACTGTCAGCTTCTTCTTTTCTGACACCCCTCATCTCAGCTTTCATTTCTCCTTCCATCCCATTATGCTCCTCTTGCCCCTGTCTTTGCTCTACTCTTGAGTGATTCAGTGCCTCTAGTAAAACCGCCGCTAGTCTTTTGGGATCCACATCTTTGAAGAGCTCCTCCTCTTCCTCTGAATCTTCTCTCTGTGTTGATCGTCTCTCCTCATCGCTTGCAGGAGTAGCATATCTATGGTCATCAATAACTCCAGGGGTGTTGATCGGCTTAGAGATGGACAGATGGAAGGAGGAAGCCCCTGTCAGGAGAACAAGGAGGGCAAGGGCACTTGAGAGATTGTGGTACCCAATCATGGTCAATTAGAAGAGGGCCCGCGGTGAGCAGTGAGGGGAATCAGAAATTCCTTGAGGAGGGAGAAAAGCACAGAGACAAATCTTCAGTTTCAATAACTCTCAATATTAAAGAAGCCATATTATGCCATTTCGCTCTTGAGTGTTTGATGTAGAGAATTTTGCGGAACTGTGGTGGGAGGATGTGGTGGGGGGGCGAGGGGATGTAGTGGAGACAGGGCCAAGGTGATGTAAGGGATACTTCTTGTCTGCTGACGTTGGCGAACAAATTGTTTTTATTAGTATTAATTATTGATTACTAGAATTATTTTAAAAACATGTGAGTTTTTTTCCCCAGCATGTCGGGGTTAGTAGACACGTCAGGCATCCACATTAAAGTGTAGAAGACCTATGAAAGTTGAATTTTCAATATGGCCTCCATCAATCTTGCTCTGTAACACAGTCATATCATCAATTTATGCTTATGCTTATATTTGGATGTATTTAGACAATTCTGAGCTTCAGTAATCTATCATTTGTTCTCAATTATTATGGTAAAAAAGTATAGGTATGGTTTGGCGGGTGTATGAGCAGAGTATAATATTCAAACTTTATTTACCCGTTAATGCCCTGATCTATTTTATTTGGTTTTCGAAAAGAGAGAAAGGGCCCGGACTACACTGTAGTTTCTTCTACGCTCTGTTTACATCTAGGGCTTTTATTGTGAAAAAAATAAACGGAAGAAGGTAAGTCTCTGCCTACGCTAATTGTTTAATATGTCCGCTGCGTTCAACATGATAGGGTGATGTACGGTGGCCGAGAAGGTTCAGACAAATACAAAAGCAACAACACAACCGCAAACGCCACAACACAACACGAACGCCGCAACACGAAAATACAAAAGCCACATCACAACCGCAAATGCCACAACGCAACACGAACGCCGCAACGCAACGCGAAAGCGAAAACGGAAGTAGCTGCCCACGGGAGCGAGCGTATTTTGGAGGAACGCCCACGGGAGCGAGCGTATTTTGGAGGAACGGAGCTGGAGGATGGCAGATCGTTTAAGAAGTAAGTGAAACATGATTCCTTACTTTAACTGTAGCCGCAAGGAATCATGTTTCACTTACTTCTTAAACGATCTGGCATCCTCCAGCTCCGGTGTTACGTGCCGACTGGGTTTTTGAACCTACTGGTTTGGCTACGCGTGCGTGTTTGTTTTGCCCCGACAGCGGCAGATGTTGTCTGCCTCGGTCACCTGATCCGTCACACAGTCGCAAACATATTTCTGAAAATGTTCAAAATGTATCCCATATCCAATGCAGCGGTTATGATTGTATAAGTGAGCACTACATCACTGCTACGTATAAAGAAATAAATAAAAGAACATACGTTTATTAAAAGATCGCCACAACCTGGATTCGAACTCGCAGTCGAGCAAAATAGCAAAACTTTATAAGACGGCGGCGCTACGCCGTCGGCCAACCGAGCTGTCAAATGCCGCTACTGATTTCACTACTTATCATGAAATTGCAAATCGTCAGTGGCAAGAACATCTTTTGGTTCAGGGTGAGCCAAGACAACTGGTTTTTGGTGGCGTAGCGTGAAATACATAGTTCTGTCAGGTTTTCTAGCACATTGCCCAAGTAGGATTACTCTCTTAATAACATCTAAACGCGTAGCCAAACCAGTAGGTTCAAAAACCAGTAGGCACGTAACAACGGAGCTGGAGGATGCCAGATCGTTTAAGAAGTAAGTGAAACATGATTCCTTGCGGCTACAGTTAAAGTAAGGAATCATGTTTCACTTACTTCTTAAACGATCTGCCATCCTCCAGCTCCGTTCCTCCAAAATACGCTCGCTCCCGTGGGCGTTCCTCCAAAATACGCTCGCTCCCGTGGGCAGCTACTTCCGTTTTCGCTTTCGCGTTGCGTTGCGGCGTTCGTGTTGCGTTGTGGCATTTGCGGTTGTGATGTGGCTTTTGTATTTTCGTGTTGCGGCGTTCGTGTTGTGTTGTGGCATTTGCAGTTGTGATGTGCCTTTTGTATTTTGTGTTGTGGCGTTCGTGTTGTGTTGTGGCATTTGCAGTTGTGATGTGCCTTTTGTATTTTGTGTTGTGGCGTTCGTGTTGCGTTGTGGCATTTGCGGTTGTGTTGTTGCTTTTGTATTTGTCTGAACCTTCTCGGCCACCGTAGTGATGCCTTTATTCGGCGAACAAAAGCTAAGCAAATTTGACATTGCAGTGCAAAAAGAAAAAATGACACGTTTTTTAGTTACGAAATGTTCACTCATGACAAAACTCCGTGTGTCAAGGTCTTTTTTCTCCTGCTGGAAATGCCATCAGAAAAATGGTCTGGAGCAGCTTTATGACAAGTTGTGGGTTTTTACACAAATGAGCTTCATTCTAATAGGAAATGTGCGCGAATACTGAGAGAATTCCTCTAAAACTCTCAGTGTCATCATCCAATCTTATGGTCTATTGAACTGGTCCACACTACTTGATGACACCACAGGCTTGAGTACGTCTAGTTTTGGGATTTGAGTTGTTAATAACTGATATTTATGGATCAGCTCACAACGACAACATTTGGAAAATTCGCGTATAGTTCCCCATTGCACTTTCTTAAAAACGTGAATTCAGTTGAGCCAATGAAGACCTAAGTCTTGAAGGGAAATGAAAGCGTGCGTCGGTACGTGGCCCCCCGGGAGCGGGACCATGGGAAAAGAAAACGAAAAAATCTTCCATTTCAAGAACCAATAACAGATCGACTGGCGGGGCACGTTCCGCAGCGGAGGTGGCTGGATTGCAGCGGATGCGTGATGCGTGATGTGCAAACACGCAGCCAACGATCGAATGGCTTCATCTCATTATCCGTACACACAAAGAAAGCATATGCATTATAGGATGGCACGCAGTTGAGGCTTCGTGGCCTCATCGGGTCACACCATAGTTGACAACAACAAAGCGCGTTAATATTCCGCCTATGAGATACAAGAATCAAGAGGAAAAAAAGCATAAAGCCACCTCCATACTTCTGGCATCATGAGTACCCTGCCAGCAGCCACACCGTGAACCCAATGCAGACATTTTAGACACGACAAACCGGGCTGTCATTGACTCTGTAAAATCACCTTTTTTGTCCTTGTTCTTTCTTTCTTTTTAAACCGTCACCTTAATGCACACAAAGCTGCTTCGTTCTACTGCATTTTTTTATCTGGTTATTTTTGGCAACGCAAGTCATGGTGATGGTGGCTGGAGATGACGATAATTGAAATGTTGATGATGATGATGATGACGATGATGATGATGATTGGGAGGAGGAGGAATATAAAGGAGGGGGCAACAGCCACCCCCGTGTTGACCAGATGCAAAGGAATATGGAAAGTCAAAATGACAAAACATTCTCTCTCACACAAAAAAACACAAGCGCTCTTATGTCTGTAAACTGAAAAAAATGTTACTTGATTGATCAATTAACATGTCATGTGTCACGTGCCTAAATACAATTGTAACAGAACATTGTTTTCGAAATCAAGTAATAGACCATTTCAACCATGCAAAAAACAATAATCCCCCTTTCGGATTTTCCTGTTTACAATTTTATTTACGGCTGAACCGTACTTATTTTTTTTAGAATATTATAATATATAAATGTAAAAAAAATTCTCAGATCTGATCATCAGCCAAGCTAACAGAATGTCTTTATTTTTTTGCAGAAGAGAAAGTAAAGTAATGCCGGATAAGTTGGCACTTACTTGCAGTCCAGCCGTAGCCGCGGGGGAGCTTCCCCTCCGCGTCGCGTCACACGTTGCGAGAAGTCCCTGTTTTCACGCGCGGCGCCTTGCACCGCGCTCTCCTTTTTCTTCTTCTTGTTCTGTTGTGTGTGAGTTTGTCGTTTGACGTAAAGTGGTGTCACAGTAGCTGTTGCTTTTGTTGTTGTTGTCGTCTCCTCCTTCTCTCCCGGGATTCCGCTCCTTTGGCTCCGTCTGATTTCAGGACCACTGACAGCGGTTGCGGTTCTCTTATACCGCCCGTGCCCCTCCTACCCTTGCCCACGTGACTCGTGCGTCAAGCGATTCCCATTGACGTCACCAGACCGGGTTTCATTCATAAGATTTTTTGGTCGAACCAATTAGCTGCAGTGCTGGCTCTGCTGAATGAACAGAGGTGAATGAATTCGCAGTTTTCGCCGCTCAGTGTGTCCGCCTGCAGGGCCGGACCCCGCCTCTCCGTGCGTGATTCCGAGGAACATGTGAACACAAAGCTGAGCGAAATTAATTGACATACAATTAGGAATGAAAATATTCACAGATAATTATGTATGTTAAATATTACCACTTGGTCATGTTTTGTTTCGTGTTGGGGCTTCACGAATTCACGCGTTAGCAGTATAGTCTCCAGGGTCCGAGAACCCTTTGGGGAGATGGCGGATTTAAGGTCTTATTTTTCCTTTATGTCCCCCTTTCCCGTTATGTTTATATAATGTTTATTATTCAATGTTCCCTTTGTCACCATACGACTTCTTTACGTTTATGACACCTTGTTTATAGCTGAAGATGTATCCTCTATAATACTGTTTATTTATGGTTCATATCAGTCCACTGCAAAATTATTTTTTATTTTTATAACAATGTCATTTTATAAATTTTTTATTCCTTTATGTTTTAACATCTGCAGCATTATTTCTTGTGTGTGTATCTGCCTGGAGCCTCAGAAGAACTCCCCTGCAAAGACTGCTCCGCTCGAATTGTTGTGCAGCAAACAGATGACTGGACTCTTATTGCATTCTCTTCCATGACAAATATATGTACCAGGCAGGTACAGACCACCTGGTGTATATATAAAATAATTCCAATAACAACTATTAATGATAATTGACATAATAGTATTTATTTTTTAAATTGTCATTCATGTACTATGCGGTTTTTCGTTTTCCACAATATGTAATAACTGATTTAAAGTGTGTTTCTTTTTTCTTCAGATGACTGATCATTGTAATAATAGAACAACTGTTCTATGATGTTTTTTGCCTATAAGTTGGGTGGCTTGCACAGCCAGAATCAAATGAGTGTGTAACCATTTGGCTCCAGGAGCTCTTCTCAGCACATTTTTAAACTACTTTACTGGAATTAGTGTGAAAAGGTCTTCCATCACAGCTGTTACTCTACACCACTGAAAAAATGGTTTGCAAGTATTCTCATCATTTGCTTCAGTAGAAGTGCCATCAGCACGTGTCAAAACCCTCTCAAAACTCATTTTAACAACTGCATTTACCCTAACGAGGTGTCCGAAATGAACACCCTAACCATAAAACCTTCATCTACCTAGTACTCTACATGAAAAGTATATGTACATAAAACAGTGACTGTTGGTGGCAAACTTGTTGACTTGGTAATTCAGCCCTACTTCCTATTGGAAGGTGTTCCTTCCTTTTACCTGACAAGACACCAGTCGGGATATTATGAAAATTTGTCCTTTGGGATTATCTCAACATTAATGTAATCGCAACACCCAATTAGTTGGGATTATTTTGAAAAGTACTGTTGCATTTGTCAAAATCTGTTAATCTAGGTATTAAACAAGCAGAGTACACAAACACGTTTGTAGCAGCACAGGCATTACAAAACATCCAGACACACTTATGTTTAGCTCAAAACTGTTTATTCTTTGTAAAATTACATTCACACAAAGTCCCTTTAGCCTTTGCCTGTATCACAGATTAAATGTGTTATTCTTATGTTCTTCTTCCAAGGAACAAAACAACTCAATGAGAAAGTTCAATCAAAACCCTCTCTTTCACATAAACAAGGAAATGTACGAGATGATCACCAAATTGATAAAGTCATTGCATATGATGTCTGATTGACCAAAAGACAGATGGAGAAGAACAAAAAAACATTATTCAACACACCTCTCAAAGAAGGTCTCTCTGAAGGGCAGCAGAGGTCAGGGTTAAACACCCAAGAAGTAAAACAGTGGGGCTGTCCTCATATGTACGGAAGAACGCAAGGAGGATTATGCTTCAAACACAGACACATCAGAACATCAGGAACCCGCATTCTGATGGCCGCATGGGGAGATTCGGCCTGTTGAAACGCGGTGAACACCTTCAGAGAGACACCGTCTAAAAGCGACAGCTGTTATTGCAATTGGTTACCTGGTTACTGATCAAAAGGATGTTTTTTTTCTTCAGGTTTGGATTTCTAATCTGAGAACTTGAGTAGTTCACCCCTAATTCTGCTCCCCCTATATCTGCTGTGTAAATCCATGTTCCTGTGTCCTATCGCTGTTCCAATACATGCCGACACGGTACAGCGATGAGATCACACAGTGAGCCCTTACTCCTAAACATTCAGCGCTCAGGCCTGCTGTGTTCAGACTAAAGTGCTGCAGATGTACGAACGTCTTCAGACAGCTCGGGCTGAGTGTCCTACAGCCGGCTGCCAATGACCTCTGGCTGGTCTTAGTCTCATCCATTAGTGACACCTGAAGGTCCTCTGAGGATGGAGCACGTAGTGTTTTCAGTTCAATAGTTAGTGAGATGTTCTCCATCGATGCAAATTACCCAGCAACAAGCACAGCGGCTTAAGTGAGGTCATGAAGAAAAGAACATGAACGTCCTATTAGAACATGAGTGACTCCTGAGTGGACATTTATATATAGATATATAAATATATCCGGGTAAAATGAAAATCATGCAAACATTTTGAGGCAATAAGATAAGATGTTCCTTCCTAGGGTTGTGTAGGATTGGAATGTTGAGACATATCCCCTGGCACAGATCAACTGTCTATGGGGGTTTAAGGGATAGTTTGGATTCTTTGAAATGGGGTTTAGCAGTCAGGTGGGGCCTAGAGTAACAGATGGGGGGGGGGGGGGGGTAGAGCTTCATACTGCTGAGAACGCAGCTAGCAGCAGAACCTATTTGAAGTACAAGTAGACACTAAACTTACAATAATCTCACTGCTCAACCTCGCTGTCAGCCAGGCTTTTCTGATCTCAGATTGTTGAGTCCATCCTTCCGTTGAGCAAAGCCGACGAGCCCCATCGACAGGAACAGCAGGGGTGCAGCAGCAACTCCACAGGCAAAATGACAGCGTTTTTTAAAGAGTCGATGCTTGGGCTCCGCTTCAAAAGGACTTCTTACAGTAAAGTTTTAAATGCCACTTAAACTTAAATTGATTTTATAGGTGACTAAAATAGGTCCAGAACCCTGTGCTGCCACTCACATCCGTTTCTCTGAAGTTTATCTACTGTAGTAAAACACTGACATCAGAGAAGTGCATCATACATCACACTTTAAAAAAAAAAAAACTATCCCTTCACCTGACAACTGCTTGGCCATTTAGTTTAAAAACAAAATAAATTCATGGATATTTTAGATATGTTAATGCATTTGGTGAGTGGACATGGATAAGACTGCTTGCAGACAACTATTTCAATTGACCGAAGGGGACATCTGATAAATATGATATTTAGTCAATGATGAGCTTTACAAAGCCACCATCTGATTTATTTTATCTACTTTATAGCACAGCTAACACACTCATCCCTGTCCACAGAACCCTTGAAGTAACCGTATCATGCACAAAGTAAGGTATCACAGGTACACACACTAAGTAGGTAGCAGCGGTGGAACAGTTCACATATTCTGGGTCATAGGTGCGAGTAGTTTGGGTGCTGATGTCTTTGCCTCTAATGGATTTATTTTCATAATCTTTTGTCTCACCAAAATTTTAAACAATAAGTACGGTTCATTTTTTCATTTTAAACTTGATACGAATGAAAGCAGATTCATGTGGATTCAATGGGTTGAGTTTATTCTGGATTCAGGTTATATAAACGCAACATAAACTCAAAGCTTATGCATTTCCTGAGGCCAGCCCCATGACCAGGAGAACTGTTCAAAGCTGCATTAGACGTACCACTGTTTAAGAAATGCACTTTGTTTTAATAAAAAAAAACGCCGATGCAACATGAAGGACGAGCGTTTAAATGTGATCCTGCTCGGTTCTTGTGCTAGCGGTCGCTCATGTGGCTTAAGAAGGCAGGGCAATCTATACAAGCAGTAACAAGCAATCACTCAGATTGACTAAAGCATGTAGGGGGGAGAAAATATATATACTCTAAATAGCCTGTGTCCTAATATGTCGTACAGGTTAGTAGAACCAGCGGAGCAACAAGGTCCAACTCGCCGCCAGCTTTTCATTCCATCTCTGCGATGGCGTCCCGCCGTCTGGAGGATGGCTAAGCGGGCGTGATTCTCAGACGCACTTTGTTGATTTGCATAAGACAGACGTGACGTTTCCATCTCGTCTGGCACAGTGGTCCACAAGCGGGGCAGACGCATGGCTCACGTGTAAACGAGTTATCCGAGGCGGTGACGCAAATCTCGAATGTCTTTGGTTCACAACGCACTTCATCACCCTCACCCGCCCTGTTCGGTAAGACGGACCAATCACAGGTACAGCTCTGCCATTATGATGAAAAAGTCTACAGCCGTTTTAAAACGTCTGGTATAGATCAAATAACTAACAATACAGGGAAAGGAATGTCAGGGTGAAGTAGTACAAACACATCTCTGGAGCCGGAGATGGAAGATCCTCTTTGTTAGTTACAAAAACAAGAGCCTAGCGTATCACTAACCAAAATGAGCCTTAACACAAACTGTACAAGACCCTCATGTGTACCTCAATGTTGGACAGACATTTGCTTTGTTCTTTTAACCTGCACTGCTGTCCTTGTTTTATGCCTGCACCCTACCTAAAGGAATGATGGCCAACACTGAAAGCAGTGTAGTTCAAAAGAGAATCTTACTTTAGATGTCTGGTGGTGTTCGATATACACAACCGGCTGTGTGTGTGTGTGTGTTTAGCCTTGTGTGTCCTGGTCCAATGGCTGGTAGAGCTACATTGTTTAAAACGCAATGGAAACATGGCTAGTGTTGCCCCTCCAATACCACACACACACACACACACACACACACACACACACACACACACACACACACACACACACACACACACACACACACACACACACACACACACACACACACACACACACACACACACACACACACACACACACACACACACACACACACACAATCTGTGGGCGTGGGCTGTTATTAAATGTGAATGTGTTCAGCAGGAACCAATGGGGACATCAGATCCCAGTATCGTTGACCTTTACATCAAAGCATCAGTCTGAAGTCATGAGCACACGCTGCCTTGTTGTAACCCCCCCCCCCCCCTCCACACACACAAAAAAAAAATCCCCACGCTCAGGTCTCACACACAAACACGGTAAAAAGACCGTCAATGCAAGTATCCTCCATTCTCAACTGAGTTTTTCCCCCCCAGTCAAATGCTGTACATCAGTCCCTCCAGCTTTAAATATCTAAGTCCCGCCCCCTCCCATCCAGCCCTCTGCCTTTAGTATCTACAGTATCTCACAAGCCTGCCGTGTACTACGCCAAGCCCATCTCCTCCAGCACACTCCTGGGTGACTCGTCCTCCTGAAAAGGGAGACAGTAGAAGGGAGGACTTATTTTAGAAAAACAATTGTTTTAAAACCATACGAATAAACATTAACATTTTATGGAGCCTTGAGAGGTTCATACAGTAACATTTTCTATTAAGTGCCTGTCTTATATCTAATATTAATGCTTTCTAAAAAAGCGTAACCTACAACATAAGAATTTAAGGTGTTTGATTCATGTTAATAAAGTGATCTAAATATTTGAGAGTGTTGGGAATTTAATAAAAGGGATATTAGCAGTTTGTAGTAGTTCATGTTAGATGGGTGCCATAGAAAGTTATACAATACTGACATGTTATATCTTCAGTCAACACTCACATTTACACTTACAAAACTGTCAGGCATTGAACGCCGAAGGTCTGTTCTGATTAATAATCTTATTTAAGTTTATTAAAAATCTAAATGTTGCAGTTTAACCATATTTCTTTATTCTTCTTTAGTTCTCGCTCACCGCTGCCAGGCGTCTTTCTCTCCAAAGTGCGCTCACTAAGCAACAAACTGGACAAACTTTAACTGCTGGTGAGGAGAGACAGAGACTTTTCTACATCCTCCGTTTTGTGCTTCACGGAGACGTGGCTCTGTGGATCGATACCGGACTCCGTGCTCCTGCTGGCGGGCCTCAAGCTGCTCAGAGACTACCACGACACGGAGCTCTCCGGCGAGACGAAGGTGGAGGAATCTGCTTCTACTCCAACATCAGCTGGTGCAACGACGTAACAGTGATCCAACAACACTGTGCTCCTGATCAGAAATCTTTAATCATTAACTGTAGACGCCCTTGGTGTTATGGTTTCATAAAATATTCATAATCATATTCACGTTGTACGATAATGTAATGATCAGGTTAATTTCCAATTACCACAAAATAAGACAACACTAAAAAAAGTCCATTATTGGTCGATAAGTTATTAGTGTAAAAAGGGTCAAGAGATCTCTATTGCTTTAAAATTGGCGCTGACTGCACACCGTGAGAATGAAGCAGCGCCCGAGGTGTAGCAGGTGAGATTTGTGTTTGACCAATCAATGAACGGCACACCGTGCACCCGAGAAAAGCCACTTCCAACAAAAGCTCTACAATCTAATCCATTCTCTCGTAAAAAAAATCTTCCTTTTAAAAATGATGCTATGAAACCAGAATTGTGAAACTCCCGATAGGATGTAGTTAGCAGACCAATCGCAGCCTTGCGGGCCGCGTGAGGCTTGCGTAGCTTTTGGTGCTAGTCTAGAAAAATTGGTCGACGGAGAACACGTCCTTGCGTTTCTTTGAAAACGCAGAACCATAAACTAGGCTTAAAGCTACGCTTACCTCCTGAAGGAGGTCGGCTTGTTCAATGGCTTTGAGGACGCTCTTCTTGGACGTATCTTGGATCTCTCCTCCCATCAGGAACTCATCCAGAATGAAGTAGGCCTTTTCAAAGTTAAAGATGATGTCCAGCTCACATACCTGCAAAAACAGACACAAGTCAATAATGTTTTCTGCAGCAGGGGGAGTTCTCGGGAGGGGGAACACTTCCTATTAAACCCTTAAACATTTGTTTAGCAGTGTGAAAACAACCCCGGAGAGCAAACACATCCATGACGTACGCTGCCAAAGTACTTATCCAGAAGCTCTACGAAGCGGTGGATGACTTCAAGCGTGATCAGCTCGTTGTCCTGCTCTTCAATTGCACAACAGAAATACAGGCTGGCGTACCTGTATAAATACACACAAAAAAACAAACACTTTAATGTCTTAGAATGTCCTCAGCGTGTGTACTTAGCTTAACAAAATCCCCATGAAATGAGCTTTATTTTGTATTTTTCTAAAACATTCTCAATCGGTCTACGGAACAGCTTCTCACTTGGCTAGAACGGATTTTCACAATTTTCTTGAAAATGCCAGGCTCAGAAAAGATGGTTAAGAGGAGTATTGTGAGGAGCAGCAGAGCTGCAGTGTTCCCTCGGTCCACCCCCACTGCAGGAAATCCCTCTATGCGAAACTCATCACCCACCCACCCACGCACGCACAGCACCAGGCTGCTTTGTTTGGTTAGTCCACCTCTGCATTCTGCTGGCAGTAATGAGCCATGACACACACTGATAGGAGAGAGTGCGAGTGTGTGAGTGCAATGCCGGGTTTCACCCTTTCCACCCACGTCAAATCTAATGCTGCTCAGCCCACATACAAACAGGGATGAACTTTTATCGGGTTGTGGGAGGCGAACTCAAGTGAAGCGTGGACACACTAAAAGCAGACAATCTGCTGCTCCATTTCATTGTTTTTCTGCCACGCAGAAATTATTTCATCACGGATGTCAAACAGGGCTAAAAATCGAACACCAAATAAAGATCATTTTGCGATACTTTCTTCATTACCTTGATTCTATTATTGTAACAAAAGCACAGTAAACCTAAACCATCAGAAAAAGTTGAATTGTTAAAAAATAATAAACGGAGCAAACGTAGTATGTTGGGTGTTCATACCATAAGACGACGATGTAGTCATCGTGACGTCACTCATTGGATTTTGTGGACGCCAGTTTTGAAGCCTTGAGTTGGGTAAATTCCCCTTTGCCATCTCGGCTTCTTTTCAACCGATGGACAGATGTCACCTCATTCGGCTCTGGTAGCAGCAGTTGCCCCCCCCCCCCTAAAGCACACCTTGCTTTATGATCTATTTGACTCTAAGTGGCTCCTCATTTACTAAATAAACATTGTGCTGAATTGAAAACGATGTTTACAAGGTTTAATGATGGAATGAATCAAGAAAGAATTTTCTTCTAAACTTTCTGCAACAAGAATAGCTTAAAACCACACAGAGAAGTTCTTAAATTGAGGTTAAATCGAGTAAACGCATTAATTCATTGACGCCGAAAAAGACCGCCAGCCATCTTAACAGCTCGTGCTTAATCCACATTTTATTAATGGACATCACTAATTCAGCTTCTTTCCAGGAGTTTTTTTGTGCTATCTCGTCTAGCAGGTGTCAGTAGATCGTAGTTCCATCTGGACCCTGGTCCTGACTCCTGCCGTGGCCCAGCTGACACCTGCTGCTGCTGCTATCATCATCATCATTTTGAATATTAATCATATCACTGTCATCAAAAAACAACGATACCCATTCCTAAAGGTGTGCTTTCCCTACCCACGGGCTTCTGTGGATGGTGGTTCTATCCAATGATGGTTGTCCCTGCAGTGATCCTGTCGTACACTTGGCCTGCTACTCAATTATCTGTATAATTTCTGTTATGGGAATTGAATGTATTGTACATCTTTTACATTGTTCATTCTGTACACATGTCATCCATTGTAGTCTGTCCCGGGAGAGGGATCGTTCTCCCTAAGGTTTCATCCCTTTTTTCACCATGGAAGGGGTTTTTTTTATTATTTTTTTTAGTTTGTGCCGATGTAATGCTTTTGGTACAGAGGATGTCACATGCGAGTTGGCACGTTGTTATTGCCTCTGGTGGCAACAGGGGGGAGGCAATACCTTTTATAGACGATCTTTAGATCCCTCCACTCGAGGAAGCTGCACATCTTCGGCTTGCGGGCGAGCACTATCTGCATCAGCTCCCTTACCATCTTCTTCTTGTCGCGCTCGGCCGTGGCAGTGTACCACTTCTGCAGTCGCAGCTTCCCCTGCCGGCTAAAAAGCAGCATGAAACGCATCTGCACACAGACACCATGCAAGAGGAGGGGAAGGACAGAGACAGGACAGCGTTATTGACAGGGGCAAATGTATTTAGAACGTTTTGTTCAGCAATCATTGCATGAAAGTGTTGTTTATCACCAAGTTCAAACTTAAGAGTTGATGTCACATTGTTAGTCATTTGATGATTGGCCTTATCGCAATAATGTGTAAAGTAATTGGAACAAAACAAAAAAGTGTCATGATGTAGTGCCGTGAAAATGTTTTTCGTTCTTCTTGGTTTATGTTATTTGGCCTACTTGTCACACTTAAATGTTTCAGTAAACACATTATCGCTAAACCCATTTTTATGTTAGAAAAATAAATGATTTCATTTATTAAGGGAAATAAATATTCAAAACCTTTTCTTCCGAAAAGATAATTGACCCTTTACCCTAATAACTGATTGTTACAACTAGTTATCAAGTGATTGAGTCTTCCACATCACTCCGGAGAAGGTTTGCCCCACTCTTCTCAGCAGAATTGTTTTCATTGAGCCTCATTGGAAGGTTGGAGCCTGAACGGCTTGTTAATGATCACAGCGTCTCAGAGACAGACTGTGTGTCTCTTCCTTATTGTGGAGTTGTGTAATATGAACAGAGGCCAGCGAGCCCTGCAGTTCTTCACATGTTGTTCTAGAGTTTATGACTTCCTGATTGAGTCGTTAACGAAGTCTTGGTAAGGTTCACCACTGCACCAAGCCTTCTCCATTTGTGGATGAGGGCTCTGTGGTGTTGCAAAGCTTTGGAGATGGCTTTGTAACCCTTTCCAGACCAATGCATGTCTTTTTTTAACATTTGTTGTTAAATTTATCACACAATGTTTGTTTTTTTTAGATGAATAGCCTAGACTTTGTCAATTACTTAACATTTACTTTTTAACATTAGGTGCAAGGTAGGTAGCTTTTAACCCTCAATAATTGAAACATTCATTACAGATTAGGATACATTAAAGAAAATGCATTTTGCATTGAATTTGTCTAATATAAAATTGTGTTTGATATGAAACATTCAAGTGTGACAAATACGGTAAAAAATGAACCAAGAAAGGGGGCAAATAGTTTTTCACGACACTATAATCAACTGTGATATCCAAATCTAACACCTTTAACACCTCTATCAATTTTCTGAGTTTCCCCCTCTCATAGAAACTACAATGCACAACATAAAATACCACACCGCACTGATTTGCATTTTTTCTTCTCCTATAAGTGTTAATTAGGATTTTGAGAACGAGTGATACGTAGTCCTCGTCCTATTTTGGACCACAACGACCTGCAGGGCAACACACAGACACTTGCATCAGCCTCGGCATGCTAAAAATAGGATTTTCAGGTGCTGTGTGTGGCCAATAATTGAATATTTCCACTCTCAGATGATCAGATATTTGCACTCAGTTTGGTGTGATAATCTGTACTCACTCACAAACACGTACTGCAGATACAAGGGTGTAGCACACACACTACTCATCTTTACTTACATCCGCCACAAAACTTTACCTTTGTATGGTCTATGTGTGGGAGGTGTTGTTCCAGTTTGCTTTAAAGCAGCGGATTGGATGTCGCGTAGTTAAATATTTTCTTATTTGCTGTCTCAAACACGACTCTTTGTTCAGTGCAAAAGAAACTAGTTTGTATTGTAACGTCCGGGCGTGGTGGAATACTTAACACGCTGAGACGAATAGTTGCCGGGCAGAGATCCTTTTATTAGCGAAACACCACAGCGTCCGACACAGTAACTCCAGCTCACTCAGTCAACACTTCCAACAACACAACAACCGGAACTACGTCATGCTCCCCCGGACAGACCCTCCCATGTCCCGTCTGATTGGCCGGAGCGCCGAGAGTGACGCTACCTGACCGAGTCCCCAACAGGGTCGCTACATTACCCTCCCCTTACAAAGGTCCTTGCCCCCAAGGAACTGCTGAAAAATGGAACCATGCACCTACAATCGAACACAGGACAGAACAAAACAGAACACCGCTTTTTTTTTTTTTTTTTTTTTTTTGCAGAAGAATACAGCCACCTCTAAGACCCAAGGTGTATGCTAGCCCTAATTTCCCCTCCCTAAATTCCGCTGTCTCCGAACCGGACCGGAGGCCTTCTCTGTCTTTGCGGCCTCGCCGCCGGGGGGGTCGTGCCCCCTGAACCCGTGGCGATGTCAGGCCCCACCTCACCCCCCAGGAGTCCGTGTCTATCTGTGGGTGGCGACAGGGCCAAGCCGGCTGGAAACTCGGGCCCAACAGCTTCTCCCGTTGTCCCCGAGGCACCTGGCGGGGGCTGCCCCAGGGGAACACCCCGTGAGGACGTCCCTCGGGCACTTGTTGGCAGCGGGGAGGCGACCCCTCTGTACGGGGCGAGCCGGTCCCTATGCAGCACTACTCTCCTGCCTTTGGGCGGTAGCTGCACCCGGTACACAACCTCACCCACCCGCTCCAACACTGTGCAGGGCCCCGCCCATTGACTGTCCAGCTTCGGGCACCGGCCCTTTTTTCGTTGGGGGTTGTAGACCCAGACCAGCTCTCCAGCGCGAAAATGCTTTCCTCTTGTTCTCATGTCATAGTTGCGTTTCTGTCTCACGCCAGCACTCTGCTGCTGCTTACGGGCAAAAACATGAGCTGAATCGAGCCGGTCTTGTAGCCTCCTGGCATATTCTGAGCCTGAGGGGGGCTCTGAGGATTCCGGGGGGCGCCCAAAAGCCATTTCTGCCGGTGTGCGGAGCTCTCTTCCCAGCATCAGCAGGGCGGGAGTACAGGAGGAGGTCTCTTGGGCTGCAGAGCGACAAGCCATGAGCACCAGTGGCAAATGCCTGTCCCAGTCTCGCTGGTGTTGTGACGTGAGGATGGCTAGCTGTTGGCCCATAGTGCGATGGAACCTTTCCACAAGTCCGTCACTCTGTGGCCGCAGGGGGGAGGTGCGTGTTTTGTGCATGCCCAGCCGTTCACACATGGTGGCAAACACCCGCGACTCGAAGTTCCTTCCCTGGTCGCTGTGTATGGTCTCCGGCACGCCAAACCGGCTGAACATGCCACCCACAAGGGCCTCAACAACCGTCTCTGCTTCTTGGTCTGGTAAAGCGTACGCCTCTGGCCACTTTGTGAAATAGTCTATTGCGGTGAGCACATACCGGTTTCCTCCGTCTGAGCGTGGCAGCGGACCAACCACATCCACAGCCACCCTCTCCATTGGGCCCCCCACGGGGAACTGCTGCAGCGGGGCGTGGGAGCGACTTGAGGGCCCCTTTCGTGCCGTACAGGGGTCACAGCGGCGACAGAAGTCTTCCACGTCCCTTCGGCACTGTCCCCAGTAGAATCCCTGCCGAAGACGCCGCAGTGTCTTTGAGACTCCAAAATGTCCCGCCCCTGCAGCTCCATGCATGGCTTCCAGCACCGAACCCCGCAGGACCTTGGGAACCACCATCTGCCACCTTTCCTCCCCCGTTGCTGGCTCCTTCCATGCCCGTTGGAGCACGCCCTGGCTCAGGCGTAGAGACTCAAACTGTGACCATAACCCTTTGGTTGCCCTGGAGAACACTGCCACCTCCTCCCAGGGGGGGCGCCGCTGTGCCTCCACCCACTGCACTGCCGGTTGTAGGTCCACGTCATGCCTCTGGTGTCGCCTCCATTCTGACAGTTCCACCGTCTGACGATCCTGGATCACAACCTCCTCCAACCGCCGCACGGACGGACCGACTCCCTCCTCCTCTTGCAGTTCCCGCTCGCGGGTCTCTCTCCGGTCGCAGTAGAGGCACCCTCCTGCGGCACAAGGCCGTCGTGAGAGTGCATCGGCATTAGTGTGACGTGTCCCAGCCCGGTGCACCACCTTGAAATTAAACGCTTGGAGCTCCTCCAACCACCTGGCCACCTGCCCCTCTGGCTCCTTGAATGACATGAGCCATTGTAGGGCAGAGTGGTCTGTCCTCACCGTAAAGTTCAGGCCACTTAGGTAGTACTTGAAATGCCGGATTGACAGCACCACCGCCAAGAGCTCCCTGCGGGTGACGCAGTATCTTCGCTCGGCTTTGTTGAACGCCCGGCTGAAGTAAGCCACCACTCGCTCGCCTTCGGGGAAAGGTTGAGAGAGTACTCCGCCGATGCCTGATCCGCTAGCATCCGTGTCCAGCGTGAAGGGCAAGCTGGGGTCGGCTGGGGCTAGCACCGGGGCCTCTACTAGGGCGTACCGCAGGTTGTTGAATGCCGCCTGGCATTTCTCCGTCCAGGAAAACTCTTGGTCCTTTTGCAGCAGATGGAACAAGGGTGCAGCAGTGCCAGCAAACCCCCGCACAAACCTCCTGTAGTATGAGGCCAGGCCAAGAAAGCTCTTCAACTGTTTCTGGTTGGTGGGGGTGGGCCAATCTGCGACGGCCTGCACCTTCTCTCGCATGGTGCCAATGCCTTCGCCACCTACACGGTGCCCCAAAAAAGACACCTCCCTCTGCATGAAATGGCACTTCTCCGGATGCAGTTTCAGGCCTGCCGCTCTTATTTTTTCCAGCACCAACCGCAGCGACGCCAGGGCTTGTTCAAATGTTTTACCATGGACCAGAATGTCATCCAGGTAGACCAGGCACTGCTGCCGGGGGATCCCCGCCAGTACTTTGTCCATCAGTCTTACAAAAGTGGCAGGGGCATTACAAAGTCCAAAACTGAGAACCTTAAACTGCCACAGCCCCCGCCCAGTGCAGAAAGCAGTCTTGGGACGGGCCTCCGGGGCCAGTGGCACCTGGTAATATCCGCTGCGGAGGTCCAAGGACGAAAACCACGACGACCCGGAGACCAGGTCTAGGGACTCGTCAATGCGGGGCAGCGGATAAGAATCCTTCTTGGTCACCCCATTTACTGGCCTGTAGTCCGCACAGAGTCGCCATCCTTTTGTCTTCTTGGGGACCATGACCACTGCTGCTGCCCAGGGACTGTCGGACGGCTCGATGACACCTGCCTGGAGCATGTTGGTGACCGCGTCATCACAAGCCTGTTGACGAGCCATCGGCAGGCGGCGGGGGCGGCACTTGATGGGACGCGCGTCCCCTGTGTCAATCTCATGCTGCACTAGGTGAGTTTGCCCTACTTCATCCTCGCTCTTGGCGAAACTGCCTTGGAAGTCCAGGAGAAGGTGCCACAGCTGCTCCTGCTGCTGCGGCTGCAGGCCGACACAGTTCTTTCTCCACACCTCCTTTATCGCTGCTGGCGCCTCCACTGCACGGCTCATGGTGTGGACGTCCGGGAGAAAGACCCTAGATGACTCGCGTGGGCAGGCGGGGGGGATAGCGTTGCAGGGGACCGTCACCACCGTACTCGCCGCTGGTGTTGGAGGCCCGGGGGGTAGGGACGGGTTGGGGGTGGAGAGCAAGGTGACGGAAGGCCCTCCCTGGAGACTCACTGTGCCTTGCTGTAGATCTAGATGGCAGCCCGTGGCCCTCAAGAAGTCCAAACCCAGAATGCATGGGTCCTGAACTGCAGCTATCCACACCGGGTGGCACACCGTCACCCCTCCCACCGATAAAGACAGCAGACCTCTGCCCTTCATGGGTGCCAGCTCTCCGGTAACAGTGCGAAGTCGCACTGAGGTGGGGTCAAGATGAGTCCAGTCTGTGATCATGTCTGGTCTTACCAGAGTTACTGTCGAACCGGTGTCCACCAGTGCCAAGCAGGGCAGTCCTTCCACGGTAACCGGCACATAGAACGAGTCACCTTCCCCAGTGCGCCCCACCGCCACGACGGGCTCCATGCTGGCGTTGTCATCTTCTGTTGCCGAGGCTCGTGGCGCTGTGGTCGGGGTTACGGCCGGGGTCCGCGTATCCCCTTCTATGCGGACCCCGGGCCGTTTCCCTGGTACTTGTTTGGTTTGGGGCACTCTCTGGCCAAATGCCCTGGTTGCCCGCACCCCCAGCAGACTCTGGGTCGCGGCCGGTGTGATTGTTGTAGTGACACAGCCCTGATCAGTTCAGTCACTTCCGTAACCCACGATGGTTTCTCTGCCTCTGGAGGGACCGCCATCGCCGCCCTGGCCATAGGTGCTCCCTCACTATGGTAGCCTCCAGGCGCTGCACCCCACACATTCTCTCTCTCCGCAGCCAACTCGAAAGCCGCTTGCAATGACTGTGGGTGCTGCAGCTGGACCTGGACACGCAGCTCTGTGGGAACAATTGCCCTGATGAACTGGTCCCGCGCCAGCTCGCTCTGCACTTCAGGGGGCATGTGGGCATAAGCCCTCCGTGACAAACTTTCCACATCGTTTGCCAACGCCCGCAGCGGCTCTCCCGGTCTTCTGCAGCGATTGTTTAGTTCATTCCGCAGGAGTTCGGGTTGCAAACATTGTCCAAAACGCCTCTGGAGCGACCCTACCAGCGCTGGGTAACGACGTCTGTCTTCAGGGCTCAGCAGCAGCAGGCATGACAGCGCATCCCCCGTGAGACACAACGCCAGCTGAAGTGCCTTAGTCTCATTGGACCATTCCCCTGCATGCGACAGCAATTCAAATTGAGCCAGGAAAGCCTCCCATGGCGTCCTACCGTCGTATTTCGGTGTTTTTACCGTAGGGACTGCCGAGCGATGGGCGCCGCCATTGTAGTTTGACGCTACATTCCCCGGAGAAACCGCGGGAAAATCCGCCGCGGGACTGATGCCAGCGTCCCTAGCCATCCTCACTGCAGACTCTCTCAAACGAGCCCTCGCGCCCCTAGTAGCTCCGTCGAAACTTCTGGCCATGTCTTTCGACCACCCGCTAGCTCCCTCCTCCGCTTCTTTCCTCTCTTCCTTTACCGTAACGTAGCCGCTCGTCCCGCCGACACGATCCATGCCCACAGCAGGCTAACCGCTAGCTTTCCACCGGGTTCAACGATATCGTCCGTACGAAGACACTTCTGACACCAATGTAACGTCCGGGCGTGGTGGAATACTTAACACGCTGAGACGAATAGTTGCCGGGCAGAGATCCTTTTATTAGCGAAACACCACAGCGTCCGACACAGTAACTCCAGCTCACTCAGTCAACACTTCCAACAACACAACAACCGGAACTACGTCATGCTCCCCCGGACAGACCCTCCCATGTCCCGTCTGATTGGCCGGAGCGCCGAGAGTGACGCTACCTGACCGAGTCCCCAACAGGGTCGCTACAGTATACTGAATTTAAATCTTCACAGTTGAAAACTTATCATGACAAACTGCTGTTGAGTCTTGTCTAACAGCTTTTTTATATCCAACTGATGACTTAAAATGCTCACAGATCTGCACAGTATCCGACTCGGGGAGATCTAGATTAAGACATTTAAAGGGGGATCTGCTTTTACCCATGTCAGAAAGACAAAACTGCCTGCCGCCACTTCTCTGAAACCTTTTGGAACAGCAAGACAGAATGCATCAAAATTCAAATGCTATATTTTCTCTAAAACAGAGTTATAGCACAGTTTAAATGAAAACCAGTTTAACAAAAACAGGATATCTTGTTCATTCTATTTTAGCCAGTAAAATATAAGACCTTTTGAGGACATTTACAACAGAAAGCGTTGCCATTGACAAGCCTTTTCAATAATTGACAACCAATTGCTGCCTTTTACTGGTCGATACCTAGTGTCGAACCGATGGGTTTAACTCATTAGGCCTCACTGTGTGGAAGAGATCCCTCTGTGTAAGGAAACATCAGATCTTCTTTACTAACTTTACATGTATACACATCAATTTACTGAATGGTTATTTCTTGCTAAAATAATAAATCCTACACAATTTAGTGCAAGATAAAAAATAAAAAAAACTTCATTAAAAATGGCAAATAATTTCAGCATATAATGTGTACAGTAAAACTGTACCAATTGGACCCATTGTTCTAATACCCAATTCAGTTAAAGTATTAGCTCGATATCCAATGCTTCCATCAGTGCATCCCTAAGTAATGTGCTATTAATACATTTCTTATATTTGTTGCATTAGTAATATTTATATACTGCGGTTAAGATCAGAAACTAAAGACTGTATGTGTCAGTGCTGCTTCTGTGTATTAAAGGTACGTTGAGTTGGGTGCGTTGTTAAGGCAATAGTAAAAACAAATAAAGTTGTTTGAATGTGGGGTCAGAGGTTTGACAAACATTATGAACAAATATATAGGGATTAAACGGAAAAAAGGAAGAGGATGAATAAAAACATCTAAAACGAGGATATGTGTTGTGTCGTGGGAGGCATCTTTGACCTCGGCAGAATACTATACTGCAAAGCGTGTACCACATAAACACGAATACATTGAATGTTATTAAAAATACTATGTGTATTTTCCATTTTTATAACCTCAAAGACAATGATTCAAAGGAAAATCGGGCAAAATACAAAAATACTATACATTCTAATCTAATAAATCAACCCCTTGGTGTATATTAGCACATATGCAGTGTCAGACATCTAACTGCCACCTGCACCGTTGACACTCGCTAAAAACCTGGGCCTAAACTCATTACCTGAGAAGAGGAAGAAACGGCAATTATTCAAATCTTTAAATTCACACTTCATTCTAACATTGCTGAATGGCATTAGGACACATCGATCATTACACGGGCCACACACCAATTAAACATACATAAAAAGTAAAGACTATTTCCCACCTTATGCTGCTTTACGGCCTGTTAGCTCCCGGGCTATGCTTATAGGAGCCAGGTGAAGGTAACGCAGGTGGAAACTTCCTGAAATCCTACACCTTACTAGCATTAGCTTAGCAACTAGCTCGTGCCCTCTCTTTAAAGCGAGGGATAAGCAGTAGCTTACTATTGTTTGGTTTGAATATATCTGTATTTGAACTACTGGGAGAGAATAGACGCGCAATACCTCTACGCCGCCTGGTCCACGTAAGCGAATAAAGCGCCGCTACCGTTGACAGCTCATGTCTGTGTGGGAAACCGTACTATAGGTAAGTGGAGCCGAGATGGACCCATTCCCTGCTACACCGACCACTTCCGCATCTACTGAGCATGCGCAGTGTGGGTCGCGTTTGACGCCCTGAGTATCGCTTTTCAGGCATCAAGAAGGCATGAAGCAAGGAGCGCTTCTTTATATTTCTGTATTTTAGGCACTCCCAAGTTATATATCCAATTACAATCTGTATAATTACCTACACATGGGGGTTTATAATACATATATATTCAACATACAATGGCCTTATTTTATTAATAGCCCAATCAGTCAAGTCACCAAGCTGATGAACATGAAGGCCTGCTAAACTTAACCCAATATTTTAATTTCAATGCTTGTATTCAATTTTATTAAAATTGCGACAGCCTTCATCTCTAACAATAAACCTATGTTGAAGAACACTGGTTAGTTCAAACTCAGTATGGTAAATTTATCACTGTAGTGTCTGAACAACAGTTAAAAAATGGTGTTGACAGGCTGTGGTTCCTTAGTGTGTATTAAGCTAATACTGGAAAAGTAGTGTTAAAAACTGACAGAGGATTCCCTTTTAAAAAAAATGAGTGAAGAAGCCGTTGTGTTACTGTTTTGTTAATGTCCCACCACTTGAGGGCGCAGGGCACTGTTTCAATTAGGCCGCAAGGTCCATATAAATAGGGAGGATTATCTGTGCAGGTGTGTTTGTAAGCAAACTGTTTTTTGAATGTGCATGGAAGAAAGTGTTAGGATCTGTTGATGTGTTAACCACTGGTAAAAGGTCTAAGGACATTACTTTCATTTTAGAGTAGGAAAAGGTAGACTAAAACTGAGATGTGTCCTGTTCACATTTGGAGAACAAAAGAAATTACAATTCATGCCGTGGACGCAGTAAGAACACACAGCAACTTTGGGAAATATAGTATTTAATAAATACAGTATAAATATGGCAAAATATAAATTTAACAAATAGGCAGTAACAAATAGGCAATAACAAAAATAGACAGAATTAGAAATATAATAGAAAAAAATAGATAAAGATACATCTTTTTGAGAGTACTTATGCAGTGCATTGGTGTCTGTTTTGTCAGACGACAGTAAAATACTTAATGATTCAACTTTCCTTCATATTTCTCTAGATCTATTCAACCACACACATTGAGAGAAATAATTTACAAACTCAGTCAATCCCATTTGCATGGTCGGTCGTGTTAAATCGGTGGGTCCTTTTGTCTTTTTGTGTTAGGGTCGTTTAAGAAAAAGAAAAGCTGTCAGTGAATTATTCCGACGTGTCAAAAGAAGTCGTTACACTGTACAGCGGGTCCATCATTGTCAACATGGGTGTGGTCATCATGTGGAGTATGAGCAGCAGTAGTCAGACACACAGGAATGGAGTCTTCACAGTGGGTTACTGTTGTTAAGGCTGGTTGAACTGACCCATGAACAGAACAGCACCTGAACACAGGAAGTAAAACATTAAACAAAGCTCTCACGCTGCTCTCATAGTCTTTCAAAATGGGGATTTCAAAATAAAACATGTGTATACCTGTTTGTTTGTGCTGGATGAGGAAGAGGAAGGGCCGGTTCAGAGTAATCTCCTCAACTGCCATACGAGAAAACATGATGGCAGCTGAGGGAGGGGAGGAATGACAAAGTCAGTTTGTTATACCTTGATTAAAACGTCACGAGACTATATTTGGACACGATGCTTTATACAAGGCAGGGCCACCAATTAAGTAGTTATCACCACCTTTATAGTAACTAAAACTCGTAAGGGTGTTTGAGAGATTCAACACTGGGCCTACCTGTTGCTGCTGCTCCCTTGGTTCCTAACTCATCCACCTCGATCTTCACTCTTTGAAGAACCTTTGACACGCACAGCCTCTCGTCCGCTGCAGGGCAGTAACACACATAAGTTTGGCACACATTTAATGGCACTATACCAGTAAAGTCCATGACCAACTAACTAACTAGGTCCTCTTACTGAAAAAGGAGGTAAACTCACTCATGCGTGTGAAGTCAGCTGTAGCCAGGTTGAACATGTCTCCCAGACCCATCTTAAGCAGAGCGGTCTTCAAATTTACCTCAGAGTTCAGGGTAAACCTACAAAACACACACACACACTTAGTTTTAATCCTGGATGCGTGATAACCTCAAATAGTAACCTCAAATAGTTTATGTAACATCACACATACTGTCTTGAATTTCTTACCTGGGCATGGCCAGCTGCCGCTTGACATTCTTTAGCTCCTTTCTCCACTGCTTAATCATTTTGCTGCTCAAATCAGCACTGAGCGTGCTCAGTGGAACCTCGGGTTCAAAAGGCGACACCAGGAGCATGCTGAGTCTGTCGCCCTCGTACGGGACCTCAATGACATCATAGTCTACCCCGTCGGCTGTCACAAACTCGCCTGTTGATCAAGGAGAGGGTTTTGAGTGAGTTTGCCATCATCCAAGTCCCGACCCTGGGTCACTGTGTTGGAGCTTACCATAGTTGTAGCGGTTGGTGAGTGTCATCATGTGCACGGGCACATTGCTGCCGTTGGCGCAGTGGAACATCCTCTCCTGGGTCAGTTTGGGATCAAAGGGGACCTTCCAGAGGCCCTGGAAGTGGAGGGCGTTGAGGAGGACCAGGCGGGTCTCATCAGTCAGAGATCCAGGTGCTAGGAACTCAGGGATGGCCCCTTGCAGAAGACAAAGAGGTCAAATGATTAAATTTAACACATTTAAACAAATTAAGTAGGACATTTGGAACAAGATTGCAGAGGAATCCTGCAGATGTTAATCAGCTGGTACCTGCAGTGTGGTCTGAGACCCATGAGTTGATGATGCCAACGGCCTGGTCTGGCTTGTTGAAGTCCACCTGGTTGGGGTGGGACTGGAAGGCCTTGGCCAGGGCTCGGCGGTACCCCTTCTCCAGGCTCATCTTCCTCTCCACCATGACCCCGCTGGCTGTGTCCACACCAACCTCACTGGACAGGTCCCGTTGCAGGAGGCGCTGCTGCCGAGACATCCCTCGCTCTGCAGGAGAGGGTTCATGGTTTGGTGATGCCTTAACCGCTTCCCCCCCCCAAAATAACCCTGAACATTTGAATGTATGCACCACCCACCTTGCAGAGAGAAGCCCATGGCAGCAGTCAAGGCCTTTCGGGTGTTGCCAGCAGCACCGAGCTGAGCCATGGCCAGGACAGAGGACACTCCATATGGGGATAAAGCCACGTTCTGGTCTACAGAATCGCTGGCCAGCATTGAGAAGACCTTCAGGCCAAAATCGGTCTGTTTGTCCTGCAGAGAGCCCAGCGCCACTCCGCTCAAAGTCAGCAGGAGGAAGGTATAAACGCAAAGCATCCTGGGAGAGAATGAAGAGAACTAGTGTAAGTATGAATTTTCAAACTTGACTAAAGATAGAACATACTTTCGTTTCTAAGGAGCTCTCTCAAATAACTTGACTTCATTATCCGCAATACATGCAATACATTCTCTTTTTATTGAGCTGGATTGCTCAATACAGATGTTTTCACTCAAACTTTGGGGCAATGACTCACCGGTAGCCTGGGAAATTTACAAATTCCTAGAAAAGTGCTCTGTTGCATTACGATAAATAAGACTTAGTCCCATTTAACCCTTCAGGTAACCATTCAGCCTACATTGCTTGGTCCTACTACAAGTGATCATCACATTTAGAGCATCATGTTTGCAATTTTCAACATACAACTTTCTATTGTTGAATCAACCTAGGCCAAAATGTAGTCATCAACCCTGCAACTATATCTATTATGTGTGTGTGTGTGTGTGTGTGTGTGTGTGTGTGTAACTCATGCTGGATGTGTGTCCGTTCACAGCAGTGTGTCAGCTGGAAAGTCTGTGTCAGTAACATTGGTTTTCCACTGCAGACATCAATAGAGCGTTGTGTGTATACAGCAGCCCAGGTGAATAGAATACAGATTTAAACTAATAAACATCACAATGAAACTTACCGTGTTAATGTCTAATAATATTGCAGTTATATTTTTGAATTGGTCTTCTGAAAAAATGTTTAAATATGGAATTATCTGCTTAAATATGTGTTCTTTTTTATACATTTCCACAACAAAAATGTGAACATTGGATAAAGCCAGTTTCAGAATTCTGGTTCCATTGTGTTGACAAAGGTTTTTACAGAGGGACTTGGCTATCTTAGTATTTGCAAATGTATGGAGTTATACAATAAACAGCCATAAAAAATAAATAAATACATGATGTTTAAATCAGGCTATGGCGGATACCCCTCACTAGAAACCTTCATAACTTGCATAATTAAACTATAAAGATGGGTGAATATAAAAGCTACTGAAGTGGACATTGCCGGAGAGATGTTACATCTCCTATCTCCTAAATAAAAGAGCCCAAAACTGATCACTTTTGATCAGTGTATGAAAAACAATGCTAATTTCTACCTCTGAAAATTAAACTTGCAGGGATTTTTGTAAATCTTTCATGACACTAATAAAACTAAACTCAACTATATCGGTTTGCATTTGATGTACAAATCTAACTTCCAAAGCTGTACATTTTAAGGCCAGTTGTAGTTTGTCTTACCTTTTAGTTGAAACGTGTCGAATGTAGTTCAGCAAGTCTGTGTGCTTTCGGCTTCTGTGTGCTCAAGTCTGAAGGACTCTTTATAGACCCCATTCCCTACCCACCCACCACTCGCACACACACACACAAGTCATTAGAGTGTATGATGTCATCGACGCTGTCTGGACAGGCTTCCTTTTCATGAACACACACACACACACACACACACACAGGCAGCCACTCTCCCTGCGCTTCACTGTCCTCTCAGCCGCCTGTCTGTGTCCCAGAAGCATGACACAGCATCTGGAAAGTCACTTAACGGTTTTCCATCTCACTCAAAACACACAAATCTCTCTGGCACGATTCCCTGAACAAACCCAGCCAGTAGAACCAGTGTGTCATGTTTCCTTGTTGATTTTCTTCTGAATAGAAATACTTTGTGATCTTGATTAGTTCAGATTCCAATGTCTCCAGTCTTTGTTTCAATACTTCCCCACAAACCCTACCAACCAGATACAAAACAATACAAGAGCATCTGTGTGAAAAGGTTCCAGGTCAATCGGTAAAAAATGTCCCCATAGGGAGCACTTACGGGGGCGCTAGAGAGTACTTGGTTTTCTCCCCTAATTGTGGGACCCCAAGAATATCTCAATTTTTCGCACTTCTGAAGCGCGTGCAAACATTTAAGAGTTTTTGAACATGATGAAGTCCCCAAAAGTGGGATCGAAGTGGCAAAATAATAATATATTATAATATTCCATACATACTACTATGTACACAGGTACTAATATACAACTATGGACAAAACTATTAAAATTAATTATACAATTATTTGTTCAAGTTGTTGATGGCAGGTGAGTTTTTTTAGAAATCAACATTTGACTATATTGATTCTTTTGAATGAAAAAAGGGTTTGGCAAAAAAACATTTAAAAGTTTCAGCTAAATCAAAAGTGTGATATTCTGAATCAACTTCTGTTGGATTTAATCATATTCAGATTGGCAAATTTAAACCAGTTTTCCAACGGTCCCGAGTGGGTACTTTGCTCTGTGGGCGAACACATTGAAATACCAAATTTGGTTGTGGCTTCCAGCATTCCTAATCTCGCTACTCACAAAGCATCTGGTTAGCATAAAAATAACTGGAATCAACACACTGTTTCCTAATCGATCGGGAATGTGAGGCACAAAAAAAATTGAAGCCTTTAACTTGGAAACTTGGAAAAGAAAAGGGAATAAGATCTCTGTGGGTCTTACACAACATGAATGGGTTAGCTATGGAGTTCTCAATGCTCAATTTTCTTTTTTTGTGTGAAAACAGGAAGAGGAATATATTCAGACGGTGCATAGAAATGGCAAATACTATGCCTTAGGAGGAATAAAAAATAAAAGGCCAGGACAACCACAAGACAAGCAGACACGTCTTCTCACCAGCAACACAAACAGCGCCATGCTTTTATTTGTTTAGAGATATGGCTCTATTTTTGCAGAAATGTGCTTGGCAGCTATTTTTTTTTTTCTTCAAAGAAACACCGCTAGGTTCAGAGGGAACCTCCAAACGAATACCTCTTCAATTTGAGCCGAACGTTGGGAAAAGACTTGAGGATTGCAGTTAGCATGGAGGGTATTGCGCTGTTAGTTTACTGTTCTTACTACAAAAAGTAACTCAGTAATTCATGTGACCGTTGATTTTGGGAGCGAGGCCGTGGTGGGCGGCTGCCAAGAATTTCCAGTCAGGTGGTTGAAAGAGCATCGTGTAGAGGACGCCGTGTTGAAGCAATGGGTCCAGCAGATTAAAAGGACTTTTACACAGGGGACTGCTGTGTCATGTTGTCCAAACATGCAGAGAATTACAGATGTGCAACTCCTCAAATGAGGGCAAAATGTTTGTTGTAATGTCTACAAAATGTCAAAGAAAAGACAAACCCAGACTATAAACTGAGAAAACAAGATTTTGGAACTAGACCGCTCTGATGTCATTATCTTCAGCCTTTCATGTTTCACCATGCCAAGACAGTTATGCATGGGAGGCACATTTATGGGCCAATTTAGACCGTCTTGTATGAAAGAGGAGGATTTGGCTCTGGGTCAGTGCTTTTGTGTGGTTGTTGCACTTAAACTGCCTTGTAAAATCAGTAGCTTACAGCTAATTTACTAACATATCTAAAGAGTCTCCGTTCCGACTAAAACATTTTGAAAAATGAGTGTGAAAACAAACAGACACATGAGAGGATAGCTTTGTGGGACAGTGCTATGGGGTCTGATGAATCAGACCTTTGTTTTGCCACTGTTGTCATTGCACATGTCATCCCACTGCTTGTTTGGACAGTGTTGCCAATAATACACAGAATGCATCAGCACAACTAACTTGGCACAAGCCCACAACGCCTGAGGATGTGGTTTATTCCATATACGGCAGCGAGTGGAACTTTGCGCTGTAACACCCACCCAATTCGCTGTGGGGGCTTCAGGACTCTGGGAATCAAACGTTGCCAAGACAACACACAATATCAAACACATGGGCCTAATAGTCATTACATCCCAACGCTGTACACAACAAGTGTTTACTTTACTAGTGAAATATGAGGCTCATCACTAAAAACAAGGAAGTACTGAACTAAATTGACAGTTGTGACCATCAACGCTTAATAGAAAGTTACATCAGGTGGAAATTACCGTGTACAATAAGAGTTGTTAAATTGGACAGAATTGCATCTGGGGTTGACTTTTGCTGGTGTGGGAATGCCTCAGCAGTGTGGACACATTAATAGATAAGGGACACCTATATCGAATAAGCAAGTTTCCAGAAAAAAAATAATAGTATTTTTCTGCAGAATTAGGATATAACATTGGAGACAAAATAATGTTTCATAAACACATTTCAGGAACGCCTCCTATTTGAAAGTTGCCGAAATGACTGTTGGATTTAAAAAAAAAAAAAAGGTTCCAACAATAATCTCATGTTACAATGCTATCACAGAACGGTTATACTATAAAACGTTAGTTTTATAATGGGACTTTACTAGCAATATAATTCTTTGATCTGCTAGTTATGGGCGCTCCATGGCCAGATATGACTTTATCGCTCTGACTAGATGCAAAGAACAACTAAATTCCACAGATCCCTAGTTAGTAAGAATCTACAATACAAACATTTTTTTCCAGCATTCACTCACTGTATTTAATGTTCACATTGTGCGAACTGACGGCACAGAAAGCCCCATTTAACCACAGCCCAGAGTTAGTAAATAGTTTCAACAAGCTTTATTCAAGGCTGCTAGTCCAGGATCTACTTCGGAAGAAAGGCAGACAAAAGCCAGAGATGAGGCCGCTCTGCGGGTCGAGGACAGAAGATGGAGTAGATTACCGGGGCGGAGGCAAGATGGGGAGGTCCAAACAGACACGGTCAGCTACGGGGAAGGAGTCAGCAAGACCCGCTGTCATTCTGGAGGGTGTTGGCATGAATGCAGAGAACAAATCCAAAAGTGAAGTGGTGTGAGGCTGTCGCCTGAATACTGAAGGGAGTGGGTGCAGTAGGGCAGGTGAGAGTGATTGAGCTGACGAGGTGTGAATAACAGGTGCCCTGAATAAAGTGATTGGGTGAGTGTGAGTGGCATGCGAGAGGGGAAGCTAAACTGCGACAAGTTGTCATAGAAGCCATCGTTTAAATGTGCTTGTGTTCTTTTTGTTAAAATACCTCTACTATTGCAGAAGAAAAGACTTGAAGAAATAAGGAAAGTGCAATGATCACATGATGTGACTCAGAAGAGGGGAAAGCACATGTTTTTCTAGATGACCTTTGAACCCAAGGACATGTGTACTGCCAAAGGTTCCTGACCGGCATGGTCCTGGTTCTGACTCTCTTGGGCCTCCAGCAGTGAGATATCAGTGTTGGCTTATAAAAAAAACACTATTCCTGGAGCTAGAGGATCACCAGTTTCATTAGAATTCATTCTTTATTTAGTTACTGTGGTTTTTCACACTCTTTTTTTTAATTTTTATTTTTGTGTACTATTATTATATTTTTAGTAATGCTGCTTTTGTTTTTTTGTTTTTTACCATGTATCTTGTGTGCACTGTCCACTTTGCTGCGATACTGTGAATTTCCCCATTGTGGGACACTAATAAAGGAATATCTTATCTTATGTACAATTGGGGGAATTTTCACTAGGTGGTATTAGTGTAACCAGAGAGTGCATCCAAATTTCACATTTTCTAGACCAAATTTTTGGAAACATCTTTTTCTCCCCCTCAAAACTAACGGTTCCTAGATTCCTGGTTTTGTCAGGTTTTGTCATGGCAGTTCAGAGCACATTCCTCATGGGATTAACAACAGGAAGTGAATCAAGGAGCAGCGATAGTCATTTCCTGACATCTCAGCAAAGACTCAGAATAAAGGTTACCGTATTTGTTTTGGACAGTTCTAGAACTGTGGTATGTTGGAAAACACTTTGACTATAATGGTATTGAGGGGGGTAGGTGAAGAGCAGTGACAGAATCAGCATGTCAGAAGGACACACACAGAAATGGGATGCAGTTAAGGGAAGGCCAACATGATGGGTGTGACTGGAGAAGGGTTAACTCAGGGCTAGAGGGCATGGCGGCATCTCAAATCTTACAGCCCGGATGGCGGGCCTCTGCACACCTCTCAACAGGAAGTCTGATATGGCGGCTAGCAGCTAACAGTGTTTGAAACTATCGGTGCTCACTGCGCAAACAAAGGTAACGGTATCTGGGTTGACCTGGGGGGAAATGGGAGGGTGGGCGCTAAGGCTCCTTGACCTCCTGCCACGTCGGTCATCAGCAGTAATTTTATCTGTGCTGTACAGGGGGGGGCACCCATTGGTCAGTCAGTGAATAAACTTCTCTACTTTAAAGGCCATCACACCTATCAGTGATGATGCATCTGCAATTTTCCAAACTATTTTACTGTTTCGCACTACTTGTGGTATTTCCGTAGGAACCCAGTCATCATGAAGAGCATCCCTCTATGAAGGATAAAGGGAAGTTGAAGTGGGCTGTGTGTGGTTGATAACAGCATAGACATGAGTGGGAAATCTGCGGCTCTGACCGCTAAACGCATCATCTCACGCGAAAATAATTTCTCCAAAATGACACATTCTTTCTACGAAAAAAAAGAATCAGCCGCTTTCCATGACAGGGATGACCTGAGCACACTGTAGCATTATTCATGCTGTTGTAATAACCCAAACAGTAGACCGTAGGGCAAAAGTTTACAAAGGTGAAGGTTCAACAGTGTTCAATTGAAAGTGAAACACATTATTTAATAATATAATATTGGTTGACTGAACAACCAAAGAAATTTTCTCATGAGCTAAATATTATTTTCCAAATTAAAAATAATGAAATGTATGTCAATGTAAAATGGAATAAAACAGATAACTGATAATATATTTGGACATTTTGAAATGTTCTAATAAAAGACAATAGCACAGCAATGGCCTGAATAAAATTGTTGTTGAATTTTGTTGTTGTTTTTTGGGGGGGGGGGGGGGGGGGGCAATAGCCATTCATGAATGGTTGATTTAAAACTTTTATGAGTCTGTAACAATGCGTCTGTGTCTTGCTTTAATCCACATGCTATTTTCACACGGTGTACGAACAGTCCTCGTTTGATTCTCCTTGTGTTGAACGTCCTCCAGATCCAACTAACAAAGCAGCACTTTATCCTTCAGAATTCTAAACTTTGTTACATAATCTTTCCATTGCTCTGAGCGGGATCATGCTGGAAGACGCCCTTGTGTAAGCAGCAGGATGTACGGTACGATCTCTGATGGAGAACCCGCAATGAGTTTAAAGGAAAAAGGACGGGAAACTGTTTTGGCCTGTGTTAGCCTGCACGTGGTTAGAGTGAGTAAGTGGGTGGGTGAGGTTGTGGTGAACCGGACCAAAAGTACAGACAGATGTTCAGCACGTTGCATTTGTATACACACTTGCATTAATCTAGACATGCACCGCTACATGAGGTGGCAAGTTCATGATGACACCAGACTAAACACAATGCATTTGGAACGCCTTCCTTACCTGCTCTCCCACCCTGCAGTGTATAAATCTAGATAAGCTGTGTGTGTGTGCAGATAACACACACTGGACGCCTGGCATCTTGGCCCTGATGTGGACTTGGCCTTACTCCATCTAGTATTTCCCTGGGTTCCCATGGATAATGCTCAAAAACACACCGCACAAGAACGTCCATAAACTCTTTAGGCAAAGTTTTAATCGTTTTGGGTTGAAAGGTTTTTTGTCAAGCTACAATTGCAATTATACTTTACTTTCTACTTTGATGCTTGTTCAAGCATCCACACCTAACAGGATATTTTTTTCTAGCTCTATAAGCTAATAACCTCTTTACAGCACATAACGTGGTGGTGGCTCATAAATGTTTAAATTACATACAGGCACCAACGAAACAGGGCTGATGGAAAGTCAAGGATCCTTTATTAAAGGACTAAGTTTCATCAAAATCTGTTTGGAAGGTGGTTGGGTTGAAAGTTGGCTTGTCAAAGGAACACATCCTCATTTGACAGTTTGTATGATATGTTGCAAAAAGTAATTTCTCATTTTTATTGCATTTTCCTGCAAATGTCCAGCAACAAGAGTGATCACTGCACAACCTGTTTGGGCAGCTACGCTATGTTAATTTAGCTTCAGCAAAAGATCATGGTGCTGGTAAGTGTGTTTGTTAAAATAACTATTGTACGTTTGTTTTGGTCTCCTGGGGGAAGTCTGTGTTTGTTTAAACATGTTATCGTTCTTCATACCCTGTCCACTGACTTTCTTTGAGGCAGCCCTGCACTTCCTGGGAGATAAATTACAAGAGACATGTTTGAATCATTGCATTACTTTGGTCAAAGTCACAGGATTTCTATGCCCAAAGGTCCATGCAAACCTCCAATGCCTTCATCCGTCTACACTCACATGAACAGCACAGGTTGTTTGTATGGGGGATTTAAGATTGAATATCTCGACCCAAAGACCCATGGACTCTGATTGGGGTGTCTCTATTTGGTCTATGCCTTTTATTTCCTTTCTTTTTGCAGCAATACTAATATAGCCAAGTCCTGACTTGGCTTCCTCCAGCCTCTTCCTTCCTACCTGCACAGGAGAGTGACTCACCGTCTCCTTTTGCCACATTTGCACCACCCCTGAGTCGGTTATTCAGCTCTGCACCCTTATCTACATTACTAACAGCGTCTTGCGAAAAGACAAAACAAATAGTCTGGAGCTCTTCAACCCAGTGGGCTTGGGTTGTGTATTTGTGTGCAAGCGCAAAAAAACATGCAAACACATCAATGTTACGTAAGAGAGATTTCCAATGAAATACACTTGTTCATTCACCTCTAACCCCACCCTATTCCTCACCTAGTGACACATCTAACCCATACCACAGGGGAACACAAGGCACCTTACTAACAGCCTCACTGTGGCATTTTGATCATCACCCATATTAAGTGAACCAAAGTACATGGAAAAGATAAGTACAGCCCAAGATTTAATGGGAGCAGCTGAATAGGTGAATGAGTGGATGGTGGAGCTACACAAATGCAGAGCGATGACAAAGAAAAGTGTGTTAACATATTGGTCATGTTGGCTCATATTCCTGTTTCCTCACTGGCTCCACCGCAGCAACGCTGCTGTTGTGTTCTTGTGGTGACTTGTAACAGTCAGTGTTACATAAATGGACATAATTACACGATTACACGTGGTGTGTGGCTACCACCGAGGACCATTACAACCTGGAATGCTTTTTACATGTATTGTTAATTTATTTTAAAAGTGATGATCTTCTTTTTACTATTTGAATACGTTTTATGAACCACATCAACAAACCGCTTTAAAAATTAGATTTCAGTCCTGCTGGGGGTTTAGATTTTTTGAGTTGTTAGCTTTGTTAGCTGCACTGGCCCTGCTATCAGCTACGGAGTGCTAGGAAAATAATGCAAAGAAATGTTGGTGGGTCGCAGAGTATGTCGGGGTTAACCATGAACTGACAGAAAGACACATAACAGATAATCTCCTGGCTGAAATTATGCTGATTTCATGGTTCATCAGAATTGATCCAGGAGTAGGGGAATACATGTAACACAAACAATGGAGGCAAAACAATATTAGTGAATTTTCCACCTGGACCCTGTAGCCTGACTTTGGATTACATTTTTCAATGTTTTTTTTAAATTAAAAAACTAAAGTGCACAGACTTGTACACACCTCCCGGCAGTGATTCATCCCTCACAGGACCATGACAAACATGCCCTGCCATCCGCGCCAACTTTCCCCCTGGTGCTTCCCATCTCCCCCGGTGCACACGTGATGGTTCAACTCCTCACAATCGTCAGTGCAAGTCGAGGCACGACCCTGAGCACATTCTTCCACTCGCTGTCTTAACAGTTTGGCTCCACAAGCGCAGCACACTTCCAGTAAAGTGAGAGTTTTACGACAAGAAAGAACACCGGAGAGCTGCTTCTAACAAATGGAGAACAGATTCTGCTGATGGTGGTTGTAGGTTGTGTGTGTGAACCAACTTCACGCAGACCTGGCGTGCTCTTTCCCCAAAGGCAAGACATGGGAAAACTGTGTGGAGCACATTTATTTATAAAATCTTACTCATTTTCTTTCCATGCAGGAGGAGCCCTCTGTGACCTTCTAACTACTTCCTGCTCCCTTGACAATTCACATGAGCAACAAATGGGCAGAAAAAGACACATGAAGCACCAGAAATAAGATCCAGCTGTGTGTGTGTGTGTGTGTATGTGTGTGTGTACGGAGTAATGGGGATATGATAAAGGAAGTCTAAGCATAATGTATTCAGAAGATAAAAGACTAAGCAGGATATAAAGAAATAGATGATTCTTTATTAAAAGAACATGATCACACAACATCATTTCACAAACAATGATGGGCAATTACGTGAGAGAATCCTCCCCTGATTGGTTGTTTTAATCCCGAAGCACCCTAATCTTCTAATGCCTGTAGCAGTCGCTAAAAGGAGAACAGCCTGATTCTTCATGCATTCGTGTCAGGTGTATGTGATGTTTTTGAAAACATTAAATGTAATTTTCTTTTTGTTACAAACTACAGCTTTAAAAGGAAACTTTCTGTGGGTTGTTTTCTGAAACAATGTGTGCTGACATTTCCTTTGGTGAGTGCTGGGAGCTTCCTACAGTTCAAGTAAAATTAATTGTATGTAAAAGACAAAAATGTTTTGGAGCATTGTGGATGCGGGGAGGTGCCCAAAATTACCTTCAAAAGTAGAGTAAGACTCAGAAGAAGAATAATGCGTGATAAAGTGATGGGTCACATTGTAAAGATGAGTCAGAAATGTGCTCTTCTCCATGTCTGTATTTTACATGAAAAAGCACGTCTGTCAAATGTGACTCATCTAGTTCCAGTTCCCTGACACACATGTAAAAGAAATATACAGGAACTCTAATTAGCCTCGTGTGTGAAGGGAAATGACCAAAAACATGCGTGCACTCTGGGCTTTGAAACACTAACGTGTCTCACAATTCAGTTGGATGAGTGAATTCAATGTTTTTTCTAATAGGAGGCGTAATAAGATGGTGTGCTTTCCAAATAGTGAATGTTCTAATAACTAACTGAATGTGTCTAGATAAGAGGAAGAAGGTGGCCTGGTGGTTAGTAACAGGAAGTAACTCGTGGAAAAGAAAGTTACCCAGAGAAGAAAATATGTGGGTTATGTTTATAAAGAATGTTTTAAGTACTCATAATAACTGCATGTAGTTTTTGAAAGTTTCTCAATTTCCAGTCATTATTTGGGTCCCTTAAAATACGGAATCGTCCCGTAGGTGATATTAAAATAGCGCGTCCCGTTTTGAATCAGTACGGGACGGGGTTTACCGTACTTACCGAGTTGCCTTCAATGCAACATCCCATGCAAACAATCACACCCAAATTCTGTGAAGACACGTCCTATTCTACCCCTGATTGGCGAATACTCGTTACCATCGTTGGATTGATTGGCCGTGAAACTGAAACAAACCAATCAGAGTCAGAGGAGGACGGGTGTCTCGGCGGAGTGTAGATTTGAAAGAATGGCGCAGGCAGCTCTAGATGCCCCCCCCCCCCCCCGCGTCCAGCTCTGAAGCGAAAGCGGATACAGAAGTACCGAAGAGACTGGGAGGTATCAATCTTATTGTTTTGCCTCACCTGCCCTCCTGTATCGTTCCCCTCGTCGGCCGTAACGTCCGCACCACCCAAACGTCCCTTACTTTTCTGCATTGAAGGTGGCAACACTTTTTAGCGCTATTCCTCCTTTTGTAGCGCTTCTCTGTGGTTGCATTTAGTTACTACACAACAGCCGCCGTGAGTATATTCAGCCGAAACATGTATGTTCAATTCTGTCAGCTGCAATAAGTAAATCAAGGTTCTGAAATGATGGACTAGGGACAAACGTAAAGCTAAAAAAAAGATTAAAGGTTTTGATTGAAGCTATATATTTTGTTTTATTGACCGCATGTGACAGGCGGCGCCGTGGCTTAGTTGGTTAAAGCGCCTGTCTAGTAAACAGGAGATCCTGGGTTCGAATCCCAGCGGTGCCTTTTGTTCTTTATAAAAAGGTTTAAATATTGCGGGTTTTCTTTATAAATATTGCCGTTTCCCATAAAGTACTTACGATTGTATATCCAACTTCAAATAAAGAGCGACATCTTCAAGAAAAGAAACGTCCACAATGACATTTCATAGCGTCGCTGCGAGCAGGGTTCGAACCTGCGCGGGAAGATCCCATTGGATTTCAAGTCCAACGCCTTAACCACTCGGCCATCGCAGCCATTGATTTAACACACCTATCTCGACTGGATTTATTGGTGTCTCAAGTTTTGTACTTGGCATTCGAAATTCTAAAACAACTCCCTTTCAATTTCGAGAGCAGTGGTGCCAACACTTTTTTGCCTCGCGAGCTACTTTTCAATCGATCAAGTCACAGGGATCTACCAATCCCCCCCCTGTCGTCCGGTACGTTCACCCTACTAAATAAATAATAATAATGAGTAGTAACCAAATGGAACAACAATGCATGCATTCAGTACACATTGCGGTCAAGCTAACCCTCTGCTTCGAAAATAATAGTCAAGTATGTTATTTGGGGGTAGGGACTGTCTTCAAAATAAGAGCTGTTGCAATGAACTTGATCGAACATGTCTCATTCATTCAATAAGTCTGTACAAAATATATAGATGTGATAATACATTAACAAACATTGTGAAATAGATACAATATTCCAAACGTACCCTCACCTATGGCCCTATGTACCCTCATCATGACCATCATCATCATGACCGAAAGAACTAGGTCACGGGTACAAGCGGCCGAAATGGGTTTCCTCAGGAGACTGGCTGGCGTCTCCCTTAGAGATAGGGTGAGAAGCTCAGCCATTCGCGAGGAGCTCGGAGTAGAGCCGCTGCTCCTTTGCGTTGAAAGGAGCCAGTTGAGGTGGTTTGGGCATCTGGTAAGGATGCCCCCTGGACGCCTCCCTTGGGAGGTGTTCCAGGCACGTCCAGCTGGGAAGAGACCCAGAGGAAGACCCAGGACCAGGTGGAGACATTATATCTCTACACTAGCCTGGGAACGCCTGGGGATCCCCCAGTCTGAGCTGGTAGATGTGGGAAAGGGAAGTCTGGGGTCCCCTGCTGGAGCTGTTGCCCCCGCGACCCGACCCCGGATAAGCGGCTGAAGATGAGATGAGAGATTCCAAATGTAAAGCTTGTCAAAATCAAATTTATGAGCCAACTCCCTTCAAAATATCATTCATAAGCCAATTTCTGGTGGTGTGTTAGATTTCAACAATATTCTTTTTTGTTAGAATGACCCAATTAAAAGTTAAAATATGTCAATGTAATGATTTACATTTTGGAAACCTGAAATGTTTTTAGTTATATTTGAAATGCTGTTTTGCTAACTTGCATTCTTTAAAGCTACTCCTGTGCGTTTTCCGAAAACATTGAGTCATACTAAAGTAATTGTTAAGTGCATTTTGACTCTAGGGGAAAGTGAGGTGAGTTGTGCCAGTTTTTACTCAAAGTGACTGAAGTGAAGCCATGACAGTAGTGCCTTAAATTTAAGGATGTACATATATTTCAGGATGTTGTGCATCCCTGAGATCAATAACTTTAATAAATAAATGGTTTCAGAAATATAGCTTTTGGGGGAAAATGTGGTCTCGTGGCACAACTTGACCCTCGTGCGGGGTAAGTTGTGCCTTTGGGAGGAAAACGTTGGCATAAATTGTGCCAGTGATGTATCGCTCAGAATGATACATGTCATTTGGTACAAACAACAATAAAATACTTTCTGATTTCTTGAATTACATGAGTGCAAACTCAAAACTGAAATTCGTGTTAAATTAAACAAATGGCAGGTAGGCTTAGACTAACTCTATAGACTCATTGTGTAGCCTGCTAACGCACTGAAACATGTGTGAAATGTTTTCAAAATTTTCTATAATTGTTAAGACACTACAATCAAAAAACTTTAATCATAGAAATTTTACTTTTAAAATGAAAAAAATACTTTTTTTGATCATCATCATCACCCTCATCAACTACCAGACATAAACAAAAGGCTCCAGTAACAGAAATAGGACTCTCCGACCAAAGGGTTCAAAAGTAGGTGGTAAAGGTGCTCGTATGTGCCCCGAGCACAGAGGCCACCAGCATACTTCCTGGTATGCATTATTTCAGCTGCATCTTAAAAATATTCATATATAGTGTTCATCAAAGCAAAGTTCATCGAAGCTGTTACAAGTGGGTTTCCTGTTGTGAATTAGATTCCGGTGCAAAGATTTCTGACTAAAAATAGGAACCATTCAATTGGACAAATTTGAGTACAGCGTAGATGTGGTTTTACCTTCTTGCTTTATCTTACTTTCAATAATATGCATATATATATATACACATACATACAGTAGGTCAGAAGCTATTACATTCAATTATATTTTCACCCACCGAAGTGTATGATTCAGCAGGTCCAATTACCTGTTGTACTCTGTCTTCTTTTTCATGAAACCACGTCGTCCGTCTCTTCCCTTACTGTCCTTACCAGCTAGACCTTTGTTAACAGGAGGGTTTGCGATGGCCGGCCTTCATGCGGGAAGCTTTCCACCACTTGCTCTATAAACATCGTGGGCAGAAGTACACTCTGAAGCATGGGGACCAGCACCACGCTGCTCTAGTTTAACATTTACCGTCCCTGTTGTGTTCAATGTCTACGTTTGTCATTAATAAGTGAATCATCGTAGTGAACAGTAAAGCAAAATTAAATCAAGTACTTTATAATTTGTCTGTCACTACAATCTAGTTATAACCGTAGACAGCAGAGTGGAGTAAACATTTCTGTAATTGTAAATCGCTCTGCATCATTCCTGTGTCCGGGAGAACACTTCGGTCCATGGAGCTGAAAACAGCACGAAGACACTGTCTGACACAACATGCAGGACTGATCACCTCCACCTGTGTGTGGGTGAAGTAGAACATTAAATATGTTCTGTGAAAAAAAGGGATGTTGAGCATTTTAGTGACTTTGGACTTTAGACATGTCTCCAATAAGACAGCCATAATAATAATATACGCACATTCACTTGTGCTTTGCGTAAATCCTCCGTGTCATCTCTGGACCACACCCAGTTTGTTGCTAAGGTGATGTATTGGAGAAGTGTTTTGCACATTGGTACAAAGATCAGTGATTCATCAGGTGAATGGCACTCTGTCAGGGTGTTTCCAGGGACGCCTGATGGCTGATCATGTTTTCTCTATGTTTAGAATGTAGAATTTTATATTTTATTTTTTTAAAGTCAACCGAGCTTATAAGGGAGACCACACGTTTTGTCTAACTTTGAATGTATGTCACCTTCGTGATAAAACAGTCATGTCATTAAATCATATCAGTATAGTGCCAGCACACACTGTGATGAAACAAGCAGCCAAACGTAACAAACATGAGTCCTTTAACCTTGTGAGGTCTAATATATATGTATATATATATATATATATATATATATATATTTTCTGCTCCTCCACCATGAATGATATAGATGTGTAGTAAGCTAAAAAGCTAAAATATGTACAATGAGACCAATACAAGAGCCCTCACTGTGGAGGAGTTTCCTCCTGTCCCACTATCTTTATGACAAAGGGACATCTACCCCCCCCCCCCACACTCCCCCACAAACACACACGCACGCACATAACTGACTCATGTTTATGTTCTTTTCATGATTATGAAGTCCAATCTCCACCTACAAAACAGTTTGAGGTTATTACTTACTTTGGCATTTGTACATGCTGTTTTAGCAAGTGTAAACTAGGACTGCTTATTAATTATTCAGATGGTTTACTTATTTGATTTATTGAAGTGTTCCAACATGAGGCAGGACACTTGCATTGTGATGAAAAAAGCTGAAAAGATCTGAACATAAAAATAAAGAGCATTCTCTCCAAACACCCTATATTCAAGTACTAGTCCCTAGGCTGGAGCTTGAAAGCATTTCAAGTGTCTCCTTCATCCTTCTCATGGTAGTTGTAAATAATCAATATAAATAAAATAAAAATGTTTGGCTCAACATGGGCGTAAACACCTGCAAAACCCCAAAGTAAGGGCATTCAAAGGTGTGATTAGATGACTGTCACAGATAAACCTGGAATGGTGTCACTTGTGACGGAGGTGGCCCGAGGTCAAAGTACAGATGGAAAGTGAAGACGGTTGCCATGGAAAACACAGTTTAACAGAAATTCGATCCATAAAACAAAAGACACAGACAGAGCAAAACCGAGAGGTCAGTTCAACCCCATCTAGTCTGAAGCCTCAAAAAATAATTAAACATTCAATGCGTTGGGCCGTACACTTTGTGTTGGTCTCTCACAAGGTCATAAGAGACTCCTCACCAGGTCTAATGCCATTTTAAATATTAAATAATATTTTTTTGTTACAACAAAAAAGTGTGACTGGACTTTTGCAAAAATAATTAAACCTGCTCGATGTGAATGTTGATCCAGGAAATTCAGTCAACATCAATGCTATTTGTTTTCATTTTCATTAATTGTATGCTGCAGAATTTTAGATAATGATACTTTTTCACATTTGCGCCTGTGGGGAACGTCACAAGTATACTCAAGTCCGTGTGAAGTCAAGAGTCTTTGGGGTTAAAGTCCAAGTCGAGTTGACGTTTTGTTAAGATTTTGTCTATTTCGAGTCTAAAGTGTCCAAATATGTGATTCCAATCTGACAAGAGTCAAATAGATACAATGTTTCTGCGTTACCGATTCACACAAAAGATGGAGACTGAGTCGGACCTTCTTCAGAGACATACAGTAGATTATTAAAAAAAGGTGTGTCCATGTAAGTCTTCTGTTGAGCTCTACAAAGACTTCCTCTACAAGTTAGTTATGTGGAATAAAATGTTTGACGAGAATCTCCACCCGCCCTGAGACCTGCTGAGAGGTCAAACAGCGCTAACACACACACACTCAAACTCATATACACACCTACAAAATCACAAGAAATGATAACACACCCTTTCCATATCACTAACAGTTACTCATTTACACGTTTTGCAACATCAGAACTCAGCATCCACCTATCCTTTACCCCTACATCTCAGCCCTCTATATAAGGTGCTCGGCTCAGTCCCTCTGCCTCCGATCGTCCTGGCTCACGGTTAGCCATGGATACCTTCAAGTTTCTAATTCTGCTCTTGTGGATGAGTGGAGGCCAGGCAGAGAACAGGTAGGTCCCCAAAAATACACACAGTTTAGGGTTTTGTTGTATCAACACTTCATAGTCGTAACAACACTAATACTAGTATTTTAGATGTTCCGTCAATTAAGAAAATAAAATGAAGTATCAATGATTCCTTTTTTGTCAATCAGTTAATCTAATTCAGTGATAAATATTCAGATCTCTGCATGTGTCATTGCACCATAAGAGTTACTTGTGTTTCGACTGGAATTTGGGTTCATTCAAATTTGATATATTCTTTGAATATTCTTTGATTGAATTGTGTTATAATATATATACATTTTTCTTTTGTGGTGTTGGTGGGAAACCATAATTTCCCACTTTAATTAGCGTAAAGCTACAATCTGTCACAATGCATCAATTGATGGTATTTACATGGTGCCTTTTATATAAATAATAAATAGAGATCGCCTTTCGAACAATAGTGACTTTATATGCAGGCTTTATTGTATGTGATAATATTTTTATCTTCGACTTCATATCTACTGCTAAGAAACAGTAGCAGGGTCTTGTTTCTCAATTATTAATTTTTGTTTTGATTAACTGAACCTGTTAACAGAATAGGGAATTATCTCATGTTGCTCATTACGGTTTGCATGTTGCTAATCAATGTTCTCGCCTTTAGATACATCTACACTTTACATTTGTGTGTACAATATATTTATCCTTGAGCACCCTTGCTCCTATAACCACAGAGATGAGCCGGTAATGTTTTGAATATAAAGGAAGGGAAATAAGGTGCTTTAAGTCAAACCTTCCAAACAAATCTGAGTCCGTTCCTGTGTCTTCCCTTTCTCTTCTCTTCTCTACAGCCTGCAGAAAACACAGAGAGATGGTAAGTTGGATTTCATCATGGATTAAATCATTTGTATTTTTCAAGTATATTTGACTGATAATTGATTGATTGTGCTCACACCCTGCTGAGACGATAGTGTGGCAGGTGACTCCGCCACACTGTCCTCAGCATGGACGTGGACTTTACCTTTTTACAGCTCCTTATCTTCACTATCCATAAACAATAAAACATTTGTACACTCGGGATTATATTACTACAGATACGTCTATTTACAATCAAAGTCGATGGAAACCCCAACTTCAGTGTCACTCTTGTGAAAATACTCATCTTATTCATGGGAAAAAATTCTGGAAGGCAGATCTTGTAAATAGTGGCTTTAATATTATTCATTGTAATGACGACAGATTATATTTTTAATGAATCATGTAAACCTATATTGCCTTTTGTTTTGTTTTTCCCCAGCAGCAGTGCTGACTTCCTGTGACTTCAACCAGGACAGTGATCCATTCTGCAGGTTCATTCAGGACACCGCAGACAATGGCGACTGGACACGACACAAAGGTTCAACTCCGACACCCGGCACTGGACCCAGTGGAGACTACCCTGATGGAGGTCAGTCCTGAGTCCATCTGAAAGATCTAATTTCTGTACAAACGTATAACCAATATTAGTGACCAGACCACGCTAATTGAGGGGTCTGACTCAATTTCACGTCTTCTTCTCCTGTCTTAATCTGTCTGCAGCGGGCTACTATATCTACCACGAAGCTGACAATGTGGCTAATGGACAGATATCGCGTCTTCTGAGCCCTCCCCTCTCACCGTCAGCCTCTCAGATCTGTGTCCAGTTCCGATACTACATGTATGGATCAGACGATCAGAATGTGTTGAGGGTTCTGGCCAAAAGGCCTGGCGGTGACGAAGAGGTCTGGAAGAGGACAGGTATCCAGAGTCCATCCTGGCTGAAGGGCTCCATCACTGTGTCCAAACAGAGCACTCAGGACATCACTGTGAGTGTTAGATGTTGCTTTAAGACCTTTAGCTGAGATCAGCAAAAGAGCAATTGGGATCCAGTCCCAGCTATTTTATCATAAAGAGATTTTTGTTTTTGTGATCCAATCAAAATTCAACTACAGCTCATGTACAAAGTACATGTGTTGTATTTGCATCATGTAGGATGATAATGAATACTCTGTGTGTACAGATTGTGTTTGAGTCCAGGAGAGGCTTCGGTTCTTCCTGCGACACAGCTTTGGACAACATCGTCATCACTGAGGGAGCGTGTCCCGGTTAGCGCACACACACACCCTCACACACTATGACACAAATACAAATTGCTCTATTACTGAGTTGTCCAAATATTTTGTCCACAGCTTGTGTGTCTGGCTGTGATTTTGACACTTTTGAAGAGCTCTGCGGCTGGACGAGCGAAACTGAGAATCCTGAAATGTACGGCTTTGAACAGTGGACTGGGCCGACTGACACCGAAGGCACCGGGCCTAATGATGACTTCTCCAGACCTGGATGTATGCAGTTCTACTTCTTTAGCATAACTTTGAAAACTTTCAACACACTTTGCTTTAGTTTTTTTCTTTGTTAACCTTTATAAAAAACACTTAATTTGATTTGATTTTTCTTTTTTTTTATCCCTACCAAAACCTTCCATACATAGTGGGCTTTTATATGTTGATGGATTCTGTCGAGGCTATCCCTGGATTCAAGTCTCAAATCATAAGTCCTCTAATAACCCCCTCCTCTGGATGTCTGGACCTCACCTTCCACTACTACTTGTACGGAACCAGCACCACCATGGAACTCAGCGTCCACACCATCACCACAGGTAGGAAAATGCATTCATTGTAATATTCATTCAGAGGCAAACACAGACAGCATTAATGTTTATTTTGGTTTAATTTGTTTTTCTGTGTACCAGGCGGAAGCCTTGGACCTGCTGTGTACAGAGTAAAGGGTAACCAGGGTCAGGAGTGGAAGCCGGCAGAGGTCCGGTACTTGGGAGCTGCTGCCATTCAAGTAAACACGTGCACTCTGTTTGTCTCTGTACGTTTGTATGTGTATAAGTTTATATTAAAATTTGTGTCACTTTTTTGTATTTCAGTTTGTCATTGTTGGTACATTTGGAGAAACTCCTCTAACCGATATTGCTGTTGATGCTGTGTGTGTCATAACCTGCCAAGGTGAGCAATTCACTAATTCAAGTAATCATTGAAAACATTTATGATGTGTCAATGACAGGTATTTTCATTAAAAACTCTTTAATTTCCATCAATAGCTGAGCCAACAACTCCACGACCACCAGTAACAACCCCAGGACCAACCACACCTAAACCACCCACCCCAGGACCAACTACACCTAAACCACCCACCCCAGGCCCAACTACACCTAAACCACCCACTCCAGGCCCAACTACACCTAAACCACCCACTCCAGGCCCAACTACACCTAAACCACCCACCCCAGGCCCAACCACACCTAAACCCACAACTCCTAGGCCTAGTACTCCTGGACCAACGACAGCAAAGCCACCAAGTATGACAAACTTTTTTATTTTATATTTAAAACAACACTCGATCCAATGATTTTGCCCAATTACCACTTACCACTATTCTTTCTACTTCACAGAACCCTGCCCTCCTGATGCAGATTATATAGAATGTGGTCCAGCTTGTATCCCCACCTGTATGGAGCCTTCTACCAACTGTTCTGGCTCCTGCATCAGTGGCTGCTTCTGCAAGCCAGGTTTTGTCTTCAAGGGACGGCACTGTGTCCCATTGGAGAAATGTGGCTGTCTGGATGACCAGAATAACTATTATGAGGTCAGATATCCTTGTGACTACAACTACATGCATACAATGCTGTGATTTCATGTGAAATGGTTATTAGAAATTTACAAGACGGTTGTTCTATATAGGTCTGGGGGTAAATGGTGCTCTTGGTTGATCCCTATTCCAATTCTGTTTTAGCCTGGCGAGATGATATTTGGAGATGGCTGCTCAAAGCTGTGTCGCTGTGCTGGGAACTACACTCTGGAATGTGTTGACAACTCATGTGACCCCACAGAAGAATGTCGCGATGTTAATGGTGTTGCAGGCTGCTACCCTAAAGGTGAATGGTATCTGTTAAATTGTCGAGGAATTGCCATAGTAACTGCTGCTCTTACTTGTCCAAAAACTGTTACCTTTGGCCACACACAAGGGCGTCTGAATCTGGTTCCTAAGGCTATACGAGTTCTGGTTCTGGATTATTCTTACTAATGTTATAAAACTGTGTAACAGGTAATACTCTGAGACAGCTTACGCTTCTCTCTTTGTGCTAGTTTTATATCACAATTTAGCATGACCAAAATAACAGCTAACATACATTTTCTCACACCGTAGATACGTCCACATGCATAGCCAATGGTGATCCCCACTACACGACTTTTGACAAACGCAACTACAACTTCATGGGCAATTGTAGCTACTTGATGTCTCGACCCTGCAATGAAACGACTCTTCCACACTTTGAGGTCCATGTGGACAACGAAAATCGTTTTAACCGTCCCACCATCTCCTATGTTAAGGCCGTGCATGTATATGTTCACTCGGTGAAGATCTCCATTCTGAAAGAGGGAATTGTGCAGGTAATAAACATGGGGGGAAACGACAATGTGCAGCCCGGGCTCCTAAAACTGTAAACGTAATCTGATAAAATATATGTTTTAACTTCGTTAAGAATGCCGCTGAGAATGCAAATTAGTTGCATAGCAACCAGAGTGGGACCACAATCACACTATTTTCTAATGTATGGCATATTTACCAGAGCTAACGTCCAGAAATAATGGGAATTCTATGCAGACACAACAAGTTTTCATTTGCTAATATAAACTTTCAAGTGTAAGATTAAATAGAGTGATTTTTTTTATCCTAAACTGTTTCTGTTTCCTCAGTCACCGTTTATTATCAAATTTGCACCTACTTTTGCTGCACAGGTGAATGGGACTAATGTCAACGTGCCAGTTACTCCGGCCACTGGTGTCTCTGTGTTCAAGTCGGGAAAGCACTACACTGTGTCCATGGACTTTGGTGTGACAGTTCGTTATGATGGAAACCACTTCATGGACATCAAAGTGGTCAAAGAGTAAGCAAAGCCTGACGCTAACATTTTTTCCCAACGTCACATATGCAACTATTTAATTGGAGACTTATGAATGATACTAACAATAAAGTCTGATAATCGGAAAAAAACTTGAACTTGGTTGGAATGGAAACAAGTCAGAAACTCGTGGACTTAATTGTTGCCTTTTCACTTTCACCAATAACTAACTTGCAAATGTTCTTGCAGCTATAAGAACATATTGTGTGGACTGTGTGGAGATTACGATGGATATTCGAAAGATGACTTCCGTAAACCAGATGGATCATTGACCAACAGTGCTAATGACTTTGGACACAGCTGGAACACCGATCCAGAGTAAGTAGCTCTATGTCTATTTTCATTCATTTAAAAAAAAAATACTGTTTTGATACAAACAATATTGAATGAGTTGGGCATTGAGACTAAACAATTGTCTACTCATTGATCACCTCTTTGTTAGAACTACTGCGGGACAAAAACTAACTAACAACAACACACACAACTTCTCTAACTGACTATATGTGTTCACAGGTGTAACAAGAAACCCAACACCACCACCCCTGAGTGTGAGGAAGGAGAGCAGGAACTGTATGAGAGCTCTGGATACTGCGGCATTTTGCTGGACAAAAAGGGTCCTTTCGCTGTGTGCCACCCCAAAGTCAACCCAAATGTAAGTCATCTTACACATACACACACACACAAACATGCGTGCACACACAAAGAGCCATACAGTATGCACTTATACAAAGCAGTTCCCATGTTTGATGTGGCAGAGATTTCTATACAAAAATGAGACATAAATGACAGATTTTGGTTCAAGATAAGGAGACAGAACAAGGCATTAAAACTCAACCATCTTTGTGTGTGTGTGTGTGTGAGTTCAGAATTACTTCAGGGACTGTATCTTTGACCTGTGTGAGCTGGATGGCGCCAAGCCCATTCTGTGTGAAGCCATAGAGGCCTATGTCAACGAATGCCAGGACCGTGGCGTGAACATTGGACCATGGAGGAATGAAACCTTTTGCCGTGAGTATGGGGAAAAGAATGGATGGAGAAACTTACAGGTATTTGGAAGGGTTTGGGAGGGCAGGATGGGTTACTCTGGAGCCACTTCTTAAGACTCAGTGAGGTTTTTACTCTGCCTTATCTTTGGGGCTATCTGTCTGTCTGTAAGTGATATCTCAGGAACACCTTGGAAATGTCCTTGAATTCCTCCCAAATGTGTACGTGAGATTCTCCAACTGATGCAAATTTGGTTTTAGTTCAAGTACGCAAATGCAAATAATGTTGTTGATTATAGTAAAAATGGCTCCTTCCTCAGGAAAATAATAATGAAGCATTTGACTGTACATAGAAATGAATCTGTTTTAGAGTCACATTCATTTCTTAGGCTATGTATGGCGTTTTGTCCAACTGTTAATAGTTTGAATTCATACATATTATTAAACATCTGAGTATATCGCTATGTCACTGACTTCCCCCTCCCGTCCTCCTCCCTACTATAGCTCTGAAATGCCCCCCCAACAGCCACTACGAGCCCTGTGCAGACCCGTGTCAGGAGACATGCAGCGGGAAACCTCCTTCCTGTGGCGGGCCCTGCTCCGAGTCCTGTGTGTGTGATGCAGGCTACGTCCTGAGCGCCGGCAAGTGCGTCAAGAAGACTTCATGTGGCTGCACACACGTCAATGGCCAGTACTACGAGGTACAGTGAAGTAGGACTGATAAGCCACCAGGGAAATGTTTGTGTCTGACGTTTGTGCATTGTGAGGGTAGATTGTGGTCTTCGATTTAAGACTCTTCATCAACTAACACAACTTGTGTGTGTATGTATGTCAGCCTGGAGATGAATTCTATGCAGAGGATTGTAAGCTGAAGTGCAGGTGTGATGCTCCCTTCGTCACCTGCAAAGCTACTGAATGTCCCCCAATGCAAGAGTGTAAAAACCAGGACGGAGATCTGGGCTGCTACCCCACAAGTAGGTTAACACCCAGCGCACAGCCATCCAAATGAACTAATCTGGATATGAATTATACATTTTTATTATTCATGTTTAACACTGGTATGCCTGAACATAAGGCTTGTGATTATTTGGGCTGATCTTGTACCAGTACTATATGAGGCAATAATTACATCTAGGGTTCCACATTAAGATGTAATGTCAAAGAATAGTACTAGGCCCCTAATTGTTTAAGTATGATCATCACTGAGCAACAGAACCAGAAGTTTAAGGAAAGATGAGGTAATAAATTGCGGGTTAGACATGGAACGAACCTTACAACATACTTTGGAAGGATTTCTGTTATTTTCAATGAGATTCTCATAGTTCTGGAACACAATCCGATCAGTTTTCTTTTACCACACAGAACAAATCCCTAATCTGAGTTCAACTAATGACCAGTCTTCTTCTTCCACCCACCCCAGGCCCAACCACACCTAAACCACCCACCCCAGGCCCAACCACACCTAAACCCACAACTCCTAGGCCAAGTACTCCTGGACCAACGACAGCAAAGCCACCAAGTATGACAAACTTTGTATTTTTCTAACAACAACACTCGATCCAATGATTTTGCCCAATTACCACTTTACTTGTCTTTCTACTTCACAGAACCCTGCCCTCCTGATGCAGATTATATAGAATGTGGTCCAGCTTGTATCCCCACCTGTATGGAGCCTTCTACTAACTGTTCTGGCTCCTGCATCAGTGGCTGCTTCTGCAAACCAGGTTTTGTCTTCAAGGGACGGCACTGTGTCCCATTGGAGAAATGTGGCTGTCTGGATGACCAGAATAACTATTATGAGGTCAGATATCCTTGTGACTACAACTACATGCATACAATGCTGTGATTTCATGTGAAATGGTTATTAGAAATTTACAAGACGGTTGTTCTATATAGGTCTGGGGGTAAATGGTGCTCTTGGTTGATCCCTATTCCATTTCTGTTTTAGCCTGGCGAGATGATATTTGGAGATGGCTGCTCAAAGCTGTGTCGCTGTGCTGGGAACTACACTCTTGAATGTGTTGACAACTCATGTGACCCCACAGAAGAATGTCGCGATGTTAATGGTGTTGCAGGCTGCTACCCTAAAGGTGAATGGTATCTGTTAAATTGTCGAGGAATTGCCATAGTAACTGCTGCTCTTACTTGTCCAAAAACTGTTACCTTTGGCCACACACAAGGGCGTCTGAATCTGGTTCCTAACGCTATACGAGTTCTGGTTCTGGATTATTCTTACTAATGTTGTAAAACTGTGTAACAGGTATTACTCTGAGACAGCTTGTACACTTAATTACGCTTCTCTCTTTGTGCTAGTTTTATATCACAATTTAGCATGACCAAAATAACAGCTAACATACATTTTCTCACACCGTAGATACGTCCACATGCATAGCCAATGGTGATCCCCACTACACGACTTTTGACAAACGCAACTACAACTTCATGGGCAATTGTAGCTACTTGATGTCTCGACCCTGCAATGAAACAACTCTTCCACACTTTGAGGTCCATGTGGACAACGAAAATCGTTTTAACCGTCCCACCATCTCCTATGTGAAGGCCGTGCATGTATATGTTCACACGGTGAAGATCTCCATTCTGAAAGATGGAATTGTGCAGGTAATAAACATGGGGGGAAACGACAATGTGCTGCCCGGGCTCCTAAATCTGTAAACGTCATCTGATAAAATATATGTTTTAACTTCGTTAAGAAAGCCGCTCAGAATGCAAATTAGTTGCATAGCAACCAGAGTGGGACCACAATCACACTATGTAACAATGTATGGCATATTTACCAGAGCTAACGTCCAGAAATAATGGGAATTCTATGCAGACACTACAACTTTTCAATTGCTAATATAAACTTTCAAGTGTAAGATTAAATAGAGAGATTTTTTTTATCCTGAACTGTTTCTGTTTCCTCAGTCACCGTTTATTATCAAATTTGCACCTACTTTTGCTGCACAGGTAAATGGGACTAATGTAAACGTGCCAGTTACTCCGGCCACTGGTGTCTCTGTGTTCAAGTCGGGAAAGCACTACACTGTGTCCATGGACTTTGGTGTGACAGTTCGTTATGATGGAAACCACTTCATGGACATCAAAGTGGTCAAAGAGTAAGCAAAGCCTGACACTAACATTTTTTCCAAATGTCACAGATGCAGCTATTTAATTGGAGACTTATAAATGATACTAACAATAAAGTCTGATAATCGGAAAAAAAACTTGAACTTGGTTGGGATGGAAACAAGTCAGAAACTCGTGGACTTAATTGTTGCCTTTTCACTTTCACCAATAACTAACTTGCAAATGTTCTTGCAGCTATAAGAACATATTGTGTGGACTGTGTGGAGATTACGATGGATATTCGAAAGATGACTTCCGTAAACCAGATGGATCATTGACCAACAGTGCTAATGACTTTGGACACAGCTGGAACACCGATCCAGAGTCAGTAGCTCTATGTCTATTTTCATTCATTTAAAAAAAATAATACTGTTTTGATACAAACAATATTGAATGAGTTGGGTATTGAGACTAAACAAATGTCTACTCATTGATCACCTCTTTGTTAGAACTACTGCGGGACAAAAACTAACTAACAACAACACACACAGCTCCTCTGACTGACTATATGTGTTCACAGGTGTAACAAGAAACCCAACACCACCACCCCTGAGTGTGAGGAAGGAGAGCAGGAACTGTATGAGAGCTCTGGATACTGCGGCATCTTGCTGGACAAAAAGGGTCCTTTCGCTGTGTGCCACCCCAAAGTCAACCCAAATGTAAGTCACCTTACACATACACACACACACAAACATGCGTGCACACACAAAGAGCCATACAGTATGCACTTATACAAAGCAGTTCCCATGTTTGATGTGGCAGAGATTTCTATACAAAAATGAGACATAAATGACAGATTTTGGTTCAAGGTAAGGAGACAGAACAAGGCATTAAAACTCAACTATCTTTGTGTGTGTGTGTGTGAGTTCAGAATTACTTCAGGGACTGTATCTTTGACCTGTGTGAGCTGGATGGCGCCAAGCCCATTCTGTGTGAAGCCATAGAGGCCTATGTCAACGAATGCCAGGACCGTGGCGTGAACATTGGACCATGGAGGAATGAAACCTTTTGCCGTGAGTATGGGGAAAAGAATGGATGGAGAAACTTATAGGTATTTGGAAAGGTTTGGGAGGGCAGGATGGGTTACTCTGGAGCCACTTCTTAAGGCTCAGTGAGGTTTTTACTCTGCCTTATCTTTGGGGCTATCTGTCTGTCTTTAAGTGATATCTCAGGAACACCTTGGAAATGTCCTTTAATTCCTCCCAAATGTGTACGTGAGATTCTCCAACTGATGCAAATTTGGTTTTAGTTCAAGTATGCAAATGCAAATAATGTTGTTGATTATAGGAAAAATGGCTCCTTCCTCAGGAAAATATTAGTGAAGCATTTGACTGTACATAGAAATGAATCTGTTTTAGAGTCACATTCATTTCTTAGGCTATGTATGGCGTTTTGTCCAACTGTTAATAGTTTGAATTCATACATATTATTAAACATCTGAGTATATCTCTATGTCACTGACTTCCCTCTCCCGTCCTCCTCCCTACTATAGCTCTGAAATGCCCCCCCAACAGCCACTACGAGCCCTGTGCAGACCCGTGTCAGGAGACATGCAGCGGGAAACCTCCTTCCTGTGGCGGGCCCTGCTCCGAGTCCTGTGTGTGTGATGCAGGCTACGTCCTGAGCGCCGGCAAGTGCGTCAAGAAGACTTCATGTGGCTGCACACACGTCAATGGCCAGTACTACGAGGTACAGTGAAGTAGGACTGATAAGCCACCAGGGAAATGTGTGTGTCAGACGTTTGTGCATTGTGAGGGTAGATTGTGGTTTTCGATTTAAGACTCTTCATCAACTAACACAACTTGTGTGTGTATGTATGCCAGCCTGGAGATGAATTCTATGCAGAGGATTGTAAGCTGAAGTGCAGGTGTGATGCTCCCTTCGTCACCTGCAAAGCTACTGAATGTCCCCCAATGCAAGAGTGTAAAAACCAGGACGGAGAGCTGGGCTGCTACCCCACAAGTAGGTTAACACCCAGCGCACAGCCATCCAAATGAACTGATCTGGATATGAATTATACATGTTTATTATTTATGTTTAACAGTGGTATGCCTGAACATAAGGCTTGTCCTTATTTGGGCTAATCTTGTACCAGTACTATATGTGGCACCACTTACATCGAGGATTCCACATTAAGATGTAATGTCAGGGAATACTACTAGGCCCCTAGTTGTTTAAGTATGATCATCACCGAGCAACAGAACCAGAAGTTTGGGGAAAGATGAGGTAATAAATTGCGGGTTAGACATGGAACGAACCTTACAACATACTTTGGAAGGATTTCTGTTATTTTCAATGAGGTTCTCAAAGTTCTGGAAAAAACTCCGATCAGTTTTCTTTTACCACACAGAACAAATTCCTAATCTGAGTTCAACTAATGACCAGTCTTCTTCTTCCACCCATCCCAGGCCCAACCACACCTAAACCACCCACCCCAGGCCCAACCACACCTAAACCCACAACTCCTAGGCCAACTACTCCTGGACCAACGACAGCAAAGCCACCAAGTATGACAAACTTTGTATTTTTCTAACAACAACACTCGATCCAATGATTTTGCCCAATTACCACTTTATTTTTCTTTCTTCTTCACAGAACCCTGCCCTCCTGATGCAGATTATATAGAATGTGGTCCAGCTTGTATCCCCACCTGTATGGAGCCTTCTACTAACTGTTCTGGCTCCTGCATCAGTGGCTGCTTCTGCAAACCAGGTTTTGTCTTCAAGGGACGGCACTGTGTCCCATTGGAGAAATGTGGCTGTCTGGATGACCAGAATAACTATTATGAGGTCAGATATCCTTGTGACTACAACTACATGCATACAATGCTGTGATTTCATGTGAAATGGTTATTAGAAATTTACAAGACGGTTGTTCTATATAGGTCTGGGGGTAAATGGTGCTCTTGGTTGATCCCTATTCCATTTCTGTTTTAGCCTGGCGAGATGATATTTGGAGATGGCTGCTCAAAGCTGTGTCGCTGTGCTGGGAACTACACTCTTGAATGTGTTGACAACTCATGTGACCCCACAGAAGAATGTCGCGATGTTAATGGTGTTGCAGGCTGCTACCCTAAAGGTGAATGGTATCTGTTAAATTGTCGAGGAATTGCCATAGTAACTGCTGCTCTTACTTGTCCAAAAACTGTTACCTTTGGCCACACACAAGGCCGTCTGATCCTGGTTGCTAAGGCTATACGAGTTCTGGTTCTGGATTATTCTTACAAATGTTATAAAACTGTGTAACAGGTCTGAGACAGCTTGTAGACTCAATTACGCATCTCTCTTTGTGCTAGTTTTATATCACAATTTAGCATGACCAAAATAACTGCTAACATACATTTTCTCATACCGTAGATACGTCCACATGCATAGCCAATAGTGATCCCCACTACACGACTTTTGACAAACGCAACTACAACTTCATGGGCAATTGTAGCTACTTGATGTCTCGACCCTGCAATGAAACGACTCTTCCACACTTTGAGGTCCATGTGGACAACGAAAATCGTTTTAACCGTCCCACCATCTCCTATGTGAAGGCCGTGCATGTATATGTTCACACGGTGAAGATCTCCATTCTGAAAGATGGAATTGTGCAGGTAATAAACATGGGGGGAAACGACAATGTGCTGCCCGGGCTCCTAAATCTGTAAACGTCATCTGATAAAATATATGTTTTAACTTCGTTAAGAAAGCCGCTCAGAATGCAAATTAGTTGCATAGCAACCAGAGTGGGACCACAATCACACTATGTAACAATGTATGGCATATTTACCAGAGCTAACGTCCAGAAATAATGGGAATTCTATGCAGACACTACAACTTTTCAATTGCTAATATAAACTTTCAAGTGTAAGATTAAATAGAGAGATTTTTTTTATCCTGAACTGTTTCTGTTTCCTCAGTCACCGTTTATTATCAAATTTGCACCTACTTTTGCTGCACAGGTAAATGGGACTAATGTAAACGTGCCAGTTACTCCGGCCACTGGTGTCTCTGTGTTCAAGTCGGGAAAGCACTACACTGTGTCCATGGACTTTGGTGTGACAGTTCGTTATGATGGAAACCACTTCATGGACATCAAAGTGGTCAAAGAGTAAGCAAAGCCTGACACTAACATTTTTTCCAAATGTCACAGATGCAGCTATTTAATTGGAGACTTATAAATGATACTAACAATAAAGTCTGATAATCGGAAAAAAAACTTGAACTTGGTTGGGATGGAAACAAGTCAGAAACTCGTGGACTTAATTGTTGCCTTTTCACTTTCACCAATAACTAACTTGCAAATGTTCTTGCAGCTATAAGAACATATTGTGTGGACTGTGTGGAGATTACGATGGATATTCGAAAGATGACTTCCGTAAACCAGATGGATCATTGACCAACAGTGCTAATGACTTTGGACACAGCTGGAACACCGATCCAGAGTCAGTAGCTCTATGTCTATTTTCATTCATTTAAAAAAAATAATACTGTTTTGATACAAACAATATTGAATGAGTTGGGTATTGAGACTAAACAAATGTCTACTCATTGATCACCTCTTTGTTAGAACTACTGCGGGACAAAAACTAACTAACAACAACACACACAGCTCCTCTGACTGACTATATGTGTTCACAGGTGTAACAAGAAACCCAACACCACCACCCCTGAGTGTGAGGAAGGAGAGCAGGAACTGTATGAGAGCTCTGGATACTGCGGCATCTTGCTGGACAAAAAGGGTCCTTTCGCTGTGTGCCACCCCAAAGTCAACCCAAATGTAAGTCACCTTACACATACACACACACACAAACATGCGTGCACACACAAAGAGCCATACAGTATGCACTTATACAAAGCAGTTCCCATGTTTGATGTGGCAGAGATTTCTATACAAAAATGAGACATAAATGACAGATTTTGGTTCAAGGTAAGGAGACAGAACAAGGCATTAAAACTCAACTATCTTTGTGTGTGTGTGTGTGAGTTCAGAATTACTTCAGGGACTGTATCTTTGACCTGTGTGAGCTGGATGGCGCCAAGCCCATTCTGTGTGAAGCCATAGAGGCCTATGTCAACGAATGCCAGGACCGTGGCGTGAACATTGGACCATGGAGGAATGAAACCTTTTGCCGTGAGTATGGGGAAAAGAATGGATGGAGAAACTTACAGGTATTTGGAAGGGTTTGGGAGGGCAGGATGGGTTACTCTGGAGCCACTTCTTAAGGCTCAGTGAGGTTTTTACTCTGCCTTATCTTTGGGGCTATCTGTCTGTCTGTAAGTGATATCTCAGGAACACCTTGGAAATGTCCTTTAATTCCTCCCAAATGTGTACGTGAGATTCTCCAACTGATGCAAATTTGGTTTTAGTTCAAGTACGCAAATGCAAATAATGTTGTTGATTATAGTAAAAATGGCTCCTTCCTCAGGAAAATAATAGTGAAGCATTTGACTGTACATAGAAATGAATCTGTTTTAGAGTCACATTCATTTCTTAGGCTATGTATGGCGTTTTGTCCAACTGTTAATAGTTTGAATTCATACATATTATTAAACATCTCAGTATATCTCTATGTCACTGACTTCCCTCTCCCGTCCTCCTCCCTACTATAGCTCTGAAATGCCCCCCCAACAGCCACTACGAGCCCTGTGCAGACCCGTGTCAGGAGACATGCAGCGGGAAACCTCCTTCCTGTGGCGGGCCCTGCTCCGAGTCCTGTGTGTGTGATGCAGGCTACGTCCTGAGCGCCGGCAAGTGCGTCAAGAAGACTTCATGTGGCTGCACACACGTCAATGGCCAGTACTACGAGGTACAGTGAAGTAGGACTGATAAGCCACCAGGGAAATGTGTGTGTCAGACGTTTGTGCATTGTGAGGGTAGATTGTGGTTTTCGATTTAAGACTCTTCATCAACTAACACAACTTGTGTGTGTATGTATGCCAGCCTGGAGATGAATTCTATGCAGAGGATTGTAAGCTGAAGTGCAGGTGTGATGCTCCCTTCGTCACCTGCAAAGCTACTGAATGTCCCCCAATGCAAGAGTGTAAAAACCAGGACGGAGAGCTGGGCTGCTACCCCACAAGTAGGTTAACACCCAGCGCACAGCCATCCAAATGAACTGATCTGGATATGAATTATACATGTTTATTAATTATGTTTAACAGTGGTATGCCTGAACATAAGGCTTGTCCTTATTTGGGCTAATCTTGTACCAGTACTATATGTGGCACCACTTACATCGAGGATTCCACATTAAGATGTAATGTCAGGGAATACTACTAGGCCCCTAGTTGTTTAAGTATGATCATCACCGAGCAACAGAACCAGAAGTTTGGGGAAAGATGAGGTAATAAATTGCGGGTTAGACATGGAACGAACCTTACAACATACTTTGGAAGGATTTCTGTTATTTTCAATGAGGTTCTCAAAGTTCTGGAAAAAACTCCGATCAGTTTTCTTTTACCACACAGAACAAATTCCTAATCTGAGTTCAACTAATGACCAGTCTTCTTCTTCCACCCATCCCAGGCCCAACCACACCTAAACCACCCACCCCAGGCCCAACCACACCTAAACCCACAACTCCTAGGCCAACTACTCCTGGACCAACGACAGCAAAGCCACCAAGTATGACAAACTTTGTATTTTTCTAACAACAACACTCGATCCAATGATTTTGCCCAATTACCACTTTATTTTTCTTTCTTCTTCACAGAACCCTGCCCTCCTGATGCAGATTATATAGAATGTGGTCCAGCTTGTATCCCCACCTGTATGGAGCCTTCTACTAACTGTTCTGGCTCCTGCATCAGTGGCTGCTTCTGCAAACCAGGTTTTGTCTTCAAGGGACGGCACTGTGTCCCATTGGAGAAATGTGGCTGTCTAGATGACCAGAATAACTATTATGAGGTCAGATATCCTTGTGACTACAACTACATGCATTCAATGCTGTGATTTCATGTGCAATGGTTATTAGAAAATGACAATAAGGTTGTTCTATATAGGTCTGGGGGTAAATGGTGCTCTTGGTTGATCCCTATTCCATTTCTGTTTTAGCCTGGCGAGATGATATTTGGAGATGGCTGCTCAAAGCTGTGTCGCTGTGCTGGGAACTACACTCTGGAATGTGTTGACAACTCATGTGACCCCACAGAAGAATGTCGCGATGTTAATGGTGTTGCAGGCTGCTACCCTAAAGGTAATGGTATCTGTTAAATTGTTGAAGAATTGCCATAGTAATTGCTGCTCTTACTTGTCCAAAAACTGTTACCTTTGGCCACACACAAGGGCGTCTGAATCTGGTTCCTAACGCTATACGAGTTCTGGTTCTGGATTATTCTTACTAATGTTGTAAAACTGTGTAACAGGTATTACTCTGAGACAGCTTGTACACTTAATTACGCTTCTCTCTTTGTGCTAGTTTTATATCACAATTTAGCATGACCAAAATAACAGCTAACATACATTTTCTCACACCGTAGATACGTCCACATGCATAGCCAATGGTGATCCCCACTACACGACTTTTGACAAACGCAACTACAACTTCATGGGCAATTGTAGCTACTTGATGTCTCGACCCTGCAATGAAACGACTCTTCCACACTTTGAGGTCCATGTGGACAACGAAAATCGTTTTAACCGTCCCACCATCTCCTATGTGAAGGCCGTGCATGTATATGTTCACACGGTGAAGATCTCCATTCTGAAAGAGGGAATTGTGCAGGTAATAAACATGGGGGGAAACGACAATGTGCTGCCCGGGCTCCTAAATCTGTAAACGTCATCTGATAAAATATATGTTTTAACTTCGTTAAGAAAGCCGCTCAGAATGCAAATTAGTTGCATAGCAACCAGAGTGGGACCACAATCACACTATGTAACAATGTATGGCATATTTACCAGAGCTAACGTCCAGAAATAATGTGAATTCTATGCAGACACTACAACTTTTCATTTGCTAATATAAACTTTCAAGTGTAAGATTAAATAGAGAGATTTTTTTTATCCTGAACTGTTTCTGTTTCCTCAGTCACCGTTTATTATCAAATTTGCACCTACTTTTGCTGCACAGGTAAATGGGACTAATGTAAACGTGCCAGTTACTCCGGCCACTGGTGTCTCTGTGTTCAAGTCGGGAAAGCACTACACTGTGTCCATGGACTTTGGTGTGACAGTTCGTTATGATGGAAACCACTTCATGGACATCAAAGTGGTCAAAGAGTAAGCAAAGCCTGACGCTAACATTTTTTCCCAACGTCACATATGCAACTATTTAATTGGAGACTTATGAATGATACTAACAATAAAGTCTGATAATCGGAAAAAAACTTGAACTTGGTTGGAATGGAAACAAGTCAGAAACTCATGGACTTAATTGTTGCCTTTTCACTTTCACCAATAACTAACATGCACATTTTCTTGCAGCTATAAGAACATATTGTGTGGACTGTGTGGAGATTACGATGGATATTCGAAAGATGACTTCCGTAAACCAGATGGATCATTGACCAACAGTGCTAATGACTTTGGAAACAGCTGGAACACCGATCCAGAGTAAGTAGCTCTATGTCTATTTTCATTCATTTAAAAAAAAAAATACTGTTTTGATACAAACAATATTGAGTGAGTTGGGTATTGAGACTAAACAAATGTCTACTCATTGATCACCTCTTTGTTAGAACTACTGCGGGACAAAAACTAACTAACAACAACACACACAACTTCTCTAATTGACTATATGTGTTCACAGGTGTAACAAGAAACCCAACACCACCACCCCTGAGTGTGAGGAAGGAGAGCAGGAACTGTATGAGAGCTCTGGATACTGCGGCATTTTGCTGGACAAAAAGGGTCCTTTCGCTGTGTGCCACCCCAAAGTCAACCCAAATGTAAGTCACCTTACACATACACACACACACAAACATGCGTGCACACACAAAGAGCCATACAGTATGCACTTATACAAAGCAGTTCCCATGTTTGATGTGGCAGAGATTTCTATACAAAAATGAGACATAAATGACAGATTTTGGTTCAAGGTAAGGAGACAGAACAAGGCATTAAAACTCAACTATCTTTGTGTGTGTGTGTGTGAGTTCAGAATTACTTCAGGGACTGTATCTTTGACCTGTGTGAGCTGGATGGCGCCAAGCCCATTCTGTGTGAAGCCATAGAGGCCTATGTCAACGAATGCCAGGACCGTGGCGTGAACATTGGACCATGGAGGAATGAAACCTTTTGCCGTGAGTATGGGGAAAAGAATGGATGGAGAAACTTATAGGTATTTGGAAAGGTTTGGGAGGGCAGGATGGGTTACTCTGGAGCCACTTCTTAAGGCTCAGTGAGGTTTTTACTCTGCCTTATCTTTGGGGCTATCTGTCTGTCTGTAAGTGATATCTCAGGAACACCTTGGAAATGTCCTTGAATTCCTCCCAAATGTGTACGTGAGATTCTCCAACTGATGCAAATTTGGTTTTAGTTCAAGTACGCAAATGCAAATAATGTTGTTGATTATAGTAAAAATGGCTCCTTCCTCAGGAAAATAATAGTGAAGCATTTGACTGTACATAGAAATGAATCTGTTTTAGAGTCACATTCATTTCTTAGGCTATGTATGGCGTTTTGTCCAACTGTTAATAGTTTGAATTCATACATATTATTAAACATCTCAGTATATCTCTATGTCACTGACTTCCCTCTCCCGTCCTCCTCCCTACTATAGCTCTGAAATGCCCCCCCAACAGCCACTACGAGCCCTGTGCAGACCCGTGTCAGGAGACATGCAGCGGGAAACCTCCTTCCTGTGGCGGGCCCTGCTCCGAGTCCTGTGTGTGTGATGCAGGCTACGTCCTGAGCGCCGGCAAGTGCGTCAAGAAGACTTCATGTGGCTGCACACACGTCAATGGCCAGTACTACGAGGTACAGTGAAGTAGGACTGATAAGCCACCAGGGAAATGTGTGTGTCAGACGTTTGTGCATTGTGAGGGTAGATTGTGGTTTTCGATTTAAGACTCTTCATCAACTAACACAACTTGTGTGTGTATGTATGCCAGCCTGGAGATGAATTCTATGCAGAGGATTGTAAGCTGAAGTGCAGGTGTGATGCTCCCTTCGTCACCTGCAAAGCTACTGAATGTCCCCCAATGCAAGAGTGTAAAAACCAGGACGGAGAGCTGGGCTGCTACCCCACAAGTAGGTTAACACCCAGCGCACAGCCATCCAAATGAACTGATCTGGATATGAATTATACATGTTTATTAATTATGTTTAACAGTGGTATGCCTGAACATAAGGCTTGTCCTTATTTGGGCTAATCTTGTACCAGTACTATATGTGGCACCACTTACATCGAGGATTCCACATTAAGATGTAATGTCAGGGAATACTACTAGGCCCCTAGTTGTTTAAGTATGATCATCACCGAGCAACAGAACCAGAAGTTTGGGGAAAGATGAGGTAATAAATTGCGGGTTAGACATGGAACGAACCTTACAACATACTTTGGAAGGATTTCTGTTATTTTCAATGAGGTTCTCAAAGTTCTGGAAAAAACTCCGATCAGTTTTCTTTTACCACACAGAACAAATTCCTAATCTGAGTTCAACTAATGACCAGTCTTCTTCTTCCACCCATCCCAGGCCCAACCACACCTAAACCACCCACCCCAGGCCCAACCACACCTAAACCCACAACTCCTAGGCCAACTACTCCTGGACCAACGACAGCAAAGCCACCAAGTATGACAAACTTTGTATTTTTCTAACAACAACACTCGATCCAATGATTTTGCCCAATTACCACTTTATTTTTCTTTCTTCTTCACAGAACCCTGCCCTCCTGATGCAGATTATATAGAATGTGGTCCAGCTTGTATCCCCACCTGTATGGAGCCTTCTACTAACTGTTCTGGCTCCTGCATCAGTGGCTGCTTCTGCAAACCAGGTTTTGTCTTCAAGGGACGGCACTGTGTCCCATTGGAGAAATGTGGCTGTCTAGATGACCAGAATAACTATTATGAGGTCAGATATCCTTGTGACTACAACTACATGCATTCAATGCTGTGATTTCATGTGCAATGGTTATTAGAAAATGACAATAAGGTTGTTCTATATAGGTCTGGGGGTAAATGGTGCTCTTGGTTGATCCCTATTCCATTTCTGTTTTAGCCTGGCGAGATGATATTTGGAGATGGCTGCTCAAAGCTGTGTCGCTGTGCTGGGAACTACACTCTGGAATGTGTTGACAACTCATGTGACCCCACAGAAGAATGTCGCGATGTTAATGGTGTTGCAGGCTGCTACCCTAAAGGTAATGGTATCTGTTAAATTGTTGAAGAATTGCCATAGTAATTGCTGCTCTTACTTGTCCAAAAACTGTTACCTTTGGCCACACACAAGGGCGTCTGAATCTGGTTCCTAACGCTATACGAGTTCTGGTTCTGGATTATTCTTACTAATGTTGTAAAACTGTGTAACAGGTATTACTCTGAGACAGCTTGTACACTTAATTACGCTTCTCTCTTTGTGCTAGTTTTATATCACAATTTAGCATGACCAAAATAACAGCTAACATACATTTTCTCACACCGTAGATACGTCCACATGCATAGCCAATGGTGATCCCCACTACACGACTTTTGACAAACGCAACTACAACTTCATGGGCAATTGTAGCTACTTGATGTCTCGACCCTGCAATGAAACGACTCTTCCACACTTTGAGGTCCATGTGGACAACGAAAATCGTTTTAACCGTCCCACCATCTCCTATGTGAAGGCCGTGCATGTATATGTTCACACGGTGAAGATCTCCATTCTGAAAGAGGGAATTGTGCAGGTAATAAACATGGGGGGAAACGACAATGTGCTGCCCGGGCTCCTAAATCTGTAAACGTCATCTGATAAAATATATGTTTTAACTTCGTTAAGAAAGCCGCTCAGAATGCAAATTAGTTGCATAGCAACCAGAGTGGGACCACAATCACACTATGTAACAATGTATGGCATATTTACCAGAGCTAACGTCCAGAAATAATGTGAATTCTATGCAGACACTACAACTTTTCATTTGCTAATATAAACTTTCAAGTGTAAGATTAAATAGAGAGATTTTTTTTATCCTGAACTGTTTCTGTTTCCTCAGTCACCGTTTATTATCAAATTTGCACCTACTTTTGCTGCACAGGTAAATGGGACTAATGTAAACGTGCCAGTTACTCCGGCCACTGGTGTCTCTGTGTTCAAGTCGGGAAAGCACTACACTGTGTCCATGGACTTTGGTGTGACAGTTCGTTATGATGGAAACCACTTCATGGACATCAAAGTGGTCAAAGAGTAAGCAAAGCCTGACGCTAACATTTTTTCCCAACGTCACATATGCAACTATTTAATTGGAGACTTATGAATGATACTAACAATAAAGTCTGATAATCGGAAAAAAACTTGAACTTGGTTGGAATGGAAACAAGTCAGAAACTCATGGACTTAATTGTTGCCTTTTCACTTTCACCAATAACTAACATGCACATTTTCTTGCAGCTATAAGAACATATTGTGTGGACTGTGTGGAGATTACGATGGATATTCGAAAGATGACTTCCGTAAACCAGATGGATCATTGACCAACAGTGCTAATGACTTTGGAAACAGCTGGAACACCGATCCAGAGTAAGTAGCTCTATGTCTATTTTCATTCATTTAAAAAAAAAAATACTGTTTTGATACAAACAATATTGAGTGAGTTGGGTATTGAGACTAAACAAATGTCTACTCATTGATCACCTCTTTGTTAGAACTACTGCGGGACAAAAACTAACTAACAACAACACACACAACTTCTCTAATTGACTATATGTGTTCACAGGTGTAACAAGAAACCCAACACCACCACCCCTGAGTGTGAGGAAGGAGAGCAGGAACTGTATGAGAGCTCTGGATACTGCGGCATTTTGCTGGACAAAAAGGGTCCTTTCGCTGTGTGCCACCCCAAAGTCAACCCAAATGTAAGTCACCTTACACATACACACACACACAAACATGCGTGCACACACAAAGAGCCATACAGTATGCACTTATACAAAGCAGTTCCCATGTTTGATGTGGCAGAGATTTCTATACAAAAATGAGACATAAATGACAGATTTTGGTTCAAGGTAAGGAGACAGAACAAGGCATTAAAACTCAACTATCTTTGTGTGTGTGTGTGTGAGTTCAGAATTACTTCAGGGACTGTATCTTTGACCTGTGTGAGCTGGATGGCGCCAAGCCCATTCTGTGTGAAGCCATAGAGGCCTATGTCAACGAATGCCAGGACCGTGGCGTGAACATTGGACCATGGAGGAATGAAACCTTTTGCCGTGAGTATGGGGAAAAGAATGGATGGAGAAACTTATAGGTATTTGGAAAGGTTTGGGAGGGCAGGATGGGTTACTCTGGAGCCACTTCTTAAGGCTCAGTGAGGTTTTTACTCTGCCTTATCTTTGGGGCTATCTGTCTGTCTGTAAGTGATATCTCAGGAACACCTTGGAAATGTCCTTGAATTCCTCCCAAATGTGTACGTGAGATTCTCCAACTGATGCAAATTTGGTTTTAGTTCAAGTACGCAAATGCAAATAATGTTGTTGATTATAGTAAAAATGGCTCCTTCCTCAGGAAAATAATAGTGAAGCATTTGACTGTACATAGAAATGAATCTGTTTTAGAGTCACATTCATTTCTTAGGCTATGTATGGCGTTTTGTCCAACTGTTAATAGTTTGAATTCATACATATTATTAAACATCTCAGTATATCTCTATGTCACTGACTTCCCTCTCCCGTCCTCCTCCCTACTATAGCTCTGAAATGCCCCCCCAACAGCCACTACGAGCCCTGTGCAGACCCGTGTCAGGAGACATGCAGCGGGAAACCTCCTTCCTGTGGCGGGCCCTGCTCCGAGTCCTGTGTGTGTGATGCAGGCTACGTCCTGAGCGCCGGCAAGTGCGTCAAGAAGACTTCATGTGGCTGCACACACGTCAATGGCCAGTACTACGAGGTACAGTGAAGTAGGACTGATAAGCCACCAGGGAAATGTGTGTGTCAGACGTTTGTGCATTGTGAGGGTAGATTGTGGTTTTCGATTTAAGACTCTTCATCAACTAACACAACTTGTGTGTGTATGTATGCCAGCCTGGAGATGAATTCTATGCAGAGGATTGTAAGCTGAAGTGCAGGTGTGATGCTCCCTTCGTCACCTGCAAAGCTACTGAATGTCCCCCAATGCAAGAGTGTAAAAACCAGGACGGAGAGCTGGGCTGCTACCCCACAAGTAGGTTAACACCCAGCGCACAGCCATCCAAATGAACTGATCTGGATATGAATTATACATGTTTATTAATTATGTTTAACAGTGGTATGCCTGAACATAAGGCTTGTCCTTATTTGGGCTAATCTTGTACCAGTACTATATGTGGCACCACTTACATCGAGGATTCCACATTAAGATGTAATGTCAGGGAATACTACTAGGCCCCTAGTTGTTTAAGTATGATCATCACCGAGCAACAGAACCAGAAGTTTGGGGAAAGATGAGGTAATAAATTGCGGGTTAGACATGGAACGAACCTTACAACATACTTTGGAAGGATTTCTGTTATTTTCAATGAGGTTCTCAAAGTTCTGGAAAAAACTCCGATCAGTTTTCTTTTACCACACAGAACAAATTCCTAATCTGAGTTCAACTAATGACCAGTCTTCTTCTTCCACCCATCCCAGGCCCAACCACACCTAAACCACCCACCCCAGGCCCAACCACACCTAAACCCACAACTCCTAGGCCAACTACTCCTGGACCAACGACAGCAAAGCCACCAAGTATGACAAACTTTGTATTTTTCTAACAACAACACTCGATCCAATGATTTTGCCCAATTACCACTTTATTTTTCTTTCTTCTTCACAGAACCCTGCCCTCCTGATGCAGATTATATAGAATGTGGTCCAGCTTGTATCCCCACCTGTATGGAGCCTTCTACTAACTGTTCTGGCTCCTGCATCAGTGGCTGCTTCTGCAAACCAGGTTTTGTCTTCAAGGGACGGCACTGTGTCCCATTGGAGAAATGTGGCTGTCTAGATGACCAGAATAACTATTATGAGGTCAGATATCCTTGTGACTACAACTACATGCATTCAATGCTGTGATTTCATGTGCAATGGTTATTAGAAAATGACAATAAGGTTGTTCTATATAGGTCTGGGGGTAAATGGTGCTCTTGGTTGATCCCTATTCCATTTCTGTTTTAGCCTGGCGAGATGATATTTGGAGATGGCTGCTCAAAGCTGTGTCGCTGTGCTGGGAACTACACTCTGGAATGTGTTGACAACTCATGTGACCCCACAGAAGAATGTCGCGATGTTAATGGTGTTGCAGGCTGCTACCCTAAAGGTAATGGTATCTGTTAAATTGTTGAAGAATTGCCATAGTAATTGCTGCTCTTACTTGTCCAAAAACTGTTACCTTTGGCCACACACAAGGGCGTCTGAATCTGGTTCCTAACGCTATACGAGTTCTGGTTCTGGATTATTCTTACTAATGTTGTAAAACTGTGTAACAGGTATTACTCTGAGACAGCTTGTACACTTAATTACGCTTCTCTCTTTGTGCTAGTTTTATATCACAATTTAGCATGACCAAAATAACAGCTAACATACATTTTCTCACACCGTAGATACGTCCACATGCATAGCCAATGGTGATCCCCACTACACGACTTTTGACAAACGCAACTACAACTTCATGGGCAATTGTAGCTACTTGATGTCTCGACCCTGCAATGAAACGACTCTTCCACACTTTGAGGTCCATGTGGACAACGAAAATCGTTTTAACCGTCCCACCATCTCCTATGTGAAGGCCGTGCATGTATATGTTCACACGGTGAAGATCTCCATTCTGAAAGAGGGAATTGTGCAGGTAATAAACATGGGGGGAAACGACAATGTGCTGCCCGGGCTCCTAAATCTGTAAACGTCATCTGATAAAATATATGTTTTAACTTCGTTAAGAAAGCCGCTCAGAATGCAAATTAGTTGCATAGCAACCAGAGTGGGACCACAATCACACTATGTAACAATGTATGGCATATTTACCAGAGCTAACGTCCAGAAATAATGTGAATTCTATGCAGACACTACAACTTTTCATTTGCTAATATAAACTTTCAAGTGTAAGATTAAATAGAGAGATTTTTTTTATCCTGAACTGTTTCTGTTTCCTCAGTCACCGTTTATTATCAAATTTGCACCTACTTTTGCTGCACAGGTAAATGGGACTAATGTAAACGTGCCAGTTACTCCGGCCACTGGTGTCTCTGTGTTCAAGTCGGGAAAGCACTACACTGTGTCCATGGACTTTGGTGTGACAGTTCGTTATGATGGAAACCACTTCATGGACATCAAAGTGGTCAAAGAGTAAGCAAAGCCTGACGCTAACATTTTTTCCCAACGTCACATATGCAACTATTTAATTGGAGACTTATGAATGATACTAACAATAAAGTCTGATAATCGGAAAAAAACTTGAACTTGGTTGGAATGGAAACAAGTCAGAAACTCATGGACTTAATTGTTGCCTTTTCACTTTCACCAATAACTAACATGCACATTTTCTTGCAGCTATAAGAACATATTGTGTGGACTGTGTGGAGATTACGATGGATATTCGAAAGATGACTTCCGTAAACCAGATGGATCATTGACCAACAGTGCTAATGACTTTGGAAACAGCTGGAACACCGATCCAGAGTAAGTAGCTCTATGTCTATTTTCATTCATTTAAAAAAAAAAATACTGTTTTGATACAAACAATATTGAGTGAGTTGGGTATTGAGACTAAACAAATGTCTACTCATTGATCACCTCTTTGTTAGAACTACTGCGGGACAAAAACTAACTAACAACAACACACACAACTTCTCTAATTGACTATATGTGTTCACAGGTGTAACAAGAAACCCAACACCACCACCCCTGAGTGTGAGGAAGGAGAGCAGGAACTGTATGAGAGCTCTGGATACTGCGGCATTTTGCTGGACAAAAAGGGTCCTTTCGCTGTGTGCCACCCCAAAGTCAACCCAAATGTAAGTCACCTTACACATACACACACACACAAACATGCGTGCACACACAAAGAGCCATACAGTATGCACTTATACAAAGCAGTTCCCATGTTTGATGTGGCAGAGATTTCTATACAAAAATGAGACATAAATGACAGATTTTGGTTCAAGGTAAGGAGACAGAACAAGGCATTAAAACTCAACTATCTTTGTGTGTGTGTGTGTGAGTTCAGAATTACTTCAGGGACTGTATCTTTGACCTGTGTGAGCTGGATGGCGCCAAGCCCATTCTGTGTGAAGCCATAGAGGCCTATGTCAACGAATGCCAGGACCGTGGCGTGAACATTGGACCATGGAGGAATGAAACCTTTTGCCGTGAGTATGGGGAAAAGAATGGATGGAGAAACTTATAGGTATTTGGAAAGGTTTGGGAGGGCAGGATGGGTTACTCTGGAGCCACTTCTTAAGGCTCAGTGAGGTTTTTACTCTGCCTTATCTTTGGGGCTATCTGTCTGTCTGTAAGTGATATCTCAGGAACACCTTGGAAATGTCCTTGAATTCCTCCCAAATGTGTACGTGAGATTCTCCAACTGATGCAAATTTGGTTTTAGTTCAAGTACGCAAATGCAAATAATGTTGTTGATTATAGTAAAAATGGCTCCTTCCTCAGGAAAATAATAGTGAAGCATTTGACTGTACATAGAAATGAATCTGTTTTAGAGTCACATTCATTTCTTAGGCTATGTATGGCGTTTTGTCCAACTGTTAATAGTTTGAATTCATACATATTATTAAACATCTCAGTATATCTCTATGTCACTGACTTCCCTCTCCCGTCCTCCTCCCTACTATAGCTCTGAAATGCCCCCCCAACAGCCACTACGAGCCCTGTGCAGACCCGTGTCAGGAGACATGCAGCGGGAAACCTCCTTCCTGTGGCGGGCCCTGCTCCGAGTCCTGTGTGTGTGATGCAGGCTACGTCCTGAGCGCCGGCAAGTGCGTCAAGAAGACTTCATGTGGCTGCACACACGTCAATGGCCAGTACTACGAGGTACAGTGAAGTAGGACTGATAAGCCACCAGGGAAATGTGTGTGTCAGACGTTTGTGCATTGTGAGGGTAGATTGTGGTTTTCGATTTAAGACTCTTCATCAACTAACACAACTTGTGTGTGTATGTATGCCAGCCTGGAGATGAATTCTATGCAGAGGATTGTAAGCTGAAGTGCAGGTGTGATGCTCCCTTCGTCACCTGCAAAGCTACTGAATGTCCCCCAATGCAAGAGTGTAAAAACCAGGACGGAGAGCTGGGCTGCTACCCCACAAGTAGGTTAACACCCAGCGCACAGCCATCCAAATGAACTGATCTGGATATGAATTATACATGTTTATTAATTATGTTTAACAGTGGTATGCCTGAACATAAGGCTTGTCCTTATTTGGGCTAATCTTGTACCAGTACTATATGTGGCACCACTTACATCGAGGATTCCACATTAAGATGTAATGTCAGGGAATACTACTAGGCCCCTAGTTGTTTAAGTATGATCATCACCGAGCAACAGAACCAGAAGTTTGGGGAAAGATGAGGTAATAAATTGCGGGTTAGACATGGAACGAACCTTACAACATACTTTGGAAGGATTTCTGTTATTTTCAATGAGGTTCTCAAAGTTCTGGAAAAAACTCCGATCAGTTTTCTTTTACCACACAGAACAAATTCCTAATCTGAGTTCAACTAATGACCAGTCTTCTTCTTCCACCCATCCCAGGCCCAACCACACCTAAACCACCCACCCCAGGCCCAACCACACCTAAACCCACAACTCCTAGGCCAACTACTCCTGGACCAACGACAGCAAAGCCACCAAGTATGACAAACTTTGTATTTTTCTAACAACAACACTCGATCCAATGATTTTGCCCAATTACCACTTTATTTTTCTTTCTTCTTCACAGAACCCTGCCCTCCTGATGCAGATTATATAGAATGTGGTCCAGCTTGTATCCCCACCTGTATGGAGCCTTCTACTAACTGTTCTGGCTCCTGCATCAGTGGCTGCTTCTGCAAACCAGGTTTTGTCTTCAAGGGACGGCACTGTGTCCCATTGGAGAAATGTGGCTGTCTAGATGACCAGAATAACTATTATGAGGTCAGATATCCTTGTGACTACAACTACATGCATTCAATGCTGTGATTTCATGTGCAATGGTTATTAGAAAATGACAATAAGGTTGTTCTATATAGGTCTGGGGGTAAATGGTGCTCTTGGTTGATCCCTATTCCATTTCTGTTTTAGCCTGGCGAGATGATATTTGGAGATGGCTGCTCAAAGCTGTGTCGCTGTGCTGGGAACTACACTCTGGAATGTGTTGACAACTCATGTGACCCCACAGAAGAATGTCGCGATGTTAATGGTGTTGCAGGCTGCTACCCTAAAGGTAATGGTATCTGTTAAATTGTTGAAGAATTGCCATAGTAATTGCTGCTCTTACTTGTCCAAAAACTGTTACCTTTGGCCACACACAAGGGCGTCTGAATCTGGTTCCTAACGCTATACGAGTTCTGGTTCTGGATTATTCTTACTAATGTTGTAAAACTGTGTAACAGGTATTACTCTGAGACAGCTTGTACACTTAATTACGCTTCTCTCTTTGTGCTAGTTTTATATCACAATTTAGCATGACCAAAATAACAGCTAACATACATTTTCTCACACCGTAGATACGTCCACATGCATAGCCAATGGTGATCCCCACTACACGACTTTTGACAAACGCAACTACAACTTCATGGGCAATTGTAGCTACTTGATGTCTCGACCCTGCAATGAAACGACTCTTCCACACTTTGAGGTCCATGTGGACAACGAAAATCGTTTTAACCGTCCCACCATCTCCTATGTGAAGGCCGTGCATGTATATGTTCACACGGTGAAGATCTCCATTCTGAAAGAGGGAATTGTGCAGGTAATAAACATGGGGGGAAACGACAATGTGCTGCCCGGGCTCCTAAATCTGTAAACGTCATCTGATAAAATATATGTTTTAACTTCGTTAAGAAAGCCGCTCAGAATGCAAATTAGTTGCATAGCAACCAGAGTGGGACCACAATCACACTATGTAACAATGTATGGCATATTTACCAGAGCTAACGTCCAGAAATAATGTGAATTCTATGCAGACACTACAACTTTTCATTTGCTAATATAAACTTTCAAGTGTAAGATTAAATAGAGAGATTTTTTTTATCCTGAACTGTTTCTGTTTCCTCAGTCACCGTTTATTATCAAATTTGCACCTACTTTTGCTGCACAGGTAAATGGGACTAATGTAAACGTGCCAGTTACTCCGGCCACTGGTGTCTCTGTGTTCAAGTCGGGAAAGCACTACACTGTGTCCATGGACTTTGGTGTGACAGTTCGTTATGATGGAAACCACTTCATGGACATCAAAGTGGTCAAAGAGTAAGCAAAGCCTGACGCTAACATTTTTTCCCAACGTCACATATGCAACTATTTAATTGGAGACTTATGAATGATACTAACAATAAAGTCTGATAATCGGAAAAAAACTTGAACTTGGTTGGAATGGAAACAAGTCAGAAACTCATGGACTTAATTGTTGCCTTTTCACTTTCACCAATAACTAACATGCACATTTTCTTGCAGCTATAAGAACATATTGTGTGGACTGTGTGGAGATTACGATGGATATTCGAAAGATGACTTCCGTAAACCAGATGGATCATTGACCAACAGTGCTAATGACTTTGGAAACAGCTGGAACACCGATCCAGAGTAAGTAGCTCTATGTCTATTTTCATTCATTTAAAAAAAAAAATACTGTTTTGATACAAACAATATTGAGTGAGTTGGGTATTGAGACTAAACAAATGTCTACTCATTGATCACCTCTTTGTTAGAACTACTGCGGGACAAAAACTAACTAACAACAACACACACAACTTCTCTAATTGACTATATGTGTTCACAGGTGTAACAAGAAACCCAACACCACCACCCCTGAGTGTGAGGAAGGAGAGCAGGAACTGTATGAGAGCTCTGGATACTGCGGCATTTTGCTGGACAAAAAGGGTCCTTTCGCTGTGTGCCACCCCAAAGTCAACCCAAATGTAAGTCACCTTACACATACACACACACACAAACATGCGTGCACACACAAAGAGCCATACAGTATGCACTTATACAAAGCAGTTCCCATGTTTGATGTGGCAGAGATTTCTATACAAAAATGAGACATAAATGACAGATTTTGGTTCAAGGTAAGGAGACAGAACAAGGCATTAAAACTCAACTATCTTTGTGTGTGTGTGTGTGAGTTCAGAATTACTTCAGGGACTGTATCTTTGACCTGTGTGAGCTGGATGGCGCCAAGCCCATTCTGTGTGAAGCCATAGAGGCCTATGTCAACGAATGCCAGGACCGTGGCGTGAACATTGGACCATGGAGGAATGAAACCTTTTGCCGTGAGTATGGGGAAAAGAATGGATGGAGAAACTTATAGGTATTTGGAAGGGTTTGGGAGGGCAGGATGGGTTACTCTGGAGCCACTTCTTAAGGCTCAGTGAGGTTTTTACTCTGCCTTATCTTTGGGGCTATCTGTCTGTCTGTAAGTGATATCTCAGGAACACCTTGGAAATGTCCTTTAATTCCTCCCAAATGTGTACGTGAGATTCTCCAACTGATGCAAATTTGGTTTTAGTTCAAGTATGCAAATGCAAATAATGTTGTTGATTATAGGAAGAATGGCTCCTTCCTCAAGAAAATATTAGTGAAGCATTTGACTGTACATAGAAATGAATCTGTTTTAGAGTCACATTCATTTCTTAGGCTATGTATGGCGTTTTGTCCAACTGTTAATAGTTTGAATTCATACATATTATTAAACATCTCAGTATATCTCTATGTCACTGACTTCCCTCTCCCGTCCTCCTCCCTACTATAGCTCTGAAATGCCCCCCCAACAGCCACTACGAGCCCTGTGCAGACCCGTGTCAGGAGACATGCAGCGGGAAACCTCCTTCCTGTGGCGGGCCCTGCTCCGAGTCCTGTGTGTGTGATGCAGGCTACGTCCTGAGCGCCGGCAAGTGCGTCAAGAAGACTTCATGTGGCTGCACACACGTCAATGGCCAGTACTACGAGGTACAGTGAAGTAGGACTGATAAGCCACCAGGGAAATGTGTGTGTCAGACGTTTGTGCATTGTGAGGGTAGATTGTGGTCTTCGATTTAAGACTCTTCATCAACTAACACAACTTGTGTGTGTATGTATGTCAGCCTGGAGATGAATTCTATGCAGAGGATTGTAAGCTGAAGTGCAGGTGTGATGCTCCCTTCGTCACCTGCAAAGCTACTGAATGTCCCCCAATGCAAGAGTGTAAAAACCAGGACGGAGATCTGGGCTGCTACCCCACAAGTAGGTTAACACCCAGCGCACAGCTATCCAAATGAACTGATCTGGATATGAATTATACATTTTTATTATTCATGTTTAACACTGGTATGCCTGAACATAAGGCTTGTGATTATTTGGGCTGATCTTGTACCAGTACTATATGAGGCAATAATTACATCTAGGGTTCCACATTAAGATGTAATGTCAAGGAATAGTACTAGGCCCCTAATTGTTTAAGTATGATCATCACTGAGCAACAGAACCAGAAGTTTAAGGAAAGATGAGGTAATAAATTGCGGGTTAGACATGGAACGAACCTTACAACATACTTTGGAAGGATTTCTGTTATTTTCAATGATATTCTCATAGTTCTGGAACACAATCCGATCAGTTTTCTTTTACCACACAGAACAAATCCCTAATCTGAGTTCAACTAATGACCAGTCTTCTTCTTCCACCCACCCCAGGCCCAACTACACCTAAACCCACAACTCCTAGGCCAACTACTCCTGGACCAACGACAGCAAAGCCACCAAGTATGAAAAACTTTTGTATTTTTTTAACAACAACACTCGATCCAGTGATTTTGCCCAATTATCACTTTACTTGTCTTTCTACTTCACAGAACCCTGCCCTCCTGATGCAGATTATATAGAATGTGGTCCAGCTTGTATCCCCACCTGTATGGAGCCTTCTACCAACTGTTCTGGCTCCTGCATCAGTGGCTGCTTCTGCAAACCAGGTTATGTCTTCAAGGGACGGCACTGTGTCCCATTGGAGAAATGTGGGTGTCTGGATGACCAGAATAACTATTATGAGGTCAGATATCCTTGTGACTACAACTACATGCATACAATGCTGTGATTTCATGTGCAATGGTTATTAGAAAATGACAATAAGGTTGTTCTATATAGGTCTGGGGGTAAATGGTGCTCTTGGTTGATCCCTATTCCATTTCTGTTTTAGCCTGGCGAGATGATATTTGGAGATGGCTGCTCAAAGCTGTGTCGCTGTGCTGGGAACTACACTCTTGAATGTGTTGACAACTCATGTGACCCCACAGAAGAATGTCGCGATGTTAATGGTGTTGCAGGCTGCTACCCTAAAGGTGAATGGTATCTGTTATATTGTCAAGGAATTGCCATAGTAACTGCTGCTCTTACTTGTCCAAAAACTGTTACCTTTGGCCACACACAAGGCCGTCTGATCCTGGTTGCTAAGGCTATACGAGTTCTGGTTCTGGATTATTCTTACAAATGTTATAAAACTGTGTAACAGGTCTGAGACAGCTTGTAGACTCAATTACGCATCTCTCTTTGTGCTAGTTTTATATCACAATTTAGCATGACCAAAATAACTGCTAACATACATTTTCTCATACCGTAGATACGTCCACATGCATAGCCAATAGTGATCCCCACTACACGACTTTTGACAAACGCAACTACAACTTCATGGGCAATTGTAGCTACTTGATGTCTCGACCCTGCAATGAAACGACTCTTCCACACTTTGAGGTCCATGTGGACAACGAAAATCGTTTTAACCGTCCCACCATCTCCTATGTGAAGGCCGTGCATGTATATGTTCACACGGTGAAGATCTCCATTCTGAAAGAGGGAATTGTGCAGGTAATAAACATGGGGGGAATCGACAATGTGCAGCCCGGGCTCCTAAAACTGTAAACGTAATCTGATAAAATATACGTCTAAACGTCGTTAAGAAAGCCGCTGAGAATGCAAATTAGTTGCATAGCAACCTGAGTGGGACCACAATCACACTATTTTCTAATGTATGGCATATTTACCAGAGCTAACGTCCAGAAATAATGTGAATTCCATGCAGACACTACAACTTTTCATTTGCTAATATAAACTTTCAAGTGTAAGATTAAATAGAGTGATTTTTTTTATCCTAAACTGTTTCTGTTTCCTCAGTCACCGTTTATTATCAAATTTGCACCTACTTTTGCTGCACAGGTAAATGGGACTAATGTAAACGTGCCAGTTACTCCGGCCACTGGTGTCTCTGTGTTCAAGTCGGGAAAGCACTACACTGTGTCCATGGACTTTGGTGTGACAGTTCGTTATGATGGAAACCACTTCATGGACATCAAAGTGGTCAAAGAGTAAGCAAAGCCTGACGCTAACATTTTTTCCCAACGTCACATATGCAACTATTTAATTGGAGACTTATAAATGATACTAACAATAAAGTCTGATAATCGGAAAAAAAACTTGAACTTGGTTGGGATGGAAACAAGTCAGAAACTCGTGGACTTAATTGTTGCCTTTTCACTTTCACCAATAACTAACTTGCAAATGTTCTTGCAGCTATAAGAACATATTGTGTGGACTGTGTGGAGATTACGATGGATATTCGAAAGATGACTTCCGTAAACCAGATGGATCATTGACCAACAGTGCTAATGACTTTGGACACAGCTGGAACACCGATCCAGAGTCAGTAGCTCTATGTCTATTTTCATTCATTTAAAAAAAAGAATACTGTTTTGATAAAAACAATATTGAATGAGTTGGGTATTGAGACTAAACAAATGTCTACTCATTGATCACCTCTTTGTTAGAACTACTGCGGGACAAAAACTAACTAACAACAACACACACAGCTCCTCTAACTGACTATATGTGTTCACAGGTGTAACAAGAAACCCAACACCACCACCCCTGAGTGTGAGGAAGGAGAGCAGGAACTGTATGAGAGCTCTGGATACTGTGGCATCTTGCTGGACAAAAAGGGTCCTTTCGCTGTGTGCCACCCCAAAGTCAACCCAAATGTAAGTCACCTTACACATACACACACACACAAACATGCGTGCATACACAAAGAGCCATACAGTATGCACTTATACAAAGCAGTTCCCATGTTTGATGTGGCAGAGATTTCTATACAAAAATGAGACATAAATGACAGATTTTGGTTCAAGGTAAGGAGACAGAACAAGGCATTAAAACTCAACCTTCTTTGTGTGTGTGTGTGTGAGTTCAGAATTACTTCAGGGACTGTATCTTTGACCTGTGTGAGCTGGATGGCGCCAAGCCCATTCTGTGTGAAGCCATAGAGGCCTATGTCAACGAATGCCAGGACCGTGGCGTGAACATTGGACCATGGAGGAATGAAACCTTTTGCCGTGAGTATGGGGAAAAGAAGGGATGGAGAAACTTATAGGTATTTGGAAGGGTTTGGGAGGGCAGGATGGGTTACTCTGGAGCCACTTCTTAAGGCTCAGTGAGGTTTTTACTCTGCCTTATCTTTGGGGCTATCTGTCTGTAAGTGATATCTCAGGAACACCTTGGAAATGTCCTTGAATTCCTCCCAAATGTGTACGTGAGATTCTCCAACTGATGCAAATTTGGTTTTAGTTCAAGTACGCAAATGCAAATAATGTTGTTGATTATAGTAAAAATGGCTCCTTCCTCAGGAAAATAATAATGAAGCATTTGACTGTACATAGAAATGAATCTGTTTTAGAGTCACATTCATTTCTTAGGCTATGTATGGTGTTTTGTCCAACTGTTAATAGTTTGAATTCATACATATTATTAAACATCTGAGTATATCTCTATGTCACTGACTTCCCCCTCCCGTCCTCCTCCCTACTATAGCTCTGAAATGCCCCCCCAACAGCCACTACGAGCCCTGTGCAGACCCGTGTCAGGAGACATGCAGCGGGAAACCTCCTTCCTGTGGCGGGCCCTGCTCCGAGTCCTGTGTGTGTGATGCAGGCTACGTCCTGAGCGCCGGCAAGTGCGTCAAGAAGACTTCATGTGGCTGCACACACGTCAATGGCCAGTACTACGAGGTACAGTGAAGTAGGACTGATAAGCCACCAGGGAAATGTGTGTGTCAGACGTTTGTGCATTGTGAGGGTAGATTGTGGTCTTCGATTTAAGACTCTTCATCAACTAACACAACTTGTGTGTGTATGTATGTCAGCCTGGAGATGAATTCTATGCAGAGGATTGTAAGCTGAAGTGCAGGTGTGATGCTCCCTTCGTCACCTGCAAAGCTACTGAATGTCCCCCAATGCAAGAGTGTAAAAACCAGGACGGAGATCTGGGCTGCTACCCCACAAGTAGGTTAACACCCAGCGCACAGCCATCCAAATGAACTGATCTGGATATGAATTATACATGTTTATTATTCATGGTTTAACACATATATGCATGTAATTATTTGGGTTTAACCAGCACAGTATCTTAACAATACTTACGATTAAGATACTACTTTAGCATTAAGTATGATCATCACCGAGCACCAGAACCAGTTAGAATAAGTTGTGGATTAGTAATGGTACACACCTTACAACAAACAGTACTTTAGAAGGATTTATTTGATTGTCATTGAGGTTTTCATAGTTCTGATTCACAATTTAATCAGTTTTTGGTTTACACACAGAACATATCCCTAACCTGAGTTCAACTAATAACTAGTCTCTTTCTTTTCCTTCTTAAAATGTGTTTCTCCTTTGCACTCTGATGTTCGGCTTGTCCCTTCCCCATTCAGGCTCTCAGGACTGTGTGGTGTCTGGAGATCCCCACTACAACACGTTTGATAAAAGGTTCTACACATTCATGGGAACATGCACCTACACCCTAGCCAGAACCTGCAAGAACACCACCGGTAGGTTCAGACATTTATTCATTTATTCTTCTTTGTCTTCTCTGTTCATAAATTCTTTTATCTATATTTTTTGCAAAATGTTCGATCTGCCGCAGCTCTATTACGCATTGTCCAATCTTATTTAGATGCTCGTAGCTCATTTAAGTGGTTTTGTAAAATGATTTCCTAACACCAGCAGGTGGCATTACACCACCATCATACTTTAGAATATCCTCTAGGGTTACTCATCTGACCTTTTTGCACTGATCAGCCTTTAACAGTAATGTATTATTGTTGTCAGTGATTTTTAGACATTTAGTACGATAAATTCTCAGTTTAGGGAGCCGACTAGATACGCATGTTTGTAATCTCCCTGTGCAGGCCCTTGGTTCTCGGTGGAGGGGAAGAATGAAGAGAGAGGAGTGCCAGGCATGTCCTACCTGAGGAAGCTCTATGTCACCGTGAATGGAATCACCGTCACCCTGATGAAGGCCAAGAGGACTCTGGTTAGTGGGGATCACATTTAAAACAGCACTCAATGGATTCAAGATGGATGAGTCCTTAAATGTACTTTTACAAGCCGCCTGTATCACAGGAGCATCACATGCGTAACTACATGTACGGCATAGCAACAGCTGTATTGCTCTCTCTGTGTCTTAATCTTCTGGTTCTGCGAACTTACAAGCTTGTCCTTTGTTCTCCTGGTCTTTTCATTTGACTTTTATCTCTTCATAATGCGATAATCCCAGAAGTCTGTCCCCGCTCGTCATGCTCAACGTCTCTTGTGCTCATCTGTTGAAAATCCTTGTGTGCTGTTTTTTTCTATTCGCTTGTCAAATGTGAAAAGCTTGAATATGAAATGTACAGGTTGCTGCATTTTAACACAGTTTTCCATGTCTGTTCTGCCTCCACATCTGGCAGGTTAACGGACTGCGAGTGGCCTTACCCAACTACCCGTCTCCGCTCATCTCTCTCAGTCTCGCCGGTCAGTACGTCACCCTGCAGACGTCCTTCGGCCTCCGGGTGCGCTGGGATGGAAGCCATTACGCCCAGATCTCAGTCCCCAGGTTGGTGAAAACCAACTTCTTGAGGTTGACCTCATGCATTGTTTGCATGCATTCGTGTGGCCCCTGAAAAGGGGCGTGGCACACCTTAAACAGACCCTAAATGCACGCTGGTCACATGCGTGTGGGCTTATTCACTCTTTATACTATATCACTTGCTCTTGGCGTCCAATAACGCAATCATAATGCAGATGGGTTGGAGCTAGTTGAAAGCATGCTGCGTCTGATCCAAACCATAAAGGGGCCCTTCGCGTGTCGGTATTAGACGCCAAAAGTGTGTGTAATGTAGGTATTTGACCAGCTGGTAAGGATAAATGGTTGGAATAATGGAACTTTGTAATATCTAATAGTTGACTGAAAATCTATCCTACATGGTGTATCTACGGGGGCCGAGAAGGTTCAGACAAATACAAATGCCACAACACAACTGAACGCGAAAACGGAAGTAGCTAAGTAACTGCCCACGGGAACGAGCGTATTTTTGACGAACGGAGCTGGAGGATGCCAGATCGTTCAAGAAGTAAGTGAATGATTCCATTTCCTAACGTTAGCTAGTTAAAATCTAACTGTAGCCGCAAAAATACGCTCGTTCCCGTGGGCGTTTCTCCAAAATACGCTCGTTCCCGTGGGCAGTTACTTAACTTCCGTTTGTGCGTTTGTGTTGTGTTGCGGCGTTCGGTTGTGTTGTGGCTTTTGTATTTTGTGTTGTGGCGTTCGCGTTGTGTTGTGGCATTTGTATTTGTCTGAACCTCCTCGGCCACCGTACAATCCACACTTCTGCTGCTGATGAACAGGACATGTCTTTAGACACCTGAAGCAGTCAAAATGCGCCATAAAAGACAAACCAATATCGCCGGGGTGTAGAAGATATTATTTCTTGTTATAAACGGCAAAAGGTCACAGTTTATTCTCTGTGTATGTCATGAAAACTGCGTAATATCTCAGTTGTAAACAAGCAATAGCTCAAAGGTCTTTCAGATGTGTAATATCTCCAGATTCCTCCAACATTCTTAATACTTATATATGCTTATATATCTTACATTGATAATGCCTTAACTCACAGTATCAGACGAGATTGCATTTTGTCTGTTTGTTTCTTGGATTCCATTAAAGGGCCAAACCCTGTTAGACCTTTTAAGTCTTCTTAAAACATCCCTCCTCATCTCTTAATCCCGCTTGCTCATCGTCTTCTTCTCCTCCAGCTCCTACTACGACCAGATGTGCGGTCTGTGCGGGGACTACGACGGCAACGCAGGCAACGACTTCACCAAACCAGATGGCACTCTGGTGGGAAATGTCAATGACTTCGGGAACAGCTGGCAAACGAAGGAGGATGAGGATGACTCGTGAGTTTACACGCACTCAGATCAGTGATTTATACAATTCCCTGGAAAGTCACATGTCTTCCAGGCATGCGATTCAATGTACTTGACACTAATCCGTGATTGCATCCAGTTGAACAATATATATATATATATAAAGATGATGTAATGAATTATTCACTTTGAGAAAACCAATTTGTGTTGTTTGTGTTGATCAGGTGCAGCCCAGGGACCAAGCCCGACCCGGACTGTGACCCCAAGCTTGAAGCAGAGGTGGTGAAACCAGACAAATGTGGCAAAATCCAAGACCCTGCTGGGCCTTTCAGGTGAGAGAGGAGCTTTTCTTCTTTCTGCCCAAAATCTAGCAACCTTTATCTCCCATGATGCATCTCTGTAGTGTCTCTTGTTCCTATCTGGTAAAACTCAACTCATCCAGTTGGAAAGCCTGTTTTTTTGTTACTGAATAATTGCGGTAAAGCTGCAATGCAATATTTTATTTTTCAGGTACAAACCTGTAATTTAACCCGTGTTAATCTGTGAGTCTCGAACCGTACAGAAGCAGCAACTTCATGGTTCTGGTTCACAACACGTTTTATTTTGAATTCCTTTTGGTACAGTTCAATGATGACCGAATGTCACGCTTTACGCTCCTCTCTCTCTCTCCATCTGCTTCTTAGTCACTACTGCGCATTATTGGGGAGAGACACACACACCCACACCCACATGTACACACACACCCAGATAAGCCTGAGGCTATTTAGAACTCATCCCGGCACCGTTCCCTGAACCGCCCCCTCTCTCGATTCCCCCTGTGCAGCTGGGCTGACACCCCCCTCACCCCCACCCACCACCAGACCTTTGGCTGTTTGCTCTAAATCAATGCCTCTCTGGTCTGAGCAGCGCCAGCACAGATTTATCTGGCACGGGTCGGGGGGTGCGTCAGATAGCCCCCTGTAAAGACGCTTTTGTTTGAGGGTGTGACCCCAGTGCTCTCAAATGACGGGTGACGGGTTCAATGTCATCATCTTTACAACCGCAGAGCTGGGTTTTATTTTGGAAAGGAGTCGCCGCAGCAGTTGAAGATTGTGGTATATTCAGAGATTTGTCTGTCTCATTTCTCTACTAAGATTACTGTTATAGCTCATTCTCATGGACAGCATTTGACTCTGAAACCAATCCAAACACACACCCACACTTATGCATCTTGTTTTGATATGTATTTATTACTGTAGATAGTGCAGATATTTCTTTCTATTCAGTTCGTGAAAATATTTCATATGAATAATTTTCTGTCGATGGTTTGATTGCTCAGCATGTTGCTTTTTCAATGAAATAAATGAGAAGAAGAAGCTTCCAGTGAAATCAGCAGCATGTGGTTGGTTGAGCGCTGGACCATCTGAGTGTTTTCTGCTTGCAGGGAGTGTATCAGTGTGGTGGATCCCACTCCGTTCTTCCGGAGCTGCGTCTATGACATGTGTCAGTTCAACGGACAGCAGCACGTCCTGTGCGACCAGCTCCAGGCCTACACCGATGCCTGCCAGAGCGCTGGAGCCAAAGTCCACCAGTGGAGGACGCCGGGCTTCTGTCGTAAGTCTTCAGTATTTTATGGTTTGTCTCTTCAACACGCGGCCACTTGTTCCACAGTGACGGCTGTTCAGCATGAAACAGCGGTCAGATGGTTCAGACATTTATGTTCCCTTTTAGTTATGCCCTGACTTTTTCTTCAAGTTGAATTCTGGGCATCATCATTATTGATGCACGCTAAATATAACAAGCTAAACGTTCTGAATCGTTACATTACATGTCATTTAGCTGACGCTTTTATCCAAAGCGACTTACATTGCATTATAACCCATGCATTACATTTTGCCTGGGGAGCAATTAGGGGTTAGGTGTCGTGCTCAGGGACACTTCAACATGGCACATGGGGCAGCCGGGATTTGAGCCACCAACCTTGCGGCTCCCAGCGCATCACGCTACTCCATGCACCACCATCGGCCATTTATTGCAAAATACGCTGCACATAAAACCATTTTTTATCAACGAACAACCTATAACAATAATCCTTTCATCCCTGTCTTCATCATCTGTCCTCCATCTCCCATTCCTCCACCCCTCCATGCAGCCCTGGACTGTCCTCCCAACAGCTCCTACACTCTGTGTGCCACTTCCTGTCCAGAGACGTGTCTGGGGGTGGTCGGGTCCCCCGGCTGCCAGGACGTGTGCGTGGAGGGTTGTGAGTGCAACCCCGGCTTCATCCTCAGCAACGACAAGTGTGTGTCGCTCAAAGACTGCGGCTGTGTGGACACCAGCGGGACCTATCACCCGGTGAGTGGGAAAGAAGTTTTAAATCAACTAAATCGAGGTAGCAGTGGCTGATTGTACTGCATTCTAGTCAAAGCATGCATGCACAATTCAGCACAATATCTAAATGGAAACATAAGTAATGGTTTTCATTGTTAAAGCAAGAACAAGCAGATATTCAACATTGAAATTCCTCTGTTGTAGTTTAGCATTGTGTAACGTGTCTGTGTCTGTGATCTGAACCATGACATTGTTGTGACGGCTTAATGCATTTCGATTGGATTGATTTGCCACTTTTGTGCATATCTGTGTGTGTGTGTATGTTTGGCAGGTTGGCGATAACTGGTACTTGGAAGGCTGTGAGCAGAAATGTGACTGTCACAGTGGAGGTTTGATCCAGTGTCACAACACCAGCTGTAAACCAACCACTGAGAGCTGCCAGCTGAAGGACGGAGAATACGAATGTCTTCCTTTAGGTGTGTCCCCCCCTCCACCCTCCACACACACACAAAAAAGCTTCATTATTTTCTCACTATTCAACTATCACATTCCTCAAAAAAATAATGCCACCAGTACTATGATAATGTACTGATAAATAATACATTGAAATGAAATAATACTCTCTTCTTCAGGAAATGGCATCTGCTCGGTATCTGGTGACCCCCACTACACCACCTTTGACAAGCACACCCACCATTACATGGGGGCCTGCTCCTACACGCTGTCTAAACCCTGTAACGTCTCCTCCGGCTCGCCGTACTTCAGCGTGGACACGCAGAACGAGCACAGAGGAAGTAGTAAGATGGTCTCCTACGTCAGGGCCGTGGTGGTCAATGTGAACGGGGTCACATTCGTCCTCGGCAAGGGCCGCACGGTCCAGGTATGTCAGCTGGTCTCTTTTTTGTAGCAATCATGCCCAAAATGCATTTCTTCATTGTGGATGTTTACCGCGGTTAGTTAAAATAAGGGATGAGGGCACGGCCACGTGGAAATGGCCGCCTCCCCATATAGACACTCTCAGAATAAAGGTCTCTGTGTCATCCAGGTCAACGGGACCGTTGTCGTCCTGCCGGTCACCATCGGCGGAGTCAAGATTTACTTGAGCGGCAAGTTTGTGGTCCTGGAGACGTCCTTCGGCCTGAGGGTGCGTTTCGATGGCAACCACCACGCCGACGTCACCTTGCCGATTTCCTACAACGGCCAGCTCTGTGGCATGTGTGGTAAGAACCATTGGTGTCCCACTTCTGGCTTAATGATAGAATAAACATCGTTAAACTCAGATATTATTTTTAACAGCAATTAATTTGGATTGCGATCCAACTTTTGCCAACTCCGTCAGAGAAGCTGCTTCCGACCTCAAGCTATTAGGCAACACTAGTAATATCTGAAAGGCAGCCAATAATATCTGTTTCCTCGGCAGGAAATTTCAATGGAAACTCCAAAGACGACAACTTGAAGCCAGACAACACACCGGCCGCTAACACCAATGAACTGGGAGACAGCTGGCAGGTCCCTGACCCAAGGCCCGAGTGAGTCACACCACACAATCCAAAAATGTGTTTCACTAAAAAAAAACATCCCTTCACTCCATTCCAATCAATCCTCCCCCTCTCCTCTAGCTGCACCAACGGTGGGGGACAGGAGGACTGTGATGAAGTCGTGGAGGAGGAGGCCAAGAAGCCCACCAGCTGCGGCATCATCACGGATCCCAACGGTATGACACACAATCACACACAGTATCCTGTCTCAGTAGGAGTGCTGAGTAACAGGAGTTTGTGTTCGTGGTGTTTGGTGTTCAGGTCTCTTCAAGCCGTGTCATGTCGTCGTGCCCCCGGAGCCGTACTTTGGAAACTGCGTGTACGACATGTGTGCCACCGGGGGGCAGACCGTGGCTCTGTGCCAGGCCATAGAGAGCTACGCTGACCTGTGTGCTGCTGCAGGAGTGCCCATCCCGTGGAGGAACAACACCTTCTGTCGTAAGTCTCCTGTGTGGATGTGTGTGGAAAGCAGAGGAGAGACAATTAAATGCTAACGAGAATAATCATATTTTTAGATTTCTTTCCAATCTCAAATAAACAAAGCAATATTTGAGATTTGAGACTCATATTTCACATTGGGACGTAGTGACACAGGATTGAACCCTTTCCAGCTTTTAGTCGCTGTAGTGCGAGAGGCCTTTCACTCACATTTATTCCAAAATGTCATTTAAACATCCCTTGTCCATCTGTCTTCATCCCTCCAGCTCTGAAGTGCCCCGCAGGCAGCCATTACAGCTATTGCACCCCGGCCTGCGCCCAGCCAAGCTGCCAGCAACCCGCAACCCCCGGTGGCTCCTGCAACCTGCCCTGTGTGGAGGGATGCATCTGCAACCCTGGCCTCATCCTCAGCGGGGACAAGTGTGTCCCGCTCAGCGAGTGCGGCTGCACCGACGCAGGCGGACTCTACAGACCGGTAAGCAAACACCTCAGGCAGAGTTGTTTTTTTTGTTGTTTTTTTGTAAGAAGACCCATTTGAGCGTGCGTTGACCTTGTCTTTGTGCGCGCAGGTCGGAGACTCGTGGTTCACAGAGACGGACTGCTCAGAGCGCTGTAAGTGCAACGGTAACAACAACATCACCTGCGAGCCCTGGCAGTGCAGCCCTGCACAGGAGTGTAAGGTTGTGGAGGGAGTCCTGGACTGCCACTCTACAGGTACCTTTCAGCAATAAGCGAACGGCTTAACAATGGTTGTGGTTCTGTTCATAATTTCTTATATTCGTCTAACGTGTTTCTCATGTTTTCCCCCCCACAGGTAAAGGAGTGTGTCATGTGGCTGGAGATCCTCACTACTACACCTTTGACGGTGTGATGCACACGTTCATGGGCACCTGCACTTACACTTTAGTGGAGGTACAGCAGGGATTTTTTATCATGAAATTTCTATTTTGACATCTTTCTGTGCTTTCTCAAACAATATTAAATATTAATATATAAGATTGTTTTTTCTGAAACCCATAGGTGTGTAACACCACCAAAGTAACTCCCTTCAAGATCGTGGCTAAAAACGAGGAGCGTGGTCAACCAGAGGCCTCCTATGTTCGCTCTGTCAAGGTCTACCTGCCCCATGACACTGTGGTGGAGCTGCAGAAGAGCCGCAGAGTTTTGGTAATTAGTGCTTATACTTTTTAAAATATACATCATGTTGGCGGCAGGAAACTATGGAAGCTATGACAGGCAAGAGAGTTTTGGTTATTAAGATCTTATTAGTTAAAAACTATTTTCTTAGTCTGATCCGAACTTCTTTTCACTCCGTTTATGACTTTTTAACCCACTTTATATATTCATTGTGTTTTATTAACTTGAAGAAAACTGATACAAGGATGTAATCATTATGAGTTCCAAAACTTAAAAATCCATACAAAATAAATGAATACAATATCATAACCACACAAATATCCCTCTAACTTGAATTGAAAAAAGCAATGAATGTTGATGTTGTCGTGTCTTAGCTGAATGAGCGGCGGGTGAAAACGCCACTTTCCATCGACTCGGTCGGAGCCAAAGTGATAACCAGCGGATCCTACAGTCTGCTGGACACCAACTTTGGACTGCAGGTGAAGTTCGACGGCGTCCATCACTTGGAGATCACGGTTCCTGGGGAATACTTCAACAAGGTATCAGGCATAAGGCCCGTCCTATTGTCTTATGGTCCCTCCACCTAATGTGTCTCCGTCAGGTCAGACAAACAAAGAGCTTTTAATAAATAACCTGGCTCCATCTCCCACTACACTACAGCTGTGCGGCATGTGCGGGAACTACAACCACAACTCCTCAGATGAATACCTGATGCCCAATAAGAAACCAGCCAAGGATGTGATTGAACTGGGAAACAGCTGGAAATCCGATGGGGACAGTGATCCTGGGTCAGTGGCTCCCAGCCATCACACATGGTTTACTTTCATTATATGGAAAGTGTGAGCTAGCTTATGATCAAAACTGTTTACCATATTTCCATACCTTAAGCTGCCAGCCGGACACGCGTCCAAACATCCACCCCAACTGCACGGCGGAGGAAGAGAAGCTGTACGAAGCTCAGTGTGCCGGGGTCATCCTCTCTGACCGCTTCAAGCCCTGCCACGCGCTGGTGCCCCCCGAGGCCTTCCTGGGCAACTGCATCTACGACCTATGCGAGTACGACGGCATGCAGTCGACGCTCTGCGACAACGTGGATGCGTACGCTCAGGCCTGCCAGAGCTCCGGAGTCACCATCAGCTGGAGAAACAACACCTTCTGTCGTGAGTGCCGATCGCGCCCCTATAGCCGGTTGGATAGAAGATTCTAGTCGAGTCATCTTTTTGTAATTGGCTTTCCCTCCACTGCAGCCCTGCCCTGCCCTGCCAACAGCCACTACTCGGACTGCACTGCCCCCTGCCCCCCCACCTGCTCCGACCTCTTCCCCATCTTCTGCCACCTCCCGTCCACCACGTGTGTGGAGGGCTGCCAGTGTGACGGCGGCTACGTCCTCAGCGACAATAAGTGTGTTCCTCTGGACAAGTGTGGCTGCCTGGGCTCAGATGGAGAATACCATGAAGTGAGTGGAGCTGACTGATCATATGACATTAGAGACACATGGTGGTTATACTTTAAACCTGGTGAAGAGACACAAATATACAGAAGAGTCTATTTCCAATGTTTTCTTCACGATGGTCCCTAACACTTTGGGCTACTGTGCCTATAACCCCTTTGGCCAGTTCAGTAATTATAGAAACGATTATTACACGCAGCAATATACATTTGTGTTTTAAATGTAAACCTGTGTCTGTGTGTGTGTTTGTAGGTGGGAGACTCTTGGCTGACAGATAAATGTATTAATTCATGTAGCTGCAATCTCGGTGGCCAAATCACGTGTAAGGACCACGCCTGCAGTTCCAACTCAGTGTGTGCTCTGGACAAATATGGAGACGTCTACTGCAAACCCAGCAGTGAGTGCCTCTGACCGGCCTAGACTGCGACATCCCAACATCTTGTAGCTAGGCAGTAGACGCCTTGAAGCCTTCTAATCCGTATGGTTCAGATCATAATGCATTTCGCCTGTATCTTTTCCATCGTCACCTAGAGTTCGACAAGTGCAGCATCTCTGGGGATCCCCACCACCGAACATTCGATGGTTTCAACCATTACTTCCAGGGCCCCTACACCTACGTCCTGACCCAGAGCCACAACCTGCAGAACTCCTTGACGCCCTTCGTGGTGAGGGGGAAGAACATCAGACGCGGGGGCAACATCAGAGTGTCATTCCTGGATCAGATGTACATTGACGTCTACGGCGTCAATGTCCGCTTCCTGCAGAAGAAGAACGTCCTGGTCAGTAGTTTGTCTTTGTCTTATTGAAGCCTTTTTTTTGTCTTGTGTTAAAACGCTAATTGTGAAAATATATTGTGTGCCTTCTAGCTGAATGGGGAGCGTGTTGCACCTCCACTCAAGCCAGTTGATGGTTTGACCATCACAATGAACTCCAAGCAGGTCCAGCTCACCACCGACTTTGGACTCACTGTCCGCTTCGATGGCAACATTCGCGGAGGTGAGGGAAGAAGAAACCCGGGCCCCCGCCAGCTTACTTTGGGCTTGTTTGTGAATCCGTTCACTCTCCATCTCTCTGTGTTTGTGTATCAGAGATCATACTGCCCAGCACCTATAAGAACTCTGTCAGGGGTCTGTGTGGAAACTACGACGGCATCACCAGAAATGAGTACATGAAGCCGGATGGATCAGTGGTCAGGGATCTGAACAACTTTGGAGAGAGCTGGAGGGTCAGTGACCGACAGGCGGACGGACTGAGGATCTTCAACCTTCACAACTCTGTGCACGCTCACAGGTAGTTCCACTCCCAGGGTCGCTGCTGTGGCAGTAAATACACCTTCAATGGGTTCAGGAGCCTAGAGATTCATTACTGACCTTGGAAATCAAACGGAAATGCTGTATCCTCTATTTCAAATGGTCAGTCCATTCACTTTGTTTGGTTTGAATGCACATTTTCAGGTGAGATAGTAATGGTGACAACAAATGTTACAATAAGTAGAAAAGTGCTTATTTCACAATTTTAAAAAAGAGTGATAGAAATAGCAATATTAAAATAACTTATATTATAATAATAATATAATATAATAAAATAAAGAAAAATACAATTTACTTTACAAAAAGTAGTAACGGATGATAGTTACAACTGACAATTCCATGCTAATATGGTATGCAGTTATTGAGACAAAGCAGCTTTAACCACGTCTATTTCTTTCCTTCCTTTCTGCCCTTTTGGCATTCGGTCTCCAGGCGAGAGGTGGAGGCCAATCCAGATTCAGGGTTTGAGACATCGGACTGCTCTCAGTCTCAGCTCAATGGCTACAACAGCGTGGCTCAGTGTGGAGCGCTCTCTGACTCCAACGGCCCGTTTGCTGACTGCCATGCTACGCTGCCCCCTAAAACCTACCAGGAGTGAGTCGTCCGTTTGTCTGTGTGCGTCTTTGTGTCTGTGCGAAGCTACTGTGCAGCTTCACTTCACGTCCTTCCTTCAAATGTAAACATGAGTGTTGTGTGTGTGTGTGTGTGTTTGTCCCTCAGTGATTGTGTGTTTGACCTGTGTGCTGAGAGTGGCAGTGCGGCGATGCGTTGTGCCAGTTATGAAGCGTACGCTGCCGCCTGTCAGGAGGCCGGAGTCAAACTGGGGCCCTGGCGACAGCACCTGAACTGCGGTAAGATGCAGTTTTTTCATTTTAATGTTATCATGACATGACTATTGTATTTCCATCTGCGTATACTGAAAAACACATGTGGAAAGTGATATTATATATAACAATGTTATTGTTGAACAACACTTCACATTCATCATTTTACGTCATGATTCCAACAACATCAGCTTTACTTTGCAGAACTGTAGTGTACCGACTCTCTCCCTCTCTCGCAGTCCTGTCTTGCGATGCCAACAGCACCTACTCCCCCTGCATGTCGCCTTGCCCCGCCTCATGCGCCGACCTGGCGGCCCCCTCAGAGTGCGACGCCACCTCCTGCATGGAAGGATGCCAGTGCGCCGCCGGCTTCGTCATGAGCGAGGGTGTCTGCGTGCCGTACACACAGTGTGGCTGCAGCGTCCTCAACAGATACTACACCGTGAGAGGCCTTCTGGGGTTACAGCTGTGTGTGTGTCTGTGTCATCGGGTGACGATGTCTCTAACCCTAACTCTCTTTTGTGCAGCTGAAGGAGAAGTTTGTGACTGAGGACTGTTCCCAGGCTTGTGAGTGCACCAGCACTGGGGCCGTGTGCCAGCCCAAGACCTGCCAGAGCGGATTCGTCTGCACCATCTACGACTTCAAACGGGAGTGCCACAGAGGTGTGTGTTGGGGCTTCATCCACTGAGACTTCATTAGAGCATAGAACCCCGCGGCCACCCTCCAAGCTATTATGAACAACTAAAGCGGAATCCTGGCAACCTATTTTACCCGGTGCCCATAGTGTGATGTCTCACACCAGAGTATCAACCTTTGGTAGAGATGATGCTTTCTGTGTACTGCAGCAAGTCCCTGCCTCAGCTACCCCTGTCTGAATGGAGGCCAATGTGCTGATGCCAGCGGCAACACGTACACCTGTCAGTGTGCCGAGGGCTTCGAGGGCACCAACTGCGAGGTCGAGATAACACCAAGCGGAGGACTGGGTACGTTGTTTCACCCATCGGGGTCAATCTAACATCGATATCGGACTTCTGCGGCATACACTGTTTAAAAAAACACTTTGATGAGTGAAATGTACCGTTACAGAAACCAAGTGGATCATCCTGATAGCGGTGATGGTCGCAGTGGTCGTCATCATCATTGTGACCTCCGTTGCATGCACCTGCCGACAAAAGGCCAAGTGAGTCATTGCAGAGGATAAGAGGATGCGTATGGATGATGAAGAAATCAAAACTTTATATTTGGAGTTTGATATTTTTTTATTCATTCTTAGAATGTAATTAATGAATCACATAGTTTAGTATTCACATTTCTAAACATTACGATTCTGGTTGCAATTGGAGGTTCCAATTTCAAGTAAGAATTTTTAGAACAAAATCCGAACTACGAGTTTAAAGAATTATGTAAGTCTAAATTCTGACTTTAACATCGCCCATAGGACTTCAATCCCAGAATTCTGATTTCAAGTCAGAACTAAATTGGTTTTTACATGTGGCCATAATCTTTTTCCAGGTGTGTGTGTGTGTGTGTGTGTGTGTGTGTGTGTGTGTGTGTGTGTGTGTGTGTGTGAACACCACCACTGTCCTCTACCAATCACAAACCAAATCCACTCTTATCAAGGCCCAGATAAAAGTTTTATTTGTATTGCAGGTCACAAGTTTATGTAATTCAGAAGCAGCGGTCATCTCACAGTAAGTGAGAGAAAATTATAGTGTCATCACATGGTTCACACATTTGGGGATTTCTGGGAGCTCCCTATATCAGCACTGGGAAAGGAAGGGGGGGGGGTGCCTTCACTCACTGACTGCCTTCACTCTACCTTCATCTACAACCATCCGCAATCTCTCCTGCTCTCACCACGTCTTATCGATCACATGCACTTTGAAGTCCTTCACCTCGGTTATTTCTGTCCACAGGAATCGCAAGGGGGACATGGAAAAGCTCAGCATGAAATCAGGTAAGATTATGTCATCACTGCTTGTGGAGCATTAAGATTACAATCCTGAAACTGCAATAACACTCTGACAGATAGTGGATCTCATCTGATTCCAGTTTATAATGTTGTTATGGTTATCAACACTTAACCAGCTGCTTTCATGAACAAACAGAACAAAACTCACTACGCATTATATCGTTTTCAACCTTTTTTCCCATATTTATGAAACTAATGGGGGAAAAAAAGAAGAGAAAGATGTTTCCTTTCTTGAATATTCCTTACGTAATGGCACTTGTTTTGCCTCCATTAGACAAATTCTTGATGAATACTCAAGATATAAATAATATAGATAAAAATGGAACCCATCCTAATAGTTATTAAGTATAGCATTGAAGGGTGACCCATATATTTTCAGGCTTGTATCATCCGCCGCATAAATACATTAACGGCTGCATTGATCCCTTAGTATCCTGATGTAATTTCTTTCACTTCTGAACATTTTCAGTGATATTTTTGACAGGTTTTCTTTTGTTCAACCCTTTAGATAACCCTTTAACAGCCAAATATTAGAAGTGTTTTGTGTAAAATGGGAACCTCGCTGCAAGTATTTGAGTTACTCTAAATATACTTAATCTCCTCGAAGCCTCCAAATTATCTGAATGTCAGCAGACAGATTAAAGTTCTCCCTGATGATCATAATTTTTCCCTTAAAATCTTCCGTATTTTGTGTCTTACAGCGGATTCGTTCACAGAAATAGACAAGCAAAGAAAGGACAAAGTGACGGCTTTCTGAATACAAACTGTATGAATGTACCAAAGAAGCTTCTTCAGCAGAATACAAATCTTGTCAGAAGAGGAGGTTTTGTGAGATTTTTTAATATTATTGATGTTGTTCCTATGCTCATGTTTTTCTTTTCTTAACTTATGCTTTTAAAGATGTAATTTTAGTCTGTTGTGCACATTTAAATGACCAAAAAAGTTAAAATCTGTACGTGTATGCCTTAAGTGTTCATTTATTTATGGGATTAAGTTTGTGCCAAAAGGGAAGGTGTGTTGTTGTCGAAAAAGGGGTTTAATTAATACAGATTCATCTTTACCACGTATCCATATTCTGCATCTGGTTTTTCTTAACACTGGTTTGATTCTTTACTTAATTTTCTCATCCAATAAGAAAACACAACCACCATTGGTCGGTAAAGAGGAAGTTCATTCCCATAACAGACATTATGTAGCTGCTGTAGTTGCAAATAAGTCCAGGAAGATTGATCCAAACCAACGTGACAAAGCGATTCCCGATGACCCTCCCTTTGAACTGCTCCAATGTCCTGAGAGAACAAAACACTGCCAAAAATGTATGAATTCACTGTACAGAGTTCAATCCTTCTACTGAAAAGCTTGTTATAATTAAAAAAAATCTTTAGTTTGAGCACTAAATGCTTAATATTTTTGAGTGTGGAAAATTCCAGCAGTTATTGATTTCGAAGCATTTTAAAGATTTTGTGAAGGGTCATAATTTAAAAAAACAATCAATAAAAGGACACACACTTGTTACCTTTAAGATAAGAAATGTCCTCCCAAAATGCTATAAGAAATACTAATATTGGAATTCATTTTTACACTTTTGATTTAAACATTTGTAACAACTTCTGTCCTGATCAATTATACCAAATATTCATTCATTTTCAGAAATTTGCCCCTTGTATTTCTTTATATAATACCAATGTTTTTATTAAAACTAAATGCAAGAATAGAATCAGAATGTCTGCCATATACATTAACACAGCCAAAATAATCAAGACTTAGAAAATAAAAGAAACAAAAATGCCACTATGGCACAAGAGGTGAAGAGCCGGTAAAAGGTTCTGTGAGCCATAGAGGGTGAATCAGGGGTGAATCCCCCCCCCCCGTCGATGTATTTGTCATTTCAATATTATGAAACTGCAAATGGACAGAATTTGTCTAATAAATGTAGTTCAGTAAAAAGCACAATATTAATGGAGTAAAAGCATAACTATAGCAGAAAATACAAAAGTATTTAAATACATACTTCCAACACTGATTCACTGAATGGACGCTCTCTACTGCTTTTGGAACAAATGCTGAAAAAGTTCAGTAATACACTGAAACGCATCAAGTATCATGAAAACTACCTTGAATCAGCTACAACAGCGGGACAACAGACTAGTTCATAGTAAGCAGAACAACACATCACCTAGTAGTCATTTATTTAACTTTAAGTGGGCAGAAAACCAGTTACACAACAGTGAGCTTCACGACACACTGTGTGGCCCCTGAGAGGAGGTTCCACACCGAGGAACCCAATAGAAGGCACATTCAGGACAAGAACGGCTGCCGCTGTGTTCGGCTCATTCTGATATTACAACTCCAGTGTAAAAAAACAAACAAAAATAAGGCTCACTGGTGTACAAATCCACACATTTACCCACACTCTATAAGCTAAAATTCAAGATTTCAATAAGTAAACAGGGCTCAATATTATGTCTGTAATGGGGAGTCGCTTTGATACTGGGATGGCACCATAAGGACATTCCCCCTAAACAGAGTTACAGAGCTCTCTTGCGCAATGGAAGAAAAAGGAAAAATAAAAAGTGGTCCACGAGGTGTCACGTGACCCGGAATTCCTCTATATCAAATTTTCTTCCTGAGGATTTGGATCAAATGTATTAGAAGATCCTATGACATTTATTGTCCAGTGTCACCAGCGTCTCAAAGTTCCCTCACAGACACTTTTGGTCCATGACAAATACAAGTCAGTCAAACAATTCAAGCTTCTAATCGTATGTAAATTTACTTTGTTTCCAGTCATTGAGCTTTAACTCTACGAACAGATAATAAAATAAAAATGATCAGATAAATAAAGTTTTATTCTATAAATTAACCTAAGGAATGAATCATTTGCTTAATGTAAACACAAGACGTGAAACTAAGCAGCATTAAGCCAATAACAAGCCCTCATAGTGGATGAACCCGGTTTACACCGCTCACAATATTCACTTGATACGCCGCTTTGTTCAGTCTTTAATTGTGGGTTGTTGGACCATGGAGTGCATCCGTGGGGCTCAAACAAAGACAAAAACATCCATTTAAAACCTGAACATCAACTAAAAACAGAGTACAAAATACCCAGTGTAAACACTACAGAATGGTGCTGGGTTGCGCTCATTCGCATTGTATCCTTTTTTTAAACCTTTGAACTATTCATAGTTATTGTAATAACTAACGCACACAAATAGTTCTTTTATAGCTTATTTTAGCTTAGCTAACACTGGCAGCAAGCGGGAAACGAGAAGCCGGGCTCTTTCTAAGTGACATGCAGCATCGTGTTTATTGAACAGCTGTAGCGGTGGTTGTTGTTGTTGTTGTTGTAAATGCTGACCAACAATGGCGTGATCACAGTCACGGGTTGATGTTCCATTTAGAGTCCAGCGATAAAGCTTTAGGGCGGGGGGGGCTACCTCAGGATTAACTGCTTGCTACCATGGCGATGTTCAGCGCTCGGCCCTACAGACACCCAAGGGAGCTGGTTGTTAATTATTACATTTGCGTATTAGCATGTTTTTCTCGAGCCTAAATTAGTATCACTATGAATATCACAGTTAAAGTAAATTAGAATTGCACATTGCTAACCAAGTTTGCTGAGCTATTGTACTCACTTTCTTGTTTTCAAATGAATCTCATTGATGGTTTGAAATGTTGGACATTTACTTTATCAAAAGGAGACACAAACTGCTAAACCCACCCAGACTTATCCGTGCTTCCAGGCCTGGCCCCAACGGTGAGATCTGAGCTCTCCTAATTATATCCTACATAAACCTTTTAAATATAATATTAACTATACATAAATAAAATCACACAGGCATAAGAAGGAAATGAAAATAACCAACTGAGTAAAAATGAAATCTGGGATAAAAGGCAGTGTAAAAAGAAGAATTGCTAATATGAACCAATGAAATAAGGAATAATTGTGGGCAGCATTGCTCCATCACCAATCACCAAGGAGCTCTGCTCTTTCGTCCATCAATCCATCTCCCGTCTTGTCATCTCCGGGCAGAGGATCGTCCCCTTGGGGGCTGATGGGAGGAGCCAAACACTGCATCTTCAGTCAAAACCTTCCTCTCCAGGTCATCTGAGGAGAAACAGGAGGTTTCAGGATTCCATCCAGGATTAACTAGCAACATGTTTATGAAACATAACAAACCAAAGATGCTAGTGTAAGTTTAACTCTTTCAGCTGCTTGGTTGGCTTTTAAACAGTCCTAATGTGTGTATAACCGCTCATAGAAAGGCTGGTTGGGTTACACAGTCGTCCCCTCACATTCAGCACCGTGCAGATTCCCCACTAGAGGGAACTGCTTTGTTATTGGCACACCAATTTGACCAACGTCAAATAGGGCTGTGTTTTTTTTACCATGCAGTTATGACTTGTCATTGTTTTTTAAGCCCGGTCACGTTTCCCCAAATGGAAATGTCTGTGTTTGGTGTGACACACACACATTGAGGGAGGCACTATACTTCTCATTTGTTTCATCAATATATTCCAGGTTCTTGATAAAGTTAAACTTGGTCTTACATAAGCTTAAACAACTGCAACGCAATCCTCCATATTACACTCACTAAATGCAAAGAAATACCACATTCATTGTGTGTTAGGCAGCTTCTTACCTGCCGTGAGCCTCTTTGATTGGTTGCAGCACCAACACCTTGCACTCTCTCTTGGCTATTTTGTCCATTGGGATGAGGGCGTGGTCGGGTGGCGGGGGCAGGACTCTGCCAATTAGAGGCCCTACGGGAGGGGCGGCGGCCCGATGCACCATCACGCTGCCCGACCTGGAGCCGGCGGAAGACAAAAAGGTGTAGGTCTGTCTGTAACTGTCCGCATGATGTTATGAACACAGCGGGCCGAACGCTCCCTACCTGACGTGGTTTGTCCTAGACGCCGGCTGGTGGGAGAAGCTCTGAGATCGGCCCGGGCCGTGCTTCTCCAGTAGCTCTCTGGTTGCGAGGCCGGATGACAATGGTGACGACGGAGAGTGCCTCCTCTGAGACGGAGGCTCCGTGGGTGGAGTGGACACCAAGGCCGTGAACTGGAGCTTCAGTTTCATGTGCTGGCTCAACTACGGCGGTGGATGGGCGAGACGGGAGTGTCACTGGGATCATTTTGGGCTGTGGACTGAACTTACTGTTCAAGTGCATCGGGAAAAAGCACGCAGTACCTCAAAGAGTCCAGCCCGCAGGATCTGGAAGGCCACGACGAAGGAGAGGGTGGAGCCCTTCCTACACTGTCCCAGGTTGTTGAGGGGAGAGTGGCACACCACTGCTGTGTGGGCCCTGTGGTCCCGCTGGCCTCCTCTATCAGCTAATGAACAAATGGATGGATGTAGGTGGGGAACAGGTGGTGGGGGAGAGGAGGAAGTGCAATGTGGAACTAGATAAGGTCATGAGACCAGATGAGTAAAGATGAAGCTCTTTTATCGTTGGCAGTCTGTGTGTGGCACACTACAGGGAGGCAAAGCCCCCGTCATCACTTTATCATTGCATTGATCCTTTATTTCTATTTTTTGCACATCAAGAAAATTGAGTTTTGTCGCAAAACTAACGACAAAAAATAGGTAATTAGGAAGACAACACCCACAAAGCAGCGAAAGTAAAGTGTGTTTCATACCATTGGGCAAAATACTTGACCCTAAATGGCTGCTGTAGCTGGGACTACTGTGTGTGAATGGTGTGAATGCTGGTTACTGATGGTCCTGAGCTAAAAGAAAGGTTTATAAGATCTGCTATTTCTTTCATACAAAATAAATGTTAGCTCTCACTCATATATTTTTTGTCGATGCACATTTTGTTTCTGGCAGTGAAACAGAAAGCACTCAATCCCACAAAGCGTAGTAAGTTGATTTTGTTACCGCACAGTAAAAAAAAAAACTGAACAAAGAGAAACCGTCTGGGACCTCGCAACGGTCAAGTCTGCTACTCACCGTCTGAATTCCAGATCAGGCGAATGGACAGGAAGTCCTCCAAGTTGTTAAGCAGGGTGTATTTCACCCAGAAGTGCTCCAAAGGCCTGACCGTGCGGGGACAGGAAGCCGTCATCACCAGCAGAGGACGATCCAAGCGGATACTGGGCAGCGAGTAACAACTGGAGACGAACCTGGAGGGAGAGCAAACTACTGTCACAGCAGCAAGAGGACTGGGGAAACAGATGCTGATAGCGTTTTGTTTTCACTCCCTTACACTTCCTGCTCAGACATCTTCCAACAACCTTATATTCCAAATGCTGACCAGAAGAGGAGAAGTTACCTTGTCAAAGGCAGTGTTGGAGTGAACCACTGTAACACAGCCACCATCTGGACTTCCAAACCCTACAGAGGAAAAGGATTAAGTTACACAATGAATGCAAACTATTAAAACAGATCACACACACCGTGGCACTGGGTCAAATGTTCACTCATCAACATGATGCTTAACTAATACTGAGCAAGTGATTTCCTTTAATAAACTAAGCAAAAGCTTAAGGTTGCAGCTGGCTTATAATGTACGCACAACCCCAGAAAATCTGACACACACACAACTAATCACACACTCCATTAATGGTGATTGGTGAAATGCTCGTTCTCACCTCGCTGGAGTCCTCTTTCGCTTTGTCTTGCAGTTGCAGCTGGAAAAGGAAGTTGTGCTCCTCCAGGGCGCTGAGCGTGCTGGGTAAGCGTGACGACTCGCCGTCCATCCGGTAGAATGACGCCACGGTGACCTCAGCCGATCGGTGGCTTCGGGAAGAAGTGGAAACAAAAGGTGTAACTTATGTGTTCAGAGATCCAACACATTTCCTGATTTGACCACATACAGAACAGGGAACACGGGAGGGTGAAACAGATAGATGTGGCGCGCTGATGACAGTGCAGAGCTCGCCGTTCTGCGAAGTCTAACATGCTTAGCACAATCAATGTCATCATACCGTCTATGATGAAGGAGCAGTAGAGATGGGAATTTAGGTTTTACTCAAACAGCCACACTGAAAACAAACACAGTGCTACGGAAAAACAAAGGTTGTACAAATGATTAGCCAGAAAGCAAAGCTCGTGATGCAAACAAATGGAAGATTGTTCTGCGGAGTTTGTAGCCACCCTCGGATATCAATCTGCCCTTGACAACATAATGACTGCACATAAGATAGAGCCTCCAGGTAAAAGCATACAGGGTTGCCCTCCAGCCCCCCTTGACACAAAAAAATGAATAACTAAATCTGTTTGGGTCAGAAGTTCGGAGCTATGACCCCGTGGGGAAGTGGTTTGTGCACAGCAGAGATTTGGGAAGTACCTGGAACAACTATTCATGTGTGTTTGCATTACCCTGTTGCTCAGGCCTACCAGTCAGTCTTAGCCGCTGCAAACCTCAGCACTAAACAGCCTAGTAAAGATAATATTATTTATAGTAGTGCAGTTGAAACGTTGAAATATCCAGCAGCACTTCAAAGTTTCATATTGAACGACACAATCATATTGCACCAACGTACACACTGCACATCCTTTTGTCAACAGCCACATGCCCAGCGAGTGTGACAGGAATTCATACCTGGGAGTTTTTTAAGAGCTTACCAGACGTTGTCGACTACGAGGACTGAGCCGTCTGGCATCATGGGGAGGTAGGACGAGTTATAGTTAGGAAGTATCTTCACGTCGCTAACGCACAGTTCTTCCTGAGAGCTGCAGTTCAACACTGACCAGGGACGAGAGGGCGAGGAAAAGTATTGGCAAAACTCAAGGGTTTACGCTGTGTAAAGATCCGTATGTTTGTAGGTGTATTTGTTTGCAGACCTTTGAGGACAGTCAGGTGTTTCCCAGAGACAGAAATGTGTTTACATTGGACACTCGGAGGTGGAAGAATATTCAGGATGGTGCTGACTGGGGAACGGAAACAGGACACAAGGGTTAGAACCTGGCAAATTTCTACAAGTGTTCAGCCATCAGAGAAAAAAAAGACAAACAGGTGAAGATTCACAAGGTATGGTATGGATATTTAGTTTGAGATGGTTCACAAAAATCTGCACTAATAATAAAACCTAATAACCTTAATAATAAAATGTAGATAGTGTTTTATTAATGTGCTAAATTCATGAGAAAGAAATATCTAATTGTAATTCTTAGATTAAAGTGGTAATAATGAGTAAAAACTCCCAAATGAATAAGAAAAAAACCTGACATTTTCTCTGACACTATGTTTTTAGTTGCTCGCCGTGTCTCATGTCTGCCGCTGAGAGAAACAGAGTCCATGTACCCTGCGCCCTGAAGTCGCTGAGGTCCTGCCTGAAGGTGTGCATTGGACTGCGGAGCTGCAGAAGAGTCAGGTAGCCGTGTTCCCTCACCTGCACCTTCTCCTCCTCCTCCTGCCTCCATACAGTCACTATGACCTGGCAGCACAGAAGGGAAGAGGGTTTTTGGCAATATTTTTGATGTTCACCTTCATTTTGTCTTTCTGATGAAGTAGTCTGGTTGGATGTACAACTTTACCCTCGACCTTCCAACATGAGCAGAGACACCAAAGACTTTACCACCGAGAATACACTGACCAACATGTGGTAAGAACCTGTGCGTCTCTGCAGACTGACCTTTGCTTTTAGTGAGGTGACTGGCAGCTTGTCCAAAGAAACTGTGAGACTGAAGATAACCTCGTCCTCCAGAACCAGAGCAGACTGCAGCAGGACAAGCAGAGCACATGTTGAGAGATTAAAGAGTGTTTTTTGGGGACCATATGTGAAATAACTTAGCAAACAGATTATTGCCAAGATGGTGTAATGTCTGGAAACTACACTAAAATGAATGCCAGGGTCCAGAGTCACAGGTGACATTTTCAAATGTCTAATCATGTGCCTGAAGGAATCCAACGGATGTTTTTGTTTTGATATTTTGACAGAAAAGACAGTTAAATATAAATTAAAGTTGAGCAATATGGAGAAATAGAACTACCAGACGTTTTGAACAAATGCCTCTGATGCCACATTGTTTTTTGGAGAGCGGTTTACAGCCTCTGAAGTAACTGGTAAGAAACATCTGGAGCACAAGCATCACTGCACTGATCAGGCAGCACGGGGGCGGTTCCAACTAGATGAGAGAACGCAGGTCCGTGTAAACAGGAAGTGGACGAGTGGCTGCGGTTCTGTTTACCCTCAGGAAATGAATAAAGCTACTTCCTCTCTCACTGAAGGTAGATCGGTATAATGAAAGGAGGTGGCTTTGAGTCAAAGGTGATCCAAAATGTCCACCAACACGTGTCACAAGTCACGTTGGTGGTTGTTGTCAGACGGTCAACACAGTGGAGGAGATCGTCCCCGTACACCGTCTTTCCGTCTTACCTTCACCGGTTCCCTCGCACACCGTCTCCCTCCGGCGGCCCAGCCGTTATGAGTGAGGTGCGGGCTGCACCGGGTGAAGGTCCGGCTGCTCCCCCGCCCCTCTCCTCCAGGCTCTCTTTCCCCGGGCTCTTCGCCCCCGTCCTCCTCGCTGCTGGTGCTCAGCAGGTCCGCCTCGTACCCTTCGCCGGCTCTGCGTTCGCGGCTCTCGGCCACGCAGGCGCTCGCCAGAGCCGACAGGGAGCCCGCCAGCTGCCGCCAAGCCGCGGCACGCGCGCTGTCACCCTTCCTCCCCGCAGGGGTCCGGGACCTCAGCACCAGCAGGAACTGGACGACCTCCCCGAGGTACGCGTGGTTTCGCCGCGGAAGAGTCGCGTAGTCCGCCAGGTCTGACGGACTCGATATCGGAGCGGCGGGGAAATATATGAAATACTCGCATTGCGACTCCATCCGTGCGACTGTAAACTAACACTTGCTGTTAATCACCTGCAAACCACGCGACGCTAAAGTGCCACGTCCTGTTACTGCGTGCTGAAAAACCCCGTATGTCAGGTGTAAGTTAAACCACTAGCTAAATCGGTCTACTACTTTTTTTTTTTTTAGAGCAAACAGGATTAAAGTAAACCCCAAGTCATTGATAGCCATCTTGAGCCATTGAGCTTCCGTATCAATACAAACAACAGAGCGGCTAATCGAAAACAGATATTTCTCCAGACCACACTAATCAATCACCAGACGACAGAACGCAAGGGCCGTAGCTGTGTCTCATTTTGTGTGATGCATCCTTGAGGCGACCGAGTTTTTGGGACTGGTCCTCTTCACAGTAAAAGCTTCGAAACCCTAAAAACGTATAACTGAAAATGTAGATGGTAATCTTCTTATTTAATTTAATTTAGGAACATATGCTTCACCTCAGCAGAATGATATTTCAGGCTGAGAGAGGAACATTTTCAAGTAATTTTAAATACAATACAGTCAATAAAAACAACAGCACCAAACACATTCATTAACTATCCATAGACTTTTTATTTATTTTTTCTTTTATAGGAGATGCTACTTAAACCTTAATATATTACAGAAGATGTCCAAGCCAGTCAGAGACTTATGGGGGCAGAGGAGTTTGTTCTCATGTCTTATATGTATTTAAAAACACCACATTGATTACCAACGTAATGCAGGGACGTTGCTAGGCCTATTTTAGGAGGGCTGAAGTTGTTTATAACTCTAACATGCTACATATGTGTGTACATTCTGGTGTGTACGTTTTCTCCTTGAAATCACAAACTATTAGTTTATCATCATACTTAAGGATATAGGCTTGTGTATATTTTAGCATTTGTATTAGTTGATAATTAAGTGAATTCCAGTACTTAGATTCAAAAGTGAACTGCCCCTTCCCCCACTGTCGGCTCAACTGTCTCATCATCATGAATAAATTAAATCTTCGTTGGCCCGCCATGCATGATGGACTATGGCTGGGCCGCATAGCATGGATCAGATGTGGGCTGATCCCTTCACTGCGTCTGGAGGAGTTGATGGAATGGGACAGCCGAGTGGACTGGACTGGACTGGAAGTAAACAACGTTGCGTTAACTGATTTAAAATATTTCATCGCATTAATCTCGGCTATATTAATTGCATAGATTAACACGTTAATTCTGTCAGCCCTAATAATAATACATTAATATTATGGGACAGTTTTGGAAAGTCAAAGTATTTATCTCCATGTCATCAATTAAATAGAAAATCCAACATATTATACACATCTGAATTCATCAATTCATTTTGTGCAGCCCAAAACTAACAAATTTGCGTCCATGGGTTTAATCATCAGAAAACTCCATTCATGAAGTAATTTTGTGTATGATATATAATTTTTTACAAAGCATATTAAACCATTTTTTTGTAGCTCAGGCAAGGAAACGGAACTTTAAAAGGAACGTGTTATTTTGCACACACAATTTAATTAGCCGACCCCTACATTGTTTAACTCTAATTACATATTCCAAATAATGTTGCAAACAACTTTTTCTTATTCCTCAATGTATATTACTTGGTATTAGGCAGCCCTTTGTGATGTGCTTTTCCACTCTCTCTTGCACTTTTTCTTTTAGATGGAGTTCAGCTTAGCACACCACTTTAAATCATAAACATCAGTGTAGTACAGTTGAGACAGTATTTTTCTCTAAGAATAATTTTAATGTGTAGACCCAGACAATATAAAAAATATGTCTTAGTGGAGTTGAAGAAGTTTTGATTTATTCAGTACAATAAATGGAGAAAAATACAGATGCAAACATGGAGTGTGATCTAGCAAAAGATTTACCCCCAAAATAAAGCCAAATCCAAGCCCAAGTACACCGCTGCTTTTGGAATGAACGACTGTCCCGTATATTTTGGTGAGATTTGAAACAACTTGAGAGAATACCAGATCAAAGAAATAACCAGTCACCGTGTAATGGGAATCACAGCACTGGGACGGATGCTGCTCAGATGAAGTGGTAGAAGACAAACTGCACTGTGCAGACTGACACATGATGTACCTTTTTACTCTGACACTCAATGTAACACACAACATGTTCACGTGAAAACTTTTAACGTCAGTAAAAAAAAAAACTAGATAATGTCAGAATTCCATTTCTCCTGAATAAAAACAGGGCTGAACTGTGTGTGGAACAGATGAAAATGAAAATTAAACACACATGTTTTCTTTTAATTTTGTGCTGGCTGTCAGCAGAGTTAGCTTTTCTCACTGGGAGTAGGTTCAGGGATTCGTGTGCATAGTGTATCCTGGAAACACCCTTTATTCACCAACGTGACAGGACTTCATTTTAAATCATTTCAAGATCCTTATGTCTTAAATAGACTGAGGGAGTATTGTATTTATGAGACAATGGAATAGATAAGGATTTGCCAAAAAAAAATCACATCTGGAATGATCCAATTAACGTTTGGTGTTTTTAATTAGTATTTCTAATTACACTCTGCCAAAACTCTAAATGTGGATGATTACATTGTGAAAAACAATAGCACGATAAAATCCATTATAATCACACAAATCAGTGAAATCATTAAATGACTAAACTTGTCCTCATCATCACAGCCTCTTAACCCTCATCAATACATTATGTACAAAATGGCAATCACAATATTAAATACGGAAGGATGTTGTGTAGAAGCCCTGCTCTGCAATACGACTGCATCCTAAGGCGTGAAACAAAGCATGTGGAATTTCTGTTCTGTGAATTGGCATTCATTCTATACGGGGAAAAGAAATATCCCTCGCCCAGTCAATTATAATAGTTCCAAGTATCTAATGTTCATGTCATGTTTACAGGCACGGACTCTTCGGGCCAAAGCATAACGTTTACCAGTGCTGGTGCGGTGATGCGGTTGTTGGGTGTGGTTCGGTCCCAATAAAATAGTTCCTACATGAAACTGCTAACGACAAGCAGTGAGGATATTGTTGAGTAATCCGGGTTATAGTTTCTGGAAAGGGCACTTTGGCATTTGACAACTAGTTTTGTTATATTTGAGAGAAGGCAGACTCGTTACGGCCGATATTTCCAACACCCAGTATTTCACACCAAAACTTCTAGAACGGTGAATATCATACTTTTATTCATTTTACTTTTTTTCTGAAAAATGTTTTGAGAAATGACCAAATTCTCTCCTAATTACATGCTCATGTCACTCTTGACACATTTCAAGGCGCTTGTCTCGGTCACATGATAATTACGCATAACTTAAGCCAACAAGTTAGCAAAAATTAGAAAAAAAATACTTCTTTGGAAAGGGGGAAAAGCCCCCCAGAGGAGACAGAAGAGCCTACAACTTAAAAGATTGCGTCAGGTAATTCTCATGTGCCAAGCTCGCTCTTTGTTTTATGTATGCATGTTTCATGCCTATTATATCTTTCTATCTATTTTGTTGTGTTTTTCCGCCCCACCTTGAAGAATGGTCCGCAAAATACTGTCTAAAATTAAACACTTTCGGGGACCGCTGCCTTTAAGCATCTTGTTTTTACTCTTGAATTTCAGTACAGTGACCTCAATGAGCAGCACTTAAACTCAACTAGTTGACTTAAATGCAGCCATAATGGGACAATAAAGCTTCCTGTCACTGGTGGCAACGCTGAACACACAGATGGAAAGCATTTGAGCCTGTGAGCGAGCAGGAAACGTGGCGACATTTCTGATTTGCTGCGGTTTGTACCGATTTTAATAAAAGATGCCTCACTGAGTCCAAGTAATTTGTCCCACATGCCAGTTTTTCCAGTGATAGAAAGTGTGATGGAGGAGGCTCCATCTTCCATATAAAGGCCGCTGTGATGATGGATTATATAACCGAAACAACCTATCTGCAAGGAGAGCTTCCTGTTGTACTGCAATAAATAGAAAGCAGTGTTCGCCTGGAGGGAGCAAACCGAGGGAAGCACAGGTACATCCCTTTTCATTTGAAATCCTAGAGAGTTCTTTATTTCCTCAGTGTCTAAAGGAAACCCAACAACAAACCTCGTATTCATGGGAGAAAACAGAGCAGGCAGCCATGACAACACAATGCAGTGCACCCAGATCCCCCCCCCCCTGCTGTAAGGTGACACCGTTCACACGCTCTGCCGTTATGTGGAACACTCTGTTTGGGACTATTAGCATCAATCATTCAGACGTCCAGCTGGACCGACAACAAACTCCAAGCTGATTGCACCTGAACAAAATATATACCTGACTGCCACAGAGAATGCTCTTTGAAGTGCTTTGATGCTCGTGCACAGACCGCAGCCATCCAGCCCCACCGCCGCTAGAGAGGGGCCTGCTTCGGGTTTCCTGTACCACACACTGAACTGCAACAACATCTACTCTCAAGTTTGTACTGATTACCATCAGAGAGCACTCGAGATGCTAACTATAATCCGCTTTGCATTGGGCCCAGCTGGATTCTCTTCAGATTTTGCATGAATGTTGCTCGTCCGTTTCATACCGAAGACGCAGAGACGAGTTGAAACTTGCGACGTTGGGAAATCCGCCCCTTTCACACCAAAGCAACCAGACAGGGACCGTTCTTTCTGGTCCGCTCACTGCACCGCTCACTGCTTTGTACGTTTACTTTGCACCAGTGTCGCCTATCATTTGGAGCTGTCATTAGACAAGCGAGCGCTTACCATATATGACGATAAGACATTCCAAAAGTAAAGTGACTGCAAATATTCCTTCATTTAAAAACGGGAGTTGCCTATGAGCATAGGTTTGCACATAACACGTTATGTGTTGTGTGTAAAAAGTATGCTTTTACTACTAACAATCCACTCATCTCCCTCAGCAGTGTAAACATGGAATCCCACTCTGTGCATTGGCCCATGCTTTCAGATCCCAAATGCAATTTTTTTCAGAATGAACTACAGCACTCGTGTTCATCAACACATTCGGAAAAAGAGCTGGCAGATGTACGTTTTATACGTCTGTGCAAAGGAATTCTGTGCTGCTCGGCTGTAGCCACACGCAGATCGGTCAAGTGAGAACCTGTCTCTGAGGTCACATGGTCCTGACAGAGAGGTAGAGATGTTAAGCATGTAGCAATGTTTGAAGCAGGCTTTCAGAGAGTACAAAGCGGGACCAACGATCATGTGTACGCATTGTGTGTTTTCAACCTTCCACATGTGAAGAGTAAAGCTTTATAGTGCCATTGTAAGTCAATTATAAAGTGAATTATTGTATTATGAATTTTATTTATTTTTTAAATCAAGGAACCACATGGATTCATATGTTTTGATCAACCTCACACACTCACACTGTTCAGGTCCAACTTGAGGTCTCAGTGCAATAAATACTGATGTTAGCACAGTAAATAACACACAAATTGTTTGGATAGACGCAGAGAGTCATGTGGAACCTATTCACCAGAACATCGACCACCTACTTCAGGCGGCAGGTGTGCACACAGTGCATTGTGTTAGCGTAATTAAAACACAAACGAGTTTTCTTGTAAAGATGTGTGACATTATCATTTCAGGGAATAGTCTGGCTCTTTTGCCTGAAATTTGTGGGTTTATTTCCTGGGAAATGTACCCCTCTTTTATCTTGTAGAAGTTGTTTTCTTCATTTGGAACATTGCCCCCTGTGGCCGTCATATATTTTTAAAATGCGAGTTGTGTTTTTGACACACCATTTAAGATACATTTGACGTGTTTGTAGATGCATTGCTTATTATTAGCGGTCAGTGTTTAGGTGACTGAATCTTTTTATAGTTAATAGCTGGCAAGACTCCTGAACAACACTGGTATGGTCTTGGAATATTATCTGATCGCGTTGGAGCAGTAGTGTGTGTAGTTAGTCGCCCGTCCCACCATACGTCAAACTAAGATTCCCAGCATACCTGCTGACTCGCCGCTCAGTGGTAATCTAAGAGGCATTCTCGGGGGTTCATTATAAAAACTCAAATTCACATTCAACATATTGGATGTTTATTTTGGTCAACAATAACATGAATTTATTTTTTAAATGGGTCACCATGGTAATGCACAAGGTGAAAGGAAGGAAAGGGGAAGGACTCCGAAAGGCACTGAACAGAAGAACGGGCCTCGGATCGTTTTTCACCTCCTGTATTATTGAGAGATATTTAAGAAGCGGTTCAGGTCAGTGGCTCTGGACAGGACACAGTGTCTTTGAAGCTGAACTCAAGACTTTGGGACGGAGAAACAGAACACTTACTCTTAATTGTTTTCGTCCATGAACAAGTACCAGTATACAGTGACTTTATAAAGGGATATTGGTGTTGTACCGCACTCTGACCCCAATGTGTGCCTCTCATGTGTTACCCAAGTAACAGAGCCAAAGTGTGCAATCGTTGGAAAAACCCAGAAGGTGCTTTCAAGACATTTAGTGTAGTCGCTCTCAATTAAAATAAATTCTTCTTGCTGTACGTGTTTTAAAAAAGCAGTGTTTTGACCAAGTCTAGTGTCCTTGGAGAGAAATAAGAAAATGCTCATGCTCGCAAGTAAAAATCAATACAGACAGACATGACAATCAATAAATATTTAAAATGTTTGTACATGGGACTGTAACTGATATTTCTGGCTGCCGTGCTTTCCCTTGATACATGTCACAACAATCGAAAGGACTGTCTGGAATGTTTTTCAAAGATTGCCAGGCTTTTTTTTGTATTATGAGAACGGTTGCTTAGCTCAATGTGACGATACTGCATGAGAGGCAAAAACCGGGGTTCCGTGTAACTTTGTCGAGAAGTTTAAAGCATGTGTGCCAAAGAAACGTGGACATTTTCATTCTTAAAAGTATTAACATTAACAGGGAATAAAACAGGTTTCAGGCAGAAGGTACAGACAGCCCTAAAAAGTGCCTTTCCTTATATAAAAAAACCCTTTTCATCCCAAGAGTCAAGTAATCCATGAAAAAAGAACAAAAAGCAAATACTGTAGGGAAACAAGCAAACAACTCAAAAAGTGGAAGTGCAAAGACGGAGCTTTTCTGTCTTCTCATGTGTAAACCGCAGCTGGCTCAGTTTCCAGTTTCATCAGTCCATCTGTTCAGAGACCAAAAGGTACCGTTTCAAGAAACCAGACTCGCCTCACACCTTATCTAAATCGTCCTTTATCTGGCCTCCCTATCAAAGTCTGGTTTCTCCTCATAGAGCGGCTTCTGGCCCAGTCTCTCTCGACCTCCTCAACGGTCCTCCGTCCGGCCTCCCCTCCCACCGACCTCTCTCCTGTCCTGGACGAGTCTTGTCTTAAAAGAGAGCTGCCGGCCGCGACCATCGGACCCTGGTTTTGTTGCACAGGCTGGGGTTGGCCCGCCAAAGGCCGCGGGAACTGCTTCGCATCCAGCACGTCTTTGTACTGGATCTCGGGCCGGATCATCCTGAGGCAAGACATCCTGGTGGCATTGTCCAGCCCCGGCTGGAGCTCGTAGCCAAGTATCTTCACCAAACCACTCTGGTACGGGCGGATGTTTTTGTCTCGGATCCGATGAGCCTCCACGGGCTTGCCGCCGTCCCTGAGGCAAACCCGTGCCAGATCTTCCCGGCGCATCCTGAGAAGAGCTACTTCCTCCTCCATCTGGGCGTGACCAAAACGATGTATTTCTTCCCAGAAGGTCTGGTTGAAGGTTTTGTACAAGTGCCAGTCGAGGCCGTTCCACTGCCGCAGCTTCTCCCGCTGCTCCTCGGTCACATTGGTGGCCGTCTTGGCCTGTGAGCGCCCTCCTTTACCGGCGACGCCGGCCGCCGTCGCCACTTTGCCCACCCAGCTCCCGCTCATCCCCCCTAGAATGCTTGGCTTCTGCTGCCGGGCGTTGAGGCTGAACGAGACGACGGCGTCCAGCGGCCAGCAGAGGGCGTGTCTCAGCAGGATCATGGACTGGTCAAAGTACTCGGACACTAGAATCAGCTTGAAGGTCTGGCGGATCATTTGCTCAGCTCGATGAGCCAGTGCCTCTGAGAAATTGGCATTGTGGTCCATGCCAAAGTCAAACAGCAACAAGTTTCGGGCATAGTGGTTGTTGCGCAGACGAGGGTCGTAGTATTTCCTAGGGTCGTCAGCAAAGTCGCCCAAGGTCTTGGCTTTCCGAAAGGCAGGTGCTACCTCTTTATAGTAAGCAAAGGAGGACTCGGCCAGAGCAACCGGGTTCCTGATGATGGAGAAATAGAACGTGTCTGCAGGCATCACCTTCTCCACCTACAATAACAGGAAAGGATGGGAAACAGGAAAGGTTGTAGTCACTAATAAGGGCTATTAAAAAAATTGACATTTGAATTTTTCGTCCTAGTTGACAAATCAACTATCTAGAGTGAGCCTTCTGAAGATTCAATCTATGCCTTTTAAAAAAAACACTCAGTACAGTGTGTCCACATAGGTATAGACGACCCTGTCACAGTAACTCACCTCGGGCTTGTTAAATCTCATGTGATTGCCCATGATGTGGTACTCCATAGCTCCACGACCTCTGTAACCTTTGACCCTGTGGGCGTTGAATGGGAGGGGATATCCCAGCTGGTAGCCCAGTGGCAGGGCGAAGCGGAGGTCGCGCTCCTCCCCAAAGCGGTAGAGCACGTTGAGCACAGTGCTGCTGGCGGTCTTGTGTGTCTTGAGGAACATGATGTGTGTGTGGGGCTGACAGGAGCCCAGAGAGGGCCCCTGGGCATCAGGGGACGTGAAGATGGAGCGACCAGCTGTGTGGATGCTGATTGAGGACAGGTAAAGATCACATTTCCAACTTTGAAAACCCTTCAGTTGAGCACTTACCTACAAAATATCAAATTTATTTATGTAATGCTAAATAATGACTCGTAGTGCCCACTCTGCCTTGGTGAGTCCTTGACCAAAGATCATTTGATTTGGGGACTAATAGATCTGTAAAGTTTCTCCAAAAACGCACGCAAAAAGCCCATGGAAATGTCTAACTGGAGAGAACTGCATCGAGACTTAGACTCTTGATCAGAGCCAAAAATTCTTAGACAAGTTCAAGCAACGGCAGATTTGTTGTCTTTAACCAAATCACAAACCTGTTTTTTTTTTATAAGTGAGGAGGCGTCTTAACACAGACATGTTTGAGAGTCACAGCAACTTGTTTTTTAATAATCTTCTCTTCCATTATGCATCGACATTCTAAATTAACACTCAAAATTTCTCAATATAATAGTGCTCTGATCGAGGGAATGTTCCTCAATTCGTTAAAAGCCACATTTTACGTATCCACATTGGAAATACCGAAGTTGACATCCCACTAATAATGATATTTTAAACCGTTAAGTCCAGCGTCAGTCTGGCTCTAGTGTGTAGGTCAGGTGGAGGGCAGCAGACTTTAAAAAGCCAGTTGTTTTCCTCTGAGCGCACCACAGACATGCTCTCAACAGGCACAGGGACTGAAACTCGAACCTCCCTCAGGGCCCTCGAAACCCGATATATAGAGGTTAGAGTGAAGGAGTCAAATGGAGCGCTTTGAAGAGGCCCGTTGCGCAACAAGGAAGGAGGAGTCAAGTCAATGACTATTGCAGGATTAATAGTATGCCGTAACTCTGTATTCATCCCAAATTATATAACTGGTCATATCGTCACTTGAGGAAAAAAAAGGTTAGTTATCAAAACAAAGTTCCAAACTTTACTTTTTCCATACAAAGTATCAGCACTACATCTTAACAAAAAGCAAGTGCAGAAGAACCGCGCAGCTTTTTTTCAATTTGACAAAGAAATACATAATTTGCATTTTGTTATTACAAGATTTCATCATATTTTTCATAGGTGTGACTTTTTTTTCTCGCAAACACCGGCTCAATCTCAGTAGGTTTTAGAGTGTTAACTGAACCGTCAAGAGTCAGTCACACATGGGTGTGAGCACCATCCAGAAGATGACCAGATGTGCAAATATTAGTGTATTAGTTACTGTTTAAGAGTAAATGAAAATAGCACACAGCAGAAATATTTTTTTTTTAGGTTTGCCACAAAAACAAAAACAGGATGTTTACCACTTTGGAATGAATTACAGATTTAAACCTCTCTCAAATCATAGCCCCATAAGCAGACATTCTCTCTGCAAAGTCTGACAATGACTAAATGGAGCAGAAGAAAATGAGGGAGTTTTCTAGTATTGACTGTTCAGAAAAGGTCTCCAAAATTGCCGTTTGGGCACATTTTCTCATGGACGGTTCAATACATCCAAATACAGCAGTTTTGAGCTTTAAAAAAAAAAATCTATACATATACCCTCCAAATCACACATTTAATCTGAGATATTGTGAGTCGGCATGTCGTAGTTAAAGCCGGTGATTGGGATTACTAGCGACGTTGTAGGAATGTTGACATCTGGTAATTCATTTAGTTGTTTGGTTTAGTTTTGTTTGGAGGATGTAAAATAACATGCATCAACTTGTAGCCCAGGTCCCGCTGTTTAATTTGATATGTGACTTCAACTAGAACTTTGTGATTAGTGAATTTATTAAAGCAGTTATTTGCTATGTCTTCTCCCAGCTCTCTCCACAGGGGTTCTTTGGGGTTTTAGAGCTTAAGACCAAGACACTTAACTCCTACATTATTCTCCTCAGTTCCTCATTGTGGCTTTTCTTACTGTCACATGGTGAGCAGACGCTGCGAGCAGAAACCAAAATAGTTGACTCATGATGCTTTGGTAGATCGCTGTGCACATACACAATTTGTGCTTCAATCACTTATACGAGGGGAACAAACAACAGTAAACACTCAACGAGAGAAACTATTAAAGATGTTTCGGTTTCTACGCCAGGCAACTGGAATGAAAAACGAGACACTTCTGCAAAAGCTAAAAGAAGAGTACAGTGAGTAAATGCAATAAGGTACCTCTTGTTGAAGATGACCCCCAACAACTGGCCAGCGAAGCCAATGGCGACAAAGAACAGCAGCGCTTTCCACATCCAGACTGGACCCACCCGACCACCAACCAGCCACCGCAACATCCTGGAAGGAGGGGTGGAAGGGCAAAAGGTAAAAATTGGATTGGTAGGTTGATCGAAGGAGTAACAAAAGGTAAAAGTGGAGACAATGAAGAGTAAGAGAGGGGAGTGGAGGAGGGTGTGTGAATCAGGAGAGAGGGAGGGTATATGAGAGAAGCACCGTGGAATGCTGGATGGAGACACAAAGGGATGAATGGATGGATGGGGAAGCTAGGATAATGTTATGAGGTGGAGGAGGGGGACCAGGGGAGATGATGTCATATGAAAACAAAGAGGGAATGAAGAGAGGCAGAGAGTGACAGGGAGGAGAGTGCAGCAGAAAAGAAGGCATATATAGAGGGAGAGATCGGTGTGAGTCGTGAAGAACACCGTCATCACACACAAGGAGCAAAGCGCATGAAAGCATCCAGAGACCGAGAGTAGTTGCACTAGCACCGATTTCTCCAGAATGAAACTCTCAGATCAAAAATGCCCACCGTTAGATTTGATGATATATATTTTGACTCAAAGGGATACACAAACTTTTCACCATGTCACTACAAATAGCTCCTCGGCAGAAAAGGGGCAAAAGGAAAAAAATAACCATCCAATCAGCACAGACCGCGTGACGTGCCCAACACGAACATGCCGGCTACCCCCGGGCTGGAGAGAGGGACGACAAAGAGGGGGGGTCCGGTCATTGTGGCCGAGGCTGCGAATCAATCATGAGTATTCACGGGATTGTGATGAATGTCAGTTTGCAGCAGCAGAAAACTAGGTCTGTAATAAACACACAATGTCTGCACACAATGTTTTAACTGTGAACAACTGCATTCGGGTGCTCGGCGGTGTGAAGCTGAATGCGTGAGTGTGACCACTTCAGAGTATTTGAGTGCCACAGTGTGAACTTACTGTTCCGGGCAAAGCGAGTCAATAGCAGAGAGGTATATTCTATCACCCTTCTGTTACAAAATAACCACATTTAGCAGATAAGCACACATGGGTCCAGCTGAAATGTATTTAACATTGCAAGTCCCTAAAACGGTGATGTTAATGCCAAATTACCAATGAACATTTCCGTGATAGAGGGTCAGGGTGGTGTGTCTGTGTGTGTGTGTGTGAGTGAGAGAGAGTGAGAGTGAGTGTGCGCGCGTGCGTGCGTGCGTGTATGTTGTCGTCTGTGGACACGAAGCATGTCTTTGCCTTGGCTGGATGATCATTGACAGCCACTAGAAATATGAAATAAATATGCACAGTATGAATATGAGCACGTGGAAGACAAAGGTGAGAATCCCTCAATGGTCTCTGATCCACAACAAGAGCAGTGCTGCACACAGAACAGTGCCCCCCCCCCCCCCCCCCCCCCCCCCCCCCAGTCTCCACCACAACACAAAGAAGCCTTCAGTGGACATCCCAGCCTCCATTCCCACCCACACACGCTCACGTATGCGCGCGCTATAATAGACGCGACGACATATCGCCGATGGTTTGAACTAAATAAAAACAAAACGTGCAGAAAAAGGCCCTGAGGGGCTCCCTACCCCCCGCCTGCCCCCCCCCCCTCCACGTCCACCACCCACACGGTCTCCTCTTTCTCTGCAGGATCACAGAGCAGCGCCACCCTTTTTACTCCCCACAATCACTGCATCCCAGCCCGCCAGAACGTTCCCCCGACCCCCCTCCTCCCTCCTCCTCCTCCTCCTTCTTCTTCTTCTTCCCTTCCTCCCGTTCTCCCGGCAGCTTTAGCTCAACGTTACCTGGCTCTCCGTCTGAAAAACATCGCTGTATCCCCGGGCCGGCGTCGGTGTTATTGTGCGTCTGCAGAAGAGAGCCCGGAGCATCTCGAGAGGCGTTCGGCTGCAGCTGCTCCGCCGCCGGGTCCAGATCAGGCCATGAATGCCCCGCGATGCACGGACCCCGCCTCAGTCTTTAGGACGCTGATAGCGGATTTTGTCCCGGCCAAGGCGAGCTTAGTAAGGTACGGACAGCTCGGACGCTTTATTCTCTGCTAATGTCCGACAGAGAGACACATACGGTGCGGGCAGCGGGGTGCAGGAGGACGGAGCGTGTGCGTGCGTGTGCCGCTTTCAAATACTTTTCAAAATAAAATAGAATTTTCCGACCCGCCGCAAAACGATCCACAAAAGGCCTCCAGCAAAATACAAAGAAAATATTAGTTTATCAATTGTCCACAAGGTCTTTAGTGCGTGCACGAGGGTTGTCTCTCCTTTTTTTTAAAGTCATTTAATTTCCACCCTATAGGCCACCCTCATAAAAAAAGCAACGTCACTTCCTGCATTTCCCAATGATACTTTCTCTACCGAGTACCATCCTATGCCCTGGCACACATGGGCACTCTCTTTCTGCAGAGCTACAAATGACTTTCATCTTTTGGTTTACATATTACGCAGCTATTATCAAATAGCCTGGATTTCATGGAGTTCACATTTGATAACACTACAATGGGTCGACCCACCGAGGAGAAGAGTCCAGTCAGACCTAAGGACGTGTCTCCAAAACAAGGTTCCCACTGGCTATTTCAGGCCAGGTTTATTTTAACCTTTATTTTAAAATAATAAGAATTGGCTGTTGGAATATGTTTATATAACAACAACTAAGTATAGGTTTTTTAATTTGTAACAGTCTGAATGTTTCGTTCCATTCTTGCTTATGTAGCTCAATGAACAAAACAATAATGTGAATACACCTTCTGCTGTGATGTGGACATTTAACCTGAGGAATAATGACACATTTAACATGTACAACAACACGTTGTTGATGTTAATGTAAATCTATGTACACACGCAGTTTACTTTGTGCATGCATGTCTGTAGACAAAGCTGTAGATGTTGGGAAGAAAGGAACTGGGTGTATAATGTTTATTATGTAAGAGTAATAAATGTGAACCTGGTTCAGATTTGAAAATATACAATGGGATGCATCCAACTTGTTCTTAACATGAATTCACAAAGTATTAAAGGGGAGTCTTGTGCATCTATATGTGAATCTATTCACATGAGGAAAAATAATTAAGAAACAATCGCATGATAGTTATTAGTAATTTATTGTTTAGTCACTTGATGTGAAAAAACCTATAAGCTCTTGAAATTGAGCACATTGTAGATTGTGCTGCTTATGAAATTTAGAGCAGTTCTATTGACGAGTTGTTACACACTATTACACCATTATACACTGCGTATGGATAAATAAGAAACTGATTCACAGCTTGTTCCTGCAGCTCTGAATTTGTATAACATCACACGCAAGATCATGTGACTGAAAGATGGCTCACTAATTAAAACACTTTTGACATGTTTAGAGATTAAAAAGAAGATAAATTTGCTTATACATTTTTGGAAGATCCTCATTTGATACTTTGTTTTGCTCATAATGTATTCTTGACTTGTCTCTTCCCAGGGCTTGCACAAATGCATATGCCTTACATATGAGGAAAACTTACCACCCGCAATACGTCGAGACTGTGGATGATGGTTGATGACCGTGGGATAGTTTTCATAGCTCGTATCTATAGACAAATGTAGATGGAATTGACTCACCTTGATATAAATAATGGACAAAGATATGAGGCCAACTGTGATGAGAAGTCTCTAACTCTCAGCCAAACCCCTAGAGGTGACTAGTAAGCAACTTACTTCAAAAGTAAGCAGTGTGTAAAACAATGTATTTTCATGTGACAATTCTCAACACTAGGACAACATTATGAATGACTTTAGGTCCTCAGAACAACAAAATGTGTCACATTATTTTTGTCACGGTTTGGGTTCATGTCTTGTTTTATTTTGTAGTTTCATGTCTCTTGTGTCCCTGGGTAACTTCACTTCCTGCCTTGTCTTCCCCTGTGATTGTCTACAGTGTCCATGATTGTTTCCACCTGTGTCCAATCACCTGCACCTCCCCTGTGTATTTAAGCCATGTCAGTCTCTTCTTTCGAGTCGTGTCATTACATGTTGTTGGTGTATGTCCCTGGTCCCGCTCGGCGTTTTGGTCACGTGATTTGGATTTATTAAAGAACACTTTATGTAACTCTGTGTTTAAGTCCTGCCTGCCTGCACCACCCTGTGACAATTTTATCACTAACTCTACACTAGCAGAGATACCCATAAGAGCAGGGAGCGAAATTAAACATTGTCTGCTGTCACTGTGTAACAAAGCAACGTCCTTTCCTCGCAATCTGTCCTAAGTGACCCGACGAGAATTGGTGACCTTTCAGAAAATAAAAGGTAAAAATAAAACCCTGAAGTATGGTTTAAGTTTTGTAAAACCTTGTCATTTCTTCATGATTTCCAAAGTTGATAGAAAATGGAAAGTCTGTCTCGAGTTAAACTGACCACGCGCTCCATTATTACCACAGATATTTTTTGTTAATAATTCAATACAAAGGGAATAACCCAGTTTATCTAAATCCAACATTTTAAGACACGTTGCTGATTGTGTGAATTGAAGTACTGAGTCAGTGTGGTGCAGCTCTCACTCTAAATTTAGACTTAAAGCCTCTAATCAGTTAACTGCAGCCTTTGTTTAAGGAGCACAGCAACAGCTGCTTGTGACCCTTCCCCTTGGGGAAGGTGGAGGACGGAGGAGCTCCACCATGTTCCACCTTACCCGTATGGACCCGTCAGAACATACCACTGCATCAATAAACTGAGGCGCTGCATTGTACTGTCAAATACCAGCACATCCATCAAATGGGCCACACTCTAGGTATCACTTAGGTGCCAGTTTAGGGCGTAGCAAGGCCGGCAGGTTTCCAACTGCTCCAACTGCTCCAACTGCTTGGTGTCATCAAACATCTTCTTGGGAAGAAACCATAGTTGGGCTTAGGGAGCGCACGTGTCCCCAAAGTCCTGTGGTTGTCCCACCCATCTACCTCAGGTGTGTAAGGACTCTAGCTTCTTATCATGCTGCCGTGATGTCAAATAACGCACGAGGCTTTAACTAGATACTGTTCAAGCCTGGTGCTGAGGGGCACATCGGTATTTGACAAGGTCAGTGCTGAAGAAATATTTGTGATTAAACTCACTTTATCCTCTCCCTCACTCCCTCAGGGCACCAGCAGTTGTTATAAACTCACCCCACAGCGAGTTATGACTACACTGGCCAAAGTTAGCAGCTCACATGAGCCTGCTGTGTTTGCCTGCTCGTTTCTAAACGCTCTTTCTTGTTCTCATCAAATGGATACTTGAGATGTGGGATTGCTGGTTTATTTTTACAGGAAGAAGAGGAAGTGATTTCCAGCCGCAGACAAGCAAATCATAAATAAAGAGCTTCTGCAGACCACACAGTTTCAGATCTCTCCTACCAAGGTGTCTGTCCTTAGTTCCTCACAGATGTTGCCTGTAGCCCCTGCATTGACCATGCAGCGGTATTCTCTTCCACAACCCCCGCCCTGCTGCCTTCTAGCCTCTCACCCACTTATGCTTGTTCTTTAAAGGAGAGTGAGGAGGCCACAGTTTATAACCTCTTCTCTAGATTGACTCCCTTTCCAGCTCTGAGGGCTATTGCCCGAAACCCGGATGAGGGATTAAGCCGGGATATCCAGGTTATCCTGGTGGAATTTAGAATTTAGCTTCGACTTGGTTGCACGAAAGCAGGTGGAATTAAACCCAGCCAAGTAACCATGGTGATTTATTCTTTGAAGCTAGCCTGCTCCAGACCAGGCTAAGAGCCAGGCTAAGATTAACTCTGCAGCTCATGTGTTAAATCAGCTGCCGCTTTGACCCGAAACAAACGGGTTTAACAATTATTCTGTTGTTTTCTGAATGTGTTTTATTTTTATTAACATACATCACTTGTCACGTATTGCTGTCACCATTTCAATCTTAAACTCTACCATTGCAGTTGTTTTGATCGGAGGAGTGAACAATTGTAAATGTGATCAGGGCGATATATAAGGTCCCATTCACCGGTGTTTCTTCCTGGACCATGACATGGCCACTTCTGAACGTCATGTTGGAGGAAGAAGCGCTGATGTTACGACGTGCTTTTAGTCGTGAGAGGGTGTTTGGGGACAGACCTTGCAACACATCTTTATTACCTTCCCTGGCCACAGAACAATGTGTTACATCAAAGAGGATTTCCACATATGCGTGATTAGGTTTGATGTGCAGTACTGGGAAATGAAGAGGGCAGTTTCTCTAGGTGCATCAGAGTCAGTAGCTGTCCCACCTGGAATTCCTTCAATCACAGGCCACCCTTGGTTTATGTCAAGGGCCAATTCCTCAGTCTGGTGCAGCCTGCAACATGTTTTTATATTTTACCTTGACTTGTTGCCAGGATCTTTGTTGTCCAGTCATGTTTGTTCTGTATGAACATTAATTGTAGAAATATATTTAGAATTAGACACAGCATAGAGATTTGTGTATATGGTTTTAAAACGTATCCTCGCATTGTGGATAAGGGTTTAAAATTAGGCCTTGTCTTTGGGGTAAATTTTCCGAGGAGGTTTAATTCCCTCTGCTCAGTTTTAATATATATATATATATATATATATATACAACCGATTAAGCCGCGACGAGCAAGTCACACTAACTCAAGTGGCACTTAATCACTTCTTTATTCTACGTTTGTGCAATACCCCCCTGTTTTGAAACTTTTCACAAATTCTCAAACACTAAAAGGGCCATCCATCACTGTAGCAGGCAACATTTGGATTTTTAAAGGGGCCAGTGTGTTGCAGTCAGGGGCTGTGGTAGAAATAGAATATACACTAATAGTTTGGTTCAGTTCAAGCTTTCGTCCAATGTTTTTTTTACTCGGCAGCTGGATGTAGGATGTTAGTGCCGGTATAGTTTTAAAACGCTGTAAGAAGCTGTCTTGGCCATAGGTGGGCTGTAAACAAAGCATGAGCGCTGTGTCCTTGTCGGTAAACAGGTCGCACATCGCTGCCTAGTGGCACAGTCCTACTTTAGTAATGAATTCCTTCGCTTACAGCGTGCAAGAAAGTTAAAGAGTGTACAAGTGACTAATGACTACGCCTAAAAATCGGTGAATTGCTTGCATCCATCTCAACCACCACCAAAACAGAGGTTCACACCAAATAACCAATAACGATTTGTTTCTCCATTTCAAAATGTAATCTGATAGGTCTACCAAGTCACCTGAATCTGGGGACAAAGTAGCTTGAATTGTAGCTTAATGTATAAGAATAAGAAGTGTCTGTGAGGCTCAATGCGAAGATCATGTTGGTTGGGATCTACACACACACCGCTTTGCAGAGCTGAACAATTATGCTAAAGAACAGAACCTAATAAATCAACTCAATCAAAACAACAGCCCGGCTGCCCCTCACCTCGGGAACAATCTGATCCATGGCTGCATGGAGCCAAATCTCTTTTTGGATCATTTGAAAAACACATGTGGACCTTAAATGGCCGCCGGCAACAGGCCTAGCTGAACAGACCTCATGTGATGTTGGCTATCCGAGGTGTGCAGCGCCAGTGGAGAGGAGTTTCAAGTTCAACGTTGTGGTTTCAAGTATTCAACACTCCTAAAAAGAGGTTTGTTGTATTTGAGTTAAATGACTGACTCCAAACACAAAAGCATCACTAAAATAAATTCACAAATGTAAAATAGATAAATGTGTTCTTAAAGAAACTGATTGTATATGCAATGAGGATAAAGCCCAACATACTTATCGAACACGCTTCTGGTGCTCTCGTCCACTAACCTGGTGCGCCAGGTTTAACCTTGCCTAGTCAGGCCAGTTAATGCTCCAGGATCAGTCAAACAGGATTACCCCCAAACTGTTGGCCCAAATTCCAGGAAAATAAGCTGACAAGTGCTCTTTGTACTTGAGTCTATAACACACACGTAAGACCAGCGGTGACCGTATAATCTAATCAAGATTTTTAAAGACAATCAATTAATAGCCAGATTGCATCAGTGGGATAATGCTTCCCAATTGACCATGTGACGATGTGGCCTTGATGTGATTAACAGAGTAAACCCCCCACAAGTCAGTGCAACAGCCGGGAATTAACAACAGGATCCTTAAAGGGACAGTTTACACCCCCCAAAAAAGAAATGAAACACTTACCTCTAGTGCCAGTCATCAAATGAATTGTTGTGTACAAGCTGAAGCGGAGTCTGCTGTCTTTAATATAATGGAACTAGATGGTACCTGGCTCAGCAACTTAATTTAAGTTTACAGTTTAATTTAGGGACCATATTTTCCAAAGGGAAGTGCCCACAACAAGGTCGTGGATTAGTTTTAATAACCATGTAATGTGATGTAATGTATGAGAAATCGCAACACGTGGCAAAAAAAAAAACAATCTTGATGCAAAAGAGCAGTACGGGAACAAGGATGAATACATACATTTTTTCATACAATTATATTAGTATTTTTTTACTATGCCAAATGGAAAAACATTTTATTTTCCGCTAGCTTGTGTTGATGTGTTTATGATCTGCTCCATTACATTTAAATAGTCATACTATTGTAAAGATTCGGCTCAGTTTTTAGTGGTAGAAGAAAACACGTTTTCTTAAGTTGTCAAAGTGTCCCCCCCCCTCCCCGCACGCTGTTATCCGTGAAGTGGACTCACCTTCGCCGTCGTCGCGGACCGGGGCGTATACACGGACAGCGGTGCTGTGTGGACCTCTGAATGCTTCTCTCCAGTGAAACGTCCACAGCAGACGGCTGGTGGAGTCTGTTGAATTCCTCGGGTCGCAGTTCGACTTCTTGCCTGCAAAAACCCACTTTTCCCCGTCCGCCGGCGCAGAGGCAGCGCGAGCAGCGCGGAGCGGTCATCAGTAGCTCTCCGGTGGATCCACGAATTCCTCTCCTCCACCTCCTCCTCCTCATCATCATCCACCACCTCTTCCTCCTCCTTCTCCTCCCCCGCCTACTTCTTCTCCTCCTCCTCCCCCTCTTTCCATAAGCAGCTGAAGTATGTAAACCCCCTCCCACATTAACATTTATACAAGCCTCTATCAAGATAGACGATTATACCTCTTTACCAGATGTGGTGGGAACAGTTAATGCAGATGAAAGGTTGATTGGTATTAGCTGTTGATTTGTCATTATGATGAACTATGTATATTATATTCAACAGCACAGATGACCTAGCAAAGAGAGAGTTTGATTAAATATATACAAATTGCTGTGGAGGGGCCAACCAATCAGTGTCAGTAAACATCCCAGTATGATTCAATGCAAAAAAGGGTATCAATTACTTTGCAGTTAAATATTTAACATTTATTCCAACGTTTTAACATAATAAGGGCATGTTATTCGAATAATGCAGTATATCAATGAGTATATACATTCTTTGGACACTAGGTGGCGGTGATTAGATACACATGGGCGTATATAAGGGGCATAGGTGACCGGAAGTGGAGGGCACAGGTAGGGGGAGCACACACAGACTGCAGAGCCAGACCACAACACACCGGTATGTGTAACAATTTTGCACGATGGCAAAAATACATTATTAGTTAGAAATAAGGCTAAAAGCACTTCATACTGGTGTTACGCCATAACAACTAAAGTCACTCTTTAGAGAGATTTTATTTTTACATGTCATCACAGTGTGGTCGGAGCTTGTTATCTTATGTGTGTTGAGATTGAGTCATGGTTATAACTTTATAACAACAATGAAAAACCCACAACAAACTGTCTTTAACAGTCACACAACCAGGATCTGGAAGACGCAGACACAGAAGAGGAGAGGCCTCCTGTCAACAACCCGAGCGGCGCAAAAGGAAACCGTGAGCAGCGACTGGACACCTGCCATCATGCAGAGAGGAAAGACATCCTCAGTCCAGAGTCTGCCTGACAACACACAGTGCAGGACGAGAAAGAAGCATTTGGAATGCCGTTTTATTCAAATTTGAATAAATAGATAAATAAATGAAATATGCATTGGAAATATATTGTGAAATAAATAAATGAGGCAATAAATACATAAATATTAAATATGTTTAATCATTTCATGGTACTTTTATTTCATAATGGCACTTTATTTCATAATGCCACATTATTTCATAATGGCACTTTATTTCATAATGCCACTTTATTTCATAATGGCACTGTATTTCATAATGGCACTGTATTTCATTTCATGTTCTTATATGCAAATCAGGGGGCGTGGCTATCTCTCACATTCAGAACAGACAACAGAGCCGTGTGCAAAAAAAGGCTGGCTAAGGGACGTGAGAGTGTTGACATGATGGAAGACATCGGTGGGCATGCTAGCATTAGCAGATCAAATCGATCAACATGGGTTCCATAGAAGCAGAGCCAGACGAGCACCGTTCCAGAAAGGGTCCCAGCGGCCCCCTCAGGGACAGTCCAGTTCCCAGACCACCTCACACTAATGGGGGACAACGCCAGCCCAGCACAAGCTTACCCACGGGTCACATCAGGCCCATCAAGTTCCAGTGCAGGTTCTCCCAAGTCTCCAAGCCCCTCCACTGACACTACCCAATGGACAACAACAGCAGCAACCATTTAGCATAAGACACACTCACAAATGGAGGAGAAAACACCCTCACTCACAAATGCAGGCGAACCACTACTGAGAGTTCAAGAAAGAACGATCAGAACTGTGACATTGACAAACCCTTCTCAAGATATTGGACTTATGAATTTGTAATTGCAAACATTTGTTTATTTCTGTGGTAACGGGCTCCATTATGGCCAGCATGTATTCCTAGGTGGATGCTGTTGCATCTGTTTATTAGTCATAACCACCACACTCGTCCATAAAGAACATCCCCTGATAGGGTTTTATAGAATTGTCTCAATTTATACTGTACACATGACATCTGTGATCAAATGTTCAATCCTGGGAGAAGATTTTGAGACTTCTCTGACAGACTTCTTCCTCGTTTTATTCTCAAAAGGGTTTTTGTAATCGAATAGAATAATGCCAACAGTTATGATTGTATTCAATGTAATGTAATCTACCAAAATGCATTCATGTAATACTTGATAACACCACAACTGATATTGGCTGAGAGGCCTTCAAATCCAAACAACATTCCAGGGGGTGTGGTCACCATTCCCAAGGGGGGTGGCCACTGACTTTCTGAATTTGGTAAAAGCCTGTGGAGTGATCGCTTGTGCGCCTTTTTAGCCGTATTCAGGCTATTACACAGCATTTTACAATGTTGTGTTCACGCCAGATGTGGGTTAGTCACTTGTGGTTATTATGCTTCAGGAGAGGGGTCTCTACTCTGCTTTGCACATGTTGTGGAAGTTCCCCTAACGTCAGAACATAGACGGCCACGTGACTCAAATTAGGAAAATTGTTTGTGTTTGTGTGTTTGCGTTATTTGCATCCATTGGCGTCTGTGCATTGACTTTTGTAATCTACTCACGCCGCCAAACACACAGTTGAAGATGTGAATGCAGCATTAGAAAGAAATATGTCTTTATTTATAGGGGCTATTCTGCCACCAGAATAACTGATGGAAATAGCATTTAAAAGATATATATGTACAGACCAATGCACACTTGTAATATGTATTGCTCTAAAGCTGATTTCATTATTTGTCATGTCAACGTTCACCTTTAATCAGAGTTTATGTCGGAACTGAAGCAAGTTTGAGGAGCACACTCCCTCTTCTAAACCTCTTCCACTCGAAGGTGCAGCCATGGGGCTGAGGTTGCAGGCTATCCCACTCGAGGTGTCAGTATTGTGTATTAAGTATTATGTTTGCAAATATTTATATATAATATATATAATTCTTGGATAAAAAGTTAGAATATCATTTGATGCAGGGGGCCAGTTCGCCCCGCAGATGCACAGGGGCGCTCTTCACAAGCAAACCAACTTCCTTCACTAGTACATGAACTGCTGCGAGGAACTTTTCTATTCTAGGTTCTCACCGGCATTCAATACTTACCGGAAACCACAGATGTTAACACAAAGCCAGCTTCTCCATTAGAAACAGTTGCTTATAAGTCTTGCAGAGAGAAGCAGAAGCGGAAGTTAACCTGTGGTGTTACAGTGGTGGGCTGTTCCTGGTCCCCGGCTGCTCTTCTCAGCAATGACTGTATGTGTTGATAAGGAGCTTATGGACACTAACAAATGCGGTGAAGTCGTTATTCTATATACGCATTATGATGACAGCTTAATGCTCCAGATGACATTTTTGCAGTGTTTTTTTTCATTATAGAATACTCCAAAAAGGCAACACTTAAAATAATGACAAAAAAAGTTTTTTTTTTTTATTTGAACAAAATGTATATAAAACACATGGAAAATATTCAATAACCTCAACAGGTTAAAATACATGACACTTAGAATGTGAAATTGTTAAAAAATAACTCTTTTCAAAAGAATTTTGCAGGCAACATTGTAGCATTATGGAACAACTGTAACTGGAATGAATGCGTCGAAGAGTCTGAGGCTTTCTCTTCAAAGGCTCCCCTGACCTTCTTCTTCATGGCTTTATTCTCAGTCGATTTTGCTGCACTGTTCCAACACAGTGGATCTTTCTCTTTTGGAGAACGGTCTGGAGATCCACACTGATGTACCAGTTATCAAAGAACAGCTTGTAGGATTGGTTGCCTGGAATGATGCTCGCAAGTCACAGAATGATGTTGCCACTTGCCCCAATATCTGGCATGCCATCCACATATAACACAATGTCATGGTGTCATGGTGAATCCATAATGGTACGGTGTTGCCTCAAGGCAACATTTGCATTTTAACAAGTTTACATTATTTAATTAGAAAACAAAGTACATTAAACTATTAGAACTTAAGCTTTCCTTCCATATTAAATTGAAATTAAAAAAAATTCCAGACTGAAAAAGGCCAGGAAAATCCTTTTTCAGCTAATTTTTGGGTATGTTGCCTAAAGGCAACATCATACCATAGAGGGTTAACACAAAGCCAGCTTCTCCATTACAAACAGTTGCTTATAAGTCTTGCAGAGAGAAGAAGAAGCAGAAGTTAACCTGTGGTGTTACATTGGTGGGCTGTTCCTGGTCCCCTCTGCTCTTCTCAGCAATGACTGTATGTGTTGATAAGGAGCTTATGGACACTAACAAATGCGGTGAAGTCGCTACAATAATCCTGGGGGGAGGGTATTATGTGTGAGGCACTGGATTCCTTGTGTGTCACGTAAAACTGTCTCAGCTTGCAAACCACAACACAAATGGACACATCCAGGTCAAGTAATATTTGTGTTAAGTAGTGTGCATCGGAAAGGCTGTTCAACGCTGTTTCCATCCACTTCCAGTCATTGTGCTATGCAAGGCTAACGATGTCCGGACACTTGCTTGGTAATCACTCCCACAAGGAAGACAATTTAAAAAAAGACGTTGGCCTATACACCTTTAAAAAATACATAAAATTGAATAATACATTTAAAAAAGAATAGATAAATAAAAGATGAAGATGACATGAAATGTCTGTGACAGTTGACATCTCGCTGGCTTCTTAACATGCCCATAATGTGACCGTGTGGTTTGCACATTAAACATTATTCTTGTTTAGATCCCATTTTTTTGTTTTACTGGGAGGGGCGGTGTTTCCCCTTTAACTTCCAGTAAGGCGGACAAACACTTCTCGCGAGATCTCCCAGTGGAACTCCTGAGACGTGTATGAAACTCATGATCCCGGTCGCGCTGCACCTGTCACCACAGCCAATACCACCCGGAACGTATTTGATCTCCCAATAAATTTGATCTTATCTAAGGCTGCGGAATACCGAAGAGAATTTTAGACTGTACCACCACTGTACATCTTCTCCAAGCTACACGGGACCTGCACGGCCTGGAGCGGGGCTTCTGAAGAGGTCTTTGTCCCTGCCCGTGTGTTATGAGGTGTGGAGTGAGTGGGTGCAAGTGTCCGTAGTGGATTTACCTCAGCCAGGGCCTCCGGGAGACTCCCGAATTTAAACGCCCCTCCCGAAAATCTCCCGGACCGACCTTTCTCCCGACCTTTCTCCCGAATTTATCCCGATTTCCACCCGAACGACAATATTGCTACACCATCCGTCACTGGGCACGCCGTTTCAGACCGAACAATAATAAAGGTTACACCTTGAAGTCAAGCGCGGCAATTAGCGCTAGCACCCTCCCCCGGGTCCTTTTGAATATCTCCCTAATTCTGAGGTCTCAAGGTTGGCAAGTATGAAATGAAGAAACTCCGGACGAACAAAAGATGTCTTGGATCGGAAAGTCAAATCAAAAGAATTTAATAAAAAATAAGCGTTGCGGTAAAAAGATATCACCTCGATCGAGGATTCGCGGCTTCTCCGATCCACAGGCCACAGCGAGTGCTTTGACCACAGCGTAGTTCACTGTCTACCGGTTCCACCAACGAATCCCGAACAAGGGGACAAACACGTACATTTATAGACAATCAAAAAAGGTGAGCTAGCTATCCTATTGGTTACAGAGTTCTTCAGTGGTGAATCTGTTGAGTGGTTCTTCAGCAGTCCATTAGCTGTTATGGATTCTCCTCTCTGTGCCAGGACTTTGACTGCTCAAAGGAAACATCCTCCAAACAGCGCCCATGTCGACGCTCTTCCTGAAGGTGTCCGTGGTGAAATAGTATGCAACAGGATCCAGTACCGTGTTGAAACATGCGACCATCAGGCTGTAGCTGTATGCGGCCTTCATTGGCTGTGGTATGCTATCTACATCTACGAGAGAGAAGAGAACCAAGATGACATGGTAAGGGAGGAAGCTGAGAATGAAAATGAAGAGGCTGGTGATGATCATCCGCTTGATCTTTTTTTCGTCAACCTGGCCGGTCTGGGTCGCGGTACTTCTTCGGACAGCGCGGGCCAGACCCCATGAGCAGATCAGCATAATAATGAGCGGGATTCCAAAACCCACAATCAGAGTGGGTAACACCACCACGAGGTTTGTAGCATAGACCGGCAGGCCATCAAAACAGTCCTTGTTCTTAACTTGTGACCGCTTGGAAAGGTAGATGGGCACGCTAGCACCAAAGGTGAGCAGCCATATTCCGAGACAAACCAACGGCGCTTTCTTCCTCCACTCCTGCACACGGGATGACATTGGAAAGGTGACGGCCATGCAACGGTCCAAGCAAATGGACGTGAGGAGAAAGATGCTCCCGTACATGTTGGCTTTCAGGACCAAACCAAGGACCTCACACAGCCACTGTGGAAGGTTGTCAAATCCCAGATAGTAGTAGATCCTCATAGGCAACGTAAGAATAAGCAGTACATCTGCTGTGGCCAGGTTAGTCATGTAGACAACGGTTTGTGATCTGAATTTGTTGTGGTAGAAGATGAAGAGCGCTATGAGATTAAAAATCAAACCGAAAAAAGAAATGAAGGAGTAGATAGACACAAGGAGGATGTTGATGTGTCCTGTGCTGTTCGTGAGGTTGGGGTTGGAGATGTTGGTTGACATTGTGACCTGAAATACAGGAGAAAGAGGGAGAGGCGTGGTAAGAAAATAATTGTATTGGTTGACCAATTGACACTGGTAAAAGGCTACCAGAGCCTACACTTTCACTAACTGCACACTCAGAAGACATGTCATAATTTATTTAGGAAAAACAAAAAAGTTTGAACCACCTTGGGTGATAAAAAAAAAATGAAATCAAGGAGAACCCTAATTCTTTAAATCTGGGTGGGTCTTTAACCATGGACACAACCATTAAAAAGCCAAGGCAGCGGGTGAATACATTCAGGCCCTCATGTATTAACGCTTTTACGCCCACTTCAGGCATATTTGTTTTGCAACGTGCGAAAAAGCATGGTGAGCTGCAAACAAGCTGCACTGAAGTAAAAAAAGTCCAAGGAGACTTTGTGTCACACTTTCTGTAAGATTACCTGTAAGAATTACCTCTGATTATAGAAAAAAAAGGTTATAACATGGGTGCCTGGATGTATGTAATTAATGTAAATGGTGTGCTATATTTGGCTTTTATCTTTGACAAGTTGTAAACCGGCTGAAATGAAATTGCTTTCTTGTTTCTTGTTCTTCTGAGTTTGTATCCTTATGGTTGAAATGCACTTATTGTAAGTCGCTTTGGATAAAAGCATCAGCTCAATTACATTTAAGGTAATGTGTTGGCGCTCTATTGGGTTTTCTTCTTAAGGTTCTTCAAAGAACCACAAATGGTGCTACAAAGAACCAGAAATGTTGCTATGAAGAACCATTATTCGAAGGTTCTTTGAGGAACCTTTGTGGGTTCTTTAAAGAACTGTTTAAGGAAATGGTTCTTTGAAGAACCTTTGTCTGAAAGGTTCAAATCCCCTGTGGCATCACTCCGAAGAACCATTTTTGGTTCAGTTGGCACCTTTTTTTCTGTGTGTAGCTGCAGTTCCTGGTGAAAAGCAGAACTCACTTGTGTTACTTGCTTTGAAGTAATCTGTATCTTATAACCAAATTATCTGTTTTGCTTCCACAATACGATATAAACTTGTGGCTAATTGTTCCTCTGCTTTTACAAGTTTTCACTATTGTGATTCCAACGCAAAACAAAAAAGCACAGTGTATCCATTTGAGTCATTTTTCATCAGCACTTTTGTTTGTTTCTAAAAAGATAAGAACTTGAATGCAGTAAATAGAACAGTATACAACACACGTAGAAAGTAGCCAAAGATGTGATTTTACCTGTCAGGTGATCAGAAGAGGTGAGTATCCAAGGAGAGGGAGGAAAGTGTGTGTCACCCATAAACTGTATGAAATAGGGTGCCTGAAGGCTAACACTGTCCCTCTGTTACTGTTAAGCACAGGAAGTTGACTTATCTTTACTCGTCTCGTTCTCTCTCTCTATCCCTTTGCTTGTCTGCCTCTTTCTATCAACCTGCTCAGGAAACTCTATTTTTTATTGTAACATTTTATTTTTTTCAACAGTTTTTTTGTGATTGTTATCTCTTTCTTAAATCCGATCTCATATCCATTTTTAAAAATATTATTAGGGATTAAAGATCACTTGGATTCCTACTTTGTTGTAGCAGAGGTTGGTCACATTGGTCAGAAAAGGAACTCAAAGAGACAGGTGTACTACTGCCTTGTTGTTAGATTTACAGCCTATAGGCTGATTTGAAAGATTAGCACATTGACTAATTTGGAGATAAGAGGGAGCCTCCCGACAGTTATATGGGCTATGATATAAATAATACTGAGATACTGCCCTAATTTGATGTTTCAATTAAGTCTTGTCAGAGAGCGCCCTCTAGCGCCTAACACATCACAACATTATTATCGATTGTAAAGAATTCAAGGTTATTGTAATGTTAAATGCATCCACTGCGTACATGTATATTTGCGAAACGGCATGTGACAAATAAGCAGAAATAAGGCACATTTTATAGACACAGATCTTTTGCTTATAAAGGTTGTTTCTCCATATATCACCGCGGACCTCGTGGCGCAACGGTAGCGCGTCTGACTCCAGATCAGAAGGTTGCGTGTTCAAATCACGTCGGGGTCAATATTTTTTATCCACCGAAAAGCTTCGAAGTCATTGTTGAATGAAAAAGTATATTGACATTTTACTGTTTTAGGAGCGATTACAAATAACTCAATAATGACTCAAAATACGGAGCATTTTAAAAGACGTATGTCGAATATAAAAGGAAAATATTTATATATGTAAGAAATAGTTAGCCTGCCAATCCAACATTTAATTCAGTTATGCAAAAAGTAAAAATGTACATATATGAAAATCTAAAAATATATGTCTTTTTTTTTTTTTTTCGGAAATGGAAAGTGTACAGTTAAAGTTATTGCTTGTTTGATTTACATGCTATTAATAGTTGGGTTTATTAAAGGTTGTATTAAAAGTTGAGTAGTAAATCAACGTCCAATCAACTGATGTCTGATAAAACGATGACAGAACCCAATGAAATTTTAAATGTTTTACAGTTAAATTATCTAATGTGTAGCTAGTGGAATCTTTGACTTTTAAAGTTGTGTACTTACATCTGTAACTATGCTACATTGTGTTTAAAAGTGGCCATTTATTTTTTCTTGAAATCTGTAAAGTAATAAATGCACTGTCAAGTATCTCAAAAATGTACTGTAAATGTATAATTCTCACAATAGTGGAATTCGTTTCAGGCATCTATTGTACCTAAGAAACCTCATAAACAGTTTAGAGTACAGATGACAAATCTTGAGTATTTCTGATATGGTGATTAATTGTATTTTGGACATCACCAATACAAGTAGACACAGTTCATTCAGGTCCGGCCTCTTCCAAAGCATCATGCTATCTCCTCTTTTATCTTATGTGCATCTTATGAGTTTTATTACAAAATAATTTCAAACCTACTGAGTTAAAAATACAGCTTTCATCTAGTTTTTTTTACCATCTACAGATCAAAACAACTAAATAGTCGAGGGAGTAATAATTCATGGATCATCCCATTCATTCCTCTTGAAGAATGAAAACAACGTATACGATTTGGACAGAAGAACAGCGTCACGGCACCGTGGGTGAACACCCTCAACCCTGATGTCATCGCCCCGTCGCAGATTTTGACGATGATGATGAACATGGTGATGGCGATGATGTTTTTCTTGTCAGTTGTTCTTCAAGAAGTCATGGTGTGTTGTAGTTGAGCTTACTGTTGAGAGAAGGCAGAGACATGTGTGTGGTTATGTACATCAATACACCAACTATCCAACTGAAAATTCATTCCTAGTGTTGCTCTTTTATCACTGGCTCCAAATACGCAGCAACACAGACAGATCAAAGGCCACTGCAATGCACGGATATTTGTCTTTTTTAGTTTTTCGGTCAGAGCCTTTGATCTATAGATTGCTGTCAGTACAGAATGAAAATGTCTAAAGAATGTCAAAGCTGTCTTTGAAGATTAGCAACCCTGCATTTAATGTAGCCCACAATGCTGTGGATGTGATTCGTGTTACAGTTGCTTTATCCATCTGGATATGGATTCCTTTAGGAATGTTTACAGAGCTATCCACGTCTCGGCTGTTTCAACATTCGGTTGGTATTGTGGTCTCACCTCCTTGCCGCAGGTGCCACAGATACATCCAAACAGTCCGTTAACCATCTGGATGAGACAGAGGATGAGCTCCAAGCATGCCGCCACCAGCAGGGTGGAGAACAGACCCACGTTGAATTCAACCACATTTTTTGGCTCTATACACCAATCCCACATTTCCTTGTTGGCCAGGTAGCTACCATTACTGCAAAGTATTCAAATGAAATGTAAATGAGGAACACGTCACATGTAATTATCTCATGAAATGTATATTTCAGTCCACGGAGGCTTGCTGTACCCGCCAGCGAAGGGCGCTCCCCACTGTAATGGGTTTTCTCCGTTGCCCCACAGGCATGTTGGCCCGTTAGAAAGGCCCAGGGCAGCAACACTCAGACTGTACACGGCCCCCAACACACCAACTGCTGCAAAACCAATGGACAGGAACATCTGTTTGGAGGCACACACAGTAGAGTCAGTGACACTGTAACCGCCCCTTGTGTCCACAGCATGCACTTTTTTTTACGACCACTAGGGGTCGTAAAAGACCAACTATGAGTCCGACTCCCATGTGCTTTGTGCAACGTTGTGCATGAAAGAATTGAAGTCAATGTTTTAAAGAAGTTAGTCACACTTCATCTACAAATATCAATGTGATGGTGATAATATGAGACGTAACGTAAATAGACAATGGGTCATATACATCTTGGTTGGACAGCAGCCACAAACGGTACCTACCCCACAGCGGTTGGCACAGCAGTTCTTAGCACTGGTCAGGTGAATGTGGATGGCAGGAATAAGGACCTGAGGAAAGGCGTAGAGAGAAACAGATACATCATGAGAGAAGACCTTGACTTGGTGTACACTGGACTGGAGCAAGCTGGCCTGGCTTTAAAGAAGTTCAATCTAGAAGCACATCTCAATAAAATCAAAATGAGTGAAAGCAAGACGCCTTTCAGTTATCGTTTCCCCCTTCGAAGCGGAAATGTCCTTGACTAAATCCCTGTGACATCATGTGAGATTTATTTTTCCATGTTTGATGAAGCTTCCCAAAAGCCACGGAAGACATTGCACAAAGGGTCTAGTGCTACTTCCCACAATGCACCGTGCTCTCCTAAAAAAGGCGGTTCCATACAAGGAAGCTGGGAGTGTCAATTATATCCAAAGTCATGTCTGTTAGTGACATAACGCCAACACATTTCTTATCCAAATGTAGTGTGAAACTCACGCAGGACTTTCACCCAGACGTCTTTGTTTAATTCACTAAAATACCCGTAAACCACTTATTTAAAACTCCAAACTTAATCTGGGAGAACATTCACTGTAGATTTTGATTATAGGTTAGTTTTAAGATATCACCATTTTCACTTTTATTTGTAAGCTGTTTAAGAAGAACAGCTTTTCACAAATCATCATGGTCACGTGGCCATCAATCCCCCTGAATCTAACGTTGGCCTACTCACCATGATTCCTCCTCCTATCAGGCCCCCCATATATTTCACCTCCTCGGTGAGAAGCGGCATTTCTTCGCTGTTGTTGGCCGCATACTTTGTCTCAAGGCCAGGGAAGAAGAGCACGATGTTGCAAATGATCGACAGGGGGGCCAGGACGCAGAGCGGGATGGCGACAAACTTCGAACAGGATCCTGTGCACATGATGGCTGCGGATGGACGTCGTTCAAAATGGTAAGAAAATGTCTACAAATCCTAGTTTCTCCTCCAAACAAGATATTGTCCTTTTCTTCGCAAAAAAGTGATTACACATCAGTCAGCTTCATGCATAAGATGTCACAGACAGGAAATGTTTGAATATATATATGAGGGTTTGGAGGAAGGAGGGTATGAAGGTGGAGCAATAGGTGATAAGCCTGAGTATCATCATCTTTATGACCATGGGCGTGTTTGTGTGCATGTTTCCATAAGACCCATAAAAGCCTGTGCTCTGTAAATCATAAACTTTATGAAGCCAATAATGGAAAAAAGAGAATAAACAATATTATTACATAAAGTATATAGGCACAATTTCTTGGGAGTTTGGGGTAACATTGTTTGTGATGAAGCCTGAATCACCAATGGGCCCTTTGTCAATTTCACTGTCACTTTGTCTGAACACACAAACACACATAACAAAGTGTGTGTGCGCGTGCATGTGTGCTTGCGAGCGTACGCGCGTGCATGTGTTGTTAATAATAATCATCTGTCTAAACCTAAATGTTTGGATACTTAAATGTTTTACTTCAGTAAAAATATACATTTAACCATATGAAAACATTGTAATTGATTGGTTGAGGTGGAGTTTGTTTCGAACTACTGAAAGCTCTATAACTCCCTCTGTGTTTGCTGGTTTTTGGTGCATGTAAGGGGAATGTGAGTGTGCCCCTCTGGCTAGTACCAGGGATCTGTTCTGCCCTCAGGCGTCCACCCACTGGTCCCCCCTCGCGTTAAACCTCTAAGCGCTGTAAGCATATTTAAACTGTTAACGCCGCTGGCCATCAGATCAGCCGTTGTCATGTTAGGAGCCGCAGGGAGGCAGCCCCTCAATCTTATGGTCCGAATTCCAAATGTAGCACCATAAATTATTTAATTATATCTATATACATTTTTTATTTTTTATTATACCAAGAAAATATTGAGAAGCAATACCCAAAGTTACTTATGCCTTAAAATCAGCTACATTATAAAATTAAAAAAAATATCTGAAGCTGGAACAATTAAAAGTTTACATGGAAAAAGAGTTAAACCATCATTTTTTTTCTTTCTCTTTTCTCTGTGACTACAAAAACTCACCGTTCAGCTGATTGATCAGCTGTACGGTGAGTGGTAGCTATGCCTACAATCTGTGCAGAAAGTACATTGAATATTTGGAACTAAAAAAATAAGAAAGAACAATCCTAGGGGTTAAAATTGTGTGAGTAGCAAGAAGCCAAAATATGTTTTGACTGATTTGTCTGGACTATCCACATTTCTTATACGTACTATTATTTATTTTATGAATGCAACTAGTGCAAATGACAACAAAAACCTTTCTGTCTGTGTTGATACTTTATGCCGTCAGATGGAGACAATGGAAAGATGACAAGGGAACAAGGGAGGCACCGGTTCAACAAAAGCCCCCGGGTGTCACGTTGATGTTTCCTTTATTACACACAGGCTGCAGATTACATGGTGTCCTCGCAGTTACGGATCCAGCTGAGCCACTTCCTGTCCTCCGGGTTCAGAGCCTCTGAGACACTGTGTTCTCTGACACACGGCAGGTCAATCAGTTCTGCTCAACGTGAACGAGGAGTATCTGTCATCACAACGCGGGTGAATGGCTTCCAGTTTGCAGCGGTGCAAGTCTGCGTGTGTCTGTGTATGTGTGTTTCTGATTTGATTACCTTATCATTATAGCTCCGTATTCAAATGTGTAAGTGTAGGGAGTCTGCAGATGGACTTTAACACGCACACAGACTCCATGGAGTTTGATCGATGAGTCTCTTTCCGCTGGAACATGCCTCATCCTCAGCACGGCTCAGCAGTTACGCTGACCTTGAAACCCAGTGACGTTGGATTATTAATGATAAGCATAGTGCACACGCAGTGAGAGGTCCTGAGAACTATATATATATATATATATTCCATATTTATCTCCGCCCCTGGGAAGTCTGCCGGGGATCATGTGATACTTGTGTGTATCTGTCATTTGTCCGTCTTTCCACACCTAATGTCGCAAATGGCTGGATCCATTAGCCTAGTATTTGTTGTGCTAATTTACGACTGTAAGGACATGTCACGGCTGCTGTGGTAAACGCTTTTGTATTGACTCTACTGTACTGACTACTGACTCGTCGCTTCCCTTTTTCCGGCTGGTAGTGAGTGAACCACTGCTTCAGTGGCAAAAGGCTGGGCTACAAACCAGCCCTGAAACAGTCTGTTGTAGGCTCAATAGCTGACTGTCTTTAGGCGACCTGAGGAGAGGGTCAAAAGGTGTAAGACTAAAACAATTTGACAATTCCCAGACCGGAAAACCCTGTGGCAGCAACATGTCAATCAGGTAGACCCGCCCTAAAGAAAGGAGATTGGGGAAACAATGGCACTGTATTGAGTCGTCTTTTGTAGTAAATGTTGAGTTTTCTACTGTCCCTGCTGAAGAGGTCAAAGGTCATGGAACGGGAATCAATGAGAAGTGAACATTCTCATTTGACACTAGAGGCCATCAAAAAGAGTATTTTTGTCATATTTCCAAGGTAATGTACAAACTTTTTTTGTGCTGAGTGAGTTAATAATTAATTGCCCCTGGAGTTTAGACTCTAACGTTGACGAGCTCACTGATTAACTTTCTGAAGGTCTAATGGTGATTAATGTTTCTACTTATAAATTAGATCTATATTTTGAATTTTACTCCATAAACATTACAGCCATGGAATTGCCCTCCACGTTACGATTTGAATAATAGAACATATAAGGCCTCGAAAAGTTCTGTAGTATTTATGGGGCTCAATTGGAGAAGCAGCAACTATATGGTGTCTCTGAGACCTGGCAGGAAAAATGTACATTGCTATACTCTCATGAATATCACTAAAATAGTACTGATGTTATTTGTTACTTTACATGCTTTAACTATACCAGATCTCAGTTCACATAGCAGGATGTTGCAGCTCTCTTTGATAGTGAAAGAGGAACCATACAGGATTATTCTGTGCATCAACTAGCAACTACCCCCCCCCCCCCCCCCCCCTTTGTATCTGATAACTACACAACTAGTCAACAGAGCGGTCCTTTCTCATGTAGGCTGCCTGCCCTCTGAAGGATTGTTGAACTTTCTTGCAAATAAAGTTTTAGAAGTTCTGGGATCTGTTACCCTCTCGGGCATTTTATGGACTCACACTAGCAGGACACAGGTCATTTATGGTGACGTCATAAAATCCTTCTTGTCTGTACCTGGTACTACCACTCTGACGGTGTTCTGACACCCACCCACACATTAATTACAGCATCAGAGTCTTACGATACGATAAGGGCATGTGTCATGATGTTAGAGGAGAAACAGCACACTATCTGGGGAGATCCCCCTCTTAAAATTGAGCGGCATAAAATACCAGTACAACAATGGAACAGAGAGGGTCCATTGATTTAATGAGCCATATCAGATGGTTTCAAGGACACATAAACAAGTCTTGAATGGATTTTTAAATTAAATGTATACAATCTCTTCACTAGTCCTGCTATTCAAATGCATTGATATTGACTATCGCCATTATTTTTGGGTCTTAGGGGGAAAAATTGACAAAACAGGGAACTGATTTTAGCCAATAGATTTGATCAGGGAACTCCCCTAGTCAATTACTTATATTAGGACAATATTTTATTTTTCTTCCTAAAATATTATTTTTCAATGTGGCATTACCAAAAACTGTTAAATTCAGGAAAATTAAGTAGCTAGTTCAGAAGTTTTCTTTCCACTCTGTTACAACGTCATGGAGGCAAAATAGCTCTTTAAGTTGAGCGGCCCATTAATAAACATGCCTTTGCCTGCAACTTGTCTCCGCTCAAGTTGTGAGTCACCATTGATGGTGTAGGGTGAGAGATAGCGCTGTGGTCCTGAGACCCAACCCGCTGATCAGCTGTTCAAAGGAAGGTCTCGGGTGTTACAATATTATAATATTACATTTTATTATTTGAAACATGATCAGTCGATAGAAAGGGTTCATCAGTTCTTGAGCACTCGGAAAGGGAGTCCATGTCCTGGAATGATGACATCAGCGATGCGCAGCGCCTGCTGCCGGCTGACCTGCTGCACTGCAGTGTCCATGCTCAGCTGCCGCCAGCTGTCCTCGTCTGTGCAGCACTCAAACAAGTCCCCAGCAACAAGCACCGTGCCCACTGAGGTTCCCGTCACTTGGACGCTGACGTCTTGTCCTGTGTGACCTGGACTGGGAACGACGGACACCTGTGGGAGGGAGGAGACGCTGTCAAGAGCCCGAGTGGAAAGCTGCAGCACATTCCAGTCATTGTCATTGTGTCAATTGTGTTATGTTTATTCCAGCACCAGTTGCACTCTCCAAGATGGCCTTAGTGTTTTCAACGGTTATCGTTGTTCTAAAGTACACAATTTTCAGAGCACATTAAAGCGAGTAACGTTATTGGTAGTTAAATACGTTGTAGAATGAGGATTCTATTTTTATTCAATGTAATGTTGATTTGTAGTTTTAGTTAGAGAGAGAGGCCCATGTTATTTTAGTTTACTCACTCGGCGACTTTAAACTACGTTCCCCTTTAAATCGTCAGAGATACCCACATGCTCGTCAATGGAGTGCGCGAGCCCCTCTGCCAGCCTGTTGGGCCGGTACGTGTCCCCTTCGCTGACGTCATACCCCACCATCATCACCGCTGTGGGGAAAAGACTCAGATTCCCGATGTGGTCCGAGTGTCCGTGAGTCCCCACTACCACGTCGATGTCCCTCGGTTCCAGACCCCTTTTCTTCAGCGTCGTTAGGAGGAAGCTCCGGTCCCACGGTCCGCCCGTGTCCACCAGGATGGTCCTGGGTCCTGTGATGAGGGTGATGGTCCCGTCAGCTCGAAACGTCCCGTCGGTCTGAGGGAGACAGTATCCGGCTTTGAGGACGGACACAGAGTACGGCTCACCGGGAAAGTCCAACTGGGACTCTGAGAAAGGGACTGTTTTAAACTCAGCACTGACCCCTTTACTGTCTGTACCCATCATTTCGGCCATAGACCGCTACGACCACATTCTTCTTCTTCTTCTTCTCTTATTTAAGCGGACAACACATTCTTCTTCTTCTCCTTCTTCTTCTTCTTCTTCTCTTATTTAAGCGGACAACACATTCTTCTTCTTCTGTTGTTACTTTAATGGCCAGTTGTCGCTGTTAGAAAGAATGTGCATACCGCCACCTGGCGGTGTATGTGATATATACTGTAGATATTTCTATAGAGTAATGTAAAAGTATTGATAATCAATGAAAAGAGACAATTCTTTAAAAAAACATGTGTGTATTATATCCAATGATATATTCCTCCTTCAAGCATTCCGCTACTTTCTAATGCATCTCCTGTTGTTGTTCTGACCAAGAAGTCAGCAGCATATTGCTCCCCCTCTCACAAGATCAAGGATTTTGAAGAATCATTGCACAGCTGTCCTCAAACGTTCCTCTTCGAGCCAATATCTTGTTCTTAGCAGGTAGTGTGAAGGATTTCAGCTGAGGGGGAAACACTGAGGATGAGGCAACCGGTTAGCTTTGCTGGGAGGATCGTTTACAATGGTTTTCCATGGAAATAAAATGTATCTGTGCAATCAAGAAGCTTCCCTTGAATCTGGCTTTGAGGTGGAACTAACATGGACGCAATCAGTGATAAGGCTTATTATTTTTTAAATAGTAACAAATCTGACAATAAAACTGGAACACAGTCCAACATTAGATCTTCTCATCCTTTGACCTCTTCCCCTTAAACATTCAATTCAGGATTCAAGTGTGACAAAGGAGTATGTAGGTTAATTATTCTTAATTAACCTATCAAAAGGTACACAGACCTACACGGACCCTTGCCGCTTCCAGCGCTGTCACCACAGCAACACTGCGTGAACGCTAGTGTCTTTCTTAATGGACGTCAGCACTGGCCCTTCCTGGCTGGCCGTGTCCTCAGACCACCAGGAGGCAGCCGTGCTTTCCGCTGCACTGGGAGGTGGAGGTGTCTCCCATAGATATCTATGGTGTCTCCTGTCAGCAGCTCGACAATAGACGTGATGGCAGAGTCTGCTCCCAGAATGCAAAGGTCCCCCGTGAGAGAGGACATTTCGCTCCAATACAAGCCTTCAAGATACTCTGGCACAATTGAATAGATCAGAAAAGTTGATCGTACAATAATCGGATCGATCACCATGCTGTGAATGTCTGCATTAAATCAAATGCATGAGATAAAATACTGTTTAATCTTCAGTTAATATATATATATAATATATAATATATATAATATGTGTGTAATATTTACTTAATTTTTTTAAATAAAGTTCGTTATTGAAAGAAACATATCGAAATGTTGTTGATTACAAAGTAGTTACATTGATTCTCTATGAATACACAATTAATTTATGATGCTCTGTTTGGATCTTAATTCATGTTATATCAAATCATTTGTAACCATTGTCGCGTGCTGTTTTGAGGTTTACACTAAACAGTTTCTGTTTTCTGAATTTTCCACCGTTTTAAATATAGAGCTCATCTTTGTGCACAACTAGTGGAACCTCGGTGTTGCGACACGATCTGGCGGAGCTCTTTTTGTGTTACTCATTGAACGCTACGTCACATCTATCTCAGCGATGGCGGAAGAAGCTGTTTTGATTGAAGGGTCATCCTTTATGGACCCATTCAAAGGGCTTTTGTTGACATATTTTATGCCCGAATCATGCTACGACGAGTTCTTTCTCAACTTCAACTTCCTGGACGGTAAGTGGCTCATTTGTAGTTAAAAACCCGGAACGCAGTGACCGAAAAGACACCCGGAAAATGTATTGCTCAATGTGTAACGTCATGAACCAGCTGTTGTGTTGACGTTATCAACGTCAGTTTAGAGGTCTGCACCGGGAACAGACGTATATACACTCACCGGCCACTTTATTAGGTACCCCATGCTAGTAACGGGTTGGACCCCCTTTTGCCTTCAGAACTGCCTCAATTCTTCGTGGCATAGATTCAACAAGGTGCTGGAAGCATTCCTCAGGGAGTTTGGTCCATATTGACATGATGGCATCACACAGTTGCCGCAGATTTGTCGGCTGCACATCCATGATGCGAATCTCCCGTTCCACCACATCCCAAAGATGCTCTATTGGATTGAGATCTGGTGATTGTGGAGGCCATTTGAGTACAGCGAACTCATTGTCATGTTCAAGAAACCAGTCTGAGATGATTCCAGCTTTATGACATGGCGCATTATCCTGCTGAAAGTAGCCATCAGAAGTTGGGTACATTGTGGTCATAAAGGGATGGACATGGTCAGCAACAATACTCAGGTAGGCTGTGGCGTTGCAACGATGCTCAATTGGTACCAAGGGGCCCAAAGAGTGCCAAGAAAATATTCCCCACACCATGACACCACCACCACCAGCCTGAACCGTTGATACAAGGCAGGATGGATCCATGCTTTCATGTTGTAGACGCCAAATTCTGACCCTACCATCCGAATGTCGCAGCAGAAATCGAGACTCATCAGACCAGGCAACGTTTTTCCAATCTTCTATTGTCCAATTTCGATGAGCTTGTGCAAATTGTAGCCTCAGTTTCCTGTTCTTAGCTGAAAGGAGTGGCACCCGGTGTGGTCTTCTGCTGCTGTAGCCCATCTGCCTCAAAGTTCGACGTACTGTGCGTTCAGAGATGCTCTTATGCCCACCTTGGTTGTAACGGGTGGTTATTTGAGTCACTGTTGCCCTTCTATCAGCTCGAACCAGTCTGGCCATTCTCCTCTGACCTCTGGCATCAACAAGGCATTTCCGCCCACAGAACTGCCGCTCACTGGATGTTTTTTCTTTTTCGGACCATTCTCTGTAAACCCTAGAGATGGTTGTGCGTGAAAATCCCAGTAGATTAGCAGTTTCTGAAATACTCAGACCAGCCCTTCTGGCACCAACAATCATGCCACGTTCAAAGTCACTCAAATCACCTTTCTTCCCCATACTGAGGCTCGGTTTGAACTGCAGGAGATTGTCTTGACAATGTCTACATGCCTAAATGCACTGAGTTGCCGCCATGTGATTGGCTGCTTAGAAATTAAGTGTTAACGAGCAGTTGGACAGGTGTACCTAATAAAGTGGCCGGTGAGTGTATATATACATATATACGTTAAATCCACTTGTGAAGAAAAATAGTTTTTATTAAATTAACATGGAAATCTTATGGAATAAAGTAATAACGACTTTTTTTGCTTGGACAGGGTTACATTTATTAGTAAAACTTTGCAAACGTATACAATGAGATTGATTAGAATATATTCTTTTCTGGATATTGTGTTGAACCTTTAAAAAACCCATGAAGCATTCTGGCCATTTCGACATTGCGGGGTTACAATCTCTGAGTGACGTAAACTCTGCACATTATTTCTGCTGAGAATGAATGTGTCGAAGTATAAGATTGAACACATCGTAAAAGCCAACATGCAGTTAGATGCATCTCATGTTTAATGTTTGCCTAATTAGCTGTGTTCTAAAGCACATGCTTTTTGCCCTTACAAACTACAGGCTGTTGCATCAAGTATGTGTTCAATTGGGATACATTTCCTCTTCATAATATTGCATAACATTGCTTCTTGAATTTTCACCTTCTTGTTCATATACCTGCCGTAATACTGCAACATGTGACATGCTGTAAATTGTCCCTAAAAATGTTTGTGCCACATTTGTTTTGGTGACTGATTAAGTGCGATAATGTGTGTGAACTTTGATGGGATGTATGACATTTAGCTATTCTTTTTTTTATGTTGCAGTACCATGTCTGAAGATTTTACTCAGCAAAGGCCTGGGGATCGGCATCATCCTGGGATCAGTAATGGGTAAAACAACTCTTTGCCAATTTAGTTACTACTCATAACAACAAAATGGCATTTGATAATATCGGCACAAAGTTGTTCAGTTGATTTATTGGCAGGCAAAATCTCTTTCTCTCTCTCTCTCTTCCCCCCTTTCTCTCTCTCTCTCTGAGAGAAACTCACGGTCATAATACACCCCTTGTCCAAAACGTTTTAAAAATGTGTAAAAACAATAATGTCAATAATCAGCCTGTGAGCTCAGATTTGTCTTTTATTCCATTGAGTAACTTTGATTAAACTTAAAGCAAATGGAAGAATGTAAAGCAACTTGGCTAGTTATAGTTCCTTTATGGGTTCTTTGATTAGTGCAATAATGTGAAAGCTTGAATGTTGTTAGATAACTGCTCTACTTCCACCACATCTCCTTCCTGGTTGTTCACAGTGAAACTGCCTCAGATCTTAAAGCTGACGGGAGCAAAGAGCGCCGAGGGGCTGAGCTTCCACACTGTGCTGCTGGAGCTGCTGGCCATCACAGGAACCATGGCCTACAGTATCGCCAACAAGTTCCCTTTCAGGTTGGGACCAAAGGCAAAATCAACTCCGTGAAGTGGAGATATACATGAAGCGCTTTGAGTGTTCTTTCATATGTGAAGCAGGAAATTGTGTAACTGTGTGAATGTTTCACCAGTGCCTGGGGGGAGGCTCTGTTCCTCATGCTGCAGACAGTCGCCATTGGCTTCCTCATTCAGCACTATGGAGGAAGAACCAGCAGAGGTACGACTGCATGCACGCCCAACTCTCGCTCGTGGTGCAAATTAGAGCTTTATTTTTTAGAGCCATTACTGACGCCACCAGTTGCTCTGTCATATTTGTTTTTTGCAATGTTGTAGCATAGATAAGTACACAAACAACTGCTGGTACAACCATAGATCCCAATATCAGATAAGACGAGTGCATTTAATAAAGAAAAGTAAAAAGTAATGGAACTCCATTGACGATGTAATCATAGGAATGCACTTGACATCTACTTTATTGCTTCTTAGTTTGAAAAAGAGGGATTTGGCTTTGAAGTTGTGCTTTGATCTGCACTAGAATTTCACCCTCATTGTCTTTAGCCTCTTTTTCTTGTGCTACCAGAGTGTTATAAAGAAGAAAAACTACCCTAGTTTAAACGTGTGCTTACTCAGCGACACACTTGCCTCCGAGCGTCTCTCAGACGACGGTTAGCTGCTAACGGTTAGAAAGTTGACAGAGCTAATGGTGTTTACCTAAAAGTGGACGCTCCCATGCACTATTGTTCCCTAAAGGGAAGGCGTAGACCCGGAGTGGCTTCATTCTCTGCTCAGGAAGAATTCATTCCACTATTTCTTTACACAGCTAATATCCGATGCCACAATATAGTGCTCCCAATGTCAGATTTAGCAGGACTGGCAGTTTGATCCCCGCCTTCACTAGTCCATGTCAATGTGTCCTTTGGGAAGATACTTAACCCCAAATAGTTCCTGTGGCTGTGACTACGGTGTGTGAACGGTGTGAATGTTACTCACTGATGGGCAGGTGTCACCGTATGAACGGGTGTAAATGATGACCTGTGGCATTAAAGAGAGTAGTTGAGGCCCTCTGATCAGCATCAGTGTTTGTCTCCACTCTCCCAGGTCTCCTGTTCCTGGCTGTGTATTTTGTCCTGCTGCTCCTCTTGCTGTCTCCTGTCACTCCCATGTCAGTGGTTACCTCATTACAGGCCTCTAACATGCCAGCCATCATCGTCGGCAGGGTATGCACACAAGTTTGGTACATCTTTGGTACAAAGTAGTATATAATTAATCGAATATCATATTTGGCGGAGGACATTTTAGTCTACTCATTAGTGCCGCGGCATCGTGTTTTTCTATTAAGACAGGTTTTTTTTCTTCTTTTTTAAAATATGAATAATATTTTTCACTGACTTATTTATTGTGCGTGTGTGCGCGTATCTCAGCTGATCCAGGCGGCCTCTAACTTCCGTAATGGGCACACTGGCCAGCTGTCCGCCGTCTCGGTCTTCCTGCTGTTTGCTGGATCTCTCGCTCGCATCTTCACCTCACTACAGGTAAACGGCCCGCGTGGATTTCCCCCTGTAATAGATTGAAAATACACTTATTAACAGCCTGTGGTTAAGGTGAATCATTTTGAGCCATCTTGCCTTCTTGCAGGAAACTGGAGACTCTCTGATGGCCCTCACCTACGTCATCTCCTCCGCCTGTAACGGCATCATCGCCCTGCAAGTTCTCTTCTACTGGAACTGCTCCCCAGAACCCAAAAAGAAAAGGGAGTAGGGCAAAGGACCGTTGCTTAACTTCTATCATAAAGTGGCACGTTTCTTTCCATATCCTACCTTTAGCCCTTCTGACAAAGGTGTCTTCAGAATGAGAAACAAAGGGTGCAGAAATAATCAATCTGCTGGACAAACATTTGACTTTTCAACAAGGATTTGAACAGAACACGGCAACCACATCAGGCATGTTGCAGAACTGCGATGATTGACCAATTGCTGGTTTTGTCTCTGGATCCCCCCCGCTGTGCAAGACACTGAGATTACATTCCTCTTGAACCTCTGTATTGTCCGGCTCTGTTCACGCTAGTGCAATATTATGTTTAGGGAACATTTAGTATACTTGTATTTCTTCCCTGGCCAGAGCCTCTGATAAACACTATATCATCATGGTTATTTTTGTGTAAATGATTGTAAACAGTTTTGACCTTGGCTGCCTGCAAACAATCTGTTGTTTTATCATTCCCCATAAACAGAACTGCACGCTAGACCCCATAGTTGTGAGGTTGCTTCGGGGGTCTGTATTAAGAGATGACTTCATGGGGGCACATTGCTTCTACCATGAAGGGTCCCATATCCAAATTTACAGTGGAAATTATCCAGTGGTTACAGACAAGAGATTAAATATTTCTGAGCATATTTCCCACAAACTGTTAAACAAACCAGCTTTGTGACCACTTTGTGTCACAAGGTTCAACGCGTAACATGCTAAGAAGCTGAGATGATTGGATGTAATGCACAGCTGACACGTAAGTGAATTACATGTCTGTAGAGGTCACAGAAGATTCATGATTTCCAAACAAATAAAAGTTCTCTACATGATAGTTCTTTTCTCTGAAACACGATGACTTTTAGTTTTTTATAATTGGATTAACACAGACATTAATGCTATGACTAACATAGCAAAGTGCTCCCCTGCTGACTGCTAATGTTTACCATTGTCACCACCTCCTTTAAAATGTTCAGAATTGGGAATATTTATGTTCAAAAACACGTTGACGAAAATCCGACAGCTTACATGTATCTATATATATATATATATTATATATTTTACCAATATGAGAAAATAACACTCATACTGAAAATCAAAAGTTAATAATTTTGGTCTGAAAAACCAAACCTTGATTTTCAGAGTCATATGTAAACATACTTATAAAATAACCAACATTTTCCCCAATATGAACAAATAATGTTAATTATTTACATGCTATTGTTTTTTAATGTAATGAACAGAGCACCAATGTTTTGAACTGGATGCGGGCAGCCACTGGTAACCAGTGAAGAGAACGGAGAAGTGGTGTGGTGAGAGAGTATTAAGGTTGAAGACCAGTCGAGCTGCTGGATTCTGGATGAGCTGCAGTGGTCGAATGGCGGTAGAAGAGAGACCTGCCAGCAGAGAGTTTACAGTAGTCAAGGCGGGAGATGCCAGTCAGACATGCAGAGATCCGTGTCGCCACCTGAGTGTCCGAGTCGGGGAAGGAGAGAATTAGTTGGGTGTCATCGGCGTAGCTGTGAGAAGAAGCCATGTGAACGAATGACAGAACCTAGAGATTTCGTGTAGATAGAGAATAGATGATGCGAATAGATCCTCTCCAAGTTACACAGTAGGTGCAGCCATCAAGGTATCTTTCATGGAAACTGCAATTTGGTCAGAGGACCAAAAAACTGTTCATTGAGCCAACAAATAAACTGAGATTTCAGACTCTGAGAAGATCAGTCAGGAAATGCTAAGATTAAAGCAGGCGAATTTAATCAAACTTGATCAGAAATGTATATTTCTTTTAAGCCACTCTTTACGATGAGATACTAGAAGGTTTCCCTTCAGTTATTTTTTTTAATCGGAGTCAAGCAGCGGGACCTTCCAGAACTGCTTGTACTTATAGAAATGTTGCAACATGCACCAGACATAATGAACAATTGTGTTTAGGTCTACTGAGTCTGGTCCTGCTGGCTTCCTACAGAACAGCGCCGTCTAGTGGACTGGACTGGCTATTGTTACCAAAGAGTAGAAGTTGTGCTTATGATTACAACGTGAAATTTCTATATTGTAAAAGATATTCATGATTACTGACCAGCATATTCTTCAGGCCTTTAGCTAATTAACTCATTCATCTAATAGCAGCAATAACTATTTTCATGTACTTTTTGTTGTTGTCTATAGTGGAGATTTGTATAAAAACACACAATTCAAGGAAATGTAGGATTTTATGCTTATTGATTAAAAGTAAATATTATCATTACAGCATTTTTATAACATTTTAATGATATGCTTTGCTATGAAATTTGTATTATAGGGCATACTTATTGACACAATATTCAAAGTATCAAGACAATATTTTGCGTTTCCTTGCTTCTCTCTAATCCTGTTTGGATCTGCTTATGATGAGCCTCCTGTGGTCCTCCAGCTTAACACAAATAACAAAAAGGCAAGATGAGCTCCTGAAACCGGCTGCACTTTCAGCTACAGGTACTCTGATGTTCATCAAAGACAATAATATATCTGGGAAGCATGAATCCAAATAAATGAATCAATGTGTGGATCATATTATGTAATTTGATGATTTTTTAAGAGGTTGATAATGAAGCCGCTGAACGCGCATCTGACCGCAGATCTTCAGCAGATAGAAGATGTTGGTCTGTTGAACGTTCCTCTTCTCCCCCGATGTCATCCATTGAGGCCACATATCTACCAGTGTTTTTGCCAGGCTTGTCAAGGTGAGCACGGGCACAGAAAAACAAATAGTTTGGTGGGGGGTTGAAGAGCTGGGATAAGGGTTCAACAGTAACCCCCGCAGTTGGAGCTGCTAAAGAAAGGATTTAACCAACACTGGCCATCAGACTGTATTTTCCACGGTGTGAGAAGATGATGAGGACGGAGACGTCAGCGGGCCATATTCACACGTCACTCACTGACTGCCGGTTACCATGGCTTGACTTGTCGCCCCTGGAGAGGCGAGACCCTTACCTGTTGGCAGCCTCTCCCCCAGCGGGCTTTGGGGGCCGTGGGTTCAGATGTCTTCGGTCTCGCTAATCAGATAAGCCGTGTGCACAACAGGGGATGTCACAGAGAAAAAGGAAAGTCTTTTCTCCTCACTTGAAGACATGTCTCCTTTCCTCTCCGTCCCGGTCCGTTCCCCTTCAAATTACAAGAGTGGGGGACCCTTCACCACTCAACATAATAAATGTAATCACCATCATAGACAGCAGAGGCTGCTGTTGCTGTTGACTGGGAATGAACCCAGACTGAAACAATCCATCTTTCGCCCCAAAGAAATAGTTGACTCAACTTGGGGCTTGTCCCATTTCGTTCCTCCCATCTTTAGTTTGCAAGAGATTTCAGTGCTCAGAAGTCTATAAACTAAAAATATGTGCTATCTGTTCATTGACTATTTTTTTTGCTTTTAAAATCTGATTTATACAATATGGACTCATGGCACTTCATGGTTGTGTTTAATTACTTCCCAGCACGGAGCAGAAGGGTGTCGGGTCAATGTTAGGTGTAAAGAATAACACAAAGCTCAACATGGGACATTTTGATTTGGTCAACTTGTTGATTCGATTCTTGTTAAAGAATGCAGATCTGCGTCAGGTGACCTCGCCTCTTACCTCCCAAACAAGAAAGATATGAATTCACCTCTATTATCCAACGAGCTAAGATTGATAGAGGAATTAAAACACGGCTAATAGAGAAGCAACATGTCCTCACGCCTAGTATTCCCTGTGCACACACATGCTCTTCATATGTGTTTATGTGGACACTTTCTGCATATTTTAATTACGTATTTTAGATGGTTTCCTCTTGTTTTTCTATTTTTATTTTGCATTTTCCAACAAACACTTTAGTCAGTGAATGGCTTATTCCATACATGTATGCTACAGTTCTCATATTACTGTGACGGCCATATCAAATATAAATAAAGCTCAAGGAAGTGGCAGATAACATGGATTTTTTTAATCTCAGTGTTTTCAAAATAGTGTGAATCTCGGTAACCTATGCCTAGTCGTATGCATAATCTCCCTGCAGAGATTATAATAAGCATTTCAAAGAAAAACACCATACGGGAGAAAACAAACACAAGGTGCACATTTTGCACAACAGTTGTTCAAAGGCATCCAGAGATGTGGGCTTTGAATATGGATGCAAGAGGGTGTGTCGCATCACCTGCATCCCCATTTAACGAACAACATTGTCCAACAACCTTTTCTTCAGCATCCTGGCGGGTGCGTGTCGGAGTTCGGGGAAGGGACAGAGTGGGTCGGCTGCCCGGGATCAACAGCAGCGCTTCGTTAAAAAAGAAGAAAAAAGGGAAACTTCTTTTAATGAGAGAGAGATGGGGTGAGGCGGTGGGAGGGCTGAGTAGCCGCAGGCTGGCTCATGTCTGATTGTGGAGAGGAGATGGTGCAGATTGGTGTGTTTGTTGGATCCGATCACCTGCCACTTTTCCTCTTGGGAGGTCCTTCTTCCCTCGTTAGGTTCACACTACGCTCACCACTCAACTGCTGCTCTTAACCTTGCTAATGTTGTAGGTAGAATTGAGCTACGGTTTACCAATCGTAACATTATAAAATTCTAAACTGTAGTAAGTAAAATAAATGATAAAAATGAATAATGATAGCAACCCTGAAGTAAAACAAACGTTGCCCGCAAGTCTACAGATACACGATAAGACTTATGGGGTTGGGGGTCAACAGCTTCAATGTGCATAATGTCCCTAATGTGAACTAATTCTGAAACACTGGTAATGTGCATGTAAAGTTGTTAATTGACAGACTTGTGGACGACACACTGAATAAGCTAAACAAAAATGTAATCCAATGGTTTGAATATTAACAGCCGAATGCCCTCATGTGGACCAGTGAATGCCTTGAGGAGGTCACCAAATGCGTCGGTAACGGTGAGTTCCTTACTGTACGAAACATTTGTTTTTCATGCTATCTGTTCCTGAGTTTACAACTAAAACATGACTCCAAACAAATTCACAATCACGAGAATATTTTCTAAGGAAGCCGGTCTTTCTGACACTTGAATTGTGACATAGCAAAAAGCTTTGTTCCTACTTTTGAGGCATCTATGACCCATCGCTTTAAAGATAAAGACAGAGTTCCTGATGTTTGGTCGCGAGGGCCTTTAAATCTCACCTGGGATCTGACTTATGTGTGGGCTGTTCATATCAGTCATCAACAAGCTGCTTTAAACCATCTGGGACAATCTGCAAAAACCCCACGCTGAATGGAGCGGAGGAGAATGGAAACACTGATGAAGATGAATTGCGGCGATACTCCCTTCATCGGCGAGGTTCACAGTGAGTGTGGTAAACATGTGTTTATCAGAGCATCTAGAAATGCAGGGCGCCTTCAAACGATACCGATCGAAGGGCCGATACTGAGATTGGCAGTTCCGACCCACGGCCATTGTGCTACTATTACTAAGTCTATATGCATTTTCTGTGCAAGTAGAACACCAGCTGGATAATGATGAATTGATCTATTTATTAAAATAGAAGTCTCAATGCTAACTTCTCCACCTTCTGCCCCCCTTTGTTCTCCTTTTCTGCTTTCATGGTGCTGTGTTTTGTGTGTATGTGTGTGTGAGGTGGGGGAATCCAAAAGATTCCAGAGAAACTCATATTTACCACCAAATTGTGACAAAAATCTGAGGAGAAACAACAGCTCCATCAGCTGCAAATGTGTCCTTCACATAGTATCTCATTTAAGTATTTCACTGAAACAACTCTAATCATGTCCATGTCAATAGGCAGTTTCAAAATGAAAAAATGAAGTTGCCCGACAGCGTTGTCAACTCAAGTGAATTGAGATGAAAGAACCAGATGAACCTGATCAAACCAGGCCAATGTGTAAAGTCTAGGGAGGCAAAGTAATCCGGCATCTTTGAGCTGGAAATCAAATGACTCAACCCCTCGAAAAGTGGGGTTTTACTAGTTCAAGGTGGCAGATCCTACATCATGAAGCTGATGCCCACTTCTAAAAGTCAACGGTGAGGCCTGCTCCAGGTGACTTGTGTGTACTGATTTGAGCAATACGACATACTAACCCTTTTAGTCTGCGTCCCTGCGGATTCTCATAATCTCAGCAAACACCGGTGGTCACATTAGTTAAATTTAGTGAAATTGTTAAATCACAGAAAACGGAATCTTTGCCGCTCCTTTCGCCCCAGCTGCTCCTCCCACGCATCCACCTTTCTCCTCACCTCAGGGTGTGCCTCTCCCCACCTTCTGCACACACATACCTCGTTAGGGTTACCTGTCAGGCAAGTCTTTCATGGCTTAGCAAACACGTCCCTGTATCTGCTGACAGCACTGCTGGCCATCACGGTGGTCCGTCCAGTTCAGAGAATCCAGTTTCCGAAGAGTGGTTCCGCTTTGAGTCCCGCAAGCCCTGAGTGTGTTATCTTTACAAAAAGTATGATTTGTCATAATGTGGTCAACGTCCTACTCCAAACATAATTGTTTGTATTTTTTAGTAGGAGATACCCCCCGCCCCTCCTCTTATGGAGCATGTGACCTCTGCAGTTCTCAGACAAAACAATGATCTTATCGCACCTTTGGACCGCTCAGCCACGCTGTGTGCGAGTGCGTGCCCTCCCAGGTATTGCGTGCCACCCGCTCGCACGCCCAAAAAAGCTGCAGATCTCGTGTTCATGGGCCGACGCTCCTCACAACTGAAGCGGAGAGCCGCCCACCTATGCACCTGTGTGCCGGCAAACAACGCTGCGGCTCGCCCCAACCGGCCGAGGGGGAGGGTGTTGGTGTTGGGTTAGGGGGGGTTAGTAGAGTTTGGGTTTAGGATTACAAAATCACAACCACTATAAGAGTCAACTTTATAACCCAATTATTTATTTATTTTTTCAGATTCCATGGCTCTCAATGTAGTTTATTTATTTTTACATAAATAAATAAACAGTTGGGGGGTTAAACCAAAAGAAGTTCTTATACAAATAGAGGCACATTATTTTTTGGCATTTTGTTCTATACAAAACAATTTCCTGTTCATCCTGGTGGTCAGGACGAACAGGAGGAATGACTATGAAAAATGAAATCTGTTTGTTCACACTGCACCTGACTCACGTTTTAAGACGGACTTAAAAAGCTTTTCAAACTTTCATGGAGGCCAGATGTGTTTCTATGAGGCAGGTTTGGGTAATATTATTCTTTCTGCCCCTATTATTTTTCATAAGCTCTGCATAACAGATTAAGATATGGTTCATGGCGCACTAGTTGTGAGCATATGTAAGTGCTCTTTGCTCTTAAGCTGTTGCATACTTTGTTCAGTACCGAATAACTGTGTTGGATGGATTGACTCCACACTAACAAATGGCTGTGCATTTACAAGGAATATAAAAAAGTACATCTTACAAATGTTCATGATAACTGAAACATACAATTAAATGTTCATTCTTGCATGTGAATTAACAGTTAATGTTGTTGTTTAACCTTAACCATAACACCAGCCTTAGAACGGTGAGCTAGCTAACAGCATAGCCAGCAAAGTTTACCTAAATATTTCATAAAATAATTTGTTTAGAGTAGGTAGATCAGATAGTGTAAGGACCAACACAGAATATGTGAGAAAGTTTGTATGCGCTACATATGTTTCTAAAAAGCGTATTTCTGATGGATCTTTTAGGATTTGGCCACCTGAAAAATGTATTTGAGTTCTGAGTTTAATTTAGAATTGACTCAGAGTCCAGTCAGAATTCTTAGAATAAAGTCTGCACTATCATATTAAAATCTAGAGTTAGACTTTTATGTAAAATGCATTTTTCTTGCAGGTCTCATTCTCTACCATACCAAACCCTTTCCGTCTCTCCTGTTCATGTATTTACATGTCTATGTGCATGTGTACATAGGAGCTGTTGGGCATGCAGATAAGAGTTGGGAATGCAGGAGGATTCACATTTAAAAAAAAATCAACACCCCATTTCCATGACTGCTTTTGAAGCGATGAATTTCCCGTGAGGAGTGTTGCCAAATTCATTCCTGTCTTTTTGTGCTGATATCATTCCTAATTCCTCCTCTTACTTGTTGGAATGTTCATTGAAGAAAGAGACAACAGCAGTCAGTGAATGAGAGCTTGACCTGCCAGTGAGCAAGCATAAATTAACTTCGCAGGAGTCAGGCTGGGACTCAAATCCAGCCGCTTGTAAAAAGACACAGAGGTTATGACGAGATGGTGTCACCAGCAAATGCTGGTTTGCACTCTTTTTTTTTTAAAACAGTAGGAAACCACCACCTGATTCTCACTCATAAATTCTCCCTCTCTCTCTCACACACACACACACACACACACACACACACACAGGAGCTGACTACAGCTCTTTGTGGAGACTTTTAAGTCACTCTCTGCAGATCCATGGCAACCACTTGTTGAAGCCTCACTGCTTGTTGCTAAGTGATGGGATGTATTGGACCAGAAAATCCTTTCCATTGACACTCCCTCCACCCCCTTCTCCACCCCCTTCTCAACCCACACCTCTTCCTACCCCATCCCTTCCTCATCCATGGTCTGCAGCCAAAACAACCCGCATGTATGCTAGAACTTCCGCCAGTTACAGGGCAAGAAATACTCCTTTGGTCCTTTGCCAAATTCAACCTGTAAACTCGCCGGGTGCCAAAAAGAGGCTAAACGGTGCTATTGGAACTTTCAATTGTTGAAGAAATTCTATCCACGTATTTCTATAAACAATACAATGCTTCACAGCAACAGAACCAAATAAAGTGTGCACACTAGAGTCGTTGCACAGATCTTCTCTTAATCACAATAAGAGCTGGATTAGATATTTCCCAGTTCAAAACAAATCATTTTTGGGCGTTTTATTAATATTTGTTTTATCCTACTTCTATTTAAACTCGCATTTAGACAAAGACTGCTTATGTAATTTTGTCCCACAAACCCTTGAGGTAGTTCCAAAGGTTCCTTAATGAGGTTCAAGGGCTCCTTGAGAGACTCAGGAAGTTCCAGATGGAGGACAAGTAAGGAATCGCTTAATAGCATAAATAAAGGTGTTCTATAATTTTATAATATAAGTCTCACCACCAGATACATCTCGGAACCACAAGGGTTCATCATTTACTTTAAATGAACTAAAATGTATTCTATCGCCATGAAATCACTTTCACTTAAAGTTTGAGGAGCTAGTCCCCCCCCCTCCTCCCCCCCTCGCTCCCTTACATCTGTTCTTCGTTCTCCTCCTCCTCCCCCGGTTGATCCTGCTGCCCTCTTCTCTTCTCCCCCTCCTCTCCCCTCCCCTCAGTGAGCGATTAGCCGGTGCGGGGTTCTCTCCCATTTCCATGAGAAAGGCGGCGGTCGGTGAAAGGGTTAAGCCAGGGGACGAAGCCCCAAAAAGCAGCCCTAATTTTCTGCCCGGCGGGGGAGTGGGGGGAAGCAGGGAGAGGGAACAAAGACGCCCGGGGGAGGAGCGGAGACTCCGGCTTTACTATATGCACCTGCGGCCTGAAAAGCCTCGGACAATGCGCCTCCGACACGGCCAATTACGAGCGGGCCATCCACCCGCTTTCTCTGTGGAGAGGCGTAAGGACGGGGGGGGGGGTGAATTTTAAAAGAGGGTAAAGATAAGAAAGTAAATAACCGAGCTTTAAATCATCCCAGGCACTATAGACAACACCCCCTCCCCCCAACTCACATCTTCCCACTCCGGCAGACACCCATGTTCTCCCGCTAATGTTCACTTTTGTCCCGAGTTCTCCTCCCGGAGCTGACGGCTCCGCCTGTGAAGACACCGCGAAAGTGGGGAGAGGTCGCTTTTGATTGCCGGTATGCCATTCTTATTTCCACCCTCATCGGGTGGATGAGGTCATGTTTGAAGCAACAGCTGAGAAACACCAGAACTCATCTGGTGACGGCCCCAGTTTTTTTTACAACCCTGCCGGAGATTGTTAAGAATTTGTGACAAAGGACATGTTGTAAGTAATAATTGGTACGTCAATACAATAACTGAGCCATCATATCAGACAAATGCACATTTATGATTGACCTACACATTCAGTGTGCATATACTGAGAAATGTGGAAGCACAGAAGAAGTCAATGTGGCTGGTTAAAGTGAACCAGTTATAAACCCACCAAGATTTTAGAATTTAAATCTCACTTTATTGCAAATATTTTTCCATTCATTTATGAGCACTATGAAAACGGATTTAAAAACTATTAACTTAATCTGCATTATTATTTTTAAATCCTCCTGCAAACCAATCATCTCATCAACTATCAAAGATGTGATTTAAACGTTCCATAGGAACATGACTGCAACACAATAGGACAATACAAGATCTTAGCATTGGTTTGGTGCTCTATTGTGTATAGATGCTCTGACCATTAAGTAAAACTGTATAATCAAATACAGCAGCTTGACAAATTAGTTAGATTAATTGTGTTCATGTAACGGTTGGACTAGTCGTTCAGTTTTGGGGTCAACATTAGAAGTAAAGGACTGTACCCTAACATTTATCCTATAGTGTAAACAATTGGGGAAAACTCAATCATTTGTTTAAGAGTCCCTAGGAAGGTACCCACTGAATGCATTGGTCATGTGATTAAACACTTTACTAATTATATAAAATGCTGTAAACCAAACAGTTAACATGACATCATTAATGGAAAAAAAGGATTTGTACTTTTTATTAATATTGTCATGAATGCCATAACAGATTTTTTTTTTCAACAAAAAAAAAAAAGTCAAGACTCTTAGTATAAGAGCCTAAAAATGTTTACATTATTTACATTAATGCTACATACAGTAACTAGAATATGGCAGCATTTACATACAAGAGAATTCATTCTAGAAAATGGAGATACAAGTCAGTAGAAAAGTTAAAAACACTCTGGTAACAATGTAAACATTCAGGCATTACATAAAAACGCACTCCTTTTTCAAAAAGATAAGTAAGGCATCAGTTACCAGTGCATGTCGAGTTAGTAATGGAATGCTTCAAAGTTAAAGTAGCAATAATCTACCACATTCAATATTCACAGTTTCTCTGTAGGCTGAAAGTAAGTTTCCTTTAGGTCCATAGCAGCACTAGTAGGAAGACATCAGGCTAGACACATAACAGGACTGTTTGAGAAAACCATGGTCATTTCTATAGAATTACCTAGAGGTAAATATCTGAAACATGTCTGCTGGAGAGTTAAATTGAAAGTCACTGATACGTTCTCTTTAATGGTAGTTAAAACACAAACAATTGACAGGTCGTTAAAATCTACACATGCCCGGTAGGCCTTTGTCAATCCAATTTACTCTGTGGAAGACTGAACGTGGGAATTTTAAACTGCTATTTTGGAACAAAACCACTGAAATGTAGCATTTTGTGTTAAATTTTATTCCCTTACTGAAAAGCCTATAAAACAATACAACTCTTGCCTAGAGCAAAGTGACAATGGATACACGGCGCGACTCAGGATGCTGCCAGAACAATATCAAAAAGATCAAATCTAAAATCTATAACAAATAAAACTCAAAGGCAGCAAAGAAAACGGGGTCAAATCTCTCCCAGACACTTATATCCTGCGACACCGTGGGACTGGAGACACGAGACCTGACTGAAATGTTTAGAACCAGCCCGGTTCTAAAGCAATGCAGAAGCCTGTGTGCTCCCTCTATTCCCTGTGGATGCAGTGCTGATTGTCCCAACAGGTGGTTTCCGTGTCATCCAAGATTGCGCAAAATAAAAAATAAACAGGAAAATACAAGTAATAAACCAAAGCCGTGGTATAAAGAGTTCATTTTATCCCCATCCCAAAAAAGCTCTTTCATTCAAGTTATGCATTTCCTTCCTTTTATCCTCACCGGCTGCTCCGCTCACGCATCAGGACGGCAACAACCGGAGCAATTCAGCGCGGGTGATTTGTCCATCACCAGCTGAGCGGTCCACCAACTGGGCTCTTTAGTCTCTGCCAAGCGGCTCCATGGAAGACCAAAGCCCACTACCCCGCCACTGACTCTGTACGGTGAAATGGTCATGAGTGCCACTGTCACAAGGGTTTTAAAGTGGTGTTTAAAAAGCAGTCTTTTGACTTATTGATAAGTTTCTAGAATATAAAAAAAAGACGAGAGAAGACAGAACATTCTTATATTTACACAATAAACAGACTCTGGCTCAGTCTTCATTGCAGTCCTTCGTGGAGAGAAGTCTGCTGGAGGCCTAGGGGGCCGCGAGGAGTCTCCACGCTGTACATGTGCCGGGTGTGTGGGGCGTGTATTTTGACTAGTGGGGCACCAAAGAGGTAGAAAAAAGAAGAAAAAAAAACTGCTTTTCAAATGAAGTCTCTTCTCTGCTTTTCCTTCACGTATCGTGGCCGTCTAAAGTCTCTCCTGTACAGCCAGCTGTGCACCGTAAGCATTTCCTCTCACTCACTTCGCCGCCGCCGCCGCCCCCCCCCCCCTCTCAGACTCCCACTACAAGTCCTAGATGTGTGTGAGCGGGACGGTTCCAGAGAGGTAGTGCTGCTGGACGCTGGTGTAGCCCCTCTGTGCACCCGTGGGGTCCCCCCCATCCCCCCCAGGTCCAGGGATGTACATACTGATCATGTCCCTGAGGTCACCCTGCAAAGGGCCTCGGTGGTGGTTGGGCGTCCCCGTCGTGGGAGAGTGGGGCCCCGGTTCTGCTTTCACCATGGACATGGTGACGGGGCTCGGCTGCTGGGGACTGCTGCTGTAGGACATGGGGCTGTAGGGGGACAGGATGTGACGAGTAATAATTGTTAATGAGTTAGTGTTTTTTTTAGTTAATTGCACATTGACTAAGTGCTAAAAATCATTATCATCCAACTAAATTCAATGATTTTCCCACTTTCATCACTATAATTCTGATAAGTATTTTTTGTTCTATAAATGTCATACCACACCAACCTTCCAAAAGTTGTGAAAAGTTCGTAGACAGTAAAGTATTTTGTGCTATTTTATGCACCAGTGTTTTCCTGCGCGAGAGAATCAAACATCTCCAGGTGGGGGTGTCGTTTAGATCACCCTCCTGTTCGCTCGTTCAACACACAGGTAGCCAATGCTGACGCAAACTGTTTTGAAAGACAAAAACATGGCGAACAGCACATTTGCGCTGCTCTACCACTAAAATTCTGACCAAGAAGACATGGTGACTAAACGGATAATTCTAAAAAGAATCACATATGTAGCAAACATAGAATTGGAATTAAATCATTCCCAAATGACTGAGGGATGTCACTGTAGAGACACCTGCTAACAGAAAACTTCCTAACCATTCGCCTCTGAGCCTTCAAGTTAATTGGTTCTACTTTTATACTGCATAGCACATCAATTTGATATTTGTTTTAATATTAGGATTTTACAGAGTAATATTTATACACATTTTCAGGGGGGGGGGGAATTGGACCAGTAAGGCAGGAGGCAGAGACCCAGAAGCGTAACTGGGACAATGGTGGGGCAGGAATAGGGGATTGTGGGTAGAGGACCACACACAGAGCAGCCCTTCCTACCGTCAAGTCACCCTGATCAACATTCCTGGCAGGACCGAGCCCCGAGCAAAGCGTCACGCGCATAACAAGTAGGCAGCAAACTGGAGCCTGTTGTTCCATCGCAGCCGGAGCTCCTCAGTGACTCAATAGACCTGAATGCACTTCATCCCAACACTTCCATGTCATTCAAGTTGCAGATTGTTAAGGTGCACTTGTAACGTGTATTTTCACACAATTTGTTATTATATTCAGTCTTTTGTACTGTTCAAACATATCCAAACAAGTTTTCCTCTTTCTTCAACGTTAAATTAAAGTCAACAACTAATGCGAAGTGACAAGTGTAAGTTTAATCAAATATTTTTCCAGGAACAATTGTAAAATGAAGAAAGTCTGCAAACCTCTGGTTGGGACTCCTTAGTTCACTGCGCATGCTCTGATGATCTACCCTCCACTGATTGACATTTAAAAAACAGCTCATCCTAGAACTTTGTTTCAAAGAGGCCATCAGGTCCAATGCTACGTACGGTTTGTGTGTTCAGCGCGTTGAGATTAATTATATAAAAGAAAGAAAAAGCGCCTTATTATTCCCGAAGCAGGTGGATCTGGCCTTCCTCGTATGTTGGAGAATCTTATTATCTTTAAGGTGTAAAATGTGTGTAAAATCAACTACTGGCATATTATCTTAAGATAAAGGGTTATCATAAAATGATAAATAAAAAAAGGTTGCGTCAGCACTTGACTGTATATTCCCTGTTGTACAGCAATTGACCGATAAAAAAAAAAAAAAAAAGTTGGGAAGTTGTTGTTGCAACTCTGAAGCAACTCACCTGTACGAGTTCCCTCCGTTCATGTAGCTCTGCGCTGCCGACATCGAGGGGGGGTACTGGAGAGCGGACAGGTCGTACCGGTGCAGCTGCTGCGTGTAGCCGAGCGCCTCGCTCTGCATGCCGGCGTACCCTCCGGTGGGGCCCCAGCCGTAGCTGTCCATCCTCGGGCTGCCCCCTTGGCCTTGCGCCGCCGCCAGCAGGCTACCGGCAGACAGCGGGTACTTGCCCACCTGGTTGTCCTTCTTGAGCATGGGCTTGGTCTTGCGGCGTGGCTTGTACTTGTAGTCGGGGTACTCCTTCATGTGGACCGCCCGCAGCCGCTTGGCCTCGTCGATGAAGGGCCGCTTCTCGGCGTCGGTCAGCAGCTTCCACTCGGCTCCAAGCCGCTTGCTGATCTCGGAGTTGTGCATTTTGGGGTTTTCTTGGGCCATCTTGCGCCTCTGGCCCCTGGACCACACCATGAAGGCGTTCATGGGCCGCTTGACTTTATCCATGGGGTCGACTCCGGGTGCGCAAGCAGTTTTAGAGCCCGGGTGAGAGTTGCCATTGCCGCCCATGCCCCCGGTCATGTTGCCGGTGACCGGTGACATTCCCTGGGAGGTCTGGTGAGACGGGGGCTGGCCGGTGGGCTTCAGCTCGTGTTCCATCATGCTGTACATGTTGGGACAGTTCTAGAAAAGTTGACACGACTTACTGAGAGGTTTGAGACTTGTCGCACAGCAGCCTTCTTGTCGCCGTCCACCTGGCGACTTGCGGCCAGGGTTCCCCGCAGAATCAACCGGGTGATGCGAATCAACTAATTAACTCACGACGAAAGTAGGACGAAAATGACCGCAACGCAGGAACAGCCTTACTGCTCTTAAATCAAAGCCAGTTTGTGTGAGTCACTACTTCGCTGCGGAGACGCTGTTCCCAAAGTGAGCCGCTCCTCGACGCTGTGAAACAGTTCTGGGCGGAAGACCACTTGTTGTCAACTCTCATACTGAACTCACGCGCCCGCTCCCTGATAGATACCTGTTCTCGCGCACTGGGCCGGGAGCGGACCAATGGGAGGGCGAGCTTCCGCGTGCGTGCGCGCATTCAATTTGCAAATGAAAAGGCTCGCAGGGTGCGCGAGACACTTGTTGATGACGGCGTTGGTGGGAGAGGGGCGTGGTGTAGTGTCGAGGTGTTCAATTAGCCTGCTATCAGTAAGTGAGTTGGAATGATATAGTTTCATCCAAGTTCGAAAGGAGGAAAAATCACTTCCCCAGAGTCCAAATACTAGACGCACACACACACACACACACGCACAAGAAGGCTACTTTTCTAAACCCAAAACCAGTTCAAACTGCCTCTCTCGGTCTTTTTCAATCCAGTATTTCTACTTCAGTTTCGACGTTATAAACATAAGTTATATAAATTGTTCGCCACAAATAATTACATATGAAACAAATAAAACAACGTTAAATATGACTTATATTCATAAAAATACCATTGCCATTTGAGAAATATCAACAAAAATTATGTATAACATTTTATTTTTCAGGAAGCCCATTAATAAACCACAGACCCGTTGAAAGTGGTTTTCCCTACATTTAAAATGTCCACAGAAAATAAGCCAGATGAAATAATTGTTTTTTGATTCATTTTCTAGAGAAACAGAAATCATCAGCCTATTTTGAGGGATAATTAAAGTGCTACTTTCATAGAAAAAATATAAATCATTGGTTTAAAGAAGGGGTGCCCACACTTTTTCAGCTCGTAAAACTACTTTACTAAATAAATAATAATAATAACAATTAGTAGCGGTAACCAATCAGAATAACAACACGGCAACACGGAACTGTCACAACCATTCCATACATTACCTTACATACACTCGGATGACTTGCACTGATTGGAGTTAGCCAAGGTCGCTAATTAGCACTACCGAGTTTCCCATTAGGTCCCGCAGTCGACCGCGCATGTGTCGTGACTCGACCCATGGCAGGCCATCCAGCACTGCCTTGGCGATTGACCGGTCGATCCACCTACTGGGTACCCCTTGTGTAAAGTAATGTAGACATACCTACTGGGGACTTTCATTTCCTCCTTCACTTATGTATATCTATAGATATATATATCTCTATATCTACATATAGATATAGAGACATATATCTATTGATATAGGTACTCAGGTACCGTGGGGACTGCAGACAACAAATGGAAGCTTTATTTTTTTTGTTGCCTAGAGTCCTAGAGACATATCAGTCTTAAGTTTTAAAAGTTGGCAGACACAGTGCCCTCCAACACAACATATCTGCACATAATGAGACCTTTAAGGGTCTGAGTCGGTTTTGCACTTTGCCTGGGGGGTAAATCCCAAAGGTCACTAGCATTTTAGTGCAAATCAAATTAATCTTTTAATCCCTAGGCCTGGTGCCCTCTGTTCATATATTTTGTCTCATGTAGAGCATATCTTTATGGACTCCATGAATAAGAAAATACTGTCACTTTTTATTTTAAAGAAGATTGGCTATATAGATATTTTGCAGCTTTATTTTCTGTTGACTCATCCCACCTTTCAAACAGATTGTTTGCCGACTGGTGTGCAGAATGTATAAATACAGGTGGGGTTTCTTTTAACATTTTGTCCTGTCAGAGATACAAGTTGAATGGTAATTTAGTCGATCGAATTGGGGCATCTAGTAGTGTGCGTACGTCCTCTTTGCCTTCATAAAGCTTTCAATTTTTTAACACTTTCCACTAAACTAGTCCGACTCAATCAAGGACAACAACATTATTATAGGTACAGCAAGCCACCGAGGAAATGCTTGTTGTGACTTCTTTAAAGCCCAGCTTTTGAGCAGCCTGGCTCTCCTTTCAGTGGATTGTGCTGAAGACATGTCCCCATACAGGGGTATTGATTTGGCCACAATGGCACCCCGAATTACTTTGGAGCTGCAAAAGAATGAGGAGGATCTTTGTTGGCCTGGCAAAAATAGACCTCTTTTTTTGCTGTCTTCCAGAGTCTTTGTTAACAGCGACGCTCCCGAAAACTACAAGGGCGGCGCTGTGTCCGAGTTGGCTCCACTTTCTCCGAAGTTGGCTTCGGTGATGTGGCAGATAAATCCAACTGGTGTTTTAGCATGTGATCGGCCTGGAAGTGTCTGAACGAGGGATGTGTTGGTGATTTTTCTGCCGGCCCTGCTGGGATCTGTGTGTTTCCACTGGTGGGAGAAGCCACTGTCAGCAGAACGAGGGTGAGATGGGAGAAGCCAGCTGAACACAAGAGCTCACAGAACACTGCTGACATTGATGCAGCTATTGACCCGTTAAAAAAAATCGGGACTTAGAGATCCGCCAGGTTAGTGCTTTCAATCGCGCTGGCATGATATCGGTCAACAGATTCGTTTGATGTCTTCTTTAAATGGGTTCATAATAAAATGAAAAGCGCCTGATTTTTCCTGGTTCCAGAATTGTTTATTTGTAGATAGCAAGATTGCAAACGTCCATGTAGTTGAACAAAATCCAGGGTTTTATTGAAACATCCAATACAGATGTCCTTTGGTGGTGATCAGGTTATACTTTCTTCAGCACTTGTGTGTGCCCACCTGTTATTTCAAACCATTCTCACTCCAAACTCTTTCAAACTTGGGGTGTGATACTGAAGCACAGAGGCACCCTTTAGTGTCTGCATGAGACATACCAGGCTTTCAACTAACCCCAATGAGAACACAGCAGTGATGTTATTGGGTGGTCGGAGCAACTGACGTGGTGTATTGAGTAAAAAAGTCCACTCGTGGTGGTAGTGGAGGTTTGATGGGTTAAACAAACACAGGACTCTCGCCCACTAGGGCACTGTATGTGTCCTCTGTGAAACCAGGTCAACTTTGCCAGTGACCCGGTTTCAGTAAGTTGGGTGTGAGAAATGGTTTAATGTGTTGTTATTTTTTTCCTTTGTTTTGCCTCGGAAATTCTTTATGCCTCACAAGTCAGGTTTAAATTTATAATTCAGCTTTCGAAAGTTAAGATCCATTTGCAAATGCAAATTAATGCGTGATTATAATGCCGAACAGTCAGCACTTGAATTGCATTGTGGGTAGAATAAAACAATTCTTTACCATCGCCTTCAATATCAACTGTCTTCACAAGGCACATATCGGGGAAAAACAAGCAGCTAAGTCTCTTTGTAGTTAGACCTCAAACTACAACTTTAAATTCAGCGTATTGAATTTAAATAATGAGGAATGTTGTGACTACAGCCAGACAGAGCATAGATAAACATCACTGCGTCACTCACAAACAGGTGAGGTAGGTGAGATTTCCTGTTTGTGTGTTACACGTAAGGGTGAGTTTACTAAGTCATTTCCAAAGTGTGTTATTCAGGTGTGTGCGTTTGAGTGTGTGCACACTATCTGCAGGTGTGTGTGTGTTTGTGACTAATTGGGAATTGTGAGGCTCCAGTCTCCCGTTTCCATCTCCATGACAACCTTGTGTGGAATCCCTTCCAAACCTTGCCCTCCTCCGCCTCCTCGCTCCCCTTGGCTTTTCCTTCTTTCAAAAACAACTCACTAACACACTCACGATCTCAGCTTTTCTTCGTCTATCTGTCAACCTCTGCAGCTCCAGATGGAAGGGAATGGCGGAGGAGTATTCTCAACCGCTTGGTCCTGTCACACTTTACTTTACTCGTCCCTGTCATGTCAGATACAACGTTATCACTGATTTCCATTTTTCCGTCAATCGTCGTTTTTTTTAATGTTCTTTTGAGGTGAAGTGAAGTGAAGACAGAATCAGCTCTTAGTCTTCTTCCTCTCGCTGTCCCCACCCCTCTCCACCCCCTCAAAGAAATGTCCATGCTGTTCACCACCTGGTCTTTTCTTCGTCAGGGTTTCCATTGAAATCCCACTAATCAGTAAAATGCACTGTTATACAAGTGATGCAATCATTCACTTTTTCTCATACAATTTAATTTGGTCTCTGCATAGTACTCCTTGGGCCCCAGTCATATGGTGCTAAACTGTAATGATAGTTATGGCTGATAACGTTGCAGAGGTGTGCATTCTCCCGTTTTCCTGGCATACCACCAAAGTGGGTGTGTCGATCCTGATGTGGGTGAACGTGTTCCGCCTACTCAGTTCAGCTTTGATTACTGCTGCAAATTCACCTGTGCGATACAGAAAACTCTCCCAAATGTGTTCCCTGTTATCTGGCTAGACTCTGGACTGCTTTACAATCGCTGTGACATCACAACAATGTCATCAATAGATATATACTGTATATGCATATCTATGTCAATATTGTAAACAATAATACATAATATGTCTCCATCTTTCAGGTATTCTTCAATACCGCATAATATTCATTTAGTGAATTCTGGTAAATTTATTTAAATCCCACAGCGGAGTAGGCTTTAGGGTGGCCTTACTGTGATTGACAAGTCGCTGCCAATAACAGAGACGTATAAGCCGTCTCTACACCACTCACTGCTTTGGTCCCTTCTGTTTCATCAGTTGCAATATAGCAAAAATAGCGACAGTCAAACTTGTCAAAGTCAAGGCTTCCAAAAATCAGTCCACACACCAATGAGTGTCTTCGCGATGACGATGGCCACTTCTCTAGGGCCACACAGCTGATTTGTAATGTGGTCACAACCATGTCTGTTGTTGTTCTTACATTTTGTCTAACAATTTCGTGAGCAATTTGTCCAGTGGCAGTGTTTTCACTGCCAACTTTGTGTAAATGACCCATCTTTGTGTTCCTGTCTTCTGCCCACTCGCTCTGTGGGCATTAAATACACTTTGAGAGGGGTAAAGCAGAATAAAGTGTGTTTAGAATCCGGTCGGAATGATTTGGACCTAAGCGGTCCCACATAAAACTCCTCAGGACAATAAGTTAAGATAAGTTCTGGGTTGGAGGGGCTTCAGTCCACCGTTTGATGGCTGTCAAGCAAACAGATTGCTTTTTTTCAGGATTCAGTTGAGACCAAAGCCAGAGCAAAAAATCCGAATATTTTTGGACTTTCATCAGATGGACTTTATCAACACTCGGAAGGAATGCTATAATTGCTCTTTGTGTCCTGCATGTTTAAATAGACTATTAATATATTACCTATATCAGCTTTACAAAGCATGACAGGCCTGTGGCTTTATATCTGTCTGTTTCTGTTTGTCTGCTCTCTAGTGGCTAAGAATCATTGAATGCAGCTTTAACCTAATTATGCCATAATATCTCCTGCTGACTCCAATGTGGAATCACTAAGCATGTCAGAGCATCAAGTCACATGACTTCTTTTAGTGTTAAAGAGCATTGGCCATGACGTTTCCATTATGGCCCCTCTTTCACAATGCTCACAAAGTAATCAGAGGATTCAAATGTTATGGAACTCACCAGGGTAAAAAAACATCTTGATGGAAAGGAGGGAAAATCTGAATGAACAGAAATTAAGTGGGATGAAATCAAAAAGTAAGGAGGGCAGCAGAGTGGGGGTGGGGTGTAGATTATAGGGTGAGAAAGAAGCAGTGGGGACGGGCAAGTGAAAGCCACAAAATGAAGGAAGAAAGGGGGGGACCAAGATGGCGAAGGAGAACAAGAGAGGAGGAGGAGGCTCGAAAAGGATGAAGGGATGGATGATGAAGGGGTGGGGTGTGAGGGTTCAGTGCAGGAGGGTGGTTTTGGGTGACAGGCCTCATTGAATAGACCTCTATTCTCCCCTCTGCTGGCTTCTCTTCTCATGCAAAACAGGCCTGTTCAGCCTCCCAGCCATCCGTCACACAACAGAAAGACCATGGCAGGCCCTTTACGAGCCTCACACTCGCATAATCCACCCCTCCACCCTACCATCTCTCAACCCCACAATCCAGCACCCAACAGGGGGTGGAGTGGGTAACAGCAGTGTGTGTGTGTCTGTGTGTGCATGTGTGTGTTGGGCTGTTGGGGGGATGGGTACGGGGGTATCTTCGCCAAAGTGCCTGTGGAAGACGGGCCACCTAGGCTGAGAGCGGGACCCAAAAAAGCGGAGACCTAACATGTTTTGAGGCTGCATGGACGTCATATTGGGACACTGGGAGGTTAGGAGGGGTTAACCTGCCTGGGCTGCAGTGTGTGACTGACTGACTGTCAGTGAGTGAGTGTATTTGTGTGTGTGTGTGTGTGTGTGTGTGTGTGTGTGTGTTTGGGGAGCAGAACAGGTGGGCATTGAAAATGTTGGTTCAGAGCTGCAAGTCAATATCAGCTGGAGGGAGCGCAGTTTATATTTGCGTCATTTGTGCGTGCTGGTGCAGGGCGCATATTGACATTCACTGTGCATGACAATGCAGGAGTGCGGATGCTGCATGAATAAGACGGAGAACACTCAGACGGTAGGCTAGGGAAAGTCTCACTGCGGGTAGCGACGATGTAAATGTGAGAGCCACATGAAGCCTCGGCCGTTCCTATTGCCGACAGACCAGCACTGTCACTCTCCTCCTGTAAGCCAGGCAGCATGTTAAATCCCACTCATTCTGCCCTAATCAAAGTATGGGGAATCTTAAATGGAGGGTGAATGCATTAAGGTAACACTAACACTACTGGTTAATGCCACCTCAGACAGCACATCCAATCACATTTAATCTCCTAGATACTTAAAAAGTTATATTTTCTGTAATTTGATGTGTGGAAAATGCAAAAGGGACAGTTCCTGGACTCCCATTATGATGGAGAGAAGACAGATATTTCTGCACCGGATATTTCAACATCAAAGTTAAAGAGGATCCTGGGAGCAGCAAATGTAGACTGTAGACTTCCATGTTCCATGACAGAAGAAATGTGCTTTCCAGTTTGGTGTTGAATACCTTTTTTAAAATGAGATCATAACTGTTCTTGGATGAGTCCAAACCTGCCTGCTGTCATAATACTCGACATCATTTTTTTTTATGACGGACGTCCAAACAAACCAAAAAAAGACATCATTCACAGACCCAAATGTTCGAGTTTAGTGAACCAATTCCTTCCCGGCCCACTTTCATTTCTTATGTCCCTGAAAAAGCACTGAACGTCAAACTCCATCTTTCACTGATAGTTTCCTCTTTTGCATTCACTTTCACACATATCGTCCCTTGTGTTAACGCCAAATTGGGGGAGTATTTGAAAGCACACAAAGGTAACCAAAAGGGACAACATTTGACCTCAATGAATTACATTACTATTACTTTCATCATAAATGCACAATACCAACTTTGCTTCTTTCATGAGGTCTCACTGTAGTTTTATATGATTGGGGTTACATCTGATTGTAATTATATCTCATACTGCTAATATTGGATAGTGGTTACATCTGATGGTGGTTATATCTGATGGTGGCTAGGGGGTCCTGCTTATGCCGGACTTATTCTCAATATTTGAATCATTTCTGTCATATGCATTGACCTTATTGTACATCTTTTATGTTGTTCATTTTGTACGCATTTCATCCATTGCATTCTATCCATCGTGAGGGGGATCCGCCTCTTTGGTCCCCCCTATGGTTTCTTCTAATATGTGATTATGAGCTATAAAAAAAAAAGTATATAAAATGAATTGAATGACAAATTTCCAATGTGAACACTGTTAAACAACCCAAGGTGATACAGCACCAAGACAAGCACAATAAATGCCCCGCTAAATATGTGGGGTACAACTCTAGGATGTTATTTCTAACGTTATTCCTAAGACACTGTGCTAGTACACACAAACCCACCGCTTCAGACAAGTATTGTCCAGAATGCTGCACGGTAACTGCTCAGCCGGAGTTGGACCATGTGCAGGACGGCCCGCCATTCAAAAGAAATAAATTTACTTAAACCACTTAAACAAATTCATGAATTCTGAGTCTGTCTGGGACTGACATAAAACAGCCTCGTCTGCAGCTGAGTGGGTGGCCCTCACATTAACACCCAGGGGCTCCCCGGCACAACCACTGTGTCATCTGTGGGCTGGCGAGCGGTTCCACTGCAGCAAATTAGGCGCAGCTCAAGGGCACGTCAGCAGTGTTAATGAGGGAGTCCAGGGCTGCTATTTATCCAGTTAGTGGGGGAATCAAACCGGCAGCCTTCCTCAACATCATGTTCACTTGTCTTTACAGCCTGGATGGTTCATGTGTAGCTTCTATCGATAATTCCACCAGGCCTGTGAGGAGATGGTGTGAACCCTCATACTGCTACATCCATCTGCCTCATATTTGATCTCATTCATCACGTGTACTCAAAGATTATTCGTCCTTATAGCGATTCATACATTTTGATAAAAGAAATCCATTATTACCGCCGCAATCTTGACTGTAAGGTAGCCAGAAGGGGCAATTGAGCGAGATTCAACTGTTCCTTGTTTTGCCTACCTCCAATTTGATTTTTTTCAGTCAGTTAACTTTTTCCAGAAAAAGGTTTTCCATGGGAACGAAAGAACCGGGTCGCCCTCTGGTGGAGTGATAGTGAACGTCACTGAGGGTGTTTAACAGAATAAGATACTTTTTTGTGATTAACCTTCAACCAATTACACTCATTAATTCAGATGCTTAAGCAAATAACACTTTTGTATTTGGTAGACAACCACGGTTAGCTTTAAACAGCAGACTTCATCTGACTAGATCTGCTTCAAGCAAATCTACATTCTCTGTGAAGGCAGCTCACTCAGGGAATGCTGGGGCACAAAACACATACAAGACCTTCAAATACAACCTTAAGGATTAGCTTGTTGCCAAATGTCATTACTAACATTATTTTAACTTCATTGGGTTCTTCTTTAGGCTTTAGGCTGCCTTAAGATCTGATCTTGATCAAGCCTGCCCTCTATCCTGGACTTTTACAGCAGTCAGGAACGATCACGGCAGACGCGTCAGCGCCTGTTTCATCTCCTCACCTCTGGGGGCACTACGGAGGCCTGGTCGCCAAGACAAGTTATGTGCATTCAGGTTTAGTAAAGGAACACCCGCAGTATAACCCTAACCTACGCATAGTAAGCGTAGATGGCAAACATGTATTACTTAATGATTGAAACCTAATATTAAAAAAAATATATTAAGCACGTAACTGAATGGACATCACACCAGCGTCAAATGCAATGTTTATTATGTTACGACAATCAGCTCCGACCATAGAAAGACCATCTACAGACGGTAATGACATGCTACGATGTGCTAAATGGAGCCCCGGAGGGAGGGACTGCCCCTTGTCGAAGACGAGGCTTGTGAAGGCAATGGAAAAAGACACCACGTGACAAACCATCGTGCCTCGGTCAGTCTTTAAACATTTGACAAACTTGGGCCGAAAAACGCGAGAATATTAGACCTCAGTGGGCACGCATATCTAAAAAGCGGTAGTTGGACCAAACCTGACGCGCTAGCCAATCAGACCAATTAATCACAGCGCAGCTGTCATCTCGACCTCAAGTCCAGTAAACTCCGACCCTTCCACCAAGGAATCGGCCACAAACTAAGTTCATGCTATTCAACAATGCAGAAGCCAGTTTACACTGTCATGGGGGAGAAACCTTTATTTTTTTAAAGACCATTAAAATAAATACTATACACAATCCAATGTAGAAAACGTGATACTGTGTCTAGCTCAAAAGGTTAACAATTCCGCAGTCATTTAAAAAAATTGCACCGACTACACACCTCAAAACATGACGGTTATCCTACACACCAAAACCCCATGACGACAGGTATTTTGACAGCGCTCAGGGGGGGGGGGGGTCTCTACATATATTCTAGTTTGGTCCTTTCATGTTCGCTAACGCCCGCCCCCCCCCAGCTCAACATTTTTTGCAAGGTTGGTTACAAATAGATACTCGCCACCTTATCAAAAATCCAGGTTTTGTTGAAAAATAGCTAAATTAACAGTGTTGAAGCGGTCGAGATGAAAATCCAACCAGGTCTTCAGGGTTGAGAGGCAAAGTCTCCACAGCACTCACCGTTGTCGTTTGCCTCCGAACATCTGTGGCCCCCAGCCAGTCTTCAATTGAATGCAAATGCACACGCGACTATACAAGCGCTATGTACAATAGCAATTAAAATATATATATATATGAAACGGCAGAAAGGATCAAAATGGTAAACAACTCAATCATGATGGATTTTACTATATAGGTCTTTTTATTGAATATGCCCTGTGTACTCTAGCCCCAGAAACCTCTTAACATGATCAGGGATGGGAGTTAAAAGGCTGTTTGCAGTACACTGAAGGTTGCTTAAATACTGATCTGGTCAAATGCAGCACTTCCCATTTCATCTAGAGCAATGGTGCCTTAGAGTCCAAACTAAACTGCAGTTTAAGCCCCTCGTTCATATCCGGGTGCAAATTATAGCCACATTTCACAAAAGCGTCAGGTATCTCTGGGCTAGTGTAAACGTTAAGCAGTTTTTTTTCCTCAATGTTTTTTTAAAGCCTCCGCTGACCAAACTAGATTATTTCCAAACATCAAATTTACTGGGGCATGTTTTTTTCTTAATGCACTTTTGGAAACGCGGGTATTTTTTGCACGTGTGAGACCAAATTACAAACTTGCTTGTTTGATATTAAAAGTCCTTGTTTCAAAAAACACATTTGTGTAAGCGTTATGGTTTGGAGTGGAGGGAGAACAAATTTAGGTTGTGGGGTAATGGACTATGGCAAGCAGATCAGTAATTCCATCCTTCCAAAATGGCCAAAAAACAAAAAAGTCAACGGTAAGGGAGGAACGTTGGCCATATTCTTCCCTCCCCAAGAATGTAAAGGGTAAAGTCATGTGGAATTTAGCAAAAGAACGTTCTTAGAATTCAGATTGTATAAGAAAACAAGGTTTTGACTGCTAAAACAAGTGGGGAGAGGGTGGACGGTGGAGTCATCTAGATAAGATCGGCCACATTCATGGGCATCTCCTCCACCGTGGTGTTGTAGAATGTCTCAATGTCCCTCAGGGTTCGCTTGTCGTCCTCGGTAACCATGTTAATGGCAACTCCCTTTCTGCCAAACCGACCACCCCGACCAATCCTGATGGAAAATAAAAATCAGTTTCAGTATGAAAAGAGTCTGGCAGTTTCCAAATACCATACACGATACACACTTGCAGGACATGTGGATTTAAACGTTACGATTCTTAGCAGTGCACCTCCCATCTTACCTGTGGATGTAGTTTTCCCTGTTGGTCGGCAGGTCGTAGTTGATGACTAGGGACACCTGCTGGACATCAATACCCCTGGCCTGAGAGAGCATAACCACCATTAGTCATCTGCATTCATACAGTGCAACCGTTTAACCCTCTACTACCATATTGATTATTGGAAACAGCTATTGTCACTTTCAGTTTGCCAGTGCACTTAGTTTGTACAACTATTAATTCTATTTTTTATACTGTAGTTAATTGAAGTTGTCCAATGTTATTATGCTCAACAAATGTCTAACATTGTGGCAATACATGTTACCAATTCCTGATTATGTACATTTAATTGTGTAACAGTGTTCCAATGATACAATGGTTCAGTTGATACATTAATTAAATATAAAACATTTGAATGTAATCCGCCAATTAGTTGTGAGTCAAGGACATGAACCCAGCTACAGTGGAGGGCAGACAAGCTTCTGTACCAAGGAACATTCAGTCCTTCACCAACACTGCAGATGGGAGGAGAGGGAACCCTGGACTAAACAGTGTCAGTTGTACATAGCCAATGTAAAAAGATACTGTACATACCAGCAGGTCAGTGGTAATGAGGACCCTACTGGAACCAGAGCGGAACTCCCTCATGATCAAGTCTCTTTCTTTCTGGTCCATGTCACCGTGCTAGAGAAAAGATACGAGACAACACTATGAACACATGGGCCTTTGACACCAAGCAGCTGTATCACACCATTTACATTGTTGCAATAATTTAGAGAAATTGTAATTAAAGGCAAACAACTGTGGGGTTTATAAACTATCCAAGTACTTTCTCAGGCTCAAACAAAACCTTGATTAAAAAATGAATAAGGAATCCTTTAGTGAGATCAGGCCCTTACCAGAGCAGACACAGTGAAGTCTCTGGCATGCATCTTCTCAGTCAGCCAGTCCACTTTCCTCCTTGTGTTGATGAAGATGACCGCTTGTGTGATGGTCAGGGTCTCGTAGAGGTCACACAGCGTATCCAGTTTCCACTCCTGAGAACAAACGCCAGGTAAGACACAGCCTCAAGAGCAAACCAAACTACAAACAGCTAAAATGATCAGCAAGTTTCTGTACAGGATGGACCAAATTCCATAACTAGAAACTGTTTACCTCTTTTTCCACGTTGATGTAGAACTGACGGATGCCCTCAAGGGTCAGCTCCTCCTTCTTCACCAGGATTCTAACTGGTTCACGCATGAACTTCTTTGTGACTTCCAACACATCGGCAGGCATGGTGGCTGACAGAAGGACAACCTGAACAGAGACAGACGATTAGAACAGTCACTAATGAATATCACTTTTTCATCTCAAAAGTATACATACACAAACAAAGTAGTGGAAGGCTAAAACCAAGTGTAATCCGCCAATTAGTTGTGAGTCAAGGACATGAACCCAGCTACAGTGGAGGGCAGACAGCTTCTGTACCAAGGAACATTCAGTCCTTCACCAACACAGCAGATGGGAGGAGAGGGAACCCTGGACTGCACTTAGTACTCATCATCACATCTGACATATATGCACAAACATTTGTCTTACCTGCGTGCTGCTTGCCAGTTTCTGGAAAATCTCGTAGATCTGGTCCTTGAATCCTCGACTAAGCATCTCGTCAGCCTCATCCAGCACAAACATTTTTATGAACTTTGAAGCTGCAAGAAAATGGCAGTTCCAGTTTAGAACACCGCATTTAATTCTGTGTGTACTCAACCAATGTTGAGTAATGCTGTTTTCAGAAGTAGTGAAGTATGATCACGTCTCTGTAGCCCTGCTGTGCTGAAAACTCAGGCTGACAAAACGCCGACCTGCGCAACAACACAGCAGAGGTTTACAGAGTCAGCTGACACGCATGGTTATCATCATTATACAGCAGGTTTCCATATGACGAAATCTAAATGTAACCAAGTTACTAACAGATAGCAACTATGCTAGAATAGGTCCGGAATATTTTGTCCAAATTTTAGAGAAAATTGATGGAAACATTTGTACGTTATCTATTCAGTAGTAACTTACAGAGGTTTTTGCGATTCAACATGTCAAAGACACGGCCAGGGGTTCCCACCACAATGTGAGGGGATTCAGCCTGGAGCTTCTGGGCTTCACTGCGAACATTGGTCCCTCCGATACAGGCATGGCAATTGGCTCCCATATAGTCACCTAGAGCCAGCACCACCTTCTGGATCTGAAATCAACAAAAAGATTTAATATTATTGCCAATACATGTCATAAGCGGCATGTTTGATTGACAGGCATATCAATTTATAGTTTAGGCCATGTATTGCGAATGTTTTAGCAAATTCCAAGATTAATTCCTATTCAGATGACTCCTAAGTATAGAGATTGTGCTGTATTCAGAAGTAGTGAAATATGATCATGTCTCTGTAGCTCTGCTGCCCTGAAGACTTGGGTCAACAAAACGCTGACCTAAGCAACAACACAGCAGAGGTTTACAGAGTCAGCTGACACGCATGTTTTTCATCATTATACAGCAGGTTTCCTAGCAGTTGCCATGCATTTGTATCAAGGCAAAGTTTCAGTCATGCCCTGAAGGACTGACAAATTTGAGCTCAAATACATTTATGGCCCATATGGATCACACACATGGCACAGTAATCAATTTACATTAATAGCTTCAGACATGTCAACCTTTCATTTGGTTCTTCGGGATATAGTATATACACGCGGTTTCTCTTCAGTCACAGGGAAAATAGCAGCATGCACCAAGTTTGGCGGTTTTTTCCAAACTGGTGGGCGTTTCATTGACAGTTTTCCTACCTGCTGAGCCAGCTCCCTAGTGGGAGCCAAGACCAGAGCCTGGGTGCTTTTCATTTCCACATCGATCTGCTGAAGGATGGAAATGGCAAAGGTGGCAGTCTTTCCAGTGCCAGACTGGGCTTGAGCGATCACATCATATCCTAGACAAGAAAGAATTGTTACTATAGTGTGAACACAAAAATATACACAACTCCATTTGTCAAATTCATATTCATCAATGCAGGTGGTGATTGATCGACCCTGGACAATATGCTGCTTAGGATACTTCCTCAGGCCTGTATACGTAGATAGCAGAGTGCAAGTTGGTATAGATAAGAACACGCTAACACGGCCCCACCCTCAATTATGAGCTTACTTACTCCAGCATATAACAGAATGCTAAACCAGTTCTTGTCACTTGAATCTCAACCATAACACAGCACTAAGATCGATATACACAAACATGGCGTTCTAATGCAGCTAGTAGGTTCTCAACCTAAAAATAGGGAATCTTTTAGAAAGTGCCTTACCCTTGATACAAGGCATAATGGCTCTCTGCTGGATAGCAGAGGGCTTCTCAAAACCATAGGCATAAATTCCCCTGAGAAGAGCCTCACGCAGGTTCATCTCATCAAAACTGTCAGTGATCTCATTCCAGTTGCTCTGAAAGGGTGAAGGCAAAAACATGCATTATTTAATGCGTTGACTCAAACACAAAGCTTCCCAACAGACAATCTGGATTTGCTATTCAATACACATCATCTAGGCTTCACAGTAAGGAATTTGTGGATGTAAATACATATTCAGTTCCACAGTTACAGGGACTCACCTCAATGATCCCATCTGGCTCCATGCCCTCAGGGCCATTGTCTCTGTAAACGAAACAACAAGTCATTGTCATTGTCATTTTGCTTTCCACTTCGGATCACGCCGTGGTACCGATACCAAACGCATTATGAACTATGTCGTTCAAACGATTTTAAGACTCATATATTTAATACAACACACATTTAACGATTATATTCTGTACTGCGATCCGTTCAACCCTTTAGTTGTCGAACAAGCTCCCCCACCCCCCCCTTTTTTTTTTACAGTCCGCCATTACTGCATACGTTCAAGATGGTCGTTTCTCCAGTCGGAGAATAGAAGGCGGAAGCGAGTCAAATGGAGGGTAGCCTTGCCTCGGGAAATGTCGGCTTAAATCATACAGATGGAATAATGTTTTAGTCGGCGTATACGAGTTGCGATTAAGAACTTTAATATTAAAAACAATATATTAAAAGGCGATGGCTAAAACCGGCAAAAACGCGTCTGTTTGTAACCCCCGGCCCGCCATGACTCCGCTAACATGCCCGTTCTTACAAACGTTTTATCATTTTTTTGATAAAGTCAGCGAAACCCATTGCCGTAGTGTCAGCGCAAACACCATATTTGTTAGTGGACGTAGCACATGCTAATGCGCTAGCAATCCCGGAATGCGTCTAGCGGCCTGCACTAACGGCATTGTCCAAGCCCCCAATTAGCACTGCCGCGGCCATGTGCGCCCGTCGTAGAAGAGAACATCGTTCTGTATCACTGCCTTCTGTGCTTTAGCGAATTTTTTAATTTACTATACAACATCTCAAATTCCAATCTAACTATATCGCTTTATTATATGGACGAGGATCGAGTGGAATCCCTTACGCTGAATACGTCGAAGGCCTAAAGCAGGCGCATTCACGTGCTACCAGAGGCACCGGTTGCGATTTAGTTATCTTCGGCTACGTTTAGCTAAAACAACGAATACACCCTTCTGCTACCAAATAAACGCGTTAACACCTATTCAAAGTGACACATTTGGACAAAACGACAGCACGTAATTAATAGCCGTCGATTTTGAAGACGTTGGTCCGAAGCAGGCTATCCAAGGCCTAACCGTTTAAAGAGCACAGAAACCAAAGAAAAGTCGATGTAACGTCTACTTTTTCAAGAGTAATCGATAACAAATATTAATATATCGACGGAAACATATTCTTAATGTTCTGACGCATAGAATTCCTTGGTGAATCCATTGACTTTTCCTTACCTATTATCATATTCAGCCGACATTATTCCAAAGAAAGAAACTGCGGCAGAGATGTGTTATATACGTTGACGACACACAAAAAGGCTTTTTTCATTGCAACAGGTCGCCGTCATTCAGCTGTAGTCCCGCCCATTGAGACATGCGATTCGCCGTTTTTTTACGTCACATATAAGTAGGCGGGTTGTCGAGTCTAAGGTAGCGCTCGATATAGTCACTGTTGGCATGCCAGTCGGGCGGTAATTCAACTTGTATATATAAACTCTACCAAAGGTAACAAAGCCTTTTCCCCCGTGCTACGCTGGTATTAATATTTAGGCATCCCAGTCTCTGTTCAGCCTTTCCTCAACGCGGAGAACAGATGCCTCTCTTGGGATTTCTTTAACTGTCTGAACCAGATTTTTTAATTTAGTGACACATCTCGTCGCCAGAGATGTTATCTTAACATTGTGAAACAGTTTGGATGATTCAAGGTGTAGTCATCTGGAGGATATTTATGAGGGTGAAGTTATGAGTTTGTGTTCCTATAGGAGCAACTTAGATTTAATATCCTAATTCATGACAATTTAACTCATTGACAGGCAGGCTCTATGACTATATCTGTAGTTTTTGGATTTGAGATATCCATGTATACACATGTTATGCTGTCTGGGAATGAGATGTCTGGTAGCAAAACCAGACTTGGTCCTTGATTCAAAACGTCATGTTAAAGGGAAAAGTGGTATTACTTTTAAGAGGAAGAAGTATAGGAGGTGCTTATAGAATGTTTAATTTTTATAGTTCAATCAGTAACAATGCATTAAATTGTATAGGCATATAGGTGTTTTTATGTAAATTTGCTATAATAAAATTTTACCCAAAATATAAATGATAAAAGGCACAATGAAGCAGAAGTGTTGAGTAGCATTAAATACATTCTTAAGTACAAGTATGTATTCGAGTTCAGAGAGTAAGGTCCTTCCCTCCACTGGGCAACATGTAAGCAGATGCTGCCGATGCCAGACAGATGAATTAAACACATAATCCCTTGTTTGTCGCACATTTTTATTTTCAGCAACCATAATGCATTGTAGAAGATATATAAAACTGTCAACTCTGTTGCATCAACTCCTGTTTGAAAAAAACGAAAAAAAACACAGCTATCAACAACTTTTTTGTTATAAAAAAAAAAGAAAAGAGCAGGGTGCTGTAACTCCGTTATGAACGTTCTCCCTCTGTTGTGGTGTGGCCCCAAACTTCCAAAGAAATACCAACCAGAGGATCAGTTCTTGAACCCCCCCCCCCCAAAATGACGCAAATTAGTCCTCCTTTTAACATCTTTTGTTTGAAGAAATAAGCATAACACATTTATCAATGAGATAAAACAGGAAAAAAAGATAAATGCAACGTAAAGTTAGTCCGTTCTTTGGACCAATGTGTCATTCTGGTTTGCTAATCCAGCCTCCCACATGAAGGAGGGTTTTTGGGGATGAGTGACGGAAGCAGAGGAGGTTTCCAGTGCAAGTGGCCAATTTGATGCTTGTTCCCCCCACAGTAAAATAAAAAAAGGGAAAATGCAGTAGAATGGCTCTTCACACTTCGGAGTTGTCTTCTGATGTCTACATGGCAGCACTTTCAGTTCCACTCTCACCGTACCCATGTTCTAACATCTTGTAGGAAATTATTAAACAAATATACGTTGGCAAACATGTGCTGACTGGATAGATGGACTCATCGACATGACCTCGGCTGTAGCATGGGGAAGTGTAGCTTTATGTTGCTCTTGCTGAGAGTTTCACACTTTTCGTTTCAACACAACACACTGATGGAAGGCGTGGACATCCGCTGGTACTATTTCACCACAAGCTTACGTCGACTGGTTCAAATTAATCCGCCATGAAAAATAGTAGTCAGGTTGGACCGACTGTGGTCCAAACTCTTCATCTGGACCGTATCCTTCAGACGTCTTCATGCTCAAAGTGGTGTACGATAGGATGGACAATAAGCATGTTCCCAAAACTCAAGCTAGACTTGGCCTCTGTCAACCACAAAGGAATAACCATGAGATAGAAATTAAATCATGAGTTCTCAAAAAAGGGTGGAGAAGAAAGCGAGGAGAGAGGGATAAAGGTAAAAAACAATGACATCACCTACAGTAGAAGTAATTTCTCTGGTTGTTGGCAAAAAAAAAAAAAAAAAATCCTCCCTCTCTCCCTTTTTTTTCTCCCAGTCAAGCGTTTGCTCCACTTGCCCTCCTCTTGTCATATGAACCTTCCTCTCCATCCAGTTAGGGTTTGGAGGTGGGAGCAGGTGGAGATGGGGGGGGTGGGGTTGGGTGGTGCCGTGTCACAGGGTGAGCTTGCAGTGACAGAGTTCTTTGTACATTTGCCTCCTCAGCCGTGGCATATCCTGCTGGCCAAAGATGAAGGGCTGACCTAGTGCCAGACACTTGCAGTACTGCAAGACGGAGGGTGGAAAAAAAAAAGAAAAAAGTTATTGGCAGGAACAGCAGAGAAGAAATTACCGTACCGAAAGTTACACCTGTGTGTGACCATCGACAAATCACAAACAAACTCACCTGTAGCACGAAAGCACCGCAATCACTGTCGTTGTTCTGACGACCCACATTCTGCAGCGAGCACACGGTACGTTAGCAAGACGCAGCAGGGCCAAGGAAATAACAGTCACAGCAACAATGACAGTAGTTTGGGGAAATGAGCCACCTTATTGTTTGAAAAAAAGAAGGAAAAAAAAAGCCATCTCACCATTTTGAAAAAGCCCTTCCACCCCGTCAAAAAGTCTTGTTGGTCTTTTTTGATGGCCTCTGCTTGCAGATACTTAAAAATGTGCTGGATACAATAAGTAGGATTATTAGATGATTAAATAAGATAATCAGTTACAATAAGAAACTTGATCAACATTGAAAATCATGTAATTACATATAAATAGATTACGGAAAACTAAAGTCCAAAGGCTATGGGTGGACTACTTTCTGTCTATTTCAAGGTGTTTTAATAAATACCGTAATTGTTTTTTTCTATTGTTTTACATACAAGGCAATCAACAGAGGTTGTTCCCTCCGTGGCTTTATTTGCATCATTAATAGCTGTGTGCGTTGGTGCGGCTCTCTTGTCCTACCTTTGGGCAACGTCGATTGAGAGTCCGCTGAGAGTCAAAGTAAGTGATGGCCCGACGCGGAATGTCCACGCTGACCAGGGACCAGTGGACCTCCAGGTGGATGGGGATCAACAGCAGATCCTTCTGGAAGATGTCAACCTGAGCGAAGTACGCACAGAGGGGAGAGACTTGAGTCTGGCCCCTATGGTCTAGCGCAACAAGAATATCCCACCTCACAATACTTACATTTTTTGTCCACCTTTTGACCCCGTCATAGCCTTTTGTCCTCAGCTTATCGTAAAAGAAGCTGTTGAAAAAGTGAACCTGAGGGACAGAAGAGAGAAACAAGAATAGGGGTCACTTGGGTTTCTGTTTTGTCAACGTAAACACAGCTACACCTTCCAATGATTAGCCTCGATGTCTATGTCGAGTCTCAGTCTCTTCATTGCGTTTGAAATGAAGAATTTGACCTTCCATGTTAGCGACACTAAAAGTGTGGTCTAATAATCAAATATTCTTGTTTATGATAGAACTGCAAGCACATCAACCGTTTCAATGACGCGTTCCATTTATGAAATCCTGCATGCTGGTTGGTTTTGAGTCAGCTGTTATTACTCAAATTGGTTTTTGCGGTGTTTACAGGAAACATTACATTTTTGCATCACTGTTTTTAAAACAAGTGTTGCTCCACATGATGAGAGGATGGAAATGTAGAGAGCCACTTTGATTTTCTTACCTTCTCAGGCACAGAGTCCATGACCAGGTCACCATACATGTTCATAATCTGAATAACACAAACAGCAAAAAAAAGGTGCTTACTTTATTTTAGGGAACATCTTATAAAGTGACAGTATAACTGGTGATCGGTTCTTTTCTGCATTTGTAAAGATGAGGAATTGGCTTTAGGGTGAGAGCTAATGTTAGCATGAGGAACTGAGAGGATAGTTTGTAGTGGATTATTGAAACTACGGTTAATAAAAGGTGTTTTGGTCTGGTAAAGACTCCCGTGACACATCACACCAAAAAGTGTTTCAAGACAGCTGAGCACAACAATTTGATTACAAAAAAACAAGCATTTAAAAACAAATTGTGGCGCTCTACCTGGTCATTGAGCCAGTTCTGTCCATACAGAGTGCCCAGGTCATCCATGGTCAGCACGTGGCGCTTGTAATTCACTCTGAATGTTTTGGCCAGGGCGGATCCGGACGAGCGCTGGAAGGATTGTATGAGGTGTTGGACCACTGCTTTCCTGATGGACAACAGAGGGAGCGCGCACACACACACACACACACACATTACTCACTGAACTAATAACTCCTCCCACAGGTTTAATTAGCCTCCGGGTTAGTGGAGGAGTCTACTGCCTACAGAGCCAGGTGAGCAACTCTCCTTTCATTCTTCTGTCACAAACTGCGCTTTAATGGACAGTTAGGTCATCATCAGACATCAGTCTAAGAAATGTTCTGAAAATAGATTTCTACAGGATTCATATGACACAAACGTCATAAATGGTATGTTCGATATCTACTTGCACCGGATTGATAGTAAAACATGCGTGAGCACGCCTTTTTTCCACTGTTTTCATAAATAATTAAATAAATAAGCCCACCTGTGCGGCTGGAAGAAGCTCTCGCTGAAGATGTCCTGAAGCTTCTCCACAATGTCGTCCACATGGATGGGGATCAAACTGCCGTATTGCTTTAGGGACTCCTCAAGGATACCTTGAAAGAAGACATTGAGGCATTATCCTCACACTGCAAGCGCTCTTGAAGGCCTGTCTAATCAGACTGAGCCAACTCCCGGAGCCTGCCATCCGTACCTGTCACACAGCTCATGTGTTCCTCGGTGAGGGCCAGCTCCACAGGTTTCACCTCCATGTCCCGCCTCCCTCTGTCCTCTTGCTTGTCGGGAGAGCAGCCGTTTGTGAGCTCATCTGCCAGAGAGAAGGAACCAAATTACAGGCACACATTTCGTTTTTCCTCTGCGCTGACATCTTTCACCTGTCAGCAGCATGGTGAAGGTGAAACGATGTGGAGGGGTAATGTTGCTCTGTTAATCGTGTGACCTCTTAATTAAGAGGTTATGAGGTCAAAGCATTGGGCGTGTTGAAAAGGGACTTGATATTGTTGTTGTTGTTGTTCTTTCCTACGGCTGACAGAAGTTATTACCAACACACAACATTTAAGAAAAAGCTGAAGTAAGGGAATAAACATTTACCGCCTCCAATCAATTCCAAGTTTATCTGGCTTTTTATCACAGTTCTGAAAAGTGTATTAAGATGAAGAATAAAATCAAAAGGGCTTAAAAATCAAACTATCTGTGAGCTGCTTTCAAAGATGTAGATCTACAGTAAAAAGTTTATTGAAAACAAAATTGAGGGACAGACTATGTGGTGCCGTCTTAAAGACACTTGGCTGCAATAGTCTCCATCAGTGCTGTGTGGCAGTACCTCTCTCAGACTCTGTGAACCTCCCGTCGTTGCTGTCCTCCTCCTCCTCGCTGTATGGGGATTGAGGAAACCTTTTTATCCTCCGCTGCTTGCCGTACTGATGGGACCGCTGGGCCCTGCGGCTGTACCGGTACCCCTGGGAGCACACCCACTGCGCCCGCTGGCGCCAGCTCTTCCAGTGCTTGGTGAGCCGAAAGCCGAGGCCTCCGTGGGAACGCAGGCGCTGCCAGCGCCGGAGCCGTTGCATGGCCCGGGACCGGCTCAGGTGGGACCTCAGCAGGTCCCCCGCTGCGACCTGCGATACGCCGTCCTGCGGGACAGCACAGACTTCGTCCGCCTTCTGCTGTGGTCCGTGATGTGGGTGCTGCGTGGACTGGGTGGGAAAGTTTGGAATCTCCCACTCCAGCTCTGCCTGGTCTCCTTCATCTTCCAGCTCGCCGTTGTCGCCGCCGGCGCCGTCATCGTCGTCGTCGTCCTCCTCCTCCTCGCCTTCCTCTTCTTCATCCTCCTCCTCATCATCCTCCTCCTCATTGTCACCCCAATCCTTGCCTTCAAACTCTACCTCGTCCTCACCATCCAGATTATTTTCTTCTTTGTCATTGCCCATTTCCATAACCCTACCAAGCCCCCCATCCTCGTCCTCCTCATCGTCCTCCACATATTCGCCTGTCCACGCCTTCTCTTTCTGCCCCAGTCGGAGTTGCATGGGGCTGGGCACACTGTTGCCTGACACAGGGACTATGAGGTGGTCTCCAGGAATCCCACCTAAACACAAAACAGGAGCAGTGATCAACAACGCACCAACATAACCTAATGTCCTTCAGTTTTATATTTTAAAAAGGTCCACCATGGAGCATATAAGGTGATCTAATAGCAAAAATGGAATGTGATATCACGTTTTAATGGTGCAACGGACCGTAGGGGATCCAGGATCAGTTCAAAGCCCTAGTCTAGGTTTCAGGCGCGTGTGAAACGTGGATTTAAAACTTAAGTTTAACCGTGTGAAATACACTTTTGTCAATTGATAAACAACATTCAGTCAAATATTCATTCCATTCAGTTATATTATGATGCGTTCAAGTTATATATGATATCACTGAGCAGTAAATCACAATTGGAACTATGAAATGTTTGGCATATTCACGTGGGAAGCAATAATGTTATGATGATTAATAGATTCTATATTACAATATTAAACTAATAAAATAATAAACTACTATTATTCAATCACACGGTTTAACGTGACAATCATATCATATTATATGTCAAAAAGCAATCATAATCGGCTTTCACTCTTTTTTAGTTTTCTGATCCCGGATAAAAAAACAACAACAAACAACAATTAGTGCTTGATTGACAGATGGAGAACATAATGATGGTTACATAATGATGCGTTCATGCTCTGCTCAGTGATAATAAGTATTGAGTGGAGGTAAATTATAATGATATATGTTCACAACCCTTCGTTGGCTAGGATTGACTCCAGCTCCCCTGTGACCCTGTATGAAGGATAAAAGTCTCTGGTGATGACTGACTGACTGTTCGCATGTAATCTCAGAAAATGTAGTTGGTTAGAAACGTCATTAAATTCAGTTGTACGAAGATGTTTTCAAAACCAAATAAATAGATATTAGAAATGAATTGTGAGCCATTTACACTATGAGAAGCTTACAATACATCATTACAACCGCTAATGACAAGGCCCCCATTAACAAAGTAAAATAATACCATTTAGAACTGTTGACACAGACTTCAGGAGTGGTTGAAATTATATTTCAGCAGTTGCAAAAAAAAGTAGACATGCTGCTTTTATTATACGGGATCTCGTATATGCTCCCTTTGTGCTGATTTGATCCGGTACTCCGTTCCATGACCCCATCAGACACACGGTTTTATGAACCATTGCACCACCATTTGGATATGATCAAATGTTATGGAACACCAATCAGCGGAAGTCGCAGGCCTACCTCCTCCGGAGTCGTCCTGGCCCACAGCGGTCAGACCCAGGTCTCCCTGCCAGCGGTTCTGGGCCAGGCTCCCGCCGCTGTCTCGCATTCTCCACGGACAACCCGCAACCTGCGCCAGCTCGTCACCTGCACACACCAAAGAACTTTACCCTCCGTAGCGCCCTACTCTCACTCCACACGAGTCACATGGCAATTTATTGAAATGTATATTTCTCCCCCCATCAAGTGCATCTCCGCATGCAATTCACCTTTGAATATGATCAAATCCATACTCCAAATATATATATATATATTTCATAAACAAGGTCAAGATCAAATCCATGAAAAGCAGCTATTGTGCACGCAGCGATTCTGTATGGCATGGGTGGAGGAACAGGTGGAGAAGTCCAGACACTAGTCATGTTAACCTCTGAAATCCAAAGTCAGTGTGGATTCACACACTGCTGCAATCCTGAAAGGTAAACCCTACTACTCTCACCTTTTATCCAGTGGATCACATCTCCAAACGGGATAGTCCGAAGTTAAACCAACGTTTCCATTTGAAATGTCTACAGTTAGTTACCGAGTTAGCCACTAGGATGGCGTTAACTTATACACAGTTGGGGAGAGGAGGAAAGTGTGAAAATCATGAATTGAAGTGGACCGAATAACAGTTGTGGGTTGATCAAAGTCCCATTTGGGGTGCAAGCCGCAGCTTGATCTCATCATGTGTCGCTACAGCGTCCAGTTGGTAAATAAAAGACGCCATCAAAGCGCCTCCGGAGCCTTTTAATGAGGCGTCATTCCTACAACAGGAGCGAGACCTTCAAAAGGGACCGTTGTAATGTGTTCATTCACAAAAAGCATGGGATGTCTTTGATGGGAATTTGAGACTACGGCTCTCAATATCACTGATATATTGTCAATGTTTCATCCAGAACACAAGTCCGCGTCCTTTCACAGGCAGAATACCTGCTGTTAACACCGGGACTCGTGTTACCATGTGCACCTGGCCATGCAGCGGATATGTCATTTAGCCTGCTAGCCAGCCCTGGTAAAAGAATAACACAGCACGGAGAAAACGGCCATTTACTACGGTGTAGAATTTGATGCGGCCTGTCTCCTGTGCAGGAGAAACTGTTTGAGAAAAGCGGCTCCGGGATGAGAACGATTCTTTCCGGCGCAGGAAGTAGTCCTCGCCAAAGCTAGCGTGTGCGCGTTGAGCGCTAGCAGACCCATCGTCATGGTTTCGACCCTTAAAACCGTAACAAAAATCGCATTCATTGTAAATCGTGTTTATTCCGAAACGATGCATAGCCTAAAAGCCTGCACAGCCATTAATAACAATATGAAATAACAAGAGTGTCAATAATCCGCTGATCGATCCGTGCTAACATGTTAGCTGTTAGCCATGTTGTCGTTCGCTAACTTAGCTAGGCGTTAGACACCATGCTAGCAAAAACATAATAAAACGCCCGGCTTAGTGTGTTCCTTACACGGCTGAGTTTTGTAATAGTATCCTTACCGTTAGCCTGCAGATTTATATGAATGCGTGTCCAGCTGCGTCCGACTGAATGTTGGGCGTGTTTAATTTTCTGTGGGTATCGAACCAAAACAAATGCTAATTGGTGTTGAACCTCATTCAATGAAGTCAGGTGTGGAGCAGCAAACTGTCACCTCCTTGCGAACTTTGATTTTTTTTGACGTCGTCCGGTTCAAAGAAAAACGCAAACACTCAACAGAACGGGTGGATCACAGTTTAGGATGTACATGAAATCGTCAGGAGGAATCTATTTCGATTGATATGGTCTATGGGAAACGAGGGACGAGCCAAGCCGGATCACTGCAGATTTTTTCGCTCTCATGTGAACCACCAACAAGTCGGTCGCGCAGCGATGGCGTCACAGAGAGTATATCTTAAGGGTAACCCTTTGTTTTTGACCCCTAATTTCGCTCTATTGCAAGAAGACTTGAGGAATGAACTTATTACAAATTATTTTGTTGGGTAAATGAGGCAAGTTGAACCCAGTCGGCTGTATTTGGGATTTATTATTTGGTTTATTTGTTATTTACTTATTTTCTGCAAATTTCATATGTATATATTCATAGTATACAATTTCGTTTGAGTTCCCTGATATATTGGTGCCTTCTATTTTAATTTGGGTTTGAGTTCATGAAAGTTCTGTGTTTTAATAAACTTAAACTTTAATAAACGACTCTGTTCCTCAACTCAAACACTACTAAAATATTATTTTTTAGATAGACCGCTCTTTTCCTTTAAACTTTAAATAAGATAGATTAGTGTCTATATAATTGTTGAATCTAAATGCCAGTAGATCAACAGTTGTTTAAATTATAAGATATTTCTAAAATCTGCTCACCCAAATGTGTGTCTATCAGATGATTAAGATGTGGCTGTGTAGTGGGGCCTTATGCTGGCCACCATGATACAGAACCTATTCAACATCCAGAACCAGAATTGGTTTGTTGCTACGTCTGTTTGCAGATACGAGGTATTTGAATTGGGGATCGGTGCCAGCACTACTTGTGCTAATGTTAAGCATATATAATCTCACAGGAAGACACTCTTGATATTCTAATTCTAAAATACTCTGACCTCAAGATGACGGATAAGAACACCCACGGTTGTGTGCATGGCCCCCGGTTTAATCTTGCTGGAATACATTTGGAGAATTCTAAGTTCCAGTGTAAGAAAACTTAGATTTAAAAAAAAAAGAAGTAAAGGTCCAATGTGTGGAGGGGGGTAAACAACTTGCTTTCAACATTTTGAAGACAACCTTTATGACTTTGGGAGAACTGCTCCACCAGAAGGGGGCAGTATTACTCAAAATGACAGTTAACTAGACAGAATTAGTCACGTTGCATACTCTATTCTATTGAACATAATTTCTTTCCATCTCTTACGTACGGTTAAGAAAGACTACTTCTTGGCCATGTTTAGACTTTGCTGGAGATAGCCCGGTTCTGGTATTTGTGCTAAGCTAACTGGCTGCCAGTCGTAGCTTCATACTTTAAAATCAGTTACGCAGTTGTCAAACCTCACACACGTCTCTACCTAAATCCATCCAAACTCTTTACACTCGTTTTGAGTTTTAGCTCATTATTAGCTGTCCGGCCCACAACTTTACTTTTCTGGTTCACTTTAACTGTTCTTGGAATATTGTTTTTGGCTGCGGATGTTAAAGCGCCCTGAAAACTCTTTGTACACTTGTGTGTAGTAAAATCTTAGCAGCTAGGCCTATTTTTGGAAGGAGTTAGAAGAAACCAGAAACTTAAAAAATGGATATAGGATTTACGTTGCTCCGTTATTGCTGGATTTAACGACTCCTTCTTGCTCTTGGTAACAAACACATGCACATTGGGACAGTGTCTCTTCCCACATCACCCAAGGGTTTACGGTCTTTACAAAGGTTGCAATTAATTAAAACCCTACTTGTTTCATACAAGACTGCACAGTGACCCTTATTTGTCTCACACTGCATTTTAGATTTGCTGAGGCTTTGGAACAGCTGTGTTACCATCACCCCTTTAAATTAAATCTTCAAACATGTAAACTGTCTTTTCTTCCCATGAGATTGTTACAGCTGTGTTATGTTGGTATCAATTTAATCAAAATATTCACATTCACTCACTCCCTAATCATTTATTTATTCCTTCATTATTTTTAACACCTATTTCAAAAAGAATTATTATTATTTATTATATATAATTATTTTTCAATAATATATTTTTATTCCTCCCACATTATCAACAAATAACGTTCTACCTGTAAAATCCTTTTATTCATTTTTGCACTAACATATTACAAATACAGGCAGTGAGAAGACACAAATCAAGGCTTAGCACGAACAACTGTATTTGTATGAGATTGATACAGAATGATGTGACTATTACAAAGCATCCAAAATACCTCCCAAACAGGAGAAGTAGCTCAATATGCAAATACAAGCTTAAAGTGACTCCATCTGGAGGCCAAATCAACAGATTTTTCTACTAACATGCATTTCACAGGGAGCCTTTTGATGAACCAACGAAAGCCGCAGTGACTTTGAAGGAATGTGAGCAGGGAGCAAGTTGCTTCAAAAGGTACTTTGGTCCACACTTTTCATGATGTTGACAACCCAGGGGAGGCCCGGGTCTACACAGATGTGACGACCATTTTTGGTAATCAGACTGAAATAAATAGATGAAAAAACTCCATTACAATGGTCGATAATTAAGGCAAATGATGATAAACAAACTTGAAGGAACCCAATGAAAAAGGGGACCAAAATAAATTCAGATTTGTTATCAGAAATTCAATGTTAAAAAGATTGTATGTAATATACAGATATCTAATGAGACATTTATATTGATTAACAAGTTAGAATCACACTAAGTAACAACTCAATCTGCTTATTAAATTTCACTGTATATTGCAAAAAGCATTCAGAATAAGCCTAGACTGAACTTACATGGCTCCAGCCATGGGGCATCGGTGATCAGTGAAGTAATATGAGCTGATGAGTTTTTTGTTCAGTCTCCTCGGGTAAGGTGTGAAGCAACAATCATCAGGGCCAATTCCACCTGAGGGAAGAAAAATGAATTTATTACTGGTCACACACAGTGTTTCAATGATAAAATCTAAGGTTCTTACTGTTGCAGATCACAGACGCAATCAGAGCATTTCCCAGGATGCAAAGCAGAAGGATGTGAGTGGTCCTCATGGTGACTCGACGTGCCTCTGGATGTAATGACGGAGACCACAGCTGCGCTTTATCTTCAGTGAAGGGCTTCTGAACAAAAGGTCCTGCTTTGAAAGGTTTATCAAGTTTGAAATAGGACTCATTTTTTTTCTAAAAGGTGTCACTCGTGAGGAGGAGGTGGTTTGGGGGGGGGGGGGGGGTGCAGCTGTGGTTTTAGAAACTTTCCAGTCAGTTTAGAAAAGGTTGAGGTAGATGACAGGAAATGCATTTGTGGTTAGCCAGAAGATGTAGCTCAAAGTTAAGACAAAATATAGAGACCTGATGAGAAAGTGGAATTAGGTATTAGATTGGGGAGTTTTTGTATTTGGGGTCATGTGTTTGCTAGTAGACTTAGAGAATAAATTCATTTTAATACAAAAAAACCCTCAAATGAATTAATCCTAGTTATTTCAATCATAAACAATGCAGATACATTGCAGACCAGAAAAGACCACTAAAGCGGCACTGATCAATATTTATTTGATAGTGATGACTGTTAAACAGGGAGGTTTATTTCATGCTATTAATTTACAAGTTTGTTTTATTACTGTAGTTTGTCCCACAAATACAATATTGTTTTAATGTAAAATATCATAATTGATCTTGGAACAAGGCAGATATTTCTTTGGAACGTCACTTGTTGGATCCAAAATGTACCTTTCACAATAAAAGCTTTATATACATATACCCTGGGAATGTTTATCATACAAGCCCAAATAAACCTGTGGGGTAATCGGTAAAATGCTTGAATGAGTTACAAGACCCACTGCTCCTGGTTAAATAGATGTATATCTCTTTATTTTAATAAAACCACTGTTTATATACAGTTCAAGTGAGATTAAGTTGCATGTTAGCCCTCTACTGTCTCCAGGTTCCTCCATCACTCCTTAACAGAACAACAAGTCTCTTCAGGAAAAAAAAAAAAAAAGAATAACAGCAGATTACATTTTTATTCAAATTGGATTGAATGTGGTTTCTGGCAACTGCCGCAGTGTTTGTGTGGGTGTGTGTGTGTGCATGGGTGATGGAAAGTGGGTAGTGTTGGTGGAGCTGGAAGGGACAGTCTTTAATGATACAACTAACAATTAACTAACCTATTTTAATCTGAAAATGCCACTAAACACATGCACATAAAGCACAGACACCGCAACTGTTGCTGTGACTACTAAAGCACAATAAAAACTAAAATGAAAACCCTTTTCAAACCTGAGAGTGAAGACAAGTGATGATGCGAGGCACAGCTCAAAAGCTTACATATATGTGCAAAAAGCTTTATTGCAGTGTGTCACCACACTGGGTGGGTGGGGGACTTTGATGATGAGAAAGTGTGGCGCTAAGCTGATGTTTGCCCGTTTGCAGGCATGAACACAACAAGCTTCCTGTTAGTTTGGTTTTCCTACTCACAACATGTGTTGTAGTGCGTCCGTGGTCCAGGCATCAACGTTAGCAAAGGGTAGATCTGTCTGCACTTCTAAAAGTTCATCTCATGAGTCGGTCTGTGCAAATTCCCTTATGGGCTCAACAACAAGCGCATATAAGGGCCATTTTAAGTAAAAAGAAAACACTTAAGGGGAGAAGAGGTGCAGGGGGGGGGGGAAATCGAGAAAAACACAAATTCATTAATAAAGTTCATAAAGAAATTTATGAGCGAAACAGAAAAACGTTAACCAATGATCAAAAAGTATTGTGTACTGTCTAGGCTATGACGAATGGTGAAAAACAATGCTGGTAATAAAACCCCAACCAACAGTGATGAGAATACTGGCCCTGCCCACTGCTAGTTAGGAAGAAAAGACATTCACTAAGGCAGGGCCCTGACACGCTGCCACAGAGCTTGCCTCATGACGGCTACACCAAAAAGGCAGACTGACCGCTGACAGATGCACAATGACGGAAAAACGTGTGATCTAAAAACAAAAAAACTACTTTTTATCTGTGGAATGTTTTTCTCTGCCTCAAGTTGGAGGCAGAGAAGGTGTCCACAAAACGGGGCTAAAAAGGTGAAAGATCGTGTAGAAAAAAACTAAAAAGACAGTGCTAACAAGAGGTAACGGTCAGCCAGGCGCAGACCGAGCAGCCGATTGTCCAGTGCCCAGGCCCTCAGATCAGTGCGCCTGCAGTGCATATCGACTACCATCACATCCTCCAGTGTACGCGTTATTCACATCAAGTGTACGATGGACGGGACAAAGGCTAAGTAACAACGCTTCATTCGTCTCCTTTTGATAAATATTAAATAAATTCACTCGAAAGACATCCCCCTGCGCTTACTGCACGGCTAACATTAAAAGAGGTCTGTATGACAGCAGCATCCTTCACTCCAGTTTCATCGACATAAATGAACCGTGAAGTTGAATTCATGGAAAGGATAGGAAAAAAAAAGTCTGTAGCAACAAAACAAACACGCAAACGAAAAGCTCACAAGGACAAGATCTAACTGAAGGACTGACTAAAGTTTGGAGGGGAAAAAAAGCTGCAAGACACAGAATGAGACCGATACCGAGCTGAAGTTCCACTTCCCACCGCCATTCACACGTCAGACTGTGGAGCTGAAATTTCAAGACATCACTGTCACTTTCCCTGACCGGTACCGGTATCAATATCAGAGAGTCACTTAAAACAAAGGACAAGTGGGAGTGGAGCTAGAAAGATGGTCGGCTTCCAGTCTGAGACGAGTGGTGTCTCTTCCTGCTGAATGTGGGAGTGTGTGATACATTCTTCAGGAGGGATTGAGGGGGATAAATAAGGCCTCATCTTCCTTTCCCCTCCCCACTCTCATCCCCCTCTAGAGTCCTGGTTCTGGTGAAGAGGTTTTATCACAGAGGCTACAACCCGATAGGTCCAGCTGCGCTTCAAGGTTCTTTCTCTCCATCGAGGGCCCTCACACAGTCCAGTAACGTGTGAAGACTCAGCGCTTCAGCACCGGGCTGCCTCGCTCCGGATCTTTCTGTAACATCTGCAGGACCTGAGGAAATGGAAGGAGGTGCAGTTAGAGAAGAAAAAAAAAAAAGAAAAAAAAAAAAGTAACCTAGAACCCCGAAAATTGAAAAAGCTGCATTGTCCTACCTGCGGCCACTTCCTGTTGCGACTAGTCATGTGAACGGCGGCGATGTGCTGGAAGAGCTGCTCGGCGGGGATGAAGTCGGGCAGGCGAGTGAGGAACTGAGCCATGTGGATGAAGTCCATGGTGGTCAGGACGTCCTGGTAGAGACGCAGCAGCCCCAGCCCCGTGCGGAACAGGAACTCCTCGCTGTCTCTGCAGAAAACGTCCCACACCCGGCACGCCAGGTCCAACGGCAGCGACTTGCTGTACAGGGTAAAGATCCTGGAAGGGCGAGGGGAGAAGCGCGCTCAGCATCACACAGGGAAAAGGATGGGGGATGGAAACAAGAGGCCATGTGCAGAGGGTGTGGGGGCTCTAAACTCACCAGTCGATTAAATAAATGTCGGGCGTCAGGCTGTTTTTCTGGAAATGTGCAAAGAGCTTTGGTAGGTTTTCTTCAAAGAACACTTCAAATGCGGCAAAGTAAGTCAACATCTGCAGAGAGAGGGGAAGATGGACTTGGGAGTAAGGAACCAGGATTGTGTCCAATGGACGATTGCCAATGGCATGTGCAAAGTGTGTGTATAAGCATGCATCATATGTCAAGTTTCTATCCACATTTGGTGGTGTGTGTGTGTGTACTGACAAGGCTGTGGTCGACTCTGAAGAAGGCCATCTGACAGGGCTTATTGAGCAGGTTGGCAAAAGCTATAAAGGCGTCCGCTGTGTCAAGGTTCAGGATTAGGACTGCTGCGATGAACGACATCCCCTGCACCTAAACACACACACACACACACACACACAAACGCAGTTTGTACAAGTAAACATGAAGCAAAAAAAACACTGTGGTCTTGGAGGGGGTTTGCAAGAAAAAAAGGTGTTATTATTCAACATATACTTTGACTTTCCGTTCATTATGCAAGGGCAGAGGAAAAAAACAGCGGCAAGGTAACACCTGCTAGATGTTAAATTTGCACTGCGCCCTAAATTTGATCCCATTTAAACTAATCTACATTTAAAGCAGCTGAGCTTCAGGATGGATATTTAAGATGGAAACAGACAGGAAATGCTGATGCAAACTGATGCATAAAACAAAGTAGTAATAACTGCACACAGGCGAATGCATAGATTTGTGTGTGTGTGTGTGTGTGTGTGTGTGTAGCAGCAAAGGAGTTGGGGTCAGTGCAGGAAGTCACAGTCATTTGTACCAGAACACACACAGCGTGTTACTGGTGCGAGGAGCAGCGAGGCAGACCGCAGCATCTCTAAGAAACCGTGTGGCTTTGAAGAATGAGACATTCTGCAGACATGGCTTCATTATAAGAGCACAGCAGCTAATTGGACACGTTTCACAGTGGGTGGATAAAGATGTGAGAGGCTTTATGAGGAATGTGGAACTTCAGAAGAAGTGACTACTGTGAATTCAACACTGGCCTAATTTGATAAATTCCTGTGGATGAATCATGTGGTCTGTTAATATTGAGATTGTCCGTTTCTTCAATACTTAGGGTACTTATAACACAATACCTGAAAGTATAAGACGTTACTAAAATATGGGGGAAATTGTTGTGCAAAAATATTAGTCAAATATTTTTAAAAATATCCCAAAATAATTTGTAGACTTAGTAGTAATAAATAAATAAAAAACGTATTGTGAAAATACTGAGAAATAGACCAAATAACATTAGTAAAATATACCAAGTCAAATATATAATAGTCAAATATCAGGAAAAGACAATGCCACAAAATACTCACAATTAAATAAAATGGTTATATATAAATAATGTCTTGTGGAGTATGCAATAAATGTAATGTGACACCTAATCATTAAACGACAGCACCCAATCAGTGGAAACATGCAGCTCATACAGACCACATTCAAACGTTTGATATGTAATATAATAAATAATTATAGACAACGGTGGTGTTTTGTGAGAGATCCAAGGGTTTGCTGTGTTATTTGTAACTATCTGATTAAGTAGAAACTACACAATATCTCAGAGATAAACCACATGTAAAAAGTGCATGAAGACCTGTAATAGTTCATATTAACCTACTTTCCAGGTCAACGTGAAGCCAAGCGGCAGTAGAATACAATGTGAATTATTTGTTTTTTTTTAATCATAAGATGTGCTTCTGTATCACAGCAGGATATCATGCTATGTGTGGTGCATGCGACTTACGTAGCCAACGTCTGGCCGGTAACAAGTGTATGCTCCCAGAATGCTGTGCAGCACGTCATGATATGGCCCGCCCTGACAATTGACAAAGAAATAATGAAGACAATGGGACAAAATACACTCGCACACAACCTTTCCCAGAAGGTTTGGTTTCATAGTGACTTTGATACAACATTATGACACTAATGTCACTAGGCTTCCCTTGGTACATTGTATTGTTTAAAAAAAGGCAGAATGAGACATTTTCTCAATAGGCTGAGGCTTTTTCACTGACCTGCTGGAAGATGCACAGATGTGGGAAGGTTCTCGAGATGTCCAGTTTGATCAGCTCCAGACTCGACTCGCGATCTGACGAACCGGGACCTGGAAGGCAGCGCAAACCATTACTAAAAACAACAGGATAAATCTTAAGAACATGTATAGTTTAAACTTGAATTTGACATTTCCTTTAATGTTTCTGTCAGTCCAGACGGACTAAGGACCTCTTATGTCTTTACCTTCAGGTTCAGGCTCTACCGAATGTGTCGGCGTGCTCCTCCACTTCTCTTTCGCCCGGGACAGACAGATGCTGTACAGCTCTGCAGCATCATCAATATATAAGAGAAAGGGAGGAGGACAGTGCCATATAATCATTTTCAGGTTCACTATTTTTTAGTTACTACTACAACAAAAACCCATTATTGTTGTCAAACTGTGTCTGAATTAACCTTTGCTAAGCAACGTTTCTCAAGCCGTGTTTGTAAATCATTTTGTAAATAGTCTATAGTTCTTAAAGCGCAGTAAATTGTATTTCTCCAGTTTATTATAGTGATGAAATGTCAAAATGTAAGTAATAGCATTGTCAGCAGTAATAAAGCTACTTCCACGGGGGGGGGAATACCGTCACTGAGCTGCTACTTATGATAGCATGGACATCTTTGAAGGAGATTAGGCTTTGTGGGAGTGCGTGTGTGCAATGATAAATCATAGGACTGTTCTCCAGAGGCCGAGTAGTGCAAAGCAGAAAGGATCAGCTCCGCAGTCAGCGAGCGCTCTTCTGCAAATGGAGAGCTCTCGCACAACGGGTCAACCTCAACGTGTAGGTTAGGAAATGGGTCATGCACAATGTGAGTCTTCGTTAGGGCCTCGTATCTCGCTACCCTTAAGGGGTGTTCTGGGGCCCCTATCAAAGTCTAAACATATAATGGACTATGCCCACTGTATTGCACTTCTTAGTTGAACACCGTTGTCAAAACTGTCAACATAATTCAGGCACAAGGGCTTTACCACAGACCATTTCAAGCGTTCCTCTCTGATGTCGATGCTGAATACGGGGACCTACTCCTCCATTCTGAAGTGCGCAGGCTCAGTCGCCGCTCCGTGCTGCAGTGGTTTTATTCCCTTTGATCAAATTTCAAAGTAAAGGGACCTCTCTATCTTCAATCTTCTCAACACCGTGAATGGGAGACTACAAGGCAAAGAGCAGCTGGCAGAGCGGGGCGGTATACCGGTTCAAACTGTATATCGGTAGAAGATTTCCGCATGAATTTCTCACGTACCGTTCATACCGGTGTTACGCCATAACAACTGGCGACAGAATTTATTTTTACACGTCATCGAGGAGTGTGCGGCGGTCAGAGCAACTGATCGAAATTCAGTGTGGTGATTCTCTGAAGAATCAGCATTGGCATCTCTCCCTACCTGACTTCTACCGAAAAAGGCTAAGTTTCCTCTGATGAGACGCCACGCAAAACGAATGATGAGTCTCTTCGGCAACACATGCATCAGAGAGCAAACATTCTCTCTTAACGCAGACTGAGAACCAGACTCACCGACACACATCTCTGTGACCTCCTTCGCATCTCAACCAAACTTCTTCCCGATCTGCCAGCAATCCAGTTTGTCAATAAGATCAATTACTTAATAAATTCAATCGATTAAAAGTTAGTTAATGTGTTAACAATCCCAAAAATGTGTTTGTGTAATAAGCTTGAAATATCTACATCCCCTATTTGTCTTCTTTTCTGTCCCTTCATACAGAACAATGAAGAGGGATCAGCACCCTGAGAACCGATCTGAGGCTGAAACAGAGAATGACCTGCCAACCTCTGTAAAAAATGAAATGAAATGAAAAGGAAATGTTTGGACACTACAAACCGAAATAACCCAGTGTGTGTGTGTCACTGGAGGTTGTGGTTACATGTTGGTCTAAACAATCAGATAACAGTGCAGATGAGCGTGCACACACACACACACGCACGCACTAACCATGTGTGATGTTGAGGTCGTTGCCCACGGCCAGGCTCCACACTTTGCCTCTTACGCTGGGGGGGATGCCCTGCCACCAGAGGTCTCTCACCCGTCTAGATGTGCACCTACAAAGTCACATTTGAAAAGGTTTAGCACACTACAGGCTGCAGGATAGTGGAGCTTCATGGAGGAAACGCTGATTTATTGATCAGAACCCCAAGTGTCCTTCGGTTCCTCACTTATTCCATGTACTGTTGTTGGTAAAACAAGATCACACACATGTTGCAAAGACCTCCCTGACTAAAGGGAAACTTACATTTTGTAACCAACATAATTGTATGACAGAGGGCTTGAACACTGAAGGTAAAATCAAATCAACATGTCGTAATGACTATTATTATTACTGAATGTTTAAACTACAAGCCAGCCTTCAACTCCGCTTTGTACTTAGTTCCAAGTGACGAGCTTCAAGTTGTTTCCAAAAGACCCCTTTTCAACTTGGTCCAGTTACATTTAGGGAACGTTTGCCGCTGCAGCGTCACCCGATTTTGTCGCCGAAGTTGAAATATTTCAACCTGTACTTGCTCGTTTAATGCAACTTCGCCGGAAATTGTGTCACAAACTAGACGCAAGAAACGCGGCATTGCAGAGTCGCATCACTCCATTGTATCTGTGCATAGACTTTGTATATAACCCCACTCTAATCTACGCATGGTGTGAACGCACCATAACTCCGACAGTTGGCTCGAGACGAGGAGGAAGGAGAAGCTTTGCCGATTTTCGACAGACTGTCACTGCTGCGCCTTTTGAAATGCCTCCCCTCAGACATCTAATCATGCATCACTTCTTGCCCCTTTCCATATTGCTTTGTCCGCTACTCTCAATCCACAACAAGCCAAGGTCTATTCAGTTGATTCAGCATTCTGATCTCAAGCTCTCGTTTGTACTCACGTTGTACTCCAGTTGGGCAAAATCTCCAGGTTCCAGATCTGGGCAGCGGTGCCGATGCTCTCCTCCAGCTTACAGCGGTCCTCCAGCTGCTTCTTTCTCTTCTGAGCCTCCTTTAACTCTACACAAAAGGGTGTGGGGGGAGTTGGGTGGATACAAAATAGAGGGGACTTTAAGAGGTGGAAAGCTGGTTGAAGAGCGACCTTGTCCGTCAAGGTCAGTTGTCAGTCAGTCGAGGTCAGTTGTCAGTCATAGTGTTCCAAGCTTCAACACAGGAACCCTGACGACTTTGTCACGTGAGCTCACCTCTCTTCTTGGCCTGGGCCACCATCTCCTCATACTGCTGTCGGTGCTTCTGCGCCTCCTCGGCTGGCTTGGCGGGAAGATTACTGGAATGCACATACATAGGAAATAGAAATAGATGATGAATAAAAGCAGATTGTAGATATTTGACGGGACAACATCTACAACTTTTTTCAATAATATTGATATTATAATATGGACAGTAGGTGTTGAAATGTTTGGACACAAGTCAGAAACAATCCCACATAGCTACCACTGGAATCTAAGTAGTGGAATTATTAGTTATCTGCAACTAAGAAGGCTTTTTTTTAGCTTAATTGCTATAAACTGGAACTGTAGATTTTCTTATGCATTTTCATTCTCTAAATTTGTGTTGAACCATTTTAGTATTTGCGCTGTTCTGCAAATATCACCAACCTGCACATCTTGCATTTGGCACTTTAATCCCTTTTGTCAGTAGAGGTTTGTGGGATTTAAGGAGGTGGTCTGCTACAGCATGCTAAATCTCAGCATGGAATGCTTATGTCATAACTGCACTATAATATAATACTCATAATCTTTTCTAAATACAAATAGATGGAACTACACTATTTTTACTGACCCCAAAGCATTGACTACAATATGCAGTATGTGTGCCTTTCTGGATGACTTTCACCAGCAGGGGGTGACAGTAAAGAAAAGAGGTGGGAGGTTGCATGCAGAGTTTTGCCAGTCATGGTGTGACAAAATAAACGGCTTTGTGTACACACAGGAAATCAGGCTACATTACACTCTTGTTGTCATTCGCCATGTTGCCCAAACGGAAGTGCTGAGCTTGTGGCCGAGCAGAACCACAGAGTCCAAGTGAAGGTTTCTGTATGGTAACAAAATATGACATGCTAAAAAGAAAGGGTAATTGAGCCATGCGGAGGGAGGTCTATTAAACTTTCAGCAGCACCTCTCCTTTACCGCCCGTGATACAAGCAGAGACAATGGAACAATACCGAAGGAGTCTAATGACAGCGGAAGGAAGGCTAATGAAGATGGAATAAGGGGCAGAAAAAAAAAGGTAGAAAGGCAACAGACTGGGTTTATTGTCCAATAAGCATACTCCACTGGCAGAGAGAGACGAAAGAAGAATGTGGGATAATCTGGCATTCCACCGATTCAAGGGTGCGCGTTTCTGTGTGTTTGCATGTGTTTACATACGCAGGTCGGTCTTCCAGTATGAGTGCTGTGGTGGAGAGTGGCTCAAAGTCCAGGTTTTTCCTTATACCATGCCTGGGAGACGTCAGGTTGCCAGGTCCAGCTCTGCCACTCTTTGTTTCATATTCCTGACGGGGGAAGACATACATTTAGCAGAGTTTTAACTAAAACTGTGCATCTTCCCTCTAGCTTATTAGGAAGTTACAGCAATGGGCCAAGTGCAATATGAGCACACACCCCATTGTGTCCAAAAAGGTCTCCAGTGTACGTTGAGGTGGTTAATATTGAAGGCCAATCAGCTTAACACTATGCCTGCACACATGCGTTCACATTGATGAGCACAGGCCACAATACAAACACAAAAACCCATTCCTACAGGAGTGTGTGCATGACTGTTTGTGTTATGAATCGGCCTTTGTGTTACTGTCTGTTGCACCAGAGCCTTGGAGACAAATAAAAAGGTGAATCTATTCATAAAAGGTTCAGCCACATAAAAGACAAAACGTCAGTCTCTACAAGAGTGATAGAAATGCCGTGAAAAAGTAGAAAAAGCTATGACAAGTCTACAGCCATGCTAGTAGCTCTGAGGCTTTCAGTGAAGTGCTAATGCGCTAACACACTCACAATGAGAGCAGATCATGTTTACTAGGTTCAGTATCTTAGTTTTAAGGAATAGACCAGGACATGCAATTATTGTGTGTGCTGTTGAGACGTGCTCAAGAAGAAGAGTTAAACTCTCACATCTCTTCAATGTGAAGGGGAAAAATAGCATAGCTTAGCAGAAAAGCTGGAAGCAAAAGGAAAACTGCTATGCAGTAATGCATCACTAGATAGGATGTGAGTGGAGCTGATCTAAAAACACAGGCGTCGCAAATAGTGAAGTGACTGCTAATGCATTTCAAGCATGTCATGGTGAGACCCCAAATAAGACGCTTAGCTAATACAATAAGAGAGGAGCAGTATCCTGTAAAGGCCATGTTACAGTACATTCTTCTGCCCCCCAGCAACCAGTCCTACGGGGGACTCGCACAGCTCCCCCTGGAGATTTAGCAGCAAACGGATAAATCCGACAAAATGAATGCATGATTACATAAAAATAAACCAATACAGCCACTGGGATACGTGGCTTCAAACTAGCATACTGATGCACACAGATAGGGAAGCTCAGCTCATAGTTTACTTTGAATAAACAAATGTGTGAAGCCTGTGACAGAAGCTCGGAGTCCTTCCCCAAAGGGCGACATGAATAAAACTAGTGTTATCTATTGCTAAACAATGTTCAGAAACCCCTCCCATGCATTCACTTCGAGGATGAAACGTTACCGTCTTTGTGTGTGATGGCTTTAAGCTTCTGGATTCGCCATTGGATCCCATGACAACCTGCCGCCAAGGCAACAGGCTTTGTCATGCTGGCTCTCAGTTCTCTAATTTCCTGGTCGTGGTGGAGGGGCTTTCGGGTGATAGGCTTTCATGCTGGCTACTTTAAAAATATGCACACTAGGAAGTTGTTTTCTGGTACAGATCTGCCTGCACATAGCCTCACACCATGTGGCATTACAGAGTCTTACACTTGCATACTTAAGTACACCTTAAGTAAGTCATGATATGCAAGTGTATGCCCCAAAAAACAAGGAGTAACAAGGACTAGAAAGAACCCGACTGTTACAAGTGCTGGTAAAGCGCCTCCTAGATAGCCTTGTCACCAGAGACGCCCGCCCGTAGGGGAAACACTGCACCGATTCAGGAGGCGATACAGTAATGAATGCATGACTTAACAAATAGTCATATTTGGGTTGGCACACTAAGAGCTGAATTGCTGTCACCACAGGGAAGCCAAGGGGTCTGTTAAGGATCTGGCAGCTTTGTAGAGACAAAGTGAGGAAAACAATATTCAGACAAACAGACGGAACCAGGAGCCCTGGCAACAAACGCTGGGATACAATCCAAGTGCTTTTTAATCCTTCATCGAAGCATGCTTTACTGGAGAGTGGAAAGAAATCTGCTGACTCAGCTGTCATCTGAGCCCTGAGGCTCTTTAACGGCATCGGGTAGAACAGCAGGATGTAATCCATCGACACGGTTCCCCCCCCCCCCATAGCGTTGTTGCGCGTGCTTTTGTTGTACTAAGTTTGTGGACATTACATCGAGTAACGTGCAATAAAGACCCGTCGTCCCCAGTGCAGGAATCGAGTCCACATAAGACGTTCGTCTTTCTAGAGACATCCCTGACTCGTTATCAATCCGCTCCCCACAGCGAAGCACGGACCCCCCCGGTGAGCTGAGGAGCCTTTTATCTGACACCCTAGCCGCCGTCGTCGCCCACCCTCCCCCCCTCCCTCTCACGCGCCGCCCGCCGATGCCCTCTGACGCCGGTGCACAAGCAGAAAGACGTGCAGGTTCCCCGACGCGGTCCGCCTGTCCTCGCTGCGCGAAATGCTCGCTCACTCACCATGAACGCTGCTGTTCTTACAGCCGGCCTGTCCTCCGGTGAGGGTTCCTTTTTTTACAAAACCTCAGCCCAGCGTCATTGCTGCTCCTGAGAGGAGGAGAGGGGTAGGGGGAGCGGGGGAGGGGAGGGGGGGGAGCTCACTCCTGGCAACGAGACATCCAGGAGCGAGAAGATGACGGGGAGGAGATCAAAAAGGAGGGAAGAGGGATAGTGAAGCTGCAATGGGAGGGACACACAGCCCTCATTGGAGACGATGCAGCAGCATGATGATGATACACCTCCAGTGAGCGGCTCTGCATCGAGTCTGTTGCAAATGCGTGTGTGTCTGCAAGTCACACACGCATTTGTTATTTGTCACCATCGCTGCACCGAGAGCGCTCTGCCGCGTCCTGGCAGCCGCTCTAATCAATCTCAGAGTAACAGATCGGGTTTCAGGCGCTCATCCTTCAAGATGCTGATACAGAGTTACAAGGGTTGGTCTCTGGGAGGATTTCTCCTTGTATTATTGGATGATTATCAGTGTAATGGTTGCCTCTCAGCCTTGTACATGTTTTAATTGACTCAGAAGTATTTAGAACTTGTTTTTGTCATTGTCAACCTTGGTTAAGTATAGCATCCATACAGGGTTTGAACGGTTCATCCCGGTTGGATCCCCCCCCTCCTATGTCATAGTTTCCTTGGGTCAATGTGCCAATGATTATATCCTGAAGAGCAGCAGGCAGCCTCTGTAGAGCGGAGTTCTTCAAATACCAATAGTGAATAAAATATGTCTGCAAGACAGCGAAACATACCATGTACTAGCTTATTTACGCAACAAAGGATCTGTTAGTGCACATGATCAACTGTCAGCAGCGATTAGAAAGAAAGAAGTTAGACGGCACATTCATCACCTCTAGTTCCATAAAGCAGAATCACTACGTCAGGAATCCATGACTGAACTCTCATCTCATCTCTGAACGTTGCTCATGCCGTGGCAATCGGACAGGCACTAGCAAAAAGTTTAGCGTAAGTCGGAACTAGCAAAATGTTGGCCGCTCGACAGATTTCCCAGTGTAAAATTTTGCCAAAGTAAAAAATAAGGTTTCATGGCATTTATGGAGTTCATTTGTGATTTTTAATCCTACTTGAAGGACTAATAATACTTGTATCGACTTACACATCAGAGTGGACTAAAAGTGGTGTTCCCCAAGGTTCAATTCTGGGAACTCCTGTTTAACATCTACATGCTTCCAGGGGTTTAGATTATGGAAAGTGTTAAACAGAATCGTAAAAGCATGCCTAGATTTCTGAAACTCCCCTCCAATGCATGCCCTGGGGACAAGGCGGCGGGGCATTACATAGTGTGGCCAGTAAGTGCAGGAAGAAGTAAATCCGACAAGGCTTGTGGTTTGCGGAGGTATGAAGAGTAGGGCAGCGGTCTCAGTCAATCCCCGAGCTGAATGGTTGGACAAGCGTACAGAGACAAAATGGCAGAAATACTCACTGGACCTTGAAAATAGAGTCTCTGTGGGATTGGGTCAGACAGCTGAACTGGGAAACACCAGGCTGTCGAGTTTGATCACCTCGAGGTTCCATTCAATTGAATATTTTTATTTATGACTCACACTGGGGCAGCACTGGGTTATGTTGTAGAACAAACATTGAGTTGATGTAAATTGAACCAGCTATTGGGCTGTTATTTTGATGATGGACCTCCGAGAGCGGCCTGTCTCAAGAGGTTGATACAGACACAAAATCCTCACAAGAGAAACAAAGTATGCCATCCTAATAATGCAGGCAACACACAAATCTACATACATGACGATATCACCAGGGGACTTGCATACACAGGTTAGATAAATGCAACAAAATATTCAAAAACTGGATTTCAGTCAGAAGGCTACAGCTAATTCATAATGCTGATGAAGTGGATCACGTCCCTCCAGTTCTGAGGTCTTTCCACTGGCTTCCTGTCAAACAAATAATTTACTTTAAAATCCTGCTGTTGATTTATAAATCACTGAAGGGTTACGTGGGACCCAGTTACCTTACAAACCATTCCGACCCCTCAGGTCGTCTGGCCTTCCGGTTTCAATCTGAAACCGGAATAAAAGGAAACCTTTTGGGAACCTTAAACCGTCGTTCTTTATTTCTGTAATTTACTACAGATTGTTTTATAAACTGCACGGAAACCATTTTTTGTATTTGACGTATTGTTTTAATGTCTGCTTACAAAGTTTCAATAAAAGTTCATAATTGTTTTTAAATGAAATGTTCGTTTGCTTTATGTGTTTTGATGCGTTAATGGTTTTATGTGAAGCACATTTAATTGCCTTGTTGTTGAAATCTGCTATACAAATGAACTTGCCTCGCCTTCACACTTGGAGGACGTATCGCTGAGCAATCCGTGGCGTACTTTGTCAAATTTGGTGCATTTTGGACACGTGACACGTTCAGTAGAAGTGAGGCTTCGGGAAGGTCTTCAGCAGCGAGCCTATAAAAAGGTTGCCGCTCATTGCCCGCAGTTTATTTCTGTTGCTGCATATACCAATGGCAAACCAGTAGGGATTCAATGATCAAAAGTATTTCTTTTTATAAATCTCCAAGCTTCGTGGTTTGAAGAGCCTTGAAGCGGTTCTAGAGGCTCAGGGTGAACCAGCACCTCATCAAGAGATGTTGGTTTTCCTTTTCATGTTTCACCCATCGGGACATGAAAAATGAACTCTGATACAAATATGACTTTTGCAACAGAATTGATGCAGACTATTATTTGAATTGATAAGATTTAAATTACAATGGTCATCTTCAGACCTTACTTATCTGTGTGCATGCTAGTTTGAAGCTACAGAACAATTGCTCTCTTTAGCTGTGACCAGCTAAAGGTTATTTCAACTAGCTGTGTCTCATAGCAGCTGAACAATAACCAAGGTCAAATAAGGCGACCCTTGGCGCATACATAGCAGGCAATTTAAAGCCAGTGTGTAAACTGGAGGAACATTAACTGGCATTCAACCAGCCTTCAAAGAGCCCAGGTAAATAGATCCACAATAACAGGCTTCCACAGGATGTAATTACAAGCTGCCATCATGTTCTTTTACAACTGCTATGGAGTAAGGGGAATAGTGCCGTAAAGCAAGTGTTTTACAGACCAAATATTATTGCAAAATTTTTAAAGGACCTGTATTTAAAATAAATTTAAAAAAGAATTAGAAAGTGTTTGTACCACAGTAAGTAGTGAGCTGCCTAGAGGAGGCAGCTCTTTGCCATCAGTCAGGACAGCCATGGTCTTGGAATAAGCAGATACCCAAACCAATTATCGGTGAGAAGCAACCAGCAACGCTATTGTTGGTTCATGCAATTAATATCTACTCGAGCATACTACACAAAACGCCGCACAGCAGAGATTCAGCTGTTGCCCTGTGAACAACAAGCCCAAAGGAGTGAGGTTTGGCTGATTTTTTTAGATGTCGGTGAACTGTTTTTGTGCGATATTCAGGATACTCGAACCACAAGAGCTTTAAAATAAAAACGGACGAGCCCCAATCTGAAAATGTGTGGAAGAAATGGCCTCAGTGCAATACACTAAGGTGAATTTCATAGACTGCGGCGATTGCACTCCAGATCAATGAATTTGAAATTGCCTGTCGCAGCGCAAATTCAAACAAAAACATTTCAACAAAATTCGTTATAAAACTCATAGACTAAAGGAAAGAGGAGGGACTCCTGGTGCGATCAGAGCTCTCAGGCTGTGTAGAACACACTTTTACCAAATCATGACTCAAAACGACACCAGAATGAATTTGTTGGTTGGTAGGAAACAGCCACCACGTACACATTGTCGGTCTTTGTTCCCTGATGTGATAGACTCTACCTTCTGTATTCTCTTCGGGTCCTTAATGGGGCCTTCTCTCGGAGGGATTTTTCCAAACAGCTTCCAGCCGGGATCCCTCTGCTCCGCTGGATGACTGTCCCTCACCCTCCTGGCAAAGAGGCTCCTGAGAGACCAATGGAACAAATTCAGTCATCGTAGCACTAGAGCAAAATGTAGAACGCGGAGCTGTGATTGCAGTCTTCACTGGGTCCCTGTGTGGGCCCCCGCAGAGCTGTGTGAAGAGTGTGTGTGCGTGTGTGTGTTTATGTGCGTCACTACAGAGATCAGCTCACATCAGCCTGAGGATATAAGAGCATCTTTGCCCCCTATGAGACCTCACATGAGCTGGAAGGGTCCGGGGACTAATAGCACTAAGCAGTAAACCCATGACAGGGGCGATAACGAACCAATATTGCTGCTTTCAATGAGGAATGTCATCTGTCTAAAAGCAGAGAAAGGCCTTCCTCCAAAAACTGGCAAGATAAAGAATACATACATGAATCCTGATGCATATTGAAATCTGCAAAATTGCCCCTAGGAAGTTTCACCAAGTAATTGTAAAAGGTGCCGCGGTTGTTCATTGATAAACCAGGAAACTCTGCAGTAGTCAATCCAGCCGCTCACACAGAGCGGTTAAGGGAACAGGTCAGTTATTTATACTATTTGCTGTGATCAGTCACCCCACCACTCCTGGTCAAATAAAAAGGAACAAGGCAGCAGAAGCAAAGGGAGGATAGAAAGATACAAAATATGATCCAAGAGTTTGACCAACAAACAGTAAATTGACAGGAAAGAACACCCTTGTGAATCAAAGTCTGCTTACAAGCCTCTTCTTCTCCACAATTTTCATCAGTGTGGCTAAACGCATTTGTGATCCGGATCTTGAAGTCCATTGAACACGGTCGAAAGGTCTAGAAAAAGACTGTTTAAGAGCGTAAAAGTTAGACTCCTAAAACAATGCTGCATAGCTCAAAGAGCGGAGGCCACAGAGTGAAACCTCACTTAAGGTCCTAACGTTTAACACGGCTCCGGTCGAGCTGCTTGTTTGTGCGTTCCATCCTGGCTGTGACTTTGCACCGCTCAGGTTCGAGTCTCCAGGGAATCTGGAAGGATTTTACGACCTTTGCGTTGAGTCCTCAGTGTGTGCAAACAAGGGACATCTGGCATGGAAATACCAAACAAGCTAGCACAAGAGGCTGAGGGATTGTACATTGAGTTTTTCCCCCATTAGAAAGGGACACCAGGTGGGCTACTTGAAGCTGGATTAATACCACAGTGATTATTAATAAAGTTCTGATCAGAGCTACAAAACTCATGAATGAACGGCTTCAGGCCACACTGGTTAAGGAACGTTGAGCAAACATTGCGTGCCCTCTGCTGGGGTCCTACCTCTCAATGTACAGGAGAAGTGATGCATGTGACACAGAAACATGGCAAAAACGCTGAATTTAAATCACTTTCCTCCCTCCCTAAAAAGCATAACCAGGAACCTGGAGGTGGAGCGCTCAAAAAAAAGTTAAGAGTTGATAAGAGAGCGGGAACTGAAGCAAATCAGGCCCAAGCCTTCCATAGCTTTAGTTACTGAAAGGAGACTCTGCTGCCAGGTTGGAAAAGAGTGAGATTGTGGAGGAACAGGCAACGAGAGGCCTGGCTGGGTGAGAGGGGAGGGGACGGAGTCTGAAGGGCACCGAGGGAAATGAGTAACTTCGATAACTGGGAGGCGCGGCCCGCTAAAGCGCGACAGCTTAAAGGCTTCATCTCAGATCCACTACGCTGACCAAAGGATCAATCCTGGCTTTGGGTCAGAAATTATTACCTGAGGACTTTTCTTAGTGTTGAAACAATCAACGGACAGAAAATCTGATTTTACAATTAACATGTAACAACCAAACTCTGTCATGCTATGGCTTCAGGCTGCAGGTAATTTGGATGTGTTGAAACCTGAAATGAAACCTCGAACGATGTTCAATTACACACAAAACAACCATGTGATCACAGTAGGTGTCAGGATACAGAAGGTTTTACCAGCAGATTGGTCCAAAAATAAAAATACCGGTTTGACAAGGCGCTGTAAAAATTCTGATTCAAGGATAAATCCAGGCCTCAATGGAAAGTGGAATGTGACGAAGCAGTGAGAGGAAAAGAACAGCCTCCTGGCTGATGAATGGCCCCATGTGATCACGGCCACTGAGCCTGAAACCAACCACTTCAAGGAGCTCCGGACCAGCTGCTGAACTCCAAGGTGGTGCCAGACCTGCTCCGTCAGCGCCCTCTGTTAATACCACAGCCTCCACAGAGAGCTCAGCTGCTCAAAATCAATCATGATTATAGAAATTGTATTACTCTTTATTTATAAAACTTTTTGATCAAAGTCTCTTGCGCTTAAACTTATATGCTGCTGCAAATCCTGTGAACTTCCTTGCTGCAGGACTAGTGAAAGGATTATCTTATTTCTTAGTCTCAAAGGCTAAATACAAACTGCTAATCATTTTCAATAGGTTGACCTGTGACCCCATTACTCTGCTCTGCTGTCCAATATCCTTATGATTATTAACCAACCTTAGGCAATCAACCAATTAATAAAAGGGTGCGGATTTCTTGCTTATTTTAGAACTACTATAAACTACTATTATAAAATAATAACAAAACCATACAGATAACCAAAGAAACACAGTAAGCTGGAGAGCAGCTAATCGGCCCAGGGGCATAAAGTGGGGGTGTCCGAGGGCTCCTTAAAAAGCGCCAACCTTCAGACCTAACTGTGCCTCATCGTGGGTGTGTGTCCACAGACGGTCGCGTTGGCGGAAGCAGCCTAAAGCTCCTGTGGGGCAACTCTGCTGCAGCACCACGTGGGTGAGTGTGTGTGTGTGTGTGTGTGTGTAAGAGGAAGCAGCGCTTCAGTGTCCTCTTTGAGCAGACAGAGCAGCAGCAGGGTGATGCAGCCTTCCTGTCAGCCAATCAGCAACCACGATGCAAACTCTCTGCAGCAGGGAGTCCACCAGGTTTGCCCGCTGCGTTCCTGTCAGCTTGTTGTCACATTGTAAGTGAGCTGCAGTACGCAGGAGTGCTGGGCGAGGTTTGTAAAGTAGCTTTCAGCAACGTCGTCTTCAGTGAGGTGTCAACAAGCCCTCGGGGCAAAGAGTGTGTGATGGCAGCGAGCACAGACCGAGGCTGGGGCTGCATACAACGCTGAACGCTTGGACATCCAAAAAATTGCATATAGATGCAAATACATTAACAATTGTTTGATTTTCCCTAACTTCAAAAATTGTTCCTCTCTTTCTGAATAAAGACTAATTCATGAGTAAACTCCATCCAATTACTTTAAATACATAACTTGGTACATTATGTTAAATAAGGGGGAGTTAAGTGCTTGTTTGCAAAAGCAGCTGCATCAAACAATACAGAAACAATATTTATGACTCAATGAAGTCATTGATCTCAAATAATTTTTGATCACAAAAGCAAACTTGACATCCCTTCCTTGTTTGAGGCCCAATTGGACCACCCGATTCAATGATTGGAGCCCAGTTAAAAATAAGGACTGATGAGTTATCAAGAGTTAGGAAGCTGTGCGATTGACTTACGCTGAACAAATAAAATGTCCTTCAACGTACCTGTTGAACAAGCTTGCTAGAGGGCCCATCTTCTTCTGCCTGCCATCCTCTTCCGGTTGCATGACAACGGACCGCGGATGTGCTCCTGCTGGGCTCCATAGGTCTCTCTCCGATGACAGCGTCACGTCGGAGAAATTACTGTCATCGGTCTCCATGGTAACAATGGCGCTAGAGTCGGAGGTGACGGTGAGATCCAGGATGTCTTCGTTGGAGACCGAGAGCTCGGTGCTCATGCTCGACACGCTGCACACAGAGATGTCATCACTTCGGTTCAGACCTCCGCCCCCGAGACCCATCCCTGTGGTTGCGGATAGTCGGAGGGCGGGGTTAAAGAAGCGGACGGAGTCGTACCCGCTGCGGGGGAAGGTGGAGGATTTCCGGATGGCGTTGCCATCAGAGGGATCATCATCTAAAGTCAAAGTGGCTGGGGAGTAGGAGCTGGAGTCCGGTAGGAGGCCTCCGTCACCTGGCCGATGGTGGCCGTGAAGGATGTTCTCTGGAGGGTTGATCTCCAGAGTTGGGATACCAGAGTCCTGGGAGGTCAAGCTGTGGCTGTCCTGGCTCAGGTCCGCTTGGCTCTTCTGGGGGCTGCAGTAGGAGATGGGGGGGGTGGAGGAGCAGGACGGCACGTAACTGGGCAGGACGGACTCCCTGTGCAGGGTTGTGATGGGTTTGTGGCAGTGATGGTTGGTGCCTTCGTGGAGGTCAGAAGCAGTCAGCTCCGTCACTACCCAGCCGTTCTCCACTATGACCTCTGCAGACACACCTTCAAACAGAATAAGAGATTAATGTAGTTTGATTTTTATACAGTTTCTTCTGAAGTAGTTCATATACTACAGTAAAAGTTCTATACATGTGAAGGGAACTTTTACCTGGCTATGAAACAGGCTTAATGTAATGCTTAAGCTTCTATCTGGTGAACATAAAGACCATCAGTTAGGATATTGGTATAGCGATATAATAATCTAAATGACTGAACACTACAGCTTTCAAGCTGTGTTTTCAGGGGGGAAACTGCATTACCAAGGCAAGAATAGGACATGCTCTATATAAGGCTATAGGGAAAACCCTATAGAGACAGTCCTGGGATTTTCCACTCTGAGACACTGTAGAGCTGCTCTGGATGGAGATGTAAACGGCTAAAAACCAACAACTTTATTATTATATTATATTTATATTACAATACCATGTTCTATTTCAACCAAAATATTCCCTAAAATGTGGTAAATTGAACTAATCTGCTGAAAGGAGCTACGCATTACTCTTATTGTTACTGTGGCTCACACAAAACACTATGCTGTACGTTACCACTCTACAATTAGATCAGCAATGACTGAGAGAACACAAAAGAACGGCTTAATTCATTGTTTTTATATCATTGCCAGAAAAACAACCAATCATCAATGTCAGCTCTGCGAAATACAATATTACGCATCAGAGGATCTGGGTGTGGAGGCCTTTAGAGGTGAAAACTAATCTCACAGGCTGTAACTGGAGTCGGTACTGTAACGTGAACACCAGTTGGGAAGCTAAGCTAAAGCTAGTGTGTCGGTCAGTGCCCCGTGAACAAAAAGACACCCGTCCCTGCTCCTGGTTCACTGCAGTTGATGCAGATGTATCTGGGAGGCGACTCCACGGGAAATTCTGTCCGCGCTCGCCGACACTACGGCTCCCGAAGTCAAATACGCCCCGGGTGGAATGAATAGGTTACTAAAATCGGTAAGTAAATGACTTGAAGTCAACCCGGTCTGTAACAGTTCACCCAGATTGGTTGACACACAGCTCATACTTACCCAACCTCTAAACCCTGACCTGCAAGTAGTCACGCAAGTGTGGCAGACTTTGTCCCAAAACAAAGCAACAGGTTGTTCCTGTGCCACTGTGGAAATAAAAAAATCACACTCTGTGGAAACTCAGTTATTATCCCCACACGCAGCTGAAAACCTGCTTGAAATATTTAAAAATAAAAAGGCAACGCCGCGCGTAGGATTTAATGACACATTAAACCGCTTTAGTGGTGCACAGTGCGGCCACACCGATTCAGACGTGCACGCTCTTGTTGTCACCCGAATAGGAACACACACACACACGAAAGTCTTGTTCTGCGAGTCTTGATTTTATAATTACTAGCATCACTTTTATACATGACTTCACACATGTGGCCAAACGGCTGTTTGTTTTCTTAAAAGAAAAGTGGTCCTCCGGTTGGGTTGAGAGGCAATCCAAATTTTTTAAAAGGGCACTCGGGGGCCATAGAATGGAATGCATGGTGTGATGCTTATAATACGGGGCACATGACAAATGGCCTGGGATGGCCAGTCTGGAAGACTCTTTACCAACTCAGCTGTATATGGTTTGAAAAAAAATCAACAAAAAATCCTTTACGGCATTGCTTATGTTTCTGACGGTCTTTTAAAAAGTCATCTGTACGTGCAGATATTCACCGTCATTGAATGCATTCTTCAAGACTGGCTCCAAACAATCACTTAAAAGTAAAGAAAGTTATTCGTAATCGGAACTGGCCGTTTGCATCTCGCATGTATGATTTAAAATACTTGCTTCAAGTCATGTCGTTTCATTTATTTCAAAGAATTTATAAACGCGGTTTGGCGTGAGCTGTGACGTCAGCGAGGGGGGGGGGGTGGTTGTCGGCGCAGTGGTCCGTGCGGTAATACACCTGTTAACGGGGGAAACTGCATAGCAAGTGTGGTAAGGCGCATCGACGTGACCTACCCCCGCGGCCGTCTCTCCGCTCCTGGGCACCGCGGGCCGTGTTCGCCATGTCGCCGCCGGCCGGCCGGCCGGTGGGTCGGTGGGTCGGTCGATGCTACAGGTGGGCTGCAGGTCTCCTCCGGACGCAGCGGTCCATGATGATGATGATGATGCTTTGACACCCGCCCCTCACCTCCCTGCCTCCTCAGCGCAGTTCGGGGGGACAAAAGCCGCACCGGCGTGAGCTCGTTCGTCGGGACGAACACGTGCAGTGAACTCAGGTGAAGGAGCGGGGCCGCATCCACCGGGACTCCCCTCGGGCGCACTTGCCGCTGACGCCGACTCGACTCGGTTGTCGCAGCGCTTCCTCGAGTGCGTTTAAAGGAAGTCCAAAATGCCGGAGACGTGTTCTTGCTGCACCGCGGGAGACGCAACGCTGCTTCGGCGTTACTGACAAGCGCTTTTGTAAAGTTTACCCAGTATCGATAACATTTCATACCTGTTTAGACGCTTCCGCCGCCATTTTAAAAATCAAACTTGCGCCGTGAGTGTGGTGTAATGGAGTGATGAATGCTCCCCATCGATCATATACCTGCGTGCGGCTGCAGGCATTAATAATCGACCCCGCAACCTGTGTAACGAGTCCTATGATGAGGACGGTTTTGGGAGCAGGACCAACTACACGGAACTCAAATCTTACCCGAGATTGTAAATGCGTCAACTGTCGTGAAGGTTAAAATATATATATTTTTTTATTTGAATGAAATAGCGTTGCAGGCTCCAAAATGGTGAGCCTGAATATTATTTATAATATAGAAACTAAGAAATGTCCTCAATGAAGTTAAGTTTGTACTGATCACTCACACACTCACACTCAAAAATAAAATAAAATGCACACCAACTTAAATACTAGGCATCACTTAGTTCTAATCATTTGTGCCGGATCACAGAAATTGTATTGAATTTAAATTAAGTAAGTCTGCAGTATATATCAAGACGCCATAATCCTATATAGACTATTAAAAACATTGCCTTTAAATATCAGGTGAAACCTGATAAATGGTTATGAGATTTCAGTACGGTTTTCAGTTTGGGTGGATGCAGAGAGTTCACCAAACAAACGCCCCTATTGTTGGTGGTCACAACATGTCTAGAATGTGGCTTTCCAAGAAAACAGCTCTTTTACTACAACGCTAAGCACCAGTAGAATCGAACTAAAGGCTGATATCTGAAATGTAGAACAAGCAGGTGGTTCCTCCTCCGGCGTCGTCACCCTGCCCTCTAGTGTCACCACGAGGTCACGGATTTGACGTGTAGAGCTTGCGGTCTGAGAAGATTAACACGCTGTGCAAAAAGCTAAGAGAAACACAGGCAGATTGAGGTTTGGATTATTCCTTTATTAGATGTTAAGAAAACTCCACAATGAAACAAAATAACTTCCTCAGGACGTACATGAAATCAGAACAACGCCGCTACTCGGGACAGATGGGATAGGTGGGGACACGGAGGAAGAGGAGGTGAAAAGACAAGAGGAAATCAGGGTGTCAATGCAGGGCATATTCTTCACTACACGGCGCAATGGAAACTCAAAAAGCGCATACCTTCACTGAATGCATTTTCTCCGCATACATGTTTTTTTTTTGTTGTTTCTTTTTAACGCAGCTTATCAAAATGGAAGAATCAAATGGAGAAAGGCGTGATAAACTCCTTCTAAATCCCTGGTTAGGACCTTTCGTGACTCGGCCTCTAGCACACATTCACTCAGATTCACACGGTTTTGAACATTCTTCCAAAACCTGATTGAAACTCACTTGTATTTTTTTTGTTTTTCAAACTAAAATCTTTTTTTTTTTTTTAATCCAACAAAAAAAATAAATGGGTGTGATGTTTGCATGCTGTATTTTTAAGAGACAATGCAATGCAATTGTTTATCTCAGGTCTCAGTCTAAAAGGAACTAACATGCAAAAATGAAGTCAATGACTTTTCTCTGTATATCTGTGTCTACATGCGCCAAGCTATTGCATAGGACTTGAATTCCCCTCCACATTGCTTATGGAATCTACAATGGCTTTATCCCACCACACCCCTTAAATCTACAGCTATGAATTAGTGACAGTCCCCTCTGAGGTTTGCTTGGCCAGAACCACAGTTGTTCTGACATCAGTAGCAAAAAGGCTTCCAATTCAATATAAAGTTCTATGATTTACGTTGTAGAGGATCTGCCCAATTGCTACTGCGCACGTGCAGCTTTCAGCAGGGATGAGACACTAGTGTGACACCTCGCCTCACGGGCTTCTTCCATCCTAAGCTCCAGGAAGAAGAAAAACAAACCAAAATAAACACCGTCGACAGAAGCAGCCAACGAGTGAGCCATCTCACCGCTTTCTCATCTCTGTTGAAAGTCACTAGCGAAAAGAGCCAGAGCAACCAAGGTGTTACAGTGCTAGCAACATTGTACGCTAACAAACCTGCCAAAATAGTACAGAAAGGCCATTCTTTGCATGTAACAACTGGACTGGTACTGGTACTGGTGGGCGGATAAGCAAGCTCGGGTGTGGGAATCGGGAAGAAAAAAGGTGTCCGGACATCTCTAGAAGGAACTCCAGTCAATAATTTCTGCTCTACAATCAAAGAAAGGTTTGACATGAATGCATCAATGGTCACAGGTCTGAGTGTAGATTATGCGTTATGATCATATCAAAAATTCCTGAGTGTCTGATGACGGTCAAAGAAACGTGACAAGGCCCTGAAGTTGGATTACCTTTCATTTCGCGGTTTTTCTAATCTTTTAAATGGAGTTGCATTGAGTTGAAAAAACTGCTGGCTGTGCATACAATCTTTGCAGTTTGAAGCCATTTCCAACAGAGACCCCTCACACATTATACGCCCACTAATGGAGGGAGGACTTCACTGATGGCACGGGACTGTCCTCACGTCCTGAAATAGTCAACGGTGGCCTTTATTCATTCTATATTTACTTCAATACAATTTCCCATTTCAATAAATGCTCCAACCTGTTCTTATAGATGGAAAGGTATTTCATTGTAACAGCGCAGGAAGGGCCAGTCCAACCGCACCTCACAGGGCTCCACAGCCACTTTGTCCCTGTGACAGTACGTCTCTGCATACCTTCACGTTTCTTTGAGTTAAACTTATAGTACACTCATTCTAAACCAGTGCCTTCACAAGTTTCAAACACACACACACACACACACATTACTCAATAGTTCAACAAGATATATTATAAACCAAAAAATAACACACCTTGTTTGAAGAAATAGAAGCATTTGTACCTTAGTGTAATTCTGCCATGTTTTTGGTTTGACCACCTGTTGTGTTACACACCTGTCTAGTTGCAGCATGGACAGCAGACAGCGGCTGTGCTTTCTGCTCGGGACGAGTGACTGAATAGAAGTGTAGTAACGGGAGATTTAATACCTGCTATATTTCTGCTTCCACAAATAAGAGGTTACCTCCGAGTAAGAACCAAGCCAAATGAAGCAAAACCAGGAAGACAAGCAAGACCCGCAATCAGGCTTAACCCTATTTGTTTCTTTTAACCATTTTAAAAAAAGGGTATTCATGGAGTCTGACGGTCTAGACTACTAATGAGGCTACGTTGTCTTCTTGTCATAGCCGTATTATGAAACTGCAATTTAAAAAAACGGTTTGAACATATTTATAGCACCAAATAGTCTGTACCATAGAGACGACACGAGATGATAACAGTTTCATTCAGTTCTAACACAGGTATCTGCAGAAATGGCTGTAGTCTTTTCATAACGGGTCCTTACCCCAAAACAGGAACTTTTTTTTTTTCTTCCCAAAATTCTTTTACAGCATTGCATTAAGTAGATTATTAGTATTTTTGTCCCAACAAAACTCCTTTTTATTTCCTGTTATTTATTTAGCCTCACAAACCAGACTATGTCTACGACTAGCTTTTGTAAGACTATCACCATTCAAAAATCAGACTCATTTATGAGAAGTTTTCACACAAGGGGAATTCAGGGATATTGAGAAGAAAGCTGCTCACATTCTCTACTTCACATTCAGAAAGTCATCCTGTGGTGGCGGGCGTGGTTTCGGCTCGGCTGCAGAGGGAGAGAGAGGGGGAGTGGCTCGGGGAACAGTGCCAGGTGGAAACACTTGGCAACCAGCTGGGGGGAATTAACGGGTCTCCTCTCGCCCCTATAAACAGTGAGGCGAGCGAGGAGGGAGGGAGGAGACGGACCGACCGACCGAGCGAACGAATTAATTGATGAATTGTGCGAATAAAAAGCATTTTGTGAAACCCACCACCCTGCGGTCCTGTGCCGTGTCTTCAACCCCACGCACCCACACCGTACAGTGGCGCCCAACTAGGTATGGAACCCGGCGATCAGCAGGCGGAGGGGATGGCGCAGCCGGCGATCGCGCTCGGGCGGATGCTGGGAGAGATCGCCGCGATGCAGCGGGAGCAGGCCGAGGTCAACCGGCACTTTCTGGGGGCGCTCCAAGCCCAGTCGGATCGGCAGACCCGGGTGTTGGAGCAGCTGGTGGCCCGGCCAGCCGCGGCAGCACCGGTACCGGGTCCCCCGGCGTACGCGGGGGTGGTGCTGCATAAAATGACGCCGGCGGACGAGGTACAGTCGTACCTGGAAATGTTCGAGGCGATGGCGGAGGCATGCGGGTGGCCGGCGGACGAACGGGCAATCCGCCTGCTGCCACTACTGACCGGAGAGGCGCAGACAGCTGCCCTGGGTCTGCCGCCCGGGGCAAGACAGGACTACGCCGGGGTAAAGAGGGCCATCATGGACCGGCTGGGGCTCTCCCCCGAGGACCACAGGCGGCGTTTCCGGGAGGCGAGGCTGGGTCCGGAGGACCGTCCGTTCGCCTTTGCTCAGCGGCTACGGGACGCGGCCAACAGGTGGCTGCAGCCGGAGGGCGCGGGTGGCGCACCGGCGGTGGTGGAGAAGGTGGTGACGGAGCAGTTTCTGCGGGGGCTCCCGCCGCGGACCTCGTCGTGGGTCCAGTACCACCGTCCGGCGACGTTGGAGGCCGCGGTCACCCTGGCAGAGGATCACCTGGCGGTCCACCCCGGCGGACGGGGCGACGCCGGGCGCCCGCCCGCGCCGCCGCAGCCGGTCCCCACGCCGCGAAGGAGGACCCAGCAGCCGGCGGCAGGGTGGCCCTTGCCGACGCCGCGGTCACCAGCTCGTACCAGGGGGGCCGACCACGCAGCACCGACCGGGGCCGGCACTCTTCCTGACCCACTCGGAGGTTCTCAAACGCCAGGGCAGGAGTGCTGGAAGTGTGGGCAGCCCGGCCATCTGCGGAGGGAGTGCCCGCTGATGGAGGTGGGGCAGGTGATCCGGGTTGCCGGCGCTCCATCACCCTCCCCCGGCCCGGGAGCGACGTACCGCGTTCCGGTAAGAATCCAGGGGGGTACACGCCAGGCGATGGTGGATTCGGGCTGTTCGCAGTCCATGATACACCAGAGCCTGGTTCGGCCAGGGGCATTGGTAGAAGCGTCGCGGGTGAAAATAAGGTGTGTGCACGGGGACATTCACGAGTATCCCATAGTGTCCGTCGAACTTCGGTTCAGGGGAAAAAAATATAGAATAAAGGTCGCGGTTAGCTCCCACCTGACGCACCCCGTAATTTTGGGAACGGATTGGGAGGGATTTAACACGCTAATGGGGCAGGCTGCGGGGGTGCGTTCACGACCGACAGGGACATGCGGTATGTGTGCGGTGCTCAGCGGTGACGCGAGGTCGTCCGACGCCGCCGGGGAAGAGGGGGAACCGGCGGAGCCTCCCGAGGAGACCCCGGCGGTTCCCGAGTTCCGCTCCATGGAAGATTTTCCACTCGAGCAGTCTCGTGACGATACTCTACGCTCAGCCTACGACCAAGTGATAAGAATTGATGGTCATTTGGTGCGCCCTGACGCAGCACAGTCGTACCCGCACTTCTCATTGATTAGGGACAGACTGTATAGAGTGAGTCGTGACACTCGAACAGGGCAGGAAAACACCCAGTTGTTAGTACCGAAAAGCCGCCGGGAAATGGTTTTCCAGGCGGCTCACTATAATCCGATGGCGGGTCACATGGGATACGGGAAAACACTAGACCGGATAATGGCCCGATTTTATTGGCCAGGCATCCGGGCGGACGCGCGCCGCTGGTGTGCGTCCTGCCCGGAGTGTCAATTGGTTAATTCACCAGCCATACCACGTGCCCCGCTGCGGCCGCTACCGTTGGTGGAGGTTCCGTTCGAGCGCATCGGCATGGACCTCATCGGGCCATTTCACCGGAGCGCACGCGGATACCGCTTTGTGTTAGTCCTCATGGATTACGCAACCCGGTATCCGGAGGCAGTGCCATTGCGCAATATCTCTGCAAAGAGCGTCGCGCAGGCTCTGTTTCAGGTCATCTCCCGGGTTGGAATCCCGAAAGAGATTCTAACAGACCAGGGCACCTCGTTCATGTCGCGCACACTGGGAGAACTTTACGGGTTACTGGGCATTAAGTCCGTCCGCACGAGTGTGTACCACCCCCAGACCGACGGGTTGGTAGAGCGGATGAATAGGACGCTGAAGTCCATGATTCGTAAATTTATTAGCGACGATGAACGTAATTGGGACAAATGGCTTGACCCTCTGTTGTTTGCAGTCCGGGAGGTCCCCCAGGCCTCCACGGGATTTTCTCCCTTTGAGCTTCTGTTTGGCAGGTCACCAAGAGGGGTGCTGGACCTTATTAAAGAAAGCTGGGAGGAAGGTCCGAGCCCCGGAAAGAACGAGATCCAGTACGTCCTGGACCTGCGAGCAAAGCTCCACACACTGGGGAGGATGTCACGGGAGAATTTGCTCCAGGCCCAGGAACGACAACAACGGCTGTACAACAGAGGGGCCAAGCTGCGAGAATTCACACCGGGAGAAAAGGTACTTGTATTACTTCCCTCTTCCAACTCAAAACTCCTGGCTAAGTGGCAAGGGCCCTTCGAGGTCACACGCCGGGTGGGGGATGTTGATTATGAGGTGGTGCGGTCTGACAGGGGCGGGGCTACACAAATATACCACCTCAACCTCCTGAAACCCTGGAGGGAGGCGGAGTCTGTTTCTCTGATTTCCACAGTATCGGAAAGAGAGGACCTGGGGCCGGAGGTGCCAAAAGCGGCTAATCCCACCCCGCTCCCGTGTGAGGGTCATCTCTCTGAGGACCAGAGAGCGGACATTGCCCAGTTGCAGAAGCGGTTTGCTGATGTGTTCTCCCCCCGGCCAGGCCGCACCGACCTGATAATGCACCGAATCGAGACACCCCCGGGGGTGACGGTGAGGTCACGACCCTACAGACTACCCGAACACAAAAGAAAAGTGGTTCGGGAGGAATTAGCGGCTATGTTGGAGATGGGGGTAATAGAAGAGTCCAACAGCGCCTGGTGCAGCCCCATCGTTCTGGTGGCCAAGAAGGATGGGACTGTGCGGTTCTGCGTGGACTACCGCAAGGTAAACGACGTGTCACGATTCGACGCCTACCCAATGCCCCGGGTCGACGAACTCCTGGACCGGCTGGGCACTGCACGTTTTTTTACGACCCTGGATTTAACTAAGGGCTACTGGCAGATTCCCCTGTCTTCAGAGTCCAGAGAGAAAACGGCTTTCTCCACTCCGTATGGTTTGTACCAATTCACCATGCTTCCCTTCGGCTTGTTCGGTGCCCCGGCCACGTTCCAGCGCCTCATGGACCGGGTGCTGCGTCCGCATGCCTCATATGCGGCCGCGTACCTGGACGATGTAATCATCCACAGCACCACCTGGGCGGAGCATGTGCGGCGGGTGGACGCGGTGCTGGAGTCGCTGAGGCGGGCCGGGCTCACCGCCAACCCGGGGAAGTGTGCAGTTGGACGGAGGGAGGTACGGTATCTGGGGTACCACTTGGGGGGTGGGCAGGTGCGTCCTCAGGTGGACAAGACGGCAGCTATTGCAGCCTGCCCGCGCCCTAAGACAAAAAAAGAGGTGAGGCGGTTTTTGGGGCTGGCGGGTTACTACAGACGGTTCATCGCCGGCTTTGCGGACCTCGCCAGCCCCTTGACCGACCTGACCCGGAAAGGTGCGTCAGATCCGGTCCAGTGGTCGGAGCAGTGCCAGCGGGCGTTTGAGAAGGTAAAACAGACTCTCTGTGGGGAGCCACTCCTCCACACACCTAACTTTTCTCTCCCGTTTGTTCTGCAGACCGACGCGTCGGACAGAGGGCTGGGGGCCGTTTTGTCCCAGGAGGTGGAGGGGGTCGACCGCCCCGTTGTCTACATCAGCCGGAAGCTATCGGAGAGGGAGGCCAGGTACAGCACGGTGGAAAAGGAGTGCCTGGCCATCCGGTGGGCGGTGGGCTCCCTGCGCTACTACCTCCTGGGACGCTCATTCACCCTCTGTTCGGACCACGCCCCGCTCCAATGGCTCCACCGCATGAAGGATACTAACGCCCGGATCACTCGGTGGTATCTGGCCATGCAGCCTTTTAACTTCAAGGTGGTCCATAGGCCGGGGACGCAGATGGTCGTGGCGGACTTCCTCTCCCGCCCTCTCGAGGGAGGGGGGGGGGAGTAAGCTAGGCCGGACGGCTCCCCGGCCTAAGTCGGGCGGTGGGGGTATGTGGTGGCGGGCGTGGTTTCGGCTCGGCTGCAGAGGGAGAGAGAGGGGGAGTGGCTCGGGGAACAGTGCCAGGTGGAAACACTTGGCAACCAGCTGGGGGGAATTAACGGGTCTCCTCTCGCCCCTATAAACAGTGAGGCGAGCGAGGAGGGAGGGAGGAGACGGACCGACCGACCGAGCGAACGAATTAATTGATGAATTGTGCGAATAAAAAGCATTTTGTGAAACCCACCACCCTGCGGTCCTGTGCCGTGTCTTCAACCCCACGCACCCACACCGTACACATCCCAATCACACTTTTTGTTTGAAAAAAAAAGAAGATTAAATTCTCAAATTGTTACACAACTCAAAAAAGGTCAACATCCTTGTAGTATTATTTCTCAACACAAAATGGAAAGTAGAGGATGCGACAGCAGTAATTTCACACGGCGTAATGTTGAAGTAGGAAAAGAGGAGTGAGGCTGGCTGGACGAACACACATGCACAACCATTCGGACACCACCGACTGCTAGGATCCCAGCTCAAAAGCAAAAAGGGTGGAACAAACCCAACGAGGATAGAACTAAAGATTGTCCCAACTACCTAACTGTGAGACTTGAATGAGGACCAGTGTACAGAAGAATCAAATGGAACAAACTCTAAAATGCACATCTGCACATTGCATCACTCAGAGACAGAACATATTTTTTGAGTTTTCTCTTACTTTTTGTTGATCTGATTGTTGATTACACAAGGGTTTAAGTTAGTAAATGAAAACCTGCAGGGTTATGAGTGTTTTTTTTTTTCTTCTTTTTTTTTGGAGGGATATGTCAGATAGTTAGCCTACATCAGGTTTTCCAGCTCTGAGATGACCCTGAATCTTTGCTGGTAGATGTCCAGTCACCAAAGGAGAGGATGAGTTCCCCCTTGTGACGGACGTCCTCTGCAAAACTGGAGAATTCAAATGTTGCTGCTCCCTGGACAAAGAAGGCAGGCAAAGAGGTTAGACATCCTCAGAACTTTATGACAGGAAGTGGAAACATCTCCTGCCTGATCGTTTCTCCCTGGCCTTGGCGTTCAATACAGAGCTTATTAAAGGGACTGCACGTGGTCCTTAAGCTTTGTTTATACTCATTCTGCTACTAGTAGCACATGGTTACAGGCAAAAAGAGCAGGATTTGTTAATGCAGACGAAGACTATTACTGAACATACTAAAAGGCCTTTATGCGATCCCAGTAAAGAGAGACAAGAAGTATTCAATATGTCTTGTCATCTACCACCCTTTAAAATCCAAACTGTCCTATTAACGCCTCGTCCATATTTTACCAATCCATCAGCCTTTTCTCCCATTGAGCTCCTTGTGTGTCATGAAACTAATTCAATAATAAGGAATTAAGTGGTTGAGACAGTACTCCTTGACTTTGCTAGTGGATAGAAACAAGATGTTGTAAAAATAATTACAATAATAAATATTGTGTGCAGGTTTAATGGCATGCTCAATACAGGTTTCCCCCACTATAGATATGAGCAGTACATTCTGTAGGCGTTCAGAGACAGTGCTCCATAAGCATTCCCTGTTGACTTCAATTTGTAAATATTGATTGACCTGTGCACTGGGATCCAGGGAAAAGGGGGGAACAGAGCGTGTTCTGCCACCAGCACTCGTCCTGGTGGCTGAGGGGGAACTGAACGAGACAAATAAGAAGTGCTCAGTGAGTTTCATGTAACCACTGGTCGAAACATCCGAGGGGGAACACAGATCATGAACCCCTGTGTGGTTAGGACAGCACTTTAGTTAAAAGTCTCAATGATTACAAAATATTAAGAACCATTCAGAGATCAATTTAAGAAAACCCTCACCTCTGACACATCTCCAACAAAGTCATAAGCAATCCCATACTTGGGGATGTGACCTCCGGGTGCCGATGAACAGGACTGCTTTTCTCCTGCAGATTGCTCTCTTTGGACCTTGCCGACGGAGACGTCCGTCTCTCCACCTGCAGTGGGTGCGGCCGCTGCCGCTTCGCAGTCCAAGCAAATCTCCTGCTCCGCAATTGGTGGGAGGGTACCGGAGCCCTCCTGTGAATCCAGAGAGGTCTGGGCACTCTTCTCCATGCCAGACTTCTTTAGTCTGGGTAAGAATTTACCAGATTCCAGTTCGGACTTCCCGTAATAAGGGCCCTCACATTCCGCATCCTCTTCCAGAGGTTTGAGATCTGCCTGGGGATCATCGAAGGCGTCCATCGGCGCCTGGACGGGATAACTCGGCTGCTCTTTGTCGGTCTCCGCCTCCGAATCACTCACTCCACCAGGAGATAACTCAGAGGCCGATATCGGTCGGAAATGAGTCCTGGGGGAAATGCGGATGGCCCTGTACTGCGTCCGGTTGATGCCATATATTCGCGGGTGGAAGGCTTCGTTCTCAGAGTCCGAGCAAAGAATGGATTTGGGCTTGAACCCCGGGCTGAACGAAGCCATGTCCTCGGGCTCAAAAGAACACTCGACGTGGAGGACTTGAGAGAAGGGATTGTTCAGGTTGAAGGACGCAAACGGGTACTCCAAACCGTGCTCCTCACTTTGCAAGCCTCCGCAAGATCCAAGCAAATCTTCATGGAAGATGAAAGAAAATCCCTTATTCAATCCGTCTCCGCCTGCTTTCATGGCCTGGTCACTCTGCCCGAAAGACACGAGGGGCCTCCACAGGGGCCTGTGCCCGGGGGCAAAGCAGCTGCCGGCGTTCATGAACACGTCCGTGCCGGTGATGGTGAGCATATCGGAGCCGGAAGCAGACGCAGCTGCGGCTGCAGCGGCACACTGCAGCAGGCTGCCTTGGTTGTCATTTGGCGGCACGACAGCCCAGTTCTTATCGCCGCTCAGCGTCTTCAGCTCGCCGTACACCCCTCCGAGGATGAACGACGTGCTCTCCTTGTCGGCGGTCAAGTCCCAGGGCTTGGACGGAGTCATGTAATCCCCAGCGCCGTCTACCTTGGAGAGTTTGTTTTTCGCCGAGTCTTGTTCTTTCTTGCCCTCCCAGAGGTGATACTCTGACCTCTGCACTGCTTTTTTCTGAGGCCCCCGAATAGGAACTTCTTTAGCCTGCACTTCCAGACAGCTGCAGCAGTAACCGCCTGACTCATCAGAGAACAGCCCCTCGCCACTCGCTTGTTCTGATCCCGGCTTCGAAGGCGCAGATTTGTCATCTCCGAGAGCCGTCCAGATGTCCTTTATGATCCCTGAGCTGTAGTCATCACTGTGTTGGCTTGCATTGTCCGAAAACATGCCAGTGCTGTACTGCTTACTGTCATCCTCTTCCAACGCGATACCACAAATGGACTCCAGTTTGGATTTTTTGGTGAGGGTCTTGTTGGGTGCTGTGCTGCCGCTGACCTCGTCACACTGAGGGCCAGAGTTGGCTTGCAAAAAATCCAAGATTTCATCCTCCAGATATGTACCAGAAATAGGAGGGATGATGCAGTCGATCTCCTCGTTGGCAATCAGAGCGGCCTCCTCCGTCGGAACGTTTCCTTGCTCGTTGTCGGACCGAGTCTCCTCCGAATGGGACCACGGACTGCAAGTTCGCGTCGAAAGATTAGAACAGTGTTCAGTTTCGTCAAAGGCACTATTTTTGGTCCATATTAGCAAACGAGACTGTTTGTTAGAAAGCGGGTCGAGACAGCTGCTAGAATCGGTGTTGTTTTCGTGACCGGCGGCGAGCGAGTCGCGGGTAAAAGGGAGAGTGGGGCTGTCGTACTGCAGCTCGAAAAGAGAGAAGCAGGACGAGTTTAAACCGGATGGCTCACTAGTGGCTTCAGAGATGACGGGCTCCTCCACATTTCCAGACAGCTTGCTCAGGGTGAATGAAACGCTATCGAGGAGTGGGGAGAGTCGGACGGGAGAGTCTCCCACAAAGCTTTCCCCGTCTATGTCCTCTGAAGTAGATGGCGAATAACATCCCCACACTGGAGCCACCTTTTCCAGGTCCTCAATTAAGAATCCCAAAGATCCCGGAGCTTCCTGCGAGTCGGCCCATATTGCACTTTTCCCTTGCCGCTCAAGGCCATCTAACACTAAACAACATTCTGCCTCTATGTCTCCTTGCTCTTTGCTTTTTTGTCGAATCATGCTTAAGATCCGACTCTCTTGTATAGAGTCTGAGGCACTAGTATCCAATATGGATTGATAAATGTCAACTTCATAGAAGTGAGTGAATTCTGACAGATGCTTGTCATCTAAATCTCTACTATCCTCTGGCTGAGGGCAGCTCGAGGTCCCAGTGAGTTCAACGGTTTCATCTTCTTCCTCGCCGGGCCCTTCCACAAAGTGGCCATCTACAAACGAGCCTGCTGCTAGGTATGCTCTCTGGTAGCTCTCGTTGGCGAAGCAGATGCCCTGGATTCTCTCCGGCAGCCTCTCTGTGTCGGTTGCCAGAGCAAAGCCATCAGGGGAGCTTACCTTGTTCCGATATTTTGTTTCCAGCTTGCTTTGTCTGCTGCTGAAAGGTACAAAATAGTCTGTGATGGGCTCAGTGTACCAAAGTGGCTCCTCCATGTATTCCTTTTTTTTTGTGGCCTCAGCTGCGGACTCTTTTGCCTCCTTCCAGCCTGGATCTTTACGAATCTCTTTCAGAGGTCTCTTCCCCTTTTTGTAGAGCTGTGGTTGTTTGGCAGCGCCTCCAGTGGCGCTGCTGCTGCTCCCTGCTGCGTTTCTTCGCTCCTCTCTGTCAATCCCCTTCACCTGAAGCTTCACCTGCCCGCTGTTGCGTGTTCTCTTACTCTTTGAAGCCTCCCTGGATTTGTGCCTGATTCTAATTGCCTTGCTTCTGGATGACTTCAAGTCACCCTGGTTCCCACTTGAGCTTGAGCCCGCCTCGCTAGAGCCAGAGGACCAGGATCTGGGTCTGTATTTGCCCTCAGATCTGTGTCTCGTCTGTCTCCTCGAGTGGACGGCTGGTTTCTCCTCCTCTGCTGCTGCACCACTACCACCACCACCTCCACCACCACCGTGGTATCGATTTTCTTTCTCCTTCTTGCTTCGTCGCAGCTGGCCTCTTTCGTTGGTCACAGCAGTGATGGAGCCACATGCTTCCAGGTGTCGCTCCTTTGCAGTCTCTCCTTCGCTGTTGCAATCTTTTGGGGAGGAGGTGTCTGTGCTGGTCTGTGGAGCTGCGGAAGATGATGAGCTTGAGTATGTGCAGGCCTTGGCCTTGTTCCACACCGTCATGATCTCTTGGAGACAAACAGCTTTCTCTGACAAAGGAGGAAAGGCTTCATAATACCTGCAGTCACAACAGACAGAGAGACAATTTGATGTAAATGTATTGAGGTCAGGAAAGATAAACAACTCATGTTCACAGATCCACATTACATCAGCTTACATTTCCACCTGGTCCTTGGAAGAGGGGGACTCAGCTCGCTCTGGAGACTGAGAGCCATCAGATTTCTTTTGGATCTGTTTTTCCTCTGTAAAAGCATTAAACATTATTACAGACATTATTTTTCCACTTTTTTTAGCAAAACATTCAAAATATGATGATAATAAAATGAGTAAAACAGACCTTTCTGTTTGTTTTGGATGTCCTTTAGTTTGGAGCAAAGCTCTTCAACCAGGCTCTCAATTCCAGAGTTCTGCAAAAATGGCAGAGAGAAGAAACTTAATAATGTTAATAGTTGATATAATTCTCATTCCATGATGTTCTTGTATACTTTTGAACATGACAAATGGGAATGCACAACTCTGACTTATTCATTCCATACAGATACAGTGTTTCCCCTAGGTTTACAACTTTGGGGGGGAGGGAGGGTGCACGTTCCGTCCCTTAGTGGGAGCGTGCTCACCTGTGTCTCCAAGTGTTCATCAGGGCAGAACCGCTGTGTACGTGGAAAAAAAAAAACTTTCTAATGGTAGGGGAAGCACTGTGATAGTAATACCTATGCTTTGGTTGTCAGCAGTACAAAGTACTGATCCGAGACTAGTGATGAGTAAGATGAATTTCTCACTGTGTGGAAGTGAGTAGGAGAGTTCGTTTATGTGTAAGGAAACAGACTTTACTTTCGTTCTACTTTGCTAACTTTGCAAAACACGTAATTAAATATATAAATGGTATGATCATTTACTGATTTGTTATTCGTCATTAATTTAACAAAGCCCAAGTGGGTAAATTAATCTTTAAGATTAACATTAATTACTAGTTTAGTGTTAAACCTTTTTAATGCAGCAACAAATGAAACAGGAATTAAAAAGCAACTTAGTCCTGTGTCTTTCTCGACACAATTATGGAACTCAGAGAGGACGAGTCGGGGATCCAACAATTAGTGATTACAAACGCTACATTGACCCCTAAAGTGACGCAACGGAATAATGAAAGGCTTGGTGTTGACACAAGTCAAGCCAGCTGACTTGAGAGAGCTTAGGCGGGCTTGACCATGACGTTGCTATTTTTAGCTATAGTGCAGAAATGCTGTTAGAAAAAGACAAAAAAAATAACAAAAAGGGCTAAGCAACAGGAATTGCGTCACTATGTTCTAAGACACTGAACATTTCCTAAATATCCTGTTTAGAAAATAATTCCCCCTAACACTGAGCAGGATGTGTGAAAAACAAAAAAGTTCAGATCAAGAAGGCCCTGTTGAAGCAAATGGCCTCCAAACAAATCCCACCGGCAATGGACCTGCTCTTCATTACCAAGCCTGTCAGACTCTTTAGATCACTTGCTTACTGTTCCCTTTTCCAGAAAATAAAATTACTTACCATGCCACCTCATAAAAAGTCAAGTAATGTTCTCTCCTGCCCTCATTCCCTCTTGCATCATTGTGCTAATGCCGGTCAGCTGACAGCCAACCGACTACGCTCACTGCTGCAATTCTGTGCAGTGTGTGCAGGTTAAAAAATACACTGCAGAATACACTCTGCCTTTTGCCTTGCAGACCCTCCTTCCCCCCCCCCCCCTCTGTCCGGCTTTTTGTTGAGACACTCTAAACACTAAATCACATCTCCCTCACTACCGCTGGCCACCGAAGGCAATGTCAGCAAGACGCTCTGTAGCTTCCTCAGTCCCACAAAAGGTACGGAATAAAAGGAGTACACTCCTGGGAGATATTCTTGAATGCATGCACTAAAAGTGAGGTTAGCGTTGGTCTCATGTCAACACCAATGCTATCATAACATTTGTAATAAAGACTGAGTGAAAGTTTGGCCACGATGGAAAATGAGGTGAAGATGCATGGTCAATAAATAGGTTTCCTTGATAATGCTTCAGCCTTGCAGATTGAACTAGCTTTATTCGGTGTCTATTCACCGTGATTCATCCAAATATCTGCATCACTGCACCACTACAAACAACATAGAATACAACAATAAAAGGTTACTGACAAGCCTTATGTACTGTAGGTTGTTTATTTTACAGTTTAATATAAGAGGAGGCGAGTCAAACTGCTCCTGCTTCAAAGGGTGACCGATGACTCGTTTGCATATCTCTAAAGCCAAAGTGATTCAAGTTCACTAGTATTTCATACAGCAGAAAGAGTTGGGGCGGAGTGGTGGTGGTGGGGCTTACTTCATCAGATGCAGAGCGGAGGCATTGCACAGCAGCTTGCTTCTTCATTTCCTCAAGACTCAGGTCGGTCCCTCCTTTCTTCTTACTCTTGCCCCATTTCTTCCCCGTTCCCTTTTCCCAGCCCAAGAAGATGTCGTTTTCCTTTAGCAAAGAAAACTTGAACGGTCAGTAACAGGAAAAGGAAAAACTATGGTCTAACATTAAAACAAATGTTTCAAAAAGCGTAGAAAGATGACAAACTATTTAATAAATGATAAACATTGCTATACAGGCTTTATTATACCATAACAAACTTGCATATTGCACTTTTAAACACACCCAGCTCAGAACTCTGGAATCTCTGTATGAACCCGGCATATGTCAGTTTAGCCATTGGTAAAAGTGCTATGATGTGAACGGAAAAACTCCACTGTTAACCTTTTACTGGAAAATAAGAGTCTCTGTCTAACAAAGCAATTATATTGATACATACATTGATTCCCTTTCCAAATACAGCCCACTGACCACTAATCTGACTAAGCAAAACACAATGCCAATGACTCAACAATGAATATATCTATTTAAGGTTTGTGAGAGCCCACCTGGTCCTGCAGGTCGTAGTCGTAACTGTCATGCAGGAGAAGGCTGAGGACGTAGCGGGTATAGATCATGGCATCAATCCCGCACTTCTCAAGCTCCTGGCCGAGCCAGCTTTGTACTGGACCCAGCGACTGGAGCAGGGACATCTCTGAGGCAGACAGGGGGCCCACAAAGGGGTAGGGGCAAGAGAGGTTTTCAGAAGGAGCAGGACCGTCTGAATCGGTGCTCACTGGACGCATGGGACCTCAGGTGTTGGCCATTCTCAGGTGAAGCGACATTGTGATGGGTAGTTACTGTAGGGTGGTCGGTGGAGGCGGGTACAGAGATAGGACGAGGCAGATGAGGCCTTGGGATGAGGGAGCAGTCACTCCAGCAGGGTGCACTGAGGGGGCTCTACATGGAGAGGCATGTAGGATGGTTGTTTTTCTGTATTATTGCTTTGAGCAAAAAGGGGACTTTATTCGTCAGGCATGGCTTGTACTGCTGATAGATCTCAGCTGCTGAGCAAAACACGGGACGTGTTTGCCTCTCAGTCAGAAGAGTCCATTTTGGGGCTTTGTTTTACTTCAACGGCAAAACCTGAAACAGAGCGAAAAAGCATCAGTTACGCTGCGATATCTTCAATGTAAGCGCTAGGAAAACAAAACAAAACAAGAAATGGTCAAAAACACTACATACACGACCCAAAACAGAATCAAGGCTTCTTCATACTTAAATGCGTCAAGAGATAATAGAATTTGCATGACTTAAAAAGATGCCATGACAGTGAGACAAATTTTAATAAAGATCCTACTACAGCATACAAATTGTGTTCCTTCTTGCAAAAGATATAGCTTGTTCATGGCCTTCAAGGGCTCCTGAGAGAGCAGGAGCTCTTTAAATAACAGACAGCAGTCACAATCATGATCACACATTAGAGTTATGCTCTTTTTAAAGTGATTAACAGGTTAAGCTTATTGACGTTTAAATGTTTACGGTCTCTCCTCCCCTTCGCCAATGCAACACAAGAAAGTGATGAGACAAGTGGTGACGAGCACGTAAACTGAGTAAAACAGTCGGTAGTGGGACACTTGCTGTCAAGTGCATGTGTTGCGTATGACAGCCATCGGATTAGGGAACCAGCGTGAAGAGCAAATGGAGGCTGCGCAAATGTGATTGGCTGGCCCGGTTGTCACTCATCAGTTGGATATTAAAAGCTAACCATTGAGGCGTCAAAGGGGCAATACTTTCCCCCTATGCAACCATGCTGGTTCAGCAGGCACTAGCCTATGGTAGAGATAGTATGAATGAAATAAATACAGATGGACCGGGGTAAAAAGGTTAGCTAGCTTCGTCGATAATTGCTAAAGCTAAATATGGCTGACCAGTGTCTACAACCCAGCTGTTCCTTATATGCACATTACGCTGACAGCTAGCGCTGCTCTGCACTGTACACACATAGCAACTTATCACTCAACCAACGCTTATATATCATTTTTTTCAAATAAAAAGAACAAAATAATGCTGTCTGTGCGGTGTGGACTAGTGTTCCGTATACTTTACAGTGGGCGCGTGGTAACGCTTTTCAAATATTTAACGTGACGTTATGGATTCACGTCACTGACATTAGCGTTATGTTGCTTGTCTATGTAATGTCAGTGCGGCAATGCAATCCCAGAAAATCCAGGGTATATGTTTAAGATAAAGTCACGTTATTACTTTCATTGTCAAGATAGTTGAACAGAGTGAGCAATTAGGTAACGGCTGTGGTGCCACTGACGTGGTTCTGATTCGTGGTATTAACGTCGGTTAGCAAGCGTCACTTTGCAGTCAAATGACAAGGTTAGCTGGACCACCGACCTTTAACGTTAGCTAATGAGCTAATGTTACCGAGAACTGCTCGCCTGTCGTCATTGGACTGTTTATTATTACACGTTTAAAGTGAATGTTACTTGACAAGCAGGATTTAGGTTGGACAGAATACGTTGCATGGCGATCTAACGTCAATTAATGTAATGCCAATAGCGATGTTCCCCCGGTTCCGATCAGCACTAACGTTATTTTGGTAACGTTGTGTGTCCGTGAGGCAAACCCAGGCTTTTCGATCGAGTGACATTAGAGCCTCCGCGGTTCTCCGTTAGTTGTTAGTTAACAGTTAGCGGCAGCTAGCAAGCAGCAACACTTTTAGGTTAGGCCGTATCTAAACTTTCACTGGGAAACGTGACGTTTCGGCAAAAGTCGGCAAAATATTATCCGATGAAAATATAAACAACGAACGTTAGCTAACGTTAGCTTTCACCGACGCTTGTTGTTGTGACCGACGGGAGGAGGAGCGGCTGCCCCGGCAGGCGAACGTCGCCAGGGCACTGTCAGACGTTTCCCTTTCAAAATGTACGCCATATCGTCATACAGCGAAAGAGTAAGCCTGTCTAAACACGAACACTAACAGGGAGCCAAAAAACCCCAGTCGGTTTGCTGGTTGGCCTACCTGCCGTGGGCTGAAGTAAAGGAGGAAGGGGAGCGGCTATTTCTCTCCCGCTGCCGTTCCGAGCTCGAGCTCTGGAATCCGCTGCGGTAGCATCGCGTATCATGGACGCCGATAGAAATGGCGCTGTTTTCACATCCAGTGCTTCATCAATAGCGTCAAGGAAACCGGCGACATTTCGGCTCAAGCCGGCGGAAGGTCATTCGTCGATGACACTTAATACCCAGAACCACAATGTCCGCTATCCAAAAGCTTGTTTCATTCAGAGAGGGACTACCGAAAGCCCGACCCTCCGCGTTCGTATCCAGGCAACAAGGCGAACCTCTGCCGTTCTATTCAAATTGGTTTGATTCCTCCGCTGGGGTATTGCGTCAGAAGCCCAACAAGTACTTATAATTTGTACTCAAACTATTCAAATGTGGATTCACATTGAGGAAATTTAATTTAATTAACGATTAAATTATTGCGCTTTTAAATATGCGAAATTAAAACCCCACTAACAAAAATATCTCTTAACCCATTAAAATATATAAATAAAATAGTAATAAATAAATGGCTACAAAATACACCTAACAATATTGTTAGAGTTACTAAAATGTTTTTTTAATTACTGTTATAAATATTTACTTAACGTGTTCGTGTATTTTCCTAGTTAACATATCAATCTATAAGTTATGCCACTACAGAAATGACACTTTTGTGTAGTTTATCCATTCAAATAGCCCATTTAGTTTTTGAATTCTTGCACAAACTGAACCACTACTAATTGTCCTTAAAACATGACACTTTTCATTCATAAATTTGACAAAGCAACCAATTTACAAGTTGTTCATTGATTTATGCTGCTGTTATAGACCAGGAGAGCATGTTTTCCTTTGATAGGAATTGCCCTTTCCCAGGTATTCCTTATTCATAGCTATACTAATTTAGTTTTCTAAGGTTCTTCTATTCTTATCATGAACCACAGTTTAAATCAAGTTCAGTCGAGTTCAGGCAATTTTACTAACATCAGTATTGGTTTTGTAATTTAAAAAAGCCCCTCTTCCTCTCAAAGCTGTAAAGCAGCCACTAACCATGAAGAGTGTGAGTAAATGTTGGGGGTTGGGGCCTATTCTGCAGACTGAGCACCTGCGCCTGATTGAGGGTCCTTTGTGCGGCGTACTTCATGTGCCCTTCTTGGCCTTGGGGTTATGACCTCTGAGATGAGATGAGTCAAAGTCTTTAGAAAAGATGAACACTCCTGGCACCACACACACGCACTCACACGCTCCATTAACAGATCCAATTGTCTTTAAATCTATTTGGGGCACGTAGAGAGAGAGCAAAAGAGATGAAGACCAGAGTATGTGAAGTCTGCGCGTGTGCAAAGCTACGGTTCCCAGAGCCTGTCAACAGACTGATTATGAGTTCTGCTTTTGATCTTCATTGGAAACCAGAGCTGTGCAGCCAAAGGCCAAACACAAATTGATTCTCTGCAACACTGAGGCCTGATCAATGAGGAAGTTGTGCTGGTTTTCGCCACCATCCTGCCACTGATACAATTTCCATGAGCCCCAGCCACAGAAAGATGTGAATACTTAGCATCCGCAGACCAGCATCTAAACGTGGTCGGTCCATGCGGTCACTGCTTCCTCACTTTCCGGCTTTAACTGAAAGTGTGGAGCAAATGGCAGGGCCAAAAGATGCCTCATAATCCTCTCGCAGAGAGTGTTAGCGTGAGGGCGGTGCAGGGGGTGGGGTGGGGTGGGCTAAGTGGTGATTTGGCTCCAACGCTGTGAAAACTTGTGTCGCACAAAGCGTTACGGTTGCTTTCCACCTCATCAGGAGTTCACAGAGCCGCCTGAGGTTGAGCTGGTTATCATCGGCAGGGTGGGTCATTGAGGTAAATCCTTTATTAGTCACAGCTCACAGGCGAGATGAATAGACACGTGGTATACTCTGCATGCCGACTTGGATACATTGTCTTGGTGTTCTAACTTAATCTCTTGGGCGTTTTTAATGCTGTCAATAAAAGGTGACACCTTTTCTGTTTTGTTCTGCATTTTTCGACGAGTGCCAGTTAACACCAGTCTTAACACATCAAATGGTAAATGCAACTTGTATTCCTCATAAGAACTATAGCTCATGTCTTCTCTCTTTTCATGTTGTTTTTTGATAATCCATCTGTCCTGACCAAGGATAGTACTAAGAAAAATATAGTTCAATCTAATTCCAATTCCTTCATCGCATGATAATCCACTGTCCTTTTTGGGAGCAGTTTCGTGTAGGAATTTTTTGCTAGCTCAGCTCAGAAGAAACTAGACGCTGGTACATTTTACAACGCAAAGGCCTCTCGTCCATGAGGAGATTTGTTTCTTTTTGACTTGTTACGCAAGTGTTTATTTATCCAGATGATGACCAAACTCTTGCATCAAGTCCAGGATTCATCAGAGGGACTGCAAACACCTCTCCTGTTACATTGACATACTTCTTGCGAAACTAACCCTTTTATAGATTTGAAACACTTCCCTTCTGAGTGACCAATCGTGAGCCCTTATTCAAGAAGACCAATCGGGATCTTTGCAGGAGAAACAAGTGCCCCAAAGAAAGCCACATGACTTTGCTTCCCCTTTCTGCTCTCCAGAGCACCGTCTGCTTTCTGCAGACATGCACTTGTATGTACTCTCATACAGATTCATGTAACAGTGACAGGTTTGCTCGCCTCTCGGTGCTGTTTTCCTTTCTGTGTTTTACAACAGCCCAGTACTCCCACTGGCCCTAAACCAGTAGCCAGTAGCCAGTAGACCAAACCTCACCTGAGACCACTCAGTGAACAAAATGTAAACAAACAGTAGACGGAAGTTTGTGTGAACCTGCAGTGCTAACGATCTACACCATTCTTTTATCACTTAGTCATGCTGCATCTCGCATCTCCACCCGTTGTTGACAGCAGACTCATTGGCACGCAATCCTTAGGGGCTAATCTGCTCAATTCAATCGTAAACCTAATCAGAGATATTGGAGATCAATAGGTCTGATGGCGTCAGGACTAACAACTGACATTACGCAAGGTAAAGAATGTTTATTGTCATCGATGAGGCAATAAGTGAAGTAGGAAGGGCACATGATCGTTTTAGTAATGATCTACCCCCTGGACGATAAGGGGTTTATTGACCGAACACCTGATGCCAAACCTCATGTGATGAAAAAATGTAGAGCGTTGCCATGGATCCAAAAGCTTCAGATGATTTTTAGATATGACAGCAATGTAATGCTGAGATAGCTCTGATAGTCTGTAAACGTGGCTGCTGGTAAAGAAGGACAAAGTCTTCCTGTCATGTGTTTGCCTGTGTGAATAAAGGAATACGACACAGAGCCGGCCTGTCTGCATCAGGGCGATGAACAAACAGTTTACCGACGTCATAGGCAAGTAGCTGTAACAGCGCGTAACTGTGGATTACATCATTTGGTCACAATCTATCCACAGAGAGCCTGTTATCAGCACCGCACAGGCATGAATGTGCTCTCAATGCAAATGAGGTGTCCTCACAGCCTTGTGTCAAGCTGTCTGCACATTTGCAGTAATGAATGATCACTGAGAGGTGTTTCTCAGTCAAACGGACTAGTTTCTCTCTCTTTGATCAGAGCCTTAACAGTCTGTGGTACACAAACATATCAAAAGTATAAATGTATCCTTTTTTTCATTGAGCCGAAGAAAGTTAAGAAAAACTTCAACATGAGCAACATTGATGACTCCTATTATATAACGACTAGCTATTGTGCACCCAACGGTTTCAAGCAGAACCAGATGTCCAAGTTTCTGCACAAGGAAGCCTGCTTTTAATCTTTGCAGGTCAAAGTTAATGGCGCTGACGCCACTGTCTGGTATGAATGACGACTGTTTGCATTTTGTTCCCCTCACTATCAGGCTTAGAGACTTTATGAGCGTCTCTGTCCCGCCAATACCGAAAACACAGCCAATGTTATCAGTGTCACACATTTCATATAAAGAAGGGATCAGCCCGACGGTGGTGTGTTTAGAGGTCATAAATTCACCAGACGCCAGCATTCTGTTCGATAGAGACAGAAATGGCCTCTGTGAAACTAACTTGAAAGGAATGCTCGGTATGCGAGGCATCGTTGTAAAAGCTGTGGCGATACCTCATTAGGTGGCGCACAAACCTCCCCTCCACACACAACAGGCCTTTCATGGGAGACAGGTTTTAAAGAAAAATGTAATGGCGTGCCCATCTGTTCAGCCATTGTTCAGAAAATGTTCCTCGGGTATTCTGCTCTTTTGCAATGCAAAATGAATGCCTAAGCTAGTCAAGTCATGCTGGATTTCTGCCATTACAGATGGTTTGAATGCTGTAATTTAAAGGGACATTCAACAGCTCAGGTACAAAGAGTGTCACGGTTTGGGTTCATGTCTTTATTTTGTAGTTTCATGTCTCTTGTGTCCCTGGCGTAACTTCACTTCCTGCCTTGTCTTCCCCTGTGATTGTCTACAGTGTCGATGATTGTTTCCACCTGTGTCCAATCACCTGCACCTCCCCTGTGTATTTAAGCCATGTCAGTCTCTTGTCTTGTGTCGCGCCGTTGCATGTTGTGGTGTTTGCATGTACGTAGTGTGTAGTCTGAAGCCTGTGGTGCGTGGCGTCTGTGGTTTTCCCTTAATGACAGTTTGAATTTTGACTGTTAAAGTATTTTTTGTGAGAGTCTGCGTTTGAGTCCTCCGGCTTCTGCCTTCACCCGCACGTGACAAAGAGCCCCATGCTTGTACCATCAGGGAGAGGGCTTTGAAATGAATTAGTGCCATAAGTGTTTCCTCCGCCGCATGTTTCCTCAGCATCAACCATGCTGCTTGTTGTATTTCTGGAGCCTCCAAAACAATTGGTGCTCATGGGAAAACAGGTTGTCGGGCAATGAGACAAAGTGTTTCGGTGTAGTGAGCCATCAGAACAATGGCACGTGTGTCAGTTACCTGTTTCTAAAGCCACTTGGTGAGACATAATGAGAGACATAGCACAATGTGTTGGCAATTTAACAAATATGCAATTCCATGTCATATATTTTTGCTTCTGCTTTAATAGCAGCATGTTATAAGACAAATAAGTAGTATCGCACACACCACAAAACACAGTCGAGTCCTCACACCCCCAACACACCTTCTCTTCCCACCTGAACCCCCTGACTCGGGAGCCACATCCTCCTCCACTCTGGATACCTAATCCTCATAAGCCCTTATAATGCCCCGGACAGAGAGAAAGCGAGAGAGGGGAGTCTGAGCTTGATGACCTTCACCGTCAAAACAACCGCAGCCAGCAAAGAGGTGAGGAGCCCCTGCACATTGATAAGAATGGCAGTGGAGCCTGGTACACGTGTGATGAAAATGATGCTCTGCACTTCTGCATTAAGCTGGAGGGCGGCACCGGCGTTCTGTAACCACACAGCAGCTGGTAGAAGTGTGTCGCTTGGCCATTGCTTCCTGGTGGGCTGACCTGACCTTGAAACACAGAGCATCACAGCAGAGGAGGAGGAGGAAGACCACCTCAGACCTGCGGTGCAGGTGTTCAGATCTGTGACATCATTTGATTTTTAGTAATCCTGACATCCCGTTGAGAACTTGTGGTCAATCCTCAAGAGGCAGGACAAACAAAAACCCACAAATTCTGACAAACTCCAAGCATTGATTATGCAGGAATGGGCTGCCATTAGTCAGGATGTGGCCCAGAAGTTAATTGACAGCATGCAAGGGCGAATTGCAGAGGTCTTGAAAAAGAAGGGTCAACATATTGACTCTTTGCATAAACTATGTAATTGTCAATACACATATGACACATATTACATGCTTGTAATTATACTTCAGTATACCATAGTAACATCTTACAAAAAGATCTAAGAACACTGAAGCAACACACTTTGTGAAACCAATACATGTGTCATTCCCAAAACCTTTGGCCCCGGCTGTAGACAGCATTAGGAAGAAGGCCCAGCAATGGATGCCAGCAAGTTAAACCTGCAGCTGCTGATCTAGTTCTCTACCAAAGTGGTCCAGTCTGTTCTCAACACTTCGCCAAGTAAAAGTAACCGCAATGCAGTCTCTCCCCTCTGAGAGGCGCCACAGAGCCTGTGTGCAAAAACAAGAAGACACATCAGCTGCTTTTGCTTGATCCACAGAACGATCCAATATCAAAGCACAAGCACCCTGCTCATCTGTAAATCAGATACTTCTCAGTGGAAATACGCAATTATATTTGTGAATTATAATTCAGAAACAGTGTGTGAAATACAGGGGATTCTTGGGTATGTGAGACCTTCTGTGTGGTCTTTAAAACTAAAGATAATTGTCTAAAGATCTTTGGTATTTTCCATACAGAGTCTAGTTGGTATCTACAGTATGTACTGTGTGTGTGTGTGTGTGTGTGTGTGTGCTCTCTGTGATGCTGTCACTCCCACGCCATCTACACAAAGCAACCTGTTACATTAGTCATCCCGTATTCCAACACAGCTTATATCCATGACATTTATGTTGCTGTTGAAAAAATATATATTTAACACTTATTTTATAGATATAGACATAGCTGCTCAATGTTTATGTTTTAACTTTGTGTGGCTTTGTTGTCGTTAACTTTATGTTTACGTACAATGAAAGAACTTGTGTACTCAAGCACACCTGACCTCAGACTAATGTAATGCTGGATATCTGTTGCCCTGTTCCCCACTGCTTACACTTTGTTGTTCTTTATAAAGATCTTGTTTCTGTGGCTTTTCAAACTTACCACAATTGTGTTCGCAAGATGCAGTTAGTGCAACATGTTCGGCTCATTACAAAACCGATTCTCTGAAAACACGCTTTAACTCGCACTGTGTCTCTGGCGGGCTTCGATGAAGGATTAAACCCTTCCAATTTGTGTGTTCAAGCTTGAGACACACGCATTCAGGTCAACGCATTCGTGGCAGTATTCTATCAACAATGAACTTTCTCAAACACTTTGAAGTTAGGATGACAATGTAATTTCCCTTGTAAGAAGAGGCAGCTCAGTATGTACACGTATGTGCGCTTGTTCTAGTTGACACACGGCGAGGACGTCTGACCACCAAAAAAAGATTTCCTGTTGCAACCAACACATGAAATGTGGTCTGTACGGCTGCAGAAGCACGTTGCAACATAGTTTATTAATTGTGGCTTTGAATGCTTTAAGGTCTGTTGCTCATGTGTATTTTTATTCTTATATATGAACTTTTTTGTAACTTGTACGTCATTGTAGGTACTGTTTCTGTAAAAAAAAGAAAAAAGGCTTTGTGTTTTGGTGTGTAAGTATGGGTCGGTAGTTACTAGTTTAAAAGAATTAAAACCATAACATGGATATCTACACCTCTTTTTCCTCCATCCAAAGCAAAATGTTTTTTATTTCAAAGAGTAAAATGTACACTTTGGTCATTGATATTGTGTTTTTCTTTATTACCTTACCCCAGGGGAATAATTTGAGTATGGGGTCACCTACTTATTACCTAAAAGGACCTTGTAATTTCACGTTGCTCACACATTGAGACAAGCCAAGCAGGTAAAAGTAAATGAATCGGTTTATTCAGTCTTAACAGAAACCACGTCATTGATTATTAGAGGGAATGGCTGTTGCCATCTTCCGGGCCCCACCCCAGGGTGCAGTCGCCACGCTCACTTCTTGGGGCTGCGGTCGTGGCAGGCGCATGTGAGAGCAGCTACCATCACCACGAATTCACTAAAGTCCACCTCTGAGTCTCCATTGAAATCCAGACTTTTGAGCAGCTTGTCAACATCGGCTGGGTTCTTTGCCGACTGCAGGGACAAAGAAATCAAGATGAATACTGATAGATTCCTAAAATGTTACAAAATACTGCCATACGCCGGTCGCCCCAAATAGAGAAAAAAAGAGAACCATGAAGGAGGACGGCTTGGGTTTTCTAATGGCTTTGCACACCGATTTGTATATATGCCCCTCCTTTCAAGAATGTATTAATCATGCTCAATGATAACGTTATGGGAGCAGATAAGTTGAGGCATGATGCAATGAGATGAGAAACCTTTCAAACTGGTCAATTAATCTGTAAATGGGCAGCTGCCAAATGCCAGCGTCACTAAAGCTACTTAATCTACTTAATTGAATTAAGCAGCCACCAAACCTGGTGGACACAAACAATTTGAGGCCAATCATTTAGAAAAATTTTAGAACAAAATCAGAACACCCTCTTCAGGATAAATTAATCTAGGAATATTTTCATTGTTAAAAAAAAAGGTCTGACTGGGCTTGAGGCAATTGATACCGTAAAGACAACTCATTTTCAGTACAGCACAGTTCTCCACGTACCTTCAGCAGTCCAGGCAGCTCCTTCTCCAGCAGGGTCTTGACCTCGCCTTTGCTCAGGCTACTCTTACTGCCCTCGCTAGCAGCATATGTATCAAAGGTCTTCATCAGGATGGCCATGGCTGTCTCTAGCTGGGTCATGGTTGCTGCTTAAATGCGGGTTGGAAATATGGAAAAATGGTACCAACACAAATGAACAGAGCTAGATGTGCAAGTTCAGGGAGGAGCCTTTTATACCTTTGGAAAGACAGTGAAAAAAAACTTGGCAAGAAAAAAAAAAAGTTCAGGTGACTTTGGTTTAGCGTATGATTTGGGTGTTGGCTCCAAATGTCAACACAACTGCAGCCCGGCAACGCCCAGTGTACACACCTTACCTGCAACATGCAGCTTTAGTCGTTAAGGTGAGGCCTTTGCATAAAATATACCACTGTTTTTTTCTTTGGGTGTCATCACTAGGACACACCTGTGCTTTCTCGTTGTGCCTGTATAGTGGACAACCACAAAAAGAAAGTTTGAACTGTGTAAAAGCACACGAGCAAACGTGTTCGCTTTGCTGGTTTCCTGGAAACAGCGCTCTGTTACAATACTCAGTATACTTAGTATGCAATTAAGATATTGGAGGCCAACAAAACATAAAGTGATATAAAAAGGGAAACAACCACGGCAAAAGCATATTTCTACTGGTTGAAATAAAATGTTGTTTGTTTTAATACATTATCTATTTTCAGCTGCTAAAGTTTAATTTTGATATGCATTAGGATGTTTTTGTACATATGCGACAAATCTACACAATTTCACAATATTTGTCATGAAAGCTGTTTTATCAAAACAAAAATACCTTTAACTAATAACTAATACTTAACTAATCTCTGCCTAGAGGCAAACAAAGGCCCGGTTCCTTGAACGCGGCTAACTGAGTTAAACCAGATTTTCAGGATTAGATGACGCAGATCAGACACCATAGCAACACCGTAGCTCCGCCGCAGGTTCATTTGTTCATCCAGGCCAACTGGATTAGTTTGCCACTCCCCCGGGAAAAAAGGGCAGCTCTCTTCCTCATTGATAAAGGTAAAAATATCAGTTAGATTAACGTTTTATAGAGAGAGAGATTTCTCAAAGATCCATTATGACATTGCAATGACGTCCTGTACAAGCGCTATCGAGGCTGAAGACAAGGAATCATTTATTTACAAGAAGACCTTCTGGAGCCGTAATATTACGTGACGAACACCACTCGCTGCAGCTGAGCATCGACTGTCTCTCATACTTTCTCACACACTCACACACTGTCTCTCATTAAACTTAAAAACTTTTGGATGTACCATGTTTCATTGCTTCAATTGATCAAATTTCTGATTATATACTGGCTCGCCCATAAACAGATTCACACACACACGTTTTGAGCAATAAAAAATTAAAACTCCTAGTTGTATATGGTCATCTACACATACATATGATACATAAGTTGGTACAGAATATATATCCTCATACTATTCATCTATATGAATTAGACGCTTTGGGCTTGTTTTTATTTACTTGTTCTGAAAGAGTTGAGTTTTTTTTCCAGAAACCTCATTGGATGATGATGCATTCCATGAAGCATGCTGCAGCAGGCACATTTGAAGAAATATAATCTGATTGATCAGTACAAGAAAAACTCCCCAAAAGATAAAAAAGTATTTGATGGGGAGAAAAAAGGGAAAAAACCTTTAGAGAGACAGAGGAGGATCCCTCCCCCGGGATGGAGAGACTGCGAAGGAGCCACAGAATGAAAAACGTAAAAGATGTACAATACGTTCAATTCATACGACATAAAATATTCAAATATACATTATATGCGTTTAAAAAAACACAAGAGGCAGGAATCTTCTAAATAAAAGAGGTAATGAACCCACACTGTGACAAAACCTCAAAAAACTTGTAATGTGAAAAACAATAATATCTATTTAAGTGATCAACTGTGGGAGTTTCATGGTGATTTCTAAACTCTAAACGTTTATCCTATTCATCTGTAGCGTCTCTCTTTGAAATGTTCATGACTAGAACATAATAACAGTGTTACTCAAAAAGCTTTCCAGACATGGTTAAATAGCACATACCACTAAACAAGTTGTGACACCATTGAGAAGCTGAGAAAAACTGGTTTCAGCCATGTGTATGCGTGCAAAGGTTCCGCTCATATTACGGGTTGGTTAACACCTCTTGTGTTTGTGAATAAAACAACAGTTTAATGACTATTGGTATAAAGTTGAAGAAGGAAGGTAAAGTCTTTCAAAATGTCACACCTTCTCTTCCCACCTGAACCCCCCCGACTCGAGAGCCACATCCTCCTCCACTCTGCATACCTAATCCTCATAAGCCCTTATAATGCCCCGGACAGAGAGAAAGCGAGACAGGGGAGTCTGAGCTTGATGACCTTGCAAGCCGATTACAGACCATCTCCGCTGCAGAAAAAGCCTTGTGAGGCCTTGCACTCTCTGCCTGCACCGTCAAAACAACCGCAGCCAGCAAAGAGGTGACGAGCCCCTGCACATTGATAAGAATGGCAGTGGAGCCTGGTACACGTGTGATGAAAATGATGCTCTGCACTTCTGCATTAAGCTGGAGGGTGGCACCGGCGTTCTGTAACCACACAGTTACAGCATAATTGACAGCATGCCAGGACAAATGGCAGAGGTCTTGAAAAAGAAGGGTCAACATATTGACTCTTTGCATAAACTATGTAATTGTCAATAAAATCTTTTGACACTTATTACATGCTTGTAATTATACTTCAGTATACCATAGTAACATCTTACAAAAAGATCTAAGAACACTGAAGCAACACACTTTGTGAAACCAATACATGTGTCATTCCCAAAACCTTTGGCCCCGGCTATAGACAGCATTAGGAAGAAGGCCCAGCAATGGATGCCAGCAAGTTAAACCTGCAGCTGCTGATCTAGTTCTCTACCAAAGTGGTCCAGTCTGTTCTCAACACTTAGCCAAGTAAAAGTAACCGCAATGCAGTCTCTCCCCTCTGAGAGGCGCCACAGAGCCTGTGTGCAAAAAGAAGAAGACACATCAGTTGCTTTTGCTTGATCCACAGAACGATCCAATATCAAAGCACAAGCACCCTGCTCATCTGTAAATCAGATATTTCTCAGTGGAAATACGCAATTATATTTGTGAATTATAATTCAGAAACAGTGTGTGAAATACAGGGGATTCTTGGGTATGTGAGACCTTTTGATTGACTTTTTAGACCTGAAAGACTATATGGCACAATAATGTGTGGTCTTTAAAACAGTAAGATAATTGTGTAAAGATCTTTGGTATTTTCCACACAGAGTCTGTCACTCCCACGCCATCTACACAAAGCAACCTGTTACATGAGTCATCCCGTATTCCAACACAGCTTATATCCATGTCTACAAAGGAAATTTATGTTGCTGTTGAAAAAATATATATTTAACCATTATTATATAGATATAGACATAGCTGCTTAATGTTTATGTTTTAACTTTATGTTTACGTACAATGAAAGAACTTGTGTACTCAAGCACACCTGACCTCAGACTAATGTAATGCCGGATATCTGTTGCCCTGTTCCCCACTGCTTACACTTTGTTGTTCTTTATAAAGATCTTGTTTCTGTGGCTTTTCAAACTTACCACAATTGTGTTCGCAAGATGCAGTTAGTGCAACATGTTCGGCTCATTACAAAACCGATTCTCTGAAAACACGCTTTAACTCGCACCGTGTCTCTGGCGGGCTTCGATGGTGTCTATCCTTCAAGTTGTAGGATTAAACCCTTCCAATTTGTGTGTTCAAGCTTGAGACACACGCATTCAGGTCAACGCATTCGTGGCAGTATTCTGTCAACAATGAACTTTCCTAAATACTTTGAAGTTACGATGACAATGTAATTTCCCTTGTAAGAAGAGGCAGCTCAGTATGTACACGTATGTGCGCTTGTTCTAGTTGACACACGGCGAGGACGTTTGACCATCAAAAAAAGATTTCCTGTTGCAACCAACACATGAAATGTGGTCTGTACGGCTGCAGAAGCACGTTGCAACATAGTTTATTAATTGTGGCTTTGAATGCTTTAAGGTCTGTTGCTCATGTGTATTTTTATTCTTATATATGAACTTTTTTGTAACTTGTACGTCATTGTAGGTACTGTTTCTGTAAAAAAAAGAAAAAAGGCTTTGTGTTTTGGTGTGTGAGTATGAGTCGGTAGTTACTAGTTTAAAAGAATTAAAACCATAACATGGATATCTACACCTCTTTTTCCTCCATCCAAAGCAAAATATTTGATTTCAAAGAGTAAAATGTACACTTTGGTCATTGATATTGTGTTTTTCTTTATTACCTTACCCCAGGGGAATAATTTGAGTATGGGGTCACCTACGTATTACCTAAAAGGACCTTGTAATTTCACGTTGCTCACACATTGAGACAAGCCAAGCAGGTAAAAGTAAATGAATCGGTTTATTCACTCTTAACAGAAACCACGTCATTGATTATTAGAGGGAATGGCTGTTGCCATCTTCCGGGCCCCACCCCAGGGTGCAGTCGCCACGCTCACTTCTTGGGGCTGCGGTCGTGGCAGGCGCATGTGAGAGCAGCTACCATCACCACGAATTCACTGAAGTCCACCTCTGAGTCTCCATTGAAATCCAGACTTTTGAGCAGCTTGTCAACATCGGCTGGGTTCTTTGCCGACTGCAGGGACAAAGAAATCAAGATGAATACTGATAGATTCCTAAAATGTTACAAAATACTGCCATACGCCGGTCGCCCCAAATAGAGAAAAAAAGAGAACCATGAAGGAGGACGGCTTGGGTTTTCTAATGGCTTTGCACACCGATTTGTATATATGCCCCTCCTTTCAAGAATGTATTAATCATGCTCAATGATAACGTTATGGGAGCAGATAAGTTGAGGCATGATGCAATGAGATGAGAAACCTTTCAAACTGGTCAATTAATCTGTAAATGGGCAGCTGCCAAATGCCAGCGTCACTAAAGCTACTTAATCTACTTAATTGAATTAAGCAGCCACCAAACCTGGTGGACACAAACAATTTGAGGCCAATCATTTAGAAAAATTTTAGAACAAAATCAGAACACCCTCTTCAGGATAAATTAATCTAGGAATATTTTCATTGTTAAAAAAAAAGGTCTGACTGGGCTTGAGGCAATTGATACCGTAAAGACAACTCATTTTCAGTACAGCACAGTTCTCCACGTACCTTCAGCAGTCCAGGCAGCTCCTTCTCCAGCAGGGTCTTGACCTCGCCTTTGCTCAGGCTACTCTTACTGCCCTCGCTAGCAGCATATGTATCAAAGGTCTTCATCAGGATGGCCATGGCTGTCTCTAGCTGGGTCATGGTTGCTGCTTAAATGCGGGTTGGAAAAATGGAAAAATGGTACCAACACAAATGAACAGAGCTAGATGTGCAAGTTCAGGGAGGAGCCTTTTATACCTTTGGAAAGACAGCGAAAAAAAAACTTGGGAAGAAAAAAAAAAAAGGTCAGGTGACTTTGGTTTAGCGTATGATTTGGGTGTTGGCTCCAAATGTCAACACAACTGCAGCCCGGCAACGCCCAGTGTACACACCTTACCTGCAACATGCAGCTTTAGTCGTTAAGGTGAGGCCTTTTCATAAAATATACCACAATTGATTCTTGGAAAAAACTCCTATTCTTTCTTTTGTGAAACCCTGTGCTGTTTTTTTCTTTGGGTGTCATCACTAGGACACACCTGTGCTTTCTCGTTGTGCCTGTATAGTGGACAACCACGAGAGGAAAGTTTGAACTGTGTAAAAGCACACGAGCAAACGTGTTCGCTTTGCTGGTTTCCTGGAAACAGCGCTCTGTTACAATACTCAGTATAAAGGTAGTGCTGTAGATAAGCAACTGAGCTACAGCACCGCTTTGGTAGAAATAAATAAAACACTACAAAAAAAAAATATATGTACCCATTATTTACCTGCAGGATGCAATTAAGATATTGGAGGCCAACAAAACATAAAGTGATATAAAAAGGGAAACAACCACGGCAAAAGCATATTTCCACTGGTTGAAATAAAATGTTGTTTGTTTTAATACATTGTCTATTTTCAGCTGCTAAACTTTGAGTTTGATATGCATTAGGATGTTTTTCTACACAATTTCACAATATTTGTCATGAAAACTGTTTTATCAAAACAAAAATACCTTTAACTAATAACTAATACTTAACTAATCTCTGCCTAGAGGCAAACAAAGGCCCGGTTCCTCGAACGCGGCTAACTGAGTTAAACCAGATTTTCAGGATTAGATGACGCAGATCAGACTTTTTGGTTCCCCGGGGGAGGTTGGGCTAAATCACCATAGCAACACCGTAGCTCCGCCGCAGGTTCATTTGTTCATCCAGGCCAACTGGATTAGTTTGCCACTCCCCCGTAAAAAAAAAAAGGGCAGCTCTCTTCCTCATTGATAAAGGAGCAATATCAGTTAGATTAACGTTTTATAGAGAGAGAGATTTCTCAAAGATCCATTATGACATCGCAATGACGTCCTGTACAAGCGCTATCGAGGTTGAAGACAAGGAATCATTTATTTACAAGAAGACCTTCTGGAGCCGTAATATTACGTGACAAACACCACTCGCTGCAGCCGGGCATCGACTGTCTCTCATACTTTCTCACACACTCACACACTGTCTCTCATATGGGTTATTTGTCGCTTAAAAACTTTTGGATGTTCCATGTTTCATTGCTTCAATTGATCAAATTTCTGATTATATACTGGCTCGCCCATAAACAGATTCATACACACACATTTTGAGCAATAAAAAATTAAAACTCCTAGTTGTATATGGTCATCTACACATGCATATGATACATAAGTTGGTACAGAATATATATCCTCATACTATTCATTTGTATCAATTAGACGCTTTGGGCTTGTTTTTATTTACTTGTTCTGAAAGAGTTGAGGTTTTTTTTCCAGAAACCTCATTGGATGATGATGCATTCCATGAAGCATGCTGCAGCAGGCACATTTGAAAAAATATAATCTGATTGATCGGTACAAGAAAAACTCCCCAAAAGATAAAAAAGTATTTGATGGGGAGAAAAAAGGGAAAAAACCTTTAGAGAGATAGAGGAGGATCCCTCCCCCGGGATGGAGAGACTGCGAAGGAGCCACAGAATGAAAAACGTAAAAGATGCACAATACGTTCAATTCATATGACATGAAATATTCAAATATACATTATATGCGATTAAAAAAACACAAGAGGCAGGAATCTTCTAAATAAAAGAGGTAATGAACCCACACTGTGACAAAACCTCAGAAAACTTGTAATGTGAAAAACACTAATATCTATTTAAGTGATCAACTGTGGGAGTTTCATGGTGATTTCTAAACTCTAAACGTTTATCCTATTCATCTGTAGCGTCTCTCTTTGAAATGTTCATGACTAGAACATAATAACAGTGTTACTCAAAAAGCTTTCCAGACATGGTTAAATAGCACATACCACTAAACAAGTTGCGACACCATTGAGAAGCTGAGAAAAACTGGTTTCAGCAATGTGTATGCGTGCAAAGGTTCCGCTCATATTACGGGTTAGTTAACACCTCTTGTGTTTGTGAATAAGACAACAGTTAAATGACTGGGTATAAAGTTGAAGTAGGAAGGTAAAGTGTTATACAAAATTTCAAAATGTTGGATTTCTATATTGTTTTGTCACAAATTTCCCACATTTTATCATTCTGGTTAGTTTCCTTCATATCCTTTGGATTATGATCATTTTTTTAAATGATTTCTATCCTTAGAGAGGAGAGGTCAATCTTGAACTTAGGGGGCTGTTGTAGGCTAGTACAGCTACTTTGAATATATCTTACAAGTCTCATAGTTGCTAACTCTAAAGCTAAAACTGAAGACAGCCATTTAGTTGAGATATTGATCCTAACCCAAACCATTCAAAGCACTTTTGGATGAACAGATGTACACTAAATGTCATGTGCAACATGCTGTAATCCTGATAAACCTTTAATGGTCGAAAAGCCAGCGACATTCCCAAAATCCAGCTCTCCAGTATAGTCTTTAAGGTGTGGCAATATTGTCTAAGCCTTCTTTTATGGCTAGTTTGAGCAATATATTCTAATTATGTAATTGTGGTTTCAATTATGACATGGTCACAGGAAACTTTTGAAAATCAACACATAACCTGAAATGCAGAGCACATACATTTAGAGCTGAATGAAAACCTTCAAGAAACCTAATGTATTTACAGTAAGTTAGTTACTCCAGATTTTACATTGTAGAACACATGTGTCAAAACCAAGGCCCGAGTGCTTAATTCACATTAAAACCAAACCCAGCCCGCCGGGGCGTCCGGCTGCCCGTCCAGTTGACAACCCCGAAGCTCCGTATTGAGCGTCAAGGCCAGGGAGAAACGATTACGTGCGAGATGTTTCCACTTCCTGTCATTGACCTTTTTTATGCGCGAGCCTGTGGAACCACAGTTTCCACCCAGCGGCCTTCTTGTGATTGGAAGTCATTGTGAAACCTGCGTCGTTGCTACAGAATCAACGCACTTCCTACTGGAGACCACCCGGCAGGTTGCACTGCCATCAAGTGAAAACAAAAGTAATCATGCAAGTTAACCTGTCTACAAATGGACACACAACTGGCTTCAAACTCATTAATGAAATAAACTTAGACCACAAAGATAGCGAGAACTGAGTTTATGGAAAAATATAAAATATTTACATATTACATATATTTCATGTAAAATCCTAATATACAAAAGTACACAATTCAAGTAAAGGTGAGTGAAAGAATGTACATTATATACATGCTGAAAAGTATCAAAACTAGCAAAAGATGGGAAAGTTTCCATGATCAGCACATCCTCATCCACTTTCTTTGGTCTCGACACGTTCAAAGTAATCGAAGGATTCATACACTGGTACCTGACACTGAAAGAGACAAATACATAAAAACATTAAGCAAGCTTACAATTTACTTTATCAGGGGAATTAACCAGTAAATCAACTTGTGCCAAAGTCCTTGTGTCACAATGTAATAATGAGTAGGTTAGACACGATTACTCAAAAGGGATGTCATATTTCATAATAGTGAGTTCCTGGAAGTTAAAGCTGCTAAAGCTGCCGTTTGACCAGAACAGAGTGATCAGAGGTACCATGAAAACATTAACTTATTTCAGCTAAAATGTGATCCAAAGAACCTCATAACACAATGCAGTCAAATATAACATAAAAGTTAGTAAAATAGTAGTTTTTTTTTTAATTAAATAAATATTAAAGTATGTATTCTGAGAACCGAACACACCACCAACCAAATATTTTGATGCTTTTATTTGATGTTTAATCGTTGCTAATTTGTCTGCATGGCTGGGTCCAAAACACCACTTCAGTTGCATAAATAGTGACGCATATATCACCGTTACAGATCTACAGAACCATTGTTGGTGCTAATATGTAGAGGAAATAGACACATTTCACTCCCTTCAACATGTCACTCACACCTCACACCTCAGCTCGCACACTTTCACTTCACACGCAAAGCAACTCTATAAAGAGGTCGGAAACGTTTAGGCAAATTGACAAGAAGGCTGAATAAAAGACATTTGGGAAAACAATATGACTGCTACGGCAAAGATCTCAAGAATGGCTTGAGAAAAAAAGTGCTCTATGTTTGTTTGTGTAATCCCCCACTAAAGCCTACAAAGTGACACCAGATTTACACAAACTGAACAAAAACGAGGACACTGCCCAGTTGTCACTGTTATTGTTACCCAACACACAATATTTTTCTGGATGCCATTAAACTCACCCACTGAGAAGACCCTCTGGATGAGCTGGTGCTGTGTTTGTCCATTTCTACCTCCTCAGAGTCAATGTGGGGAACCTCGTAGATCACCCTGGTGGCATGCACTGAGCCCGCGACACACAAACACAAACAATTGTAAGGTTTGTTGCATCAACAAAAAAAAACTGTGCAGCAACAAAATACATAGAATCAAGACACTTCAGGTTTATTTCAATTTAGCTGGAAAATGCAGATACTACTGTCTCTGCCATTGTTTATCTTTTTGCAACTAGCTGCTATATTACCGACCCAAGAAGGTCCACTAGGCCTCCATTATTCCCTCCTTCGGCAGCATACATCTATACAGGAGTTAACTGCATTCCAACAAGCATTTTTCATCATTCTTAGTAGTACATTGTACTTGGTGTACCACAGGTATAACTTTTTGTTCCTGTATATTTTTGACTGAGATCACACAATGTGAACTTTTTGTGTTGAACTGTGTTGCTATAAGGAGACCCCCTATAATTGACCCCCTATAATTAAGGAGACCATGATAGAGTCCCATGTAAAAATCAAACACGAGCATGAATTAGTTATATCGAGAGATAATTCAACTCACAAGTCTTTTGTATACTCCTTATAAATTATGTCGCAATGCCGTTTGGTCTCAATCGGTTCTCTGATTCTCTTATTTATTTTAAAGAGTTCAGCAGCCACGATTTTACTGAAGATTTAATAACTGTTCCTCAGCGTATTTTTATGTTGACCATGGAGCAAATGAAGATAATTAGCACTGCTATATTCAGTCAGCACAACTAAAAGCACATTTTGCGTTGTTTTTCTTTACAACCTGCAACGTGGATTATATCTGAACTTTTCACCTGCTGATGGGCAACTGTTTACTGTACATAATGTGATAATATGTCAGTGTACTTATCTTAAAAGCAGTTGCTGAACTCTTATTTAAAAAAATATTTCGCTCAAATCAAGCACCTGCTGCTGTACGTCTTTCTAACAATAAGTTTGCTCCACTGACCGACATTAATAATGTCTTCCCACATTCTGATTTCACGTTGTGTTGTCTGGAACAATAAATGTAGTTTAATTCAATAATTTATCGTCATTTTTCAACGCTGATCACACAAATTAGATTCAACTCAATTTATCTAAGAAGAAGGGAGAGGAGTCCAAGGGAAGTTCAGTGAAAACGATCCACATCATATGAGTGTCACATATTTCCCGTGTACCTTGTCTTCGTTGCAGAGCGCAGACACACACGAGAGCAATGAGGAGCAACGGAGACACCACAGCCAGGGAAGTGATGAGGGGCAACTTGGGCCCTGGATGGCCACATTGTGAGGAAAAAAGAGAAACACAAATATTACAATGATAACTAAATTTAACTTTTGTTTCTTTAAGGAAAATATGTTTGTTTGAAAAAAAGGTAGTAATTTAGTAGTATTTGAGGCAAATATATACTGTCTTTGTTTATCATCACATTTTGACCTCATCCATTGGCAAACCCTTTATGCAACACTGTAATGCCACGGGTGTTGTGTCACCGTACCTGTTGTGTTGTTCTTAGCAGTGACTGTGAGGACGGTACCATTTCCTAGCACCTCAATGAGATTGGGTATTTCCACTATCACCCTGCAGATGTATGTCCCTGAATCGCCTCTTGTGACATGCATTAAGGTCAGTTGTGAGCAGTTAGATGTCTTATTTTGCAGTGATCCATAAGAGTAATTCTTGAAGATCATCTGTTTCCTCGTTAACTCTGTTTTATTTTTCTGCCATATAACTCTGACAGTTTCATACTCTAGTGTCCAGCAGCAGGTGATCTCTACCGTCTCCCCCTCCACCACAGAGACATCATGGCTCTGGCTAACAGCAGATTCACCGGCAGATGAAACACCTGAGGAGAGACAGAAAGGTGATACATCATTTAGCTGTTCATCATAACACCACAAACATTACACTGCTTCAGAAGCCAAACGGAAGGTAAATTCATCTTTTCATCAAAATCTGGATTTGCGCTGAAATAAATCGCAGTGATTCAATCTGAATTTTGTGCAAGTAAACCGATTCATTGATATAATGTCTCTCATCTATAGCACGTTGTAAATGGCTTATTTTATTAAATTGCACTTCCTTTTTTATTGTTCTTCTGGGTTTATATCCTTATTGTTGAAATGCACTTATTGTAAGTCGCAGTAATTTAATCCTAATATTGTGCAAGTCAACCACAGTTAAGCGATAATGTCACTACAACAATGAAAGAACAGTGGTCACTTTGGTTTTCTTTGGCAAATTCCCTTTTTGTTACTTACAAGATTGTCTATCTAAATATACAGTAATCATAAAAGGCTGCTGTGCTTTTGATATATTGAGCAAACATCTGACGTTTAAGGTTAATTTGCGTTTTCTACTCACTCCAAGATGAGAGGGCACAAAAGGAGGCGAGTAGCAGACTGCTCAGTAGAAGCTTCATCCTCCCCCTCTGATTCACCGCTGATGACTGACACGCATCTGCTCACAGCAGCTCTGAGTCCTTCCCACCCCACACACACACACACACACACAGGAACACACACACAGGAACACACACATGCACACACCGGACATCATTCTTTTTCTGCTTTGCTCTGTATTTTTGTGTGAAAAAAACACAGCTGTCGTGTGTCACTTCCCTCTTTCACATAAGAAGCAGCGATTGGTTCTGCGAAAGATAATCACAATTGATAAGAGTCTATTTTACACACACGGCAGTACTCAAACAGGCCGCAAACAAATAGAAGAGGAAAAGGTTCTTAAAAATCGCGTATTGCTTCCGCACAGTCCAACGGGGGCTAGAAGCTGACGTTGTTAACCACGCTAACAGTGTGAGAGACAAGTGCAAAAAAGCTGACGGTGTTGAACTGAGGGGGAACTGGAGGCCACCACTCAGGACTGTGTGATCACCTCTAACTTCTTTCTTCACAAAGAAAATCGTTTTTTGCTGCCATATTAACGCTCTGAATTCCACAGAAATAACTTTCAAGGGATTTCAAAGAAGTCAAAATGACTGAAAGGTTATTTTTGTGTGGCCCTGTATTCCAACTACCAGCAAACACCAGTTTGGTCTGACTCCATCTCTATTCTCAAACCTCCTCCCGAGTTCCCCTGATATTTTTTAGTGTCTGCATAGCAAGTTAAACACCAGCATTGGAGTGTTTGAAAATGTGCAATGGATAGTATTTCTTAGTTTCAAACCCATGTGTTTACAGTTTTTTAGAGATTAAAAGCCATCTTTCACATCACTCTGATCGTTTGAGTTGTTGTTTACAGAAAAATGAGACAAGTCTGGTGTGAACTGGTACCGTTTATCTGTTTCTACTTTAAACCGTCCGTACCATTTGTCTGTGTGCACGGGTCATGAATCATTGCGTGTTATAGTGATCTCTTTAGTGCCACCACTAGAGGTCTTCTAAGTGCAATCAGACTCCACCTACAGATTAAATCATACATTGTTTCTTCTCATTACTGAAGTTCTGTGTTTGTATAGCGAGTATCGGGTGTATCGGGTTATTTATAAAATCCGGGGGAAAAAATGACACTGGCCCCGTAACCATTGATTTTAATGGCATGCTTTCAGGAACACAGCTGAGTGAAAGGAAACACAGAAATAGAGAAACGGTGCACATTTATTACATTTAATTTGTCTTAATCATGAATGATTCTTTTGTATGGCCTTGGTCCTTCTCACTGCTTCTATCTCCATATTATCTCTTTCCACTTCCTCTTCGTTTTCTTTTCCTCTTTGAGCCGTCGTGTGTAGATTTTGCGGCGCAGCTGAAACATGATTTTATTCTTCCATTATTCATAATGTAGTGTAAAACGTATGCTGCTGTTGTTGCGTGTGATAGACACTGTTTTCACCACAACTGAGTGGGAGCTGTGTTGTACCTGGTGTTTGTTGCTGAGCTTTCCTCACTAAAATGTGGATGGAGAACACGGTGATGATGAGGGCAAGGAGGGGCAGGCTCCTCAGGACATGAGCAAGCACTTTTTGAGAACCTGAAACGTAACCACAGAGGCAACCAGCTTAAACTACATATATAACAGGGCGTACGTACAGCACCTAATGGGGCAACAGTGACCTACCCTGCTCTGTGTTGTCCTTGGCCATGACTGTATATAATATATACTGTCTTTGTTTTTCATCACATTTTGTCCTCATCCATTGGCAAACCCTTTATGCAACACTGTAATGCCACGGGTGTTGTGTCACCATACCTGTGATGTCCTTGGCAGTGATTGTGAGGACGGTACCATTTCCTAGCACCTCATTGAGACTGGGTATTTCCACTCTCACCTTGCAGATGTATGTCCCTGAATCGCCTCTTGTGACATGCATTAAGGTCAGTTGTGAGCAGTTAGACGTCTTATTTTGCAGTGATCCATAAGAGTAATTCTTGAAGATCATCTGTTTCCTCGTTAACTCTGTTTTATTTTTCTGCCAATTAACTCTCCCTCTTTCATACTCTAGTGTCCAGCAGCAGGTGATCTCTACCGTCTCCCCCTCCAGCACAGAGACATCATGGCTCTGCCTAACAGCAGATTCACCGGCAGATGAAACACCTGTGAAGAGACAACGAGGTGATACATCATTTATTTGTTCATCATAACACCACAAACATTACACTGCTTCAGAAGCCAAACGGAAGGTAAATTCATCTTTTCATCTAAATCTGGATCTGCGCTGAAATAATTTTTGTGCAAGTCAACCACCGATTCATTGAAATAATGTCTCTCATCTATAGCAAGTTGTAAATGGCTTATTTTATTAAATTGCACTTTCTTTTTTATTGTTATTTATGGTTGAATTGGATAAAAGCGTCAGCTGAATGACATGTAATGTCTTGTAATAAGTAATACAGTTACACAGCAGACTGTGAATGCAAGGAACATTTTTTCAGAATGAAGACATTATAATATTGAAACACACTTTTCTCTGTACCCGGTGAGGAAGAAACAGAAAATAAGCAGTTCATTTATAGGGTCACTTGTTCATTTGGTTGATATTGTTGAGCTTGTTTTCCTTTCGTATTTGGAACTGTCCTCGAAAAAATAGCTTGTTTCATATTTATAAGCAGTTTAGTGCTGCATGAATCGTTGGTAACTTTTAGTAACTTTGTAGACGCTAATGTCTTCTCAAAAGGCTGTGTTTTTGAGAAGCTAAAGCTGATTTTGAAATTAAATTTTCTTCTATAATTGCTATAACATATTTGGTGTTTTTTCAAATTTTAATAAAGCTAAACGTCAGTTATATTGCAATTGACTTCATGAATTGCTACATTAATTTGTATTGAAGGCTGTTATAATTATTTCAAACCCAAAAGTCTAAAACCATAGGATTAATTTGCTTGAATTGAGAAATTGATGAACTTTGAATATGAAGATCAAGAATCATTGTTTTTTACTCACTCGAGCGTGCACAGAAGAAGGCGAGTAGCACACTGCTCAGTAGAAGCTTCATCCTTTACTATCGATCCACTGCTGAACACTGACAGTCATCTCTTTACAGAGAAATCTCCCTCACATCACACACAAGCACACGCACTTATACTCCCACACACATTACACACACACACACAAGCACACAACAATGTACACTTGGACTCATCCTCATTTGCAGGGCGACCATCAGAGATATTTAAAGATTGATGTAAATATAGAACCTTCACAAGAATACACATGCATGCAAGGGTATGAGAGGTCCACGGAGGTTGGTTCTTATCTATGGGACAGTTTGGCTTTAGAGTTGACTGTTTTTGTGGAACAGAAAGCCTGCTTAATGCGGTCATTCTTTTCATAGTCTACAACACATAGATGAGCTTGTGCACTGCTGAAAACAGGAAGACCTCTAAACCACAAAGTGCAGAGTGTGAAGTGTTCACACCTTCAGAGAGCCCGAGGTCCGGTCTGTTATTTTACAGATAAACAACGTATTTAGTCTGTTCACCTTGGTGGTCCTTTTTTATCACACTTCATTACCACCCAGGGGCTGTCAGCTCTTCTAGAGCTAGAGTTAAATTCTTCTCTGAATTTTAATGGATAGAAAAGAAAAATGTAAACCATATGAGATTTTATGTTAGATCACATATAATGTGATAATATGACATTGAATCTCACATACAATTATGTGTTATTCTGTGGAGGCGGGTTGGATTCATTTTCTTTTTTATTACACTCTCAACTGCATTGACTTGCATTCTACTCACAGCTCAACCATTGTTGTACAGTAAAACAAGGCTATTTTCAAATTCTATTCTACACTAATGAGCTGTGTATGACTTCAATAACATTTAATTCATTCTGAGTCACATAATACAGTCAAATTTCTGGCGCCACATTCACTCCAATTATGATTATATCATTGTACCCATTGTACCCGCGTGCACACAGAGATGTATTGGGATCAAATATGTGAATAATTTGGAGGTGCATCACAGTCGACCCAGTTATTGACTCAAAAGAAGCGTTGCATGTCCGCTCTGAACAAGTCATGATTGTACCAGCAGATGGCACAGGACATCAGCAGCTCAGTTAATGATGCACGGTGTACCGGTTCTAGAAAGGTACCGCGGTACCATTACGTTGAAAAGCGTAACAGGCAGCGTAACAGGCAGCGTCACAGGGAGTCATCTCAGCGGAGACATGTCCTCATGTGCAGGAGCTGTTGCCGACCGTCCTTGAAAGAAAAGATACAAGACGTGACATCTGGAAATACTTCAGGTACAAAGTATTTATTATTTTACGCATTTTTTAAGTCTCGACAAGAGGAAACGTCTGGGTAAAAGAGAATGTCTGCTTTTTCTTGTGTTGCACTTACTTGATGTTTGACTGTTAGGGAAGTTGTTGTCAAGCCAACACAGCTGCCATTTCTCGCGGTTTACCCGTGTGACACACACTTTTGCATGTTTTCACACGCACTCACGCCACACATCCAATTTCCATCTTTAATGTACCCAAACCACATAGCTTTAGATTTTTTTCCCACCTCAAACACCCCTCTGTAAAATGATGTAATTCATATAGTCAGATGTTGTTTTCATTAATATTGTGCTGTAGGCTAATACTAATATAAATGCAGTTGTTAAAGTGTTCAAAAAGCTGGGCAGGAACCGGCTGGTAAAAAGGGAACCTTACAGATGTTTCATTTATTACTATCATAGATAAATATTCCAGTATAGTATTTGTGGTATCGTGTCATAGGTATCGGGTGTCGTAATATTTTTGCAGGTATAGTATCGATGTCATAATTTTGGTATCGTGACAACCATAATCTCGGTAGCAACATCACAGAAAACAGAGGCTTGTATCATATTCATGCTTGTATGTGTTCAAGTATCACACATACTATGATTGGGAGTACAACATTTACAAACGTGCAGTAAATATGAAATACTACGGCCTCTGAGCTGTGTGTGTTGGGGATTATGCCGCACATAAAATAGTTTATAAATTAATACAAAAATTAAATAAAATGTAAATGTTAGACTTTTAAATAAAATAAGTACTATTAGCACCAGAGAGGTTTTTAAGGGCATAAAGAAATAATTGCCAAAAATGCATCATGGCCGTCCGACCAATTACAGCCGGCAATATGTGCAACGGCTTTGTCCCAATGGCGCCAGGCTGCATGTTTAGGACGCATTTGTCAACAACAAACGCCATTTCCGCTGCAAACCGGCTGTCACTCTCCACCGGCCCCTCTGTACGCGGTCGGGGGACGCAGACCTCCAGCAGCCGATTTGGAGGAGACATCTGATCCACCTTTTGCGGCCCAGCACATCCCAGCATGCATTGCGGGCCGACGATACTTACATTGATTCAGGACGGAGGCAAGTGATCTGACCATAGGGGGCGCGGAAGAGCTCGCTTATAATAACTCCATGATTAGTTTAGACCGCTGATAGTGCTCAAGCACCTTTTGCCCTGGGTGAGAAAAGAGCCCCTTCTGCTGGAGCCCAATTTTTTCTTCATTCATCGATTTTAAGAATAAAAATAACTCTCTCTGTCATCAATTCCCCGCAAATGTGTTTAGATATCTGACGGGGCATTTATTTGAGTTATTGTGACAATTTCGCCCGACATGCTCCTTCTCTCCTTCCTCCTCTTCCTCCTCCTCGAGCTCGTTCTGAGCTGCAAGCGGCTGCAGCATCAGACCAACAGGTAATGACGGTTTGTGCAATCCCCCCACGCTGTTAGGTGATAAATTAACCACATTAGCGCCTCTGGAAACATTACGTCGCAACTGGTCCGACGTTTCCTAAAAAATAAACAAACAAAAAACTCACGAAATACGTGATTTCAAAGCCTTGTCCAGCTGTTTACTGACGTTTGTCCTGTTAAATGAACAGGGTGAGAGATACCGAAAGACAGACAGAGAATTTAAAGGCAGTTTTATTGTTCGATAAATTAGTTCAGTAGTTTTGTTTAATATTCTATTATTGAAATTAAAGGTAGGTCTTAAGTTGAGCTATGTCCTTGTTTTGTCTGTTTTTGCCTGATATTCATTAATTTATTCAATTTGATAATTTGAGTTAGTTTGTTAACAAAAATTGATCTATAAGTTGAAAATATTCTACTGTGTTTTTTATTGAATTATAATGATTATTTTCAATTTCATAAATAATTTTGGCGATGAGTGCCCTTTTGTTTTGGTTTGAGCACCTGCCCCCCAACGTGTTTGCTTTGAAATGTAACGTAAAGTAATATAATCCACTCGAATATCAACCGATCTAAATGTTATAATATGATATAGAACATCACATCTTAGTTATGTGACCCGATGTCGTATTTTTAAATACACATGAGACGCTAATAACATTAACTCCCCTGCCGCCATGCAGCATCTGATCCAGACTCTCACCTGAACCCCTCCTCGGTCCATGTACTGTTTTTATGAACATCAATACACCAACACACATTTAAAACGAATACACAACGACCAGCTCACGTTACCGGGAGCCGCTGTTAACGGCAGCTCGTCTGCCCGCATCCGCCCGTAGTTATTAGTGGCTTAACTTTCACACTTGGGTGACCATTATCTTACTGAGGCTGAGGCGGTTTTATATATAGTTTATACTTCATAACATGCACAGAAATGGATATCCCTCAGTATCAAGTCAGTAAACTGAACTTGCTTTACTACTTTTGCTACTTCGTGATTCTAAACTAACTTTACATTTAGTTGTATTTTATGGAGCCAGGAGCAAGCAGCATCAAGCGGAAGGAGAACAATGTGTGTGGTGATATTCAGCTACTGTAGCTTGGACACATTGTGTAATATCTTACGGTTACAGTTAAAATAGCTTGTATATGCAATAGAAAAATACGACTTGTATGCAAGGACTTGTGTTTGCTGTTTTTTTTTATTGACAGTATTGATGGAATCTCCTCTGGTTTGAGATTGGTGCATTTATTTTTTCTCTCGCTGAAAGAACTTGGCTTAACTGATTTCATTTGAATTTAAAATAACCAAAACAAGTTCTCCACGCAGCCTGAAATATATCATGCTCCGCAGGAGAAGCATATCTTCCTAAATTAAATGAAATAATAAGATTATCCTTTTCTGTGTTTTGAATGTCAAGCGCAGTCAAGCGCCGCAGGTTGCAGTGGAGGTGAAGTTGATGACGCTGACAGGATGTCCCCCCCGCAGGCAAGACCGTCCCATTTCACACAGCGCTCGGTTCAGCCTATGCGGTTTTTTAGGCGGACCAGGTCTGGCGTGAAGGCTGGGGGCTACAAGGATGCAGCCCAGCGACATTGAGACACAGCTATACAGTGGGAACCTGCTGTCGCTGCGGACCACAAGCAGCGCAGACGGCTACCGCGTACGAATCACCAACCAGCGAGGATACCACATTTAACATGACACCGGAAGCACTCTGTTGCGGGGAACCTGCTTGACAACGCTGAAGCTTTGAAGGGATGACGTCGGGAAAAACTGCTCCCGTCTTTGATTCCCGCCACGTGTATGCGCGTAACGTCAGCTATTCGTTCACCCCCACCCAAATGCGTTTTTGGGTGCACTGCAGATAGGACGAATTGCTTGAATTGATTCCGTGGGGATGAAGATACAGTGACGAAGAGCAACATTTTACTCGAGGTGAGTTTCACGTTGCGGTAGCAACGCCTCCCGCGTGTTTCTTTACCGCAGCTGTGCGCGGTTCCACAGCGACATGTAACTTCCGTCCTTTTACGCTGTTACGTTACTCTTCGTGTTTCTTCGCTTCTGGGGGGGAGCAGGTGTAAAGACCGTGAACACCGCGGTTCCTTCACATTAATTGCCTTTAAATGATATGGCCCCTCATACTCAGTCCTTAGTAGTTTAGGCTACACACTTTTATTTAACAGGAATTGGTGTACTCGCCGGTCGCGGTATTAATGCTATTAATCCCGTGTAACCCATCCTTCAGACGGACACGGCCTCGGTGTGTCTCAGTGTGGGACAGTAATCTCCGGTGACTCAGCGTGGAAGGTGGAGGATAAACCCTCGGCTGCTTGGAAAGGTTTTGACCTCCACCTTTTAGGGGTAACTTTAGCGACTCCGCGTATAAACCAGCACATCCTTTACTGATTTGTTTTTAGGTTTTTGGGTGCCAACCTTCTCCCGCCCTCCCATCACGTGTTCTTGGATTTACATTTGCCATCCTTCTGATTTGTTCCAGCTCGGATTCGCACACAATCCCAGTTTACTTAAAGAGATTAGCTGTCTCCTATCAACCTCAAAGCAGGGGATTGGTGGTCTGTGGTTGCTGTGATAAAACGTGCCTGTGTAGAGCATAGTGTGTTTTTTTTAAATGGGACGGCCTTCCTGGCACCCATTGATTGCTGCTACTGATTAGAATGAGCTGAGTGCGTCTGTGTTCTTCAATTACTATAAGTGAGAGCTTATTGGTGAGGATAATTTAAGAGTGGCCCCAGCAAGACTGAATTTACAGTTTGCTGTCAGGGATGGAAACCTCCAGCTAAATAACAAAGACTTGCAGAGAAAGGGAACTAGAAAGTTCCCCTCTGCTGTTTTGCTAATTGTTGCTACACTTTTCTCTTCCTCACTGCGCACATTCACAGGTTGTGATGATAACAACGTTTGTGTACCAGCAGTCATGAGGTTCCTCTCCGGGGATCAACTGAAGCTTCCCTTGTCTGATGGTCTCACTCGGCCCAAATGCAGTTCAAAGAGCCACCGACCTGTGGTTCAACAGAACACTCCCTCTGGTCATGCTTATTTACTGTCCAGTAGCTCGTGTCAGGCTCTCGCGGAGAGGACACCTGACGTTCCTGTTGACACGGGGGGGGGGGCCCTCTCGTCATTATCCGGCCTCTTGGCCGTGTGCAGTGTTCGTGCTTGGGCCTCGCCCGCGTCCCCCACTCACAGAAAGTAGACCCTGTGAGTCGTGTTGGACGCACTGTACCCGCTAAGAAGGACACAATGTGTGGTTTACCTCGACGCAGCCTCATGGTGGTCACAGGAACAGAGCTGGGAGAGCTCGGAAGCAGCAGGTGTGTGTCATTATTATTGTAGTCTGCTCAGAGTCTGCTCCCCTCATATCCTGTCCATCGCCCTCCATTACCCCATTTGAATAAATGAATGCAACTGCAGTTTATATGGCCATCTATTCATGATTTGCCAGCTGCCTCCAATTGTTTCTGCCCAGCCGACTAAAAGGTTGTTGTATTTCTAGTTTGACAGTATGAAGCACATTCTGTCAGGCTGAGACGCAGGCGGGCGCTTCCTCCAACCACGTCCCCCCCAGGCTCCTATTTGAACCCTCCCATCAGAGATGTTGTGGACATTGTGTGTGTGTGTGTGTGATTCCTGCGATCTGTCAAAAACAAAAGGCGTGTGAAGGACGTAGACGAATGTGAACTGAATTGTGTGGCGCTCAAAGTGTCCCCTCGGAGGGGGGTGGGGGCCGACGCAGCTGTCGGGCGTCAGTGGGATAACGAGTTGTCCACGTCCTCTTCCTCAGTGGAAGCAACTCGGCACTTCCTTTTGTGGTCCGATGTTCTCCTGGAGTTTGGCAACTTGTTTTGCGTGTTATTGGCTCCCAAAAGAAGGACAGATGTGAGTCTACCTCTGTTATGGGTCCAAACGCTCAACAGGTCACGACAAGCAAAACAGCCCAGTGTTTCCCCTTGGTTTACAACTTCAGGGGTGGGGGTAGTAGTCGGGCAAACCGGCTATTAGTCGGGGGAGGGGCGGTGTATCAGTTGGTTGGGCGCTAGTGACGGGGTAGTCACTCTGCTGCGAGCGCCACGCGGACATATTTGCAACATATTAATAATGCCAGTGTGGAACTGCCTTGTGTGTAGGGGGGGGGGGGGGGGAAGTAAAATATAAAAGACATACATTTTGTTTATTTTTTAAATGCTTTTTCCGGGGGCGGGGGGCTGTTATAATGACAAATGCCTCTACTGTGGGGGCGAAGAAAACCGCTCTCCTGGCCCCCTTCAGCCCTGTGGTGTGTACGTAGTGACTGGACTCTCACGATCCTCACTATACTCATTAAAGAGGTCACTTTTGTGGGTCAATGCTCACATTCTACACATAGAGATTTTAGTTTGGTCCAATACTTAAGTGTTTATGCCCCAAGACTGGTGTCTGGCCTCTGTAGCGCTTCTTTGCACACATGTGATGTGGCTTTTCAGCTTCTCTTCTAAATGTAAACCGATTCCTGCATCCCGCAGAAGTGAAACCGTGGCAGTCGTCGCTCCGTTATTGTAGAGATGCATCTGACTTTTGGTCTGTTCCCCTTGCAGTATCACCAGTACGCCCTACAGCATGATGAAGGAACGGACAGATGCTCCTCAGGACCGGTGAGTCACAGTCGGATGGACACCAGAAGCTCTCCCTTTCTCCGCTTTCTTCGGGCGACGATGTAGTAATTTAACTGCATTCATGAGTCTGTTAAGCGCTTGTATCGTTTTCATGAAGCAGTAGCACATTAGCAGTAGCTTAATACAGCCCTGCTACCAGGTTTGGGAATGTTACTTATAATAATATAATATTAGGACCAGCAGTGAGCGGTGCTCGAAAACACCCTTCCTCTATTTCCACAGGGACTTCTAAAAGCAACACTGAAGGGAAGTTCTGAGAGGAGCTTTAAAGTAACGTAGCTTGATCACTTTTTGTTGCTCAATCACAAATAGGCAAATAGAAATGCGATAAAAGTAAACCGCTGTCCATTTAGTAATTTTTTTTTTTTTAAAAGCAGAAGAAGAAGAAGAAGAAGAAGAAGAACAAAGGCACAACAATCAGGCTTCAGTGAAACGAAAAGAAGAAGTACCGTGTGGGTTATTCCTTCCAGCTGGGGAACATAGTCATCCTGCACAGACAGACATATATTAAATAAAACATCCCAGTCAATCTGAAGCAGTTTACTGCCTTTTCATGCTGGGATGGCTTTTGGAAAAATAATAATTAGCACTTTAGATCCATTTTGTAGAGAGTGCAGTAAACACACGGAGGGGCCGGGGCTGTATGTGGTAACAGCCTTCACTTCCTGTCTACAGGGGCTGCCTGGTGGGGATCTGTTTCTTCATTCTGGGCCTGGGCACGTTGCTGCCATGGAACTTCTTCATGACGGCCCTATTGGTAAAAAGATGGCAATTACTAAATCCATCAAAGACAGCCAAACTCACACGTTATATATTCCTTCTGCTTTCATGTTCTATCTCTTAAGAAGCATTAGGCACAGTCAGGAAGTTTGTGGCATGCCGAAATGACGGCAAGGAAATCGTTGGTCTGGTGGTTTCATTAAACCTCTTAAAGTATCACATGCTGGATGGGGGCCAATGGTGTAATGGGCAATAAGCTGTTTATACAAATCAAAGACATGTCTAGAAAAAGTATGGTAATGACCATAAGTGGATTGGATTGTAGTTTATTTTTTGTAGTGGTTTAAGTGATTTGCTGTTGATGTATAATGTGCTAACATACAACAAATCATTTGGGATCCATTAAGCTGCACAGTCGATCATGTGACTCAAGGTCAGCTCAGAGATCACCTCACAAGGACTTGTTATACAAAGGTGATGGCTGTAAAAAGCAAAAATAATGAGCTGCTCGACTCTAGAACCAAGCCTTGACGAAGGCTTTGTGTGACTTTGTGTTAACATGGGAGTTTGTCTACATGTTACACAAAGTCATTTGAATCCTTGTTAACACAAAGAAATGACAAGTACAGTTTTAAAATGATCCCCTATCAGAATACCAAAGCAGAAATACATGTTTCTGATTTTATGACACAGTGATTCGGAGAGTTATTCTGAGTTCACCAATGTAAACAACTTGTGAGGCAGTAAGAAGATGCTGAAAAATGTGTAAATACAGAACATGATTCCATGGAAGAGAATCCCGACATCAGTCCCGTCTCCTCTGCAGTATTTCCAGGGTCGCCTAAATACAACAGAATGGAGTAACGGCACAGCGGTGGTCCGCACGGAGTACTACTTCAACAACTGGATGACCCTTCTGTCCCAGCTGCCCCTGCTGGTGTTCACCCTGCTCAACTCCTTCCTCTACCAGAGGTCAGTGGGATGTTTACCCGCCGTCAAATCGGGTTAGTCCAGAGCCACGTGGATGTCAATTTCCCCCAAAAGACATTCATCGAGTTAATGTTGCATGTATGACCTGCATGCCGAATTATTCATCTGTGGTGGAATAGCTTGTCCAGGTTTCCACTCTTTGTTAAAACATATTCTTGTTTCAGGATATCGGAGACAGTGCGCATCGCAGGGAGTTTGGTTTTTATCCTGCTGCTCTTCATTCTCACAACGGTGCTGGTCAAAGTGCCCATGGACGAAGACCGCTTCTTCTCTGTCACCATGGCAACCATCTGGTTCATCAACTGTAAGTTGTGACTGTGTTAAAGGCTGAGAGGCTCAGAGTAGATGCATGTACATTTTTGTTGTGTGAGCTAGGGCTGCACGGTTCATACCGGTGTTACGCCATAACTGAAGTTGCTCTTCGTCAGGCGGCAGATTTTATTTTAACCCGTCATCTTGGACCGCCCGACAGTCAGAGCGTGTGTTGGGAGTTGAGTCATGATTATAACTTTATAACAACAATGAATAACTCGCAACAAACTCTTTACAGGGTAAAACACCACAACACAACAATTTGAAACACTAATAATTGTACATTTATAAAAATTACCCCGCCGAACTGCATGCTGGGTACAGCTCACAACAAGTAACTCTGTTGCTACATGAAAACACTGAAAAGAGGATACAGGAGAAACAATGAGAGACCAGAGATGCACCAACACAGCTTGTGCCCATGAGAGGAGCTGTCTCTGTTGATGATTTTGGTTTTGGAAAATCTAAGCAACTTATGTTAGAACAGTTGGCCAGTGAGCGTCGAAGGAATTAATGTGTTAACTTGAAAAAGCAATACCATGATATACCGGGATACCGTCAGAATGTCTCTTGATACCGTGCAGCCGTAGTGTGAGCATTTCCTCCACAGTCATGAAAGCAGTAGCAGAGGGTATTACAAACATCTAGCGTAAATTCCGGACTATAGAGCGCACCCTGACTAGAAGCCACTTAAACTTGGAACGAAAAAAGATGTCTACATATACAACCCGCATCGGCCTATAAGCCGCAGGTGTTCACGTGGTAGAAAAACGTCAAGTTTGTGCAGATGCTCTGTTTCCTTCTCCGACAGCCAGATAGCTGGCACCTGTCTGTCTCTCATTAACCCGTAATGATACATTAGCCAAACTGTCGTATAAGCAGAGGCGTGGGACAAAAGTAGCAGCTTATGGTCCGGAATTTAAGGTGAATCAGTTGTGTGAGCTATATTTGGGATATTTTTGGTGCTTTACTTTTGCTGTCTGACAGCCCTTCAGAACTCCATCTACTAGTAATGCACTGCCTCTGGATACTCTCATGCACCCATTCAAAGCAGATCTGAGCTTACTTAAATGATGCGTCTCCTCCCCAGCGTTCGGCGCCGTGCTGCAGGGGAGTCTCTTCGGCCTGGTGGGTCTTCTCCCTCAGAAATTCAGCGCCATTTTCATGAGCGGCCAGGGCCTCGCCGGGACCTTCGCTGCCATCGCCATGCTGCTTGCCATAGCCAGTGAGCCACCCACACGCACACAAAGCGGCCAGCTGGTGCCGAATCCCTGGTTGCCTAGTAACGAGAGGACATTGAAAGCAGTTGTCGAGCTAGTAAAAGCAGCACGAGGCCACACAGTTTACGTTTGAAGGACCTGGTTCTCTCTCTGCTGCAGTGATGTAACTTGTGTGTTTGTCACTCAGGTGGCACAGACTCTGAGACAGCAGCGCTGGTTTACTTCATCACGCCATGTGTGGGGACGCTAGTCACGCTCTTCAGCTACCTGCTGCTGCCACGCCTGGTCAGTCAGCACTACATTGCCCCAAATCAGGGTTGCAACATTCCGGGACTATTTAAAGTTGGAAACTTTCCACGGGAATTTACAGGAATTAATGGGACACTGGAGCCTCTGGCAGAGTAAAACGTGTTCAATTTTGTCTTAGATAGTCAAGGCCTACAGTTATTAACCCAGCTGCACATATCCTGTTTTTATCTTTTCATTTGTGTTTAAGCTGCAGGCCTTATTTGCGTTTTCTGGTTTTTCCACACAGGAGTTTGCTCAGTACTATCTGGACAAAAGGCACCAGTATGAGGCAGACACCACGGACGAGTTGCTGAAAGGTGAGACTTTTTTACACCCTCCGAATTATTGTCATTCGTCTCCGAGTTGGAGGGGCAAGGTCTTTGACCTCTGCAGAATCCAGCTGATCAAACCTGTGTTTGACAGAGAGAGGAATCTGTTTGCTTACCACTGACTTGACGAGTCTGTGCTTCACTGTCTGGGTGTATGAAATCAATCCAGGGGACCATTATCTACTAACCTGTATCTATTTGATTACAGAGAGCAGCATAGTGGAGAACAGCAAGCCGACTGGCCACGCTAACGGCTCAGCAACCAGCAGCCCAACCAAGGGGGGTGTAGCAGCGGAGGCCGAGGTGGACCCCGGTCCACAGGGCCCAAAGAAGGCCTTTCTGTCCTTGGAGCAGGTCGAGAAGGGACAAGCTAAGGCCTCGGTCCTTGAGGTCTTCAAAAAGGTGTGAGACTTGTTATTGTGGTTTATTGAGTAGGAGGTTCTTCTCTCTGTCTCTGTGTGTGTGAGAGAGATCTACAGGAGCACCAGCACGGGGCAGAGCAATGCACTAATGCAGAATGTATTATCCATGGTCAGTTTGTGTCACTGTGTGGTTGAAAAACTATTTTAAAGCGTCAAGGTCAAACAATGAGACAAACTCACTTACCAATCAAAGCAGTAGTTGACCAGCTCCCTCTGGGCTCTGCTAGGTCAACATACAGCTATTACAAAGGCAGCTAGTGGCTTTGGACAAAGTGGAGAAGGATATAAAGTCTTCAGTTCCATGTTGTCTGACAACAAGGTCTAATAATATAAATACATGATACAGTTAAATCATGTAGGTGTCCATAGACTGCATTTCCTGCTGCCCTTGTCTACAACGGTACGTTGTGTTGCTCCCATGCTGGCCCTCCTAACTCCACCGACTGTGATGCACTGACTATGGACAAGTATCTCATGCAACACCATTTATCGAATAATAAGAGCATTTCATTCCCAAAAGTGAATAATTATCTATAATGATCTTGTCTTTTTCTTTCATTAGATCTGGGTGATGGCGTTCTGTGTGACCTTTGTGTTCACCGTCACTTTGTCCGTCTTCCCTGCTGTCACAGCAGATGTCAGGACCTCATGTCCAGGAAATTGGGGTATGTCTCATCTGCATACTGATGTACCAGTGTACATACATGTGTGTGATTGTCAAATTCCCTTGATCTCTTTCTGCTTGTAGAAGTTTTAACAAACAATAACAAATTATTATTGATAGATGGAACCAATGTTTAATCTCCGTGAATAATGATGGATAAAATGTTTACAATGACGATGGACGTCTGTCCGGGTCATGCCTATAGCGTTACACGACTAATTCACCAGTCTTGGCGTCCTTTTGCCGACTCTGGTTAAGAACATTTTTACTTTCATAATTAAGTAAGTATTTGGATCGAAAGGTATGGAGCTAACACCTACTTTAACACCTTTAAATCACCTGAAAACATTACACCATTTTTGTTTATCAATAGTTTTTCTGCATAGTTCGCTAAAAACTTTTTCAGGTCAGGAGCCTGTGACCTTAAATGAATCCTTTTGTATTGAACGGTTGGGCTTTCTCAGCTGAAGAATGAAACCAAATTGGTCAATATAAATCACTGAGTAAAACTGGATCGGTTAAAGTAAGAATGAATTACAATTAGACCAAGTTTCTTTAAGTAGCCTGTGGCCTCTCTGTGTCCTCGAGAATGTTAACGCTCCTTAAACTCGGAGGGTTAGAGCTCTGCTTGGTCGAGTCCTTCTTTGATTTGCCACGCCGCTGGAGGTTCTCAGCCCAACGAGGGGGACGTTTGAGGTCCCACGTTCCTGCTTTTAGGAGAGCTATAAACAAGATTCTTTTCAATATTCCCTTGTTTTTCAAAACCAGTGTGATGCTCACAAAGAAACCTTAAAAAAACAGAAGCCACAAATGCTCTCCGGTGTAACATGTGTAGCCAAGACCAAACCGACATACATAAGGGGCGATTCTAGAGGAAAACCCCGTCTCACATCTGACCTTTCTTATTATTTAACTATACACGTTTGTCAGATGTCATCCTTGTTGTTATCAGACATCAGGACCTCTGTCCTTTCTCGCTTCAGACCGCTACTTTATCTCCGTGTGCTGCTTCCTGGTGTTCAACATCAACGACTGGTTCGGTCGGACCGTCACTACCTTGATACATTGGGTGCGTATGTGTTTATTCTTTATATATCTTTATTTGTTATGCATATTATTCATCTCACATGACTGCACAGCAGTTTGTAATTCCCCTTCCCCTGTAGCATAATATTCCATTACAATCAATTACATCCTGTAGGTGATGACACAAACAAGACTGAGCTTAAGCTGATTCACAAATGGAATTATTCTCTGCGGAAATGTTCCGTATCAACGTCATGTATTAGTTCTAAATATAATCTGCTATTAAAAGCTTAACCACGCGAGTGTGCCTTCCCCGCTTCTACTTTGTTGTTGTGAATGAATCCGCTTCTCATGGACCTTTGGGCACTTGTTTCCCTCCTTTTGCTGAATCTCCCCTGTGCAGCCTCGCAAAGAGTCCCGCCTGTTCCCGGCGCTCGTGATCTCCCGGGTGGTGTTTGTCCCCCTGCTGATGCTCTGCAACGTCCAGAGTCGCTCCTTCCTCCCCGTCGTCTTCCACCACGACGCTGCTTTCACCGTCATCATGGCCCTCTTCTCTCTGTCCAGTGGCTACTTCGTATGTCTGTCCATGTCCTACGCGCCGCAGTGAGTCCACTATAGAAACACACATCACTTCATGGAATGCCTTCTTCATGTTAGCAATACGTCTTAACAACACTTAGATTGATAGATGGATAGACTGTTTATGCTGGTACCTTAACTTAGAAATGTTTAAAAAAAAAAAAAACGTCAGTGCAGTGGCAAATAGTTTTGGTTTAATATTTGACTACGTTGTTGTTTTAAAGTAAGATTCACTAGAATAGAAATACTGCTCCTAAAAAGGACCTTATTTGGCTAAAGTGTTTTAATTTGATTATTTATGATTTTAAAAAGTCATTTGGACCCCACCTCTCTCCTCAGGCTGGTGGAGCAGAAGGATGCAGAGACAGCAGGGGCCTTGATGACTTTCTTCTTGGCCCTGGGCCTGTCCTTAGGAGCCGCCCTGTCCTTCCCTCTGCGGGCTCTAGTCTAGGCGCACGCGCACACACACACACAGAGAGTGTGTGAGTGAGAGAACCTCCATGATGCTGTGAAAACGGGATCCTGAAGTGTCCGTTATTGACCGACAATGGTCCCTCTGGAAGAAGCGACTAGGGAAATACTGTTTTTGCTCTGAATTAATACTGGCCAATGTTTGAGATTTTTTATGTTGACATATTATTCTCCATTTTTAGATCTATTTATGTGTAGGTTTCTGTGCATTATGATACTTTTTTTATTTTATCCTATTGATGGTTAGGAATTATTATATTTGTAGTATGATTTACATTAGGTATCTGAATGTATTTTTCTTCCTAGGTTTGTTTTGTATTTTCTAATGAAATAGCTCTGTTACATATATTGGAACAAAAGAAAAAGGTTAAAGACCAGGCTCATTGGGATTTATGTTCTGCTAAAGGAGTCAACTGAGAACAGGCTCAAGACCCCAAGGGGTCAGGGGTCCTTAATTTAAAATGACAATTGTAGGAAAATCAAATTACAGTGCAAAGAGTGACCACAAAAATAATCCAAATGACCATAGAGCGAGCGACCACCACAAAGTGACCGAGGAGAGACAAAATCACTAAGTAGTTTTGTGTTTACAACTTTTTTTCCTAAAAAACAATTCTGCATGGTGTTATTTGTCCACTTTATTGAGACATGATGTGAACTTCTCTGGTTTGCTGACGCAAAGTTGCAGCATCACTTGTGTCTCTCCAGCAGTGAGGCTCTTTATGCCATCTACTGGTGATAAGACGGGAGCTCTTCAGAGCTTTCATCCTTTCATTTCCTTCTGATATGGTACAAATGCACACAGGAAAAGGTTGATCCAATGCAGTTTGACACCTGCAGATCCAGGTCACGATCTTCTAATGACATGAAGCTGTGACGTAACTCTTCTCAGTACAAGAAAATAGATTTAAGCCTTCAAACTTCTAAGGATACTAGACGTGATGTAGTTGTAAGCGGTAAAGTGGAAATAGTCCAATGTTATTGTTCATTTAAGATTTTTTACATTTCTAACAATGTGCCATATTTAAATTGCATAATGTGTTTTGTTGTTCGTTTTTATATTGGCCAATTAGCTTTTGGATCTGTTTTATTAAGCTTAAGTGCTCGATTACATCGATTTATATGCTTAGTGTTCATTTACAGGAGTGAATCTGTCAACACAGCGATTCACAAGGTTTACTGAACAAAGGAAGCGTGATGTTACAGCTGGTGCTTCAAAGGCATCAATAGGACGAGTCCTGACGAAGGGAGCGATGGCAAACATACGGGACTTGTTTTGTGCTTCAAGCAGGGATTTTTCAATGGGTACTGGACCATTTGTTATTTGACCAAATGGTTTACAGCAGACTTATTTCCTACAGCATGTAGCATGACAGCAGCACCAGACAGGGATTCCCATTTCCTCTCTACTTCTACAGCTGCTGTTTAAAGGTTGTGGGTTTGGGTGGTTCTCATGCGGTGCATAGCCGCTGTATAAAGCTGTATAACAATGAGGAACCTGCTTTAAAGGGTTAATACTGGGTTCCTACTGATGGTGGTAATTAGGACAGCAGCACACCTTCAGAGCTGTACGTCATGCTGCCGTTTCTTCTGTGGTGGGATACAGTGGGACCCAGGATCGACACTGCCCCCCCCACCGGGAAAAGGGAGTTCGTGCCTTTGCTTGTACATGGTGCATCGCTGTAGATCTGGATGTCAATAAATGGATGCTTTGAGCTTGCTGGTGTCGTCTGTAACAAAGTATCAATTTTGAGGACCTCGCTGTTCTTTGCCCCCTTATCTCTAAACACGGCGTTGTTTATTTAGGCCAGATAAAATCATGCTGTCCATTTTCATACAGACACAGGCTTTGAAAGTATCAGGTGACTTGGTCTTCAGGCACATCATATGCAAGTCAATCTAACTACAATTACAAGTTTGTTATTTCTTGGATGACAATGTGGAGAAACCTCTTTATGTACTTTAGAATTTGGATTGCATAATGCTAGTAGAATTAGTGTTTAAGTTCATTGTGTTCTAATAATACAATATATCCCCGCAACTCAAGTTTTGATCTTTGGGTTGAACTTAAGGAACCACAGTCATTTCCTTTATTATTTATTGAAAACGCAGCAGTCGTTAGTAATACCAGGTGTGTCTGTACAGGCGGGGGAGTAGGGCGATGTGGTAAACTGAACTAGTCGTCATTCTGTTGTCTAGAAAATAAAAAGTAAAAAAGACCAAAAGACAAAAGCACTCGGATATGCTACAGAATGCCACTCTTGTTAAGTTTCAACACTTGCTTTTTAAAATAATACACAAATGCAGTTAAAAACAAATAATTGGAGGAGGAAGATGAAGAGAGTGGGACAGCAGTTCAGAAGGAGGGAAGACAGGAAAGGAAACAGCTTTTACAATATTTTTGTTTGTCTGTTTTCCCTCTCTGCCGCATGCTGCTTATTTTGTGTCACAGAAGAAACCACCATGTTGGAAAAAGGTCTCCTCCTCCTCACTCCGCCCGTCCTCATCGCTTCTTGGGGGGCTGGGCTGTGCGGGGAGGAGTGATGGGCCGACCCGAGTTCATCCCTCCATACTGGTACTTGGCTTTCTTCTCAGATGGTTTCAGGATCTATAAGCAAAAAAAAAAAAAAAAAAGAGCACGGGATACACAATTATACACTGTTGTACACGGTGATGATGTCACAGAAGAGGACCCAGGTCTGGACTTGTGTTCCATCTGAACTAATTATTTACTGCTTTGAGAAAGAACAAGCATGGTGATGCATCTAGAGCAGTGGTATGTGGACTTTCTTTGCATGATCACTACTCTGGGCTTGCGTCCCACCTGGAAGGAGCACATCAGGGTCTCATCCACGCTCATCATGCCGCCGGCGTTGTCAAACTCCCCGCAGTAGTTGGGGGCAGAGAACAGAGTCACCAGCTGCCGCTTGGCGAAGAACTCGTAACCGTCTTCCACCACCTGGGGGCGTGAACACAGCATCGTGAGTCGGGTGGGGAGCGGCACACTGCACTTCTCCCAGCAGTGGGGCTTGCCTTTTAACAACCAGGGGGGCGGGGGGTTATGTTTCCAGGAGGTCTTTGAGTGGTGCCCTGCTGAGGAGGGCGGGGGTGGTGTTGTACCTGGTGGGCTCTGCAGATGAGGTCCAGGTCGTGGCGGTTGAGGAACTTGCTGACCACATCGGCTCCAAAGGTGAAGGAGACGCCACGGTCGTTTTCCCCCCAGCCCTGGACGTCTTTGTCGGGGTCAGACCACAGCAGGTCGCACAGCAGGCCTGCAGGGAAGAAGATCAACTGAATAATTATCGGGACCCTCACGCTGTGGCCCTGCGTTAAAACAATGGGCTCTTCTAGGAATCAAGTCGCTTGTGATACATTTACAGTGTGGCCCGTACTAAAAAGCCATGTCTATACACTGCCTCGCTGTCCTCTGGACACACAGTCTCCCTGAAAGACCATAAGAGGACTTGAGGGACGGCATCTGCTGGAGCCTCCACACTGACGGCCTTATAAGGACAGGAAGCCGCCGGTTTAGTGAAGACTCCACCGGTTTAGTAGGACTTACAGAGGAGCACACCATGAGACACAGGATCTTTTAATAACCTCATCGTCATACACGATGACATGATGAGCAGCTCCTCTAATGCAATATCTTCAGCAGATGTACCCATCGCTTCATAGGTTCAGATAAAAAGATTAACGTCTCAGCTAGTGCTAGCGTTGCCATTATTCACAACCTCACCTAGCAGCTTTTGTTGGTGTGTGTGTGTGCGCTGACCTACCTGTGTCGGGCACGTCTGTGGGTCTCATTATGCGTCTGATCTGCTCCATGGACTGCAGGTCAGGGGAGAGGCCTGTGGACGACACAGAAGTCACTCCCCTCTGCGTAGAGCCATAAACTCAGCGTGACCCATTTCCTTCACATCAGATCCGTCAACCTGAAGAACTCCATGAACTCTGTGGCACTCCCACTCATTCATCAGGCAACACCCCGACAGCAGCGGACCGACTGCTCTGCACCGACCTCACATTCACCCACGTGACTCCCCGTTACAAACAGGCCATCGGCTGGGTTTCACACACACACACACACCTCCGTGGCAGCAGAAGATCTTCTCGTCCACGATGGCGGCAATGGGCAGGCAGTTGAAGCAGTCGGTGAAGGTCTTCCACAGCTTGATGTTGAACCTGCGTTTACCTGCAGGGAGGAGGAAGCAGAGACGTGGTGAGCGAGAGCACAGCCTGCAGTGAACAGTGAGTGAGGCTACAACGTCCATATAAATACATTTGTCAATGATAGTATATCTGATAATCAATTTTAAGGCAAGCCAATATTATTTGTATAGCATATTTCAACAAGGCAATTAAACGGTGCTTCACATAGAACGATCCAAACAAAGCAAGGAGATTTACAAACAGTTATGACAATTGAAACATAGAAAAACAAATTTATAGTAAAATAATAGTTCAAGAATTCCGATATGCAGAAATGGTCAATGAAAAGGAGCAAACTGAAAAGTTTGCTTTTCAGCCGACCTGCAGCTTCCTGGGACTTCGTTCCAGAGATACTGGACGCTGCTTCTCCATGTTAAGTTTTAACTCTGGGAACAAAAAAGTGGACCAGCCCCAGGCGACCTAAGGGTTCGTGGTGGTTCATAAGGCATCAGAAATCGACTTCAGTCAATTCTTTGTTTGACAGGAAGCCAGTGTAAAGACCTGAGAACTGGGATGTGATCCCAGTGAGGACTCAGGCTGCTGTGTTCTGGGTCAGCTGTAACCTTCTGATTGACTTTTTACAGACGTGTAAACACACAGTTACAGTAGTTTAAGATAAAATGCATTTGGAGTTTTTCCAAATCTGGTTGCGATGCAAGTCCTCTAATCCTTGATATGTTCTTTAGGTGATAGTAGGCTGACTTTGTAATGGTCTTGATACAGCTGTAGATACAGGTTGAGGTCCGAATCCATAGTTACACCTAGATTTCTGGCTTGGTCTTGGGTTTTTAACATCAGTGATTGAAGTTCAATGCTGACTTTCAATCAGGATGTCCATGATCTTCCTGCTCTTGTTAGAAACCATATCTTTGAGTATTTGGGGATTCTTGCTGCACGTCATTCCGACATCTTTAACAGCACCAACAGAGTCTCAGGCCCAGTTATTGGCTTTTCCTGCATTCGTACCCTGCTTAGTAGGGCTGGTGGTGCTAGTTAGCCGTGTCTTAGCTTTGTGCAATGTTTTGAATCCACAATAAGGTGGAATTGTTTCCACACAGTCCATTTACACCCAAGTTCAATTCCAGTCGGTGGATTTGTGTTTCCAAGACTGATCTTCTGCAGTAGTTTTTAGTAGTTGTCTGTGGAGAATGGACGTATCCTGCTGCTACTTAACTTTAGCTTAGTTGAAGCCCTTCCCCCTATATCCACCAAATAACCCCTGTGAAAGAATAATTTAAGGGCTCAACCCGAGCAATAATCGGCTTATTCTTTATTGAGTAGCTATTAGTTTTGTTTTTTTTATTTGGTATCCCAACATTCATTGGTGTATTTTACAATCCTGCACACAATAAACCAGAAATGATTTGTGTGTGTGTGTGTGTGTCCTGTCATGCACAATACAAATCCTACGTGAGGGGAGCACTCACACTCGTCGTAGAAGCCGTAGATGCGGTTGATGGAGGCACACTCGTGGTTGCCCCTGAGCAGGAAGAAGTTCTCGGGGTATTTGATCTTGTAGGCCAGCAGTAGGCAGATGGTCTCCAGGGACTGCTTCCCCCGGTCCACGTAGTCGCCCAGGAACAGGTAGTTTGCCTCCGGTGGGAAGCCGCCGTACTCGAAGAGCCTTAACAGGTCTGTGTACTGTCCGTGGATGTCACCTGGGGGACAGGGAGGAGGGGGTGAGCCGTGACGACCCCCGCTGGGGGGACCAGAAAGGACTTTTAGGATGAGGTACTGACCACAGATTTTGAGCGGGGCCTCCAGCTCCAGGAGGATGGGCTGACTGAGGAAGATCTCCCGGGACTTGATGCAGAGGCCACGCACCTCCGCCTCCGTCATCTGGACGATCTTCCCTGGACGACATCCTCGCACTGGTGGGGGGGGGGAGGACGACAGTTCATGGGTCATAAACTGGGTCTGTGTGTGTGTGTGTGTGTATTCAGGACAAGCATGAGCAGTAGGTATATAGTCATCCAGGCTGCAGGGCATTAATAGTGTTTAGGGCTAATTGCTAGAAACGCTCTTCTCTGGGACTTTATCTGTACACAAGAACTAAATATGGGGAGCAGAGTTTAGTCAACAGGCAGAGGACAGAAATAGCTGCCGTGGATATTGTTGAGGTTGTTGAGTGTTTTGGAGACGACTTCCTGTTGGATAAGTGAGGCAAAGAGGGAAAGTCTGTTCAAGGACGGGATGATTTTAGTAGACGGTGGAGGTTTAATCATCGGGATATTCAGCGTGAGCTTTGATACCTCGTTAACAAAACAGAAGCCTCACAACTCTATTTCAATGCAAGTACTAATTTTCAGCCGTTATTACTACAAGTATTAATGTGCTACATACAGTTTAGAAAAGAAACCTATGCACATAAATACAGTTACTGTACAATAACCTTTTGACCAGCGATTCATGTTTTATATTATTATATATGTTCCAGCTCCTACAATGGGAGCTTGGTGTGCTTTTACTGTAATGGAGAGTTTGTGGGTGTCGGACCTGTTGCTGTTGTGTTGGAGATCTTTTTTTACAGCTTTTTCCTGTATGTACATTTAATATAATTAAACTGAATGAAAAAAGAATTACACAGATAAAATCATGCAGCCTTCAATTGAATATAAATGGAAAACTAATATTCCTGCTAGTCCGACACTTATGGCCTGCACACCTCGAATAGAGGATAGCTACTTCTCTTAAAGCCAACCCATGTGCACCTGCATCGTGTCAGTCATACTCTGGTTAACCGGGCTGCGGTCCACCGAGGCACACACACACACACAGAGCGGACCGAGAGCACTGCTTGTCACATGATACTGCAGCAGCATGACGGACATCCCAACAGGCGTGCAGCGCCTCTTCACTGAGGAATCAAACCGCCGGGGTGAGGGGAACCCTGCAGCTCCACAGGAGGAGCAGGTTTTCAGGAGGAGGAGAAGAAGTGACGGACGTGAAGGAGAGCGTGCGACAGTCGGGGTTTGATTCCGGCCGAGGACTCCTGTCAGGACCTGGCAGCTCGCATGGTATTTGACCTCCGGTTTGAAAAGGACAAACTCATCTCAGTTCTGGTAGCAAGACGTTGCAGCTCTCTGATGGTGAACGTGGGACTATTAAAGGAGGTCTGCGGTGCATCAACCAGCTACTAAATGTGGTTGCGGATAGTTTAACCACAGAATGTTTAGGTTATGTCTTACGAGTACTCATGGGAGCAGGAGTGTAAACCGCCAACCCACCGTGGTTTCTGTATCTGATAACTAGACGACAGAGCGGCCTTTTCTCACGTAGGATCATTGAACCTTCTTTGCAAAGAATAAGGCTTTGGGAGATAAGTTGTGGGATGGGTTTTCCTCTCAGCCCTCACACTAGCAGGATCAGAAACTTTTCTATCACTCCGGCTCTCTGAAAAGATCCGTAGAAATGTCCTCCCCTGAGAAAGCTCTCCAGTCCGTGTCTCCTAATTTGGTCGGGGCGCAGAATCGTTTGAGTTCGGGTTGCCCTCTGACCTCTTTGTCTATTTATCGTTACGTTGCATTCTTCGCTGAAGCTCCTCTTCCTCCTCTGGCTGACGTGAAGAGGACACAGTTGTTTTTCCATTACACAGAGACACAAACCGCTCTGTCCTCTGTGGTCCAAAAAGGACCATCATTAAAAACAACAATTCAAGCAGACAATGAGTGACTTGATATTCTACTGTAACCCAGACAGCACAGTGCTGGGAAAACAACAGACACACACATCCAGTTTACACACATCCACACAGTTGCCTCTGCCTTTCAAAAGTACTTAAGTGTCTTGAAGTAAAAAATAAGTAAATGCGTAAAAAATGTGAAGTGGCAATATGTATAAATATGTATTTTTTTATGATCATATTCTGGAGTTGTGCATTGGTGTTTATACAGTGAGGCATTTGATAAATCATCAGTAATGTAATGTGGACAGAATGAATCAGTGGGAAAGGTCATTTCGAAGTCAATATAGTAGAACAAAACAAATTACAATATTAAACAAACAGCCCAACCCCCTAAAACAAATATTCACTTTGCACCTACCAAAAACTGTGACCACCGAATGTTTGTTGTTTAATAATTCAGAAAATTGTTGGTGATTTTTGGTGAAATGCAGCTCTACGAGAGGACTTAGCGGAGTATTCAGAGCACGGATCCGTTGCTACGCTCACTGAGCCGTCACAGGGTTTGATGACTCTAGAAACACAGGTAAAGTCCAGCTACATGTTTGGGAGGATCTCTCGGTTGCTGCCCAACCCACCATTGTGCTGCGTGTCGACACACAGACACAAAACCGACCAATTTAAGATGAGAGAGAGAGATAGCAAGCTTCTTGAAGGCATTACCATATATGGCCTGAGTGGAGGAAGTGAGCGAGTAGGTCAGGGCGCAGAGGGGGCCCATGAAGCCTGTTTGGGAGGGAAAGAGAAGCAAAGCGGGCCTCTGTGTGACCCGACTCACGGTCCCAGTGTTATCACTCTACAATCCTTTATTTCAGCTGCTGCACTATGTTATGTCGCAGATCTTAATTGTGTTTTCACACCATTTCATTTAATGGGATCTATTTGTAGACATAGAGTATAATATTCTTAACTTTATTTTCATGAAATTAAATCAGGACTTTGTGTTTGTGTAGAATGAACCAAACAACAATGTGAACTGAAGGCCTCTAGACCGCTAAATGCCATCCTACACACTGTCCCTTTAAGAAATAACAGCTGACGGATGGAAACAAAGTTGATTGATGAGCCAGGAATTGAACCAAAACAAAGAGTGGAAAGTCAGGTGAAAATTCTTCTCTCATAATACATAACTTTTTTTTCTTATACGAGTTGATATTGTTCGGCTTTAACAGTTTTCACTTCAAGTGGAGAAAAACACAATTTTACTAAAATACTCTACTAAATTTTCTCTAATTGCCAAGCAAACATGTGCCGAGGATGTTCTCACGGGTGGAGCACAGCTGGGAGTAACGAGTAGGTGTGACCTGTGCACCAACAAAGATGCTCCGTCAGACCTCTTTAGCGCCCCACATCCATGCTCTGCCAACCGGGCTCGAGGCCAGCAGCTCCACCCCCCCCCCTCCCCGCGGCCCATCTGACCCTCTCCCACATGCGGGCCGATGGAAAACACTGACCCCTCAGTGAGCGGACTCCGGCGAGGAGCCCAGGAGCAGGAATCCCGAGGGTGGCGTTATTCAGAGGACGTTTTGTTCGCCTTCAAGTGCCCCGGGGTGAATGGCGTCTTTGTGGGGCCGCAGAGAGAGGGACGAAATGGAGAGGGCACAAACAAACAGGAGGCAAGGAAAGCGAAGGGGGGGGGGGGGGGCGCAGAGAAAAGGGAGTAGGCCGAAGAGCTCGGGGTGAGCCCCTCGGTGCCACGTTCGGTGCCGGGGCGTGAACGCTCCCCGCCACACAGGCTCCACCGTTGCCGTTGCCATGACAGAACCTTTTCCGTGCGGTATGAATTTCTCCCGTACCGTTCATACCGGTGTTACGCCATGCCAACCGACGTTGCTCTTCAGCAGGCGGAAGAAGTGATTTTTACACGTCATCGACGAGCGCCTTGTCTTACGTGTGTCATGGTTATAACAACAGTAAATAACCCACAACAAGCACTCACTCACAGCTTGTGACACATGAACAATTTGTAACACTAATGATTGTACATTCATAAAAATTACCCTGCCTCACAAGTTGTTACTTTATTGCTACATGAAAAGCTTTTTTTTTTTTCTTTTCAGCTATGACTTTTCTTCACCCGTGCCTTCGTTTTAGCATTCCCGAAAATGAGGGCCGCAATAATAGTCCACAATAGAGACCCTATAAAAGAGGCCAGTTCTGATTTCTGTGGAGTGGGGTTGAACGAGGTACCGCTTCGTTAGGAATTATCAAATCAATATTAGTTCAACTGTGCGCTATAATTAGAATATTTATTTCTTAACCTTATTTTCAGAGCCCTTTTAAAGGAGGCTACTGTAGCCATATTTTAAAATGTACTTGTAATAACAGAGCGCTACCGCCTCAAACTTCCTTATTGACAAATGCCTGAGACATACAGGTAAACAGGGACAGTAATGGCCTTTAGAAAGAAGTCCAGCTCTCATACTGGGTTACAGCTCGGCTTGCGTCTTAGCTTATTTAACTGTATCTTTCCATCGCACCTCCCCCGCTCTTGCCGGTGGGTGTATGGGGCCGACGGATAGATTGGGCCACACCTGTGCCGGACAGGGGGCCCGTTGTGTGACGGACACGGCTCGGTGGTGCACAGGGAAGAAAATGGACAGTCCTGCTTGATGAAGGATTGCTGAGAATATTGTGAGACCTGCAATGTCAGCTCTGACTTGGAAGTAAAATGTGAAACACGCTGCCGATACTACAACAGCAGATGACGGACTGGTTTCCCAAAATGCCTGGGGAATGTGGCTGTGACCTATTGGAAGAGGCGTGAACCCTTTTGCAAGGTGGATGATGTTTTACAAGTTTGAGCGGGTCACAATACGTGCCACATTACTACGGCATTTTCTTGACGCTGCCACTGTCCCGTTTGTCAACAGCTATTTGAAGCCTCGAACATGACATCTTGCCCGTCCTCATCTTGGGTTTTTGCAACCATCAAAAGGGATGTGACCTAAAGACTATGGAGGAGTGAAATTCTCTGCAGAGTTGAAAATCATACTGCAAAAAGTTGATTTAACTGTTACAGGGTCAATTGTACAAAAGAGCTGGAGTTATTATCCAGTGTCAAGGACTTAGTGTATTTAACACTGATCATATTTATTTTTCGACACTTTGTAAAGTTAAATAGACTACTAGGTTTGAAATCTAACTATATACCAGTGTCACTGACACTTATTCAGAGTTAAATTGTTAACATTTTGTTGAGTGTTGATTTTTACACTGACAAAATTGGGACAATATATACCCCAGCTTAGAGTTCAAATTGAATCTCACAGAGTCATTTTAACTCTCTGAAATGTGCTTTGTGTCTACGGCTCTGGTCAATCAGAGCATCCCCGTCCTGAATAACTACCCTGCTTTATGCTGGATTTGACTCTAAATGCACCCTAGTTTACTAAATAACATCACTGCGTTGAAGATGACTTGAAACCAGAGATTGAGACAATAAACGTTTGTCTACAATTAGGGTTGCAAAATTCTGGGAATATTCAAAGATGGAAACCTTCTACGGGAATTCTGGGGTAATTTAACTGTATTTACCTTGTCATAAGCAGACATGCATGCAAACATTTCTAATACAACTTTTAAAAATTATATTTTTTACTTTTTTTGATATTTTGTGAGTAGAACGCTATTCTTTCATCGAACAACAAAAACCTTTTTTTGTATCATTTCATTTCTCTAAATGTTTTCTCCCTGGACCTCATCAACGTCCTCCTTACTTCCTCAACATCTGACTCCCAAACAGTGACCAGACGCTCTAAACGCCCGCAGGACTCTCGGGGTACATTTGTGGTCAGTTTGTGTATTTGCGCCAGACGTGACTGAGAGGGGCCGTGGTTTGTCACCCTGAAACAGATCAACTTTCCGCCATTGTTTTTTCCTCGCACTCTATGGAAGCCCATTTCCGCCACAAAAAAAAGAAGGGTTAGAAAGTCGAAAATATTACTTAAAAAGTCTAAATAATGAGATGCTGCAGTGTGAGTTGCCATACTCTCGCTTTTTTTGCACCCCGAAAGGCACTTTTTTCCCCTTCAAAATCTCCCAAATTCCCGTGGAAACTATCCGCCCCTTTGAAACCCTTTCTACAATGCATAAATCAAGCGAGAAGTACTCTCTTTCTCATTGGCTTTTATACAACCAGAGCCGCTGCCCCCTGATGGACATACATAATAATAATGGAGGTTTAAGGGCACTTCTACACTGGCTTCACTCTTTGGAACCGAAGGTCACCACGCGGTTAGAGCCCAGTGACAGGACAAGTGTAGCCACTCAGATGGCAGAACATCTACATACAGGTAGACAGTATAAATGCCATTTCATTCATGTCATGGGACAACGGATGACAAATGAAACCAGAGAGGCTAGAAAATGTGCCCGCTGAGGTCCCCGAGGAGGCTGCGGTGACTGAACCATGTCGTCAGTTGATGTGGTTCAGGCCGTCGTCTCGACTACCGTCAACCCCTCCACCAAGCGGCACACTGCGTGCATGAGTGTGTCTAGGTGTGAACACACTGCGACAATGTCTCCAATGCTTAGGTTTATTCCTGACATCATCAAGCAATCACATTGTGTAGAAGTGACAGTGGGGTCGCATTCTCGACTTTGACTAAAACTTCATTACTTCTTTCGACCTTGACCAAGGCAGCGCATACCAGAACCAGCCCCTCTGTTCCTACGTTTCACAATAAATCCCTTTAACATACACGCTTTGTGACTTTTTATCAGAAGGAAGTCATAGCATTTGGGTAATTGAAAGGCATCCCAATATCTTTCTGCCAATTCAGGCTATTCTACTGTTCAGAGACGGTCAGATGCAGGTCCGTGGCATCCTGCCCGGGGGTCCTCAACCGCACACACACACACACACATACACATCAATGTTCTATATTAAAAGACCCCTCCCCTCCTCCCCCGGCGGTGTCACCAAAAGGGTAAGTTCATTTCTACCAGAGACAGCTGTGCCTGTTGACATTTAATAGGAGATCAGTACATGCACTGTGCACGAGTACGTAGATTCCCGACTGGCACCAGAGCTCACTGAAGTACTGAGAGATCAACCTGCGTTTAAATGTTAAAAAAAGGAGACGCCGTCAGCAAGGGCTCTTATTGTTAGCCGACAAAGGGAATCCTTAGTTATGACCTTTGGAGCTCCGTGTTTACCTTACCATTATAACAGGGCCCCTCACCCCAAAAAAAGTCTAAAACTAAACTTTCTCTCCCATGAACGCCAGTTCCGCACCGTGTCAGCGCGCATGGGGACTGAGCAGACTACTACTACCCCCCAACTAAGTGAACGGACTTGATGAATGTCGAGGTTTGTTGAGTGAGGCACAGCCTGTGAGGTGTTCAAAGGTCACGCCCTCATGAAAACTTGAGTGGATTTCTGTCCGGGGGAAGGTAATACAAGAAGAACAAGAACCACAGAAGAAGAAAAAAAACTGCATAGATTTAAGAAGAACATTTTTAGTAAAAAAAAAGGTGTGTTTTTCTCAATTGTAGAAAATTGATAATGTCCCCAGTTGGAAAGTGGACGGATGTTTTGGAGCCTCGAGTTCAGCAATGTTGTCGTTTTTGAAAACGATGAATGGAAGTTACCATATTAGCATATTTGGAATGTGGAGGAGTGATGCAATGACGCCACGTACTGCCCCAGTTATGGCACAAACCAGTCAATCACGCTTGCCCAGCTCTAAAGCGTACCCTGCTTTATGGTCTGTTGGACCATTATTTACTTAATGAACACATTCTGTATTGAAGAAGAACAAACCAGAGATTGAAAAAAAAAAAAAAAAAAAATCAAGAGAGTAGTAATTTTCTCATAGACTTCTATAGGAAGCTAGTTGGTAAAGATTATGTAAATTCAAAGAAACTTTGGGATTATTATTGTTATTTTTTATTGTTAAAACTGGCCCCTCCTCCAGCTTTGTAAATTAAATGTATTATTTTTAACCCTACAAGACACTTTTTTTTCAAATAAGTCTCCTAGTGTGACAAATACCACTTTTTCTTTGCGGCCCTCATAATGAATTAATAAAACATTAGGCTGTGCCCTCCTGGCACCATACAGATTGAAGACATTTTTTTGCCAGAAAGAGACAGAAATACCCTTCAAAGATATTTGAACGCTCCTATTTTGAGAAGAAGCTTACTTTTCCAGTTTTAATAAGTGTGTTCTGCCAAAGTTCTTGAACAGCTTGCAGTTTGTCAGGATTTAGCAGTTAGGAACTTCTCCCTCCCAGTTGGTATTTTCACACCATAAATGAGCCAGCCGGAAACACACTAGCTGTAAGTGGAAAGAGAAAGCGGCTGGTTGGTGGTATTCACAGCTCACATCTGGAGAAACTTGAGCGCCAGATTTCTCCAATTTCCTCCACCGAGGTTTCCTAGCCGCAGCATTAAAGAAGATAAATATGCAGCCAGCTAACAAACTACTGTAGAGAGCCCCAGGCTCACTTTGCTGTTACTGTACAGCTGACACACACCAATCAGTATTATATAACCGGTCCTGATCAACCCAGATGATTAGGTCATACTGACAGGCTGGTGCACATCTGTGCTGGATCATTAGCATGCACGCTGCCAGACTGTGTACGTTTCACATGCACACATGAATTTGTGCGTGGGGGGGCGACTATTGAGACTCGCAAACACAGAGGGACAGAGTCTCTGTGTCATCAGGAGGACGGATCAGCTCCGTTGTGTCAGGCTCCCTTATTTAGCACTGCTCAGAGTCCACAGATAGCGATGGTGGAGGACAACAATGGATTCTTAGAAAGCACTGAAGTTACTTATTGCGGTCTCAAAACAACCACGTTATATCCAAATGAGTTAAATGCCTGAGTGAATGGACAAGAAATCACCAGCCCTTTTTTAAATCATTGACATCAAAAACCTCCTTTTATCAGTGACATACAATAAAAAATTCATTGTCTCCATTATGATAAAGCTCAGGAGATTATGTGCCCACTGTGATGATTAATATGAACTCTTTTAAAGGATAAAAGCTCACATCTGTACGGTGTGTTGTGTCAAACAGAAATCATGTCAGGCCTTGAAAAACTAGACTTGGTTCATATATTAATCTTCCACCTCACTGGATATGGAATTACAAAAAATACGGAGCAAAACAAGCAGGTACAGGGTACAAACTCCGCAGGTCCATTTCTAAAGTGGAATGTCATCAAAGACTGTGGCTTGAGTAAACATTACCACTCATCAATACTCCCATATGAATACCATAACCCTGTGACGTGCCTACTTTCTTCAGCGGACAAATCCTTCCGCCGAATCCCAGCTGAAAACTTGGCATCTTTCCTCACGGCGGAGGGAAAACACTACATTTCCACACTAAAACCCGAATGTTTAGGGTCTTCACAGACCACAACATTGTGCTTAACGTTACATATTTGACATACTCTATTCACAAAGTTGCTCTTGGTTTAAAAAAAAAACAAAGGACATGTCAACTTTAGGGTTGAACTGTTGATGTGCGGCGCGTAACACTGGGACAAGCGGGTGTAAATGTAAGCGCAGAGGAGCGGGGGGGGGGGGGGGTGTCGTTCGGGGGTTTTCTAATGCGAACGCTTCTTAGCTGGTGGTTTTAAGGTGCGGGTCACCGTGATGTCAAAGTGTGTCACACGTATTACGACATCAACGAAGGCTACAATCATCCACTAACTTAAGAGTTAATTCTGGGGTCGCGTCCTCTCCTCAGCCCGACAGTCCTCGAACTATAACTTTTCAAAAAATTGTGAACACACAACTCAGAGGATGACAACTCTTACGTGCCATTGGGTATGATTTAATACCTTCTCTACGGGGCTGGCCCGCTATGCCGACACACCGGGACACCCTAAAAGCGGGCTTTTTTTTCTAGTCGACTGGTGGCCAAAACAACCCGAAACCACCCCGAAGGCTTAAAGGCTCCAAAACCCGGTAAAACGACAGTAGTTTGCTTTGAAAACTCACCCTCCAAAAGCCTGGAAATCAGCGAGTCGACGTCCAACTCCCCCTCCGCCATTTCTGAAGCAATCAGCTGTGCCCGCAGTGGCCGCAGTCTGAGCAGCAGGCACAGAAACGCGCCGCCAACCTCCTCCCACTCACTCCCGCTCCTGCGCTGCGTTCAGGTGCACCTCGGAGAGTCTAGCTTTTATCGCAGAGAGAAGATCTGAGTTGGAGGGATAGCTATACATATTATTATTTCCAATCATGGTCATGGTCTCCATTAATTTCCCCAAATCAACAAATTGTCGGACACAAATATTTATAACCTTATTGTTACGGGTTAAACAATTCAATAAAATATGACAGCCAGCCGCATGATAAATAAAAGCCATGAAAACAATACCACCACCAGCACAAATCAGTATGATACGTCGACGAATCACAGTTGTTGACGCTTTTCGCAGCACGCATTCATCTTTTGCAAGTCACGGAACTACGTGCATTACTTTAGAGCATAGACATATGCTTTAGAGTCTGACGGAGCGTGTCACTGAGAAAGAGCACCCACAGACCCCCATGCAAACAGGTGGCAACTGACGTTCAATACAAAAATGTAATAGACAATTTAACTGCATGCTGTTATTGTTTTCACAACCTGTGTCTGTAATTTCACGTAGCACCTGAAAGCATCAACACAGCAGGCTTCGCAACAGGTCAGTTCGATAACATCATAAGAATCATCCTTAAAAATATTGTAGCGTGTCTGAAGTTCCAAAATGTATATGGTTCTGTTACTGTGAGTGTCGCGTGGACCAGGGTTGGGGTGCCGCCCCTTCCGGGGATTTTGGGCGCGAATGTTGGGGGTCGGGTGTGCTGGAAGACCTGTGTTTGGTTGGTGTGAAGAGAATAAACCCAATTCATTATAAACCTGACTCCTTATTGGCACGGAACGCTACAACTGGTGTCAGAAGTGGGATGCAGGGGGCTGTTCTCAAGGCCATGCATGGCTCTGCAGGCTCTGGTCACTTTGGGGTGACCAAAACACTCCGGCGGGTCCGTCAAGCCTTCTATTGGGGGCAGCTGAGGAGAGACGTTGAGGACTTTTGTCGGTGCTGTGATGTCTGCACTGCTCGCAAAGGACCACCGGGCCAGTCCAGGGCTCAGCTGCAGCAGTTCCCAGTGGGGGAGCCCATGCAGCGGCTGGGGGTAGATGTGCTGGGGCCTCTCCCACTCACAGACAGAGGCAATCGCTACATACTCGCTACTGTGGATTATTTCACTAAATGGCCTGAGGCCTATGCCATTAAGGACCAGGAGGCCGAGACCATTGTTGATGCCCTAGTGGAGGGGATAATCAGTAGGCTGGGGGTGCCAGAGTCAATCCATAGCGACCAGGGGAGAAATTTCGAATCAAAGATTTTCGCCACAATGTGTACACGTCTGGGCATCACAAAGACCCGTACAACACCACTCCACCCCCAGAGTGATGGATTAGTGGAAAGATTCAACCGCACTCTGGGCGAACAGCTAGCTATCCTGACTGCCGACCATCAGCGCGATTGGGATATGCACTTGCCCCTGGTCCTGATGGCGTGTCGCACTGCAGTCCATGACTCCACTTCATGTACACCGTCCCTCCTCATGTTGGGCAGAGAGTTGAGGACGCCAGCGGAGCTGGCCTTTGGACGACCCCCGGATGCACCGCGGGTCCCTGCGGGCCCAGACTACGCCAGGCGACTACAGGACCGCTTAGACTCGGCACATGCATATGCCCGCAGGCAAATGCGTAGTGCGGGCGTGCGGCAGAAAAGAAATTATGATGTCCGTGCCAAGGGCCGACACTTCGCGGCTGGGGAGCTGGTGTGGACCTACACTCCTAAACGGAAGAAAGGCAGGTGCCCTAAGCTGGATAGCCACTGGGTGGGGCCGTGTCTGGTCCTGGAGCGGCTGGGAGAGGTCGTCTACCGAGTGCAGATGCCTGGCAGGGGGCGCCGGGTGGCGTTACACCGGGACAGGCTGGCGCCTTACCGGGGCATTGCCTCCCCTCAGACAGCTGGGGAAGAGGAGGAAACGCCTTGGATGCCCGTCGTAGCATCACCTAACCGGGAAGTCGCCGCAGGTAGCCCGGGGGACACCGCAAGTGCACGCAGTTTGCCACCTGCGGCATTGGAGCCACCTGGCCGGGGACACACCGGGGAGCAACGAGAAATTACGACGCCCGTGGGCCGACCAAGGAGGAAGCGGCGGACGCCACTGTGGCTTAAAGACTTTGTCCTCGGGGACGAGGACCTAAGAAGGGGGGGGGGGGGGGGGGGGTAATGTAGCGTGTCTGAAGTTCCAAAATGTATATGGTTCTGTTACTGTGAGTGTCGCGTGGACCAGGGTTGGGGTGCTGCCCCTTCCGGGGATTTTGGGCGCGAATGTTGGGGGTCGGGTGTGCTGGAAGACCTGTGTTTGGTTGGTGTGAAGAGAATAAACCCAATTCATTATAAACCTGACTCCTTATTGGCACGGAACGCTACAATATATATATACATCGTTATGTATTTGATTGAAGGTTTTTTTTTGGCTTATTCATGATAAACTTTTATTTACTTACATCAAGTTTTGAATTAAGAAACATCGAAAAGAAAACAAATATTTGAGTTCGAGTCTCCAAATATGATTTGGGACATGCATGTTGATGGCAGCAGAAGTCGAGTGCTGATACATTCATCTACAGCGCCCTCCTCTGGTCAGAACATGAATTGTATGTATGCGGGGTCATCATTTGTATGACTTTTTATTCCGTTGAACAAATAAAGTGAAACACAAATAACAATGATTAAACAGAAGCAGGAGGAGCCCTATGTGTTTATTGATACTACTTGTCGATACCGAGACACAGAGGTCCAGTCTAACACTCCAGGTTTCGACTAGAGCCTGAAGTTAATGCCTCTCCCACTCACAACTTATTTTCTTGTTGTTTAAGTGCGTCATCTGGGTATTTCCGCACTATTCAGTGGGTGGTGGCAAGTTACAGTGCAGAGCAAGGGCAAAGAAAACAGATGAGTTTTGTCCTTCAGAATAAAAGTTTCAAAACAAAAACGTTCAATTACTATTAGTTAGTACTACATACAATATCACTAGTAACGTAATCACTGTTTACTGAAAAGTGTCATCGCCATTAATGTGTTCAATTAATCAGTTAGTTCTCGACTGATTCTTAGTTATTAAATATAAAACTGTCAAGCACTTTTATGCTTTGAAGATTTTTTAATGGTATGTAATTGATACTTTCAACAAAGTTCATAAGAAATGCATTTTTTTAATCTCGTTTAAGCAGTTTTTGAACTACTATACAAAGTGCACAGATTATATACAATAGACTACATTAAAAAAAACACACATTTCAAGCATTTTTGTCCTTATAATTATTATTATTATGAATGACTTCACATGTATGTGTATACAACGTATGCATTTTCCGATGTACTGAGAATTCACATACATTTTCGGATAAATGTGTAAAAAAACTACACAGCTAAACTATGTGTGCACCTTTCACCGGAAGCCGTGCAGTGGCGCCGCGTCGTCCAGCTTTACCGTCGGTCCGCCGTCGTGCACAGAGGTGGGCGGAGGCACAACAGCAATGTCGAGAAGTTTTCCGAGTCCTCGCTGTCGTGCTTGCGGCTCGTTTTAGCTGAAACGAACAAATAAACAAACTAAAGATAAACAGTTGCGTCGACGAAGAAGCGGAAGTCGGACACGCGCGCACACAGCCATGGAGGGTGAGTGGATCGCGGCGCTCTTCTCGGCCTGTTTACTCTCTTCTGACAGTGGAGGTGAAACTACGGGGAGTTGTTTCTGCGCACGGGGAAAGCCCCGCTGTCTCTGGGTTTGCGCTAACGGGAGGAGTCTGCCGCTCCCCGGGGCAGTGAGCCGTCGCGCCGGTGCAAGAGTGGCTGTACTTTTATTACACGTTATATACGTGTGTAATGTCGGCGGCGTGTGTTCACACTGCGCGTGGATAAAGTGCACTCAGGCCCCTGAAGATGCCGAACCTCGTTGGTATTACGTCTTTTTTTTAAATTGTAAATACGTCCAAAACACATTCAAATGTATAAACTCTGTCTTTGTTAATGAATTTACTTCCGCTGACATATAATGCACCAGGTAGCATTGGTTTCAAATACAAACCACGTTATATTTAGATTGGTCCACGCCGCCCGCAACCGCCCACCTTCTTTTATTAGTGGACGGTAATTATCTGGATGCATCCTCAATTCGGTGTCAATCATGTGTCACACGGGCAGTGGGACAGAGGAATACCAAGGTGGAAACTAATTTGGGCCGATTAAATGACATCCCATGTTTCTACTTCATCAGAAGAGTGAAGAATGTAATTTGATGTATTATTAGTAGTTATATACATATTATTGCAGTGGTAAACATATTTGTGGGGGGGATTTTGAAAGTAATGAAAATTACACAACATAAATGACTTAATAAATCAACATAAAAATGGCAACAATATGTGAAATCAGTGACACGCATTTGTTATGGCAATCTGAGTGAAAGTGACTCACACACATGTCTGGATGCTAAATAGTCCAACTGGTGGTCGACATTTTACTTTCACTTTCACTGCATCAGAGCCAGTAACTAGGCCAGGATGTCTCAAATAATAATAAGTGCAGTTATTACACACTCATTGTCTCTATTACCATGTCTAATTCAAAAATCCATATTATGTATCCTTAAGTTATCCTTTAGCTAAAAGACTGGACACATTCTCATTTGATCCACACTATGAGTTAAGACTGCAGGATGTTACAACATGGAAAACATCTCATTCATACTTTCTACATCAAACACGTCCGACAAGCTAAATGGTGGAGCTTTGAACAACTCATCCTTTGTCACACCTCACTTTTATGAATCTTTACAATTTATTAACCTGAGAACAGAACCTGCTTGATGCCCATAATGGAGGCTCCTTGCTGCGAGGCGAGTAATTGGACACCGGTACTCCACCCTACACCTCCACATTGTTTTATTCACTTACTTTCTGCGCTTGACACAGTTTGTAATTCTGGTTTTCAGTAACCATTTAGCTTGTCTCAGCACCCCTTTGACCTCCTTTGATGCTGCACTGTCTGTTAGATTTCCAGCCAGACCATAGCACGAATGACAAACTGTTACTAAACCACAAGTATGTGCTGGAAGCAGCCGTGGGATTTTGCCCCCGTGCACTGCGGGTGGTACACCACTAATCGCTCTAAAGAAACTGCACTAACAACTGGTTGACAAGTCTTTTTTTCTCTTCCCATTTCTGTCCACCACAGGTTTGTACGGATGGGTCATGCCCTCACTCAACCCAGGTAAGAAGCAAGTTCCCGTAAACTCTCAGTGTTCTATATGAACCAGCACTGGACGTCACAAGTAAACATTTCCACACTGTGTGTGCCGGCGATTGCTGTGTTGACACACTGATTTGAGCTAAGCGGTGTAGACAGGGAGGGGTCCACAATGTGAATGCTGCGGGTTTTCTTGTATGTGCCCAAAAATACAGTGTCACCTCAGTTATGCCACAGTGTCCTTCTCTCCCAGTACAAGGAGGGAGCCCCTACATAGAAATCATCGAGCAGCCGAAGCAGAGGGGGATGAGGTTCAGGTACAAGTGTGAGGGACGTTCAGCCGGCAGCATCCCCGGAGAGAAGAGCAACGAAAGCACTAAGACCCACCCAGCCATCAAGGTGAGCTTGAGCATGTCTTCCCGCTGGAATCCATTCAATGTAGCTTAGATTATACAATAACAAATAAATCAAAAAGGTGCTGGTACTGTAGGTTGATTACATTTCTTTCTGATCTGGACAATCAGGCTAGCGGCTAATTTTCTTTAGTACTTGTCCCATTATTATTATTATTATTATTAAGGAGTTGTTTCTTTTGTTGGTCTGTTATTATTATCATTGTTTCACTTTCTTTTCTTTATACTTTATAGGTTTGTGTCTATTGTCATTTACATTTATATGTAGGATTCATATAGTAAAACAGATGAAATAATATTATATATCCCACACACTCTACTCCTTTGGACTTACTTGTTTTCTTTAAAAATATTGTTCCCAGTTTAAGAAGCTAGCCTTTCCTGACAATGTGGAATATGGACTATATTACATTGCAAGATACATTTGGAGTCATTAAAATGCAACACGTTCCTCCTACAGGTTCACAACTACAGCGGCCCCCTGCGTGTGCGCATCTCGTTAGTGACAAAGAATGCACCGCACAAGCCCCACCCCCACGAACTGGTGGGGAAAGACTGCAAACACGGCTACTACGAGGCGGACCTGCAAGAGAGACGAGTACACAGGTACACGGGGCCGCGGAAGGTCGGGCGGGGGGGGGGGTGCGGTGAGCTGCAGCTCGACATTAAAACAAAGTGGCGTTTGTTTCAAGACCGCTCTAGATAAGGACGGCATCATTTTTGGGAGGTGACGTGTTTGCTGTCGGCGTGCTAAAAGTTTGAGGGTTTGGAGAAGAGTGAAACATTAACCGCGTAACCCACCTAACGACCAAGTCGAGGTGACCTCTCCTTGCTTTGCTGCCTTTCAGTCTGAAAGGTGTCCTGTGTGATGATGTTAAAGGTAAAGAGGAAGGAAAGAAAGCGCAGCAACCCACAACATACTTTTATTTAGATAACGGTTCAACCTCATATTACATCCTTTGACCATATTTCTGAGCACAGAGAGCTGTGTTTACCAAGAGCGTGATGAAGGTTGAACTAACAGCTTGCACTGCCCTGATGATACGGACTGATTAGGTCACCTGTTCACATCGAAGAATGTATGGTAACGCATTGATAAGAGGTTAGAACCAGTGATGTGGACGGGGGCAGCAGCAAGACCTATTTTAGACACCTACAAATTGATCTTCAGTTTTAAGTGTAATCTATATTATTTTTTGCCAACACTGCATTTGATTACAGTTTTCAGAATCTGGGCATTCAGTGTGTAAAGAAGAAGGATGTGAATGAGGCCATCACCTGCAGGCTGCAGACCAATAATAACCCCTTCAACAGTAAGTGGCGGTGCTTAAAGAGGAGGGTGCACAAAGCACTTTCTGTGTTGGCCTTTCTCTGCCACGTCTATGACCAAAGTAAATGTGCTGCGTGGAGAGAGTCCATCGCGTCTCTGAGCTCCAACGGCTATTTCTGTTATTCACCGTCTTCCAAAAAGAAACTTTAAAAGCCTTTCATCATTTTGTGTTTTTACAAAAAGCAGGGGTTTAACAGGAAGTTTGATGTGTTAGCATCATTCCTGGCTGATTTAACCCTGATAACCTACACATGACAGGATGCAGTGCTCTGCCGCACCGCTGTGTTTGCCTGATTGGGCGTCCTTCCATTTCCTCTGTGTGTCTTGGCTGCAGTCCCCGAGGCGAAGGTGTGGGAGGAGGAGTTTGACTTGAACTCGGTCCGTCTTTGCTTCCAGGCCTCATTCACTCTGGCTTCAGGGGAACAGATCCCTCTGGAGCCGGTGGTATCGCAACCCATCTATGACAACAGTAAGTGGGCCACACAAACACGTGTGCACACACAAGCACTAACCCATCTCCAACATGTATTGTAAGAAGGTTCCCACTCCAACCTGTTCTTGCTTTGTAACCTTTGACACACTTAGATACTGTTTGTTCCTCTTTGCTTTGGAACCTTTCTTGTAAGCCTAAAAATGTACAAAAAACAAGCCTCAATCGGATCAATTCCTCTTCTTCTGCTTAGCGCTACCCAATAAAGAGCTCTATTTAGACATAGTCTATGTATAAAGAATGCAGGCCCTTGGCCTGGAGCCATTTTAATTTATTAAGATTAGTAAAGTTATGTATTGTGTCTATAGAGTTTCCATGGTGCTGTGTGGCAGTCATGCTCAATAAAAATGATGATGCTTTTAAACTCACAGTAGACAAAGTGAGCAATTAGCGTTTTGCCTAAAACACTAACGATTTAAACTGCTCCCAGTGCTTTTATCTACAAACCGGTAAAAATGCAATTGAAGGGAAGGAAAATTCTTGGCAGCTTGAGCTCTGTGATATTAACTTGTCCTTTGCAGCCCAAATTCCTCTTCATTTAAAAGATGTCTGTTGTAAACCTAAAGCCTGTGTGTTGTATTCATTTGTATCCCTATGCATAAAAGAATGCTTTACCTCTCTTAAAGGGGCCCCAAACACAGCTGAGCTGAAGATCTGCAGAGTCAACCGCAACTCTGGCAGCTGCAAAGGAGGCGACGAAATCTTTCTGCTGTGTGATAAAGTGCAAAAAGGTACAGTACGTCTATACTGTGTGTACTGGTCAGAAATACAGATAGAAACATGCGCTGACTGCCTCCAGGTTCACACTGGGTTTCTATGTTCAATGAGTGGAGGTGATGAAATGGCGGTTGACCACACCCTGCCGGGTCATGAATGACTCTATATCACTATTGATGAAACGGAGTTGCATACTCTATATATTTGTAATACGATGGTTCAGCCTTTGTTTTTTTCTGCAGGGATTGTCCTATTTATTAGTGACCATTCATTCTAAATTGATCACAAGGGAGCTAAATGTGGAATTTTAGCCGATGGTTAGCAGGTAACAGAGCAAAACAGTGTTTACCTGAGGGGCGACTGGTGGGTCAATACCACAAAATAGTTCTTTGCTGCTATGCAAATAATCTGAATGTTCTATAAAGCACCTTTAAGCCACACTAATACATGTTTTTACTTGAATGGTGGATCATTGATGTTTAATATAAAATGTGTTACACTTGTGATGACCCTACAAGAATGATAAGCCACTCTGTTTGAGGCTTTTTTTAATGTGCTTTCCTGTCCCAAGAGCTGGCATCATTTATGGTGTTTTTAGCTTAAAAAAAACATTTTAACTACCTAAAACTTGTGTTTTTTTTATCTTGATCGAGGGCCAAAATGGGGATGAAAAGTTTGGTGCTCTAAATATACATTTCATCGAAATAAAAAACTCTGCTCTTCAATAACACATTCTCCACACAACCCGTATGAAGTATATTTTTGGCCACCACTTGTGAGGTTTCGCTGCCTGTCACACGGTGCTGGGCAATGCAGAGCAGACACATCAGCTCTGTGTTCTTCAATCACAAACACTCCACTTTTCCGCTTCTCCTTTCTAATAAATATATGTGATATGTGTATCATGCTGATTAACCGCCTCCCATTGTGTGTGTGTGTGTGTGTGTGTGTGTGTGTGTGTGTGTGTGTGTGTGTGTGTGTGTGTGTGTGTGTGTGTGTGTGTGTGTGTGTGTGTGTGTGTGTGTGTGTGTGTGTGTGTGTGTGTGTGTGTGTGTGCGTGCCTGATGTTGTTGGCAGTACGCTAATCGTGCTGTTTAAACAATCTGCCTCCCTGCGTCGTGGCAACTTCTCCTCCTGTTTCCCTTCTTTGGATTATCTCTCACCAAAATACTTGCTTCCAATTTTTTTTTTTTATTATCAACCGAGCACCAAAGAATTGTTCTCATAGATCAGTCTTTTGCCTGAAATTGGCTTATTCTTCTTTCTTTACTGAAAGATTACTAAGAGGTTGTAGACCAGGACTCCAGGGGGGAACCAATAGCTGATAACACTTAGTAACATATAAACTCTAAGTACAAATAAGATTTTTGTGTATTAAAGCTTTTATCCCCTGTGTTACATTTTCATTATCAAGCTGACACAAACTGCACCTGATAACTTCAAAATCGAGGGTGAAAATAGCGACTGTATTTCCTGATTTGGAAACCAAAACCTGAGGTCTTGTTGCCAGTGGGGCAACTGCCGCTTGAATTTCCCCATTTGTTCTTTTCCTCTGCAGAGGACATCGAGGTGCGCTTCTTCCAGGACTCCTGGGAGGGGAAGGGCACTTTCTCCCAGGCCGACGTCCACAGGCAGGTGGCTATTGTGTTCCGCACACCTCCGTACCCTGAAGCTAACCTCAGGGAGCCTATCAGAGTCAAGATGCAGCTCCGCCGGCCCTCGGACCGCGAGGTCAGCGAACCCATGGACTTCCAGTACCTGCCGGCTGACCCAGGTGAGAGCCGATGTTCATTCCATAGGATGTGAAATACATTACTGATGGAAGCTCTTCCTAAAGGTATTGAACAGGAACAACAGGACATTTCTGCTTGACCTTATCTAATTGCTTATTAAATACGCTCCCCTTCAGATGAATACTTGCTGAATCAGAAGAGAAAGTGTACACGGGACATTTTCCAGAGCCTGAAGCTGGGGTCCATGCTATCTAGTGGTAGGTTGATGAGATCAGAGATCTGTCTCTCTTCTCTGCATTATTTATAATAAAGTACATCAGTGAAGGTTTATTTTTTGTTGAAAAGTAATGTAACCACATCCATTTCTAATTCAGTGACCGGGCCACAAGAAAGACGCCACATCACCCCAAAGAGGACTGCCCCAGCCAAGCTTCAATCAATGAACCCACAAGCTAGTGAGTCTGTCGTTTCATTTTTCTGCAAGACGGCAAGGTGGCTTTTGAATACGTGTAGCAGTAACACTTGTATGTCTCCATCAGCGGCGCCCCCCCCTGGTGCCAGTGGAGCGAAGCCCCATTCTTCGTACTTGTATCAACCGGGTCAGCTTTCGGTCCAGCCCAAGGTGGAGGCCTCCAACTCCGCTGCAACCACAAACGCGACGTGGGCAATCATGGAGAGCCTAAACCTGGGCCCCAAAGCCACCCCAGTGCCCAACTTTACAATGAGCCAGGTCCCAACCTCCCGCTCCGTTACCACACCGTCAACTGGCGACCAGGTATACTCAACCGTCAACCTGTCAGACCTCCACCAGTATTTCCCGGCGTCATCGGCCCCAGTACAGGACACCACATCTTCTCCGGCCTTACACCCGCCGATCGCTGACGACGATATCCCAGAGTTCCCTAGCTTTTCCGAAGCCCAGGCGCAAGGCACCCTGGACCAGCTCAACATGGATGACTTCGAGGACCTCCTGAATCCCGCCCTCCTGAACGAGTGCGGGAATGGCACCTCGATGTTGGCGCAAGATTCGTGTCAGCAGGCCGCCCCGCCCGGCGGTTCCATCGCGGCGTCCCAGAACACTTGCGACGCTGGCAGCATCCCAGGAAGCACCTGGATGAATTACCCCAATAGCATCGTCCACCTGCTCCAGAACGAGGGCATGATTGACATGGCATCCGGCAACATGAACCAACGGCCCGCTATGCTGGACGAGTTCGACGAGTTGATGTCGGCTGACGAGGACCGCCTGATTTCCATTTTTAACAGTGGAAGCCAAGCTGGGTTTGTCTCCGGACACCCAACTTAAAGTGTCACAAAGGGATTCTTTTTATGTTTATTTTTGAAGGACATATTTACATAGACCACTCAAATCTGGCCTTTAAGTTCTGAATTGAAACATAAGAGCTTTCAGAGGCAGAATGTAGCAAAACTGCTCTCCGAGGCAAAGGCTCTTTATGTTTTTCAATTAGTGCCCTTATCCTGCTTTGTATAGTTTAGCTGGTAATGATATTACAGGATTGTTTTGAAACTGCATCGCCCTTAAATCAATTCTTAAACGCAGTGTGAGCAGATGCTCTGCCAGTGGCCTCTTTTCAGATTCCTGTGGAACAAGTTAGCCATGCTTGTGTACTCATCATTGAAGCCGTTTGGGTAGCTCCCGTCAGTGTTACTGTAATTCACTCTGAAATGTGTACGTTTGGTCTTCCTTTTGATTTCAAACAAAGTGGTCGGTCTGAGGTGTCTATGCAAATGATCCTATCGTCCCTGTGATTCAGTATCTCCATGAATGTTTTCTGATGGTCACTGACCACCTTCTCATACAGGTGCCTTTGTTGAGTCTCAACAAAATGTAGTAATGTGTTTTGAACCAAATTAAGGTCTACACAGAAGTTATCAAACAATTAAGTGCATGCTTATAGCGCTGATTTTGTATCTACCTAATTTTCTGTAGTAAAAGATGCTTCAAGTAAAATAACGCTGTTTTCTGATCTAGCAGATTATAGTATATGCCTTCTTGCTGTAATAAATGATTCAGTCAAAAAAAATAAAAACCACAACATACTAAGATGGTCTTCAAAAGTAGGTTTTATTTGGCAACACTGGCCCAACTAATGAATACTGTAAACAAAATGTTTTCCTCTGCTTACAAATTAAGATTTCTCTGAAATTTCTCAAAACACGCGCCCTGCCCCCCACAAAATAAACAGGTCAATTGGAAAAGTTAAGATAGATCTTATGCTACGTTTATAAAAAATTAGATCAAAATTCGTGGGTGATTAACTGCACAGCCCGGCGTCACTCCATTTACTCATTCCACAATCCTCCTGTTCCAACAAGCTCAAGTCACCTCGAGATTGGTGACTCTGCTGATAATGTGAGAACGCCGCGGCACACGTTCCAGGTCAAATTTGCTCTCATAAATGGTTGGACACAGTTTCCAGCGGTTGTTTCGGTAGATTCCCAGGTACGTGTACACGTCTGGCTTGTAGGTGAGGCCGCATTTGACCCCTGTGGCACGGATGATGTTGTCCAGCCTTACCACCTCGCTCTCGTCAGTGAAGTCTTGGTTGTAGGCACAAATGACCTGCTTGCCCTCTCCGTTGGGATTGTGTGGACTGACTTTGACCAGCGAGATCTTGCCATCCAGGGCTGCTCTGGCAACACACTCCCAGGCGTGGTCCAACTTGAAACCAGAGTCCAAGTGCATCAGCCACTTGCCTGAGAGCACTCCGTGGTTCAGAGCCAGCTCCTTCACGGTCTGGAAGCTGACCGGCCGGCCGCTGGCCAAAAGTTTCTCCCAGCTCTCCTGGAGACCCGCGACATCCCCGCTGCTGGGGCAGTGGTTCAGGCCCAGTACCGCGATCCAGCCCACCGGACTGACACCACTTTTCTCATCGCCAAATCGGTTCACCTGCGAGGGCCCGTTGTTCTCCAGCCAGGCATCGAACTCGGACCTGGGCGTTCTTCTCGAGTCGAACACGATCCACGGGTCCATGTCGGCAGCCATGGCCTCTGCGGCGTAAGTCTCTGCAGCGAAGGGGGTCACCGCGTCGCCTTCTACAGGGGGCCCTTCCTCCTCCATGATGGAGTCGGTGTTTCTGGCTACAGCGCTAGTCCTGTGGGAAGAGGGGGCTTCTTATGCATTATAAACTGCACTGGACCACAGGTGCACACTCTGTAATAGTATGCGGCACTTCTGAATCGAGACAAAAGTGGATTTTTACTAGAGCTGCTAACGCCACCTGCTAACGTTAGCCGGCCACATTAGCAACAACTGCTCAATAGCTAACGTTTATCCATTACTAATAATTTTAACAAAACATAATAACTGTCTATCCACATTGTCTGTGTTTAATATATAGTCGAGGTTTGGCTAGACACGATGTTTTAAATTGACCCGCCATCCTAATTGTCGCTCGCCAGCTAGCTAGCCGATCGATCATGTTCGTCTTCTTGACTATTTCATTTGGAGTTTCTATCCCTTTACAGACAGTTTATGATCATCGTGACTTCACAACGTCCATGAAGACGAAGTGAGACTTAACACATGGTCACAGACTCCGCAGCCGGAGGGCAAACCTACCCGAGGGTGTTGGGTCTTGTTGTCCAGTGTTGCTCCTTCGCACAACACGGCTTGTGGAGGCAGTGTCGCCAACAAATTATCCGGGGCAGTTGTTTGAGGTCTAGTCACCAAATGACGTTGTGATGTCATTGCGTGATGACATCATTGCGTTAAACTGCGTCATTTTGTAGGATACAAGTTATCGTTACTCAAATTGACTGTCCATCGTGGCAACAAATATGATTTGACATTTGTTAGTTTAGTTTGTTTATTATCTCAAATTTTTATTTGTAGAAGTAATATACATTTTAAACACAACATTTATGTTCATTGAACAATTGCACGATACACATATTGAACATTTAATTTTTTTTATTTTTAAGTAACCTACGGATTCGGAACAATTTTGAACACGTTTTAAGCAGTCTATTGGTAGTTAGTTAACATGCTCTGATGAAACATTTAACATATCAACAATTATAGGTACACGGTACATAGGTACAAGGTATATATGATATTTTATTGAACAAGCAACTTAACTCAAATAATGATGTGTGCACGAGCTGTGCGCATGCGTTTGAAGCCACTTACAATATACTTTTGCAGCCAGGCATATGTTGTTCTGCTATCATTTAGAGGGAAACTGCGTGTATTTTTGCATTTGAGCCACTTTACAAAAGTTGAAATAGCAACATTTTCTAGGTGCTTATAATTTTTAAAATTATGGCCCAACTCTGAAAAGTTGCTGAATCTTGCAATAAAGTTGCTAGATTGGCAACACTGGGTGAAGGTATTCGTGGGCGTCTATTTGCTCGCAGCTACGTCGCGGTGCGGTAAATTCTCGCTCTGCAGTTCACACGTCCTCGAAATCAGAGATCGAAATGAAAACATGCTGTTTGTTATGGTGAATGACCTACGACAGAAATAAAGTCGAATGGTTCTGAAGTTGTAATGACTAATCAAAGGAGTTTTTATTCAAGCAGTGTTGATTTAAACCATAACATACCATTAAACTATTAAATTACAATATACCAGATGTTATGGCCTATATATAATTGTACATGTCATCGTTAGTGCCCTGTAATTGATTAACATTTTTAGCTAAAAATAATAGTAACGTACGTCAAACATCAAACTTCTGTACAAAGTGGCACCAAAAAAGACGGCGCTGTGACCCTGCGGAACTAGGCGGACCGGTCAGGCAACGGCTGACGATGTGCTAACGAGCTAGCTGGGAGCTATCGCTGTCTAGTGTGTGTGAGGTGGAGGTGATTTATGTATGACATAGACCCATATTCCAGTATATATTGCATTTTATTTTAAGTCAGCCACCTACGTGATTTAATTATGCCTAGCAAGAAGAAGAAATACAACGCCAGATTCCCTCCGGTAAGTTTAAACTGGGCCGAACCGGTGTCAAGACTGTACAACGTTAGCAAACTGTATGGAGGAAAGCTAACTTATTTAGCTTAACTGGAATTCGGCCTATTGTGTTGCCGAGAGTGCTCACAAACTAACCAGCTAAAGCGAGCCGTCACCAATCAAATGTTGAATGTACTCGTGCCATCATATATACTTTGTTGCATTAATGCAATGGACCAACTTACTTTCCTCTCCGGAGTTAGCTATGGTACATTTGAGCCGTGCGGCGCAAGTTAGCGGCTCCACCGCTTCTCGTTGTTTTTAGCATGCCAGGCTAAGTGAGCCTGAAGGCTGTTACATCTGAGCTGTGTGTTGTTTGTGTGGGGACATTTAGCAAACTTTTGACTGCATAGACTGTAGAGTCGGGAATAGTTCTACAACGGTACATGCCATTGGAGTTGTTAGATCATCGCAACGATCTCAACTTGTGTTCTGATTCACCGTCTATTGTTAATTTAGATAACGAGAGTTGGGGATTGATCCATACATTTGTCTTTAAAGTCGGATTTGTCATCAGAAGTTTGTGTAAGGTTGTCCAGGTAAAACAGACGTAACACTTCTTCTTTCCCCCTTTCAGGCACGGATTAAGAAGATTATGCAGACGGATGAAGAAATAGGCAAAGTGGCTGCAGCAGTACCTGTTATTATTTGTATCCTTCTTGCCCAAAATCTCCTGTGTGCATGTCCCACGGGTTTGTGGAATGGTGTCCAGAGAAAAGCAGATATTTTAAGGCATTTTGGACTTTTGGGAACTTGTAATGTGCATAATATATTTCACAATGTCTAAACTACGAGTATGTTGACAAAACATTTAGGAATCTATAATTGAAAAATGTCATCCAAGCTTGACTCTCTACAAGTGGTGGATCGGCATTCTCTCTGGTCTTATTTCAAATAAGGAACACAGACCTCCTGCATCGTCATTTCCTTCATTTAAGATGCCAGCGAGAGCCCTGGAGCTTTTTTTGGAATCATTGCTTACAAAGGCCTGTCAAGTCACCCAGTCTAGGAATGCAAAGACGATGACAACATCGCATCTGTAAGTTTTCGTATCTTGTGTGCGTCTTGATAACAAATCTGCTCTTTGTTGCAATGTTTTGGAGTTAGACTAGTTCTAAGGGGGTCATCCTCTGCACAGTTCATTGTGACCGATTAACAACAGATGTGAATCAGGCAGCCAAATAATAACAGGAACCCATATTTAAGGGACTTGGTTTTGCATACGTTAAGCTGAAAATATGCTTACTTCCTTTGAAATTACTATATAGTTGCCATTTATCTTTTCTGTGTGTGTGTGTGTGTGTGTGTGAGTGAGACATTAATACTTTTTTGTAAACTTTCAGCATCCACAAACTGATCTAATGTTGTGTGTCCACAGAAAGCAGTGTATTGAGCTGGAGCAACAGTTTGATTTCTTGAAAGACCTAGTTGCCACGGTACCGGACATGCAGGGCGAGGGGGATGAGAACCACACGGAGGGGGGAGGAGAAAAAATACCACGCAGGTATGTGTGCGCGTCTCTGTCTCTCTCTGAGCAACATGTAGGTTTAGACCTGGTTACATCCAATGTTAGCAAGCTTTAAATCATGAATCAAAACTGTCACGAGCTACATGTCTGGTTGTCGCATATTTGTCTGAATCAATATTTGAAAAGTTGACTGATGTTCTGGGGTCTCAACCCTTTCAAAGTAGAAATGTGTCGGTATAACCCGTGGTCCGGTAAACTAGCAATCAACGGTGTTGCTTTCAACCCGACTGATGAAGTATGCTCCTGTATGGAGTGCCTACATATGCAATTTAAAAAGCTCAGGCAGAGTCGGTGCCATGGGGTAATGTCTTCCTCCCATTCACTAACAGCATACTGCTAAAGGGTCTACAGTCAACGCTGTAGAATCCGACATCGGGAAAGGCTTTGTTCCACATGCACTGCTGATTCTGACTCATTAATCCTGTTGACATTGACTCGGGGAGAGTTATTGCTGCCTTTTCCAGGAACAACTTCTCCTGTAAAAAGAAATTGAGAAAAGCAAAATGTTTGTCATCCTTCCGATTTTTACTCTAGCACTGTTTTCCTTTTTGTTCACATGATTGTGGATTACCGGAGAAAGAGGAAGCGAAAAACACGAGATTGCAGAGAATTGTCTGTCAAATGAAGCATCGCAGCTTGGCGGATAATGACACATAAATTAACTTTTCTCAGATTAAATTTAAAGTACTTTTGTATACTTAGAGGCATAGTCTAAGCTTTTCAAAGAAACTGTCCCTTTAACCATAAGATGGTAAAAGTAATTTCCCCAGCAGTGTTGACTACATTTTCTCCCTTGTCTGCTTATCTCACATAACGTTTTGTTTCTTTTACCATTTTTCTGACCTCCAGGGGAAGAAAACCTGGGTCTGGTCGTAAAAATGGTGGAGCTGGCTCCAAAAGCAAGGACAAGAAGTTGTCCGGTACAGAGTCTGAGCAAGAGGTGGGGGTCTAGTTGTATCTTGCTTTCCTTTTGGAGCACTGAAATTATATTTTAGAGGAGAAATGCGCATCACAAGCAGAATAATCTGATTGTGTGTCTGTGTGTGTCACTGGCTGACTGGGGCATTTGTTCTGCCGTACACAGGACGACTCTGAAGAAAGCGAGACTGATGGGGACGAGGAGGACGGCTCTCAGTCCAGCACAAATCAGCAGACCGCATCCAAGTTCCACAGGTACGGACCCAAATTAAGTGTATTATTGTTTAATATCATCTGATTAATAAAGATGCTGTTTTACTGAGTGTAATGCAGCTTCTTAATAGAAACATTGCAGTACAACTAAGAACACAGCTTTCTAGGTATGGGTATTTAAAAAAACATTACTCGAGTTGTGAGAGAGAGAAGGTAGAAGGTGATGGGAAGAAAAGAGTGTTTTAAAAAAAATATATTTATTAAACTAAACAATTTTAGTCTTGTCTTTTTCCTTCCTCAGATGGGCATTTTTTGATATTGAGACCCTTGTCAGGTTGGTCCTGTCTCGTCATGGCTAAAAAACATATTTAGTCTTTGTTTATTACGGCATATCAGTCTAAAAAAAGTATGCTTCCCTGAAGGTGCACCAGGGCAAAAGAGTTTACAATCACACTGCAATGCACAGGAAAAAGTCAAGACTAAAATGGTTTGGTTGAACAAAAGGTATTTTTTCACTTTGTCATTATGGGGTGTTTTGAGGCAAAAAATGAATTCAATCCATTTTGGAATAAGGCTAACATAACATGCAAAGATTCCCTAAATAAGAAATGGCACCACATTGATTTATGAATGGTTAGCGGGGTATATTTAACTTGATTGTCCCCTAACATCTGGTTTACACCTCTGCCTCATTCCCTCCCCTCCCGCAGCTCAAACGCGCCCCCCCAGTACATGCAAATGGGCAGCATGGCTCCCGCACAGCCAGAGGGCGGTATGGCCTTCGCACCGCCTCCCCCTGCCCCCGGGCCACACAAAAACGAGGAGGACGACGACGACGACGAAGACTATGACTCTTAGCTCCCTCCTCTTCCTCCCACACACACAGACACACGTACCCCTTCCCACATTATTTTCAATTTGCTTTCAAGTTGTTGCGGCGGCGGCTGCTTCTTGCAGAGGAGGGAAAGACTCTTCATCACCCCGGATGCAAAAAGACGCCATTGCAGGACTCACAAAACTGGTTGTACATTGTGTTTTAATTTTATTTCCTTTTTTAAAAAAGACGTTTTTTTTCGTCGAATGAGGATGTTTTTTAATGAGTCAGTTCAATTTTGACTATAAAAAAAAAATGGCAGTCACTCTTTTTGCCGTGAGGCCCCCGCAGACCGGATAGGTGTAGTTTGTGTTGCTTTGTAGCTTTTTTTTCTTCTTCTTTTGGCACTTTTCTTTCTTCCCCATTCATTCACTATAGACTCACGAAGGGAACAAACAAGTTGGAAAATGTCTCCTGTTAGTGGCAGAGCGGGCCGTGAGCCGGCCTCTGATACTCACTCGCAGGCTGGGAGGAGTTCCATTGCCTGGAAGTAGTGCCGTTGGGACGTGTACTTCCCGGCTTTGTCTGTCAAATCAGTCCGGCTGTAACATAAACAAGGAAGCAGGTGTATTTTTACTGAAGGTTAGCTAAACCACAGCTTTCTGGAACTGGTTTTCTACTTTTAATTCACGTTTTTATCAAGAGAACTATAAACCTCTACGACCACAGCCATGAAGTCAACCATATCAGCGGTTTAATCATTACATCTACACTTCTTTTTGTTTTTCACATTGTCAGGGGTCAGTTGCTCTGGCAGTTGGCTTTTGTATTTTTTTTCTTTATACAACTATTAAATTCCCCTTAGTTGCCCATCAGAAGTATACTGTGACTCTTGGACCATAACTTTGTTTTTAAAGTTGTTTGTCTCCGTTTGTCCTCTCATTTCTATTCACAGCATTTTTTTTCTCCCCGCCTCTTTTAGATAGTTTTAAATGTATCCAATGGGGACAGAGATGGGGCTCCCATTCATGTGTCGGTCTCAGTATGAAATGTTTCCGAATACACAGTTGAAGTTGACACTGTATTGTAAACTTTTAACATTCTTTTTATTTTGTATGGGTAAAATAAAGTTCATATTTCAATTAAAAAAAAAAAAAAAAAGTATCCTTTTGTTTGGGCTTGTTGTGTTCCGTATCGGAGTAGCCTGACTGGCTTTCACACCAATCTACAACGACCTTCATCGTTAACCACGGCGCTCGGTTTACGAGAAGGAAGATTTAACGTCTCTGAGGAGACAAGAAGACGAGTTGTTTCTTTTATTCATTCACTAGCTTGCAGCAGCCCAGTAAAGCTGTCCTGACACTGGGACTCCCTACACTTACTGACCTCTTTAGTGGCTGTATTTTGCTAAATAAATATATATTACGTATATTAGGGTGTTTAAATAGACCGAGTAACTGGCTCACTTGGACCCCATTCCTCGTCCTCCCATCTTTTTCAAACAGTACATTTTCTACCATCTACCCCCCCGACCAAGCAACCCTGAGCAGGGGTGTAAAAACAACTGCATCCTTCCTGCACAAGCGTTGACTCAGCAGACTGTGTGTGTGTGTGTGTGTGTTTGAGTGTGAGTGAGCAATAGGGGGGTGTAGGTAGTGGACTTTAGGAGGTTGGTGTCCAAACAAACGCCCGCCCGCCATGGGACAAGGGGGGGTCGGGGCGGCCATCAAAGGGCTGACAGAAGGAAGCACACTGTTTTCCACACAGCGAGTCGGAGGGTCAAAGGTCCCATGGTGTCACTGACTTCTAAACCAGTGGCTCTCAAACTGTTTGGATATTTAGTCCCTTTATGTGCACTTATTACATCTACATTTGAAAAAGATTCTTCCTCATCTCAATAGTCGCTTTAAAATGTGTGGTTAAGCTAACTGAATTTAAATTTAAATTAAACAGCAAGCCATCAAAGAGTTGTCAAATACTTTCATCAACAATCTGAACGTAAACCTCATGGTGGAGGCTGGGTTAATTTGGTTAACGTTACTTCTGCTCCGACGTTCACCTTCTGTCTGCAGCGATCCATCAGTGAATAAGCTCAACTGGTTAAGACAACAACCGAGAGGACAATCCCCCACAGATAGGTACAGTGAGGAAAATAAGTATTTGAACACCCTGCTATTTTGCAAGTTCTCCCACTTGGAAATCATGGAGGGGTCTGAAATTGTCATCGTAAGTGCATGTCCACTGTGAGAGACATCATGATACAGTTGCAAATAAGTATTTATATATATATATATATATATTTATCTATCTATATATGTATATCTCTATCTATCTATATCTATCTATATCTATCTATCTATATATATATATATATATATATATATATATATATATCTTTATCTATATCTATCCATCTATCCATCTATCTATCTATCTATATATATACCTAAATATGTATATCTCTATCTATATATCTCTATCTATCCATATATACTGTAGAACACAAGTCATTCTACCTGTGAGGGCAGTCCGCTAGGTCCACTTTTTTAGGGTCACGTACATGTCATTTATTTATTTTTGGATTGAGACTCCTTTCCAAAAACATAACTTATTCTGTTAACCACGTATTGCTGCATAAATATGGACACAGTACTTCCTCATAATGGGGCACCTTGAACTTTGATCCTTCTGCTCACATATCTGCAACTCAAGAGATTCTGGGTCAGACTGGAACACACTGAAAATAACATGTCATTGCATCACAGAAGGAATTTTTCATTTTGCTTTCATAGAATCTGCAGATCTACACGGCTGAACTTTTGTGTCCAAAGGTGGAACTTAAAGTACTCTCCGTGGAATAAAACGTTTAAATGAGCCATTTGACTTCTATCTTAAGCAGCAGTAGATCTGACTCCGTGAGGGAAATTTCACTAACAGCTTTTCCACCCTGGGTGAGCAAGTAGCCCATCAAACTGCATAAAGAACATTAAAGCAGCTTTAGGCCAAAGGATGTTACTTGATTATAGGCTTGAAGCTCCTTTTGTTGTTCAAAGCAATCCCAGACAAAAGAAAATCTTCAACAAATTCCTCCCCACAGAAACCTCAGAGAACATCGACAGTATTCTCTTTTCATTTACTACAAGAAACATTTTTTAATGAACTGCTGTCCTTGAGTGTTTGGGCTAAATGTCACTGAATCATAATATCTGAACTGATTCAAGAGGAGCACCATTTAATACGCTGATAGCAGTATGTGATAGTGAGTGGCAGATGGGACCAAATCAGTGGAGGAAGCAACAGAGCTTATGGCCTTGATTTAGACAAACCAATACAAAATACAAATGTATTAATACTTAAAACTACTGAAACATATATACCAATGTGACTGCACCACACAAATGTCTGGCTATTTATGATTTCCCTTATAATATAAGATTTTTGGGTGTTGGCTTTTGCCAAATGTTTTTGAGCATTTCTTTCTTTTCAGGTTGAATAGCCACCTGTTCCTACCAAAACATCTTCGACCATGATTAACAAGCAGGACTTCCACAGGGTATTTCAAAATAAAACAATTGCTAAATTGTGCCTTGTGGTCAAGAGAATATCAATAAGAAAAACGAATTTCCCAAAACGTAACTTTCACGTCTTGTTTATTTCGACACCATTGTGATACCTACCACTGTTATGTTTATTGTTTTCATTAGAAGGTAGGCACTTTCCTTAAATTGTAACTTTCTGCTACTTTGACTTATCATCTTACTTTCTAGCCAAGAATCAGTTGTAATGTTAGCGTCACTTAGCAGGAAACTATTTATGGAAAAATACATTCAAAATAAAAGTCTTAAAATCTCAATACACAGATGGGTTGCAGACATGTACCTTATTACTAATCCATAGCTACCAAAAAATGATGATTGACCTTTACGGAAATAACTGTTGGAATGCATAACCTACTTTTTTTCGATAGAAATGTGCCTTTTAGTGCACTCTTGGGCTTTGGGTATCATTTAGAGTCCGAAACTTTGCTTCAACTTTTCACTGTGCTTAAAATCAGTGGTGCATCCACATCGAGATGTAATATTAGTGAACTGGTGTAATATGATTTGAGTATCCTTCTTTTCTCATGAAATCATTTATTGAATAATAACATATATACTTATAATATATAATAATATAATATATTCTAATAATATAAGAACATATTCACCTAACCTTTCGCCTCTAAAACCTTCACTCGAGTTTTACTTTGACAGCCCCCACCGGATATGTGACTACGTACCGCACGTCTCTTCAGCGTGGCCTGTCATCTGACTCTTTTCCTGTTGGGAGAGAAAGAAGTTTTGAAACCACACCCTCTGCTGACTGTAAGCAGACGTAGAAGTGGTTCAAGGTCCGGATGAGTGAGCACCGAGCGAGATAGCGGAATATTCTACGAAGTTACGATGGAGTTGTTGCGCTGTTTGGATACCGAGTGTAACCGGACGAGCCCGCGCGCCGAGCCGCAATCAGGGAACTAACGGGATCTGTCTCCGCTGCGTGTTTCTCTGCGGGAAGTGAAGCGGGTGTTTTGGAGAACTCTTCCTGTTCCAAAAGTTGTCGCTTCCCTACGTGTTTTGTGTCGCCAGAAAGCCCACACGCTCACTGCGTGGTGCGTGCGTGTGATAACGCCGCCAGAATGGAGAACGTCGCCCGACGGGATGCGGGGATTTCCTGCGGGAGCGCCGCACATTGGCGGTCAGACGCGGTTTTGTGAGAGCTTCGTTTGCTGATGCGAACTACTGAGCCCTGGAACTTGTCCTAAAACACTGGCAGGACTGAATGCTCCTTTTCCTGCTATTCTTCTCCGCCTCGCAGCGCTTCCTGCTTTGTGGTGGCCGCGGCACTTAATGGCTAAAAATACATAAACGCTTCAGATGGACAGCTGAACCGTCGTTAGGAACACTGAAGTTAGTTATTTTGTTCAACAAACTCTGGGTAGTGCCATCACTGTCTCCGCGAACTAGTCCTCCGAGACTCTGCTCAACAGGTGGCTGACTGATGGAGGAGGAGAGTTGAAGGGACCGTGTGCTCCAGCCATGTTGGGGACCCCACGCGTCACTTGAAAGGAGACAAACTCGTGTCTTTTTCCTACCCCTGAACACAACGCTCTCCCTCCAATCGCTCCACGCACTCTTGTGTTTTCCAGCGTGTGGGGTGAAGGGGGTTTGGAGGCTGTGCATGTAATGTCCAGACAGATGAGAGACTCCCACCGCTCAACCATCTCTGATTCCTCTCCCTCCGCCCGCCTGTCGGTCGAGCTTCTGAACACATTTCGCTGGTCCCTGATGAACCAACAAGAAAGACAGGAAAGGGAGCGAGGCGCAATAAAGTACTCCTTTGTACTTTATTTTCCAACCCTTTGCGGTGCACAATCCGATCCGGTGTAGACATCTGCTGGAGGCTCCATGGAGCCACTGAAGAACATATTTAGCCGTGGCCCCCTGTCCAACTGGAAGAATTTAGAGGCCTCGCAGAAAGGCAACTTCACAAACCCCGTGTGGACGGCCTTGTTCGACTACGAGGCGTCCTGCAAAGATGAGCTCACCCTGCGAAAGGGCGACCTGGTGGAGGTCCTCTCTCTGGACTCTGAGATATCGGGAGACGAGGGCTGGTGGGCCGGGAAAGTCAACAATAAGGTGGGCATCTTCCCGTCAAACTACGGCTCTTTCAAGCCCAGCGGGTATGGGAAGCTCCCAGAAGTGGTCGGAGAGCTCAGCCCCGCCGTGGTCGCCCAGTTCGAACCCGACGTCCTGGACTTCCGAGAGCTGAGCCTGGAGGAGGTCATCGGGGTCGGGGGCTTTGGGAAGGTGTATCGCGGTACGTGGAGGGGCGGGCTGGTGGCCGTGAAGGCCGCCCGCCAGGACCCTGACGAGGACATCAGCGTGACGGCGCAGAACGTCCGGCAGGAGGCGCGTCTGTTCGCCATGCTCACGCACCCCAACATCATCGCCCTGAAAGGCGTCTGCCTGACGGAGCCCAACCTGTGCCTCATCATGGAGTACGCGTCGGGCGGGCCGCTGAGTCGGGCGCTGGCCGGCCGCCGAATCCCCCCGCACGTCCTGGTCAACTGGGCTGTGCAGATCGCCAGAGGGATGTTGTACCTGCACTGTGAGGCCATTGTACCAGTCATCCATCGGGATCTCAAGTCCAACAACAGTAAGTCTTCCAGCCGAGTGAGCCAATCCTCCGCCGTTGTTGGCGTCACATTGATGACGGCGGCGGGCTTGGGCGCAGTTACCGAGCCTGCTGAGGGGCTTGCAACGTGCCCCATGGCAGTGACAGAACACGGTGTGCTACACACACACACACACACTCTGTGTTCACAAGGCCACATGTAGAACAAAGGCAACCTTTTTAACTCCCTCGGCGTGGCGTGCTTCGGTAGAATTATTAACTCCAACTCTGGGAAATTGGATAATCCCTCTACTTTTGATCCTGTGCTATAAATGGTACGGTCCAGAGCATTGTCTCGGGGTAATACCATTATATTTATCCATTTATTCAAGATCAGTACTTTTCAAGATTACTTATTGGTAGAAGAAAACATTGTTTTTGGTGGGAAGCTCAGTCATGTGACTCTCCAAAATGTAGCTGCAGTTACGCGTTGTCGACAGCCCAAAAGGCGGCGCTCTGAGCTGAGGACAGGAAGCCAAGACGAGGCACTGTCACGACTCACAATGTGGACTTTGATGCCATGGGGGGGGGGGGGGGGGGGGGGGGGGCAGTCACGTAGGCATTGAACCTTGTTGTTAAAGTTAAACTGTCTGATGAGGATTTCTCAACCCCTCCCCTCCCCGCCTCCCCGCCTCCTTCTTTTTGCACCTCACCTCATTATTATTGTTATAAGTTGTACCCACCCCCCCACCCCCACCCTCTGATTGAGCTGATGGTTGCTCCTGGTTAAACTGATGCAGCCAAAGACTCAGCACTGTAGGTTCTGTGGATGTGGCTCCCTCAGTCCACAGTAAGTCCATGCTGAGCATCCCAATTGAGCACAGCCTAAGAATACCGTCTTCCCAGACTCCTCCTAACTGTTCCCGCTCTTCTCTTCCTCCCCCGAACCTCTCAGCATCTGCTCACACGTTGTTTCCCGCGTGTGTCGTAACCCCCTACAAATATATTAATACAATAATTCTCCCGTAGCGGCAAAAGAAAGTTGGGTTCAGGGAACATAAAGTGTGTGTGTGTGTGTGTGTGTGTGTGTGTGTGTGTGTGTGTGTGTGTGTGTGTGTGTGTGTGTGTGTGTGTGTGTGTGTGTGTGTGTGTGTGTGTGTGTGTGTGTGTGTGTGTGACCCCTGTCTCGGTGCGCATGGAGATGGTATCGCTCTCCTGCTTTTTTTGCTCTCTCTGTTCTGCTTTGTCCCTGACCTGCCTCGACATGTCCCCACACAGCCAGAACCCTGCTGGGCCATCCAGCCGTATCCTGTTGTGCTGGATTTTTAGGGGGAGGGAGGGGGTTAGGTTTAGGATGCCAACGGCCCGGTTTAACACACAAGTGCGAGATGGTCATTTTAAGCAATATGCGTCAGGCGACACCGCTTGTGGTTGTCTTCGCATTGTGGAGTGTTTTCCTCAGAATGGCAAAACAAGTTCTTCTTTCAGTAACTGACATGTAGCGTTGGCGTTCGGCAGTAGCGGACACGATAAAATCTGTCACAAGACCTGCTGCAAAATTGTGGTCTAAATTGGACCACAATGCATAGGGGCAAAACTGATGCATTCACTAACCAAAAAGTAGAAAACATTGATGGCACAAGAGGGAGGTTTAGAGAAAGCGGTTTGATATGTTTTTAGAAGATGCTGATGAATCATAATTGGAATTCCAGCAAAAGTGGAAGCATAAGAGAGTGCAGAGGAGCCGGCGTTGCCATAGATACAGGGATGAGTCTGGGGACACTTCACACCTTCTGCACTCGGTCATCCACTGTGTGGCAGCAGCAGCGTCTCAGTATGGTTCTAGTAACATGTCTTTGAAGCCTTGCATATCGGCACGAGACACTGCTGCGGTTTCCTTTTATCTAAACATTTTCAACCCATCCAGTCCAGGGGCTGCACAAAGTGACTTCTATGACCTTCATTGAAGTAAAAACACCAAACACCCAAAGTTAGAAATGGTAGGGGAAAGTGCTGGAACTGCGCCCACTGGGCTCCCGCTCACAGCCCTTTTTCTCAGGAAGAAACCCCAGTCAGATCTTGGATCAACACATTTTTGTGTCGTCTTCTTCTCCACAAGGGGACAGATATCTGATACATTCCACCACATGTTTTCCTTCGGGGCCGCCCACTCCAAAGTGTGTGTGTGTGTGTGTGCTCTCCTGTTACCACTGCACGCACACACACAAAGACATATTGCCCTTTTCACCAGAAAATGTAGACATTTCGGTTGGGAAGGAAATGGGGGATTTTAAACCTGGTGATAAATGCACCTGTTTTCCTTAGCTTAGGAAGCAGCATCACCACAGAGCATGTGTGCCAACAACAGTAAAAACGCTGGCTATTAAATAGAGTACCAATACCATCCCTGTCGACTGACAGAAATTCATCAGAGCTAAACATGAGCTGTCACATTACCATTTAAATGTGCTTCACCTCAGCAGTGCACTTTAATGCCTTAAAGTCTTATTTAATGACAAAATATCAAATGCAGTACACACAATAAATATGTTGTCCGTGAGATCCGGACACCTGGCGTTCTTCTGTCAGCACCTATGGATAATGCTAACTACCATCATCACCCATAAATGCATGTCAATACGTCCCTTGTTTGACAAAAGAAACCATCTGTCCTGGGTTTAGCAGCACCTCAGCCTTTCATGTCCTCCTGCACCTGTACATTAAGATTGATATCAACATATTGGTGACACATGAGAAGCTTAAATTTCTGATCCAGAAGCCATTGTTTTCATGGGCTGGTCACACAAAATTCACCACCACGATGTCATGGAGTGGATGGTGTGTCCACAGCGTACAGGTGTTGGTATATTCACAGATGATACCTCTCATCTGTGGGCGGTTATGAAGTCATTTCGTATCACTTTTAAGATGGGCGATGGTGGCGCATGGAGTAGCGTGATGCGCTGGGAACCAAACCCCGGCTGCCCCATGTGCCGTGTCAAAGTGTCCCTGAGCAAGACACTCAACCCCTAACTGCTCCCCAGGCAAAATGTAATGCATGGGTTATAATGCAATGTAAGTCGCTTTGGGTAAAAGCGTCAGCTAAATGACATGTAATGTAAAGACACTGCACCGTCACGGTTACTTCAGCCTCCTGTTTATTCTTATAAAATATATTATTTTGGGTTCCTAACTTTGTATTAACCCAGCTTCATTTAATCTGTGTGACTTGTTGGATACAGGGAAAAAAATGTTTTAAAAAGTCCACCATAGGAGGGACCAAAACAATCTTCTTAAAAAACTTTACTCGACTAGCTCATCACTTTTGATCCTCGCGAAGGGCAAATTTCTGCAACGATTAGGTATTTTAATTCAACAGGAGGTGCATCCTCAAATGTCAAGTGTGCCGGCAAAATGCACTTTAAATTGCTGTCCGCGGACATGGCTGGTGGTGGTTTTGCTGATGGCGTATCGGACTCTGGCCTGGGGTGTCCTGCTGGGAGAGGGAAGGGGTCGCCAGAGTCAGAGCTCCCCTGTGCTGCTGCTGCTGCCTCAGAGTGAGCGTGTCAGTGGGCGATAAGGCTTCCCTCCCGTCTTTAGTCTGCAGAGGCTTTTGGCTCAGGTGGGCAGGGGAAGCAGGTTGGGTGGGGGCTCGGACGTGGTTCCCACGGGGAGGGGAGGGGCGGCGCGGCGCAGCACGGACAGAAGCCGACGGAAGGTTGGCCGAAGCACATTCTTTGCGTCGATTATTATTGGTGTAATAACAATATAATGTTAAAAGTAGATGCACTACAAGCAAAGTAATGCGGCTCTGGACAACAGCCAGACAATAAATATTTAATAATGCTTTAAAATGTATGTATGCAGACCACTACTTAGTTTCATAGTAAGGGAGTCTAACAGCGTGTATCTGCACCGTGTGGCCTGGCCTCACATTGTCTATACACAATGAGAGGAGACCACACAATGACTGCACAGCACGCTTAGTCATGAAAGGTGTTTGTGTGTGTGTGTGTGTGTGTGTGCGCGCACGAGTGAGGGGGCAGAACAGCAACTGCAGGGGAGGAGGTGAAAAAAGAAAAAGAAGAGCAGACAGTGGAAGGTCAGAGCGCACAGGAAGTGGAGAGGTTTCCAGAACCCAGCCCCACTGTGTTGTTGTCTTTTCCCTTCTCCGGTCTAAATTCTCTCTCTCACTCGCCACAGAGATCACAAGACCGTTCCCATGCAAACAAGCAGAAACCTGCGTGTGTGTTTTTGGAAGAGAAAATTGCTGTGAGGTTTCGGACTCATTTGTTTTGAGTACAGGAAGGAAACCAACATGACGGATGTTACAAAGTCTTTTTGACTTCTTTGTACAGAAGCTGCCTTGTTTGATATGGTTTTGTAGTCACTTTAATTCGAGACTAGATCACTACGTAGTGGTCAACTAACTGTTCGAGGGTGGCCAGCTCAACAACACCCCTGAACTGTTACATTATTGGACGATAAAGTACAGCCTCTCTGACCTCATTGCTTTTATAATACGGTTACCAGCGACATCATACATAGTAAATGTAGTATATTGCTGCCTTTCAGCACCAAATGGTATTAGCAACCAACCGTTGTGTATCGCATTTCAGTAGTATAGAGAAAAACTGTCCCTGTATGTGAATGGAAACGGCATTGGGTCTCCTTGCAAGATCTCTCACCATCTCATTCATTCACATCGCTCATGACGTCCACCTTAATTGTCCTTGCGCAAAAGCTTGCATTGCCTGAAAAAGGATCATTTGTGGTTTTTGCGGCGATTGCCAAACGCCGCACAAAATCTAACCTTTGAGTGCACAGTGATATGGAGCACTTGGGTCAATGTGAACAGGTACTGTATATTATCGCTGAATAATGCACACACTTTGACTCACTCTCAACCAATCAGAATGCTGGATTTCATCTACCTGTATTATAACATAATATATATTATTTGACTGCAGGAACACTTCTATACCCATACATGTGTTTAACACTTTATTTTATTTAAACATGTCTTAATTCCTCAGCCCTAGTTCCCGGCGGTTTGAGTCTGCATATAGAAGCTCAGCGCCGGTAGAGCAACACCTCTGTTATTAAATTGAAGCAATGGAATATAAGATGGCACTGGCATTGTCAACCCCGGAGTGGCGATACCTGACTAACCTGTTCCACAGCAGAGCATTAGAGGACTCGTTAAGTGTGTTAAGGCACTGCGTGGAGCAGGAAAGTAGAACACGGATGTTACCATGCAACAAACGGTCAGGTTTAATGGATTACATACACACGGTACTAGACAAAAGGTTGAACACGCCTTCTCAATTCAATGTGTTTTCTTTATTTTGCTACATTGTAGATTCATATTCAATACATCCAACGATGAAGGAACACAAAAAAAGTGCAAACCAGTATGTTTTAAAATTTTTTTTTATATACCAGTACTTTTGCCTTGATGACACCTGTTAATGGAAAACCAGTCCAAGTGACTTCCTCATGAAGATTATTGAAAGTGTGCCAAGCTCCCATAAAATCAGAAGGTGCCTACTATGAAGAATCTAAAACATAACATTTATTCTGGTTTGTTTTTTGGTTGTTTTTAAAAATATGGAAACAACATTGAATGAACAGATGTGTCCAAACTTTTGAATGGTGCTGTGCAGTTGTATGTGAGCAGGAGCCTGCATCGTTGTGTTATTCTAATACTTGCTACTTCTAAGATTGAATGGATATCAAACCCTGTGTTTGTTTTGCTGATTAGACGAAATGAGCCTCACCTATTCATTCGAAATAAAAGGGGAATTCTGAAATTGCGATGGTGGCACAAAATGACCCGGGAAGATTAACCTTTGCACATTACAGCGAATGAGAATGAAATGCCTCGCCGGACTGATGGCAGCATCTTCTAGGTAAAGTGTTGCTGACTGCACCCGGTGAACTCTGCGTGCCTGAGAGCTCAGACGAAACTCCAGCGCTAGTTTCGGCGTGTGCACTGTGATTATGCCCTATCTCTCCCTCTCACTCTCTCACTCTTTGGCTGCCTGGTCAGAAGTTGCCAGACTGTCTGTCAGCCTATGGCCTCGTCCCTCAGGGGACAAAGCTCCCGTTCTTCCTGGGGAAAGCCCCCGCCCTGGTGGAATTCTCCCTTTTCGCCTACGGGTGCAGCGCGGGGAGGGAGGGAGGGAGGGAGGGGGAGGGGAAGGGTAGAAGGTAGCGCGAGCATAGAGGAGGCTTAGCTTGAACCAATGTGGCCATTAAAAAGCAAATACAGATATTTTTTATTTGACAGAATTTGGACTTTTGGTTAGTGGTTAATTCTTTTTGCAGATTTTTATTTTTTTATTAAAAACAGACAGCATTAAGCATTTGTTTGGCCACGTCGACCAATAGCAGCCTTGCACTTACACACTGAGATATCCGTCTAATGATAAAAAAAAAAAAGCGCAGAGCGATGAATCCTGGAGAAAAGCTAATTAAGTGAGGTGCAGAGTGACAGGGCAGAGAACGGCTCCGTGGGCCGGACCTCTGCATGTGGCGTGTTCCGGGGTCGAGGCCCCGTGGTCAGAGAGAGAGAGCGAGCGTCCTCCACATGTGCAGTGTCCTCAGCAGCAGCCACGTGTCCTCTCAGATGTCCCCGAGCAGGACGCTTTTCAAATGGCAAATTTGCAACTTTAACTAGAAGACAACAAGAAGGATTTAAATCGAATCCTGTGCATTTGGCCGCTAAAGAGTGGGCAAAATTAAATGATATTGTTTTATAGGTAGAAATGCAAATTGGATTTTTATATAAAATACAAAGAAATTGACAAAATTATTTTTTTTTAAATAGTGAAATGAGGAATTTTCATTTAATCTCAACTTTAAAATCAGCCCTGGAACTCACCCTCGCTAAGCTTACCACCGACTGGAGTCAGTCCCAGCCCCACACTCAGGTCGCTTTTTGTACGAGTCATGTCTGCAACTGACACTCTCTTGTTTGAGAACAACAAACAATACCAAACAGAGTCCTGTTGCCTAGGGGATCTGTCATGGTGCTGTTGTTGCAGCATTGTTGGTTTCACATCGGGAAGACTGTCTGGAGAGCACAAGATCTAGTCATGATACTCTGTTATTTTCAAGTAGAGGTTGATTTCCTTTTCTGATTGATACTTTATTGAACAAATCCCCTCAAAATGTTATCCCAGCTGAGATAGCAGAGGATGCAGAGATGAAATCCTTATTATCCTTCTTGTAAAACCCCAATACAATTCTTATAAACCCGGTAAGAAAAATATTTGTTCTCACGATCCTCCCCCACCCCCGGTCTGGACTTCAGTGCCCTGCTTTGAACTTTCCAGTGTGGTGAAGATGTCCGGCGCACACTTCCTCCTGTGGTCGCTGGGTGTCTTTAATGAATAGCATTGCGATACGGTGTCCAGCGCCTGCCGTCGTCTTCGTGATGGCGGCGGTTGGAGGAGCGATGCTGAACTGTGGATGCACTCTGCCTTCGCTCAGGAAGTGGTGTGTGTTTGTGCAGAGTTTTGTGGACCCATATGTGCATGCATGGGTGAGGGGACACCCATGTGCGGGGACATTTATACGAATTTGATATGTTGGGATCTGTGGAGGAGCATGTCTGTCTAGCTAGTGTGAAACTAAATTATTGAATAATTAATCCATAAACTAATTCCCAATATAGACAAATAACAGAGCACCACCTTGAGCTAACGGGTATAAATAACCCATAGCTCAAGTCTCGTAAATTATATTCATTTTTGAACACGCCTCCATCCCTTTATCACAGAACATATGCACAGTTTAATCACAGAAAACCTTAACCTATAACTTACAGCTTATTAAGATCCAGTCACTACTATCCAACATTAACACCTTTCATACCTTCTATAACATAATCAGATTTAGTGAGAAACTTGTGTTCCCATTTGCTTATTATCTAGTTCATAACGATGTGTTTCCATTGAAAGAGGAACAATTATCATCTAGAATTAGCATCCGCACTGTACACCCCTGCGATTTAGCCAACACCCTTTGTGTGTATCTGCATGCATGCGTACGTGTGTCTGTGTGTGGCTGTCTCACACTTAGCTGCTTCTGTGCAGCTCGATGCCTTGCTAAAAGAAAAGTGTGTGTGTGTGTGTGTGTGTGTGTTGGAGCTTGTATACCTCTACTCTCTCGCTCTAATGAGCAGCCCTTGTTAGCTCTCAATCGTATGGTAACCATGGCCCCCGTTCTCTCTGTGTCCATCATCACTACGCCTGTGTCTGGTGTCACATGACTTTTCTTAACCACCGCTTCCTAAAATACAGCATGGCATACTTTGCACAATCAACGGCGAGCCAGAATGATAAAATCCAATTTTAATCTCATTAGTGTTTACTTTTCATTTTAAGGAAGGGCCCCCCGCTACTGGAGGCTACGGCTGAATTCAAACTGTCAAAAAATGACGCCCTAACGTCTATTCCTAACCACTATTTCATGACCTCTGTGGAAAACGTCACGGGGTCAAGGAAAGGTGGTTGGCAGAATTCATGAGGAGTTATTTCTCTTGAACGGCCAAATGATACCTCACTATTTACGTAAATATTGCCACCTTAAGTATCTCCTTTCCTAAAGGATGGTCCAGTGGTTCCTGTGCTAAAGAGGCAAAGTAGAAAGGCATTGAAGCTCCTTTCCGGCGCCTCCGGGTCATTTCAATCACTTAGGAACAAAGCAAATTTGACAATTTGAATTCAGTGGCTGATACGCGCACGTCACTTCCTGGAAGTAGAGTTTCAGTGGAAATAGGGGTGACCAACTGGGGCTTGTTTTTACCAGAGGCTGACTGGCGAGCAGACAAAAGGAGGAGATTAAGAGATCAGGGCCTGTTGCAGTAATTACCAGCAGTCCCTTCCACACCAATACCAGCCGCACCCCATCCCTCTCCAAGGGGACGTTGAATTGACAGAAATTGATGTTGGTGTTTTTAGTTTTTCGTCCATTGGTTACTTTGCTACTTTTGTTGTTTGTGTCGACGTATGGAAGCAAAAGTCAATGGGAAAGTTTGTGATGGACAAACCCTGATGTTGCTTTTTCTCCCCAATAAAGAAAAAGAAGCTGTCTGGCTGTCAGGGATGTGACGTCAAAGCATCCATTGATTGTCGGTCTCTGCACTTTCATTCCATCTTTGAGGTGGAATGGACAAAAAAAATCACTTAAAAGGCTATTTTGTGTGTGTGTCTGTGTGTCTGTGTGTTTGTGTGTTTGTGGATCTAGCAAAAAGGTGCCGGATGTGCTGTGTGAGAAACTGTTATTAAAAAACCGAGACACCCATTCTTGCACTCACTATCTCTCACACACACACACACACACACACACGACAACACAACCTCTTGTGATGCATTCCTTTGTGACGTCAAACCCTCCGCCTCTGGGTTACGAGGCCCTGCACAGGATGTCAGAGAGAGAGAGACACACAAAGACATAGACAACAAAGCGAGAGGACCGTTCATATGTGTGTGTGTGTGTGTGTGTGTGTGTGTGTGTGTGTGTGTGTGTGGAAAAGAGTCTCGAGAGGATTTCTCAGCAAAACACACAGTGAAAAGAAGAAGCGCTTGGAGCCCAGAAAGTGACTACAAATAGCTGGAGTCTCACTTCCCTGTAATAAGTGCCTCCCCTCTCTGCGTTTGATGGCCTTGCCCTGCGTGCGGCGCCCGGCCTGCCAGCAGAAGGGAAGAGTGGCACGGCAGGCCATGTGATACAGTCACACCGCAGAGGGCCGACGTCCCCGCCGCTGCCTTCTATTTTCATGGAAACAAAGGCTTCCAAGGCCGTGTGGTCGCACAGCACTGGCTGGTTCCCAAAATGTGTTTACTTAAAGACTTATTACATTTTACATTGTGTACTTTTCTCATTTGGGATTCTGCTATGTTCAGAGCCCTGTTCCTGAGCATCAGCCACCGGTGTCTGATTGATCCACCACGTTGCCTCCCTAATCAATAAGGCTGTATCCAACTGATTCTGGACCCTGTATTGATCGAATGCCTCTGGTTATTGTCATGTTTAAGAAAGAAAATAAAAATGCTCCTAGTAAACATGGCGAGGTCCAGAGATGGCGTGTGGAGGGCGCTCAGCAGTCAGGTTAAACTTGACCAACACGTTATCCAAGCATTATTCTGCAAATGCGACTGGGATATAGTTATTTTACAGTTATTTTATAACAGTTGGGACACTGAACAATGATTATCAAACATTCTCATTCATTTCATTGTCATCCCTTATTGTTTATTCATTAATGCTTACGAGTGTGTGTAGATTTTCAATTCTTTCACAGTACTTTTGCTCTTCGAAGCGTTTGAGGCCTTCAGTCACAATAACGAATGCAAATCAGCCGATCCCCGCTGAGGGAGATGGTCTCTCTGTGTCTGAGAGAATCAGCAGACCTTAATCATGGATCTTCTCCCACTGTAGTATGATCCACTCCGACAAAACGCTGGCAGACAAAACTGTTGTTGGTCCATTTAACTACAAATAGTTGTATGCTTTGTTACACCTAAGTGACAGTGATAATGACCATGTTGTCCTTCATCTAGGCCACGGGAGGTCACTGAAAGTGGCGTACTCACTTGTGTCATTCTGACACATTTAAATGGGCTGGTTTAGTGTGTTGCTTTCTTCCTGATGCTCCAATGAGGCGATTATAAAAATGCACAGTATAGTTGTTTACCGCTCAGAAAATATGATAATGAGAATTATTTTGATTATTATATGTCCTATATTATATTTTAATAATATTATTTTTTTGAACATGTATCACAGATCACAGATGTATGTTTAAAATGTTTCATATTGTCTCTTATTCCTGTAGTAGCTCTGGTGGGAGGAAGCTTTTAATCTGAAGCAGCAGCAGCAGCAGGAAGTGTTTGGCTTACGTTACACAGCGATCACACAGGAGCTCCTGCACTCTTAAGCGCTCATTTTCAAAATGGGTTTATCCTTTCCTTTTTGCCCATTTAACCACCTGGTATCAAAATGCAAGTGAACTCAGTCGTAGCATAGAAGACTTGATTTGTCATGGTCAGTTTGTATTGTTGTCGCACAAAGACAACGAGAAGTGAGAAGATGTGCAGACTGAAGAAAGAGACAAATGTTCTTTCAGCGATGCATCTAGTTTTGTTTGAATCACCCATATACATATATATATATATATATATATATATATATAATTCAGTTTTGACAACCTCTCTTGCTTCCCTCCCTTTCCTCCCCTCCCCAGTCCTCCTGGCTCAGCCCATAGAGAATGAATGTATGGAGGGTCTGACGTTGAAGATCACAGACTTCGGCCTGGCCAGGGAGTGGCACAAGACCACCAAAATGAGCACAGCCGGCACCTACGCCTGGATGGCCCCCGAGGTCATCAAGTCCTCCACCTTCTCCAAGGGCAGCGACGTCTGGAGGTGAGCGCTTGTGTGTGAATTATGTTACCAAAGCACCTTAACGTAAGTGTATCTTTAGGAAACGCCCTTTAAGAGGGTTTTCATTTGAAGGCCAACATAGCCCTAATGTCTGTACACACACACAAGAGAGAAGCTAGGTCTCGTAGCAAGACAAACAATTTTATTGAAATGTAAAACTGTTTTCTTTCAAAGGTGCAATGTGTGACTCACGGCCGAAAATTCATATATAACATCAACATCATAGATTGAGACCATGAATTAAAATGTTTATTAATAAAGACTACATAGACTCACTTATGTCCAGACTTCTTTTTTGACCCTCAGAGGAGTCTGTCTGGTAAGCAGAGAGAGAGATCTGTTGAAGTTTAAGGCGCGTCTGCATTGGCTTCCATCTTCAGAACGGCAGGTTGCCGCCTGGTACAAATATAGCTGTGTGTGGATTGTGTGCTGGCTGCTGCACTCGGAGGACAGAAAGCGTGATGGACATAGAGGGGAGAGGTGATGGTGGGAGTGATGGCAAGAATGATGGATCGCAGCGAGACCGAACCGCGGCCACGTGACGGCGTCTCTTCAAAGGGCGGCTCTGTGCTTTGTTGAGGGACATCTGTAGTGCACACTGTCCCATTGTCTCCAGCACAGACGGAGAAGGAGGCCACACAGCAGACCTAACCGCAGACCTTTATATGGAAATAGAGTGCGTGTGCGCGTGTGTGTGTGTGCGTGTGCGTGCACATTCACTTGCCACGTTTAATCCAGCGGATTGGGACCATTTAATCCACTCTTAATGGGTCTTTGCAGACCCACACTGGGCATATGTAGAACCAATCGAACATGCTGTTACAGAGAACCTTTTTGAAAGCATCCTTGAGAATATCATTAAAAGGTTCTGCTATGGTGCAAGCTACTTAAGGAATTTTCCGGTGCATTAAGGAACCCTTTTTAGTCAGTGTGTATTTTTTTAACTACCTTAATGGGATCAGTGTCATCCTGCTATCCCTCTCAGACACATAGACATGCTCTCCATCTCCCCGTCTATCAACAACAAACCCATGCAAGCTCATTTTCACAGCAAATCACAGCGTGAATCTGGACAAGAAAAAAAGCTAAAAATTAAAATGTTGCAGGAATTTTCCCTGCTCTGAAAAAGGTTCATCTTTATTCTATTGCTCCTTTCTCATCCGTCCCCAAAGCCGCCGTGCGAAGACAGCGACCGGCGAGCAGCACCTCAGCGCTCTCCCAGTGTGTGGAAGTTTTAATTAAAGAACTAAAATAAAGTCTGTGACCTGCGTGCTCCACTTAGTGTGTGTGTGTGTGTGTGTGTGTGTGTGTGTGTGTGTGTGTGTGTGTGTGTGTGTGTGTGCATGTGTACAAATTCTGCATGCATGCGTTCACATTGCACAAGCACACCAAGCAAAAATGTTCCACTTCACAAATGTGTCTTGGTTGTGTACCATCAGCTCTGTGATGGCGACCGTGTAATGTGAAGGTGAATGATGTGCTGTAGGAAGGCAAAATCACAATGAAACACAGAGGGAGCCAAAATTATTTTAGCAATGTCATATACAGTATTTAAGTTCTCTTTTTTTATATATTACCATTTATATTGTAAATATGTTGTGGGCCTATTACCAAAGTCTCGTGTATCGCAAATAGATAATGAATATTGTGAGAATTATAGTTCAGTCTGAATTTAGATTTATTTAGAAAGATTTCCTTTTAGAAAAATAATGATGGAACTTGCAAATAAGAGGTACTACGAAATGTAATTCATACGGTTTCATTTTAACACGTTTGCTATATCCAAAATTTACAAAAGACACTGACAATCAGGAAGAACTGGGCAGATAATGAGAATATTTTTTGAAAATCATACCATTGTGAAATAAATTAAGAATACTGTGTCTGTCTCCCCCCGCCCCCCCGTCTTCCTCCCTTCCAGCTATGGTGTTCTGCTGTGGGAGCTGCTAACAGGAGAGGCGCCCTACAAAGGGATTGATGGACTCGCCGTGGCCTACGGCGTCGCGGTCAATAAGCTCACCCTGCCCATCCCCTCCACCTGCCCCGAACCCTTCTCCCAGCTCATGTCAGGTGTGGAGCCGAAGTCGCATTGAGCCCGGTGCACTTTTTCATTTGATTTTTCTTGCGTGAGCATCACATTGGTGTCCCCGGCACTCCTTCAATGACCCCATAGCTGGGTTAAAATGTGATTAATAACCATGTGCTGCGTATCGCAAGTAACGTGGCCACAGAGAGGAAGTGTTTTGCACTGTAACCTTCTTGAGCAATACGTTTGTGTTCTTCTTCTGATCAGTTTCTAGTTGAAAAGATACGTCACCTGGGTACTTTCTGACATGCCGACATCATCCCCCTTTGCCAAGGAGTAGGACAGATAGCATTAGCTCCTTGTCTCAATGACTTTTTTGTTTAGGAAATGAATAACAAAACATGATCAGTGCACTAAACCACTGACGGCCACCTCAGAGGATTAATTAATTATCGGATTGTTTTTTTTTGATCTGCTTATGATGCAACAAATTATGCAAAACCCCCCACAGAAAATTAATTAAGCATAACACTTTGAATAAGTGATCAGCTTGACTCTAGATTAGGCTGTCAAAAGTGCCTGAAGTATGTGTAAATAAAAACAAGAGGCGTTGCAGGAGACTTATTGCACATGGTGGGGTAATGATCAACGCTTTGTGACCTGATTCAAAGTCTTCAGATTGTAAAGAACACCTGTCTATGGTCAATGCTAATCCGTATGTATTTGAGTTCCTTCTTTAAGGCCCATGCTCAAAAGAAGAGAAACTAATTGATAATGGATTTGGGGGAATTTGATGTCAAATTTTCCACTTATTTTACAGACTAAATTATTCCTATGCTGCTTGATATCCAGTCCAATCCGCTGGGGTCCGCCACTTGCTTATTAGTCTCTTATTCGCGTGTGCTGTAGAGAGCGTAGCAGTAATAACTATATCTGAGGTGCTACAGTAGGGACCCTGGTGTCTGACTGTGCCTGCTATGTGTGGGATAGGGTGCTGGGACCAGGACCCCCACCACAGACCCAATTTCAGCTCCATCTTGGCCCAGCTGATGGCCCTGGAGCAGCAGGTGAAGGAGGAGATGCCGCAGGAGTCCTTCCATTCCCTGCAGGAGGACTGGAAGCTGGAGATCCAGGACATGTTCGATGAGCTGCGCGCTAAAGAGAAGGTAGTGATTGACTGTTTTTAAGATAAACCCTTACAAAACAGATTTCCAGCCACGTGCACTTTGCTACATAACAATTGTCACGTTACAAAGTCGTTTAAAGGGCCGGTGTGTAACATTTCGGGGGATCTATTTGCAGAAATAAGATATAATCTACACTAATGTTTCTGTTAGTGTAGAATCCCCTAAAACGGAGATTGGTTGTGTTTTGGTCAGCTTAGAATGACCCGTCTACGTAGGGAGAAAGTCGTCTTCATGGAGTCCACCATGTTGCAGCGCCATGTTTCTACGGTAGCGGCGAACAGACCCACCAAATATTGTCTCCAACGCTACCGTAGTTCCACGTGGAGGTGCCCGTGCAACACTGGGATTGACCATTTTCAAAATCTAGCATAACTTTCACCAATATTGCTGAATCAAGCTTTTCAAGATTCAACAACAAGACCAAAGTGCTTCTTTTTAACATGCACCAACACCTTCAAACACAAATAAGTGGAACATCTAATAAATGCATTGATGCCCTCAAATATGTAATTGCAACCAACCCACATGTTCGGCACCCTCTCCCATTAAAACACCGCCTCCTCACTTCCCTCCGCCAGGAGCTGCGATGCCGCGAGGAGGAGCTGAAGCGTGCGGCCGTGGAGCAGAAGTCCCACGAGGAGTTCCTGCGGCAGCGCGAGCAGCAGCTGGCCCAGTGGGAGCAGGACGTGTTTGAGCGGGAGCTCAGCCTCCTCATCTTGCACCTGAACCAGAACCAGAATCAGGAGAAACCCAACGTCAAGAAGAGGAAGGGCACCTTTAAAAAGCACAAGCTTAAGTGCAAGAATGGCGAGAAGATCAGCATGCCTCAAGGTAAGTGGGTGTCGGTCTGTCTGTCTGTGCGTATGTGTGTTTTTTCTTTGAGCTGCTTTTTGAGTTTTCCTGTCACCAACGCAACTACAAGCCGGCTTGTGTCAGCCTTCAGTCTTGACAAGAAATTCCATTTCAAGGGCCATTACTGGCTCAGTCTCAAGAAGCAGCAGAAACAACAACAGGCCACAAAAAATATGAGAGAGCAACGAGGAGGAAGAGAAGGAGAGAGTTTGTGGTGCAACTGTAATTTTGCAGCTTGCCCTTGTTGAAGGTTCCCATCAGGACAGGATTTGTGTGGGTTTAAAGGCAAAAAAATATGTTCAGTCTTCCTTGCCGTAAGAGACCAGCGTTAGACGTTTAAGGGACAAAAGGCCGACCTCAGTGACCATCACACTCCTGTTTAACACCCAACTGTCCGCGACCCTCCTCTGCATCATCTGTTATCGTAAAGTCACACAGCAAGCTGCAGTTCACATCCAGAGGGTCTCAATGCGTGTGTGAGGGTATTTTAGGCAGAGCAAGCATGCGTAAATACAGTGTGTGTGTGTGTGTGTCCGTGTGTGTGAAGGTTGTGGTTAGGCCTTTCCCAGCAGCAGCGGGCGGTGATGTGGTGGTAGTGTGTGCGTGGGGTTGATGAGAGGGGAGCGCGAGCCAACCACGCCTTGTTACTTCCTGTCTATGGATACACTGCAGGCTGGCCTCTCTCTGGCTTTCTTTCTTTTTAGGTATTCCTCTCTCACCCTTTCTCTCTCGTTCCTCTCCTCTCTGGATCCCTAGTCTGTGTTTCTATTCTCCTTCTAATTATACCTGTCTGACTCACTTTGTCTCTTCCTTACCACCAATATTATTATCATCTTTTATCATCATGTGTTTCTAAAAGCACTATACAAGTACAGTCCATTTGTTATTCTTTTAGTACAAATACATTGGGAAATAATAATTTTATTACATGAACTGACTAATTTAAGATTGAGTTACTGCATTTCTTTTGTGGAATTTATAATTTGTGCAATTGATTTTGAAACCATATCATTAATTCAAATAGCTATATATAATTTTTTTATGAAACAACTCCCTATATAGACCTCTGCAATGTAAATCGAAGTAAATAAGCAATTTTAAATTGTAATTTAGTACTTCGGGGTCACCAATCATTGAAAAGAGAATAAATTCCCTATTACATTATTTCTATAAAGAAATTACAAATTGAGGGGAAAAAAGTAATGGGGTTTATGGAAGAAAATGGGGAAATTGAGTGCACATTCATTTGAGGGCATGAATTAATAACTTAATTAATAATGTATTAGATTTTCCTTCCTGGTGCCCATCAAGCAGTAACGATCTTTCTTTCTCCTCTCAGCAACAAGTGCTAGCTTGCTACTGCTGCTACATGCTAGTAGTCACCGCGAGCGGCTAATTGCTCTTCAGAAAACGAGCCTTCAAGTTAATTGAATAATTAGTCATTTCAAAGTTTCCCCCCTGAGCCCCATGGCTTGTTATTGCAGTGTTTGCTAGTAGCAAGTAGTGGCATTACCATAATGTTAGTCACAGCTATGTTTGTAGTTACTTCCATGTTGAAGATGGCCAGTTCTCTCCCGCACATGCACACATACATACAGGTGAAACTCGAAAAATTAGAATATCGCGCAAAAGCTCATTACTTTCAGTAATTCAACTTAAAAGGTGAAACTAATATATTAGTGTATATATATATATATATTATAAAGCCATAAACGTCAAAAGTCTATCAAATAAAGGCTTTAAATATCTCACTTTGCATGTAATGAGTCTATAATATAGTTTGACCTTTTAAGTTGAATTACTGAAAGTAATGGGCTTTTGCACGATATTCAAATTTTTCCAGTTTCACCTGTATATACTTAACATAAAGCTATTGAAATATGGTTAGACAGCAACATTTTACGTAAATAATGGCATTGGTTACCAAGCTGAGAATATGTATTACACTGAATATTCTTCCACTCCAAAAGTCAAAACAGGCGGCCCCAGAGAAAAAAAGGAAGCTTGAAAAACAAGTGTTGCAACCTAAAGAGTCTAGAATGTACAAGTGTAAAGTAGACAATGTAACCCAAAGTTGTGTCTGTATTTTGTGTTGGCGTCTGCCACCCAGGTAGGTGGTCTAACATCTGTCTCATGTGTTTGTGTGTTGCAGATTTTATCCACAAGATTACCGTGCAGGCTTCCCCGGGCCTGGAGAAGAGGCGGAACTCTCCCGATTTGGGGTCGGGCTCCTCGCCCTCCTTCGGCCCACGTTTCCGTGCGATCCAACGTGAGGGCGCTTGATTTTCCCCCTTTGCGTTAACACACAGGTGCACATGTTTGTGTGTGCTTTCAGAGCAAACCAGTGAATGTGGGATGCATCGCCTTCCTGCGTGCACAGAGACTCTGTTGCAGATTCTCTCCTTTCATGTGCTTTCAACCACCCACTCGTCTTTTTTTGACTTCACATGTTTCCCTGGTTGGTCCCTCTCACTCCCCCTCCCTGCTCTCTCCCTCTCTCACACACACCCTTTTCCCTTTTCCACTGTCCAAATATTATCTGACTTCCTCCCGGGCCGCTCAGCACTTGACGTTGCTCAGCAGCTTTGTTCTTTCCACTGCAGCCCTGCTCTGCGCCCCCCCCCGCCCCCCTGCAGTTTCGTCCTTGCTGCAGCGGGGGGAGCCATCGAGCTGTATTTTCCAGGCAGACGGAGTACAGTTTTATATGCATGTAGTGGCTACAATGCGGTTTGCTGAATTAAAAATACGCAGGGAGGGATTGATTTCTCTAGTGGAAGGTTGAGAAGGGCAGCAGCAGGGACAGAGATTCACAGCACTCCTCTGCTGTTCAGGCCCCCGGACAAACGGCCCCGGATTGTCTCCCTTCGGAAGAATTGTAGCTAGTGGGTCACAGGGCGTCGTAACCAAGCCTGAGAGGAAATCTGTGGTGTCGCAACAGGCAGTGAAAGGGATTTTTTTCATCTAAAGCATTACCCAAAAGTGGTGGTTGACTTAAAAGCATAAAAAAGTAGTTCATAAATCTACAACGTGTGCAAGCTTCTTTTGTTCATCAAATCTAGCACTGATTTTCTTTACTTGCTAATGACTCTCCTTAATGGCTGCCACTAAACTGTGAGTGTGTCTGTCATTAAAATGTGTTTAGTGGGTATTTATGCTTGCCCTCTCAGTCGTGAGTAGTGATATATTGCCAGAGCATCCTTTTGTCTAGAGAACTGCCAAATTGATTTGCATTAGTCTCTGTATTCCATTTAACAGCATTTTTGATCTATTACTACAAATGAGTACAGGAGGGAACAATGAGACCTACCGAATAATCAACTCTGAAGTAACTTGAAGTCTGTGTTCCAGTGAACAGAACGCAAAAACAGGAAAATGAACGTTACCGTGTTTTTCAGGGATGTTTTGAACAGTAGTAGTAGGTCGCCTTCATAGCATGTTGGTGTGCTGGTAAATGGGCTTGCAGCTTATTGATCACTATCCTCGTTATTTTGTTCTATTCGTAGGATGCCGTATTAGTTTAGATTCTTGAGCTTCTCTCTTCGGTCTTACATCATTCCAGTTTGCCTGACGATAGAAAATCCTAACAGTTTTAGCGACATAGCTATGTACTGATGGCGGTGGAGCCACTTTTTCTATGGATTGGGAGGATTTGCTGATGCCCCAAACTCCTCAAGGTCGAGTTCAAAACACCTTCACTCATCTAGATTGTTACAGAAATGTATATCCTCCTCTGGATGAATTGTAATAACTTGGCTACAAAGCTAATGACTATTGACAGGGTCACAGTGTTCATCGTAATTGCCTTTTCTTCTTTTTGATTTCTAAGCCAAATCTTTGCTCACCACCATACAATCTGTGTATTGACTGTTGACACCAAAGACTAAAGCATAATGTTTAATCGATCTGGGGTTTTGCCCAACGCCACCAAACTAAACACCTTTACCTGGTGACTTATTGCATCATTATCGGTACTGAGCATGTGCAAATCTCAAATAAGGTCAGAGTAAAGCAAGTTGTCCTGATCTTCAGCTTTTTCCATCGTCCGCTCCTGAAAAAATGACATGCGTTGAATATTTTGTACCGCTTACCTGATGAATGGTGAGTCTAAATGTTCTTGCCACAACGTGTTCATGTGCACGGGCGGGCAATCCTTATTGTGGAGCACCGCCTCAGCAGCACTCTGTTATCACTTTAAGATGGTTACCATGGGAAACGCAATCCTGCTAGACATCAACATGCTGGCATTTAATCTGAGCATTTCTGAATTCCAAATCACATAATTATTCTACACACATGCTTAGGATGAGCTGCACACTGCTTACTAAATGAACACTTAAGTAGGATTAATAGTATGTGTCAATAATATGCTATTGTGATGACCGGTTCCTCATTTCTCCAGAAACGTCTTAATGCTGGAATGAGCTGATCACATACTGAGAATACAATAATGACTTTCTTGCCTGAAAACATATCAAGGCTTAACAAAGTGACACATGAACCACCTTTGGCCTAATTTAAAATCACACAGTGATTAAAAAATACGTAGTATTACAGACATTTCTTTTGAGGGTTTGTAGAGGAGTACGCCCCCAGTGTAGTAGACAGGCCAAAGAAAATAATGCCACCCGTTCCCAAATCTAAAGCTGAATTTCAACGACACAAATGAGGAAAGCGCCACAACTCTGACGTTTTTCTCGCTGGAATTGGCGCTATTTTATCGCGTTGTGTCATGAAGGCTGCGTAATGTCGGCACGTGGTCGGATGACGCCCAGCACAGACTGCACATGCTGTGTGTGAATGAACGTTCACGCGGCACTCACACCCTTGGTGTTAACAGCGGTGGGGGGGGGGGCGGCGTGTGAATAGCTTAAATTCAAACTTTTCATAAGTACTCTGGACCTCCTCGTGCATCTTTTCCCGGGGAGGGGGCTTTGCTTCCTTCTTCTTACACTTTGTGCTCTGCCAATCGCTCTGGAAGTTACCAGCCATGCAGCCGCCACGCGTGGGCTGTGGACCTGAGCTGTACACAAATATGAGCATTAAAAAAATCAGAGGAATTCTAGCGATTGCAGCAGTCAATTAAAGGTCATGGTATTGGCAGTTGAGGTCAATTTATTGGTCATTTAAAAATGCACACCTCATTCAAATACAGCGAGACAGCATGCATACTGATCACATCAACGTCATCAATCTTTTCCTGTCCTTTTTGTCCTTTCCCCCTGCAGTCAGTCCCAGTGACAACAGCAGGTTGTTTGGTCTGAGCCCGGTCTGGCCCCTAGAGGCCCCTTCCCATAAACAAGCCAATGGCGACCTGAGATCGTGCCCCCATTGGAGGCCCCAGAGCCCGAAAAGTCCTAAAAGCCCCAAAGTCCTGCGCCTTAGTCCCCAGGAAAGCAGGTAATGCAGACCCTTTTTCTTCTACAAGGCAATATTTGAAAAATGTAGGATTTGATCACGCTCAATCCTTTACCATGCTTAAATATTTTTACATTTATTTTTACAGTCTGTCGATGAGGGCCAAGCTCCTGGAGTCAGACAGCAACATGATGGGGGAATCCAAGGATGACTTTGAGGAGTACCGACCCTCTGCGCCAACCCCTCCCCCGGCTCAGAACGGTACCCGACACCTTCCATCACCGGCTTTACCGCCGCAGATCTCCCATTAGCCACTGCTTCAACTCGCACTGTCAGGACTGTGAAATATGCATAAAAGCTAAATGAATAATGAATTGCTCTCGTCTCTTTCTCCTTCTGTGTATCGTTTCTTTCCACTGCGCAGGCTCCTCAGTGAAGGACTGCCTGCGGCTTTCTCTACCTCAGCGAGACTCAGCCAGCGAGGAAGGCTGTCCCTCCCCGGCTGGCTCCCCCAGGCCCGAGAGGGTATCCCACGGTGGCCTCATTAAAAGCACCCACCAGGCCCTGCTGGGCGGCGGCTCCCTCCTGGCCTCCATAGTACTGGGCCGCTGCCTGGAGATTCCCCCAAGGGTGCCCCCCCGAACTAACCTCCCATGCCTAGAGAGCCACACCCCCTCTGAACTGGAGATCTCTGCCCCGATGCCCCTGATTTTAGACCCGCCAGTGGTGGACGATCTCATCACCTTGTCCCCCTCCGAGCTGCTCCCCAAACCGCTTTTGGATTTAGCTCTGCAGTACCAAGAACTGAGGCCTTTGCCCCTGACGCCACCTCCGCCGAACCCCCGTGAGAGGAGCATCCACCGGATACTGCACAGTCCGCATTGCCCCAGGACCCCCCTTCAGCAAGGCAAGACCGGCCTGGGAGAATGGACCCCGAGTTCCCATTTGGCCAACGGGGAACTGGCCTGTGAGGCGTGGGAGCACAAAGCTGACAGGAGGAGGAGGTCCAGCCAAGGCCTGCACGCCTCTCAGCTCGGTCAGTCTGACGTGGCCCCCGTAAAAGGGGAACCGCTCCCATGTTACAAGTCTGTCTTTTCACCAGACGGGGTGCAACACAAGATTTGATCAAGTTGCATTGTGGGAAATGTGGGAAGCTCAGTGTTTTTGGAGCACGACCCATACCAGAGGTTAAAGGTTGTATGACTCTGCTGCTTTTATTTTATTCTATTTCTGTCTTTTGCAAGCCTACCAAATGCATATGCAATGCTGAATGAGTACATGGCCCCTTTAGATAAGTCTCCTCTCCAAATTAGATCAAGGATATGGTTTATCATTTATTTCCATTATTCATTCATTTTTTCTCAATGCTCAGTATGTTTTTTGGAGGCAACTCACTGAAATTGGATCCAACCTTGAATAATCTACCTTTTCATGTTGCCTCCATAGTTCTCGCAAAGGAATTATTGTAACTTTTGTTTTTTGGCACAAAGGAGGCTTTAATGCCGCACATAACTTTTTTTAAATTTACATCAAAGCTCGTCTTCAGCTGTTTGCATATCTCAGCTACCAGCTACCCCCCCCCCCCATTACTGCAAAACCAGCTAAGCAAGTCAAGCAACCAATCTTTTTTTGTTTTTTCCCTCTTTGAAGCGATGGTTTTCTTCCATTTCCAAGTTGGAGATGAATGCAAAACATCCGGGGGCACAACTGAGATCATGCGGACAGAATATGCTGGATTAATAAAAAGCTAATATCTCTTGTTGACTTCCCAGCCTGTATACTCTTTCTGGCCAGATAGTTTGGCAGTGTCCCTTGGCTGTATTGATGCTTCATATCCAGCCCATTTTCACACAGCAGCATTTCAAATGTATGCTTAAATGCCATGTGTAAGGAAAGCATGCATGACACATGATCCAATTAAGGAGAGGGATTAGCCTTTATCTCCCCCCCCCCCCCCCCCTACCCCCCTGAAGTTAAATGAGACTATAATGCCAAAAGGGTGTATTTAAATAGATTTGTTTGAATTCATGTAAGTGTCATGCTAGCTGACCTGATCTGCATACCATGTACACCTACTGTACAGCCGATTCACAGTTCAGAGCCCTAGCGATGGAGGCGTGGGTATTGCCTGTGTTGCAAGTGGGCTTTACGAGGGCTTTAGGCGTGCCCTCTGGTAACGTTCCTCTTATATTGGCTCCTTTTGACTCACAAAGCCTTGGCTGCTCCGCAGAGGTGTTCTCCCAGAGAGAGGTTTATTTCCCGGGCGTTTCTCAGGCGCCTTCATGTGACTGCCGGTGGCTCTTTCCTGTCAGATGAATAGCTTCGTTCCCTCGTACAGCTGCTGTTGATGTAAATAATTAGGATACCATCCCATTTGGAAATAGTAAATGTTCAGTCTAGCTGTTATTGTCAGTCCTAATTTACACTCGCAACTAGTTTACAGGGCCATGATGGGCTTAATTTAGACTAATTGTTTCAATTCTCTGCTGGTGACGGTTCCATTCCTTGTTGGCAACAATAATGTGCCACTTTTGTGTTTCATTTAGCAGGTTTATCTGTTTTGCTGAGAACTAGAAATCAAATAAAAATGTCAGATTGGAGGGCAGCGGATGAAGGATAAGGAGGGCAACACAGCTCCTTGAGAGTTTTATCTAATTTGCAAATGACCAATTGAGGCGTCCTCAAGCAAGAAGGGGAAGTAGAGGACGACAAAGACGTTCAATATGTTCAGCCTTTCTCTGAAATAGTCTTTGTTAAAAGCGGTACCTGGCAGATTTTTCAACATAAAGGTCAGTTTAGTTCTCGCACCACTCAGCCTGTGAAACCAGTAATTCAATGTCTTCTATGGCTCTGAAGGAGAATCCAAGAAAATAACCCTGCTATTTTCAGAAAGGCTTGAGACTTGAAGCATTTCATAGAAAACCGCGTTAAAAATGGGGAAATTTGAAAACAGGGATTTAACAGGCAAAGATGGTCAAATAAAATATTCTATTGAGCTGCAATATGGGAAATGTAGGTACCTCCCTTCTTAAAGCTTGACTTTAGGAATATATTTTGTCCTCCACTGCTTCTATTTATTGTTTCTCGCTAGTGTTGCATCCTTGTAAGGTACTAAATACTCAATTTTTGTTTTTACATTTTTTTGTATCTCTTTTCCTTCCAGTTTTGGACCTGCCCTTATGCCAAGACACACAGGACTCTGATGACAAGCCTTCAGTGTCCCTCCACCCTAACTCTGCCGTCTGGAGCCCCAAAACCTGCCGCCTGGAGGTCACCGTCATCCCCCGGCCCCGCCCGTCCTCCATTCGCCCCCGAATTGACCCCTGGAGCTTTATCTCGGCAGGTGGTGCGAACTCAAGTACTAGCCGCATCGCACACCGCTTGGACGGATACCCTCTGGGCTACCAACCCTCCCCTACCAACCCTTTCACCAACTGTGACCCCTTCCCCTCAAGGGACTGCGACCCGTTCTCCCTGAAGGCTGACCCCTCGAGCGGCTCGGCCACCGCTTCCCCCTTTGACCCCTTCTCGACGCCCTTTCCCACCTCCCGCTCTGCCCCGTGCTCCACCAACGGCTCGCCCACGCTGCCCTCGTTGCGTAAAGCGGCCCTCAACCCGGCTGACTCGGGCCTCCTCGACCTGGGCTGGGCGGCCTGCAGCAAGCCTCTGGATGGCACCAAAGAGAGAGCCCGCCCTCGCAAGACACTGGGGCTCAAACCCTTCAAGTCTCCAACGCAACTGAGAGACGATAGGTTCTAAACCCGTGCCTGTGGCAGGGCCGTGGTTTCAATCACAGCAGCACAGCGCAGGACCCGTTTTACTGCTTAGCAGCGATCACTCAACCCACTGTGGGAAATTTCCCAAATGGGAGCCCCAATGATTGCAGGTCCTTTATGTGCCTGCTTTGGAAACCATAAAGCAGGTGAATGGGGTACAGTGGATGGTAAGATAGCTGCCTTTGAACCAAAAGCTGGTGCCAATTTCATTCCCTCCTCTTTATCTTGGTTTATCTATCCCTTTGAAGGAGCAGAATACAGATCACTAGCCCCATCTTTAGATCCTATCAGACTCCTCAAATCACCTGCTTTCATCTCGCCCTGCATTTGAAGCACAGTGACAATGCAGCGGTGGATAAGGCGACTTGCACAGCTTCATCTGCCTGTAACTCTCTGCAAACTGAAATCATTCAGGACAGAGGGAAAATGGAGTGCCATACTTTGTCAAGTGTTTTTAGCATATATCTTCTCAAGATTCATGACTGCTTTTTCTGGTGCGCTACAAATTTGGCTTGAATTTGCAAATCCGCTTAGCATTGCTGTGGAGGGAAATATTGTCTGCGTGCGTATGTGCATGTATGTCTAGACTCATTGTTCGAGGAAAGCTTACCGTTTTTTTTAAGCAGCATCTGCCTGTTGCATTATGGGAAAAAGAACTGAATATTCCAGGCCACTTATGAAATCCAAGACGAATCCATGACCCAGACATTCCACTTGGATGCAGATAAAATTCCAATCACGTTCCCCTTGAAATGCCAGGGATTGGACGGATTCATTGGGCTGGAGGGCGTCACAACACAGGAAACGGGACAGAGGGGGGGGGGGCCTCTGCGTCCCCTTCATATGCCAAAGAATGCCACGTGAGTGTGTCACAACTGGGACAAAGGGTGTTTGAAAATCCATTGTTTTTACCAGTGCCAGATGGGCGTTGTCCACCACAACGGACAGTACAGAGAAAGTTGAGACAATCACAGATAGTATTTAAAGTGACTTTACATGTACTTTTCTGTGCGTATCTTCTCTATCAACCAGGCTGTCTTATCTTCCTGTCTGAAGTAGGAAGTTTCAACCAAATACATTTGAGTATTTGCAAATACTACAATGCATCTGTATGGAAGCTTCACTTACTACTTTATTTATTTGAACAGGCTCATTTGACTTAGCCTAGCAAAGTAAAATGCCTTTTGACACACAATTAACCCTTTTCCCCTTGACTTGAAGCCCAAATAATCCACCAAGTTGAGTTTGAAACAGAATGTGAGCCAGATCAGTTTGCCAACGTTCAAACCCCTTTACCCTTGTACTATGATCAAGGAATAGTTTACCATTTTAGGGAACACACTTCTTTCTGGTCAAGAACGAGGTGAAAAGATTTATACCTCACTTGAATCGTTCTGTTCAATATGAAGCTGGAGCCAGCAGACAGTTGGCCCAGCTTAGCATACACACTGGGAGCAAAGGAAAAATTGCTAGTTTGACGATAAATCTGCATTGAAGCTTCTCTTTTTATTTATATGGGACAAGGGACATGTTTTTTTTTAAGGTGGCCATGCTCTTAGCCTCCAGAAGACCACAACCTTTTATGTTTTATTCTTCTATTGATTAAACAAAAACCGACATTTTGATTACTATGTTTTATTTTATTGGATTTTTAAAATAATTTTCTGGCAGAGCCCTGCTTTGTTGGACGTTAAACTAACCATCTAAGTGTTGGTTTATCAAATCATTTTTACTCCCATAGTCTGGCTCAATCCAACCCTGAGCTTGGGAGATGTGGCTTTGCAAGACAAGAGTCGCTTGGCTTCTGAACTCTTTTGTGTTAAAAATCCATTCCAAACCATTTCCACATCACTCTGAAAATCCTGTGGGTTCCTGTAAATAACCAATGTCATGTCACCATAGTTCCAGTATAAATACTGCGGAGGAGTTCAACATTGAACAATAATACAGAGGAATATTATTTCAGAGAAGGGGAAAGCACTTTAGCAAGAACTTGCCCTTTCACACCTTGTTAACACATTATTATTATTATTATTATTATTATCATCACAAATGCTCATGCACGTTCTCCTGCGTTTTTTTCCATAAATCATCTCTGGAAATGTACAATGAAAGGCAGGTTGGGGAAAATCAGCCACAAATACTTCCCCATAAAATAATCCTTTGAATGCGTGTGACGTCACAAAGAATATCCAATTATCTTTATCCAATGATTTAATTAGCTGGTCCTCATGTTTTATCACAATTGGTGTGTAGGTCAGGGATGCATGCAACTGAAAGAAAGTTGCCCTGTTACCCGCTCCTTTGCATTGCGGGGCACAAATACTGCAGTGAAGGGCTTCATCCGTGACACCGTGTCATTGGAGGACTACGGCGGCTTTGTTCGGATGAAGAGTGAAAACCTTGTCTCCAAAGGGAAGGCTTTGTGATTAGCCTAATAATCCTTGTGACGAACAGAGGAAGCTGATAGTGATAATTAGCCTCTCGATAAGAGCAGAGAGCATTAACAAAGCATTCGGATATTTGGTTAATTAAATCCCCCCCGACGTTACGTCAATGCCGCGCGTCCTCCTCCTCCCAAGGTGTATATTGAGTTGCTTCCTCGGCTAACCTCTCCCTTTAAGCTGGGCCCTTTTTATTTCATTTTTTGCACAAAAAAAAAGTTTCAAACACAGGTCCGGATGTTTTTCCTCCCTTTTCTGTTTTCGGGTGCCACTGGCTCCTCAGGTGCCCGGATTAAAATTTACCCTTTTGTATGTCCTTCCCCATCAGGTGATGGAAAGACGATTTTCTCTTTTTCCTTTGCTTCCTTCTTGTCTGGAAAGTTTTCTTGAGGGCAGCCTTGTCCTTACACTGCAGATCACTCAATTCACCAAGAGCCAGGTTTCTGTCTGTGAACAAAAAAAAAGCATTTGTTCTAGGACAGAGTCCATTAACCGGGAAGTGCTCATTTCATGGAGGCAATTGAATTTGTTTCAAAATGAAACTGGAACTTTATTGGATATTTTTATTGCACCTTGAAGCGTCCATCGTCAACTGGACACGCGAGTGTTATTCGACAGTAACAAAGAGACTAAGTACCTGTTAAAAGTCCCAGCGTGCTCCTTGGTCCTCCATGCGCATTTGTTTGTTGGTTTCCTCTTAAAACACGGGCGCCGCTTCCTGACACGGGCAGTTCATCAAAAGAAGTCATATTTCTGAAGCAAAGAGCAGGTACATAATGCCATGTCGTCTGAACCAAAAAAAATCATTTTCCATTCTGCTTTTCAAAGGTTTTCTGTTGACCTCTGATCCAATCAAACGCCTCACATGTCCATTACCTGCCCGTGAGCGCGGTGGATCCCGTAGTGCAGAAGCCGGACGTGTGATGTATTCTGGCTCTCTTTCAGCAGTGCTCCCTACCTTCCCTCGCTCTCTTGTCCCCTCCACCCACATTTTACCAGCTTGAGAAGTGATGAGCTATTACCTCGTCGCTTCCGTGTCATCACGCGAGGCCACGAGAGCCGTGCTGTGCCAGTTATTAGCCCTGCATGGCTGTTATTGTCACCGGAGCTCTGGGAGCAAAAGTGATACATCAAGGAGATTGAGATGATGGAAACCTTGCGTGTCAAGCATCCACTTCCACCTGCCACTCATATCCTGCTCTATGTTTGCTGGGTGCCAGATTTTAATTTTCCATCAGTCCCGATATTGAAAAATGTTGCCTGCCGTTCTGCGCCTTGCTTGAGCCCTTTTGGTAATTTATCCTGAAATATCACTTGTAGTAACAGGAGTTGCTGTACTATTTATGTATTATCAGGATGCAGTCTTAGTGGAAGGGGTTCATTTGAAGTAGGGGAGATGCATAGAAAGATGTTGAATCAGACAGAACTCTAGTCTGGTTGGCTGATGGATTTAGTGGGACACATTTTTAAGAATTCTTTTGTTGACACGGATGTCCAATATGGTGGTTTGGGCTTGTCACGTTCAGGAACAGTGGCCGCCACTACTCTGCGGAGCTCACGGCGAGTCCTGATGAGTTGTTTGTGACGCCCTGCACTCCCGGGCATCGCGCCCGTCCCTCGCTGCAAATCAGATCCCCGCGGCGCAACCTGCGATATCGGGGGCCCCAGTGATCCGCCTTCAGCCTCCGAGGAGACTCGGAGCGCTCCTCGCGTAACGAGCTCAATTCAGAGTTCAAGCTCAGGCCGTGGCTCCTAATCAGTGAACGGCAAATGGTCAATACGCTGCATGAATGCAAGCTAATGAGACGGCACAATGGAGACGAGCCCGGGGGCCGTGACCCTCATCACGCGGAGAGGCTGCATTGGGTCGCTGGTTGCGTTGTAGAATATCAGAGCTGGAAAAAAGCTTTGTGAAGGGTAACCGTGGGATGCGTTGCCTGACGCCACCATCCATCAGCACCCACACGTAAAGCTTCATTGGGATTTTATGTTTACATGCTTATTAATAATTGTTTCTACTCTTAAGACACTCATTCTAAATTGAATCCCCTTGACTAGTTTGAAAGCTTGAGTTGTATCCCGATGACTGCTGCGAGGTGGAAGGAGGAAGTGTGCGTGAGAACTTTCCCGTCTCTAGCGTAAGACTTTACAGAACTCGACTCAGAAGGGCAAGCGGACCTTCTAAATTGCTGCGGCTCCGTTTCGGTCATGTTTCCACTCCGTCATGGTTACCGAGAGAATTTGGAGGACAGCGGGAGAGGAACGCAGTCTGAACACGTGTCACATGTACTTCATTGAGGAAGTCTTACCTTGGCGGGTCAGTGGAGAGGAAATTCTGAAAGGACAAAAACGGATGAGCTGACATTTCCAGCGGTTTCCCATTTCTCTGCCGCTGCTGTTGCTGCTGTTGTCTGCTTGTGTTCAATTAAGTCGTCTCACAGGCAGCTGCACATCGCTGCTCTTTCTGGCTCCGGTTTAGTGAAACACCTGTCCAGGCCTTTGTTTGACAATAACTGGCCGAGACCAAATGATCAAATATGACCTTCTGTTGACTGTACAGGAGTTGCACATCGCTACAGGGATGTGGGCTAAATGTCTTGTCAGAGGCGCTGGCAGGTCACAGAGGGAGCACCGGTTTCCTTCCAAACGAAGGCAGGTGCTTTCTTTAGCAAATACACATGTTTTGTTTTTTTCTCTCTGTGAAGATATTCATTCCTCACACACTCACTGCCCCCCCCCCCCCCCCCACACACACACACACACACATTGTGATCTTTGTAGAATATGAAGCTGTTCAAGCTTTAAATTCCTGTTTTGAGTGTTGAATGGGCCGCAACTCGTCTCTCCATAATGGAGACAGCCAATGATTTCTTGTCGTCAACATTGCTCGCGGTTGAAAGAGCTGTGATGGTTCAGATCATAAAATGATGTCGAGTTACGCGTGAGGTGGCATAAGCTTCTTCTACGAGTAGAATATGGTGTCCTTGAGGCTTGGTGATGTATTCATTTCATCTTTAACAATATTTTTGAAAAGGAAAAAAAAGATTCCCTGCAATTCCCTGATGCTTCTCGCAACATATTTGATAAATGTCTTTCTGAGGTGAACAATGGTTTGAATCTGCCATTGCCCTGCTAGCGAGCCCCATTATCCTCCCCTCAAAGGTCAGCAACATCTGAAACTGAATGTGGCAGGATTTTGAAGATCGAGCTTGATCAGGTTGGAAAAACTGTTCGTCCTGTTCCTTGTAGACCTCCCGTTGCTCCGATTTCTGATAAAAGGAATTGGGAAGTGAGTGCTGAATACACGCTCCCTGGATCATTGTAGACAAAACCATGTTGGCGAGTGTAAAGTTCCAAATGAAGTAAGCCACGGTTCTCCAAATGTCTAATGTATCAGAACGTGTTGGTGTAATGTGTTTGGCTTGAACAACTCTAAATGATCCATAGAGGCAATCTGAAAATCTCTTCCACTATCATCTCCTAGTACTGAAAAAAAAGCTTTTCCTTCGGACAGCTTCCAGCTAAGGAAATACACAGTTATACACGACGCAAGGGTGAGAGGGTTAGGAGGGAGGGGGGGGGGGGGGGTCAAATATTTATAAGAGGCCATTTTTTTACACACTGGATGAAAACTATTTCTCTTCTGAGATGGTCGTGGACGCCGTGGTCTTCGTTAGGATGACGGACTGATTGCTTCGCATGAACAAAATGTTGTATAGGTTTTCACTGGAGTATTTAACATGTTGTGTATGGGTGCTTCACTCGAGGCAGGTTTCACTTTACATTCCAGTTCTTCATTTCGACCAAATCTGCATTAAAACAACTCCTCCAAGCCACAGCATTTTGTGTGAATACAGAACATTGCGTGGTGGAGCTTGAAATCCTGTTCTTTGTGTACATTGCAACAAACCCCTGATCAAAAAACCCAGCCTATTGTCTCCCTGAGGCACCCATGCGGATATTTGTGTGCTTAAAACTGCTAGATAGAGATGAGGATTGTGTCCCTTAAGTGGTTGACCTCCTCTCTGTCTGCGTATCTATTTGCTTCTATTGTAATTGTTCCAGATTCCTTTCCATGTGTCTATTTTGTGTCTTATTACAGCCTAGGTGATGTGGTAACACAATTGTTGCATTGCCCTGGCAGCCGTTTTTACATCTCTTTCCAGAACTGTCTCTGCTCATTTGAGTTTGAGGTTTAGCAGTCGTCGGGCTTTGAAAAATGTGTTGTTGTTGCATTTTTGTGAAATCGCGCACTGGGCTGGGCCTAATCAACTGTTTTTATTGTTGTGTGTCAAGAGGACTATTTCTGTATACAGTATGTGAAAATGTTTTTATTTCTTTTGACTATTATAATGGGTTTTAACCTGTGGAAAAAAAAGAAAGGAAAAAGCTCCAAAAGAGATAAGACCAAATAAAATGTAACACTCCTGAATTGTTTGTCACTTCATTCTTATTATCGAGGAGGAAGTGGAGCCATCAAATCCGGGGCTGCATCAAAAAAGCGCAGATGTCCCCTGAGCCGTCTCAGTTCTGAGTCTTTATAAAAGGGCTTTGTTTATTTTTAAGGCCATGTAATTGAGATTCTTTTTTGGCCTAACACGATCACATACATTGTGAAAACGAGGTCCATTTAGTAACTGTTCTGCAGCCTTTAGTCATTTCACATTACCCAGAAACAGAAAATATGTTCCTAATGAAAGATTCCTCTTGTGTGGCTTTTGGCAATCCAGTTTTGAAAATACTTGCCTTTGAATTGTAGCCTCTTTTGATTCTCACAAATACTATGGCTTGAAAAATGGACCTGCACTTGTCCTTTCTGCCTTTCTATAGTCACCTCTGCAGGGCAGACGTGAGCCATTACCTTCAGTTGGCAGCTCCAGTTGATATTTAATTGAAAACCATCTCAATCTTGGAATGGAAGCAAAAGGAAACATTCTGTTATTATCATATTACACCATCTTCTGATATCACTTGCGGTCCATCAAATGGAATGAAGACCACTATGGTTCAGTGAACACATACACAGTGTGCCACGTCTTCTATTTCTGTACTGTAACTGTGGGTGGAGGCTTTTTGTCAGACGTCAGAACTGCTGCTTTAAAGCCACAGGCAGAGCGAGGACCAGGTGAGGACGGCACTTCACTCTTTTGTGTCCACTGCAACAGAACCGTGTCATTGGGCTCTCAACTGGTCTGGCTGCGCCATCGCAGCTCATTGACAAGCTGCGACCCAAATCGAGGAATCTTTTCACCTCAACATTTTTTTAATGAAAAGCTGTTGCAGTATGATCCTGAGCAGTGCTTTCATGCACAAACATGAAATTAAAAAGTCTTTACTACAGTTTTCTATCGTTTTAATGCTGTCCAGCTCATCTCCGCAGCATCTCATTGTTAACTATTAGGTGCAACTACCCAAACATGGAGGACGAATTTGTAATTTATTTTACTTTACTTTAAATTCCTCTATGTGTAACGTGGCAATAAATGGCTCTTGGTTTACTAATTACTTTGAATGAGTTGGCTCCAACTAAGCTTCAAGGTTAGCCATGACACCTAGCAAAGGAAGATATTGAAAGCAGGAAAGAAGAAAAAGAACTGGATGGCATTCTTCTGAACACCATGTAGGAGGCATGTATTACTCAAGCCATATCAAGATGGTTTCCCTTAATTGAACTGCTGTGTATCTCTTTGACATTTGTTCTTGCTCTACGTGGGCCAAAGGGTGCTGACGTGAAGGAGAAGCCGCTCCCGGCGCCACCAGGACCAGTGCGCTGGACAGTGAGGCTGTGACAGGTGAGACATTACTAGTGACTTAATAGTGCCTAAGGAGCCATGCAGGCTGTTGCAGTTTGGCCTGGTCTCGCAGCTATGCAGTATTTCAGCACTGCATCTTCTGGTTGTCTTATTGGGTGTAATGTTCAAACAACTCATATCAAGGATTATATATTATTGATGATGGTATTAAAGTTGTGAACATGATGTATTGTTTTGTACTAAAACGAAATACGGCATATTCTGTAGAACAACACATTCTCCCGTGGACCCTGAGGTCTTACTTTTCACAGTAATGCTATTTTTCAAGCATTTGTTCTGTGGCTGCCACAAATAATTCAATCTTTGGGAGACCCTGCCAGTTTCCACATTTGCTTTTTTTAAATGAGTCCCGCGGAAGAGTACCTCGCTTTGAAGAAGAAATGTCATTGTAGTAACACAGTGGAATTTTTTGGGATCCATCACGTGATGCCATTAGGCAAAAAATAACCTTCCCATAGATTTACATTGGGAAAGAAAAGTATATACCCTTAATGAACCGTGTTAAAGCTTGATGCATTGATTGTCATTACTTTTTATAAATCACATTATCACAAAAAGCTGAGGAAGTAGAAAAAATACTTTGTACTGTACAAGCATGGTACTTTGTAATCAATTATAATATCTTACTTATTATCACTTACTTATTTTTGGCCACATAGGCGCAGACATGCTATCTCGCAAAAAAACAGTGCATATTTTGTTTTCCGTTTTGTTTTTCTTTTAGCCCAATAAGTACAACATGTACTTTCCTCTTAGCTCCGGTTTGTTCCCTGGTTTAAGATTATTGACAAATATAAAAGTGCAGCAGCTAAATGCTCTGTACGTTCACCAGATTGGTGCGAAGTTTGTCAGTTGATAAAACATTTTGTTTGTCGGCTGCCTGTCCTGCCAAAATTATAACATTATATTTAATAAACTTGTGTTTTCATTCTTATAACTATATATACAACAATTATTCCAATTGTTCAGATGTTACGATGACAAATGTAGCCGTTACGCATGATCAAATACAAACGAAATTCATTCATTGGGTACAAAAAACCCATGCACACTTCGATCCTGTATACAACATGTATGTCAAAAAGCACAACTCTGCGGTGCCTTTGCACGTGAATAGCTTATGCCAGTGTTATGTTCTAAAAAGGAAACTCCGGTCAGACAGAAGACATCTTGGATTGAAAGTTAAAATCAAAAGTATTTAATAAAAGAAAAAGTGTGCTAAAAAAAACATCTCAGCTGAGGAGCCGCTGGTCTCCACAATCAACAGGCCACAGGGCAGCCCATTGACCACCCATAGTGGCTGTCTCCTGCTTCTACCAACAAACTCTAGAACAGTGGGTGCCTACAGGTATTTATACAGATCAGTAAAAGTGTGAAAAGCATTGTCCACGCCTCTGGGCACATGACTTCTGGTGCTTTTAATGTAATTCGGATTTCGAATGTGTCACGGTCAATATCCGTTGTGCTATCAAGTATTACATGCATAGTATTACAATCATAGCTGTGCATTGGTATGAATCTATTGATTACAGTTTCAAGATCACAATGGTGTTACACTATTCTCAATTCTTTATTGATCTTATAGTTTCATAATCATGGCTGTATCCTGGTGTACGCCAAAGCATTTAATTAATTATTAATTTATGAAACGTCGGGTCGTTATTTTAATTCTAATAATCTACACCTGTAATCATCTGCGTTACGTATCAAACATTGACCAATTAAATGCTCGATTCTGGCCAGCTGACGTCACTACACCAGCTACGTCGTGAACGTAATCCCCGCGAAATTCAAAGTCCACAGGATACGATAGCGCAGATTGGAGGAAGGGGTTTACAACGCTGTGACCGACGTCACCAGGAAAGAGCGGCGGATGGATTTTATGTACAAAAACTCACCGGTTGGTGAGTAAGAAAATGAATGTGGTTGAATGAATGCCGACTTCAAGCCATTTGCCTTCATATTCAGCAGTGTTTTTGTTTCCATTGTCCGCTGTGCAATAATTAAGCAATGAGGTCCGAGAGGCTGGACTTTGTGGTCAATAATGTTACGATCGGTTGTAAAAGCTAGCATTGCTCCAAACGGATGCTGTTTCCAGTCTTTGTTTCAGCATACATACATATGTCAAGAATCTACCTGTCAAATTTAATGAATATAACTTAAATATATAAACATTTCCATGTCTAATTAATACAGGAAAGCTTCTTAGTTTCGTATTTTGTGTGCGCACTGATATGGTCTGGGGAAATGTTAACAGGTGTACATCATGGCTCATTACGGTACACCCCGTGACTCACTCTCAACCAATCAGAATGCTTAATTTCATCCACCCGTATTATAATTAAGGATAAAGATGGTTGCATTCTGATGCTGGACAATAACTACTGGTTTGTGTATGTGTTTGCCTGCGTGCGTGTGTGTGTGTGTGCGTGCGACGAGCGACAGTAATAGTAGTGATATGTCATCCTGATTGGACATTTCTTGATATTGTGTGTGTGTGTGTGTGTGTGTGTGCGCGCGCCGCGCTTGTGCGTAACGTTTACTGTTTTAACGTGTTGGCCTAAACAACAAATCTGGCTTTCATAACTCAGTGCGTAGCCACTTACCGACAGCACGTCACTGGATTTAATACACATTATTGAATCTAATAAATACATATCCTATTCTGTTTATTCTATTTGAACAGAATCTGCTACATCCATCTGTAATGACGAAACACATTTATTTTAATAAAAAGGTGAAAAGAAACAAAAACAAAGCGCTAAGTGACGACGATGCGGAGACAAACCACTGTGCTGTACGGACTTCGAGAGCCTTGGGGACGTGGTAGAGGAAGGTCAAGCGTTGCAGAAAGTTCCTCCATCCTTGCTGACGCTGCTGATTCTCCATTATCTGTGTTATCCATTTGACTGACAGGCCTGATATACGAGCAAGAGAGAGAGCGCACATCTGGGGCCAGATGTATAGACGATATGCACCACAAACATTTCCCATCCATAATCCGTTATTTACAAAAGAATAACGTGCAGTGAGAAGGTATAAAGCAAGGCATAAGGTCCCGACAATGGAACGAAGACTGGCAATCTTAAGAACTTAGTGACATTAAAAAAGGTCCCCACGGCACTAAAAATGGAAAACCCAGACATCTAAGGCAGAGGATAACGGCCCCATTTTCAGTAAAATGAATACAAATATTATTTGGAGAGCACCGCCGTCCTTCAGAAAATCGGCGGTTTGACCCCGGCACCGCACTTAAGTGTTGGCGTGTTCTTAGGCAAGACCCTTAATGTTACTTAAATCTAGGGGTTACATTTGGTGGCATAGTATAATGTTTAAGTATGTATGCATGGCTGTGAATGGATGGATGAATGATGGCATGTGGTGTCTAAGTCCTTTGAGTGTTCAGTAGACTAGAAAAGAAAAATACAGAGGACAGACTATTTACCATCAAAGGCCACATTTCTCTCCACAAGCATACATACGGCTGAGGAAAAGATCCATTCAGTTGAGTTTGTGCAGATGTCACCACCAGAGGGCAATGTGTAAGTGCACAGCTGTCCATCTATTCTATTAATTATCAGTGTAACCTGTCTTTTTTGTTGCTTTGCTCTGAGCTGTACATCAACCGGGCATCGGGTTAAGGTTGAGCATGCGCCCCCTTTCCCTCAGTCACCTGGAGGACTTTCGATGAGCTGCTGTGAGAAAACGCTTTGCACTGCAGGGCTGACTAACAACGTTTTTAGGGGGACCGGGTCCTCCCACGGCAGAGAGCTGCACATAACTAAGGAGGGCTGATTGACAGATTGAGATCATGGAAATCCAAGACAAAGGTGTCTTTTATGGAAATGTATGCAGAATTAAAATATTACACAGAAAGTCCTTGCTCCTTATCTTCATGGAGTATTAATGGGAGAAAAAAGGAAGCATTTGAATCCACGTATTTTGCACCATTACTATAGCTTTGGTAAAGGCATACACACCTCAGTCATTCTGAGGGGGGATTTTGGCTCACTGATCAAAAATTACTTTACCAATTCATATGAAAATGTTTGACTTCCCTCCTTGCCGACTTAGCCCACCGTTTTTGAGCCTGTAGCGTTACACAAAAAATGAAATCCATCCTCTTGCTTGACTTCACAACTGAGCCGCTTCAACAGGAGCATGTCCGAGATAGGACTGTGAAGTGCACGCCAGCAGTGCTCGAACAATTACACAACGCCACAACAAAACCTGCCTGTTTTGTGGAACCCGATAAGAGAGCCCTGAATAAATGTGCCTGCATGCATGAAAGACTTGAGAGGCAGAAGTGTTTGCACGGCAAATATTGCAGCGGGCCTTTGTGCATGTGTACAAAACAATTACATGCTTTGTTGTTGGGACAAAAACGGTCCTGGACAGCAGCTACTGCTGTTGATTTGGCTTGAGACGTCCCCATCAGTGAGGGGATAAATCTTCTTGGTTACTGTATGTCAGCGGGCTCCTGGCTGGGAAACGTTCCAGCTGCTCTCATGCCTACCATGTAGGGTGACAGATATAAATGAATGTACTGGGCACTGGGTTTGGTCTAATTATTATGTAGTGGATCTTTTTTGGATAATCAGATTGTTAGGTTAATTTACTAATGGATGTCAGCTTCGAATGCCAATTGAAAAACTGCAGCAGCAGCCCAATTATCAAGACAAGATACTTCCGTAATTGACCGTTCCCTAAGCCCCGCCCCCCTGGGGCTACTCTGTCAAAGCTAACAGAGCGCACTGACTGCCACCAAAGCTGGATTCAAATTGTTAAATTTGCTTAGGAAGGTTCCTAACTGAGAGAAATGACCCGGAAGTAGTGTAAGTGAGCGCCGTGATAAGAGCTGTTTGAATTCTGTAAATGCTAAGGAAAGGAGCTTCAATGCTTCCCTACTTGGCTCCTTTAGCATAGGAAGCAGTTGGAAGGAGATCATTTCGTCCCACAATTCCTTGCGAGGTAATATTTAAATAGTGACATATAATTTGGCCGTAGATCATGACCTGTTAGCATGACTCATTTATATTTCAACCTTGTTGATAAAGTAATACTTTGAACCTGGATGTTTTATGTCGTCTGCATGATACAGCACTGGAACAACACATGGACGAAGACATCTAAGATGTAGTCCCATCTCTGCAGAAATTGTAGTTTGACTGGTGTCACTGACATGCGTTTCCCGGGGAGATGAGTGGCTGTCTTTTCCTCATGAATTCTCCAAACCACTTGTCCTTGACCGCATGACGTTTTCCACAGAGTTAAGGTATAGCAGTTAGGAAGTACTTTTTTTGACAATTCGATTCTAGCTTGTCTGTACTCCGTGAAGGAATACGATCTAATTCTTTAGTAAAACACAGCAGACAGAAGGGTCTACAATTTGTGTTTGAAAGATTAACCAGAATGTCAAACTGATTTAGCAGAGAGCAAACAGGAGAACTTTGAGGAGCTTTGTTGGTTTGCCCTGAACAGAAACCCGTATAATGGATGGGCACCTTTCCACATCTACAGCGTGACTAGTGCTTTAGCTTGTCACATGTCACACTCAAGCTAATAACTCCAAAAATGACTTCAAGTCTTGTGTCTGTTCAATTTTAGAAAAGAAGACTAAGAAAACCAACATATAGTCACATTCAGAACCGTAGCAGGAGTTTTCGCATTTTGCTAATGACTTCAATTATCAATATTAATGATTCATTATTAAATTAAGTAAACAATGTCATTAATGAAATGTTCCATGACTAATCAACTCTTCTTTGCATTTAATCATTACTAAGATACATGCTGAGGACTTTTCTATTCTGTAATACTCTTTTGATAATCAAAAATGAATAATTTATCGGTTGGGCTTTAATTCAAGGCTTGAGAGTGAGTGGATTGGTTATGAAAATAAGGTTAGAAAAGACGGACAATGGTAGATGAAAATAAATAAAAAGAGAATAAATGAGTACTTCCAACACTCAACAGAGTAAAAATTGGGGCTATATATGATATCCTCACCTCCAGTAAGCTGTACTGCTGCAGAGGGCTGATGTTTATTTATTCTCCCCGAAAATCAGGCCCGGTGGATTTGAGTCCATGTTGAGATTCATGACCGGCAGTGGTGCAATTGAGCATTTTAAGAGGAACTAGGGCTATATCATACAAGTGAGCCTTAATAAATGGTGTTCTTAAGAGGCATTCACAGCCTGTCCTGAGCAAAGGGAAATGATGACGGATCGGTTTTCTTTGCTGCACCTCATTTCTTATCCAAATGAAACCCGGGAAGTCCATTCATCGCGCTTAGGAGATAATAAATTGGTTGAGTCGTTGCCTGTATGTAGACCTCATGAGTTGACCCGCCTCTGTGCTTACTGTGTGATGGCATTCTTTACCTTCTTCTACGTTCCTCACAGTAACCCCTCCTTCTCAGTGCTGTTCTCTCTTTTTATATTAACGTACTATTTTGCAGATGTTTACAATAACTTTGTCACTTGTTCTGCAGTTCACATCAATTAATGCACAAATAAACTAAATAACCACAGACAATACTGTCCTATTTCAACCAAATTCTAATCAAAGTATTGCTGTTTATCACCTCTACTAGGATCATTCATCAATTTTCTATGCATGCTCACCCCGCTCACTGCTTCAGGGAACTGGATCGTATCCCAGCATGCATTTGGCAAGGCTGCTGGAATCAGTAGAGGCACTTGTAGTATTGGAAAGCTGCACCAGTAATGTTCCTTTTAAGATTTGCAATGCAGAACAGCTTATCTATTTTAAAGGAATACTCTACACAAATCTCCTTGTGAGTGTCAAGTGATCTGGAATTCCTTTGATAATTGATTAATCATGTATATCCCCTTTAGAGCATGGCATTCATTTGTTCCAGCTTTTATAAGATGGGTTACAGAGTAGCACTGTAACACATATTCCACCACAAGATGGCCATTTGGATCAGTGGGACAAAAAGCAACTACTAAAATCCAAGGTCAAGGTTACAGTGGAATTCATATGGTTTATTCTGCAGAAATTCTTGAAATTGTGTTAAACTTTGCATGCAAAGGTCATATCTTCTCATTGAGGATGGACATGTATGTATTTTTCACATGTAGCTGTTTTAGTCTGTAACTCTTTCTTGTAATAGAACAGTCTCATTAGCCAGTCAGATCAGGGATATGTCACTATTTGAGAGATATTATTAGAATCCAGTAACCTGCGAAAACAGTAATTAGGAAACAATTATAGTTTAATTATGTTTGTGCTGTTAATCTAAATGTCAGGTAGATAATACATGGTGTTACATGTAATTATATGTCCTGCTGTGAATGGTTGTGTGTGTGCATATCTGTGGCTGGATTTAAAATTGTCAAATTTGGTTAGGAAGGTTCCTAACTGAGTGAAATGACCCGGAAGTAGTGTAAGTGGTTGCCATAATAAAAGCTGTTTGAATACTCTAATTATAAGGAAAGGAGCTTCAATGCTTCCCTACTTAGCTCCTTTAGCATAGGAACCACTGGACTATCCATTACAAAAGGAAAGGAGATAATTCCCTCCCACAATTCCTTGCGGCAGCAATATTTCATTAGTGACGTGTAATTTGGCTGTTCACGACAAATAGCGATTATGTCCGAAAAACGTTAGCATAACTAATTTATATTGCAACGTTATTAATAAAGTAATACTTTAAACCAGTTTCATGTTGTCTGCACGACTCGGCACTGTAACGACACATGGACGAAGGCATCTAAGATTTGCTTCTTTGTAGTCCATCTTTGGAGAAATTGTAGTTTGGCCTTGGTGTTGTGTCCATCCTCACGTGGCGGCTTCCGAGCCGGTTGTGACAATGGTCAGCTGAGGGATGAGTTTGAAAATGATATGAAATTACATTCTGGAGTAATTCCTGTGAGAGGTATTGACGATGACATCCAGGCAAATTTGAAATGAAGATGGTTTTGCACCATCGGTGATCAAGTGTTGAGTGAATGAGATCTAATGTCCTGCTCCTACATGACAGACCGATACAACATGAATGACAGCAGCTTTTAATTTCATCAGTGACTGCGAGCCAATAGAAGGCAATGGGGCCGGGGCCCACCGTGAGCCACAAAAAGTCAATATTTGTGTTTTTGAAGGATTGAATATACCCAGTAAAATAAGACATCCGCGCAAAATATATACTTTTCCTGCACGTCCTCTTGTGCCTGTGTGCATGTGTCAGCTGGGCCGGAGCTGAATCGATCTGGCCCAAAGAGGCAGGTCTAAGAAGCAGTTTAGCCAATTACTGATTGAATGTATGAATGAGTGACCCATAATTTAGCCAATCAGCATTCTAAAATAAATTCAGATTGGGACCATAGTCTTTTCCCCCCTAAAAGCCACTCCCTAAAATACTTGATTGTTGTCTTTATGCAACTGATATTTGGTTTCATTATGTCATGTCATACTGTGATAGTGTTATGCTATTATTTTGCATATTCATTGAATTCCACCATCAGGGGAATTTTAAACCCAAGGTCACAAATGTGCCAATAACTGGAAGGTCAGCGTGTTTCCAAGGGGCTGGTTTGAGGCTCAAGGATTCCAACGTCACAAAAGAAAAGGAAAGAAAAAAGGGAGCTTTGTTGTCTGGAAGTGCTGTCGGGCATGTTCTTCTACCCAAGCTCATAGGAGTCAATGTTTGCAGCTTTGTTCTGAAGAAAGAGGAAAGCCGAGCGGTGCGATAACGCACCTTTGAAGGCACTGTATTTCGTATAAGTTGTTAGAACACAATTGCATTATTACAATAAGCAGTCAAATGATCAACATACAGTGGATTGAGGTCTAGGTCACAGAAATGATTAATCATTTATTGCAAGTACTACAATGATTCTGTATATTCTGTGATAAACTGACATTGTGAAATCAGAACAGCGGGATATTTCCCATATCTAAGGTGTAATGGCGTGGCAGAACGAAGCCCTATCCAGTCCCACCCAGCTTTATATTATGCTCAGAGGTATTTTCATTTTATTCACTCATAAAGTGAAGAATTGTTAGCCGAAGCTATCGCTTCTCCACTGCAGCAATGTTTGTGTCACATATTGATGAAAAACACCCATGTGCTGTCAACGCACACACACATCCACCGTGACAAGTGCTATCAATAAATATGCTCCAAGTAAACACACAGAAATCCATAACCGGCGTGTAGCAGTCATGTGATGACATCAGCGCACCTGGAAGGTTTTAACTCATGAGCCTGGTGCTACACCAGCTCAGTTTCTATGATCCAGGTACCTTCCTATTAGGCACTTTGCACGTCTTTATGTTTTTTTTTAATGTGCAACCATTGCTTACAGTAAACGTGTTGTGAGAGTTGAACAATAGAATCACGGGCCACTACAGAACATTTCTCTCAATGAGAAAACATTTGAAACCGTAAAGGTCTGCAGTATGAAGCTCAATTACCTCCCCAGAAGCTCGTCGTGCATTGACACATGCACCCGCACACACACTCATTAGCAGAGAGAAAGTGCAGGCTGGTAACGAGTGGATCCTGGTTGTGTGATCGAGCTGAAGTGTGTTCGGAGGCGTTGGGGTCAGCTGGATGCTGCTTCGATACCCCAGCAGTTTAATTAGAGCCATCTCTAATGGAGCCCTATCTGGAACAGCCCTTAATGAGTAGCCTAGTCCTTCTATGTGTCCTCAATTTGTTCTGCATAACCAAGGCCATGAATAGTCTCAAACTGTGAATGATGATCTAAGAGCGGTTGGCGGTCGGGCGTGGAAGGGATTATCGGGGGTAGGGGGGGGGGGGTTTGTGGAGCCATCTTAGCTTTGAGTGGATCCCAATGCAGTTCTACTTCCCTCGCTGTTGACTTTAGATCGCCTAAACACATGCACATACACACACACACACGAGCATAAGGGGAATGGTTGCCATGGCAACTGTGCAAAAATCGTAGGGGACGGGTGTCGGAGGGTGCTCACAAACACACACCCTCATCAATGCCTTCACAGAAGCTGAGCGATCTCGCTCCACGGGTCTCTCCGCCCTCCCAAGGGTCTGTTTCACCCGCTCTTCTTTCTCTCTCCGCCTCACACACTTTGTGGGCGTGAGTAGCGTTTGTGTGTCACACAGTGTATTCCCTGACAGCCAGATTGATAGGTTAGTGTTGTGTTTGTATGGCTTCATCTTAGCAGCGGAGGTTCGGAGGGCAGCTACCTGTTCATCAATCATCTTCCTCTGTGCCCAGCTGTCTGGATTTGTCTCTCTCTCCCTCTCACACACACACACACAGACACACACTATTATTTAGTATCTGGAGGAGAACACATGTGTAACATTACACTAGCTCACTTCGAGTCACTTTGTTACCACAAAGACACTATAATGTACACTCAGAAGTTTGACTAATCAGTCCAGTGATACCATGTTAATTAGCTTGGAGCCAAAGATGCCGTCTGTGTTATGTTTTGATGAGTGACCCTGTTAACATGTCAACAAGAACACAACACGTAGGTGTACTCGTAAAAGCTTTCAATTTAGAGCTGCAACTAACGATTATTTTAATAATCGATTCATCTGTCGATTATTTGTTCGATTAATCGATGAATCGGATAAAAAAATAAAATGTAAAAACATTAATTTCCAACCCTTTATTGAAAAATTGAACTGACTATGCACTTCCTAAATATCTTTTGCACTAACGGATTGCTCCTTGAACATCCCTAAGTAAGCAAATAAAATGGACTAACACAAAAAACATACACACATCGCATGATGTATACTTTACAGCCGCCAAATTAAATATATTAGGCACAAAATCATGAATCATCCCCGTGGTGCTCCCGTGCCAGGCCATGTCGCTTTTGCATATCTTACAATCAGACATGTCAACCCTGCCGAATTTCAAAGCCCCTCCCGAAAATATCCCGGACCGACCTTTATCCTGATTTCCACCCGGACATCAATTTTGCTGCACCATCCGTCACTGGGCGCGCTGTTTCAGACCGAACAATAATAAAGGTTACACCTTGAAGTCGAGCGCGGCGATTAGAACGTAAAACTACTGGCGCTGCAAAGAAAACCGCAGCACCCCCCCCCCCCCCCCCGTTGCCCGCTGGGACCCGCACCCCCCATTTCAGTGTGAAATATTTAGGTCGCATTGGCTTCTCTTCCTCCGCATGTTTCAGAACAGTAGTACGGGTCTCTCCGATGTTCTGCTGCGCGAGCGCTCAACTTTTTTTTTCCCCAGCTCTGCGCGGCGCGCGCAACTTTCTTTTAAAACTCAAATAGTCGCGCGACACAACGAATCGATAATGAAATTCGTCGCCAACGCTTTTAATAATCGATTCTAATCGATTTCATCGATTCATTGTTGCAGCCCTATTTCAATTGATTTATGAACACACTGATTTGGGTTTAATTTCAATGGCGGATGCGTTTGCCTAAAAGCCAGCAAGTCCCTTGTTAAACCAAAACACTTGTTGCTTTGAAGCGGTCCTGATACTGTGAGAATTCTAAAGAACTTGAATTCCCTTTTATATAACATTATTTCTGTCAACCGAATATGCAACAAGCAGACTTTTTGATGTCTAAAGCTTGCTAACCCGTCTGGATGGAAAACGCAGATGCCGTTGCAGAGCTGGCATGCGAATTTCTGATGCCGTCGACTGCTGAAAGGTTCGGTACAGCTTGGTGTACTTTTGTCAAGCTGCTTTCTATGCCCCTGCTTACACTTATACATCTGTTATTTGACATCAGTTATTCCCTCCTGGTGCATCCGCAGCTCTGCCTGGCTCCCCTTTTTTCACGCCACACTACCTATACATATTTGACTTGTAAATTCAGGCTCTATTTGTGTCATGCCCAAGAGGTCCTGTCAATTAGTCCAAACACTGTGACGCATTTTGCAAGGATTGAGTAAGAGAGGGGGAAAAAGAGGAGGAAGAGACTGAGACAGGTTTAGCAAGTACAGAGAGAACCAAAGAAAAACAAAGTTACGAAAATACGGTTTGGAGGCCAGCAGGAGGGGTTTGATGGTGCAGCACCTCAGAGGGACCTCCTGGTGGTCTCGGATCAGTGCGAGTGTCGTCAGGCACGTCTCTCTGAGATGAACTGATCAGGAGGGCGGTCGGTAGGACAGTGTTGGGACTCACGCTGGTTGTTGGAGAGGCTGCACGTTTGGAGAGCTGTCAGGTAAACAGCAAACTCCAACAAGGATGTAGACATTTACACATGCTGTTATGGATGAGTAACCATGGGTTTCACCTAGGCAGGAAATGCAAGTTTGCCAGATGTTTGGAGTAATGACAATATCGGATGACATAAGAAAAGAAAAAAAAAATTTTCTCCTCATCTAAGGGTTTTTTATTATATATAACACTTGGGTTAGTTTTTTCTGTGTCGGTGGGAAGGTTTTGGGACAGGGAATGTCACATGTGTACAGAAAGCTCTCTGAGGCTAATTTGTAATTTTGGGCTATACAAAATATTATGAATTTAATTGAATGAATTCAAAATAAAAAATACTTTACAGAGAGAAACTGGAAAGCTCAGCTGGTAACAGGCCGAGCTTGTTTAAACCCACAGCTACAGGCAATTTGATGAAGTGTAATTGACAATAATATTTAGCATTTGTTCCATTGTGGGAAAGACATATTATGGATTTTTGGTCAGCAAATGCAGCGCTGCAAGTTTTGAATAACGACATGCCGTGATGAAACTGACCGTGCTTCAATTTCTGTGTTTGGACATATGTGTTCAAAAGAGCAACTGTAAAAGATTACACATTTTAACACAATAAAGTCTTCCATTGTTTTTTCTTCCCACTCTTCCTCTCTGCATTAGTACTTGCTTTATTGGAGAGAAGTAACTAACAAAGCTCGGCTCCTCTTCACAATAAAGGCCTCCTATTTGAGAGCGCTTAGTTTGAAGAAGCAAAATCAGTTAATGTTTGGTCTCTTCTTTCGATGCTGGCTCACTGTTTTGTGCACAAAATTAGGGCTGTCATTGCACCAGCTATATTTTTGATATTTCAATTTTCAGATCATTTTATGACATCATAACAATATAATAACATGGACATATCTACCAACTTCCGGTTGGAAGTTCTGGCTCAGTTTTGACCAGGTTCCGAACCAAATTTGGTCATGCTCGGCAGAAAAAAGGTGTCTGTTTTTACTTAATTATTTTTAATTTGCTTTTCTTTTGCCTGATGTTTTTATGTGAAGCACTTTGAATTGCTATTTGGTTTTTGCCTTGCCGCCATCTGCAGCATTTGCGAAGCATTTTGTGAAACATTCTCTCTCTCCATGCGAGCCAAAAGTCATCTTATTTCCCAAGTTCTTCTGTGCTTTTAGCAACAGACTGTCAGTGGAACAGCATGGAATATTTTTCAGGATTGTGTTTACACCACTCATACATCCCAAGATGCATAACGTCACATTGCTGAGTAGCGGTCAGAACTCCACAGGATACCTCTCTATCGTACTGAGCATTGGTCTATTTTTAAGCTGCATCACAATGTTCTCTGTAATCTGCAGGTGTCTGTGGACCTGTCTTCTCATGCACTAAGCCGTTTGGCAGAATGTGACACTGTCTTTGGGGAAAACTTTTCCTGAACAACACACACACACATCTCACATCCCATTTGAGCATTAATTCAGAGGCAAATAGACACAATCTCGGCTTGCATGTTCTTCTCTGACTCATGCTCTCATCTCCCTTGATGGACATTGCTGATTATTAGCGTGGTCGCTGAGATGTTGTCTGATGTTCTATTATTTGTAAAAGCCAAGTCCTCAGGCGTGATCATAGCACAGCTCTCTGCCAATGGGGAAATTATGCTGCCTCTTTGTTTAATTTGGTGAATGGGGAGCAGAGAAACAAAGCACTTTCTGCAGGAGGGGGGCAGCGAGTGTGAGGAGGCCATCTAGTTTAGTCCGAGAATATTTCTGATATCTGGTTGTTGTGTGAACCATGCCGTGCAACATATTTTACAGCTCGGTGAGTCAACGGGGAAAGCATTCACGGGGCACATCTCACAGTAGGATAGATGATTGCATGATGCAATACGGCGGAAACACCACACTAAACCGAGTTCTTCAATCCTCCCTTACTTTTGCTGACCTGAACTCCACATTTACAAACAGACAGCTTTAGATTTGATTTTGATTTTGAAGTTCTCTGCGTGCTGAAGTAATTCCACAGAGAGCCCTACATGAAGTTTTAAAACTGCTTCACAGAGGAATCTCTGATCAGGGCATAGAAACACTCACAACTAAAACATTACTCACATTTATCACAATGAGAGGTCATAGAAAAACTATTTCCATGTTTGCCCAAGATTTAGCTGTGATTCGTATCATAGGTGACGACCAAACGGGATAACCTGTGACGGCATGGAGGCGTAAAAGTAAACAAAGAGGACCGCACATGTATGTTCAGACTCTCATAATAAAAGGTATACATTTAAAATGTAGAGGATTAAAGATGGAGAAAAAACGCCCCCAAAAAGGTGGCTTGCTGACAAATTGTATCTTAGAGCATGTATTTGTAAAATAAATATTCAAGTAACAGCTTTTATAACCCCATAAGATTTTTGCGAGAATTGAAACCGTAGGCTGGGGCGATATTACAACATAATGATTTCACACCATATTGGTTTGCTTTGATATTGGTCTACGAACAAAGATGTTTGATTACGCAACTCATATTCCGTCCTCCTTTATTGTTGTTGCTTCAGTTATAGTTTGAGTGTGATAACCCAGCGAAAGCACAAAAAAACATTCTGACTATATGAATATGTTTTAATATATGCACTGGGAGGGCAGATATGGACTCCTCAGCAGAATGATTTCACTGCTAGTGCAGGTAAACGCAGCAGGTCGACGGAGAGCAGGACTAGGAGTCCATCAAGGCTTTACTTTTGCACATTAGCCAGACAATATGCTGATGGTGACGATACTAGAAAATTTAGTGGATATCATCAAACTAATCTAAAGTACAACCAAGGGTGAAGGGAATGTCTGTTTTTAGCCATGATAGCCAAATAAAATATCTTTGGCCTGAGGATGGTGCTAGATAAAAGGTTGGAGGATGAAAGTTATAATACTTGACTGTGGGAACAATAAACACATTTCATGGCAATGCATCCAATGCTTGAAAAGATATTTCAATGACCGGGGTTGCCAGAGTAACAGGCACATAAAAAAAAAAAAAAAATTCATCTCCTCGGCTCTATGAATGTCATGGCAATCAATCCAACAGCAGTGTTTCCCCTGCCATTGAACAGGGGGCCTTGGGGGGTCGCCTACAGTTGTCCACTCCCACAGTGCGCACAAGCCTGCGTACGTGCAACCAAATGACAGAGCAACATTCCCTCCCTAGAGCTAATTCAATAGATGAAATACTACAGGAAGAACCTTTCATTTTATTCGTGCCGTCTAATATGTCATGAGACTTAGAAAAAAGGCGTGTGAAGTGAACATTTTCTCATTGCCTGCCGTAAACGCCGGCTGTTTAGAGCAACATGTTCAATTTATCTCTACCAATGCCACTTCGGCCCGACACAAAACTCCACTTTCTTGAACTTTGCCATTGCTACATCATTGTCACAATATCAAAAGTCAATTACCCAGAATTGCTGCCACTTGCCCTCCCGGCCCTCCTCAGCTTGTGTATTTCCCTGACCAAATGTCTCTGCTTCTTGATTTATCAGTAATTACACGTTGTATGAATGTGTAGTGTGCACAGGTGAAGTACTGTGATTTCTTATTCCAAGGAGGAGGATTCAGATGTTTAATTGGTGCATGAAGGTGCATTCATAGCGGTGTAATCCCCATTAACACTTGACGGACACAGGCCTTGTAAACACCCCCCTGTGCTTGTGTGTTTTCAACAAGGTGTTGAAATTATTTATGCTCATATTAACATGGCAGAGTAAGCGTGACAAAGAGATGTCTAAGCCTGTCTAAGCAATCAATCAATTAATGAATTGATTAATGTTCATGCATGCCCAGTGTGCTGGGCTTTAAACACGGTAGCTAAGCTATGTGCAATGGTCAGGAAATGTTGTAGAGAAGCTCATGGTATCCAGAGAATAAACTTCGATGACCCTCGAGGACTTTCTCTCGTCCAACACCATGAGCTTGACATTTTTGCTTTAAAGCAAATAAAATGCTGTACTACAAGTCAACACCTTCTTTAAGTAAAACTATAATCAGCTAATAGTACTCATAGCATGAAAGGATGAATGTATGTAAAATGTCAGCCCGTCAGCTTTCCGCTTATGGAATAATATCACCTATATTTAGTTGCATTCTACGCTCTCTGAATAAATCTTACCGGAGGCATATTTGATTCCTTTGATTAATTGTCCAGAGATTTTTCTTGTTATCAGGTAAACAAAAGCAGAGCTGTCCGAATTTTCATTGGTTTCAAACGTACGGTTACATTTTAAAGTCCTTCGAAGTCAAATAGGCCAACTCGAGCATGTGTTAGGAATCAATCTATTTAAAATTGCCCGATTGCAAATTGAAGATGAAAATATGTCTTTTACAGGTATGTGCAACCATTCAGATGCGTCCTAGGATGAGGTTTTCCTACACCCAGCACCTCTTCAGTGCAACCCTATTAATGGAGAGTTGGTCCCACAGCACAGTGTGAAGTTCCCTGATGCAGCACTCGAAACAACAGTGGAGGGGTACAGAGTTTATGGAACAAAACCCTCCCTCATCTCTGAGAACAACGACTTCAAGGCTTGCCGTTGCCCAGCGTCTCGTTCTAGTTCTCTCAATCTTCAGAGGACTTTTTCGACCAATCCCTAATGTCCCCTTAAGGCATGACGGCCTGAACCCTCAGGGACATCACCTGGTAAGTTAATGAGTGTGAGAAATGGTGTAAATACGAATGGGAAAGCTCTCTGCTGCAACATTTTATGTCAAGGACAAAAACTCATAGTATGTTGTAAAAAATAATTTATTATATAAGTGACAATATAGTAGGTCAAAAGTGTCATGAAAAAGTCAACGTATAGAATAGAAAACTAATAGCACAGCATGTGAACATTCTTAGAATTTAGTATATTATGTCCAAAGAATTCATAGTTATTTTGAACATTTGAACAAGTAATACATGATCATGATAATTCCAGCACTTACCTGAGCCTGTGTTTGACTGCATGCTGTTCCTGGCTGAAGACGCGTCCACTCCGTGCGTCCTTGGCGGGACGTTCTGGACAGCATGCTTTCACCGCGCCTTCTAAAAGTTCTGCAACTTGTGATGACACGTCAAAACTATTTTCCTTTAACGGTGCTGAAATATTTGTTTGTTGCCTTTGACAGTTGACAGCTTTTAAGTATTCCAAAAAAAGGTCTATTTAAACATTAGATGTTAATTAAAAAAAATACAAATAGGCTTTGATGAGATTTAATATACCCCGTTTCACACAACACCCAAAGTATGTAAGGGTTTGAAATGCATTCATCAGTAGGATTAAAATTAGATGTGTCTATGATCCACTAAAAATATTATCTGTGTGATCACAGCCAAGCAACACTGCATCTGCATGTGTAGAGATAAGAAACACCCGTTGGATTATTACATCCTGACGAGCAGCACAGCAGCTCTGCAAGTCTCATTGTGCTACAGGAATAAACTGTCACCAGCAGGACCTGCTTAGCCCCGAAATTTACTGTATTTTTGTTTCAACTCACGGCTGCAGTTGATAAGTACTGTCTTCTATGGTAAGTGATGCTCACACCTGCTTTGTCAAAATACAACCCGCGGACCTCCCCTCCGAACTGAGAAAGGTTAGCGCTATATTAATGATGTGGGTGGCAAAGCAGCATCTTAATACACTATCCTGATATTGAACTAATACTTAAATGCAGGTTTCAAGAATTCTCCAAATACTGACATTCGACCGGAAGAGAAGCAGACAATAAAGAGACCACGCAACTCAATGGGTAAGAAGTATATAACCAAGTGTATTCCCTCTGTTAATGTACACATATTTAGAGTCATCTCACTGGAACACTTTACAATAACATTTAGAAAGAACAGGAAGATACTGGGAGGAATATGCTTGGAATGGAGAAAGAGAAACCTAACAAACGTGGAGAGTGAATTGATGGAGCGTGTCAAATGAAACCGCCTGCCATCCTGTCTCTCGCCAGACAAAAATAATAATAAAAAAAAAACATGGAGAACGCATAGAGCCTGCTTTCTCCACAAGGGGTGGGAACATACAATCTGCCTTACACAGAAAAAGCAATACATGGAGGACAAAAGCAGATTGAAGATGACGGATGGATTAAGGGGGAATGCATGAATTCATCTTCATAACCCAAATCACATTTGCTCAATTACTAAAAGAAAAGACATAAAAATTTCCGTTTTCCAGGACCGTAATCTTTTTTCTTTTCTCCAAACAGGAATGATGGTAGGGAAAACACATTTCTCTTAGTAATGGGATGAGAGTCAAATATTTAGACATTTCACAAACTTTTTTCAGGATTTTTCTTTTCTTTTCATGGTTCAGTTTTCTTTTTTTTTAATAGAGTTGAGAAAATTGGAATACTAGAGTCCTGTTGTACATCATCCAGGGAACTGCTGTTCACCTTGTATTTGTGCGCTCTTCCCACAAAGTTTGCTTTGCCCATCGGCTGCCATCAGTCCTGTCAGGCTAGAGAGGGGGGACCGAAAGACACGGTAGCGTCCTCCGCTGCAAGGTATCGCTCTCCTCAGTGGAACTCCAGCAGGAATTCAGAATGCTCCAGAAAAAGGCTCTCAATTCTCCAGAGAAAAGAATCGGATAAAAAAAGAAAAGCGCAAACCAAAGGGACTGAGTCTTGCAGCTTTGCTGTGTCAGCTGTACTTTTCATGGGTGTGTGGGGTATGAGAGGCGGGAGGCGGGGGGTTGGGGGGGTGACGGGGGCGCTGTTACCGTCAAAAAATCCTAAAGTCAGTCTTCGCTGCACATTTTCAGCAAACTTGAGCTTTTCCACCTGCTCACGCTTTAGGTCCATAGGCTTCTGCAACGTCTATACATATATTTATAATGATATAGAACAGAGTTCACGTTATCTGCTGGAGGTTTTTTCAGTTTGGGTTATTAGTTACTGTACTGTAAGGACGTGACACAGTTCCTCTGCTGGCCCACTAGTGGGGGCGCCTCGGAGCCCCAGAAACACGGATGACACAGATCTGCTGGAACAAAAGACGACCAAGGGGCTTTGGCCTCAACAAGTTTTTGGCGGCATCCATTGGGTTGGTATCTCACAAAGTTTCTACGTTTAAACGTTGTTATGATCATCAATCATCATCGTTGGATTTTTTAGGTTTTTTTTTTTTAACTCCACAGAAAGAAAAAGTTTTTTAACTCTTTTTCATAAATGAATACTACATGCTTGAAACACGGCAGATTTGACGTCGCGTTGGCTGCGGTGCACCAGACAAGGAGAGAAACAAGGTGCACGAGCGACTGAGAGGAAAAGGGAGAGAGATCCGACGAGAGGTGAGAGATCGGAGACGTGGAACACTCCCAGCGGGGGGGGGGGGGGGGGGGGAATTGGGATTGACACAATGTCTCTGTGAGCTGGCAGTATATTGATCTGACAGAGGGATGTCAAGTTGCCAAATTCAAACAGGTGGAAAATGATGTGTTGATACTCGAAGGCGAAGGCTCACACCACATGTGGCGTGACACAAATACTGATTCTGGTGCATCCCTAAAGTACTCGCGATCTTTACTAACCTGTCCCGTGCTAACGCATACATGGCGGTTTGATCAGTATTTGGTACACGCTTGTTGGCACAGTGTGTGTTGAGATCAGAGGTGTAACAGCATTGCCTTAAATCCACACTATATTATACAAATCGTCGTTTGGAGTTGACATGAATGGCCACCTGACAATACTGTGTTTGGAATGAATGCCCCTCTGCTGTGTTTCCACATACCGCACTTTCTCGCTCCCTCCTTCTCTCATCTCTTTCCTTCTCTGAGTGCATCTATCTGCCTGTGTGTGCCGCGGCGCCGCTGCCTCAGACGTAGTACTCTTTGTCTTTGTTCTTCTTGTTCTTGGTGACCGTCTTGGCAGTGCTGGGCGGCTTCTCCTTCACCAGGGCTCCGTTGCTCTGCGTGGCCGAGTTACTGATGTAGTTGCGGCTCTGGTCCACCTGGTAGGAGCCCTCGTCGCGGTTGCGGTACTTGTACATGGCGTAGAGCAAGATGAGGATGCAGAGGGCCGCGGCCGCCACGATGCCGACCACCATCCCTGTGGTGCTGCTGGACTGCTGCACCTCCACGGCGCCGGGGAGCCCTCTCTCAGGAGACGTGGGGTCTGGAGTGGGAACATGGGGGAAATTCGGGGGGTAGGTTATTCCCGGGACTCTGCGACTGCCCGGGTCTGAGGAGGGGTGGGCCGGGGGCAGCAGCACTTGGTCCCGGGTGTTCATTTTGCCGGCGGGGATTTTGTTGTTGCTACTGCTGCTGCCGCCGCCGCCGCCGCCGCCCGGCTTGATGTGCGGGCTGAGCTGGTCGGGGTTGGCTGTGGGGGTGGAGGAGAGGGGTGGGCGGTGGGAGTTGGGGGAGCGGGAGAAGTGGCGGTCTCGGGGGTTCTGGACACCGCCCTCGGCGGCTGGGGGAGGGGGGAGGACAGTCCTGTCGGTGACCAGCGGAGAGTTTTTGTAATAGTCTTCGTCATCGGACTCTGTCATCTCCCCCGAGCCGTACGCCGACACCTCGATGGCCTCCTCACAGTCCTCCTGGTCCAAGAGGCAGGGGGGCCGGCCATTTGGCAAGGGGAGGGACTCTTTGGTGGTTTCGAGCAGGGTGAGGAAGGGCCGGTAGGTGGTGGGGGGTGGGGGGATTACTGGGTAGTGGGTGGCGATGGACGGGGGGTCTAGGGAGTCCACCGTTATTATGGGCAACACTAATTCACCTCCTAGGACAAGAAAGAGACAACGGAGAAAAGCAGTGTTAGAGACCACCTGGGAGAGACCCCACCTGCACATGAACACAAATAAAACAGCTCAAATGAATACAGCAACACCAGTATTAGAACAGCACTACTACATGAGGTTAGTTATACAAGTTTAGTCTGTTCTATTTCAAAAGTGAATATGCTGACTAGCTCTGAAATGTAATGCAAGCTGTATGACAATACTCTGTCCTGCACCTGTTCCTGGCTCTTCTGACCTGGTGTCCCTGTGCTGCATGGACCTACATGCTATATCGCTAATACAAGATGAGATTTGTCTACAAAATGACACTGAACAACTTAACATCTATTGCACTATACAGCCTATGCTTCACTGCTAACTTTCTCACCTACACTTGCTACACTCACGCTCAGATGTTTCTGCTGTGATTGGTTGAATAAGATAGCAAACCGCGAGGTTCAGGTCACTTACATCAACAAATTGGCCGCATGATTTTTGCATGAAAAAAAAATTACAAAAAGAAAGCTGTGTAAGATTGTTCTCGTATAGTTATTAACAACCCCTCCCACCCTCCCCCAACGTATTTGCCTCTTCTCCTGTTTTGTGTTTTTTTTTGTGGGGGGTGAATAATAATCATGTTGTTAAGAAACTTGAATTATTCATTTTGGTTATGAAGGATGGACTCCATCCCACTTCCCCCCCCCCCTTTGGGCATGGTGGTTTTCTATGGCTCATTTATAACCCAAACCCTCAGTACACAGAGGCAGCATTAAACAGTACTGCCCCCTTTTCTCCCCTGATACCGCCCCCCCCCCCTCCCAAACACCACACATAGACATCTCTTCTTAAACCAACCCAGGTGGCAATTAAATAATGAGCCAGAATTTGCCTCGGTTATCAGATTTAAGCCTTGTCACCCAATTTCAATAAATATCACTGGGCGTATAACAATATCATTTGTAAAACTTGCATTCATTCTGGATCCTTTCTATCACAAGCCCAGCTGGAGTTAAGGGTTAAACATAATAGGGGGTTGTTAACAGAACATGGCAGAATATCACTTTAAGCACTACATTTGACTTTCATAACATCTTTTTTCTTTGAATCTGATAAACGTGTTAAGGTCACAGTCAAGGAAACATTTGTAGACATGGTAGAAGGAGGGGGATTAGATTATGGCACATACAAGGATAAGGAAACAGCAAAATATGACCAAATATATGCCAACATCATCAGCATCAAATCATGACTCTGGCTCTTTGTTCAGATGATGAGGTAAATCAGAGGGAGGGACCCATGGGGGGGGGGGGGGGGGGGGGGGGGTCAAGCATTTCAGGGGTGATGGGGAGATTATTGAAGGGGAGGTGTCCCCCAGCATCCAGCTCAGCAGCGCTCAAACCTTCTTAGTTATACAACTAAACATTTTCACTCAAAGAGCTTTAAAGGCTTCGTTACAGACATTGAGTCAACAAAGCGGCTCCACATATCAGCATATAATAACACAGTTATATGAGAAAACAGCACAATGTCAAAAAGCTAATGGCTGTAAACAAAGAAAACGCAGCAATTTTTTCTAACTTCAGGCTAGTTTCTATGGCAATGCTCAAGCTATTCCTATATATAATCCTTTCTTTCTGTGTTGGGGGGCTGTTTCACCTTCAAGGCTGAGAGGACAGCAGAGCGACACGTCACAGTTAGAGAACAAAGGACCAAGCATTTCTAAGGAATTTGTGGTTTTATGAAAGAGACCTCAGAGACAGAGGAGGTAAGTTTGACTGAGACGTACTTATTGTAAGTCGCTTTAGATAAAAGCGTCAGCTAAATGACATGTAATGTAATGACTGAGGGTGATTGGTGAGATGGCAGTGACACTATCTTTACTTTTTACTTTGCCCTCCGGCAGCGATGATGCACCCAATAAATAGTCCGTGCATGGAAATTGGGGGAGTTTAAGGATTCAAGAACATAGGATTCTAACTCAAGAGGCTGCCGCCCGTGTCCTGCTAAAAAAGCAAAAGTAAGCGCTGACTTGTTTTTTGTTGCATTTACATTCCATTCATAACTATGGAACAAACGCGCCTCATATTTTCCTGTAAGCAAAAAAGTTGATTTTCAAAAGACAGATAGCACTTGGTTACGTAGAGCGTCATAGTTTTAAAGTGTAGGGACCCAGCTGCTTGTTTTGAGGAGTTTGGAGTTAACCCCAACTCCATATCAGAGCTCAATAATAATGATCGATATTCTGGAGGAGTGTTTTAGCAGTAACGGATTGCTCTGCTGTGCTCTCAGTGCGTAGTAGAACCACAGCCTGATAACCATCATCCGGTATGACTGGCAGGCTGAGGCTGATGTAGAGAACATGAAGCCCAGCCCTCACACACAGAGTGAACCATCGTTTCCCGTCCCAGTGTGTGTGACCCAAGCCTACTACACCCATAGTTCAAACCAATCCACGGCTTCAATTGCCTCTCCACGCTTTTCTCTCTATGCGGTTCTGGTTGCTCAGTGAAAACCCCGAAGGCAGGTTGCTGAGGCCCACGAAATATAAACACGTCACGGATTACAGTGTTCTCCTTGTGAAAGCTGCCAAGAACCACGGTACTACATGAAACCAAGCGACCGTGAGATATTTAAATGTACATTTAGTTTGAACCAAAAGCTCACACAGAGGTATAATCCAGTGTGTGGGCGTCTCCGTCTGGAATATTGGACCACTGTAATAGAAGCATTAAAGCCAGTGAGACTCCAAAGACATTCAGACTCGTAATGATTTGAGAGGCGAAGGCCTAAACCCCATTTAGCCCACATGATGACAGAATACCAGCATGAGCCCCCCCCCCCCTCCCTGTTCAGCCAAAAGGAGAACAGGACCACTGGATAATGGTCTTTCCATGTCGGTCAGCTGACAAACGTTGTTATTCTGTCGCTCACGTCAGCCGCTCACATCCATTTGAAATATTTCGAGCAAAAAACGTTGTTTGGTGTTTGTGCATTCTACCATTCAGCTCTGATTAGTCTGTAGATAGAAAATCCAATAGCGCGTCCAAGCATAATATATTTTGCCTTGTTTGCTTTTAAATCAGGCAGCAACAGGGGGAGAAGTAACCTGGGTCTTCATACATGCATCTCCATAAACTATTTACAAGTGCTGCATTTGCTGTCGTTGCTTTCAGCCAGTGATTTGTTTTGACACCGAGGGCCGATTGCGTGCCCATATCGTGTGTCACATGTTGGCAAAGTCATATCCCCACAGCTCATCAGCACCTGGATCGACTCCATAAACCTGGCTGGATTTGTTTTCTACATCATTGTGGAGCGAATCTGAGCCCTGCACAGAGAGCTGATAGCTATGACTTCACCAGCTCCCTGCTTTTGTATTGGACTTGTGTCTCTATAGTATCAACTCTGTGTACACGCATTTTCCCCCGACCCAGGTGCTGCAATCAAGTCTATCTCTAGGGTTTATTTTCAAAAACATTTCTTGTTATGTGATTTATTATGTAGTAGTCGAATCCCGTTTTTTTAATTCTGCACTCAAAAGCAAAAACAATCTTCATCTGCTCTATATCCCTCTATTACTTTTCCGCCATTAGTGTATTTGTAAATGAAAAGTTCACGTTCCTGGATGAAACTATATTTGTTCAGTTTAATTTATCCGTTCTCCATCCGCTGCTCTACGTTAATATCACATTTGAATTGTAATTCAATACAATTTTGCAGCAGAAGTACTTTATGATTAAATGCACTGCTTGCCCATTTTTAAATAAAAGGGTCACAAGGCATCTGCATAAATAAATAAGGGGTAAAATTGCATACATAAACGCCTGTAACACTGTTCAATGGCAATTACAAACACATTGTCTTTCAAATATTCATGGTGAAATAATTAAGTGTTGATTAGTTCATTCAAAGGTGTTAAATTAAATATTCAGAGCAATTATCATGTGGACCTGAGCCGAGGAGGAGGCCACCCTCCCTGTGTGCTGGTTGACATCGTCGTGCGTTCTCCTAAGCGTGCACCACAGACCCCACGGAGGCTACTGCGCCGTGCGCTTACACAACCGTTGTAGAGGAAATGGATGCCAATTCCACAGAGAAACCTTAATATTTGCTAAATTATGCTAAATTGTTTTTTTAATATGATATGACATGATTTTAATTAGTTAATCAAAGTTAGGCAAAACATTGTTACATTTATGTTTTATTTCATTTCAGCTTTTTATGTGGTTAATGTGGGGTTGTATGTACTTTTAGAACAATTAGTAGTCCATGTCACTATCCCCATATTTCAGAATTTCTTGCTGAAGCCTCTTACGAATTTTTCAAATCACAGTTTCTATTTGAAGCCTTCATACATTTATGTGAGTATTCAAATAATAAGATGAAACATATATTACTGTGGAAGAGGCTTTTGAGACCACTTTGGCCATTTCTGTCTTCTGTATGTTTTACATCCCGGGAACAAACTATTCAGAACATTTAGCTCATTATTTACTGCCATCCCTTCTGGGCGCTCTATCATTCTCACAGACATCGGTCCGATCAGAAGGCGGTTTACCGTACTAATCTCTACACTTTGGACTGCTATGTTGAGGAAACATGGGCAAACATCTGACATGTGGAGCCTCTAAGATAAACCTGGGGCTGTTTACTTGTGGAGGATGGCATTCTGAGGAAGATCAATAAAGCATCACACTGACACCCAAAGCCATCGACCAGTATGGGTTTGATCCCAACAGATCCCCCGCGCCCTGTGAGTCATGCTGGGGGAGTGGGCCCGGCACTGGGGTCATCCCTCATCTCTCATCCAATCTCTAGGTTTCGCTCCTCGACCTGTAAAGAACACTCGCAGGTTGTTTGATGAATTATTGAAGAGCTTCTCAAAGCTCTGATCTTGTCAAGAGCAAAACCGGTATAGCGCATACAACATCTTGGGACTGATAAGTAGCTCGGTGGTATGCAAGGGAGAGAGGGAGGGAGAGGGAAAGTGAGGTCATGCTGAGGTAGAGCACGGCGAGAGATAAATTGAAAGAGATTTAATGAGCAGGGATTATTGTTGGAGAAAGAGTGTGTGTCAATGTGAACACATTTTATGTCCATAGACGACTTTTCAAGTATGCGACTGTTCATAAGAACATGCGTGAGCCTTTTTCCTCATACAGGTTTCATCTTTGTCCCCACTTCTCAGTCACTCCTGCAACTGATGCTCATTGACAGCAACTGGAGGATCCAAACTAAAGCTTTAATTAGATGATGTAATTAAGGCTCCCTAACAAAGTCAGAGTTTAATTAGCCTAGTGGGGAAAGGCGGGAATCGTTCATGGGAATTTCGCTACGCTCACTCTCAATTTTGCCTCCTCCACTCCCCATTTCTCTCTTCTGCTTTGAGTGCAAAAGAACGTGACCCAAATCTTAACGAGTGGCCAGTCCTTTCCAGCTCTCTCTTGCTCATCTGCTCCATGGTTAATTTACCTAATTTTCTGCTTTGTCTATTTTGCATCCACTCTGGGGCCCCGCAATCACCGTCCGAGGGTGACCATTGAGCAGCAGGCCAATCCAGAGACGCCCGGCTTAAATAAGTGGAAAATGAGTTGCGTCCCCTGAATTGTGTGCAGTAGTGCTATGGATGCTGTTAAGTACGTCAGTAAAGCACATGGAGCACCTCTCCCTGTGCCGTGGAGGGGGTTTAGTCTTTGTGCTTTCTCGCCTAGCAGGTCTCCGTGGATCATAGTTTCGTGCGGACCCCGGTTCTGACTCCTGGCTCATGGCTCTGCTGACACCTGCTGCTGCCATCATCATCACTTTAAATATGATTCATATTACTGTCATCATAAACCAACATATTTCTGCCCTCCCTCCCCACAGAAGCCTGTGTGGATGGTGGTTCTTTCTGATGGAGGTTGTCCTGCCGTACACTTGTTCTGCTACTTGCAATTACTTGTATCATTTCTGTTAGAGGAATTGAATGTATTGTACATCTTTTACATTGTTGATTCTGTACACATGACATCCATTGCAGTCTGTCCATCCCGGGAGAGGGATCCCTCCTCTGACGTTCTCCCTAAGGTTTTTCCCCATTGAAGGGTTTTTTCATATCATGGGGAGTTTTTCCTGTGCCAATGTGAGGGTTTCGGGACAGAGGATGTTGCATGTGTACAGACTGTAAAGTCCTCTGAGGCAAATTTGCGATTTTGGGCTATACAAAATAAAATGAATTGAATTATTGATCCTTGTGACAGCAGTCATATCTCGCACGTCTTAATAGAAAATCCACGGCTGTGCTTAACATTTCTTCTCTGACCTGAAGGCAGTTCAATAAGACGAAGCGGCATTGAAAACACTGCTCCTGTCACACAACGGCCCCGTGTGCGCAGAGCCGTGATGGAGAGGGGACGTGTTTTTTCGTGGACAATGTTGATTCTCCTCTTGCAGAGGCTTATCCGACCCTGCTAGAGCATCTGGAAGGTGTGATACGGGGCATGCGCGCGTGTGTGTGTGTGTGTGTGTGTGTGTGTGTGCGCAGCAAGCACGTTTGTTGTTTCTCAGGAGAGACAGTTGCAGAGAGAAAACTTCACACCCACAAAGTGAGAGAGACAAGTGTCTGTCTGGTAAGGTGAGCATGTCTGCCTCTGTTTGTGTGGGCACACGGGAGAGGGGGAGAAAGATTAAGCCTGGCCGAAACATCCGGTGAAAAACTCTCATTTCTGCTTTCGATAAGAAGGGAATTGAGCGTCTATTTCGGTGTCTGCCACCAAGAGAGAAAAACGCACGAGAATGCTACACTTGAGTTTCTCAGGAGAGGTGCAGATCCATTTCTCCTCGCAGAAACATTCCGATTGCTATGACCTCCTGTCGATTACAGTCCAAGGTATATTTTATTGGAACTGCTAATCCCCTTTCCTGAAAAATAAAAACTTTAGGGAAGTGAGGTGCTTTGCCCAAACTCAGACATTATTGTGACTCTTAAACTAAGCGCGTTAGATCCACACTAGATGTTTGCGTAAGTAGAAATTCGGAAATATATTCAGATTCATAAAATCATCCAGTGAGCAGTTTCCTTTTAAGAAAATCCAAAATCAACAGGAAAAAGTGCGCACAAATATCAGGCTCATATCACGCCCTTCAAACGCCTGCACACATCAAAAGATCAATGAAAGCACGACCATGAATAGTTATGCTACTATGTATGTACATTATGTAGCACAGGAATTGCACTTCTTTCGTTTACGTTGTACTCTTGCAGTCACAGGATCATGCAACATTGTTACCATTAGAATTAGCATCACAAGTCTCGCCGCAGTATTATATGTTTACATCAATCTAATGATTTCAAATAGCAATCAGAAAAAAACAGTAATATCTGCCACCCTGGTATCAGAGACTCAGACTCTAGAGCTCTAATGAGTGTCGTGTCTGTGCCCATCAAATGAACCAGCAATTTTACATGTAACATTTTTTCTAATTGCGCGGTGTAATTGGGTAAGTAAGAGTTTACGCACAAGAGCACACGTTCCCTCTTCAGGTTGGTTTGCGTTGGACTCTGTCAGGCCCAGTTTTGTGCATTCGCTACGGTTATTAATAAGACCGCAGGCGTTTATACGTCTGTCTGTGGACACTTAGTCACTGCGATAGCATCGCGTGATTAATTACAGTAGCTTGTGTAATAGGAAGATTGGATTTTGTAACTTTGAAAACTTGAGTTATGATAGGAGAAGCAGAATGATATTATCTTTAACAGGGACCCTTTGTGTTGAATTATTTATGATGGATCCATTTTGAATTATTATGTACATTCCTTTCCATTTTGTGGAAGCCTGAAATGGGCCCATTCTGAACTATACATTCTCGCATTTGCCACAGTGGTCTGGGTGTGTTGGTTAAAGTGATCATTTATGCATATGAAGCCTGCATGCTTCTCTGCACTATGCATGAGCCAAGTGCTAATTGTTCAGTTATTTTTCATGACTTTTTAATTGTCTCTTACTTTTAACTTGATTCTAATAATAAACTGTTTTCGTTGAAATCGGTACCATACGTCTCTAAAGTTTTTTTGTGTGTGACTCATTTGTATCTGCCCTGCGATCTAGAATATGCAAATCTGGTGTGCCTTTATGAACTTAATTTAAAAAGATTGCCTGTTTCCCAGGGCGTTATTAACAGGTTTCCAGAAGACAATCCAAAGCAGTTGGCACTGTAATAGCATGTATGTGTTCATTGATTGTTGCCTCCATCCAACCCACAACAGTCATTTCTATCCCTAACGCCATTCAACAGAAATCTTGTCAGACACAATCTTCCAGGATGAAATTAAAGTGGATCTGCATATTTCTATTTGCTTCCCTACATTCCTGGGAGTCATTTGAATCACACGGCTTCAACTGTAGTGGTTCTTGGCAGCTTACTTGAGCAACAAACCCACAAAGACAGGGGGTAAGACACGTGGCCTTTAACCCGCGCCTCCTGTCAAGGTGTCAGAACATTGCTTGACCCGCTGTTCACACCAACAGTGCCTCGGCCATCGGGTCTGCCATGCTGCAGCTGTGTGCTGCGCAGAACAAGCTGCGTCCCCACGCTGGACCTGTCCTGCCTCGTTAGCGAGTGGGGCAGGAGATTGGTGCAGCGGCGGGGTAAATGCCAGAGAACACCACTTGGCTGAGCAATTAATGGGCCGTAGTGCTGCTGGCTGCCTGCTGCTTTGAAGGCAAATAAGAAGAGCGGGATGGCGGGTTTCACATCTGGCCAATCAGAGCTGCTTACAGAGGGCTTGGCTGTCACACGGGGTCATGGCTGTAGTTAAGGTGAGTCTACCTCTGCTTCTAGACTGCATAGTTTTTTTTTTTGGACACCGAGTATTATGAAGACAGAACTCCCTGAGTTGACTCACCATTTCCAGGCTCACATTCCTCCAAATCTTCGTCATCGCTTGGACACTCAGCTGATGCCACCAAGAGGTCATCGGCATTCTGGAGGAGCAGAGACACAAGGCAGAGAAGAAAGAGTCAGGACACATTCAACATAGCACATCTGAGAGGCCTCTCTGATACCTACTTATACACAATACTGTGCATGAATCTGATGATGTGACCGAATCATCATGTAGTGGTTCAAATTCAATATTTAGTGATATGTTACAAATGATCCATTCTAATTATATTTAACAAAGTATACTGCTATACAAAATAGTTTGACAAAAAATAAGTTGTTGTGCATATCAGAACAGTTATTCACAGTCTCTCGAACATCCAACATCTTACTTTCAAGGATATTTGCTAACAATCTTTAAATGAAAAGTATCAACACAAAATCAGTTTTTGAGAATTTCTATAGTATCCCAAAATGTTATTTATAGATATCAATTCTGCAACCAGTGATGTTGTATGTTGTCTATGATTGATTGAATCCATAATGTGTTTTCTGTCTCACAATGTGGGAGTAATGATTCATTTATTACAGTGCGTCATCACACGCAGACACACCAACAACCTCAGCACGCAGTCTGATTTATTGAATATGATAAATATTCACCAGGTACACCAACGCGGCGCCCAGAGAGCAAAAGGAAGTAGCTCCAAACTCCAGTTTGAACTGGTCACAACTATTCTCATCAGTTTCCAAGTTGAATCCACAAGGGAACAAGTTCAAATCCGCCACGCATACATCCAGTCGAACTGGAGAGAGATCAAAAACATCCGGGGGAGCTCCAGACTTTAGACAGTAGCAGCTAGAGCGGGGCTTGTGATCTTAGTTTTATAGCGCCGCGACAGCACATTTGGGTCGGTCTTGGTTTTCAGGGGAACCCACAGTACCAAGAGGGGAAGAGGAGGGAAAAGGAAGGTCCCACATACACACACATCAAGACATAGATCTTTTATTCTAAATATCAAAGCACATTATTCGACTATGATGAAAGCTCCAGCACGACGGGTAGCTCAGTTTGGATTTCTACTCGCTTGCTTTCTGCCACCCTGGCCTGTCTGTGCCGTGTCTTGGTGAGTGCTATGGATATTCATTAGAGCCCCATAGTTCCTGTTGGTATTTATAATGCTATTACAATGTTTGCTCTTGCACAAAATTACACCAGAGGCTGTATAGGATGGATTATTAACTAAAGCTCCAAAGGAACGCTTATATATTTTTATATATCTATATACATGTGTGTGTGTGTGTCTGTGTTTGTGTGGTCCTCATGGGACTATATGACTGTGACTATTATAGCTGGTGCCGGGTCTCGAGGTTGAATTCTAAATTGACTCCGAAGCAGATTAGTGAATGTTGAAATGAAGCTTAACTGCAACTTTAACCTAAAATGTATTTCTCACTTGGAATATGTATAATAATGCTAAGTCTACTGTCAGAAAGTTGAAAGATTACCTTTCAAATAAGGTGGAATAATAAGTTTGATGATTGGATACTTTTTGTCAAATTGCACCTTAACTTAACAAACCGTCAATGAAGTCCTCGTCATTTTGATAGAACATTTGTGTAGCTCAACAATGTATGAATCTACTGTACACAATGAAAAACAGTGCATTTATTTCTGTTTTGGTTGGTTAGAGCTGTATGAATTTTTAGTAAAACACAGACAAGGGAGAAAAATCTTGTTTTTTCTCCTTTCTGTGAAATCAATGTTTTCATCCACAAATAAAGGTTTTAGTAGGACATTTTTTTAACTTACTTTTTATAATGTTCAGCACATAATCACCACCACTCATGCTATATTCTAATTTTTCTTTAACTGCTGTCGTTCTCATGAATATAAAGACAAATGACAACACTCACTTTGCACCACAGGCTCTTCCCCAATACAGACACAGCATGCGAGGAGTGTTGCGAAGAGCAAATATCGATAATTCACACACTATCTTCTGCCTAACAGCTGTTGGAAATAAATGTAACTGTCAGCTTTTCATTTTTTCCCGCTTAATTTTAGTTGACTGCAACTTTACAGCTTTTAAAAAAATGTTCATTTTCTTTTTTCTCTTTGTCAAGAACAGGTGAAATTGCCAGGCCTTCAACAACACCTCGCAAATCTGAATAAATGATTCACTCACACTGAATGATATGAACGATCACAATTGTTTTAGCCATCTGTGCGCCCCGAAGATGCTTCTATGATATTGTGCACACAGCAAAACATATTTGATCATTAAAGAATGTGAATGGGTGACTCACCGGCAACGTCTACTCATTCCCAAGCACATACCTTTAATGCCATTTTGGGCTATTGTGAAAGTTACACCATGTTCCATTAGGTTCATGATAACAATAATAAAGTAAGAGATGTTACAAGCAGAAAAAAATGATTCTTAGCAATAACAAGCACTTTAAAGGTGGGACTCTGATCTTTTTTTATGATCCAACATAAACATCACTAGGCAATTGTAGAACACATTAATGCTTGTAACAACAGACAACGTTCAACACATCGCTATGCCAAAAATGTTTGCAGACAATTCATTAAAAACAAGGCCTACTACGGCAGCCAAATCCACATCACAGACCGCTGCAACAAAAGCTCATTATATGCTAAACATGAAAGAATATTTCCGCCAAGATGCCTGGAGGCCAGAGATACGATATCGACCTGAAGGGAAGGCTACATGTGACTGAGTGAGGTTACATTGATCTCATGTGTAGAGACAAGATGCAGAAACTCTAAACCACAGACCATTCATCTAAATAAGTCGTGCCAACTGGGCGTAGCAGGAGACAGCGTCGTCTGTAAAGGAGCTTTGATCGACCTTTGAGTTGAAAATACATCACATGCTTGTAATTACATGGCAGCCTCAGCCACGACTGAAAGGCTGTGCTCGGGTGAATGTTTGAGAAAAAAACCCTCCATTGTTTTGTCAAGGTGGTTTTGTACACATGGCGTCGATGTGGTGGATAATCATCGGATTCATAAAGAATCACTTGTAGAAGTGCGAAGGAGAGTCAGAAATGTAGGTCTATGGCATCCAGAGATGCTGTGGTGCTGCTGCTGCAGGATCTATTCCTCAAAACGTTCCTCCCCATCCTCCAGCCTCTGTTGATCTGCCTGGATCTGCTGTAATTTCCAGCATCCAAACACGTTTAGTCAGCCATGTCTTCTTAGAGTCCAAATTGTCCAAATTGCAGTGCTGATTATTCTAATAGGGCTTGCCACACCAAACTGTTATGTAACTCTGGGGCTGGGGGCTGTTTGTATGTCTCAATGTGGCTGAAACGGGGCGTCTCAAAAACACTGCGCTGACGACGTGAATGCTTGACCCGCCGGTGGACGTACCATTTCTTTGGAAAATGTGCGGCATTTCTAGAGAGGACCCAAAGTTTGGAGGGACTTAAGAAAAAGCCAATAATGGTCGCTTACCTGTGTGACACTGTCTCTCATGGTGGTGGGCGAGCGAGTTTTGCGGGTGGTGGTTGTGGCCATTGTGGTGGTTGTCTCCATGATGGTGGTGGACATATCAGCCAGCGGGGTGGTGGAGGTGGTGTCTGTAGTGAGCACCGAGGGCACGTCACCCACCAGCCGCAGGTTGCCCTGGGTTTGGACGTTGGGGTCGCCCTCTGCCGCCAGTTTGAGCACCTGCAGGCCGTTGTAGTACAGGCCTGAGATCTGGCCCTGGAAGTGGCGACCCTTCTCTCCACCGCCACCGATTTTGATGAACGCCTGGCTGTTGAAGATGGTCAACTGACGACCTGATATGTGACAGAAAAGGAAGGACAAAGAAGAGAGAGCAAGTGGGGGCAAGAGAAGTGAAACCATGGGAAGAGGGGATAGCAAGAGAGAGAAAGGGCAAAGAATACTAATCAGTCATTGTCACTGCGCCAGCTCTGAACAAGGGTACCACACAGACAAAGAGACGTAGGGACATAGATAGAGGGACTGTTTCCATCACATGGGATTTCTTGGAAAACACTTTAGGGAGATTGGACCTTGGTTTGCTGGCAGTGCAGCCATTATGAGGGTAGGCACGTGCCACTTTCTAAGAAAAAGCGGCTTGAAGCTGGCAGTCAAATAAATTGCAGGGTCAGTTGCAACTTGACCCTGATACGCAAGGTTCATAGCAAAATGCATCGAATTTGCCCTGAGATTGAATATATTAGAACAATGCTGGGTCTGTGTCATTGACCTCCAGTGGACCTGAGCTGCACAATGATAAAGTACCTCTGCCAGGAGAAAGAAAACAGTTACTCTGCTCCACCATCCAGAGGGACGGAAATACAATCCTTATTGCAAGGAAATGTTTAATTCAGAAGGGGCTCTCCCTCTCCGTGGCCATTACCATTTATCTGAATGGATAGATGGTTGAAGGGAGGATAGCGCCAATCATTTAACCAGGGTCCAATCCTAATGTGTTACCAGGACTTGTGGTGACAGGGTGGAGTGCATGGGGTAGGTCCAAAAGGTGTAGTTTTTCTGCCTGCATTTTCTCCAGCTGATGGTTTTATTCATTTATTTTTGCCAATACCATTGCTCGATGAGGACATCTCACCATGCCACTTGGACTAATTCAAACTTTGACATGTGGATATGAGGGAAGATTGTGGGTGGTGGTTTGGGGATTGCGGGATACTGTTGGAAGGATGTGGGTTAAAAGCCGACAATGAGGTAATTACTTAGAGGTGAAGCCTAAGGGCTTTTATGAATAAATCAATTGGTGTCTGGAAAGATGGAGTATGACATTTTGTGAAAGGGATACTACACTAATGTGTGCATTTGAGGGAAAAATATGGGGATTGCATGCAAATGAGAGATCCCTCTAGCGGCCTAGTCTCCCAGATTACTTCTACATTTGACATTTGAGTCGATGTAGGGAGGAGAGTGAGACCTTCATCCAGGAGACCATTTTACTCAACTAAAAAAAATCAAAAATATAATTGATGAAGTCGTTCTTTTTTGGCCTTAAGCTAGATTTGATAGGGAATTCAGTTTGTAAATGGCAAAAGAACCACAAGCAGCTAAAAGCCATGCTGAACTATCGCCGTTAAACGCATCTTTTGTCTGATTTAGAGACACGTACAAGGCGAACGTTTATTTCTATTAATGCCTTCATGGCCAAAAGACTACTGAAAGAGTGGGCACGTCCGCACATTTGCGCCTTAGCTACATGGCTTTTCCGAAAAGTGGCTTCTTTTTTTTGGTAATTGGGTTTAATGACGACAAATGAATCCTCTGGGTATCTCTTGAATGTTGCTGTTGTTCCCTCTGTGGGATTGCAAGCCACCAAGGACTCATCAACAATGGAAACACATGGGACAGGCCTGAGTCCCATTTCTCTTTTATTAAGAGAGCTGAAAGGGTACTTCATCAGTGTAATATGATGCATTATCAGTCTATATGGGAGCCCTTGTTTTGACGGATGTGCAATATCCAGGTGGGTGAGACTGTCAGACAAATAATGTCCATTACTGCATGTTTGTGTGTGGGTATCAAACCACATTTACAATACGTGCATCTGTAGGTTTTGCACAAAAGTGCTGAAGTGATGCATCTATTCCACAGGGATGGGCCATTGCACATATCATCCCATTATCAGATCATTAGGCCTGTCAGGGGCCCGCTCCCGTCCTCTAACTTCCTAATGATGAAACTTAATGTGTGGCATATGCACCGCTGACATAATGGCCAAGTCTCACTCTATTTTCTCATCACTAAGCATGTTTGGTGTGGGAGTGGTAATGAAAATAAAAGCAATGGAAGTGATTGGGTGAGACAGATGTCAAATTGTGGACATCAGCAAGGAGAATACAGGAGAATAACCATACTTGTGTACATACAACCTTGAAACATCACACTTTGAAATACACATTTACAGTCTCAGTCCACCAAACGGTTCGCCTTGTAACAATCTTCCATCGTCCTTGACTGAAGGACACATTCATACACACCCAAAGCCCTGAGGGTGTCTTGTTTCAAGCAGCCCCACACGGCCCCCACTCTCTAGTAAAGGGTCTGGGAACCCTTTGTCATTCATATTCCCGAATGCTTTTAGTCTTCTTGGCTTACCAAACACCTCATGTTTCTTCCCTGTGTGTAATCAGCACGTCCTAGTCAGAAGATGATCTGTTCCGATGGGACAGTTTACTCCCGGGAAGTTATTTGTGTCACAGTTACACTCAGAGCCAACGACACAGGCATAATTAAGCTATACTGAGGAGCGGCTTATGATTATGATGCAGAGTAGTGAGGATAAGTTATACAACTCAAAGTTGCTGCACACGCAAGTGTCTAAGATTCAGTTGAGTGACCTATATAATTCTGTGTTATTTCAGCATGTGAGGATGCGACAAAGTGTAGGGAGACAAGCCTGGAGCGCAAGAGACAGCCATTTGTGCGTTCAACCCATTTGAGACAGAGCGAAAAAGAAAGGTGCCCTCCAGGCTAGATGAAGGGAAATCAGCGTTTGTTTTTTAAGGCTGTCTGTTCGGGACGAGACTCTAACGGGGCCTGATGAAGTTATTGTTTCAAGGTCTGCCGGGTCAAATCAAAAGTGACATGTGGTTTTAGAGCCAATTTGGGTCGGGAGGAGCAGGGTGGGGTGACGGGCGGGGGTTTGGGAGAAAAAAAGAAGCCACTGCATGACAAGCAATCACAGGGCTTAATATGACGGAGCTGGATGTGGCGCCGCAGTAGAGGAGAGGGTGTGCGCGAGTATATAATAACTTATGAAATATGTCAGTGAAATGACCTTTTCGTTTGTGATAGTTGGCCTTTTCAAGCAGTGTGTATTTGCCCGACTTTTAGTTACGTATGCCTTTCACTCTGTGTGTTTCTATGTGTGTTTGGACAGCTCCAGTGCGTGTGTGAGTGTGTGTGTGTAGTAGACAGCACAGCACACAGGGTTTGCATATTAACGAGAGTCCATTGTACCAACTTTAGGGATTGGGTGACTGCTGCCTCAAATCTTCCCAGGCAAAACATGGCCAGAGGCTCGGGATGTGGCGTAAGATATTTAGGTCCTAGTGTATGAGAGATGAGGACAAATAATACAATTTAACAAAAGCAAGGCTCTTTTGGACTCTTTTGGCGTTGTCAGACTTAACAGCCCCTGAGAGGCTACTATCCTAACAAACTAAGTAGTTACTAGCAGCAATTTTTATCATGTTCACAATCTTAATTAATGCGAAATTTAAAAGACTGAACTAAGTATCGCAGAGGCTGATGGTCAATATTATTTTGCATGTATTTGATTAAAAAAAAAGTATTGGGCAAATGAATATATTGACCTGATTATTGTGGTATATCTAGTCAGAATGATCAATGTCCTCATAATTCTACTCCTTTAAATTCAATATTTGTTGAAGTATTTTGGTCTGGACCTAAATGGTGAACAGATACTCAATGCTGCGCTACTAGCATAGATTAAAACACAGGTTAACCTGTCAAGCGATGGACTGTTAGTACAACGCACTCAGACTAAACAGAATACACGCATCCAGCTTGATAATTAGTTCGAGCACCGATCTCTACAAACAGCTGCTAGTAAGTCTTGGCTATCTGGTTAAAATTATTAGCAAACGGTTTCATTGATACCAGAGACGACTCATCAGTGAACACAAAGGTTTTCACTCCTTCCTGGATTTCACTATGGGACGGATGCAGCTGTAGATGGAGCACATATACTGTAGCTATTCTGTGACGCTTATGACTCAGGACAGCTAAAGTGGTCTCCATCTTAACTCAAAGTCCTTCCTTCACTTAAATCCACATTGTGTCCTCTTCTAAATTCCATAGGGGAATATATGGAGTCCACAAAGTAGAACACAGTGCTCCTCAAAATTGTCACAACAAAGCGTAGTAAAAATAGCTATGAAGGGATATGCATAGAAAGGGGCTGGGGACTGAGAGCAAAGCAACATAAAGAAATAGAGGAGCAGTAACACATATATTGTGTATGTCTTTTGACTCCCCCTTGGCTAGAAATGGTGTTTCAAGGTTACTGTAGCTTGATAAATCTTTGCTTCTGTCCTACAGCCGGGTAAAACCCAGTGTTCTGGCTCGGAGCGGTCCACTTACTGCTGTCTAAATAGGGCATCAAGCCAAAGAAGTTGGGCACATCTTTTTAAGGCGTTACTCTCCGTGATCACGTCGGTCGCCTTCTGCGGGTTCCCCCAGGTTTCTTTTATGGTTAATAAGCTAGGAGGCGTTATGGCCCGAGTGAGAAGCCCTGTGATTAACTTTAAATCATCACTATCAACGGAAGTGATTCATAACATGTAATCTACATTCTTTTGCAGCTCCTGAGTTTTTTTAATGCCTGAGAGAGAGAGAGAGAGGGACACTACAGAGCGAGGAGGTTGGACAGGCCCACTGAGAGAAAAGCGTTTCGATCAGGTTGCGACAGATTGCATCACCCTTGTCTAATGTTCGTTATAAATACTTTGGGAGCGAATTGGAGAACAGAGGTATAGGAATTTGGTGGTAACAGCTTTGCATTGATGCACCATCCTCCTCGACATTATTTCTAAACACAGAATGAGGTGGCTGAACCAAGCCAGGCTAAGAAAGTGGGCTGTGACACGCTAATGCACACATTGCTCTTCAGATCCTGTGAATGTAGGTGGGGTTTAAGGGAGAGGGTGGAGGCATTTGACCCCTCCTCTAGTTGCTGAAGGAGGATGAAGGACATTGAAGGGGGGGGGTGGGGGGGGGTCGGTATGGAGGATAATCTAAGCATACCCTTCCAGGTGATATGAAAAGGACTGCAGCATCTCTCTACCTTTGCCATCATCATCATGCCCCTCTCATCCTCCCTCTACTCCTCTTATCTCACAGAGAGGAGCGATGCCATATGGCTGTAAGGAGCTTTCAATCCACAATGTTTTCTGTTCTGTGAGTTGCAAGGTGGGAGGGATGGCCCAGAATTCAGCCTTTACGGGATTGATCCGTCATGGCCCTGCTGAATTTCTAGTATTCCCATCAACAAACAACAACTTTTCATTTTCTTCTCCAGGGAAAGAAAAGAAGCGGGAGAGAGCGAGACTGGAGCGCAATAGGGGTTGGACGCTGACAAAGTCGATAATGAAGTGTTCCCACGTTATCTCCTCGGCACAAAGCTCTCTTTGGTAATTAAGAGCGTTTTGGTTTTCATCCTCAGGAGTTGGGCTGTTCAACACTATGAATTAATTGCGTTTGACAAAGGTGATGAGCGGCAAAGTGTGGCACGGAGCTACACCTTGTGAGGCAACACGGAGCCCGGAGGTCCTTGGAGGTAGCTCGGGGCGTCTGATTGTGGCAGTGACTCCACGGGGCGTCTGGAGACAGTCGACCGGATTAAATCAGATGTGGCTCAAACTCTGATAATATATCTGTACAGAAATCTTAATGAAGTTATGCTGTTCGAGACACACTGAGATAGCAAGGTTATTTGCTCAGGAGAATGTTCTATTTATGTATTAACTCCTACTGTGACTGCTTTTTTTTAGGCCATTTCATGGTGGGGGACCATGCCTCCTTTCAGTCATGCTTTTCTTGAAAGCCACTTTTCCGCTCATAAGCAGGCATGTTCAAATTGAAATGTGGCCATGACAATGCAGGGAGATCAACTAGGAACAAAATAGTAACTCAGTAGGATAAAAAGCTCTCCATGGGCTGAAAGACAGGCGGATTAAGGCTCTGTTGACTGCAGCCTGATGGGAGAGAATCTATGACATGAAGCTGGGATCATCATGAATAGTTGATCTGCACCAACGCCAGGCCTGGAGATGTTGATTTGGGCTCTGGCACATCAAACTTGATTGCCTTTGATCAGTGAAATTAGGGAGTTGACAGCAGGCTGAACCCTGAACGTTAAAGCTTATATAGCTTTTAGGCCACAGAGAGCCCGTGTTCTAGTATTCCTCCCTGTACTCTAGTAGCTCAACTCACACCTTGATGGTCATACTTTTGGGAGCTCCAGAGGAAGACACTACTCACCAGAAGAAGCCACAAAGCTCCAATTCTCAGAAGAGGTTTATTTGCGGAAAGAGCTACCCTGAAGGGAACAGCTAAAAGATTCTTGGGTTTGGGGTATTATAGTCGTTTTAAGCGCAACCTCCACACAGCACAGCTCTCTTCTTGGACACGGCTGACTCCATTGACTTCCATTACATCCAAGTGTGACTGCAACACCCGTCATTGTGAATGAGTAGAGCTCTTATTTTGTTTTGAGGCTCTATATGCTCGTTGAAATTCACAGAATTGATGAACTATTAAAGGCATTTGGAGAGGAGACCGGTGGGGCTGATCGTTTTCTGCACTCTGGTCAATTGGACCCATTGATGCGTTCATCTAATAAAACCACCACATGGAGACAAAAACCTCATGTTGGTAACACGGCCTGGACTATTCCTGGGTGAATGGTGCAGGCTGTTTACCACACGGCAGTCTGTAATTATTATTCACACATTCATCAACCATTCACCCTTCATAGCAAATGACACAGTACATTCACAGTACATTATCAACCCGTTCTTTAGTGAAAACAATAAATGTTAAAGGGACTTCATTCGTATTTTGTTGAAATGAGCCGGCGTCATTTTTCGAATTTGGGCTTGTTACTTGCTTTGTTTAACCCTCTGAGTTTTGCATCAAGTGGACATGGAGACTAGGGGAGCAAGCAGGAGGTTTGTTTTTCCTTTTAGTAGCAGTTAGAACTTAGTTAGCTTTTTTTTATTTCATTGTCCAAGTTCTTCCAAATAGTGACAGCCAGTTTCAACTGGGTTCAATTGTTTAACATAATTTATTGCAAGGTTATAACTGAGAGCTCTCTGAATTTTTCACCAATAGGGCAGAGCTGTAAAGTTTCCCCAATGGTTTCCAATTTGCAGCGCAGGGAGTCGTGAGAGGCCCTCAGCAGTTAGTGTGGGTGGAGTTTGATTTGCTGTTCGGTGGTTTCGATTCTGCTTAGAATTGTCTTGGCGTCATGTTCGAGGCGCTTCCTCATCAAAGAAACAGCTTCAACCCTTTGAGCTCTGAAATGTCCCCTTTCTCATTCCCCTCCTTAGTTTGAAACACGTCTTCACTCCAAAAAGTATCTCAAAAATAACAAAGGGCTTTGCCTTTTTGGTCCATGACGTGTGTGTGTGTGACATTTCTTCAACAAATCCAATCATATTAACAAATAAGCGTGATTTTTTCTGAGCGCTCCCTGATCAAAGACCCCACTTGATCTTTGATTGGGATTATTTTTTTATTTCCTCTTGCTCGATGCTCTCATCTAAACGATAAGATGCAGACTCATTTAAAACTATAGAAGAAGGAGCATAATGCATTCTGTCATGGCAGGAGCTCATCATTTTAAAAGTGGATAAGCCATTTTTTATTGATCTGATGTATCATCGAACTTTAATCTCCTGAGACTTTTTGATTCTTGTTTGTGTCCTAACTTCTGCTAGGGAAGTTAGGACTCCCCCCGAGGTACTGGAGGAGAGCAGGGGAATCAGCTTCTAGATCATTGTTTGGTTTTCATGAAATAAATATGCAAACACTTTAAGCATTTATCTTGTTATTATCTGAGACGCATTGTATCATCGGAATTTCTCCAAGTGTGTGTTATCCTTCCAAATCCTTTACAAAATGTAATGCTAATTACCTAATAATTGAAGCTTTACATTCACGATAGTGGTCTCTTATACAAAACATAATGCAAAGAGCTTTTGCACATTTTAAAAATCTTCACCAAAAACGTCCACTTACAGTACAAAGTTTCTATAAAAATGTAGTTGTTTAAAAAACAGACTTCACAAAAAGCACATGACGTGCATGATAAATAATTGTAAAGTGCTTTTATGGCAATGCAGAAACTACTTTTAGACTTATTTAGATTTATTTTAATCTGCTCTTTTTCTCTTATATTTTTGGAATCAACCACCTTCAGCAGCACAAACACACGGGACAAGACAAAGAGTTTGGGACATTCAGCACTCAAAGGGTTAAAGAATCATCACTTTGTCGGTGCCACACTATGTTGTTATGTGGTACGCCGGGATGGGAAATGTGCGCCCCGCGTGCTGCAAAGGAAGGCAGACAGATTACTGAACAAACAACAGTCCCTTTAACTTTTAATGACTTTCATGGGGGATTCTTTCCTTTTTTCTTCTTGAAAAACCGGCGACCCTTTTTGATTTCATGAATGACTAAATATAGTCAATGCATATTCACATTCAGCCAACAAAAGACACAGGAAAGAAGCAAACGGAACCAATGGGCTCTTTACATGTAGTTAGGTTACTAAGGGGTTATGTCGGGTTATTTGGGGGTTAATTCTCTGAAGAGATGCAGCCCCAGTTTAAGGTGCTTTGGATTTGGTCCCCTAGTTTTTTCATACCAATGCCACAGAATGTCATTAATATTCAAGATAATGTAATGTTCTTTTTTCGTGACAACTATTGAATAGTAAACTGCCTCAACTGGGGAAAGCTGCGCAGTCACATTTATACTTTTTTCCAATGGAGATAAAGAATAATTTGTATGTTATAGGCCAATCATTAGCAGACATGTGCATTGGATTAAAGGGGACCTGTTCTGTTGAAGAGCCAAATGATAATCACCTCGTTGCTTGGCACTGCACCTCCTCCAGAGTGGTGGTTAACGGAAGGTTAGGCGGTTAGATCATTAGTGGAGTTAAAGGGGTTTTATTACCTTTGTCGAGTAGCCACTCGTCAACTACCCGACCAAGTCGGTATGGGATTCTTTGTCTAGCAATAGCCAGGCGCTCATTATCAAAGTTCCCTTTAAGAAATTTGGAGAAGACAAATTGAGAGAGGTTACAAAGAAATCTGGAAGTTGAAAGGTTAGAGGTTAGAAGGGCAACATGGAAAATGTTTAGCAGGTTATGTACTTTAAATCAGCTTTAGTTAGGACAGGAAGAACTTGAGGATGTGTTTTGGGGCTTGTTTGTTTGGTTAAACAAGTTAACAGCATTCTAGTTACCTTGAGTTTTAGTGCTTGTTTTAAAACAGATTTATGAATTATTTAGACATAGTGTGAATGCATTTGTAGAGACTTATGATAGCTATCTGCAAAGTGAATGCAATTCAGAAATGAAATGTTCAAATAGAATCACACACAGAACCAGCAATCACCGATCAACAGAATTACTACAGTGTGAAGGAATAAAGCAGAAAAAACACATTTCAATGTCAGCAATACAGCATTGTGTGTTCACATGATATAATCAGAAAGTACACACATTTCATGGTTGTTTCAAGGAAGACACATTTTGGTTGCCACAGCACAGAAAGAGTTTGTTTGCATCACCCACCGTTCCGACAACAGGATGCTATTTTTCCCGTTGAGCATCCTTTCCCTTGGATCCGACTGCTCCACTTCAACTGAAGCAAACATTATTTATTGAGTCGGTCTTTCTCTTCCCCTCCCCTTATGCATTAATTGGGCACTTCTCAGTGGCACTTGGCAATTAGCATCACTACATCAGCGTGTCAAAGAAGTTTCATCACCGCTGCACAAACTTATTATCCCTCACTTCACTTTAATCAACCTCTGGGTCATGCTGGGTGCATCTCCAGCACCGTCAATAGAACTGGAGCCGGAATCAGGCAGGATGGCTGCTGATGAAGGCCGGGCTGGGGGTTTGATGAAGCCCAATGTGGTGGCAAAGTCAGAAGCTTAATTAGGATTCATTGTCTATGTTGAGAGGCAATCTTCGCAGTTTATAGGCTAGGCCGGCACAGAGATTCCCCAAAAATGGGGTCAGGGAATCCCCAGGCATCCTTGAAGGGGCACATTAGAAATACGCTGTATTCACTGTGATTTTACTGGAAGCGATCCAATTTACAACATTCATGTACTCTGAGGCGTTTTTAATGGTTTTGTTGTCAAATGGCTCACTTGAAAGAGGGACATGCGTCCAGAAGATCTGATCTGAAGAAACCATTTAAATGATGAAGATGCTTTATAAAGAAAAATCGGTATTTTCAATATTCATTAATAAGACCCATTATGTGAATGATGGGCTAGAATATTAATACATACAGGGGAGAACTGTGCAGAGGAATTCCTACACGTGTCAAACTGAAAAGGGATGAGTGGTAAATGGACCACTTTAGGTACTGATAGTTACTTTTAATTGCGATTCATTTTAACATGTGAAATTCATTTGTTATTTTTAAAAACAACATGACTTTTATTGACCAGTTCTTGGATCATTTAAAATGTAATGACTTTGTCAACTAAGCAGGACCAGTTGTAGAACTGAAACAATGTATCTTCCTCACTTTGGTTTGCTTCAGGAAGGGCCCCTTGAAATGTGGACCTGCCGAAAGTGTCCGTATGAAAGCTGTATGAAAAAAATCATCCTCCGAGTAACCTCTATTTACTCCTGGCACTGAGAACCACAATGTTGTAAAAAGTAATTCACAAAATCTGCACAATGAGTTATTTTGGGCCTGAATGTGAGTCTGACATGGAATGTTGGAAAGACATTGGCTTTTAATTATCTGGAGAGAGACTCTTTAAAGACCAAAGCAAAGTTTGGAACCAAATAGGCAGCTCTGAAATCTCTCCTGCATCCTAACCAGTATACTTTTCCCCATCACCCCACTGCTCGATGCTGCTGCAGGGATCTAAAATAGACCACCTCGCACTTCTGCAGTACCTACTTCCACTCCCCAGGGGTCTCTCAACCCAGGTATGCCTGCGCAATAATGGGTGTGTGTGCCGTGTATGAACAATTTGTGCAAGGTAAAGAAGGCCATGGTCACAAAGAGAATGAGGATTGAATGCAGAAGGATGAATGACGAATGGGGAACTGGATGAACATGTAACAGTAGGCGGTACCACAGTACCAGACGACTGAGTGACATTGTTTGACAGAGAACTGGCAATTAAAGTACAAGTCCTGTACGGGAAACCACAGATTGTCTGTTGATATTTTCATCCATCTATGATATATAATGCCAGTAATTATGTTTATTTTACTTGCAGAGGAGCCTTTTACGGTTTGTACGTCCATGACGGCGTTCTTAAGTAGGCACCCAGAGTGCGGTAAAGGACGTATCTTTAGGTAGGGGAATCAACCTAGCACTAAAGGCAAGCGCAGCCGTAACAAATTGACGTTCCAGAGCCATGTGCTGTTAATGAGTGGGGAGGAGAGTTAGCGGTCAGATAAGTACATGAATCGGGCGGAAACCCTAACCCTGGCATGGAACATCACACCAGAGGGTCTCTAGATGCTTTCAACTACGTTGTCTGCGGTCCTGTACAGAATCTCAAACACCATGAAACAGACTCAGAGGTTTGACCTCATTGACTTCTAAAAAGGGTGCTAGAGATACAAGGATGTTTGTCCTGCACACGTCAAATAGTGTGCAGTGACCGGGTTAACGGGTGAGTCTCAGCCGAACAGTGTTTATGTAAGAGCAGCTGTTCAAAGCACCAACAGAACATGTAGGCGTCTTCATAAGAAGCAGCTTATTCATTACTTTCATTTTTCCTAATTTTACATTGATTCTGACGACTGAACATGCAACAACCAGACAACTGTTTCAACTCCATGTTGAAAGCTCATTACCTCATCTGGATGGCTGGAGCAAAACACAACTACCTCTGCCAACATACTCACGCACACATAAGATGACGTGGGCAGTGAGTCTTCAATCAGCCCTACGGGCGAGCGTTTTTAAAAACCTCTTTCAGAGAACTTTTTGCTATCCGCAGTGGCAGCAAACTGTTCTGAAAACTGTACAGCAGCGTGTTTAACCAATTACATGCACGTGTTCACACTGCACTGAAGATTATCCAGGTACCACTCTGCCTCCCGGAGAGAAAAAGGCAGTGCCGCAATTACAGGACCCCGCACGCACGCACGCACGCACAACCCCACTCTAGAGATGACACGGGCACTCTGCCGCAATCACTGAGGCAGAGGTGGGTGGGTGAGATGGCTGACGTTGTCGAGAACAGCCGATCCCAATAATATCAGTCAAATGAAAATAGTGGGAGGCTGCGGTCCTTAGTGAGATGAATCAATGCTGTGCGAGCACGTTCGTCCACGGATCCTCCTCCCTATTCCAACTGAATTGTCACACCGAGGCAGCCACTTCCAATTAGGGAGGCTTCTTCACCAACCATGTAACAGTTGATGATGTGTATCAGCTGGATAGACGTTCTTCTCCCTCTTGTGGCACACTGGTGGACACCGCAGAGAGGAAAAGCAGCAGATCATTTATACCTCAAATCGCTTTTTCCTCTGGGCCGGTTCTCCTTTACTATTCAAATCAATTGTAATATTTTCCTTCATTTCTTTTCGAAAAAAGCATTTGTTCTTACCCGCCAAGCCTCATTTTGAACTTTCACTACTTCCCTCCTGTCTCCCAATTCCCCTCATTTTACATGATTCCTTATTTAGCTTTTGCTCCCTTCCTCCCATCCAATCCCCTCCCCATGAAACCTCCGGTCCATCTTTGTCGTCAATACCTTGTACCTTACCCTCATCCTGTCTCTTTCTTACTTCTCTCTCTCTCTCCCTTAAATCCCCTTTCTTTTGTTCACCGTCACTCCGTTTAATCCCCCCCCCTCCCACTGGCCTGGTGACAGAGTGGGCATTATTACTGGTTTAAATGTGGTACATTTTAAAACAGGCCATCCCTTACCACAGGCACACACAGTGTGTGTTGTGGGGGAAGTAATAAGAGTGAAGTATGTGTGGACTGTATGCAAATGCATGTGTGTTCTTTCCCTGGTAAACACCAGTGAGTGACAACATCCTCATCAACGGCCACACAATGGCAGAGGAATCAGCCAACAATGGTTTTGTGTATTCGCTTGAAACAAAAACGGGGCGCAGGGAGAAGAATAAGCGGGGGAACTAATGGAGACCATGGAGAGCAGGTCATCCACACGCCGCTGTTGGAGAATCTTAATTCCTCCGCGTCCTGATTGTTTGTTTGCCTGTGTTTGCTCTTGTTCCCTGGAGAAATAAGTCACTCCGAGTGAACTAGTGAAACTTTTCCCTTCTCGCCTCCCTCCTGCAGCGGCTGAAGCCTGCTCTGCATAAGAATGGGGGGGGGGGGGGGGGGGGGTAGATTAAACAGCTGGGCCCTTGTCTTTTCCCCCTTCCCGCCATTATTATACTCGCTCTGCTCCCAAGATTATTCCCTTCACTGGATGTGACAGAGAGAAAAACAATGCAGTCGGACTTGGCACTCAACAAAATGTGAAATGTGAGAGTGTCTCCAACCACCGGGCCGCGGACCGGTACCAGTCTGTGGGCCATTTGCCGTTATTTGATTGTTTTTATTTCTATTTTTCATGATCTATTATTGCAGGAAACGTCTTACTCAGACATGCTGTGTAATTGGTGGACATATGGGCAAAAAAATGGTTCATTCTAATTAGAAATGTAAATGAGTAGTTCATCTTAAATCAGGGCAAGGGCGTGCTGACTGACCGGCACAAAGCGCGGTGGAGGGCGGCAGAGCGACCTGCGCGGCGTGCTCGGAGTGTAGAGCGCCGCGTGTCTCTGTCTGGTACGGCTGGCTTCTAGTTCGCTGATAATCCGGCATATGATTCACACACTGTCGCATCTCGCTCTCTGTCTCCTTCCGTGTCAGTAGATTTGTGTGCGTCTGTGTTACTACACGTGAATGTGTGTGTGTGTGTGTGTGTGTGTGTGTGTGTGTGTGTGGAGACCAACCCAGGAGCCAGCTGTATATCATGTTGCTCTGCGGGCAGCCAGATGCCCTTGTACAGGACACCCAGAACGGAAATCCATCCACAAGAATAGAGATTACACTGGAGATGATTGGCCACCAGCCATCCCGCTCTCCCTCCCGCTCACAGAAACCTCTCCTGGTCGAGCTAGCCTCATTCTGTTTTTCATTTGGTAACTTTAGATGGATTGCTTTCATATGAACTGGATATTTTGGAGCAGATGGGAAGGAGACCCACTGCTCTTCTCACTGTAGGCCTGCGCTGGCTTCTAAACGAACGACCCATTCTATCAAACATCTTTGTCTGTTATTAAGTCCCTAGAGGTCTTATTTTCTTTAAACAAGAGAAACAAGTGAAGAATGATTTCTTTGTTTTTACTTGTGTTTACGGTGCCAGTAATGGCATACAATGAAGAGATTACTGCGGGGAAATCAAAGTAGATATTTAAAACCTTTTTCAAAACATGTTAGTTTAAAAAATCTTTATTGGCTTCCTTATCCATTTCCAGAGAATGGGTTCACAGTCATTAGTGCACCCTGAATTCTTCAGACAATGACCAGTTCTATTCACTGATGGCTCCAACCAGCTCTGTCTAGGCTAACAAAAGCACTACTCTTAGTTTCAGGTGATTAAGTTCTATTATACGTATACTTTTCATTGCAGCTAATAGATCCCACTAAAAGTCGACACTGAAACTTCCAGAAAACAAGACTTTAAGGCTTCAAAACTAGATAAAAAGTACACAGTGTTTTTGAGTGTAGCTGTTCACTTCTTTGTTCATTTGAAAGACATCAGCCACCGCTCGTATCAGCGTGCAGCGATATCTCACTGCTGTAACTGCTTGATCATCTTTCATCCGTGCAGCAGCAGTTATCAATCCACTGCGCTCCTTTCCATTTCTTCTCGCTACGACGCAATCGTCGGTACCTTTCATCTCGGCCACGGTGGATGTGTGCGATGGAGGCTGCCAGAGTGAGCCAGGGAAAGCCCCCCCCTCCCCCCCACTCATATGGAAATCAAAGGTGTCACTTCTCTAATTACCTAAAGCAATCTTTTCCCTCTCCTGCTCTGCACTACTTAGCCGTGTCTGTTCTCTCTCGCCCCCTCCCCGTTATTACCGTCATCCCAAAGCTACAGGCCAATAATTGGAGATACCTTCCAACAGTGCAAGATCCAATCAGAAGCAGTCGCAGAGCACTAGAGGCCCAATGGGAACCCGCAGAACCGGGGGGAACTGCCATCAGTGACAAGTGTCTCAGCTGGCTGACCTCAATTAACTCACTCACTTTTTTTTTGCTACACAACAATAATTTAATGATGAGGGAAATCAAAATTCAAACTGTGACAGATGCTAGTTATATATTTTATAAGATCAATTGCTTGAAAAGCACCTGCAGTTCCCTCGGGGGAGTTATTAGACTGCAATGAGACTATTAATTACTACGAAAATAATTAACATGTTTAATGTTGTAATGTTGTCATCTGCACCACTGAAACAGTAATTCACCTTCTCACTAGGCTCAAAGTAAAATCCTTTGCTTAACTACGTTAAAAATGTCCGTAAATTTACTTTGATGAACTTTTGACAGTTATTACAACAGTCTAAAATAAATACTGAATCATTTAAGACCCAAATAAGTAAATAAGTGAAAAGAATCAGAGTAGTTATGTTAATGCCGCCGCGTTCAAGCACTCCAGCTTTTTGACGGCTCAGACTCAAGTGGTAAATGTGATCAATTCATAATTGGAAAAATGTATGTTGAATTGTATTTTGTTAAACTAAGAGCGATTTCTTCTAAATCTCAGCTCGATGTACCTAACAAACTGGTAACTGAGGATAATTTCATGGGATTATTAATGTGAGTAAAATGTGGTAATTACTTGAAATGGAGATAATCTTATAATCTTATTTTCATATACCGATCATAGTTTAATCTTAGATGCATATCACATATTCTTTTAAGCTTCTAAAGTACTCAAATCAAGTACAAGTCTCCCAGAGCTGAGGGTAATTACAGTCCCTAACGATGACTTGGGAGATGCTCTGTACTTCGATCCCTCGGCCTGGTGCAACAGCGCATGTTGTCATTACCTTAAGCACCATTCATGACCATGAGCCCATCGAGCTAACAGTATGTAGGGGTGCTCCTCAGAAAAAGCAAGACGAAGCAGATGATTTCCGAGGCCACGCTGCGTTCATGTGCATCGGGCCGAGCCCTCATCAACCATCTTCTGCTCGGTGGACCATCGGAGTCACAGAGCGCCGCTTCCACGCTCCCCGCTTGGAGGCCCGAGCCAGCGAATTGGAACTCTGGTCCACGCTCGGCTAACGTCCGTATGCTTCTAGGCATTTATCCGGGCTGGCTTGTGCAGAGAGCACCCATCTCCAGTCGTACTCCCGTCGATCCCCTCCACTTTTTGCATTTCAACTGGCACCACTGAGTGCTCTCATATTGCTTTTGCCAAGAGGAAAGTAGTTCTGGACTGCCTCAACCTCCCCTCCTCACATTCATCTTCTGTGGTTATTCACAATTGGTCTCTCTCTCTCTCTCTCTCTCTCTCTCTCTCTCTCTCTGAGTATGAAGGTCACAAAGAAAGAAGAAGGATATCTAGACAGTGGAGACGTGTTCAAATAGGTGTGTGAGCAGAGAGCTGACCCCTTTTTCTCGGAACATTGATCTGAGGAGTAAGAACCCCGTAGAGGAGCTGCAGCTGACCTTGCTGGCACAAAAGAGAAGACACGTATCTCTTGTTCCTCTTTCTCTAATGGTCAGCCTTCACGCTGAACGGATCCCCTAAACACCTAACAGAGTGAAAGCGGGTCATGACAATAGCACTTTCCATGCACTGTGTATTTTTTGTCTTTCTTTTTCTGCCCTTTATTTGGGATCAGTATAGAGCGGGGATGAACCCCGTCCTGTGGTGAGGCTGAGATGCGTCAGCAAGTGGCAGAAATGATTATTGTGGGTTTTTGTATGTGTGTGTATGTATGTATATACTGTATTGCTTGAATGCAATCTTCCTTGCTGTGACGCGATCCTATTTGTTATCTATCTTATTATTCAGTAAGATGCAAAGACTCATCCTTCACAGCAGTGACAGAAGCTAGCTTCCAGTGTGCACGCTGCACCTCGCCTCCACCCCTGCGCTTTTATTTTTTCCTCCCAGCCTTTTTTTTTCCTTCTATTGCCCCCTGTCCTCAGTCATGTTCTCCCTCGGTCCATCATTTCGCAGCAATGCATCCCGAGCACTTCGCTGTAGAGCACTATTGCGTCTCCTCTCCTCTATCTCCCCTGTCAGTCGTGCCCTCCATCCATACCCCCCACTTCCTCTTTCTAATACTACTCAACTGCGGTTGGAAAGTAAAGCAAAGTGACAGCTTTATGGTAGATATACTGCCTGTAAACACTGGCAGAAAAGAGCAAAGTGTTAAGAGTGGAAGAAAGACCGCCTGTCATCGGTCCCATTCGCCCTAACGGCGGGGTTACGAGGCGGCAGAATATGCTAATCACAGCCAATACCCCGCCGATGGTGACCATATAACTGCGGTTGTAAAATGCGTGATGATTATCTAAAGCTCAGCGGGCACCGCAAAGACGCCTAAATGCCAAGTATGGAGTAAAACCACAGGAAATGGATGGAATTTATATTTCTTTTTTCCCCTGAAGCTTCTCTCTTTCCGTAATCTGCTGCAGTGAATTTGCTGCCATCACAAAAAGAGTTAATGCGAGGCAATTTGCAAAGAGAGAAAATGTGATGGAGTGGAAGCATCAAGACGAAGCGCAGACATAGACACACCGCTTCCTCACACGTGCTCACAGGTGTACATTCTCTCCTGTAAGTACGCGCATCTATAGCCTATAAAAGAGCCTATATTTCTATACATATATCTGTACTAGAATAGACAAACACAAGCACCACACACACACACTACCGAACAAGCTCTTTCATCTCCTATTCCTATTCTTTTTGAGGCAGAAGTTGCTGTAATGCTCTGTGGCCCCTTATGGGAAGCTGGTTTAGGCCCCGACTGCCTAATTCTGACATCTCCACTGACAGCGTGAACACCAGGATCAGTTAAGAGGTTAACATCGTAGTGAAGAAGCTAGTTTCACTATAATCACAGCATTTGACTAATAGGGTGTTTTTGTATTGCTGATAGTTGATTGTTGGGTGTAGAATCATACAACATTGAAAGTGCAAATCAAAAGATTGAAAATGTGTTAGTCTTCACATTTTTAAATGTGTTGAATATGTGTATATATTCTGGGAAAAAAAATCAAAGCAGCAACAAAAAAAGACATCCAGAGCATTAAAGCCAGACTATGCAACTTTATAAAAACTTTTTTTTTTAATTCAATGGCAATACAACGCACCATTATTCAGCCACTTGATCTGATATGAGCAGTAGCTTAAAGCGGCACACTTTAGGTATCTTTTGTTGTATTCAGGGCATTACTCAAACCGCTTTGCTTCTTTCTGTACATCTCTTATCTCTTGTGAACACAGTTTAGCAAAAGTTACACAGTAAAGTGGGCCAAAGGCATTTTTTTTTTTTGCTGAACACATACCAAACATTTCTATGGACGTCCGTTATGGCATTGACAAAATGTGGCAATGGCCTAATGAACACATTTTTCCGTGATAGTTAAGTACGCAGACAAACCCTTTAGTCTGCAAGGTGAGCTGTGGACAGACACACAACCTAACGCATAATCTCCCGACAGGTTTACGCCCGACAGAATCAAATAAAGACTACTAAAGACTGCTAATGTACCATAAGTCTGGCTGTCTGAGTGTAATCAACTAATCTAAGGTGTGTTTTCATTTGTAAGAGTTTAACTTCTCAGTTGTAGGGAACATCTTGTCATTTCTTTTCATTTAGGTATGAATACTCGGTTGGATGCAATAATTGGAACACGTTGTTTTTTCTGAATAGTGATGAGGCCACTATGTGCTGCCTGTGTATTTCTCTGAAAAATATTGCCCAGCCTTTTGAGAGATGAAATCAGAAATTCTTCAGGCTTGGGTGTAATTGCAAATAAACCATTGCCGACCAAGTCACTCCTCCCGTCGTATCGGCAATCTTTGCTCACGGCACACACAGTAACTAAAGGGAATTGGATATGAAATGGCAAAATTACAGTCCGTATGGCACCGCCGCTAACATCTGCCTTTCTATCTGTGGCCAGGCTGGAGGTGCTCAGTGGGACGCAGGATGCTGTTATTGAGCCCGTCTGCCATTTTGGGGACGTGGGAGGTGGGCTGGGCCAATAACTGTTGCTGCAGGGCCCACCGGGGCTGCCTGACACACCGGATTAGCTGTGTGCGCGCTCCTCTGACACGTTTAGTCTGCTTTCTATCCATCAATGTGCACATATGCACACACACGAAACAGAAAATAACACACGTGCACCATGCGTACACGCGAGACAAAACATACACACACAGACGCCCTGAGGACTGCAAACATCACTTTCTGTGACATCGGGAGACATGTTGCTTCGCCATTGAATGTGCCTGACCCGAGACGACGACATCTGCTGTCAACATGCTGTCTCTCCAGATCATCAGCCCGTAGTGGCTTTGTGCTCATAAGCCAGCTGCTGGCAAGCCTGGGCTGTAATGCCATGGAAGCGACCACAACATGTAGGTTAAAAACAGAGAGATAACCTGCCGAAGGGAACTTTTATATGTATGTATTCCCTAAGGACTACGGGAGAATAAATACCAACAATAACTGCCACGGCATTCCTGATACTGGTCACAACACTCCATTTTGGGAGGAACACTTCACCGGAAAGTTTCCTTTCTTGTTCTGTTAGAGGAACCTGACCATTTTGGTACCTGTAACACATTGCAAATTCTCCATCGGAGTTACTTTTATGACAATTTGTTCTATTTTCCCTTTAAAATCCTTGCGACACGGACGTTTTAAGATTCAATGTTCCTTTGGGACAGCATTGCGGTGATATTGCATAATACAGGCATCAAGAGAACTGAGTAGGTCTACATGTCTAGTCAGTGTGAAGTACTTTGTCCCATTTAGAGAATCAGAAGATGCCTAAATCTCCAATCTGGGTCACTGGAGCGTGATTCACCAAGGGAAATATCCTTCTTTATTTCTCCTCTTTACAAAATATTTCACTCTCTCTTTCTCTCTGACTTTACACACACCCTACCCCAACCCTTCACGTTTTTCCTCCGCCCCTTAGTGCCTCTGCCTCATCCAAGGTTTTGCTTATCTAATGTGTAACATCTTTGTTTTCCCAGGAGGGCGCCCCGCATGCCGATGACGACCCCCAGAGTGTGTGCCGGAGCCTTCAAAGCGGACGCCCAAATGAGTGTATTTAGCTCACATAAAGTCATCTTTATTCTACACACCAAAGAACCCTCCTCATCTCACGTTGAACCATTTCCTTTCCTCAGTCCCCATGACCTTCTAAAACTTCAGAGAGGAACCAGCCTCCGGCAGACAAGAGCAAAACTCAACCAAACAACAACAGAACCACAGTCTTTAATTGTTGATCAAGCAAAGGAAAAGGAAAGAAATGTTTGACAAAGACAACACCGAGCAGGGCAGAAGGCAACGGGGAATAAAGGGAATGCATTATAAGCTGTGCATTACAACTTCCTGATGAAACAAAGCAGAGATTTGGATGATGACACCCATTTGCCGATGTTAACAGGCCGCTTGCTGCTGTCCTCTGAGCGGTTTGTGCTGCTGTGAGTCGAAAGGCTCCTTTTGGAGACGCGGGCCCCCGTGAAAGAAAGGGGCCTCAGTTGAATAACAAGTGAAAAGAATGAACTGCCACAGGTGCCTACTCTCCTGGCCGTGATGCATCACCATCAGTCTGGCCTTCAGACAAAGCTCTCCTCTCAAAACTGAGGCTCAAAATAAGGGATACCTGCTGTGACAGCGAATGTCACGGCCCCATTGCTCTATATGTCAACTGCGGTAGATCTAGTGGCAACATCAGTGCCAGGTTTGTTTAGACAGATATGGAGATGAAGGCATCGACTTCAGCTGGGGTGGGGATTCACCAGTCGGAAAGCATCAATGGAGAATAAAAACAAAAAAAAACCCTGTTGCAAATCTGTGCGTGCTTGCGAGTTTCAAGGCTTTGCAAACCCTTATTTCTGTATATAGGTCATTAGATTTCCACGGTACGCAGCAAAGCCTGGTCTATCTGGGTGTTTACTGACTTCCAACTCATGACGGGAACACAAAATGTCTTCCTTTGAACAACCATGAACAAAGGGGCAAACACAATGGAGAGAGAAATTAATTGAGAGCTTCTGCGCAACTGAAAATAGCCTCATAATTCAGGCAGTAATAGAATACCATGATTATAGTTAACCAGCAAGTGGGGGAATTAGCACACTCCCAGCAGTGACTCATCGTGGTTTGCCCTCGATTTAGGTCCGTATGCGTAATGATGCTGCGTCTGGAGCCGAGGAATGACTTACCCAACGTCAGGTGGCCATTTTACCGCATCCTGCCCAAGGGAGGGAGCAGGGAGCCGGATGCTCTTTGACGTTACATAGCTTGCCTCTGGAAGGCTGCTCGGCTCCTCTAGTGTTTCACACAGAATATGATCGTCTAAAATAACGGAGGTACCGTCTAAACATGAATGCCATCATACATAAACAGACAAATTGAAAGCTGCCTTAATGAACTGATTTTTCAGAAGCTCTTTGTTTCTCTCTCCACTGTGTTCCCCCGGTTTATCGAATATTCAAAACTGCAAAGGTTCAAATGAAGTAGTGAGAACTCCCCGGATTGCCCCTGTTCCTACCTGAGGGGAAACGTTCGATGACCGGCTGGTTGTCCACCTGTAGTGTGGCGTTGCCGCCACTCCGCGTGAATCGCACCACGTGGTATTTGCCGTCGCTCACCATCACTGCGGCCTCCTCGATGGTTATGTCGTCCGTTCCCACGTTGAAGATCACGCCGATCCTTCCCCGTTCCTGTAGACGGAGGAAAATAGAGAGTGTTGAGCCACATTTGATCTCTTTAACATGAAACTGGGTGTCACTCAAATCATCACTAGATCTTCCATCGTTCCCATGCTATAAAATACAGCCTTTTTCTCCATAAGCAAACACACATTATTAAAAAGAGAGGAAGAAGCCAACACCTTCGCTGTCTAAGGTCCGATACTTGGCTGACTAAATACCTTGTTTGCTTGCGGTGGGGTTTCTTTGCCACTGAGAGTGATCATGTTCTTCAAAATACAGCAATAGAAACTGTGTTTTATTGTTCTAATACGTTGACACAGGCCTAAAACCACACCTCAGATGAGCCATCATTACTGCAGGGTGCTCCATTTAGAGCTTTGTTCATGCTGGCATCACATAAGAAACACTCATTGGGTCTCCACCACTACATAATGCACCACATATATTCAGGCATCACATGATAAGATTGCTCATTTGTCCTCTAGCAAAAATCTAAATCACACATTTTCCTGGACTGGTCCTTCACTGCCGGTGGGGTAAGCGTCATATCTCACACACATCAGCCCGGTAAAAGAACAGAGCGATTGTTAAGGGACCCTCTAGTATTCACCAACCCGCTGACCCCCTCCCCTCTCCCATCTATTAGTGTTGACAGCCGCCCACTACTTTGAGTTTATTGCAGTCAACCGCCTACTCTGCGCTCATCTCCCGCCATCTCTCTTCTCTCCTTCTGTGGTTCCTTGCCTTAGTCCCAGGGAAAGGTCAAAGTCATTTATAGAGTTACAGTCTGCCAGACAGAACACAGGTGAGAGACACATACCTGACAGCATCGTCACAGACTAATTCACTGGTCTACCAGTGAATATTTTATCAAAGGTTTTTTTCTGCACTGCCAGAAGATCCGATGCATTAACACGAGGGAAACTTCCCCGTTGTCACCACAGATCGAGCTCATTTGCACAGAGGGTCAATTTGTTTGCACACTTCTATCTGCCTCCCGCAGCAACACCTTCACTGATTCCATTATTTCATTAGCAATGCACAATTATTTGGCCACCGGAGGGTCAGGGCTTTGCTGGTAGCTTTTTTCCCCCATTATTCATAGATGATTAAGTATTTAAGAAAGGAAAATAAGATCTCCCAATGTTAACTGAAATTAAAATGACAAGTTAATTAAGTAATTAAGTGCAGAGGTTGTACAGTAAGTTAATGAGCGGCATAATGATAGCAAATGTATGTACATCCTAACCAGCACTCTGAATAAAGTAGTTACCACGTTCAAGCATGGATACAGTATGGCCATGCACCGATGCCAACCTCAATTTGGCCATTAATTGAGCGCGCTCAAATGGCGGCGCAAGTGGACGCGCCGGTGGGGCCCTGATTAATGCCGCAGGGAGCGGCTGACTATCGGACTCAGCTGAACGAGGAGAATCAATGTGGAAGCAGGAAACAGACTCCTCCACATGAAGTAAGTTAGGCCGGGATGCGTTCCTCAGAGCGGAGCTTGATGGACTGCTCGGCAGATGATCTCACTCTGCAGATGGGACTTGAAAGTCTCAAATGGCAAAGTGCTTCCAGCTCCTTGGGCACTTAATCAATTGCTTCGTGTTGAGGACTGACCACTGCAGCCCGTGAGCCCGCTCGCCCGGCGCATGCCAAAATCCAATATCGACCCGAAGATAAAAATATGAATACTGTCAGGGAGTGATTAGTGGGGGCGCGCACGCGGCGGCAGAGACGGAAAGATGGCAGCGGGCGAGGTGAAATGCTTTTGCATCGAGTAGATCGCCAGAATCATCTCCATTACCTCCCACACACAGGAAGCTTGGGAAAATCATAACACCTTTGCCTGGAGAATCAATTCAATTTGCGAGGGCAAAGCAGAGCGAGTCCCTGCTATTATGACGGAAAAGCAGAAGGCAGAGGGAATTTGAGTGATATTTACAGAGAGATTAGCATTTGTGTTCCGCAACATTAGGGTTCTCCCGGTGCTGGGGGGATGTATTGAACCCATTATGACGCGAAGCCGCTGGGAACCAGTGCTTTTCAAAAAATGATTTTTGTGTAGCGGTAATGACATTTTAATGGCCATTTCCCTTAAGCGAACATATCTCTGGAAACAGAAGGAGGAAAAAAAAAACTGCTGGAATGACTAGGAGCAGTCAAGCCTGCAACATTGGAATAGAGGGACTGCTAGGTAACCGACAATAAGCCCTGGCTGCTCTTTAAACACCACTGCTTAGCAGCCCTTAATCTGCTTCAGCTGTCGGCTAATGTCAGGAAAAAGAATTTGATGTCTTGATTCTTTTTTTTTTTTTACTTTTCACTCAGTGCCTCAATCAGTGGTCTAAGTCAGGGGCCCCAGAGGGAAGGCGCTCTGCTTTATGAAACGTGGTATGATACTTTTCAATTATATCCAATTTAAACCGTTAATGCATGCAGACTGGAGAAAAATTATTAATAGTTAATAGTAATTAGTTTAGTCTTTTTTTTGCGCTGAGTCCCTTTAGAACAGCTAACTGAGCCTGGGCAGCTGGTTGTGTTGACTCCTAGTACTGAAGGGAAAGTCGGTGGAGCCCTCCATCCACCGGAGGTCCGACTACAGTTAGAAGGCAGCAGTGAAGCCGGACCTGGGTCCCCTCCAGTGCGGGACCCATTGGGGTCACACTGTCACATTGACATTGTTTCATAACCAATTAAAAGCTCCTCATCCTATCTCAGGAACCACCTGAGTATTATTATACTTTCTCCAGCACAAACCCGCTGTCCTCAAAAATCAAAAGTCTTTTCTACATCAAAAGTAGACTATTCTCTTCCCTCGGTGCAGCAATAGTAGGTTGAAAACGTTTGTGTAATACTCTCATTAGTCTCTCCTTCCGTTTTTACCAAACACATAGAAAACTGGCTTCGGAATTCTGTGCAGCCGTTGCAGATGAGACGTGCCGTGAAACACAGAGAGCGCTCCGGAACTATTTCAACATGACCTTGCGAGGTGCGAGAGCGTGTCGAGGCAGGCGCTGTTTGCCTAATGGGAACGTAGCCACAGAGTCATCGGGCCGCCTCAGAGAGCTGAGCGGGAGAGGAAGAGGGAGGAAGAGGAGGAGGAGCAGGAGCAGCACGGGGCCGTAAAAAGGATAGAGGGAACCTTGATGATCCTCCAGGGCCTCAAGGTGCTCCGAGATCAAAGCCCCTTTTGAAGATGTCAAGATCTCGTTCGCTCGTCGCTGTGCACACTGATAGTCAATTTAGAAAAGTGTGGGGGGTGTGGGGAGGGGGGGGGGGGAAGCAGACAAAGGGGAAATGCCTTTTTGATTGAATTCTAATTCTTAGCTTCATGTCTTTGCAGATAGCTGAATCGAGATTATTCTCCAGCACCCCTGCAGCTTCACCTCCGCACGCATCTTCTCCTTTTGTGTGCGTTTTTTAGAAGCAAGAAACATTTTATTAGAATTAGAGATAGACAACACAGCAGCAACAGAGGAGCGGCTGGTGGCTGGACTGGAGGCTATTCAGCAGTCCAGACAGTGATCTAAGTCACTGGGTTTTGCATTTTGCTGCATCAACTCACCTCGAGAAAACGCTTGACCAGTTTGGGGATATGCTGATGCCTATGATTTGGTTTGACAGATTTCCTTTTAATGGCATCGTAGGCGGTGGAAACGCAAACTATTCATCAGACTCTTTCTCATTTCCCCAATAATGATCCATCACAGCCTGTATCTGCTTGAGCCTAACTTGACGTACCAGTCTAAGTATGCAGAGCTGCAGTATTTATTAGCTTATGAGTCAGCCAGTGGGGTGGCATGGACAGAGAAATGACTGATAAATAGGTTTCTACTGGATGCGCAACGGAAAAGCAATCCATCCCACCCCACCACACGCGATCCCACTCCTACGTGGTGTTAAGGAACCTTCATATTTCATACCATGAGCTATTTTTTTCTGCAATGCTAAAGTTGATGTGTGATTTGCAGTTACAAATTTATATTGGTGAAAAATAATTTTGTCAGGCTTCTGCAAATGAGCCAGATTCCCCATCACACGGGATCTCTTCGTCTCCCTTTTCCACGGGTAATCCTGGCTCCTTGCGGATAATCAGCTTTTTCCACGTGTGCGCCTGATGCCTGGGAGAGAGAGATCGCTGTTGCATCTGCTACAAGGAGGACAGTGTAGCGGGGCTAATCTTCCACTGTGAAACTGCCGCGTTATGTAAGAAGCAATGGGCTGTTGCGTAACCAGCAGGCTCCTCACTGGCTAAAGCACCCCATCGTCCACTCACACCCACGCCTTTGCATTGTGTGTGACAAAGAGCGGAAAAACACAAAAAGTCATTTTCTGGGCAAAGAATACTGTTAGTTATGTAGTACTCAGATTATGGGTCTTTATCCCCGGCTGGCTCACGCATGCACACAGAGTGTGCTGCTTTAATTTGGGGGACAGGGGGGGAAAAAAGGCGCCAATGCAGCGTCTGGGTTCCATTTACTATCCACTCTCATATTCCTCTCAGCCAACTCATTTGTATGTGCTCGCCACAATCTTCAGCAGTCACCTTGTGAAAGTTGCGCCCCGAACTCACCCAATCTCCCCATCTTAATAGCACTTTATCTCTTTCTTTCCCCCAGCTGTTCTCTTCCTTGGGACCGTGGTCACAGCTACCCTTTTCTGTTCTGAGACCGTCGAGCTGCTGAAATGACGCCGGATCGGATCTTATTGAAAAATCTACGAGTTAGACGCGCATGCATGCTTTGTATGTGTGTGTGTGAGAATCTCCCATCCAAGTGTGACCCACGCTGGGTTTGCCCATATTTCCCAGAGTACACACACACACACAGACACACACACACAAAGCTGGCAGCGAGCCAAAATACAGCAGGGAGAAGCAGCTAAAGACTTGAAAGAGAGAGGGGGGAATATAAATCAGTCGGAAACATCAACCCCCATAATCCTGACCAAGTTGTCACCTAGCACCAAAACCCCTCATTCACTCAGTGTCAGCCTCCAATCTGAAGACATGAACACACACACACACACACACACACACACACACACACACACACACACACACACACACACACACACACACACACACACACACACACACACACACACACACACACACACACACACACACACACACACACACACACGATTCCAGCACCACTAAGCCTGCTGATGGATGGTGTCCTTCGGCACTATGGCCATCAGATCTGGAGGTTTGAAACTTGTCTGACCTCCTTTGCTCACACATTTCTTCGTGCAAACGCGAGGGTTATGCTGAGCCCCCCCCCCACACACACACACACACCAAGGGAATTTACCATGCATAGTCAATCGTTGGCATTTGAATGTGAAAATATATATTTGAATGTTCATAATTACAGCCGGTCAGCGTACAGCCGGTCAGAATACGCCTCTTCTTCAAGTTTTGAATTAATATAATGATGCTGAGATCCATTCAGATACATCATTTCAATGCATAAATATTCAGTGCTAGAAATTCAATCACCTTTTTCTTTCAAAACCCGATGACAGATTTACTTCCATACCTGACGTGTGATGGGAGAGTAGGGAAAATTTGCTTAGGCCACTGACCAAAAATTAATAATTGATGAGTTAAAAGGGGGGAACTTTTTGAACTTTACTGCAGAGATATGTGAAAATGATTTATTATTTTATATATGTATATATTATACATCTTTCAAATGGCTCTGCACTAAAATAGAATCATCACTTACATCTCTGACTCTCCTCCTCTCAAGAGAGGTGTTGAGGCAGATTAAATCAAGATGCACAAGTGAAGCCTGAAGAATTCAAAGAGCAAAGATGTTTCCTGTCAAAGGCCTCTTCTAGACGCTGACTGGAGATGGATGGAGGAAATAAAGTGAGAGGAGAGAAGAAATTAATATACACTGATGTGAAAAAGATACTCGCTTTCTTTCATCCTATCGCTTTACAACTCATACTGTTCAATTATCATTTGCTCCAACCAGCTCATGATCCTTCATCATTTCACTAAACAATAAGATTTACCGACATCATACCAATCACACTGAATACCTTTCCAGGGACACAGAGGAAGAATTACTAATGACTGGAGGAAATGTACAGAAACAGCTCAGAATACAGTCTAGACTGCTTATTTGCTGAAGTTTACCAACAACTCCCTTTTCTTTTCGCAGTAGATAAAAGTCAAGCCCTATTCGCAATTTAGCCGTAGCTGCCCAGTACAACCATTAAGGCTTCAAAATCAAATAAAAAAATGTTTGACTTTCTAATGCAGGGAACAGCTACTGCCTCACCTCCACATGTCTCTATTATTATTGTTACTTTTATCTTTCCCTTTCTCTCAATTTTATAATCTGTCTGCCCTCAAAGAGCGCTCTGAGAGAAAGAGTTGATGGAGACAGGTGCTTGAAGTAAAAAACTACAGAGGTTTGAAGATCATAAACCGGCATGAACCGCGTCACCAAACTGTGAAATGACATAGCGGAGTCCTTCACTATAATCTGTCTTTTGTGAGGTGGCTTTGTACAATAATAATCCTTTCTGACATTGGACGGGTTAATACAGTTTTGTTTTGTCGTATTATTTGATGCTGGAATCACGCCGAATCTTCATCGTGCCGTTTGTTAAGACCATAATGATCAAAAAAACAGCCCGTGTTTTGGGGATAGAGATGGAACAAAACATTGCTGCGTACTCCTCTTTTCCTGTTAAGTCTGCACATACAGATGCCGGCGTTTTCACTGCGAGAAAAAGCAGATCAAAAAGCAGGTCAATTTTATTTTCTTTGTGTGCGAGCGGCGAGTTCCTGTTTGTTTTGGTGTGCGAGTGTGTTCTGGGGCGGCCTGTCACTCTCTGTTGAGGAGCGAGCGAGGCAGGCGGCGGGCCCCAAATTGAAAGGAATGACTGTGACCTTCGGACAAAATCAAGAGCAAAGTGTTTTTTGTCTCCCTTGCTGTCCTCCACTTTCCGTCCTTGTGGACTCACTTATCTCTTTCTCTGTATATTTCTCTACAGCCTTCGATTGAAAACTGCTCCGGTGCTTTGGAAGGACTTAATCAGTGCATTTCTCATGGCATGATCTGTTCATCAGTTACCTTGAGAACTGCTTCCCCCTTGTATTCCCTTCCTTTCTCCCTGTCCTCTTTTTTGTCTCCTGGCAGCCTCTGCAGGCAGGGTGGGTTCGGAGCCCAGCAGAGAAGAACGGCTGCCTGAGCACACAGACTAATATTTGCCCTGTGCTTAACTGAGCAAACATGGATAAACGAACACAATCCCTTCCCCTTCCCTGGCTGTCTGTCTGCCTTGTTGTCCTTTTTATTCACCATCGGAAAGAGGGTGCATGGAAGAGAGCAGGGAAAGCCAGTGAGAGGGTGATAATAAAGGTAATATCCAATTTCGAGACATCATGCTCTCAAATGAATAGTTCAAGTACAAAAAAAACTGACACAAACTGCCTTCCTTCATACAACCAGCGTTCACTGACAAACATTGACTTACTAAACAACTAAACCTAACCAAGGGATTTTGTTGCGTAAACATAACCAGGTAGTTTTCTGTCAATAAACAAACTTTTAAATGTGTTTAAAAGTGCAACTGCACTCCCATTTGTTACTCAAGCAACGTAATGATCCTAACCATCTTTTTCAATTTATTTTTTTGCCCTAACTGTTTTGCCTTAACTCTCCGCCTTCCCTCGGCATGATGTACTTTAATAGTACCTTTGTTGATTTATTTTAGACAATTGTTAGAGAAAACATTGTCTTTGACTGAATTATCCAATAAATCTGTAGCTGAAGAGTGCGGCTGAAGAGCTTGTTCACTTGATGGCTGCTAAGTGGCGACAGTTGAAGCACGTCCACTTCTACCTGTCCACCAGCTCGAGCTGTGGGTTGAGAACAAAATGATCCAAATATGCTTCAAAGTAGCTTTAGGTTAATGAAAAGGCAGTGCAATAGAACCGTGTAGGGGCAAGACACGTGTGCTCAGCAGGTGAAGTTACAGATAACATCAAAGAACAGCTTATTCTTAATAATAATAATCTATTAATAATAATAGAAAAATAAAACCAGACAGATATTGTTTGTTTGTTCATACTAGATCCAAATCCACATGGCTTCAGTTAATTGGACAAGACACCAGCAAGGTAAACACAAGCACAGAAGGAATCAGAGGAATCTCACACAATAAAATCAAAATACTTGCGCCAGAACAACCAGAAACAAAAATTGGAAACAAAGCAGCTTCCAAATACATCAGAAAATGTCTGTTCCTTAGTGTGCCTCATTATTTTCATAAAAAAGAACATGCTGCACACAAACATCAATTTTCTCACTATAATAATATGAAATATGAAGTCCATGGAGAAACAAAAACAACTAACCACAGATGTACAAGTGCAGTGTGTGTTAGCTCTTACAAAGTCACTTAAAACACTTCAATCAGATCAATGACGGACAATCACACATCTCAGATTAAAAAAAACATGTTGTTTTGGGTGTATCTGGGTGCGTGTGAGTGTGTGTAAATCCAACTGCACATTGAAAATAATCCTACAACTTCTGATTAATAAAGACATGAGGTCAAGATGAGAGCTGTAAATATTAGCAGGAAGTAGATTAGACCAGATGTGGAGAATTTGGTCAGGGGAAAAAAACATAAAAATAAAGTTCTTACTAGTTCACAGTGATACTGTTTTACTAACTATCCATTTTTTCAAACTGAATCAATGACTTGATGATGAGGCCGTTCAAATTCTAGCTCTAATTGTTAATATTATCATTAAAATTAGCTAATGACACACACAAAGATAGAGTTGGAATGCTACTGACAATTATTTTGTCAGTAACAACAAATACAGTAAATAATTGAGATTTTGACCTTACACATAAAAAAAGTCAACCGACCATGCACAATTATCCAATAATTCTCTCGTAGTTTTTCTGTGAACAAAAAGTGCATTTTATACAAATAAGTAGCCTCTAATGAGCTCATAGAAGTGCCCTGTGATGTCTAAAGTGGCTAATTGCACTAGCTGATGAATAATTAAATGTTTGAATCAATTTCTTCTGACCTTTACCCCCTCTCTCACTGGGGTGAGTGCGTTCACGATCTCACATGAAGTGGATGAAGAATGAACAGCATGTTGTTGCAATCACTGCGGGTAGATGCACATTAGTATCGTACCCTCTGATCACGATCCACTTATGTTACTTACGCATGCGGTGCACTATTCCTGCATACTTATTAACGTGCTATTTTAAAGGCAGAGGTAAACACAGCGGTGCTGTTGTTTGTGACTACATGGGAATGCTTAAAAAAAAAAACGAACAGCATTTTTGGTGACGGCAACAAAGTGGCCAATAAAGCATTAAAATCGTCTCTTGCCCAAGAGGTACCAAGTGACACGCATGTCCCCCCACGAACAACACAAAGAGAAGAGGGGCTGAGGATGTAATAGCTATTATTTATAGCATCAGAATATCTGTGGCTCTAAACCATATGTCCAGTTTACACCACACGTACATCTTAAAAAAAGGTCGCACCAATGAATTGTTTTCCTAAAAGAACTGGGTGTTTTAGTTTTCCCGAAAAGTCTGACATATTAATATATATTTGGTGTAATATCGATTTCTTCTGGCAGACGCACGTGTGTGTGTGTGTGGTTTTGAGTATGTATTAATTACAGTGTGAGTGTGTGAAGAAACATCTCCCCCCACAGCTTCTGGGAAACAATAGAGCCCTGTGGCACATGCCGAGCTTTGGACACTTATTCAAAAACATAAAAACAAAACTCAATTTTCAAAATACATTTCCATCACCCATGATCTCTTTTAAAGTAGACTGGTGATTTGAAGATTTAAACTGCACAGATCGTTTTTTTTTCTCTTCAAGCTTTAAGTTGACTGTAAAACTGAAAAATCCTCAAATTATGTTTCCCATCTATTTAACCCTTCAATGTGTATGGAGGATGTGGTCTGTACAGACTAGCTGATGTAGAACTAGTAGTTAACTGTGTAGCTACTGCCTGGTCCTTTTTATGTACACAAAGACTGAGGATTGTTTAACTACAGTGCTGCATTACTATCTTACATATTTACCAGAAGCATTATTGTCTGTGAGAACACGTCCAGATAGTCAGCTCACCAGGTGTGACCCGGCATCCCCAACGCCGCTGGCTTCTTGTCACCGTGGCAACCCGAGCGTGCCAGATCAGAAAGCCACCAGGCGACGGTCGTCATCCGTGACAAATCATGTGTCAAGAAAATAAACGTCCAGTGATATCAAACATCGGAGGACCGGCTGGCAATTTGTTTGTTACACTCTTTCCTCTGTAGAAGAATCAATGGTCTCATTAAAGATGGAGAGTGGGGATGAACATCATTTGGATTGTTCTGTAAACAGCCACATTTCTTCAAATGCATCCACTACGGACGTCATTCCTTAACACCGCCCTTTCTTTTACTACAAAGTAAAAACGCCCTCCTTCAATATTTACAAAAGTCAATGATGTAAAATGTAGGAGATCTCTAAATGGAAAGAGAAATTGGATTGATCTTAAGCAACATTTTGTCAGCCCCCATAAAAACAGCTCAAATGGAAGCAGTAGAAAACAGTGATGTGACCTCGAGGAGTGTGAATGTTTCTGAGCTGTAACACAGGAAACTCAGCAGAGAACAGCTTTCTCAACATGAGACCACACGGGCAAATATCCTGTGTCAACGAGCTTCTGCTAGCGCCTCGCTTGTGGCTGCCTTCAGGTCTCCGGGGGCCAGATCAGTGGCCTGACGCCAGCAATGACTGTGCACATATGCCACCCTGACCCGCGTGGACGGTGAGCAGCATGGTTAGAACGGGTGGTGGTGGTGGTAGTGAGGGTGGGGGGTAGGGCGAAGGGCAGGAAGGTTACCCTGGCCTCTGGTGTGGAAGCCTTCACACCTTGGACACAACCTGTTCCATCTCCCCCCCTCCGATAGGCGCTACAGAGCACTGCCCGCCGTAACCACCAGACACGGGAACAGGCCTGAGCACACACCCACGCAAGTAACCACTGAATATAGCTCATGGTGATGGATGCATTCACAGACAGAAGTGTACAAATAAGTGTCGGGATTGATTTGAATTCATCAGTGCAGTGAAAGCGCGCACACACATCTGCCCTTGTGGCTCATGGCTGGGGGTTATTGGTGGGAGTAAATGAAAGACACACACACACACGCAGAGGATTTACAAGGCTGTAGTGCTGGTTATTTACAGGTAGTGCTCTGCTCTATTTGCTGTCCCTAACTGCAGAGTGTTGGCCTTGTAGGCAGAACCACTTACCTTCCTATAAGAGTGTGTCCGTGTGCGCTACAATGCCCACCTCCCTATAAATCCATAATAATTTGACCAAAGCCTCCATTCACTGTCACTGCATGCGTGCTTAAAGTCTTAAACCTGTGCTGGCTCGAAGGTTAAGGTTGGACCTTAACCTTAAGGAAGATAAATAGAAATCACACAGCAAATATCATTGGCAGGGCACCAGGACGGCTCACACTTCTCTCATTACTGCTTTGAGGAGCGTGGGAGCGCACACGAGAGCCTCCTCAGTTGATGCTCAGACGCCACTCGCTCTCACCCGCTCAATACGAAAGCACTCTAACCAGACTTCTCATCACACAATCAAGCAAGACAGAGCTTCCTCAGACTACACACCCCGTCGCCCCGGCCCCACCGCCGAGTAAATGTCCTCAGCTGTGGCCGAGGGACCACGAAGGGAAGGAGACGGGATGAAGAGAGGGAGGGTAAAACAGGTGAATCCAACAAGGGGGGAATGCAAAGGACTTTAGGGTTTATTCTGCATTGTGTTATTAATAACCAGAAGAAGGCTTATTAGAATATCCCACCCGTATCTGATTATTTCCACCCACGCTTGGGAGCTACTATTTGCAAAGGTTCGTCACATTCTCTCATAAGTCAATAAGAGCGGACTAGGATGTTTTGGAGGGCAGGAGGGCTTAAAGAGACAGGCGCTGGAATGCAGCATTTTCAGATAGTAAGAACATTAATTAAGTAAAAACCAAATAAGCATGATAGTGAAAATGAGCATGATATATTCCCTTTAACACATCAAGCACGAGAGTGCACACTTGTGTACGGTGGTATTGAGTTGACAAAATAACACAACATTCTCCCATTCAGACGAGATCAATGTAAGCCGTGAAGCACACTATAATACACTGTTGAGCCCATTGAGTCTCTACGACAAGTGACAGGGTTTAAGAAGATGAGCGACACCAAAGAGAACAACAGCCACAATATGGAACCCACGGGACGGAAACACAAACGCCAGAATTAACTGTGAGTGGGGGGAAAGGAAAGGTAAAGCCTGAGGGAACATTGAGGATGAATAACAGTCTGCACAGGTATTTGTAAGTAGAACTAAATTGCAAACTATAAAAATCTGTTTTTATTTGCCCATCCTGGTGTTATGAGCTCAGTTTTGATCCTCATCTAAGAGAAACATTCCCTCCTGGACAGCTAGCTCTCTGCAGCATCTCTCTTTGTGTGTGGGTGTGACCTGAAGAGATAAAGACATAAAAAAAAGCAAGAATAGACTCAAGCCGACGACTTAGCGGTCGCGCATCATCGCCTATCTTACAAACAGACATCACAATACCTCAATCTCCGCTTGGCTGGCGCACCTGTCACCTGCCCCCCGCTGCAACAGCCACCACCAACACACACCACCTGCTGCCCGCTCACATGAACACACTGATGTATTAATGTATGACAGGACCACACACACACACAGCCGGTTGGTTGGTTTTGTTGTGCGCATGAGAACGCACGTTGACTGATTTTATTTTGTAAAACAACAACAACCTGAAACTAATGTTTGACAGGCATTCAGCAGAATTAACCCTTTTTAAAAAGATATTTAAAAGACAATTCATTGTTTTCAATTCCATTTTCAATTGCTTCGAATTTGATGTTTACTTCCAACACTTCAAACTACACGAACATTCACACACACCCCTAGCGCCCCCCCCCCCCCCCCCCCCCACACACACACACACACACACACACGCCCACTTGCAGCCTCATTTAAAACAGGTGAAGGGTTGGCTAGGGAGAGCTCCAGCAAAGAGTGGAACACGGGGAGCCGGGTTAAGAATGGCGAAAGACTTAAGAAGAAGTCAAAAGAGAACGATGCAAAGAGACAATAACGCCAAAAGACAAGGACCCAAGAAAATCACACGGTCACCCGACTCCAACAACAAACTTTTCCTCTGCTTATTTGTTGCCGTGGCATTGGCAGACACATCTGTCTCTTTCTCATTAATCCGTTCCTTAATTAAAGAGCGCAAGGAAAGTGCCTGAATTCCTCCTAATGAGCCTGCTCCCTTTCTCCGCCAGCCTCCCGTCTCCTCGCGTCTCGGCCTGTCCGCCTTGCTCTCTGCGTTTCCAGCAGCACCTGCGTCTGTCCTCTCCGACGTGCTTGATGTGCCGATCGAAATCTCGGGCGAACTTTGTAAAATATTACAAAGTTCAATACCGATTAGGCTTCTCAGCTGGGAAAAAAAAACAATGATTTAATTTCTACTGGTGGAGGAGTGGGCTTGGCCACATTTTATTTTTATCTCTGCCTACATGACAGCCTGAGAATTTGCCTTGCTCTGCTGGACGGCCATTACTTACAAACGCTCGAGCAGTGTTTGAATCTGTCACTTCATTTCCTGTCACATTATCATCAAAACACCTTTCTATTCTAATTAAGAGAACAGTTTTTCCATTCCTCCGTGCTACTGAGGCCATTTATTCAAACTTTCCTGAATGTATTCCACTCATTCATTTTCATAATTGCTGAATAAAAATTTGCATAAACACCAGCCAGCTGGTCGTTCTCTCCCTGTTTCTCTTTGTGCTCGTTATTGTCTGCGCCTCTCCTGAACTCTGGCCTCTTCCATTTATCCCTCTCGCAGCCTGCGTTTTGGTCGCTGCTTTTGTTGTCGTTTCCTTCCCTGCACTGAAAACATTGAATAATAACGGGTACCCTGGCTTTCTTAAAATAGCATTCTTGTACGGCTGAAATATAATAAAGAACATGCGTTTACAGATCATTTGTTTTGTGTGTCTGGGGCTTTTGTTTGACCTCAACACAGTGAACAGACACTCTTATTTGCTTGTTGGATTTGCTGTGTCAACGCGCAGCACACGATTAATTTAGCCTAATAAATATAGAACTTAATTGGCAAAGATTAGTGTGTGTGTGTGTGTGTGTGTCTGTTCCTTAGCACGTAGATATTACCTAATAGAGATTGATTACTGCGGCACCGATCCAGGCTGCTGTTCTGATGTATGCGTCTTATTGAAGTGTTTACATGTCAGATTGCACTTTCAGTAGCTGGCAGCTCTGACTTTCAGAGAAGTGTCAGGCAGAGAGGATGGGGGGGGGGGGGGGACCATGTTGAATGTTGCTTCAGGTGCCTCAATCGGAAATAAAGCAAACCCCAGGGCATAATATAAACATCATACACGCTCATCATTACGACACAAAGCCCCAGCTTTGCAACGTGATGACAGGCGTGAGATGAAAGTCAGATTTCCAGATAACCCGGGTGACTCAGATCTGGCAGCACACTCCAATTGTCTGCACTGCGTGCTGGCGTCTCTTTGTCGGCGTCTCTTGGATCATGTCGCATGCCACGGCATCAGTGAGCATGCCAATGCATTGGTGTGGCATTCGTGTCTATTTGGTGTGTGCGCTTGCGGAACTGTACGTGCCGCGACGCATGTCGGAGAGCGAGTGTCTGTCACATTAAAAGGCCCCCCCCCCTTATCGCTCTGTGAGGATTAGAATGCATAAGCTGGGCCCGAGGGTTCTGTGTCCCATATCAAACACGATCAACAACAGCTGGACGCCGACACTGAGCTCTCTATTATAAAACCGCTCGTATTCAACAGACTGCAATCTAGTGAATGTAATGAGCCACAGATAGCTCACATTATTCAGCTCCACTGGGATTGGATAAGAAAGGGCGTCCTTATTTGTTTCTGTACATTTTTTCATTTTTGTTGGCAATATTTATGCCTCACCATAAACACGGCATTTTGAGTATGAGTCAGTCTGATAGAGGCTGATAGCAGTCGCTTTGATTGGGTCGTGGGGAAGAAGAACGCCCACCTCTCTTCATTCTGAACGCACAGCTGGCGCTGTTAATTATCACCGCCCGTAAATGTATCTCCAGTGTCAGACGAAGCTCCCTCCTTATGTAGCCAAAAAACAGAGAAATAATCAGACACAGTTCAAGGTTTCACTATCAGAATAATTACATTATTAGCATCAACAGGTGGTGAAGTGCTAGCAAGGCAGCTAGCTGTCAAAAACAAGTTGCTTTGACTAATACGAACAGGATAAAAGTGTAGTTATAGCTACAGTAGGTTTGGGAGAGGAATCACTGTGGGATCGCCGAGTCGCACCCGTCCCGCTTCGTCTGCTGCCACACACCCCCCCCCCCCGTAGCGTCCCTTATTTTTCTGTACAAAAGGTGCCCACCCTAAGCTACAGTCACGCACCGTTGTGTTGTCAGGCATATCGTTTTTGCAATTGCAAACCTCCTCTTTGTGGTTTAGTCCAACAAAGTACTTTGAGTTATACGAGCAGACTGGAGATTTGTCTTCTTTTAAAGGATCTGTAAAAAGCTCCTACCTGACTTTTGCAATGGTCTGTTGGTCTGTACAGTGCACAAAGGCAAAAGTAATCGACGACTATTGAGCCATTAATCAGTGAAAAGGTGAAGCCGGAGGGTTGAAGCCAGTTGTATTCAGTGGAGGTTGAGTGGTGATCGCAGCACAGCACCTCGAACTGGGGCCCTGAGTGATGTCAACATTACTGTGATTCAGAGGGTGCTCCCTTAATCTTATTGCCTTCCAGCTAGACTGAGGGCATCCAGCGCCCGAGGCAGAGAGCCAACACATTTCTGATTTGGGTTTAGCTAGCGCAGTGGCACAGCGCTCACCTGCACCAGGTTTCCTGCATAGCTTTGGCTTTTAAAGCACATTTAGATGAGGTGAAAAAGCTCGCTTTAAATCCCCGGGGGGGGGGGAGGAGATGTTTTTGTGAAGTCTTGGCTGTAAACGGACACTGACAAAATAGATAAATTCACTCTTGTCCACGCCACCCGCCTGTGACTAGCTCCCGCCGATGAAGATTTAAGTAGAGCTGTAAGCAAATAAAACAAAGGCACTACCTGCAGATACAAAAGGATGCTATTGATGTCACTGTCGCTGCGCCGAGAGTGGTCATTAATGTCGATCTGAATGTGTTTTTTCTCCCTGTGTGTATTATGAATCTCCCGAGAGGCGTGCGTCCGGTGATAAATAAACAGCCACCTGGTAACTATTGGAGCCAATGGGATCCATTTGGGCTCCACTATTCTTAATAAAAAGCAGGTCAACGCGCCCCCCCCCCCTACCTTCTCCACATGTTATTAAGAAAAGGCCTAAATGCTGCACGGAACATCATTAGCTCAGAGATGAAAAGCGAGGCCATGGTGCCCTGAGAGGAATGCAGTGACGTGCCTCTATGAATAATGCTCAGAAGAAAAGACCCCAGGTCTGTCTTTAAGTGAGAGCTTTGCGCTGACAGTGTGTGTGTGTGTGTGTGTGTGTGCGTGTGTGACGTAATAACTGGTGTGTGTTTGAGGAGGAATTCTTGTTTTCTTTTCTCTTGTTAGTTCTTCAGCTGCAAATGAGTGTTGAGTGCAGGTGTGTTGCTGCTCGATGCTATTTCAAACACCCAGACTGACGCAGCGTCCGGCCCCGTGTTTCTTGTTTACGAGCCTCAGTGTGCTGAGCTTTTCTTCATCGCCTGCATGTCAGCGGTGGTGAATTGTTTTCCCCACTCGCCTGGCTCCGGCTGGAGATTGGAGTCCTGACCCAGCGTCTGGAGGACTGTCTCTATCTCACGCTGGCATCTGACAGCCAATAATGAAGGCATTTGAGGTCTTCATCTGAACCCTCTTTGCCTTCCAGCCCCTGCGTCTGACTTTTTTTCTCATCTCTTCCCCCCCCCCCCCCCCCGTTCAGTTGCATCTCCGACATCCTGTGGCTGTCCATCAGTCTTCTTGACCTGTAACTGCATCCTCTCCGATGGAATGGTCCATCTCGCGAAAGCACCGGCTATCAAAGAACTTGCCATGTGGCCCGACAATTGATGGAGCGTGCTATCAGTGCCAGCGCTTGCTGTAGCAACCCTCCTCCCCCTCCCCACCTCCCGGACACCTTCACTTTGTGCTGTGGAGCCGTCTCCAGCGGTGGCCTTCAACCTCTCACTCATCCACTGCGCGACACGTTCCTAGACAACAGATGTGCATACACAATGCAAAAAGCCATTAGCTGGGAGATTTGGAAAGCTGCCCGTATGCACTTAATGTACATAATAAATCACACGCGCAGTGATGTCGGCATGTGAGGCTTTCAGAAACGACTCAACGAGGCGGTGCCGGCTGCTGACAGGACTCCTCATTGGGGAGGCTATCTCTACAGAACCTGCATTGTGCCCTCACTAAAGGAGACAGGCTGGAATTGGCAAAAGACAGATCGCCTGGCAAGCTGAAGCCCATTCGGACTCATTTATATACTCGGCACCTGCCTGCACTGCACAGTTTATTGCATCACGGTTTTATGCCACACATATAGGAGGCCACGTCATTCGGGAATAATAGAAGTTATTTAAGTGAGCAGCATTTTAAAGCAATCGTAACTTACCTTTTGCTTATAAAAGTCATTGTTACAGAATAATTAATTAAAGACAATTATAGCAATACGTTTCTTTTCTGAATAAGAAAATTTTTATTTTACCCAACACTATAATGATTCTTAACACATGCATTACAAATTTAACAGGTTGAACCGTTTCAAAAAGAGTTTGTAAATAGATACAAACTCTGTATAGGGTGGAGATTGCGGTGGATGGGTGGGTCCAAAAACACTGGACTTCCACTCAGGAGGCCTCGGTTAATGTCCTGCGTTAAGGTGTCCGATGAAAACAAGACTCAACATACAAAAAATGTGTCGTATGCCGATGGACAAGGCTACTAACATAAGGACATATATAGCTTTATTCTATATTGAACGTTTATTATCAATTGTTTCATTTTCTGTTTTTAGTGTAAATTAGAATAATAATCCAGACAACCAACCCGACACCACTCACCACTGCACTACTAACAAGGACTCTTACAGTAGCTTGGACTGCACAGCCCCATGAGGAGGTGAGAGGGTTGATGAAAAAAGACTCGACTAAATGGTTTTTGCCGTAGAGCTCTAGTAATGCAGCCATGTTCTCTTGGACACATTTCAAAACACCTCTGTGACAGCCCCAGACCCCAACACGGTGAGCTCTCATGTAATGAGCCCCCCTTCGCCAACACTGCTGAAATGCAATTATCATTTGGCTGACACTAAAATGCATTTTCTCGCCAATAGCCACTCACATCGCTATTTAGCATTTCTCAAGTTACGGCTAAGCTTTCTATCCCCCTCATTCTTTCCCTCTGTCGTCCTACTTTTGGGGGGGGATGAGCCCGAGAGGAAGAAAGGGAGAGCTACTGGAGAGAATGGCAGGGCGAAGAGGAAGAGAGAAAGGCTGGGGTAGGGGGGAGGATGACGGAAAGAGAGGGAGAGTTTCTGGGAGGATGTGATAATGAGAACAGCTAATTCAGGGATCGGCAGAGATTAGCCCGCTTGGAGGGCGATGCTGTCCACAGATTTTCTGCTCTGAATGGCTGTCAGTGAAGGCTGAGGGGCAGCGCCGAGCCGAGGGGAGTGTTTAATTAATGCAATGTTTGGCTACATATGCATTTCCATGTCAACCTAAAAAGCGTGGGAGGCTGTGGGGGAGAAGGAGCGTTTTAGGGAAGGAGGAGGGCGGAGGAAACGCGCCATCATGACAGCTGCTAAGTGAACACCGAGAGAACGCAGGTCCACCATGTTTCCCCCACAAATCGTTAATTCTATCTACTCCCTGCTCATGCTTTCCCCTGCATCAGAACTACATTGAAGCTTTATCCGTCCTTCTCTTCAAACGCTCAAGTGTTTTCTGTTTCCTTCTCCTGAAAGCTGGACCAGGAGAGCGGAGCCAGCCGTGCCCGATGTCGAAACCCGGCCCGGTTGGGGTGCGGGACTTTTTTAAAGCCCGGTCTTTAATCCTCTAAAAAACAGGATTATAAGGGATGCAGTGGACGGAACGAAGCCCATCGCACAGAGCTTATTATTTAATTAAGGTGAGTGCATGAGTGAAGGTGGGGAATTATCAGTGTTTACCGTTCCTCCGTCATTAAACACTATGACCTTTGCCGGTGTTAGAGGGCAAACCTCTTCCTCTCCCACGTTCCTCAGCCTCCACTTCATCCCTTTATCTCCGGCTCGATCCCACTTTGCTCGTCTCTGCTGATTGTCCCGGGCCTGTGCCTAAATGCAGCTCTTTCATCTCTGTTTTTATCTGTCAGATCAGCGCAGCGCTAGTCCCACACCACACAACTCCTCAAAATATAAAGTTAGAAAGTCTCCCAAATCCGGATAGATCAGTGGATAAGGGTTGGCAGGCCCAGCTAATGGAATGCAGCGCGTGCCCTAGATTAGGATGTTTTCTTCTGTGCTCGTCCTCCAACCACCGTGCAGCCATGAAAAAAAGTGTTAGTGGAATGGGAGGGGCAGGCCGCAGACGGGCAGACTGACAGGCCGATGTGATGGACATATGAACATGTGCTTTTACTGCATGAATAAATAACACAAATAACATGAATGATTTTCATTTATAATGCTTAAGAGTAAACAGTGGAAGCGGTGAAACACGTCATCTCGAATAAATCACACCTTGTTTCACGGAATCAATATCACATAAATAAATATTATATCCCTTCATAAAAAAGGCCCATAATCTTTTCTTGCTTCTGCCATCATATTTTAATTTAACTTCCAAAAAGAAGCTGCTAAAATCCTGAATCATGGCATGTTGCTACAACTAAAGTTTGACTGATTTAAAATTCAATTCAAGTTATAAACAAGTGTACAGATTCATCTGATTACATGAACCACTTCATAAGGAGTCCAGAAAAAAGCACGCCTCAAACAAACATCAACATGAAAACTGTTTGCAAAACTACCGCAAGTAGGTTTGTTAGTCCTCAAGAACACAGTGGTAAGTTGGTTCTGGTGTGGTGGGCTGATCAGTTTTGCAGGATCACATGACTCACAAACGTGTGCTCATATACCCATCAGTACAAGAAGAACAGTAGAACAATGAATCCAGTTTTTGGTGTCGTTCAAGTTTTTATCTGAATTCTGAATGTTCATGGTTATCACTACATCCCAAGCTTCTAAATCTCCAAAGTTGTGGATTGTATGTGAAACTAAAGGTGAATTAAAATAAAACGACTTAAGCATTAGGTAGAGAACTACTTTGTGAGGCTGAGGAAAAGATCGTGGTAAGAGTATGGTTGGCTTTTTTCTCCCAGCACTGCTGACTCAATGAGGGGAGGCGTGTCTGACTGAAGCGCAGGAGAGTGAAACTGATGATCCGATGACCTCAGACTCAGGCGCGAGTCCCACGCAGGAAGAGAGCCGGCCACCGGAAACTCCGCTGGGCTTTTTTCTAATTCGATTTTTGCTAAATGGGATTAGCGCAGACGGCTGGACACACTCAGCCACAGAAGGCCCAATGGAGGGCATCGGGGAAATGCTCATAAAAGATGGATATCCTCCTTTCACTTCGTCTCTCTCACTTTAGCCCACCGCTAATAGCCTTTTCAGGCATCGCTCGAACAGCCAATATAGCGTCTCCTCTTCCGCAGCGTGGCTATGGAGTAAATATTTGCATGTGGTTGTGAGACGGAAGGCTGTGTGCGTTGAAAACAAGCTCAGACTACAACAGAGGACAAACCGATGAAGCGTCTTAGACAGAGACGGTCTAACAAAAGCTTTAACATTATGGGACATTTTGAAAGGCCAAACTGAAAAGAAGTCTTGTGCAACTTTGTTAGGTTGAGGGGATTCAGGGAGAGTTTTCGTAGCCAGAACCAGGCGTTGTCCTCTGAGTGACTCGGGAGTTTTTGCTGTATTAATTAAAGCTAAATTAAATTGTGGAGATCAGAAAAGAATAGCATGGACAGCTCAGTGAGTAACTCTGATGGGAGAGCAAAGTCAGTGTTATTGTTTTACATACAGTTTTGCAACACTGATTGGTAGCCAATCCAATTAAAAAGTAAACTATTTAATTCCAATCTTTTTATGAGTATTTTGGCATAAGAACAGTTACACTTGTTAGGGATTTAAGCAGAAGAGCACGTCCAGCAGTGGAAATTGTAACATATGTGATAATGATTAGTGTTAGAATTGTAGCTGGTGTGTCATTAGATATGAGTTATTACATTAGTATGTTTGATTCATAACTGCAATATGAATTAAACACAATTTATAGGTATGCCATTCATTTAATTGCTGTGCACATAACATCCTGCCACTATGTAAACAAGTTAAAGCCGGGGGAAGGACACATGAGCCTTCCTTGGTGGATTTCCCCAAGGACGGGTTTTTTGAAATGTTTTTCACCCGCCGTTTAGGAGCGATGGATGTGGGACAGCCCATATAAAAGGAGTTAAACATAATGGTTAAAATGTGATGAACTGTGATGATTTAAGATGTGCTATTATATGATATCAACGCCATGCATGCTATGTTATGTTTACACAATGAAGCTTTAAGCCAAAGGCATATTCATTGAACAGTTTGCAAAGCAAATAACAATGGACACTATTGTTTATTTTAAATATTCTAAATTTATTCAACAAAAATAAAACTAGCTTAAGCACCTCACAGTTTGCCTTATTAATTGCCCTCAGTGAGTTTATTGTTGTTAATGGTGTTGGGAAGAATTATTGCCGACTGAGTCGTAGATGTGAAGGGCTGTGAGATACTCTGTGAAATGGTTCACTGCGAATGACCTGAAATCATCGCCGCATTGTTGAGAAATTCTACTTCGAATTCTAAAGTAAATTTAACATTCAAATTGCTCACTGCTCATCTTGAAAAAAAAGAAAAAGTCAACTACCGACCTTCAAAGATTAAAAGGGCAACAAGCTAAAAAAAAACTAAGACTGTGAGGGGGCAAATTGTCACCAAGGTGCAGAGCCACTTGAGATTTTGATTATCATCCCAATCAAGTGAAGCGCTCCTCGCAGTAGAGGCTCCCATTGTGTGGCATCAATGATGGCAGAGAGAGGCAGGCGGAACACAGAAAAGCATCAAAAGATCCCTAGGTGGAGTTGGATTTTATTCTAAATTGTATGAATTTGTGTGGGTTAGACCAGCCATTTTCCTCCCATGTTTAGTCCCCATCAGCCGCAGCGCTTCAGATGAAGCGCCGTAAAACAGCTTTTTATGGGGAGCGCAGTGAAACCTGGAGTGAACAAAACTGTTTCTAAATTATTCTTAATGCTGTTATGAACAGTGGCAGAATTCCTTTGTGAAACTGGCGCGTTACAGCGTAACAGGATGCGGCGCTGCGTTATGCCGCTCAAATTAATCAGCACAGCTGTCGCAACTGACACAACTGGAGGATGAAGCCATTACTCACACCATATGAAGTGCACGCGGAGAGGGGATTGTTCTGAATGCAGGCTAATTTCCCAAATAAACCCAACCAAAAAACAGTGCTGCTGGTTTGCCGTTTGATTTATTTAGCTTTCGTGTTTTACAGCCTCGTGTATACTTTTGTTCCTTTCTGACTAATGCTGAGTAGCCCGAATATATTTTCTTTTCTTACCTTGTTATGTCTGGTTGTTCAGTGCAAGATTGGCTGGGACACAAGTGTAGGTAAAATAATATGCAGAGAAAAAGAGACATGATTACTTAAATCACAGAATAGAACATTTGTCCGTTACACAACCGGTTATCCAAGATAAGATGTGTGTTGTAATCATTTAAACTTGTAATAAAGACATTTTTGCCGTATCATCAGACTTTGTCTGAAAGTGCACTGGCTGAAGTGCGGTGATGGTTTTGTAATTAGACAGCTCCTCTGTGCCGTTCACACACGGTGCTTTTTCATCCTTGATTGAACTAACAACTAAGTTACAAGCCCACTGCAGACAGACAGGAGGAAAAAATCATGTACTAAAATATATGCAAAAATCTGAAGCAAAACCAAAGTCTTGCATTTTAGATGAGGAAATGAACCCTTTAAAAAACAAAGAACATTCTGTGCGTGTTCTATAAGGAGAGAACCGACAGACTCAGCCCCAGGCAAGGGTTAGTCAATATCTAGCAAGCGGATCCAGATAGTAATAAGCATTATTATTTCATAAGTATCTTCCTATCAGATATCCCAGTAATATTTACTTCTGTGAAAAAACTGAAAGACTCAGTAGGGCTCCTTCAGTAACACTAAATGGTACAGATCCATTACAATTAAAGCTCCAAGTAGGAAAGGTTAAGGATTCACAACTGAATGAATGGTGCCAGGTGCCCCCCGCCCCCATCCGTTTCCTCACCCACTACCACAGATTTGTCTTTGCAAAAGTATCAATCAAAGTAATCAAAACAACATCACTGAAATGCCTATGTGCTATAACAAAGGGAATTAATAATGCAATGGAGCTGTCAAAGGTTTGAGGGCAGAGGGTTTGTAGCCAGAGGCGGTCCTTCAAAAGGACTGTGCTCACTAATTGACGGGTCCTAGAGGTCTTTTTTTCTGTTGGTTGTCCATAAAATGATAAACATATCTTTCTCTCTTGCTGAATGCGGTTTCCTGGGTTGAATATCAGGTTGTAGAGGGAAGCACGGCGTTGGAATAGCGTTGGATTTCAGGGAGGTGAAGGTTGTCTGAGACAAGTGACCCACATTCAGGGAACCTTTTCTACTTTCTACTGAACAGACTTACACAAGTACAGACTGATCGAGATAGCGATCAACAGGATCGAGGGGTTAAACATGCAAGAATCAGAGAGACATTATTAAAAAGTAGAGTGACAGGTCATTAGTCATAAGTTATGGCAATTAACAGCGGTCAGGGGTTTCAGGGTTTCATAGTTAAAGTAAAAAAAGGGCAACATGAAAATAAAGCATGCTGGTCTCTTGAAAAAGCACTTTGCATACTCCGAGAGGTTTTTCAGCTTTGCATAAAACGTAATGCATTTACACATGTTGTTGCTCTTGGCCCATTGAGCTCCTTTTACTCCAAACCATTGGACATGGTGCTTCTGAGGTGGATGTGTGTGTGGTGATGTACGGTTACTTTAAGGCCACTTATATAGCGGCATTAACACAAACACATTTGTTCCACTGCTGTCACTCAAACCTCCCTTCTTCATTAATAAAAACATATTAACCCACAACAATCCATCTACTAATTGTGTAAATGAGAAAGAAAACCATGCGCTAAATCAGATTTTTGGATAATTAACATGACCAGGAAGAGTTTAGTAAAATGCATATGATCTTTAACAGTGTTAATTTATTTCAACAAAGTAGGCTGATTTTGAAAATCTAATGTTATAAGTCTTCAGTTGTTTGAACAGAAACAAAACAGATGCGTTGCTATTGCTGCCCCGCAAGTATGTTGGATCTTATCATTTATTTATTCCATTTTGGATTCTTTATGGAATATAATAACAAACATGAAGAAAGGCAACTTGTGTTTACAAATTCCCATTGATGAATGGAGACTATATCGCTATATATATATATATATAAATAGCTCTCACTCATTACACTAAAGACATTTCAAGGTGAGATTAAAATTGTGTCGAGTTGGTTGCCTCCTCGATTCAAGACGTGGAAAGTTACGGAATGGAGGCTGCTTCAATGCCCATTTGATCAGGATTTCTGTCCAATAAAAACTGGTTTCTTTAGGGCTAACGGATTTGTACACACGATGCACGCCAACAAGGTTCAATCCCAATAACTGTACTGGTAAATACAACCATCCTAGAGCCAGTGCCGGAGAAGACAGAGACAGATGCTTCCATTTTGGCTAGGAGTGAGGATGGGACAAAAGCCTGGCAGCCGGCGCCAAGCGGCATGATGAGGAAATAAGAGCCAAGAAGAGGGTGGAGGAGGAGGTGGGGGTTTGGGTTTGGGTGGGGGATAAGTCCACATTGAAACAGTTGAGCCGAGGATGCGGCCTCAGTGAAAGAGCACACAATGACGAAAAGGGGCAGATTTGGAGCACAGGGATAAAGATTGGACAGCAGTTGAATGGGACAGAACAGAGAAGAATAGCACTCGTCCAGCTGGGTTAAAAATACATTTACAACATGATGTGGGCATTTTTTCTACAGAAGCACAGATTTCAACAGCAGTTATTTTGCATTGTGTGCACCCCTCCTGTGCGTGTGGGACCAACGCCGCGGGGCTCTGTCATCGGGCACGAGGCCCAACACTCTAACGTGCTTTCGTGACAATGGCTTTTTGGAGATGGCACACACAAACGCAAGCACAGCTCTGTGCCCGCGAGCTATGGATGCTGCAGCATTAAAGATCTGCGACCCAGTACACCAAGAACCAACAATCAAGAATCAGCAGTGGTGGTTTGTGTTATTTGTTTTTTGCCTTTTAGACCCGTGCAATGAATCGCATGCACATCCTCTTACTTTAATCCTATCATTACTTAAAACTTTCAAATCCACTGTGTTTTTTTAAAGCACTCGATAGCCAACATCAGTCCAACTGTGTTCTTATTGGTGTCACATATAACACTAAGTACTTTATCTCTTTGTGTCTTAGAAGAATGGATGCCGGTAACCTACAAAAAAGGTAAATTGTGTCAAAATGCTCCACTGGATTGCAAAGCTGCCATTTCCAGAGTAATTCAGTTTAGAGGGGAATCATTGCGTGGTTAGTAGAATAAATAGACGGCGCTGTAGATGCACACAGACAGCTATATGTCAGACTGTGATTGCTTAATCCATTGAGTGAACGTTTGGGAAACTCGTTGAGATTTCCATAAGCAGCCCTTCCCGGTAGGCCGGCTGTGGGGATGTGCACTAGAAGCGCCTCTTGGAGGCAAAAAAAAAAAAAAGAAAAAAGAAAGGAATGATCCGTCGGCCTGAAACGGCTTACAATTCAAGATTCGACGCAGAGCTACTTCCTTACTCCTTCACATCTTTCCCTGCAGCACGTGCAGAGCCGTCACACTATGGAAGGAGTCTGCACACAGCGAACGAAGATGGGCGTCCACATGGGTGCCCCGACAGCTTTTATTAACGCGTGGGTTACAGCTGAGGAGGCAGCGGTTGAAGTCGCAGCCCTGAGCTCATTTATTTAGAAGGAGGAATAATGAATTCATTGTGGCATCTCATCTACCCATCGCTATTAATCTGGCTTCCTGCAGGTATCCGTACTGCGCGGGGCCCCTCGATCGGCGAGTCGCGCCTTCAGACGCTTTTTTGTGATGGAAGCCGTGCAGCCTCCCACCCCGAGGGCGCTAATTGTGCATTGAGTTTTACAGTCGCGCCCAAGTCTATCCAAGCTGTTCCAATACATACATGCATGTCATCCATAACACGGTGGCTCAGCTGAGTGCACAGCTATAGTTATTTTACATGCATCCTTTCATCAAGACTCCAATTTGCCTTTCACTTCCTCATATTGTTTGGACATATGAAATGCTTGAAGCCTACTTGTGTGTTTGAACATAAACCCATTATATAGCAGCACACACAAACACACACTGCTTAAACCAATTTGTGCCCAAGGCAAACGAAGGAGTAATTTACCCACCCCTGAAAGTGGAGAAAAAGCAAGGCAGGGATTAACTGGCCAATTACTGAGTTGGCTAAACCCTGTCTAACTGGAACCATGGGCCAGGCTTTTTTCAACGTGCATTGAGTTCAGTGACAGAATTAAGAAATAAAGTAAGAAGGTAATTTTAGATGGAAAGTGTTCAAAGTGTTGTTTTGATTTATTGAAATGTACCCCCCAATTACAACGTAAAGATCTACGCTCTAAAGCAAACAACATATGCTCTCTTTTAAGAAAAAAAAAGAAACATGTAAATGTTTTGGTTTAATGATGTAGCAGCTGCCGTAATAGCAAGGAAGACATCCTCAGCGGCAACAGCTGATCAGTGATGCATTTTTCCGTTGGCAGAATTTATTCAACAAAGTTATATTAAAGTGTATCAAAACTTTTTTCACCAAAACATCAACCAGCTCAAACTAACAAAAACACATCCAGTTCCCTCAAAATTTCTCAACTTTTCTGAGATTGAAAAACAACGGATGGAAATAGGCCTCATCGTTTTAAAAAGACCAAATTGAGACTTTGACTGGACAAAAAACAACAACAGAGGTGAAGGTTTTATGGTTCCTCTGCCACAGTCATATCAAGGCTTGATATTGGATAAAAATCTGGAAGAAGTAAGATGCTCAACAGATCAAAACTGAACAACCGAAAAAGAAAAAAACAGTAGACGTGAAGATACAAACGAATAGAGACAGAGTGTCGCAGTAAGTGACTCAGGGCAGGTTGCATCCGTCGTGACTTTGATCTGGAGGGAAAGGTTCCGTGACACCCTGGCCTCCGCTGACACCGAGCCACGGCGAGTGACACCAACAGGGTGAGAGAGGCCGAGGACGAGGCTTCGCTGGGGGGCACTCGCGGTCATCATGCGTTACGCGGCCGAGCGACACGAAGGTCAAACGACAGCGCAGATGGCGATACGGGGACCTCGGCGTCTCTGTGCTCATGTCTACAACGCGCACCGTATTCCAGCGCTCAGAGGCCGCCACGTCCCAGTCGGATGATGTTTGGGTGCAGGCGGGACGGGAGACGGAGCGAACGGGAATGCGTTGGGACTGGTCCCTCGGGGGCGCACGCTCAAACCACCTTACGTGGGTGACACACAGCTCCTTCAGCGAAGAGTGTACGCTCCCTTTATCAGATGCTTTTGAACACCGCAGCCGTGACATTACCAGATACACATCAGATTCGGGGGAAATTTCCCTCCCTATTAATACAAAATGGCCGCTGTCGACATTGGGCCCGAGACCCCATGGGCGGGGTACCTCCAGTGATTAGGGGGATAACCAACTCTCATGTTGCAGCGAACAGTGTGGAAGTAGCAGATTAAACGTGCTTTAGGATACTGGGAAGAGGTTCACCGTTTAAATAAAGATTGTTTGGTTTTGTCAGATAAGGGAATTGGTATTCTCACCCCTTTACAAGCGCACATTTTTCCATTACTCTTATTATTCTTAAAGGAATAATCCACATCAGACTTTACAGTATAATTCCCATCAGGCCCAAAAGGCTTTATGCCACCTGTTTCGGTTGCCATTAGAGCTAGTGGCTAATTTGCAGATCCTGCAATAACCCCCCCCCCCCCCCCCCTTGATGACATCAGCTGTGTTGTACCAGGACCCTCGGGATTTACACATTAAACACTGGTCGTCCGTACCAGCTGTCTTGCCGAATCTCGCAATCATCAGGCCAGATGTGCAGCTAATTGTCATGGCAAGAGTAGCATTCAGACAACCCGCTGCGACAGCCTGGGGCATGGGGAGATTTATGAAGCTTGTGTCTGTACTGTATGCGTGTTTGTGTGTTTGTAGTGTTCTTTCATTACCACTTCCCCCTTCTAAACCTTATGACCCCCTCGGATGCACGTCTGATGTAGGTGAAGCTCGATGAGAACAGAGCGTTTTCCATTTTAGCCGGAGTCCCGCTAGCACTGAGCCTTCAGCTCACCCCACGAAGGCCAGAGTGCAGCGGGATGCCTCTCACACTACTGGAAACTCGGCAGGGGGGGCACCCAGGGTGGGAGTCACCACCCCCGGCTATCTGACCCAGCGAAAGATCCCTGATCTGGGCCTTGTTAAAACAGCTGGTGGGGGGCTCAGAATAGCTCCTCTTCTCCGTGTAACTTTCATCCCAATCACCGCTCAGATCCCTCCTCCCTGGTGTGTTGCAGTGTGACTGCGTGTGTGTGTGTGCATGTGTGTTTTTCTCTGATGAGAACATGTCTGCTGCTGCCACTATTTGCCATTGTATCTGTTAATTAGCTAGCCGATTGCTTCTGATGGAGTGGACCGAGAGGAAGGTATTACTGATGCTCAATACATCCGCCTCATGACTACTAGTGTAAACAGCTCTGGGACGCCGATGTAAGCGATTGCCTTTAATCCATCAGGGAAATGGTCTCTTTGGCTCTGACTATTGCCTTTTTCTAATTATTGGGGCTGCCAGCTTTGAAAGCTATGCCCTATCTGTCACATATGTATGGATTGCACTCCACTCGACTGAGTGGAGATTGCATGGCGGTGTAACATGGCCAGCGTGCAAGCGAGACAGGTAGAAGCTTCATTTTTCAGCACAGATGACTGTGGTCCGCTACTTCGTCCATTCATCATGCCATCAGTAGCAGAAATGTGGACCACACAGATGCAACTCTTTTTTAATGCTATGCCCTACAGATGCCACTGTTAGGGTTGCCACCTTCAAAACAGAAAAATAAGGGGCGCTACGGCCGGCGGGGTGGGGGGGGGGGGGGTGACGTCTTAAATACGGGACGATTCCGTACTTTAAGTGGCAGTCTGGTCACACATGGTGAACACCTGTTACTAAGAAGTCAGAAAACCACCGTGGTTGCAAAATAAACCCTCATCTCTCTTTTTCTGAATATATTCACCAAACAAGCGAGTGGATTCAGCCATTTGCACTGGTTTTCCTATTCTTTTATTTAATTGCTTGGCCCAGCTCTTTGCAGAGCAGGTAGGATCAATGTGTTCAAAATGCACAGTTATTTGCCTTGTGAGTGGCTTCTTGTGTGGCCCTAATAGGTCTGTAAGTGTCCTCTTCAACTACAGATCTGCTGGGAAATGGCAGATTCTCTGCCACTGTGGATACATATGCATGCCTACCCACAATGCCTCTCACATCGCTCATGCTGAAATAATGTCAGAACATCTTTTTTCTGGGCACTTTATAAAAACAGTGATAAAAAAAGTCCTTCCACCATTATGATCAAACCGGTGACTTTTCACTTTTTTACCTGCACCAACTCTCCCTCTGCCTTTTGCAACATCAGCTACGGACAAACGGGTACTTATTCAGCATATCATGTCTGAGATCTGGTACAAGGACTCAGGGAAAAAAATGAATTTAATGATTTAATAAAATAGAGATAGAGAGCAATACTAACCATAAGCAGCTAGTTGCAGCTAACGATTGATTCTTTTTGTTAAACTTTTCATTCATTCAAAAAAACACATTTAGCTATATGTGAGTTTCTCCCCTCCTGGCTACCTGATGAAGTATGATTTTGCCGACTCGCAGGGGAATACCGTTTATTTTTCTTCCACCAGAAATCTACAATGATGCAGTCATGCAGCTGAGTAGCTTTTAGTGCACTCAACAAGGCCATGAAGCACAGAAAAATGTAAACTTACAGGACTAAGCATGTGTTAACAGACAGAAAATGACGGAAGGCTGCTGCTGATCGTTGGATCTGATTGTCCCGAACCCAAACTGAGGAATGTCGCCGGTATATCAAATTCCCATCAGTGGCACCCAATGAATGCACGGTGGACTGCCTTCTCCTCCTAAAATGGTCAGGAATAATAAAATGGCACGAGACGGAGAATGAGAGGTTCCTACGTTGTGCCCTTTAATATCAGAGGGATGGTGTGAGACAGTGTTGCTTGGGGAGAATCAAAATCTGTCTTTACTCTGACTCGTGTCACTAAAGAAACAATCTGCTCCCTCCTCAGGCCTCGATACACACGGCTTACACAGTGAATGCAAGCTTAAGGAGACCAAAGCCGGTTTTTCTTCTAGTTGCTAAGCTCTTGGCTCCTTAAGTGTTTCCCTCCAACTGACCTCTTCCTGGGAGAAGAGTGAGACACTGTCCAGCAACCACAAATAATCAATGTGAGTGAACAAGAGCAAATTATTTTTGACTACTTTTTCCGCACAACTTCCTTTAGCACCCCTCGTTCAAATACAAAGCCAAATTTGACACTAATGATGACATGACAGAGGATACGGTGGATGCATATAGACTGGCGGTCACACAAAATGTTGTTGAAAAGGGGCGGGGGAGGTTGCATAAGAGACAAGCATAAAGCTCCTGCAAAAAATGGGTGTATTTAAGTTGTCCCAATTTGAACACTGTGGTGCTGAGCATTGGATTATCTGGAGAACATAAACGTGGCTTGAATTAGTCAAAAGGAGGGATCACATTGGGGGAATCCTTTTGCACATCAGACATATAGCCGTTTATATTCACAACATAATCCACTCGGTCCCCTTTTTCTCGATTCTATCATCACCTCTAACCCCATCACCGCCTTCTCACCAAAACCAACAAGAAACCGTATTTACAGCAGATATACCGAAGCAATACACGAGCAGCGGCGAGCGAATCCTATTTGGACCTTATCGTCCGGATGATAGCGCATGAAACATTCAGCAGTGAACATCCTCAGGATGGTCTCTGCGTCAGGTTTGCACAGTCCCCCTGGGGCCCAACACGCATCGCTTATCGGTGGTCTGATAACAGGATTTCTTCTCTCGCGGAACAAGAAAGGAGAACAGGACAGTCCACTTCCCGGGCTGCTCAGTGAGCTGAGACCTCAGTCGCTCATAGCAGGGATTGCATTACTCGGGAAGCTACTCCTTGACCCGTACACAAGGGAAAATTGAAAAGAAAAGTGGCTAAAAGTGAGGGTTATGAAGACATTCATCATTGCTCAAAAAATAATATTCCAGTCCAATGAATTATCTTGGCCATTATTTGCGCTAGCAAAAATAGCACTGGAATCAACAACTTAATTGCTCAGGCAGACAAAAACCAAATAGTCCAAGTCCAAGAAAAATAAACGGTCAGAAAATCGCACAGGTTTGAGACAAACCCGAGTTTAATTGAAATAACTATTTCATTGCACATCAAAGTTTATTTTGTACTATTATGTTCAAGTTTGTTGCACTCCGGCTCTGGCATTATAAACAGCCAAACCGTGGGTCACAGTGAGGGTGGGATGTTAATCAGTGAGAACCAATGAGAGAATTTGGGAGGCGGGGCCTATGACTGCTGCAGCAGCTCACTTGAACCAAAACAGGAACAAAAACAGGACGGATGGAGAACTGTGGCAAAATCTTGGAAATTTTCATCTTACAGATGGAGTTAATGTAACCAAAACTATTTGTAACCGTGTTTTTGAATGCACACAAGATGTGAGAATAATCTGCTATTCATTCGAGTAACCCAGCAATGCTGCTCTCCCCGCAGGGTCTCCCTCCTCACCTAAATCCCACCTGGTCTCAATAAGCATTATGAACATCAATGTGCCAGCATACATATACAACAAGTAACACAATAACAGAAAAGGGATTTGTAAAGAAAAAAATATTCCACTGGAAGCTGTTCAGAAAATTAAAAAAACAGATTTATAAATGTTAACTGTTGCTCAGAAGATGCATGTTTTTCTGCTATTGCAAACTAGAAAAAACATTAAAGCCCTTGCACTGGTAAATAGATTTGGTTTTCTTTTTGTCATGATCAAACTCATTTTATGTTGTGATTTAGAAGAAATATTTTAACTGCTACCGTATAAAGGGAATACTGCTGTTATAAATCACCATATTTGTTAAAAGCACAAATATTTGGGGGAGTTTTTCCTTTGCCATTTGTGGGGTTTTGTGACAGAGGATGGTGCATGGGTACAGATTGTACTCATCTGAGGCAGATTTGGGTTTTAGGGCTATACAAAATAAAATGCGCTGTTTTGTTATCATCTGTGTTGTCAGATTTAACCACATTAATCCCTAGACTGTTAAATCACTAGATAGAAATGAAGGCAAACAAAAATAAATGGAATTTCAATAAACCAGAATTGTGTCATCTGTTCAGTCTTCTTTTCAATCTTCTTCAGCCCCTCCACTGGCAGCCCTCTCATCATCCCTCTTCAGGCATTTTTTTTTTTTCCTCGCCAAGCAACCAAATGGTATTGGCAGCAGCCCAGATGCTCGAGTTATGGCGCATTTGGCAGCATTTGTTGTACAGTGATTTTAAAGGTGGAGAAATCTTAAGATGCAACCAAGTCTCAACTGAAAGTGAATGGTTGAGACGGAAAGTCATCAAACCTCTGTAAACGCTTGGTTTCTTGCCCTTGCCCCTTTGTCTTCCCCAAAAGGACTTGGGGAGGAATTGAACTTAATGCTGAACATGGGTTTATTTGCATCAAGAGTTTTGTTATACCTCAAAAGTTGGACAGTTAAATGAAAAGCATTTTTGAGATCTTCCCTCTTCTGACCGTATTTACGCTCATGGCTCCACTCCATTCATTCCTAATGCCTTACATTTCCAGAACAACAAAAGCCCTGAATAATGAAGTGTCTTTTTAGTATTCTGCCAGCAGCAGAATTCTCATTGCAGCCTTGAGTACATCACCGAGGGCTGGGGAACATAGCCATGTGCCCTGCTTGGATGAGCAGATGTAAACAGATTTTTTTCCTCAGAGAGATTTTCTTGTAGTCCATCCTTCTCTCTGTGGCTCTTTTGCTTTTTGCACTTTCTCCTTCTACTCATCGTTCTTTTGCGCTTCACTTCCAGTCCCTCTCCTTTGTGCTCAAGGTAGAAACATACTCCCCAGGGCAGTCCACAAAAAAAGGGGTGGGAAATAGTTAAACGTAGACTCATGCAGATTTTCCCAATAGCAACACTCTGTTTGGCCAATAGCATATACATTACTTTCTTTCTCCCCGCAGAAGTGGGCCAAAAGTGATGTAGGATGCTCATTTGGTGGTCTATTTATGTATTAAAGGGGGCATGGACTCACTGTGGTTTTACAATCAATAGAAGACCTAAGCTCTATTAAAACAGTACAGAAAGTCAATAGGCAAACTTCCATAGAAAGGGCATTGTTGAATTATGGATGTGAACACAGAAGGGGTCAGCCAAAGTCCAAAAAGTATAACATAGATTTATAGGTAGATGAAATGCTAAGAGGGACATTTTAAAGACAGTCGAGAAAATCTGATAAACAGTCAAATTGGAAGTTTGAAGACAAGCAGAAAATGGAAAATCTGCATTTGTTTATAAATGACGTGTCCACCATGAAATCTGCGTCACCACACATGCAGATTTCATGTATCTCATTATGGGACAGACCATTCAGAATAGTGCAGACACCTACGTGTCCAAACAGAACAGATTAATCACAGTGAATCAATAATGGCGGCAGTGATAGTAGGTGTGAATGAATCAGAATGCAAATTTAAATGTGATGTCTAATGAGTAATGCTGCATGATGTCTTTGTTGCGTCCAATGCATGAGTTGTTCTGTAACTGCGGGCCTCAATGCGGCGAATGAGGAGGGGGGGGGGGGGCAGAAAGCTAAAGGCAGGATATGCAGCGCTGACATTTGGAGACGACCTCACAGTGTTCCCCTTCTCGAGGCTCCTCACCAACGACAAAAAAAGACTCTGTTACGTTCTCTTCATTTCTCTCTGCTCTTCCCTCCCTCGTTCCTACTACTAGTGCAATGTGTGCACTTCCTTTTTCTTCAGGTTTAAGTTTGATTGGTGCAGATTTATTGTACACGGGTTCACCCAGTTAAACCCTGATCTCAGAGATTAAAAATACCCACACAAGGAACGTATAATGCTGCACATTAAATCTTAAATAACAAGTTGTGAGTGGAGAAGGCGACGACGTCAGAGCATCACAATATGAAGGGAAGACTTCTGAAAATGAAATTCATTCGACCGCTTGACATTTAGCACAATGTGCTGTTGTACAAGGGTGGATGACTGGAGGGAAGGAGACTGCAGGCAATGATGAAGATGAATAGGTGCAGGGTATCCCAGGTGATTATTACTAAAACCATACAGACAGGTCTGTTCTCTTGGACCCTAATGGCTTATTGATCTGGAAAGCCCATCCACCATTCTGCTCTCACAGGATACATAGACAACGTTAGCTAATACTACCGAGACCATTAGGGACAAAATGATATGCTTTTCTATTGAGTTATCATGAGTTAGTTTCAAAGACAGCAAATTTGCGAAAGCTTTTCAACTGCTCTAAATTTAGTGCATCTTCTTCAAGAGTAAATCAACACTTCTATAAATAAGTTTATAATTACACACAACGGATAACATTTGCAAATGTTCCTGGAACTATGGTAGTTAGTAACCAATTGTAAATGTATCCTTTAATTTTTCAGAAACTGACAACATAAATCATCCTTCAAGGTTAAAGCTCAAGGTTAACCTTAAAGGCTAAAGGTTTTTATTGTCATTGTTGTCATATATAGGCCAGATCTCTTTCCACGCTTCTGCTTCCTCTCTTTACGTCCTCTCCTGCGCCTCGTAGGTAGGATGATTATTCCACTGGGCTCCTCAGGACGCAGGATCTCTCTTACGATATGGTCCAGGCTTTCGGAGGTCCAATCCCTTGACGTGTAATTTTGAGTAGTTATGTCCATCCATAAAAGACGCTGTGCAATAGTGAGTTACTTCTGAGATCCAAGAAGTGCCTTGCGATCTAAAAGTCAGGACGCCGGCTGCTTTCAAATGGCCATCCGGAGATACTGATGTATTCTTGGTGAGGCCTGTGAGGAGGCCATTAAATCCATGCTGCGTGCTGCCCTCCATAAGCACCAGCGGTCAAATAGATGGATTTAGTTATGAGTGGTTAGACATTAAAGAAGCCACCAAACCACATGGAACAGGTGCAATTCATGGGCACGTATGGCTCCTGATCCCCTTGCAAAGCTTGCCACCCATGATCAATCCTCCACCCGCCGGGACAATTAATTAGCGATGCAAAGACAAAGATTAATCGATATGCTGTCAGGCTCCCACTGGCTGAGGAGAGAAGCCCCGCCAAACCCACCTTCATAACCGACGGCGGCCCACACTCCCCTTTGCAAAGCAGCTGCATTTATCAAACCAAGGCCTTCCTTTCACCCTAAATGTTTTGCCATGCCCCGCCCCTCTGTCCCTACCTGCATAGGCTGTGAGCCATCTAATAAGTTAAAGAAGAGTCTGCGAGAAAAGTGACCGCCAAAAAGAAGTGTGTGTGTGTGTGTGAGAGGAATTCTAAAAAGGGAAGTAACTAAATCTAAATGTGGGGGGCTGCCCTTGTGCATTGTCTGTATTTATAAAAATGAAGTTGGGTAATCATACATGTCTTGGAAGTAAATGTGTCCTTGCAAATGTGTTGGTGTGCAACTCTAAGAGCAGCGCATGACTGACAGCTAGTTAGGACTACATGCATACTGTGTGTGTGTTACCGGGGGGCAGGGTGTAGAGGATAAAAGCTTCTGCCTCTCTCTGACAGTTTTATCCGCATCACCATCTGCCTTATCTGACGCCAGCATCTCTCGCTTCCCCACTGTACTCTCTCCAAACTCTCCACCCGCCCCGTTCTCCTCGCCACTCATCTTCTCGCCAATGGTGTTGCACGTCAGATTGCATTTTTCAAACCTTAATTAAACAAGTTTGCCAGCTCAAGCTCCTTGACAGGTAACCCGTGGCCGTCAGGAAACAGGAAAAAAAGCATGTCGGTGTGTGCAGGAAAAAAAAGAGGATTCTCTCGTTTTCCAGCACGGAGAGGGAAAGAAATCCCAGTGAGGCTAATGAAGTCAGATGCTGCTCTTCGCTCCACTTGTGTGCTGAAAATCACTCTGGATTTCTTTCACCATCAGCAGTTGTCACGTTCAGGAAGAAAGCGTAAAGGTGGGGTAAAGATGAGGAAATATAGCCATGTCCCTTCAGCTAACCCACTACACTAAATCTCCGCCCTGGCTCAAACCAGACCGTTTTGGGGAGATAAGGCTGGCTAGCTGGTAATAAGAGGCCGCCCTCATCGAATGCTTTGAGCTGGGACCGGACAGCCAGTGACGGAGGTGCTTGGGGAGGCCCGCTGCACACGGTGCACAGGCCCCTAACTGCAGATGAGACGGTCCCACAGAGCAGTAATGAGCAACAACTTGACGGGTGTAAATGTAATAACTGTCAAATGTGAGAACTGCAATACATGCTAACAGACTCCTGGAAAGAAACGCACGCCAATCAAAAAAGGCAATGCGACTATTCAGCCATCTGCTGGGACATTTACAAAGTTTATGAGTAGCTCATGAAGGGAATAGCTCTGATATTTCCTTTCTTTATTAACAACTCATCTCTCTGTGCATAACTAACAACCGCAATTTGCTGCTCTGTGCCTTTATTGCTACATATCTGCATACTTGCATACATTTGTACAACTGTGAAGAGTCACATAGATTTTAACAACTTGCATGGGGGTGTGGGCTGCAGTGCCGTCACCTCAGCCAGGTAGTGAGGAACAGCCTGAGCTTGAAGCTGGAGTGGGAAAAGTTGTTCTAGCCAAACTGAAACTGAGGTAGCACAAAACCAAATGTACCTTGCACCGATGTGTGACAGTGGGGAAACACGCCGGACTCCAAAACGCCAACGCCAACACTTGAACTGAGTGGTGTATCGACTGAAAGCTCACGGGTTCTTATAACAGCTGCTTATAAAGATCTATAAGGGGACGCACGCCGTCGGCTGCAGTCAGACTACATCAAATTAGCACGTTCTTACACCTAGACCTGGGTTTTTTAATATGAATTATGGCCTATGAATTATTTGGACCTCTAAGGTCTTACAAGGGCATCAGTTATTTTTCCATCTGCCCCCGATTGGAGATTTAGCTTTCAGCCTACCCCCATATCTGTCAGTACCCTTCATTCCCAGACTCTCGCGCCCCAGGCCCGATGGTGGAAATTGTCATCAAGATTGGCAAAAATGTCCTGCCCTCCCAAATAAACTCAGCTGATCTGACATCCTGTCAAAGGCATCAGGCTACTGTGGGACATCCCGTTGACTAACTGGAAGAAAAGCTTATACAAGTTTTAATGTTCTTATCTAATTTATATCGCCATTGGTGAAACCAAATTGGTTTCTTTAATGTTCTCAAGAATAAAAACCTGTGGTTTTCTTTAGTGTCATTGCTGGCAGTGGACCCCGGCTGTTCAAGGAACACCAGCCCAAAACCGGTTACAGGTCTTCCTCAGATAACGTAAAAAACGTATTTGTGCATAACCAACGCAATAGTTAGCCAGTGGACAAATACAGCGACTAAGTCTACATAGGGAGGAGTTTGGGATGGGGGAAAAGAGGGATGCAGAAATCAATGTTTATTGGAATTACTAACCTAACCAAAATCCAGACCACTGATCGCTCATGTTGCTGTACATTCGTAGTTAGAAATCACACAAACCATTGTATTGACTGGTTAAAGCATCATCTGGTAAGGTAGATAAGTCTAGTCCCGAGGGTATTGGTTAATAATAATCAAGAAGACATTTACATGTCAACACCAGAGATCATCCTTTAATAGAGATCGGTGTTAGGTTTTCATTGACCGAAAACCCAACTGTTTTAAGGTGAAAACAGTAAACAATCTTCACATCCATATGGGCAATACTGCACCGCAGTGTGCACTGTCATGTTTGATTGGCTTGGCTATGACTCATTCCCATGGCATTTTACAGATAATTAATCACAAAGCTGTTTTATCTACGACTCTCAAAATGTCAACTAGAAAGTTTGCAGCACTGTCAGACAAACCCACAGCAAATAATTAGGGAGGTGAAAAGAAATAAAGACCTTGTAAGGATAGGTTATTTCCTTATTAAAGACACACACAGGATTAAGAATCCCATAACCTTGACTTTACATCTACTGCCTCAGGGTCTGTCAGGTAAATGGAAAGAAATGCTGGAGAGGTGGAGGCCATGTGCGGGTGGAAAGGTATATAAAGAACAAGCTGTTTGTTACAGTTAAATTAACTGAACTTGTATATCTCATATCTAGTCTTTTGACCAGTCGCTGAAACACTACGTGTCATCATTCACACCCATTCATACCACACACTGTGCCACCTGCCATCAGTTCTTAACATCAAGACCATTCATACTGCATAGTCGCAGCTGAGCGGGAAATTAACATGAATATGCAGAAAAGTGAAGCGGGGGTCCTTTGAATGAAGGATGACCATGCTTGTACACACACACACACACACACACACACAGATAAGTAATCATGCTCCATCACGTCCTGGTGGCGTCTTGTTATCAACCGTGCCCACTAGTGCCAGTATTTCTAATTAGAAAGACAGAGACTGCATCCATCATGCCGTGTTATATCATGTCACGACAGTCAACAGCGTAATCAGTCTTTGGGCCGCTGACTTGGTTAAGAAAAGCCATTAACTTTACCATTTACACTTATCAACTGTGTCATTCATGGATTTCTGTTCTAAAAATGCACAGGACTAGAAAATTAAAACAAAACACAACACAAAACAAGCTAACCTGGAATGAAGAATGAAATGCTATTTTTTGTCCCACTAGCCAAATAAATTGACAATCACGGCTTTAACGCTGCAACATTTGTATGTTGATGAGATCTGCATGGGCCCCCATCAGGTGGGATGACAAAAGTCCACAGCTACTAGGTTCTCAGGTCTAATTTGCGTGTACTTCTCACCTCAAAGAGAGACGGGCATAATTAACGGGACCCAAACACCCACCACGGGCTGAACACAGTCATTTAGGGGTAGCGACTAGGGAGCAGCAGCGGCAAATGAAATGTAATTGCAAAGGGAGCTGTGGAGCAGGGCGGCTGTGTCGGAGTCACTGATGTGTGTGTGAGAGGGAGAAAACGAGAATGAGCGAGAGCGACGTGGGGGAATGAGGGAGCAAATGAAAGACACAGAAGTTAGATGGAGAATATCAGTCAAGAGAAGAGCAAGTCAAATAATGACTGTTGAGTGACGGAGTGGGATGTTTGTATGGAGTCAAATCCAGTCCAAAAGGTTTGATCATTGGAAATACATATGTGAAACATACACTTTCAGTTATGGTCTCAAATGTATTTCAAATAAAAACACGTGGATGGAAAGTACTTTTGTGTTGAAAATAGTTTTGACTTTGATTTTTTTTTTCACATTCAGACTTTTAGCCCTGATCTGGCACATGGGGCGGGGCATCAACTAAAAAGGGGCGTGCAATCACGAGTGACAGTCTAACAACTGGGGAAGCGGCGTATCATCGTCAGTTGGCGTCTGGTTTCGGTCAAGTTGGCGAGATTTTCACAGATTTGGACTTCACGGTTCAATAGCGTTAATAAAACACAAACAAAACCTCTCTTTAACCATAGTGATGTCGCTTTGTAGACGGTCCCCTTCGCACTCGTGTCACAGACTGCACAGTAAGTCCAAGGTGATTCATCCATGTTGCAGACCAGTGCTTATTGGTGAAAATGATGGTTAATTAGACATCACGGCTACAGAGGGGTATTGTTTGTGTTTCAACAACATCTTTCCGACCAGCTCTTGAACCAGGAAGTCTGAATCTGTGAATATCTTGACAACTTTACTGAACTCGGACACTATCGGACAGATGATATGCTGCTTTCCCAGTTGTCAAGCTGTCACTCATGATTACTCGCCCCTCTCAGTTGATGGCACGCCCGCTACGCCAGATCAGGGTCAAAAGTATGAACGTGAAAAAAAACATCTGAGAGTGATAAAAAGATCGCAGTCTGTAAATATAAAATCTGCAACAAAAAAATATATTACCGCAAATATACCAAAAATATATGACTAGAAATCTAAGAACTGAGTCCGCACACCGTAACCCCCCTACACATTTATATTGGGGGTCAGCTTTTGTTTTTGTCATATACCATCCATATTTATATGGACTGATGGTAGCGCCATATGTAATTATCTCCAAACATCCGAATATTAAAAACCAACAGAGATAGTGCTAGGAAATGACACTGACCCTTTAAAGTTGTTGGGTTGAACATCCCCACTTCAACCCAGAGCGTCATTTGTTGTGTCCGTTGCTAAAATACCTCATCCCTCCTGTTCTTATCATTATTCATCACCATCACTGATGTTGGGAGCATTCATATTGGCCTTGATCTAATTTGTCTAGCCAGCCAGATCCAGCCCCCCCCGCCCCCCCCGCACCCTCAAGCACAAACACTATTTTAGCTATACCTCTTTCATCATCCCTTACTCTGCTCCTCTCAACTTTCTGATCACTTCGTGAGAAGTGACGCAGGGTCAACTATGTTCCTGTTGCTTCCAGGTATGGCCAGCCCAAACAAATTGGGGTCACCTCATTGTTGTATAGGTGTGAGCACACACAGCGCCACACACACACACTCTCAGATAGCTGAGAGTAGATAAGTGTGGATAACACTTATCGCTTCCTATCACTGTGTTTAAGTGAGTGTAGAGGGACTTTAGGACATTCGTTGCCACCAGCTGCTTCTGGAGTAGAGAATGTGGCAGTGCACAATGTTTAACTGGGTGATCCGGACAAGATGATGAATAGATCAGAGTCATCAGGTTGCGGCATGATTGGCCATTAACTGAGCTATGAATGTATTATCGGGACGAATAAGTGTTGGGTCAACGAGACCATTACAGCCTGTGTTAATGCATTTTTAAATGCCTGCTGTCACTTAATTGATATTTAAAGTTATAATTGGAGGGGGTTTTAAATGACCTTTAAGCCTAACACATGAAAGCAATAAAAGAGATGAGGCCAATAACCGCTGTGACATGAGATAAAAATATGTGATGTTTGTGCCTAGTGCTTTTCTGGACTCTGCCCACACGGATTTCTGTCAGTAACATCTGGAAGTAGTACAAATCAAAGAAATAAATGCAATTTTGAGCGCACTTAAAGTCAAGAGAATATTGACCAACCAGCCCCAAACTACCATTTCAATAGTTTTTTGTTTCAATATTCATGTACTGTCAATCATGTTGTGTAACAAAAAAGCACAGCTGCAAACAAAGTGCCTTTCACTGTACTCATTCAGCACTCAAGAACGTTTCTTTCATCTTCTTTCTCCTTAAGCCTCCCTCTTATTATTTGTGGCCACTGGTTTACTCCTCATCCTTTGGTTCGGTCCAATTTTTGACATCCTCCTTTCCTGCTTCTCCAACCTCAATTTATCATTTAATCTATTCTCTCCCTCCTTTCTCTTGTCTTCCTGTGACTGGTGTAAATAGCCTCAAGTGCTGTAATAGTCCCCCCACCCCCCATTATCATCCTTTAAAACCCCAATTTGACACTTCTCCAGAGTCCTGTCCCCCCCCCGTCTACTCCTGGGTTTACCATAGTGACTCATATTACTGTGGCTTGGGGTCAATTCATTCCCCCCCATCATTCTAAACCCCTCCATTAAAATCCCAACGGCGGTATCTTACTATGTGCAGCTCCAGGTAATCTCCCAGTCCCTTGGCGCTCTCCACTCTGACCAGAACGGCCTCCTTCAGCTGAGTGCTAAAGCCCACTGCCAGCCGGTCTGCCCGTGTGCTCGGCCGGTCATTGGGTGGCCAGGTGTATGTGATGAGGGCTCCGCCTCTTCCGAAGATGTATGTTGTCCCAGCTGCAAAAAAAAACACAAACGAGATGGAGAAAGGGGGTTATCACTGTGTTGCAACAGAAATATGTAAGGACTTCTCTCACGATATGGAACAATGATGACATTCTGTTGTACTTCATACACCTGTATAATTCATAACTGGGTTGTGTCACTTCTCTACTGCATTTTTATGACTGTGAGATCATAAAATTGACTTACTATAAGCCAAATTACCATCTTTTCCTTGAACAAGGCAGATGCGTTACTTTAACCTTACGCAGTCTTGTTCCAACTTGCAACGTTGAGGTTCAATTAGAAGGGTTCAGTTTGGACCATCTGAAGAATTACATTGGTAGTGATAACCCCTGATGACGGCCAATCAATTGGCTGAAAAAATTGAAAATGGGTGGCTTATCGGAATAACATGTAGTTTGTCATTGGGGAAATGTCCCATTTACATTTCAGTCAAAACTTTTTAAACCAGGGGCCAGAATATTCCCTTTGTTAAAGAGAGTTTATCTTCCTGTGTAAACAAAATGTGTTATTGGGAGTCCTGCGTAGCTTTAGCACTAGTAACTAGCACCAGGCCTAGTTGTCACTCTCCCCAACCACTGCTGCCCCTCAGTTGTGTTGTGTTGAAACTAGGTCACACTGACAAAACTTTGTGTTAGCTTTGCTGTCAGTATCTCCTGCAGCCCTCAACATCAACAAAGGACATTTCTCAGATCTGCCAGTCAAAGGAACTTTGCCTCAACAGTATTTTTGAGCTGCAGCACCAAAGATGCACCCTCCTCATGAGCTGTGCAATTTGGTGTCTTAAACACAGGAGTTAGGATTTGGCTCAGCTTCACTGAGCACTGGTGGTGACTGGCGTTGGCATTGATTAGCATGGCGCAATGAAGCCACAGTCAACTGCTCTTTAACCAGTGGGCTGTCATGTCTTCCCTGGGGCATAAATGCATGTAAACACAGGCTGTAATAGTAGATAGCAATGTTTATGTTTGCAGCAATCTGCAATTACACATTTGAAATGTCCACCCAGTTGCATTTAAAAGGATACCGTAACTTCGATCTGTTTGCCTGGTACGGTTAGTTTGGGCTGGTTTGAAAGCTGTCAATCAAACCTTGGTGCAGACCGAACAACCAAATCAAGATCGCATGGAAAAGTGGGTTGGCATGAACTACAACTGGACCAAAAGTCCCCAACTCCATAACACTTTTGATAGATGTGCTTGCCTCGCTGCACATGCCATTTTGCTTTTCAAGTGATCTTGTTAATCTCGCTTTGCCATTTAGGCACTTGATGGATAACATTTTAGTTTTACTCCACATTCAGTGCCCCGCTGGTTAGAAACCAATGTGAAACACTTTTTTGAAGCTACAGGTTTATAGCGCTAAATAAGGTAAACTTCTAGTTGATTATCCAAAAAACAGATTTTCCGTTGACTAGCTGCATAATCACAAATACACACAGTAGTGCACACTATTGTCTTTTATACTGTACCTGCAAATATTACACAGCACTGCAACAAAATGCACTGCACACAGTTTTAGTCCCACAGAGGAAAAAGGCTGGCTGATAAATAATGGACATATGCCGTCTCATTGCACTCACACTCAATCACTGGGTTAGCCGACACTTTCATTATCTAACAATCCGCTGGTAGCCATTTGAGAGGGGCTGACACACAACTTTCGTCCCTCTCCACTGCTTCCCTTCTCTGCCCCCCCCCCCCCCTCCCTCCTCCATGCCACCGCAGCTAAGCCCTGTGCTCAGCTCGTGTTGTTTTCTCGAGGCTGTATTATTTTTGCACTAACTAATTATCAAAGCACTGCAAGGAGGTTGTGTACCAGAGGAGGGAGGCAAAATAGAGAGGATGAAGAAAGACAACAGGGTTTGGAAACGGAGTGGGAGAGAGGAGGGGAGAGTGTGAATTGTTGATAGTGGGGAGAAGAAGAAAGTTGGTGTTTTTTTTCTATTTTTTTCTTTCCTGTGTTTATTAACAGAAGCTGAGAAGGGGAGCTGTGAGGAAAAGGAGTAATGATTTCTAAAATGGTCGACAAACAGAAAGGGTCAGCCATGTTGTGATGTAGGAGGGGGAAAAGAAGGGATAGCTGATGGTAACTAGGGGAAAACGTTTGCTTCAATGCAAACAGTGTTTTCATTCACATATTTTTTTTAAAGGTTGCAATACTGAGGTCCAAACAATTGGTACATGCTTAATGGGCGCATTCCAAAGGACCATGCCCCGATTCAGCACCAGACAACTAAATCTCAACCTCTGCTGCAATCATCTTGATCCATCTTTGTTTTAAATGAGTCTATTGGAAGCCCCTGCACTAAGGTCGCTTGTGTGCTTTGATATGTAATCAAACAGGAATAAATTACTTTTCTTTAACGTTTCTTTAACTGTCACTATATTAGGGAAAAACTTCATCATAGATTACAGGTAAGTTAAGTTTAAATGAGGGAGTTATAGTAAAAATGTATACCATCCATGACTTCAGAAAACACAACGTCTCATTTAGAGTGTCCCAAGAATTAGACATGAAGCACGTGCATCATCACAGCCTTTCTTACGTTCATGCTAACTGAACTCTCATCAATTAGAGCTCCCTCTCAAGCAGAGCATCGAGCATATGCTTGGTCTTCCCCAGAGAGCTTCTCGTACGCCTGATGCCACAGTCACAGTCACACTCGGCATTTATTATATTGTCTTTATAATCTGCATATCTGAAGGCACAGAAGGGGCAAAGTGGAAAAAGAACACATTCTAGGAGTACTCTGAAATAGTCCTCTATGTTGCTAAATCCATCCAATGAGCTGCTGGTGACTTTGCCTGCTTTGCTTTTTAACCAGTAGATGGTGGCCACCTGCTGCCTTGTGCACTTGTATGCACGCACGTGCGCGCTTGTACGTGCATGCAGTCTTCTCTCTTCTAAGTGAGGAGACAAAAGAGGTGCGGAGCCTCTAATGAGTAGTCTGACAGGGTGCATCCATGTGTCACTGCTTCTCCCAGCAAACACCTGCTGCCCCCGTAGAGGCAAAAATATACCCCATCCTGCAATGCAGCACACACTAATAGGGAGGTGAGATGGAGCAAAAAAGACCAAGGAAAGGTGTTTATCAAGACAGGAATACACATCTGCTGGGCCTTCTAAAAAGAGATTGGTTAGTAAATGCAATATAGCGGGATGTGGTTGAAGTGCTGAAAACCTAAGCCCTAAGTGCTTGCTATGCAGTTGTTGCCTTTGAAACTGGGGAATGTATTGTAATTTTAGGTGTACTAAAAAATATATTCATTCTATGTAGTATTGTATTGTATTTGTTAAACCACTGACATTATCTTACCATAGCTTCATCCAAGTAATTCCATGTTAAGCGAATCCTTTAATCTCCATAAACCAATCTGCAAATGAATGCAGAATCGGTGGGCAACATGTGTATAGAATGTGTTCTGGTTTCTGTTTGTAGTTTGAGTAGCATTGACCAATCACGTTTGAGCAAGCTTTGGTTGAAGACAGGTGAACAGAGGGGAGAGAAATAAAAGCCAGAATGTCATGTTGGAACCCCTATGGCTATTGGCTGAAAAACATTTTTTAAAATGTATCTGTATTCAAATAGAGATATTATTTTAGAAAGATGAAACATTGTCTCAATTCAAACTCTGTTCTTGGGTTTACATTTTCTAATGAACAGAAACATAATCAACAATTGGTGAGGAAGAGGAAGTTCTGGCCTGAATACTCGTTACCTGGATATCCCCTGGCCACATTAGTAGGGAAGTATTGCTTGTTTTCATCCGACAGGTGATGGATTCCGACACTGATCACACCTTTGTTCAGTGGTTCTTTTTTGATCAGGGTCCCCCTTGAGAATATAGAGACATTGCAATACCCCTTCATGGCTTACTTGGTTCTGCCCGCCTCTAGTGAACAACCTGTTTTGCTGTCAAAAATAGTCAATTGTTGCCGTGCATTTGCCTGCAGATATTCCCAAATGCATACACTTATTGTGCATTTGTGAAAATGGGAGTATTTGTGTCTAAGAACAGCAGACTCAATCTTCATCTGAGTTCTCCCAGAAACAGTAACTGTTACCTATATTGAAAACTTGGAGTTTAGAATAAATTAGTGCTGCCTTGGGAGTTGTCGGGCAAAGAAAAAACATGTCCGAGTATGGATTTCTTTGACCTTCAGTCAACCGTGCTCTAATCAAGCAATCTGCTTCCTTGCTCTTGCTAGAATAACAATAATGATGGAAATGCTCTGTTGAACTTGTGCATTTCTCCCCCATCTCCCCCTCGAAAAGAGTAATTATTTATTATTTTTGTCCAATTACCTCTGGTACAATCGATCTAGGAAACCTATCCCACCTGCTGAGCTGGAGATGAAGAGAATGCAAAGAGATGAATCAAAACGTCGCAGGACAGCCCCCTCCAATATTATTTCCATTCACGTGGGCCGGCTGGTAATTTGGTTTGAAAAAGAACGGAGAAAAAACAACAATAACACAAATAATCAAAATAGTCTCATTGAAAAATGAGACTATTCTGAAAAACCTATTGATTTAGCTATTTCACACCCTTCCCCTCACTCTTTCTATGTGTCTGTGTTGGTTGGTGGGGTGTATTTGGGGCTGAGCTTATCATTTGTGATACTTTTCTACAATAGGCCATTGATTTTGAATAGTGGATTCTAGGCCAGTCCCATCCACTGTGGGGATGAACGACAGGCCAAGGAGATGCGCTCAAAGGATCTTTGCCACAATCATGTCACCGTCTGGCTCGGATTACTGCTGCAACTCCACCAGGAGGAATATGCGAGAAAACCCGGATTCGGATTCACACCTGTTTTTAAAAGGCGGAGAACTTTCACCGAAAAATGGAGGAAAGCGTAAGTACATGAGGCCCTCAGACCGGCTTTCAAACGACAACTTCATAAGACACAGATGGTTCCACCGACCGTTTGTGTATCATTGCATCACTGGAAACTGATTCTTTGAAGCCGTTGAGGGGAAAGACAAAGACTATTGATTCTTTTTAACAAGATGAATGAATCCGTCTCTTGCTACTTCTTTTTCTGACACAACATACATTTCCGAGACGGGAAAAAAAAGACTGGGAGAAAACAAGGGGCTGAGATAAGACGGTTGCCAAAAGTTTTCAGACAGCTGTTGAGCTTTGAAGTTGCAGAGTTCAGCGCGCGCGCGCACACACACACACACACACACACACACACACACACACACACACACACACACACACACACACACACACACACACACACACACACACACACACACACACACACACACACACACACACACACACACACACACACACACACACACACACACCGACAAGAAGCGGTGAAGACCCCACACACTTTGCTAACAAGTTAGGGTCTTTTCCGTCTTTCTCTTTTCTGGGGACGCGCTCACACACACACATGCACCCACGCACCCTCAGATGCTCCCTTTTCATAGTCTAACAACCTCAGCACGCCCATGCTCTGATAGCTATTTCTCTGTGGAGGTATATAAGGAAATGTAGAAATGGCATCCCAAAGATTGCATGCTTCTCAAGAAGGAACCGCAAGTCATCCCCGCTCTCTCGCTCTCTCTTATGGTTGTATAATACTCATTTCTATCTATGCTTTTCGCAAGATTGCTTGGAAGCAGATGAGAGGGACCTTCCTGTTACATGAGGAAGGACATTTGATCAGGGCAGCCTCAAAGTCTCCAAAGAGACATGTTAGTAAAAAACACAAGCCGTGTTAATGGGTTTGGTTTATTGTAGATAAATGGGCTGTGGCTTAGTGTCTACTCTAAATCTCAAAGTGCTTGAATGGGTTGTTCTAAACCACTTGAGCAACTCATAACGTTTTTCTCCCCCTATTGTCTTTTCCTCGTGAAAGTCCTTTAAAAATATCTTCAGCTCTGGACTGATCAGGTACTCCTTCCACATAGTTCTTGCAACTCTTGGGAATTTCTATTGTGCCTGACACAATTAGGATCGTTCTGATTTTCTTGAATCATATATCCAATTCACCCTCTCTCTCTTTTAGATTACTGATCTGATCCTCTTATCAACAGGCTGATTAAATGATCAGTGGTAATTAGGTCCGCTCAGTTCTGCGGCACAAGCTGAGCAGGGGACACGGCAACTCGGCCTGTGTATATGTGTAACAGTGTATATGTACATGCATATGCACAATTATTGAATTTTAATTGTGCTCTGGAACAGATCAAATTAAGCACTTCCTCAACAACCGGTCAGCTATCCACCAGGAAGAGACCTGCAGTGGCAGCCTCAGAGAACGTTCTGTCGTCATCAGCCGAAGACAACAGGACTGAGAGTGTCCCTAAAAGACAGTGGTTTGGAAAACGTCCTGGTGGGAAATGTCGGGAAATTGTTGGCATTTGAAACACAGCCATCAATGATGAAGAATTGAGAGCACAGCAAACTGCATGAGGACATCAAGAAGAGTCGCTAGTTTTTTAAATTTTTTATTCTATATCCCTCTAGCCTTCCATTTTATACTGTAGTTCAATCGTAAATTGAACATGACACTTTTATTGCACTAGGTAATTTGTCTTGTTGTCCATTGTCTCATTGTCTTACTGTTGAATGTTATGCAACAACCGCCATGTCAAATACCTTGTATGTCTTGTAACATATATTAGCAATAAATGTTCCTGATTCAACATGTTCCACCCGGCATAATTCCGCCTTGATGAGATGATCACATGTGTGTTTTGTGTTTAAAAAAATATGATTACATAAGTCTGTAAAATTCATGTTTTCTAAAGTTATTACTTAATTTACAATTTAGATTTAGAAGAAAAACAAACTTAATTTTAATAAATCGCGATGAATAATAATTCATTAATGTTTCTATTGACAGCCCAAATATTTTTACAAACAACCGAAAGACATTTGTCCATCGTTAGCTAGTCAGCTCAATCACGCTGGGACTGTAAAAAAACACCTAATGATGGCAAGTCTTTGCCAAATCATTTCTATTCATGCCTCCTTTTTATTCCTTACAGGATATGGTTAATGACTAAATACCTTGAACCTTGTCCATAGGAGGGTGTGAAAAGCCACATTGCTTAGTGCGCTTCCCAATTCCTCTAACGCAAGCTCCAAAAACGCCAGCACTTCCTGCATTGATGTTCCCCCACGTAATGTATTCTTATCTCCATAAAATGCTTGTATAAATGAAGACCCAAATCCTTGAAGTGTGTGAATTCATCGCCTTTGCAGTTCAGTCCACCTCAACATTGTAGCTCGGACTGTAACGACTATAAAATCCTGCAATCAACAGAACATAATTCGGGAGGACAAAAGGACAGAGTCATTGATTTCTCTGAAGCTGATTGGTGCTTATTTGCTTCTAAGATGATTGTCATAACAGGGGAGTAATAGCTTAACCCTCTCCGTTTAAATGCAATTATAGGCTACTGACAAAATGGAACCGATCCCGGTGATAGATTGTCAGCCTCTTCTTGAAATCCCATATTTATGTCTTACTTCGGATCCAAGAAGGGGGATAATTACTAAAAAAGATGGGTTGGCCTTTTTTGAATGACTTCATTTAATCTGTTAGCTGCATTAGCTGCGTCAGCTGTCGTATTTGTCCGCCAAACGCATTACAAATAACAGTGGCTCCAAGTAACAAACTTGCTCGCCTGATTACGGTCATTAGAAGACTCGCTCCGCTCCAGTTTGTGCCTCGGTTCACTTTTTTACTAAACAATAGTCACATTTACTTCCATTCATGCATACATACGGTGTTATTAGCAAGGCTTGTCAATCAAGAGACAATCAATTCACACATGGGCCCTACATGTACGCACATTGGCAAACATAGCCGTATCAGCGGTATCCGCCCACTGTAACGCACATTGCGAGCATTTACACATGCAAATCAATGGCGGATCAATAATAGAAAGAGAGGAAGAGGCCCAAAGTCAAAACAGCAGAAAATAAAAATTCAGCGACAAAGAAGTTAAGAAGTTTGGGCATCACTGGTGGGGAAATGTAAGCATCGTCTAGTGCGCTGTAGCACAGCGTTAAGTACTTGTGCTGTGATACGGCTGGGTGCAGACTGCGATTTTCCCACTGCTGTTACTATGACTGTTTGAAATGATCCTGATGCCAATAATTGTAATGTAGCGAGGAGTTTTAACAACTGCTGGAACGGAATGTGAACGCTGAGTCGGAGATTCAATGTCATCTTTGATTTTTTCCAGTAACTGTAATATTGCATGGCTGCTTAACGCGTAATGATTTCATGCATATGCATGACACATACGAACAACAGCATAGCAAAAGCGTTACATGAGGCCTAGAGTCTTAGTCTAGAAAATACACGGTGCAGCAGAGATTACCTGTGGACAGAGACGCACGCATTTATTCAACATAACGTCCTGTAAGAGGTAATTATGATCAAATCAAGCAAGAAAAACAGCCTACGTCTGAATAGGAATCCTAATCAGCCTATTGACTTGTGTCAGCTGGGGTTGTCTGATGATTACGCCCCTCCCCAATTCTACCAGTGAGCAATTGCAATTCAGGAGGATTTAAATGTTTCTTATATTTTGCTTTTTGACTGTTAGGATTTGTTTGTGAAGTTTCTTTGAAACATTTCAAAGTGCCTGTCATGTCCCTGGACGGGATGCTACTATCAGAGTGATTTTTATACAAATACCATTCCTGAGGTACCACTCAAACGCCTCTCTGTTCCCATATATCTGTAAATGGAGGGATCCAGCGGGAGTGGTAGGAAGGAGATGGCGCGAGTGGAGGCTTGTAGGTAGTGATGCTTTTGGACTTAGAGATTCACCTTCATAAAGGTTGCAGAACCAGGACAGCTAACATGTTCTGCAAATATATCAGCCAGGAATCTCATTGATCGGCAGAGTACCCTCCTTGTCTGACTGCCTGTTCAATAGGTCTGCTGTGGTTGAAGACAGTTACGTCCAACAGAGCTGTTTAGACTGAAGGCAAATTTTACTTTCATCAGAAGCACTCACGCTCACTAGCTACTACAGAGGGAGACGTTTATGACACAGTACTATACAGTATAAGAAATCAGCTTGTTGTGTGGTAAGTGATTGGTTCATAGGAGCTTTTTTGTAACCAAATAACTATTAGCCCCGGGAAATAAATGTGAGGACTACATTTGCTGCAGCAGTCATTTTTGTGAGTCAGGGTGTTTTTCTACCATACCCAATGAACTATGAAAAGGATTAAAAAACATTAATTTGGTTTTACGAGGTCATTTTTGCTCGCAATAAGACAACAACAATGAGTCATCATAGTGAATTGCTGTGCTATTGTGTAGCAGTGATGTTTGAATCATGTTGGAAAGAAGACATGCAGAGGTGGAAAGTGGGCAAAATGTACTAGGATATTTTTTTACTGGTATTAGTTTAAGAGAAACCCAACTACAATGTTTTGGGGCCGTTTACAACAACTGTTTCGTGACAGCTTTTCAGTGCAATACTACATTTGGTTCTGTTTCAAGGTTTGGAATAATTGTGTTATCAATGTTGTAATCCCCATTGCTCATGCACGAATGCCATGTTTGTAGAAGCCTCCTCAAACAAGAAGGCAACCTGACACCTCGATAACCACTACTCACAAGCATAAATGGCACGCTTGCGCACCCCTGCCGAGGAGGCAACACGCCTGAACAAACTAAACACACACAGACACTATAACAGCAGCATCCTCTCACATTAACTCTATTAGCATTCCAATTGAGCCGGGGCGGCAGACAGAGAGGTGAATCCAGCCGCTCGGGGCTCTGCTGTTTGCTCGTTAAGCACATTTGGAAGGGTATGCATTGCAACACCCTATACCACCCCCCCCAAAAATGTTAAATCTGCTAGATATAGTGAAAGCACATTTTTTATCAAGTTCAGGTATAAACTGTGTCCTTCATGAAGACATAACTGTATAGTCATACAGAACCACTAAGTTGTAAAGGTCACTGCTTTGTAACAGCTACAAAACAATTATATGAGTGTGCTGGGGTGTTCCTCTAAGTGTGCCTGTGTGTGTGTGTGTGTGTGTGTGTGTGTTCTGAGGCGCGAGTGTGCACCCCTTGATAAAACTTAATAACCACGGACTCATTAGTGTTAACATGCTCCTAATTACGCTGGAGTGGCCTTCACAGTGCATAAACAAACAGGCGGAAGTTGGTGTGGGACGGTCCATCCTTGACGCGGTGACCTCAGTTAGAAGCGGCTCAGCGAGCCGTTTAGTGGACAGACATGAAATGGATACAAAGGAGGTCAACATGTTTTGTGTGAGATAACAGCCAATCAAAGTCAGCAGATTTATTTTCCAATAACAGTGTAGAGTATATATGTATTTACACAGTCAAAAGTATGGGAACATTTTCTCATTCAATTCCATAACAATGTGTTTCTAAACATTTGACTGGTACTTTACTTTTGTGAAAGATACAATTTTTTAAAGGTCAGACAACCTGACAATCTTAGTGCTTAGTTTTGCCTGTGAGCATCGCCGCTAAATTACAACATTTTTATCGTAATTATCATCGCAATCCTCTAAAGGTTGCTCAGTAACAAAGGGAGCGACAGGAGCTCAACCTTCTATCCCCAAGGCTCAAACTATTGGCATTTTTCACATATTTCTTTAGACAAAATGTGTGAGCAGCTCCTTACACTACTGGGTGGTACCACGCTACTCTCGAGATTCCCAACTGCAATAAATGGGTCTCCTTCTACCCCACCAGCTTGTTACACGCATGCAAAAGTGTCTCAGAAACGCCACTAATCAGTGAGACAAAGTCAGCAAGCCAACGCCTCAATACCGTCACCAACCTCCAGTTCAGCGCCCCCCGAGCTCATCGTGGTGTAGACCCCCGCAAACTACTTGACCGGAAGTTGGAGCAACATTGTAAATTCTGTGTAGTGTAGAGATGATGTGGTACTAGAGGTGTAGGGATGGTTGGGGGAACAACATAAACAGCTAAGGGCAATGATGAGTCTCATCCTGCATGAGGAGGAAAGACGGCGCTAATGGATGCTGGTGAAAGGACGCATGGGTGTCGGGGAGTGGGGGTACGCGACAGAGTGAGTGATGGAGTGAGTGATTTAAGGAAACGCACAGGAGGATCAATGGGAAGCCTCCTCCAAGGAGTGAGGGCGAAGATCCACTCCGTTTAATTCCCCAGGACTGTATTCCACATGCTCCGGGGCATCGCACATCAAAGGTGGAGGCGGATGAAGAGGGTAGATGAAAGAACAACATTGTCTGTAGTGGATGTGTGAGGTGTATGCGTTCAATTAAATATTGTGTGTTGAATGGGCTCCGATGCGCACATGTGAGAAGCCGGCACAAAGGGTTGGTCGAGTCTGTGAAGCTTTGACTGTTGTTGACACATAAAAGCTGCTGGATGAGATTCAGACTTCCTAGTGCATCCATTTCTGCACCTCATAGAAGGTCCATCATCTATTCACTCGACTAACGGAGTCCGGAAAGATCAGTGAAAAACATGAAACAAACCAGCAAATACGATGCTGTGTGTCTAAGAAGAGCAAAGGTGGTCCACACCTCCTCTGATCTCATGAGACTCGAAAGCCAAACACCCCCACAGCCGTGCACTGATTAGCTACATGCTAAGATTGGGTTTGGCCTGCAGAGAGGTGATTGCAAAAAAAAAAAAAAAAATGTATATTTCTATCCACAGCTCTCTGAGGACCCAGCTTAGCAGAATGAAATGTCACTAGTGCCTCTGTTCTCTGATGTGAAATCAGTGTTGAAGTGGCCATATAAAAGAAGAGACAGGCAATTGTATTCTTTCTTTTCTTCCTCCCTCGCCCGTCTTACTGGCCCGGAGGGACTCCTGGACGGGGCCGACTGTGTGAGTGCGCCTGTCACAGAGCTGATATTCCATATATTCGGGGGGGGGAGCTGGCGGATGAACGAGGCAAGGGGACAGGAGATACTAAATAAATGTCTGTCTGCACTTTGCTGAGAGCCTTTCAATGGAAAACAAATCAAGCCGAACCAATAACGCAACGAGACAAAACCCAGACACGAGGGAGATGGGAGGGAGAGAAAAAGCGGGGGAACGGAAAAGAAGAGTCGCTGTGCCGTGTCTGCAACCACAACGTTTAGCCAGAGGCGCGTCACTTACTCCTTCTCCCTTTTCTCTAACTGCCTGAGTCCCTTTTCTCTCATTCCCTTTCCTCATCCTTAACCCTCCCTTTGTCCTTTGTCCCTACGTCCCCTCCCTTTCTCTGCAGGTTGGCAGTGGATCGTGTCAGGCTGTGGCCGTTACATAACAGTCCTTTTCTTGGCCCGTGCCGAGAGACTTCTTGGCGGCCGTGTGCACGGGCGGCAAAAACAGAGAGAGGGGGGAGGAGGGGGGGGGGTAAAAGAATTCACAGACGCTGGTGCACACAAACAGACAAACACAGACTGTGTGAGGATGGAAAACAAACACTGGGGGTCCTGGAGGACGCCTCGTGTACTTCTTTGCCGGTGCGTCATGTAAGCGGAGGAGCCAACTGGACTGCGAAGCAATCTGTTGGGTTTAATAATGAGGTTCTTCTGAAGCCTGTGACAGGTTCATTTGTGTTGTGTACAAACACAGTTCGGGCTGTTACAAATGTGAGCTGCGTATATATTTTTTCAAATATGTATTCTTAAAGCTAGATTGATGCACATGCCTTCACTTCATGCATTTTTCAAAAAGCCCTGCATACTGCTGTGGGGCAAACGCAAAGTGTCACGGTAGTCAAATCACATTTACAGTCACAAATATGTCTCGGAGGGACTATTTATTTACATAGCATACGACTGTGTCCATCCACAGAGCCTTAAATTGAATGGAGAAATGCTGCACAAGAAATATCTTTGACAGGAAATTAAAAGAGCAAGGACGAGTTAAAAAGGTATTAAAGCCCCGGGAGGAAAGCAAGGGGAAAGAAAACGTCTTCTGGTGATTTCTTTTCTAAGTTGTTTCTATAACTTTTCTGCCTGTGTTAGGAACAGATGAAAAAAAGGTTGAATAGTAAGGGAAAGGGTTGTGACAGGGTTATTGTTTAAAATGGCCTTTTTTTTTTACATGACTTGCTAATACATAAATGTGGACCTTTTATTAATTAATTAAAAAAAAAATTAATAGGAGAAATTAACCCTCACCAGGTGGAAAATATGAGTAAATCTTATTTCGAACATGGCGTGCATTTGAGCCTCCTATGTTTGGATTTAGTATTACAACAAACATCAAGCCAAAAAACTGGAGCTCTAAAAAAGGAGGCCTCATTACGAGTGGATGGCACATGGTGTCACATTTTTTTTTATGTCCTTGCTCACAAATTTCAATATGAATTTCGATTCATCTGGATGTTTCCCTCTCACTGATTTTGTGTACTTTTCCGAGCGCGCTTAGGGCGATGTAACCTTCAAACTGCTGCGTTTAGATGCAATTTCCTCCGCTCGCAGGCCGGAGGGCCGCTCAAGTGTAAGCAATGTTGATGAATACGCAGACTCTGCATTTGAACAGCGCGGGGGGGCGGGGGGAAACGCACTCGGCTCAGGGCAGTTTCGGAGGCTGTTGAGGATGTTTGGACACTGCATGGCAGCGCTGGTGAGATGGGCCGTGGCCGTTACACAGCCATTTGCAATTCTTAAATGTCACAACGGTGCAGTTCTGTAAAGGAGGAATTAATTCCGGAAAAAGACACGCTGTGCCTATCCAGTGCGAAGACGCGCTCATTTAAGTGCCTTTTGAGTAAGGAGGACTGGTCTCGCCACGCTACGACAGGTTGTGGAAGTGAATTGGAGCCAAGATGGTTGAAAGGGATGCTGGGAGGCAAATAAATCATGAATCTCATTTCATCTTGGGAGCAAAACAGCAGTGAGCAAAGAAGGGCACGGCCGTCCCTACACCGAAACCGCCCACACACTCCAGGGGCGACTCCGCCGAAACCACAGTAACCGCAGGGGTCCAAAAGAACCCAAACTCATTTTCCCCAACTTTGCTAACGAAGGAAATACAACGAGCACACTGCACCCTGGATTTGAGTGAATACATCCTGAGGCTGTGGGCTGGGTTCTCGCTGGTATAAACAGCAAACATTTTGTCTGTAATTAGCTTTTCCGCCAAACAGTGGCCGAGCAGCGGTGATTACATTGATCACAGGGATAGCAGTGATGTTCCAGGGCTTTGGAGACAAATGACATTTAAGCTTTCACAGCATACTTGTGCTGTCGTGTGGGGAGGACTCCATGCACTGCTGGCTTTGGGTTTTTTCTCTTATCTTCTTCCAGTCTCTGTGGGCCGCGGTGCTTTTAAAAGTAAAACATCGAATACATGATAACGCATTACATTTGATTGTGTAGCTTAAATGTATGCATGGTGAAAGGATGTAAAAAGAAATTGGACCCGTAGTTTTAAATTAGTGCTCTCTGCCTTGAGCAGGCATCAAAGGAACACATCTCTGCATGGTGTATTGACATTAACCGGCTTCTTTATATGGAACACGAGCAACAACGATGCTTTAAATGTCAAAAAAGAAGAAAATAAATTGCACAAACATCACGGCTGATTGCCCCTCTTGGCAGGACCAAAAGAAGAGCCAACACCCCTCGGAAAAAAACAAACAAAGAGGATCACTTTTAAACTGGAGCTGATTTTGTACACAAAAAAACCTCCGGCAGTCCTTTCTTTCCTCTTTTCCTGTTTCTCTTCCCAGCACTGTTCAGTCGGCAAAAGAAAAAAAGAAAAAGGGTTTCACGTATATATTAAGGAGTATTAGCCTCTTGTACCAGGCATATACCTCACATTGTATTCGCTCCCTCTTTCCTCTGTGTAACATCTCACTCTGTGAAACTACACTGACTTCCATTTAGAGAGGATTTATTAAGGGAGAAAAGGGAAAAGGCATGTAGCCTTCCTAAATCACAAAGGCAGCTACACAGGGGAGTCGTACCAGGCAACGCTTTTCTTTCATAAAGCTGAGCATTAATTTACTGTTATCGGGGCAACCCAATGAAATGCTCTAGCCACAATTGCATTTGCCTGCTAAAACAAAGAAGAAGAAAAAATGAAGGTAAGGAGTAATGGACGGATGTCGCTCTGAAGAGGTTTCTAAGTGACCATTACTTTGAAGATTCAACGGAAAACTGCACCATTGAGAGCTAAAGGGACAATCGTTTTTGAAAAACAATGCTATTTAAATGTAATCTTTCTTGAGAGCGTCAAAAAGTCAATTTTATGACTGTAATTTTAGGAAAATATTCTCAAAAGGATTTCTCTGAAAGTAGGAAAATAAAACCACCAGTCTTATTGTGTTTGTGGTCTTTCAGGAATTAATTAGGTGTACAATAGCAGGTTTGAGGTAACAGAAAACAGAGGAGTGGTGATACATTGCATGTAGGGATGGGTATCGTTTGGGTTTCTTCCAATAGCGGTGCTAAAGTTTTTTTAATGCCAAGGCAATTATTTTCTTCAAATTGGACAATATATCAACTATGCCGCAACAACACCGTAAATATAAATAAATAAAAATAGCTCTAAAAGACTAAATCTATTAGTTCATTGGACCCAAACCTAATTGCACGTGCTATTGTCACATAGACTGTGGATAATGATGGACGACTTGACAGCTCCAAAATGTGTGAAGCCAAAACATCCAGATCTCTCCCCGGTGGCTGGCTGTATTTGTCATAAACCCCGCCCCTCCATGTGAGCAGTTGAGACATCGCCAAACCAATGTGTGTCCAGTTAGTTTTGATCACACTGGTGTAGTTGCTGTGTTTGAGAAAACAGAGGAAAAAGTCAAAAATAGAAATCCTAAAAATAGAGTAGTCATTTCCCCATAGAATTATATACAATTAAACTGCTGCTGACTGAAGCAGTTGCCCACTGATTGCCATTACAGAAAAGCGTCTCCCATCTCTTTTTTCAAAAAGAGAATTGCTTGCAAAGTGAAAACTCAAGGTAATCATGCACACACATTAAGCGATAGCATCTCAATAACCAATCCAAGTTGATTGAGCTTGTAAGAATACAACAAGTCTGCACCGCTGTCCTAACACTGTGGTACATTAGTTCCACAAATAAATGCAGGAAATCTGGCAACATCACACAATCAGGATTCAACAGACGCATGAAGAAAATAAGATCCGAGCCAATGGGGACAGAACAAGACAGTTCACTTTCAGCAGTCACAGTGACATTCATGGGTAGAAGGGAGGATGAGGACGGAAATAACCTAACATAACAGACACGCTAGTAGCTGCCGCAGCAATGAGATGGCAGCTCTCTCTTCATTTCCTGTCGCAGCTGTTGTCACCAGCAGGCGGAGGCAGGAGGAGAGAGGGGAAGAGACGGGGAGGCAGAGGTGAAACAGAGCGAGGAGAGATGATGAGGGAAAGATGAAGAGGGGTGAAAGGTTGCCACCCCAAACCTTTGCCTTTGCCTATTACCTCTATCCCCTGCTGCTCTGTTCCCTATGTTGTCTGTTTCCTCAAACTCCGCCCTGACTTCTGTTCTCATCTTCCCGTTGTGGCTTCTTCTTCTGCAGCCCGGTTAAAGTATACGAGGAGGAGGAGGAGGCCTCGCTGTTTCTAATGAGATTCCCTCTGTGTGATTTCAAACGGCTGCAGCATCGCTCGCCTTCAGCAACACCGGCAAAACGTGGTGGTTTCGGGTGGAGGAATTAGGAGGGAGGGATAGGAGACATGCAGCATTAGACAGAGGAAGAAGAACCAAGGCGGAGGAACAGGAGAGGCGTTACAAGAGGAACCAGACCTATTGAAACTGCAGTCACGTCCGGCTTTTTTTTTTTTTTTTATAATTCAGAAAGTGTAAATTTAGATGACAGCCGCAACAACATGAAAGACAAGCTAAAACATGGGCAATGGAAGAATAAAAAGCTGTCCTGAGGCTCGCAATGCAGAGCCAACAGCCAGCCAGCTGAAGTGTTAAAGATCTGAGGCTCTTCACTGGCTCTCAAGGGGCTCAGAAGTATACGGTGTAACTTCAGGGCAAGGCCTAATTGCACTGGAACATTTGATCAATGAAATCATAAAACTAATCCTCCAACGGGCAGACAGTGAGGAGAGGTCACTACTGGGGGGATGTTCTGTAGAAACCTGGAGATGGTGCTTCAGGAGAGAGACAATTGGGAAATACCTTTTAGTTTTAAAAGCAACATTTATGCTCATTACTCATTACCAATTTCCGTTTTCTAATATTACTTTTCTAGCAGAAAAAACAGACAAAAGGGGAAATTCTTAAGACTTGATGTGGGAAATTGAGTAATCTTTGTCAAAAAACGCCTGGATAAACACGCAGAGAATTCATCATATTTGAAACTCGACCAGTCCTATGAAGATTTTTGTGTATTTCTCTACTTAAAATCTTTAATCAAGTGTGTCTGTGACACATCAGGTAGCTTCAAAATGTTAAAAAAAAAAATGTTTCATTTAAACATGATCTGCTCAATCATACCTAGTGAGCGTTTGAGATGGGAGGGAAAAGCATCTATTCTCAAGAGGGGGGAGTAGAGAAAGAGAGGCCGCCCCTAAGAGAGATGAGACGAGTGCTGTAATCAGCAGCTATAGCGAGCTGAGGGTGGTGTGGCGCTCTGCTTCCTTCGCCCCCAGTTAGCGCCCGCCACATGGTGATTGCAACAGTGCAAAGCCCTGTCTGCACAGCCATCATGCCAAGTCTTCTTAACCGTCTGCTTGACTTTATAATCCTCCTCCACAGTGTGTGTGTGTGTGTGTGTGTGCCATCCTCTCCCCAGCGTCTCCCTTTTGTCACAGACTCCCACTCAGTTCTTTTTGGTGGCGCTTGTTAACTCGGGACTTCTGCGGAGCGGCTCGGTCAGATCTCTGGTGGCTTGTAGGCGGATTGGAATGCTCTTCACATCCTTAACATAAAGCTACCACAGGGACTTTCTTTTTGCGTCCTTGTTGGTGGAACCCTATGGACATATAAGGTGGCGTTCCCAAAGCACCAGACTCCCCTTAGCATTAGGAATAGTTCCATAAAAATGATCAATTCTTCTCACTGACAGTCTTGCTAACTTATATTCGTCATATAGAGGCATCAGTATTAAATTGGGACTGTTTAATAACTTGTTAAAGGTTCTCTTGCAAAATGTTATGTAATCGCCCTTTAATGTTGTTATTTGAAATCCATTTCTTTTAAATATATATTTGTTTATTTATATGTATACTGAGAATACTTCACATTTGCAATATGTTGGCAAACCTTTACAATTGGAACTATACACTTTTAGGCTGAAGATTCAACCATTGGCAGCTGACCTTCCGGGGTCCCCGTTTGTGATATGAAATACAAACCTTTCCTGCATTCTGCAGCTTATTACCGGCACTGCCTTGGCGATCGACACATTGGGCACCCCTGGTGTAGGGTGTCTCAGCTACTATCTAAACCCACTGTTCTCGCATAAAGCCGCAAGAGGGGGAGCTATTGGATGCCGCTTCATCTTTCAGGTGCGACGGAAGCAACTCACGACTATCCGACAGGGCCAAAATTAACTGGGTTTCAGTATTATTAGCTGTTATTGCCACGGTTAATAACAACTCCCACAACCCCCTAACATGATAAAGATGGTTTGCATGGCGCAACGTCAGCCAATCCTCGATCTCCCCTTCAGCCTCCTGCAGCAAATCCCCTTAATGGAATTAAGGATGCGTACCCATGAGACGTCACTGAGCTGATCTCCGTGTTATCATACAGCTATACATGCAAAAATGAGAGTTTACAAAGATACAGCACATGGATGGAGGGATTTACAGTTTGGGAACACAGTTTTGGAATGACCTACTTTTGATTTGGCAAGGCGGGAGAAAGATCTTCCATAAAAGCATCACGGCTCACGCTCAAATACTCAGAGTTTGTTGCCAGAAGTCTTACTGCTCCTGACAAGACTTCTGTCATGTAACACTGGAAAGCACTTTTAGAGGCAAACTCAAGCCTTTTCAACCTTATTTTTTCACGTTTTTGTGTTCAGGTGACTAATGGAGATAACAATTTTGGAAATTGCTCCAGTATTGAGTGAGAACGCTGCAGACAGCAGCCGCTAAACAAGCTAAAATGTAATCCAATAAAAGTGGTGTTTGTTTTCTTTCCGGACAGGCTCAGATTGTTATTAAAGCTATCTCTTTATCTCCAATTTGTAGATCATACCATACAATGCAAATCCAATTTTTCTCTCAGTTTTAACTCACCTAAGAAAATCTAGAAAACTAACAAGACAATCAAATATTTGCAATTGTAAGCCCATGTTTTTATTAATCTTTAATATTTTTACGTACCGAGCGTTGACAAAACCGTCGGGGTACAACTTCAGGTTGTCAAGAAACAACAATGCTTTGTGCATGAATGGCTGACAGAGAAGTGGAAAGGACAAAAGAGAAGTGGGCGGGTCGCAGCGGGAAACAAACAACATGCGAATGGCGATGAGTGATGTGTACTATGAGATGGTGGCAGACCGACCGAGCACTAATAACAGAGTAAAAACAGAAATGTCAGACGTATACGAGTTGTCTGTGAATATTTACTGTAAATATAAATAGCTGGGATGAATGTAGTATATGGAAGCATGCAGCTGGGTCGACAGCTAGATAACGGAGGCTCTCCCTTGCTCTCTGTTTCGTCTCCTCTCTCTCTCTCTGCGCCACACCTGCCTCTTTAAATCAACCTCACTCCACACAGTCGTCCACACTGCTTGACTTGCCGTTAGTGGTGCACCAATCAACCACCCTCCCATTAGAATAGATTTTCCCCCCCGAGCAGAGGCCCGCTGGTGACAGGAGGGGGAGAAGGAGTCATGGAAATTGGCCTCAATAACTGCCGCACAGTTTTTGGCAGAGAGTAAAAATGGAAACAGTGGCGGAACCACAGGGAGAAAAAGGGGGTCGAGCACAAGAAAATCCCACCACCAACCTTTATGGAATGAGGACACTTGTCAGAGAGAGGGTGGTGGGTGATGCAAATAACGCTCTAATCTGGAGGGCAGTAAACACTGCCTTTAAACCTTCCGAGCCCATTCATAGTGCTCCGTTTCTGGGGACAAAGGGACGCAATATTATAAATATTATTAAGGTCGAAGTAATAAATCACAGCAGGGTGATCATTCAGTTAAAGAAAGTCATCAAACTTTCACCTTGGTCCTGGATACGAGAGGGGAAATGATAATGGATGAGAAAAGCTTGGGCTAAAAAGCACCTCACCGTAAAGCATGATCCTGGAAAAGAAAAGGCACTTTCTGAAAATTGCATCACCTTAGTCTTCTCTGAACATTGTACAATAACAACAACAGCACACCAGCCTCCTTCACTCACAGAGCAGCGGCGGCCATTTTGTGCCCGTGTCTCTCCCCCAGGCCTAAGAGCTGGGTGAATCAGGAGCGAGTTGGGACCGGGGCCAGGACAGCGATTTGGCAGGAGTCGATGTGCAGACCAATGCATGACAAATGAGTGTGTCATGCACAGCATAGAGCGCGGGCGCAGACCTTCCCGGCTCATCCGTTTGGTGAACAGGGCACGAGTCAATTTGACTACAAAGACCCCCTCGCTGCTGCTTCAACCCCCTGCCTCCAGGGTCTGGGAAAATAAAAAGGATGCAGGAAGCTGCGTTGATGTAACTCCGAGGATGGGGGGGGTAGAGAGAGAGACCAAAGTGATCAAAAAGTAAGTTTCAATTGGTAAAAGCTTCAACAAATCCCCTAATATTATTAATAACATGATTTAAGTTTTAGAAATCCTCTTTGCTGGGGGCCCCAACTCCATCAGAACACAGACACATACAGCGTCACTGTCCTCCCAGACACAATAAATCATCCCCCTCTGACTGTTTTGTGTTTAGTGAAGCACGAGTTTTGACAAAAAATCATTTCGTGCCAATTTTTTGGGCTTTTTCTTTTCCTTTTTCCTCCTCGCCCTTCATTCTCCTTATATTCAACAAAGACATACTCCTGCACGGGTCTGATTAACCAGCTCGCTCTGACAAGAGGCAAGATGTCTGCTGCTGCGGGAGGAAATCAATGGCACCAAAACCACTCGCTATATTGTTGTAAGTGTGTTCGATTTTTCAATTGGCAAACGCTGTGGATAGAAAGCCAGGCCTGCGAGACGCAAAGGAAGAGAACGGGGCTTTCCGGTCCACTCTCGCCGACGCTGAGCGCGGCGGTAAACAGACGGTGAACGGCACCCGACGAGAGGCAAGGGGACACGAGAACACGGCCTCGGACTGCGCCCGGACGCAGGAGGTGAGACTCTGAGGGGGGCCCACAGTCACCTGGAAATTACTCATAGCATTATACAGGCTGTAATATGCAAAAGCATGGGCGTGTTGCAAATCTTCCCTGCCGTTGAATCAATTGCGTGACCCACAACTGTCTGCTGTTAAATTGGTTTTTCAACGTCCATATGTATGCGTGAGTGTCTGTGTTTTAGTGCGATTGTCTGTGTGTGTGTGTGTGTGTGTGTGTCAGTGTGTGTTTTGTGGCAGGTCGGATGCAGCAGCTGCGGATGTTCCCGGGATGGGCGTAGACAATCCATTAATCGTGGTGACCGCTGGCTCTGTTCAGCTCAATGACCCGGGTCAAACTCTCCTCCTTCATTTTATTCACCACTTGCTTCATGAAGGTACAGCAGCTGGAAGACTGCAGCCAACGTCGGAGCAAATCCTGTCTGAGGCTTAGTGAGCATTACACATCCGTCAAGACTGTTCTACCTACAGTTGTAGTAATTAACACCAATGGGAGGGATGACAACACAACAACATGCGTATTTCTGTTGTAAAACATAACCTCCATGGGACGCACTTTAGATGGTTAACATGCTATATGAAGACCTTTGTGATTGTGTGTTGTGATTCGTTTAGCTTAGTTTAAAGAAGTTATGTGCTGGTTTCTGAATTGAGTAAATGGTGGATTATCATAAAACTTCATTTATACCACATTGACATGGAAGTGCTATTTATCCTTCTATCTTATGTTTTCTAGTAAAGCGAATAAGCATAATTTCCTGAATGTGTCCTTGAAGGACTCCCTGTGAAGTTTGTCCTCCAGAAGCCCTACGGAGAGCCTATCAATGAGTGCATTCACATTTTGTTCATTTCCCTGACGGGCCGAAGCAATACACCCACCTACTGATGGTTACACAATATTCTACTGATCTACAGATGGCAGTGACATGCCAAGAAATTCAGCAGCATGCGTAAACAAAAATAGGGAAGAAGAAGCTGATGATCAAGGTCACTTGTGGTAAGAGACCCCTATTTGAAAACATAATTATACTTTCAAGAACACCAATGGGAGAACCCGAACAATAGTGAGGATATAAGACTCATTTAGTGCTGGTTAAGGAGCAGATTAGCATATTTATTAATCTCTTATTGAGCATTAAGACGTTTTTCCAAATATGAGTGGATTATTTAAGGAAATCCACAAGTCTCAAGAGGGTACTGGGTTTTAAGTTAAGATGACTCATTTGTACTACAAAATGTCTTTTGCAGCTTTTGTTTTCTTTCCTCCCTTTTTTCTTGAGGCCGGTTTTATGTTTCTCTATCATTGATTAGTGCTCATGCAACCCAATAACCTCTCTTCTCCTGCATCAATAATCACAATCAGCTCTCTCCCCCAATCTCTGCTGACAGGTCACAGTCGTTGGCGGCGGAGTCTCGACTGTGACTGACGCCGTAACAAAGCACCGATGATGAGCCGCCAAATTAAATACCTGTAATTGTAATCCCAGCAGACGGGGAGCCTTAATATAGCATTGCTCCGGGAGACATCGGCCCCAAGACATCAGTTTACTGTGTAAGTGTGCTGCTACATCTATTCAAGTACGGCACCTAGGAAGACATTTCAGGTTTGTGTCCTTCACATTTGGATTTGGATTTCATACGTCTTTATAATTCCACTTGACTCCATTCATCTGATGGCTGCAGTGCCTTTTCAGAAGATTAGCCATAGGTCCCTGACAGTATATACAGTGCTTTAAAAGAGAGAGTTGGCTTTAGAGAGGAGGTATTCATTGGGAAAGAATCAGGTCTTATCACCATCGCTTTCCACAATCAGCTTTTAAGGGAGCCATTTGGGTCTGAGGAGCTTGTTGAAGTCACATTAAAGAATTGTTTGTTAGCACAGCATCCCAGGTGGCTTGCAGGCACCGTCGCCTGAAACCATCGAGAATCCAATAAATCAAAGGCATCAGGACGGGAACCACCCTTAAGGTAAGTTAATTAAAAATGCTACTCTTGCAGGGCCTGTCAAGTCTACACCAATCAAAAAGCTTCTTGACCCGCCTGTGGCCCTCAGAGGTGTAAACTGAAAAAGCCAACTACTAATTTCGAGCTACTCCAGGGTAAGCGGATTGCATAGCGTCAGGCTTCCGGCTTAGTGTAGATTGCAGGGCAGCGTGTTTAATGCAAGTGAGAAAGCAGGGTCATTTAAAGCACCGACAGCCAACCAAATGTGTGTCGCCTTTGCAGGAAGATAGCTCATCTGCTCTCTGTGATTCCCTCCACCTCCCTGACTCCGGCTGTGGGCGATTCGATCACTTTTCACAGGATGTAGGGGCCATTATTAGTTAGGCTTCTAACTATTTGCTGTTGCTGCTTTGTGTGTTTAACATGATTAAAGCCGGGGAAAGCCTCTGACCTAGGCATAATTGCATCCAAGCAGCCCACGCAAATGGTTTTACATTAAAATTAAGTTGTGTGTGAGCTTTAAGAAGTCAGAATTCAGGAATATTTTATACTGTTCTGTTTCACATCATCAAAAAGATGGCATTGGAGAGGTTATTTGCATGTGTCAGAATGACAAATCCGGCGCTGGAATATTTATTTTCAAATCAAAAAGTTTTCTCGACGAGATTGCTGGAAGCTTCAATTAATCACAAGATGAATGAGAGCCAATAGGATTCGATGGTGCTGGCAGCATGCACTGGGAAGCCTCAAAAGGCATTTCCTCCACAGGGACTGATGATGAAAAATGAAGGCAAAGCAGTGGTGACTGCATGTGCCATATATTTACTGTACTGTGAGTGTTCTTCACAGCTAAACAAAACAGGTAGTCTCCCAGGGACTGTGACAGTGACAAATCCAACAATAGAGAACACTTGGATCTCACTGCCACTCAGACTGACGTATGTAAAATGCAAACACATCTCTAAGAATGGAAGCCTTGTAGGAACAAAACGTCAACGAAAAGCTGGTTTCTTGGTGCATGTGATGCTACATTACACTTTATGCATCACTTTTAGCAACTAATTTCACCAGCAGTCTGGTTTTTAAGCAAAAAAGCTTGCTCTTTTGACTCCCTTTTGCTTTAGTTTGATATGAACATTTAATATTCCCTTTGCCAAAACAAAGGTAGATATTAAAGCACGGTGCTGTGACGTTTAACTGCACAGAGAAAACTATCAGACGCCTTCATTGACCAAACAGAAAAAAAAAGAATGTGTGATGCTAAAATCTGGTCCCATTTCCGACAGATTCGACATTCCTGTGCGGATATTTGTTGCTCTCAAACTGTGGCAAGACATTAGTTTTAACAGCTGAGGTGTTTGGAAACAACACAACGGCAGACTTTATTGTCTTTTTAATTCCTCGACGATAATTGCATAAACATTCTTGCTAAATTTGGAGGAGTGATCTAGAATGCAATACTCGATTGCCCACTGTTGGAGTAAACACATGATATTGCTGTAACTTCTTTCAGTTCAAGTATCCCTATCTTCTTCTTTTCCTGTATCCCAGATGTCTCCAGCTTCACTTACAGCAATGAACCCTATCTGTTGCAACCTGTAACAGCTAACCTGGTAAACATCTGATATTATAGAGATAAGCTGACATTGCATATCATTACTCTTAATAAGCCTCACCAACTTTACCAAATGTAGCTTTCAGTGATCTTATTGCGTTATAAGTATTAGAATATTTCATAATGACAGGTCACACCCACCGTATTTCCAAATCAGTTTGATTCTTTGAATACGTCATAATCGTAAAAGAATTCATAATGTGATCACTACAGTTTATCATTGGGTCCTGAAGTAAGTATATTGTTGAGGTTCAGGCGTGTATGAAACTAATTCTAATAAAAGTCACCGGATCATGTGGTGGTCTTTGTTAGCATTAAGTGAAAAAACATCATTAAATGCAAGAAAAAGACACTAGTCATTAGAAAATGCTTCATAGTTATTTCTATTATAGGTGATAAGTAATTCTAAGTTTGGTTATTAGCATGTTTAAAATGGATTCTAGGCATCATAGAAAGTGGCAGGTTTCTGACGCCAACAAGTCAAAATCAAAATATATTTCTCCATTGGTATTTGTCATGAATGCTTTCACACAGAATGTAAATATGAAGCTTGGAGAAACAGTTCCAAAAAAAGAATCTGGAGGCATCAACCAATCACGTTGTGCTAAACAAGTTGAGTTGCACCTGCTCAACAAAAACACAGAAGACAACAAACTGTCCTTTCAACCTTGACTAAGGCCAGATGAATATAATCTTCACAGTTGTGTATCTGAAATTGCTGTGTAAAGGGCTTAATTACCCCACTTTCATTTGATACTGTCTGTTGTTCACTGAAAATGTCTGACTAATATTCAAACCTGAGTACTGAGATGCAGTGTTGTTGCTTCTAATTTCCTTGTTGTGTGGATGCTAGCTTAGCACTGAACATATCGTTGTCACCAATGATGGCGTCCTCAAGAAAGTGGGTAAATGATTCCAATTACAGAAAGCACTCCGTCTGACCTCATGAATTTAAAGAGGCTCATGTATTCCAAATACAGCCGCTTGACAAGATCAAATGAGAAAATTCAATTGGAGCACATGAGCTCCCATTATAAGGCAATGCATACGCCATCTTGTTCCCCCCTCCCGCCTTATGAGGTGTGAGAGGAATAACAGCACAGAGCGTCAGGGAGCGCACAGAGGACGGGAAAAAGATGGTTCTCGTTATTATGAAAGCAACAAAAGGAGACGGAGGGGAATGATGAAAAGACGGAAGGGAAATGAAGCCAAAGAGACCCATGAGCTATTTGCATTTATGCTGTTTGAGAAAGAGGAGAGTGATGATAGAATGCACAAATAAAAACAGAGGGAGAGACTAAATCAAGTGAGCGAGAAGAGAGAGAGGTTTCACACGGCGCCCTCTGACGCAGTCTGCTGTGAGCTTTAACGAGCAACCCATTCGTTATTTTGTTGAAAAAAGGAACCAGAACATGGTTAAAAAAAACACATTTGTTTTATATAAAAAAACATTTCCAAACCAGTTTGATATAAATAAGCAGCAGAATCAGGGAGGCGGCCCGAGCCGCTCTCATTCACACATGCAGGAAATAATTTGCATCCCAAATGTGTTAATCCCCCCCTGTATATTCCGCCAAAAGTATTAATATTGCAATTTCTCCTGACTCTTGAAGTATGATACATAGAGGAATAAGAAAACAAAACAACACAAGACATAAGGAAAGCTTGCAATCCTTATGTCTTTTAGGATTTAACAGTCTAAGCCACGAGGGCAGGTTTTCGCTAAAACTCTAAATGCGTTATTAAAAGAGCATAGTGCCAAACTATGACAGCACAGAGGATTCCAGATAATACCGCGACCACGGGAGCAACTGGGCGGCTGGTTTGAATTAAAAGAATGCTTGGCCCGCGACATCTATTCTTCCAATGCTGTTCCTCGCTTCACAGGTGCACCGAGGCAGCGTGTAAACCTTGTGCCTCTCAGTCAAAGGGCCACGAGGCCATTGGAAGTCACCAGGCAGGTGAGGAACATTTGGCGTCTCTTTTGTGGCCGCCGTCTAAGCTCGGCGCCACACGGGCTCCACTTTTCTAGCAAATAAAATGAACCTAATAACTCAATTTGACATTTCAGTGTGCAAAGTGGGATTCTTTCACTTACCTGTTTAGTTGTTTTCAAGGCATTAGTAGGAGCAGGAGGAGAGCATGAGGGAGAGAAAAGGAGAGGCAAAAAAAAACCTATAAGTTCAAATGCACCTAGACGACACCATGCATTCATCACATTCTGATAAATTCATCACTCATTTATCATACTTAGCCACGGCCTGTCTTTGGAGGATGTAATAAATGTCGCCCTTCACCCAAAGTCGTTCATCCAGGAAAGAAGATAAATCCGAGGCAAAGATCACAAGCGGCAAAGGCCGTACAAGATTCTGGACACGTAATGTAAAAGTTTGTTTCCTCTATTTACCGTGATATTCTCAGTAATCACTGGTCAAAATAATAATGAAAATAGTAAACACAGATTCAAATTGATTTTTGCAACTTGAATGCTCCTTACAACGTGTGTGGGAACAGGCAATTTCTATTCAGCGCAGACCTCTGGGATCTCCAATGCTGGGTCCAATGACCTCAGAGGGCATTGGTGGGGCCGTACAGTACAAACATCCCTGTGTTCTGTAAGTGGGATTGAATAAGACAGCCAGTGTGTGGTGATGGGAACAAATTACCATACTCGGACGAGAAACATTGAAGCTTTCTGGGTGAAAATCACAGAAAATAAGTAAGAAACACATTTCCTAAAGATTCCGCGAGGTATGACTGTGAAAACACACATACGATAAGAGATTCTGAAAGGATTCTGCAGTCGAATATTCGTGGTATGCCTTATTTAGCAGAAGCGGGGAAATAAATCATCACCCAGTGAGTTTGGAACAACAGCAACCTTTGCTATAAATACTGCCATCTGGAGAGGGAGGAATGTGCAATTGCCCTTCGAGCCCCATAACAAAAGGAAAGTGTGCAAGACCGTTGAAAAGAGTTCTGATTCTGCTGATGTAGGTTTTTCCATCTCCTCGCTTTTCACCATCTAGGTCAGCCAAGGAAGATATTGGGAGGACTGCAGGAGGGGAGGAGGGATGGAAAAGAATGGGAACTGGAGGTAAGTGGTGTGTGTGTGTGGGTTGGTTTTGCGGTCGATGATCGCTGTGTATTTTCTTGCCGATTGGGGGAAACCGTGGGCAGAGTGAGCAGAAGATTGAGAGAAAAAAGGGAGAGGCATTTCTCCAAGTGAAATTTTGGTATGCGGCGCTGGTTCTTCTTCATTTATTAGCAAAATTCCCATTTGAGACGCAGCAAGCAGACAAACTCCTTTCTTGAGCATTTTGGCCTCCTTTCAGGGATAAGGAGTATACAGGGCTTAAGTGGGAGTGGGGGTTGCTAGTGGGTTGTATCTTCTGTTGCAAAATCAGTGGAGGGGCAAACTGTTCTATGTTTTACCTCTTTAATTAAAACTACCATCTCTCACACACACACACACACACACACACACACACACACACACACCTGCAGCGCACCTGCCTTACTTTCTTCGCTTGCATTAATGGAATCGAGTCTGTGTGCGATCAGATACTCTTTATTTTCTTCTTTTAAATCCAATTTGTTGATATTTCCACAATGCCCCCCTATCGCTCCCCTCCCCACCCCCCTGGGCCACGCTTTTTATCAGATAGCAAACAAACGGTCTAGCTCTGTGCATCCTGATTAGTACCACACTTGCGTGAAGATGGGAAGGTGGGAAATAGAGGAGGGAGGAAGAGTGCATTCTCTGTTGGCCTTCGATAACGCTTTGACGTGCCATCAAGAAGCAGAGAGGTGAGGTGGGGCAGACTGTACTCTAAATGAATCATTAAACACTAGTGGAAATAATTCTCCATACCCCGAGTAGTGTTGCGGCCATCAGCCAGTACTGCTGCTATCATTCCCCCCCCCCACCCTCGGGTTAGCTCATCATCCTGCAGAGATGATACGACTCCATGTCAGGAGAGGCCTGTGTGTCCCCGCCAGCGCCCACACGCTTCAAAATCACAGCAAAACACAGCTCAAACAAAAAGGCACGGGTGGGGCACAGCCCGCTCCAATCTGTGTCCTCCCAGGAGGGACCGTGAGACCATAAGGGGTGCTGGGATTGCTGCACAGCCTGCACCATTTGTTTGCATTTGAGAGGGAACATGTCGGGAGGGGGAGCGTGCCTGCAAAAACACCGTTGGCATAAAAATCACCACGCTGTTTGGTTTCACGATGTCAAGTGTTGCTCGGTGCCGGAAGGTAATTTTCTCGTTAATTCAATAGTTTGATTTTTTTTTCCACTCAATCGACTATCGAAATAATACATTTCCAGTGACCGATGACCGGTAATTGCATGCCGCTACCGCAACCTCTTTTCCTATTCCAGTCAGTGTGCTAAATGGACTAAATAAAAACAAAAACATTAATTGAAAGTCAATTGCAGTCTCCTGTCCAAAACCTCCAACAAAACCAGTGCACAGCGTGATGTAGAGGTCACGGTTTGCCTTGGATTCTATCAAACCTGTCAGCATTTGCACAATGATAAAGATCCTTTATTGTGATACGAGCACATTTCTAATCAACTCTGCACATGGTCGCGCATGGCCAACGTCTGCATTCTGCACATCATCAACCCAACATTCCTTCTATTAGCCCGCAGGTCGGTCACTGCACAACCTTGCTCCAAGTCACTGGTATCCTGCTAATGACCAGGAAATTGCTCAGCAGCTGTGCACTGCCCCATGACATTCACTCCCTACTTGTCTATGCAGCTCACAGCTGACATTTTGGGTGCCTTTCTACAAGCACACCGTTCTACAATCCCCCTCTCTGACGCTACGAGCCCAGACCCACCCCCCTCTACATACAAGTCTGTTTTACACACCACTCTCTCAACGCCCCACACCCAACATAGAGTAAATGTCAGAAGAAGCCCTCCGGAAGAATTGTTTTTAAGAAAGCGGCAGAAAAACTATAAAACCGCTACAATGTTCAGTGTACAATGTTGCTCCATGAGGGTATTTCAAAATGCGATTAAACGGGTTTAATTACAAACACAAAGGAAATGTAGTGCTGATGCCATGCAGTTTCCATCGGGGTGGTCTTTCAAAAAGCAAAAGGGAGACTGACAATTCCCAGGAGAATGAAGTGTAACATGAAGGGGGAACCAACATAGACATCGATTCTCCTCCACCGCATTGCACCGTTTGTTCTTGGCCCTTAGAGTTAACTCTGCCCCCTACTTATCTTTGTTCTCCCTTGCATATCAACAAAGAAAATATACAAATAATGAAATTAAATAGTAATGTGGCTGGCACTCCCGGAAGAAAATAAAATGGCCTTTGTTAAATGAAGTATGCTTGTATGTGTGTGAGCCAGAGGCCCTGAGTGTGCGGTGCGCGCGTGTGTGTGTGTATGTGTGTTCTTTGAGGTGACGCGGTAAATTATTTACAGTCTCAAGCCCCTGGAACTGCTAACGTGGTGCTACGGAGGGCCAGCGCCTCAGCCAAAAAGCATCTCAGTTCTTTTTTTACCTTCTCCGCCTTTCCTTCCAGTCTCTTCCTTCTTTTACCCTTGCTGTTTTCTACCGCAAATGCCCGCAGAATGGCTGAAAGCAGAAAGCATGTTCAGTCGCGTGATACCTTCCAAAATTGTTTTTGTAAAACTCAGTTTTGCAAACTCTTCTTCTTCAATTGTTTCGGTCCCAGGTAACAATAAAACCTTCTTCGGGCAGCGCCTGCTTTCTGCGCAGGGGCATACAGACGGCAAGGGTATTCAAAGAATACCAACTTGATCGATTCCTCGTGACACCACTGCAGCAGAGGACCATTGCATCTCTTCCAGTCTCATTCTCTCGAGGCCACAGCTGGCACAAGAAAACCAGCAGTGAGGCTGCGGTACAAAATGAGTGGAGAGGCAAAGAGTCCCCATGTTCCTCTTCCAGGCGTTTGATGTGCTGGGAGACTGGTGGGGGGGGAGGGCGGGGTTGTAGCAGGACTGTGCTGCGGGTTAGGTGTTTGTCGAGGAGTAGAGGCGGATTCTTTCTTTCTTTCGCCAGTGCGGGGTTTCTCTTGGAGAAAATTGGCTGCAGCGATTGAAAGTCAGTGAGGTGCGTGAGATGAACAGCGAGGATGAGGCGCCTGCAAGATGGGGAGAGATTTCCCAGGGCTCTTTTCTGCCCCTACCCCTCTTTTTTGGTTTCTACCATCCTAAGAATTTTCTTCAAGATGTGACAACATACCCTCTTCATTGAAGGATTGAAAATAACAGATTCCTCTCCATAGACCTTCTCTCCGGCGTTTATGCCTCAAGCTGCCTTACCCCCAGGCCTGCTATCACCTGTCATCTAAAACAAACACCACTAGGTGGGACAGTTTAATACATTCCCCTCATTTTAACACGTTGGATTGAGAAAAGCTTTATTTGACCTGAACCCTAAAGGATTCACAGAGGATATTAGATTGGGTCTTTTAGCATTTTAACTGTCCATTCGGTTGATACCTTTCTTTACTGACCAGGGTTAAAAGTATCCAAGTAAACTTTGGATGGGGATTTTCATTCATGTGTGACTAATAATTAAGTGCATACAATCTTCTGCACATTTCATATTCACTTTGAAAAATATGTAACAAAGCAAATTCAGAGGCACTCTACATTCAGAGTACTGTATATCTTTGACTCAAGAGATTGTGAGACTTCACACCGCTCTGTAGTGGAATGCACACAATGAGCTTCACATGCAAAAACATCGACGCACAGCTGGACAGACTACATAAACAATACACAGAGATGCTTTGATGGCGACACACAGAGGGGCACCTCATTCTTTGTCCAGCTACACTTTACTCTACAATATCTTCACATATAGCCTTAGAGAACACAACTGTGCGATTGGTTCACTCTAAATGAGATTTAAGGCTGTATTGTTATATATTGTTAAAACTGCTCAATAAACCTGTAATCTATATGTGAAATAGAGTTTTTATATAATGGCAGTCATAGCCAGGGTGAAAAAAAAAACCCAAGCTTTGTTGGCTAGGCCGTCCAAGCAGTTGAGGGGAGATCCTCGGTTTCAGGACCACAGACAGCTCCCCAGGGCTACTGCAGCTTGTTCACAGTCGTCGGGCCAAACACAGGTCTGGAGCACGTCTCCTGTGCCCCGTACACACGCTCCAGAGCAGCAGGCATGTTATGTTCCAATCCAGTGAGAAGGGGGGAAAGCCCTGGGAAAGGTGACATGTCTTTTTCATGAGGGAAAAGATGAAAAGTGCTATATAAACAACTAATTTCCATATCTCACCAGGTTGAAACTCAAGAGAAGGCTGCTTTGGTCAGCTTGTTATGTGATGTACTGAAGCAGAAGGCAGCTGAGGACCACAACGTTTATATTGCTGCAAGCAACACTGCACTAGAAATAATTAGTTACTTAATTAATCCTGTAAGGGTTGGAGGGGAGAACAACAACGACAACACACGGTTAGCCAAAACGATCTTCAGTCATATGTACAGACTAATGTCATAATTGAAGTGATGGTGAATTGACTGGATTTTTATTGGGCCTCTCCCTCCTAACGGACACAGTTCTTTACAACTTGCCGCTTGTCACACAAATTCTTACAGCCATAATTGCAAAGCTGCCATTGAAGACGCTGGCCTGCACACTGGGAGAAATTCAGTATCAGTGCCTTGATAAAGGACACATCAAAATGCGGACAGCAATTTACAACAAGCTGCTCTACCTCCTGGGTCACAGCTTTACAAATTTGTATCCATTCTTACTAGAGGTGTTGGAACTGTTTTTCTGTATCGACAATATTTGGGCTTTTAGATTTAAAATTGGCGAAATTAAAGAGACCTTATTCTTAACCCCGGTCATCGGTATAGCGGCAAACAGATATTTGCAGTGTAACAATATAGAGGATTTGTTGCTGGTAGTGCTGTCCCGACACACGGCGGTGTCGCGTCTATCACCCACCCAACTGGCAAGATTTCTTGTTTCCCTCTATAATCCGAGTGGCCCAATCATGTTGAAACAGGTTTTGGTTGAATGTAGTTAAACAATCCTTGTGTAAAGCAAAAACTTTTGGCAAAAGGCAATCAGCAACTAGTTCAACATCTTCGATTGCTAATCAGATGGTTAAAAGATGGTCAGCACATGAAAAGAAAAGACATCTTGATCTCAATATCCGCTAACAGAATTCCTGGACTATAAGCTCTTTAGACTAAACCATTGTCCTGTAGTCGAGGTGATCCAAGATCAGTCTCTTCTATGTTCATAAATTAATGTGTAGACGTATGAGATCTCTAGTTGTGTCAGATCCAAATTCCCAAAAACTTTCCGTACTGTATCAGCCTTTTGGAGAAGACATCTGTTCTTCCCACTACAGACGGAGACACATGTAGCACTTTGCCTTTACCGTTTGTTTAGGCCTTGTTTCTCTGTGTCTCCAGACCTCTGCCCATGTAACCACCAGCTGTTTCTTGGTTCCTCACATAGTCTATACGCTCTTGTACCGCCCATGTGGTTGTTATTCACAATGTCCATCACCCTGTTCTACAAGACTAGACACACACACACACACACACACACACACAGTTTTTCATTAAACATACCAATGACAGGATATGACAAGCTCTCCCAGCTTTTTAATTTACCTTCGGTGTCCGCCCACCTCCTCAGAGAGCTGGTCTAAAACCTGTCACTGCTATCGAGGGATGACAAGGTAATTAATAGCGTTTCACTACAATGCAGTCAAATCTCTTTCTGGGAGCCGGATGGACAGGATGGGCTGAAAAAAGGGGTAAGCATAAGGATATAAAAGAGACTAGGAGACACAGATGGGAAGCACATGTGGACAGATGCAGCAGAATGAGAGAGGAACAAAAATACTTCTGTAAAGCAAACGGACAACCCTCTTGTCACTAATTGCCGGATGCCGAGGATGCTGATAATTGTTTTTCGAGGCAAGAAAAAACAAGCAGAAATAATATTCAAATTTCACTCGTTGCCAAAGCTCTAAGCAAAGCATCTTTGCCAGTATCCTGCGATCGAAAAGCTGCCTTAAGATGCCTTGTGTAGACATTAATCAGCGGGCAAGCACACTCAAATATTTTGTACCAAGCTTGCCCGTGTGTTTTATCCATCTCTCTTAATGAGGCGTTATCTAGTGATGTATCAGGGTTATATATGCACATTGTGCAGGGAGACGAGATCAATGGTGCTCAAGGGCTGTCCAGGACCTTGATGATATATTGCTGATGCCAAGTTAGCTGCCCCACCTGGAACCTGAAGATAAAGCCCAATGTGTAAAAAAAAAAATCACCATCAAGTTTGCAGATGAGATGTATTTGTGTACAAAAATAATCTAATAATCTAAATGGGTGACTTAGATGTTTGTTTTTCACTATTTTGGATGTTATCTAACGGAGGAGGAAGACTGCAAGGAGTGATTACCATTAAAGTCCCATAAGACCTGACAAAGTGAAAACTGCAAATTCATAGGCCTCCCCTAGCTTATACATGCACTGACTTTCCGCTCACATGGGTGGTCGCAAGCACACACATCAACGCACGCGAGCGACCCCTCTCTGAGAATGTCACAACATCATTATCATGCAGTATTGATCAAGGTGCCGGTGATCCATTTGAATTCCAATCAGGATGGATGCGACAGTTCTTTGGCTGCCCTGCCTGCTGCTGTCTTGGCAGGTCCCCAGCAGTAAACACAATATCGTTAGTCCTGTCACGACCACAGATGGCCACAAGATTCGGGAATCTCCCTCTAAAACACCCACTGATTGGAACCAGAAAACCTGGGCTCTCTGTGTGTTTTCCTATGCTGCGCTATTCATCTTCAGACAGCAAGGTGTGCCGTAGATCCACTGCATCCACTCGTCTTTCGGGTGGTGCCTACCAATCTATACTCATAATCCTAAACAATGTTGCTGTATTGATTGTAAAATGGCGGCCGCCTTGTTACGAAGCAATTGGTCACAACCTCTGCCTGTAGGCCGTCATTCAACCCCAACAGCTGGCAGCCCCTCTAGGCATGTAGAGCTGGAGGGGCTGGCATAAAGGACAACACAAAGAGAAGAGCAATCATCCCCAATTATTTGAGCTTTGTGCGTGAGAGCCATGTCAGATCGTGCTCAGCATGACCTTTCCAGCCTGGTTTTCTACCTGGCTTGTGCACAAGCTCCCTTTTTCTTGGACTCAATTCCAATCTGTTTCTAAACTCAATGCTTAAAAGATATGATCAAAGATAATTAGATGTAATCTTGTATTTTTGGTGTCATTAGAGTTCCCGACTCCCCACTTTTCCCAACCCATTTGAAGCAATTCATATTTTCTTTTCTCTCTCCGCCCCTTTCTGTCTCTGAAAAGAAGATGAGCATCATCGATGCCACTCAAGAGTTCAAATGTCCTCTCTATTTGTCAATCTTAGCACCTGCCTTTGTCTCTTCTTGACCACCCTCCCAGTGGTAGCCAATCACGGGTCAAATGAGAGGAAGCAATTGCAAGCTAATGAAACTGTAAAAGAATACAAAAAATTACAGAAAATGTTATTAGCTACACACTCACACACAATTGCTCAGCCCAGCCTCTTTCATAGTCTCTTCAGAAGTCGTATGTGCACTTATGGAACAGCCCTATAGTCTGTTGGTCAGGTCAAGGAGATAAATATTAAATGTGCCCTTCTTGATGTTTTTAACGGTCTGGAAGATGTAGGAGCTGAAGCTGTGGCAGAATAATAAGATTCTACGTTTGTAAAAAAAACTTGACATGACACTTACTTGAAATTAAGGAAATATAGGTAGCTGCATTTGCCCGTGCATCAAAGGCCAAAACACAGACATTTGTCACAGTGAGGTCAGGCCTCCTGCTGGTATCATGTGGAGGGGCGTGGCTCCAAAATGAAGCTCATTCGGACACCTGCTCGGGCAACCAAGCTGCATTCAATCAACCTATCACCTGGCAGTATATCTACCCCGGCTCTTCATTCACTCATCGCCAGATCGTTGTTTACACTAACCAGGTAGTGACTACGCTTGGCTGCGCTTTGATAGGTGCTTTCAGAGATTGACTTACTGTATGTCTGCATTCCCCCTGATCCTGTATTTTGTGTCCTTGCACTAATCCATTCCCCGAGTCTTCCGTCTGTCTGCCGTTTCCCCGCCTGGATTCCCCCCCACCTGGATTTTGCTGCCATTCCCCCATCTGCCTCCATTGCTGTGATCTGGACAATAAATCAGTTCCCTGGTACCTCCTGGTCTCTCTGCATTTGTGTCCGACACCACGTATCATAACAACATTCTTATTAAGGTTCCTTTTCAGTTTCATTCCAAAGCTCTCTACCTGCCCAAGACAGATAACAGAAGCACCCCAAATGTTGCTTTTAAAGAAACTACTTAAGAATCCAGAGTTAAAGAGGCGAGAGGGAGTGTTGAATATTGTGAAGATCCTCTCAAATAATTAAGGAGTGGGGCATGCATAGCCGATAATGAGTTCCTAGCATCACTGGCTACACAGTATTCCCCTGTCTTATCACCTTCTGCTGCCACTCACTAATGAAGTTGCTATTTCCAATTACTGCTCCCCATTAGGAATCATTATTAGGCCTGGGCTGACATTGTGGTTGCTTTTGAGGCCGGTGATAAAGCGCTCACACAGACAACACATGCGTCAGATCACAGGCTCATTGTCTCACAATGCTTCAGAGGTTTGCAGGTCTGGATTTGTGTAGTTTTACTGTGCATTTTCATGTACATTACTTAGCTTTAGCAAGCTGTGTCTTTTGTTGTGTATGTGCTTCTCAAAGGGTTCATGTGCTCTCTGTTAAGTGGATATTTCTGCTGAGTACCTGAGGTATTACTACTGGGATTTTGAATGTCTACAAATCAGTCTCTCCGCTTTCATGATGAACACAATCAATCTCAACAGAAAGCTTCCAGAAGTTCTCCTGGAGGTGCGTCAAGGAGCGCAGGTCAAGCATCTTGCACACATGGTTAGACGTATCATTAATTTAGCTTTTTTGTCTTAAAATGCTGTTGCAGATATCCACATTGACGTTGCATGTGCATCAGCAAAGGACTTTGTGCTGCATGTACAGGCTACTGTTTGTTTATATCGTCCAAACGCATTGTTCTATTAAGGAAATATTTATCAAACAGGCACGGTGTAGAACCCTGTGAAAATCATTGGACCTACCTCCTTCACTTAAATCTGTTTAAAGGGAGTATTGTGAAAGGATACGTTCAGTATGGTTTAGTGCAATTTCTGATAGATTCATGCAATTTGCAAGAGTCCGTATTGGTGTTGGAAAAATCTCAGCCATTAAAAAACAAGGCCGTATTATGTGCAGGACCGCTGCAGGAATTTAAATTAACGCTGCTATTCACATTAATCTCAGTGACAGTGTAGAAAAGAGCAGGTGTGCTGCAATAGTGAGCAGGGGAACCATACAGGTTGAGAAAAATCCACAACAAAAAAGACAGTGATGATAATAAATCAACTCAATGTTACTATTTAGGCTGCACAGACATTAGACTGCAACTGGAGCCTGACTTTTGCAGAGTCGCTAATCCAACAGGGCGATAACATTGACTAGAAAGCATTTGTTGCTGATAATGTAATTAGCTGCTGCACATGCATTAGCAGAAATAAAAGAGCACGGCTGAAATTTAGGCTTTAACTTGTTTCTCGAATCGTTATGAGGATTATCCTGTTTAAAAACAAACTTATTAAAGCAGGACTTTGGAAACCACTTCATCACACACCAAAAAGAGCAGAAGGATGAAAGGGAATTGTGAAGGGCAAATGTTCTCCATGGAAGAATATCCTTGAGAAAGTCAGACTAAATACCATCATCAAACGTGTCACTAATAATAATACACTCCTATTTTAATCACATTTTAACATGTGAGAAAAAAAAATGGCCATGGAGATGTGGAGAGAGACGTAGGGGCTGCAAGGTGAAGGCTCTATGCAGTGACCCACTGACATTCATGCCCTAATGTTTAAAAGACAAAAGGGAGATGGAGGGAGAGACGAGGAGCAAACTATGCTGCAACTGTAGTGATGCATGAGTGACTATATTTTGCTTTCAGTGCTTCCGCCTCCCCTGAAGGACACAGCGGGGGAGGATGTAAAGTGGGCCGAGTGCCCGAGGAAAGGTAAGAGAATTGTATGAGCAAAAGAAAATGACAGTGAGCCATTACATTTGATTCAATTTGTTTACACAGTAGAATAAGAGCATCTGGATGAGTAAACAGCCTTTCAAGGTAGCCTTCACGTACATAAAGAGGATAAATGACAGATATTTGACAGGAAATGTGATAGAAAGAGTTCAGCGGGAGGGCTGGTAACATTCAAAATGGGATTCCACCAAACCAGTCTGTAAGATTTCCTTGGAAACATATTTTGCATTCTGTGATAAAAAAAGAAAAGACTTGAGTTCATGTTTTGTTTACAGGAACACAATCCTATTGGGTAACGTCAAAGTACTTTTTAGTAGTGTATTCTGTTGTACTTTTTGTGTGCAGAATCAGCACATCAGTTTGAGCTGAAGATCTACGGACCATAGGTTTTTCAACTCAGGTTATAGTTTCCGGAAGATGAGTAAATAGTGGAAGGACAGCTGTCAAGATGTCAGTGAAGAGGTCAGGAAAGAAACAAACACTTTAATGTGCTGAGTTAACTTCCCAAATTTCATGTCAAGGAAGAAATCCAAGACACCAGCAAGTATTGTCAACCAATTAAGTGATTTATCTCTTTTCACAAATAGCATGAAGCTTTTCAGTTTCCCATCGCAACAGCACAATCTATTGCTTGTTGGAACAACTTGAGGCACCCTTCAACCTCAAAAAACCAAATTCGCAGACTTCACCCGCTCAATCAATCGCAGAGGAAAACATGCAGCCTGTGTGTGAACACACAACACACGGCCACACACTTAATCTGCAACACTCCATCAACTCCAAAGAGAAAACACTGACACAATAAAACAGTGATTACCTCAAGCAAATTCAATACAGCCCGGATAATCATTTGTCCTCAATCAAATTGCATGGCAGCGAGCAAAGACGCTTGTGCTGGTGAGAGTGCCGATGCCATGCATTGCTAATATAGAAAAAGGTGCCCAGGCCATTAGGTCGCTATCCATACTTCGGACAACAGTAGAATGACCGCAGCCTCATATACCTCAGAAGTACTTGTGCTCCGTCTCCCCTCTTATTTAATGCACTGACAGACACAGGTCTTCGCCCTGGGAGACCACAGCGTCCCTGTGAGCAGAGGGACAGTTACGCACAGAGAAATAACGACAACATTCTCTGTAATGGAAAGAAAAGCATTTTTGGTTTTATTAGCAGACGTGTCTAACCATCTGTTAATATCTAAAATAATATTTTACAGTGAAATTATGAATTGACACATTTCCAGGACAATGGAGACAACTAATTTACCTGCGTAAGCCTTCATTTCTGTATCTCATCGCTGTCCTCTATTTCCTCCTTCCACCTATTCTCCATCACCATGTCAATAAAACCTACACAGATGACTTTTCACCCACACAGGGCATCATTTGTTTCGTTCAGCATTTGAATAATAATGTATACCAGGGATGGCACCGGTCAGGGCAAGCTAATAACCCTCCACAGCCAGCTGTGTTGGCAGGTGAAACTAATCGGGGGCTACTGGGAGTAGACGAAGGCGTTAGTTAAGACTGCAGCTTGAATGTTGTGAAGTCAGTAAAAGCTGACCTCGTATAAAGAGAGAAAGCGAGATAGGGTTGGAGGTCAAACAAGATCGACTTCCACCCAGACTTTCTGAAACCAAATCAATGTTCACTTACTTTTGCCAAGTAAGTTATTTACTCAACTTTTATCACATGTGTAAGTAATTTAGACAACAGGCCTTCTTATTGAAACTTAAGCCATGATCTTATCTTAAGCCTAACCAAGACCTAGGACTTTAAAAAGACCACCGAAAGCTCATTACACGTCTTCCGCTGGGGCATCTTTGGTGCTTTTCCAAGGGCTTGCTGAACTTGAATGTTCATCGTCTTATGAATTAGGTGAATTGTATCTTTGCAATGATTACTATAAAAAATCATGTTCTAGACAAAATGAATGGGTCTAATTTTGGAGGAGTATAAGACTGATGCAGCTATTAAGCTGTATTGGGAATGTGTGGGCATGCTGAATGTTCTTCAGAGAAAGACACTCCGAGCACGCCACTTGGTACAGTGGGCATAGTCATGCAGTCTGACCGTGGGAGTGTGTGTGTGTGTGTGTGTGTGTTTGAATACGCGTTGCTCCAGCACACTAGCCTCGGGGAGCTTCACAGCGGTTGAGTCCTTATGAGAGTAAAAGGCCTGCCGCCCACGTTTACAACACAACGAGACCACATTGTGCACTCTGCTGTGCTAGCTATTGACATCTATGGTAAATCCAGACACCCCATTATCCCCACACATCCCTGTACAAGTCCTTTCCGCTATTTGAAAGAGCCGTCACCTACGCTCAGCTGCTTAAAGGAAGCCGCTGATGCAAGAGACAATTTGTCTCTTAAAAAATAAGCAGGCATTGTAGAAGGAGCCCACCCGTGTTCGCCTTTCCCAGCCGAGGTTTTGAGTATCTTTTCTTACTAATCTAATCTCCACATACTGCTTTACAAAATTTCAATTTAAAACAAAAAAAAACTACTTTTTTTAAAATTCACTCTGATTTTTTTAAGCAGATAACATATCATAGCTTTGTTGCGCCTCCGTATCGCCTTTGAGCCGTTGACCGTATGGCATTAACTGGATTTCACGTGACAACAGTTCAACGCTTCATAAGTCCTTTGCTATGCTAAAGCAGCGTAAATGCCCAATGGAAGGGAAGGGAAACTAAAAGGAACCTGCTTTATTGCTACCTTAAGCTTAAAATGCAATGGAGTCCAGAAGTGAAGTAAAAGTATAGGGCAGGAGCCACGGGAAAGAGGGCCCTTGGGAAGGCTTTACCAGGCAGCTTCAGAGCGGAGACGGTTCAAGGGAGGACTTTGGCCAGAACTCAATGGTTTCAATCCCAAGTTGAAATGTTGCTGGGTCAGGTAGAAAATAATACTTAGTAAATAGCAGAATCTGCGAGATTGAAGGCGGAAAGAGTCTGATGTACGGTGGGATAGCGAGTTAAGAGGTGAAAGCAGTCAGCGGGGCACACTGGACGCATAACGATGTGCGTCTCCAAACTGTGGTCCCCAATGTATTTTATGGGTATACCCAGCTGAGAGCTGCCAACAGTGTTATGTCTCTGGTTTCACAGTTTTCGCCATTTGCAAAACAATTTCCCGTTTTGACAGTGGAACATTTCCTGGTTTATGGGAGCTATGGAGGTGAAGAATGGCTGGTGGGTAGAGCCTGTTTCCCCTCTTTGCTACCAAAATCCCCTCAGGACTACTACTTGCTCCTTTCTTGCTTAAGAGATTCACTTGTGGGTTCACCTCCACTAAATATTGAAGTTGTGTTCTTAGCTGCAGCAAAACCCCACAAATTGTGGGGTTATGTTTTTTCTATCAGCTAGGAGTAATTTGATAGTAATAGTACACTTGCAGAATGTATTTGAGATCCCAAGCGCCTCTTGGTAATCCAAAGCACCAATTACCTTTACCATGCATTTCCTTCCTCGCCTTCCTCCTTCAGTACTGGCATACATTGATAGTTGGTGCTGTCGTGTGGGCCAGTGACAGCTCATCCAGCTAAATGCCCAAAAAAGGCATCTATCAGCATGGACTCCTGAATTATACCTGAGCTCTGTGTATCTGACAGTTAAAGTTGAATAACAATAGTACAGTACAGTAGTCATGTGCAATGTAAAACAGAAAAAATATCAGCTGACCTGAGGTTTCTCCATGACTCAAATTATATAGTATACCGTGATAACTTTTTTTGAAGATGGTACAGGAGATCCGGATGTGGAGGGGATGACAGTGCACACAATGGCTTAGTAGCATAATTACCTTCATTGACAGGCAATTTTGCTCAAGCTGGCAGCTATTAGCCAGCCATCACCTTCTGTTGGCAAGGCCGGATCCAAATAAAGTCACCCCACAAAGATAGAGTAAGCAAAGTGTCCTCCAGCTCAATCATGAAATTATAATCCAGGACGGTGGGCAAGACGAACTAACACCTACTTGGTGCTCTTTTTATGTATGAGGTTACCTTCAGATGGAGCCAAGGCGCAGTGGAGAAATCAAGGCATCTCGCCTATCCTGTCACTCAACCTCAGGAAGACTAAATCACTTTCCATCCATATTAGCGGGGTGCGCTACAAATTTATATACAATAATATACAGACACACACACACACACACACACACATGTATAAAGATATAAAAACAAACAAATATGCTTCTAAATTTTACATTACATGTCATTTAGCTGACGCGTTTATCCAAGGCAGCTTACAATAAGTGCATTTCCACCATACATTTTATTTATATATACACCTATAAATAAAAGGAAGGGACAACACTGGGTTAGGACACTCACGTATATGCAATTTGAATTACAATAAGGTCAGATCGTGAGATACCAGAGGTTCCAGGTGATTACTGTGACATTAATTCTCACCTCGTCAACATATATCAGGGCTTTCAGGATGAAGACTACAGATAAACGGAGAGAACAAGGACAAAACCTTCACGAAGCCTGGCACAAGAGTGACAGAAGACGATCAACGTTGCTATCCACCAGGGAATTGTTCTAATACACCTGACCGCTAACTAATGGAAACCATCAGACAAGCAAACTGGGGCTGATTCTTTATCAAGAGGGGGCAGCAAAGTGAACGGCAACACATGGTCAGCTTCAATCACACGTAAGAGACAGCCTTCGTCTGCGTCCATTTGCCACAGGTTGTTATCCTGCTTCACTCTTATCCTGCACTCTGCTACGGGGTAAATCCACCGCAGACACTGAGTAATCTGTGAAGTGGTACTTGGCAGTCTGTAACCGCTAGCCACTCAACACGGCCACTTATAGCTACTCTACGCTTGAAAACAGCAGTTCTTCAAGGAAAATTCAGCCACAAAATGAAGCCATATCCTGGCAGTTGATATTAAACAAATTTTGTCAGTTAAAAGACATAACTGTAATTAAGAGTAGCTCAATCACATATGGTTAAAAAGTAATCAGCAGTAATTAACGCTGTTCCTAGATTTCCTTTTTGCAGCCTAATGTCCCCCACCCCAGCTTCTTCATTCCTCAACTCGCATATATACATGGGACTAAATTATTAGGCAATTATTTATTCAGCTGTGGAGATTCTATTAGTCCCATGCACTCAGGGTAAAAGCTTGTTTATCAAACACCATGCAGCATATTAGTCAAGTCTAGCCTACCAAAAGATATACACCAAATTAAGCCACAGGGGAGACTCTAAATACAATGCATCTGGGTGCAGCTTAGCATCATGCTGGGGGAGTTTAGCTACATGATCCGGCAGAACTAAGAGAGAGCACTGTACCTTTACAGCTATTGGACCTTTTTAATACAAAAATGAAAAGGAGCAGAAGTAAACAGGGCCAGTATGAAGTAAATGTCAAGAGATATGAGGCTGACGGGCAGCAGGTACCCACCACTCACTTTCCCCCAAACAGTCATACAATCATGGGGCAAATTCCTGGCTCAGCAGTGCTTTACTTCATCCTTTTTTTTTTTTTTTTAATGGCCGCCGGTATTTTCAGTCTGGATCGTGAGAACCAGTGGCTTGGAGAAAAGTGTGAATGCTTCAGTGCTCCGACATGCCTTGATAGGGGGACAAAGGAAGACAACGCGCGCCGCGATGCTCCATGCAAATGCCTTCGTCAGCGCCCCTTGCAGAACACAATACCCTGGGTGAGATGCATAGGCAATGAGGTGTGCGGATGATGCCCCATATACATGTCAAACAGCTGCAAATGATTGAAACACTGAATTAAAATAAGAGTGCTCTCAGCGCTGCTCACTGCACATACCATTGGCATGTATTAATAACATGTATTTTGTTACAGGTACAATGCAAGTAAAATGCTTGTTATTATGATTAATAATAATGTTCTGCATTATTACATACGTTTGTGGCCTGGACGTTTTGCAATCCTGCACAGAACATTTATTTTTCTGTATTCTAATACATTGATGTTGCAAATGCAGAATAAATGCATTTCCTTCCCCAGCAAACTAATGTACATGTGTAGGAAGTGCAGCTCCGCCACCAGCGTATAGATGGGCCCTTAAATGAAATGAGCTACATTATGTCACAATTGAGCCATACTGTTTTGGAATGTATTATATTCATGTATTTATATTCCATGCATTGACCTCAAATGGATGTTTTGTAACAGAGGTTTCTGTATAAAACTTTACAGCTAGGTTTAAGCTTGATCAAACGTTCCATATGTTTCCAATATGTGTGGCGCCAAAAAACATGGTGCCACAGGTGTCTGTGTCACGACGGGGGACCAGAAGATTACAGGTATAATGAGTGGGAAATAAAGAGCCAGGAGAATGGGGAAGTCGGGTGGAAAGGGACGCTCCCCGCTGGCAGGGGACCGTGCCAAGCCTTGGCCCAGTACATCAGCAGGTGGATTTATAGGCTGATTCACCTCGCCATTCATGGCTGCACAGGCCATTAAGACGGGGTCCAACTCCTGCCCTCCACATCAACTGGCCCCTCACCTCCATCCGGTCACTAAATCCTTCTACATTGCATGCACTGTCACTCATCCGCCTTTCCGTTGCATAATATTGTCTTTAATCTTTAATCGCATTTTTTGAGGATGGTCTCAGTACCTTTCTGTAAGAGAAGAGCAGCAGCGGGCCACATCTGTGGAGGTCGAAATCATTGTCACGGGTCAATTGGTACTCCGGAGGTGTTTGTTCTATTGTGAGTGGCCTCTTTGGAGTGTACATCATGCCACTACCTCCCACTGATCCAGTGGACTGGAGGGCGCAACACTGGTAACGAGGAGCAGGCTCTCCTCAACAAGGTGATAAGCTTCATGCTGTAACACCTTCTCTCCCCCTCCTCTTGGGTGACCTTTAACTCCCCACGGGAAGAGATATCACATAAGAAACGGTGCTCCCTTGCCACTTTTTTATTGAAAATTAAAATGTACAAAACCACTAATTATGGGGGTTGAAAAAACATTCTCATTTGGATCCAAAACATTTGTCTTTGCACTCAAGCATACAGGGTAGGTACGACAGAGAGAGCCTGAGAGAATATGGTGTGAGCCGACTTTGAACTGTTTGTGTATATATTTGTAGTCTTGGATGTGGAGCAGGAATGAGGTCGGAAGGGTGAGGAGGCAATCCAAAGTCCCCCTCTTGTTATTGATCGCGTTTGGGGCCAAGTGTCTGAGGGCCCTCAGGCAAGGCATCGTAATGAATCTGACATTCCAAGATAGAGTAGCAAAGCGAGTGTATTAGCAGATGATCCACAAGGTGAAAACTTTCATTCATGACGCTAGAAAAAAAATGTTTGTTGATTATTTGAAGATAATTCTAGTAGATGGCAGATTGCATTATAAATGTATAGTACCTACTCAGCTTCAGGGTTACTTGAGAAATTAAAAGGTTCTTGACACCCCAACGAGAGCATTTAGTTCCCAAATGAAAATGAGTTCTTACAAAAGTTCACAAATCAATAAGTAATTGTTATTGATCATCTATTAGCCCCCTGCAGATCCATTATGTTAATTCTGTGTAAAGTAGAGCAGGCCATTATGAGCAGAAAGAGCACCATAAGGCTATTGGTATTTTCATACTGACACACACAGAGCAGCATTTAGAGCACCAAGAGACCCGTTGGAAGGGACCGACATTGGCTCATCATGACAGGGAATATCAAGAGATCTTTTTGTTTGTCAAGAAATACAATCACGTGCTATCCTTGGGTCTGAAACCATCGAGGATTTGACATTTTCCCCCTCAATTTAACTGTTGGTGGCGTACATAAAACACAAAAAAGAGATAAGTAGACTGAGTAAACGCTGGGATTGCTGGATCAACATTAGAAATAGGACATGTTGCGCATGCACTCTCACACAGACACACACACACACCTCTCTGCTAGTGGAAAATACAGAAAAATTAAAAATAATGGGATAATGACAATAATGGTAAGGCAGTTTTTTAAATCTTCTAAGACGCTTTTATATCTTACAGGTTGAGTCTATTTCACGGATAAAACTGCCATCTCTATTTACCTCAGCTAGCTTCTAAAAACACAGAACACCACCTGCTTAAAAAGGGTCATTCAGTCACACTAAAGTCTTTACTGATGGAGTTTACCGTGCACATGACAACTGTGTACTTGAGTGTTTGTTCGCCAGGTTTGAGAATCAATCCAGCAAAACATAGGTGGGAAGAAGAAAAAAATAGTGTATCCTTATTTTTAAAAAGTGTATGCTTTTCATGATATACAGCAGCCTAAAAGTATTACAGCTTCTCACCTCTCATCATGCATGTGTGTAAATGTGTGTCTCCACATCTACAGGCTTGAGGAAAAAATGAGACCCAATTGGCGGCGATGGCTTACAGTAATAACTGGTGTGTGGGAGATGGGATGCGGCACGATGGATTGAAAGCTGTATCAGAAAGAAATGAACAGGAGTCCGACGCTTATGCTCCATTATAACATGCGCGTCGAGTCTGATGTGCATTCTGGCAAATGCAATATTTTTAATATATAGTTGAGTCTAGCCGCATAGAAATATATGATTGATAGTCATTTATTATGTTGTACTTTGTCTCTATTAACACAAGTGAACATGTGGCACTTGTGTTAATGGGTTTCGGAAGTAAGGATGCAAATAGGTCATAGAACAGACCGCTGTTATTACCAACAGTGCCCTTCACTGCAGAACTTAGTCAGTGACAGCCATTGAATCAACCTTTTAGATGTGTTAATCATAAGATGAAATCAGATCAAACGGGCTATTAGTCAGTCTCACGGTGAAACCTCACGCAACACAGAGATGCTCAGCTGCTGTTTGGTAGATGTGTTTTAATGAGGCAATTAGCAGATCCATTTTGAGTTCTGGACTGAGCCAGTGTTATTTTGCTCTTGTCAGGTTTGATATGCTCTTTACATGACATGCTCCCTGTTCTCTACATATTTACAGGCATTCATTCACTCATGACTGTAGTTTATTGCAAACTGTTCTTCTCATATCAAAACCACAGAATAGGTGTCACTGGCATATGACATATTTACCGCTTGTATTGTGAAAATCAGTCAAAGCAAAGGTCACATTTTTTCAGTTTAAACGAGTAACGACATGGTTATGTATGCATATAAAGTACATATCTGAAAATGATGCATTGCTTTTTGAATTCCCACAGGAAACGAGCAGCCCTCTCACGAGTCAATGTCCAATGTGGGTCAGAATAAAAGGCTTATACATAAAGACAGATAAAGACCGCGGTAACTGCCAAAAGATATGGTAGCCGGCAAATACTTATAAGTAGAACAAGTATAAAAGTATACTAGTACATTTGGGTGAGAGTTTAAATACTTACATTAACATTAAGCTTGCAAATCCAGTTTTTGCAAATCTTTGCATATTTTCTTTGACCAACATTTCTGGTAATTTCTAAACTAGCCAGACTAAAACATAAAGTCTGAAGAAAATGTGGATTATATAAAACCAGGTGTATTTTACAATGTGAGACAATACCTTGCATGCTAAACAGAGAGGTTTAATTTATTCTAAACCAGGTCAATTTTTATGCTTGTGCTTCCCAGTTCTTATAACAGAAACACAGTGTGATCAGGAGAATATGTTGGGTGAACAACTGGCAAATGCCAGAGGCAGCTTACCACAACTGCTCTTATTTGATTATTTCAAAAATTCAACTATTTTTGTGAGTCATCAAGTCGTGTAAAGGTTGGAGAATCACTGCGGCAGGCAACTAGTGACAAGCGTAGTCTTTGGTTAAAACCAAAGTTCACACTCAGTGGCTGTTTCATGAGTACGTTTGGATTGTACTTTGTACTGGTGTTAAAAATAGATGCAGCCCTTGTGCTACGGGAACATCATCTTCCAGACAATGGCAGAAAACTAAATGGCACAAACAGGTGGCCATTCATTGGATTTTGTGTGGAAGGTGTGCTGGAATAATGTTTTACATTTCCCGAAAAATATAAAGCTATTGAAAATGTGGGGCCAGTACCCATCATGACACGTCAAGGTTTCTATTTCTTCCTATTAACGTGTAGAGGTCTATTCTAGGTTGCTTTAAAAGAAAACAGATTGTACTAAACATTTCAGAATGAAACTCATGACAATGTGATCTTTCACAAAACAGCAATATCTAGAATTGTCCCTTGGCTATAATAGGTTGGCTTTTATAAAAGAGATGCTTGTGCCAGGAACTAATTGGACGGATGAAAGGACTTGCAACACCCCATCAGTTTCCATGATAGCACCCGCTGTGGCCACCTGTGATTGATCTATGCGTAGGTAGGCAGGAAGTGTGTGTGTGAATGAGTGGTGTGTGTACCACACTGTTCAGCATTCGGACTCTACATTGCCCCTGTTCTTTCCAATGACCTCCATTTAAACCAAGCTCTATCAGAGGAGAGTTGAGCGCAAGCAGATCCTGAGGAGGAAGAAAAGAGTGGAGAAGATGGCAGGAATATAAAGGAGGGAAAAGGATAGTGTGTGTTTGTGTATGTGTGTGAGACACCGTTGCTCTCTCCATACCTGCAAGCTACTTCCTCCAGGTTTAATTGATACGATGGGGATTGGACGAAGAGCCATGCGGCCACAGGGGAGGAGGCAAAATGAGGTGTTAACATATTTATCAATTAATTTGTTTATGTCGTTACTCATTAATCTGTTTGCTTGGGTGTTTGCTTATTTAATTTAAAGGGAATTCATGCTCACTCTGAGATTAGGCTCCAGTTGGTTTAATGTAATTCTCAGAGTAGAACATTTATAAAAAAAAAATAAAAATAAAAAAAAAGCTTTTCAGGCGAAAATGTTATGGTCATTTCCATACAGAGGAAAAGTGGCAGAGTTCATTTCCATAAACTGAAGTTAATTTAGGGCCAGAGCTAAATCTAGTAAAGCTACATAATCTGTGCTTATTAAACTGGAATCCAAACTAACTGAAAGGAATATTTAAAGTTAATAGGCCAGAGGAAGAAAATAAAAGGACACAATTCCTCGACAAGCATACAATGAAGCTATTCTCCAAATCTCATGAACGCAAGTCTAATAATATAACAACATCCATCCAAGGCACACATTAAAGTTTGACAAAAACATTAGTAAAACCTCTGTATGACACAACAGAGGTGACCTGTGAAGGGTACTTGCAAGCCACAATGCACCCCATCTACTAACAAGCTATTACTGCTCAACACAAACGCGTTTGTACCCTGCAAAATACCATGCATATGTCAGCTGGGTCAATGTATATTTGTGTGAGAAAAATAAGCTTTCAATATATGTTGAAAGACACTCTTTTTCCTAACTACACTAAACCCACCCCTACTACAATAAACACTGCACAATATAGGAGTGCCCAAACGATTAGATTTTTTTGCCACATTCTAACTAGATCGTTTGGGCATTATAGTTTAGAAATTCCATTAATGTCTTTCCTCTTTATAAACACATATGACACCAACAAATTCCAAATAAAACAATGCGCAGAATGTATTGGCAATGTGGTAATAACGAACGTTTTAAAAGTATATTGAAATGAGATGTGAATCCCAGAATAGATAAAAAATAGATAAAAAATACACATTAAAGGTTTGATTTGTTGAGAGTCTCTATTAAAAAGATGCCTTTCCTGAGTTAAAAAGTGTCCTTAAGAACTCAAGTCTTTCCCTGGCACCTGCCTTTAACACATTTCCCTTGTGTCTCTTTTGGAATCTATTCAGCCGGACTGAGGCCATAGTTCTTTTATTTAAACTTTAGACTGGATAATGTTATAGTAAAGATGACTTCCTCTCTGCTATCGACCTCTTTCTTTATCCACCCTCTCTTAAATTCCCTTGGCAGTGCCTCCATTCTTTCTTCGGGTTTTGCAACCTTTCTATTTTCGCTTTGTCTCTTTGTATTTCTTTCAGTGTCTTCATCCACATTTTTTTCTGCTTCTTCCCAACCGTCTTTCTCTCACAAAGCCTTAGAAGCAATACATTGAGAGAAATGAGCCAAATAAACAACTAGATGACATTGAAGTGAGACAACAGCAGTACATCTTTCCATCTAAGACACACACACACCACCTCGTCCCCAACATGGCCCTGCCCCCCTGAATATGTCTGTGTGTGGCAGAGAGATTGCAGTAGCACAGAAGCAGCGTACTCAGTTCAAGCTTCCCGGGGACCGATAAACTGTCTATTCTCTTCTTACACTCTTCCCAAAGTGATAATTGTTGTTATTAAATCATAAAAAGTGGCGCTTTCAGCCACCAGACAAAGACACACCCGTAAACTGAGCCTCATAGTAGAGGATGTTCGCAAGCAGCACTTTCACCAAAATAACATGTTGACAGCCAAATTTCAAGAGAGTGATTGTTAAGTGTTGACCATCAGCGGTATGAATAAAAACCCTGCCGACTCTTGGTCATAATCAAGACTTAACAGCGTTACAAAAACAATGGGGAAAAAGTGGCGGTGAGATTACAGTGCCTGATGGAAGAGACATACAGCCCATTTGGCTGCCAAAAGCAAGAACTTAATCAGCCAGCTCTATATGGCTGTTTAAATAGATAAGAGTGGTTCAGTGTGTGGTGTGTGTGTGTTAGGACTACCCCTCAGTAGCTGGTAGAACCTTATATACACAAGTGTATGCTTTTTCCATAATAAATGCAACACACTGTAGTATTATACAAAGGTGATAAAGGCTGTCTGACTGAGGAATCACTAGCCCTTTAAAATGTAATTTATTTCTCTATATAAAAGGAAAATCTAAGTCCACCAACTCGTGGTTGTTCTGAATCCCTCTTCTATAAAACATCCTGTCATTTAAAAAAAAAATGTCCCAGTTAGAGGGGAATAGACCATAATGCTCGGTCTGTTCTATGAGTTGTCTCTGTTTCCCTCTAAGAACTTAAACACTTACACTGTGTGTTTTCAGTTCATGAAAGTTCCTTCTAACATTATGGTCATAATACAAAATACCTCTGGTTTAACAATTTGTTGAGATTACCTTCACTCTGACACTGACACTTTAATCCAAACTTTATTAATCCAAAACCAAGATGGGGTAAAGTGCCGAGCTAAACAATCTTTGTCGCCAAAACCTGAATGTCACAGGGACCACGTCTTTAGAATTCCAACGCTGTTCATAAAATTATAAAATGGCTGTTAACAGACTTTCTAGCTCTGTTAGACAATACAGGATAACCTAGCCATCCAACTCCTCATTGGCTCTGAGACCATTTTATCAGGTGGTACCATTTTTTCGTGAATTCCAAGATTTAAAGAGAATTGAGTTATTATCTTTTAAAGTGACAATTGTAACTGCAAAAAACAAAGGCTTTGGTGGCTTTTCTCCCCAGCGTAAAAAGCATAGGGCTTTGAGAAAACTAGGACTGAAATTAAGAGAAGTGAGGGATATCTGTAGCAGTATGGATGTAAAACTTATGGAAGGTCATCCAACCTCCTCTGGACACCCATTGATATGCTTGATTAGATAAGGATACGGTCAGTGCCTTGCATGCTCCCCGGCATGCTTCTCATGTCTCTGAAATCAAACTGTTACCGACCATCTCCGGTCATACAGATGGGTCACTAGTGCAGCTAAGCATTGCAAGCATTAGACATACAGATACAAAGCCACTCCCACAAACGCACTGACCCTTCGCGTCATGCTATGCACCACTGAACTAACATCTTCTTCAGTACAGAAGGAACTCAAAGCTGCATGCAGATACATAATGCGCTATTTTGGGAGTGTGACGCATATCAAGATGGACTAATTCTGACGTCTGATGTTGAAGCACTTACCATATGAAATATCATGGCTTTTATATTCCTTCATTTATTAAACTTCTTTACCGTTAATCTTCAGCCAACACCCTTTGTCTCTTCCACACAGACAGGTGCAACAGCAGATGGAAAGGTTTTACCGTCAGTAAAAGACTTCAGGAGCAAACACTATAAGCCTTGGAATTAAACAAAAAGAATGTTATTCAGAAAAGGAAATATGCAATGTCTATGAATAACCACAGCTTATTTTTACTACAAGCTTAATATCAGTTTTGGCTAAATAAATCTATGTAGCAAGCATCTATGCAGACAATTCTCGACATGGCCATATTCAGTATTCACCGCAGAAATGAAACAAGAATCACTGCACTGTGCATTACGCCTGTAGGTCTCACTTCAGAACAGCCGAAATATAGCAATAATGTACTTTTCTGTGTTTTCTCCCCCATCAACCTATCCTATCTATCGATCTATCAACTACCCAGCCATCCACCAGCCTTAGCATTACTTTCTTCTCGGTCTGTGTGCTAGGTCTAACTCATAAAACATCCAAGGCATTATTGTGTATTAGACAATAAAGATGTGCTGCAAGGGAAATCAGTTTCTATACAGGGAGAGGTAGCATGAATAGAAACGTCTATGATCATGACTGAGATGATCCATCTTGTTCTTCTGGGCCAGCGTGCAACAGCTTTTGTGCTTTAGGTGAGTGAACATGTGTTGCGACAGGAGCCTGCTTTCCTGAGGTGGATTTGCATACCGAGTGTGCCAGAGCAGATAACGTCATTACGGGCTTGGGTTTCATTAATGTGACATGTGAGGAAGTTCTTTGGAGCATTTCTTTCTCAATTTGTCTCTAACTCTCTTTTACACCGTGTCTCAATCTAACAAATAGTTGTTAAGGTGCCACAAATCAAACCTACATAGCAGAGTGTCATGAATTTTAATCACCTTCTGGCCTTCAGTGCAGCCCCTCAGGTCAAATTGGCCTTCTCTCCCTATACCACCGAGTAATGGCACCATTTGGCTAAACATGCATAGCATTGGGTATAATTAAGCACATAGCTTCTAGGGGACTGCCAGTAGGCCTGTAGGCATTGTTAAACATGTATTTATGCAGGGGACAGTCAACTGAGCGAGCATCCTCTTTCACAGCTCTCTGACATTCATACAGTTCTCCTCGGAGCTGCCCAGAGAGATCCGAGTCAACCGATACTGGTCACTGCACTGGGCACATTGGTTGATTATTTACCTTGGCTGTCCCTCCATTCTCACCTCTCTGTCTCAACCCAGCTTCTCTAAGCTCAAGGTTACTGCCTGCACTTACTCACTTCCAATGTTGACTCCCATTCATCTAGATGGTCAGTCTCTTCCTTCATGCAATTACATTGCGAGTTCTGGCAAAGCTCAGGCTAATGTGTACACTTCTCTGAAAAGGTGTGTGGGCTCTAGTGAAGGGTCCCGTCAGGCAGAAGGATACCATGCTTCATCTCTCTATGACTTTAGATCTTTTTAATGACTGCAGACCTTCTAGCTGTGCCCTTTTTCGTCCTGTCAACGTTAATTCATGAGGCCTTATTCATAGGAAGACTCCATTGTTTTATACAATATAACAAACAACCCGATATAATAGCAGCTGAAGCATTGAAATGGGTGCTTTTGGCGAAAAACGTTTGGGAGGCATTATCCACAAGCTGTTCATTTTTTTTACTTTTCAAGCCCCCACCAGACACTGTCTGCTTCATGGTTGAAAAACCACGAGACAGTACTTCAAAGTAGCTTTCATTCCTCTGATCACATTGCAGAGAGCGCACATTCCATTTCATGCTGTGGCCCAAACTTTGACCTTTTTCGGCCACCATTCGCCCAACATGGGTCATTTCCCAACGTGCCCCCATCTGTCTCCCTGTGGCACCTTCCATCAGTCTCACTGGTCATTGTGCCAGTCAGTCTGGGTCTGCCATCGCTCTTTCTTCATTTAGAGGAAGACCCCTGCAAGTTGTCTAACCATCCGCCTAACTGGCTAAACTGGCCTTGGCCTTACACTCTCAATCACTCTAAAGTTTTCTCCTTTGTCTTTAACCACTTCCCATTTTCTTTGAGTTTTCTGAAAACAGGAATCCACCCTTTTCACATGGGACCAACCAAGTGTTATTTTTAAACAAATATAAATTAGTCGAAGTCGAAAGAATGCCGTCCTGATCAACCATCCTTAACATAAAGCGCTTAAGAAACCAGCGGTTGAAGAAGATACTGTATTGTGCAGAGCTGAGCTGGGCTGAGCTGGATGTAGGGCTGCAACAACGAATCGATTAAATCGATTAAAATCGATTATTAAAAGCGTTGGCAACGAATTTCAATTTCATTATCGATTCGTTGTGTCGCGCGACTATTATGTTTGAGTATGAAAAGAAAGTTGCGCGCGCCGCGCAGAGCTGAGAAAAAAAAGTTGAGCGCTCGCGCAGCAGAACATCGGAGAGACCCGTAATACTGTTCTGAAACATGCGGAGGAAGAGAAGCCAATGCGATCTAAATCCTCCCCGGTATTTCACACTGAAATGGGGGGTGCGGGTCCTAGCGGGCAACGGGGGGGGGGGTGCTGCGGTTTTCTTTGCAGCGCCAGTCTCATCTTTTTCCGTTCTAATCGCCGCGCTCGACTTCAAGGTGTAACCTTTATTATCTTTATTATTGTTCGGTCTGAAACAGCGCGCCCAGTGACGGGTGGTGCAACAATATTGATGTCCGGGTGGAAATCAGGAGAAAGGTCGGTCCGGATATTTTCGGGAGGGGCTTTGAAATTCGGGAGGGTTGACATGTCTGATTGTAAGATATGCAAAAGCGACATGGCCTGGCACGGGAGCACCACGGCAATGATTCATGATTTTGTGCCTAATATATTTAATTTGGCGGCTGTAAAGTATACATCATGCGATGTGTGTATGTTTTTTGTGTTAGTCCATTTTATTTGCTTACTTAGGGATGTTCAAGGAGCAATCTGTTACTGCAAAAGATATTTAGGAAGTGCACAGTCAGTTCTATTTTTCAATAAAGGGTTGGAAATTAATGTTTTTACATTTTTTATTTTTCGATTAATCGAACAAATAATCGACAGATGAATCGATTATTAAAATAATCATTAGTTGCAGCTCTAGCTGGATGCCTTACTAGATATGATGAATTTAACCGAAGCTAGTTTAGGACCCCCCCCCCCAAAAAAACAGATCCTGGATATTGTTACTCAATACTTTTAGCCACCATTATGTTTCAATTGTGTGGCAGTTATAAATCAGACCAAACAAAATTAAAAAACGCTCACTAATCTGTGTTTGTGTAGCTGCCCCAGCAGTTACGCGTTGTTGTGTCTCCAAATGCAGGTGCGTCAGAGCAGGTGAAAGCCTACCGTGCATGAGCACTGTGTACTAACAAGAACAGACACGGATGAATCATTTGGTTGCTGTGCTACGACTACGTGTGTGTTTGCACAGTGTGTAAACAAACACTCCGGCCCAGTGAATGTATAATTCAGACTGCAGGATACCCCCGGGTGCCGGCCCCTCTCCTTGCTCAGTTGCACACGGGGAAAAAAAAGAGAAGGGAAACACAGGCCCAATCCAGCGGGAGCTAGGAAACAAAATGAGCTAAAAGGTCAGCCAACCCATTGCCCTGTGCCTCACACTAATCTTTAATTAACAAATCAGTTGAAAATGCCAGGCGATGGAAATATTACACTGAAATTACTTTTTCTGCGCTACTCAGCGCTAATTGGTTACCATTTAAAACACCAGCGACTGAATGCTTATCATTAGCTAATACACCATTGTGTGTTTGATATTAGCAATTGTCTCTTACACCAATATCTTGTTTCACGGTTAAACAGAAAAGAAAAGAAAAAGTTAGTTTGTTTACTGAATAATCTTTGGAGGAAAAAACAAACAAAAGTAAAACGATTGGTTGTTGCCAAAAAGCCAATCTTCAATTTAGTGAGACACAGAAACTTGTGAGATTGGTATTACTGTCTGATACTCAATTATCTCCTCAATCCCTCCCAGGTATCATTCATTCTTACTCCATTTATATCTCACTCTGTCAACTTGCATCTCAATTAATAGCAGGTGGCACACAATCACGCTTTTATTTCTTCAGAGTCCTATAGCAATGCCACCTAATCAGTCTGGGCCCAGACAAAAGGGTGTGAAAGGCATAGAGGAGGAAAACAAAAGTGATGGCATTGCATTAGCTTCAATGAGAAATTTAACCTTAGATAAAACCTCCCTGGCGCAGCGGCAGACATAGGGAGAACCAGAAAGAGAACATATGAAAGGAAGATGGTACAGTGAGAGATGTCGTAGAACGGAAACAAGACAGATAACACAAAAACAAGGAGGGAGGAAATTGTATGAGAAGAAGATGTATGGAGGGGAAATCTAAGATTAGGGGCATGTGGCAAGAAGGGGTGCAGGCTGGAATAAAAAAAAAAAGAGTGGGAGAGAGGAAAGCAGTTCCTGTTTCACCGTCTGATCTCTTCACTGTGGCAGTGAGCGGCACACAGCCGGCACGTCTGAAGAGAGATGGGCCGGGTATTTTAAGCCAATATGAAAAAGAAGGAATGGGAAAATGCAAAGATGACTGAATACCAGAAAAGAATGCTGAAATGCTGGAACTCAGTCAACCTATATTTTGTGTAACCAGATGTTAAACAATTATCAGCTTAGATGTGACACATTTAAGAAAAATATTTATTTTGGGCTGCACATTTTTTTTAATGGTAAACAGTGGTTTACACCAACCAAAGGCCTTTGGCTGCTGATGTTTCAATATGGTTGCCATTAGCAACCTGGTAACCGTTACTGTCAAGCCTTGCATTCTATAAAACCACAAAGTCTGACAACTGCAAGCAAATGCATCAAAATTCCAACTCCAAAAGCGGCAAAGAACACCATTAGATAATCCATTAATAAAAGACATCACCAATCCTAGAAACTGGTTAAAGTTGTTTTGCTGTGTCAAATGTCAACTGGATTATAAAGCACAGCAATGCAGCACAAAGGCTTCCTGCACGGGTGCTGAATCTCTCCAGCATGCCCTTTCGCAGTGACGGCCTTGCTCTGCTCCACTAAGGGGACGACCCCAGGGGAGCCAATTAAGAGCGTGCTGTGCTACTGACAGCTGCTCCAACCCCAACCCAGGAAAAGCCTCCCAGCTACCCATCACCGATGGGGGATGCAACAGATACAATGAATCGGTAGGGAAGAAGGGATCAATAAAGACTGCAGTCATTCAGAAAGCATCAAGAGATCATGGTATGGCGAAGAGAAACCCTTTATGGGGAGCACAGGATGTTGTGTGGCTCCTGGTGAAGGGTCAGTTTCACAAACCCTTTAAACGGAGCCCTACTTGCGGAAAATTCAATTTGGGGCAAAAGGATGACAAATGGGACGGGCAATAAAAACGCGGTAGACTTTAACTTTGATATCCCAAGACTTGACACGTCAAATCAAAGATTTTTTATTGCGAAGATCACAACATCACCTTTTCTCATTCACCCCATTCTCAGAAACGCTGGCCGGCCATTTCTCTGTGAAGCTCCCTCCACAGCTATCCACAGTACTGTAGAAATCTAACAATTTTATTTGGAAGGGTATATTAAATTATATCTATACACAAACATAAATATAGATGTATAAATACACACAGCTAGCGTATGCAAAAACCAAAATAATAATAAGTCTTGAGATGCACCAAAAAAGATATTTAAAACAACTGATTTTAGTCAAATCACAATAAAATGCACTATTTAGTGAAAGCAGATATATATTTATTCTGAACAATAGCCATTATAAACAACTGTCAGCATGTCATTGTTTAATTTCCATGGAAAGAGGAAACTTGCGAGGGACTGACTGAAAAACAGCAGGATCCTAACTTCACTTAAGCCAAAGCCTAAAAGTTCTGACAAAAAAACACAAGGAAAAACAGAAATGCAGAAGGAATTCCTCAACTAACTTCTTACTCTATGTTTTCAAACCTTTTCCTCAAAGCTAGCTCAGTGAACATGTGCTTTACAAATGCATCAATGAGGTTATCTTTAATATCCTTTGTTCAAGTTAGGAAAAAAAAGAAACACTGCAAGCGTTGTGATTCTCTTACGTAGTAATCCCTTGTCTTAATGCGTCTCCACTGTGCAAGACGTCCTTGAGACTTGAGTAAATATGAGGAAAAGATGATCAGTTATCTCTTGCCACAACCGTAACAAGGTGTCTGTTCACCTCAAGCGTGTCAAGCTTAATTCATAATTAAATAGCAGTCAAACTGGAGTGGATATTCTCCTACCAATCATACTTCAGCAGTAGGGATGGGTATCGTTTGGGTTTTTTCTAACAGCGGTGCTAAAACATATTATTGAAAGTAATGCATTTTCGTTTAAAGTTTGTCTCAATTTCCCAACGTCATGATTGCAGAGGGTGCAACACATAAGACCGGCATTAGGCACGAGAGGATAGTTTTTCACATTGTGTCACAGAATATATTATTTGTATATGTATTTAACTGCTGGGTAAAATTAGACGAAATGAAAAAAAGTCAAAGAATTGAGTCCCTGCGTCTGCAGCTCAATTGGGGCTCAATGACAAACAAACATTTTGGGAGGGACTGGCCAACGGGAGGGGAGGGGGGTAGTCGTTGGGGACAAGGGCTCGGTGTCCGCTGTTGGGAACGTGCCTACCTCTGTGTGCTCGCACGTGTGTCTGCGTGAGCGTGTACATGTTTCTGCATGTGTAAATCTCACCTTACCTCTGCTCTGCTCCAAACAGGATAGCCTCAACTTCCCCTGCTACACACTCATTAAATAGGTATTGAAATGACAATTAGCAGATCTATTCTAGTCGCATGCAATGCAATATCTGTTGCATGACTCTCAAATCAGCTTGGCAGAAGATTCAACTCTGCAAACGATGTAACATGCACGCGGATGCACATCAACCCACGTGCTGCAACAACTGTCTCCTCCTGACTGCCAAGCTTCTTCCCCAAACATATTTTTGTATTGCTATCTGCCGCTGTTTACTTGCACCTTAGAGCATCCCCCGGGTTCATACAAAAGAAGTTGACAAAATAAATACCAAGTTTTCTTTCCGGCCCCTCTGTCCACAAACTCAGCCTAACGACACCGTGCCTTTCACAACTTCCCTCTAAAAGGAACCTCCAGTCAAATCTAACATTACAGTGCTAGCATTTAACACCAGTCAAACCTTGTCGCAAGCTGAAAAGCTTGACTGTGGGATTTAGAGGACAAGGTTTAGTCATGCCCCGTAATAACCACAGCAAGCATTTCATTACAGGGCAGAATGACTGAATGCTGTTTTAGGTAAAACAAATGAAGGTCTTGTATTGAAAGGAAAAAATAGTGTTATCTAATTCGTTAACCAAACACTCATGGATGCGCCACCCAACTTGAAGACAGTAACACGTTTGTCGGGTAACATGACACTACAGCAGTGACGATAGCGGGTTAGTTGCTCACCGTGACAGGACCTTTGGTCAGCCCCTTTGTTAATTAAGTCAGTCGCTGCAGTCAGTTAGGGGGTCAGCTAACCAATAAGAGAGGATTACAAGTGACATACTGAGGGAGGGAGCGAATCACACCGGATCTCCACTGAAGTGGCTCAACAGTCTAATTAATTAATCACTTTTGTTATACTTACCCACAAATCACAAAAATATAGTTTCCTCTGTACAGTGTGGCATAAAAGAAATTCATCCTTTGTCTGGGGAAAAGGGAGGGGTGATATCGCGTGGCATTCTCTTCATGGCGCTAAGCTAGAGTTCAACTCCCAGAACTGAGAGAAGGGGAAAATAGTGCTTTCATCTCTCATCTGCTAGCTCACTGTGCCTGAATTCATCAATCCTCTCCCCCTCGCTGTGTCCTTCTCCTTCCATCTATCTGCCATTGTGTAACACAGACACACTGTAACAGAGCATGCACACCACACGTTACATTTCCCATCCTCACCAATTGACTCCGATGGCCAGCAGTTTGATTATGGCGTGAGTGAAACCTACATCAACCTCTGTGTTTACTGCACAACATGCAAACAGTATATCAGGGCTCTCATTTTATTACCCAGCATGCCTTCATGGTGTTGTAATTGAACACGTCACCATTTTTCTTAGTAAATATATTTGCAAATGAGCTATTGACATGAAATTGTCACCAGATGTTGGTAACAACCCAATACATGCATACATACAAAGAAACCAAAACAAAGAAGTTCATAAATAAAGGTATGTGTAATAATAAACAAATAATAAAACTAAAACAACAAGGATATCAGTTTACAAATTATATGCTGTTGGAAAAACTTAAAGTTTCACCTTAGTTAGTATTACATATATGTCAGGAAGACTGCTCTTTCACACAGAGGCACATAGTGTTCTGGGTCATCTGATAATCAAGATGTTTTTGCGTCAAAGTGTTATAATCTCGGGGTGCCTAAGATGGCCGTCTACATCCAAGGTTGACTACCAGCACTTGTGTTTAGGCAAATGTCCACACACCATCATGTCACAAAAACAACCTGAAAACAATGCCGATGTATTTCATGGTCAAGAGTGGTGGTAAAAGGGTGGATAGATCAATGTACTATGAATTGTATTATTATATTATATTATTATTTTGTTGCTATCTCTAGCTCCCCACAGACTGAGCAGACTTCATTTTGTAAAGGAAGACAAAGCTAAACTAATTAGGTATTTCAAAAGTTCCAGTTGATGACAGTACAACAGTACATCCATTATCTACCATTTAAAGGCCCTTTACAGGAGAAAAGCATCCATCATGTGTATTACTCTTCAAATGCTCTGACCTTTCAATCCCCAAAGTACGGCTTCTGGAGAATAGCCTCTACCTGCGAGTGAAATACAATCAATACCCAGAGAGCTTCTGTTTCTCTGAACTGAATGAGAAACTACAAAGCACGTCCAGAAAGGAAGATGTGGGCTATGACTGGTGGGAAGGAACTGACAAAGCAAGAGGGATGACTGACAGGTAGGGACTCAGACTCTCAGCAGGGGGAACGATTCAAGGTAAGGGCAGTGCTGGGAACGCTGCCTCTGCATAAAGCCCAGCACAAAAGATTCTGATAGATAACTTCGGCCACTCATCGCAAACACACTTCCTATCCCACCCTCAATAATTAAAAAGAAAAAAACTAGAAATGAATATATGGCAGCACACAAAGAATGCTAATCAAGCATACAACTGAGGATAAAAGGAACCAATAATTAATCATTGGGAAACAGATCAAGGCTCCCGCACAGGAAATGACTCAAACTCGGGACAGACACAGACAGGGAGATAAGTGGACGGCGGAAAGTCACGCTCTGAGCATTGGAGTCCAGTTGGAGGTCATTTGTTAAGCAGCGCCAGGATGTAGCCTTAATTATCTCCAAGCCAACCCATACATCTGCCTTGACCTAGAAATATCTACTTGTTAATTTGCATCTGAAAAGTCGATGTGTGTAATTCGACAAATGCCAAATGGCTTTTGCTGCGTCCTTGTTGCAAATAATTCTTGTTTAATTAGTTTGACTTTAAAAAGCTTTTTGTTTTGGAAACTGTAGAGCAAGTTGGCTTGTAATGGGATCATAACAGACTCCAGCGTTACTAAAAATAGCTAATTGCCTACTTAGAGCACAATAATGCTTTGAATCTGTAGGATTTAGTTTCAGGTTGACAGTTAGTTGTAATCCAACCCAGTTTGTAGGTAAACCTAGCCTTCTATGCAAGCTGAAAATGACAACTCTGTGTTCTGGATGGCCATTGTTCTGACTGATGAATATGCTTGGAGAGATCAATTCAGTGAAAATTCACACTTTTTACGAGATTAACCCAATGCCAGTTTCAGTTTACATGGCTAGGGAGCTGTAAAGTCCACCAACATCAACAAATAACAATATCAAATGTCAGGGTTCTCTCTTTAGGAAGATATCCAACATTTGGCTGTGCAGGTTTGAAAATTGGATGATTCTGGCAATAAAAATGCTGTTCTTATTCTGCCAGAGTGCCCGTCGCAGTTCGCCCACATGCCTCGTCAATAATCTGTCCCAATGAGGAAACATTAGTTGGCATGCAGCAGACGAAGAGGAAGGCATAGGGAAGCTGGTAGGGGATGGCCGACATACAGGCCATGCGATAAGCCTCTTGGTTCCCCCTTAACAGATAAAGGCCCCCCACATTACAGTTAATGTTGCAGACAGATTATAGACTCCATAACTACAGGCTGACGCTGGGTAGACCTTCAATGCCCCGCTACCATTAGGAAAGCTCTGACTCCACTGCAATCAATCAATTTTACGGCCACTTTGAGTTATCACTTTCACTTGATTCACTCTCAACAGATGGGATGTACGCTACTCCTTCGTCCCATTAGGGATCTGGACCTGGTCCACAATAAAGATAAAATCACTGGGATCTTCCTTAGCCGTCTCAATATGAAAATCACATCTATTTGTTAGTACTAATGCAGCACCAGATGCAAGAGTCCTAAGGTACCAAACAAAGGACAGGGCCCTCAACAGTGTTGTATCATCAGGGACTTTTTTTCCCCCTTAACATGTGTAATAAGGTGTGGAACAGGACTGTTAATGCACATTTCAGTCACACAGTGGGCAGATGAGCGCCGGTCTCCAATGCAGAGACTTATGGCCCGAGTGGCAGAGAACCACGAAGCTGAGACTGCTTTCGGGATGCCCCAAATGGGATCGTCACCTGGGCGTGCTTCTGACTTAGCCTTTTCCGCAGTGAAATGACTGATGGGCTGGCATAAGTAGGGAGCAAAGCAAAGCAGAGTGGGAAATAGCAGGGGATCGCGTATCTCTGGTTCTGATCCAGTCGTGCCTTGGTTCATCTCTACAGCCCTCCAAAGCCCCCGGGGAGGAGATTTAAGAGTGTCAAGGCTCTGTGTGCGAGAAGATGACTTAGGGCTTCAAACATGCAGAGCCAAGACTGTATCAATCCCTCACTCACTCCCCGACCCCCCTTTGCCTCCCCTACTGTGGAAGCTCTCCTTTTCCGTTACTTTCTTAATCTCCCTCCAGTTTGTATTTCTTCATAATTTCAGCCAGACACCCCATGTTCAGTACTTCTTTCGACACCGAGGCTGCATGCATTGATGACTTGCAGGAACATTAGTGCTAGAGGCAAAGGGGAGGGTAGTGGGCAGGGGTGGGGGTGGTGATGGATGCCGCTGTCTGCCATCAGAGCCCTGACACAGATGTTTGGGATGAAGATGCAGGGATATTTCAAGTTCACTGGAACTCTGCAAAGTTACTATTCCGTCGTTGGAACATGGGTGGGCGTGTGCATGTGTTTACACATGAATTTATGTGATGTGGTGTATGCAGAGTCGCAGCAGGAGGTGGCTGCCTGTCAAGCTCCCTCAAAGAACTTTCAATTTCACATCCTGACATATTAGTTCAAACAGTGAAGATGCACACCTCCGTTGAAGCAATATATCACATTTTGCCTCTCCGCACTTGAAAGTCCATAACAACATAGTGCTGCTTGAAAGAATAATTAAGCCAAGAAATCAGTTGCCCCAAAGGACTGCAGGAAAAATAAATCATGGATATAAAACAAGCTTAGCCAATATACTGCCCCCCCCTGTGGTTTGCTTCTTCCATCAAGCAGACTAAATAAACAAACACTGACATGGAAAACCCTGATGTTGTCCTTGGTGCTTTAAGTGTTCTCCGTCATGGAATTCAATTTAAATAATTGTAGGCAATACAACCATGGAGGTTTTTTTGTTCGTATACAATGAAATGCAAGATGGAGACAAGCAGGAGGGCAGCTGAGCAAAGCCAGCTCTCAAGATAAATGTTTAGTGGCCAATGAAGTAATCACCATAGGTGAGGAGACAAGACTGAAGGTTGTTAATTTGACACTGATCACTACGGTAATTGGTAACTACACTAAATTGTAATGAGAACACTGAGTTTTTAATATTTACTTTAACTGAGTTTCGTGAGAAAAACCAAAAACATGAAATACTTGATTCCTAAACATGCACCAGATGCACTAATTTATATTCAGTATGCAAATGGACTATATATATATTTATCAATAAATAGCTTGTAGCTCTGAATCTCTACCCATAGCAAAATTTGTAAACAAGTGCAAAAGTTGAATTTTTAAAAAGGCAGGACAGGTTTTTTCTGTTCAGGCAAGATCTCCAGAATAATTTTATATCACTAATATTGCTAAATACATCCCAGTACATCAGTGTAGAGATTTAAAATACATTTTTAAAGAAAAGTTTTGGCCCGTATGAACGCATATTTCTCTGTGACGGATTGGCTGATTAAAGTGATTGACAGCTCATTAGACTCATTAGTACTACTTCCGGGGGCTTGCCTGTAGCACTCAGCCTTTGTTTCATGCCATGGAGGGAGCATAACAGTAACACATTGAACATTTCTCATCCGTCCGAAATTTGAAGCATCTCTGGCTTTCTGTCACGAGAAACTTTGTGTCTAGACGGTGGGTTTGTAAATTGTAGATTGAAAAACACAGACTGGGTTGTTACAGACACCTGGAGGATGTCTCCAATACACTTCATCTTATTAGCATCTTATTGTTGGTAATATTCTAAGCCTATTAGTTCCTACTAATGTTGTTTGTATGGAATGCTAGCTATAGGATGTGGGGGGTTGCATTCATTTAGTTCCACAGTCCTTTGAATTGGGTAAAGTGGCAGGGGCAGCGGTTTTTCAAAGCATCATGCATGCATAATACAAGTCACTTTTGGTTATTAATGGCGAGCACTCCCAGTGGAGACAAAAATCCTTGGCGCAGGCACCCTAGTCACACTGCTTTAATATCTGACAGCTAAATAATTAAAACACGCTTACATCACTGCACCCTCTGACGATCCCCTCGTCTCCGGCATCTACAAAGACAAGACGTTGCACATGCACTCCCACGGATGTGCCTGTGGTGCTTTCATGTGCAGCAGAAACGAGAGAACCTCCCAGCAGCACTGCAGAGTAAGCACGTCACTTCTCCTGAGCTAAGTGACAACGTAACAAATTCTAGGACAGCTAAATCTCAAGAAAGAAAGAGTTTACTGTGAAAACCCAAGAGAAGCTGTAAATCATCTGATGCTGTCGATGATGGCTGATATTAAGCTTTTAAGGATAGATTTGCCAAAAATGTTCATGATAAAAACAAAACATTTTTTGCAAATACCAGCAGGCTATGCCACTTCCATTCATGGCCATGTACTGGTGCCTGGCTTCTCCTTCTTTGGGAGGTCATTAATCAAACCTGAGGCGGAGGAGGATCCTTAGCCCCCGGGCAAAGCAAATGTGCAAGCTTTCCTCTCCTCACTCAGTTCTTCCTTTTAATAGAAATAACTATGAATGGCTGTGTTGGACGCATTTATCTGGTCCCTGCGGTCGTGTATGACACCTTATTTTGTGTCCATGCCAAAACACATGAAAGCAAGATATGGCAAATCAATTTAACTAGTGAGCAGGAGAGACATGCTCACGAGCATAGGTGATTTGTGTATTGGTATATGTCGAACAGTCCGGAGCTGTATTCTCTCCTTACGAGAGTGCTTCCCTATGCTCCATCACAAACTTTCAAAAGGTTGTGGACATTAGGCATAGTGTGGATGTTTTGGGTTCTAAAATTTGGGAGACAGAAGTTCTCAAATAAAAGAAGAAAGCCTGTGTAACATATTCCCACGACTAACAATCAATAGTCTCTGAACTCATTAAACCTAATGACTAACTCGCTCCAATTTTGGTCTCAGCAACTTTTTCTGATCCTCTTTCACAGAAGCACAAATACTCAGGTGTAAAAAAGGGGTTGGCAGGTTGGGGTGTTAGGGGCAGGACAGAAAATGTCAAACCAGAAAGCTTATCTCAACTGGCCAGAATTGGCCAGCAAAACGTTGCTTCGGTTTCTCATCACGATGTGCGTGACCATGCATGTGGTTGTGCGCCTTTGAGTTGATGGGGAGGAGAGAATAATGAATACTAATGGCTTCCCTGAAAGAGAAGGGTTGTGACTTGACTCTCAAAGGAAAGCATCTCAACATCCTTACACAGAACACACACACACACACACACACACACAGCACCTGACCTCCCCCTGTAGCCAAGAGATAAAGTGGCGATTATCAAACATAGCAGCTTGCCATTGGCACAGTAACCAGTATTATATGGGCTATTAGTGAAAGAAAAAGGACCAGAATTGAGAAGGGCGGGCCACACACTGGACGGTATTCAGACAAGATGTTGGTTGGATCACCGGGCTAGTGGGCCTGCTTGTTCAGGAAAGGGTGGATGGATGGGTGTAGACAGCAGCTGACCTCATCAGTATGCGTGTGCAGTGAAGCAAAGCAAAAAACATGGTTTAGAGGACCTCAAAGATTGACTGTTCTCCTGCAGGAAAGGGACCAGGGCATGCAGAAATCATGGCAGGGACGAGGGATAATACATAACGAGCACAGGTAGGAAGAAAGGGAACATTCGCAAGAGATACTGACACTGGAATTAAACTCTAGCTTCTACCTTTCTAACTCTCGCAAGTTAAAAAGGTAAGGGAATCTATGCCAGTAATGTCAATGGCGAATTAAATTAACACATGGAGGTCAAACATGTGTGGATGTGCAATATCCTTCCAATTACTTCAAGGACATTGTGGGTTGCCATCATAACAAAAGACCAGTAAAAAAGGAGGGGTCATTCCAAGCCATCTAAAAAGCCTTTGCAATACATTTCAAAGTATAATACATTTTTAGACAAAAAAACTTTGTTATTATTATATTCCCCAAGCAGATCATACTTAACAGATTATAATTGTAATTCAGGTGTATCCGGGATCACTACAATCAGCAGCAGCAGACTGCATAATAGTTTAATTGGCCAGGAAGTTTCATGCTCAAGGACCGCTTATGGTTGCAGTGATTCATACTTTCTTAAAAGCCTTGATGGCCTGTTATATACTTCCATCGACTGCCTGTTGACTCTTCATTCAGTAATCTTAACCAGGCCCCAGTTAGTAGAGGCTGCGAGTGAAAACACAGCTAAGTGCATTGCTCGCTCCAAGTCGCCACTGGTTGCCAAGAGAGTCTGTGGAAGAAATTGTTCAATTCCTATTTACCACTACCATTCAGCATCCTGCTGACTACATTGCTACCACTCAGCTGTTGCTACGCCAGAAGTCACTTTAATTTTGGTTATTGCAGAATGTGGTCTTATACAAAACTTCAAGCTGACGGGCAGCTGCTAATTTTGAGTTGGAATGAAGTGTATTTTACGATGCCTCGCGAGCCCTGATAGACATTATGCACAGTATACAGTACCAGTCAAACATTGTCTTTTTTAAACTAGCAACCCTGCTGTCAAGATAGCTCTGCTGGAAAGCTTACAATGGAAATTACTTCATTTAATGTTCAGGTTTGAACATGAAAATATTTTTTGATGCATAAAAGCTACAAAAAAACAACAACTAAAGCTTAGTGTTGGCCAAGGTGAAGTGTTGGTATCTGTGATTACAACCGTGTCAGAATCAGAAATCATTTGAGTTTGAGGTGATCACGGTCAACCTCTCATTTTGTTTCCGCAGACACACCTGGGGTTGAGTCTGTCCTTGCATTCTAAAGTGACAGATTATGATGGACAGGAAAATACTTGAATCAGGCCCATGATCATTCTTGAAATGTAGCGCTTAGCCACTGCCAATATTTCTAGAATATTCCCGCAACCTTGCAAAAGGCACATGCAAATGCACACACGTATGCAGACACATCAGGCCCGCTCCTGGTAGCCGTTGGTGGATACATTCTATCCACTGCCAAGGACAAAGTGATCCACCCAGCAGTAAAATCTCTTGGAAGCTCTCCATCTAAAACATCAAAGACCGCCTGAATCAAAATTAGCTTTTTAATCCCTTTAGCCCTATGCAGTGTGGTGTTCAGGTAAGGATTACCTTGCATGACAAATATTTTTTTGTTACTTTGTACCCAATCCAGGGTCATGGCAAATGTGGTGTGTAAAGAGATGAGCAAAGAATGGATGCACTAACAAAACTTGGGTCATGCCACCAGTGTGAAAGATCAAGGGCGAATCTTTTGAATTAACTTTTGAAGTCAGTTTTGTGTAATGTGTGTAAAAGGAACAGCAGTCCTTTAAATGCAACAATCTTACCCAGCAAGAGAAGAGGAGAATTGTACCTTACAACACAAAACTGCCCATGTATCAAGGAGAGACAAGTTAAATGCAGGAAGCATGCAATTGGTCGCCTTGTCAGACTGACAGAAAGGGCCCTCTGAATTGGGCAGCTCTCAAAAAAGAAAAATAGAGATCTTCAATGAGAGGCAAATGGTGGGTCCCAGGTTGGCCTTCAGTTTGCTACAATCCATTTAAAAAACACAGAGCTGGACATATGCATGAGCAGTAGTTTAAGGGGGTCCGACCTAATAGCAAGCTAGCATCATTCAATTATTATTAAATGTGGCTAATACAGACCAAAAAAATACATTTCATGTTTGGTTGGTGTGTAAATGAGCTTTTTCCTGTTTTTTATTTTATTTTGTTGTTACTTTTCTAACGAGTGCAAATAGCTCATGAACAACAGAGGGGAGATTGGAATGTATGCAGGGGGGAAAAGATGAGTTATGTTGTCAGTTGTCTTAAAAAAGAGCTATTGCCAACCTCCTATTAATTCAATTCATATTATTTCCTTTTTTTGTCATTTACAATGTTTTGCTACATTTTTTGTTCAGTGAAACAGAAAAAAATCATAAAATAAACGAGAATACAAATAGTAATCTGTACATTTTTCCGAGAGTGGGTCATTTTTTCAGAGCTTTTCACCTGTAAATGAAAACTATAATTTTTTGAAAAAGTTAAACTTTGAAAAAGTATAATTTGCTTGATTACCAAAAATTCACCTGGATAACTATGCGTGTAAGAAACTCAATACAAAAGCTTACAGTAGCGTCCCAGAAAGAGTCTGAGTATCCCAGAAAGACTGCCAGACGCTGTTCTGGGTCAATAAGAGCCCCGGATAGTTGCACCTCTGCTTTTTAAAATCAAATTAAATTTTTTTTTTCTTAACAAAAAGGATTTTAGTTGTTGGGAAATTGCAATTGTGGCAGGCATCTAACGTTTAGATGCCAAAAATGAACAGACAAGTACTTTCTTTTACTTATTTTTCACCCCCTCTGTCAGCTAAAGGCCTTCTAACCTGATGTAAACCCGGGGGCAACTGAAAGCACTGGGAAAGACAGACCAGCTTGCTTGGCATACTGTGCAGGGAGAGGTGAAGAGGTTTGGAGATGACTTCAGATTTGACCAAAGCAGCGGTAGTGTCTATATAAGTGGTTTTGTGGTGGCAAAAGCTCTGTAACAGGTTTTTAAAAAATGACACCCATTTGAGAAAGTGTCTACCAAAAGGGCTCTGAAGCAAGTAGGCTCTTATCACGGAGTGGGTATTAGTGCTGGTAATAAGCTAGGCCACTTGGTTGACAATGCTTTGGAGAGCAGGTATTTCAGACAAGGACTTGAAATGCATGGGTGAAATGGAAGTTTTTATGATGCCGACTGAAACGGACTCCTCACATAATAGCAGTGTTCCAATGTGCTCATGTGCCGTCTTATAGTAGATAATAAAAATGCTGGAAGTGTGCTACTAAAATAAAACGCAAACCGAATAAGAAACACCAGTGTTAGGTGTGTAGGCGTATTTTAGTAACTCCGAGGGCATACTGCCAAATGGGAGGGAAAAAAAGAGCAGCAAATACAGCCAACCAACCATATAACTTCTCCATCTCCTTCTCCGCTTTTGGTGAGCAACTTTTTTTTACCCCCACTCAGCTTCTTTTTACATGACTGTCAAAGTTGCAGCATTTGAGCACAAACACAGAAGACCGACGGCCAGGTCTGTGGAACGTGGGCTGATGTCCCGGCCTGAGCCCCAAGTCTGTCTTGGAAATGTAGTCGTCCCTTTTCACAGGCCAGCATACCGTTTATTTTCGCAGGCCAATATCTTCTGACAGCCATAAATCCTCAGAGAGAGCCAGGGAACATTTTTATGTTAATTATGTCAATTTAAATAGCTTAGCAACTCAAGATGTGAGAGGTGCAATCCAATTATCCAAGCTAGGCAGGGAAGGCAGGAAAATAAGAAAAAGGGAAATAGCAGGGAGAAGAGGACACTAGTTTAAGCTGCCATTTTAGAAGATAAAAAACTGCCTTTGTGTGGTTACTCTGTGTTGAACTAGAGTGTGGAAATGAATCATGTTGGGTTTTAATCACCAGACACAGAGAAGAGATCGATGAATGCTGTGTGTCAACATTGACCAAGTACTCTGCAGCTGCTCAGAGTTAAAGGTTTTTCTGACATAATTTTGACTCCAGAGCATAAAAAAGAGCCCCTTGGCTTCCCTAAGGTCAAAAGTATAGACACATACAGACCATTTTCAAAGTTGTACTGACACCACCTGACAGCCAGTTCATTTCTTAGTCAAAAGAAATTACTAAAATGTAATCCATTTTTATCTTTAAGCCTGTTTTATGCAGTGTTTCATGTGGCAACTTATAAACCAAAAAAGTAATTTTTTGGTTTATAAGTTAGTAAGTTATTAGTGAGATTAATACTTGTTGGGTTTGGAGGACCAATTGGAACAGGAGCAAAGGGAACGTCGTTGTGCCCTGACGATATCTATGGAGGTTAACCACAGCCAATTGGCGTGTATCTGCATATCTGACTTGCTTGTACAGATGCAGGTAGAGACGCACGGAAGAGAAGTGGCGCTTGTTTGTAGAAGCAAGTAGCTGCAAAATGGAACATAAGGATGAACATGCTGAGGAATCAATAACAAGTATCGACTACATTATATCAACGTCTCCTGTCGAAGTAATTGCACGTTGTTGAAATGGAGCCAAGAGAAGCGATACAGAGAAAAAGAGGAAGAGGAAAAAATGCAGTGGCAAAAGCTTGGGTTAGGGAACATCAAAGGAATCATCAGAGTGAGACTCTGCCTTGTCCCTGACAGCTTAGGCTAAGAAGAGCGCAGCAACTGATGCACTACAGAGCACTGAGCCAGACATTTAATACTGTAGAAAGTAGGGCAAATTAAGTGGTGCACAGGCAATTATACATGGATCTTTCCTGAGAACACTATGTACAACCTCACCCAGCATGTGCGATTTACCATATCAACAGGTAAGGCCAATCTCCTTTAGTGGGTGCCATCACGCGTCAACAATTACACCGGGTGGGGATTACATTAATGTAAATTGGCCACAGTTGACAACTGTAGACCCAAGATGGCTGCCGAGCTTGAAAAGCAAGTAGGAGGACCCATCTGGCTGGGGATGTGGCGGCGAAAAAAAAAACCCAGAAGGGAACAGATTCTGGAAACATAATCCGCCAATTTTGTGGCCGTGAATCAAGACTGAGGCCTGTAGGGAGCCGAGGCAGTGGAGTTGGTCGCCAAAGCCTGGCTCCTGTCAGTCTTTTGAGGGGCTGCAGAGATCAATAGATGGATGAACCAAATGCATGGGCTTATGTACTCTACTGAGAGTTCATTGCTACAACAAATAAACCCATTGACTCCGTTCTTTAACTCCAACTCACGTTTTTGCTTCATCTCATTATAACTATTCAACAATCTGAAAAGAGAAACAGGGGATCTTACCATGGCCCCCGCGTGTAAGGAAGGGCATCCGGTTGATGGCAATGGGCACAGTACCATGCTTGTTGTGGAAGTGGTGGACGTGGTGGGTGGTACTGAGTGAGGAGGAAACTCGCGCTGCCACGGCGGGGCAGGGAAACACTAGCAGCGCCAGTGACAGCACCAGCCGGAAAAGGAAGGCCGGACTGGCCCACACAACTGGTGACGCCGCAGCTGGCCTGGGCACCAGTAGCAACCCTCCGTCCACCTCCACTTCCACCTCCTGCTCCTGCTCCATGGGGGTGGAGCCTGGGAGGAACAGAAGGCCCCTCCCCCTCAGATGACACAAACAGGAAGTGAACATCTCAGATGAATTCAGGACCCATGATCCCGTGCTTTCCAGCCCAGGGAGGAAAGGTAAACACAGATTTAAACAAAAACAAAAAATAAGCCAAGAAAGAAAAAAAGAAATCCTTGTTTTAAAATCCCCAAAAATATTGGAAAAACAAAAATTATAAAAATCCTTCTTGAAAAGAAAGAACTCCAAAATCCTCCAACAGTCTAATATTTGTATCCAAAAGCTTCGTCTGGATTCTCGAGAACAAAAACAACTCCTTCTACTGATAAATTTAAAGTTTATTTAAAACTTAACGTCTTTTGTCTAACGCCCAAGTTCAATGACACCCTAGAACCAATAATCACAACTTAGCGGCACCTATTTAGAAAACAAGAGACTCCATCTTAGCTCATTGAAAAATATCTTGTGCACAGCTCTTTGAGTTAATTGTCAGACAGGGTTTCTTTCACCTTGGCAGGATCTTCAGAAGGTTTCTCCTCCCATTAGCCAAATCTCCATTGCCAAGAAAAGGAATCCCGACATCCCTTTGGAGATTCTTTGGAACTTAAACGCAGAGCGGTAGTATAGAGAAATGCATGAGGGTAAAAGCAGGTTGAAAAAAAGAGAGGCGAAGACAGTGGGGCTGAAGGAAGGCTGCAAAGATTAAAGAACAGCCAAATCCTGTTTCAGGGCTTCAAATCTTCGAAGAAGCTCCAAACCCGAGCAGCCTGCCGGACTGGGGGAGAAAAACGGTAAGAAGAGAGGGAGGACAAAGCGGTCGGCTATTTCCAAGTGCGTCGGTGCTGGATTCCCTCTCCTCTTTTCTGACAAACCAAATCAATGTAGGTCATGAAATGGAGAACAGCACCAAGAAAACACCTTTAACGGGATTGAACCATAACCAAAGCTCTGAATAAGTCCAGAATAATATGTCCAGTTCAACGATACTCCAATCCTTGAGACTTATAACCAAGCTCCGTCCTGCATGGGATTGCTCTTCACCCTTTTTGAGAATGCGATCCCGCTCCCTCTGCCCATTCAAACGTTGCTTTCCGGGGCAGGTGGCAGATGAGAAGCAGCCGGTCCTCTCGATGGGGCTCCGACACAAGGTGCTGATGCTGGCTTGCCGAGCAAGTCTGACGATGCTACTGCCGCTACTGCCACTGCTACCTCTGCTGTGAAATTCATGCTAATTGAATCAGAAGCTGCAGCAACGAGCGCATCCTTCCTGCCCGCACAGTTCTCCCTTCTCCCTTTCCTCCGATTAAGTCAGCCAAACCCCCCAACGGCATGCGCGCATGGCTCTGCGCTAGGCAGGCCAAAAAAAGCACGAGTCAGGGGCAGAAGCGGAGCCGATAGAAAAAGGTGGACACACTCAAGTTCTTTGAATGCACAGACGGGGACTATTCTACACAGGGCAGAGCGGAGACACAGAGAGAGTGTTTGTGTCTGGTGGGAGCAGCGAGGGAGCGCAAGAGAGAGAGAGAGAGAGAGAGAGAGAGCGAGCGGGTGGGAGGGGTATGAGTGGAACGAATTGAAGGAGTACAGATTGCACTCAAGAATGATGGAGCGCATGCATGTTGGGTTTGTTGTTGCGCACACAAACACATACATGAGCAACCTTTTTTTTATGTGCTGCCAGTAAGCACATCCTCAAAAAACAATTGCACACTTTTGTGTGTGTGTGTGTGTGTGTATCCACATCCGTACAGTGTTTGGCACTGCACATACATGCTTACTTCTCTTCTTCTATAGGCTTTTGGTCCCTCTGCACTTTAATTGTCTCCTGCACATATTGTACTCAGCTACTTCTTTGTCAAAGAGAAGGGAGGAAGCATTGTGTAGGCAAGTCAGAAAGAGAGGCACCTACGGCGAGGGAGAAAACGTGACCGTAAAAGCCATGGGAGAAACACAGGGATGCAGGGAAAAAAAACGCTAGAAGTGCAAAGAGTAACAAGGATCTTTGATTGCGCGAGAGAGAGTAAGAGAGAGAGAAAGAAAGAAGATGACCGCCGCGTGGTTCATCCATGCAGTGGACTTCACGCTGCTGTGACCCAACGACCCCCCCAGGGCCAGGCCACAGTCCTCCACCGAGCACTCAAAGCACGGCCAATGCTTCACAACGTGCTTCCGCGTCAGCCCCGCGAGGTCCATCGATGCATGCAGCACGCAGATCGACTGCAACCACGCACTAACGAGCCCACGGAAAAAGGAGAAAAAGTCAAACAAATACACCACACACCATAAAGACACCGAAAATAACAGAGATAACAGAAGAATATTATCAAACAATTCACCTCACACTGTTCACTTAGCACGCCTTCCAATCAGAGAGAGAGAGAGAGATGGGGAGAAAATCATGGCCAATGCACAGCTCAGCTGGGACAAGACCTCAGTGGCAGCAACAACAAGAAAGAAATATAGTCAAACAGGAAAAAGCCAGAGCAGGTATTCTGTGCTGATGGAGAGAAAAGAGTCCGGACTATTACTCTACTCTTGCTCACACAAAGCACATCTGCCAGGTGGGAACATCCCTGGGGAGACCATCAATTCTGCGCTTGCTGTAAGGGTGAGGGAGATGTGACACGTGGGGTCAAGACATGTCTAAACTTGACAGCTGAACTTAGGAGATAAACTAAATGAAAAAAACTAACAGAGGAGAGCAGCTCTCGCAAAATCTCAAACTCTACCGTGTCCAAATCCAAAAGCTTGTACCTACAGACGTCTTTTGCCTTGACCAGTCTTTAAATTTGTTAAACAAAGTAAGGACAACTGTGTATGTAATACAACAAACAACAACACACTCATACAGTCCAATCAATACCTCTAACAGATTTTCACCAATTTTTCTTGACAGAAATGTAACATTACAGACCTGCCACATTCTACTCAAGATGAATGCCACAAAAGGTAGTATTCTTACCCTGCCGTTTAATAATAATAATAATAATCGGTCAGACATGTTAATAGCCTCAGTGTTTCTGAAATGTCACCTGAATTAACAGTAATGAAGACAGTGGGTAGGTGTAGGTTTCTTTATTTTACACTCTTCCAGGGTACTGATCTGGGAGTAATGATCTGCGGAAGTAATTGTAAGTCAATGGGCATGGAGGTAATTATATAGCACTGGTGTTTTCTTGCATTGTGTCCAATTCCAGCACGGCCTACTTTTTGCATTGATTTGCTTTCAGCGTTAACATTAAATTGCAGACCATCAATGCATTGTAAAGCTTGGCTAGGAAAACAAACAGCAAGCATTTTAGGTTTGGGCCACATACTGCCCACTTTGATCTCAAGTAGGCCAGACCAGTAAAATCATAGGCGACAGTCCGATCGTCAGGCACAGGGGGTGCAAACGGTCCGGGTGATGGGTGTACGCGGATGGTGCACTCTCATTTTCATGTGGCTTGGATTTGGTCAGCGAGTTTGAAATATGTGCCTTAGAGCCTAATGTTTAGCAAAGGCGTTCATTTGTCAAAAATCCTAAAAGTGGCAGTAACTTTCAAAAGATAATCTCGCTGAACATGAGAAAAAAAATTGGAAAAGCATAAAGCATGCAGCTAAAAGAAAGTGTGGTAAAGAAAGGCCAAAATAAAAGAAAAAACTTAATTCATATGAATAATATCAGTACGTGTAAATATGCCTCTTTAGTATGCACCTGTCCCTAACATTGAAGCTGTTTTTCTTTAGAGGACAGTGTGTGGACTGGGAACTCATTATGATGAAAGGCACAGAGGACTGCCAACACCTGCTGCTCCACTCCCCTCCGGCACAGGAAAAACAAGGAACACCGAGCACTCAAATACACACCGGCGAACAATCATTCCATACACACTGAAAAACATACTAATTGCATCACTCACACACACACACACACACACACACACACACACAGATGTTACCTCAGCTCTGTGATGCAAAACCAATGTCCCTAGCCAATGACTTCTCCCCCAACAAAACCTCAGACATGGCATGATAACCTCTTCTAACCATTACAAACAAGATTCAGATTTTTTTAAACTGGAGTTGTATGAGTTACTTAACCAGTGGTCAGTAGATGGGGTTTGGAGATACCGACAGGAGTGCCAGGACTTGAACCAAGTAATGTACAGCTATGGATGGGGCAGCAGTAAAACCTATGAAGCAGAGCTTATCAATAGTCTCTTCAAAGCCACATGGGTGCATTGATGTGAAAATTTAGATGGGTCTGGTTGCGTTAAGTTCACTGTCATAAAACATTCTAGTCTGAAAATCCTTATGGTGTCGAAATAGGTTTTGGCGCTGCACTCGTCCACAGCAGCACATTACTTTGCTCCTGTGCTGTACTCTTTTCATAAAATCCAAACAACAAAATACTACTACTAAGCAAAGATGACAAGCAAGTTATTAAGTCATCTGGTGATAATCAAAAGTTTCTTTCTTTGTGCTAAGTTAGAAAATGTTGCCCTGTCCTGCTGAAGAATTCAAGTCAGAGACAGTCTGGCAGGATGGGAGTTCCTGTCTGGACTTGATTTAAGAGTCGGGACCCGCACGGACAAACAGAGGTTTCTCTGTGTGTATTGATAAGGGGATCGGTTTCTGTTCTGATTTAGGAAGCAAGGTCAGCGGGTCAACTAGCAGCAGATGTGTAAGATAAGGCGGGAGGGCCACACCACACTTCATACAACACTCATACTTTTTTCATTGTTTACGTTAGGCAAGGTGGTCTGGACATTGGATGTGACCGGATCCTTAGAGGCGGGGGGAGAAGGTTCATCCCCTACGCCAGCTTAGGGCCAATAGAAATCTTTTCTTTGTCTTTTGGGTTATAAAACATGTTCTTGCTGATGTTAGTTAGTGTGTGTTCTTCCGGCCTGCGGGCCGGTAGGATTGCTCCTGCCTTTGCAAACGCAGCGCTTATACTTGACCTGTGATCAGATGAATAAATCTACCAGAACGAGAGAAGTAGTTTGGCTGAATTCTTCCAGACGTCCCCATCCAGGCTTCCAATTTTTGAACACGAGCCTCTCTTTTGAAATTACTAACAATTTTGGTGACGTCCCGACGTGATTGGCTGACCTGGATGAAGATCGAGGGGGCATCCGTTTTCCGGAACAGGCAGAAGGCCGGCGGCGTGGTTCAGCGTTGACAACAAAGGAGCGCGCTACAGAATGGGTGAGCAGACGAGCCCCTTTTTGTTCTAAAGGAATGAAAAGTCTGCGATTGGACAAATCTAAAATAATTGTTGTCAACTGCAGAATACGTCTCTGTCCTATAAGACCACTAAATTTAAACTAAATTTCAAAATTTTCTGATGATCACATGTAAAGTATAAGCACATAATCACATTGAATTCAACATTAGGGAAAGTGAATGAGTGTCCATAGGGTAGGGAATTTAATTAAATATATACTCAGTAGAAATCCAGAGTTGAAGTTTGCGTCCCTCTGGTGATCGCAGTCCTACTTTCGCATGCAGTAGGTTTGGCGGTTCAGTGTAAGAGTAGGGACCTAGCGGGTAGGGATTTAGTTAATTAAATACAGGGTTTAAAAAGGAACGACGGTGCTCACTTGAGCTATCGAAGGTCGACCCTCAGTCATTAGAAATCCAGAGTTGAAGTTTGCGTCCCTCTGGTGATCGCAGATCGTTACGTTCGCATGCAGTACGGCTGGCGATTCAGTGTAAGAGTAGGGACTCAGCGGGTAGGGAACTTTAGGTAATTATATAGAGTTTAAAAAGGAATGACGGGGCTCACTTGAGTTCCCTGAGGTCGACTCTTAGTCGGTAGAAATCCAGAGTTGAAACGGTCCCTTTGGTGATTGCAGTTGCACGTATGTATGTCGTGGACTGGCAGTTTAGATCAGAGCAGGGTTTAAATTTATGTTAATCATTAGTCAGAAGAAAACCCAAGTTGAAAGGTACCTCTGGTCCTGCAGCCCCATTAGTGTGATATGGGGACTGGCAGGTTAGAATATTAGATGACGAAATAAGGACACAGGGAAAGATTTGTTATTTTTCATACTGGGAAATGTGTGGGTGGTTGGTGTAACTCCTGGTGTTTTACCGAACCTAGAAGCTGTGGATCAGGACTTGAAAAGGACTGAGAATCTGACAGTGAAAAGTGTTTGACCGGATTACACATTTGTGGGGATATGTATTAAAGGGTAAAAGGGAAAATCATAGTCAATAGTGGTGATACAAACATGAGAGAAATAAAACAATACAGGTGAACTGGTGTTATAAGCCTCAACAATCGAGCGCTGTATTCCTCTAATACAGTAGAAGCTTCTTGATTGGGTTCACAGTATTGGGCATTGTGTCCTTTCTCTGGTGTTCTAAAGCCATGTGTGAACAAATAAAATAACCTGTGAAACTGTGAGGAAAACAGAGGAAACCATAATGATATGGGATGATGCAAAATAGGCACTCTGGGTCTATTTAAGATCTATGAGAGATTTATGAAAAGAAAAAAATTTAAATTAAAAAAGGAAACATGTAACAGAAATAAGTGGAGTGGGACGTAGAGATGCAGGAAGGCTGCAGCTGCGGAGCCCCTTATCATGATGAGACAGAGACTCAGCCAGCAGGGTGCTGCAGCCGGCTGCGGAGCCAGCACACACACAAGCACACGCAGTGCTAGGAGCTAAAGGGAGACAATGTGGAAAGAAGATCAATTCTTATAAAGTTGTGTGATTATTGATGCCGACAGAGTTTCACACAGGCAGTTAGAAAAGTTCAGTGCAAGAAGTGAATTAGATAGACGTAGCAAAAGAAAAAGATATAAAATAAAAATTGATTGTAATGGTTTAATGATTTTGTGTCATTTGGGGTTCACATAAATCAGTTAGTTTGACGAATCAGAATAAATTAATATGTTAACACCCCTTATGGGTGAGACACGCACAAGCGTCGGTGCAGTTAGGGATTGTAGATCCAACAACAGGTTTACAAACAAAACAACAATTGGAGATATCAAAAAGTTTTGGTTATCCTGTTTTTTCAGAGTGAATAAAGTTGTTATAATGAAGCATGAATGACTTCTATGTGAATGAGTTTCTAGGACTCCAAGCTATTACCCCAATGTTGATTTAACTATATGAGGTCAACAATAGGTTATTAAGAACTGTAACTAAATGTGGAAATGTGGTAGAACATTTCTGGGAGAAACAAGTTGGGTATTTGAAAGACAGACCCCAGCCGGAGCCTGTCAATTAGAGTAATCTAAACACACCACAAGGTCACGGGATGGTCAGAAAAGGCCCCAACTCGTAGCTTGAGGAAAACAGCAATCAATCACCCGGTTCGGACAGAACAAGCATGAGACAGGGTGATGTTATCAAGGAAACTCGGCCGGATCAGAACCTGCATCAAAGTAATGATTTGAAACCTAAGAAGTGATGAGAAATGAGGAGAGTAGGTGTATATAGTGTCAGTCGTTTGGTATTAATGTTTGTAGTTTTAGTCTCCTACACTCAGAGATGAGCTGTAAATCGTTGAGTGCTGATATTGAGTGTATAGTGCACGATACACTTGATACAGTATCTTGATGATGGAAGCAAATGTCTGATCAAGGAATATTGATACTAGCAGGACATAAAATATGGAAACTTTGTCACAGACTGTCGTCTTGTAATGGTTCAACAAGTAACAAGTATTACACACTGCATTTGACTGCTAAACATGAGAGATCTGTACTCTATCAGTGTTGAATGAATGAATGAGTGAATGTATTGGATCCCAACTTGGACATGAGCTAAGTTGTGTTTGCAAGTAACAGATATGCCTTCGTTTTGCTTTTGGGCCGAAAAGCAGTAAAAGTGGAGACACTCAGGCTGCTGTAGGATAGGAAGTCCTGACCAGATGGGTCTGCTGCAAACGGAATTTATCGTCTCTTAGTCCGATTGTTTATTTCACTGGTGGTTTGGGATTAACCTTCTGATACATTGTTTAAAACTGTGGGTTTTAGTGATTGATACAACTGCAGATGTCCATCCACTAGTGATAGTAGTTCACAAGTTTAGAGCAAATCGACTGTAATGATGGGGGCCATTGGATGGTTTATTTAGATGGAAGGAAAATAGGGAAGTAAGTAAGTGAAGAAGAGATTGAAGTTGAAAGGTTATGAGAGAAACACACAAGTGTTTGAGAGTATGACAGAGGGTAAAGTGGAAGTGTAAAGAAGGTTAAGGACGTTGAAGAGTTTTACAGCAATGAAAGAACTGAAGTAAAATGCAGGAAGTGAAATCATTAGAGTTGTAGACATGCAGGAAGGAAGATATGCTAGAAGACACATAATAGATCTTGTTGAAGGGTTTTATGGGAGTAACAAGGTCACAGCAGTCAGAAGATGCGTGGGAGAGACGGTGGGGCCATTAAGGCTGGACAAAGAGATACCTGCTCACTTGGAGCAACTCAAGCAAATTCTTGAACCACACACACACACACACACACACACACACACACACACACACACACACACACACACATACTGTTGAATGAAATGAATCTTAAATGTAAGTATTCTTCAGTGATGTGATTAAGTCTATGTAGTTTTCTTAAATATTAGGACATAAAGAGGATATTCTTTCCTTTTTAGTTTAGATGATTTGGCTCATCACTACTGTAATGTCAAAAGTTACAAAGTTACACAAACAATTGGATTGTAGATGGGATTTTACAAACAGATTGATCAAATATATTCCAACTTTTCGAGGGTTAACACACAACAGGTGCTGATCGTGTTTCAACAGGAAACAACGAATGCCCTGACCTACTTTCTTTTTAAGTGCAACACTTAAATCGAGGATTTAACGTAGAATGATTAGAACAAATAAAAATGAACATTTTTAAACAAATATAGTAGAGTAAGAAGGGAGATTCGTTTTGGGGATAAACACAAAATTTGAGATATCGCCTAAGAGGTCTTGAGGTTATTTGGATATTAGATTTAACTTCATATGGGCATATTTTTAACCATGTTTTAAATTAATACAGGCCTCAACAGGAGTGATGGAGATGTGTGTACAGTTTTGCTGTGCTACTTACTACAAAAGAGAGAAATATTGGGCATGGATTAATTGTGCAATACACAATCCTCAAGTTTAAATGACCAGAATTAAATTAAATTGCACCGATACGTTATAATACAATTTGAATATTAAACCTAAAGATCTTTAACCCTAACCCTTCTAGATTGATTGAATTGTGTTCAACAAAACAGTAGATGTTTGAACAAGTAAAGAGAGAAATTATACCAAGGCTTTAGATACCGGAGAGTAAGAACAAGTTTATCTTTGTGATGAATGTACAACATTGTTTCTTATCAGCCACAGTTAGCAGGACTAATGAATAAACTACAATTAAATAAAAATTAAGAAAATTAGCTAAATTGTAAGATAATTGGGTTGCAAAGCTCTGGCCAAGGATCAGACTTTAATATCCCAAGAAGGTGAACTGGGTGAGAGTGAGCACCTATTCAGCCTTTATCCAGATAACCCTCCCTTCTCCTAAGGCGCCGTCTACCAGCAACCAGACGCATACCCTCCTCCACAGGCTCTCTGTCCCTAACTTTATGCCTCGTACAAGCAGGACTACAGAACATGACGGGGGCCCCACTGTACGGTGCTACAGCCAACCGAGAAGACAGTGGGGAGGGGCAACCGAGGCCGAGGTAAGATGAATGAGGGGCAGTTTAGACAAAGAAAATAATTGTTTCTGTTGTGGGCAGTCTGGAAATTGTTCCAGGGCACGCTCCTAATCACCTAAAGGCCAGAGGCCTCAGTCCAACACAGCTCGATGCCCTCATGATGTCCATCCACCACAAGCACCATACACACTATAATAGATGCCATAGTGGTGCCCAGATCCGATGGCTGATGGTAACCTGTTCCAGAACCTGAGGTTACTCTGACGATCAATGGAAGACATTACAGATGTATGCTGGACTCTGGTGCTATTCCACAGTGAACATGCCATCTGCCACCATCAAGGAATGCTGTGCCGGATTTTCGGGCCAATCAGAGGAGTGGCTGCTTTCTATCCACGCCCTGCTCTGACAGCCAGCTGCTGCAAGCTGAAGTCCAGCAGACACAGACAGAGGCAGACGTCTGGTGGGAGAGAGTGGAAGACTAAGACCAACCTGATCTACATGAGACTGTTCACTGTTGGAGCTCCTGATTCAAGGTGTTACACCGGACTGAACATTGTACAATTAACTGTTTGTCTTCTCCTGAGGAGGACTATGATATCCTGTGGATTACGACTGGAGTTTGAATGGACATCCAACGTCTGTGACATCTTTGTGGGGAAAACAAGGCGTAGCAGATGCGCTACGAGAGACGTCGGCTCCTCACATCACCTTGATCATCCAAAGCAGAGGAGAAGCTGAGAACATGGGGTCAATCGTTAAGACAGGGGTTGATGCCACGGACTGGGAGCCCACTACAAATATTAAACTATTGCACACACATTTGAAGTAAACTCAAATCAGAGAAACACATGTGAAACCACACACTGACAATGGAAACACAACTCATGGTAGATTTCTTGACACATTTTGGACGAAAGGGGGAGCTTGATTGATGTGGGATTGATTCCAATTGCAACGGTGGTAATTGAATTGAAATGGTTAAATGGAACGGTCCAAATTTACCGTCCTTAGTACCCCGTAAGGGATAATAAGCAGTAGGGATAGAAAATAAATTGAAGGATTGCTGGATGCAGGCGTTTTGGAAAAGACGAGGTTCCCCTGGAATACCTTGATTAATCGGGTCCCTAGAACCAGAAGCTCGATTATCATGCGGTGCACAATTTGAGTCTTAAGTTGTGGTGTCAACACACTATGACGCCCCAAATTCTATGTTTAACACTATGTTTAATTCAATAGGCTCTGATGAGAGATGTTTCACCAGCATCAACCTGGAAGATGTTTTTTCTGTGTCCTAACTGACAAATTGTAACTGTTTTATCTGGGTGTTTATGAAAAGAACAGATTTGTGGTTTCTGTTCTGTTTCAAAAGGGGGTGTGTAGAACAAATTAAAGAATTAAGATTTTGATGCAATATAGTGGCAAATTAGATAATATGGAAATATGGCACCCCACTTGTGTAAGGAACATAGCTAAAAAAAACTAACTAAAACTAAAATAGACCAGTTAATAATGGAACACGAGACTGTTGTGCGTACATCACATGGGATAAAAGGCGTTTTTATAGTCAAATATGTTGACACTCTCCTTTTAAATAACTCTGCCCCAGATGGATCCTTTACTAGAGCATTAAATAGACTAAGAGCCATGTCCTTTAAATAAGCTGAACACTCTGGCATAGACAATCCCATTAATGATTGGTTAGGTCAACATTTTGGACAATGAAAGGGTTTGATAATGTCACTGTTTTGTACTATAGTATAGCATAGTAGCCTTCACCCTTTGTGGATACTAGATCCCTGTATCAGACAATTATGTCTTTAATGCATCACAACTGCAGTAGATGCTAAAATGCCCCTGCCATACAAGATGGTTTTGTTACATGAAAGGATCCAATTGTTAGGGCTGTGGGAGAATGGAGGAGATGGATATTGTAAGAACCGACTTCAATGGACCTGAAGAAGACACCCCGTTAGGGTCAACGTCCCTGAATAGATAATCTGCTAACTGTTGCACACATCATATATAGTGGATGCACGCACGTAGGTGGTGTGATAGTTTTTGGGGCTAGGATGTATTTCTGTGTCTATTGTAATCGGTTTAGATGTGATATAGATTTCTTAGTGTTTTTTAATGTTTAGAAATTTCCACGACTGCTGCATTCACCCAATACCCACTGATATAGATTTTTAGCGTTTAGATTAGTCGTTTCTTTTGATTTTTTGGTTTACATAATGAATTATGTAAAAAGGGGGATTGATAATCAAAAGTTTCTTTCTTTGTGCTAAGTTAGAAAATGTTGCCCTGTCCTGCTGAAGAATTCAAGTCAGAGACAGTCTGGCAGGATGGGAGTTCCTGTCTGGACTTGATTTAAGAGTCGGGACCCGCACGGACAAACAGAGGTTTCTCTGTGTGTATTGATAAGGGGATCGGTTTCTGTTCTGATTTAGGAAGCAAGGTCAGCGGGTCAACTAGCAGCAGATGTGTAAGATAAGGCGGGAGGGCCACACCACACTTCATACAACACTCATACTTTTTTCATTGTTTACGTTAGGCAAGGTGGTCTGGACATTGGATGTGACCGGATCCTTAGAGGCGGGGGGAGAAGGTTCATCCCCTACGCCAGCTTAGGGCCAATAGAAATCTTTTCTTTGTCTTTTGGGTTATAAAACATGTTCTTGCTGATGTTAGTTAGTGTGTGTTCTTCCGGCCTGCGGGCCGGTAGGATTGCTCCTGCCTTTGCAAACGCAGCGCTTATACTTGACCTGTGATCAGATGAATAAATCTACCAGAACGAGAGAAGTAGTTTGGCTGAATTCTTCCAGACGTCCCCATCCAGGCTTCCAATTTTTGAACACGAGCCTCTCTTTTGAAATTACTAACACTGGCTATATGTGAGTTAATGTATAGATCTAGTTAGACACATAAGTATAAGGCTTAGATTTTTCTATTTGGTTAGGTCAGGAAAGTAGGTGTCTATGCTGAATCTCTGTGCACTTGCACAGTGGAGAAAGGGAAAAACACGTAAGTAAGTAAAGTAAGTCATCAATTTTTAACTCCTGTGTCTTGTTTGTGCCATTCAATGGCTTTCTCCCACACCGAGCTGCCAATGTTAGCCACTTACATAAGGTCTCTGTTGGGGATACTTCCTCCAGACTGAGCCTTATTGTTGGACTTTTATGCACAAACAGGAAAATAACCTTGTTTGCATCAAATACAAACTGAGATCATCAAAGTGGTTTAGTATCAACGTGGCAGGTTGTCAACTGTCATCTACCAGACAGGCTGATCAAGAATACTTCAAAGCCTTTTCTCGAAAACAAACACACCTCATCAATTTACAACTTTGGATAGTTTAATTCCCGTAAAGCTTACTTTTGGAAAAATAAACTAACCTGAGAGCAAAAAGGACTTCCACTTTCATAATGACAATGTACCGAACAAACCGTCCAAATAATCTTATGGCCTACAGCTAACTTTCCAAAGGATGAAAATGGTCTCAAACAGGTAAAGTCATGGAACTGAAACAAAAGAATATGATTCTTAATAACCTTCCAATACAAACCATTTGAGCATTTTCTAACCTTGTCCTGCTATTGTCAGGATGACATTTTTACTCTCCATTACAGAAATTATAAATATAATCAATTTCCTGAGGTTAGGTTATCTGCTGTTTGGGTCAGACACAAAACCATTGACTACAAACAAAAGTGCTGACATTCCACTACTACTGGCTTTTATAGTACAAGACCTCAAGAGGTTGCTTATCAAGGAAAATGCAATAACAAATCATTTTAAGCATTTCAACAGTGGAGGACTGTGACATTTGCCAGCTTAAACATACGCTGCAGTTGGTAAACTGACCATCATATTTATATAATATTAAATTAATGTTATATGTGCAATACACACTCGATTGTACTGTATCGACGAGGCAGACAGTAGCGAACAGCATGACTGTCGCTTGTAATGTGAATCATACAGTTTACTTACTTTAAAAGGCTGTGTGGTAATTAGAAGTGTTTTGACCAACCCTATTCCATTATCATACTGGTAATCAGAAAAAATGCATTTACTCAACAAAGGATAAAAAGTAAGCCACAAACAGAAGTGAAAGAAAATATAGGCCTTTCATACAGAACTTCACAAGTTATGAACGTCCTCTCATCGTTTATACCAACACCAGTGCCACGGGTACTCAGAGGTACAATGAGTGACAGGTTTGATTGGATGCAGGGAGAACTTGATGAAGAGGCTTAGGGAAGAAAAAAGTGGAAGGAATGGAAGTCAAAAGTATAAAAGAAGCAGGGTGTTTATGTTAATGGAAATAAGAGGGGAGGGGATGAAAGGGACATGAGGGTGTTGTAAACACAATAAACCTCAGTATGGAAGGGGCATGTCTCCTGGTAAGCTTGGCTGGGGGGAAAGGTTACTGATATCTTAATCATTTGAAATAATATATCCTCCAGTCCCCCCAGGAGTGGGGCCAAATATGAACAGATATGGATATAAGTAAATGAATGTAACCATAAATAAATAAAAGTTGATAATAAAACAAGTCATAAACAAATACATACCATATATTTATTTCTACATTTCTGGTAATAATTGAATTTATATTAATTAAAATCATCAACGTTAAAATTTTAATTTTGACCAGTTAATTTTCAAATCCTCTCAAAACTTCAACTTTCAACTTTTTCCGCTTCATCAATCTTTCAGCTAGAAACACCATTTAAAGTTTAAAATAGACAAAAGTAAACTATTTTATAGAAAAACAGCGTGTTGATATCTATTATACTCTTTTCATAATGACTAATTATGTTTCATTAGTTCTTGGGTCCTTTTGTGAGTTTTCTATTAATGTGTATTGCGTTTCTTAGAGTGGAGCCCGAGGAAACAGAGTGAGAGCAGTGTCAGAATCCAGTAAAAAAAAAAAGGCACTTTTGCCCTCATAGCCACAATATTCCCTTTTCAGGCTTCATTTTTGGATCAAAACGATGCCGTGCTTGTGCTGGTCGGAATCAGATGAGTATGGAATCCCACAGTTATTTACTTTTTGAGACAAAGTCTGTCTCAAGCACCATAGGCTCCAATACAAATCTGCTGACATAATTAAAAAAACACATGTACATGTTTTAAAACTGCTAGTAGAGTAGAAGGTTTAGAATTTTTCATTTCTGTATTTTAAGCAACTTTCTGAAATTAATTTCAGCTTTTAGCATTCAAACGCATTTTCAGCAGGAAATGCATTTTAAAGTTGAAATTCACATTTGGTCAGTAATTCATGCTCCCAAATTGCTTTCTTCAAGGCCTTACATTTGTCATGTGTGCTTAAAGAAAAGTGTCAAATAAAATAACAGTTAAAAGGCTGAATACAGTCTGATTGAGCTTCTTGGGGTTAAGGCAGAGATACATAAACCTCAATAAAAATCATTCACTATCAGACGCATTGCTAGGTCATGTGATTCAAGTGAAAAAAAACATATCACACTATATGCAAAAACCCATATGCAATTTTAATTTGGAGCAACTTAGTGTTCAGTCTCAAGGACTGTTTTTGTGATAGAAGACAACCCACTGTACTCGCTTAGCCAAAGACATCCAATTTACCCAAGACGGCTGCTAGGTTATCTGGATCTCCTCTCTTTTCCCACATCAATTCGGCCACTGCTGGTAGGCTGGCAAGCTTTGCCCATTTCCCGCTCTTTCACCTCCACTATTCTTCTCTTCAGCCATGCATCCATCCTATACCGCAGCCTGGCGCTGTGGGGTGCGTCCGCTGTCACTGTCTGTCCCTCCAGCTGTGGACCCAGCTGTCTAGGCCAGATGGGCTTAGCTCCACCTCATCCTCGGTATCTATGAGGGGGCCCTCTGTTAACCTCAAGCTGTGGACAACGGTTCTCCCCGAGCGTTGCGCTCACTGACCCAAAACAATAGGGTAAAAGATTTTTTTTTTGTGCATTCTAAGGGAAACTATTACCATGTGCACTAAATCATTCCACTACTAAACGTGATTACTCTTTGCGTCGTATTATCTTTGTAATGTGATATGCAGGTTTACTGGGACCTGATTCCTGTCTACGGGCCATTGTGAATGTAATAATCATTGAACATGCTCAAAGGATGGTGGGGAGGGAAGAGTGTCTGCTAAAGCCATTCCAGAATAATACTGGCTCACAGTAATCTCCTGCTCACAGGGAGAAATTTTGACATGGATTTAAGGATTTTAAATACAATTTCAGTACGCAATGAGGGCCCAACAATAGCACTGGGGAGAGGGGGTTGGGAGTGACAGAGGGGGGGGGACAGAGCACAGTGCAGGAGAGGAAGATGGTTTGGGAAGTGAGGCTTGGCGCAAGAGAAAGAGAAAGAGCCATCTTTCTGGGGAGCCAGATTGCTGGGCTCGACGGTATGACGAGTCTTGGCGTTTAAAACAACTGCTGAATCATATCCAATTCATCCAAAACTACAGGAAGACAGAGCAGTTAATGTGTGAGTGTGAACGTGTGTGGAATATAATGAATAAAAATAAAGTAGGGCAAAGTGTACAATAGCATAATAAAGACATAGGGAGATTTGTGATTGTGTTTGGGTCCATGTTCAATAAATGGAAGTGCCTATTGATTTGGACTAGATAAGGCACGCAAAGTCTTCGCTGTTATCTTGAAGATTAACACGCAACAACAAACGGGTATTTGGAAGGGAGAGAATTCCATTGGCTTTATCCTGCACAGTGATACATGGCTTGAGTCTGCGACTGATAGCACCCTCCACCATCCATTGCGTGCGGAAAAACCGCAACCTGTACACAAAAGTTGAACATTTTAGGGAAATATCCCTATAAACAGATATGAAAACATGATTTGGGTATGAAAATCGCTCTGTTGTTATTCATTCCCAATGTTAATAGCATTGATTAATCACACAAGCAGGATTTAGTTTAATGCAAAAAAAATTGGCCGAAATTTTATCAGGGAACCCACCAGATATTGTCTGACGACTTAGCTTCTTATTGGTTTGCAAACGAATGTGTAAACTGTTTATGGCCCCACTCATCAGATCATAACTCCAGTCTGACATCTCTGCTAATGGACTACGATCTGAGGGTATAAACTGGCTACACCCTAAACCCTAGTTTAGCCCTTGTGCCCAGTAGCTTGTGCACCAGCAGAACGATAGCAGATAGGTTTCTAGATTGTTCCCTAAACAAAATTTTCATTGTGCCATGATGACACACCCACACACACATACGCTTTTACTTACTTTTAGGGCATGTCATTGCAGTGTGTAACGTTCCCATTCACCAATAGCAATAAACATACCAATTATATGAATTCTGAGCTGAAAATCTACACCACTGCTGAAACCAACATTTTTTTAATACACAACTGCATTCCAACACAGATTAAATCTCAGGTTGGAATATATCCTAGCTTTTTAGCAAAAATTGTATGTTGAAGTTATGATACACTGCTTGTTGGTGGTATTGTGTGGATCTATGTGGTGCAACCACATTTGGTGTTATTCATAGAATACTTAGCGTGCGTAAATAATACTAGATAATATAAGACAATCCTGATTTTACATTTATTAGATGTAGTCCTGTGTGGACGTGATAAGTAAAGGAGAGATATTGATAATCGGAACATTTGGCACCGTAGTCGGCAGTTTCTCAGTTGCCTATTGCAGACGGACTTCCTGTCTGCCTTCAGACGCAATCTGGAGAAAGAGACGAGTGTTGCTGTGGTTCTTGCTCTTCAGACTCTACCTTTATTTTACAGGGATAAATCTTTGTTATTGTGGTCATCGTGCCCAAGACTCGTACCATCTATTTTAGCATATTTTTACATATAATACAGTTTAACATAGATATACAGTACAGAGTATCTCTGTGGCAAACAAACTAGTCACTGAAGTTGATTTATCCAGGATTCTGAGCGGCAATAAACAGACAGCAAGGAATTTGTAGATTCATGTCGATATCGGACACAGCAGCTTCGGGGCACTCCGATCTTCTCTTTCTATTCATTCCTGTCAATTTTAATACTGTGCCCCAACACCAGCTCCCAGCTTAGACTTAAAAAACACCTCTACTCTTCATCATTTGCTCCCTCTGGGTGGCAGTTTGGTCATAATCCTCCTTTCTGATGTTTGCTCCTTCTTGTGTCATTGCTTATCTAAGGGAAAGAATCCTTGAAATAAACACTTTACACATATTTTCTCTCAGAGGGAAAATATTTCCTCCCACTTCTCTGTATACAGTTTTACTTATCACTGGCAACGTTAAACTTTGCTCCTAAACTAAAAAAATAGAAGCAGAAAATGTCCTTTTAGGCTAAGTTTTGGGTGAATTTGCACATTGAGACCGAGTGTGTGTGTGTCTTGGTGTGAGAGTGAGTGTTGTGTGCCGCATAGGCTCTTTTAGCAGCATAACTGACGGGAATCAGGATTTCAAAGTTAATGGACAGGGTTACTGCTGCCGCCTCAACATGTCAGTCTTTGTTACACGCTTTGGGCATGGAAGGCACCACTTGTGCGGGGAAAAAAACAATATAAATCAGGTTATATTGCTGAGGTGTTTATATACATCTTTGTACGTGAGAATGTGTCCTCGTGTGTTCTGTTTGAACAAAACTATGGTGCAAAGGTTGTCATTGTTGATGGTGTTTGAATCATCCAAGACCTTTAACTTAATCAAACGTATCTGGGCCTCCTTCAAAGTTCAGGTCAAGGCCACCAACTCTCAACAGATCCCCCCCCCCCCAACTGGATTTTTATTGATTGTCATGGGTCAGAAGCTGGCAACGCAGAGGCCAACTCATTTATGGATACTGGTTTCATGGCAAACCTGCAGTTTCTCACTATTTCTAGGGCTGCATCTATCTTTAGTAATCAATTTCTAGTGATTATTCCGTTAAGTAATTTGGTAGAAAATACTTTTGCTTTACTTGTAATAATAAGAATATCTTTTATAATCACCATTCCAAAAAACAATTCAGTCCTTCCAAAGTAATCTACATCATAAAAAAATTCTTGGCTTGAATAAGTGGCTCCCAAACTGGAAGGCGTGCACCCTCTAGGGAAGTGGTTCTCAACTGGTCTGGCTCCGGGACCCACCATCACCCCTTAATGACAAAGAGGAACATTCTCAACTTCTCAAATGTATTCAAAATTAAGTTCATAAGCTGAATTTTATATTCAGGATGTTTAATTATGTCTCCCCCATATGAGAATGGTTTGACCCAACCTGGCACACGCTGCTGAAAACGGACGGGCGAGCCGCCAAAAAAATGACAGTCCGCTGCATTAAAAAGGTCCCTTCAAAAATAATACCACAGGAGGATTTTTTTTTTTTCAATTCAAATGTTTATTTTCCCATTAAAAACGGGTCCATGACCCACCAGTTGAGAATCACTGCTCTAGGGGCAGGGAAACTGCAGAATGGGCGCTAACCCAGACAGGCATACAAGACACACCCATAACAATATGAATATAACAAATAACAAATACAATTGAAAACAAGATGTAAAGATACAACTCAAGCTCGGGATCGAAAGTAGGACATGGGAATGAACAAACTTATTTATCTGGTTCAAGTCCATGCATTTTAACAAAACTGTATTAACAGCTCTCTTTCACCCATAAAACAATTCAAAGGTAAATAATAAGTGGGAAGCCCTCCAGTGTCGGGAAATGATCGCGATTCATTTTTAAATATAATGGACTCATATTGACAAGGCCTCCTACTGAAGGGAGACTCTACAGCACATTACAATGGTAGTGGAGACACAGAGACAGTTGTACAGGAACATTCCTCTCTCACTCATCGTTCCATTATCTGCCTCCATTGAGAGCTGCGAGACATTCAGATCAATAGAGGGCGTCAGCCATCTTAGAACACGCCGGCTTTCGAGTGGCTACACAGGGGCTCATTAGGAACAAGGCAGATGGAAACGCCAAGATCTAGAGCTTATCTATTGACTCGCAGGAGATGCAAGGTTGGAGAGTTAACACGCTCAGGTTATCAATAGGCTGGTGGCGAGGCTGTTTTGAATATGTGAACATGACTTTCCATCGAGGTATCGACTGCTGCTGCCCATCTAGATGTAAAAAAGGGCTGTGCACGACATTTCAGGAGCGACGGAAAAACTGAGATTTTAATTGGAGTGAAGTCACAGCAATGGTAATCAAGCAATTGAGCCACTGGATAGATTTGTTTATCTTTTAAATGAGCGTCTTGAAATGTATTATTTTCCCCTCAAATGTATTATTTTATTTCACGCTCTCTCTTATCTTCATGTGTCACGTGAACACATACAAAGAGCTGAGGCATGAGGTGACATCGCCCAACATAATAAATTAGTCATGAAGACACGGTTTTCTCCAGCAGACTTAATGACTAAAAGTGGCTGTATCAGTGGGTATTCAATTCATTTCCAGCAACAAGGAAAAAATAGAGCAACCATTTGTGTGAAAAGTAAAACACACACACACACACACACATTCGACTAATTTCACTTTAATACAAAAGAAGAGATTGCTTCTGATTTAATATGTTCAGGGAAAGCACTGTAACTGAGTAAAGATGAGGGAGGCCATTTTGACAGGCACTTCAAGAGGAAATTGAGCAGGTTGACATTGAGTCTAGTGGCTTGGTGATGTTGAGTGGAAGGGAATTACACGATAGGAGGCAGCCAATAAATGGGTCAATCACTGAATAATTGAGCCTGCAAGCACTAGACACCTCTGCATAACTCAAACCAGCCAACGTTCACACTCCAACAAACACTGATCAAACGCATGGTTCTGAACATTAGATGCTTTGGCTTTACCCTGCACCATTTGTAGTGTGTCAGGGGCTGGAGACTGTGCGTCCATGATAAAGTAATGGGAGCCTTGCAGCAGGCAGCACACAAGTCTACAGCAGAGCCAACAGTAGCAATGCTGAACATTGGCCAGTGGAAAGAAAATTATAACTGTGTTATTCTCGACTGCAAATAAGAATTGGAAGTACTAAACAATTTGCCATCCCTTGGTCTGCGGACAACTGTTGGGACGCCTTGAATTTGGCCGACCCAATCTGCTATTTCTGGAACCAGAAGAGACGCTACAGGGTGGTAGTACAACCAAATGCTGAGCATGCCTTTTTTAAGGCAAGCAAAATTTAACAGGCAGTAAACTCTGCCAGACCGGTCAATGCCAATGGCATCTCTGAGAAAAGTAGTGTTCTAAATGAGACCATAACAAACATCATGGCGTTTTGAAGAAGACAAAATTAGCAATTAAAACTGTAAACAATGTGTGGGTGATGAATATAAAAGAACCCCTTCCCTCTTGCTTTAAACCTCCGGCCCTCATATTTCTTTACATGCCCTGTGCGTGACACATTATTTATTAATATGGACCATGGCCAAGTAAACACACCCCATGTATGCACTCAATAATTTAGACACCGTAAGAGGGCTGAGTGAGCACTTTTGTTCGATCCATATTTGGGCATTGTTGAAGGGAAGACACCCTCTTCACTTTCAGATGTTGGACTATCTCCGCAGCAGTTTTTCGGAAATTTCTGCTGACACCACATACTACAGCTAACAATCCTCTCCATTACCCACCACCATTAGGACATTTGGTAAAGTCTAGCTTGTATGCAAAATAAAACAAAATCCCACAGCTCAGCTTAAGTCAATGCATGGACAGCTGACTTTTCAACCCCAAGTCTTCCCCTCACACCATTAAGCCCTATAGCTGGCCTGTCCTGCTGGGCTTATGAAATGCCAAGATAACACATTTAATTAAAAGGCCGAGACACTCATTTAGCTCTGCCCTGTGTCTGCAGTGCGAGGGTTTACACTGTTCACAGTTTGAAAGGGTCTGATAAAGTCATTAGGCGCCCACACTCATAATAGTAAATGGGCAGGGATGTGCTTTTGTTAGCCAAGAGATAGGCACCACCGCTAGCATGTCAAATATAACGGATGAACGCGTGACGAAATGAGCGAGGAAGGGGATCTTTAATCAAAGACAATTGGAGCTAAAGAGGGAACGTTAATGTATAAAACAAAAACACATGGGCACCAAAAATGGCTGAGATAATATTTAAGTGAATCGGGCTGCATGGATTTGGCTCACTTAAACTATATGCCCTATAAATGAATGTGTGAATACAGTAGGCTGTGCCATCTACTTCATGCTTCGGTTCCTCTTTGTTCGTTTTTCTCCCTTTGCTGCTTTTGTACCACGTCTGCTTTCACAGTACATGATCCACTAGAGATCTTTCTACTTCAGTGTGCATTTCAAATATCTCCGACAAAATGCAGATGGGGCATTGGGCTTTGGCACAGGCACGGTTATAAAAATGCATACAAAATGTTACCATACACACAAGCTTATCGTTCTCCTGCTTTCTGTCTTCCATCAGTCTGCTTTACTCGTATCTGGTCTTTTTAGTTTCACATCCGTACAGTAAATAATTCAATTTCAAATGCCCGACCTCATAATCATATTCTGCTGTCTCCTCATTTTCACTGATGCTTTCACTTCCCGGTGGGCAAACTGTCTCCTCTGTCTCACTCCTTCCGTTAACATTAAGGTTGGGTTGTTAAAGTCACACAACTTTAATTTGTTTACACTTATACCCTTGTCTCCCCGCCATGCATCAGTTAGCCTATGCAACAAACTGCTCCTCCACTAACTCCTCTATGACGGGACATTAATTACTCCAACCCACTCGCCAAGTTTTTTCTGTTAAGGCACTGCATGCATTGCTTTAGACCTTAACTTGGCAAATTTACACTTCCTTTCCATGTCCATCAGAAAAAGTTAGATATATAATGTTTCCATTGGCTTTTAGAATACAGATTTATGCCAGTCAAATCAAAAACTCAAATGTCATTTACAATATATTCTGGCTGTGTTGGTTTTGGTATCATCAAAATGATCCAAATGCTAAATGGACAATGAAACTAAATTCAATTTATTGAAGATATATTTTCCTTTTGGTGGTGAAAAACAAAACCTTTAAAATCACATATTTTGTAAAGCCAATTGATTATTTTCTGTAAAGTACCACATATATTTAAGGATATGCCAGTTAGAACATTAGTAACTAGACACGGTCTCAAATTATGGATACTGAAGAGTAAAGTGATGACATTTTCTGGATTCACCAAATGTTTCTACTACAGAATCAGGTCAACCCTGCAAAATTGAGTGTGATATTTCGCCAGGGACATTATGACATTTTATTTTATCCATATTTCTCAACCCCCCCGTGTCCAAACATTAACCTGATTTATAAACAAATAATTATCGGGAAACGGGATGTTAAGACAAACATATTAATGATATTTCCAAAATACGCCCAAAAATGATCAGCAAATCCAACCGCTTTGAGGACACTGGAGGTTGGGTTACCACCTTTACAATTGTGGTTCAAACAGAGTTATTTCAAAGAAGGAAAAGTGGACTGCATAAACGTTTGCAAAGCACACTAGGCCGTTTTTAAACAGTGAGCCTGGCTTCACCTTGTGTAAGGACACCAGGTGCTAAGTCAAAGCTACAGCCATGTACTACCTAAGCATTTCTCGTGCCCGGGGCGAGGGCATTTTGACTGCATCTTCACATCTTCTAGGATTTGGCCGTTTAGCTCACATTACTCTTAAATAACTAGAAGTCTATATAGATCGTGAATTTAAAACCAGTGAAAGGATAAAGCAGGACAGAATGGTTCAAACAAGTAAACCGAGAGAGCAAAAATATGGAAGTCAGATCGCACGCTGGCATGGTGCTATCGTGTTGGCACACCGCCTGATGGCCAATTAGCTATAAGTAGCGGGCAGGTGGAGATCAGTCTTCAATTTCACACCCTGAAACTCTTCTTTTGCTCCCTTCCCATCTCTTTTGTCTCTTACCACCACGTCTCTCTGGGGGCCGGGAGGAGGGGGTTTTGAAAAGCCAGATGGCGTAGACAGTCGTTTCTGTGTGTTTGCTCCGTCCGAGACAAACCAAACAGAGCCGAGGGGCATCGCTCCAGATCCTGGCACCAATTAAGACGCGTTGAAACGAGCCAGGGCACTTGACGCACACACTCGTCCTTACACACGCACACACGCACATCATGACTAATCTGCTGACGCTACTTGCCTGCAGTGATAACTGCTTGGAATGAGGAGAGTGTGGGAAAGGGCAGGCACTGGTGACATGGCACCTTTTTTCTTGCGTGTTTTCACTAAAGGGGGCTCAATTTATACCATTAGCTTGTATGCGCTTGTAGGGTTGAAAACGCTTACTTTATAAATTAAAACTGTTTTTCTTACCCAACAACTGGTCTATAGAGATGTTTAACAATAAAAGTTAGGAATCATACAATTGATGTTTTGTAATCATTAATAATTAAATTAATATTGACCTATGCCCCAATACCACAATGGGCGGATCAATGGCGGAAAAAAGGAAAAACGAAACGTTCAGGGGGCCAGCTACATGTCCTGACCAACGAGATGCAAACATGATGCATGGAATTTAAACATGGATGGATTTGGTTTTGAATTCAAAATTGTTTCATTCATGAATTCATTGTTTTATGCACCTTTCTGCATATTACCTCATTTCAATACATTCAAATTGCAGGAACACTGAGACGCTATTTTTGTTATGAATGCTTTTCAACATTAGCGGATGCTTAGTGAATTATGCGGTGTCTTTCCAACTGCGCATGCTTTTTTTGATTCCTCCCGTCTCTTTCAATGTGCAGGAAAAAACTGCCGTTCCTGTCCCGCTCTTTCTGTCTGGCTTTTAGAAGATTATTAAGGAGCGGTTAGACATCGTCAGTGAACATTCAATGATGTGTCCCGAAGTGCCCTCTGTGACAGTACAATATCACATCTAATCTGTGATCTTAGGACAAAAAAGGCTTTTCATTTCATCATGACTTACTAGCACCTTGCAGCAAGGAGCATCCATTGCATTCATTAGGCCCCTAACAGAGTTGTTTTCATTTGGTTTAATTTGATCTCAGTATCAGGTGGTATGATCAGTCCATGTGTGCTACCAACAAAGGAGAGTGGATGTGTTATTCTGGAGTACGGTGTTATTTCAGGAGCGTTGTTGATGAAAACGTACCCACATGCCACTAGTAAAACACATAGAAACGCTGTAAAAGATGAATTCACTTTTGAGAAGGATTTCAGAATTTTTCCAAGGGCACTTTCATCCATCTCTTTCATTAGACAAGAGAAAATGAAAAATTCTTTGGAGAATCTTTACTTTCCTCCTTTGCATTTCACACGCCGTTTTACTTGCCACCTCTGTCGTTTTGCACTGGCTCTGTTACCATTAGTGCAACTTCTCCATCAGTCTACTGACACCGTCCTGCTTCTTTATTCCAAGGCTGTGGTGCACTCCATCATGTTTTAAAGGAAATGGCTGTCTGTACTGTACTACGACACTGTTTTGAAACTTCCACCACATCTCCTGACCTTGCATATCTCTCAGATAGACTACAAGTGCAAGTAATTTCAATTTCAGTGGCACAGTGGCTGCACCGTTGTAATCTGACAAGTGAAAGAAAAGTGAAAGTGAAAAACAAGTAATCAAACCCACCTACCAGAGATGGAGATTTACAGCGATTTGCTTCCAGTAAGTTGTAATATTCACGTTAGCTTGTATTGGCCATCTTTAATGCCGTCACGCGTTTTTAGGAAATAAGACCATGGCAGCGGAAAAAGAGCTGACAGTCAGGTGAGTTACGTTTGCTGCGTCAGAATTCATCTACCAATGGAGTTTCCAAATTCAGCGTAATAACTATTTTTTGACGAATGCAAAAATTGCCTCATTTGAGAAACTATAAGGACAATACTTCTCTTGACTGCCACATGTAGCGAACAATATGGGTTTGCTTTAAAGCTGGAATGCCGAGCTTCTAGGAATGGGTCGCTTTTGTCAAAAATTGCTTTTAATCAAGGTTTTGAGGCCAAAAGCCACAGACAAATCTGGAATTTTAAGAGAGAGTTGAGCAATTTCTAATGATACAAAAAAGAAAAAAACTATGTGATAATCTTCAATTTGGTAGTACAACATTTTAGGCCAGTCTGCTAGTTAAATATGAATATAAACTGGAGCATTCCCATAGGCTCTGCATTTCCTCTTAAACAGTCCATAAGGTAACACAGGCCGATACAGCTAGGCCCTGCTGACAAGTGAGCGAAAGCTACCGGTCCCCTCTGTGTCCGCCAACACCCCCGTTCTCCAGCTACAGCACCACAGGCAGAGGAAGACCTTTCCTTTCCCAGCTCGCTCACGCAATCCAGAAGCATACCTCTCTGTGTGGGAGAGCATCATATCATAACTCTTATTCATGTCGACTTTATAGCCACACAAAGTGGTTAAGTATCATCAGAACGGAACGCTGTCAATGAGAAGTATTCATTCACCAAGCTCAACCAAATCAATATGCAAGTAGTCTCTAGGATGAGATTCAATGAGTGTAGAGGTAGTTGGTGTGGCAGTTGTGGGAAATCGATGCACCTTTCTCGGTTGCCTCTGACCTACTGCTATTCCTGGGTGTGCGTTAGCAGTTTTGCGAGTGCGTTGACATCCACTAATGTCTTAATACGTATTCCTATCGGGAGGCAGCGGTGGGCGAAGCTGGCAGTGTGCAAATGTTTGTGTATGCATCTGCTCTGCATAATGCTGACAGGAAGGACCCACAGCACACACAGAAAGTAGCAGCCACGATAAGAGCTGGTGGAATTCTTGGGTAAGGAAAGCTACTGTAAACCTTTTGCATAGGTTACACTGGACCATCCTTTAAGGAAAACATTCCCTGCAGCAAAAACACGAAACGTTTCGTGTCAAGTATCATTGAGCTTTTACATGGATTTCGAAAATCAGGTAAACTTTCTTACAGTGGAAAAAATCTGGTTCCGTAGTATGGACCTTTAGCGATAGCCCGGGTCACATGGGTGATTAGTGAGGTCACGGGGCATCAGAGGAAACCATGACCAGATGAATCAGAGCAATTCACTAGCTGTTTTCTTAAACTTAATAAGGCCATCTGTGTTGACCCTGTAATGGAGAATTGCCCAGAATGTAATTAAGGACATGAATGTCCTTCAGGAAACTACTCTAATTCTGCACCGAAATAAATCGTTTTAATTTCCTATCAAGCCTGGGTCAGAAGTTATCTAAAGAATAGTTGGGGCCTGATTAAACATGGCTAGCCAGATGTAATCACTTTGTTTTTCCCTTGCCTCTGTCCGCTGGTCCTGTTTGGTAGTGTCCATGAAGTGTGTCGTGCACCCTGAGGAGTTCTTGACAACACAGGGCTGATTTGCAGTGATAAGCAAAGGCAACAGGGAAGAGGAGAAAAACATTTTTCTCTGTCACTTTTTGGGCTGCCACACCGTGTCCTGAAAGCCAAGAGCAGCCCTTCCCCAGGCTCCTGTGGCCCATCCATTACACCTTTAATCACTTCTTATATTGGCCTTCACCTCTCTCTAACTTTTATCTGGTAAATGTTTACTATGGGCAGATTCCTTGAATAGGTAGATCATTTTGGGAATGACTTGGCTAGTAAGAAGTGATGTCATTTACTTCACCTGAAGATGAGAACTGCACAATATCACAAGGGTGGACAGAGTCATTAATCATTTGATCCCCTCAGCACAGTTCACCTATTCAGTCATGGCGGCACTTTTTATCCTTATTTTGTACTTTTCTTAGCCCATGGATACCTACGATTAAAACTGCTGCTGATTTTCACATCAGCTCCTTAAATGCATGCTAATATTTTATCCAACGCCAGATAGAAAAGCAAACCATTTGGCAGAAGTGAGCTCTCCTTACTGTTGCCCCCTTCACCTTTCTGCATGGGTTGACCTTTGTAAGAGCTTAGCAGAACTGGCCTCATGTAAAGGACTGCTAGGTGATCATGGTCCTCAGTGCTGAGGATCAACATGTCGGCTCATAAAAAGGTCTCTGCAGTTGTCTGTTTTTCTCGAAGATCCTCTTTCAAAAGCGGATTTGCGATTGAGCACGTAAACCAGCATCCAGCTGCACATGCACACCGTATTCTGTCTAACTCTCTGAGGGACGAACACCAGCAGCAATCACTGTCAAACCCTCTGTAATCAAACAGGAGGGCTCTAGGCTAGCTCTTTCTTTGAACATCTAATAATACAAATAAAACAATGGTTGGATGAGGAGAGACGGATTAAGAACATGCTTTTACCCATCTTCTTAAAATGGTAATATTTGCCACAATGTTGTTTGCAAAGTGCTGACGGTCATACTCCTTCACCTGCATTCCCTTCTTGACCTCTCCCCTGAGAACAACTGAATAAGTGAGGGAGAAAAGAATGAAGCGCAGGGAAGATCGAGAGAAAACACGCTTGGCCGAGCGTGGAATCACATGTGCAGCCCTGCGCTGGCTGACATCAGAGGTTAGCGATTGAGTGCGGTGTTTTGAAATCCACCCGTGGATCTCAACCATCACTGTTGCCACAGTTTCAAAGCACAACAGAGGTGAGGACGGGCAAAATTAACTAAAACAGCTCATCATCTTCATCTATCTTGAGGATTAAAGCTAGTTGAGCTGATTTTAAGCTTTCACTCAACTTGTTGAATGAATGCAAATGAATACAGTAAAAGATCTCAATGTGCAGCGCCTGAGTAGCTGCGATATGTGTTTACTTGTGGTTCTATTAGGTGTGTTGGGCTTGGAAGTATAGTAGAGGTATTTGGTTAATGGCAAGAGTGAAACTAAATTATGGATATTAATAATCCCTGAGGTAGTTCAAAAAATAAATAACAGTATCACCCTGAGCTAACTGGGGCTAATAACCAAACTGTAAAGCTTCATAATGGATATTTACTAATTAAGTACACATCCATTTGAAGGTATACGTTTGAGCTGTTAAGTATAACAGAGTTTACTGAATTACAGTAATACCGACCACAGATTTTACTAAAATAAAACCAGTAGTGTTGTGCCACAAAATCCAAGATCAGCAATGTACACACACAGACCCACTACTCGTAGCGGAGGGAATTAATACAAAAGAAGGATTATCAAAATTTTTAAAAAGACCCAGACTGTCATGACACATTCTAACCATTGAAGTATATCTATATCCACACAATCATTACCAAAAGGTAGTTTGCAGTGTGTGCATGGATCTCTGTCACACTACGCATCAAATTGGAAGGAAAATATGTTTAAGTTTCACATCCAATTTCTATCACGGTAAAGAAAGTCAAAACATCTTCAGGATCTTAAAACAATCCATCACAAGCCCAGTAACGAGTGATGCTGCTGACATGGGCAATAGGCATCTCTTCAAAGTGATGTAACTGAGCACGGGTGCCATGTGTTTGACAAATTGGAGTTGCCTCTGTTCCTTTATCCCAACATCTCCTCCTGCAGTCTTCCAGAGCAAGGAGCTGAAGAGAGCCAGTGCTCATGAAAAATAGATTGTACTTTTTTTATGTCTCTTTCGATAGTTTTGCTCTCTAATCTAGTTTTCTCTTTTTGGTCTCTTGTTCATCCCTGCCAGTCTTTCCCTTTCTCAGGCTGTTGTACATTCCCTCATTCAGCCTCTACCTGCTTCCTCTTTTGTTCCATCACTGCTGCCCTGCCTCTCTTTTGCGCTGAGCATATCCTTTTTTCTATGTTTTTTCCACAGATCTGAGGCCATTTGTTGTGGTCTGAGTTGAGCTGTTTCAAGTGTTCTCACAACAATGAGAGATAAAGATGGACCTGGCAGGGCGTGTGAGCACTAAAAGCTGAGGGATGTGGTTCACAGAGCAGAGGGTAAGGAGATGTTGGCTAACACAAAGTCTAAAGTGCAAATAGAAAAATCAGGTCGGAATACCTTCCACTGAATTTTGTTTAAAAATCCACTTCTTATACCCCCACGTTAGGTAGGTAAGTCACATTTGATACTTAACTGATTGATGCCTGGTATAACCTAAATTCATGAATGTTTAAAATATACATTAGTGGAGCATGCTTTTTCTTAGAGTTCCGTGACATGTTACTTTGATTAATAACTTAATAATCATGTGTAAATAAAAAATACCATTGTATTTGCTAGCAAATATTTTGTTCAAACCCTTTTCCTGTTCTCCAACTGTTGCAATACCAAACTCAATCTGAAGCTTTATAAACTAATAAAGGCAATGTTTTCTATCCCAAGAGAGCACACTTAATAACAGATAAGAAGTGGATGAATAATGAGTACCCGGACACAAACCCTGCAGTAGTTCCAAAAAGACTTTCATTTTTTTCCCTTTGGATCAGTCTGGCCATTCTTGGCAGATCTTTTCTAATTTCTCAACCTTGTCTGCCTAAATACTCACCCACTTTCTCCCAGGAGCAGAGGCTCAAGCTCAATGCTAACACATTCGTTGCCCCTTTCATTATTCATGGAGGCTAATGGAGGTTTGGATACTAGGCACAGGCACACACATTCAGGAAAAATGGGGCTGAGACCAGGATGAGGATTTTGTCTCACCTCGGTCTTCTCCCCTCCCCGAGTCGAAGTATCTGTGTTGCTGACACAGGGCTTTAACAGGGTTTCAATGAGTAAGATCTCTCAGGCTGCTGCCTGAGTAATGGGACACTGAGAGTCTATGGAATAAATAAAGGGGCCACCAGAACACCCAAGCTCATCCCCGGCCTCACCCTCTCCTCTCCTTGTATTTCTGGCAGGTTGCAAAATGACTAAAATAAAACTTTTCTTCCCTCCCTGAAAATCAAGATCCATCTGCCATTTGCAGAGATTGAAGTTTTTTATATTTTCTCTTTATCAGTGCCTTCACCCAATCTCGATCTCAAACTCCCTCAGGACGAGTGCCGACTGCTCCACGTCCATTCTCTACATCAGGGGATGAAAAGAACAAATCTGACTAAGCAGATACTCCATCTGCTTGAATTATTCAGTGCATGTGGAGAACGCTCTGATTCACAGTCATAATGGGAGGTCCTTAAATGGCGCGCCATCCCGCGCCCCCTCATATATATTTCAGACTCTGGCACAGGCTCTGTCAAGCAGGCAAGAGAAAGACTGCCACTGCGGGGAAAACCTGCAGGAATGGAAAATGATGGTTTTACTCAGGGTTCGAAATGAGGGGGGTCTGGGGGGGTCCCGGACCCCCCATAAGCCATTAGGGACCCCCCATAAGAATTTATTTTTAGATTTTGGGGGGTCCCCGAAAAATATTTTTAACATTAAAAATGATGGTTAAAATACGGTTAATATACTGACAGCTAAACGGTGTAAAGTGTGTCTGTTTTACTGAACAGTCTGTAGCTGCCGTTGTCTGAAAAACAAACAGATGTTGCGTTCACTTGAAATTCGCCTCGCCAGCCTTGTGCTGCATTCAAAGTTGTTGTAAAATACCCTTTTCCCATTGTTTTTGTCGTTTAACAGTAATTTACTGGTGAAATAAGTTTTTGTTATAAGTTATTGTTATTACATTATTAATTCATTTAATGTTGAGCTCACTATCGTTTCCTTTTTTTTTCACTAACTAAAAAAAAAGAAGCAGGGGTGCCTTGTAGGTCTTCTCTCCAACCCCAGTTAACACTAACCTGATGAAGTTGTTAACAAATAAATAAAATATGTGCCTGGTCACTTAACATGTTGTTTTTGAATAATGTGGTTACTATTGGATTATTGTCATATTAATGGCTTTCTGTCATGTTAGAATATCTTACTTTTTTTTTAAACGTGTCCCTAAAGATTTTAGTTCAGGTTATAGATTGACTACTTTAAAACAAAGTAAACCATCTAATGGAGGTACAGTCTTTATAGACATCATTATTATTCAATCCAGCGGCTAGTTGTTTTACAAATACCATTAACATAAGGGATGAGAAATGCCATTTGTATTTGATCAAACCCTTTGAAGGTGCATGGTGCTGCCATAATGAGTACACCTGGTGGATTTAGGTAACTTAGTTAACTTCCTTGCTCAAGGAAAGATTGACCTGTTATCCACTTTGTCATGTCAGAGATTTATATAAGGTGCTGTAACTTTGTTGCTCCAGAATTAGAGGGTTACCTGTTTGATTATAGCCAATCCACTTCTCCAGACACCACTACAATACTGGGACTAGCCCAAACCATGAAAAACATCCTAAGACCATTATCCCACCTTCAAAATATGTCAATATAATTTTGCCTGCAGTATATAGTGTAGCAAGGTAGTCTTCAGAATTTTTTATAGTTACATTTTAGGGGACCCCCCAAGAGTCCTAAGTCATTTCGAACCCTGGTTTTACTTGCTGTTGATCTGCATTACTCAGCATTTATACTAACACATATATCACCGTCAACACAGCAGACACACAAATTGAAGTTGAAGAATTTTTTCTTCCATTAAAAAAATAGAACAAAAGATCTGCTGCAACTATGGCACAACTGAGTAACAGAAAACATTGACAGGTGTTCAAAATCATGATATTCCCATCTGCTCTCAATAGACAAGACTTGTCACCACTTCCCGGAAAGAAGCAAAATGGGACATTTAACAATGCTCCATTCTTCCATTCTAATAGTAAATAGAAAGGCAGCAAAGAAAGAGGTGACTATGCGCCATCATTCCAGCTTCCAACTTGCCACTACTATTGGCAGAGTGATATATCACATCACAGGGCCTTTGAATATCTCTCTTCCCATTTTCAACCACACTTTAATACTTTGGTTTTGCCGCCTATTAAATCGTCTGTTGAGTGTTTTTGTCCTCTTTTCGTTCATTGCGACCAGAGACAGGATACTCACAGAGTGGCTTGGGATCTAATAAGGACAATGCGAGTGGGTGAACGCGGTGTTGTGTCTGTCTAACAGGCCTTCCTACGGCACAGTACCGCTCGCTGAATCTCTGGCTCGGATAATTGCTGTCTGGATCCACCCAACTCAGCAGATTTCTCCCAAGTCGTAATGAGGGAAAAGTTGTTGTGTGTGCACGTGTGTGTGTGTGTGTGTGTGTGGGATTGAGGCGTAGGCAAGTTGGGTGTACAGTAGGTATGGGCGGAGAGACATAAACAACAGCAGGGAGCACCAGAGCTAATCAAAGGATCCCTGTGGACTCCACCGACGCTCGGGAAGCACAACACTGCGCTGTTATTGAGCTGAAATGCCGCCCTGGTCAACCGTCTGGATTTCAACTGGAGTTTGCTTAATGTGCAATAACATGGGAATTTCAAAATACTCCAGAATCACACTGCGGGCAAACAATGGTATACTAATCCAATTTTCAATCTAATAATCCCTTTGGTTTTTTGAAGATGGATCCGGCGGTGGCAGCTTCCACGGTTGCTCAACAAAAACACAAGCCTAGAACCTAGATAGTATGTACTGGTATACTAATTGAGCTTCACATCAGTCAGGTATGTGAAGGCCAACCCTGAAATGGTTGCCTGGTTACCATTATCACTGGGATACATCTATGGCAGATTTTAAAACGCTCTCTTGGGAAGGTGAACAAAGAGCAGCTCCCTTTCAAGGACATTTTAGTGTCACGCCAATGCATCGTATGCTTTATGCATGTTACTTAACGTCTTCTTCTCATTCACAGCTTGTTACATATGAACACACTTCCAACACTTGCTCCGAGTGAATACCATTAATGCGGCATGAAAAATTAAAAAAAAACTGATGAACTTTAAACAACCAATGGAGATGGCTTGAAATGAATATGCTGTCTGTTGATAAAATGCTGATGAATATCATTAAGGCAAAAACCTGACACATTTAAATGAATTAAAGCTGCACGGCAACAGTGATTAGAAATATCTCATTAGTGTTGTTTCTATTGAAGCGTCATGGAGGAATGTTTTCACTCGAAATCAGATGAACTGAAAAAAAATTGAAAATAGAAATAGACCGATGCCACAGACTTAACATCTAGAGGAGACTGTATGCATTAAGTGGAAGACTGCAACATTGCCCGGTGCCCACCCTCCTCTGGAATCTACCCCCCTCTCTCCTTCCCAGTCTCTAAACTTGTGTCCTCGTCGTTTTGCTCATTCCTGCGTTTCCATTAGTCCAAAGCTTTATCTGGGCTAGGCTAATGGGGGCCTGATTAATGGTGAGGGTTCAGCTTAAAGCCATTAGCTTCCCGACTCCCTCAGGACAGAGTTGAAGGATGGAGAAAGGGGTGAAGAAAGGGGAGTAGATAGGAGGAGCGATGTTTTGGGTGGGCCTGGGATGCACCAGGCATGAGGCAGGAGAGGAAGGAGATGTTGAAAAGAAAAAGTCACCACGGCGGAATCTATCAGGTATCAAATTATGTCTAAGAGGCACAAAGATGTATAAGGAGCCTCACAAGACACACTAATTCCTCCACCCAAAAAAGTTCCCTTCCAATCTCCAGCTTAATACGAGATGGATTCTAAATGAAAGCCCCATTAAAAATGCATAGTACTTAAGACACTTCTTCAACCGCTCTCAGACGTCACAGCCGTATAAGAATCATTAAGAATTACCCTTCAACATACTGCAGCAACAGTCTGTGCCTTTTAGGCGCGCCCCACCCAGGGCACACTGAGTCGTCCTGCTGCATTATAACAGCCGGGGAACACAGAGGCTGTTAAAGTGATTTAACACAAAACCTGCAACGGCTACAAAGGTAAGCACTGATTGGGTGGAACAGAGTGGGAGGCCACTGGAGAGATATTTGAAATACAACGTATTGTACCACATATAATTCTGTAAATTAGGCCTCAAATGGTGACATTTCCAAACCTTCTGAGTCCTTTTGCTCACTGCTCACTTGATTTCACTTACAAATACATTGGCCATTTCATTGAATACATCAGTCTGGCAGTGATGAGGTCTTGGACTCAGGAGAAGACTGCTGCTCATGTCCCCTTGTCCACTGTAATCACTTCTGGGTAAGAGGAGGAGCTGCTTTACTGATTGCAGTGTCACTATCCGAAGACAGGAAGAGTGAAGGAATTGATTGAGAGGCCTTTACAATGTAAACTTACATCCATTTACCGCTTAATCTCCCACATGAATCCGCTATTGACAAAACAGGTGATATGAACAGCCCTCCCTGTCTGATGTGTCGCAGAGAACAGGAATGGGTCAGGACATGCTTGTACACATGTGGGAGGGAGTCAAAAGGATACTAATACTAAAAGATGAATAACATTCTAACAGCTGGCGTGGCAGGTACTGCACGGTTAATACTTTCATGTGAGGGAGTCACAAGCCAACTGGCATAATGGAGTTTAGAGGCCTCTACCTCAAGTGGGATGAAAGTCAGCCGAGGACCTGAACATCCATCAATTCATGTTTGTTAATTTGCACAACAGATCCACATGTCTTTGCTATTTTGTTTGGTGGTTAACAAAGGAAAACAGAAAAATAATAAACAAAGCTAGTGCATGGTTGGGGACACTTATGGTAAATTATTAAATTAAACAGGAAGCAGTAAAGCACTACAGATTGATGGTGACAGAATGGAATATTTGGATAGAATAATCAAGGGAAAAAAATGGCAGGGAAAACCCTTTTTAAATACACAATTTCATATGGCAGCCTGAGTCCTGAGTTAACACACAAAAATAACCTACCTTGAGTAACTTGTAAATAATTAAAGTACACCCATATAAGGGTGCAAACAGCAAAGCATGTTACTTCCTTCACTCTTCGTGTCACCATAGACTATGAGCACGGATTTTAAGATGACATAGAGCCTCTATGACATAGAGCTTCTATGACATAGAGGGATTAAAAATAAATCTCTATGTCATCTTGAAAACCGTGCTGTTTAATCCAGATGAATTGGCTCTCCCGTTGCCTAATAACACGTGGTGAACTGTGCGTCTGACATTTGTACGGATTGACAGCTTTGCTCATTCCACTCCCTGACCTTTCCCCATATGCAATATTCCCCTTAGCGTAGGTCCGTCTTTCCTCCTCACCAACATGTCTACAGGTTCATTATCTTGTGCAGGCCCCGGGCACCATGGAAAGTAAACGCAGAGGATGAGAGGCGAGTCATCAAACTTCACGGAGCCGGTGAATGTCACGGCTCTTTGCGCTCTCTGAAGTGGCTCTGTGTCTGCACATGAAAAGCCTCTCTGATTATGTCAGAATGAACACAGCCCAGTAAGCATTTAGTCAATAACCTGACAGGACACCCATAACTTATTTTTCAAACCTGCTCTCTAACTAGATCCAATGCTTTCATCCTCAGCTAAAAGCCTCATGCAGTGCATTCAGTTTCTGAACAACACCTAGTGCCTCTGACCGCTGTATTTCAGGGACTCTGGTCATTTGAAAGCATCACACCTTATTAAGCTCTGTTGATTCATAAAGAATAAACAGAGATCTGCACAGAGATAATGTTCTTGCTTTTTAAATAGAGGCTTTCTATGAGGTCTGTCACTCACCAGAGGAGAGGGATAGAGGCATGCATTGACAGTAAATAGCCTTTTTGCGGATAAGGGGGTATAATCAATTCTCAAACCAAAATGCCCTGTCTGTAGTATAATTGCAGTGACCTGTATTGACAGCAGTTATTCTGTTAATCACCATTATTACTATGAGAAAGTACCCCAGGAAACGCAAAGCAGAAAAATCCCCCCGTAGGTCAGAGCGCCTCATTTCGGCAACCGCTGGGTTCAGCCTGCAGGCGTCAAAGGACCCCGCCCACGGAGAGCCTGGGGCGTCATAAGGATTCAGCCGCCGAAATGAGACACAGCTAGTGTCACCCAAAAACACAATCCAGGAAGCTGTGGTTGGGAACTGAGCGAGTATTTCCACACCAAGTGTCCAGCATGTGATGGAACTAGTAGGCTGCCATGTTCTACCATGAAAGACTTTGGTCTTTTAGGGTATGTAAGGTCTGTTATAATTTATCATTTTGTACTTTACAGGCACTGCCTTCAAGCGATAAAACACAGCAACTTTACCTCAAGGCTTTTTTACTAGCAAAACTATGAACCAAAAAACTACTGACAGCCAGGTCCTCATAGTTAGGTTTTTATGTTGAGCCAAATGCCTTGTGTTTTTCGCACGTGAATGATGTAAAATATTTTGTATTCTGTACTTCAACAGCAATACTGAATGTTCAGTCAAATTAATTAATCAACTTGTCTTTTTTCTCTGGAGGACCAGAGTTAATAAGAGAATAAAGAGAAGGGAGAGACAGAGACATAGAGAAATGGCATTCTAATTAGGAAAAGAAAATCATTTAAAAAAGCTAAACGCATGTAATGAATTTTTAATTTGGGAGCAGACAAAAAGGAAAAGCCAAAAGAAAAATGACATTAAAAAAAGGAGTAGGGAAAAATATGATTTTTGGGGCATCTTTCAATTTACCTTTAATACACATACAATTACTTCCCTGTTGCATTTTTTGCTGTTGTAAAAGCTGAAGAGCAGCACCAGCTAAAACCACTAATACGTCCAATCAAGCATTTGGAAAGGGCTTTCGGAAACTCATGAAGCCAATCAGTCCAGTTTCAGAAGGAGCTTACTCGGCCCTCATTGTTATCATGCACACGAAGAGTGAGCATACACTACTCACTGCGTTATCCGCTGTTTCTTTACTCAGGCAGTTTTCACATGTGCATTTGGATTCTAAAGGAAGGCAAACTACCGTTGATGTGGATGAGTCTGGCAGAGACTCTCTTTGCCTTAGGGCCTTCAGCACAGAGCCTCTGACTGATTGCCTGTTGCGACTATAGTCTACGCATAAAGTTTTGTGTGACATGGTGTGGTGCAGGTGATGCAGACCTGAACACTGAAGGGGTGACTTTACCAGGTTTAACTCTCAGCATTTTCTCGTTTGGTAATATTAAAGACATTTCTGACATTACCTGTGTAATAAATAAATCCAAACCAGTGTCTCTAGGAACTTGGTTCATACACAATTTAGATTGTGGCCAACATATGCTAGAATTGACTATGTTACTTCATTATGATACCTGGGGCTAGCTACATTTACCAGTTTAGGTGGATTACTCAACTGTTTAGGTCTAGAAATACAAAAAAATAGTGCCCATAATGTTTTCATCCCTGAAAGTGCAAAATGATTCTGCTGTCATGTTATTACACAATCCTGTGGAGACCTACCCTAATAAGAGATGCTATTATCTTGAGGTCGTGGTACGTTTAGCTAAACGTCGTAACATTTCCAACCTTGGCAATGGCCTTGGTCGATATTGTACAAATGCAGCAGGTACAACAACCAAACAAATGCGGCCAGCATAATGACAATGATTTCATGTCTTCACAATTATCTCGAAGGGACAGAAAATGCTGTAAAAGCGCAAGCACACATTAAAGAGAAATACATTGCAGTGTAGCTTGCAGTTAGACAGGGGGGAGAGACTAGCTTCAAACTAATCAATTATTTAGCCGAGAATGGCAACAGAGGAGGAGGGGGAGAGGTGAGGAGGGCACAGTAGGGGATCGGAATCATTGGAAAGCAAACACAGTGCCGGAAGGGTATTAGAGGATAGGCAGAGCAATTAGACGATGCTAAGAATACAGAGCACATAGCTGGCATGGACACAAGGGTGCTAGGTGTTCATTACCACCTATATTCTGCATTTTATTTGCATGTATATTTGCACACATAAGTGAGCCAAACATATAAAATACAAAGTATCTAAGTATGCACATGTTCCAGCGACATAACTTATTGGAGCAAACCACAACTTCAACACCCGCTAGAAAGATTGAAAGTGAGGATGGTTGTTGGCAGTGAAAAGTTTTTGGGGAAACCAAAGCCATCCCAAGTAGTTCTAAATCAAACCTGCAGGTATGACAACATGCAAAACAGCCCTCACTCACAGATTCCCATGTACCTCTCTAAATTATTTCCACCCCTCTGAGATTGAGGCAGGGACAGAAAGAGGCATGAATCGGGGTCACAGAAATGTGTTCCAGAATATGTAGGTTTCAACAATAATAATTAGAGATGCAAGATGGAGGTTTGTTCAACCTTACCAATGTCACTATTGTGCAACAGAAGAAAAGCTGCACATTTATAAGGCTGCAAAACAGACGGTGATTTCAGCTTAACTCAAAGAAATCTATTATTGGAAGTTTTCTCTGACCTACACCCCCAATTCATCACTTATGTCATCAGAGGCCAAGAATGCTTATCAGAGGCCAAGAATGCTTATAGCGAATAACACTAGACTATTTTATAGCAGTAATACATCAATAGATTAATGAGCCAGTGAAAAAGACAATGTCACATAGATAGTTTTGGCCTCTAAGTAATGACACCATAATATGGCAGAAGCTTGTACAGTCGATGTGCTGATGTGCTAATCTGAGACATTGCTCTTCACTGCGGAGTCCATCCTCCGGAAACCTAAAAGATTCCGAAGTTTTGGGTATTCCATTACTAGGAAGTTAAAATTGGGGTCAGACAGGGAAAAGGCCGAGCTGACCTGATGTGTCTGCACCAGCGCATACCAGGTTCTGCCAGTAAACCAGCTTCAATAAAGAAGGGTTAGCAGCCCTGGGGCTTTGGGTCCCATTTGTAGAGGCACTGATCCGGGCTTTTAGTCCAGCTAGCTCTGCCTACATGCAGCCTGAGTGAAAGGGATATTCATGGGGCTTTGGATCTACAGTACTCTGAAGACTCTGCATGAGCTACCCAAGCAAGTCAAACCAATTCCTGGCCTTATTTGTCCTAATGGTAGATGAAGTCGTTAAATGAAGCTGCGGGGGAAGAAGGAGATTGAAGTTGGCCCGTGTGAGATTGTAGCGCATGATTTGTAATTTGTATACATGCATATTAGCGACTAAGGAGGTTGGAAGCTATAAGCCTGTTTTAATGCATCAGGCAATGTTTTACTATGGCTCACTGAAAGCTCTTTGTCATAAGCAAAATGCAAATGAGTGAATAATCCGCTGCATGATTTTTTTCATAGTACAGTCGGGTTGGCTCAGCATTTACGGCCAAAACAGTTAGTTTCACTTATTTACTTACTAATATTCAAAGGCATGTTGGAAAAGGACACCTTTCATAGCGGTCCAAAGTGTTCAGGAGATGCGTAGCTAGTTTAGTCGGGACAACTGACTCCGAGAAAGTTGAGAAACTGAGAAGCCACGATGGCTGAGGCAGACAGGAGGGTACCCAGTGCAAGCGGGGATGGGGGAGACAGAGCCAAATCAATTGTGAACCATTTCTTTGCTCTCAAATGAACATTTAAAGGATAGGACTGTGAAAGTGAAAAAAGCTAATTTGGAAACAAGAGGCATTGCATCTGTTTTCTATAAAGTTGATGCCTTGGATATAGAATTTTTCAATTTTGCGATATGACTGAAATGGTTTTCTCAGGAATAAGCATAATGATGGGAAAACGTGAGAAATCTGTTCTTTTAACATTGGATAACATAACTAAATTAGAGATTTGTAGTCAGAGGTCGATGAGTTAATGCATGTCACTATTGAGATAAGCTGAATGAGGCCTAAATCAGAAATTCCAAACTTTATTGAGATCTGATTAACATGAGCTATATCGGATTCAGAATAATGTCAGGTTCAGAAAAAACGTGGAACTTCTATCTACAATAATATCCATTCGTATCACCACAAACACAATATTCTTCCAAGGCCACTCACCTGAAGGGAGATTGCTGACTTGTCTTTCTGCTCCGTTTGTCATTGGAAGCACTGTTCTCATGTCTTTCAAGAGCAGGTCTTTCAATGTTGCCGTTTACTCCGTTCTTTATGCATGCACAAGAACAGTGTGGCTAATCGACTGAAAGGCCAAAATGTATTTTATGCTGAATTGCTGGAAGAAGGACAGCCCAACAATCATGAAGTGCTACTAAGATGGCAAGTTAAAAGAGAAAATTCTATGGAGAAAAAGTTGATTTCATTTGAGGGCAGAGGTTTTTATGTCCCCAAGGCTCCTCCTTCCCCCACCCAAAAAAAGCTGATGCGGCAGTGCATGAATGCATTGAAATGAGCAGAAAAATATTAGTGTGCTCAATATCCATTAGTCCGAATAGCCATAGAGAACTGAAAAAGTGCTTATCTTTAAATAAGCTCGAAGAACTCAAGGAACTGTGACAGGCAATTTAGTGATCATAATAATGTGTGAAACATGACACTAACTATAATAGATATGTGTCTCCAACTGACAACTCTATTTATAATCCCATGTTAAGTTTGGATGATGACTATTTTCTGATCAGTGTTCTGTTACGCTGAGAGCAGAGAGATGTCAATAAGTTGTGGGAGCCATTGATCCAAAGCAGAGGAGCAGAAACAAGAGAAAGACAGAAGCAGAAGGGGGGCGATATAGACGCAGATAAATAAATAAATAAAACATATACCTGATTGATGGCATTGCAATTGATAACGTCCAAAATAACAAGCCCAGTGATTTATTCATCTGTTATCATGCCTGACCTTAGTGGAACAGAACATTTTAAATCTGTGAATTCTCCAGTTTCAGATGAGAGCAAACTCAGTGGAGGTCAATTTCAACACAAAATCACAAAAGTCAAAATGTGGCCTGCAACAGATTGCACAAGGTTTGTTTCAGGCATGACATGATTTTTGCTACTTATGTTGTTGAAGCCCTGATGAACCCTTACAGCCTAACGGCGAGTTAAGAAGAGTCAGGAGTCAATGACGGCATAAAACGGTGAAAACAGTTTCGTCAAAAAGTGTGGCTCATGTCAACCACAAGCAAGGCACCAATTGTTCCCAGTAAAACATTCTATTCGCCGAATAATAATCCAAAATACACAAAGAGCATATATTTACAAATATGCATGCAAAGCTTTCTTCAATTAATTAGCGGAATAAGCATTTTAGTTCATTTGAACGGCCCCTCGCATAGCAGGATTAGCTTAGTGGTCAATGTGTATTTGCCAGAAAACCAAAGTTGAATTTTCCTCCAGCGCAATTGATTAGAATGTGCTTGAAGTGTTAGGAAAAGTCAAATAAGGTTCAGTGTGGACAGAAGGTCTCTGACCTCTTGAACTGACACATGGTGTTCCTGTGATAAACAGATGCTTAGGATGATTTATCAAGCAGGATCTGGATAGTTTCCCAAGGAACTCAAGTTGTCAAGTTGTATTCATTATAAACAAACGTTTCTCTTCCACCTCTTCCATCTTGAATGCCAATGCTGGCTCTTTGATGTGGAAGTAACCAGTGGGAGCTGATCCAGCCCTCCCCTCCGCACAGATTGTGACACCAAAGACTGTATCATTCAAAGCCAAGGGAAGAATCCTTGACTTGATGCTGGACTTGAATGTGTTTCAACTCTGCTCCATGCATGCAAGCATTTATTAAATGCCCTGTTCAATGATTTCACACCGGTGCCATATCAAATTCAACAGGAGGGATGTAGATGCCGTTATAGCATATTGCTGAACAAACTACTAAGGACATTTTTTTTTTTCAACAGTGGCAAAAGGCCTAATAAAAGAAATGACACCAAGGTTTTATACCAGAGGAAATGAATTGTGCTGACGGTATACAATTCATTTTTCATTTTACTTTTTAAGATAAATGTGGCCAACTGATACTTTGGGTCTTTTGAATTCTGCTTTGGGCTGAATGATGTGAAATGGAGCCAACCATTCACATCTGAAAAGACTCGTACTAAAATCTACCTTTAGGACTGTACACATGGCTGAATATGTTTCAGTTTTGATCCACACATAGATCCTGTCGGTGGCATATGCACCAAGCAAAAGATGATAAAGTTGATGCTTGTTTTGGGGTAATCTGGCAACATTTATGTAATTCGCCCTCAACAGAACACACAGAAAGCCAACTGGTAAACGCTATTTGCAGAAACCATGAATCTGGATCACCAAATTGAAGCGCCACCTCAATTCTGCTGAGAAGTCAATTGTGTGCCCTTTGCCACAAATCGTACAATTACATAGCTGTCCGAGGTAAGTTTGTTGTTAATGGAGACTGCTATGAAAACGCAGACTATTAGGGCTCCAAAAAATGAATACAACCAGGAACCTCTTGGTATGAACGGGGCCGTGGTCCGTTTTGAAGAGGTAGCAACATAAGAGCGTGTTTTAGTGCCTTCAAACAGAACATCCACGCAGCAGTGAGCACTCCGTTATTGTGTTCCTATTCAATGGTTTGAAATAAAACATTTTGCCCTCGCTATTAAGAGGCCTCTTTAAAGTCGTGGTTTTTGTTGTTTTTGAAAAGTTGCTCTCTATCATACCATTGTGCTGCTGATTGCGTAGCGTGGTTCCTTGCCTCTCTGTTCAGCATGGACCACATGTTTGATGTGAAAATATTAAGTAATAACAAATGTAGCAAGGTGATTACAATGCCGGAAAAAAAAAACTTCAAAAAACTCAAATGCTGTGCCTCCAAGCATACCATTTGTTCTCCACAAAAGAAACAGAGGCATAACATACCCACAGCACAGCCCGAGGCCCACTGAACCTCACAGGTAGCTCTGACCTGCCCAGGCTTCTTTTGTGGTACGTTGTCAACAAAAAGCTACATAGAGGCCTGCTCAGCAACGCAGCTGGTGGTGGGTGAGATGTTCAAATGAAGCCATTTACCGAATAGATGGCACAAAGACAAATATGTGTGCAGGGGCATAAAAGTGTGGTTGCACAATAAGATGCCATGGGATCATTGAAGTCCTTTTTCTTAGATGTGGATATTTGAAGTACTTGTGTGGGTGAGTTCAGAATGCAGAGCAACAATTCGATGCATAGATAAGGCACTTCAAGACAGCCCTTGTAAGTTGCTGCAAATACGAGTGGTAGAGCCGGCTGCCTTGATGAACCGGGGGATGAGGCAGAGCCGACCCAATCTTGGCGCGCTGATGGAAAGATGGATTTGGGACATCATAGAAACATAGAATGACATTGGTTGCTTTCAGAGCGGCATGTATGTCTGCCGTTCCGAGGAGACCCATATGGGCCTGTATTCTGAATGGACATCATGCAACTTGGAATGGTTTTTCGACTGGGTGCAGCCATACCTGTGTGATCACACATCTCTCTTGTAGATTTATTATAATGCACTCCGCCATCTAGTTTTTTTCCCCTAATAGGTCTCCTATAGGTGTGTACCGGTAAGATCTAGACTTTTGAGGCCACAAAAGCCTTATTGTTTCTTAATTTCATTCATCAGGATCACGCGTTTATCCGACCACATGCCTATGATCTATTATGGAAGTTAACCATATACAGAAGCGCTACACCTCCCCACATGGTGTAAGTCCTCCTCCTCTTAACCCAGACACATAGACAGAGCATGACACGAGAGGACTAGAGAGGTAGACACCCAGTTGACATGCCAACTTCACTCGCTCCTCCCCCCCCTCCCACCTTCTTCTACAACTTTTATGTTTGCATGTCAGTGGTGTTGGTGTCCGTCATTCTTTTCTTCATGACTGAAGGCAGATTTAGCACGACTCCATGACAAAAACAGGAAGGCCTTCCTAATATAATCTAGTTCATGATAGCAGGATGCAGGTTTAAAATACGCGAAAAAAGAATAATGAAATTATACAAACCATAAAAGCTCCCCATGCGGTTAAACAGGTCTTAATGAGTGTGTTTATAATCGTCTTCCCATTATCTGTCAGTGAGAGGCAGAAGGTTAATTATGTTTTCAACTTGTGGAATACTATGCAGCAGTTACAACTAAAGGAAATTGTTTCTCTTAAATATCATTAGGACTATTTTCAATTCATTCAAAATTATTTTTCCCGTAAATATAATATATGTCAATAATGGAATATAATTGGTACCTCTCCTAATCTTCATTTGTTGTTATGATGGATAAAGCCATGTGTGAATGGATTCGTTTCACCCAGCTCGTAAAAAGAAAACCATCTACATTACTACAATGGTGGTTTTGCTTTTATTAAACCATTAGCTCTATTATTTGAACTGTATCTAAGTTGTTGTTGTTATTGTTTCCTGGTTCCCTTGACAACTGCATGTCTCATTACACTGATATTGGTTTGTGATTTGTTAGATTTTACGATCAATAATGGGACGTCCATGCTTCTCAGTACGTGAGAACTTGCAGCATACTGCTCGTGGTGATGAGTAGGGCAGAAACAAAGATACATTTTGCCGAGCTGATGTTGTATATTTCGCAAGCGATATATGTTTTCCCCATTTTCTCTTGCACTCTGTCCTTCACTAACAGACGCTAAACTCACCGAGCCTGCCGCTCCTGACTAAAAACTTCACATATGGCATAAAATGGAGGACCGTTCACAAAGCGCACTGCATACAAGATTGATCAAAACATGCGGCAGAGACCAGACACATCAGGAGTGTAAGTGTGTAAGAGTGGAAATCACTATAAATACCTCAATCTCTGTTCCGAGCAGAGCACGGTGGGAACATCAGTAGAATAAGTAAGATTCCTTTTGAATTTCACATTGAATAAAAATACCACCCAAATTATCATCATTAACAGATAAAAGCAAGAGAATTAACTTGCCCTTGTTTACTACATTACCCAAAAATCACAATTACATGTTATGTGTTGACAGAATATATGAAGAGGTGCAAAGCCTTCTGGTCCATTCAGACAAATGTAAAAATGCATCTTCCAACAAAAAAAAACAAAGCCAAAAGAGAGGAATAGTACTTTAAGTTACACCCTCATTGCGGACCTCTTAATTACTCAATGACTGGGTAATGGACATATAACCAGTGGCTTACCAGACTCTAACATAATTTGCCCCTTCAGGGGTCAGTTTCAAGAAGCGCTTTTAGGTTGTCTGTTTCAGAAAGGGAGGTAACTAAACCTTAGGGTGAGTCGCTATGGTAACTGAGCCTGTGTACCTAACCTGGTGTGGAGCAGGTTATCTTCAAGAAACCTTGAGTTTCTTTCACAGGCTCCTCCCTCTGACACCAGCCCAGCCAATGACACAGCGCGCTTTCATTTCCTTATTCATTCTATTCCTTTGTATCAGGCGTATTTTAGCATAGTTTCCACATATCAACAAAATAAGATCTGTTACGTTAAAGACGTAAGGAGTTTTTTCTCGAACATGGCATGTCCTTTTCTGGACGATCCTGTTGATGAAGAAGCGGTATTACTTTGCAGGGTGTTAAACCTCGGGAGAGAATATTGAGGCCCCGATTAGATATAGTGTCATTTCCAGATAACTTCTTGTTTGAATGGTATCGTTTTTCTTCACAGTACATCAAATATGTCCATAACCTCATCCGACCTCATATAACTAATGTCCCCCACCGCGGACATGCTCTCACATTCGAGGACATTCTTTGTGCAGCGTTACGTTTTTTTCAAACAGCAGTTTCCTTTACAATATTGGTGATGTGGAGAATATTAGTAAAGCTACTGTATGCAGAGCCGTGAAAACGTGTTTTCTTCCCCGGACACAAACCAGTGAGAGCCATTAAATAGGAGTTCCACAAGATGAACCTGAATAAAATACATTATAGTGTCAATACCATTGTACCAGTTTTTACCAGCAACATTATTATAAATGCTCATATTTAATCACAATAATAATGCTGGTAAAAACTGGTACAATGGTATTGAAACTAAAATGTAATTTTCCCACTGGGAATTAGTAAAACGTATGGATTATTATTTTTGTGTATATTACATACTAACAACACCATATTGGAACTTACACGTTGACCCAAGCAGCAGTTTTGTCACACGCCGTTTCTCGGTCTTTTGCTGCAGTAGTAGTATTGTTTTTTCTAATTACAGGTTCATACTCGCCGTACGCTTGCATTCATATTTCCAGCTCAATAGGGGTGAATATGCCGACTGATTGTTCTTGGTTGTTGCTATGGTAAATCCCAGTATCATGGCTCCATTCATGCTGCCTTAATACTGTGGAGTCAACCTTCTCCGAGTTGATTGAACAAAGTCTAAACAGCTGTACTGAAGCCAAAAACTCAGTTTCCCATCTTGGGGTAAATCAACTCTGAGTTTAGGGTTTGACTCAGATTTTCTTAAACCTCCAACTTGAAAACAGAACCCAGGTATTAGTTCCAAGTCAATTCTCTAGTCCTCGGTAGTTAATCAAATACAGCTCCCAAGTTGTAACTGTAAAATTGTCTAGCTACGGCTAGGTACTGCCATTGATATACTGGTGGGTTAAACACGCAATTTGAAAAACATGATGGAAAAAAGCATGAAAATATTTGCCAAAAAACCTCAAACAATTGCCACCAGCTGTATTTTTTTCTCATGACAGAGTAGTCAGCTGGTCTGTACTTGTCAGGCCTCTGACCGGCCTCTTGGTGCACGCCCCAAATAACAGCTATTATGCAAACCCACAGCCAAATGAAGTGGGGCGATTGGGAACCCAACCAACCGGCTATAACTGTCACACAGGCCCTTAATAGGTGTGATGCGCTTTTCTCCCAGGGCACGGCTGTTTGTGTTTGTGATGTATGGGAGACGTCCCTGGTGGTGGCAGGATGGTTAGAAGGCTGGTGGCTGTGCTCATGGTGGAGGGTGTTAGGTGTCTTGTTAAGGGGACAGGAAGGAGCAGCGGCTGATGTCCCAAGACATTACTTAGCCTGACATGTGAGGAGACAGGGAACATTAATAGAACTCCTGAGGGATGTTTACATGGAGACTGGATGAGCTGAATAGAGATCATCATTACACTTGTTTAATGCTCTAGTCTTTTCTGAAATGCAGGGACATTTTTCAGTCATTTACATCCAAAGGTATGAAACGATCCCAACGCTATTGACTTTAAGTTGTTCTGTCTGCACGGTAGCTGTGGTCAAATGAAGGGAAAGAAAGCGTTTCCGCTCTCCCTTCGTAAACATCATCCTATTGTCCTTCTACACTAAAGCCTCCATATTGTTTATCTCCGTTGCTGGTAATGACACAGAGTAATTTGTCATTTGTAACAAGTCACAAGTCTAACTAAAAGCCAGAGAACAATGTCCACCATCAATCATTTGAGAGGGTAGAAATAAGGCAGAGCGCATGGCAGCATTTCAAAGTGCTTATTTCCCCTGCCTCGTGCTCTGGTATTTGTGCTCAGCTGAATTTGGCCCCGGCTTTATGGTTGCTTGGGTGCCACCGTGAAAGGGCAAAAACTTGTTGCAGATAGCGAGCCATTAGTTGCTCTTATTTACAAAGTTAAAATGTCACAGTTCACACCAAATATTGAGCTCTAAAACACACAATTCTACCAGCTTACAGATAGCCTTGTTTTTAATATGCACATATCTCAAAACGTGCTTCTCTGCTTGCCTCAGCCTCTTCAGACATCGCTCTGCATTGAGATGCGGGTGGTGTCATTTGCTTGTTTTTTTCCCTCATCCTCAAGTAGTCACGACACCAGGAAGACATGGGGAAATGAAATCAATCTTGCTGTCAGAGAGTGATCGCTACTATTGACACATGCAGAACATGCTAGCTAACACTTAGCCAACACCTTATTATTGGGAACCAGACACACACTGTAAAAACACTCACTCTAAAGCCCAAAGTGACAAAGGTCGGCCTCCCCAGCAGCTTGCATATTTTAACATGCTGACGTGACCTGACCCAAGGCTATTCTTGATCGATCATCAAGGCACTAAACCAAGAACAGAGACCCCAGGGTCGCTCAATCCATTCTTCATCTAGGCATCAGCCAAGGGCTTGTATTGACAGTCTATTCTCCTACACCGACTCTACTTCAGGCAAACACACTGTACACCCCCGCAGGCCAATCAAGAGCAGGCGAAGGGGGTCCACGGTTGATTGGTAAACGTGTTTGTGTTCCTTTGTGTCACCGGGATTCAACACTCCTGCATGCTTCCCTTTAGGATTCTAGGTGTATACAGGCCTGTGAATGGGAGAGAGGGAAGGACGGGGATATGAGAGGAGTATTAAATCTTAAAACGAATAAGGGTGTGGTTAAAAGGGAAGGGAAGAGAAGTGCTCAGGGGACTGGTTGGATCGGTGCCAGCAGTGAGCCCGGTGTCAGCGGCAGTGCTTTATGCCATTAGTGCCGGTCAAAAGGTGGCCGCACTAAACACAATGACATAGAGTGGCCTGCAGGAAGGTCGAGTCCGGACACAGGCACACGCACGCACAAAAGCACACACGCTTTCTCCCTGACATGGACGGGGCTTTAGGATGCCGCACAGAGAGCCAATGCCTGCTGAACACTGTTCGGAATGATGGCCATTTGATGGAATTTGATGCCGGTGTATTGTGAGCTTTATCGGAACTGGCAAGGGCACCTATGCATTTTAATGTCTCTCTTTTCCACTACTTTGCAGTCATCTCTCTCTCCCTCTCATTCCCCACCTCGCTCTGGCTTAGTTTTTTTCCCATTTCTCTATTGAACAAGCAAAGACAGAAGGATTATGCTGATAAATTCAACAAAGACAAGCTGAAAGAATGAGTCAAAGGACACTGGAGGGAATGAGTGTGCACCTGAAAAACAGTGCGAGAGCATGTGTCTACACCCGCGTCTATGCGTAGAGGGTGGGTGGGGGCCGTTCCATCCTTGAGTATGTGTCCCTCCGCGGTCCAGCACATTTGATTCACACAAAGTCTCCGCTGAAGACGCCGTTACCCAACCTTTCCCACCAGACCTGGCTGACTGAAGTTTGAGATTTCAGCTGAAGAGACAACACAAAAAAAAAATTGCTCGAGCTGCAGAGGACGAGAATACATTAACCAGTACCCAATAGTTTCAGAAAATTCAAATGTTTAGGAAAAAGCTAAATTAATAAATGAATACAACTTGATTTCCTGTATCAGTTGAACCATTCATTCGACTTTGTAATAATAATAACTAAATCAAATAAAAATCTGCTCAAGAAAATGGAAAATAATTTTTGGAGGAAAATGATAGTGCCTTTCCATCTGAAATTAATACCTGCTCCACGTCCAATTGCAGTTCTCAAAATGAACCTACACAGAATCAAACATAAGCATCCTGCCAAACAAGAGATATCATAAAACGTTACATCTTTCGTTAAATGGCTTTGTGTCGAGTCACTATGTTGTGTTGCTACAAAACAGACTTCTTCCGGAAAAACATCTGCCTCTCTGGCGCTCTTCAACATCCTCTTCATTTCTCTGGTGCTATATTGCTTACAATTGCCAGGATTGTCAATCTAAACTCCTGGGTGGATACTCTTCAAACACCCCGAGAGGGGACTGCCACCCAGATGGACTCCGCTGTACTGGAGGCCGCTATCTCCCCCTCTCCATACTCTAACTCTCCCTCACAGGGGGTAGTACAATATTGACAGCCGTTTTCCTCGGGAAGCAGGAAGTGCTCCTGCCTTTTTGTGCATGACCATACTTATAGAATCATTTGCAAGAAATTATTATTTATTTTATCTGCATCATTTGTGCATGTTGACGTCTGAATTATTGTGGGCGAATGCACTGATACATGTCTTTTCAAGCTCTTGCACGTCTCCATCAAAATCAAACCCTGTTAAATGAGTAGGATATTTCCATCCGTAGCAGCTCATTATGCCCGCCCCATGCCCTCGCTATCTCTCACTCTGGCCTGAGGTACAGCTCAACTCCCAGGACATTCCTTCACAATGCTATCCCAGGATCAGCGCAATCAATAGGAACAAGCTTCCATTTTAATTATGCAATTCATCCTCTTTGCAAGCCGCCGTCATCCCAATTTCCGCCCCCTCCACACCCTCATCTCTTTCGCCATTTCTGCAGCCTTTTTCTCTTTGTTTCTCCAATTTCTTTCACTTTTAATGTTTATCCCCACAGTGCTTGAAAGCAAGCCAGCCCACATAAGCAGACCTCTGCGTCTCAGCCAATGACTAACAGTCTCATTTAGGCACATCATTAATAATTTACTACCTGTTTTCTGGGCAAGCCACGGCATCCTGCAGCACAAATAAAACCTTCTAGGAATTACAGTAGCGAGTTTAGGCACAACATGAAAATGTGGTACAGAGAGGGGACCAAATCAGTTGAGTGGATTGTCAGCAGTAATGGTTTTAATTAATTAATTAATAAACATTAATTTGTGTGCGGGGGAGAGGTGGCACACCTTGAAAGTCTCAAAGGCTTTATTTTACATTTAGAGCCAGATCAATAAAGTCCTTCATGGTTACCTTTCGTATAGAACAGGTGTATCTGCCTCTACATGGTCACACGTTTACACTTACACTTCACGGCTCTCTGCGCGCGCACACACACACACACACACACACACACACACAGGTGAGCACGCACCCACCTGCATGGCAAAACGTTTTGATGTCTGTCTCCCCCAAACAAACTGTAAACCTGGGGGAAAAACTGAAGTCTGATTTGCACAGGAGTCAGAATCATCTGTCTGTGACTAAAGAAGAGGGCACAGGAGACTTCGCAGCCAGTTGGGTAATCTCAACAGATGTGGGGGCAGTATTTTTCAGCATCTCAAAAAGATCACCGCAATCCCAGAGTAAACGAGTAATCCTTAGAACGCAGCTGTAATTCAACATTCAGTTTTCACTGGGACAAAGGAAGAACATTTGGTGTTTACAGGAGAAGCCAATCAATCACGCTGTTTGTGGTATAGTCAAATCAATGCCGAAAAAGCAATCAGTTGCTTTGTTCCCTTGTGACACAATGCTGTCTGACTTAAACCTTTTTCACAACAAATTATATATTCTTAAAAATATAAAGATGCCAAATTAGAGACTTCCTATTTCGGTTCTTGAATGGATGACAGACATAAATCACCTGGAAAGAGGCAAACTATATACAATTAGGGCCAAGACAATGAGGAAACACTTGTTACTTGATTCATACTTTGAAGAGACATTGCTGTAAATCGTCTCCATTCAGATGAAAACAATACACTGGTTAGTTAATTTGACATGAATGAGTTGATTTTACATTCTTATGACCGTATATTTAAAAATTAATTTCTCTCAGAACATTACTCCCTCCCCTGGCTCAATATTTCTTTTTCAAGATGCTGATACAGCGTCGTAAAAGAACAGCTCACTGATTACCAGATATAGAGAAAGTTAGTGGAAATGTTACCAAAATGAGTGAATTCCACTCGAGCCAGACTGAGATGTATTCCACTGTGTCTCGCTCCTCTCCCTTGCCCTGAGACACCGTGCTTCTCTCTCACCTTACTTCCTTCATTGGAAATTCTCAGAGGGACAGACACACACACACACACACACACACACACTTTATAATTTAGGGTAAAGACAGCATTCAAAGGTTGAGTGATTTCTCAGTTGGCTTACGTACTGCTTCTTAAACTTAAATCACCTGCTTATCTCATCTCTCATCTCTCTCTTTTCTCTCACCCTTTTTTCCCTTCACCCATCCAAACACTTAAATGTGGCCAGCAGGGCTCTACAAAACGATTTTAAAAGTATATCGAACAGATGGCAAGAATGAAGGAGTGAGGGTGCAAATAAAGTAACGGTTACAATTAGACTTAAAAATGGAAAAAGGTTGAAAATTTGATGATTTCGAATCAGAGACTATTGCAGGATAGCTCTCGTTATTAAGAAGCAGAGTTGCCATTGGTGTGTGTGCGGTCTGCTGACTCCTGCTCCTCTCCAGCAGTGAGTTCTCTCCAGTAAGCATATCATACAGTAAGTATGGATCTCCTCTAGCTCTTCTTATCCATTTTTGTCCCTTCCTGCCTGTTCGGTGTCTCTCAATTCATTTTTCATCTCATTTGGTAGTGTAGACATGGGATTTAAAAAATGACCCCATCACCCGCTACTCTCTACCTCCCACCTTTGTCTGCTTTTTTAAAGAAGTGCCAGCTGCAGTTACCATTCGCTACTCACTGGCTTCTATCCCTGTGTTCACAGCCTCAATGCGGTGATGAATCACTGCTGTATGGGAGAAGGAGGGTAGAGAGAGAGGAGGGGGGGGGGGGGGTCGGGGTGGTAGGCAGAGAAAGTCAGAGTCAGATACGGAAAGCGAGAGAGAGGCATAGACATGAGGGGAATCCAGAGCACTGCTAGCTCGCACAGCGTAGCCAGGGGCAAATGAGCTGGAAACATCCAGACGGCGTCCGCATCCCGCTGGGGTGGGTAGCAGTTCACACCTGGCTTCATCGAGTCACCGATGTCTCTCGAGTGAGCACTTGTGATTGGATCTAGCTTGCCGGCTACATGGCATTCAGGACACTGCCCCTTGTTGTTAGCAGAATAGATGCAGACAGGTTTAATTGCCCGGGACACACACAGACAGTGGCTTTAGGTCTGAGAGTGGACCTTCGCAGTAGATCCAGAAACGTTAATCAAAGCTGAGTTAGGGCCCTTCATGGTGCTCCTACCGTCGCTAGCCACATGTTGGCCAGTCGGGACGCCCACACAGTTAACGGGGTGCCCTTGAAAGTTGTCGGGGACGCATTTCACCAGCTGTGAGAGTGTCAGTTAGAGCACATTTGTGCTCAAATCGAGCCAATATGCACTTAAGGGCACAGTGGGAACTGACTCATATAGAACACGAGTATGAAGCAACCCAACCAGCTAGTTTGAGAGAAACCTTTGGTGGTTTCTCATTCTCTCTCACACACACGTGCAAGGAGAGAAATAAGTGCACTAGGACGAGAGCATCTGTGAGATATCAAGTGAGATAACGGCCCAGTAAATGAAGTGACTAGCAGCTGTACGGGGGTCTGCATTTTATCTTGAAGTAGAATACGTAAGCAGTGGGGACTGCACAATGCACCGAAAACAACTTCAATATTTTAGCACCGCAGCTCAGACTGGACATCAAAAGATCAGATTCTCTTCCTGTTCCAGTCCTCCACAACCCCAGAGGCCAAGAGTGATGAGTGGGAGGGTTGTGATATACTGAGACTATACATAATTTCAGTCTTCAATCTGATCCTTTTTTACCTCTCTTTCATCTGCTTCAATTATTTATTGAAATAAATAAATAAAAACTGCTTCACTTCCAAATCACACAACTGACTAATATGAAACCGTTTCAGATGAATCCGAATGCCCTTCAACTGCAAAAGATAAAACAAGGACGGGAGGAGATGGCTAGCCTGCTGTTTTGGCGCCTTAAATGAACAGATTTCTTGCTTCAGAGTGGGCGACTCCCCTCTCTGCTGTGCACTGCTGCCATGCGTTTACGTTTACACTAAGCTGTGTGTGTGTGTGTTTGTGTCTGTGTGTGTGTGAAGATTCTTTTCTTAGTGTACCAAATTCTAAATGAGGCCACTGCGCCGCTCAGTCAATGCTGGCCTCTTATTAAAAGCTAAAATCACTTCCATAATAGATAGTTGCTTGTTTTTAATATTTGGTTATTGTGGAATTGATCAATACTAGGCGGACCTTAACACTGCAAAGCCAATGCAATTGGAGATTGGCAGAGAGAGAAAGCCCTCTGTCAATCACAATTAAACTACCATAGACTAGATGTATTGTTTTCATTAGCCACTGGAACAATTGCAATATCAGTGTGGACGACATTAAGGCAAATCAGCTGCTATTATAGATTCTTCTGAATTAAGGCAGTTCAATAAAGGGGGCATTATGAATCATGAGAAAAGACAAAGTAATTGTTTCTGAATATAAATGAAACTACGAGAGGCATCTCATTCATGACAGAGCGCTGCAGCTGTATTCAATCTAGCTCAACTTAAATGCTTTCATATGCCCTTTTTGGCCTTTTGCCCACAGCACGATATAGCTCCGCTGATGACTGGCAGCACAAGTCAGGGTTGCGGATCAGCACACCTCAGTAATGAATAATTTTGTGATATAGAATCCGATGCCGAGCACCCTCTATGGCCCGCCATCCCAGCAGCTTCCAACATGTGGGTAATTGATCAAAAATGAAATCCAATGAGATTGATTAAACATTTTGTGGCTCTGGCTGCAGACACAAGATGAGAACTACTTTAGCTTAGCTGATCAAATGCGAGAGCTGAGATATGCGAGAAATGCGTGGGAAACGAGAAACCGTAAACGAGTGAGATAAAGAGAAACTAAAACTGCAAGCAAAACTGTGCTGTCCGTCGATAGGGGGTTCTATACAGGGGGCCAAATTACGCCAAAAAAAGGGTGTGTGAGGATGATGTTTATTATGCTGTGTTGTCTTCTTTGTGTCAGCAGGGGAAGGGCATGGCCGTGAGCTTGTGTGCACATTTGCACACTAAGCAGAGCCACACAGAGGGGCTCTTTTGGATCGGAACACACTTACTGCCTATGTGCAGAGTACTCATGCATGCGGCACGTAGCAAATATTGGCCAATTTTTGGAGTCTGCAAGCCATGTTTACCATGAAACAGAAAATAATTAGGAGGGGCAGGGAATATTTGTCAAGTAGCGTTAGTATGTTACGGTTTTCCATAAAGAATACACAGAACAACTAAACATTTGTGTTGCTCAAGCAAATTCAGGTTTTACCAAGGGCAAGGGGATAGAAAAGCAAAAATTACTTTCCAGTATGAAGGCAAGAGAACATGCATTACTTCTTAATCAACTCACACTATCTATGTGTAGTGCATGCTTGTGTAACATTTAATGCAAACGCAAAATTAGAAGAAAGAAAAACGAGGGATATGATGAGGAGGAGGAGGGAACACAAAGTGAATGCTATTTGAGGATACTAGAGAGTGACAATAGGAATTAACTGCAGGGTCCATGGGTGGAGGTGGGATGTTTGTGTTTGGAAAAAGGAGTGGGGGTAGTAACAGGAGAGAGAGGGAAAAATACAATTCAATCTTTCCTTTCTTCTTTCACAGCATTTCAATGAGCTTTAGACCGCCTTCAGGCTAATCCCAGAGCCACATAAGATTATCAATTCATCCGCCCTTGAGGTAGGTTGGAGGTGATTCTCCAGCCCCTTCATTTGCCGAAAAGGAAGGTGAAAGACAAACTCAATACATTTCCGGATAAGAAGGGACCATTGAAAGAGACGCATGCAACAACAACAGTGACATCCGTGATGGAGGACCCAAGGATGCTGACGGCACACTGTCGAATCAATGGCCAGCTTCCGAATAGACAACTGTGTGAAGGTATGACACTGCTCAGCTTATAATAATGGTCGTCTTTTGTCCATTTAAAGCCAACCATGAGAAACTTGCGTAGATGACAAAATAACATACAACAAAGGACAGGAAAGCTAAGCCGTGGCCTTAAAGTTGATGCAGCGTTTTGTTTTACTGTACCAAGCTTCTGCTAGAATTCCTCCATCACTTCTAAAAGCTCTTAGAGGGTGATTGTTTGTCAGGCCTCTGATACACGCCAGCTGACTGGGCGGCCAAAACTATTTGTTTCACAGAGAACAGCATCGCTATGAATAATACAGGAGGTGCCAAGCACAGGTGTGAGGACACAGGAGTAGGGAAAAGGTTCAGGCATTTTTTTTCCAGCAGGTCAAGTAAGAAAACACAGTCAGTAAGCACAATATAGCTGTATTTGTAAGGACTGATCTGTCAGAGAAAGAGACAACAGAAGAGTCCTCAACACCAATGGTCAGGTTGGATGCTTCAGCAAGATCTTACTTTAATTAGTAGAAAGAATTTCAGTTTTACTAAAACATCCCTCAGTTTTACTATAATAGTGTTTCACTCCGGATTTAATTAGCCTTTTATATATTTTGCTCCTACAGACAAATAAGTCTGCCTGAGGAGGGTCAGTGATCGATGGAGCTTACGCATATGAGCAAAAAGAAGGTAGACTAGTGTGGTTGAGCAGTGCAGAAACTACACTAATGCCACCCAGTGCTCGTGGACCACTTCTCTCTGATTGTAGCTCAAGATGCGTCTCTGTAACACTGATAATACATTTGATTTTGCTCATTATTTTACCGTCGGCCATCAGAGAATCCAGAAGTATATTAGTTGTGCTACGGAAGCTAAGTAAGGCTGAAGCTCAGTTAAAAGGAAATGCTTTTTTCCTTTGGCTGGAAAGGAATGAACAAGCAACCACACAGAATATGCCGCACTGTAGGGTGCCAGCAGTCGCTCAGGAAGCCGTATCTTTGTTCATTTCTGGCACTAAAAAAGAATTACAAAGTACATACATACAGTAAGCTGGTTGCAGCTATGACAATACATCAGCTGACAAAAAAGCAGAGACGTCGTGGCAACAAAAACAAATGAACTAATGAGGAGCAGCAAAACAGCTGAGTCACATGTAGAAAAGTAAACACAACGTACATCACTGGAAAACTACTCCATGATAATGTAATTACTTGGACATTGTAGAAATATCAATGCATGAATTAATAGGGCCAAATACCATGGGGCATGTACAATAGACATAGTCTACCCCCACTGAACAGCAAACGATGGGGGGCTTTTGCAAAGAATGCCATCTCTCTCTCTCCCTATCTCCATCCCACTTACTCTGCATGCCCGTCATCCGTCAGATTACAGAACAACACGATTCAATGAAGCAGTGGCGCTGAGAGCATCCCAACACAGCACATCCCAGGAAAGTACCACAGGGGCATAGGAAAAAGGTCTTGATCAAAGGTTTTAAAATGCCGTTTTGTCATGGTAGTAATAAAAGATAGACAATTTTTAGACACACACACACAAACACTTGGGACAAGTGAGAGGGCAATGAAATTAATTTATTAATGCTATTTAAATACAGTATGTGCATTGAAATGCACCTCAACATATTATTAATTAGGGACGTGGTGAGGGATGATCCTGATTTATCGCTCCATCTGCGGGCCCCATCATTTATCATCTCACAAGCCCCTTGATTCATGGCCCGCTGTAAAATGGTCGTGGAATTCCATCAGTGGCCTGATAGGAGCGAGGAGGATGTGAGGGTAGTTTTAGTCCAACAGAGCACAACGTGCAACAGCCGGTAATCAGCAGGGAGTCTGTTTATCCTACACAGATTTGAATGGAGGCACACACCATTAGATCTCATTGAACTGATTTTTTGGCATGTACACCAGATTCAACACATACTTATGTGGCAAAAAATAATTTCTGGCTGGATGATTAGTTCTTAAACAGCTCCATGGATGGACGAGAGCAGACTCTCATTGACACGCCACAGCAACTGTATTGGCTGTTAAAGACACACTGCATTACATCATGTGCTGAAGACATCCAGCTAACAAAGAGCACGTTCACTCAAACTTATACGAAGTACAGCTTGACTTCTAACTTCTGAGTTCATATATTGCTGTTACAATAAAGCGGTTATTCATACTATTGAAACAAGTTAATTATTAGATTGAGACGAGGAACATAGCTTCTGGCTAACGGATGATCATTTGTTCTGTAGAATGCATAAAGAGGATTCTTGCTAAGGTCACTGTGATAATTTATGAACATACGTACAGGAGCAAGAGATCGCAATTATATCCAGTGCTAATGTCACTTTTTAAAGCTTTATTATTGTTATCGTCTCTAACAATGTCGGGATGATGTGTATAATGAAGCATGTAGATTTAACTGTGGGGGTAATCCACTGCTGTGTTTAATCAGATAATATTATAATAATCTATTATTGTATTCACATCCCCGATGTAACCTTACTTACGGCGCTATCTTTAGGGCGTCAGCATGTGTTATCGCTACTGCATTCATGTGGAAATGATATTGCCATAGACCCCCAAAAAACAAAAAAAAAGAAGGGTGTTTGTCTGACTTGCTGTTTATCACTAAAGGAGCAAAGATTTACAAATGGGTGAAAGATGGAATGGATGATTGCCAATAATTTAACAAGCGACTTCATAAAATTCTCAACATTAATAAAGAAATGTGATTTTTGATCTGAGTTGCATCAAATACAAACAATACCAACCAGAACACTGAACTTTGAATCTAACAAAGAGGGAGGTACTTTTAGAGAGGGAAAGCTGCAACATGTATAGAAATCAAGCTACTACAATATAAAACCACTTGTGGAAAGTAACCAGCTGGACCACAACAGTGTCTGGGTCTAGTGACCTCGAGTCCTGTTGAACAAAGGGTCTTGAGCTGTTGTAGTTTGATACATGCTCAGTACGAGTAGGAGTTAGAGGTTCGTGGCTGGGGAGGCACTGACTGTTTCAAAGTCAGAATCACAAATATCTAAAATATGTTTTTTAATATGCGAATAAGAACAATAGCAGAACAGGCCTGTGTGCTCACACGCCCTCTCCGGTGAGGGGGCGGTACAGGCTGCCTCCCTTCCTGCTTATCACTGTGGCGTGATAAGCCGGAATGTTATAAACATATAAACATATGTTATAAATATATAATAAAACTGTATACAAACATTGCATTGGGGACATAAGGAGATCAATGGCACATGCTCAAATTGAGCAACAAAAAGAGCAGCTCAACCCAGTTTGTAAAAGAGATTGTATTTGTATATCTATATATTACATTAAATGACATGTCATTTAGCTTCTATTAGTGTTTTCCATAGCATTATATTAGGACATGAAAAGTCTAGGTAATTTTTTGAGAATTTTCTAGTGCTAGATTACAACAGAAGTCATTTAATGTTATCTTCCCTATGGAACAGGTCTGTGCCTTAAATAAAGTAGTAGTAAAGCGCTACTTCTTTTCTTTAGAAGCTGCACACTTGGTGCCCTGGTGAAATCAAAGCGTATGATTCATACAGTTTGCCTAAACTAGCCACTCAATATTGAATATCTAATGTATATATGTATAAAGGCTTAAGCCCCTCAGACTCCCTCAGCCTACAGGGAGCAGCAGGGGGGGAGGGGATTGGAGTTGAACAGGGAACGATGGGTAGGGCAAGTTCAGGGAAGGGCGGGAGTGAGGGAAGAAGGAGAAGGATGACAAGGTGAAGGTCCCTCTGTGCCGATGCACTGAGGAAAAGTTTACATTCTCTGCAGATTGTTTGCATGTCTACATCCAGGACATGGTGAAACCCTACATCCCAACCCGCACACTCCGCTCTGCATCAAGCTGCTTGTTCCTCCATCACTGAGAGAAAAGCACTCGGCGAGATCGCGACTCTTTGCTGTCCTGGCTCCCAGATGGTGGAATGAGCTCTCTGATGACATCAGGACTGCAGAGAGCCTCTACATCTTCCACCGGAAACTCAAGACACACCTTTTTAGACTCTACCTTGACTAAAACACTAGCAAACCGTAGCACTAACAAATCGTAGCACTTAAATTGTACTTATAATGGCACTTTTCTATAACATGTTTTGAAACTGCTTATTTGATGAAAATTGTACTTTCTTGTTATGTTCTGAGTTTGTATCTATGTGGAAATGCACTTATTGTAAGTCGCTTTGGATAAAAGCATCAGCTAAATGACATGTAATGTAATGTATTGCCAAACTCAGTCGAATCTAAGTGGTGGAAAAAAGTGCTTATGGAACCACACATCATTCCGTTAAAGCCATTAAGGGGGAAGCTGATTTTGCTTCTCATGGACAACATATGTATGTTGTATATACGTTTTGGGAATTTATTTGCACACTTGAAAAATGTCTTATGAACCAATAACCCCGTCATAATACTATGCGTTTGAAAACCAATTTATGTTTTAATTCTCTTGTTAATAATGAAATAAAAACTGGAATAAGAAATGTAGACCCTTAATATGTATAAAACCTAGCATTGTAACTAAACAAAAATGTCAGTCTATCAATACATTTACATTCTCTGGTAGTACCATATTGTACGCTCAAGCAGCACGCCGCATTATTCTAAAGCAATGGTCACACGCCTCTTCTCCTATAGTTTTGTTCCTGTCAATATAAAAATAATTCAGAAATAATTAGTGACAACTCAGATTATTTTTTCACTTCTGTATAGAATGAAAAGTAAGCTCTTTCAATAGATTAACACATCTATTCATGAAAATGTCTGAATGGATTGAAAGAATGTGATGGCTAAGAGGCTTTTAGCGCCTACCGGTTACTTCAATCCGTGTCATGTTAACACTGGTACCATTGCATTTTAAAAAGCAACACACACACACACACACACACACACACAGGATGCTTTTGCTCCACTGAATTCAATCAGCAGTATTGACACTAGTCACACATGCGTTTCTGCTATTTACAAAGTGTCAACAAAGGAATCGACTGACATGAGATGTGTTATCTAACCACCTGTGAGAAATAATTGCTTTCCCCAATTTTTACCCTGCTGTTATATTTTGATCCACTTTCCCAGAGCGTGCACACATTAACGCACAAACATTCCTCCCACCGATCTTTTTATTCCGGCGTATAGTCGAAGGTCTTTGATAATGTGCGCAAGTGGTTGGAGTGGTCTCAAAGCAATTACAAAAGCCCCATTAATCGTCCCTTCATGCACCCTGTGGTTTAAAAGCGCACCCGGTCTTTAATTAAAACAAAGCAGAGGTGAAAATCTGCACTAGCTAAACACAGAGTAAAGAAATTCATCAAGACCAAAAGGACAGTTTCTTTGGGTTTCCTTTCCCACCTACCTATCTGAAGAGCATAGTGGTCATTAAAGTAGTTTAAAGCAAAAAGGAGATGTGTGCTCAGTAATAGTTATTGTAGGAAATCTTATCTATTGCACATGTAAAGTGAGAAAATCAGCACTCATTTAAAATGTCAATTTAATCAAGTGAAGAGCACAATTCCTCCCAAAACGATATGTGGATCTAAGCTAATACAGTCACCTGCCAACCTCGGGACCACGTGCCAGTGAACGTGGCCGCCCGTCCTCAACCAATCCCCTTCAGGGACTTCTAAACTCCAACGGGCTCAGCACTGCCCTCTTCCGGGAGACACTTACTTCACTTCAAAAAACACTTACTCACAGCGGCTCTTTTTTTCTTACTGCTTTGCACCCTTCTTCTCATCTCTCTGCCCGTGCTGTCACACTCAGCGTCTGCAAATGGCAAGATAGCTGCAACCTCCACGGTCCACCTCCATCTCATTTAGGGGGGGTGGGTATAGTGGATTCTTGTGTGTGTGTGTGAGTGTGTGTGGATTAATGGGCATGAAAAAAATAAATAAAAGCAAGCCAAGTAATTATTCAGGATTCACACAGTGTTTCTGGCCTAATGAGGGGCCGGATAATTACTGGGTCCGGACCGCAGCTCCTCAGGGCCGGCTAGCGAACCGCGCAGAGAGAAGACAGGGGCCGCATAAGAGGTGGGAGGACTGGATAAGTTAGAGAGAATATGAGCAAAAAATAAATAAATAAAGAGCTCGTCATACACTTGTCTGAATGTGCGACCATGCGCGCTTTTCTCCCTGATGGCTTCTGAGGTCAAAGGAGATTTCCTTTATTGGATCAGGGGGTTTGATCAGAGGCAGTTTTTTTTTGGTCTTCTCTGCTTACTTATTCCTTGTGAGGTTTTCTGGCTGGTGATGAGGATCTGAGGGGTCTAAAGCCTCTCCTTAAGTCCATCAGGAGCCACACCGTGTTCGGCAGAGTCTATGCTGAAACCGGCGTGACCTTCATTATTAAAGTGGGCTGACAATCGATATTAAGCATCAACCAAGTCCTTTACACTAAGTGGGCTCTCTTTGTTTTTTATTTTCTATGCTTTCCTTCTTTGTCTTTTTCAGTCCCTTCTTCATCGCTAGTGATGTACCGAGCAAATTATCGCCTGCAGAGTTGCTGGCCAGAATGAGAGTGAACGCGTTTTGGTAAATTTGGTAAGAATGAAAAAGGCTCTAGGCATCCCCATTGCCTGGTGAAAACTATCAGGCAAGGAGTACATTACATTACATTAAACCTATAATCAATACATTATGGTGATTTCACACCGGAAACTCGCTTCATTTGGTCTGACCAAACAGAAAAAAATAATAAAAGTATGCCTTTTATTTCTGACCCCGTTCACGTTGACTGATCACGTTGGCTGTTGAGTTCTGGCAATAGTGGCTGACAAAAGTGTCTGCATCTCTACTGCAGTTGTATACTCATTTTCTTTAATGTCACATAAACTCACAATGAAATAACAGATTTTGAGCACTATTAGAATTTCATTGATAGTTCTTAAATTGCAAATCCTTTGCGTATCATGAGTGATCATTTGGGGATTATAACTGGAAGAACACTGTCACATGCTTTTTAATGGACTTAATGAACAGTAGCAGGTCTAACACTCACCCATTGATCAGCACCAGAATCTGCTTAGAATCAGAGTGACCGTATTATCAAGAGCTCCCAGTCTGGTTCTTTGGTCCGTAACAGGCTAACTAACTTACGGACTGTACCGACCAGGTAAACGGACACAAGTATTCAGGCAAACGGACCTGAACTCCTCAACAGAAAAAGTGTTTAGATGTGACCATTGATGAGCTACAGCTCAGCTAGCTTTGTGTTCTGGCTAATGTATGGCCTAAATAAAATGATTTAAAACATAAATAATACCATATCAATCTAGAAAAACACAAAATAGGGATGAAGGATTTGGAGAGGAGGAAGATTGAAATCAGCAGTGCTGCCTGCAAACAGACTTTAAACTCAATAAGTACACTGGACAGAACCATGCGCCGGCAGCTGGATTCATTGTGCACATGCACGTGTTGTGCAAACGCCCTGCCAAGAGTTGCGCGGATCCAGCCGGCTCCTCCACCTCCCTTTTTGTCTCCTTCTTGCTCGCCCCCCCCCCCCCCCTTCCCTCAAATAAACAGAGGACGAGAGAGAAACAAAGCATTTGCACTGCACAGCATCTCTGTCTGAGCTGGTTCCAGATGAATAAGGCAGGATACCAAGTGGCCCACTTATACGCTACGCAGAAACAAATAGACCAGTCAATCACCGCGGGTTGCTGCTGAATTACAAATGCTCCCTCGCCTTGGAGTGTGTGCGTGTGTGATGGGTGCATAAGATAGCTTGTTTTTCATTTGTTGTGCCTTAAATGAATCTGTGTGCATGAACACAACAGTACAGTGTGTTTCAACAACCTCAAGTCTCAACTTGAGTGTTTTTTCAAGTGTAATAGCAGCAGATGCTCCTCCTGTTAATGAGAACAGATATGGAGGCGGTTTAAGAAAAGTGGATACATTTGAGAGTAAATGCTGTTGGAGAGCATTGGTGTTTGGATGTGGCTTTCGAGGTCATTTGAGTATGTGTAGAAAGGATGGCAAGTATTCGTCTCTGCTCCTTCCTCCATTGGTCTATTAGCCTCCCCAGGGCAAACAGACCAGCGGAAGAGGTGCAAACAATATTAAACAAAGAAGGGATTGGGATTCACTTCATATGCTCACACATTCCCAGCTATCTCAATATGGGCTGTCGCACTGCTCAGCAGCATCGCTATACAGGAACTCGACAAATAAATTCAGCGTGGGTGAGCGGCGGGGAGCTTCCCTTTATCCACGGCTAAAAGGCAACCGTGTTAACTTCGGTACACGGTGATCAGTTCTATAATAAACTTTCCACCAATCGGACTGCCAGGCCTTCTCACTGGTGTCTTCTCTTATCTGCTACGTCAGGTGGCTGCTCAAAAATAGGCAATGCCGGGAAAAGGAGAAAAAAAACAAGGAGACTGCCGTCTAGTATGACATGGAAGGGTGTGGGGCAGTTCAATTCAATCCTCAGACTGAGTGGGAGCTCTCAAAATAACTCACAGGACCAGAGAATTCAGGAGGTCATGCACAATTCAACGTAGACACCTTATCTTGTATTGCAGCATTTATATAAATAGTTTGTGATGAATGCATTTACGCAATTTTTTTTTCAAATGGAAGAACATTTTAATGCTTCGGAATACCATTTCCGAGTCAACTACTTCACCTCAAACACCCTTTCCTAACAGTTAGTGGACCCGGAGGTAAATCTATTTTTACTATGGATTAAACACCGCCAACAAAAACACACCTTGGACAGAGGGATTGGGAGTGTCACACAGTATTCTGTCCTCTGCCTGCGCTGCTGGGCACTAACATGTGTGACTTTTCAAAAGTGTGTAACAGTGTACAAAATACGAAGCTTGGAGACACTGGATATATATAAATCTTCACATACAATAAGGAGAGGTGAGACTACCCATTAAAACTTTTTCACTGATTGCATTTAGAAACGAAGTAACAGTGAACCCCTGTCAGAGCTGATGGGTGTCTTTCATAAGCAGCTACTAAAGAGTCAAATGACTCATCCTCCAATTTAGTTATGCACATATGGGATTCAACAATTAGCTTTAGCTGGGAGGGAACATCAATGTTGATAAGATGCTGCACAACAGAGCAGTCTTTCCTTTGCGTTTAATATCCACTCTATTCATCTATGTATGCATAAGTGCTCTATAACGATATCGCCTTCCTCTACTGTCTGAAAAGCAGGGGCGGTCAGCGTTACTCCTCCATTCTCTGGACACTATGCTCACTATAAACTCCCAAGTGCTGTGAATATAAAGGAAGGGCCAGTCCTTGCTGGTGGACAGAAGGTATTTGCCATTCTTTTAATAAGGTTTTTAGGATTCATAAACTAACATTCTTGCAGCTCTAAGCCATGTGCCAGATGTCCATCTTTAGCTATGTAGAAGATAAATAAAAACAACATTACAGGGAAGAGGGGGAATCCATTTTAAACTTGAGTTTAAAAAATAAAAACATCGTCCTCACTCCGAGCATCGGTTTCATACCCAAATTCAAAACGCTACAAAATCCTACCTGTGATCTCAGAGCAGGTTCAAGGAAAAACTCCACGTAGGTTGCCGAGATGAAACAAATTTTGATTCGCTGATTTTACAAGTCCAGAAAAGGGCTCAAGGAAACATAGTTGCTTGTGTGGCGAAAAGTAGGACAACGCAAAGTGATGGAAGAGAAGACGCTGAAGACAAGGAGCCCAAAGATCAACTCAGGGAAGGCTCCTAAAGTGAAGAGATCAAATGTGTTTCCCAGGATGGAAGAAATGAAGTCAGAAGTGTTGGTGTTGTGCAGCTGCTTCGAGGAAGGAAGGAAGCAACAGAAACAATAATGCATGCACACTGTCGTAGAACACATTAACAAAATGCATAATGTACACATTTATTGGTGTGTGTATGCGTGTGATTGTGTCAGTATGGCAATCTTTCAGCAAGAAAACACTGCAGGAAGAAAGCGAGTGGAGGGGATTGAACTTTAAATAGCAGCCACTGAACACATCATACTAGGATTGTATATTCAGACTGGTGATTGAATACAATGAAATCAGTGAATCTTCGGAAATACTGTTGATTTTAAGATAATTTTAGTTTATTCCATTTTTTATTTCAATCTGTTAGAAGAGATCCAAAAAGGCAGAGTACTTATTATGATGTTTTCCTTCTGTGAAAACTAGCAAATAAAACATTTTGACAGGTGAGAGTTCTAGAAATTTATCATGCTTTAAAAAGGCTGAAGTGCACTACCGAGGCAGGTTCTTTACAGCAACAAAAGCATTAAGTGTGTTTTAATGACGCAAATTAAATTATTTTGTGTGCATGGACACAGAAATATAAAATAAAAACCAAAATAAACACTCACTTGCTATTAGTTTTATTCCCACCCATTTTTTAAATATGAAATAAACATATTTGTACATAGGGTGAATGGAATTTGGAACAATAATTAGTATGGTCCAGTCCTAAATCCAAAATGAATCCAGAATAAATCATTTAGATTAGTCTTAAGAAATGCTTTGTTACATATGCAAGATAGTTTCATGAAGTTTGACCTAGTTTGGTGCACTCAGTCCTTTTTTTCCCTTTGCTGCAGTATAACAATGTGTTTGTTCAGGCTGTGGGCAAAGTCCTTCCCTCCACTCCACGCACTCCACAAAACAGACACACATCCCCTGGCTCCCTCCACAGAACACATGTTGCTATGCGCCCGAGTGCCACACAGTGCTACCTGTCATATTTTGAGTGGGGGGGGGGTCCAACAGGCCACCACTCAAATGCAGGAATCAGCACCCCTCTCCTCACTTTCTTCATCATTTGCTGTCCTAGAGGGATCTCTGCTTGCTAATCAAGCACCTTGCTAATCATCCACACATATATATATATATATAAATAAACCACCATATACATATAAACCACTACAACAAGTAAAGATAAACTCAATCACAGCTGCAATATACGGTGGTTTAAGAAAAAAAAGAGAAATGAGTGAAGAAGGTTTGTGCGACACAGCTCAACTTAACCACTTAATAAGCAAATGAAGACTTATGCAAACAGGTCTATTAGCCTGTCACCCTACCTCTGCCCCTGTTTAAATCAACCTGGGAGGAGCGCTGAATGCTAATTGTACAAGAGCTCTGTTACCAAGCCGAGATCAGCTACATGCTCCATTCTTAAACCCTCAAAAAAGTAGTAGTTTCACCTGTGGAGATGACGTCTTTTCAATACCGGTAGTGTATCCAAGTCAAAATACACAAAAGATCTTCACTGTGGGAACTCAGTGAAAGCACTAGCCCATATAAATACTAATCATCTTAGAACCACTAAGCCATGCATCTATTCGGACCCCTCTCTCTCCCTAATCTCCTTCCTGAACTCCCCTGCTACAAGCCGCCAGGCGGGCGAAAACATGACACTCACACATTAAAAAAGCTAATCTCACAATGAACCATGTTGTGGAATCCGAGGTGATACTATGAATCACGTGCTTGTGACAGGAGGATACATTGTGGAGTGGGGCACTTTAACTCGGGGTCCTATCGCCAGTCACTCCAGACACGCACACGCAAACCATTGCAACAGAATAGGTTCCACTTACGATCGTTGCAGAATGAACCTCCATAGGACGTCATGGTGCAGTCACAGGTGAAGCCCTCCCACTGCTGGAGACACACTCCCTGATGGTAGCAAGACTCCTCCGTACAGGTGGTACTGGGTCCTGGGGGCAGAAGCAGCACATGGTTTGTTTTCAATCCAAAAGATTAGAAACTCCTAGGGAGGACCCCACATGATGTACAGGGACTTTTAATGAGGTACTTGCTAGTGTATTAAAGCACATTTGGCTCTGCTGGCAGTCTCCTCTGTGGGACGGCTCAGAGATACATATTTACATTTGAGCACCCACTGGTTTTCTACTACCAGCACTGTAAATCTCACAGGATCAATGCGCTGGTGAAGAGGGGTTGGTGAAAATGTTACATATCAGAAGTGTTTTTGAGTCAAACTGTGGCTAGAGAAGTGAAACATTCATTCATTGATGATATAACTGAACGTATCCATCGTTCCCTAATCCAGCCTGTGCATATTATAAATATATCATACTATATATATTCATATATTTATATATACACATTTAAATATTTGATAATAATAAATCAGCATATATTTGACAGCTTTTTCAACTTTCAACAGATGAGATGGTAAACAGCAACTGTTTATCAATTCTTTTTGAGTCAGAGGAACATTTAAAAAGAAGCATCTCTTTTTATTGGGTTGAGGTTAATAAAATATCTCCTTATGTTTTGTACCAATTCTTTTTTATAAAAGCTTAAACGAGGCTTCAACGGCAGTCCAGGTTAAATGTTACCTTCAAATATTACAGCTCATTTACAACCAAGCCGACTTGTTGTTACAGTCCCTGCACTGCAGATCAACAGGGAGACACAGAGGGAATTGTACATAAGCTCCGTAGCTTTGGAGTTTGCTGTCTGACTACTGAAGCTTGAGCTTCAGATAAAGTTCTGAATGTATTTTTGGTCAATCTGTGCAGTCTTCCCCCCATTAATCACATATAAAGCAGTCCATCATTGGCAAGTATGCAAAGGTGGAAGATAGCAGCAAGCAAACCTCTCTCTCAAATATCCATCAGGACACCAGACTGCTATTTTATGACTCATCTAAACAAATTGTGAAGTCTTAACTCTTTTATTAAAACACTGTTTACTAAGAGGTATATGTATTGTGAGAAGACTTAATAATTAAGAAACAGCAATGCTGCTTTTTCGTGGACTAAATAATATTATGTGATTTATGAAATGTATTCAGATTCAATTTGACACTAATTCAAGGTTGGAACCTGATGTATAATTGCAAACACATTTGCATTTAAAATGAGTGGTGGTTTAGTATGTTCCTGTTTAGCATCTCTATTATATCGGCGCGAGGCGATTGTGTGTGTGTGTTCGTGTGTGTTTTGGCGGATGCTGTCCCGTTTCCACACACGTTAGGGGGGGCTAAAAGTATTTAAATTGTCAATTAGAAAACTTCAACGCTGTAATTTCTCTTAGGAATTCCGGCCACTTATTCAGAAAGGAGATGGAAAAATGATCCGCTTAAACTCATACATACTGCTACTGATCAATAAAATAAACTAACTTTCTTTTTTTAAACTATAAGATACTAAGCAGAGAACCAGAAATGAGCCTTCTAATAATGTTCTCTTCTATGAATTGAAAAGCAAACAAAGCTCGATACTTGACGAAAGAAAAGGATGCTGATCAAGTCTTGGCCACAACACAAACTATTTTAGGACTGTCATGAGAGTGGGATTTTTTTTTCAATCTCGATTAAACACTTCCAAAGAACCATGGTCTAGTGCAAGACTAAATTGCCATGTGCAAATGACCCAATTAAAAAGAGAGCCCCTGACCCCCAAACACACACTTGCGTAAAATCATCCACCTACAAGTGCTTTTATTTTTTGCTCCAAAATGTCCACTTAGATGCAATGCCATCTTCTATCAGCTTTTTCTATTAGTAATTCCTAAGTACACTAATTGCCCCATTAATTACTCACCCATAAAAGGGTCCCTTGATAAGCTCATTAAGCATATGGTCATAATTAATAACCCAGTCATGTAATCACTTCCTCGATTTGCCTTCAGTTATTGATCGGTCAAACAGCAGCGCTACATGGCTGACAATCCATTACTGGGTACTTTGGGTTTGTTGGAGCACAAAACTCCATCTGTTTTGTTTTGCTCTAAATTTTGCCAAGATATAGAGAACCAATATGACTAACACTTCTGTAAACCCAAAGTGTACACACATCCCCACATGGATTGCTGCTGCCACCTGCATCAAAAAACAACAGCTGGGCCACAACTCAAACACCTGCTTATTTATTAGCAGTCTTGAGAGAGCCAGAGTGCAGATCCAGTTGAGTTAATATCCAATCCTTTAGTGTTTTTATCTGTCTCATTAAAATAAAATTAAAACAATAGTACGAGGTTCTGAGGGGCGGTATCATCAAAGAAATCTGCATTCCAGCCATAAGGGTCCACCCACTTGCTCTGGAGCAGGTGAGGGAAGAGAGTCAACTGGAGCAGAGCTCCTCATCAAAGATAAAAAAAAAGTCAGAGCAGGAGGCCGGCAATGGAAGAAGGGTTATTCTCTCCAACATCTTCATTAGGCTATGGACCCAGCGGCAGTGTTTTTTTCTGGTTCTGTGATGAAGCTACGGACTGAGCTTCCGTGTTGTGCTGTGTTTTTTTTTTTAAATAACTAGTCAGGTAGTGACGAGTCAAAAGGTGACTCTGACAGCGGCCCTAAGCCTGACATTATGGTGGTAGAGGTACCACATTAGCATCATGGATAAAAGGGTATAAAAAGGAGGTCGATGCTGTTGAAGTGGCGTCAACCATTGGTTTGTGAAGTACAATCTGGTAGTTGCCATTGTGTTTTTTTGGACTTGGATGTTACAATGGGATAGAGCTCAGTACATCCAAATGCTGAAAGAGACATTCTTAGGCAACCAAAAAGGTTTACTGAGTCAACAAATGAGAAGAAGGGTCATTTTCTCATAGACTTCCATGCAGTCTTCTTTTTGAAAAAACAGGTGTCGCTCGCTCATGGCTAATAGAGACAATGCTTAAAGATTAAATTCATTTGAACTCCGGTGCTGCTTCTACAACTACAAAGTTTCATGTGTACGCTGCCACGGTTATGCCACTGGTGTTATGTATTCTCTCTGTGTTCTCTCTCTTCTGTGTGTGTGTGTGCGCAAAACTGGGCCTTCATCACCACATGTGGCGCATCTCCACACCTGCTGGCAGTCAGCACTGCTTGGGAGCCCTGGGTTCCTCTACACCAGGGGTGCAACATAAAGTTTGCCACACAGAGGCTTGGTTGGCCTTGTTTACGCACCCCCCCCCCTGCCTTGAGCTATAGCAACTCAACAACACTGCTTCAGTATTAGCATTTCAACTCTGTTGTTTCCCCTGTCTGGTTCTTTGTTGTTATGATCTGCTGACTCAGTGGAAAGTCCCCAAAACAAACTCAATGTTCTGCCCTTTACTTAGGCTTAGGTCTCATGAGACTAAAACAGCAGCCACCTTTGACCCTTGTGCATTCCCCGTAAAAGAGCTAACATGACCCCTGAAACATGCGGTCAGGACAACACTGCCTTGTGGGAAGGTTGTCTTCACTACTTCTTCTATTGTTTTAGGATTTCAGTTAAAGGGTATGAATCAAAATAGAAATGATCTGATAAGATTTGGATGTATGGCTTTAAAATCAACAAGGGGATACCACTGATTTGCACAGCCTCAGTTGTTGACGTAATAGTCTACACCGTAACTAATATTAGCATCCATCTTGGCTTCGAAGGGGATAAAATGTGAGCTAAATGCAGCTTTAAACAGTGTTCGGGCCAGCAATTGTACTGTAGGCAGGTAATAAGAGAGGCTGACAGAAGCAGCTGGGTCAGGAATTGAAAAAAAAAAAACGCTGGATCAGTGCTGCGCTGGATCGAGTCGGTCAGTGCGGCCCTCAGGGAAATCAAGTCCGTGCTCTTCGACACTCTGCATGCCTTTGAGACGCGTTGGGAGGAGGTTAAAGGCCTGGAAGGGGAAATGCTAAAGCCAAAAGCTACGTTTATACTCTGGATTAACTACTCAACAAAGGAGCCATGCTGTATATGGAGGTGATCTGTGCACAGAAGAGGTAAAAAACAAGTGCTGGGCAAAGATGAACACATGTAATGGATTAATAATGGCTATATAAACCAGTTTACTTTTTTTTCTGAACAGGTAGGAAAAAAAGGAAACCAATTTGTTATCAGGGAACACCATAAACAGTTCAGTAGTAAGGGTCCCTGTTAGATTGAGGTAAAGTGGTTGGGCAAAAAAATGGAATTGTGCAGGAGACTTTTTAGTCTGTAAAAAGTATGGATTTCCTCTGAAACTTAATCAAAGAAAAAGCAAACGCTGATGCAGGGAGAGCAGTTGCGCAATGACAAAATTAACTTTAAAAGTCCACTTTTTATTATCCATACCCTGACTTTACATTTTCTTACTCCTTTGCACCAAGCCATTTTCTCAGACACAGGAGGTGAATAACATTTTCAGATGAAAGCATTGCTACACAGAGCTTTGACCATTACTGTTTTCTGTGAACATGAGTGAATGATGGACCTCTGCTTCTTCCACTCACCATCGCAGCCTCGTTCCACCTGATCCACCCGGTGGAGGGCATCTGCAATCAGGTCAGGGAGTCTCCCGTTCAGGTCCACGGAGGCCAGGCAGCCCTGGTACCCGTCCCGGGATGCTATCAGCTTGGGCAGACTGCTGTACTTGTTCTTTGTCACGCCACCGATGTACAGCTCCCCTGGAAAGCAGACATGAAGAACCCACTGTGAGGATTTTTGCATACATTCTGGAAATAGAGAGTTAATCATCATCAGAGAATCACTTTAAGACACTTGTCAACAGACAAAAATATTACAAATGTATAGTAAATAGTAGAGCATCCTTTAGTTATCGCAGCTGCTCATGCAAGGAGGTGACATACTGTAAATCACAAGGTTGTTCAGTGAAAACATATTTCAAACACTGCTGCACAGTTAAGAATTTAAAGCCGTATCTGCAAAATCATCTAGCTGCAGGTACTATACACAGGGTTCATACACATTTTGACCAATGGATTTCCATGATTTTTCCATGTCTTCAAAAAATTTTTACCAAAATGTTGTGAACTCTCGGTGTATACATGAAAAAGTGTACAAATGTAGTATTTAAACAATGAGAATTCGAAGGCATACAGTGTTTTCCTTACAATCCAATTAGACCCACAAGAAAGCCTGTTTTTTATGTTTACAATTATCCACTTTGGATGAGTATCATTTGGGTTTTTCCTGATACCAGGGATAAAATCCTACTTTTCAAACATACCGGTGCCTAAAGAGTGACTGAACCAATAACTTTTATCCCTTCTTTTTTTCCCCTTCAAATTATGGACAATATACGAACTGTTAACCGTTTAAAGTATACGTGTACGTCTCTGTAAGAGCCGGAAGTGTATGTATTACTTTAATTGGAATTTGGGGAACATTAATCATTGAATGCATGCTTATTGTGCTGGAACTAAAGATTTGTAACATATTATTTATGTATTGACGTCATGATTGCAGCAGGTGCAACACAGTAGAGCTGCGTTAGGCGCGAGAGCATGGCGTTTATCTACCGCGTGACAATGTATTAACGCTTTGCCGCGTAAGATAAAGACGAGAAACAAAAAGAATCAAACGAAGTCCCGGGTCTGCAGCTCAATGACAAACACCGAAAGAACAACTTTGAACTGCCGCCCGCAGCGATAATGTCGGTGTCTCGTACGCAGCCGGTGGCCGAAGAGAGACGCGTGCTGCTCGGCGTGTAGCTTCGCTAGCAGTCGCCGTCCGATGGGGTTCCTGTAGTAGCTTCGCTAGCAGTTAATGCCGCTCTCCCATGTTTGAAATATCAAATGTTTTGCCTCCACATTACTCACATTCTGCACGTCCCGGGTCTTTTGTTTGCCGTAACTCATGACATGCACCTTTCCATATGTAGCCAACCACGGTTAGATGTGCACTTCCCTGGCACAGTGGATGATCTACCTGAGCTACCGAACTTTTCAGTTAAGGTGCGTTCAGGTGCTAATTATTTGCGCTGCGAGTATTAGAACGTCCTGCTTACGTTAAGCGTCTAACATTTAAAAGCATATAAATGATTTCAAACGTATCTTAAATTAACCACATACAAGTCAAAATATAACATATTTCCATGACTTTTCCAAAACTTTGGGGATTTTTTCCATGACTTTTCCATGCCTGGAAATGACCATTTTAAAATTCCATGACCCTTCGAACCCAAGCAATGCCATGGAAGCCAATACATCCGATTGAGCAGCATGAATTCATACGGGAAGATGATGTTGATTGGGACCAGTGAAAAATAAATAAAAGGAAAAAAAAGCAGCTCCATTAGCAGAACTACTGCAAACCATTTGTGGTATTTTTTAACTGAAAAAAATAATAAACTTGGGAATTCATTTAAAAAAAAAATTGGAACCTCACATCTAGAAGCCACCTTCCATGGCCATACTCCAGTGAACGAAATGTGACCTACCACCTGCTCAGATGGATGAGCTAATTCAAAAGCACACAAGTATTGACACACTTACTGTTTAGGGCATCACTGACTGCCTGTGGGCTTAATTTCCCACACATTTGGAAACAAAGTAAGATGACAATCTGTAGCAGAACTATCTTACCCACATTTCCACATGTTAACGGCCCCTGCCTCCCTAAAAGGAAGCGTGTGTCCTGGTTTTCTTTTAATTGTAAACTCTGTTACAAGCCAATTTTGATATCATGTAAATCATTGAGAGACAACTGCACTGCAACTTATGGGTATAATGCCGTCGGCCAAGGAGGAAAAACTATCCAGTGATCTATTTTCTTTGTCTCATTTGGGTGTTCACCAAAAAAAACATTCATATTCTCTTCTAGGTGAGTTTTAAACTCGATTTACGTAAATAATGCATGCTTGAGTGTTATGTTAATTTTGGCTTCCACAGGAGCTTTGAGAGGTGATTTAAATGTGGAATTATCATTAACGTGATGAACTTTCTTTTTATTATGTAGCACTTTCACGTACTCTCACTCAAGCACAACATTTTCATCTATCAATTAACATGAACAAACACACTTCAATTTACAGTGAGAGGGAAAGCGGGCTGAGATCTGAGAAGCCTTAATGTATGTCCTCGTATCTCACAAACACAGTACACAGTCCAGTCTGTGATCCAGCTGCTCAACATAAAGAGTCTCCTCAGTGTTACCACTTGAGCAGGTCTTTGACTCATTAGTGGCTGCATGATGTTCCTTGTAATCCCTCCATGTGTTTCTGGATTGCCTTTCTTGTTGATCCACTGTGAAGGTGAGGTCGGCAGGTAGACGACAGCACACATTACACTAAGACAGAGAATTGACAGTTTAACGCCGCTTGGAAGGGGGCTCCTGAGAGACGTCCCCTGACGAAATGACTGCTAGTGCAGAGACGCACAGGGAGCTTTTTGAAGATCATATGATTTAAATACCGTAGACAAACAGATTGTTTTGTATCAAGCCTGGCGCCTTGGAAACCATATTGTCAAAGCTCCTGCTCATACACTGTTCAGGGAGAAGATGTGAATAATACCCAGCAGCCCTTTCAGCATGTAGTAAGCAACTATTGAGAATCCTCTGCCAAATGATGAAGCGGAGTTTTGTGATATCTCGGCATAATTAATGTCCCTTTATATTACAACTTCAAGTGAAAAATCCATCTTCTCTTAAGCCAAATTGCTTCTCCTCTCAGCTCTCTGTTCTGTAGAGTAGCAAGGGAAATGCCAAGTGAAATTATGAAGAACACAAAGAGGCCTTTGATGTAGGTGCATGTGTATAAACACAGCTTGAAATGCTGCAAGCCTTGTTAAGCGTCATTGTCAGAATTCCTTCTTTATCTTTACGTAGGCATAAAAGGAAGATCCAATAAAACCCTTTTTCACACAGTGGGAATAGAGCGCTGCGAAGATCAAAAAAGAATGAAATAATCACAACTTTAGCACTCCGAGAAGCAATGAGCCACAAGGTCAATTATATGTAGACTCTGTGTAACGGATTGAGTCGATGTTTGCCAACTTCTCTCTGGAATTAATGAGCACTTGACACTTCATATTTCCCAGCTGGAGCTCTGGGGCATTACAATCAATACAAATAATTCATTAGCTGTCCAGCTGAGTGATGTCGTGAAGTCCCGGCTGTAAAAAAAACATTTAGCAAATATAAAATTATCGGTATCTCTGGAGAACAAGCCGCACAGCGGCTACAGAAGTGAACGGCGTGCTTGAGTTCCCACTGGCTGACTTCAACAGGGGTAGATGAGAGCAGAGTGAGGGGCTGCACAGGATGTACCGTAAAGGAAGGACTTAGTCATGCAACTTTTGTTTCCCTTCAGTAGAGCAAAGCATCCAGCAGATGAAGAAGTGTGCAACGCGCTTATAAATGCGGCCCAGCTGCAGCATCACTAAGGATGTTGCAAATGTGAGAAATAAACAAAACGCACTGTACAGGGTTACTCATTTGTAAATTGGGCACATGGCGCAGCTTGGATCACCGTTTGGGTGATCACATTGCCTCTCCTTTTTAATAAACAGACATGAGCTTAGGCTGACATGACATATTATGCGTTTCCACGTGAGTGGTATCAAATGTTTAAAGTGTTTTAACACTGTGATCACTTACTGTGTTTAAGTGCACACATTACATTTCACTGTTCCATAATATTCTGAATTTGATACCGGACATGTAAACAGCATATTCAGTTTGAGCGATGGTGGTGCATGGAGTAGCGTGAAGGTTGGTGGTTTAAATCCTGGCTGCTCCATGTGCCATGTTGAGGTGTCCTTGAGCAAGACACCTAACCCCCGATTGCTCCCCAGGCAAAGTGTAACGCATGGGTTATAATGCAATGTAAGTCACTTTGGATAAAAGCGTCAGCTAAATGACATCTAATGTAATGTAATATTATGAATTTGGCTATATGATGAAAATTCTCCGATTAATACATGTGGTATATTATTAGGGGGTATTCACAGGACACTCCCACATACTGTGTGCATGAAACAGTGATGGACATGGTTGAGGCCAATAACTGAATGTGTTAATGTGTTTTTAAAAACTGGACTGAACAGGTTAGAACAGCGAGAAACCCTTTTCTTCCCAGAAGGTGTTTGGATCTGGGGTCCTAGCAGGGGTGAAAATATCACCTGATGCAGATAGGACAGATAGGATGACAGCCTCCCAGGCTTTGCCAGAACACGCCACCTTTACATCTTTATGATCACCTGGCTGACCTCTTAAGAGGTCGATGGAAGATGTTAGGATTCTATAATGTGGCCTCAGAGGGTTTTTTATATACACACAGTGAAAACTTAATTCTACAGTTTTGCTGCTCAGCAAATTTGATTTGTGAGTCATCAGGGAGAAGGGTGGATGGCCTTATGACCCGCCATGGCCTTTCACACAGTGCACTTTGATTTCTAGTGTACAGGCGTACAGACTAAGATGATTAATATTGATCTTGATAACTAACACGTTTACTTTCTTAGAGGTGTGATAGACGACTTCCTTGGCTGTGTTATATGCCATTTATGGTTCGAAATACTTTTCCGTTGCTAGTCGAGAGAACCGCAAAGCAGCGATGATGCTATGATGTAACATCTTTCTTTCCATCCATTTAAGCCACCTACAAGGGGGGTTCATTCCATGGGTGTGGGAACCATGATACCCAATTCCATACCCAATTCCATCATGGAAGTTGTTTAAATCTCTTTATGGTAAGTTCTGGTCTCAACACAAGTCGTGTATTTCATCGTTCCCTGTCATTTGGGTGTTTCTGTACCCCCATGTGTATGAATACAGTGAGATTGTTTGCATCTGATATCATGATAGGTTTGAGGGGGGGGGGGGGGGGGGTCATGACATAATATGCCTGGTCCCATCTCTAAATGATGATCAGCTCCTTCTTGGCACTTTATCAGTGAACAAAACACCAACTATTTACTTTCATTAAATGCTCCATTAACAACCTCTGCCTCCCTCTCGATCTGTTGCGTAAGTTGCCTCGCCCTCACGCTGACTCTAATTGAGGAATATTGAATGATGCAAAGACACAAACACACGCTGTGGGCTGTGCAAATGTGTGTTTTTGAGCAAGGCGGGGACAACGGCAGTCAGCATGAAGATGCAGTGATTGTGTGATGCTAATTACAGGGGCACATTGGATCGGCGAAAAACAACGGCATAACAAGAAGATTGGCTTTGAGTATAAATGTTGATGATGCTTGCAAGTTAATTGCTGATGCTACATCATGAGCTGTATAATTATACCTAAATCACAGCTCTAGTCAGCTCTTTTTAACCACAACGTGTTAGTACACCACTACGCCATGTACATCATAGGAGTAGAGCAATCTAGTTTTCATCCAGATGAGTTGAAATTTGCACAACACAAGATTTGAGGATTGTATTCAGTGTGCATGAATGTTCCTCCCCACGTGGCTCTCAGGGTTTCCCAACTTACAGGACATCACACGATACTCATCAAAGTAGGCAATGAACTAGGAAAAGTCACAAAGGAATCAGCGTCGAGAGTAGATCAGTATAAAGGACATTAATACCACTGTCAGAGATCACATTACAGGCTTTCTTCATTTAGTGATCAGGAACAGCATTAATATTGGGTTTCTCTCTCCCATCAACCCAGGGCCACGTCTTAAAAGAAGCCCCTGACAGCCAGCTTTACATATCTAATGTATCCTTGCTGCTCTACAATCATCAGCAGCAGTGGTGTCTGTTGTAATAACATCACTGACCTCATTCTAAACTAAGTGGAAGAGTTTTCAACAATGACATTACTTCATTGACCTGAGCGCCATCAGTCGGTGTGTCAGGCCTTCAGGCGGCTCTGAATATGTGCCGGGCGCTCGCTGGTGACACTTTCAGAAAGATTGTTTAGTGACACAGACAAGCATCATTACACACTTTCATGCTTCCATTCTCCCTCTCTGAACTGTCACTCCGTATTGAGTGTCCTTTCACTTCAACTTGGCGGCGCGCTCTCCCTTCTACTGCACTTGGGTTTTTCTCACTTTGCTCTGCCACTATCTTTTAGTCTTCAGCTTCTCTGCATGTGACTATATCCTCACCTTGTCTTTCCTCCATCTCCACCTTTCTCTATCTCTTTTCTTCACTCCATTCTAGCCTGGTCTGGTTTTAAAGCTGGCAGAAGTTGAATGTGCAGACTGCACTTTGTACTTGGCGAATCTTCAAAGTTAGGCTTTTTTTGGAGTTGGTCTGCTGAAGATGAATCCGTGGCCGATGGTATTACCTAGATCTTATCGGTCTAATCCAAACCATTTCCTGTCTCAGCTGTGAGTCACAGAGTGTAATCATATACTGCAGTAAAATCCACTGCCTTCACAGTGTTCTAGCCGTTATTCTCTTAATCATTGTCCCGCTCCAATCAGTCTGCGCTGCTTTAAAAAGAGATTTCATGAGAGACTTTTAGGTGGATATTCCATTTGACTATGCAGATAAAAAGACATGTCCCTCCCTAAGTTAAGGGTTCAAACTCTATTTCTCAATCTTTATGAGAGTATGAGGAGGGGGATGTGTGAATGTGGAAAGGAAACAAATGCACCCATGACAATATCACAGGAGCACTATTACTGGTCTGGCCTCTGCAGGTCAGTGTTGCTGGCCCAAAGGATTTATGGCTGAAGAGGGACAAAAACAGTCCCATTGCACACGAAAAGACTGAATGTGCTAAATGTGCTTTCATTATTCTTTAGTACCATTTAGAAATCAAATAACAGCAAGTGAAATTACAGCAGGAAGTGATTTTTATTTTCAATCCAAGTCCATTTCCAACATATATGGTTTGTTTGATTACTCGATTTTGTCTTTTTTCGATCTATTACCATTTTTTCCTTCCACAAACCACACGTTGTACATTTACAGTACGGTTAGTAATTTATTTTTTTACTAGCAGTCAGTAAATCGAATTTTAGAGCTTGTGTGCTCAAACAAACTACATTTGTTATCAATATCTTCCTGGATCATGAACAACATTAGTGTGTTTTGCTTGCAAATCACTAGATAGACATACAATTCAAAAAAGAATGTCCCATTAATATTACTGTGTTTTAATTATAACAAACTACACACTAAACGATCACTTCAGTTAATAGTAACATAATAATTTCAACCATTCAATTAAAGGGCTTTTTAAGCCTGCACTAAATGGCACTATGCTTTCATTTATTTCAGTTTTAATTTTCCTTTTGTTGAAAAGGAATTCAGTGGAGTCTGCAGAGAAGTTGTAGCACAGAGCAACGAGCATGAACTCTACACATCCCACCGTGTAGACACTGACACGCAAATATACTCACGTTCATATACTGTATATATATATATAGACCCTCTAATTGGTCAGCGTGACTTCTGTCAAACAGAAAGCTAGCGAGCAAATCTTACCGTTTAGTGATTAAGTTCATGATGAACTGTGTCTGTAAATAGTGAAAAGCATTTGGTAAGTCAACAGTTTGTATTTTTACATCTGCAGTAGTTAATGCATCCTGTTAATGCTGTTCCCTTTGATTGAAATAATATTTGAGTGCCCCATGCTCTCAAGAGTTTTATTGCTGCAGTTTTGATGGAGAATTTTGTCATGCAATGAATTTGACCAGCTTGCTCTTGTCATTGAGTCAATTACATAAATTTGACAATATGCATTGTCTGCTAATAATGCAGTGTAGTGTATGTGCAGTTAGTGTATTTGTAGGTGTTGAGCATCATGTAACAGTTCACATGTTCAAGTGTTTTGTAAATACGAGGTTTACACATAACACATAACCTGTAGCTGTGGAGCCGTACTGAGGTTGTTAGACATCACAGAAAGCCTAGGTAGAATATGCACTGCCCGCCACTGATATATTACAGCTTGCAAACAGAGGCGATACAAAAGCTAAAAGTGAAAGTAGCTGATGAAAATATATCTTGTTACTTCTTAAATGGATTCCTTTCAGTGAGTTCAATACAGAGGTTTTTATGTTCCAGCACCAAAAGGCCAATCGAAAAAACTGAAGGTTTTTGTATCCAAGATGATTTCAGCTGTGGTGCTCTGCTTGGTTTTAAATGTGGCCACTTAATATTGCCGTCAAGCGTTTTTGACACAGAAATCCTTTAAACCTACAATTGTATAGTCTCCTTAAGGACAATTGAAGAAGAAAGGTATGCTTAGTATTTGCCCTCCAAAGGAAAACCATTTTCTATGCTGTTTCCATGGCAGTTGATATGAAAGAATGAATAGGATTTCAATTCTCACTGCTGGACAATGGATTTTATGACCACATCGCCGACTTGTCCTTCACTAGAAATAAATGCTCTGTCGCTCCAGCCATGGAGACTTTAAAGGCCATCCACACTAATGTTGCGTTACAAAGGAGGGCGGTAATAAGGGTTAGAGTTAGGAAGCAGGAAAAGAGGGATGTATTCTTTTTACATAATAGAGTAGACCCTGGCTTTGTGGTAATTACATTTCCTACGACACACAATTCAATGGAAGGACAAGAAAACCCTCAGGATGCAATAATACATTAGTATCGTCACAGGATGAATAGATTATGTTTTGTGTCCGCTCTCACAAAGGCTCACTTTGAACAAGCAAAAATATTAAAGCACCGGCGACAGGGGAAACGAGGTGACATAGTTTAGCACAGCGGCACTGATACTGCAAGTGACAAGTAGGCGAAGCGAATAGGTGTCGCCTGTACAACTGCATGTGGAATGAGACGCTGTAGATGGCGCAATTATACAGTACACATTTTAAGTATTATTAAGAATATATAAAAACATCCAGCATCTGTGTCAGAGTTAGGTTGCATTTGTTTTCTTGAGATACAAGACCTTAAACTGTTGACACACTGATGTAATAAAGTTATAGTCAGTTATCAAGGAAAATGTATCTATGTAGTAAGACATTAACACAGCCATTACGTTCAAAATAGAGCACCCCCAACATAAGGCAAAGGAGGTGGAAGCTGCTAATGGATATCAGCATTGTGTTCGAGATATCTTTACAGAGAAGAGCTAGATGGAAGGAATTGATGAATAGACCGACTGAAGGACGGGCTAGTAACCTGATGGATGGGAGGAGATGACAATCTGCCAGGGGCTACAAAAGCCATTTTTTATTTGATATCATGCTTTACGGTCAACACTATCTATGTGAATACGTCACTTCTAGATCATCTCCCAAAAGAATGAAATAACTGCTCTAGTCAACTTGACAGGAGGTCAGATTTAAGCACGTAAAGATGGGTAGATACATAGATATAGGAAAATAGTTCTAAAATAGGCGATTGATTGAAGGTGCGCCTTATAGTTGCAAAAATACGGTATATATGCATGCCTTTATCCAAAATAAAATACTGCAAATGTTGTGCGTTTTACAGAGGTACATTTCACATAACAACTAATACCAATGCGAATGTTCAAGTAAATGTCAACGTGCACTCAAGTACATGCTAATCCGCTCCGTCTCGGATCCCTCTTGGATGTGTGTAGTGTCAGAGAAGCTGGTACAATTCAGGAGCACACAAATAAATCAGCTTGATTTAGCTAGTTTTAGACCTATTGATTTGAAACGCACTGTCAAATTGCGATGTATCGTACCGATAGAAGTTTGTTTTTCAAAGGAACAGCACACTTCTCCACTATGCTTCCTTTGAACAGTGGACTAAACAATGCTTGCACATGATTGTAATGGTGGTGTAAACATTCAAAGAGAAGTCACTATCATACTTACTGCATATAATAAGAACAGCAACATTGTTTACTAACAACAAACTCAGGAAACAAAATAATATCATATTAAATATATAATATATATCTTAAGCAGGCCTTTCACATTGGTGTAATTAAATAGTAATAAGATAGATATATGTTGATTGGTTTCCCCTTGGACGACCTATACTGACTATTGCGTGATCTAAAAGCTTCATCACATGGAGTGTGCACGTGACAAGACAAGCTAGAAGGACTAGTAAAGCACGGCTTTATTAAACAGAAAGATGAAGAGGGAAATGATTTGGACTGCTGCTCAAACAGGTAATCTTAATCATTTTCGCGCTAGCAAGGGCTGAGCTTGTTAAAAAGTGTGCACCTGTTTGTCTTCCTCTCTGCCTCGTTCTCCCTTGCCAAACCTCTCCTCCATATTGTGTTTCAATTTGTTCTGTCCTTAGTTCAAAATTGGAACATATTCAATGTCATCTCTTTAGAGTTCTTCACAAGCGGCCTCATTAGGAACCGTCTTCAATAGGAAGAGACAGTCAGTGTTGGAATATTGCACGGCAATTTATTTCTCCCCCTTACGTTACCTCAGCCTGAAAAAACAACTCTTCATTACTGTTGTCTTTATTCTTGTGTCACCATCAGTAAATGCTAAAAGGACATTAATATCGCTGCAATAATTCATTTGCCAATTAATTTGATAGGGATGGTCGGGAAAGGTGAAGAGAGAGAGAGAGAGAGGAAGGACACAAAGCAGGAGAGAGCCAGTGGTCGCACTACAAGGAGAGCCAGCGGGCGCCAGTAAAGCCTGAATGTCACACACTACAACACCAGACAGTGGCTGGAATATGCAGTGCTTTGTTTGTTTGCTTGATAATCTATTGTTCCAATTTCAAGAATTTTGCATATGACATTTAAATTATAAGAGAGATCAATCAATAAAAATATAACAGAATATGAACAATTCCTCCCAAACGCTTGAAACTACGGATATCTTAATTTGTATTATGAGGTGTGCAGCGTACATTTTTTGCTGTTGCTATGATAACGTTGCGATAATGACTGAAGGTCAATACACACCGGGGAAGTTTCTTTTCTCCTTTCACAATTCATTTATATATCCGAATGACTTTTTCAAAAGTGTTGTTTTTCTTATGAGCAGCTTTCCAGCGCAGTGCGTGGACGACATGCGCTCTTTTGTTGAAACACTGTTGCATGGTACAGCAGTGCCATCAATATATGTTAAGAGGATCCAGCGAGGGACACAAATTCTTAATGGCTTGTTGTAGTCAGAGGACATTTACTAATTAGCATGAAGTGTCCTTGGATTAAAGTGACACGAATTAATGATCAATATATCATTGTTAAATCCATTGTGATACCTTGGCATGATGAGCATTACCAAACAAAGATGACTGGGTTATTATTATATTACATTTAGATGACACTTTTATCCAAAGTGACTTACATTGCACATTTTGCCTGGGGAGCAATTAGGGATTAGGTGTCTCAGGGACACTTCGACATGGCCCATGGAGCAGCCGGGATTCAAACCACCAACCTTGAGGCTCCCAGCGCATCACACCACTCCATGCGCCACCATCACCCTGTTATGGTCAACCGGAGGTGATGAAGATGTATCAGGTGAACCCCTATGCTTCCTACCACAAAGAGCCTCAAAATGAACTAAGGTTAGAGTTGACACAAGTTTCACACCACACATGTTAAATAATGAACTCACCAGGTACATGTAGCCAAATATCAGAAAAATTACTTCTCAAAGTGCAAATGTAGCCCTTCGCAATATGAAAAAAGCAACAGGCTGCTTGACACAAGCGACAATGGGATCAGGAAAATCCCTTTCTAGCTATGTCAATTATTCACTGATAATTAACTACTCTTTTGTTGGAACAAAGTTGTGCCGAGGGAGAGGGGTTGTTAACTGATAACAATTCATACTGGGTAGGGTTCCCTTCTAAGATCACCAAAATGAAATACATTATTAAGAAATGAAAAGTGCAGCAGAAATCTTTTCTTTAATTCATCTGATGATGTATGCATCACTCTAGAACAGCCATAATATCATTTTGAATATGACCAGATATGGAACTAAATAGAATAAATTGATTTGAAAGGTGCTGGGATCGATATGACATGCTCAATACCAATTTGCAACGTAAATTGTGAGCTTCAGCAGGGCTGTTATACACAGCCTTTTCGTTTGGTCTTCGATTGTTAAATAGAAGATGCTCCCCTCTACCGTCCAAAGACATTCATCCTGACCGAAGTGAGAACATACTGACCCGAACAAGCAGTCCTAGTTTAATAATGATGCAATATGCTTAAGTAGTCATGCATGTAGCTCCCTCCACCCCATTTTCAACTATACCGAACAACGCAATTATTTAGCAAAAACTAAGGCTGCACTTGCATGTGCTGGTCGTCAGTGTTATTCCTTCCACATCCAAATAAAGAATTCCAAGTTCCAACAGTAATATAATATTTAATACAATTGTCTGTCATCCTTTATGATCATGTTTTACTGACTAGGTTAAGCGATTACAGAAGATGCATGGATGAATGTTTTATAATTTCCTCCAATAGCAAATCTCAGCCAATAGTCAGACATACCTGATCGGGCATTTTTATGAACTGTGTGCCACTGTGCAATCTACAAGGCTTCTTCAGGGTAAAACTTATATTCTGTGGGTTGTCATCAGCATGTAAAAGCTGTATCCTCTGGGTAGCGTACGTTCAACATGTTGGACTGGTATTCCCCTACGCAGAATGAAATCCACTCAGTGCTATCCTCCGGAACTGTGTGTATGCGTGTGTGTGTTGTTCTCTCACCAGACTATATCTGACAAAGAAGGACTCCTTCAAGATTTTTTTGTGTGTCCAAAAACAAAGCAAGGGAGGCAGAGAGCACAAAACCCATTCTCCCCATTTTCTTTAGGCAATTACACAGATAACGCTTGGAAAATTGGGTTATTTTCTGCCTTGAAATGCAGACATAATTGGTGTTAAAACAGAGCAAAGAGCTTAGAAGAAATGGCAAATTGTTCCTTCTGTGTTGGATTTACAAAGCTGTGTGTATGAATGCTGAAACCATGGAACATAATACATAGAAATCTGTGCTCTACTATCATGTTAATGAAAACATTTGTCCATGCATTACTCAAAAGGCTTTCTTTACGTACCCACGTTTTGGTCTGCTACTTATGGCACTACAATGTCTGTCTACAGAGGAATGGTCACAGCACTACAGAGCAAACTTTTAATGCCAATTCAGACGAGGGAATTGAGGTTAGAAAATGAAGATTATAAACTATAACCCCGGCAGGCGAGAGTTGTTCAGATAAAGAAAAGGAGCCATGGAAATGAGAACTTTCTAGACTCTGGTTCACAAAGCAATAACACAAACAGAAAGTTACTCCACAGCCACACTGTGTTAATTGGACACTGGAAAGGCAAAAAGGCCTCATGTTTCATTCGAGAGACAAATCATACAATAGTGTGTTTCTGCTATTGAATGTGCACACAGAGCCATTGTAGCTGCATGGGATCTTTCCCGGCAGATGTTTGGCCGTGGTGTTTTATAAGGAAAAAGGTAGAATTGTCTATTTATCACTGAAGCTGAGGGAATGCTAATAAACTGCTTGTCCCAATAATGGAAAAACAGATCATGTTTACATCATATAAACTGAACTAACAATTGGGGGGGGTATTTCTTCTGCGTGGGGGTGTTATTATAAAGTACTAATGCTTGATCAGAAAGGACATAGTTTAACATGTTTGCAGGAGGATATTATGTAGGTAAATGGAAGTGGGTAAGATGCAGGGATGGTTTAGTTTCTTTTAAATGAGATTGTATGAGGTACTTAAGGAGTAGCAGTGCATGATGAAAGCACAAGGGCAGCAGCAAAATGCACTATATACACCTAAATAGCTTACGCTATCGTTGCAATGGTTTCATCACTCTACCAAGACGCTACGCACCCCTTCTGACGGGGAACAGAAGAAATTATCTCGCCAACGCCACATGACTGGTGTTTCAGAGGTTTAGTTTGGATTCACTTAAAATCACACAAAACTACAAAATTCACAAAGAGATCAAGGTATGAGTAGACTCCATTCTGTGAGGTACAATTACGTTGGTTTAGTCATTGAAGCTTAAAAGAGGTCATTCAAGTGAAAAAACGAGGCATCGATTGCTAGACTAGAGTGCAGCAAAAAGTGCATGAGTGCACCACAGTATGATTGTATTTACTCGTCGCACAATCTGTACAAACATATTGCACAGTAGCTTGATATATTCAAAAAGCTTGAAAGGTAAGCATTGATTAAATATAGTAATTATGCACTCCTCTATTGACATTTAGACTTGTGAAGTATATGTGACAAAAATATGATCTGTAATGTGCATGATGGATTCATTTGCATTTCCCTATACTATTTGGTGAAACCAGGGTGCTGATTACACGTCTCGCTGCAGGAACCACTGTGTCACATTTGACTTTCTTTTTTCCCTGTGTCTTTGCGCTATGAAAGCTTGTTCTTTGTTATGTACCCTTCGTTCACAGTGTGAGGACACAGGCGTTGTGCCCCTGCTGCCTCCCCTCACAATTATTATGGTTTTTATTTGAACAATGCAAACAGTAAAAGACTAAAATGAAAACGAAAAGTATCAACAAATTATGTCTTTACCAAAATAAAAAGCTTTGGGCCACTCTTGATCTCTTGCCTCCTCACATCCTCCTGTGGCCCCAGGGGTGTACCATGACATCTAATGTGTTACACAACAACCCACCGTAGCCTCAGGAGTTTACTCTGGAACATCACCAAAATAGTAAATCACAGGAAAGTAAATCACCAGAGCTGATATTAACATTTCCGCGGGTGGACACTTCCACGTTTTCCAAGATAGACATCCCAGGGCCTTTGTTAAAAGTATTTCTTTCACTTTCTTTTTGACTCTGTGTTGGTATTCCTTTGCTGTCACTCTTCGGCTCCACAGGTAGCCACCATCAAGCATCTAAAATACCCATCAGTTCGTCCCAGCCCCCCGAGCAGACCAGGTATACCTATTCAAGGCTAGATGGCTCATGAGTGAGCGAGTCAAAGAAGAGAAAGGTGTCTCCGTCAAAAGAAGTCATCGTACTGCAACTAAAAGTCAAGCGTTCCCGATGTGACGGTCAAAGCAAAAAGAGCACAGCGGGATAAAAGGATAAGCAGTTATTGTTTCTGGTGCGGTTCTTTTTTTGTACCTTGGCCTGCGATGTTGGATTTAGGTCATATCGGCACACCAATTTGTTACAAAAATTGCCCTTTTATCGCTTTGTTCCTGTAAAGCCATCAATCTGCTGTAGGAAGGCATCTTTGAAGGTCATGAGAACATGCTGGCACAGATGTTGCCAGGCTTTTGTTGCGTCTTATTTCACTCCCTGTCCACTCTGGAAAGCATATATACTTTTGGCGTCTCTGTTTATTCTCGGGACTTGCGCTGGAATGTCCCATACTTTAGGAATAAAAAAACAAAACAAGCATTGCATGTGCAAATCTAAAGCAAGTGTTGCATGGTTCCAATACAAATGAAAGAATTCCTGAAATAGGAATCAGGATGTAAAGTGGACCTATTATTACAAAAGTGATCCTGAAAGTGGGCCGGAGATGATTTTGAGCTGGCAGGCCAAGGGTGATACTGGAATGATTATTTTCTGTCAGTGCTCATGTTCTCTGAGGAGAATGAATCACTGAGAGCTAGACAGCCTTCTCTTACCTTTGAGGTCCAGGTTGCGGGCTCCATTGGAGTGCTGCGTAACGGTGCGTGAGTCGATCTTGAGAGTATGAACATTGTTGGCGTCCCGGGACACCACCACGTTGTGCCATTGGTTGTCATTGAGTGGCTTGTCGGAGTTTCCCTTCATTAGGGACGGCCCGTTGCCAAGATCAAAGACATAGTGGACATATCTGTGAGGACAGACATCAGCATGTGTCATTAGGGATGAGGATCATTTCAATTTTTGTTTATTTCAATCGTGGTTACTGGACATCTCAAATAGCCAATTGGATTGCCATGGGACAAATGTGGCTAACCCTTTGACTAAGCTTTGCAATAATAGAACCTTTAATCTTTTTGCAAGCAATATGGTTTAAGTTACGTAAATACCTGTCTACAAATATTCTGCTTCAATCCATATTTTTTGCCGTTTAGTTGTGCTTGCCCAATCGATGAATGCACCTTTATTACCAACGTCTGTGTGGTGGCAATCTAACGCTACAATGCATTTCATTCAAATAACCAGAATAAATCACACTTTTTAGGTTAGCAGTGTTTTAAAATATTATGACAGACATTCAAAGCTCAATTTAAAAAAGGTTAAAAAAAAGCCCTGTCCATAACTTTATCTGCGATCCATTGGAGCAGTTGCTCGTCATTGTTTATTGGGGCTCAGCAGGTGGACATATGCACTTCAACAGCAACATCTCTATATGCATAGTAGGGTTGAGATCATTTTTAATCTATCTATCTTGGTCCTGACGGCACAAAAAACATATCATCCTTCCAATCATTAATTACCTGCATCTACTGCTACCATTACCATCATTGTCAATACAAATCAAACAACATTACTCACTTCAAGGACAATCTGAATGGGCCTACCGTTTAGTCTCTAATGTCCCCATTCGATTCTTTATTCAAGAATATATTGTTGAAATAAAAATAGTGCCAGTGTTTGTGGCTGTACATGAGGCCTGGGGTACAACATTTGTTTACTCACTGACATGTAAATATAGAAACCTGTTTTTGTCTAAAAGGCCCTGTTTGCCTGGAGCCAGATGAGGTGGCACAGTTCCCTCCATCACATAAATATGCTTGCCTTCTGGGTAAAGGCTATTCAAGTAATGTGTTGTGGTGCTAGTCCAGCTCTTTTACAGCACCTCTTGTCTCTGTGTGGCAAAATCAGCTCAAGCTTCGTGTTGTATTAGTGTTTACTATAGAGATAATCATGCAAAGGTCTCTTTCAGATAACAGATTTTAAGGGGGATAGAATTTACAATCCCAATCTTACAATGCTAGCTTTTTAAATTCAAGATGTGCCAGATACTTTGCCCATCAATTAATATATAATCTTGATTCACTACATTAACAGTTATGAGTCTGATTACAACCATTCCATTAAAGTCACTTTTGTTCCACCAACCCAAATTCATTGCAGCTTTAAATCAAGAAACAAACGTCTGTTTTTATTTAATTATGCTGTGCCAAAACCACTTTAAATGAGATTTATTTTAGAAGACTTTTCCTTGATATGTGTGATGATCTATTTCACCTAATAAGCCACGTTAGAATCAGCAACAAATGACTGGATGACTGCAAAGTGATGCAGTAGAGGACAAATATATTGGACTTGTGAGGACAAGCTATGGCTTTCCTTTGACAATGGCAGATTAGAGAATAACTAACAGCTAAGAAAGAAATAAGCCATATTGGTTTTTTTTTATAGTTTAAAATGCTATGGTTCATAAGAGTTACTTCCCTCTTACATCATAGTATACACAGTCCTGTACCTTTGAGGTTATACTGAACTTATTTATCCTATTCTCTTTTATGAACAGAGTGGACTCTCTCACTGTTAAGCTCTATCAGGGGAAGTCCATTTATTGTTCTGGGCCAAAATAAAATAAAACATGCAATGCTATTCATATATTTAAGTCACATTGTACTCACCCTTTCACCAGTTCCACGACAATAAAGTCACTACCGTCTCCAGAGTTGAAAAGCATCAGTCCGTCAGGCGTGGTGGTTTTAAACTGAAAGAAGAGGTGCATGGACGCGTAAGCTTGTAAAGTGGCCAAGGCTAAGTAGCTGCCTTTTGTTCGAAACGTCACTGGATCTGCAATGATATGGCGCATGCCAAAGCGAGCGTTGAGCTCGCAGTAGGAGATGTCGCCGTTCTTGCACTGGTCTAGATAGGGCAGCCCATTGAAAGTCAGGCCCTGGAGATGCCCGATGAAGTTCGAGGGCACCACAGATATGAAGCGTCGCTCAGTCATGATGCCCGTCTCGATGTTGTGGAACTCCAGACGTGTGTGAGCACCAGTCATCTGGCCTGATATGGAGGAAAAGAAAAAGATATAGCATCAACAAATATGGGAACCAATCATTGAAATGTTCTGCTGAAGGTAGCAGAAGGTCACCAGGGGGAAATAGTAAGGATTTGCTTATTAGATTTTAAATATAGATATTAAAACAGTATGTGTACAGTATATTTTTTAATGTATAGGTTCATAAAAGCAGAGTCAATTTGTCTCATCTTCTGCGAAGGAAATTATGTTTGCATGATGTTGCAGAAAATCTCTACAAAGTACCGTTTCCGTGGTGATTACAGTGAGACGTGGAGTAACGAGCTCGGCGAGCTACCGAGTAAAATGCCGTCCGCACTAAGGCCTTTTTCTTTCTGAGTGTTAACCAGTTTGTGAAATGCTCAGAAATTCCCAGGGTCATTCCTGGCTTCTGGCCTCAGCGCGCCCACAACCATTCCTACACTCTTTCTCACCACGCTTTGCCCTGCGATCATTGTGCCTCGGGCAACAATACTGCAAGTAACCACGACTCTGTCTCGTCTCTTGACCTTTCTTCCTTCTCTTGTTATTTTTCTTAGAAGTTGTCAGACCTCGTACCTCAGTGCTTTTGTACTTTCATTGGTATTTGCTTGAAAAGGATCAACTTCTCATTTCTTTTTGGTGCCTAGTACATATTACAAATACATAATCCTCTCATCTGTGCGGGCTTGCTTTGAATGGAATTATACATTTTTAGAAATGAGATATACTGATCACTTCCCCTAAAAAGGGGATAAATAATAATAAATATTTAAAAAAAACAGTATGCCACCTCAATGTTGGACTCATTATCATTATAATTAGATACCCACTTTCAAATGAGTCGTTTTAATGACAAATGGACAAACACACTTGGGTGGATGTGCTGCTGTGGAGTGATGCATGTGGATCTGTGATTGGACTTTGACACTCACCGTGGTCACACTAGATGAATCTCTGTGTAGCAAAAAAAAAAAGCATACCTTCCACTGTGACGTTATCCACAGACAGCTGCAGGCTCTTGCCCCTTCGCACCACCTTCACCGTGTGCCACTCATTGTCGTTCAGCTTCTGCCCAGCGAACAGCGTCTCGGGGCCTTTGCCTGTAGTGGGGTGGGTGGGGGACCAAATCAAAAAACAGCACAGTGGAAGAGCTGCGCCTGCCTATTCATGCACCACCACCCCCACAACAACACACAGTTTACACACATTAGGTGACAGTGCTGGTGGAGAAAACCTGGGTGTTTGCGAAACACATCCACACTATGGATCCTGTCGGTACACTGGAAAACTAAAGAAACCAAACATCCGCCCGACAAACCGTCAGATCGAATGTCTTCTCACAGTTACCACCGAAAGTTCTCATGGGCATAGGGACAAATAAGTCATCACCAATTGAGTAAAAAGAAAGATTAGAAGAGGCAGCCGACTCGCTCCTAGAGATCTTACTGTTGCTGTTTCGTGTCCCATCTTAGCATGCAGTGGACTCTGCTGAAGGGGGAGCAGAGCATTCTTTCCTCACCTTGATGCAAAGGCATATGTGTTGACTGAAGTGCCTTTTAGAGCCATATTTACATAATTATATAAGTTCCAAAATGGCCATTTATATTCTGCCAATAACGGCGCCTTATTGCACCAACATCTGAACACATTGTGGGTGTGAAGGAGTGGCGGTGGCTAAGATTTTAATTAAAACAGCCGTTGTGAATCCTTCATTTGATGCAGCAGGAGGGGTTGATGGAACTCATGGTCATTGTCCAGGCAACGGCTGGTGCTGGTTAATAGGAGCTTTAAAGTCTGTTTAAGGGTTCAAAAATAAACTCATTTGAGTTGTATGGTATGTGACACTAAACAGAAAAATATCGCCTCACATGGATGCGGAAGCTTAAATGAAGGCCTGTCTGTTGTAGGGGATTATGTAAGTAAACGCACAATAAGAGGAGACTTTCACCTCATTGGCAGCAGGGCACACTGAAATTGCAGAAAGCAGGGGGGGACCAGTCGGGCCTAAAGCCCCCTTGGGGACGCATTCAGGCCACGCTAGAGGGAGGCAAGGGCCGTTGTGATTGGTGAAGTAAGAAATGCAATGTCAGTGATCGATTATTCATACAGATCTAGTTTTAGAAATCATACCCTTCACCCAGGACACTGGCTATTTTCTGACTGGTTGGCTGGCTGGCTAAAGCATGAGTATTATACAAGGTGCTTGACTGGATGATGTAGTGCACCCTGGCAAAATTTGATTTCCACCTTCCCAGTAGTGTGGGAAATCTAGTTTAAAAAAAATCATCAATTTATGACAAAAACACGCACACGGCCCTCTAGAGAATCATTTTCCCATTTATTTTTTATTATTATTATTTAGTATTGTTCTTTTTATGGGTGATTTGTCTTTAGCCACATGAAATTGGAGAGAAACTTTTGATCACACCATGTGGGAAGTAAATATAAAAGGTATACCGGCTGCAAAGAGTGCCATGGGTGGATGGAAGTGGCCGGCAGGGAAGTCAAAGCTGATGCAATGATGGAGCGGATAAGAGGAGGGAAAGCAAAAAAACGACAATAAAAAAGTAAAAAGTATCTCCCCCGAAAAGGAACATCAGGGCAGCAGCAGCAGCGACGGTTGAGTGATGTAAGATGGTTAAAAGTTAGAAGAACAAATAAAGGTGAATGGCTAGCTTCTCAAACAGGGTTGTGTCCTTTTTATATGGCTCCGCTCCAGCAGGCCGCAGGAGAGCAAGAGTCACTGCTGCACACATGCTGGAGTTATTTGGCAAAAACACCACTAACAGCGGGTGTATATTCTTCTATGGCTGGGACTTCCCAAGCAACAAAGGTCTGAGTGACAAAGGGTGGTATAAATCAAGCCTTGGGCCGATTGTAAAACACAGTAACAAGACTTCAGGACAAGCAGAGAGAGTCATACACTTGTCTCAGTTTGCTTGAGATGGTTAAAGGTTATTAAACAGCTTACAAAGATCACAACTTTAACAGCAATATTACAACTTTGAATGTATCAGCGAGACCACAATTCCAACGGCGCCACACAATGACAAAGGCTTGATGTGGCGTATTACTGCCCAGGTGACACTGGAAACAACAATGATGAGAGCGGGCCGCCGCCAAGCTTTTAATTCAGCCACTGCAGAGAGGAGTCCCGGATAATAACGGACAACAAAGGGGGATGCAGGGCTCATTAAGACAGGTGCTGCAGATCATCATGCCTCATTCACTTTTCCTTCATTTTGCACTTTCTAAATGATCACATGGGAGCTGGAGAGATGTGTGTTATTTCCATTGACTGTAATCACACCATAAATGAGAGGTGTGATGTTTGCAGGCGGTTACATTGTTACCTGGAGCCCCCCATCACCCGTTGCTGTGGTCTTTCTTTAAACAAGAAGATGGATGCAATCAGATCAGTGGAACACTTGGGCTGCTGCCATCAGTCTGCATTCAGGCTGTGCAGCATGACATTGCATACTCAGGTGCAGTGTCATGATCATTACATCGAAACCCGAATCAAACCAACTTCTGAGAGTTAAGTGGCTCCTCCGTCTACGGTGGCAGCGTTTTGATTATGACAATCAGGAAGTGAGAGATGAGCGTCTCTGACTGTGGGGAGGTGGCAGTTAAGCAGGAGGTGTGTCCTCTCAGAAGCCGGGGGCGCTTGAAATCTGACAAAGAGCACCCCGTTTCCAGGCAAAAAACAAAAAACTGAGACAAGTTTCATTTAGTTCATGCCTCAGACCTTGCAAGCTTCTTCAATATGGTTATTAAACTAATGAGCGTGCTGCAGCCCGGTGCTGGCCAGAGGGCTGGAAGCTGGCCAAAGAGGAGCAATCACCGCTAAGGCCAATATAGAGGCCAAAACAACAGCACGCGACATTAAAAGAGCCACACGCGCTTCCTGGCAAGTCAGCTGCTGGTTCAGCAGAGCCGGCTATGAGTCATGCGGCCGTACATGGGGGGCTAGAGCCCTTGTCATGATGGCTCTAGCATATGTAGATGGAAGGCTGTGACAGAAAGTCAACTCTCACCAGTGGGGATTGTATGTGTTGAGCCAAGTAGACACATCAATCCCCAATTGCACTGCCATTGCATTGTCTGATTGATCTCTACCTTGAATGCTCATAGAACACAAGGAAACATTGCCTTTTGATCATACTGCCAAGGTGGATGAAGAGGCTTCTTTATTGGCTTTCTCTGGGTGTTCATCAGGGAAGTTTTCTACTGATTTGCTCTGTTCCTGGCGTTGATACATTCTGTTCTGGGTCATGACTGTCTCGGTTAAGGAAGTCATGGCTTGATACGTTGATGTTCATTAAAACATCACTGTGGTGTTAGAAAATCTCCAAACAGCCATCACCACACTAAAGCAAGCAACAGGGAACAGAATTATCTTTCTTCGAACAATGATGTGCCCTTAATATGGCAGATTTAACGGAGGAGGAGAAACAAAGATACTATATTAGACAAGATCAGTAGATCCCTTTCAACTAGAGCATCATATTCTCTCTAAGAAGTTTTGACAGGGCCTGCCATCCTAAATGCAAGCTCTGTGATTCCCTGGAAGAGAACCTTATTATGCATAGCTCGTACTCGTGCCTTTTGTGTTCATAGTTGCCCCCCATAACCATGCATCCACACTTGCAATTGCATATTATAAAAAAGATATATAACATTGGACTGCGGTTTAATTAAAACTCCTCCACACCAAAGTGTTCTTAGCTCAGCAGCCTCACTCTGAAGGAAGAAGGGGGGCGCTGAGGGTTAGAAGGCAGGGCGCGAGAGGATACTGAGGAGAGCTAGCTGAAAACTTAGGGATAAAGGTTTGCACCAGCTGTTTGAAACCGATTTTTCATGCAGAACTGCAGAGGGGGATAAAAAGTCAACCCAAGATATCGAATGATGACCAGGGGGAATTGTGATACCTGGCTTCACAGTGAATTCATGTAGAAACAGGATGTCTCCATAAAACTATTGCTTGGCAAGACGGACAGATGTTTTAATCACGGTGGGGCTCATGTGAATATGCAGTGTAAAATGTATTTATGTTAATAATTAGCATTTTATGATAGACCTTAGGCAGCCCCCCCTATGCTACCATCTGGGAAAGGGCATTATATATAAACATACTTAACTCTTTACCCTCTTGCAAAAACGTTGAATATACCTAAAGAAATTATTTGTAAATTGAAACTAATGTGTAAACATTTTGATGTAAAAATTGCAAAGTAAAATCATTTTAGATGTTGTATAATACAGAAAGAAGTAAGACAAATAAAAATGTGTTAGTTTGACCATTTTATATGAACTATCCATGTTTTCAAAAGGATTTTTCAAAACATTTATTTCATATTTCTTGATGCTATTTGCTAACCATTCCAATCAAAATGCAAAAGAAGAAAAAACCCATACTGTAACAAATATTACCCTACACATATAGCAAAATGTAAAAACTACACAAAAATTGACTTATGAATATTTCGTTAATGTTGTCTGGAACTGAGAGATGTTGTAATTTATCATTAGGCCATAGGACTAAAAGCATCATTGATTTATTCTACTTCCTCCATACACCCCGAGCACATATGGAGTTATTTAACATAATCAGATATGTTTTTTGTCACGGTTTGGGTTCATGTCTTGTTTTATTTTGTAGTTTCATGTCTCTTGTGTCCCTGGCGTAACTTCACTTCCTGCCTTGTCTTGTCTTCCCCTGTGTGTCCATGATTGTTTCCACCTGTGTCCAATCACCTGCACCTCCCCTGTGTATTTAAGCCATGTCCGTCTAAGGTCCCTTGTTTTTTGGAATTTCGAGTTTTGGATTTATTAAAAGTTACTTTTCGTTAAAACTGCATTTGAGTCCTGCCTCTGCCTGCACCTACCAGTCCTGACATTTTTTAATCTGGGCAAACTGGAAAGCTTTTATTACAACATGGGGTAGTGCTGCTTGTTGTGGTGGATTATTCAAACAGGAAAAAAAGAAAATGCTTTCACCTGGCAAAACTGTGTATTTACCTTAACTAATTTCCAAAAATGAAAAAATGAAAATAATTACCTACAACAATGACCATAAAATGCATTGTTTCTTTTTCTTACCCTATTAATTCACAAATGCAAAAACAATCAAGATCAGCTGATTAGGGTTCCAAACCCCTTTTATTAGGGTTTGTCTTTAAGTTATTGTTTGTTTCCTGTCAACAAATTACAACAAATAAATATATAAACATAACAAATCTACTGGTGTGGAACTAAGTGGTGACGCTGTAGGCAATTCCTAAGGTGTGCTGTAGGGGCTTTAGGGCATGAAATAAAGAGTACATTGCTTTGTTGCCTCAACAATTTGTGGGAGATCGGTGTGAGAGAGAGACAGACGTGTATAGAAAGAGAGAGTTTGCTCTTCTGTTCAACCCGGCGGAGGAGAGCAGTACATGCTGTGTACAATATAAACATCTCCCACCCACAAACAGGGTGCCCCACATTCACAACTGCTTTCCCAGGCCAAGACACTGGCACAAAGACACAGTGAGTGTGTGTGTGTGCGCACCCTGGCATGGGATATCTTTGCGAACAAGTGTTCTTTAAATATTTTTTTGTACCTTAATTGTATTTGCCACTCATTAGGAGAGCATAATGAACCTTAACAACCTTTATGTCCACATGTTCTCCGTGTTGGTTTTTGAGTCTGTCAATGTATGCAGTGTGCAAGTATGTGCTACAGTCTATGTGCCAACACCCATGCCATCTCTCTCCTCTGCCATCTGTGCTGCTGGCATGTCTTCTTAGTGCCGGTAATGAAGAGGACTCTCGCCCCCACACACGCACACACTCACTTAAACACCTAAACACTTTCTCCCGTCTCCTTCTGTTCTGCTGTCTGTCCCTCCTTCAGCACGTTCTTTTTTTTACCTTTTGATGACTGCAGCATGGTGGGCTACTGTCCACAAACAACTCATCTGTCCTAGGCACACCTCCCCGAATCTCCTTGAATCTGCTTTGAGTTTTATTTTAACAGGACTTCACAATGCACTGCCTGTTAAGTCCAAACAGCTGAATGATCTCCTCTCAACTTACTCAACAAATCCCATGAATACGGAACACAGCAGGTCGTTGCTGCAATGAAAGGAACACCTGACATGGTGTGAAACACACTGTTAACCTGGACCCAACCCAAGATTTCCTATACTCGCACATCTGTATTGACTTGGAGGTGTTCTTCCACAGCGGTAAATTAATTGTTACATTTATGTGTGGGGATGTGTCTGAGCCTCTTCTCCGAGGGCCTATATTAGTCACCTCAGGTTTCCAAATAATTTAGCATGAATAGCTTAGATCAAAGGTAATTTCCATGGAGGGTTCACTTCCTCACGATCCCACTTGAGGTTACGTTTTCACTTTCCTACCTACAGCCTGAATTTTTCTTTTACAGGCATTTCCAACATAAATTTGAAATTCACCACAATGCAGGATATAAAGGGTTTGAAACTAAAATCCCAAGATCCCCCAATTACAATGAGTACCTGACCTTACCTAATACATTTCAATGTCATTGGAATTTGAACTGTTGGTGCATAAAATGAACCTAAAGAGCAATGCATTGCATCAATGCGAAAAAAAGGCAATCTTCCGGTATTTGTGCGTTAGCTACCAGATTGGGCCTTCGTCGCACATGCACACTCGCAAACCCACTCACAGAACCCACACAAACATTATCAAACACAACCTCAATCCTACAGCTTTCCACCCACAATGCGTACACCTCTATGCTGTGATGTAACCAGAAATCAGTAGGTGAGTAAACTATGACATCCATTTGGCGATCGCTAGGTGGAACACATCTACATGTAGTGGAAAACTGCATAGATAAAAATCGTTATAATATGCCAAAAAATAGGAGTATTGCAGTTGCACTCTTTTTAAGACTACTTTGACTTAGTTTTCACGCAGGGGAACTACTCTGGAGCTCGGAAGGTGGACAGCTTATCCACTCGTCATAAGTGCATCTACTCGCAGAGTCACCTCTGCACTAAAAAACAAACACACCCTCACACTCCATCACACTCTTTTTTTTATGTCGTGGACCGATCAGGGGGCTGTAGTTGAGGAGAAATATCGGAAGCCGCGGATAACCCCTTTCCCTCATCCCTGCCTCCAATGAGCCCCCCCTTGCGTCAGCCGGGCCTGAGCAGATGGGCCGGTTCAGCATGGCATAGCATCACACCAGCTGACAGGGCCATGTCAAACAGGCGGTCGCAGGGCCTGGGCATGCCAAGCACAGCCACACTGTACGGCCATATGGGAGAACCGTTTGATAGGGTAATATTAGATAGGCAGGACGTGCAGGAAGATTTCACCACAAATCCAAACAAATAGATACAAACGGCCGAGTGTAATTGTGAAAAAGCCTGGAAGTGCACACACACGGCACCATGGCACACACTTGGATGTCGCTGCACACGCCCACGCACACATAATCATACCCTGCACTCACCAGATTTGGCATTTCCCCTCATTCCCCCTCTGACAAACCCAAACACACACACACCCTCGCATGTCCTCTGCAAACGGTTCTGCATTTGGTAGGTTAATGGCTCTTTGCTCCTCGCAACCTTCACACTTGATTACTCCAGCCGACTGGTGTCTGGACAGCGGGGCCTCAACTCATGCACAGCGAAGCCATCTCTGCCAGCCCTCTCATACGCTAACCACGTTCACGAGAGATGTTCATGCAAGATTGAAGACACCGATTGAAAAGTTAATAAAAATCAAAGCAACTCTTATTGGACAGGCGGAGGGGAGATGGGGGGGGGGGTCACAGCTGCCTTCCCAACAAATTCATAAAAATATATTTATTCAGTTGTTATAGGAAGACCATTTGACAATGAATAGCATAGTCATCAAGTACCATGTTTTCTGACGGTTCAACGAATTCCTCCCTCTATCAAGCTATGGGAATTATTTGTGAAGCGGTGGGCTCTTTAGATGATTCTATACATTCCAACTGGATGCAAACAAGATTCCATTCAGCACATATAGCAGTGGGATACTGAGAGAGACTTCAATTACATTTAAGTAGCCAGATAATATGATATTATATTCTATAACATTTTGTCACCATCGTCTGCATACTCTGCTAAATAAATCATGGATCTGAATAGTGAACTAGGACTTTACCAATATCAGTAACAATGTTGGACAATAACATTATGTTAACTTGTGAAACAGCTACATTACATCTCTTTACAGTGAGCACATTATAAAAATATCACTACATACCTGCATTAATCATTCTTAATAAACTCCTCGCACTCATGCATTTTTTGGTTTGAGGGGGAGGAGTCTTCTTGCCATATGGGATACTTTAAAGACTAATCTATTCACAAAAGCTTTCAGCAGGCTTGGCAAAAAGATAGTTTATTTGCTTTAAAACAGGTCCTTCTGAACAGGTCTGCTTGCTTAGTAGAAATGAAGTAAAGGCTCGCAACTGTTGTCTGAAATGTGAGTCAGAATTGAGGTCTGTAGGTTATTTTAATCTATTTGCTTACTCGGCTTGTCTTGGTCTAAAATAATTGGGAATATTAGATACAAATTAGGGGAAGTCATGTTGTGAAAGACGCCACCGCATGTTTCTCAGTTGGGAAATAAATAATCTTAATAAACAACTTGCCTACACTTGTATGCTATTAGCTCAAATGTGTAAAAGGGCAAAAATAAAAATACAGTTGGCTGAAATGGACCAGCAAGAAAATGAAGGCAAATTTAGAAGGATGTAAACAAAGATAAAACATGTTTTTTTTAGCATAAGGTAATGCAATGCACAATTGAGTTATTATAAAACTGATCTCATGAATCGCTTAATAATTATAATTATAATAATTTGCCTTAACCACTCAAAGAAGTTACTAAACGAATGAAGCCATACTCAGAAACCCAGGTTGCATTTTAGGATTCTGGATTCATTGCTCTGTCAACTGCCTTCACTGACTTTAAGGATCTGGAGTTTCAAATCAGGCCAATTGGAAAGCATGCTTTGGTCTATACCATATGTGTGTGTGTCTGTGTTTGGATGGAGTTATATTTATTCTTGTTAGACTCAGTCACTCACTGCAGGCTTCATTCAACTAATGGTTATTACACACACACACACACACACACACACACACACACACACACACACACACACACACACACACACACACACACACACACACACACACACACACACACACACAGAAATGGAAGTAGGAGTTACTTTTCTACAGTGCGCTTTATGAGGCTGTACTCGACGGAGTGACCCTTACGGGCTTAAAGCAGCAACGGTTACATAAGGCTGAAGACGTTAATATGGTTTCCATGGCAAGTGACAGGATTACTCTACTCTTCAGAGTTATCAGGATAAGACCTCTTTTGAAAATAATGCTATTTGGCTGCTATCTTAAGATATCATATTCTCTATCTCAAAAGCAGCGGAGGCCTATCACTGCAGATCTAATGAAAAGCTTTGTGTGTGTGTGTGTGTGTGTGTGTCTGTGGCTACATGCCTGCCTGCACATGTGTCATCTAAATGACAGTCATCGGCTAACTGCAGTAATGTCGTGATGGATACGAAAGACATGAGCGGATAAGGCTGACAGAAACGCAAGAAGATCTCCATCAAGACCCTCTGTCTACTGCTCCTTTTCCTTCGTTTGGCTCATTTCTCCCGTTACACCATTCCCACCTACATTACTCCACCCTTAATCCATCAGGCACTGCCCTCTGTAAAGTATCTTGCCTCCTTCCCTTTGCTGAACAAGATACATTTCTCATTGCAGGGCAGAGAGAGGTTTTTTTAAGGTGCATTGGAGTGAAATGAAAGCATTAAGGGTGTTTGTACATGTAGGTGTGTATGTGTATGTGTAGGTGTGTGTGTGTGTGTGTGTGTGTGGGCTGGGGTTGGCAGTCAGTTGAGGACTGAGGACACTGTCTCATTCTGACACAACAGTAAATAAAAGCCCCTGAAAGGGCAGAGACACCCAATTTATCTTCCATATGGGGCAAACAGGGACGACAGAGACAAAGGGGGGGGGGGGGGGGGGGCAAGTGTGTGTTAGAGCATTAAACAGTGTGTGTGGTTCTGAAGGAGAGGGAAGCGTCGAATAGAAGGAATAGAAGTATCTCTGCCGCTCTGAGGGGGGCCGGGCCAATTACAGAGATAAAGCAGCCTTTAGCTGTGTGTGTGTGTGACGTGCACACGAAAGTGTGTACTTTCCTCTCTCAAAAGCTCACATTGGTATTCACTGCTTGCTATCAGGGGCCACACACTTTCTCTTCCCCCCCGCTACAAGGATGAGGCGATGCGCTGGTGCTTTACAATCCGTGACAAGATAACCTCCACAGATAGCTTCTAGAATTTCAACGGCCACTTCAGGATGACATATTTGAGTCAGTAAGATGTGGAGAGGACTGGTTTTGAGGTGCAGGGAATGAATCATTCATTTTACCCGTCCCTTCTAGAATTTTAGAGCTCCCTTCGGAGCTTAAATACAAGGCATCTGCAATCATCATCCTTTCCCCTTTTCCTGCTCGCCTTCCATCCTCTGCTTCTTATCTTTGGGCATCGTCCTCGTTGCTTTTTTTTCTATCTTTCTCCCTCATGCTTTACAAAAACAATAAAAGATCCCTGGGGGGGTTCTGATTTATGATTTTAAATGCATTTTCTACCATGCTGTGGCAGGGCAGTATGGTCCCATGAGATAGCCGTCAGTCCTGCAAGGCAGGATGGGTTGGGACAGCTTCAGGCTGCTGGCGGTCCTCTAATTCCAATTAGAGGGTCTGTAATGAGTGCACATGTAACCTGTAGGAAGGCAGACTGATCAAGGACGGAGGCCATGCCAGTAAGAAACACACATTCAAAGACCTAAAAAAACACACGTCTGGGCTTCCGTGCAGGTATTGAGATACGGTGTGATCGATTTTGACATCTCTGTTTTGTTACTTCTGTAAAAAAAGATGCACAGGGAGCTTGAACCATGTGGATTTTAGAAAAACTTTTCTATTGGAGTAAAAGGATCTTCACAATGCTGTGTACAACACAGCAAATGTATTTGTGAACAACTAAGCTGCAGGTTCCCCTCGCACCTAACCTTTATTGATCTCATTTGTTGATCTACTACAGAGAATCTGTGCTACTTTCTATTAAAGTGCTAAAGTCCTTTAAGCAGCAGAAGTTTTCGAGAAAAACAACATATAATCTGTGGCACTGAAACGCCTTTTAAGATCCACAATAACTTCATGAACAACTGCTCCTATTTTGAGAAAATATTCTAAGTGAGATGCGGCACGGTGGTATGGTGGTTAACACTGTCGCCTCACAGCAAGAAGGTCCTGGGTTCAACTTCATCCAGTGGCCTTTCTGTGTGGAGTCTGCATGTTCTGCGTGGGTTCTCTCCGGGTACTCCGGCTTCCTTCCACAGTCCAAAGAAATGCGCTGGGAATTAGGTTAATTGGGAACTCTAAATTGCCCGTAGGTGTATGGATGTGAGTGTGAATGGTTGTTTGTCTCTGTGTTGCCTACGATTGGCTGGTGACCGATCCAGGGTGTAGCCCGTCTCTCGCCCGAAGTTGGCTGGGATAGACTCCAGCCCCCCCGCAACCCTCAGTACAGGATAAGCGGTTTGAAGATGGACGGAGACTAAGTGAGACTGATTTCTCCGAACTTCAACACTGATAAACCACTTTTTGTTTTTAATTCTGGATACAGTTATCATTACTGTTTATTGGTCTCACCAGGCCACCAGAAGTGCATTTACGATAATGGAGGTTAAGTATGCCAATAGTTAAATATCTCAATCCGCATTACAGTACGGTCAATAACTTGTTACTGAAGACGACTTCAACTACCAAGCTGCCAAGAGGCCCTGAGAGACAGAATATGCAATCTACTCCAGAGGGCATCCAATGAGACGAGCCGGACACCCTACGCCCAACATGCTCCAAAAGCTGTTCAGTGGACCCCCTCGCCTCCTCAAACATGCTGGTTCACAGTGCACCACCAGGTCCCAGGTAAAAAAAAGAGAATTGTCTACCTTCTCCAAGTTTAATAATTGAAATTGTGCCCAAAGAACAAGTAGGCAGTGGAACATTGGTGTGGACAGCTCTTATTAGACAAGAAGGGCAGCAAGGCAATCTCCTCACACCGGTCGGTCAGAGAGCAGATTGCCTCGGGGGGGCTCTGGTGCACAGAGAGGAGGGCGACCAGAGGAAGTACATGGAGACACTATTACACATAAAGCACAGTGGCATCCCTGGCACTCTTTGTTTATCGGTCAGCCTCTCACATACAACAAAAAGGTAAACGCAGTAAACATTTGTTTTCATATTTGAAGACTAAAACCAATTCTACTGTGACAAAGAGACACTTGCACCGTGACAAAGGGAATAGGAGTTAAAATGACTACACTATGTTTTAATTATAAAAACATACAATATAATGCAGGCTGTGCAACTGTGTAGTGTGTTAAAATTAGAGTTTTAAATCCATTCTTAAGTTGTGTTGTCCCACAGGCAAATACATTTTGACAATGTATTATATGTCCTGAAACAAATGGATCTTTTCAAAAAAGATAAAAAAAACCTTGGTCTGGGTGAAGTTCTTTAATTTAACTGATGACTTCAATCTTAAATCATATTTTAAAAGTTGTTAGTTTCAAGTGTCAAAGGTCAAAGTCAAAGGTCAAAGATGTAACTCATTGAACTCAACCTTCAACTTCCCCAGGGGATTAATTCCATCCATCCAGGGCAATTATTTTCACGTATCATAAGTTCTCTGAAATATAATAAAGTTAATAATGTAAATTACGCATTATTGTATCACATATGTGGTAATCTGCATAGATACCCCTAACAAAAGAGAGACTAGTTCGACAGTTTGCCATTTCAGATGATCTGAAAAACGGATAAATATTTGTTTGTAGGTTTCTGACAATACAAGTGGTTGCTTCCCCAGCTCACATTAATGCATCATTCTGGCCCAGCTACTGTAAATACACCCCATACCACCACCACCACCACCACTTAAAAACATCCAAACCATCCCTTTGATGTTTCTCAACCAAGACTGTATACTGTATTTCAAGCTAAACGTCATTCTAGTATTTGTGACAGATTCCAACGTTAGTTGGTAGAAACCTTTACCAGCACATTAACACAAGCGTACAGGGAGAGAGCTAAAGATAAAAGTACATATTACAAATGATCACACACGGATGTTTCCATACACGGACATAAACACCGATCCCATCACACATTTCATTCCAGCTATAGTTAAGAATAGTTTCTGATTGTATATTTCATACAGGCTTCAAAGGACATCTTTAATAGGTGGTTTCTGTTCAAAATGTTAAGAGGCTTATAGTCATTAAAACATGCAGAGAGCAGCAAAACCTGAAATTAAATTAAATGGCAGGGAGGTTGGATAGTTGTATCCAGTGAGGTTCTATAGCATACTCGTTCCCACTGGTGCTTAACTTTAACCTAGTAACACGCAAACTGTTAATTCATTTTTACGTGTTAATTACTGGGACGGGTGTAATTCATTGTTTTCCATCGCTGACAAAGATGATTGCTTATAACCTAAATCTATTTATATCATATGACGTAGCCATCTCGGCGGGTGCACTGATCTAAAGCATTATGTTAATAACACATTCCTCTTATTGTCTCATTAAATCACATTTGGCCTGGGGTTTTGGAGGATGAAATGAACATTAAAGAAATAAGGGCTATCCTCCATTGGAGCATTAAATTGCCTTTACAAATCGAATCCCAATCCAAGCATCTCCAAAATACATTTCATACAGTGTAATTCCAATAGATGCTCTGACTCCAGAAACCGTAGCATGTTGCGCGCGCTGAATTTTAGTGCCAATAGCAAATGCTTCTCTGACATCTTTTTGGCTAAAAAAGGATGCGATGACTCATGATTTAAGTGAGCGATTGAAAACTCATTCAAATTCAATATTCGAGAATGTAGGTGAGCCATCTGCTTGCAGACGAGCAATAACTAGCATGGTGGGGGGGGGGGGGGGGGGGGGCAGCAATAACCTTCTGAACCGGAACAAAGCAACCGTTAAAAGACAAAATGACCACGGGACCGGCAGCGCGTTCGATGCCGATGGCTACGGGGATGTTTGAAAAGTGCAACATATTCCAGTAGCTGTGAGGGTGCACAACCCGCGTGGAGGAGGCAGAAACACAGCAATTTAGGTGGAAGCAGTAAAGCTTGAGTAGGGGGGACAGCTTCAGCGGCAGAAATATGCCGCGCTTGTGTGGGCAAAACACGAGATCCATTCTCCTTCCCACAACATGTGTCAAATGAGGTGTGCGTGTGTGAAGGCATGCACGCGTACTTCTGGCTGTGTGGGCGCTCACATTACTGCAGCAGCATTAGATGCACTCATTCCTGGTGCCAGCAGTTATCAGTGGTTTTCCCCGCTGGACTTAAGGAAAACGCCTTAAGTAATTTAACCGAAAACCGTTACCTGGAAAATGACTCAATTATAGGATGAGGACAAGGTGAAACAATGCCACCATATTGAGTTACTACTAAATGAGAATCAATAGGATTTTTCCTATCTTGGTTGGCCACTTGGGATTGATTTTGTACCACATATGGTTTTTTTTTATGCCTTTTCTGGGAGAGAAATGTCTGGCTCCTCCTCACCTTGCTGTGACTGTTTTACGTCACTGCTGAGGTGTTCTTACATGTGGTGCACTGACCTTATAACTCATAGTTCACACCTGGGTGTGGTCACTACAGCTACATGACATTCACGTGATTATTTATTTATTTATTTTCTGGCGTAACGACCAGTCGGAGTGTGACGCGAGAAGTTTAACCTCCTTTCCAGGGGATCTAAGCTTAAGGGTCTCATATCGGGCGGGCGGTGAAAACTATATTCATTTGAGACTAATCTGAGAATACAGATTACTACCATTAAGCAATCCCCATGTACTAGAGCAAAGAAGAGTTTTAACTTTACATTAAACGGTGCGCTCATTGATGTTGGAATTTTGAACACGCCTGTTATGCATACAAGTGAAGGGTTGCCTCTGAATGGCATTGGTTTAGGAAACAAAAATCACTTGGTTGATATATGTAATAATGATTTAACTTCGTAGTCAACTTAAAATGGAGCTGAGGGGCGTGACAGAGAGGGCCGCATATTAAGACTAGAGTGATTCGTTGATCATGACCATTATTAATAATACAAGGCTAATTGAGAGCTATAGGCCTTGACACCTTTAATATTTACTACTTTTCATCTACCTTGAGGCCTGGCTGTTGAATCATTTCCTATCTAGGTGAAGTATCACTATGGGGTGGAACTTCACGACAGTCATATGCTGTTTATGTAACATATAGGACATACAGTGCCAATAACTTGGCTCTTCATTGCCTGGAAGCATCTGTTATTTTCAGGTTACACAACAAAATGAAAGATTCATATGCCAATGATTCATAGGTGTAAGTGTGTTTTTGTTAAGATTTGTTTTTGCTAACATACACATTCATGCTGAACTGTTGTCTGTTACGTGTCGTCGTTTACACAGACATAGTGTGAGCGTGTGCCTCAGTGTGCTCTGGTGTAAGAGCTTGCAGGTAGATAGGCCAAAGGCTGCGACATCAGCAGACGGAAAAGCTTGCGCCCCACATGCCAGGCCATATGTCTTGATACATCTCATCCAGCGCACAGGGAAGCTGCTGCCGGCTGGCGAAAGGCCGCTTTCCTACCAGATATCATCAGCCCGGCGCCTTGGCCTGACGAGCTGAGGGCCACGCCGCTGCTCGCTATCACAGCCAGTCGCATTAAGGTGAGACCGGGGTCACAAAAAAGTGAAAAGTTCTATTTCTGTCGAGAGGCAGTTGAGACACAATCGACATTGCTTTTTTTTATTTGTCCCCTATTAAAGACATCTGGGATAAAGTTGTATCAATTTGTGTTGTCAAATTCTATTACATTAAATCACAAGCCGTTTCATTGTGGAGCAAAAGTCACATAAAACGACTTAAATTTAGTGACAAATATAGTGTTATCCTGGAAGGAATTGGCACTAAGCAGCCAGCAGCCAGGCATTGGTACCCCTCGGGCATTGGGGTGGGCACATGTGAGTGTGTCTTTGGACAAGATACTTAACCCCAACGGCACTATGCGGATAGCTGCTCCTGTTGGCTACTGATGGGCAAGAGGCACCGTGTAAGCCGGCCATGGATGAATGGGTGAATGTAGTGGAAAATTGCTTTGAATGGTCAGAAGACTAAAAAAGTGCTGTATAAGTACAGACTATTTAGCATTTACACTGGTTTTCTTCCTCAAACTCCTGGCTTTAGTTACTGTCGGTCTCTGGAGATGAAATGGACCGCGAGATGTCATGGATTTGAATAAATTGTTTTCTGTAGCTCTTTCTGTTGGCTTCCACTCTATTATTCTGCTCTTTCACAGTCTCTCCCCCCTTTATGCACCCACAAACTCATATTTTGGCTTCCTGTACAGAAAGTGGTGTGTGTGTGTGTGTGGCAGGGGACTGCTGTACACTCAGTCAACCAAATAATAAAATGCTTAAATAAAATGTTCCTTGTAAAACCACTTAAACCCTGTGCGGCAAGCCATGTGTTTGAAGCAATGAATACAAATATTCAAACACAGCAGCTGAATTAGGATAAAATCAAAGGCGAAAGGTCTTTCCATTTTAGTATGAATACTAGACATTTTAGGGACATGTAAAATGCTTTTTGGTAAGCAACATTTGTTACGTCAAAATATACAAATTTGTTGTGACCTCAACAACCAAATAGGATTATTCACAACAACGTGGAATACAAGTCAGTTCCAGAAGAAAAAATACAAGTAAAATATCCTCCCCATTGCAGGCAGATCAAACGACATTCCCAGTGCTTGTGTGCCATCTAGTGGTCCAACCTGAATCTACTAATGTGTGTCACGCCAGTTGCTCGACACATAATAAGTGGTTTAATCCGTCATACACCGAGACCACTTCATGCCCAGCGGAGGCTTTTCAAGTTTTTGGATTGCACTCCATAAAGTCTGACATAAACAGAGTTAGAGTGTATTTTAAGTGCAGGGACGTGACACACGCAGCTCAAGCACAGACAAGTTTCACATCCCAAAAAAGCTGGAACCATTATCACTACCCAATCAAGGCACACATTAATAATATTGTAAACAAACATAAAAAGAAGCAAATACAAACCACTTTGTTACGTTACCTAATTAGCTGCTGGGGTTAATCAAAGTCAAGTTGTAATTGTTGTCCTCCTTCACGAGGAGACCATGCAAATTGAAGAACATACACGGGGACACAAACACTGTTGCAAACATCAGGTTTTCTCCATTTTTGTCACTGTGGCTGGCAGCACTTACCTGGGGGCTAGTTGCTCAATTGTCAGTGCTTAAGATAGAAATAACAGTGCGCTATCATGCTGTCAGCATGGGGCACAAAAACATTGGCTTGCACCAGGTGGTGCCATCTCTCAATGGATAAGAAAATAGGCTTTCGGGCCAAAACTACAGTTTGTCCCACATAGAAAACAAGCAACACCTGTGTGTGCAGCCGAGTGGAGCCAGGATGGAGCGCCACATAATAGGAAATAGAAACATCCAACAGGGGTGTGTCAAGGTGCCCTTTTCTGAATGCGTTAGATGCAGGATGAGAAGCGAAAATGATTATAGAAGTAAAACTAATTCAATATGTGACAGAAAAAGGAAAATAAAGTGACAGCACTTATTGAGAAAAGAAAAAAATATGACTTAAATCATGTATTTGGAAAACGGGTGGAGGGAAAACATACAAATGAGGCAGTAAGAAAGACAAAAAAGACAGATGGCAATAAGAAAAAAAGAATATGCTTCATGGAATAACATTCATAAAATGGAAGAGTGACGTGGGTAATGAGAGAGGTGTCACTCATCATTTCAGACGAAAGCAGAAAAGGGCCACTGCACAGAATCAAGATGAGATAGACATTACACTTTAGTCGGAAAAATGGATAGAACCACTTACTGAGGTTACAGTCTATCCTGATACAATCTGGCGGAAAAGAGAGCGGAAATGGTGAGATCAAATAAAAAAATAAACAATAAAAAAAAGAGCAAGAAAGAGATAGAAAGAGGATAAAAGAGAGAGAAAAAAATACATTTTACATCCTTCAAGGTACATTCTGCAGACAACCAAGCATTGCTCTGGGGCCACCATCCGGGGACAGGCTCTGAGTCAGGATCACCCTTTTCCTCCATCAATTCCTTCACCCATCCCTCCTTCCACCCGGTATTCCCCGCAGCACAGCAGAAGGCAATACTCTATCTACGTGATTACAGACTTAGTTGGAATTATCAGGTTCTATATGATCAAAGATGTAACCTTCCGTCTGGCAAAGCTTTTATCGGGGTTTAATGCCATTTCTGTTCCTAACAATCCTAACAATATGAAGCATGATATACTTTGGACATAATAATGTAATAATAATCATTTTCCTGATGATATGATTAACCTCATTAAACAAGTCAGATAGAGCAGAATCATTTTACCTGCATAGAAGGTTTTGGACTAGAATGTGATTGTCTGATAACTGTTTGCTTTCTTGACCAGGGCTCCTCCTACTCTTCTTCCTCACTAGAGCAGAGGCAGTGTCTAGCACCTTTAGCGTTGGGCCCCATTACCCAGAAATGTGAGATTTGCTTGCCTTCTGCAGCACTTTGGGGTTGAGAAACCCAACATTGTAAATGACAAGAAAGGGTGATCTGCACATCCCAGCCACCTCACGCCTAGTGCACACACACACACACCGCAAGAAATAAGACCCTACGCCATACTATTTGCTGACTATAGAAGATGTGTTGTCGGGGCAGTGGAGTGTCGGGTAAAGAGCTTCTCCCTTCAACTGGAAGACCCAGGTTGAAGTGTCAATCATCATCAGCTTTTGTTGCTTACCCTGACTTTTGACCCCCACCCTTGGGATAAGGGGGTTAAGAAACAGGGACTGCAGTGATGCTCAAGTATCAAATCAGTATTTACCTTTGGATATCCTAAAACTAATCCGTTGGGGTTGCTGTAAGCTGTGTGTGCATGCGGCAGCGTGGTTGGGTTGTGGTCTCGAGCTGTCAACCGCTACAGAATAGTGGACACAAACAGCCAGGGACCAGCGTCACAATGTAGAGAGGTGGGGGAAATGCAGCTAAGGGCCATTACTGGGGCTATGCCGCAATGTTTTCTGAATAGAATCCATATCTCTGCAATCCATTTGAAAAATGTAATAGTTGTCCCTGCCGGATATGAAAAGGTACATTTTATTTATTGATAATCAATAAAAGAAAATGTTGGCTGTGATGGACAGCTGGAACACTTGTTATCACTATCATCTCTGACTAATAAATATCATTTGGGCTAATTCTGTCAAATTATAGCGTTTCAGAGTGACTAATCAGCAGGAATTTAATTATCAATCCAATCGGCCTTTATTGTGCCCGACGGGATTAAATAGGCAGGGATTAACGCTTTGAAAGATACCAAGGATTCCATGTGGATGTTTTATACTTTAACTGCTAATTAATCCCCTTGCACGAGAGCAGAGGAAATCCTGAGCAGCGGCTCAGCGTCTATACACTCCTTCCAGGTGGCGTCTGAGCCCCGTCGAGGCCACAGGCGTGGGATGGTGGGTCAAAGCTCACTGTGCGAAGCAATGAGGATAAAGAAATATAGCTGGTGTGGTTGAGCTGAGGTCAAACTGTGGACAGCAAGGACAAATACGTGTGCAAGCACAGCTGTGAGCCGGTCACTCTGACTGTTTGATCCAAGGGCCGCAGACATAAAGGCCGTTGAAGGGATGAAAAGTTCCACCTTCTAAGTCTTGGCGAGGTGGGGTGTTGATGGGAAATGAGAGAGAGAGAGAGAGAGAGAGGTGGAGGAAGAAAAGTGAGTGAAAATAAAGTAGAAGAAAAAGAGAGAGAGAGAGAGCAACCCCCCTCCCCCCCTTCCTGTTTCTATAGTGGCTGAGATGCTTCTATGTCATGCTCCTCCTCCTGGTTTTCAGACTGAAGGTGTCCTTAGACTGGGCGGTGAAAGCCATCCTTTCCAGAGCACTGGTCATATTTGCAGTGAAATTGAAATAAGTCAAAAGGTCTGGATTCCTGCACCCTGATGTTAGTGGGATGTACTGGCCATCTTACAAGCCCTACTCTTCCATTTCACTGACCTTCTCCCAGCAATGTCTACTCCCGGACCGCTTTACACCCCCTATTTCTCTGTAATTACTCATGATGAGGGGTCTTCTCTCCTCTCCCCTCTGGAATAGCGCGGAGCCACAAGGGGGAGGGGCACCTTTATGCTTCTGGAGAGAGGCTTGTTAGTTGTGCAAGGCCCATGAGCCGAGGATATACTTTTAGAGATGGAGCTTTTAAACCCAGTTTGCCACTTCAAAGGTAACTCAAGTAAGTGGGTGAAAAGTAGATGGGATGTGGTGGGACAAGGGCTCGAATCATATGGAGGACAAATACAGGGTGGGACTCCGTTACATTCGTACTTAGTCCAATTCCCGTGTTCAATAAAGGAGAAGTTTCTATATTTGTACCTCAGCAAATAAATAACCAAAATATATATAATATTCGCATTTCTGAATTAAACCAAAAGGGCAGTGATGGACATGAGATACTTATAAGCTTGCTCAACCAATGTTTTTATTAAATCAGGTGTGCTCTTTCATTCAAAATGGTCTAAAGTAACTGAGGGACATATTTAGAAACTTTTCCCCACGCAAAAATCTGTCAATAGAAAACATATCAACGGAGTGAAACTCAAAGTGTCAAAACATCCTTGAAAGTTCAACAGCACACGATGCTAAAGCACAAAGGGAAGATGAGAAAACAGAGGATCGTAGGGGAGAGGTATGCACCGACAGCCACCAGGGGTCACGGGGGCCTACCGAGGTTCACGGTGAGCTTGACGCGGCCTCCGTCCAGCTCCAGGCGCAGCGTGTCTGCCGACTCCTTGGAGGTGGTGGCCATGAGCAGGCCGTACGCCCGCTGGGACATGAAGCGCAGGGCCACGTCCTCGGCCTCCGTGTGCATGGTGACCGGCACGATGATCTTCAGGTACATGCTGCCGTCATAACTCAACACAGTGGCCTCTGGATGGGGGTCAGGCAGACGACGTAGGACAGACTGTGAGCAGCGGGTTAGGCATTACACACCAGAGGTACAAGGACACTTATGGAAATCATTCTTGATGGGTCTCCTTTTCCGCTTTTGTAATTACACCTCCAAGTGTCCGGGAATATGTCTTGGTTATTTAATGATAAATGATCTACCACCAAAAGCAGTGACATCGAAGGACAAATTGATACTGATGCTGTGAAGACTTTCCGGAGTACTGCTCTTGTGTTGCAGTGTGGGTTGATATGCGTCATCATAGGCCCGTATGAGTCACCGTCACAGGCTAAAAGAAACATCTAGGTGTTGGAGAAGGAGCATGCAAACCTCGGCTGTGAGTAAGAGCACTGATACTTAAAAAGGGAACAACATTAATTTGCAGACACACCAACACATATCTGACATACCTTAAGCACATAAAAAGGTACATACAATTATGAATTATTCTCTTAAAACTGGCTCAAAACACCAGGACGGTTTTAGTTTTAAGTGTCTTTGCATCATGTAATTTCTCCACAGTCTTGTCCTCTGGCCAATATCATTGATTTTCCCTATACTCTGTTAATATATGCGTGCTGTCTGTTGACATGGAGAAATATGCAGCTGGTTATTAGTATAGTCCCAGTGTCACATGCCTGCAGTAACGCAGAGCTCCACCAGATGGCAAAAGAGCACCACTGAAAGCCCACCTGCCACCCAGTGTACCCAGATACAAAAAAAATAAATCACCCTTCAAAATAAAGACGTTTCATTCTCTACCTCCACTGTCCTGATTTGAATCCAATCTCTCCGTCCCTCATTACCCTCCTTGTCCCTCAAAATCCCAGCCTGTCATGGTTCATTCCCCCGAGCGAGGCGCCTGGAGCTAATTGGAATGAATCAGACGTGGTGCTGTTTGAGTAGCTCACCTACCCTCGCTGCGGCTTTGGCGCCACCTGGATTTGCGTGACCGACACAGATGCTGACGGTAGGCCTTGCTGCTCTATCACACTGGTACCAGCCTATCACACTGGTACCAGCCTATGAGCGCTTCAGCCCTCACACCCTCTTCCAGCCAGCGGCCACCAACAAGCCCCCCAACCCCTGTTCAGATGTGTCCCTGCGGAGTTCTTACATTCACTGTATAGCGCTGGTTGGTTAAGTGAAAAACGAGGGAGCCCACTGTTGAAAAGCGCATTGTGCACTTGTTTTCTCCGGATTCTGTTGTACTCACTGGGGTTTACACGTGTAGACATTGTACAACATGAACAATTTGACCTTGCATTGTTTCATCTATATGGAGCCATAGCTTAAATATAAGAAGTTAGGTTTTTCCCGTCAGAAAGATTGAAGCCTTGATTTTGACTTGTTGAATGACAAATCCAACAGGAATTCATATTTCAATATGTCATTTGCAGCTACACACAGCTATTTGAGTCAATATTGGTGCAGGATTGTGTACAACTCAGCTGTGTACTGTGTGTGCAAACTAGATGTGCCCATGTTTTCAATAAAGTATGATGACTTCGAGACCGTCAAAGTCCCTCCACCCATAAACCACCTTTCCCTTAACCAGCCCCTACCCGCCCTTACCTATCTCACAGTTGGCTCCCAGGTATCCGGTGCCGATGCAGTCGCATATGTAGCGGTTCCAGCCCTCTTTGCACAGACCTGCGTTGCCACAGGGAGCGCTGCTGCACCTCTTCTGCAGCTCGCGGGTGCAGAAACTGCTGACGCCGAACGCACTTTGGATCTCGGCCAGGCGGCGGACATCGCGGCTCTTGCCGTCGATAAAGAGGTCGCGCACGCAGCCCACGTATCCGTAGTTGAGCAGCGCCGTCCAAACCTCGGGCGGCAGGATGAGGTCTGACTTGAACTCGGGTAGCCCGCCCAGGTACATGTCGCTGTCCAGGTCCAGGATTTCACTGCCCTCTGGGGAGCTGAAGGGCATGCTGCGGCTGTTGACTGAGATAGATCCTGAAAGGCAGATAGGCACAGACACAGTTGTCAATTGAATATTAAAATTGCTATGGTCAAACACAGTAAGACATAGAAAAAGTGGGTAGTATGGATAAGTGGGAGGGAATGGGAGTGAGGTCGAGTGGCTAAGTGAGTGGGCAAATGCATGAGTGTGGGAGGAGCAGTTTGTGGATCATTTAGGGACATAAAGCACAGACACAGGGACATAGTGACAGGAAGAGAATATATCAGTAAAGTGTGTGTGTGTGTGTCTAATGTGCCTGTAATAGGCTAAATGGAGGAGAAGGGAAGCATAATGCAGCAGGGAGTAGGTGAGACAAAAGGCCTTCTATCTTTCTGTGATTAACGACTCGGTCTTAATTTTCTATTAAAAGCCAATTACAGCAGGAGCAGCAGTGAGATCACATGCATGCTCGCGCGCACACACACAATCATTCACACCCTTAGTCATTATAAGATGCTATTAGGGATAAGATATAATGTCCAAGGTGCTTGTCCACCTACAGATTACTCATCAGACACCAGACACTGAAGCATGCAGATGTCCCTGTTTGTTGCCCACATTCAGATGCAGATACAGAACCGCGTGTCTAGTCAGGTAAATAAACTCACCTTGAGATATACCACTGCATCATTATTATTATTATTGCCTAACCAGTCTTAGTTTTGGTTTTAGTCTGTGGATTCCTTTGGAAAGCTGTTGGACCATTAAGCCAGTTATTTTTTCTAAGCTGCTGCATGAAGAATCTATAAAACACCAGGCAAATAGTTTTAGATTGAGTACATGCTTAGTCCAAGTTTGTCACTGTTGTTCTGTAAAATAGCAGGGAGCTAGCAACATATTACACATGAGTGAACGAACGGACACAGATTCTATAGCACTTTTTCTTGAAGGTATTTAAGTCTTTTGATTCAAGCCACTAAAGGCAACATATCTTTATACTCTTCAGGTGGGCTGCTCTTGTGAATGAAATGCACTAAGAAGTTTGCCCATATAGAGTTACATTAAAATGAGCCCTCACCTTTCCTCCCTTCCCTCTGGAAATCCACATGGCACCATTCCCCGTCATTGACCTTCTTGTTGCTGGCCTTCAGCTTTGTTTTCCCAGATCCCATATCGATCAGCAGGTACAAATACCCCTCCAGCAGCTCCATGGCAAAGTAATCGGTCTTCAGCTCCCTACCGGGCTTCTGCTCTTTGGGACCCTGAGGACGGCCGTGGCTGAATAGGAGGAGCCCACTTGGCTCCGTAGTGCGGAAGTCGAAGGAGATGGATCCGGTCTTCTTAGTGTTCCACTTGGGCAGGGAGATGTAGGACTCGGGGGTCTCAAAGGTGACCGGGTCTAGTGCTGCGACGTCTTCACAGCGGAACACTAAGTCGCCGTTCAGGCTGATCTTGGGGTCTCGCTCGATGGCCAGGCGAGACAGCTCCAGCTTAAAGTCGTTGTTCTTGTACACCACCTGGAGAGCAGAGCAGAGAGCGACAGGTTATAATCCCATTCAATAAAGTGGTGGTGACGTGCAATTATGTATTCAAATGGGGCATTTAGAACTGGATAAATATGGGAAAATGGACTTTTCCTCATTAGTCTACAACACAGCTGGAGCAGAGATGAACATTAATAATGCTGAGATCCTGCAGATGCATCCTAATTGCCCAAATTAATTTCAAGTGTCAGTTATAGTGGCTGCTGGGAAATCATGTCAGCATGGGGAAATGATGAATCAAGACATGCATGAGAAACATGACTTTCTGTTGATTAGCAGTGTGCAACAACAGGGACACAGAAGCTGTTCTTTCTTTAGTTCATATCAGTGCTCAGTTTATTGTTGCTCCGTGATTCGGAAAATCCTTTCTACTTTGAACATTTTATAAACACTGAGCAACCACACAGGTTCACTGAGTTACCCAAGGCATGCCTCCATTGGCTCGTGTTACATCAGGGTTGAGAGCGGGCCAACATGTTCAGTGTGCCATCACCACTGTTTAAACTCTTCAGATCCAGAATGCATATGAACTATCTGTAGCTGAACAAAAGATAGTAGCTCAATAATGTCAGCCTACCGGAAAATTAATTGAAAGAAAAAAAAAACGTAAAAGGCTGAAGGCGAAACTCTGACAGAAGGAACAGTGAATGTTGCTTACGGCCTTAATGTGAATTTCTCCGACAGCCTTTGATGAAATACTGCTTTATTGTTTCAGTTCAGTGTGTGCCTGTGACTCACTGTATGCATTCATAATGGATTAAGCACTAAAGGCAAAGTAAATTATCCTTGTCTTTGTTTCAGTTCTTGTTTTATTTGTTGAACACTCAGTAGACGCGGACCGGGTGGCCATCCTCAAGGCAATAGTGTGAAGCAGTTAAGGCCTTTGCATGTATTTGTGTGTGTGCGTATGTGAATGCTCTTTTGATTTTAGTGATCTTCACGCTTCCTTGTACACCCACACATACTCCATGACAGGCAATAGAGAGTTTTTTGTGGTGCTGTTACAGCTACGTGGTTAAGGAGTCTAAGGTTTGATGAGGTCTACTACTGAAATGTAACAGTCTGAAGACACAAAAAAGCCTTCTTTGTCAGGACTCAATTGAAAAAGGGCAGGATGAAGAATACATTGCCACGCAGCAGCTGAGTAAGACATGTATGACATGTCTTATACCACAAATAGGAATTGACTGCCTGCAACCATCGCCGCTTGTGCTTGTTGTTGTGCGTCACGACAACTCGGAGCTCAGCGGTTTGGAGGCAGGAGGGAGGTCAGCTAAAAGTACGTCGTCTCACATATTACAGCAGCCGTCCCTGCAGACACACTTGGCAAAGATCAGCACTCTATTCAGTGCACCTTTCTGTAAATCAAGTGCCCATTTGCCTGTTTGGCCTATCTGCACCACTGAAAAGCTTCTCTTGTGCCCCACCGTTCACCGTGTTGTTTTCTGACTATCTCATTTCAACAGACTGCTGCAGTCATTCCCCTTTGTCTTTCACGGTATCTCTTTCATATGCCCTCTAATCGTATTTATTTTTTTGACACATATGCACACTCTCTCTCTAGCTCTCCCTCTCGGCCTTCCTGTCAAACATCACACCTACGCACAGGCAAAGGATGAATCACGACAACACTGATATGCTGGGTTATTCCTGAACTTAAGCTTTCCTTTGCTTATCCCTTGCTTTGGCCACACTGCCACTGTGCACCTTATAATGTCGTCATTAGCGGAGATTAGTCCCGGTAATTAGCCATGATCATGCTAAAACTGGCAGCTAATAAAGCGTGAGCTCTTCTGGCTTACGGTGTTTAAAAAGGGGGTGAAAGAAAGAAAACGCAGTGTGCTTATTTTCATCTCAACTATTTTGAGGTATTTATTTTTGTTAATCCATGCTAATCTGTTTTTACAAAAAAGAAAAAAACGCAGCCTGGTGGGCTGCTTTACAAAACAGATCATACTGCATCAGGGGAAAAGATGAGGCAGGAAATAAAGCTGGCAACAGGCTGCACCAGATGACTCTCAGCCCAGTTAGAATCCACGATATGGCACATCACCAGTACATGTATGAGCTAGTATGAGGTGGGTAAAATTATAGATGTTCTACTTTTCTTAAGCAAAAAAGTACAAGAGGCAGTACAGTATTGTCAAGAATGCACTGTGCAAGGGTGTTGTTAAGCCCTACGTTTACCGGACAGCAGGTAAAGCCTTAAACAGTTCTTAAACGATACCGTACTGCTTCGAGTATTGCTTGAAAAATACAGTTGCCAGGGACATTATAAATAGTAAGTAAATAGTTGTGTCCACCAAACGTTGTGTATCACATTTCAGCAGCCTAGAGAAAATAGTCCCTGCATGTATGGCTGTTGCTATGCAACGAAAAACATGATTGGGAACGTCATGTTCATTAGCCTATCACCAAAGGATTGTTGATGATTAGCTAGGAGATTGACATTAGTCATTTTTTATTAGATTTGTACATGTCACAAATATACGTGTCAAATTTCATGAATACACTATATATACGTTTTAGGTCTAATTAAAATAGGAAAGTCACTTTGATGAGAGAAAGTTAATCGTGAAGGCCATAATTGGGGTCCTGGATATGTTGTGCTAAGTCTGCGCTTGAGTCCTCCTGTCTTCTGTTAACATGAAATCCAGTTGTGTGTTCAAGATAAAAATTTCAATTAAATTTAATCAGATGTTGTGCCTTTTTTAATACTTGACAGCACTTATGAAGGCCTGATTTACATTACATCTTCTTCTGTGTTCTTAATTCATGAAAGAGGAATTTCCTATGACCTCTCCTTAGCACCATCTAGCACTTCTGTAAGGTTACATTGATTTACTAAACGTGTAATTATACGTATACTTTGGTAATGAGCGGATGAGTCTATTTTGAAAGATTGCGTGAGCTTTCCTCCTGCATTACCCTCACTACTTGGTAATAGCCTAAAAGGTCAACTATGAACAAAAGATAGCTAAAAGTAGAATACACATTGCTGATTAGGGACAGCACATTTACATGAACTTGTAGCAATAGTTGCATCAAACACCTCAAAATGCCTTTTAAAATAAGATAAAGCATGTTGCTGACATCTGGTCCCTTAGTCGCGAATGTGCACTATCTAGTAGATAAGGCAGACGTGAGACATAAACAATGACAGATTGGGATTCGATGTCATTAACGTCAAGTCAAAACTAAAGCGGGCTGCCAGAATGTGATGGTCGTAACATCAGCATTGATCATCTATTGATGACATGTGATCTTCAGCTTGAGCATAGTTAGTCGTAGATGGAAATCATGTTTGTGATCCGTGGCCACATCCTTTCACACAACCAGCCCTTTTTAAAGGTTTGATCCAAGCAAAGTGTGTGCCAGGTTGTACAGCTTTTTGTTTAACATATTCAACCGCAACACGTGAATAGTCTTGTATTCACCCTCAGTATAAAAAAATCTGTGTGGGAGGATGCTAAGGTGCGGTTGTGTTTCTGACCTCAGCAGCCGGTACCAATCTGACCTGGTTATCTTATTTCACAATTTGTGTGTTACCATATTAACCTGGTGAGTTTTTCAAGATATGTCCCCTTCAAGTGTTTTGGTGTCTCTCTAGCTAAAAAAATACACAAAGTAGTAGCCAGGGGCAACAACAAACCAAGAGAACGCACAAGTAGCTTTTGGCTTCTTCTACTAGTGAAAAGATCAGTCGAAGATCTTAAAAGTGTTTGGAAACAGTTTTGTCCTGCTCTGATTCACTGACTTAGCAAGCCGCCACTGGGTGTTCTGAGTTGGATTAACTACAGCAATCTTTCTGAAATCAGATTGTGTTTGGCCTCGACATGGACTGTGACTGGGCCAAAGCCTTCCTCAGGGGGACCATTGATTTGTTTTTGTCATTGAGATACTCCATAAATCTAACAACCTACAGGTCTGAACAGGAAGAACCATTATTTTTATTTCATGTACTTTGTGTAGTGAATATCAGATGAACGCACAAACTATATCATCTGAGCCGGTTTTTGTAGCGTTTGTAATTTATCTAATATATGTATCAACACTTGACAGTTTTTGACAAAATGCACAGCATAAATTTACTTTGCATTGATTGCCGTTGCCTTGGCAAGTAATGACTTACAACTAGAAACTTGAGATAGGGAGGACTGTGTAATTGGCAATAACAAGGTCTATCTTGACAAAAGATGGAGAGGCAGAGGTTGTGCAGGGACACATGGTGAAGTTTAGAAGAACTGGGGAATGTGTGGAAACGGGACCAAAGGTCTGATTTCACACTCCACCATTCTGACTGGGAGCCTAGAAAACACACACACACACGTTGTATGATCATAGAGCGTGGGTGACTTTGAACACACACATATATGCACAAGCACACACACTAAATAAAAACCTCATAGTGCCTTATTGCCTCTTTTGGTGCCTTCTTACTCTTCTTCTGTTGTGGCTTTCCTTTGCATTTCTGCTGCCTGGAGGGTACTTGCCATGCGTATCAAAGGCGATTGACCACGGTGTCAGCATGAAAGTCTCGCCCCGGACCATAACACCACTGATAATCCGAGCTGTGCCACTGAACTAACAGAGGATGAAACACACTGCTGTCTTCTCCCCCACCATCCACTCACTTTCCTCTATATTTCCAGCACTACTGTAACACTCTCCTGGCACTCTCAGTTACTCATCTCAAGGGTTTTCTATGTGGTCACCTTTCTGGCTCAGATGAGTGTACATAGTCATTAGAGCTTGACCACAGCTGAAAAAAGTTGTGCCCATGAAACACGTACACCAGAAACTATGAACAGTTTCAAAGTTTGTATCTCTCAGAACCAAAGCCAATTGGGTGCTGCAGTGTTAAATATTTATATTAATAGTTTCAGCTCATCAACAGAGCCCAGACTGACTGACATTCCTTATTTCCCAGCCACTCCCCTACATAACCCTCCATAGTCTGTATGTAAATACACTTGATCATCATGTTGTATATACATTTTATATACCCTCACAATACAGTTGTGTAGAGTGTCCACTTGTGCACTTTTGAAAAATCTGTATCTTTTTATCTTATATTCTACTATATTAGATTACTATATGAACATTTAAATTGTAAATTCTAAACAGAACATTTTCCCACACTGTGTTATTTATCTTGTTGTTCATCATCTCATTGTCTTATTGTCCAATGCTATGCACCACACGCCATGGCAAATTCCTTGTATGTCTAAGATACTTCCTGATGTCTATTCACAAACACCACAATGGCAGAGAGTAACTCACATCTTTAAGGCAGCCCATGAAGTTGTTGCTGACGGGGGATCCGGGCAGGTCGGCGGTGTTGGGGCTCCCTCCAATGTAGAAGAAGTCATCAGAACCCAACATGGTGTAATCCTCCTGGGTGTAGCCAGTGGTGGTCAATATACCATCCACTGAGATGGTCACCTGGCATAGGCATGGGCCAAAAGAGACAGTAAAGGGATAGAGAGAGAGAGGTAGGGAGAAACAGAAAATTTCGAAGAGTGGAGAGGAATTAGAAGAATGAAGAAAAACAAGGAAGAAAGTGGATTAAATACCGACAACAGGTGGGGTTGTCCTGTACTTGGTACCGATTGGTTGGTTACTTTACGTGCAACTCAAGACTGGGGGCTTTCACTGTAGAGTGCAGTTGCTAAGAGAAAACCAAACAAACAGCACTGTGGTGACTGTAATTAATGACAAAGTAGCTGCATCCAACGATGGATTAAGTGCACCTTAAAGACATGTCAAATCAATACGGCAATCCGTGCCACATTATGATCTCACAAGTAAGACTATTGTTTAAATATCAGCTTTCATTGTGAATGGCATAGTTGTTCTGCAGTATTTCTTAGCTGAACCAGTCCTTTGAAAATGTATGTTCTACTAAGAGATGACAAGCTAGTTCAAGAAAGTGTTGGAAATACTCTTGCTCTGCTGTCTTGCTTAAATGGAGCTTAAATACAGGACTTCCAGAGCCGTGTACAAAATCTGTTTTTCTTATAAGAATAATCTTCATGTCACTCAACACCAAACCTACATTTGGGCCAGTCACAATAAGAGTATGCATTTAGTGTTATGTAATATATGGCTGTTGGAGCTACACTTCTGATGAGCAACAGTGGACCAAAAATCGAACTGATTTAAATCTACAACGATTTAAACACAAAACGAAACAAAAATCAATTTGAACTGAATATGAAGCGCAGTAAACGTTCTAAAGCACAGCTGAAAAGAAACCTTAGCAACTGCACTCAACAGACCAGGCGCCGCAGATAGGTGCTCGTCTTCTTTTACGTGTACTTCCCTTCTAAACAGGGCAACTCATTTTTATGTCTGCTGTTTCTACTTGGAGATCTAGCACAAGAAATCGGCGGATGACAGAGCAGGTGTGTTGGGCTTCCTTGAACGTCTTTGATTCGGCTTTCAGCAGGGCCTTGAGTTACCCTATGGGGACAAGAAGGACCTTACTGGGGTCGTGGGAGGAGAAGGGGGGGGTTGGGGGTTTTGTCACGACATGGACCTCTTCTCGAAATAAGTAGGTGGGAAGGAGAATAAAAGGGTAGATTTAACCTGTAAAGTTTTTAAAATAGAAATAATGCTGTTCATTTTTTAATAGTTTATCTTGTGGCCGGACCAGGCTCTCTGGACCTGGGAGAATAGTTAGTGGGGATTTCTACACCTTTAGGGGTACATGTGCCTATCGGGGGCCATGAAGAACTTGTATCCTCCAGCTGCCAGACACCTTAGAAGTAGCCAGTCAAAAAGAGGAAATTATAGATAATCAATGTATTGGTTTATTGTTTCTTTCTCTTTCCATCTCCATTGTCCCAGCTTCAACAACTTAAATCATTCTTTGAAGCATTTCCAAAACAAAAAATCCCCTGGGGTTACCTTTTCAAATCCATTGATTCTTTCTGGGATCAGAAATTAGAGATAAATATATGAAATATTCATGAAAGCTAGCGACACTTGGCCTGCACCAGAGGCCAAACTCAACCCATTCAGTGACATTACAAGCACTTTCATCATCGGCAGGAGGAGGGTAAAAGGGTGATGATAACCCACGTTGCTTCAGAAACGGCCAGGAGGCCTTGCAGTTTGGAGGAAGTGCATTTCTATCTAGGCATGTGGAAACAATGCTTTACTTTCTTAAGTGAAGGCAGGCACAGCTGCACAAAACGTTGGACCCAGGTCACTAAAACAAATTCCCACTGTGCCTGCCTTTCCTCGATTGAGATTGCATTCAAGGGAATTGTAGTGACAGAACCAAATGACTTCTGAGATGGTGGCTTACCCCATTATTCTGCGTAGGATAACAACCAGTATGCATTTTGCTGGTAAAAATACCTTTAACTGCACTTTCAATAGGTATTTATTATTGTGCAACTACAGTGTCCTGGTGGGACAATCGGAGCTTGCATGACAAATAAAAACATACTAAATCGCACATTCACAAGCTCCTTGTTCTGCTTCATTCAGTAGCACTGGATTGGTTCACTGGATTGGATTCATTCAGAGCGACGAAGCCATAAAAATCTCAAAATTAAAAACATGCTGTGGTTCTTTCATAGGTGCTTAAGCCGGCTAGACTCCAGTAACAATTGGACTATCTAAGAAAACACATACACACAAAGCCCACTTGCTGCTCGGTCCCTTGGCTTTTACTGAGCCACTCTTCAAATACTCCTCTAGCTCAGTACATGCAGAAGCCAAACAGAACTGGCTGATCTGTGCTGAACTGTGTGCACGCAATACTATAAAGAACACAGACGGGAGCCATTTACAGCTGAGTGTACTGGGAAGGGATTGCCTGAGCTCTGAATCCAGATGATGAGGAGCACTGCCTGCGTGGTGCTGTGGCAGAGGGCCCGTTCTGTTATGATCCACGCAGTCATGCTTTTTCCTTTGTCCGTGTTACTCTCGAACCACAGACTACTTAGAGAATATCAAAGCTGCTGTGAGGAGGCTTCACGCAGAGAACCAGGAGGCTTCTCCTTGCTGGACTCTTGCTGCGTGATCAGCCGAGTGTGTTACTGCCTCATCAACCATAGCTGGCCCTGTGACTGCAGGCTGCCGGCAGCTAAATGCTCCAACAGGAGAATCCGCCTTTCGTCAAGTTAACGCAGGTCAACATGGTTCCAACTGGGATTACACTGGGCCAATAACACCACCCACCAAACGATGGGGCTAACCAAATCCTGTATCGACTCCAAGCACCTTGTATTCTAGTGAGCTGACATTGTACATACTTTTACATAGAGGTGGATCCACCTCACGTCTTACCGCCATACCGCTGCTTACCCAATGACTTTATTCAATTCAAGTAGACAGTAAGCTCTTGTGTGCTGACAAGGGTACTACCTTGCATAAAACATGAGGACGAGTGAGCAAACGTAAAACAATAACTCTTTATAATAACCATAATCAATAATCTTTAAATGTATAGTTCATTACACAATACTTGTATTATATTAATATTAATATTGTGTATTATTTACAAACAATGACAATATTGTTAGTTAATTATTAGAATGCATTTTGTTGTTAAATTAACCGTTTCATTTTGCACTCATTAAATGTGTTATATACAATGGTAAGTTAATGTTAACTAAATTAAAAGTACATTTTTAACATTACTGTTAACAATACGAGAGCTCCCCCATATGAAAGACAAATGAGGAGTATGAGATGTTATGGTTTTGTAAGCTATATTATGTCCTTTACCATGTGAAATCAAAGGTTTTGTCTCTCCATTCATTAATAATGTAAGCAGCCTAGTCCAACCATCTATGGACAGCTGTCCGTACCTACATGTAATTACAGCATCAAATCCATGCCAAGAGGCAGCATGCTTACCTTGGAAGTATATCACTTACCCTCGCCGGACCTAGATTTGATCTTATTCAAGGAGAAGGAAGGGGTTACATTTGGTTCAACTGTGGTTGAGTATTACAGTTGAAGCCTCACATAAGCAACATATCATCGGCCGTACCCATCTGCTGGGGTCAAAGCCAGAGACGCCGGAAGGAACTGATGTTGGAGAGAGAAAGAGCAAGAAGCCGTTCCCGCCGAGGGGTGGACTGGTGGACTTCTGTAGGTGTCTGGCAGCTTGTCAACGTGCACGGAGTGATTTATCAGCTAAAGACCGAGCTCCACATCTAGGTTAGTGAATGACGAAGGCATGGGGGGAGAGTGTGGTTTTGGCAACAGTTTGTCAAGGGGACACGGGAGAGAAAAGTGGGAGAATCTTTGCTTTTTTTTAATCGTTTGCCGAAAAAGGTCAAAAGGGTCGGAGGGTGAACAAAATTGGTTAGTATTTTTGTAAGTAAGGGAAAGTCAGACACAAAAATGGTTGTTAGTACAGTTATAACAAAGGTTTGATTCAAACAGCAGATTAGTAAGACTGTTTTAGTAAATTTAGTCAAAGTGATAAGTTAGGTGAGGATTCTTTAAAAGTCCTCTGAGATTTGATTGCTCAAACCAGGTCCAAAATATGGACTGAATGTGTTATTTCATGTGCCAGGGTTTGTTTTGGTAAAGAGGATACAAAATGAACCCATCCAAGCTAACAGGGTAACACACAAGCCGTGCACTTAAAAAGGAAAGGAAGACTGCAAGAGAGAGGATTGGATTTTTTGAGTGGTGGTGGGGGGGGGGATTCCTTTAGAAAGAACACAAAACAGACCAACTATTTGATGAATATATATATATATATATATATATATACATATATGGCAAGATGTTTGGGGGGGGGGGAGAAGTTACGAAGCACAACACCACCAGATGGGGAAGGGAGGAGAGCTGGTGATGCTGATGTGAGGGCTGAGACAAGAATGCAACAGAAAAAGCCAATTGAGACACTGGGCGAGAGCAGCATCTACACCAAGCAGGTTTGCTGATGGGAAGACGTTCCAGCTGTTAGAGACATGCAGACAGGGTGCAGGGACACGACCACTGGACGCTGTCCGTTGGGCGGTGGAGGAGGGAAACGATGGGACCAGCGTCACCAATCACAAATGAAATCAACTGAAATGAGTTTTTTTTAAAGAAGAGGGACAATAAAGAGGGGAGAGAGGATGCCACCGTCTTGATGAATAGAACAATTAGTATCCCAATGTTATTATGTTATTTTATAATCAGTATCCATGTCTTCCATGGTGTTGGATGAGAAACAGTAATATGTCCTCAGACATGATTGCATTTTGTCCTTATGCCTCCGCTTAAACTTGCTTAGAAATAGCATTGAAACATTTTTTCAAATGAGTACCTGAGGTAGTCACTAGATACACTGGCTTACCGAGGACTCTTAACTCAAGCGTTAAGCAGATTTACACTGTGGGGCATCAATCCTCTACTCACCAAGAAAATGAAAGTCTACCTCCCCTCTTTACGCTTTCCCTTTTTTTTATTTAAGCGGGAGGTGTGAGGTCGTTATTCATTTTAGTAAGTTAATTTTGAAGTAAAAAAGTTATAAAAAATCAAAAATTAAATAAAATCAAAAAAATAAAACGGCAAAGAGGGTGTGGCTAACATGTTTAATGGCCTTATTGATTAAAATAGGAAAATTGATATATGTATGCATATATGTTAGCCACAATATATACATATACATATATTCTCAATCTGTATTAAAAAAAGGGAAAAGAAATAAGATTGATAAGGGGTTTTCAAGTTTTTTCATGCAAGGGACGAGGCCAGTAAAGTATACAAATTATAAGTGTTAGTGTTAATGAAGTGTTCACTGCACACTGGTTTTCCCAGGCAGCTCCCTTTTTAGGCACCAATGGCCAGACAGCTGCATTCATTGATTACAAAGTCCAGTTAAAGCAAGTAAGACTCATCAGTTACTTAAAACTGATCCCTAGTTTGAGTCAGTCTTCATTTTCTACATGTCCACAATGTCCCCAGTCTGCAGCTTAATAAAAGTGTAATTATAATTTTTTATTCAATCGAGAGCTTTCATCGGTACTCCCGATCTGATTTACTACACTCTATATCAGGGGACCTATTCCACATTAAAGCACTTTATTAAGCGTGCACATGTGCGAAGTGGGAACAGCCACATCTTGATCATACTGTAAATCAGCCTAAGGCCTCATTGGAGGCCTAATTTACAGTGAGGCTTCGGCCATTAAATCAAGAGTGGTAAATACCCTCATGACTCCTTAAACCACAGAATGGCAAGCCGAGATAACAGGGCACATATAACAGGCTGAATAGGTCCTGCGTGGCAAATTAGTCTCATCATTGAAATTCCTCACAATAAGTTACAAAAGTTGTAAAAATGAATACCAAACTGATTATTGTTTTGTTTGACTGGAGTTGCTCTAAAAAGCCATTTGTGTGCTTGAGAAATCTGGGGTGTGCGTTCACTTCTTAGGGTTCTTCCAACAAAAATAAATCGGGAGGAACAAGGGATTAACAAAAAAAGAAAAAGAAATCCTACCAAACTTTACTAGATTGAGAAAATATCTTGCATCATAATTCTTTATTTCTTCATAAGGATAGTGATTGAGGTAAAAATATAAAAATAAACAGGGGCAAAAAAAATAAAAAACAAAATGGTAAAATCAAAATTTTTGTAATTTCTATTTTTGCTTTGGGGCAGACCTCTTTGGATGAACACAAGTGTTCTTTTCAGGAAAAGGAAGGGGGACTAGATGGCAAAAAAGCAAGTACATATATAAATAGAAAAAGGGCTAAAAGAAAAACAGAGAGGTGGAGTTTTTCTGCTACCTTGGAATTGATGACGGATTGTACTTTCAGTAAAGCAAACAGAATAGAAAGAGGTAACGGAAAACCCAGGGCAAACCAAAGTATAATACAATTAGAATGATATCTACCATATAATGCAGTTTGTTTACCATAGCGTGTCCAATGCCTGCGTGCTTCAGGAGAAAACAGGGGGAGGAGAAAGAAAAAAATAATAATGACAAACCTTTAACTCAAGAAAACACACCTCAACCCCCAAAAAAGTGGCAAAGAAAAACTGCCTTTTGCAAAACCAGCTCCTCTAACAAAAATGTAATCTGATCTCGTAAAATAATTAAAAAGAAAACATAGTTTACCTATTCATCTAGTAAAAATACCCAAATAAAGAAATAAAGAAAGCAATTGTATAATTGTTTTTTTAAATGGGTCATCTAAAAAATAAAACAAAGGAATAAAAGGATAACAATACATTTTGTTAGTATGTAAGTTGCAAGTTAAGTAGAGAAAACAACAGATGGTTCACATTCCGTGAATGACACAGTGTTAGTTGTTGAAATCATAAAAAGGGCAAAGAAAATTCACCAATGAAAAGAATCAAATTGGAAGAATTCTGAAGCTTGTTAGTAAAAGAGACAAGAGTTAGAAAATCAACTTCCACAGAGGGGATTGGGCTAGTTGTGATGGGAATGTTGGTTTAGGGAGGGACAGGGGAGGAGAAAAAGTACATCAAGGGTTCACTCTGCAGGCTAATCTGGTCAGTGGGCTCGGCTGGCGTTGGGATGTAGTCCATTTGAAAAAGGCTGCCTTTAGTACCGGGAGAGGCCAATCCCGCCATAGGCACACGGAAAGGTGCAACTGTGTCAACGGAATTTCACTAAGTAGTCTTTAAGGGGCTAATGTGACATATCCGTGGTGGAAACAAAAAAAAATGTTATTGCATTGCGAAAATGAACAATTGGGAGAGAAACAACATTCCATTTTCAGTGATATCAATTCTTCGAGGGCAGGGAAACACAATTATTTTAGCATATTCGCAAGCATGAGAGCGGATCACAGAGAAGGACAGAGAGAAAGAGAGGGACTTCAGTCAGGGTACCGCCACCTTCAGCATCCTGAGAGAGAGAAATGGTCAATTAGTCACTCAAGTCATTTGCACAATAAAGACCAGACTGCCTGGGGAGGGAAGAGCTAGCAAACTGAAACATGTCAATGACTGAGGGAGAACGAGACACATCCCTAGCCTATCACCTGTGTCTTATGTCACTGCACAAAAGGCCATCAGTCCAGGGTCTGATTCTTTAGATCATGATAGTTTATGATGCGCTTGAGGTCGATTAATAAGCTTTTAGCGAAAAAGGAATATACTGTGAATCAAAGCACAGCTGACAGTGAGGGCTGCAGTCCACTCCAAGGTGAAGCCCTACTGAGTGACGACGAAAAAATATTTATGTCCACTAGGGGACATACAGGGAACATCTGACACCTCAATCTGGAAGTTAAAAGTGTCAGCGGCTTGGGGCCCAGCATTTCTACAGAATCAATGCAGTCCCATCTATTGGGGACGGGGCACTACCAAAAAAAAAGGCTGTTATAACAGATTGAATTCTACATTAAAGTTTTGATGGTGCTGTTTTGAATATAACACCCACAAAGCTCTAAGACAGAAAGAACACATAGAGAGTCCACCCCTGTAGCGTGTAAAGTAGATGCAGTCTGTGGGTGTTTGATTGGGATGGATTATCATCTGCTTTTGCCATCTGTGGGAGTCTAAATGGCAGCCATAAACAATCTTCCCCCCCCCATTTCCCTCCTCCCCGATGGGGTCAACAGGCGATCTAAACCTCGTAGTACGGCCACTCTCAGCTGGGGTCAAGTGCCTTCCAGTCACCCACTCTGTCCAACGATTCCCCTTAATCTATTAATTTGGTGGATGAGATTCAAACGTGGATGTGAACTCGGATGCCCACCCCCACTCCTGTGTCGTTGGGTTGAGTTCACAAAAACAACAGCGCACCCGTCACAGAGCGGATATGATGGATAGGAGGCTCCGACGACTGGCAACCTGGTTTGTTGATCATGCTACAAAAGCTGACAATGAGTGTGTCGGCTTTTGTTCACTCTTTAAGAGACAGTAATTACGTGGGAGTGGGGGGGAGGATTAGAGACTATTAAGTGCAACATTTTAAATTCACCAAGTTTCAGATTGCCACAGGCTTTGATGTCTGGATTTTTGAATGTCCCGCTCTACGGGTTCTTTGACGGAGCAGCCCCGGGATGGTTGTGAATAAATTCATCCTTCAAGAAAATTGCTGATGATCTTTGAAATTACATGATAAAGTAAATCAGCATGTGCAAAGCTGGCTGGTGGAAATGAACAGAGATTCTATTTGGAGATGTGTAGGCATGTATCTGCATAATATTCTCTATAATGAGCCTTTCCTGAGAGTAGCTGTAGGCCAGTAGACCATTGAGGAAGAAAACTGAGACAGAAGCTGCTGAACATGCTGCAGTGGATTCCTTCAATGCACCTTCTCACCTTCAATCCACTGCCAGACTCATATTGTTATTACGAGTGTATTGTATGTATTTCCATAATGTATCACATTCAATACTGGAATGATACATAATTCTACTAACAAAGTTGTGCACCACAGCCAGATTCCAATTCTGTATCATTTCTGTAATGGATTGATTGCTAGAAAAACACAGTGGGCTGACAACAACAAGGAGGAGGAGTCCTAGAGTATCAAAGATAGACCAGCTACTGATGCTACTGTCTAAATTTCCTTTGTTATGTATCGTACTTGTATCAACTTAGCCTCAACCAGGCATGCCTGGAGCCCCCTGTCGTCCCCCTGTCTGTAATTGACCCATGTGTGACAAGAAAGGCGGTGAGTGGCAATGTTTGCTGATGGAGGATACAGCTCCCAGTCATGTAAACAACCACAGGCCCAGACAAACAACTGTGTGTTGCATCTCTCTCATGGGGCCTCCTGGGGGTGGAAAAGCCTCCTGTATTAAATACGGGGGATAGGTTAGCAAAACGAGCTACGGCAGCTAACCCTGTCAGTGCCAATCAGTGTCTATTAGCATTGTGCTATTTGAACCTGTAGGATACCGACCACAGAGGGCAAAGATATACTACAATGTTGTTTGTGTTGAGTCGCTGATCTTTTAAACACTTGTCACAGTGGACGCCACTGAACCGTGGCCACCGGCAAAAAAGCTGAATAAATATTTCATGACAAATAGATAGTGCAGCCCGAGCCAAGAGTCCCATTGCAGATGGATTCATCATTGTAGGGTAGCAAGGTCTGACTGATGACCACTCGCCTGGAAATTTCCACCTTTAGAAAGGGATATTGTGGAATAGTGTTATGGGATGATACAGGTACAATTTGTCGCCAGCCGTAGATTTCACAGCCAGGATGAATTATTGAGGACGGATGGTGAATCTGTATGTGTTACTTGTCTAAGTATTAGCTCAGTTTGTATTTGCTGTTTTGGTGTGAGAACCCAAGTCCCACTGCACCTAGGTGCTGTGCTGGGTGTTTATGCATGCGTGGTGTATCAGGCCTTCCTCTGCAACAAATACACTCGGCGAGGGACCCTGTCAGATGGAGGGCACCTGGCCTTCGAATCAAAACTGCTCTTTCAGGTACATTCGGTTCCGCGTTCATTCCAATCATCCGCCGCTCACTCCCGCCTCCCTCTCTCTGGATCGGGCTCCAAGTAATGGAAACTGGCAGACAGGCTTCAGGTGCAAATATAAATGTCACTGCAATTACGGCGGAGGGAAGTCTGGAAACAAACTGTGTGTGTGTGTGGATAATATCACATTATGTTTTGCAGTGCAGATGTCATAATTTGCGCTTTCTTTTGAGCCTCCTATCATCCTCTTCTGTATTTCCCATCTCTGGCTAGCTGACTGACTCCTTGTTTCCATTTAGATTCCATCAGGATGAGTTCAAGTAAAGCCCACAAAGTATACATTTTGCTTCCTTTTATAGTATAAATTAAACATTAAAGATAAAGTAATTTTAACTGTTTTCTTCTTAAACCAGAGCAATCCAATAAATATTTTTGTCAGACAGACCGCTCTTAGTAGTAGACTTAATTGTAAACTTTTTTTCCCATCTCTTGAAAATACATTTGGATTCATCTGTGATCATATGCATATACACTCTTTAAGGCGGTATCTCCCAAACCTTTGTATTGAATTACGATATATGAAATCTATAAAATGAAATGTTTTATTTGATAAAATAAATACATATTAATTTAAATTGTCTTTCTGATGCTGCGCACCTTGCTATCTACCTCCCTCCCTGTATCTCTCTCTCTGCCTCTTTGCTGCGCTGGTCCACTCTGGTGGGGCATAGTTCGAACACAACGTATGTTGAGTAGTCATGTTGGTTTCCCTTTGTTTTTTTTTCTATGTGTAAGGGTTAGTGATGAAGCCGCAACCCCCCTTTCAGCCCACAGCGCTCCTTGTTATGGAGCACAATGGACAACAGTCTCTCATTTGGATGCAGGCAACTGCCAAGGATGCTTTTGATGGTCGTATTAATGTCCGGGTGCTATCTAACTAAACTATTCACTCTGATACAAGAAGTTAGTAAAATACACTCCCTTCTAGACCCTCTCCTCACCCTGGTCCTCCCCCTTGAACATTCACCCTGGTAACTTGTCCTGTTCTTTCCCACTGTCTCTTCCTCATTCTCGTAGCGGTTTCTGTCCCACTGGCATTTCATCACCGTTTGACAGTCCTAATGACGTGGAGATTCGTCATCTGATTACAGGTCTCCCGGAAAGAGGGATGAATAAACATAAAAGTTCTGGAGCAGGTAGCAGCAAATGAGGCAGATGAGTGAGTGAGTGTGGGAATGCGGGTGGATATGGTAATGCATTGGCAATTTGATGCAAATGAGCTCTCCTTTTCCCCTCGAATGTACGAACAACCGGGGCCGGTATTTTTGGCACAAGGCGTTTGTAGTTTCGGTTATCTAGACATACACTGTGCTTGAGGTGCTGACCTCTGGTCAGCATGGGGAAAGGAGCAGAGGAAAATAAAAGGAGCGCATCCCCTCACACCATGATTGCCCCCGCACCCCTCCTCTAGGCTGGAGCACAATAGGATTACTTAAAATGTCACTTGCAGTAAACCGGGGAAGGATTACAGGAGTGTTAACATGTCATTATGTGCATCAAGCAAATCCAATAGCTCCGCCTGTTTTCAATAGCAGTTCCTACTGTGACCATCAAAGTACATCAAAGCTGAACACTCTAAATGGCATTTTTTGATTTGGCCAGTGTGCTGACCTTATAGAGACATGTGGATGGTAGGATTGTGTGTGAGCACAACATGTAGGCCAGGTTCCACAGTCGGATAACTGGGGTCTCCCTCATTCTGTTATCATTTTTGCTCAGTTGTTTAACGCTATAATTATTGAAAAAGGCATGAGGGATCCTAAAAAAAAGGATTATTTCTGACAGTGTGATTGATAATATCATAGTGTTGAACTGTGTTGATTGGGAATGGCTAATGTGACTACTGTAGTTCTGCAGCCAGGGACAATTCACCGCCCAGCTGCATAGAATAACCGTTGCTAAGTGACAAACTGCTAGCTAGTATGGACGGGAGAGATGTACTGAAAATGAGAGAGAACCAGCAGGAGAAGAGGGGAGGGAGAGGAATTGATTGGTTCCCTCTCAAGAACTGCGGCGGCCTCTCGAAGGAACGTTGGATGAAAGGGGAAGAAGAAGAGAGGCGGTAATTGCAGTTGATCATGCCTTACAGAATGAGATGACAAATCTGAGGCAGGGAGAAGAGGAGATGGAAGAACGCAAAAAAAAGGGGGGGGGGGGGGGGCGGCCAGGCAACTCATATTGATTAAAGGGGGTAGGGGTTGAGGTTCTCATTATTTTGTCTCATATGAGATAAATTGGACAGTTCCCTGAACAGGAACTGACACAAGTGTGATTCCTAAAAACGGTGATGTGATGAGTACGACTGAACACTGTTGCACATCCCTGTGATCCTTTGTCACAAGGAATGAGTTCTTTAGAAGCTCATATAGCATGTAGATGTAATAATAAAGACGAGTCAGTCGTATTGCAAGTGTGTGACTGCTTCATTTTCATATTGCACTATTTTTTGTGTGAAATTGTTTTTAAAGTTCTTCCACCCCTTAGATCTGGCTTGTTTATTCATACAACACCCATATAGAAGTTGACAGGGTGTATGCAAGCATAGTGTGAGCAGTGCTGTGTGTAGAATGAGAATTTGTACAGGTCGCTAGCAGCAATTATCATTGTGGATGGGACACACGTATGCAGGCTGGGAGAAGTTAAGAATGCCATGTGGCGTGTTTGTGCGTGTGCACTCAACTGAATAACTAGCTTTGCCGCATCGCACGTTGTGTTCTCTCGCCGCTTCCAGAGTTTTTGTGTGTCGAGTTCTATTATCCATTACTGACTGCGAGTGAGGGCTTGAGTCTCAACGGTTAGGTCACAGGCCATTGTTGGAAGTTACTTTTCCCCCGTCAGCAGGTGTCAGGTGTTCAGGTGTCCCTCTTAAATAGGATTTTAAACAGATGTTTATGCTTGTGCTACAGATAGTTTTAGTATTTCTGCTAATTCAAAAAGATGAAAGTCTTGTTGATGTTTCCACAACAGTTAATATCAAGGGATTGCACAAAAGCAAATATACAGGTTTTTCTTCAGAAGTTGACTCTGTATTGTTGCTACTGAGCCTCCAAAAAAAGAAAGCATTTTTATTGGTCAGTGGATTGTTATATGGTTTATAGCGGTCACTACTGTGTTAGTAACAGATTATGATTCCGAGCATAGCCTTTGCTGAACTCCATCCTGATGCAGATCAAAGCTGGCCTCATCCAACTGGACCATGTGCCGGCAGCTGAACATGCAGCCTGTGCATTCAGCTCTAAGAGAGCCACACAGCTCTGTTTGATCCATCCATTGACCCAGTGGTCACTATATGGAAAAGGAGGCGGGAATGTCTGGGGGGACTTAAAGAGTGACAAGACAGATGATAGGGGATGGAGGAAAGGGGGACAGTAATGTGCAAGTGCACATTGGGGGAACAAAGAAAAGCCTCCATTCTTAGTAGCGAACAAACTGCTTCCTCTCTTCCAGAGCTCACCTCCCACTGCTCCACTATTCCTTTAGTCACAGAGAGCAGCGCCACACTTCATTTCCCATTCTCTCTTGTGCACCCGATCATGTGCTCGCCTTCTCTTCTTCTCTTGAACAAACAGAAATGCAGACATAAAAGTGTGATATTCCTTTCCCTGACTGTGTGTCTCATGTTCCCTCTGATTGGCTGCGGCCTCCTATGGGACTTGGTACTGGTGGTGTTTTTGACTTGGCAGTGTTTGTTAAGCACACAGACGGGCCGCTGTGGTGTGAGGCCATACGGATTTGTCATATGATACCAAGTTACTCAAACAATATATTAGTGAATAGACTACTGTGTGCCTATGTTCACGGGCAAGTAAACCATTAGCTAACTTAGCAGCTTATTTTAACATTGCATTGGTAAAAATCCAAGCAGCCCTAAGCCCTAACATCCATAGTACTATATGGGCCAAACAAATAATAAACCATAGTGGTCGGACATCCCCTTTGTGTATAGCAGGTTCGTGTTTACACATGATTTATTGCATTATGAAGGGAGGCTGATGAACTAAGCCTGCCTTACAGCTGATGATGATCTAAGGATCTGAATGTATCATTTTAAAGGCAATCCATTAACCATCAGACCACCAGCCTCTACCTCCTCTGCACTTGATCTACTGACACTCTGCAACACACGCAAAGTGATTGATTGTCTTTGAGTTACTGTAATGACACTGATGGGTTGGAACATAATAACACAGGCACCAGTCGTTTGTTTCTGTTCTGCTAAGTTTTTTGCGAAATAACAAAGCTTAAGAATAATCAGATTGTGATTTTAGTTCAGAAAATCAATATTCAGAGTATGCAGCAGAGTAGAAAAAGATCAGTTATGTAAACTGCATTGTGCATGGATACGCTGCCAGAATTTACTGACTAGATTGACATTGCACACTTTAGATTTTACCTTGCTGCAATGTGTTGTGGATACATTTGTTATTTCTCTTGACACCTGGAGCTAGAGGTGTTCCATCTTTTTGCCTTTCTTTTGTCTGTAATGAGCAAGTGTGTGCGTATCGGTTTTGATCCAAGAGGAGGAGAAGGCAGAGACGGTCACCAGTGACTGAGTCTACAAGTGTTGGTAGATTGTCATGTCAAAGGAAGCAGAGGGAGGGAGGAGTTGAATAAGGAATCCCTGGCTATGTTAATCAATATATGCCTTGGTCGGGGTAGAACGGATGAGGAAGTATTGGAGTGGTGGTGTGGGGGGTATTGATGAGGTCAAGGCCAGTGTCCTTGCCTGCCTATCAACTCTACTCTTTAGGGATCAGCCAAACACACACACACACACACTGCTTTCCATGGGCACATTTGCAGTACTGCCAGATGCCACCAAGGGGAGCTCTGAATCTGTGATCACTTGATTGGGATGAAGCGTGGCAAGTCTCCCCCGCCCCTAACCGCATCTCTCCACATTCTTGGCGGAGAGTCCCTATCACCTCACCTAATTCTGTCTGCCTCATTTTATTCCACATAAAGCTGATGAATTCATAGGTTTTGTGGAGGAAAAAAACAGCAAATATATACATTGAGAGGGGAGGAGCTCACAGGCTCTACTCATTGTGCTGCTTACTGATGTAGCCATAGATAGGCATGACCCATTAATAACAAGAGACAGAGTGGATGAGACTTTGGAGACCACCACTGGGGCCGTATGGTAACCTCAGCTGGAATCCAGTCCTGCTATTTGCATTGCAAGATATTGTGTAAACTCCAATGGGAAGAGTAGTGGAAACAAATAATCTTTTGCATGTAATCCAATGACGTTTTTGAACATATTCATAGTTTCTTCACCAAACACGGTAGGTGGGAAATGGCCTGCGTGTTGTTGACGTGTCCATTGTCTATTTGTATGACGACAACATATCTACAAAAAACCTTATTTAATGAAAATGAAAAGATTGTAATATTTTTGGGGTGATTTCGGAACAAGCACACAAATTTTGCTTTGGTTATTTCAACTAAATGATATTTATTTGAGCAATATAAATGTGGTATTGCAAAATAGGGTTTTTATTATTTCATCCTGTAATCTGTCAACATACAGTAGCACAACTGCATAGCATGCACAGTATATCTTGTGTTAACCATCACATTACATTCAGTTCTATGATATCTTTGTACCTGTATAGATGTACTGTATTTGGTAAAACAAATGAAAAGTTACTAAATATATTTAGTTTTTAAATATATTCATAGAAAGAGAAACAGTCCAAAAATATCGAGTGTGAAGCTCAATGAGTTATGAAAGAAGGGCATAGCTCAGGGGTGGGGATAGTGTGAAAGAGGAACTTTGTTCAGAGCCACGATGCCTCCCTCCATTTTTTAAATGTCACAATACATCCTTCTAGAGGATAATTGTGACCCTCAATGCATGTTGGATTTTCTTAGAGCTAACCGACCGAGTTGGCGGTCACAGGTAAGAACAGATCCTCATACGTGTTACGGTGCTCCTATAGTTTCCCTCTGACTGGTGTGTAGATGCGTGACTGCATGCGTGTACCGCAAGACCTCGAAGAATGCAAGTGGTCATTGATCAGCTGGGTATCAGCCCGGCAGTCAGTACAGGGTCAGAGACGGTCGATGTATCATTGATGCCCCTGCCCCTGTAATCCTCAGTGGGGACGGTCCGGTGTAAATCTAGAGAGCTCTTTAACACTTAGGCCGCCCGTTAAGTCAATTACAGTGATGCACTGGGGATTCTAGCTGTTATGTGAGCTAATCGAGATCACCAGGACGGTACGGTGTGGGCGGTTAGCCCAGGGTCAAGGCATTGCCTGAGTAGAGGCCCTGACTTGTCAATATCTGTAATTAAAATGAGATTATTTTAGCACGGCTGCAATTGATGTAAATTATTGAATTCTAGGTGATCTTTATACTTCAATTACTACTATTCTATACTACTATTGTGTTAAAACTGTATTGAAAAATATTGTATAGCTTCCATTTAGTAACAAGCAGTGCAGAGATGGGTGAATGGGTGAAAATAGCAGTGACCCAGTATTGTACGAGTTTCTTGGCTAATGGTCATTATGGAGCAGTTGGTGTTATGTGGGTTGGTTTTTGGTGTAAATCTTTAAAACCATGTTGGCTTCCCAAACTACACTCAGCTGGTCTCACTCTGCTGATCAGCAGCACAACATATTTACCACCCGCCATGTGTATGTTTGTGTATGTGGGTGTTTGTGTGTGTGTCAAAGATGCCACGTCTGAGACTCCTTGTGTCCATGTAATTGAGTGCGTGACCACTAGTGGTGGCTGGTCCATAGAGGGCAATGGGACTGGACCCACTATGAGGGAGAAAAAAAAAGAAAAAGAATAATAACAATTTTTTTGTTGTTTATTAAATTAAAAATAAATTTTACAAATAGTACATTTTTGTGTTTTTGAAATCCGGTAATATTTGTAAATTAAGATATCTGCGCAAAATATATGCTTTTCCTGCTTGAAATGGAACCCGCACATATGATGCTTCTGTAGAGACTTCTACACTTGGGATGTTTAGCTAGCTAGTTAGCTACATGCTAACGCTGTATATTCGCACACTGCGCGGATGATGTTTCCATGTTAAAGTTAACATAGCTACCTGGCTGCGACGCATAAAGTACTGTGGTGAGGACACACAATCAGGACGTGGATGAAAACAGGCACATTCTATCAAAAATAATTCAATGTGTGAAATTCTGTGATGGGCTTTTGAGTTGGTCTTTCCTCAACACACCGATCGGATGTTTCCCTAACAAACTAGGTTCATAGGTGCATCTCAATATGTACATATACATGTTATAATAGATTTTATATGAATATATTTATATTGGAATACATTTATCCTTTAATAAAATATATTATATCATTTTATATTGGATATTTACTCTAGTTACAATATGGTAGTTATCATATTCTGAATGTGTTTTTTTATATATATATATAAGCACCAGCTCCAGAAATAGAGTATTTCCATGTCTAAATGACCAGATTTGGAACTAAATATAGAAGTATTGCAATTTTAACAAAAATTGCAGAGCCTGGTGGGCATGGAAATGCTGCCCTATAATTTAAAAGCACTTACTGCCCATCAAAAATCACTTTGCTCTTAGATATTCCTTCTTCAATGTATCATAGGACAACAGTTTGGTACTTCCGTATCTCCAACAGCCCCCCACCTCCCTTCCTGGGGATAACTCTGCAGAGGCGTAGACAAAGAATTTGATTTACCACCCTTTTGCTGATGCATTAAAATCAGGCTGTTTTGGATTTTTGTATTCAGGACTACTTACAATAACCATTATCTAGTTCAAAAAGCCATTAATTCCAATTCCAATTGCCCCAAAATAAAGTGAAGAACCAAGCACGGCGAGTGTAAGTGAAATTAATCTTATCTCACTGCTGGTAACTGATACTGCCAATTTATGACCCAGCACATCTAGAGAGTGCACTGTATCTACATATACCTTGTACTTAAAAAACAGGGTCCAAACAATCAGAGGAACAGGCTTCAACATTCAAGTTTCAGGGGCTCTTTGTTTTCCATTATCTACGATTAGAGGTTTGTAAAGATGTGTTAGGTAATTTGTCCAGAGAGGGTTTAAGTGCATTGTCAGCTTTGATGAATTAAGGTAAATTCCATTTGTGTAGTCGAGTACATTATGTGTATGCATACAGAACAGAGCACTTTCATCACTTGCTCATTAATAAGAGCACAAAACAGTGCACATTTAATGTGCATGACATCTTTAAATGCATTATTATGTGTATTGACTATAACATCATCATGATTGGGGCTGTAGTCTTATTTTCACTTGGGTTGTGTTTTTTTGTGTTTTCACATGGCACCTTTGAGCAATAATTGGATATGAAGGTGAGATGGATTTTTGGTAATTTTTAAATCAAATATGAAGCCAAGCTAGACATGAATAAAAACCGCACCAGCATCCTGTTCATTGTCAACCTAGAAAAAAATAAAGGTCAGTTAAGGTGGGTTTGAAGAAAGAGGAGAGGAAAGAAGGTAAGGCAGGTAAGAAACGCTTCATGTGTGCTCTGCGTGCTGGGGGTAAACCTAGAGAGTCCTAAAGATGGAAAGCCAAGTAAAGCAGCAGAGACAGAGTCGGCGGGTGGCAGACAGAGGCCCCACCCCGACGCCGCTGGCCCTTGGATTCCCCGGGCAGTGTTTACCTGGCGCAGGTTGCGGGTGACGCGCACGTCATGCCAGGCGTTGTCGTTGAACTTGCCGTTGACGGGCTCCACCAGGGCCTCAAACGCCCCTGAGCCGAGGTTGATGACCAGCCAGACGGCGCCGCTCTTCAGGGAAAGGTTGACGTAGTCCGCCGATTTGCCGGTGTGCAGCATGAGTCCATTGCGCTGCAGCGTGCGGAAGGAAAGCGTGATCTCGTCGGTGCTGCTCTGGATGGGCGTCAGCGACAGGTCGTAGCAGAAGAACTCGTTGCCCTTGAAGGTGGCTACTGACTCCTCTTTACCTGGAGGAAAAAAAAAGGGAAAACAAAGATTGTTTAAAGAAATACATTGAAAGCAGAATTTCACACTACAATGTCCTAAGATATGCCTGGTGGGAGAATAAAGCATTTTGAAGCCAAATTCAAGCTTATGAAGGCCAGAAATATGGCCTCCGAGTACATTCACTACTGGCCTCCTGGCTCACTCATGGGTCAAATACATTCGGATGAAACTGATTAGATGGGGTTATTGATTCCAGCGCCATAGCGCTGATTGTTGCTGCACCTCTAATCCACGCAAGAAATGTTTTCATCACAGATACCTCACAGGGCCAAAATATAATTAGTTCAGCTCAATGAACTAAAACAGCACACAGAAGACCGCTGGTGTAGGGGGATGCATTTGGTATGGAAAAAATAAGAGTGGTGTGGGAGCATATAAGAGTGGTGGGAGAGAAAACAGTGGAGAGAATAACAGGAAGACGGCAACGAGAAATGGAAGAGGCGATGCCGACCACGTTGGTAATGCCTGCCAGTCTGTCGGCAGCACATGGCCTTCTTCCACTGCAGGGAGCTTCATTCACACACTGGCCCTCAAAATCGCCAGTTTGTACAATGGACACATGTCAAACAGCAGCCTGACGGCGCTCTGCGCATCTGTCAGCAACTGAACCAACACCTGCAGCTGTCACAACAGAGAGTACCCCTGCAGCGATGACACCTCAATCACAAAGTGTGGACACTAAAATGTACATACAATGTGTATATGCATTTGATATTTTTACGCCAGTTGCTTATTTTTGTCACTTGACACTCCCCAGAAGGTTCAAAAGAGCTTTGTCTTAACTACATACAATAATAATCATAGGATGAATACCACAAATCAAGACACGATCATACAAAACAACCGGTTTCCTAACATGAACCGTCTGAAATGAAGCCCCACTTCCTGTCTTTGTCTGTCCCTCCCCTTTGTCCTTTTTCCCTGGTGGGGCAAGATAGATAAAATCGGCCTCGGGTAATGAGGTTTAAGGACAAAACAGGAAAGAGAGGAGCCAAACTCAAACTGCCAAGGGGCCCCTATATGGGTTGATCATCAAATCTAGTTTGTCCTGAAGTTCCATTAGATTCCAAGACATGGGTGCATTTCTCTGGGGAGAGAGGCTGGGGGTGGCCAGTGGGTTGGTCTGCTGGCAGACACACAGAAAGCCAAATTTCACGAGCGAGCGAGTTCTCCACAGGAGCAATCTCAAGTGAGAGGAGGTGGGCGGAGATGGTCACTAGTGTGTCGATGACAAAGCTGTGCACGTCGTACTGAGAATTGACCACGGACGGATTAACCTGTTGTAGCCTACATATAGGAAAGCCGATTATTATTCAACACTAAGCTCAGGGGAAAAAAACAATAACTTCTACACGTTGGGGACATTAAAAATAGATAATTGAGGTTTGTCACTAGTATTTTTCTTTCAAATGTTATTTAGGCAGATATTTCCCATTTAGATTGTAATATATCTTTTCTAAGGGAGGTGTGGACTAAGGACATTATAGCGTTTGAAACAACACACATGCAAAAATCATGTGGGTGAAATTATATGAAAAGAAAATATCTTATGTGGGGGGATATATCATATAAAGTGTGGGACTAATGGTATCTGGACAGAGAGAAAAGATCCATATTCAAACAACATCAACTGCAGTACAAATTGTCATCGGAAACATGGCATCATAGGAGGAAGAGAAAGAGAAAAAATAGCATGGAGGGAAAAACAAAATAAAACAATGCCCCCCAGGAGCAGCCTCCTGGCGGTGCCTGTGTTGCTGATGTAGGAAGAACAAAAAGCGTAACAAATGGTCCACAGCGACCATTTTCAATTAAGTTGGACCCCCTCCCAAAGTACGGGCTGTTTAACAGTAAGAAACAAACAGCTTGTGATTACTTCCATAAGCTCAGCGAGAGGGAGCCACATGCAAAAGAGAGACACCAAAATAAACAAAAGGAAAACTTCCTTTTGTTTACGTCTGTTTAATGAATAGAAGGCTGAGCGGAGGAGATAAAGCTGGAGAGGATCAGGGGCTGACGGGAGAGGACGGGGAGGGACAGGGTCTAGTTCCAATGCCAACAATGCCACTCAAAAAATTATTTCCAAATTAATGTTTATATGATTGTGGTTCTGAGTCCACTTCCCAAATTAGAAAGCCAGTAGCGCATTGCTCTCCTATCCAGAAACTGACACTGGTCCATCTCGTTTACAGTTAGTGATGCCATGTATTGTCCTCTCACTCGGCTTCATCTCACACTCCCATGGTAGCACTTTGGTGATTGTTATACTCTTCACTTGGCTCAAACCTCTTTGCATAAAACCCAAAAGCTGACGCTGTGGCCAGCGGTAAGAAGATACACAAGCATGCAGCAGAGACTAAGGCGCTGTAAAGGTCTCAATTGACCTCACAGGAAGCCCCTGCAACATTAAAAAGTCATGTCAGTGTGTTTATTATTATTTAAAAGTTTAATAGGGTTTAATTTCATCGCCTTTGGCGGTCGCCCTTTTAGTACTGGATATTTTGAGTGGCCACGTGTCATACTCCCTGAGTCGAGACAAAGCATTCCAACCTCACGACTATACAGACGCAATGAGGTCTTTATCATCCACCAGTGGGTTTTTGTGACACTCACTCTGCCTCTCCTACGCGCCACATTCAGTAGTTCATTTGCTTCAGAAATGTTCCGATGGAAATAAAAGACCGTAAGAACCAAACTTGAAAGGTGCATCTACAGTGTCTTACATTTTATTCAAACAAACGTCACCTCATAGTCATCATATGAGACAATTTGGCAAAAACAAAATTAAACTTAAACATAAGTTAGAAGAGGCTAAATTGTATAAGCTAAACACACAGTCCAACACACCGGATAAAAAAAAGAAGTCATTTATTTCTTTCCAATGTGCCTGTGGCTGCAGATTCGATATTGAGAGACTAAGTCATGTAAGTACTGGTGGTTCTGTTAGCAGTTAGCTGAACACACCACATCAAAATAATAATCAATAATAATTATGCTGTGATTCGTTGCCCCTATTGGCCGAGGCGGGTTAGCAGTGGAGGGAAAGGCGTCTGTGGGGAGTCAAGGACAGTATAAAAGAACACGCGTGTTTTGCACCGACTTACTCGCAGATGCATAGACGATCGATTGCATAAACCTCCGGCGAGAGGCCACAATGATCCGGCTGATACGGATAGAATGGTTGGAGCTTGTGCTTGCAGGGAAAGATGAGGGTTTGAGCAGTCATACGGTGGTACTGTAAGGACAGTTCTTTCTAAAATATAGCAATTAACACCCCCACCAGCTCCTGAAGTGCCGCCCTATGGCTGCCATCGGATGTCTGCTGGAGACAAAATGATGTATCAATCCAGGCTTTAGCCCAGTATCACACCTGGTGTTCACTCCAAAGTCTGATCTGACATGCCTTCAAATATGTTACAGGTGCATCTGATGAATGACACTGCAGTTGAGCCTGTCCACTTCTTACCGGATTATAATCTAATATAATTATAATATAATAATTATGTGTAAAGTTTTGGAAAACAATAAGACCTTGGAAGTACCTCTTGCCCCTCCTGGAGATTGAGCAATGCTCACCATTCCGTTGGGCATTACCGCTCTTTCTCCTGACTGCTTTTATCCGCCACACAACAAAGATTCAATAACCTCAACCGCCACTTCCATCTGTGTCACAGCTATCCGTATAGCTAACCGCATCACTGCTATCGTCGCACTCTGCAACTCTTGGCCTCCACTGTTCTGAAGTAAATAGAATCACTGCTACTGACTAGGACCATCCCTCATCCATTCTGGACTGTACCCAAATAGGCCTACTACGGCTTCACTTGTGAGCCACAAGATGAGTAAACAGCGCTGCTACCCTAGCTTGCATGCAAAAAAAAAAAACACAAAAAATTGTGATAGAGTGCTCAGAGAACAAAAACGCAATCTTTGTTTGTCAATGTGGCCCCCAAAAAGTCATTTAAGTCAGTTCTTTGGTTGGATATTTCAATGAAAAAAAAGCAATGTTGCCCGTGTTATTAAATTGGATTCAGCTTAGACCGAGAGAGAGCAGGTTTAATAAGATGAGCTGCATGAATAGCTGCAAACGCATGTGGCACATTTGTCAACGCATAATGAGCCTTAGCATATATCTTTTAGCCCGATTGGATTAGATACTGGGAATAATTAGGCAGTTTTAGGATAATCAATAAACAGACAATGGAAGAAGACAAGTGTGAGTATGAGTGCAAGTGAAAACATCCAAACGTCATATGATGGCGTGATGACAATTCCATTCAACACATTGCCTCGCTGTTCTTACATACACAGATGTGCAAACACACACACACACACACGCTTATTTAGTCACCCTCTTTTTGGTTCTGACTGGAGCCATCCACTTAGCAGAGAGAATATTATACAGCTATAAAGGAACAAGTGAGATGCGAGATAGAGAGAAAAAGGACTGGGGGGGTGTGTGAATCAAACAGGCCTGCTGGATCCCATGACTTTGGGGCACATACATGTGAATAGATATGCATATGAACAGTGTTGTGCCTGAACGCGTTCATTGAACGATAGTTCATGAACTCGTTCATATTTTAGGCGAACGTGAACTAAATGTACTGTGTTAATGCCCGATGAACGTTACTGTGAACTCGTTCATTCTGGTGTCTGTGAACGGCGCGTTCTTTCAGGTTAACGTTGTTCAAATAGGATACCAGATTTCTATAGAAAACACACCGTAAACGCGCCTTAATAAGTATCGGAAAAAACACCCAATCTGGCAACACCAGCTTCCAGCGTCGCACCGCGCATGCGTCATCAAAAAAAAAGAAATGCATGGAGGCGACAGCAGCGTGTAGCAAAGAGGCGGCGTATAATCATTTAAATGAGTTTTATGAAGTTACTGACATGGTCGGTGAGGATGGGAGGAATCTGACCTTTCTTTGCAAGCATTTGTACCTTAATGATAACTGTCATGTTTTTGTTCCTTATTTAAAAAAGACCATTCAAGCAGCATGTGTTTGAGAATGTACTGTAGGGGTGAACGCTGCAGCTGCTGCTGGTGTGGAGTGAATGGACAGCAACATTAAAGCAACAATCCCCTCAATGCTAATGTAAACCCTGGTTGGATAAGGATTCAAAATTGGATATGAAGATTAAATCTGATGCATAGCTTCAGTGTTAAAACTGATAAAATAATTGCTGTCTGTGGTTCTGGGCTGTGGCAATCATTTTGAAAAATAATAGCTTGCAGCAACATATGGAAAAAAAGAACTGGACTAGTTGAAACTGTGAACTTCAAATATTTAAGTTTGAACTATGAACTGAACTAGTTCATTTTAAAATTTGTGAACTGAACTTTGAACTAATTCATGTAGAAAGTGAACTTTCCCAACACTGCATATGAATATACTCGCTCAACTTCTAGGCATTGATGAAGAGCGTTTAAAGGCTCTTTAACACATTTCTCTCAAACCCTGATTTGGAAGAGTGAAGGAAGACTATGACTAGGCAACAGAGAAGACGACGACCAAGCAATGCAGATGTTTTCAAAACTAGGCCGGGTTCCAGTGTCCCCTTCCCAGATGTACGTTTGGCCCCTCATGGATTTTATATTATTTAGTCTCTCCGACACATTTTTCCCGATTCTTACTGAAGCCCAAGTTGTACAGTATATTATCAGCCCCGGGCTTTAATACACTTCATTCAATTCCTTTTTGCCCCTCCACGTTTAAATGCAGTTGCAAGTCAAATTTTGAGAGCGCACGGTTCATTTTAATTTAATCCCCTACGCCGTCGCTTTGATTGACAGCATTTGAAGGTCGCTGGAGGAGCGTGCAGGTGGCAAAGGCAAAAGGACAGTAAATTGCTCCATAGAGCTGTTGGGAACAGAGGTGAGTGTGATTTGCATACTAAATCTGCTCTCCACTGGTAGACTGGGACTGTAAGTCGGGTTACATGACCCTGACATGACACTGAAAACAAGGTGTGACTCGAGTCGGCCTGTGTCATCCCTGTGTGTTAAGGAGCGCGGCGGCGCTTCGGTTCGACCTTTCACTCTCGCTCACTGTCACCGTCAAGTTTGTGTCGAGCAGTTTCATGTTCGTCCACGGTCACTCCCTCTCTTGAGGGCAGTTCAAGGTGGTAAAAGATAACAGTTAAGCGTGATTACATGGCCGTCTTTAATTGATTGTCGCCTGCAAACATTCAATTTTGTAACGGCAATATGAGACACCATGTCTGCAGCCTCCTGACCTGCCTCCACTTCTTCTTGGCCTTTCTAATTTTCACTGGTTCTTAGTCTTTTGGGGTGTTCAATGCTTCTCAATCGGTTCTCTTCTCTCCTACTGTGGATGCCTAACAATGGGCTTGTGTCCTCCTAGTACTAAACACTGCCACCCCCCTCAAAGTTTTAGTGATAAGGGAGGGGGGGGGGGGATTTTACTGCCTGTTTGTTGCCAGTACTTATTCAGCACATCCCCACTTCCAGGATTACATGAACACTTCCCCTTTTATCACAGACGGCAGGCCGTTCTCTGCTACAGCGATCAGGCTAATGTGCATGTATTTCACCACATTATCAAAGAGGCCGTGTGAAATACTGAGGTATGGACTATTCTGTTCCTATGGCTGGTGAGCATTGGCTGGACTTGGGTGATTAACTCTATATTCGAATGCAATGAAAATACATCAAGGAAGACAGCAATTCTTTTGCATATATGCACAACGACACTCAAAACTAACAATCAAAGGCCGGCGGTAAAAAATACACTTAAAACAGATTAGAGTTGTATTGAAGTGTAGAGAAACTGCATAAAAAACAATATGCAAACTTTAAATAAAAATCAAGCGCACACTGTATTACAGATTACTGTAAGAAATTACATTTGGAAGGGGGACTAATGTTTTACATGGGTTATTTAATTGATGAGAATCCTTGGCAAATTTTTTATTTACATGTTGTCGGCTAGATGAGTAGTACGTGCATTAAAGCCAAGAACTGCATGGGCACTACTGTGGTGAAATAGAAAAGGAAAACTATAGACACACAATGTCCAGTTTCTTCAGTGGGATTATAAACTAGTATTAAATAAGACAGGAAAGAGACAACTCTGTCAAATCCTGCACTTTTTGAAGAAATGAGAAACCAATTTCAGTTGGAAGCAGTAAATTGACAAACCAGTTCATTAAACCACGAATAAGGCTTTTGGGCAACTGAAGAATAACTTTAATGAGAGAAACTTGCTGCGAAAGGCATTCAACCTCTAGAACCCGGTGTGGAAAGAAACTGCCCACAGAAGAACTGTGAAGCGTGGATGTTTACAGACAAGCAGACTTTGTAATTAGGCAACGGTAGTAGAATTTGGCATCTTGAACGCAACTACTTTAAAATAAACCTTATCAAATGTCAAAACGGCCTTCTAACAAAAAACACATTACCCGCCCTCTGTAACTGCATTGGATTTCCAAAGAAGACCATGAGTAAAAAATGAATAAATAAATAGAGTAAATGTAACAATGACACAGTACGTAAGTAGAAATAAACAATGTAAACAATGTATGCAGTCACATTTACATTTAACTTTAACTTTAATGCCTGTGTTGCCATTTATCAGGACATTCTTGTAGATGTATACGTCACCTCTCCCATTGTCACAGAAGTAAGTAGGGAAAGAGCTCTCAGTTACAATTTTTATGATTTCTTTGTTGTTATTCTTCACGCACGACAGTTCCACACAATGACTATGTTGCGAATATGTTGGTGTGGCGCTCGCAGCTACGGGGCTGAGAGCACCAGAGTGACTACCACCCCATTTGCCAGACTGATACACCTAACCCCCCCTCCCACCCCTCCTGGTTGGCTGAACAGTTTGCCTGACTACTACCACCACCCTGAAGTGACTTTAACCCTCCTGTTACCTTCAAATTTACTAACACATTGGGGTCAATTTGACGCCAGCAATTTAAACACCCAGAAAATGATTAGAATTAAAAAAGAATCCCCAGGTTTATGTATTAGGAACTTTGTGCTAGTTTGTTGACTACATAAATAGCGCATTCAATGAAAATAAAAAAAAGACACCCACCCAGAATAATAAAGCACCAAGATAGATGCTTTAGAAGGCTGCTGATCAGGTGGTCAGTGTCACAGCAGCCCGTTGTGTAGCAGTCCCAGCTCCACCCCCCCCCCCCCCCCCCTTGGGTTTGCAAGTGCAGATTTTGTGTCTGACCTGTGGACGACCTGATTAGTTTTATTCAGCTAAAATGGCCTGGGTTCAAATTGACCCAGAAGAACACCGATGCGTACAACATGTGTACAGGACATTGAAAACATGTCATGTTGATTTGATGTTTTCCCAGTTGTCCCTTTTAAATTAGGAAAGTCATCAAATTTGTTAGGTATCTATTTAAAGTAAAATGTAAAATGAACAACTGCTAAAAACAACGTGAGAGCTATTTTGGAATCTACTGATGGATCGGTCGCCCTTTAGCTGAATGCGAACCTTTTTCTCTGGAGGTTTGTGGATGATGGATGTAGCAACATAAAAAGTCCATATGGTAGCAGTGAGAAAGAAGCACTGAGATGTTGAGATAACGTTTTTTCTAAATTAGATTATGGAATGGAGTATGTAGTTTGTTTGCCTCTGTCTGGAAAGTGGTAGGGCTTCCATTCAATGGCTCATGTGCAATGATCACTATCAAATTCCAATATCCATACAAAAAGGACTACCAAAACACAGGCCCCTTCTCAATATGCGTTCTTGTGTGGACTTTTGTTCTTGTGGACTCGTGAAATGTCAGTCGCAGCCCGAGTACTGTTCTAAAGTCCGCATCTGTTATGAAACCATAACAAAAATAAAGCTAATGCAGTGTGATGTAATACAACAGCCCTAATTTAAACGTTCACCTAAGTAACGTTTTGTGTTTCTTCCATCCAATATGAATACATAATAGATATACACCTGTCATTGTAATCCAGTAAAGTTCAGCAGAACCACAAACTACAGCTGGTCCTCGTCGTCTGCTTTAAAAAGATGTTGGGACTGTATAACAACTCTGATCTGACCCACTGAGATCTTTTGCCTGATTATTTTATGACTGATTATATATATTTAATGATCAATATAATATATACCATTTCTAATCTTAAATAAAAATGAAACAAATGCTTGATAATAGTAAAATACTTAACAGTCAAGAACTTTATTAAAACGTATTAGCAAGACCAACTGACGTGGTGACGTCATCAAGTCAGCTGCTGTTCCAATTGCGGCAATGACTATAGCTATAACTATATCCCCTTGACTATAGCGTTTGGCAGAATGTTGAGTTAGATTGGGCATAAAAACGGAAATTGAGAATCAAAGATTATGTATTTGAAATAAAAAAAACTGTTTTGATTTTAATGTGAGGATTAATCTAATCCAATAGATATTTATTTTATTTGAGCATACCAATATTACAACACAGCTCTGTACACACACTATACCATTAATGTATATGTGTACATTGCTGTCAGTTTAATGGATTCAAATGGTATATTTGAACAGGAGTCATGTTTTCATTTTTACTGCTGCTTAGAATTGATATTTCACCCTTGTGTGGCCTCAATGATGGCACCTAAGTGAAATCACACACACACACACAAACTCATGAAGTTGCACAAGCGACCGTGTACACATAAGCCTACACAACATGCACAGCTTTTCTTAATCAACAAATGAGTTGTGTTGTTAGTTGACGCTACAGTGGCTATTGACAGTGAACTAGCAGTGCGGCTGGTGGGCTGTTTGTCTAATAACCAAGACTGCATTTCAATTTCACAACTCAGTGAACAGCCTGCTTAGCCACACTGCACTGATATGACACTGGGCTTAGCTATAGGCCCTGTTTTTGTCACCGATGATGATGGCAAAGACATTAACCGCATGGTATAGAGCGATTACTGTGGCTTGAGCTAACCTTCGAACAGTTCCAACAAAGAAAGACATTTGCTGAGATGAACTTGCGAGCAAACACAGAAATAAGCCAAACTGAAAAAGCAACAACAAAGATCTACCCCCCACTTGGTGCCACATGGGTCCCATTATATTCATGAAGCTTGAAAGTGACTTTGCCTTCACACTTTTCCCTTTAGGCCGGCCTAGCCTGTGTGATACAAGCAGACAGCACCGTGTCTGGTCTAATTAAAGACTCTAATTCACTGCCTCCCTGAGCCCATGCCTCTCCAAGTCTTCCTGCCTGACTTCTGTGTCTTAGTGGGGTTTGTTTTTCAGCCACACAGAGAATTTTCTGCAGTCATACTAGCCACAGAACATCTTTCCACTGAAAACAAGGGTGTGAGCAAACCCTGTAGATGCAGCATCACAGGGAATTTCAGATCAGAAAAGGGCTCAGTCTATAATGCAAGCAAATACCCATCAGGCGTTTGCGTAGTGTGCAACACTCACATGCTGGGTTCTCGCGCCGAACAGTCTGGCTCGGGTTTCCGCACCTACAAATTGCCAACGGAAATGTTGCCTCTCTATCGATTGCTGTAAATCTGTGTGTAACAGCTTAGGCAATTTCTCCTATTTGCTATTTTCTTCAATTTATTATGCAGCGAGTATTTTTTTCATTGGCTACTGCCACGGAAAGCAGGTTTACCACAGCCAGGGAAAGGTCAACTGACCTTTCATTTCCTATAATTACCCCTCATTCTTTTGGAGGAAAACAGTGATATACACATGCACAATGAGCACCGTGAAAGCTTATCTACATTTAAAGTGTACATAAAGATGCTTTTGTATGAAGTACAGCGGTGCTTCGTGTGCAGCGCCATTCTTCTCTGCATCACCGCACCCCCACCTTTTCACAGTGGTCATCATTTGCCTTAGATTTAAGGGGAAACACATAGATCCTCTGAAGGCACTGAGCTAATTAGATATTGAGCCCTATCCGTCCCACTCATTGCCTGTCTCTCCAACTTTCTGTAGGCCTTGAAGGGTGTTACTGCTTCAGTGAAACAAAACACACACACACGCCACACGCTCTTTCCCTTCTCTCACACACATGCGCAAACACACACATTTGATGATCTCGCATGTGGGGGGGTTGCTGGGTGAGGGCATGTAGGTGTTTTATTGTATATGTACCAGAGCATGCGTTGCCCCAGGTCATTGGGTAAGATATGCTTTTCCTTTTTGGACCTAATGTCCGCAAATATAACACACCATTCTCGCCCAAGTCCGCTTTACATTGACAACTGCCCTGCTGCTCTCACGATGGCAGTCTCATCACAACCTTGTCAACCGCAAAAGACGTGACTCTGCTGTGACTACTGTGTCAATGTCACAACTCTTTAAGCTGTAGACGTCTGAAAGCCTACCCGAGGCTCAACTTCTTAACCTTGAAAGAAAAACTAAAGAGATAAGGTACGTTTGACGCCATCAGGCGTATTGTGACAACTTCCGCCATTGTTAAGGCCGAAGAAACAGCAAAACTATTGCTGTGCAGCAAGGAAATGTTAATGTCATATTTCTGAGAGAAATAAGTGTGTCTGCAGTCAACAAAAATAAAAACATACAAGAGGGGACTTGTTATAATCATTTTTTTTTGCACATCTGTTTTGTCAAATCAGCAATTAATACATACAGCATTATGCATTTCTTAGTTATCTTGTTCAGATATTGTTCGGAAATAGATATATTTGATACATCACATATACTTCATGACTTACATGTACAATGCGTGTTTATTAATACTCCTAGAAAAAAAACTAAAAACAAAAACAGTTGAAATGAATACAACTTAACATAAATCACTCCAAAACAAATACAACTAAACAGCCCAATAAATGGAGGACAAGACCAAGATTTATGCTGGCATGACTGTTGCAAACAAGCTTCATTTCTCCACCTGCACCTTTGGGACAGTCCACCACTCTGGTTAGAGGTAATCTCAGAGTTCATTAATGTTATTTTCTCAGTATGTCAACGGCATGCCGACTGGACCAAAAACCAGACGAAAAAATTGGACTATGGACCGGGTCCTCAACTGAGATAATTATTCTTTTAAACTGTAAAAAGCATAAACCAGCCTCTTCCTAAATCAGTGGAGGGAATGAAAAATGGACCTCCAGAACATGGAACAGGGAATCTTTTATACTTCCTCCCTGTATAATACAAGTATAACTAAAGATGTTTGTGTTATTAACTGATAAGCCAATTGTTTTCTACATTAATCAATAAATCGTTTGTCAATAAAAAGTCAGAAAATATTAGGAAATGTACATCGTGGTTTCAAAGCCGAAAGTGATGTCTTTCAAGTAATTACATTGACTATATCCATAATATGCTGAATCTTTTTGGTATCAAGAATCAGCCAGAACCTTGTAAATGCTTATTACAGAAATATTTCACATTTTTGCATGAAAGACTACTTGTGTTCAAAAAGAGTTAAAAATTGTTTTCTAATCCCTCCGCGATATAGAGATATAGTAAATACCATCTATGGAAAGGATTTATGTTCCCCCTCGCCTTCAGAAAAGTTTGTTTGGAGAGATATTCATAACCAATAACAGATTTTGTGGAGATAATGAATAAATTACTCTGTAACCTTGATTTAGATTAAAAAACATCAACCTCTATCCCACACTCTCTCAACCCCCCATCTGAGGTTTATGTCCAGTTTTTTAATCGTTGCAGAAAAAATACAGTTGACAAATGCTCATTCAAAATCTTATATGGAAATGAAAGCAAAGACAAGGCTGACTGTGCTGGGTCAACCCTTCCCTCTCAGTGAAGTTAGCATCTGCTGCTCCGCAGCATGCTGACCTGCTAATATTGTCCCATGGAGAAAAGAAATAGTGGAGATTGTTTACTGTGCTTGGTTTCCTGTTCTTTGTGAAGGACAAGGGGGAACCATGCAGCAACAGGGTGGAATGATCCATTTATATCACTGGTATGTGTGGCACCAAAGGGCATGACGACATTATTAGAAGTATGAGCATTTATTTTAGTGGTATTAAAACACCTCCAAACCCTAAAGCAGATATGGATGGACGGTACTCTGAAGTATGACCCAAACACAGCAAAGGAAGAGGGATGAAGGAGAAGAGACAAAGTCCTGATGTAAGGTATTGCCCAAAATGGGGACGGGTTTTATCAGATGGCAAAAAGGGTTCATTTGGGAAGTTAAGATGTGTCGAGAAAGTGTTTGTGAATGAGATTAATGTTACCCTCAGTTCTGTTCAAGTAAAGTAAATTCTGAGCATCAATTTTACAGAGGAGACATTTGCATTATAGTTACATCCCTCACCCCTCCTGTGTCTTCCGTCACTCCTTTATTAATACTTCAGTTATGAGAATCCCTATCTCACTGCCTCTCCTCTATCTCCCTTGCTTTATTATCCAAAGAATCAGCATCAGAAGCATCGACTGGCCTTTTTGGTGCCGACCCAGCAAAGATTCTCCCCCTGCTTCAATTGCCCAGGCGTTTCCTTCATTCTGTTGAACTCTGCTCTCGCGTTGACACCCGCACGCAGATAAACACACACGCACATATAACCACTTCCCAACCCACACTCAAAAACTGGGAAAGTTTGCGCCTCTGCAATTGTACATCATTTAAGTGTGTTTTTTTGTTGGTGTTTTCACATCAACTCTGTGTGGATACAAGTACAGCATTTCAAGTGAACTATTTTAGGAAAGATGCATGAGTGTAATTAATGCAACTAAATCTACTGTAGTAGCCCATTAAAAAGAGACAGGACATCTCCTCATCCCCACCCCCCTGCCTCCCACTCACTCTATGGCAACTTAAATCTACAATGCCGGCATGCCTCTATCGTTTCTTTGTCTGCCTCTCTTCATATTCAAAAGGATGGACACTTCTGATTTTGGGTGACATTCCCCCCACACTGCCCTATACACATGATGCCCCAGGTTTCCAATGCCTCCAAGCTGGTTCCTCATGCCCCCCTGCAACCTCTCTTCACTTACTCCCTCCCATCCCATTCTCCCCGCTGGCAAAGCCCATTCTCTCCCTCCTCCACCAGCTGCATAGAGCAGAGGCCCGCTGTGCCAAGTGCCATTTGATGAGCTTCATTCTGGCAGCCACAGACATTGTGGCGACATTTCGTCTCTTCCTTCTTCCCACGTTCGTCCATTTCTCTCTTTATCAACTGTGCTGGTGATGCATCACCATCATCCTCAAAATCACTTGCCTTTCTTGCTGAATATAGGGAACATTTTCCTTAGTGACATTTTCTCTCCTCCCACTCCTTCCTTTCTCTTTGATGGAAGAAAAATGTACACAATACTTCCATCCCCATGTGGTAGTCTTGTAGTTATTCCCCTTTTCTATTATCTTTAAATGCACACCTGCAAACTCATGCGGTGTGGAAAAGGTAACAATAGGGGGGGGGGGAGACACTGAATGGCGTCATTGACTTATTTCTCTAATTTTATGGTCACTGCACTGTTTGCGCATGCGTGATTTATTTTCAATCTGGACAAAAGCGTTTCTCCTCTCTGCTCTGACTGCAGCTGGGACAGCTGCGCGAGCCCCGGGGCTCCTGTGAGTCTTACTCGCTGAGGACAAACTGCAGAATGATAAGTGCTTTCAAGTCAGACACCAGAAAAGTGGCGCTCGTCGCTTTTGATAAAGCGTCAGATTTAGCGAGAAGTTGGCTGATTTTGAGTGAAAAGACAAAAAGTTGGAGGGGAAATAAAGCAGTGTAGATATCTCAACCATGACTGGCCAACGCACACCCCGTCACATTAAAGACGTATTAAAATATAAAAGTTCTAACGCAGATAAAACAGCTTTGGTGTGCATTGAACCGGGAAAACAAAACCGCTTCCTGCCTGTAGTCAGTCAAATTGGAGAGTCCGAGACACAGTAAAACATCAGATTCTTATTTCCTCCCTTCAGGAACTTGGTGTCTCAGGCTCTGCTCTTTCCCTTCTCTCATCCTACCTTGATGGCCGAACCTACTGGGTAACATGGAGAGAATCTGTGTCGGAACGTTGTCCTCCTACTACTGGAGTTCCTCAAGGCTCCGTCCTGGGCCTCCTCCTCTTCTTTCTCTACACCAACTCTCTAGGCTCAGTCATTCGCTGGCATGGCTTCTTCTCACAGCTATGCTGATGACACCCAACTAATTCTCTCCTTCTCTCACTCGGACAGTCAGGTGGGGGCACGGATTTATGACTGACTGACATCTCTCAGTGGATGATCAGCTAAATGACATGTAAAATATGGAGAGAGCTCTTTGCTTTTGAAGTTAAACATACAGAGGTGTGACATACAGTGGAAGACTGCAGAGGAATTCCTCGACATGTCAAACTGAAAGGAGATGAGTAGCAAACACGCCACTGCTTAGCTAAGCTAGCTGTTAAGCTACTTCCATCTCAACATCTACCCTGCACAGCACAGTCTGCAGAGGACCACCACTGTGTCCCTAAAAGACAGTGGTTTGAAAACTTCCTGGCTAAATGTCAAGAGATTGTTGGTACTTCAAACACAGGCATCAAATGATAGAGAGATGAGAGCACAGCAGAGGGCTTGAGGACAGAGAGAGGCTAGTTTAACATTTTCCACCCAGTAGGTTTCTGCCTGCAAGACGATCACATCTATGTTGTTTATTGTTTAAAAAAATACAATTGACTAACAACTAAAACTTACATTGTCTAAAGTGACGTTACTTATAAGATTAAGTCTTTAGAAGAAAAACAAATTAAATTTCAAAATGTGCAATTAGATCATTTATTTGAATCTAATGAGTGCCCTAACATATACTCATCATCAACATCTAACGAAGAGTGTTAACGTCTCATTGGTCAAGCTTAAAATCACCAAAGCCATTTATTATGCATAAAGAAGGCAGGAAATAGTCAGAACTTTCCTTTTTTGTCTTGTTTTTTATAGTTTGTTTTTCATCACTTCCTGTTGTCGTGTGTTTCCAGCCTTTCATGGTTACCTTCCTTAACATGATGAGTATCACCTGTTCCCCCTTAACCCTTCATCTCTGCCAGTTCCTCTCCACTATCCTATTTAGCCCCTTTATGCAATCACATGTGCAGTAAGATATTCCAACGGCAGTAAGACGAACAGATAAAAAACAGATTTGGGGATAGAAGGAGGGAAAGAATCCTGGACAGAACCATGATAGTGCTGAGACGGGAGAATGGTGGGAGAACAAAAGTTCTGTAATAGTCCTAAACACAAACTTCTCTCCACCGAGCTAAACACCTAAAGTAGCATTTATTCCCTGCAGGTCACCTGAATGGCCATACGTCCTGTGTGATTCTCAGATATGCTGCTAAACTTATCAGACATTGTGTGTCTGTGGACACCGGTAAGAAAATGTGTGTAAAGGGTCTTACAGCAACACTACGCCAAATACCATGATATGGACTCTTGATTTCACATCGGTCAAACAGTAGGTGAGTTTATCAGTTTATCATCCTGCATGTGCAATCAGCAATTGTACACCTGTTTTATCATTGAGATCAAAAGTACACAGCAAGTGAGTTCTTGCAACAAAAATAAGGAGCTTCAAGGATGGTGGAGCCAACCGCTCAACAGCAACAGTAGGTAAATGGAGGACTGAGTTTATTCGATATCTTGGGGTCCTGTTCATGATTGAGGGTAGATCAACATGCAGATTGGTGCTGCCACTGCACCGGACCAAAGCTCTCAATTTACTGGCCGGTCTACGTTCTGACCCTCACATAGGGTTACAAACTCTGGGTTGTGGCTGAAAGAAAAAGCTTGCAGATACAAGCGGCCAAAATGAGTTTCCTCAGTGGGGTGACCGGCTCAGCCTTACGATAGGGTCAGGAGATCGGACATCATGAGGGGCTTGGAGTTGAGAAGCTACTCCTTTGTGGTGAAAGGAGTGAGCTGAGAAGGTCTGGGACGTCTCCCTCTGGAGTTTTTTTGGGCACGCCCAACTGGTAGATTATATGTCCCAGCTGGCATGTGAACGCCTCGAGATCCCTAAGAATGAGTTGGGAAATGTTATAGGGAAGTCTGGGTCAGCCGGCCTCTGCGACCCGGCCCCAGATAAGTGGTGGGAAATATTACTTATTACTTTATACGAGTGTCGCAATTTGCCTCAACAGACATCTTATTGTGTTTGTGAGAGTCAAAGTTTCTGAGGGGGGGTTTTGGTACATCAGGAGGAAGAAATTAGTACTAGAAAACAGAAATCCAAAGGGCATGGAGTAAATTGGATAATGCCTATGGGGGCTAACTGTTTGAACTAGAACAATTAGCCAATTTAGTCAAAACTGGGAGGGCAGTAAACACCATCCTGATTATTCAGGAGCATGCATGAGGAAAATGGAACGGAATTAGTCTCTGTCCTACAAAACACATGCATGCACGTGTGAGTCATTAGTGCTCAACAGGCATCTGACAGTCAGCAGGCATGACATTGTTGACTAGAAAGGCAGCTAAGGGAAAAGGGATGACCGAAGGAGGCTTTGAGTAAGCGTTACTCATCAACCTTTTGATTCGGCACACACTGTCCCTTACACACATACATACACAGACAACCCCGCATGCACAAATACAATGCTCCCTACTGCCCTGGGGCATCAAAACTGTACTTCTATGGCTTGTCAAACCTCACTTAACAGCATGCCTTGTCAATATATACAGTAGCATTTATTTTAAAATAAAAAAATAGTCAAGAGCATTACAAATATTTTCATTTAAATATAATAAGTTCATATGATTGAACCTATTGTATGACAAGGTAAGCCACTTCCCTAACCTGTGACAGCTTCTGTAAGGCCAGTAATGAAATTAGCCATTACTGTGGCTGCGTGAAGATCAAGAATAACCTCTTCGTTAACTTCAAGTTGAAGTTTGCATTTGAAAACAACATAATAATGGTCATCTCCGCATTTAGCATCAAAATCAGATGCACATAGCTATCAGCTCATGCAGTCGTAAAGGCACCCAGGGAGCAGTTAACGATTGGGTGTCTTGCTCAGGGAGCGTTTGAACCACCAACCTTGCGGGTCCCGCCACACCCGCTCTACGCCACGCGCCACCGCCAACCAATGTAGTTCGAGATTACTGCTAGGTTTATGTCTATGTGGATATTCAACAGAAGAAACTTATAATACTATGCAACATCAGATAGCTGACAGCTGAAATGGAAGCCGTGGATGAACATACAGCTCCGCCGACTGCTGAACGGCACAAGGCATGAGGATCGCAGCACAACTGAAACTTCAGTAAGAGAGTAACAAGTCTGACCCCTGACATGTGTGTTAAGCCATCCCAACACGGACTACAGTACCACCTACCTTCTACCGCAAAGCGGCAGCCTCACATTGTCCCTCGCCATTAACGCGTGATTAATGCACTTAGGACAGATGGTCATGATAAAAACCTTAGACGTGGTCCTCAGGGCAGCCGACTGAGGTGCTGACTGACATCTTTAGCCTGTCACAGGCCCACGCATCTGTCCCCATGTGCCTTAGAACTGCCTCCACCGTGCCAGCGCCTAAACATCACTGCAGCAGGCATAAGAGGCTTCTGAACCCGGCCCTTTGGATTATACCTACCAATACCTTGTATTCAGACAGTGGAAAAGTAATTACACATGTAGAAACTGTAGACTGTGGGAAATGATATAGCTAATCCCACTCACATTAGCTAATCTCACTCTTTACCCCTTTCTTTTGGACTACGCCATATCCCTAGCTTGCCACGAAAGAAATTGCCACCTAGCATCATCCCGCATGTAGGCCTCTCTGTACACCTAGAGCCAGATGCTGAACAAAGACCATGATACTTCCACAGCAGGTACAGAGCAACAGATTTGTATAGCGCTGAATAAATATGTTAAGATATGAAAAAAGAATTTCATTGCTGAGAAAAGGCACAATATTTGTCAGTTGTTCAAAATCTGACTACTCAGCAGCATTAGTCGTTGTATATTTCATGAAGGAAAGCATTTCTTTTTTCAATGTTCCACAAATTAACTGGTTATGCTCTTCATAATGGAGGTGGTTGACATCTTGGTCAGGAAACACATTACAAACCCATTTTAACAGGTCTGCAACCCAGCCTATTTCTCAGTGCAGAGAGCATTTCAAGGAGGTTTCAGACTTGAGGCTTAAAACGGGGAGAAGAAAATAACCACTACACACTTGCATACATACAGAAAGTCTGGCCACTTAGGATGCCTCCAGCTCTGGGAGAACACCAAGTTATGAGCAGGTAGCCTTTTAAAAAAGGACACCCTATCCATTTTTCAAAGCCGAGCAGCCCTCACTTTATTGTGTTCTCCAGTGACAACCAAAATAGAAATCAATGTGTCTGGGGCAGCGTTGGAGCTCGATGCATTAATGTGGAATCAATAGCTAATGTCACAGTCATTTTTCCTCATTCACCAACCAATAGAAGCCGAGAGGAAGGCGAGATCCGGTGTGCACCATTGGGGAGTGGCTGAGGGTCAGTGGGCTGAATAATAAAGGAGACCGCAGAATGAATGCTGGGATTCCTCTTAAAAAAATGTACACACTTTGCGTCCTCTCTTTAGTTCTTAAAGTTGACGTCTTTGGCAATAACTAAAATGGTCAACCCGAGGGTACATTAACTTCACACGGACGTTGAGATCTGAACAGACCAGAAAAAAGAATAAACTTAATGATTGCCAAAAATATGTGTGTAGGGGTGTGCTTTGCCAATCTTTCCAAGCCACTAGAATCAGAGACAAATATTTCTAGTATTTAAGTATTTAAATATTTATGGGCCGCCACCGCTCCTGTGCCATTTGTCACCAGAAATGATTAAGCCTCTAGAAGTCTGCTACACAGATACAGTTTTGAAAATGTACAGGGGCCCTGCTTATTGTTGTTTTTGTGCTTTCTATACCGCCAGTACAAGTACAAATAGGGTAAACTAAAATCTTCAAAGCATACAATTGCAAGCAAACCAGTGTTTTGTGGAAGACAGAAACAACCCACCCCCGCGATTGCTTGAGAGGGAAATCATCCTGTTGAATGGAATTTGCCACAGTGCTTTAAATGCAGACAAACTGTTTAGCAATGTGTGCAATGCAAAGGCAGAGTCCACTGTGACATGATGGAAAAGCCATTTTTTAGCCGACATGATTTTATCCCGACTTTTTATTGGATGACACCATCTCCTGTGTGCCAAAGTCAAGGTGGAATAGTTTCCTAGATGATGGGTCCCATTTATGTGAAAAACTTTTAAGCTCCTCTCTTTATTACCCCACTGACTTAACACAAAGCTGAACTAAAAACGATTTTGCAATAAATGAGTAGGTAAATTAACAAAATGGATACCCAAAATGACACAGTAACCGCAAGAAGTTTGTGAGTGTGTGTATGTGCGCGTGAATTTGCATCCGAGTCGAAAGACATGGAATGCATGTTATTTGGCTGGATGTGAACATGTGCATGGAAATATGGCTTTTGAAGTGGCCGACAGATTAAATTACTTTCGGCATGAACGGTAGGGAGGGAGGAATTGAGAAAATGATTAAAAAAATAAATGGAAAAATGATTTCCCATTCTGGTCGCTGACACAATGGGTGGAAAAGCCAATGGAGCGACGGTGTGCTTGTCTGTCTGGTTGGGGCCAAAGCGGGCCTGTTGTAGCTTCTCATTATAAGACATTACCAGTTTATCCTCTATCTCGCCCGAACACTGCTGGCTGGGGACTCCTGGGCCAGATTACCTAAATGAAATAATCCGAATCTCTATTCACAGTTAATTATGTCCACAGGAAAACAATCCTAGCAAGGCCGGCGCCCTTTCAGCAAACTGAATTGGTCCTTGTGTGATACCCAGCATGTGACCTTGAAGCTCTTGAGTAACAGGCTGTTCTGAGGGTGAATGAGAGCTTTTTCAGGTTGTTTTTTTCAGATGTGATATATCTCAGGTAAACAAATACAAATTGTTCCAGCAGCTGACGGCAACTTGACTCCCTGTGATATTGCAGCAAACAGTAGCTGCTGTTTCACGGCTGGCATGACCTTACTTCCCATCTAAAACAGCCATTTGTGGAATTGTGAATTTTTCATTAGCATCAAAGCTTCACCATTAACCCTGAATCAGACAGACAGTATCATTTAGGAGATAAATCACGGTGAGATACACTGCCCTCTCCTTGTACTCATTGCCTCACTCAACCTCTGTACCGCTAACCCTCGTTTCTTGTAATCATTTAGCAGAGCCTTGGTGCATTGTCTGTGGGGAGGTGGAGAAAGGGTCTGGCTGGGATGGCCACATTGCCACTTAATTACATTTCAAACGGTGTAGTGAGTGTCCTTCATTAAAAGCTCATTGACAGAGATTATGCTTGGTTGTCTGCGAAATTATTTTTATATATGAAGCAAAAAGTACACACTCAGGTTTCTCCACTGTATACTGGTGTGGAAATAGACACGTCAAAGTGGGATATGGAATCAAATATTTTGATTTGGCATGGAAACGGATCAAATGAATTGCTGACTTGTAAAGTCATCGCAAATTTAATTTGAGTCACTCAAAGGCCACCCCAAAATGTGAGAACAGGCCTCAAAACACAGCCCAAGCAAAGCAGCTAGAGTTTTCCAAGGCCCATTGGTGAGTGTCCTAAGATCAGCAGCAGCTGTGGGTGCTTAGGCTGAGGCAGAGGAAGGGCATGCTGCAGATGGAAGCATTGTTTATGTCCGGCTGCTCCTGTCCCTGCCTCCACCCTATCTGTTTGCCATCCATCAGTACCTGAAAACCTTGAAAGGTTAGAGAGAGATAGTGCCTGAATACCACTGGGATACGTCAGGCAAGATACAAGCTCACGGTGTGTGTATTTGTGTAAGTGTGTGTATGCGTGAGTGTGTGTGTGTGTGTGTGTGTGCAGGGGGGAAAGGAAGGGTCATGCCTTGTCATTTACCACTTCATATCCTTGTCCTACTCTTATGATATGTTGACAGGCCAAGAGAGAGATAGAAACAAAGGGGCCAAAGAGCACTCAGGGAGTCTGTGTGTGTATGTGTCTGAGTAATTATGTGTTAAGGCAGTAAATGAAAAAAAAACTGTCTATTTTCTTTATCTTTAAAGAACGATGCTGCTATAAAAGCGGGTAAAATACAACATTGGTATCAGCACTGAATGTTAAAGTAAAAAAACACATTCTGTTGTTTTCTGCAGGTCGGTATACCCAGAGAACCACATGATTCCCCACTGAAAATAAGTGGATTCGATTGGACTATACTGCAAGGCAAGACTATAAATGATATTAAGGGTTAGGGGTAATTAGGAGCAAATGCATTGATAATACTATGGTAATAGTAAAATTGACCTGGCTTCATTACACTATTGCACTGTCCAAATAGGTTTATGTTAATCATATTCTAGGTACATTAACATTTACATTATATTTTCTTTTTAACAAAATATAATACACACACACTTATTTTTTCTGCCAGGATGTTCAACCTGGGCCTGAATGCATCAGAGCCATTCTCCTCCTCACGTGGAGGAGCTCATTGAGCCTCATGATTGCGTTTCAACGGGTTCTGAGCACATGAGACACTGGCTTAGTGCTGCAGTGGGAAGTATGAAGAGAAACGAGTCATTGATGATTAAATGCTCTACTTTCCCTGTCCATTTGTGCCTTTTTTCCGTCCCTTTCTCTCACTTTCTCCGTCTCACTCGTCTTTTTCTTTCTTTCTTTCTTGAATTCATCTCTTTTCTTCCTACCATCTTTTTATTTGTATTTGCCGCTACCTCTCTCGTCTGCCCGCAGTATGGAGATGATATCGTCCTAAATGCAAAGACTCGAATGGTCCAGCTGGTTTAACTCGAATGCAATTGGTCTGCGCTTTAAGCCTCTACCGTAAAGCCGGTCAAAAAGTGCGCTTAAGCGTTTAAATCACAACAGTCTTTTTTAAACTTTTGGTCCAGGTCTGGATGCGATGGCTTGTGTGTCTCGATCCGCCAGTTAGTGACCTCTGTCATACAGTTCATATGCAGCAAACAGTTTAACAGTAAATGAGTAGAAAATCAGCTGATGAGTTCAGGGAAAACAGTTTCCAGGGTAGATTTTGATACGCCTCTGAGGGAGGTTTCAAAGCGTTCCTTGTGGGAAGGAAAATGCTTTGAAATGCAGTCCATAAACTCAACAAATAGTTTTTTTCGTAGCATACAATCCGGAAAGCCCAATCACAGCTAATAGAGCGGCCTAATGAACTCCTATCATTATGTAGATGCTAATCATGTATTACCATTTTGTAATTCGACACACTTGATTTTACACACACACACACACACACACACACACACACACACACACACACACACACACACACACACACACACACACACACACACACACACACACACACACACACACACACACACACACACACACACACACACACACACACACACACACACACACACTACAATCCACCCCCCTCTGCACAGACTACCTTTTACCAATAACAAGCTGAGCGTGTCCCAGTATGGAGCGTGTGGATCTGCAGAATAAATAATGAGTAGATGGAGTAGTGAAAGCAGACTGCATGATTGCATGTACACTTCCCAAATACGGGTGGTGGTACGCTCCATACATTTAGCAAAGTAAGTATGATCTGCTTAGACATTACGGCTGCACATCAAGACCTCAATGTGCTTGTGAAGCTTTATTGTTGTTTTATTTTTTTGGTTTCACATCTGTGTGTCCCAAATTGACTGTTATAAATGACTAGCCTAGGATACATTTTGCAGTTATAGTCGCATAATATCTTTTTGGAATATTGTTTGCATAGTTTTATAGATAAGGGTTTATTCAGAAGCAGCAAAATAAGGAAAAGTTGTTAGTCCATCAGCAGTAACTTAACGTCTCAGTCGGCAAGTCTTAAGCCACATGTTGGCCACACCTAACAGAGATCTAAATTCAATGTGAGCAGGATCTAACTTTAAAGTTAATGTCCTGCAAGTTAGTGTCAAAAATGTAAATACTGAATAGGGTGTGAATAATTAATCAGCTTTTGGTGATCATGAAATTAGTGATGATGTTGACATAATTATGACAGATTATTAATGTGATAACATTTAGTAAGGCCTAATGTTTCTTTCATTTTCATTCAAGGTAAAAAGTCATTGTTATAGTACAGGTAGTGCAATAATTGTGGCAATCCATAACTTTTGCTATTAAGCCACTGAGGTTTTGGCTTCAGTACAATGTATTCCAGCGTCAAATAGGATGGAAACGTAAACGTTTCAATTATTATAGCTAAAATTAAAGCAACCCATAACATTTTAAATCATTGAACCAACTATTCTATTGTATTTGTACAGGGACAAGTACTTACATCTCAGATTCCACATGCTGTTTAATTTAAATAAAGGGAAATATTTGAAACAGCCCGTGACTCATCTGATATGTATCTGATATCAATATAAATATGAATAGTTCATTGATTATTTTTGCAGACAGCAAATCCTGCCAGGCACACTAAGCCCAGAAGTTCCCCAGAATGACTGTTTGATATGAAGCCAGAGGGTGGCAGTAGTCAGAGACTCAGTACACAACAAAGAGTTGAAAAAGAAAGGAAGGTGGGAGGGAAAGGAGACAAAAAAGGAACAGACGTGACAGCGACAGAGAATGAGATTAGCCTCATTAATGTAAAAAATGAAACTAATTCTAATGAGGGTACAGCAGTCTTTTCTTATCCATCCATCAAACCTTAGGAAGCTGATGCAAAAAGCACACAAACAAGCTGGCGGAGAAAGAGGGAAAAACTTGACACGTGAGATCCGGAAATGGTCCCTCACTTCAAGTCAGAGGCACACGGGGGAACTGTTTGCTGCAGAAAACAAAGCCTCTGAGTGTGTGTTAATGAGGACATGAATAGGGTTGTCAATGAGTAAAAATCAAGGACACCCTTTTTTCCACAGAGTGGTAGAAATATGTGTCATAGCTGTTGTCAAGATGTTGCTATAGCCTTAATAAGGACACCTTTGGGCAAGAAAGAACCAAGACATTGCATATATTTTGTATTGCTTTCATTCAACTGCCATTGTATTGTTTATCTTTGATGACATTTTTCTATGCATTACATTAGATCAAAATTCTAATATGTATAAGATTAAGGCTTTTGTTGATCAATATGTTTGCTATAACAATAATGGGGATGAACCGACTAGCTGTTATTTTACTTTATTTATATCAAAATTAATACTACTTGCTTATGAGGACACCAAATGTGAAATATACTATTTTGAGTGCATCAATTTTCAGCAAAACTAACTTCCCCACCCTAACTTAGCTGGATATATATGGGATATTTCTGCATTTGTTTGCATACATCTCTGGAGCGGTTAATTTCTGGCTTTGGCCTACCATTTATTAGTGATGTGATTGGTTAAAAAAAAAAAAGAAATGCTTCCCCATTTGCTGTTGTTTCCTACCAACAAATTTGCTAAAACTCTAAATTTACTACCTGTTTAATCACTACGAAATATTTTCAGTAGCAAAGAAATAAAAGTATTAACGTTTTTAGAATTATAAGTAACTTCGGGCCAATTCATACTTGATTTTGTTTTTTTTGTGAGAGAATTGTTGCTGGGTGAACTACCGAAACAAGTAAGGAAATGTTGGCTATGGCAAAGGTTTGCGTTGTTGCAGTTTTTACAACATCTTTTGCTTAAAATAATATGCGAATACACCTTGATCTGCAATGCACTCTTATCTTGATCATCTTGTGTATTCTGTTGATTTTATGATTGTGTCAATAATCACTTGCATTGATTTTTCATTTTGTTTCTGTCCCGCACCCTAAATAAACAGACTACATCCATCAGGGTTATAACACCACAGCAACCACAACAAAGTATCTGAACCCAATGGCTTCCCTGATGAGTACACTACACCTCTGGTCAGTCCCAGCAAAGCTGCTCAACACATTTATAACTGAAATAAAGCACAGTTCAAGAGTCCCAGCAAACTTGAAAACAATCTAATAAAGACCCAACCATGCCATCCAGTTACCGTCCCATTTTAGACTTTGATGTAGACATAAAAATCATCACTATGTCAACACAAGATAGAAGAAGTCACTTCACCAAACCGGTTTTATCACAGGTACATCCAATGAAACAAGCCTATTGCTACCTCAATGCATTACCCACCATGTGGAGGTATGAAGCTTCGATGGGGTAAACGCTCTCAAAGCAAAACAGTTTTAATCCGGTTATCAATTACAGGGTGACTAGACAAAGATACCCACTATCTCCCACCCAGTCCACATTTTCATCACACACAGTACTAAGATAATCTTCGTTAATCTCCAACTACCATGTGGATTCCACCGTAACAAATCTACAATCTTTGACCTATTTAAATGTACTCATATCTGAAATAAAGGCGTTATAAGTACCAAGATACCATTAGTCATCACAACCATTAACATTTTAATCATATCAATCCAGCCTGCCTCCCACGGAATCAACTATGACCCATTCTAAGTATGAGCTCAATGAAACTCACTTCACTGGGCAAACATTTTTTAAATGGGACTGAGAAATGGCCACATGACACCCAACTTGTTATGGTGTGTGCCTGACTCGCTATGTTCACACCACAGGGCACGGTGCACACATGGAAACACTTTTGGAAAGAGATCAATGAGTCACTATCCCTCTTCCTCGACTGCCTAATCCCATTATCCGCCTCACTCTGCTTACTAGGTCACATATCCTCAGAATGCTACTCCTGCACGGGATTCTGAACTTTCCAAAGCAAAGCCATCCTCAAGGACTGGAAAACAAAAAAGAATGTCCTTATGGATTACATTCAACCTCTGGAAAAGGTATCCTCCTCAATTAAAAAGATGACAACGCAATCCCACTTTCCTGGTCATTTCTCAGTGGATGTAGTAGTGCTATTTGTTGCTGTAATATTGATGGTGGCAAATTTAGTCGCATTATTCATTATTTTAATTTACTTTTGTTATTATCCATGTATTTTCTCTCCTCTAAACCTGGCACAAACTGTGTGCAGTCGGGTTATAAGTGTGTGTCTGCTAGAACAGCCAACACATTCAGAAGTTAGCTGTACAAGTCACTACTGAGCGGCACACAGTATGTCAGTCATGGATTTAACAGTTATTCAGTGTATACCACATTGGCACCTGCAATGAGGCGAGCTTGGCGGCAAGCCCAATAAACAAAGCAAATCACTGAAGCGTCGGTGCCAGGCAGTGGCATGGACAACCAGTCACCATGGAGACAGGGTCCTGACTGGTAGACAGGTATCATCAGAGCCACGGAAAAATGTAAAGTGGTGAGGGATGAAACCGATGTGAAGCAACAAAGCCAGTAAGTGAAGCTCTGCACTTGTTCATCAATCTGTATGCAGCTAAAAAGAATAAAGACATTTGGTTGGTTCATTGGTTACGTCTAATCACACACAATAGGATTGTGGGGACTCGCTGTGACTTCACTGTCTTTAAGAGTAATCAGTAGACAGCTGTTTGTAGGACACATGCATTAAGCTTGTGTAGTCATATCCTCTGTAGATGTCAGAAACCCGCTGCTGAATACCGACTAACCATGTCTGCAGTTAGAGTCAGTGACCTAAGGTCAGAAACACAGACCCCGTCTCATCCATCCTGCTTTGTGCGTGTATTTCTATCCTCGCCATCACCACCTACATCCATGCACCTGAGTTTTACCACAGATCAAGACTATTCACTGATGTACAAAAGGGCGATGCATTCAATTGTAAAATGCACTTTCTTATTAAAAGCTGTTTTGAAGTCAATAAGTAACTCTGTTGTATAAGTATGACATTATTTCCCGTACCATACCCATAACACACATGATACATGTGTCTCAGGGGGACTACTGTAAGAGTAGATAATCATGGATGAAAACCGGTGCCCTATCACACCTACTGATTATTGATCCTAATGACACAACATGCCACAATGTTGTAGTTGGTGTTAATGATGCAGAAAAAGAGGCCCTTCATTAAAGTGGGACACACCAATGTCGTCTAGAATAGCACCACAGACGAGTGGGTTTGATGTAAACAAACAATATCCAGATCATAAAAAAATAAAAACATCTTACAAAAATAAAAATGTATCAAACATATGAATGTATATTTATGTTGATAAAATGGGTTTTCGATTTTCTCGACAATCTATTCGTTCAATCTTCAAAAGGCATCCATCATCTTTGGCAAAGAATTTAGTAAAAAAAAGTCAATTTATGATAAGAACTGAATAAGTTGGTTTGGTCTGAAGTGATGGTCCCTGCAGACTAAACTCAAGGTGTTGGCCCAAACTAAATGAAGACAGATCCATTGATAAGGGAACAACCCCTGAATAAATGTGAAGGTCAATAACACAATAAAACAAACCATAAAACAATTTAAAGGAACATCAAATGGACTCAATTTATTTCCCCAGCCTTTTAAAAAAGCAAAGCAGTTCACTGCGAAACAGTGCATCACAGACATCAAATCGGTTTCCTCAAATAAATACTATTTTGGTTGACACAGGTACTCTAGTATTCACCACACAAAAATCTATTAATTCTTCATCATCATCAGCACCACCATAACCACATCGTAGATGCTAGAAATCAATTATGCATGAACTATTCAAACCCGTCTGCGCATTTCTAAGTGCCCACTGATCTCCATGGCAACACAGACTCAAAGCACCACAACACTTTTCTTCACATTCCCTGTACAATCAGTATACTTTTCCACTCCCTTTTCTGTAATAGCCCTCATTAATTCTCAATCTGATGTTAGAAAAAGCAAGTAATTATCCCATCCATTTTTAATAATGCTTAACTAAGAATATTGATCCTCTGTCTACCCACAAAACTCAAGCTCTCCTCTCTTCCCTCCGATGCATTTGTCTGTAAGGGAAAAGTTCTAAGACGTGTGCCAAAAGCACTTAGGGTGGTGTGGCCACGGTTTAACAACAGCTTGGAGATGTGTTGGCGGAAAGAGAGGAAAGAAGTCTGGGGATGCAGTTCGACCAACATGTCTCGGAGAAAGTGTGAAAATAAAGGACGATGTGCCAAAGGGAGTCATGAGACCTTTTTTTTTTCTATTAGTCTTTATTAAAAAAAAAATAGACCTTAGGTATGTTTATAAGAGGGAAGAAAACACCTGTCGTGATCGGATACACCAGATCAGAACTCAGCTGTGTCAATATGGTGTTGACACTTCTGATCAGAGAGTGAATGGATATATCTCCAATAAAAAATTATCTCTAATAAAAAATAGCCCATTATTTTTGCTGCTTTTTCTTCCTTCCTGACTGATTTTATTGAAGAATGGACAAAGCTCTGCTTGTTGGGATGAACAGTTTCCCATTTATTCTTCAAACTAAAGTACCCAGTGAATTTCTGTATTTTCATTTCATTTAATTTGTTTTAAAGCTGTGAAATGATGAAATGTTGGGTTTTCATGAGCAGTAAATGAAAATGATTTAGACTACATGGCTCAACTTTTCTCCAACCCTAGTTTTCCTCCTCTCTTCACTGCCACCAGCCAGAGTTCCTACTTATTAATGATGCAAAAAATAATATTTCAAACTCATTATACATGATTAACACATTCCGTTTTCATCAGATCAGAAATAATGTGATTCAAACACATCCAATCAAGCAATACCTCAGCGGGACGTCTTGTTTATGAGCCGGCGGTTAGAACGCACACACCAGGGCATGCTTGATTGCTATGTGCTACTACAATGCCTTAAAACCAATAGCACCTTGCTGACGTAGTGACAACTTTTTTTTCATTCCTTCATCTAGGTAGCCATTTAATAATGCTTGATATCTCCAGGAAATTCCTTCCGTAGGAATTGAAGTTCAGCAGAGGTTCTGTCAGAGTGGCCAACGTTTTAGACTTCAAACTCTAATCAGTGTTACGCAGAAGTTGAAGCATGTCCGACATGTGTGTGTGCATGCTCTGGAATTTGTTGTAATGTGACATTTATCTGCTGCCCTTTCTTTCATCTTATTGGACTGTGGTTGACATTCACACCAGCCCCCCCCCCGCCCCCCCCCATCACCTTCACCCCTGCATCAAGCTCTATATTCGGCTCACAGATGTTGATTAGGCCATGACGTGTAAAGACACAGCCGTGGCCCTGCCATGCCACAACCCCACCCACACACCCACCCACCCACACCCACATACCCACACACAGGTGTTTTTTATGAGCCTTTCCCTGCAGCCTCCCCAGCAGTCAATATCAGCGGGAAAAGACTAATGCATAACTGCAGCAGGATGCCTGAAGAGTGCCTACATGATTAAGCGCGAACAGTCGAGCGGCGTTAGCGGCAACATCTGCCGAGCCGGGAGTGACACTTACGGCCTCGATATCGCAAACTGGCCGTCCATAGAGGGACCAGATGAACGGGCTTCCGTTTCAACAGAAGGCGCACACACACTAGGCTCATTTGACATGCTGCTGGCCCAGCGGCAGGGCTGAACAGACAAATGCCTGCTCTGCAACACAGTGGAGAACATATGCGTTTCCTCTGAGGATGAAAAGCTATATGCTGACATTGTGCCCACAGATGTGAACACATGACAAATGGGTGGAGGTGGAGGTAACAACCTCTTCCACAAAACCTCCAATCACAAATGCACAAATGAGTACATAAATAGGACAGATAGATGACAAAAAGACGTTGATAACGATGATGATGAAAAGTTCAATACCCAACCTGCACCTTAAAAACACAATGCTCCAGCAGTGAGACATCTGCCCACACCTCGGGGTGGTTTGCCGGGTGACGCACAGTGGCCCCTGGCTGTGGGGGCGGTGCCCTTTGTGAGGTTGAGCCCGGAACGAGGGCACTGTGTTTCTACGTCTGTGCATTTGTGTAAAGTGCTGCCGTATGCCTGCATGATGGATGCCCCTCTTTGTAGCACAGGTTGGAAGGCATCCTCGATGGGATAGGCCAACTGTGCATCACTCCCCCAGCCTCTACCTCCGCTGCTCCCCTGCGCACCCCCATCCACGACCCCCATCCCATTCTAGCTGTACATGACGGATGTTCTGCACAAGAAGCACCCTCTCTGATATCTAGTCATTTTCCCTGAGCCACAGGCATTTCTTCACCTTTTCATCTGATTGCTTCTTTTTCTTTCTCTACCTCTTTGCCATCCTTAGCCATCCATCTCTCATAGAAGGTTGCTGTTAATGAATCCTCACTGTTTTGCATTTGGTTTCAATCTATAGCTTGACAAGTTTGACCCGTGAGCAAAATATAGCATAAAGAAACACCTTCTGCTATCATTATGAATTGACTTTGTTTATTGTCACCACAGAGCCAGGGAAAACATTTTTTATACCGAGGACATTGTATTTATATTTGCTGCGGTAATAGTTGTTTAGATAAGTCACCTTAGGGTAATAACTGTCACTTCAGCAGGTAAAAGAACTGAGTCTCAGCTGCTGAATCTGACTTTTCTGTTTTCTTTAAAGCAGCGAGAATCAGCCTTGCTTAAAATGTTTTTCTTTTACCTTTTTTGAATTCTTTTAACTTACCCACACAGACAAGCTCGTACACACAGGGTGTTCTGTTGAGCTCGTCTCAGACACAACCGCAATGTCCCGGCCGAGCCAGAACCCTCAGGGACAGACTTTGTCTGTGTAAATTTCATGCGCTGTCCTTTTTGTTTACCTTCTTTTACATCTCTGATTAAAACATCCCAAGTCTCCTTGCATGTCCTCTATAGCTAAAAGGTGCCCTAAACCGGTCATTTGCGGTGTTTCAGGGCTTCGCCACCGAGCTACAAACTGAAATGGCAAACAACTGTCATGTTGCTGTATTATAATAGACATTAAAGAGCAGCTTTCTGTGATTACTATGTGTATTGTAATAAAAGCTGGATATCGTAGCATTTGTTCAAACTCAGTGTTCACTCATAATGTTAAATTCAACTTCTTGAGCGAGCATACACTTTGAAACTTAGTTTGAAGCTTGGTTATTGGTCTATGATCTCAGTTATTAAAATGTGTTCTTCCTGTCATTTTGTTTTCGTCCTTGCTGAAAACCAAACACGCTTTCTTAGCTTCACGGAACATACGGATTCGGGATAGTGAGTGGAAAACTTTGATAAAAATCAATCTGGACAGAGCTTCGATAGTCTGAGTACGTCTTAATTACCCAAGAACACATCCTCTCTGATGTGTCTGCGGAACCACATTAATCTGTGTTTACCCGGAGCTGTCAGCGGTGATACCCTGGGATTCGTGCACACTGCCGCTTACTCACTTTGATGCAACTGCTCCAGATCCACTTATCTAACTAGTCAGATGTTACGTGAGATGCATCACGGGTCAGCTTTACACCTAGTGGTTCTCACTTAGGCCACAAGCAGTGGAGGGAAGAAAAATATAAAGAAACAAATAATCTCCTTTATTTGGGAATTAGTGAATGCTGAAGCCAAAAGAATCATCTTTCAGGAATGAGATGGGGACGTCGGCGGGCTCGCTAACGGGGGCGACCAGATGAACGCAGTAATTCATCAATTTTCTCGGGGAGGCAATTTGCAGACAAATTCTCTGTTCTTCTGACATGGGGAGGAGGCAGTCCTGTCCTTGATAATTCATCTAAATAAACACAGCAACATCAACATTAATGTTGATTGCTGAGTTCAGATCCATTGTTTTCCCCCAACTGAGATGCCACAATCAATTTGTCCTTTATCTACTTCTCTCTTTCACCTACGCATTATGCCAATCACATTTTCTCGTCCCACATCCTAAACCTCCGTGCAGCCATCCCAGCATCGTCATTAGTGTTTATTAGCATCAGATGCTAAAAGGCCATCTAGGAATACAGTGAGCACAAAACTGAGCCAAAATAATGAGCTGCACACACATTCTGCAGTTAGGGTACAGTACAAAAGTTACAAGGTGTCTCATATTCTCAGAGCACTAAATTTGTAATGCACTGGCTGGCAAACATGTGTTGTGTGTGTATTCTCTGACAACTAAACTGGAGAGAAAACAAGTCAGGGGAGGTTTGTACAAAGAGCTAACAAGGCACTGTAAATCTTGATTTAAAGGCTACATAGAGTTGACCTGGATTAGTGCTCCTTCATTGGCCATAAAATAAAATCCATTTGTGACAAAAAAGCAGGCCCTGTGTTGTATGAATAAGGCATATTTACAGGCAACCCAAAGGTCCAAAACAAAGTGCATACACTACTGTTAGCACCGAAGGAAAAATGCATTCTTATGCTGATGCTATTTCTTTATTGCTCCATCACAAACCCAGACTAGAGTTACTGAATTCATTGCCCTGGAGGTATTAAAACACAAAAGCCATGTCAGCTGTCTCTATGAGAAGCCTAGAGGACAGTTGGTACACCAGGTTGAATGATTGTCATGAAAAGCCAACTGGGTTTAAAAAGGTCCACACTGTGAACACAGCCTTTTTACAACGGAGCCAGCGTATTGACAAACTGACAAATCAAAGAGATAAACTGCAGACCAATGGCCGACAAACATAATGTGGCAGTGTTGCAGGCAGACACCCCTTACACAACCCCCCCCCCCCCCACACACACACAAAGACACAACGCTGTCACTGTTCACGTAATTTGATTATTTTTTTTGCCAGTCCACATAATGACATGGCTACAAAATGAAAGTTGTGTGTTAATCAGTTGTCAATTCAAACAGCCAAACGTGAAATACATACATATGCATACATCTGGCACTGAGTGCCTTTTTAAATCCATCACTTGATTCTATTTCTACACAGTAAATCAACCCTCCCTTCTTCATATATTGCTGTATAATACATTCCCTTGGTCTGCCTTTGCCAACCAACATATTTCACGAGGCATTGAAAGTGCATCCTTCAAAGAAGCTGGGGCTCCGTTAATAGTGAGGTGAGTGTGAGGGGCTTTTTAAATCAACCACGATGCACGTCTCCTGTTTATCACGCTGCCATGTGGCAGCTAGTGCTGATCACTCGGGCCAATAAATGATCTCTTCCCAACTCTAAGGCCTCTGAAAGTTCAAGAGAGAAGCTCATGGTTAGCCCACCCTGAGACATCACAAATGTGTCCGTGCATACAAATTCAGTCAGGTAGATAAGGGCCGTTGCTCCAGACAGACAACCTTGGATCTTTTTTCAAGACCATCCAAGTGGCTATAGGGCCAGACATGGGTCATGGCAATTTAGAAAGCAACCTATAGAAACCTTTCCACATGTCTAAGGAGGTATATGTTCTATATTTGCGCACAGACAAGAACACACATCACTCTACACTGACGCACACACATAAAAACCAACGTACACACACATTCCACAAGACTCCACAAGTGCCAGGCTGGTGATGGTGCAAGAGCCAAAGAAGTTCTGAGTTCTCTAATGAGCTGCATGGGCTGACATGGAGGGCAATACAATTTACAAAATACAGATGCATTCAAAACAACAACGTACTCTCTCTCTCATACCAGAAGTATCCTGCTTTTGCTTACTCTTGACTTGGAGTGATAGAACAAAATTCAGTTCAAACGCACATTACAATAATGCACATGCACTGTATTAGGGCAGCTTAAGGTCAACCTAAATAACGGTGCCTGCTCTGGATCCACAGTAATTTACATTCTGATGCCTCTAACTCATCATGTGCTCAACCGTGCATGCATACAATGCATACATAAATCACATCCCACACTATGGTACGCTAGACTTTAATAGTAGCTTCGGGCATTCATTAGGCAGGGTCTAATGCCATTACAAAAGAAAGAAATACTGGAGTAATTAAAATTCCCTCAATAGGAGCTTCTTTTGATTTCCAATTGCATCAATGGTGAAACACTGGGCTTCCAGTGAAACACAACCACCCCAATACTGGGTAGGACCAGTATTGCAATACAACGCATATCGGAACATGGCCAAAGTGTATTGAAGATATTTTTTTATTCTTCCATAAGTGATTTCAAGGTTGAAAGCATACTTTATGAGCCAGATGAGTGTGGCCTTAGGCAATAAGGGAAAAAAAATCTGATGTCTTTTAATACTGCAATTTTGATCTTGAAAATCAGTTTGAAGAGTCCATGTTTTCTTGAGTTATATTCCTCAAACCCATTATCAACTTAACATGGAGCCTTGCCATGTAGATACACAGTGACAGCCATGGTCGTCTGCATTAACACTGCATCATGCAATATTTAGTGTGTCTCAAGCTACATGCAGCCGTATTATGGCCTTTCATTTAACTTCTAACGAGAGCAAAAAAAACGTCCGCTTTAATGTACATATTCCCTCCGGATGTATCATGTATTATGTCCATGGTCAGCACTGATATTCTTGCATCAAAGTAGTAAATCATTGATCATTGCAACGCAGCGTGACACAATTTCAACATTCGTTTGAGATATTTAGTCTGTTGAAATGTATGGTAGCTCTGCCAAAGTAATGGACAGATAAAACTCCCCCAAACCTCCTAGAGGCCCTGAATCGTAGTTTCTGGCAGCTTTAATCAAAGTACTTGTGTGACACGCTGAATAGATTTCAAAACATAAAAGCAGCATCAGAGGTGATACCTTGGTGTATCCATAGTTCAGCAGCAGCACCTTTGTGTGCAGCATGTGGTGTTAATTGAATCTGATAGTGAGCATGCTTTTCTGACCTCCTCTTCAACCCTGACTTTGAAAAAAAAAGGAGAAAAAAGCTGTTTCTCGCCATCCTCTGCTCCATTGCAACCATGCCACCTTCACTGCTCGTACATTTCTCTCCCCATCCTCCTCAGTCAGTCCACCAACACACACACAAGCTTCCAACTTGGAGTTTTACCATCCACTTAACAACAGTCACAAAACACATTTCACATTGTATTATTGCTTGGGTGGTGGTGGCGCATGGAGTGGTGTGATGCGCAGGGAGCGCTGTCCCTGAGCAAGAAAGGCAAAATGTAAGGCATGGGTTATAATGCAATGCAAGTCGCTTTGGATAAAAGCGTCAGCTAAATTACATGTAATTAAGTCCTCCTGCAATATTTCCACATCTGTAGCAAATACTAAAGCCTCCTTTGGGTAATGTCTTGTCTCTATGATACACAATGGCAGTGTTACCATAAATGGAAGCACAAATGTCCCGAACCATAGTATGTGTAGCTTTCTGCTTACAGTCAGACTGAGAGGGGGGAAGTGAAAGGGTGAATTCCTTTAACAAATGCCTTCTGTTCCCCTTCCCTTGTACGGGGTTGTCCTTCTGTTTGGACAACGTGGAGCTCCGATGTGTATTAAAAGCTTCTCTTTAGACCAAGAAGCTTGTCAGATCTGCCTACTCCTCTAAGGGAAAAGGAACACTGCGTCCCTGTTCAGCTGAATTGAGTCATTGAGCTTGTGTTTGATGATTTCTGTATTCTTTATGATTTTGCAATATGTTAATAAAGCATTGAGGTATGCGAGGCTGAACTTTATCGTCCAATAATGCAACAGTTACATTATTGAAGATAAAGTACTGCCTCAAGTACCTAAAAGCTAAAATGTTGAATAACGGTTGCGCAAAATTTAACCTGTTACTATGAGTGCGCAGTGATAACATTTGGGTTAATGTGAACAGCAACAGTACGTTATTGCTGAATAACGAACCCCCCTTGACTCACTCACAACCAATCAGAATGCTGGATTTCATCTACCCGTATTATCATTTATAATAAATAATCACAAACAAGCTTAAGGTACTTTTTTTCATAAGGGCATTATCCATTCATTCTTGCCACAATAAACAAAACATGCAGGGACAAAAAGGCTCAATTACAATTAACACCTGATGAAAGTGAATCCACACACGGTATATAAAAGTTCTCTAAATGAAGGATAAAAGCTGTTACTAAAATGGTTGTGTCTTGAACAATTATGACAATATTTGTTTGAATCTACGCAAACAGATCCAAACTATGAACCTGCTTGCTGGCCCCTGTATTTCATTGCTATGAATGTTGATCAGTCAACAAAAACATGTTTAAAAAGCCACAAACAAAACTCAAGGCAAATACGATCAAATTAACGTCACATCAACTGAAAATCACTTTTGTCAGATTGTTCTTCTGTGGACCAAACATGACTTCCAATTGTCTGGTGATTGATTGGTGGCCTCTGCCAGCAATGATGAATATCTTTCTTTCTGCCCAAATGTCCAACTTTCATGAAACTGTTGTGCAGAATCGAGCAGATCCTTCTAGCCTCGCCCGAGATTCCTATGAATACCTGATATTTTAGTCAAACTTGTGTTGTGTAAAATAAAGAATAGCACAATTTTTAGAGAGAAGAGCAGGAGTTTAAATATATGAAACAGGACTGTGAGAAAAAGGGCAAACATGCAATCCATATGCATTTGGTTATCCTTGCCAAGCTACCTGTATGCCTGTAGCTGGGCGAGGCAGCTGAACGGATCCATCAAATGTCTGTCTCACAGTGTAACGGTGTGCTTTGAGATCGATGAAGCTTGTCAGGATGCCTCATTAGCTGCTGACTTCCAAACACAAAGTCATGCAAGTGTGCACATGGTCCCATTTAGTCACCACTCCAATCTGACTGAATGTCTTTGACGGTCTTTGTCATTGATTTAAGTCGTAGATTTGAAAAGGTTTGAAAAAATCTGAGCAAAACCGAGCCAAAAGGGCAGCTATGTGAGGCGGGACACTGTCCTGGTTGGAATGTGATTAGTGTGTGTGTGTGCATAGATTCTGACCAGTCGTATCGTGACATAGAGGGCACACAGTTATCCTTCACTCTGTCTGGCTGAGCATGGGTCAAGTATTTGGTCACCTGCTGCAGAGTGGAGGGTGAAACCAGATGTTGCACTCACTGTGTCGTCCTCACTGTGTGTTGTCTTTTTTCAGCCCTAAATAAATTAAAAGTTACACTGACTTCCCAAAGTAGCTTATAATCACAAACTGAGTGATGCTTCATAGCCTTGTTATTAGGCTCTGCAAATTGAAATTATATACCGGATAAACAAGTGTTGCATTGTGTGGAACAAAAAGGGGACATGCTGTTAGAGAGAGGGAAAAACGCAAACAACTTGGAACTCAAGGACAAACACAACAAATCCGAATGGTGAGTGGTTTCTGTGGGTGAGGTGGATGCCGTCCCCTGCCGTCTCATCACAAGAACACAAAGTCAGAAAGTCCACTCCTACCGCAATCAGTGGCAAAGTAGCTCAAATCACAGTAGTATTGTTTGTCCAAAACTACAATCAGGGCTGCATTGTGTTGGGCTCCCACCAAAGCATGAAAACCCAGGCTGAGTTTTGTAATGCACTGCTGCAACAGGACATAAAACCCCCCGCAACGAATTGGTCCTCACACCCATGTGCGATTTCTTTCTCTTGGTGAAACAGCCCTGAGATCTAATTGGTCAAGCCACAGACCCCACAGGGGTCTCAGTGCTCTCGACTGTGGGTTTATGAGGCATTCCTCCTCTAAAAAGCTTCTTTCCAAATCGCATCCCGTTGATGATATGTCTCCAGTACATTTTCTTTTCGAACCAACTCTGGTCAATGAAAGGTTAAGACTGTAGAATCTCTTGAAATCAACTTTCCGAATCGACTGGCATAGATGATAAGACCAAGGATTCAGGCTCTCCAACTTTTAGTGGTTTCACAGTAGGTATTAACCAAAACAATGCCCCTACACCGTTACCAACAATTGCCAGAAGTCTGGTTGGATAATAAAGGCTTACGGCTCCCTCACACAACAACACATGTTTTGAAAGTGAGTTACTGTGTTTAAAACACCGTATCAAACACAGAGGAGCAGTGAAGGAATCCATTTGAGGCGGCCTTGCTGTGAACAACTTTAAATGAATTGACTCGCTGCTTTCAACAGCGTCCCATGAATACCAACAGAATGGTAGGGAATAATGTGTGCGTCTGTGTTAGGCAAAGAGATACATTATTAAAAAAGCCAAGGTAACAAATACACAGTAAGAGATGTAAAGCTTGATTAACTGATATTTAAAATGACACCATCCGATTCGATGTCTATTTGATTCGATGTCTATTTTACAGAAGTGTATCATGGATGGTATTTAGGGGAGCGTTTTTGTTTCGTGAATTAATATTTATTGCATAGATGTTTTAGACGAGCATGTGACACTTTAATGTCCTATATACACGTGTCTTATGCTTTGCAAATTTGTCACACAATTGTTTTCCTTGCATTGCAATATTTTCATAATTCTATTGTGATCATATTTGATGGGGCAGCCCCACAATGCCAGCATTTTTAATAAATAATTGGTAGGAATACAAAAGGAATTCATTTGAATAAAAAGTGTCCCCGTCATCAGCTGAGATGCCGACATGTTGTCATTCGCAATCAGAGTGGAGGCTTCAGATTGAGCCTCTGCCTCAACGCGCTGATTACAACCTGTTTAGAATGGTGATTACATAGAAACAGGGAATGTCAGGTGGCAAAGCAGAGGCAAAACCGAGAGGTGGTTTGAGTGGTTTCTATCAAATTGGTGTGGCTTCATGAGTATGACAAAAAATACATATCCCTTTATTATGAATCTATTTCAAATGTGATGCGCTCTCAAACAAATGAAGATGCACAAGAAACATAACAAAAAAGTAGACCGAATTTACAGAGCACTTACCCACCTCAAACTTTGATGAGCCTATGCCATGCTTCGGCATTATAAAAAGAGGTTATTTCATCATCACTATTGGAATATAAATATTTCAGCTACATTTCAGAGCATATACTATGCTCCAGGCAGTGTTGCGACATCTGTAGTACATGTCAGCTGTGAGCCCCTATAGACACCTCTGCATCATCAAATTGTTTCTGTGCCATTATATCATAAACAGCCACTACACTAAATAAAAAAACATTAAAAGTAACATCCAAGTTGGTCTGGCCTGAATCACAAGATGAAAATATCCTGAGCTTCTGCATCATTAAATGTCAAATGAAGATTCATTATGAACTTCTCTCTCCATCCGCTGCACATCAATGCAAATTGTGCAGAAACGGCAGACGCTGTGTTTTATTGCGGACAACTGGGAGTAACAGTGTCAGTCTCAGCCGAATCCGGGCAATGTGTCCATTGCTATTCACTCTGCATTCCCCAAGTCAAAGACAATCAGCCTATAAAAAGGTGCAAACCGTCCCTCCACCATCCACACGTAGCATCTTTTTCACACACAATAATGAAGATGTTGAACAAGTCGTATGGAAGGTCGTCCACTCTTATGCCCATTAAACCATGTTACACAGTAAAGGCTGTTTGTCACCAGGGCCCCGGTGGATCAGAGCAGTCCTTGGTTACACCCTCAGGCATTTATCAAATGTTCCTCGCGCATGGCACGGCGCCCTTGAAAGAAAATTCATTCCAAAGGGCACAATGCGTGGTAGAGGTCAGCTGGAACTAGCTCGCTTAATTCTCAACTCGATCAGAGTCAAAACACAAAAGATCTGTATCGTGTCCAAAAAAATAATCTGTACTGATTTTTCTTGGAAGTATATGAATTGTGTGGGTCTGAACTGAAAATAAATGAAGACTAAATTATGTAAAATCTACTAAGCAGCTCATTTGCAAATCCTAGGTTTTCCCTTTCACATTGCAGTACTTATATATAAAATATGTTTTTTCTTCAAAAGAGAACATAACAGAACCGGCATATATAACAGTGCCTATCAAAAAGCCTGATGTGTCGTCCCAGTAAATCAGTTTTACCACACGATCAAACCAAACCAGTGAGCTGGGAAGGGACAGAAGATTTCCTTTATTTACTTTTTGCCTTTTTTTTAATTATTGGCAATTCTAACTGAAGGAGACACAAACACCTGTCAACCTTCTACATGACATCCCGGCCTGTTTTAAATTCCAGTCAAGGAGGTGATGGGGCCAGAGCAGAATGGAGCTATATTGTTGTCACTGGCTGTCAAGTCTTTAATAAGAGAGCGCTCTTTGCCGTCCTCACACGCTCACAGGGATGCAAACTATTTCTTTGTCTGTTTTACGTTAGTTCTCCTCCGTCTGTGTTTCTTTCCTTTCTAATTCCACCAGCCGCATAGTTCTATCAAACTCTTCTTTGATCCTCACAACGTAGACACATTTGAGATGAATCAATTAGAAAAAATATGGTCAGCTAAACTAGTTAATATTAATACAATTTGCCTCTTATTTTCATATTTTACCCTACACTTAAATTATTAGACACTCACTTTCTTTTCCCCCGGTTTTGATCCCCTCTCTCTCTCACTCCTGATATGCAAGTCAGCTCATGTCCCTTAAGTCACCATAATCTTACAACATCAGCTCTGTAATGCGCCTCATTATGAGTGGTGGGCATGGCAATCAGAGCTTTAAACCCAGACTCTCCTCCAGCCCTCGCCTCTGTTAAATCCACTTTAATTCGAGCTCCTGAGTGCTGCATAAGGGAGTGGTATACGCATGCAAGGCCGAGATTCGCACACTTGAGCTCCACTCAAACACACACTCCGATTCCCAGCATACACTGATGATGAACCTACAGATTATGTCTTATAAGTAGATGTGGATCTTTCACACCTTCCCATAAGCTGACTTCCTATTTATTAGGTAGTGAAAAACATGCACATGCAGATGAGAAAAGCTCAGAGCAAGGGACTAGTAGCCATTGCTGGTGTATTGCATGCTGTAAGCCACTGTCAAATTCACTTACGATACCTCCATATAGCTATAAATAAAGCCCACTGTATGTGGACTAGATGTTTGTGTTACACCCTCTTTCTCTCAAGTGCTAATTAGTTGAGACACACGAAAGGATGAAAGAGATGAGCTATAGGAAAGAATAGGCTAACCACCGATTGGAGAGAAAGACAGTGCACGTTTGTGTGTGTGCAATGTGTACAATTCAGGGTAGACAGCTTCGCATATGCACTGATTCTGTGTATGCTTCAGCTTCTATGATTTATCAAATACAATCTATCCCTTTATGCGTGACAACACTGCTTGAAGCTTATTATGAATGTATCAAAGCATCAAAACGAAGCAAAATATTGCTTATTTTCCCTGCTCATTGCAGGGCACTAACTCAGAGTCCACATTTGTGGTGACTTTATCAGGTGTTTGAAATAAAGAAGCAACTTCTCTCCCTGAATCGATAATTATTCATTAAAGTTAACCCACACCCGGGAGGCTGACAGTGGATATTAAATATCCTTCTCACTTTCTGAAATTGATACTGTAACATAGAAGGTTACTCACACATACAAAGAAGTAATACAAGAGAAATAGAAGACAAACACAGCTAAGTGTCTAGGAATATTAATACATCATATAATTTATAATAATAATAATATAATTTGTGAAAAGACCATTAATATGTTTGCATGAATCATGAAATAAAAAACGTGAACATAATTGCAAACCATTGAATCAAGACCTCAGATTCTTACAGCAGCCCCCCCCCCCCCCCCCCCAATGGTTCCAAGACATGGAATAACAGGACTATTATTGTTCAAAGTATGGCCTACTTTATCTGTAATTACACAGCTTGAAAAAAAAAAAAAAACAGAAGAGCGATGAAATGTGGTTAAAAAGAAGATAAGTGTTGCTTAAATGTCTAATATAATTTCCTCTCAGGAAAGGAAAGCAGTGCAGTTGAGAGGATGGACGACAGAGATGGAGAAACAGCATTAACACGACCCAAAACATAACGTAATGGTGACAGATTCATTTATCGCTTTCATGTGGTGTTGTTACACAACTTGCTCACAGACTCATATTTCTAAAAAGGTATCATCATCTCTACTGTTGCAAAGCTCTAAGATACAATATGTATACGCTCTTTGTCCCACTGTGGAGCACAAAATGTTCCCTTTAGCCTCACAGGCCGAGGGAATAGGCGAAAGCAGGAGAACACGTTGACTCTCATTCACAGATAGGTCAGAGGAAGAGGAAACAAGGAATAATGATCGCTTGTGTCAAGTACACATTTTAGCATAGTGGGGAGATTCCCAGAGAAGTAGGAGATGTGATAATTTTTTGTGTGTGTGTGTGTGTGTGTATATCTGTGCCTGGGCATTATGTAGGCTCTGGCAAGATGACGCACTCTTATGATGTCATCGGTCTTCTGGAACAGATTGGATTTAACTGGTTTGTCGTTTCACAGGCGGATGCCTTTTTTAGTGCGCACACACACACACACACACACACACACTTTTAAAAAGTCAATCATCTCTGCTATAGAGTGGTACATACTTCACCGCAGTAAACTCTTATGAAGAACCCTTCCTTCTTTCCCTTCCTGCAATTCTTATCCAACTGTACGAGGACTGTTGGTACGCACACAAATTATTAAGTTCATTCCAAACTTGAATTTTCAATGTTTACCGTGTTGGTATGTATCGACCTTAGCCTTACAGCCCGAGTTCGCAGGCCTTAGCCTCACTGATAACACTCATGTTCTACAGGCCCCCATTCATCACCTCTAAGTACTGGCTGATCAGATGCTTTACTCCAGATTTACTTGCAGGACGGACGAGAAAACGCTGAAGCGGCTGGGGATGTGCAGATAAATTAGTTTGACCCACAACAAATTATCCAGATATGTATCAACCGTGCAGCAATTATTAAAGCGTCTTGACCTTGTCTTACTGTGCTCTAGTATCTGAGGCAGTCTATATGTGGTTCTCATAATGAAAGAACCGTGAACATGTATTAATCTCCACATGCCAAAATGAAATGCATAATATCTGTCACAGTGGACACTATACTTATGCTTGTACTTCTGTGGTTTGGTTGCTATGACCTCTAACAAGGACATAACACAGAGAGATATACAAAGAGGGAGGGAGAGGAAATGCAGTCAGACACCAAAACATCAATCCAGGAGACATTCACTCACACAGTGGTCCAATCAAACGCTAGCTCGTCCACCATAAGTGCAGAGCAGTGATGCGGCAGCCTCAGTCACAGTCCAAACTAGACTCCTGGCCCTTGTACCCCCCTTGTTGTTGAGCTTTGTTGTGCAGGTTTATGAGATGGGATGAAACATAAACCTGGCTGCTGAAAAAGGTGAAATACTTAAATAATTATTTTGTCAAACCCCTTTTGTGTTATTATACGATGTGATAGAGTTGGCTGTACAGTCCTTAAAAAATGTAGAAAGTCACAACTGATTGTAAATCCTGTTTTGGTATAGTTCTCGCAATGATCTAGTCGCAATCCAAAAAGAACATCATGAACAGCGTAAAAATCTACTAAAAGAAAAGTTATAATAACAAAATGGCGTCCATTGTCTCCTGAAGATTATGGACAGTTTTAACCAACTATACTAGTTAAAAAAACAATTCTAGAATTTCAAAAGATTGATTTGGTGAGTGACATTACCAGCCAACAAACACACTGTTGGCAATGCTGCACCAAGTTATCTTTATTAGGAAAGTTATGATTTCATAAGCAGTACACGCCCATGTTCACCTTTAACAAAAGCATGTATGTCAGAGATGCAGAACAAGCAGCACTAATGCGTGTAATGACACTGGACCAGCAGTCATGACAAAAGACACACGACACAACATATACGTATGTACACTCACCGGCCACTTTATTAGGTACACCTGTCCAACTGCTCGTTAACACTTAATTTCTAAGCAGCCAATCACATGGCGGCAACTCAGTGCATTTAGGCATGTAGACATTGTCAAGACAATCTCCTGCAGTTCAAACCGAGCATCAGTATGGGGAAGAAAGGTGATTTGAGTGACTTTGAACGTGGCATGATTGTTGGTGCCAGAAGGGCTGGTCTGAGTATTTCAGAAACTGCTAATCTACTGGGATTTTCACGCACAACCATCTCTAGGGTTTACAGAGAATGGTCCGAAAAAGAAAAAACATCCAGTGAGCGGCAGTTCTGTGGGCGGAAATGCCTTGTTGATGCCAGAGGTCAGAGGAGAATGGCCAGACTGGTTCGAGCTGATAGAAGGGCAACAGTGACTCAAATAACCACCCGTTACAACCAAGGTGGGCATAAGAGCATCTCTGAACGCACAGTACGTCGAACTTTGAGGCAGATGGGCTACAGCAGCAGAAGACCACACCGGGTGCCACTCCTTTCAGCTAAGAACAGGAAACTGAGGCTACAATTTGCACAAGCTCATCGAAATTGGACAATAGAAGATTGGAAAAACGTTGCCTGGTCTGATGAGTCTCGATTTCTGCTGCGACATTCGGATGGTAGGGTCAGAATTTGGCGTCTACAACATGAAAGCATGGATCCATCCTGCCTTGTATCAACGGTTCAGGCTGGTGGTGGTGGTGGTGTCATGGTGTGGGGAATATTTTCTTGGCACTCTTTGGGCCCCTTGGTACCAATTGAGCATCGTTGCAACGCCACAGCCTACCTGAGTATTGTTGCTGACCATGTCCATCCCTTTATGACCACAATGTACCCAACTTCTGATGGCTACTTTCAGCAGGATAATGCGCCATGTCATAAAGCTGGAATCATCTCAGACTGGTTTCTTGAACATGACAATGAGTTCGCTGTACTCAAATGGCCTCCACAATCACCAGATCTCAATCCAATAGAGCATCTTTGGGATGTGGTGGAACGGGAGATTCGCATCATGGATGTGCAGCCGACAAATCTGCGGCAACTGTGTGATGCCATCATGTCAATATGGACCAAACTCCCTGAGGAATGCTTCCAGCACCTTGTTAAATCTATGCCACGAAGAATTGAGGCAGTTCTGAAGGCAAAAGGGGGTCCAACCCGTTACTAGCATGGGGTACCTAATAAAGTGGCCGGTGAGTGTACATCATTGCATCAAGTCGGTGCATCCCATGCTTGACGCTTTTTCCTGTGCCAATTGCCGATTCGGGACAGAGGATGTCTCGTGTGTACAGACTGTAAAAACCTGAGCAAAATGTGTACTTCTTTTATTTTGGGCTATACATTAAAAATCTAATTGAATTGAACGTTGTTCGGTTTCTGAATGTTGTCTTCTGTGTGGCACTAAATGTTTCAATGCAAGCTCTTTTTAGCTCAATTGCATTATTGATTTCATTTGATGTCACTGCGGATGATGAGTCACAGACAGAGGGGCATTTATGATTGCCAATGCGATAGTGTCAGTATACTGTAAGCAGCTACAGCTCTGGTAATTGACAGCTGTGTGCTTATCAAACATGAAAAAACAATGCAACAGATATCCAATGAACTGTGCAGTACTTTAGCATCTCATATCTAAAGACTGGGGAAGCAGATATGCGCAGGAATGTCAACATTATAAAGGGGATGTACAAAAGATGTTCATTCAAGGGTCAAATCCTAATCAATAATTAGTTATGAATGAACATCTCAAAGTTGTGTGCTTCTTGTATTATCAATGAAAGTGTAACCGGAAGTGTTGGCAATATTGACCTGTCCTTTAAATAAGTCGAGGAGGTAAACATCCACAGCGTTCCACATTCAGTGTTTGACCTTGGTAAAAAGCTCTTTGGTACAACTCGCAAAAACCAAGCTTCACAGTCGTACTGGCATTTAGGATTGTCTCTCCGTGTCAGTATGATTAGTAGAATTATTTTTTTGCCCAACAAGCCTGAATGGGTCCCTTTCTTTTACTGAGCAAATTTAATGATGAAGTACTAACTCAAACACATAGGGACACGCTGGATGGATGTAGAGGCTGCAGCAAACAGAAGACCAGTGCAATGACAATAGTTGCCTCAACAGAACTCACAGCAATGACACCAACAGGAATTACAGTTTGATCAAAAGGATATTGACTGCAACATACAGGACACTGTATGTCATATAATTAAAAGAGCAAGCTAATCTCTTTCGTAGCATAATATACATCAAATTAAGAAATTAATACAATCGGGTCAGGGAATGTGCACTCAATTTTAAAGTCATAACAGTCACTGTGTACAGATGTGTACGTGTGCCTTGGCCTGCGTTAATGTATGCGATGGGCCCTGGGCGGGTCCCAGCACCAGCTGTTGGTAATAAGCTGTGATTGCTAATAATCGTTCCCTGTAAGCTGTGGAGTGAGAGGGCACTGAGGCCCGGCTACAGCAGCGGCCCGGCTCTACACAGCCCTGCTGCTCCCAGAATAAAACCACATCTCTCCACCCTTTTTTTCCCTCTCACATCTCAACTCTCTCGCTCTGCCCCTCATGGTGTCAAATCAATCCATTTGATCTGCAATGTGCCTACCGATGTCCAGCCATGGCATCCACACTAATGCCAAAGGAGAGTATGAATCAAGGCCAAGGAGAAAGTAAGTTAATTTTTTTTTCCTTTCTCTTTTGATATGGTAGAATAAGCTGCAAGGTTAAGAAGGAGGGTGTCTTTCAGTGTTTCATTTTGACAGTCCTGATTCACAATTCTTCCACATTTTCAAAAGAGTGTTTGCACGCTGCATGCACACACTACATCTCTTACACAGCAAGCTCACCACCTTGACAAGCATTGTTCTCCCTGAACCTTTCATCTTTGTATACTGTTTTTGCCCAGAGTTCTCTCTCAAAACATTCAGGTTATCCTCACAGTATACGCGGTCACACCCTATTGCATGTGGAAGAATCTCCACTCACTTAATCATGCTACCAAAATCATATAATCAAGGTCTTCACTCATTTTACCATTCTATAATAAGTGAAACGATCTTTCAAAAACTATGAATCAAATGCTAGCTAATTAGAAAATTCAGGAAGTAAATCATTTCTGTGATCTCAGAACAAGATGGACCAATTAAAACGTGTTTTTGAGTGAAGGAAATCAGACTTGAATTTTGGTGGTCTGTGCAAATTTTCTTTGATTTGAGGATTAGAGCTACGGAATGTTCATCGCTGTCTGAGCAATTACCCTGAGGCTAATGGAAGCGGATGCTGTTAATCTTCCCCTGCTGGAACCAATGTGAGTCTATCTAGCACCGCTCTCCATCTCTTGTGTGAAGTCTCACACCGATCAGCAGAATATGCAAAGCTCAGCAATCGTGGACTATAGGCACGCCATCATTTAGAACCATCCAACACTCTTTCCATGCAGTAAAGCTAGTACGGTTAAATTTATTCACTGAAGACCAGGCAGAGATGAAATATAAGAGCAGTAGGTTTGAGTGATTGCCGTTTCAGGAACTTCGCTAACCTCAAATTAAAAAGTAATCAAATTAAGATACACCTTTTGCAAATGTTATTTCATACAGCAAAAGAAAATATACAGCGTCAACGTGATGGTTTATTATGGTGGAAGAACGCACAAGTTGTTTTAATTAGTTCACTTAATTAGATCTATAAAGCGTGAATAGACATCTATAAAGAGAGACTTGCAAGACAGTCCTTTTCTGACAATAACTAAAAAAAAAAAAAATCAACAACCAAACACAGGATATGTTGTATCCCGATCTCAGAAAAACATTTGTTCAAACACCATGACACAATTGAATTAAATCATCCATACAGGCCTAGATGACATTATATAACATCTGAAAACTGCTGTTACTAAACCAATCTAAAGAAGGCTAATTTCGAGCCTGCAACAATGATACATTAAAGGCCAAGATCAAACCTACATCTCCTTGAGTGTTTTTTCACTTAAACGAATTTCAGCCATCGTATTACTGGAGTTCAGTACAGAATTTGACACGATCTACCATGACATCCTGCTGGACAGACTAATCAACTGGGGGGGGGGGGGACTCTGGTAATGACCTTAACTGGTTTGAATCATACTTGAAAGATCAATAATATTTTGTCGGTAGCAAATTAAACCATCAGAACTAAAAAAAATGACATGTGATATTCCCCAAGGTTCAACACTGGGGCCCCTTCTGTTCAACATCTACAAGCTTCTATTAGCTCAGATTATGAAAAAAGTGATTTATAATTCAGGCAACACACAAATCTAAATAACTATCACCAGGGGACTACAACCGGATATAAGGCCTGGATAAATGCATTGAACAAATCAAAAACTGAATGTGTCACAACTTTCTTAAATTAACCAAAGATAAAACCGAAGTAATTGTTTTTGGTAACAAAGATGAACAATTGAAAGTCAGCGCTGACTTCAATAACAGCCAAAAATCTAGGTGGAATTTTGAATTTGGATCTCAACCTGTACAGCCATGTCAAGAAAGTTTAAAAATCAGCCTATTATTATCTAAATAATAATGGATTAGAGGACTAATGTCTCATCCAGATTTGGAAAAACCTGACTACTGTAACGCTGTGTTTAACATGTCTCTGTAAAAATCAAAAAGTTACAATTGATCCAGAATGCTGAAGCCTGAGTCCTCACTAGGACCATGAAAGTGGATCACATTATGCCAGTTCTCAGGTCTTTACACGGGCTTCCTGTCAAGCAAAGAATTGACTTAATAATCCTGCGGTTGGTTTATAAAGCTCTGAATGGTTTCTGATCTGCTGATACCTTATAAACCACCACAGACCTACTTACTGCTCCCAGTGTCAAAACTAAACATGGAGAAAGCAGGTCTGCCGAGCCCCCCAGCTCCTTAAAATCCAACAAATATTATTCTATTTATAGTTTTTAAATGTATTATCTTTTTCAATCAGTTTTCTTAAGTTTGTAAATCTACTTGCTTCATGTTTGGATAATTGTAATGGTTTTACGCAAAGCACTTTGAATGTCCTTGTTGTTGAAATGTGCAATACAGATAAAATGGCCTTCCCTTACATCTGCACCAATGTTCTTGGTCTGACCTGACATTATGCTGAAATAATAAACATGATATTTTTCATGATTCACCTTAAAAGTAATTCGTAGCATGACACCCAAGTATGTCTACGGGTATAGTTAAAATCTATTTAAAATTAGTGCTGGGCACGTAAATGTGTTTTCATGTTAACGCATTAATTATTCTAACACGTGTTAATGCAGCTTTTAAAAAAGTGTATTATTTTATTTGCCCTTCGATCATTTCTTACAAATCAACATGCAGACACACAGTCACAGTGGGTGTGCAATGTGGGTGAGTGTTGGCTTCAATGGGGCATCATCACACATCTCAACCGATGACAGTATCGGGGGCTAACCAGTTCCGGTCACGTGAATTCCATCTCTCGTTCATATACTCCATGCCAAGAGAATACTACACCATGAAAATACAAAATGATCTTTGGGTAAATTTCTGCCAAATAAATCTTGGCACTTCATCTGAAAGTCCTGGTTTGTTTCCAGTCCAGGCCCATCCCTGCTTATGGGTGGTTAACAAGCCAAACAAGGGGCCATCTGATGATATACTACAAAAGGAACATTTTGTAAGTGCCGGCACAGTTTATCATTGCAAATGTAATCCAGCTAATCCAGACTGAGACCAAATGTGAGCTATTTAACTATACCAAAAGTTTTACAATTACTCAACTGTAGCTATAATTTTTCCAGTATCCATGTATCTTTGATCCTTTCCTTGTCCAAGCTTTTCCTCTTTGAGCCACAGATGTGCTAAGACAGAGTGAAGTTTAAAATGGCTTAAATGAGGCCTTAACAGAAGCAAATGAGTGCACATTTAATTGTAGTGATTTAAACTGGTTCCCTGTGGTAAGGAATAAGAGCCGGACGCCTTAAGTAGCAATTATCTCAGGTAGCTATCTCATTACCGCCTTCTTCTAGAATGTAAATGTGGCCACAGGCCTGGGAGTTCCTTTGCAGTGTGGCCATTTTGTTGTGCTGTTTATCACCAGGCAGGGAAAATAAATAAACTACTGGTTTGCGTTTTCAGTGAAAACAATATTTTTTATGTTGTCTGTTGTCCCACGTCTGTGGCTGATGTTTAAGAAGTGTTTAATAAAGTACCCAGGTCACCGCGATCAAACAAACTTTTCCTCAGTGTGCAGCACTTTAATGACAGAGGTGATAAAAGACATTCATAAATTTCAACACGTATGAACCTTTTCAATGTCCAGAGTGGAGCAGCTTTACAAAATAAATTGTGTGAGGACACATGACGCCGGCGTCTGGGGTTGTAGAGAAAATAACTGGATTTTGATAAAGCTCTGGGAATTTTGTGAGGGTTTGTCTGTCTATTGGACATTTTAAATTGGAAGCGTAGAGAAAAAAGCGGTCCAACTGATCGAGAGCGTGAATATCCTGCATATCCTGGTCTTAATTGTTGATGTGTGGTTAGCTGAGCATCATGGGTGGTGAGCAGGCCAATCCCATTGCAGCATTAGCTGGAAGAGGCTTCTGCTGGCTCTGCCTAACCTGAGGTTGGCATTCAAGGGAGGGAGAGAGAAAAAAGGACGAGAGAGATGCTAATCATCTGAGGTGAGGAGAACAAGGCTTGGATGAGACAGAGAGAGATGTGCACAGAAGGATGTGTCTGCGCCAGTTTTTGGAGTCCCAATGAAATGCAGTAATAGGATAAGGATCTGTGGTTGCAGTGTGCCTGCCTATGCAGCTAAGGGACAACAATTACCTCTGCCAATCCCTGCCTTTCAAGCCTGGTAGTGAATAGGAAAACTTTAGGGAAGCGATAAATTCCCAGCAATTATATTGTTTTGAAACCCCTGATGTGGAGCTGGATGTGACGTGTGGTTAGGCTTCTTTTTTTTACATAGCTGATTTAATTTGAAATAAACCTGGGTAAAATATATGTGTCTCGTCCCCACAGTTTTATGTTCAAACCCAACAACACATTGGATAGACAAAGAAATGGCGCTGTAATCGCTTGCTAATCACTTCCTCAATGCAGATTATGACTTTTGCATTATCAATGGTACTCATTAATCTTATTTCAAATCTAATTTTTCTTAAAGCACGTTTGTTTTAACTTTTCTTTTCGCACAATAGTGCTACAGTTCAATCACTCCACACTCTATGCAAGAACACACATGTTTTATTACAGCAATAAAATAAAGAATGAGCAGTAAATGTATAATGGCAGGTTTGTGGTATCTACAAAACGTTCTCTCCCTCTCCGGATAATGATTCTAGCAGTGTTATAAGCGGTGGCCGGGGTATTAAAGCGTTTGTCCCCATTCTCCACGCTAACCCAGGCGTGAATACGACCCTAACCAAACCTTTTAGCTCGAACTGCCAAAGATGGTTGAAAAGCACCATTAGTATTCAGAAAACATAAGACATGTGGACCAAAAACTCACTGGACAAAGCTAGAAAGGTAGGCACACACATTTATCACAACTGCGTAAGGAGAACGGTTTTTCTTTTTCTTTCCCTAAAAGCACGCTCAAAATGATGCTATGTTGATTACTATTCCGTATTCATAGTGCATAGTAGTGTGCTGCAGCTAGACAAAGCTAATTATTAGGAGGCAAGCGATAAGACTGACACATCACTAAAGCAAGAGTTGGCTGCAGCAAAGTGCTGTGAGAGAGAGTTTTAAACTAATTTTCTCACTGTTTGTGTGTGGTGTGGATACATCCCATTAGTTTGTCAATCTCCAGTCTCATCCCACTTCCTCAATCCACCCCCCCCCCCTCTTTGATTTCAAATGAAATGCAGAGAGAAAGCTAGCGTACTGTGACGTGTCAGCATATTCATAGATAAAGCATCTGTCCGTGTTTTAATAAAAGCTTTAATGGTCCAGAGCACTGTAGGCGCGATACACAACAACATGGAGGATGGAATGGGTCCAAAACTGTATCTTCCTGTAATAAGTTACTTGAAATTAGGCCTAGCTAAAGGAAAGTGAGCAACCAATTGCAACCAAACGTCCCATTCAAACATGGGAAGCACTCAACCACACAGATTGAAAGTCTGATTGGTGATGCGTTAAAAACAGGCCGAGGCAGATGAACAAATAATGTGTGAATGAAAATGGTATAACCCCTATGCACATATCAAAGCAAGTCTTTTACTGAAACACAGAGCTCCAAATCAGAAACAGTGCATCTGGCCCACTACATGAGTCAGTTTAACAAAGCTCAGGAACTTGAAAATTGAATTCTAAAAGGCGGTCAGTGCAGCATGACAACGTTGTACAGTATAATGTTATTCAAACTGAATTGTGCCCGGGCTCCCTAACCGGCATAATCAATCGTTTAAACCTTTTCAGATTTGCATTTACATTGGAGAGTAATGCAGTTTATGAGACTTGCAAAGTAGGGACTAAGAGTTCTATCTTTCCATAGTAGACATTTAGCATCCTTCCATATAAACAAAGAAATAAAAGATAATGTAGAACAGCTGTGAAGCATACAGAATGGAAATGGGAGAGGGGATGCAGGGAAAGGCAGAAAGAATGAGTTGTGTAGTGATTTCTACTCATCACTAAACAGTACGTCGCTGGAACATTTTTACAAAAAGTTAAAATTAAAAGACAATTCCAGATGGGCTGGAACCCCTTTGTTGCTTTGGGGATAATATCAAAATACATGCATAGCTGACACAAGTATAGAGAGATGTCCACTTACCGACTGGAGATGAGTCACCTGCAGAGAAAGTAGAGGGGGAAAGAAATCAGTTAAACACCTGCTCACAGATGGATGCTTATAACTAAATTATATATAATAGCACTGTGTAAAGACGCAAAACAAGACTGCAATCGGCATTAGATTTCTCTCCACATATAAACCCCGACAGATATACTAAGAAGGAAGAAGAACTAACATGGTTGTTCGGAAGACAGCATTTCTATTTTCCTTGTGGAACGAGTCCTAAAAGGTCACGAGAAGACCTCTCAACAGCAAACTCCTTGACATTCACTTTACACTCCTTGCTACTCTGAAAATAACTATTACTGGGACTCAAACGCATTAAAATAATGCACGTGTGGTCGAGGTTTAAAAAAAAAAGAATGCCCGCTAACTGCATTCAGTGTTTTTTTGTGACTTTTAAAAAACATAATATGCAATTGACCTGCTCTTGCTCACCAATCCAAGAAGAATTTCAATGCTAAATGAAATAAATCAAGAAATTCAAAGTTTGTAATAACTTTGAATGAATACTCAAATCAGAGTAAGCCTATTTTCTCCTGGAAGAATGACATGGCACAAATACCTACTGTATGATGGCTCAGGTAGACAGTTACTGTCAGACTTACAAAGGATGTGAGCAGGAAAGACCGGTATGAATAGGTAGCAAGTTATCCACAGCACCACCCAATACCTCCGCATTGTTAATTCAATGGGAACAGAGCCAGACTCAATCTCGTTTTGGATCCCTTCCAATTTTAGATAGATAATGCAGAGATGGAAAAAAGTAGAAAGAACAATGGATTTTTTTTCATCTGAAATATTGATCCATGCTGCCAGGTGGGACTCCTAATTAAAGATGGCAGCTGTTATGTATATTAACTAGGGTACAGTAGATGTGAAGATGAGTTCAGGGTTGAGGTTCATCCAATGAACTTTTCAGGGATGTTGAGTTTTCAACAGTTTAGTTTTAAATTGCACAATTATTGTGTGTGTTGTCCCTTTCGATGGTGACCAACATTGTTACAATGTTGGTCACCATCGAAAGGGATGCATTAGTTCCAATGAGACGTTTGTGACTCGTGATCCGATGGCAGGTAATGATGACTGATTGGTCTTTTGTAGATGAATAAAAAAACTTAAAAAATACAGTGTAGCTTATTGACATTTCACAAAATAACATTTAAACTGTGAAAAAAAATAATTACATAAGTATTATGAAGGTATCAATGTAAAGTTGTAATATTTAAATCGCTCTGAGTGTACAAATATACTGTTTGAGTTTCCTCAAGATTTAATCCTTTGACCACTGAGCTGCTGGTGAGAGCTCCACTAAGTACATCCCTGCCAGCCATGAACTAAGTGGCCTTCGATAGGCAGCCTTCCTTAGTGGCAACATGGCCTCCATTCCATAGCAATGGGGAATCCCTTTTACCGTAAAAAACCATACCAACAACTTTTTACTCCGTTAATTCTTTTTGTTTTGTTTCATAAAATGAAAATACGAAGCGTAGCCGCTAAACCGGAAGTACGTAGATTTTTACAGTAAGAATCGACCGTAGCAGTAGGTGACTACACTCGCTGATATTTATTGTCCACGTACTGTTTTGCTTCAGTGAGCAGAGCAGAGACAGTTTAAGGAGATCGCAGAGCAAACGGTCCGCCACTGGAGTGCATACGTCCCGACGTCAGCGAACCGTCGGTCGGACCGTCAGCGTCACCCCCCCGTCAGCCGTTCGCGCCAAACGGCAGTGTCCCGCGTTCGGGCGAAGTCGGCAGTATGTGGCCCGAACCTGAAATGAGTTTGCTCTACACTATTGAAATAGCTCTAAAATAACCTCAAAAGGCCTTTTTTTAAAACCCAATCAAATAGTATTTTTGGCATACATCTACCGGATGACACATTTCAACTTCAAATAAATTTACCTCGATGCAATCTTAAAATTGATGATGCGGAACCCAGCATATAGCGGTTTAGTGAATGTATGCATAATGCCTGCCGTCAGCGCCACCAGTTTGGATTCCACATGAATTATATAAATTCCAGCAGGTTGGAGCAACTACTTAAAATACGTTAAGTACAACACATTACAATAAATTACATCCAAAAGTTGTGTGCTGATAAAGTGTTGCAGTAATTTGCTGCTCCCTGCATTATCACCTCAGGCTTTATTGGCTTGCCAATTACCTGCTGTCAGATATTCAACTGAATTATTTGACATCCCTAGACGGTATTAGATAAAACGTCAGAGATTACTAATAAGCTACAGTCATTTGGCGTGACAAAGTCTGACATGAAGTCAAGTGTTCTTCCAGCCAAGTGCAAAGAACAGAATGTTCCTAAGCTACAGCATTTCCAGTGGGGCTTCCAGTCGGTAACAGAGCAAAGAGATCTGCATGTGACTTTCTGTGCCTCCGTTTAATTTCCCCTCAAGATGTCACAGAAACATAATCATTCACTGCATGGCCTTCACATTATATCCTCTGCTTAAACCCAACTCTCAAACTCCTATGTGTTTGACTGAGTCAAAGAATGATAGGCAACAATGGCAAAGAACCATTCATATATACGGAATGTTTCAAAATCTGCATCATGTTTATTTAATTTGTGTCACAGTGACTGCAGGGAGGGGCAACAGGTTTTATTCATAGAGAGAGAGAGAGACACTTCCTACTGCCTTAAGATTCCAGGTCTGTTTGTCCGTGCAAGCCATCAGGGCCAATTCAGAACAATCATTTCTCACAAGGGGGAACATTCCAGGCAGGGCAGCCAAGTTTAATGTGCTTTTTACTGGGGTTATGCATTGTATCTATGATTCTACCACATAGTATAACACTGTTCCCTTTGTATGTTTTTATATTTGCTTTGTCTTCAACAGTCTCTCACTATTGCTCTAATCAAGTCTAAAGCCAGGGAAAAGGCAAGGTGCTGTTGTGGAAGTCTAATTATTGTAAAATGATTTATGTCCCTTAACGAAGGGGTCACCTCAGTGAAAGGTTGTGTTTGTTGAGAAAAAAAACAAGTAATTAGCTCACATTCTCCCCATGAATGTTCAGTGTTTGTAAAGGTTAGGTCAGTAGACCAAGCATGACATTCCACTTGAATTAAGTCCCAATAATATTGATAACTGAGTCTGAGAGCTGTTTGTATCAGTGTCTGGGGAAAAAAAATCTTTGCCCAAATGACAGGAGAGAAGGTAGAAAGCAAGCCCCGAGGCTATGCGTTCACTACAATGTCAATGACCCAAGGGGTGAGCAAAAGTTATTTTTTGTGCTTTAAGCAGTTCATGCCTGCAATGCAACTAAAGTACGGGGTTAAACGCATCGGCACGGCCCATCGGCTCACTGCAGAGGGAACTTTGAACTAAGGGCCATTCGGTCAATGTCAGAAGTGTCCCCCTCAAAGCAGGGACATCGCTGCAGGGATGGACACGTTTTGTACATGTGCCTTCTTCAGGCTTAGACTACACATGTACTCTGAACTAGAAAGTGAATGATTTTTTTGGCGGTACTGCCTGAAACTCCATCGTGGGACCTTAGTCTTGGGTCATTCCACTAAGGTGTTGACTTTGATCATCACTAAAAACGGACAGGTTTAATTCATTTTAAATCTTCAACCCCCGGTAGGGGGTGAGAAAGGAAGAAAAGGGAAGCAGGATTTAAGAGGCAGCAACAGGTGACTGATTGTGTTTGTGTACTTTGCCACGTATTGACTGCCTCAGAATCGGTCAAAACCTATCCGAGTTTGACCCCCCTCCCCTGCCATGTCATTGCATCATTAACGGAGAAAAGCATACAGTGTGAAAGAGCACTAAACATAACACCAGTATACTGGTACATTTCTTCTAAGGGACATTTCTAAGTGTCACTCTCATTTAACACATGGCGGCGGCTGTGTCCACAGGTGGCGGAGTCAGCTCTGTTGCCAGGTAACAGTAACACAGTAGAAGGACTTGATAACCAGCGGTTTTCATTGGTTCCTTGGGCCCTTAGAGAGCAGGAGACGTGATTGGCTCTCCCTGGAGAAAAAAGCAATGACACTAGTGTGCGAGAGAAAGATCTTGCAGTTGCTGAAAAGGGTGAAATAAATTAAATGGGTTCGAGAAGATAACATGCCATATGGATTCCAGAAAATGACATACTGGGTCAATAGTTGGGGTGAAATAGAGCTAGTTGTGAGTAGAGCTGAACGATTAGTCTATACAACAAAAAGTATCCAATCGTATTTCTTTTTATAAAATCTTTACAAAATTCCGTGAGTAATCTCAATACGTTTTGAGTATCAGTCTGTTAGCATACTGTAACTTACCTGGTTCATAGTTACTCTGTATGATGCAGCCACCTGGTCTTATCTCTAATAAACTTCATATTCACCAACAGCGGAAGTCAGTTGTTTAATCATTTTGTATTATCTCGGAAATTAGATCTTTTTTACCTGCTAAGAGTGTAGAAACTGTCCTCCACACTTTTATAAGGGCCACATTTAAACTTCTGTAACGGGCCGTGTTTCCGGCTCATTAAATACAACCAGCACTAATTACCGAGAAATTTTGGAATTCTGTGTTTGGCATTGATGATTATTACATTTAGATTACGGCCTAAAACCTCATAATATAAGGGACGGACTTGCGAGGCTGCGGGCAGCTCGATGTCCTGCTGGATGACCTTCCACACTAGCTGTTCTACATTCAAATTTATTTAATACACATTTTTCAGAATTGCTCTCTTAGGAATTGATTATTCTTTTGTCTTTACTTTGCATGTTCAACTTGGTGTTCACTCACTTATTAGTACATCATCGTTTTACTCTTGTTGTATTAATCATATGTGTCTGAAATCGTCCTTTATTAATCCCTGTGGGGAAATGATTCGCGGCGTTTAACCCATCCCACACAGTGGGAGCAGCGTGCTGCTGTAAAGGCCCGCGGGGAGCAGTTACAAATGAGGTGTCTTGCTCAGGGACACCGCGACACAGGACATGGAGCAGCCAGGCTTCAGACCATCAACCCTGCAGTTACCGGAGCTCCCTTTTTGTTTTCTTACTTCATAACTTGTTTTTGAAAGGTGTGATGAATAAGATTAATATGCTAATATACCAAGCAGTATCATCTTTCTGTAACAACGTTACGTACCAAAGCCTTGTTCCGTTATAATGTACTTTTTCATACCTTCAGTTAAGATTGGATTACAAGGAAAAGCGCTCTTGTCTAAATTCAAACGTGTGTATTTCATTAAAAGAATGTTCATCCAATTTGCGCCCGTCCTTAATAATCTAGTGTTCTTTTCAAAGTGTCGTACTCCGTTATAACAGAGCAATTTCAACTTGCACACCACTGATCAGGCATCCTGGGAATTGAAGACCTTGAGGGTGCGCGCCTGATATATGACAGAGCACCTCTTGGTTGTGGGGTGGAGCTTGAAGCCGGGGGTTTAACTAATGCTTCACACACACGGATCCCCTTCGCCTAGTGTGTCTGCACATCTCTCTCCTGAACCCCAGTCCATGCTCTAATCCTCTGGACTTGATGCTGAGGCTGCAGTCTGGTGATTCACCAAATCCCCTTCTGCTGCCCTCAGCTCGTACCTCTCCTCTGATGTCAAGTGCTCCTGGACATCACAAATGCAAACACACCTGCTTGCATACAAACTTATCCACATGTAAACAATAAAAGAGGCACAAACTCAAACCCTGACAAATGGCTCATCGTGGCGTGCTCGTGGCGTGGTGGAGGAGGGACATTATGTTCAGGGTTTTATAGTTGAAGTGCAGCATGTACAGACCACATGGCACAAGTCTGCATTCTGCCTCTTTTTCTGTAATGAGCTGTTTTATGACTACATGCTCAATACTGTCACTGTGAAAACATGCATATTACTGATTACATTAAGTTTGTTTTCTTAATGGCAAAACTCCAAAGTGCTCCCTGATTTTCCATTTTGAGCTCGCGCAACAACAATGTGTAATTTTAGCCTGCCATTAAAAGTGTCTGAGTGTGTCAGTAATGAGCAAAATGCACATACTGAACATTGGGTATGAATTGAGTTTTCTTTCCTACAAAAGGAAATATTTCATATAACAATAACTTAACAGGGTTAATGAGATTTTTTCACGTTAGATAAATATATTGTTTACGAGGAGGACATCTGCTAAAAAGGAAAAGCAACTTTCCTTTATGCCTTACCATTATGCAGATGTGATTGAGTGAGTAGGGGCTCGTTGTGGTGCACAAACAAAACAATCATAAGCAGATAAAAGTGCTCTATAATTACTTACACGTTTACAGCAAAACAAACGTATTACATGTTAATAGATAACTGGTATGCCTCAAACTCTATGCCCCCCTGTTACGATGTAATTTTGTTCGATCTTATCATCTGTAAATGTATTTAATATTTTACTCAGATACGACCAACAGCCTTCCTGTAGAGCAAATAGTGGGGCTAATAAGAGAAAAACAAAGGAAAAGGAAACCGGTCAGGAAACAGAAAATAAAGCATTTGGCAGTGTCACTTGTCTGTAGAAATATCAAGGGCACTTTGAAGGCTTTCCTGAGTCCAACAAAGCAGCCCCTCAGCTTTGTGAAGGGGTTAAAAAGGGCACTTTGTAAACACTGGAGTGGACCGCGATCAAAGCCGCCGCTCGGTTTCTTTATGATTAGTGTGCTCGTTCTGCTGCGAGAGATTGGGCTAAAGCTGTAATCCTCCACCCGAGTTAATGGTCTGGGGTCACTGTTGCCGAGCCCTGCTGCTTGATTAAATCATGCACTTATTAGTATTAGTTGATTAATCTACCCATTAATTGGCCGGGTCAAGTGATTTAAAATGAGACTAACTGCTGACTTACAAATGGCGGTGGGATTATTATATTTCCTCAATGAAGACTTGATGTTGTACCCCAAACACAAGCTTCCAGGATTTGGCGCACTAATGATGCATTGCATGTATTTATTATAAAGTAGGAAATTAATTGGTTACTACTTTAATTTCTAATGCCTAGAATGTTATTGCGTAACTATCGTGTCACAAAACCGCCCTTTACAGTTGACAGGTTGGATTCTAAAAGATAAACATTCAGTGTCAATTAAGTGTAAAATATTGTATAGCAACTCCTTTACATTAATTTGAATTGTCTTTCATAAAATGTCGTTCAAAGAGCATGTGAAAACACGTGTTGCTACTATTGAGTAAAATGTTTCAGTAATGGTCATAAGTCTATTCAGCACTGTATCCTACAGCAAATGGCATCATGGCTTCAATGTTCATTGTGTTGCTGGTTTTGTATTTATGCGTTTTTCAGTCCCATTACCTGGCATTTTTAATAGGTTAATTCTGGTGAATGCATAATTATAGTTCACTTGTGGAAGAGTGGGACCTGAATTTCAAACTTCTAGAGGTTCTCTGTGTTGACCAAGTTTTAATGCCCAGGTTTTCATTTTTCAAAACATGAGCAGTTAAGGCCTTGGAGTTTGTATAATGGAATGAGTCGTCGCACCTTTAATCTTTACCTGCTTCAGTGGAGACGCAGAGTTTCTCCCAGCGACCAAGTGACACAGTGTGCATGTAAAGCAGATGGAGGCTTGGCCAAAAGCACATTCGGTTGTGCCGATGAATTGACTCAGTACATGTTGTATTGAAAGCTAAACTTTCACCAAAAACCTAAAAATAGAACCACCATGATCAATGTTTTAATATTCTATCCTTTTGATATCCATATTTCGCTACAAACGTCATGAATCACAAATGAGTAATTTGAGGCCAAGAAATAAAATCTGAAAGTCGTTTGGTTTTAATTATCTTGTAAATGTTGACTTTCAAACACTGCTCACAGCCAGAATTCGATGCTTTTGATTAAATGCTTTTTTAAACTGGTAAATGTCAGAACCCTTCCAAAAAAGACACATTATACCATCAATGCAACTACACAATTCTGACACCTTGTTTTAAAGTGTAAGTGAGCAGGAGAAGAAAAGAGAACTGGCAGGTCTTAAAAAAAGTTAATGGTGTCAAAGCCTGATGAGCTCATCTTGAAGCCAACAAGGTGGTAACGGGCTGAGGGTGCAGCAACTGAATAATTAATGTGTGGATGCAGGGCAAGATTCATTGGCTAAGTGTAGAAGGGAAGGCATCGACCCTGATGTCCTCAACTTGCAAAGCACAAATAAAGCAAACCGTCTGTTCTGTCGTCTGTTCTTTTAAAGGGTTCACATCTAAATCCATTCCCCCACTACGGGAGTTTCATTGCACTGTTGGAGTGAAGAGTTACCGCTGTGGAGGTCTCTTGTTAAACGGCTAAACCGATTTAACCAATTTGAGTTTTATCCATGCAGAATCACTATTTGAACTGCTCCATTCACCAGCTCATCTTTCCTTCGTTGTTATTAAGATACTTATAGGAGTTGAGATAATTGTATTATTTCATAATAATATTCCTTTTTTCTATTAATGTTCAGCCCATACTCAAAGTGTCATATGGAGCCAAATATAGAGCAAAGGTTTTGAACATTTCAAAGCTTTTGGTCTTGAAAATTGAAAAATACAATATAATCAGACTAAGTATAAATGGATGAAAAGTGGACTTTTGAAAGGTGGAATATAGTGGACTTTTTCCTTCTTCGTGTAAATATATGTTTTTTTGATACTTGCAGCATTATACTTTTTGGAGGCAGATTTTATATTTTAAATCTTATATTTTCGAGTTTCAAATAGTTTTAACATTCGGATTTCTTTTTTTTGGGCACAGGGGGCGTGGCATCATCTCAGAGGGGCGTATAGAGGCACAGCTCAACAGATGGAACAGGGTGATCGCGTTGCCATCAGAAGAAGTAAGCACTGTGACTGAATCAACACTTTCTGTACACCATATTTAGGATCGGATGGAAAACCATTGACGCCAGTGACAAAGTTCTGTTTAGCAAGCCGTTTTGGACACTACTTTCCTTGAATCGCAGAATAAGACCAATAAATCACCTTTCATTAACCACACATCGATCTCCGAAGTTTTGCACGGCACAACTGTCCGTCATGATGATTACAGAGTCAAAACTATATTCAAACCAAAAACACTTTTTGTCCACCTATCTTTATTTTGAATACATTGTTGTATTTTTCAATGTACCAAAATTGAAACTTTAAAGGTTCACATTTATTTTTCAAATGATCAAAACTTGTGGCCTGGATTTGGTTTGATGGGGTTCCATATAAGAGTGAGAATCAGCAGAAAGAACAGGTGGTATGTATGTAATACACTCACAAAGCGGCTGTTTGCGTTGTCCCTTAAACTGCTCTAAAAACACACATTAAGAGGTTTTCCCTTTCTGTGAATGTGGCCCATTCTGGTAAGCAAATTAGTATTGATGTCCATTCATCATTTTGCTTGACAAACAACTAGGAATCCTTATCTCTCAACACCTTGTATCATGTTACAACAAAGGCTTAGTGGAAGAGGAGGATTCATTATGAAAAACAAAGTAGGAGTCGGGAAAGGAGTGATTTCCTAATGTCAGTACAATGTTGAGACAGACTGTTCTTTATTTGTTTCTTAGAAGACTAATAAAGGTTGCTGATCAATGTTCTATAGTTTTACGTTTTTTGAGCTTCATCACACCCTAAATGGGATTCATCTTGTGGAGAGACAGTAGAAGATGAAACTACATGGCTTATCATTTGTTTCATAGAACATTATAAATATGTTACGTACGCCCGCAATTGATGCCAATGTTACAGAGCAGGACTTTATCATCAATGCCTCCTCCGTTGGAGCTGGTAATCATTTATTTTATGATACTCTCATATAAATGTGAATTATGCTAAATAGAAGTAAGTGCAGATAGGTGGACTGAAAGAGGGAATAATTAGTGTACAGACCCACACAGAGTTGAAATGAGCTTTGCATGTTCGCTGTTTTACTCTAGATTTCCTCAAGAGGGCATTGTTGTAGAAATCAATGCCCTCACACAGAGTCCCCTGTGAGAGTGGTAAAGGTAAGACTAGCATTGCTACCTGTACAAGCAGGTCTGTTCCTTCTGTCTCACGCGCTAATGGAAGTTGGTTTTTATCTTGAAAGAGATTTGAAATAGTGACAGCCCTGTAAAAAATATGATATCAGACTATTCAGTTTGCACATAATGTTAGAGGCATAGTAATATGTGCTGTAATTCCTCAGTCCCCCCCCCCTCCCCCCACGGCCAGCCTTACTCCTCATTAAATACCCGTGGCAGCGTTCTTGCTGAGAAAAGCAGCCCTTTTTTTGATTTCTTTAATTTGACTTTTCTAGTGTTGGTCGGCTACGGAGCGACCGTCGGGGTAGACCTGCGTCTCCGCTGGCATTTGGAGCCGCGGTCATTAGTCATGCACCTGATCAGAGGCGCCAACACAAACGCCGACCCTCTTCCCTCCCCTCCCCGTCTACCTGCTCCATGGATCGCAGTTTCAAACAAGGGGATCTAATGTTATTTTGCTCGCCTCATTGCCTCTGCTTGTATGCTCCGGTGAGCACAAAACCACCCACTACACTATGAATTCTCAAAATTAGCGGGAAGGAAAACTGAGCTGCAGAATATTTGCCTGGTGTAAAATGTTTCACAAGGCCATGACATCCTTTTACCTGCTTTTCCTTTTCATTTGCCAGGAACTAAATGCTGTACAGTATTAGCTTGCATTAATAAAGGGGACTTTTTCCATATAATGACATAAAGGGTAAAAACGTTATTCAAGTCTTTCAATATGATTAGTGCATGCACTTGGCAATTGTTCCTGTGACAAAAAAGGTGAAAGGCAAGAGCAGCTAATTCATTGTGAAGCCTTATTTTCCAAAGAAAAACCCGTTACTTCACAGTAACCTTGGAAAGGAATTATGCCGTCTGGCTTATTTGACAGTTCACCTTGATGCAGAGAACGCAGAGTAACTGAGCACTGAAAAGCACGCCAGACACTCAACAAGGGCTTCTTTTCTTAAGCAGGGGGAATTATTTTGGTTCACCAAGCCTCAGTAATATGTTAAAACCTTTGACTACGGACATCATCTGCCCAATTAAGCTCATTTGGAGATAAGATAGGTAGCTTTAATCTGTCATGGTCATGGGGAGTAATTTCTCAAATGTTTGGAAAGGGATTCAAAATGTGTCGTTTTGACGGGCAAAGGTCGGCTCACCTGCAAAACGCAGAAATACATCTCTCCTCTCGGTGAGTTTTTTTTTAGAATAATACGTTGCGATGTTTCACACATATTCACTAATTTATAGTGTATTTTCTTTGATTTAATGGATATTATTAAATTAATTATTATGTGTTTAAAAAAATAAATGCTCAGGAATTGTGTTTATAGTTTTGATATAAAGGGATTAATATTTCAGTCCATAATGGGGGTTAAACTTTTCCTTTATTGGCTGTTCATCAAAAGCACCAAGTATGCATTTGAACACGTTTAATGACCATATTATTGTTTCGTAGTTCAGTCATTGAATACAGTTTCATCGGTCTGTCAATGACTACAATAACTTCTACCTACTCATAACTGTTCACACAGAGGCGTTTAAAATGTCACTGCATCAACAAATAGCTGCACTTTTACAACCTTGCCAGGGTCCATTAGAGGCCACATCTATCCATGCACTCTCCTGTACTCTTAATCTCAAGATGAATTCTCCCCTACCTTTAGTACATTGAATGATCAGATGCTATGCAGTGGGGGATTACTGCAAGCAAGGGGAGGACATGCTTTAAGAATGTGAACGTCTACTAATTGGCCATATGACCAAGTCCCTCTAGGAGGAAGGACAGTGCGTATGGTACATGATAGGACATATGACTGGAGCTGTCCACTAGCTGGAGCCCCAATTGTCCCTACATGCATGTGTCATTACATTGACTTTGTTGGTACTTTGGGAACAATGTATCAGTGGAATTAAACTATTTAACTACGACAGCCAGAAGTTGAATAACAAGGACTATACTACTACTGCACTATCAACTCTCTACTTTGCCTGCAGTTTTTATTCTATTATGCTTTAACAGGATAGATTGTGATAAAAGTGACACTGGCCACAAAATTAAAGTAAGACGTAGTGCCTTGTACTAATAATTGTCTAAAAAAGGATTAGTATAGCTATGTTTTTCACTGCATCTCTAGTTTCAGCTAAAGGCAAACCCACTGACTTTCACTGAACTTCTTTATTTTCCTTTAGCAGTGGTTATCTAATTTTTCTCTGTCATTACCACCTTAGCAGGAATTCAAAAAACACCATTCATTATGCCCCTGGGCAAAACAAACATTGTGAGCCCGACTGGCTCTGAGGGAGAGACATTGTGCGTATTTCTCGCAATCATTATAGTTTGTTGAATGTAGGAGTTTTCGATAAAAACAATGAAGGCTAAAAGGTCCAAGCACATAATTTAGTCAATTCCGTTAAACAAGAGATACCACACACTCACAAAGACTTATTTTAGGTAAACAGAGCATAGCACAGATAGGCAAGACTAATAAAACACCAATCCTCCCTCTCCAAAGACAAGAAGGGGACGTTCCTATGCGCTGGTGTGGCCCTCTAGGATTTAAAATCCCCACATAGCTTAATAATATTCTCTCCCTCTTCCAAATCCCCCGTATTCAATTATGGTAGCTACTAATACATGTGTCAGCATGTTTCATTAGCCAGTCCTCTTCCACCAAAGAGATTAGCATTCCCTTCTTTCTTTTATTTACAAAATGCTAAAATATATTTTTCTCCAGGACAGAGGGAGGGAAACTGAAAGAACGTGATTATTTTTGTTCATTACATTTCTTTCTAGTCGACCAGCCAGAGCCTCTTTTTTCCCTGAAAAGACTATTACATATGCTGCCTATAATTTACTTATTCAGTTTTCAATTTTGCTGCAGTCTACATGTAAATGCTTTTGAGAACATTAGAGGGAGTGTGGTACCAGAGCGTGGTTTTAACTTTTGGGCCTAACCTCGTTGACTGAAATGCTTTTATCTGGGAAAGGGTATTCATGAGCTTTATGCAATCAAACAATGCTTAAACTGTAGAAATAGGAGATGAAGCAAGACCGCTTCATCTGGGTAAGTGTGTATGTCTGTGTGTGTGAGAAGGAGATGATTAATTCTATGAGAGTGTGACCTCTTTGATGTTCCTTGTGGTAATTGCCGGGAGTTCCTGGTCCCTGAGGGGTGTGAAGCTTATAGCTTATAGCTCCTGTACTGTTGGTTTGAGTAGGAGAGTGTAGAGGCCGCGTGTAGGCAGGGACTAGATGAGACGTTACGGTACATGCATGCTCGGCAGATTTTGCCCGGTGACACCGACATCGCGGAGACAGCGGTGAAAAGCAGGTCTCACTGGCCATTATCATTCCACTCCCGTTACACTCATTCCCCGATGGGCCTCATCTCTCCACCCCCCCCCCCCCTCTCCATTTCACCATGTCCCTGTCTTCATCATCTCTCCCGTCTTCACTATGTTTCTCTGGGAAGCAGACGTTAACAGGGAAATGATTGAGAACGGAATGCTTTCCGCTTGCTTGAATAGCAGAATGCATTTGGTCAGCAGATACCAAGTGAAGACAAGTTACAGTTTATATGCTGCTCATCCTACTTATCGCCCTCATCCATCTTTCATTGAGTTCCACGTCCCTCAATTCCTCAACTACTCTAAATATACCGTTACATCACCCCCTTTATCTTCCTCGGGGCTCTCAACGGGTTTTCTTTTTTTTTTCTCCCACGTCTCCAACTTCATGTAGGAACAGCCTTACTTTCCCACTTACACACCTCTCCCTCCATCTCTGTCCCTCCTCCCCTATGGGGTTTTCTCCCGCTCCCTCTTGCCCCTTGTGACCTTAATTACAACACGTAAAAACATGACCTGGATTCAATTCTCAATCTCTGACCACACACCCCCAAGATGAACGCCCCTTGGCCACATGTAATTAAGCTCCCATCAAGTAAGGACTCCAAATGCAAAAAAGAGGGAACTATAGGGGCACACTTTGGAATCATGGGGAAAACATTGGGGGTAAAGGTTAGCGTATTTTTAAAGAACAAAAGGAGAGAGGGCAGTAGCTACAGATGAAGAATTAATTTACTCTCCTGCACTACTGCAGACGCCAGGCTCAAGGAGTTAGTGACCTCCATCCATCAATGAGTCAATAGTTGTCAGAATATTTGGTTTCCTTGGTAACCCGTATTAACATTTCATGGGACTGTTTGTGTAAAAAATGCAAAGATTCCAACCAATCATCTGAGAAAGTTAAGTGACTGCAAAGTACTTACGGTTATCTTCATGTTGAACAACCTAATAATGTGAATCTACACATTAAATTGCTCAACAAGTCTATTAAGTAAAAGATTATAAATGTGAAAATGATTGAATCGTTCTTCACATTCCCAGGATAAAGACACAAACTGTACCTCTTAGGTCACTGAATAAGTCCAGTCCTTTTGAAGAGGGCATATTCTCTGACACAAGTTTTAACATTGTTGTTTTTACATCATCATGTACTCTCGCATGTTCAACTTTGTACATTATACAGTCATATGGTGTGCTATTTGTATTTCCATACACATAAACCAGAGTTAGGATAAGGACTGCTATTTTGAGATAACATAATTATATTTTCCTACATTACATTATTGCAGTTGAACATTATCTTGTGTTATACCATCTACCAACCACCTACCAGTTAGAAACGTTTACTCGTTGCTCATTGTGTATTGCACAGTCAGGGGCAATATCTAACAGCATTGACACAGAGGCTAAAAAACATAGTTTATTAACACTTCTATTAGAGAGTTGATGGCGTTGCATTAGATTGTAGGCATTAAAGTGTCCACAAATTTGCATTTGACATTTTGAACCTTGACCTCTCCGGTGTACACTGCTTTCAGTTAACAAGTCACTTTGAAAATGGACTAGTTTAGCATCTGGCCAGCGGACACTCCGCTCTGTATGCAGTAAATAGATAATATGCCTATTTGCATATGCTATCTTGAACTAAGAATCCAACTCATAGCATATGCAAATAGGCATATTATCTATTTACTATTTGTTTAATATATATATATATATTTATATATATATATATTATATATATATAATATATATACACACACAAAAATAATGAGATAACAGACGCAGACGTCCACAATGAGCTGCCTGGTAGGGTGGCTGGAATCAGCCTCATAGGAGAGGATGAGGAACTCTAAAGAGGCCAGAAGGGGTGCTTTGGGCTTTACAGGAAGGGATTCAACAGCCAATCCACACTGCTTACATCCTCTTTGTTGATATCACCTTCACCAAGACATTTCTATAACAACATCCATTGATGTATTTCACTTTTAACTTTCAAAGTTTTTGCTGCTCTAAATATTGTTGGTAGACAGCTACATCCCACAATAAATATGACGGATTGAAGCCTAATTTTTCAAGATCCTTTTTATTTTGTACAGCTTTGTCAAGCTTTAATGAAGTCAGATTCCTAATGTTACGTGCCTCGGCCTGTTGGTGGGAGGGGGTGTGTGTATGTTTTGATTTTTTGTTCCCACAGGTGTTCTGACACACCCACCAGCCAATAATCTCCCCTGCCAGCTCCCACCTGCAGCCACTAATCACCCTCACCCACAGCCAATCAACTGCAGGATGGAGTGGTTTAAAAGGAGGTCGCGAGAGACAAGAGGGAGAGCGGTTGGAGAGAGAGAGAGAGCAGAAGGACTGTAGTGAAAAGAGAACTTGACCAAACTTGTGTGTTGAGCAGAGTGGTGTTCATGGGCCATTTCATTTTGTTTTGTGTACGTTGGTGTTTGGACTTTTGTACTGGTCAAGGTTAAGCTATTTTTTATTTTTCTGTCTGTGTTTAACCCATTGTTTGTACTATTCAGTTTTTTGTTTCTTCAGTTGTCCCAGGGAAAAGGGGACCGCACAATGGGAGTGTGTAGGTAAGAGACCCTGGGGTTTACATACTACCCGTAGATAAACCTCTGTCTATACACACTAGGTAAGATCTGGGCGGACCACCCACCTGTACTTTTCAGAGCGTTTAACAAACGTGTGTTTAGATTAGGGGTCTTTTTCATTCATTTCTTTGCTTTGGTTCCGCTCAGCCCCTTTTCCCCCACTACCGTATTATAGGCCCAATAAACCTGGTTTGAACGGTACGGTGTTTTTGGTTGTCCTGATTGTGCGCCCACTGTTTTTATTTCACCTTACTCTCCCTGTGACCAGCTCACGTGTGACGGCGAGTTACGGTATCCTCACTTTAGAGGATATGATTCTGTACTGTGTTTGACACAAGCTTATGTGTGGTCAATCGTTTATTTCTGCTATGCAAACCGCATTGTTAGTGATCTTTCATCTCTAAAGGGGAAACAAAGTCAAAAACATTTAACATTGGTCAGTCAAACACTTACCAGGTGGCTAATGTGTGTTTCAAAAGTTTAAAAGGGAACAGCTTACTAAGGGAATTTGCTGTGAGAGCCCATATGTGAGCAGCAATGAGCATCCATTCCCTTGTAAAGCGGCAGTCCGCTGTGTGTATGATTCGCCTTGTCAATTTGTCTAAATGAACCTGCCAATAGCAAGGCGTGACTAGCCTGGGAACACACAATGCGGGCTCCGATCAATCTAAAGGAGGGGGGGGGGGGGGGGGAGAAACTGGGATTGTCACGACCTCAAACTCTGTCATTCGCTTCACCCGAGGAAACCACTGAAGGTCAAGTAGAGTAGCCTCGGTCCAGCTCTGTCAATCCCCATTAGACTCATGTTTGTGATGACTCCATGTACAGATTGACTAATACATTGCCAACTGCGACAAAGGATTTGGATATTTTGGTTATTATTTGGTGAGCAGTGCTATTGCCCCACTACACTACATGCTATGCGTAAGCTCTTCATAATCCTCCATGAAGCAGGCCAGTCAGTATTATCGTGTTAGTCTAGTACGGCGTGATATGCTGTAGCCATACTGGCCCCATAGCTTCACATCTACTGATCCCAGGCTTCTCTCTCCGTGGCTGTGGGGACTGTGTGCAGCACATTCAGGCTGCTGTGGAGCTCCTTCCATTTAAGCCTGCTGCTGCGTCAGGAGAAATTCCTGCCTGTGTGAGGACTTCTGTCGTACCGGCCTAATGTCTCTGCACAACACTTGCAGGCCAGACAGTATACTCTGCCCAGGCTGCTGAGTAGGGTGGATGGGGTCACTGAAATATTCTGAATGATCACCCCTTGGAATTTACAACGATGATGCCATTTTAGATGACATGACATCATGCTGTGTGAGATGTGTAGGACTTTATTCCTGGCTTAGGATGAAATGAGGATATGCGTCATTTAGAGAGGAATTTTGTTTCGCCTAAATGTTAAGTCAAGTTTTCCTAAGAATTTCATGTTCCTCGGGCGAGTTCACTATGCAAATTGAGTTCCACTTTGTCTGGATTATTTACTATTCATGTTTGATTAATTTAATGTGCAGGGTAGGTTTTTTTTGTATGCATTATTCAAGAACTAAAAATGTCCAGTTATGAATTAAAAGGATAGAGCATAATCTTTATAGAATTCCAACGCTTAGAACACTATGTATATTTTGTTGCTTTTAGTTAATAGCATTTGTCAATAGAATTGCATTTCTTATTCATCAAATCATTCTTAAGAGCTCAGTGGCACATTTTTCAGTGGCTTTAATAATTAATCAAACTTTGGCATTCATGCCATTACCCTCTCTGCTGTGTAATTGTTGAAAAACAGCAGTTTGGTGTGAAGCCGTATCTCTGGCAACAAGTTAAGCCACAGCCCCACGCTGGTTACAGAGATAAAAAGTGTTCATCTCTAATCTACATTTCTTGGGAGTTGAATTGTTAAGGTCAATGGGTAAAAGACCTTTAATTATCAGTGTTTATAGTTATTTTTGTTCATATATTTTTTTGAAAAAAATGATTGGTCAGTCCTTTACATGTAGTCCAAAATAAAAAATAACTATTGCTTCACAATATGTTGTAGATAACATTTGGTATATCACAAACAAATCACCAATGATAAACTTTGTTTATACATTAATAGTAAGTGTGTTGACCAGTAGTGATTAGTATTGCCTTTTTATCTATTGGCTACATTGAACCTCATCTCATTCTTCATTTAATGTCAGCTGTTAGCATACAGGTGTTTTATGAAGCTCTCACACAGCATTAACGAGCTGAGAGCAATCCATCTTGTGTGTAGGAGCAGGATCTAAGTCTTGACCAGCAGCACATCACTGCACATCGTAAACGACAGTAAAGAGTTCATTAATGTGATCTACATTATTTATGGAAACCTGATTTGTTTCAGCTTATTGGAACAGCTTAAACATAATATCCTTGTCGATGAGTGTAATTTGTGATTATTGGGTCAATTATTCCAAAAATGATGCAGGATAGGTAAAAAGAAACAGTGTGAGATCAGTGGCTTCACGTAGAGCTTCACTGCACTCAGTGTGTTTAAATAGCTTAGACCAAACACAGTGGCACAAAGACTCTATAAACTCCTATCTTCATCTGGACCTAGTCCATTACATTCAAGGCTAGAGACACACTGGGCTGAATATTCCCTACATTTTCCCCAAAGTATCTTCAAAAAGATCAACATTAAACCCGTTAAGAAGACAATTCTGGTAAATGTATTCCCAGCATGTGTCATGCTGGCCACGCCAAAATAAGGTGTTTGTGGCGGTGGAGGACTCCATCAAATAAGGTACCAAATGGTCCGTGTTTAAAAACATCTAAAATTCCAAAGCCGAAGGGCCGGAAATGTTGGCAGTTTAGAGCAATTAACTTGCAATGTTTTTTATTTTATTATTAGAAACAGCAATTTATTAATTATTTAAGGGCCTTAATTAGTTTGTTAAAAGCTAAAAACCCTTCTGGGCCAATGTTTAGAATAGCAAATGAACATCTTGGGGAATGCTGTTCTACTGAAATAGGTTACCTCTATATTAGCTTACACTATGGTATGTTAGCATCACTATTTATTGACTTTCATGTGACCGATGCGACTACATATAACGTATTTTCCGCACTATAAGGCGCACTTAAAAGCCTTTGTCTCAAAAAATGACAGTGCGCCTAATAATCCGAAGCGCCTTATATATGGATCAATTGGTTAATTGGTTGATCCATACTGGTTAACGAGGCTCCATTGGAGGGCAAGTCTGGTGCCAGCAGCCGCGGTAATTCCAGCTCCAATAGCGTATATTAAAGTTGCTGTAGTTAAAAAGCTCGTAGTTGGATCTCGGGATTGAGCTGACGGTCCGCCGCGAGGCGTGCCACAGTCTGTCCCAGCCCCTGCCTCTCGGCGCCCCCTCGATGCTCTTGACGGAGTGTCCCGCCGGGGCCCGAAGCGTTTACTTTGAAAAAATTAGAGTGTTCAAAGCAGGCCCGGTCGCCTGAATACCGCAGCTAGGAATAATGGAATAGGACTCCGGTTCTATTTTGTGGGTTTTCTCCTCTGAACTGAAGCCATGATTATGAGGGACGGCCCGGGGGCATTCGTATTGTGCCGCTAGAGGTGAAATTCTTGGACCGGCGCAAGACGGACTAAAGCGAAAGCATTTGCCAAGAATGTTTTCATTAATCAAGACCGAATGTCGGAGGTTGAGACATATTGTTAATATCCACATTAACGTTTGAACGTTACCATGGGGGCCAACGGAGTTGTCAGAACGCTTAATAAAGTTTGACTTAACACAGCATCATCTAGTGGCTGCATAACGCAACCCTAGTCAAACGTTTGACTGCAGTATCTTATAATCCTGTGCGCCCTATATATGAAAACTGTTCTAAAATAGGCCATTCATTGAAGGTGTGCCTTATAATCCGGTGCGCCTTGTAGTGCGGAAAATACGGTACACTGGATTGTTCCTCTTCACGGCTGTGGTACTGTTATGCATCATGACCAAAGTATTACTCAACAAAGCTTTAGATAGGAATAGAACTGTACAAATAATGCTGCCATTAATGTATATTGTGTATTTCATAATGTGGCCTTACCATATAACATTGATTGTTCGAATTTGAAATTTAAAAGCATTCATTTCAAAACCATTAATATGATAAAAAACGGGATGTATTAAAATGACCCACATGTGTGCACAGTCGTTAGGGACTGCCATGTATGGTCTCTGACAAGATAAACTATTTTGGAAGAGCTTTTGTATAATATCCATTTGCCTTTTGGACTGCAACACCTGGACAAAACTGAAGCAAATGAGGACAATCCAGGGATCAAGCTGTGCAGCAAGCTCTGCCCTATTTCCCATTTCTGTGAATGTTTTGCAAAAACGTATTTGAGAGGTTTGTTGATCTAATCACAATAATTTCCAGCAGCAACTGGTCAACGTACATTTTTCTACCCCAAAAAGTTCTGAGTTATTTTCTGCCTCCATTAGTAAACCCAAATTACTTCCCTCTAGTGTGCTGCTGCAAAGAATCTCTTTGAGAAACATCAGCTCACGGTCCCATCTCGGTTTCCGCCCACGGTGACACTCAAAAATGTGAGGTGTAGTTAACGGACCGTCTGAGTCCCTCAGCACCGGGCGGTCCGCCTCATCTCAGCCCGCAGTGAGCTGCTTGTTCTCGGCCAGACTTTGAAACTGCTATGAAATGCTCCGCTTCGATCCACTTTCCCGTGGCGGTTATACACAAGATACTATAAATAGGCCGAGTGTTCATAACCTTTAGTAGTGTGGGGGAGAGAGCATTTCATTAGTATGTGTCTCTCAATAGTCTTATACTGCCACTCATACAAAAATAGTGTCTGATCAAAAATATATATGTTTACTTAGTAAAAATCCAAATGTTTTCAATAAGATGAGAAATTGAGATCTTCTATATTTTAAAGTTAAAAAAAGCAAAAAGGTTGTAAAAATGAGTATTGAAAAGTAAGTAGTAAGTCTTAGTGGTAGGGAAAGCACTAAACAATGCCGGACTATACATTTTTGCATTTCTCAATTGATATTTTGTTCCAACATATTCTGTCTATGTGAACATTTAGTGATAATTATTGTTCAGAGATATCATATTCCACAAAGCTTATTGTGATAATTATGACATTCCTGTTCCATTTTTAAATGTAATCTGTTGCTTTCCAAGCACACGTTTGAGGTGTAGGGTTGGCAGCACTCTTCCAGACAGGCAGATAGAGATCAGCAGTGACTGAAGCCTGGGGTTTGTCCTTCCTACAGCTGTGAAGGACAGCCTTGGGTTTAAGAAGAGACTGACATTGATTTTTCTAGGCCGGGTTACGTGAAGGCGGAGGCAGCCGCCCTCTGATCGTTAACATTGACCAAGAGTATTGTTCTGTGTGTTGGAGGCAGGTCTGTCCCAATAACCAACATACATGTGTGCACACAAACGAAGATATTTAGAAAGGTCAATGCCTGTGGGGCCGACAGGTGACTAAATCCTCCAGTGAAAATCAGCTAAATCACTAACATGTCACACATTCTTGCCTTTGCCAGAGAGCTTTATTGATTATTTTTTTGCCCGTCCGTTGGTAGCAAACTTTGGATTAATTCTGGCTACATGCAGATCAATACTTGCAAGGCAATGTTTGATAAAACTTGCATAATCCGCTGATTTAATTTGAACTCTAATAATATAGCACCCATCCCAAGGTTATTAAGCTAGCGTATCTGTTTATACAAATATCCATTATTTAATCAGAATGAGTTAGTCCTGTTGAGAAAACATAATAAAACAATCCGTATATGGTGTATGTACAGTGGTTTTTATCTCATCTCCGAATGCCTGTGCCCCATCTGGAGATTCTTTTTTTTCTTTAATTACTACAATTATTAACTGCTTTTGAGAAACTCATGTACAAGAGTTATAGTGAGGGTTGTATTTAGTGAAATGCATGGATCAGTGTGCTTGTGATAGATTGTATTTAGTCGCTACAACTTTTTCTCCAACCTTATCTTTCAAAATCTCAACCCGCACGTCATTTGAAAAAGAAAGTTCTGGGATTTTCAGTTGCAGCATCTTTTCAAGTTGAGGGGGGGGGGGGCATGAATCCACATCTAAGCCCTGGATGTGGTACAGCAGAGTGAGCGTGTGATGTTGAGATCCATGCGTGTCTCCGGAGAGATGATGGGAGACTGATAGATGCCTTAATGTCAGATTTTCCATTCTTCTACGTTCTATTTTCTTTTTGTGCTCATCTCGCGACAAGCCAGTGACTGAAGTAATCAGTGAGCCCAGCACTTATATGGAGGGAGAGAAAAGGCTGCATAGATAAAAAAAAAAGAGATTAGAGTTATGATTCTGCTGGTCAAAATGAATGTCTGCTGGCGATAGAATGTGTTCCACCTTTGGATTTAGTCATATAGAAGTTTTAGACATAAGTTTGATGGTTATTTGATTGATAAATGAATTAAGCTTTCGTAGATTAAACAAAACTAAAATACCCATCATTATGTGTTTGAAAATCGAAGGGGATTGCTTCAAATTTGTTGATCAACTTAAAATAAGGCAGCAAGACTTAACATCTGACTCTAGAATCATTCGAAGTTATGCATTTTAGTTTGAAACATAAATAACTAACTGAAGTGTGTTGAGTGTTTTGGGGTTTGTTGACTATAGACTATATCAATAACTTAAGAAAAGCCATTGTATACAGTTGACATTTTGTCCATATACCAAAGGAAACATTGATTTCATTGAATATTTTAAATAAATACATTGCTAAAGGTGCATATGTGATGCAAGTAGCAATAACTAATGTCTAAACAATGAAGACATTGTTTAAGTAATGCAGAGGTTATGATGATGCAAATTTATGACCTGGAAATTTTCACCTGCAGTGTTAGAACCAACATTCATGGAACGTTTTGATTTTTAGATCTAAATGATTATCCTATTATTCTACTTTGTATCTCAGTTAGGTTGTTCATTCTGTACAGATGCGATTTACTTACTGCACTCTAGCCAACCTGGGAGAGCAATTCCTCCCCTGACACTCTCCCAAAGACTATGGTTTCTTTATCTTACAGTGAGAGTTTCTGTTCCAATGTAAGGTTCTCGGGACAGAGGATGTCGCATGTGTGCAGACTGTAAAGCCCTCCGAGGCCATTTGTAATTTGGTGCTACACAAAATAAATTGAACTGAATTGAATAGGGATAGTTGCCGCAGTATGCTTTGTTCCTGCTGCTGCAGTTGTTTAAATTATCTGCATTAGTAATTAAGTATGTATCTCAGGTTTAATGTAACCTACAATGAGAATTAACTATAAAGTACCGATGCAATAGTGAAATGTTTCTCCCCATTGTGTGAGGCTAAAATCCATCAGATGAACAAACAGATTGAGGCGCTTTTGGAAAGATTTACTGGGTTAAGTGATCCACTAAAAGTCGCTGTGTTGTATTTTTTAACAAGGCGAGTCAGTGTTTGAACATACCAGGAGCCCCGAGCCATTCCATCAATTGGTGGGTATACGAGATGATGGAGAAACAACTTGAGAGCAATCAATGTTTCATAAGGAAGCACTGAGTCAGAAGAGATGGGTTGTTACTATGAATATTGAAGACCAGTATAAATGACAGCATGCACTGGATGCTGCAGTTATTCACTTCCTTGCTCTCTTGCAAACTTTGCTTTATCCCTTTTATTCCCTTCCATGCAGCCCTCACAATGAGGTCAGAGGTCAACGATGGTCAGTGGATGAGGAGTGGTTACTGTAAAGGATAGGACATGCTTACATTGGAGACTTGTGTGTAACTGTAAATTAAACTAAATTACATAAAATGCCTTTTACTTTATGTCAATACCCGCTTTAAAAAATACATCAAAAGCACAAAATGCGAGATGGTGAAACAAATGAATAAAGAGTGTTAGATAAGGAGAGGTGTGTGGCAAATATCAAATAGCAACAGCTATGGTATGGAATGTACACAATATAGCATCAAAACTAACCCGGTGTTCATAACAAAATCAAAGCAATTGTACAAAATTCTCATAAAAAGACCGACATATTTGGTTGAATCAGATTGCCCTTCAAATAACAATTTGCCAAACAATGGGAATGTCAGCAGAGTGGTGAAGAGAAACTCTGCACATTCGAAAACACTTTCACCTTGAAGTGTCAGTGAATGGGATTGTGGATACATTTTGCTTTTTAAACTTTGACCAACAAACACATTTCATGTTGAATCAGCAGTTTCTTTTTTTCTACTTTCTGTTTAAACCCAAGCAGAAGGGATAGCAGAAAAGTGTTACCTTCAGCCCCAGGGTGAGGTCGTCGGGGTCAAAGGTGGTCAGAGGTGAAGGTCCAGGACGTTAGCCATAGGACAGGACAAGGGGTGGGAAACACATTTGTGGAGGTCACAGAGAAGCACAAAGACATGGCGAAAGGGAAAGGAGGGAGAGGCAGGAGTCACAAACAAAAAAAAGGAGATGTGGGAATAGAAGAAGAACGAAGCAGTAACAGGTGAGGATGTTGCACATTTTTTTTAAAGGGAAGATTTGTGAAGAGATGGAGGGACATGGCACCAGGAGAAGGTAAGAAGCAGAAGGGGAAGTTGTGAGGAAAAGCAACAGCTTTGAGGGCTTGGGAGGAGAGGCTGAGTCAATTCCTCTAAAAAACCAGAACCAAAAAAAAAAGGAATGAACCCATACCTTGGTCGTTTAACGTCAGGTGCGCCAGACCTTGAAAGGGAAAAAACAGAAAACAAGAACAGAAAGAGGAAGAAAAGAAGGTCATAAAAGGCACGGGAAGAAAAAAAGCATTGTCACAACGTTGGACTGCAGTTTGTGACAGACATCCTGGGGCAGATTTGGATGTCAGAGTTCAAATCAAGGGTAAAAAAAAGAGAGAGACAGACAGACAGAGAAAGGAGGAGAGAGAAAGCGAGAGATAGAGAGAAAGATAGTAACAGAAAACAAGCAAACACTTCTTGAGTGAGGTGTAGGGGGTTTAGAAAAAAAAGCATTTTCATTTGGTGCAACCCCCGAAGGCTATTGCTCTCACAAATGCTTTTTTTTCCTCTGGAGTACTTATGGAACACACAGAACTGTTTGGCAGAAAAGGCTTGAACTGGATTCCTCATCACCCACTGTGCACAAATCCTTAAAAAAGACCTGAAGGTCTCACATAGAGAGGGTCAGAGATAAACCTGGAAACACACTACAGGGTAAGACGGTTCAACCCAAAGCGCATTTCACTATTTAGCTGCAGGCTATAGTGACACAACGTGTCAGTAAATATAACAGAAAGATGTCCATGAGGAGCTCCAGCTGTTGTAACATCAAGTCAACATGGTATCCAACAACAGTACCGAGCAAACAGCTAAAACAGGACACATGATCTAAAAAATGTTCAGGTCCTGATTGAGCAAAACTTGCTGTTATCACCAAAATCCCATCCATTCTGTGATCATTCACAGTTGTAGTCAATCCAGTCGCAGCACAATCATCCTCAGGAATAGCAACCACACTGAAAACCAACATTAAAAGAACCAGCAGGCCAAACAACCACCACCACAGAGTCTTCTTCGATGTATAATGGTGTGTGTTAACGCGCACACACCTGTGCATGAAGAAAAATGCTTTTCAAAACTGCATGACATATAGCAGCTCTCACTGCTTGAAGTAGCATCATGACAGCACCTGTACAAATAATGGCAGAACATGTTTGAGCCTTACGGATAAAATTAACATTTTTAAAAGTGGGAGATAGATTGTATTGTTGAACAAAAATGAAACAGTCTTAAGTATTCGCTGACGCCAGCTTCCTAAATGCAGGAGCACAAACTACCAAGCGTTATGTTTATTGGCCTAAGTCGCTAAAGATTGAATCATTTCAAGCCAGCCTGTCTTTTCTCTAATCAATACCGGTTCAAACAACAGACTGTTGGTGCTACCAGCAAAGAGCTCACTCAAATAAACCCTTCCACATCAAGGAAGCACCGTGGTTTTGCCTTGGACCGGTTTTGGAATATCAGCATCCAAGAATAAGAACAAACAAGGGTCCAGAACCAATTTACGTCACAGATGACTTTCCTTGATGCTTGGGATTCATTTTTTGATATTGAATTGAATTGACTACTTCTTTCCTGCTAAATCATCCAGTATCTATAACATAATGTCTAATGTCCAAGAGAAGAAGCGGCTGCAGGTGGAATGTACAAAACAAGTGTACGTCAGCAGCAACCAGCCGGTGGACAGAAGCTCAAACGAGTCTCGACTACAAGCTGCCCCAATGGTCCTCTTGCTTAATGACATGTGTGATTCAGGTGCAGGCAGCGTTTTATTCATCTGGCTGTAGTCCGTTTGCAGCCGACCCTTTGCTGAGTCCAATCACTCTGCCTCCCTCTGATTTCGTTCCCTTGCTTGTAATTCATTAGGGCGATAAGGCGGAGGCTCCTGCAATGAAAAACAAACCCATGTTTTCGCTGCTCGAGAAGTCATTCAAATACAGCAGACACCCCGCCCGGCCACCTCTAGCTCAAGCAGGCAGACAAAGGTGAGGAGAACAACAACAACAAAAAGACGCACAGAGGAAAGGAGAGCAGAATGGCAGCCCATTGTCAAACCGTGTGTTCACCGCCGGTGTTAACAGATGGCAGAAAAGTCAAAAATCCATGGAACGGAGACATTTATTCCAAGGTAACCTATCAGGAAATTAGAAAGGTGCGATTCCATCTGTGCAACATGCGAAACCATTTCCACCGCACGCACGCTATCACACAGAGCCAGTCACACGCATTGTGTTGTCTTGGCAGTAGAACGGGATGCCAGACCTCGTGCCAGATTCTGATCACGATGTGCCGGATTTACATTGAAGTGGTCTTAGAGATCTGAATACTACAGACACGGGGGAACGCTCCGCCTCTCTCAGGTTCCATCCTGCGTTAACATTGGAGCACAAATCAATTCATCACAGCCACGCCACAAATACTGGGGACATGACACAAATCTGAGCACCTCCGAGTCTTCTCATCTCCTCGACATCTGAGCATTTCATTGCATCCTTAAATCTTCAGCGAGTACAGATGGGAGTGCCGGACGGAGCCAGCACCGATTGGTTGGTTATGATTAAGTGGCAGATGGAGCGATGCCATAATTCTGCCATTAGGAGGAAACGTGCTTACGTCTTATTCGGGCGACTCCTCTTGCGCTCTGTTTTTCACCCACTTGCCCACCTTTTTCTTGGCTCGCTGTCTGTACATCCAGCCCTCCACTGGCCAGCTGCAGCTGCCTCCTGCTCTTTCCTTTCTCAAGTGCCACTTTATTCTGCTGTGGTCTCAGGTCTGGTGAACAAATGCCACTAATGTTGAGCAAACTACTGATTTGATTGAACACGCTGTTGGTGGCTCAGACACCAGTGTCAGATACGGCATGATTAAGATGAAGGCAGGCTAGCAATGTCAACAGTGTGTACGTATCAGTCGGTTCACCAGACTCATACATTCATTTTATTGAAAAAACAACCCTGTACAAAGGATTGCACGGATGATAACGAAGTCTCTTGCATGTCTTTGTTTTGAATGCATTAGTCACTAACATGTTCTTTATTGTCCTTGTAAGGCATTTCTCTGTCTTGCACAAAAACACATGAACAGATGTGCTGGCTGCCAGAAAAACACACGATTGGTAGGGGCGGGGGAAAATGGGAGTAATGAACATGATCACTTCCCCCCCCCCCCCCCCCCCCCCATCATTTGTTCATCAGATGGCCACATCGACTGGAGTCAGAAGAAGGAATACTCTCCTCCAGGTCCCCTGCGGTGCTGGCATGTTAAATAGCATTACCCTCTAAGGACTCTCCCCAGCATATGGCCACTGCACTTTACATGCCTCCTGAAGGCACATGCCACCCTGACACAAAACCATTACTTGCATATGCCGAAATATCACTTGGTTAAAACATATTTCTAGACGACACTGACTGCATTTTATTACTTTGGTGTGAGAAAGTGTTTAACCAAAAAAGCAATAACGGTAGGTGTATGAACGTTGAGGGGGAATATAGTATAAGAACAACGAATGCTGGGCGCGCCCTTGATGTAAAACAAAAACTATATCTAAAATATTTGACACAAGCACAAATCACTGGCTTTTTACTAGTCCAGGGAAAAGATAACGTTTTACAACGTAATCATTGCTGTAGGTCTCCCGTTGCCAAAAACTGCCTGCACTGCCCTTAAGGGCTCAGAAACAATCCAGGGCAATTTGTCAAAACATATGCTTAAAAGATGTGGGGGGAATGGCTTGGATTGAACGTGAATAATATTCATCTCGGCAGGCCGATCCATAATGTATGGTGTCTTTGAACAGCTTAAGTAATATAGAAACTGTGGAAGAATTTAAAGTGCTTTAATAATTCATTGGGGATATCTATTCTTTGAGAGAGAGAATGAACCAGATAGTGGGAGGTAAGAGGCGAAGAAGACATACACAATCTCGCTGAGAGTTAGACTGATGTTAAAGGCTTTCATGTCTTACACCGCTTTCAATTATTAACAATGAGCTTTCCCGTTTCAAAAAGAAACAAACCGGTTCAATACTTTGACATCAAGAGACATCAATAGAATATCTTGCTCACTGGGCCCACATTGCTCTCTGATTGTAGCGGCCTGTGCATTTAATAAAGGTTGAAAGACAAACGTCGCATTCACACAAAGTGTCTTTCATCATGACACAGAAGCTGTCTCTAGGTGTGTGTGTGTGTGTGTGTGTGTGCGTGTCGCTGAGGATGTCATTAAGATACTCCGTTCCGACTGGCCATATGAGCTCTGAGGTGGTAATTTATGTCAAGATGTTTTATTGATGTTTAGGCCCAAAAAAAAGCTAAGCACACTGACGCCACATGAAATAGCTCCACAAAGAATAGACCAGTGTGGAGTTAGTGTTTGTTTTGCGTCTGCCTGCTTAGTATGGACAGGTCAGCACGTCACTGCGGTGTATTTTCTTTTGCACACACGGTACACTGTGGAAAAGCATGGCACCCGTAGGATTCTCAAAGCATGTGTTAAAGATTAGTTTTCATTAGTATAAAGTTGAAAAAAATCTAGAGCCTGTGGTTCTACAGACTAGACTCCCCCATTGGCTACAGCATTTAGCTCTTGTTGACGAGGCTCTTATGGACCTTTTTACAACATAGTGGCAAATAAAACACAAGCATTAAACTAAAGTGGATTACATGATACTGGCTTATACCAACACCTTTAAACAGTGTTTATACACATTTTTTACCAATGGCTATCCATGAACAAACATTTTAGGAAATCTTACATAAAATGTTGTAGTATTTGTAGTATTTATAAGAATGAGAATTACAAAGAGTACACAGTATTCCCCCTACCATTCAATTAGGCCCCCTAAAAAAGTCACATTTTTACAATTATCCATGGATATCTGCACACGTGCGAGTTGCATCCCGGTGGACACAAACGGACACATGAACACGCTCCCACCAGCAGACGGACAGCACGTGCTGGTGTATATCAGTGAGAGGAGAAAGACGTGCTGCTCGACGTAGCAGTCGCCCGCCGATGTGGTTCCTTAGAAATAACCATTTTAAAAATCCATCCCACCATACGAGCGCCGTTTGAAAAAATATGTATATTTATCGTTGTGTTGGTTGCTGCCAGAATACCCTAAATTCTTAGCACTAAATAAAATTTGCACTTTACATTCACAGCATTTCAGAATCCACCTCAGAGTGTGTGTGAGGGCGATGTATTTGATTTCATTAGAAATAGCACTGGGAGCTGTTGACCCAAAGCAAGGCACTTAAGCCGAGTGAGTGAAGCATTAAATCTTTATGGTCACTTTCCGCTTTACACAGCAGCCATCGTCTGTCAGGAGAGATGCACTAAGTTGTTTGGAAGACTGTCAAATGACAATATTTATTATTCACTTATAATTAGAAAGGGCCAACTAGATAATTAAGATTAACATAATTAAGCCACAGCGAGGTATGAAGGTATTCATTCCAACCCTACCACAAGAGAGAATCCAATCTGCTGCATCTTCATTATTTTTGGGGCCGTATACGTGTTTTTATAAGCAGTCCTAATATACCGCACAGCATTTCATACTAAATAGTCAATGCAAAATGGGGCTGAACCACAGTGCTGAGTGTTGTTTATTGGCTTACTATTCTAATCTGTACGAGGGGGAGATCAGTCTTAGAAGGGAAAATATTTCATATCAAGATATTATACTCCCACACATCTCTTAATTAACTGCATAATGCTGAGTGAATCCCTTTGACTCACACATTTTGTTCATTAAAACACCACTAATATGTCATGGGATATGTCTGTAGATAGTAAAGATTTGAACAGTTGCCGTTCCATCTAAATTAAACACTTCATAAATAAATAGATCCTCCGTATGTCGAGCTGGAGAACTTTGACTAATTTCCTGTTTCAGCCATGGGAGCTCACACAAAGTGAAAAAAATCATCCTAATTTACACAAAATAGACTAAGATCCTAAAAGGAGCTATACAACCCAAATGCCTGTACCTCAAATGAGGGGCGGTAGCAACATTGAAAGCAAAAGTGTAACATGTTTGTATCTTTCCAGTGACCAAATGCTTTGACGACCGACAGGACCCTGCTGGGTCTGTCGTGCAGAAACCAATAAACTCTTTGTCTGACCTCTATTTCCACTTCACTGATGAGGTCAAAACTAATCATTGGTCTTCACTGAGATCTAGGATCCTCCCACCGGAACATCCATCCGTCCTTCCTCACCGCCTAATCTACAACTGCCAGTGCTGCAGATGCAGCCGACAACTGTTCCATCCGCCCTGCTTCCACAGTCATTTTATGGACTGAATGCCTCCGATTAACACTCCTGGACTCTGCTTACAGTCGGTATACAAAAATGCATTCCGTTGGTGACTGTATTTTTTTTCTCAGGATGCTGGAACCTGTAATTGCAATCTCAAAAGTGATGCGAGAGTACACCAGCATTGATGGAGTGAAGGAAGTCCTCAAGTGAGCAATTAGGAAATGGGACACTCCCTCCTCTTTTCTTATGTACTAAACCATTAAAAAGCCTTGATCCACCACATACTCACTATCTGCTTAAAGCTATAAGAATTCATTTAGATCCTTGTTCAATCGTTGCACTACTGGCTCTTACCATCTTTCAAATTGAACATGTAGTTTCAAACACAGTTTCAAGTCTCAATTGTGTTAAACCCACTGAAAGGCATCCAAAAGGAAAAGATCATCCTTCACTGGTGCTAAAACTCCTCATCCTCAAAGTATTAAAAGACTGGTAAAGGGTATTTTTATATAGTTTTTGCTTGCAATCGCAAAAGTAAACCCATGTCAATGAAAAAAAAAATCCCCTGTTCCTCTGAGCCATGGAAGCTCAAGTCAAGGCAAAGTCATTTACAGGGGCATTAGTGTAAAATGCCACCTTGCCTTGAGCGTTTGTTGATGTTTAATGTATCATTTTGACAATTTTCTGCCTTCAGCCGGCGTTTCGAGCACACATCCTGTTCCTCTCCACTAACGGCACTACAGTGAACTGTAGTTTCACGGTAGGAGAAAAATAAAATCGTAATGACTTTTGCTGGAAATGTGGCATCCCGTTAGGGCAACTTCCTGTCTTGCGTCAGAGGGTGGGTCTCAGCAGGTAACTACAAAAACATCCCGTAATGGAGAATTAATGTCTTCCAACTGAGACAAAGCGCTAACTACATTTAGCTCATCGGCTCGGGTAAACACCATTAGACCAAGGATTCTGCAGTGCTCCTAGAAGTTGAGTCATTTGAGAGTAAGATAAGTATGGCTAAATTTATGGAAATTGTGTAACAAATGTATTCATAATTCATGAGCCTATTTTCTGATCCTGGGATACTCTTTATGGGGCAAAATACGCAGCTTGATTCAGAGATTGCAAACTCCTGCCTGGCATATCCTTCTTCCTCACAACAACATAATGCTGCGTTTATATGCTGCAAACTAGCAAATAATATGGCTCTGAAGAAGTTGAAGTTGCTCAAACAGAAAGCTAAATTGTGTAAACATGTTAAATGGCATAGGCTCCCATTCAGTGTAGTCTTTTAACGGTCCTTAAAAGCAAGATATCAAATAATCAGAGGAATTAATCAACTCACGCACTTCATCTTGATGTCGTGAAATTATTATTATTATTATTATAAAGATCCTTTGATTGAAATAGTTGCGTTAATTATTTGTTATAGAATGAGTTCAAGTCCATGCAAGTTCAGTTCATGGGAAAAATCAAAAGGAATGTGTCAGACAAAGAGTATAGTAAGAAGCTACAAGTAGTAAAATGTAAGGCCAAGCCATAAAATGGCAGAGCTCAATCCTAAATTAAGGAAACAAATCTCAAGATGTTTCTTCCCACAAACTAAACAGTATCTTGTTTTATCCACTGAGCAAAAAAGCTGCTGCTTGCTTTCATCTCGCTAAACTCTAATTAGGCAAACTGAGCAAATACCAGCGAGTGAGAATTTCTCTGCATATTCAAATAAAAGGGCTCCTGAGTTTGAGCGAGGAAAATGAGCTGAAGGGAAAGGGACAGGGAGGGTGCTCATAAGAAAATTAAACGGCATTGAACCTTGTAAACAAATATTTCAACAATGTTAAACACAGTGCAGGAGAGGGCCACTTTGCTGCGAGATAGACCAGCTCCATTTGGAATGGAGGTTTCACGTGTGACAGGCGCTGAGAAACAGCCAACAGGAAGGAAAACAAAAACATCAAGTGTGTGCTTTTGTGAAGGCGTGTCAGAAAGACAAGGTTGATACATCGGTTTTTAATCAAAAGTATTGCACATGCATGTAACCAGAGGTTAAGGAGATAGAAGGGACGTTATGAAGTATTGTTATCAGAGTTAATAACGAATGTATTACCTCGAGTAGTAGTTTAAAGAAAAAGTAGCAGCACGGGATTAAAGAACTGTACGTTATTTTAGACTGTAAATATTCAAGTCGATATGTTTCCACTGCCATTACACTGCCCTCTCCATCCCGTCTTCAGGGCTCCCAGACTCCATCGACACAAACGCTTATTGCATAACACGAAAGTTGCTGATCTATAGCGACCTTAATTGAGAAGTGAAAATAATCAAATAGATAAATACTGGCTTAGCGTGAAATATGTTTTGCTGCTGCCTCCATCCACTGCATCACAAGTATGGCTGCAACAACGAATCGATGAAATCGATTAAAATCGATTATTAAAAGCGTTGGCAACGAATTTCATTATCGATTCGTTGTGTCGCGCGACTATTATCTTTGAGTATTAAAAAAAAGTTTCGCGCGCAGAGCTGAGAAAAAAAAAGTTTCGCGCTTGCGCAGCAGAACATCGGAGAGACCCGTACTACTGTTCTGAAACATGCGGAGGAAGAGAAGCCAATGCGATCGAAATATTTCACACTGAAATGGGGGGTGCGGGTCCTAGCGGGCAACGGGGGGGGGAGGGGTGCTGCGGTTTTCTTTGCAGCGCCAGTAGTTTTACGTTCTAATCGCCGCGCTCGACTTCAAGGTGTAACCTTTATTATTGTTCGGTCTGAAACAGCGCGCCCAGTGATGGTGCAGCAATATTGATGTCCGGGTGGAAATCAGGATAAAGGTCGGTCCGGGATATTTTCAGGAGGGGCTTTGAAATTCGGGAGGGTTGACATGTCTGATTGTAAGATATGCAAAAGCGACATGGCTTGGCACGGGAGCACCACGGCGATGATTCATGATTTTGTGCCTAATATATTTAATTTGGCGGCTGTAAAGTATACATCATGCGATGTGTGTATGTTTTTTGTGTTAGTCCATTTTATTTGCTTACTTAGGGATGTTCAAGGAGCAATCTGTTAGTGCAAAACATATTTAGAAAGTGCACAGTCAGTTCTATTTTTCAATAAAGGGTTGGAAATTAATGTTTTTACATTTTTTATTTTTTTATCCGATTCATCGATTAATCGAACAAATAATCGACAGATGAATCGATTATTAAAATAATCGTTAGTTGCAGCTCTAATCACAAGGACACAATACACAACTGTTTCTCCAAACTAGGGACGTGCCGACTGCCAGCCACTGTAGGCAGTAAACATCAATTATGAATTAGTAGCTCTACAACTTCAAACATGTTCTACTGTATTTTTTGTATACCAAAAAGACAAATCCATATTTCTGCTCATCAGCCTACCTACCGGCTTGAAAAGGACTAAAGCCCTTTCGTTGCCTCATTAATAATTTCCCCCTAAGTGATGTGGAGTGTTCCACCTTGAAGTGTCAGCTGTGTTTCCCAGAAATATTTTGAGTGGAAGAGAAATCACTGACACAAATTTATTTATTTCCCTTTCTAAAAGGGGGAGGATTATTTTCTCTTTCTTTAAAGTCTCACTTTTCAGGCCTCAGACAAATGCGTGAGCTCCTGTTAACCGACCCTAGTTGGCATAGCAACTGGCTTCAGTATCCTTTCATACCATACCGGCATATTTACATTATGCTTCACATTGCTCTGTTCTTTGTTACACATCTATTGATAGTAATTCATAGGAATGCTTTTATTACATGATACCAGCAGAAATTGCAGGTATAGAACAATGCACCTTGTACATTCATAAATTGTACCACTGCAGCACTATTGCCTTTTTGGTGTAAATGTTGTTTTATAGAGTCAGGAATCACAGCTCATTAATTCCACATTGCAGGCTGTGTTTAACTTTGAGCATCCGTCGAAATATCTTGAAACACTGATGGCGTTCAGTTGCAATAAGTAGCAGCTTATTACATTATTATAATCAACAAGTTAATGGAGTATTAAAGAAATAAACTAAAAGGAACCAAACAAAACTGAAGGAGAACATGTTATATTGCCATATAAATCATAATGAATTTATTTCTATGGCACCCAGCTATTAAAATAACTTAAAGAACAAGACTGGAGTAGTGTTTTACTATGGAGCGTACTGGAGAACAAGAAAAGACTTCTCACAGCAACACCTGATGAGCGTATGCATATACAAAGGTCAGGACCTCTGGGACTTACTGTACACGGCGTACAGACGGTCATTGCTCTTGCGCTCGTACAGTGTAGGATTGCTAAATCAAACAAGGCTGTTATGCCAAGCTCCACCGATCCCATCGGCCCTGACCTCAACTTCAGATCCAGCGTGCGATTTCCAGCCAAACGACAACTCTTTAAAAACATTTTTTTTAAAACTCCATCGTTGTGCTGTGCTATTTCTGCCTTCTGTGTAGTACTTCTCCGCCCGGGACAAAAACTGAAGCATAAAGCTGCATGTTGCTTGACACACATTTTCACTTGGATGCAGAAGGTGGGCAGCCAAGCCTCCCATGATCTGCAATCCCACCCTCTTCTGCACTCAACCCACTCCCTCCACTTCATGGCAACAGATCAGAGAGGCTTGTTGCATCCTGAGTCACCAGCTATTTAGCACAAAATGGCCTCATCCCCTCCATGGCAGTGATTTCTAGCAGTAGGACAGCGGCTGAATGCAGTTGCCGCTGGATCAGCTCATCCAAGGGGCCCAGAGGAAACTGGATTAGTGACTCAGAACACACAAGAGAGAGAGCCCCCTGAATATGCTCCTTTGTCCCATACTGTGTGTAGCGGCAGGGGGTCATTACTTGGTCACCAGTTTACAAGGCCAAGAGTACAGATAAGACACTTATGGAGGAAGATGCTTGTAATGGATTTCCCCCATCGCAGTATCTGGCGTGAACTGGATATTTGGATTGGCTACTTCTCAAAAATTGCTTATGGCGATCAAACAAATGCAACAGTTGGCACAAACAGTGAGCATCACTGAATGAAATAAGAAAAGCAAGAGAGAAAACAGAGGGTGATACTCACCCTAACCATGACCCGTTAACACCAAAGATATTGCGACAATTTAATCCTGAGGATTAACACTTTAATCCATGATTCTCTATGAATGCAAATGTGCCGACTGCAGGCACAAAGAACTCAAATCCCCAGCGGCCCTTGACTGCTTATTCGAACTTGCTATTATGTGACACTATAAAAAGATTAATGATCACACAAGAGTGATAAAATTAGCAAGTGTTTAATAGTCGGGAGATGTTCACCACTGTGTTGGGACTAACCAAAAAACACTTTTGAGGATCTAAAATCAGGTCGCCAGGCATCAGACTGACGTTACTCATCTGGAACAACTAGTCCCTCTGAGGCCTAAAACATACTTGCCTGGGTAGACAGTGTACAGAAACATCTTTCTCCACTATTATCTGTTATGTCAAACAAACCAACCACAAGGTCACTAAACTACTAAATCCAATTATATTGCTACTACTACACACTAACAGCGTCTTATACCAAAGAAAATACATTCTTCTGACAAGGGGAGGAGAGGCGATATTGAAAAAGTATGCATTTCTTTGACCATGAATTTCTCTTTGATGGGGCTCTTCAGGAAGCTGTGTGTGGTGTGACTGTGGCCTCGGTTAATGTACCTGCTTGGTAAGTTAGAGAATGAAACATAAGCAGAAAGGCCTAACCGTAATCATGTAACACTGACCTCACATCAACAATAAATAGCCCTTTACATCATTTTAACAAAAATGCCTTCTTTTTTTCTTAGCTTTTTTTTCTCCTAATTAAAGAGCAAGAAAGACATCAAGTTGATACAATTTTAAAACATCAGATCAGCAGGATTTTCTTTTTAGTTTTGTAAATGATCAGTGTAAATGAACACTAAAGTTATCTGCAGTATCATGACAGCACACTGATCCATCCAATTCAAGGCTAAGCATCGTGATGTGCAGCACGTGGTGAAGGTCAACATCAAGCCAAACCGGCCACAAATACATTCTTGTTCTTTGGAGTTTGCATCCTTATGGTTGAAAAAGAATTGTAAGTGGCTTTGGATAAAAGTTGGCTAAATGACATGTAATGTAATACTGAAAGATAAGGCCTTGATTTTGAGGATGTATTTTTTATTTTAGACCAAAATGTGTACGGACAGTAACACAAATGTGATATTGACAGATCAAATATCGTAAAAAGGAAATATATTAGGACATATGCACTGTTATCTAAATCAAATTTTAAAAAGAAAGAATAAATTGAGTTAATTTGGATCTACACTGAAAAGAGGCAGTAGCTTACAAGCAGTCCATATTACAGTGATCAAGATCAGATCAATTTCCATAAAAGCTTCTTTAATTAGAAGGAATTGTCCAGGTTAATAAGGCACCTGAAAGATGGATACCAGCTGTAGAGGAATGGATGCCTTGGAAAAAGCGTGAGGCATCGAGTATTTAATCAGTGTCTGTAACAAAAGCATATTATTAGAGCTGCCTCACAAATGCTAGAATCAATCAAGGGGAGGTTTTCTTTTGCCTATCACTGAAGATCCAACTCCTTTTGTGCATGTTGTTTTCAGTTAACAAGGTGGTAGCCCTGTCTCGTCTGCATACCAATACCCAGTGACACGGCACGCATGTAGAGATTCGGTTCGCATTCACCTCCCATGCCGTCTCCGTTCTCCCCCCTTTCTCTGCACAGCAAGTATCTCTCGGCCCTTCTGCATTTGAAGAAAGTGAGGGAGCTAGGGCAGCAAGTGGGAGGGGGGACGAGTGATCAATGTCATCTCCACTTCATTTCCATGATCCAACCAACAGATCTGGGTACCCGGCAGCTCTGAACAGGCGCCATCTGCCACTGCTATCCCCCTGGCAGGACAGCAAGCTGGGGCTGTGCGCTGGTACAGCGGAGAATATGAGTATATATCTGTGTGAGCGCATCATCCCAAGTTACTGTGTATGCTTATACATATTGATGAGCATCTGTGCTTACGGGGGAGCACTCTCTGTGAAATGCTTTTGGCGTTTTCACACGGTATTAGAGTAGTGGAGTGCAACAGGTGTGTCTGGGCGTATCTTTGTGATGAAGCGTTAGCATCATGTGCTAAAATAAACTCGCCTATCTTGTCCTGAAAGATATAACATACATTCAAACTGCAGAGTGAATGAGTGCTACGCATGTACGCATGCTACCAAATTTTTATAAGGTCTTTGATTTTAAGGAATTATAAAACTTATTTCAATACGAGAACACAAACAACCTTTGAAATGGCTTCAACCTTCTGTAAAATTACACAATTAATTCAAATGAATGCCTAAAATAGAAATGAATGATATGTGATGTAGTTTGCCGTTTGGGGTGTGTAATTAAAGGCACTTAAATGATATCAGTTTTGGATTATGACCGAGGGTCTGCTACCCAAATTTAGTACTCAGAACTGCCCCAGTAACAAGAGAACGAGTATCTTCATAGGTGTGTAGTAAATAAATAAACTAATATAAATGTACGTCACTTTCAGTTGGTTTCTAGGGAACAGTGTAAGCTGAAAGAATAGCATTGTCCCATTGCTTGACTATATATATATACTATGAAAATAAGAATAAAAAACATTTCCCTAATAATATGAGGACTATGTTTTGGATTTTGTGTTTTGAGGTCTCCATCTTCTTTTTTTGGACAATATGCGTGTGTGTGGATTGGTCTCCTTATCTCATTCAGCCAGGCCCCTCTGCCGACATACACTCCAAAGAGCCCCTAGTTGTCATTCATGGAGTCACACAGCATGAGTGGAAGGGGGGTACAAAGAGAGAAATACAGAGAAAGTGGTAAAGGTTTCGAACCAAACAACCACCACGCTCCCTGAGTAGGGTTATGTTGTCTACTCTGTTATACCTCGCACTTCATGCAGGACCACACATAAACGTCGCTTCATCTGCTTTAAATCAGTCAAATAGTTTGTGGGGTTGCAATTGTGCTATTTAACTGTAGGATGAAAAAACTACTTCCACACATAATATGTAAAATGCCTGTCGTGTCTTTAAAAAGGCAAGGCCCATTTTCACAGCAGACCACGCCAAGTGATTGTTAAAAATCAATAAAACCATGAAAAATAAGACAAAAGGAAAATTAAAAATAATTATGGATAGAATAACATCCGCACTGCCCTTAAAATTCACTCTTGAATCGGTTTTAATTAAAACCAGCAGCAAACAAAAAAGGCTTCGGTCTGTAGTCTGCAGCTTTCAGGAAGTTTGTTCCAAATATGTGGAGCAGAATAACTGAGCACTGCTTCTGCATCTTTTGTTCTAAATATGCCTCATTCGATGTAAGTTTTTATACGAGGAAGAAATGGAATCCATGTATGCAACAAAGATTTTAGCCAAAGCGCAACACAAAGCAGATGGGGCCGGTGAACAAGACTTCTTGCAGGACATGGCAGCTCCAAGCAACAATTGATTTGTTTTCTAAATCTAATAATCAAAACTGTGATTTTGCATATGCAAAGTTCTTACCTGCACATATTTGGGACACCTTTTTTGGCTTTGGTTAGATGAACAACCCTTACCTTGCTGCACTATTTGTCACTATGAAATAAACTCCTGTTCACCAATATACAGTATGTATATCATGTATCATCATGTTCCAATTAACCTCACAGCATGCTGAAAAGGTCTATGACACTGATACAATAACCTAGTTAGATAAAACGTAATTAAAAACCTATATATTGTCTTCACAATAAAACATCACTTTGATGCAACATGCGATACAATACAATATTAATCTAGAATAATAATTATTTAATTAGTTGGGGAAGTCCACCACACAAGTAAGCCTGAGAGCTTTATTCAATTTAAATGGCAAATGTCATGCATGTGAAGAAGAAAGTCCTGACAGAACACTTTGTTCACCATATACTTATCTACCAGCTGAACGGCGTGTGTGTTTACCATCTGGTGGCAGCCGACAGCCTGCGTGGTGACAACACACGGTGACGAGTGGACGGCATCATAATTAATGACTGCTATCCATTCCAACTGTCAGGACGAGCAGCGTCCCGTAGCGGGCCGAGAAGGAGAGGAAAACACAAACATATGCTCTCACACAGCAATAGTGATTTATAATCCCTCTACATTTCACGTGCAGGTGCATGTGTAAAGGCCGACACACAAAACGAAGTACGAATACTGGAAAACTCATTAGACGCAAAGTTTAATAACCACAAATAAACTATGTCATATCCACAATATGCATTAATATACAACAGAATGTTTAACTGTCATAGTTCATTTGTTTGATCTAGTTGTTTTATCTAATCCAAAAATAATGACACCCCAAAAGTTTCATTTTTGGGTGTGAAGGATTCAATCTCTGGCTCTGCGGATGCCGTTTCTCACACTGACCGTTTAGTGTCCCCGTTTTAAATGTCTATTGTATCCAAAATATCGGTTTAATGAGTGGTATAATTGCTTTTGGAAGCACTGGAAAGAAAAAATATTCCTGAATGGTCTGAAATATCCATTCAGTATGAATCTATACTGCATTGGTGTTATCGTACCCTCTCAAAAGTGGTCTGCTGCTGAAATAGATTGAAACATTGCATGTTTGTCAGTGATTTGACTTGACGGACAGTTCCATTAGAATCGCTCAGTCCCTGGTGAATGTATATGTGGGTGTGCATGAGCGTGCGTGACAAACCTACCATCTGTTCCCTGTAAGCACTTGCTAACAGGGAGTTGTACCTGTGATGCAGAATATATTTACGCAGGTAAGACAGTTTTGTTCCCTCAGTTCAATGCAAAATGTTTTCCTTTCCATTCCAGCGTTTTGGGACGCAGCCGAAGTACGTCATGGCCGATTATACCAGGGGATAGCGAGGCTAGCGAGGCTGATTTTCTCATCAATCCTCTGTGGAATATTTTCTATGCAACAACACACACAACGGATTGCCCTTACCTGTACGCACTGTAGATACAGACCGGCCTTTGAGCGTGTACATGCAATCACACAGAAGCTGCTGCATATACACTCGGGGTGGAGGAGGCAGTGTCTCAATTATGCATCTCGACTATGTGCCACAAATCAGCAGGTAGTCGTCACGCAATAAAAATGTTTGGTTAATTGACTCTGAGGTACCAGGAATTTCCAACATATCGGAAATCAGTCTACTGGACTTGACTTCAAAGATTTACACCAAAAAAAGTATTACTATTTGTATTGTATTTTTTGTGAAAATTAGTTAACATTAGTTTCATGATTGAACAACTCTGACTGAACTGGAGACAAACGAAAAAAAGAGGTAGATGTATTCATAGTTCTTTATCCGTTGAATAAGAGATCAGAATATGGATTATTTGTGCGTTTGCTTAGCAATCATAGAAGATGCGGTTGCCGCATGTGTAAAATCGAATTCAATAAGACGTAGTGCAGACACTGTCTAACTCTTTCAGCTTGGAAAAATAACAAGATGTCACTTCCACAATGAATACTTTAAGGAAACAAAAGAAAAGGTATAAATCAATTTGGAACAAAAGCATTTGCCTATTAAAAGACTGAGTAGGTTGATTGCAGGAGCACAATAAATAATCACACATCTTAAATCAAACTAAACAGGTTGGCTTTCAAGAGACTACTTTTGTTGTAATGCAATTGTGACCAGTTTTGAGCACATATGATTGGGATTGGACATATTACATCAGACTATGAGAGTTCACCCTATTGGAAAGTAAGGTAACCTATGGCGGTAATTGCCTTAATCAGACCAAAGACCTCAATCAGCACTGACGAGAGTGGATGTGATTAGAAAAGCAATGGCTGATTGGGCACTCATGGTGTGTGAGATCTGCTCTGTTCTTTGTATTAGGGTCCATTCGCTATTGATTGGCCCGTGTGAGAACAGGAAATACACTTGAAATTAAGGCTGTAATGGAATAAACAACTCATTTATTGGAAAAAGTAAATGTGTGGCTGAGAGACATTAATTTAACGAAATGTAGTTATTTTCAGATGATAATCAAAGGTTGCAACAATAGGCACATATACATGTACTTTGCATTGTCATGTCAAATAGATTTAACATCCGTTAGAAAGCAGTGAGCTATCCGCCCCACTGGTATAACGGTATATAATTAGGTACACCTTGCTAGTAAAAGGTTGGACTTTGCCTTCAGAACTGCCTTCATTCATTTAAAAAAATGTTGGAAACATTCCAAAAGAGATTTTGGTCAACTTTGACATGATAGCGTCACGCAGTTGCTGTAGAATTTTCAGCTGCACATCTGTGATGCGAATCTCCCATTTTATTGATTCTAGCAGAGGTTTCTATGTATTTAAGGAAGAAGAGGACATAAATTCATTTAAAAAATGAAAAAAAATGATATATATATATTATATATTCATCCATTCCAACTGTCAGGACGAGCAGCGTCACATAGCGGGCCGAGAAGGAGCAGAAGACACAAACGTATGTCTGGGTTTTTTATTTTCTTGTTCATCTGTATGTATGCGGAGAAACAGTAGAAACTTTTAAAATTGGATGTATGACCAATAAAGTCAATTCTAATTCGGAAATGTTTGAGTTGTGACTTAGAAGTTACGTCAGAGGGGCAATGGAAGTCAAATGAGAAACTCTGAATATTGTCCTGCAGCACAAATAGTAGTGGATGGGAATCTTTCATGTTGTTACCTGCATAACCTGGTTTCTTTAAATAACCGGGACACTCGTGTGCATTATAAGGAACATATTTTTGTTCCTGTGGTGAGACTGGACCACACTACAATCAGAAAGGCGCCATTCTTTACAAAAGTGGTCTGTGAGCCTCGTTTATCATCAATCCGCGGCCATGGACACAAAACCAGGACATTTTAAATACCACAGAATGGCCTGTAATAGCTGCTGGGGTCTGACTTGCTATTACAACACAAACACTTCACTGCAGCTGGGGAAATTTTGAGAAACCACTTTGTCCTTCGGGGCAAATCAAAGTTCCTGCAATGCAGCAACTGTCACACCAAAGAACATTTGATAAAAGCAACGTTTTTTGTCTCGTCATTTCTAATAATTGTCTGCATCTATGACTTGCTTTCAATGAGTTCAAGATAAATGAAGCAAAAGGAAAATTTATAAAGCTGGCCATCATTTTGCCTGAATAAGGACAATGGCTTCACCAAGTACTTAAACACAAATATATATTATTTAAGAGGATTCCTTCACCTTCCAGATACAAGTAAGTAAAGTAAATTGGCCTCTATTTTCCATCGAGGGGTTGTTTACAAAGAACACAAAATGCCTACGGGAGAGAAATGCAACATATCAAAAATTAACTAGAGTGAAACTAAATTCTTATTGCCCCAAGTTACCATAATCAATGAAAATTAAATTTATTTTGTTGGTGTTTGCGGAACATGGTAATTATTGTCAATGGGCTGAACATATTTCATGTTCATCAGTGCAATATAACTATTTTAAAGAAGTATATTTTTCTTATAGCGTGCCTCCAATAACTTTGCATTATGAATCCTTCAACTAGGCTGCAAGCGAATTCAACTTGTAAGCAAGAGCTGTATTTTTGTCACAGTACATATGAACCGATTATTTGTATGTGAAGTGAGGTCGGGCCATCAGGAACTCGACATCTGGAACTATCAAAGAGGAAAATAAAGCAAAGAATTTCTTGGTGTGTCCAAGTCTTGACCTGATATGAGGCCACTGGTCCTCCATGCATAAATATACACAAATATTGTCCTTTATAGCAGAAGTAGAACAAGTTCAGCATGAATACACACAATTGTACGCACTCGTTGATGGACAGCTCCAGTGGCAGGACCAAGAGATGTATTTATGAATTTTAGAGCATGCATTATTTGCGCAGTGGTCATGAAATATTCATTGTGTGTCTGATGCTATTTCATGTAGAGAAAAGAGGGGAAGAGATGCAAGAGGAAAGATGGCGAGAAGCAAGTAGGGACAAAAAATAAAACCTCAACACGTAGACAGGAGGTAGAATGTGTAGGCGCTTAGTTGTGAGTGATGCCTCCTTTTAGCAAAAACACCAACGGGGTTTCCATAGAGAACTCTGGATGAATAAGGGAGGAGGAAAAGTTGTGACTCAAATGTACCCTGCCGTCTCCCTCTTCAACAGCAAACCCCTCTCATCTGCTTTTGGCTTCCCCCTCACACTGACATCAACCTCCTCCACTGTTTACTGCACTAGGGGTTTGGTTGCTGGTTGAACACCAACTTGAACAAATATGAGAAAGTGCAGGTGCAGATCCTGTTTCAGGGCACCTAGCAGGTACACAGAACTTTCCCCATTTCCAGGGAGAATCCTTTTTGTATGACCAAAAGCAGACACTCCAAAAATGTCCATGACGGTGGCTCATTTATAGAGTTGTTCCAATACAAACATTACCATTGCTCCCAAAACCAATGGTTAACCATTAGATTGTGTATCAGTCTCAGTATTTAGGCACCAATCCAATATCAACAAAACGTCTTGTGTCAAATTAAGCTACACGTGTACAGAAAACACATCACCCACTAGCCGATTTGTACTCATACCATATTGCCCATTAGACAATCGTGGTAAAACTCAACCCTAATTCCTCCTGATTATGCTACATTGTCATCAACAAATGTTCCCTTCCAGAAAAGCAAACACTTCAGTATTTCTAGAAAGTCAGAAGTAGAATACAGTCGACTAGAATGGGGGTCCTCAGAATACGAATGGTTGTGTCAAAAAGTTACCACAGAAGGTGTAAACAGGTGTGGGGCAGAGGGGGATGTGCAAAAGCAACTGCAAGCACAAGATCACGCTCCAAAGGGTATTCCATCCTCTCTTTGAACTGGAAAAAGTGCTTTGAACGCTGCAAGTAAAGAACCAGCTGCAAACAAGCATGCAGACCCTATGATAGTTTTGTAGTATGCAGCCACATTCTTCTGTATGCTTGAGCCCATCCTATGCCAACTTATTTTGAATCATGTATTTGCATGTTTGTGTTTATTTGGCCAGGACAGCAGATGAGACCAAGTTAAGTTAAACAGGCAGAAATAAACCACGAGTGAGCACTGTCTACCAGCCCTTAACATTTCCATTATAATAGTGTCCCCTCCAACACACATGCAGCTTATACCCGTCTGTTTCATAATTCAAAAGACTGACTCTTTGAGGAACTTGGCAGCTTAGGTTGTTCAAAAACTGCTGCAGATCTAATGCACAGCACTCGTTGAATATCTGAAAGTCAGAACACAGTGTGAAACGGCTCCAATACACCACCAAATGTACTCAGTTTTAAAGACTGAGAGGCTAATGACCCTGTGCCCGAGCATAGCATTCTGACAAAAGTGGTTGTACACATGTTGCTCTTAAACAGACGCAGGTTCAGTGAATGACAAAAGAAATGATTATAACAATCTTTTGAGGAAAAACTATACAAGATCCAAAGACAGTTGTGCTACGCAGTCCGCCACTTGCGCTTGTAATACATAATAATGCGTTGTAGCTGTAACTAAACTGGAAAACAATGCTGCATACTGTGAGCGCAAAACAAATATATGTTAAACACAACAAGGAGCCTCTCATCTGTCAGAAGTTAGGGAACCGTCACAACTAGTCCACACATTGTTTGTCACGGTTTGGTTCTGCTTCCCGTTTTATTTTGTAGTTTCATGTCTCTCGTGTTCCGGGGGTAACTTCACTTCCTGCCGTGTCCTGTCTTCCCCTGTGATTGTCTGCCGTGTCAGGGATTGTTTCCACCTGTGTCCAATCACCTGCACCTCCCCTGTGTATTTAAGCCATGTCCGTCTCTTGTCTCAAGTCGCGTCATTGTCTACTCGTCTCGCCATCGCCACATCTAGGATTCATGTTCATGTCGTTTATTTTTTCATCGGTTGGAGTGATTTTGAGTTTCGCATTTTGACTATTAAAGTCCTTTTATTTTTGCAACTCCGCGTCTGAGTACTCCCTCCTTGCCCGCGACCCGCTGTGACATTGTTGGTGTCAAAAACCTTTCGCCATTCGGCCGACTGGGGGGGTGGCGCTGGCTATCCGGTTCGGGAAATAAAAATTTAACTAAGAGGGCAGTACTGTCTGTGACCCCAGATGGTTAGAAATAATTAAGCAGGTAAATGGCAACAACAGGAAATGCAATTCTGGCGTCCTCAGTCTCCCATTCAAATTGTTGTGGCAATAAATAGAAGCTCAATTGGTCCCTTCGGGGTTTTTAGGATTGCTTGGACTAATGGCTAGTGAGGCCGTTTGCTTCCTTCCGACAGACTTGTGTAGAAATCCCAAATGATTTATGTTGAGAGTGAAGCCTAGGTTTTACCTTAACATAAACATTTGATTAACAAAAAAGTTCCGTCCACACCATTAAGTGTAGTACAAAGACCCCTTCCTCTACAATGTTACAAGGAACAAGTGTCAGTATGACTTAATATTAATAAGGGCAAATTAGTAAACTCAGTGTAGCAGATCTTTGTCAATGTTTAAAAGGAGTTATATTTATCACACACAGCTATGTGTGTAATATCGTTATTACACAGGAGGACAATAAACTTGCAATCAAACTTCTTTACAAATATTGGGCTGTTCTAGTGTGAAGGGGGTCAAAGCGTTGTAGATGTTAATGCAAAAATCCAAGATATAGCTTGCAGACACACATTGGCATAAAGCGGCATTACAGGCCTTTCTTGTTTGGCTCTTAACTACTCTGTGGCTTCTAAGAGAAGTCAATGTTGAGGATACATTTGTCAGGTCTTGGTCTGAATCTTGGTTGAGGAAGCATCCCCCAAAGCTGCGAGTGGCCAAGAGAGGGACATTAGTCTGGCTGCTGTTGGTGCTCTAAGTGGGCATGCAAAAGTTCCTTCTTGAAGATGAGGTACAGAAGGATCAAAATAGCTGGATGAATCGGAACATGAAATTACATCAGCAGCAGCAGCAGTTGTTTATAATTAATTTTACTTCTGTAATTAACTTGATTAAAGTTGACATTGTGCTCTTTGCAAGTGGCAAGTCTGTACTAAATAGTGAGGGAAGCGTCTTCACTAGTAACTGGTGTAGCTTATCAAACTTACATCTCATTAGCTGATTGCTTCATGAGAACTATAAACAGATATATGTTTGCATTCTCACATCAATAATTTAAGGGTGTGATTTCAAGTTTGAAATAGCACTTTCAGTATTTTGATTATTTAGCTACTGAAAAATAAAGTCTAAGGGTTGCTATTGCTGCGTTCCACATGTTAAATATATATTTATATATTAAAAAATAAAAACAACCAACATCTCCTACTGGTAAATGAACACATAATTAAGTTTTAAAGGACTCAACTCTCAAATGCTACAAACTACATTTTTATTATGTTATGTATGCCTAGCTAAAACAAATTGAATCTGTGCAATGCAAGACTTACTGCAATTTTGATTAAGGAAGGAATTAAAAGGAGAACTGTTGTATTGGATTACTTTTAGCCAAGTTTCCTAATAAACAGAAAAGTGCATGTTACAGTGTCAATGTGACCCTGCCCGGATACATCATTTCTAATGATCAGCCTCAATTTCTATATGCTAATATATGCAACGTTCTATTTGCAATAAGTAGAAGTCAGACACTATGATTCCTTTGCCCTTAATGTAACAGCCTGCTGTGCCGACCTCATTTGTGGATCCACATTCTCTTTAATGTGGCGCTGCCCTGCAGAAATGGGGTCCAGCTCATAGAATCTAGGGTTTACAGGGTGACTCTGAAATTGAGCATAACACAGCTCAGTGCAGACATGATCTACACCTCAGTTGAGTCTACGTGTGACCAGAGTGCATAATGGACACTGGGTTATTATGGGATATCATTATTGCAGTCAAATTACAGTGAGCTCTGTTTTTGTGTTGATACATTTATTCTGCTGCTGTTGTTGTTTTGAAGATGACAAAGGCTTTTCGGTAGAGCGAGCTAATAACATTAGTTGAGAGACCAGGGGGCGGACTGAGGAAACCAAATAATAAAAACAACAGGAAATCAGTAATGCCATTACCGAATCAGAGTTCTTTTCATCATAGGCACTAATGAGATCATTTTTATATTTTATGAACCAACCTTGTTCTGTGCTTGCATAAACAGGTTATTATCTGGGTAGATAATTATTCACAGTATGTGTCAATGTTGATTACAGCTTTCTCCTGTTGTGTGTAATAGGAGGGAGACATTCACCGATCAAATATAGATGTTGATGCTTTCCATCATGGCACGTAATCAAAGCCTTCAGTAAACTGCAAGGGTAAGTGGGATGTCATATGGCGACTGTACCTGATGGGTAAACACTGGCCGGTTTGCCTGCTCGCTCTGTGGAGACGCTGAGAGTCGTTGTTTAAATAGAAAGGCATAGTTAAAAAATAGAGCATAACGAGACAGCGCTTTGCCTGACGATATGTGGACAGAAAGTTTGAAAAAGTTAAGAGGGAACATTCATGCTCTTGTGATAGTGGCGCATGGTGTAGTGTGGTGTGGTGTGCTGAGAACCGCAAGGTTGGTGGTTCAAATCCCGGCTGCGTCATGTCTCAGTGTCCCTGAGTGAGACATCCAACCCCAAATTGCTCCCTAGTAAAATGTAATGCATGGGTTATAATGCGTCTTTGCAACTATAAATCACTTTGGATTAAAGCGTCAGCTAAATGATATGTAATGTGAAATTGTCTTTACTAGTGATAATGGTGCTAGAGGTAACCAGGGTGATAAAAAAGCTGACCTCAGTGGTGCTGTCATCCTGTGTACACAGTGCTCTCCCAGGCATACAATCCGCTTGATTAGCAATACGTTTACAGCATTGCCATAAATTTCCTCTCAGGCTAAACGGGGGGCTGGAGCTGGTTGCAAACATGTACACGGACAAATATTGCTCAGGTTTATCATGCAGTGACCCTTAGGGTAAAGACACACATAAACCACAGACATGCAAGGAAAAGAAAAAAAAAAACGCTCAATCACTAGTGCAACTAACCCGTCAAAAAGCACTTAATCTTTGCTCTTCTTCAAAAAGGTAGAATTTGTGTCAGGCTAAGGTCAGAAAGTTGAGGCAAGTGGTCTCTCGGGAGAGGGGATAAATTCAAGCCCTAAACCACAGGAAAAGCTAAAGTTCAGACCGAGGGCAAATTGGCAAGTAGAAGGAAAATGTGGGTGCGAGGGCCCTTTTAATCACCAGTAAACATGGACAGAAAACCTCCCTGTATCTGGGCCCATGGATCAAATGAGAGTGTCTAGTACATAATGCAAAGCTGCTAAAAGCCTGAGGGTTACAGAGCTCCTCCATTGCCACATGACTTTCCAGCCTTCGGTCTACTATCAAGGCAACACAATCCAGAGGCATGAAAACTGATAATACATCCAGAGTGTAACATAAAAATTCACTCATAGCTCTAGTGTTTTGGAAAACTGAATGTTTGGCTTGCACTTAACTATTAACTTTCGCTCCGGTTTGATGTTTTGAAAAATTTCAGTAAGTAACACATACACCAGTATCAAGCAGAAAATTACCATACAGAATAAACTAATGTTTGCTGAATGCAGTGTTGTTTACTTTTAAAAAGCCATTATGTAAGTTAATGATTATACATTGAGTCTTGGGGACAGTGGCTCAGCGAGCTTAATGTTTACTGTGCTTTAAAAGGGTTCTGCTTGCATTTGGGCTCATTATGAAAAGCTGTATATTCAGGCTAAAAGTGGTTGATAGTAATTCAAGGATGTGTGATTCATTAACTGAGTTAGGGCAGTGATTCACAAAGGACGCACAGCAGACGGCTGTATAGTTGTTTTGTTAATTCCAAGTTAAAAGCATTGACCTAATGAATATGGATAGTGCAGTTGGGAGGAAACGCTTCCAGCAGGAAGGGACCAAATGGTTGTTTTTGGTCTTGTATTTGCCTCTTCAAGCTGAACTTTGGATCATGCGTGAATAGATTGGGTCTCCCCACTTTATTCTGCATTCAGAAGACCGTTATTGTGGTATTGGTTGTGAGATTAACTCTACAGCAGTCAAAAGGGCAGGTACCCTATGGAAAGGGAAAACAAGTAAGAAAGGTGTGCAGGCCGCCACATCCACCACTCTGACAACTAATTTGCCCTAACATTTCAGCCTAAAGGTCAGACAGTCCGCCGACCAAGTCCATGAATAGTCTAGAGGGGCTCTTTCCGACGGAGAGAAGAGACACGGACAAGGCAGGTAGAAGGTCTCTTCATTGACTTGGCTTAGAGAGCGAAGGAAGGGAGATTTGCCAGTGTCCAGATGGGAGCTGCTGTGTATCCTCTAAATCCGGAGAGGAGCTCTGACCTTATCTCATTCAACACGGGCCACACGCTTAAGGCGTTGATTTGTTCAGCTCGCACTCTCTAGTGTATGCATATTTCAAAATAAGACCGTTGACAGTGGGAAAGAATTAAAACAGTAAAACACAGATAAAAGAATTGCTCGATTGCATGTGGAAGCAATACCCTGAGGCAGTTTATGTTTCTGCCTTTGGTCCTAGGATGTAAGTAAATGTTCCTTCACTCACTGCTCTATTCTCATATTTTCAGGGAACTAAGAAAACGGGATAAATTCAAGCACTAAACCACAGGAAAAGATGAAGTTCAGACCGAGGGCAAATTAGCAAGTAGAAGTAAAATGTGGGTACGAGGGCCCTTTTATTCACCAGTAAACATGGACAGAAGTAGAAGCTTTCGTCTACTTGTTGCACTTCCGAGGAGGCGGTGGCTCAACAAACTTTTTGCAGCAAGCACTGCTGTTCACATACACTGGGGGCTAGAGATATGGACGGGGTATTTTCACACTGAAACTGGTCAAACCATATGGATTTAGATGAAATCTAAGAAAACGAGAACCCCTTTCTCCGCCCATGTCTGATTATCTTACACAGAGCCATCACTGAGCACAATGTAATTCCTTTGAGACAGAGTACACACTTATGGACTAACTAGCTTACATTTACAGTAGAGCCAAACGATTATTGAGGCTAGTCTATGCTCCCACATGGAACTACTCGCAGGGTCACAAGTTATTCTTCCATTCCAGCCTTTCAGACCACGGTGTACATGCAAACACCCTATTCCCAGGATGCTCGCTGTCCAGATGGGCCGAGCCAGTGACACTTGTTCAATTAAAGGCATCAGGGGAGACCTAACCACTTCATTATCTGCAAACTGGCCCCACATTGATCAGCCTATCTGGGACCACTCACAGCCTGTGTGACAGCTTAATCCGGGCTCTGCTTATGCACAAACACTGTTGTTCAGCCACGCATGCATGCACACACCCACTTTATGTCAGGTGTACGTACATGCAAACACAAACTCCATTACAGAGCGACGTGGAAGTACTCTCCACAGGTGTAAGCCTGTTTGTGTGTCAGTCTCAAGTCAGAGAAAGCAGACAGGCACAGGCAGGAAGGGCTTCTGGGGGATTGGATGAGTTTCAAATGTCATGGCGTGAAAACAAATGGTTCTTTTTTTTGGCTTCATGGGGAAACCTGCTGAGGGAAAATTGCTATGGTATGATCCCAATCTGTATTTTTGGTTTAGCGGCCCCTTGTGTCACCGGGATTCGTAAATCACTTGCGTTCCACATTTTGCAGGACTGATGACAAACAATGTTGAAAATAAAACTAAGCTGATGGTTCAAGGACTGTTGTGAATTTCAAATGGAAACGGTATCACATAGAAGCGGGCGCAAAGAACATAGCAGAAGATGTATTTGTAGGAACATTTGGTGATCTCGTTATCCAAATAAATGTGGGGCATATTTTGCATAGCCCAGTAGCGTGCCCCATATTAAGGGTTTGATGATTTGTGAGTCCATGTCTGTCATGTCATGTCTTTTGAAAGCCAAAAGCTTGGGGCTGCACCACATCTTAGCCAAAGCTGTATCACAACAAATAGAGATTCTCTGAAAACCCACGGGTGTGTCAGATTCATAGCGACACCGCCCCACAGCACACTCACTGGGCGGAATGGCCACATAGTGTGCATGTGATTTCACAGTTGTCACTGGCTTAGTTGACAAAATGAAACCTGGCCTAGCTGAACGGTCATTAACAGTGAAGTATCTAGGCCGTCGCTCCAACTCAAACGGCCCACTGGTTTGAAGACTCGGCCTTCCAGATTCGCCCCAACTCCTCATCATCCTCACATGTACATCTTCTCTCTAGTCTCCCATCACTATGCATTTCTTCTTCTCTTCTCACTCCTTTCCTCCTTGACCTTTAGCACCCATCGGGCCTGCGGTCCCTTCATTTTTTCATTTCTCCCTCCAAATACTCAAGTTGAGAAGGCAAGAAGACCAGGCCCAAGCCAGCCCCTAAGTGAGGACTGAAGGCCTGTGGCATTAGAGCTTCTTTGGCCCTCAAAGGATTGGATGGGCGACAGATAAATAAATAAGAGCCATAAGGAGAGGCTTTATAGCAGCTGCTGCACACAATTTATGGTGTTTCTGCTAACAAATCATAGCGGTAAGGCCACACTGACAGCAGAGAAAAAAAAACAGGGGACCTTTGTCGGCTGAGATGTTGTAAAAGGGACAGTTCAACTATGTATTTTTCTCACAGATGTCTGTTTAGTTTATCATAAAATAGTCTAAAACGTCACACAGGATGCCAAAAAGATTTCATACAATAACCCCGGGTTGAGAAAACCCAGCCCATGAATCCAGGGACTGACATAAATTTTAAAAACAGACTTTACGCTGGTTCACCATGGAGAAGCTAGAGTAAGAGCTGAGGATTTAGCTTTCAAACAGAAGCAAATACTAATAAAGCGTTGATTAAAACAATTTTACGAACATCTTTAATGGAAAAAAAAAAAGGTCTGTCTAGAAAATAGGGCTACACGGTGTACCGGTATAAGATTTCCATACGGTTTCACGTACCGTTCATACCGGTGTTACGACATAACAACTGACTTTGCTCTATGGCAGGCGGCATAACTTTACAGCGAATAACCCACAAATAACACGTTAACAGGGTTAAACACCCCACAAGAGCTTATGACACAATTTGTAACAATAATAATTGTACATTTATAAAAATGACCTCTCCGAAGTGCATGCTGGGTACAGCTCACAACAAGAAGTAACTCTGTTGCTACATGAAAACACTGAAAAGAGTAATACAGGAAAAACCATGAGACCAGAGATACAGGAGATGTGTCTTTGGATTTTATAAAATCTGACGTAAGTCAGATCATAAAAAGATTTACTGCAAAGTATGTTGTGCCTTTGGTGGCAACGCTAGCAGCCACAACAAGCTAACAAGCTAACACGCTAACTCGCTGGCCAGTTGTAGCAGGTGGGGTAGCCGTGGTCTGTTTGGGGGTCAATGAATTAATGTGTTTTTATGCAAAAAATAATACTGTCATTTACAGTAGTCAGAATCTTAATACCGTGATATGGATTTTTGGCTATACTGTGCAGCCCTACTAGAAATACGTATTTAATCATTGGTGTGGCAGGATCTTGGTTGTGATAAATGAATACATGCATTGTTGTATAGTTTGCTAATGTGTTGACGTCGTGATTTTTGCATCATAAATTGAAATGCAGGATTTTTTAGTGCAAGATGTCTTGAGCCATACTAAAGTTCCCCTTAGTTTCAACCAGTGGGGCAACATAAAAGTGAACAATTTTAAAATTGGAATGTAATTACATGACTGTCTTGTCAAGATGGATTTTCATTCTACGCCAATGAAAATAAGCATAAGCATCGTGTCTTCAGTAAGACACAGAGGAGAAATGGGAGCGAAAAAAGAGGAAAAGTTTTTTCCCAATGTGTTCTCCAAAGAGTAAAGTGGACAGCGAGATCATAGCTTTTTTCCCCTCATACAGGCAAAGGAGAAAAGAGACAATGTGAAGCGCCACCACAAACAAGGCAAAAGTACCCACTCACATCCAAAATGACGACACAAAGAAATAAATCAAAGAGACGAAAATGATCAGATTCCTAACACAAATTTACTACGCGAACATTACGTTAACAGAGGGGAACACAGCTGAAACAATTGGTTTCAATAACCACAGATAAAGTCCCTGCACATCTCTTTTTAAGATCATGACAATAAGATCGAATTTCTATTTTTACACATGAATAAACTGAATGAAAAGATATAGAAAACTTATTTAAAATGTATTTGTCCAAAAATGAAGTACTTAATAGTATTTGACGCACCTTTTCAAAAAGCCTTTTTTTTTACCTGCATGAATTATTTTACTCGAAATAAAGGATCATTTTTGGATTAGATTTTGAATCTCACTAATCTAAATTGATATGACACTGATATTGGATATTATTCAAAATTAACTTTTTGACAGTTGACTATGGCACTATATTATAGCACAAATAGAGACATAATTGTAAGATTTGTATGATGAAATCTCTTTAACAGGGCCTTGTGGAATTCAAATTGAATACCTGTTGTAGACTAACAGAAGTACTTAGATATACTACTATTTCAAAATGACATTTACAGGACGTTGTCTTTTACATCAATATAAAAATACATACAAACTGAAATGTTTAACTTCAGATAGTACCACATTTATAAGGAATGATAACCACATTATGATAATATAATTGAAAAGCAAAAGGCGCAGAGTCAAAATAACAAAGCCAACTAAGAAAACGTTTACCATCCTACCCTGAATGAACCACAAAGAATCATTTTACATCAGAGCAACGGGAGGTCCTCAGTGGAAACACAAGCTCACTCAAGTGTTACTATTTTCCCATTATGGGACTTAGGGAAGGATGAGGAGAAAATACCATCATTCCCCATTTCCATTAATCTATTGGTCACTTTCATTCATCTCACCTGTCTATTGATCTCAATGTTACCAGACCATTGTCTCCACCCTGCCTCAGTGTCACCTACAGCTCTTCATACATAACAGGAGCCCTTCTAAATCAATCTTGGACCACAAACAACGGCCAGGACCAAATAAGACAGTGAAAACAAAATGTCATCTGGAGAATGAAGCAGTGGACTGAGACGGAGGCACATATATGCACTGAAACACTTGCATGCTAAAGAACTACCAAGTCAAATTTCCTAAACACATGCACACACCTACTACAGAAGAAAATGTGGCAGCAAGCACTCCACTCAACCTTTTTTTCTTGGCAGCTGGGTGCAGGCGAGTGATTTTCTTTTCTTAGAATTGCATTTGGGCAGAGGCCGATTAAAAGTCCAGCTCTTGCCCGTTCCCTCGGTAGGTTCGAAGAAATGCTCTTACCTCCACCCAGCTGCCAAGAAAAAAAAGATGCGGGGGAGTGCTTTTATTTTCTTAGAAGAAGCGGAAGTGCAGAAGGTGGACTTTGATTTGGCCTCTCCCAAATGCAATCTCTCAAAGTGTCACCTGGCCAGCATAGACTCTTAGCTTCATTTCATGGCATAATTTAATTTAAAAAGGCTTCTGGTAGACAAGGAAAGTGTTCGAAAACTCGAAAAAAAAAGATAAGAGGCAGTCTTGAATTGAGAATAGACACATGTGGTTATGTCACACATTTTTTTCATGTGACACATGTGTCACATAGAAAAATGTAAGTGTTAGCTTGCACATATAACCCCAGCATGCCTGTATCCTCAGCATGCAAGAGCATAGGACAGTCGCAAAGGGCCAGGACTGACATTAGAGATTCCGAATAGACCGACATGTGTGAGTTGCTCAAGCAATAAAATACACTCCTTCCATGTTGCACTAATAAGCTGTTCCCTATAAAGCACACTGACTCCAGCCAGCCTAGTGCTGGGAGAATAAACTACTGTGTTTATTAGATGTTATGATCATTTATGATAGTGTCAAAAATGAAGAGGCTTTAGAAGAACCAGGTAAAAGCTTCATTAAGGACTTACAAAGGCTGCTAACACAGGAGTTGCCATGGAATATATTCTTAAATATGGGCTATAAATATATTCTAATCCAATTACATATAGCTGTGAAGTTATAATATAAATGTCACAGTGAAACACCAATGCAGAAGGGCAGTAAAAAAAAACCTGGGCCCACCTTACATTCCATTTTTTTCTATATTTTCTTTTCCAGTCGACTCTATAAATCCTTCAATAACCAGTAAAGCTGCAATTCAGTTTCCTACAGTGGCATCTCGGCAATAAGCCTCTTAACTACAGCCTATACGTTTATCTACCAGAAGAGGGACGAAGATGACCCAGATGAAAAAGAGAACAACATAAAGGGAAAGGGAGGAGGTGTCGAGAGTACAGATAGGTGGCAAGAAAACTAAACAAAACGGAGACTGATGAGACAGACATAAGGCCAAAGACAGCTGTGGGGATAAAGGTAAAGGAAGAGGGAACTCATACAGTGATAGATTTAGAGGGAATCGGAAATAGGGGAGTATTATTAAGATTGTATCCCTGACCAGGCATAAATTTGTTGGTGAAGACAACCAAACAAGAGAAATGGAGCAATATGAACTCCAAATACGTAATAGCCCAAGAGTCCAATAGGAGATGATTCAAGACTGTATTTGTTTATTTTCAGGAACAACAAAAGAAAAGGTAAACAAATTAATTTAAGTGAACAGGAGAAATTTGTTCTTTGAAGAAAGCATCGAAATCTGTCCCAGAGCATGTTGCAATACAATGGCATTGCAATAAAGCTTAAATTTTTAAGTCACAACATGCATGTCATAGGTAGCATGAAAAATTATTACTGTCAATGTAAAATAAGATGTGAAAGTTGTAATTCATACAAAAAAACCTGTGGTTTCTTGGTCAGTTCAAAGCACATAAGAGCTTGAAAGAAATTGACAAAGCTCATGAACACATGGTTACAAATATATATTAAGCATTTGTAAAAAAAAAAAAAGGGGGGGGGGGGGCTTTAGCGTGGGCATTTGTGGCCATTGAAAGGTTTCAGAGTGCTGTGCCTGTCTTTAAATGAAAAACGTGAGCAGAGCAGCCCAATCTGGCACACTGAATGCTCTTCTTCACGCACACAGACAAATACTAGACAACACCAGAGCTCCAGGCCATGCGTTGTTCAATCCATTTATCTCTCCATCATAGCTAACAGTATTGCCTGTGGCCACGCATGTTGACACTGAAGCATCTGGAGTTGCTCACAAGTGGACGCCCACTGCATCCCTTTAGACTCTGTTATCACAAAGCAGGAAAATAGAACGAGAGAAAGGAGTCTGGGCTGTGTGGGGTGAAATGAACGTCTTGTGAGAGCAGGCATGGCTGGACTTTGCCTGCGCCAGGACCTGAGAATGTTTTATCGCACTGCAACATCTGGCGGAGGGTGGGCAGGCAGAGGCAACATCAAGGCACCCTACTGCCCAAAGGCTCTTGAGCAATTTCAGAGCTGTAGAAAGACACCATAGAAATCGGTTCCTTTTTCCCCATCCAATGGGTTTACAGTGTGTACCTGCATGTTGGTTTGTTGTTTTTGATTTGCAGCCTATTCTATTCTTTTCAAGTGTTTGTGAGTAAAAAGCCAGCTCGCAATCTTCCGCAATCGATTGCTTTGTTTGAACACTGCAAATCTCCTGTGCGTTTGTGGAAAAATGCACAGTTAAGCTGTATTGATCGAAAAGAATGGACAAAGTGTGTTGTTATGCAATCCAATTATATAAATAAATGCCTAGTGTTCCCAATTTATTTAGCAATGTATCATTTTCTGCAAAGATCAAAGCCAGGTGCTCTTCTTTTTAGCAAATGGTATACAAAATAACATCAGTTGTAATTGAAGGATCATATTCAAGCACCACTTGTTCCAGAAACCACTAAATCTAGGTTAATACCATAATAACATCAGTACATTTAATATTTTCTTCACTGTGTTTCCTGCTTTTGTTGCATTTAGAACACATTCAAAGTTTCAATGATTATGTTTTATTTCTTCCGAGCAAATAAATTTGAATTCCATAATCTGGTTGGATGAGCCAAAGTAATCTCCTATTACTACATGCCCGATGCAAATCTATAATCCTGTATCTCTAGCCAACATCAAAACTCATTTTTTCCACCGGAGAGAAGAAAAATAAATGTCAGCGCCTTCCCCCAAGGGTGAGATTAAGTTGGAGGTCTGAGCGTGGCTAAGAGAGAAAAGTTCATTAGCCTTGATCAGATTGATTAAGATCAGCACGGGGAGCTCAAAACGTCCCTCACCGCAAACAAAGCACCAGGTCACTGTATCTATCAGCCTTCTCAGAGGCCATACACACCGACTATGGTAAGATCTGATTCATCACTGTCCAAATGTATATGAGCCGCTTTCCTTTCAGGCGTATCATTGGTCATTGCCAGTCAGTCAGTCAATCCGTTGGAGGCAAGTTGGAAAAGGCTTTCTGAATGAACAATGCTTTTTGCCTAAGCAAAGTGATTCCTTTGGTTTATCATCAGGTACAGTTCACACAGACTCATTTCAGAAATGCTCTTATTTACATTTGCTAAGTACATTCAAACTAAAGTATGATTCATTCCAATAGCCTGTATGTACAAAGTCTAGATGGTCATTGTGGCATCACCCATTAGTCTGTAGGCTGCGGTTTATAAGTCAAGTTTAGCGGTTTGGCATCTTGTAAGGGAAGCCATGGTAGCAGTAGTGTAATGAGGTGATAAATGAAGCGAGAAGGCGGGTTATTTTATTATAGACTTCAATACTCCTTGGTACAATCCATATACCACGACCAACACAACCTGGTGCAGTGAGGGGTTGCAATCTATCCAGGTGGTTAAAATAGCTCAGTCTAGTTCCATTTTGCTGAACTCAAAGCTTCCACTGCATTCAATGTTGGTGTCATTACTAAAGAAACCTTAATGGTGAAACTGTTGCACCAGCAAATGAAGTAGATCTATGCCAACATAATTACTATACAATACTAATGCAGTCCTCCAGGCTGAGGATATTCCTGGATAATAGTGCATAGATTGTGATGTGATGGGCTTTCCAATATGCAAAAATGTCCGTTTATGCACATGCGGCTTACCCTCCCTCCTGTCACTGAGTAAAACTGTCAGACTAAAATTACCCACATTTGTCTCCCTCCTCTACTCATTCGCCACCTTCTCCAAACGGTATCTTGCATCACTCCACATTAGTTTGGACAGAACGCTGTGGTTGGCCCCATCTATTCCTGTTCCCCACTTTTCCCAACATTTTCCCATTAAGGTTCTTCGCAGTACTGACATGTGGTTGACTGCAATACCTCTTACAATCATATTGATATGTACACACGTAGGCACACGTTGTCAGTACCGGGACTTGCATCTCTGATGAATTGGGGGAACAAAATGAGAAAATGTCAGCCTGTACCATTTCACACAGTCTATATACCAAACACACCCCAGAACTCAAATACAGTTCACTGCTTTGGATGATAGCTATGAATTGGCACCACAAATGGCAAATGCTTTACACTTTCAATATGCAACAAGATAAACACCTGCCTGGTAAAGAGTTTTTTCAGTTTTGAATATTTTAGGCTGAAAAAAATAAAAACATGAGCTAAAGGGTGTTAGTCGTAGTGATTTCTCCTGCTGGTTCAGACCCTGTGGTGGGTAATCCATCACTTCAAACTCGCCAAAAAGGAAATTCACCTCCAAAACATCCAAACCCGAGACATCAGTTCACTACCCAATACATAATATATAAAGAATCTCTTTACTTCCAGTCTACTCTGACAACCTCAACCAGTGGTTGAACCTCCGCCTGGAATGTTTAATATGGACAGACAACATCCTGCCAATGCTGACCCCTCCCTAAGGTCTGCTCCATCCACCACCGGTTTAGTACACGACCCTACATCTAAGGAGGCCTGTCATGGGCTCCTAAAAGCAGCCTTCATTCACCTTTGTAGGAAATACGTTCAAGTTAAGCAGGAGAACGTATCTTAAGATCACCACATCATGTAAATGTGAAAGTTTGGTAAATGGTAAACACTGGCCTGATATTTTCCCAGTTTTTTGAGTGAATAAATATATTCCTAAGTATAATATACAATCATATGCTCATATCTATAGAGGTTACCTTGCAGTGAAAGAAAAGACAAAAAATAAATAGAGCAGATCATTTTGGTTGAAACTCCTTCACTTTTGTGAAGAAACTGTAATTTAGGCCCCCTTGAAGTCACTTATAACCGCAGTCCAAAGTAACAATGCTCCTCCTCAGAAGGAGGGCACACAGCATTAACAAGCAGCCAGCATCAGCACTGATGACAGCATTAGGTGAAGCCATCAGAGGGCCTGAGTAGAAAATGATCAGTCTTACCTTCAACAGCATACTCTTCAACTTCAGGAAGGGTCCAAGGAGAAGGCATGAGAAAGAGAGAACACACACAAGGAGATCACTCGTTAAATGTTTTTTGCAAATAAACGTCCTCTCATTGCAAGATGAAAATCTGAACATAGAAGGCCAATGAGGCTTGAGACCTAGAAGTCTTTTTTTCTCCTGACTTTAATGAAAACCTGGAATGCGGCCCGATCCTTTAACCATCAATTATATTATTTCCATCAAAAAAAGTCCAATAGGAGTGCAGAAAACCCTCAGCGAGAAACCACACTACCTCCCTTTGGGAATAGGAGACATCGGTCAAAGGCGATCCCCGACTGAGAGACACTTACACATTTCTCTGTGGCTTAATGATGCACCGCCACAGAGTTATTCAGGCTACAGCAGGATGCTATTCTCACAAAAGCTACTCCCCTCTTTAATACTAGAAAATTAAACTACAGCCGCCTGATACCGTTTATCCCTGCCAGAGAATGTAAAAAAAGCATGTGGCCTGCCATGGCATCCCTGTGGAGAGCTTGGCGTTGGCCCGGCACTGTGGCTACTTTACCAAGTTGTCGTATGGTCAAGTGACTCTCCATGGCACTGGTTCAGTGTATTAGTCAAGTACAACACTCCAGTCTGAACATTAACAGCTGAAGGCACTTTGTGCCACACTAGCATGCAATTTATGGAAAACTATGGGGTCAAGAGAAAAACATTTTGTCTTTTAGATTGTCCACATAAGTACATAGTATCCAAAAGCCTAGATGGCTATAGCTGCTTTTAGCATTAAGATTTGATAACAGCAGCAATTTATTAATATGAAACCCACCATTTGGGGCACAACATGGCTGAAAAGTCAAGAGGATTTCCTAATGCGCACAGTTCATGAAAAAATATTCTTTTAATTGAACACACACTCTTGAATCCTCCAAAGCCTGGACCAAGGTCCGCCCATTGCAAGAGTATACTGGCAATCTGTGTCACCATGAACTTGGGGTTTATGTCAACCATAACTGCAGTTGGTGCTTGTTGCAGTCTAACAAAGACAGTTTGGTGAGTTTTGTGATCATTGTTTGTTGAATAGAATGGCTTTTACAATGCCTTGCCACTTAAACAGTTGATCTCCCAGTTGAAAGACAAATATATTAGCTCTCATCAGTTCTTCCTGACCGTGGCAGACAGAAGTGATAAAATATCATCCAAACATTGAACAAATTATATATCTGCTCATGAATAAATTACTAAATGAATCTTCAAAGGGTCTCTAGTTCAAAAAATGGTACTGCAGGTAACTGAACCACTTCAATATAAAATAAACAATAACATGATGACTCCAGGAGATGTATCCCAATCCTGTCACTTTGGTCTCCTTTTGTCACGCTCCACAGGGAGCTCGAACACCAACTATAAAACGGCAACCCTCAAGGACAAAACATCAAATCTTCTTCACGTTGAAGATGGTCTCCCTAACTAAGCACTTTTCGAGTAAGTAAGTCAAATAAATCAACGAGACCAAGTGTATAAAAAGGTAGCAATACAACGTGGGCTTTAATAAAATAATGAATTAATATGGTAATTAATAAGTAATTTTCAGATGGAAGTAGGGCTGTCAACAAATATTCTATATCTGAATATATATTCAAATAGTTAAAAACAATTTTGAATGTAAAAATTAACTGACTTCCTGCTTTGCGGGTGGCGCGCTGCTGTACTGACTTCATATTGCATGGAAAAAACAACAACTTCATGCACTGGTTTGATTATTTGCTGTTTCACAGCAAGGAAAGTCCCATGTTTACCACAGCACAGCTCGCTCAGAGCGTTCAATGTCTGTTCTATACGCCATAAACTTCTGTTAATGTTAAGAATATTTGTTTCAATCACTGAATGAAGCCTGCCATATTGGGAACAAAAATCACAAACTTAAATTGCTTGCACAAAACTCTTTATCAGCACTCAGAATTTGTTTATTGTTGTCATTCATTTAAATCGCTATGTGCAGAGAGCGCGACTGTGCGGGAGAGAAAAAGAGAAAGTGCGTGCGTGCAAGCGAGCGAGACCAAGGTCTGTGGTCTTGGCCATTATTTCATTTACTTATTTTTCTGTAGGTAATATGTTAAATATGTTTAAACATATTACCTATACAAGTAGTTAGGTCTTGTGATAACATGTCCTGTTATTGACGTGTCTAATGCGCCACCACATATTCAATATTTTTTTTTTTTTTTTTTTTTTAAATCGAATATTCCAACGTAATTTTTGAGCAATTTTGACAGCCCTAGATGGAAGCAGTAGAGAAGCTGAATTCCTTCCCCGGTGAATCCTTGAGAGGAAAATGAGAGACTTTGAGACCTAATCCTTACCAGGCTAAATTAAGAATGTACCGAGTGGAGAAAAGCAGGCCTACATTGAAAAACAACCTCCTCTCCGTCACTATCCTCACATTTCATTGCACATGAAGGAATCTACACAAAACAGATTGAGCAAGACACATGCAGAATATTGCATGCCACAACACCATTTCTAAATTAAAGTGACAAGTATGATTATTGCTTAAAAAATTAGAGCTCAATTATATGTTAAAAAAACGTTTTAAAAAAGCACGTACAATTATACTCTGGTCACATGCCAATGGGTCCATGAGCACTTAGGCCTACATTGCTCCTTGAAGCTGTGAATCTTTGTTACTGATGGGCAGATGGCTCTGTGTGTGGCAGCTCCTGTCCTCGCTGTATGCATGGGAGACTGGGTGAATGACGACATGTAGTGTTGGAGCGCTTTGAGTAGCCTGAAAGACAGCTAATTATGTAGAGGCTATTTACTATTCATCCCAGTGAAAACTTTTTCAAAATGTGTTCATAACGAAAACATCTACAAACTATTCCCCATTTGAACAAGTGTTTCATGAACGACTTGCTTTCTATGATCCACGAGGGAAACTCTACTGGTCTTTGTACGACCCAGTCAGAGAACACACACAGTTTCTGAATGAGAATCCTAACTATAAGCGGTCACTGCACATATAATGCTTCTAGGCAGCCACATGCAATCGAATACGCTCTCCTCGATGGGGAAAAAAAAAAGAAGTGAGTGTGAGATAAACAGCTTTATGGACACAGACCCTCACCCTCAAAGCCATTCTGTGTCGAAATATTCAGGCAGTTAATGAGCTAGAGATGCGCCCATAGTTGACTTCTTTTGAAAAGTAATCTATAATTATCTGAATCATTTTCACATCATGGGTAAGAGGGAGTTCACGAGCAGCATGAAAGCAACCGAATATTTATGTGAAACTTTGGCTCAGGAGAGGCACATGCAAACCACGACGGCCGTATGAAGTACTATAAAGTAAACTGTTTGCCAAGAAAAGGTTGTGACTCGGGATGCCGCTATCTGAAATTTGAATGTCCTTATTGTCTTAAGGGAAATATCCAGGCATTATGGTTTTCAAGATTTTAAGAATGTATTTAATAGGCCTACAGATAATAAACATTAAGTAGGTACTACGAAATTCATGTCAACAAATCTTTAATGTTAAAGGGTCATCCTTATTGGTGATTTGCGTAAAAGCAGTTAAAGCTTGGCAAGGTAAACAATATTCCACTCTTATATGGATTCATGTTGAGAAAAAATGTGCCTCAAACAAATGGATCTTTCCCAACCTTTTGATTAAAGCTAATGTAATCGTAGGGGAAGCCTTGTAAAAGATAACTTTCATGAGGGAGTGGCCTTTTTTAGAAAAATAGCCATTTGCTAAGGAGAACCCAAACTCCTCACAACGCCAAGCAGCACATGACAAATAAAAGAATCATTCGTCTGAATTGCAAACCCTGTATCATGAGACATCAAAATGTTCTTATTTTAGTACTTAGTACTACTGTAGATCCATGAAGAAAAAACATGAACTTATTTTGGCCAGTAAGCATAAACACCAGTGAACATGCCCACTAAGAGTTGAGAAAGTCTTAAACTTTTGGCATTACAACAGGGGGGGCGCACCCACACCCCCAAATTACAACCCCCCCCCTCACCACATTCTTTGTTTTTGACAATATCTGTATATAATAGACAAGCTGCTAGTTAGAAGACAGTTGTTGGATAGAAATGTGCATGCACACTACCCACAGTGCTTTTTATATTCTAATCAGAGTTGGGCTTTGTCCTGAATCCCCCAACATTATCAGAAACTTTCGCTGTGACTGACAAGGTAATCCCCAAGACATGGCATTTTCAGATTTCACAACAAATCTCGACAGCAAAACACAACTTCAATCCTACAAATGTGCAATAAGAGGCTTTCTAATCCTGATAATCATAAAATATTGACTGATTTATCTACCAACAACACAATGTTTAAAGCGGCCCGCAGTTAATATAGGATGTCAAAAAGGGAGAGGAAATGGCTTGGGTCAAATGGAGAGGATTAGAGAAATGCAACATTAAACAGACACATACAGGTCTCTTCACTGGACAGAAACGGCTGTTTTCCATCTCAGCTGTACTTAAAGCACATATGTGAAATGCAGCCCGCCGCCGGGGTGTGAAGAATTACTGAAAGGTTGCCACGCATGCGCGGTCGCTTCTGACAGACGAGAGGCTGGTCTTTTTTTCATATTGATTCGTTTTGCACTCACCCACCCCTCCCACCCCAGCCGGACGTACAGTCCGCGCCACCCAGAACCATAATTTGAGAAATGACATGGGAGCCCCTCTGTTGCCAAAGACATAACAGCACTGAGTTAAAGTTCGAGGATTTAGTAAAGGCAGTGGGTTCCACAAGCACAAGGTGAGTCTGTAATAAACCAAGACAAGGACCGACAGGAATTAAATAAATCAAAGAGGAGGAAGAGGTGGGATGATCTCCTAGCTAATCAACCAATTTTTTATATTAAGCTAACAAACGTGATATTGCTATCTGTATGTACATGGGCCATTTTCTCTTGGCCAGTGAAATGTTGGTGGCTACAACCATTTTGTCCTGAAAAGCAGGTATTTACTCACTATTGATAATGTCTCTGGGAACCGTATTATGAAAGCTATAAAAAGGTACGAAAGGCAGTACTTTATCGTCAATGATGTTACTGTTCAAGGGTGTTAGGCCCACCGAATAACATACATCTCGTACCTATTATTACTTTAGTAAAGCACATTTTGTGTGAGTAGATTTCCTGAAGCTCTACAGCAGCATCAGTCTGACTAATTCAGTCGTTTTTACATCAGAAAACAGGAGTAATGTGTTTCAGCAGGATAGAGCAAAACAAACTGATTCCCAACACTTCAAATGAGACGAGGCTAATTAAGCATAAGACGATCGCTTGTCTAATAGGAGCCAACTGGGGAGAACGAGGGTTAAGAGACAATTTGTTGATGCTCCAAAAGATACAGCTGTGTGTGTGTGTGTGTGTGTGTGTGTGTGTGTGTGTGTGCGAGCGAGAGCTTTTGTTTGGGGGGTGGAGTTGTATCCAATTTTTCAAATAACTCTCCAACCTGCTCTGCTCTGTGAAGCTAGACAAAAAGTTTTAGCAGGGTAAAATGCCTGCAATGCTGATCATATTCACAAAGGAAGTCTAAATAAAAACGTCACCGTACCCTTGATGCTACGACATTTGTAATGTGACAGAATATAAATAGGTCATTTGCATTTCATTTCCATCTGCAGGTATTGGTGATTGGAAGTAAAGTGGAAAATCGTTAAAAAAAATTAAAAGAACACTTGACTGAGGCAAAAGAAAACACTTTGAAAGTTAAACACATGCCGACTGTGTGGCATAGAGCTGAAAACAACAGTAACATCAAGAACACGACTTAACATGCATATCTTCAATCACATCAGAATACACATACATTTCCATGTTGTTGTGGTCTCCTTCTCGTCTATCCAGCTTGATTTTCCGTGCGCTTCTTTTTTTACTACCATTAACCATGATTTTAAATTTGATTAAAGTCTGTACAAGTAACATTCATTTGTCTCTTCAGGCCAAAGCTACGGTGTCTGGCAGCAGGATTATTGTTACATTTGGAAGGGATGTACTCTGCCTTTGTAGTTGTACATTACTTCTCTATGACCTACATCCCAGAATGTGTTTGGTCTCCCCTCGATTGACTGTGTAGGAAGAAGGAAGAAGCAGCAGCGGCTCAGTATCATCTGTGTATAACTGTGAATATGACAAATTAAGAGCAGGTATGCATACATACTTTGAGTGGTTTCTATTATAAAACACTACTTTTTAAGAGTACATTAAAAAAAGAACGTATGGATCAAGTTAAAGATGCCATTTGTTCTCCCTGAATATGGACTATTTTCTCTACATGTGAGCAAATCTGACATTTTATTATGAATTGAAATGACTTCTTGTACTTTACCTAATCCCTGTTCAGGGTGACCTGAAGAGATTTGCTTCTATTGCTCCTTAAATCTCTGACTATGATCATGAACTCATCAAAGGACATAAAGAGATCATGTTTCTTTGTCCCGCTCTTTCAAATCCTCTGTCAGATTATTTCTAACAATGGATAAAAACCAAGGTTAGATTAGTATACAAATACGCAAACATGCAAGGTTAAATTCAGATTAAGGGAGGGCCTTTTTCTGTTTTTAATCATCTATTATGCTAGGATGTAATATTCTCTACTCTCATTTCATACTTGAGGTACTTCAGCTTATCTGCACTTCTATATTACTACAGCACACATCTTATATACGCAATTATATATCCACTATTCATAAAATGTGAAGATTGTTTAATGTAGATGATGATGCGTGTACAGGTATCAGTGAAGCCATTTGTGCTTACAAATCAAATGGTACGCCTTCAACCAAGTTATGAAGGAAAGAGTCCTGATCAAACAGAGGCTGTAGGCTCTTTCAGAGAGCTACAGCAGGCTTGTGATAAAGCCTCAACATTTACACAATTGACAACTATCGATTGCAAAACGAAGACTTTGGATGACATCGTTGGCTGTTCAACACAGCCTGCCAGCATAATCTTTGTGAAGTCTCTGCCTATTTGAGGCTACTTTCTGAGCCATCTGCAATGATTACATATCAGCTAAAATCATAAGTAGATTGTAAAATCTAAAAAGAAATTTGCCTTTATGTTTCATTCATGGGCTCAGTCTGTGTGACTGGTGTAAAGAAAAAGTTGAGCGACTCATTCTCGGCATTGCAGTGACATTTCACCCTCTGGGCTCTGCATCTCAAGTCTCTTTACCCCTGGCAAAGCCATTTCTATGTGAAACACTGAAACTTGAGCATAGCAGTAATGATACCAGGGTTTGAGAGTCTGTCCCAACGGGCTTACAAGGTCAAAATGTAAAGAAATATATCTATAGATTATCATTATGGTGATGACTTTGAGGACTGGGAACGACGATACATCTACGTCATTGATGTCCCAGACGGTTGGCTTGGGGCCTCTCAGCGTGCTCCCTCAGCCCAGCAACTGACAAAAGACACGTCTACACACAATTAAGTGGCATGTTTGTGGCTCCACGACTCTACAGAGTAGGTTGACGCCGTGTATGTGTTCTTTTGTGACCTAATGGCACGTTTCTAAACACGCATAATTCAGCAGTGTAAAAAATGATTTAATGAATAAATAAATCACTTGGGGCATTGTAAAACTGAATTTTAGGTGGTACTGAATTCAAGGAAAATGACTAACTAAAACCTGGGTTTTCGAATGCATTTATATGACTGCATCATAAGATATTTTTAGTATTCTTGCTTCAGAAAGGTCAGTAGAGGAATGGTGAGGGACAGGGTCTGAGAGTTTATCGATAATAGCAGCACATTAGTATCAACATTGAGAACTCACTGGAAAAGAAAATCTTATCTCTGCAAAGCTAGTAGGACGGGGGAGATAGGAGTGAGGGGGGAGATAATGGGAAAAGAGGAGTGGCAGAGGGAGGGAGGGGAGTACGGAGGGGGGGGGTGAACCTTGGCACAGGGCTTATCTCTTTCATGAAAAAAAAGGAAGCCGGATGAGGACTGCTGTGTTGACAGTCGGGCACTGAAGAAAAATCTACGCAATTTGATAAAACAACAAATTTGAAACTCTTGTGAGAACATTTTGGGGTTGAAAGACCACCACCTAGAGCTGGGGGGGTGTTTAACAGGACTGTGGTTAAGGAAAGTTTCTCATCACAAAGGCCATCTCCCCTCACTAATAACCTTGCAACGGTTTTCAGGTAAGATGAAAAAAGACAGTTGTGTGTCAAAAAAACCCATCTGGTTGCACAATGTAGCGTTAAAGATGCTACTATGATGGCTTAGAAAAGATTGTTTTATATATGTTATATGTGCCCCTGTTAGAATGGTATTGGAAACACTGGTATGTAAACTATACAACAGTATTTGTGTGGCGAAGATTAGCTGCTGGTCGTAGAAGCTTTTGCAGCATTCAGTGACAATCCTACAATACTTTGTCTAACATGCTGTCAGCCTACTAATGCAATTATTTACCCTTATTTAACTTATATGATACCATTTCTTTACTCAGAATAATGAACCGATGCACCATTCTGATTGGAAATCCGTTTGGAGGTGTAAAGCAGTTGAATAAAATGATGTGACTGATAATATCTGCTTTTGTAGTTAAAGGAATATTTCAAGATATTATTATATAGGTAGTCTTGCAGACGATCCTTTCTGCTCTGATACAACACACTTTTGCACACGTCCTGATGCTTTTGAAGCCACCTTCAGAATAAACACCGTTTATGTAAAGATTACAGAATGGCAGGATAGTCAAACAAGCACATGACCCAAAAGAAGACGCTGTAAGAGGATCATGTGTGTTCCCTTCTCTCCTCTTTGAGTGTTCACACTGCATTAAACATTACGTTGTATGAGTGGGGGAACGAGCACTTAAAGGCTGTTTTGCCAAAATCAAGATTAGTTCAATTGATATGGGCAGTCTGAATGCTGTCATAAAAGAGAATAATGATGGTTTGACTTTCAATCCCAGGACATTGAATTTGTTGAGACCCCTGCTATAGAAAAGAGGGTCATGCACAAAAAAAGTGACATAGCAGAGTGGAAAACCAATGGTATCCAAGATGGAAGGGGATGAGCAGAACAAACAAGCTGAGAACAAAAAAATAATAAAAAAGGACCTGTGGGGTTTGGGAGGAGTGATTGGGGGGGGAGGCGGCAACAAATCTCTTAATCTCTCCCTCGCTCTCGCTCTCTCAGGCGATGTTTGTTTTGTGCTGGTTTGGCCTGAAGTTGCCCGTCGATCCCCTCGTAAATTGCCTGTGTCGATCCGGCCTTACAAGCTTCCACACACTCCCTGAGTCACCGTTAAAATGGTCACGCCAATAAAAGTCCATTCACTTGTAATGAATTGAGCGCATTTCTAAAGACTAAAGGGCCTGATTTAGTGACAATACTTGATGATCCTCGATTGAGTTAGGATTGAGCTAGTCAGCGTCTCCACTTCTAAAACACTGCTGGTATTGTTGGGGATTTGTAAAAGAAAAATAAAGCTGGCAACCTTCATTCCCTCCCCCTCATCTCTGAAATAGACTTCTAGACACTGCACGGTATGAAGGGAACGACCTGCCTTTGGAATAATTTACCTAAAAATACAAGTGTACTGTCTACGGCTGACACAATATTAAATTTGTGTTGGCCAATTATTGCACCAACATTTTATTGCAATATTATTGCAATTTTCAGACCATTTTATGCCACTGATTTTATATCCGGCGGAAAAGCGTGCCGCGGCAGCTGGGGAGGATGACCGGTGGGTTTTGACTGCCGGCAGGCCGTCGCGCTACGTGGTGGCAGGGAGAAACTGAGCGGCCCGGTCCCGCTAACAATCGGTCGGCCCGGGATGAACGCATCAGGGACGATGCCCTGCGTTCATCCCGCCCCAGAGAGACAGTCTGGAGGAACAGACAGGAGTTCAGGTTGAACGAATGGGTGGATAGTTGTTGTTGGAGGTGAGATTTTAGCTTAGTTGTGTTTCCCGTTTTTGGTGCCACTGTTTCTAAACAAAGTCGACATACTGGCTCATTCACATTATTGGCTCTCTTCTCTCATTTGGCTTAAAGCCAAAATGTTCCCACATCGGAGCTGAAGATTGTGGCTTCGTTACCAAGTCCATTTGGACTTGTTTATCCTAATTGTCTGTAGATGTCATGAAACATAACACCTCATAACACTGTGGGTTCATGCATCCCTGTCGGTGTCCGCTCTGCATGTTGAGCCGCTGCCTAAGCCCCGCCTCCAACAATGAAAGCAGACAAGGGGGAAGGGCAATGGGTTAAAATGCTGGTGACGTTCATCTATATGTAAAATGAGTATCGCACCACCAAAAATGATGGCACTAATTTTCCTATACCGTGCGATAAGTCAATATATTGCATATTGCGACAGGCTTAGTACTGTTACGTTTGACCACATCCTAGTTTTCATCTCACCTGCATGTTCCCTTATTCTCCTGTCATTTCAGATCCTCCCACATTATCAGCTCTTTACCCTCACGTGCTTCTCCCACCTGCAGCACATTCCCTTTTCAGCCACTCATCATTTCAACCGGTCACATTCTGTTGTTCCCTGCCATATAGTGTGCTGCTTTTGCAATGTTTTCCAGCATTTTCCCAGTTAGCCCAATATACTTCTGGTCTGACCTCAACCACAGATTTCCTTCTCAGATTTGATTGCCTGCATTATTGCTATCCTGGTTCAGAGCCAGCCTGTTTCCCCGCCTGGCCCTCTGGATTTGTTTGCCTGCGGACTAATCTCCCCGTTTTGACCTTGTCTGAACTTGAACCTGTCTCTTTCATCTTTGTCCAAGTTTCATCGTGTACCACTAACCCTTACACGTATGGTACGTCAGAGAAGTGCAAATTTGATGAGCAGCCTTCTACCATGTGGCTGCAGAAGCTCCAAAGCCACTGCAGGCATAAGGAAATGAATGATCATAGCATGTCATTTGATGCCAACTGTCCAATTAATTAGACACAAGATGTTCCTATTTAAATAACGGCGGTTAAATCTGCTTGTCTGTCTTGACAGATTGTGTGTGGATGGAAAGCCGCAGCTCTCGCTCTTCTGATAACTGCCCAGTGGAGTCACTACAAATCGCCAAAAGCCACAGATAGGGGACATTTAAAAAAAAAAATTGCCACGCTGGGGTAAACGCAGTCAAATCCTAGAGGGTTGCATTGTGAGAGAACTGCTGATACTATAATCTCCAGGTAAGCCGATGTAACGCCCGCATCCCTGCTCTTTGAACATTGAGCATGAAACTCTTGCAAAGGACCATGACAACACCTCCAGCCCCCCTTTCCACCCAGAGCCGATTACCAGAGCTGTGAGGTCAAGAGAAGCTAATGGGACTTTGTCTGGAACTGGCCAGTGTGCCCCCGAGGCCGCTGGATTACATGCACGAAGGGATTCTAAAACGGAAAAGTATACAGTGCGAGAATTAAATACCAAGAAGGCAGAAGTGGAGAGAAACATGTTTTCACTTTGTTTGCAAAAGCTTAAGAAAGAGCAAAGCCCAATAACACAGGTGAGCTGGAAGTCTCGTTTTATTCCTAGCAGTCTGTATCAGTGGAGGAGTATTGATTTGTTTCCCTGCAGCTTTGAAAGATCAGGTGTTATGTGCACAACAATGGGCTCTAGAGCACAAAAATCATTTTCCTCTGGATGCCGAAAGTATTTTGTCTTCTGCGAAGAACTAATACAAAAACTGATTAAATAGGCAACCAATAGCGCAATGGCTAATACAAAGTATGCCCAGTGCTTTGCTAAAGGCCTTCGGTCTCACCACCGTCACTTTTGGATACATACAGTATAAAACTAAATGGCACTAAGGCCAATCTTAATTTCTTTCATCATGAATCGCCTTGTATTTGAGAGAATCAGCCAATTGCTTTCTAATTAAATTCATTCACACCAAGAACTGATCTATTCATTCATCAAATATATTTCTATTCTTACCTTGCATTGGTGTTGACCATCTGTTCACAGCGTGTGACCAAGAACTGTAGGCTCTATGAAGGCTGCATCAATACACATATGCAAAGATAGCGGTCACGCTCAGGGACTTGCAGTGCAATTAAGTTTTCCTTTTTTTATCAAGTATTAGAAACGCTAAATCACTACATGAAAACATCCTATAGCCTCAAGTCCCCCCGAAGCCCATTTTGAGACAATACTGAGTCAAAATTTTTCTTTCAGGCACAACCATTTTCAGAGCAAACACTTGATGGCACAATATACAAACATATCATTACAGTAGCCAAAAACAAAATTGAAAGGTAAATGATTTTCCTCCTGGTCTGTGAAATATTGGCGTTTAAGGAACCACCGGTTTAGCACTAAATCATTTCTCCCATTGTAGAATCTTATGCCGTTGTTGCCCTCCAGAGAGAAAAGATATTTGCGTGGCGGTGAATGAAATGCTGAGCTTTCAAGTACAATATCAAGTTAGGGTTAGAGAAATTGCGAACACGGTTAGAAGTGAAGAGCAGAAAGCAGTACTAGCTCACAAAGTCAGAATCCACCCAAATAAATAGACATACCATTGTCAAAACAATTGCTTGTTTCAACACAGTCTGCTCACTCACTGCCATCTTCGTGAAAACACTCAAACTTAAAGTAAATAACGCAGGTCAAATGTGACGTTTCTGGAAAAACATTTGACAGCCTGATGCATACCGCCATATTTCTGAAAGATGTAAGACTATTGATCAATAATATGCATGTTTGTATGTACTGTACGTGAGTAGGTGAGTTGATCTACGTAATCTGAAATTGGGACTAGTATCTGCTTGGGTTCAAGTATGTTTCGCTGTTCATATCCCCCCCAACCCAGCCACTTGATTTTATGCAATGGGAGTTTAAGTGTAAGGCAGCAGAAGCTGGTTTCTGATACACTTTAGTTCAAATTGAGTGAATAACGTCTCACAGCCAGCTGTCTGCCCGTCTGCTCCGTGGCTCTTTAAATGGGGAAACAAGTTGTTTCAGCATTCCAAGTATTCTTCAAATCTTTATTCAACTTCCGCTTCTATTTCCATGCTACCTTTCAACTCAAGATTTTCAGCTATTAAAAAAATGCATCTGTTTCAGGACATTCCAGCTGGAGAGCTTTCTACCGCTTATGCTTGAATGAAAAAAATCAATATAATTGATTTTAACATTGTTTTCAGATTCATTTTTTCAAACCTTAATGTTCTTCAACTTTAAATTCACCATCAATCTTTCAGCTACAGTCACCATTTGAACTTTAACATGTTTGCATAGGGTCCCTAGGAACTAGTCACGACCAAAGTTTGGGAAAGAACAGATTGTCCCCAATATTTTTTTCATTTGAATTGCCTGTTAAAGAAATTAATTTGCACAATATATTTGCAAACTCATTTGTATTTTTATCCATACTATGACGCTAAAAAATTGATCTAATTCCAATGCGTCATCAAGCCTGCGAACAATATGCAGAGTCAGAAACAGTAATCGTTGCTTGTAGAAAGTGCAGAGAGTAGTTAAACTGTAAGCTACTTAATAGGAAATAATAAAGCCTCGTATCAGGATTTCATTTGGGCTTTGCATTGATAAGGATGATCCTTTGTGGACAGGAAATGCCACCAACAGAATAAACAAATATACTTGTAGGTAGTAAAAAGGTGCTATAAATGTATGCATTATATAATCAAATGCATTTCATTGCTCAGAAATCCAGTACAGATAATTCAAGCCGACTACAGCTCCATAAAACCTGAACAAACTACTTACAAATTAAAATAGAATTTCCGAATAAACCAATGCATTGCATGTACTTCTCATTTTGTTAATCAAGGAATTATCTTGAAATGCATTCAGGAAATTCAAATCCAGTGCAGATTTAGTGCAGGTTGAGGAAGCAGCAGCTTCAGGACCACCAGGCTTGCAGGTGAGGTGTTTCTGATGGCATTTTGTTATTAATCACCATGGATTAGCAGTTAAATTGAAGGACGTTTGGGGAGGTTGTTGGACTGCTTGGATTTGCAGTTTAGGGAAAGGTTTAACTAACTGACAGGGGAGACTCCTACCCTGTTGTGTGTCCAGTAAGCAACACTACCTACTAGGAAGCTGTAGGAGTTCTTAGGGCAATGCCAAGAGAGGTAAGGGGTCTCGTTGGCCAAGTGGAGAAGCTGATCAGAAACTTGTTCAGATGTCGTTGCCCGTTTCCTCAGGCGACGCTGAGCTTCAGTGCGTTACAAACCTGGCAGAGGTCGGTGGCTGAGCAATGGTTTGTATGCCATGAGCATCAAGTTGCTCTGAACAAGATTGCGTTTAAAGATGTAAGCCAAATATTCATCTCTGTGAATGATAGAGGTATCTTTGTAGTGCATTTAAATAACATCACTTGCTACTACAACTAATACTACTGCTAATATTACTACAAATACATAGCATTATTATTTTTTTTATTTCAACTTCTGCCATTTCTGTATTTTGAGCAATTATTTAAAACTCATTTCAGCTTTTCTCATTACTTTATTTTCTGCAATGTTTTGAATTTCATTTCAGAATTTATTTCTGTATTTTCAGCTTTTAGCTTTCAGTATTTCAAAGTATTTTCTGCAGGACATTGCTGAAAAATCTAATGGGGTAGCACAAAGTAACTTCAAAAACAAAACTAGCTGGCACGTTTCAATTATGTTGCTTTAGCTGACCCATGCGACTTTCTCACCTTCATGCACGTTTCAAAGGTTACACTGGGATTTGTGTGTTGAGCCAACACTAGAGAAACCCTCAGCCTCTGACAACATATATTGGATCTGAGAAGTAGAAGTTGTTGTGACATTACCCCACACAATATATAGTTACCGTAAAAGGTCAGTAGGAGCCTGTATGAGTTCAGAGACAGATTCAGAGGCTTGGTGAGAGTGAAAAGGCAGAGAAGGGGAGCGAGGGCATCGGCTTTGACCTAAACAGGGAATAAACAAACAAACAGCCTGCCAGGCTATGAGCACACAGAGTGAACAAACAGGGCTGCTAACAAATCACCCTCATATCTATGGAACCGAGCCAGGTATCACACAGGTTATAAAGGTGAGGTGTTGAAACAACACATGGGTGGTGTTGAAGGGACATCTACAATCTTGATAAACTTTTCTTCCCGCACTAATTCATCAATAACAGGTATGCTTTCCGTTCACGTCTCAGCATCACGGCCCAAAGTGCAGGACTTCCCCTTGTGAAGGTCTTAGACACATACCAGACCGATGAGGGGATTCAGATGACTGAGCATCGGTAAGCATCTTAGAGAACTTTTCTCATTCAAGTCGTAAATGCAACATCAGGTTTCATTTACCATTCATATAGATCTCGCTAATGACTCGGAGAGAAGACTGTACTTGCCAGCTGTCAATAATATATGTGAGCAGGGTGTTATCACAAAGTGTGATCATGTGGAGCCGGGAGTGAGCAGCTTCTCCTGATCGCTGCAGAGCTCACTTTTACTGAAATTGTGCTAAGTAGAGAAGTCAGTCCAGACCTTTACTTTGTCTTAGTTTTCCTCAGCATGACACAGCAAGGCTAAAGGAAGGGCAGAGCAGTAGCTGCACTATATTGGGTGAGCCAAGTATGACGGATCAGGACACTGTCAAACCTGCTAATTTAGGATACATGTAAGCGTCTGGTTTAGCCTTTTGTGGCGAAGCCATTGTTATTACTTGCCGTATTGTTCTTATTCATCTGAACACAATGATGGGGCCAATGACTCGTGGGATGAAAGTAGGAGTAGCAATACAAAAAAAGTTATGTTATTGTATCAGTCAGTCAATAACACAAGAACTTGCACAAGAGCATGCTCAAAAGATTCAACTAAGACCAAGAAAACACACATACATGCTCAAATTAAACGCACACCTCACAAAACACACCTAGGAACAACCTCTATCTCCTTGAAAGGTCACTTGCCAATAATGTGCTGTTAAGTCTCAGAAGGGCCTGAGCTGTGTTGGTTCCACTCCACCAGTGTTTATTGTAATTTCATTAACTCGACCTCTGTTATTCTAATTACATAGACATATTGTGCAGCAAATAAAAGTTAATGAGCTTTTATGAAAATGGCTTGACGTGACCTTTTTATATATTCATTCGCATCCCTCTCATGTCCCAGTCAGACTCCACTGTGGAAGGGTCCAAGATATTCAGAAATAAACACTGCCAAAAACACCCTGTTCAATGCACAATAACCCCCCACCTCTTTTCCATATATCATTTGGCCTTGTCATCCATAAATCTGCAAAATGCCCTTTTCAAGCTGCTCATAAACACCTCATAGATCTCCAAAAATGGCACCACACACTGAGGCAAGAGCCGTCCGCAAGTGAGCCTGCAGCGGTCCAGCTTTCTAGCGTCAGGAAGTGATGAATGTTGGAGTGAATGAGTACATTAGTCTGCCAGGCAAGGCCAGCAGGTTTTGGGTTCAGGTGTCCACAAGGGATAACTGTAAATGTTAATAACTTGTAGGCCCTTGGAAAAACTGTACAAGTTAAAGTACTTTGGTCTTTGACTTTAATTACCATAGCACAGGTGTATACTAAGTTCATTTTGGGAAGAATGTGTGCTGTATTGTGCTACTGGAAATCTTTCAACATTGATTTGATTTCAGAAATATAGAGATCGGCTCATAGAGATTGAACACAGGCTCATTTTATTACAAATAACAAATGTGAGATACCATCTCAATAATATTTGCTATATTTAATAGCTAAATAGAGACTTACATATCTGATATATAAACAGCACAGAAAATTCACTGTGTATTATTTTTATAACAATACAAAGTATTTTAATGTGAACAAGGAGACAAAGGGGCTTTTAACTTTTGCAAAACACCCATTATCAAATTCCTTTCTCTTCTAATACACTGAATTAATGTGATTATAATGATCATGTGACCCAGTGGATGGCCCTGATGTTCATCAGCCTGCTGTTTATTAGCAGGACCACCGTTATCTCCTTGTGGTTATTGGCAGAAAAAAAGGGGTACGTGACCAGTAGCAGTTGCTCTGGGCCGCTACATTCGACCCAGAGTGCTGGAAATCCAATAATGCAGGAACGATAGATCTCGAGGAGAAAAGATCCAAACTCAAAAGCTATTACAAAGTCTACTGTTTTTAATTCTGATGTAAATTACCTTGAGCAGCTTCAAGGGTTGTTCCATAATTCATGTTTGTTTCAAATCAACCCTTAATAGCTGTACGGGACTTCTCTTAAAGAATTCACACTTTCCTAATCACAAAAACAACTCCAGATTGGTGTGCAAAACCAGGCCAGTAAAAAGCTGTGATAATGTCTTTTAACCAACAAATACTGTACAGCTTTGGTAAAAAAAAATTAAAAAAATCATAGCGTGGGGGTGTATCCTTCATTTTAGTTTGAGAGCAGATGAAACATTAGCAGGATATGCTGATCAGTCTAGACTCTGGTATGTGCTTGCTTGAATTTAATTTGCTTGGCTTTCCAAAGATGAGTAACTCAGAGCCATCGCATCTCACCTGTCGTTTGGTATCGACTTCTACTTTGGTAAGAATAAATTATCGCTCCAACTGAATCACATGGATTTTCTTGTTTAAGGAGGACCTAGTCTTAGACTTCAGTCATCCAAGTGTAGTTATTTGGTGCCATCCATGTTCGAATATATCAGAAAATAAAGTATGGCACTGTTCTGACCTACCCCATTGAACCATACTAATCGAATAAATGCTGCAGGAGTTCAAATTAATTCAACAGAAAAAGCTGAGACAGGGTTTACAAGAAGTCACAAAAGGATTAGAGGCAGACTGCACATACTTCATACTACGACTGCTTCCTCTGTTAAGGTCAAGCACTGCAGCATACACCAGCCAATCCTAACAAAACACAGCAAACAATCATGACTGCAAAGGCAATTTGGAGAAAATCCTCACAACAGCTAAGGTAGCTTAACTTAGCAGCCACCTCCTTCACTAACATGTTCTGTCAGCTTTCATAAAAATTGGAGAAGACAAGTGTTTTCTAAATGGAATGCACTGGGCATAGAAGACGGACTGGGGTGTAATGCACTCTGGCAGCCATAGTGTGATCGATGTGAATGAGTTGTCCTGTAGCAGCACTGTACCCAAAAGGGCCTCACACTGTTGCTGGAGATGTGGGAGATAATGGAAATGTTTCTAACAGTGTTTTGAACCCACTACTGACCTCATCTCCAAGCCCTTACTGTCCCATGGCGAACTGTAACATCCATCATTCCATGATGTGACAATAGGAACATGGCTGCCTCACCATTCCTCAATTGGACAGTCATTGAACCAGAGGAGAGAATATAGAGAAAAAGGAATCTGAGCGAGTGGAGGACCAAGACAATGTCTACTAAATAAGAAAAACAACAAGCCTCTTGTCTATCTGAAGAAAGGGAACCATCACAACCATTCCACACATTCTTGGTCATTACCTTACTTAGATGACTTGCCCTGGAGTCAGCAAAGGTTGCTTTTGAATTAAGTTAAATGTGGTCGTAAGTAAGCAAGAATCGCTTATTACCACTACCAAGTTTTCTGTTAGCTCCTGCAGTTGACCACACATGAGGCCCCCCACCCCCACCTTAACTCTCTAAGAGGAGGGTTCAGTGGCTCTGTGGACTGCTGATGTGTCAGACATATCACTGCAGGGAAAGTTGACCAGACTCTCGGCTGGCTGCCAAAACCCTAAGAACAAAAGCAGGGCTTCGGAAATGGAACAGAAGGAAGTTGACTGGTCTCTTGTATTTGCCTACTCTGCCACATCACCACTTTCACCCTCCAAACAGCTTGGTCACTCATGTATTCAGGTCAGACAGAGTCAAGCATGTTTCAGTAGCAAAGGTCCTCAAGGCCGGGGTGTTGGAATTCAATATATTCACCAGCTGGTTGCAATTTTTTTCATCAGTCCACTACCAGCACTTAAGACCACTATACACACACCTGGGGCCTCATTTTCTTTAACGGCACAAAGGATGCAAATCCCAAACCAACTTGGAGCTGTCCGCACCACACACCGTTATACCCTCACTGTAAATGATCCGGACAAACACGGATGGACAAAGGCACATTTCTCAAAGCATACTGTGGGTTGGTGGGAGTCTACTCACCTATGTATGCCTGCATGCGTGTGGGCATCGGGGCGGAACTACACAGTCCACGACAGAGCAGTGGGGAAATGTAAACGCCGGATTAAGTAGACAAATGACATGGCATTTAGTACATAAGACGAATACCATGAGAATATTGACATTGTTTGATTAAAAACAATGACTTTTTCTGTAGGAAAGGTAACCTTAAATTCCTTCTGTTATCTGGCGTTAGAAAATAAGAACATTCAAGACTTTCATGGGAAGTGTGTCCGCTACCATTGAACAAAGATGTTTATTTACGTCAACAATTGGCAACTCCTCGTGTAACAGGATTAATGATTCCACTTGCCATCACTACAAACAACGGCTCATGCTGAGAGGACACCTTCAAGATCAACTGGTCGATTGCAATTGACCTATTGGGCACCCCTATCCTAAAGTTACATCAGGCCTCCCTAGTGTAACTTGACATTAACTTGGAAACAGTGGAAGGTTATTTTTTTCAATCCACATGAAGATTCAATGGAGGAATCCCAGTAGTTTTTCATCCAGGGAACCAGTGTGATGCTAATTTACCGGATGGCCTACACAATACTCCCCGTAGCAATCAATGCAAACAGCTGTGTGCTGATCATGTATATATGGTCACTATTAAAGCCTTCTGACTGCATGTCTACATGTGACTTTGCACAGATATACAAAGTTAGATGGAGTCACCTGTAGTGGACGATGTCACTTACAGTGGGAGCAACAGTGTGCAGTCAGCACTACCAGCAGCATTTCATGCTAGGCTTCGATCGACTGACCAGTCCAGACTGTTATTTCCGCCTTAGTGGTATTCTACCTGCTCCCATCCCTCCTGCTCGCCACCTGTGCAGTGTGACGGCACACACACACACACACACACACACACACACACACACACACACACACACACACACACACACACACACACACACACACACACACACACACACACACACACACACACACACACACACACACACACACACACACACACACACACACACACACACACACACACACACACACACACACGAAAAACAAGGCCATTTTACAGTAGTCACCCGGCGGAAGAAAAGACTGAGTAAACAAATCCTTCTGTAGCTCATGTCTTAGCAGTTTGTGCTCCGATGTTGCATGTTTTGCGTATGAATTGAGTACAAAGCTCCATTTCAATTCATATAAAACACAAAAAAAGAAAACATAATTTATATTTGAAAATCTGTTTTCACTTTAAGATTGCTCTCTCTAAAAAAAGGGCCGAATTTGGCCTCTTTGTCATGAGTAGCACAAATAAAGCACCAAATCCATCTATACCTCTATCTGCCCTTAAAAAAAGTCTCAAACACTGGAGTTCGACACTGGCATTAATATGTCGCAAATATGTCCGTGTGGTGCTGGCAGCAGAAGGGCCGAGAGCATCAGAGTGACTACCTCGTTTACCTGACCCCTGGTCGGCCCGACTACTACCCCCCATAAAAACCTAGTGGAAACTTTGTAGAGAACCCACTCTCGTGTATGAGCGGCCATCTCTCCACTATTCTGTGTTCAAAGGGAAATTACAAGGGTCAGCTTTATTGGTATTCAACAATCTCTCTCACACTCACACACACACACACACACATTGTGTAGAAGCAAGGAAAAGGGAGAGGTGGACTGTCAACGTGTAATAGACCCGATATAGTAAAGTGTTGAAATGGTCAGTGCATAGTCAAGAGTTATGCCAGGGAGAATAGCTCCAGTTACAACAGATTAATATCATTTTTAAGCTTGATCGGAGATTTGAACAGCAGGAACAATTTTCTTTAAGATTGTGATTTTTTTTATCCCCTTTTTTATCTTTCTGTCTTGTCGGTCTTGTTCTTGCCTGCATATTCAGGAGCAAAGTCTTTAACCATCCTGTTTCAATTTTACAATATTATACAATTTACAAGCTAAATAACAAGCGTTAGGGAAAGGCATTATCTTTATTGTAACCCTGCTGTAAAGATGATTTTTTTTAAAACATGGCTTAGTGGAACGCAGAGACAAGAGTTGGCAGAGGAAATGGGACTAAAAGCTGAGCTCATTGTAAAAACTTGGCATGAACTGTTGGTATAACAAGATTAACAGTATTTTCTCACAAACTGTGTTCCCTGCATTTACAGTGAAATCCTGTAATTCCTCACATCCAGGATGACCTCTAGTCTGATTCTACCAGTTGGTCTAAATTACCCCTTTGAAATAGACCTACACAGGGGAGATGATAAAAGGTCAAGATCACCCACACACACTGCTTTAAGTATTGTATTAAAAATGAGTGTACTAGATGTTCTTTTCAGGCTCCGATAGTCATAAAGCCCTTAAATTAGAAGACTGAGTCAATATTTATCTTCCCTGCTCAACTTGTGAGCAGTCACGCCAGAGGAGGTGTGTCAATGTGTTTGTGTGTTTATGGTAATGTGTGATTAAGTCCTTTCGCTGAGGTGGATGGCTGTGAATAAATGCACTGCTACGTTATGACTGCTGCAAAACCATGGGGAGAAAAAGGAATAATCATCTCATAAAGTAGGAATACAGTCAGTTACCTTGCATTAGTATAATTGTATGGATGCTGATGAAACTGAAAACAGTCAATATGGCCTTAGTTATGGTAGTGGGCAAACTGGATGTAGAGAGGAGAAAAGTGAAACCCCAGCTGGTGGATTTCTTTTTGGTAGGCCAGCCAGTTAGTTTCAGTAAACATGTCAGAATGATTCAATGCAAAAAAGGGTATCAAACACGCATTATTATATGCAGTTAAATATTTAACATTTATTCCAACAGTTTAACATAAGGACATCTTATTCAAACAATTAAGTATATCTATATATATACAATTATCTACCTAGACTAGCCATCAAAGATATAAGCTGCTTCTAAATGTGTTTGCCAATTTTGTCCCCAGTGCTGCCAAACTTATGTCCATCTGTCCTCCAATTAGACAAAATCTTAAAATTAAAAAGCTTATTTAAATTAAATTCGTCACATTTAGCTTTTGGTCCAGGTCCGCTAGGGCAGTGTTTCTCAACTGGCCTTTGCATGGGAAAAAAAAAAAAAAAATTCATCCTGTGCTTCAAATACTTCAAATCATAAGACGACATTAACTTCTTATAGAAACTGTAAGCACTCTCTAGCAGAGGACAGACCCTTCTGATTGGAGTGACAAACTGACCGTCTTTTAACCCTCTTAATCCAAAGCCTTTCTCCGGCGACTGAAAGTGACATGGAGGATTGAAATTACCGTAACTCCTTAACTATTTGCGGCATCAAGGTAATTCCAACAGATTCTGAAAGCTGAGAAATTGCCGTAAAAAGAAAGTGTAGTAATAAAAGTATTTTTTGTTTTGGGGCATTTATTTTGCTGTCTTTTTAGCCTTTAGCTTCTACTACTCATTTCCTGTTAAGACAGGCTGTCCAGTCCATCCTCTCCTAGAGAGGCCTTACCCTTTCCATAAGAAGTTAATGTTGTGTTTTATGATTTGTTGAACTGTTTCCGTATTTGCCACCGTGTTTTCCTATTATGCCGTTGTGATTTGCACTTCAGGGCCACCGTACAAAACCGCAGAACCAGACAAATAGTGTCAGATTATCAGAGATCTTTGAGCCTAGTTATTTCATTTATAAAATGCTGAAGCAAATTTGAAATGAAGCACAAGTTTTATCCTCAAGGTTGTCAAGTCTCACTCAGTGACGAGACGGGAGAGCTCTGATGAGCCACAAGCACAAACAGCTTGCAGCTTGAGTGACGGCAGTGCACCAGCAGGCACATCAGCAATCAGACCTCATTTCCTCGTAATTTGGTGTCGCCGGAGCTGTATTACCTCCATAGGTGGTCCCGTCTGTTTGGGAGGCTAAATAAATGTCACAGAATCAGCCCAGATCACAGGTGATCCATAAAAGTAATAAGAAATGCCATCCTGTTGGTGCAGATATCGGCAGTGATTCAATCGCTGCTCCTTTAGGTAGCCCAATTTGAGTCCTGCATGCTCTGATCAAGGTCTCTCCCATGCATACCTGAGAGCAGTGCAGGGCACTTTGTCTGTACTGACGGTGGCTCAAGTTGGGGCTAAGGGGCAAGATGGGAGGCATAAGGATCCGCTCTTCTCCATATCAATAATGCCCCTTCTACGGTAGCAGGCATTTTGGGTTCGCGGATAAAGGGGGGTAGCAGTCCCCTCTAAAGCTCAGCTGACTGCTGTGTGATTGAAGTTGAATCCCAGAAGGATTCAGGAACGGTGAGGGTTTTCTCGCTGTGTCACCACTTCTGTGTATTGCGGTGGTCAGAATACTCTTTCATGCCTTTTTCAATCTGCTGTATGTTCCCCACAACGTTTCCTCGGTGTTCTAATTTTTTATAACTCAATGCACAAACAAATTGTCCAGGTGAGGTCCACAGGGGCTCTGCTGATGAGTTGTAAATATCTCTTATCAGTCTTAATACAGCCATACAGTCATTTTCACCAGCAGCTTGGGGTTACAGAGCTAAACCGATCGACTAGGATCTACATTTCACAGCTACTGTTCTGGTCTAGACTGAAACAGTAGTTTATTTAAGTCGGTATGTGGAGCACACTACAACATCCCAAAAGCTATAAAAGAGTCAACTTTACAGAGACTGATTTTCTTGAGTTGTTGGGCCAATCGTTTGTCCTACAGATAAGCCACAAAGGGATAGCATGTGACATGTGAGCAGGACCCTTCGCTCTTTTCAACCTGTAGAGTGACAGCAGGGGTAGAGAGCAAGCTTTAATTGCATGTGACAGCCGTTCAGGCAGGCAGAGACCTTCAAGTCAGTAACCACTCACCTGAGAAAAGGGGTGAGAAAGGCAGTGGGCGAAAACCGTGTGATTGACACCCTCCCTGGAAGCTATTTGCCTGTTTGCACCAGACCAAACCTTTGCATCATACCAGTCAAAATAAATACGTTTTGAGCAGCTCTGCAGTCGGCGGTTCCTTTGACTCAGGCAACTTAACCTCAGACTTTAATCCATTAATGCTTGTTTTTAGCTTCTGCAAGAAGTACTGACACTGAGCAAAAGAAGGGAGGAATTAGGGGATTTTGGTCTTAAAGAAGTCTCATTGGGAGCAGTTATTTGCAGAATTTTCTTTTATGAAACATAGACAAGGTCTCCCTTCTCAAAAAGAAAAACTGTACCGTCAAGCAGCAAAAAGATAACCTAGTAAAAGAGCGAGAGCTGGATGTCTATAGCTCTACCTCCTTCGATCAACGGAAGGTTGATATTAGGCTTTCTAGGGAACTTGATCCCTTTTCCTGTGAACTTGTTAAAACCTGTATAAATAGACAATGTAAAAACTAAGTAGAGGTAAAAAAATATATATATTTTGCTCTGTATCGAGGGATCAGCTCTACCAAAGTGTACTTTACTAATATAAGTAGTTCATTAGAAGTGTAATAGAAGAATCGACTGTGGTGAGAAGGTTATCAGAGAGATGAATGACCTCATAGCTCTTTAAAGGCTACATTTTAATTTAGTGTATACATTACAATGTGCATTTTTATTACCTGACAGCTCACAGAGACTGTAGGGAAGGTGTTGAGCTGCTTGTGCACAGAGAATGGTTCTGTAATTCAGTGCCATTACTGCTTATAATAATGACATTTTTGATGGAAATACACATGACGGTATGCCACTCGATATTCTGTTATTGTAGATTTTGTTTTTAAATCCTAACAGTCTTTAGTTGTATACTTTATTATATTTCATCTTAATTTAGTTTTTTTCTATCTTTATAATTATTAGTCCTATGTATATTGTCCAAATGAATAGCTACTCTCTACAGTGCACTAATAAGCACTTTAATCTTTAAACTGTCTTTACCTATTTTACTGCTTTCAGTTGAGGGGAAAATTCCAATACACTGAAGTGAAATACACTCACCGGCCACTTTATTAGGTACCCCATGCTAGTAACGGGTTGGACCCCCTTTTGCCTTCAGAACTGCCTCAATTCTTCGTGGCATAGATTCAACAAGGTGCTGGAAGCATTCCTCAGGGAGTTTGGTCCATATTGACATGATGGCATCACACAGTTGCCGCAGATTTGTCGGCTGCACATCCATGATGCGAATCTCCCGTTCCACCACATCCCAAAGATGCTCTATTGGATTGAGATCTGGTGATTGTGGAGGCCATTTGAGTACAGCGAACTCATTGTCATGTTCAAGAAACCAGTCTGAGATGATTCCAGCTTTATGACATGGCGCTTTATCCTGCTGAAAGTAGCCATCAGAAGTTGGGTACATTGTGGTCATAAAGGGATGGACATGGTCAGCAACAATACTCAGGTAGGCTGTGGCGTTGCAACGATGCTCAATTGGTACCAAGGGGCCCAAAGAGTGCCAAGAAAATATTCCCCACACCATGACACCACCACCACCAGCCTGAACCGTTGATACAAGGCAGGATGGATCCATGCTTTCATGTTGTAGACGCCAAATTCTGACCCTACCATCCGAATGTCGCAGCAGAAATCGAGACTCATCAGACCAGGCAACGTTTTTCCAATCTTCTATTGTCCAATTTCGATGAGCTTGTGCAAATTGTAGCCTCAGTTTCCTGTTCTTAGCTGAAAGGAGTGGCACCCGGTGTGGTCTTCTGCTGCTGTAGCCCATCTGCCTCAAAGTTCGACGTACTGTGCATTCAGAGATGCTCTTATGCCCACCTTGGTTGTAACGGGTGGTTATTTGAGTCACTGTTGCCCTTCTATCAGCTCGAACCAGTCTGGCCATTCTCCTCTGACCTCTGGCATCAACAAGGCATTTCCGCCCACAGAACTGCCGCTCACTGGATGTTTTTTCTTTTTCGGACCATTCTCTGTAAACCCTAGAGATGGTTGTGCGTGAAAATCCCAGTAGATTAGCAGTTTCTGAAATACTCAGACCAGCCCTTCTGGCACCAACAATCATGCCACGTTCAAAGTCACTCAAATCACCTTTCTTCCCCATACTGATGCTCGGTTTGAACTGCAGGAGATTGTCTTGACAATGTCTACATGCCTAAATGCACTGAGTTGCCGCCATGTGATTGGCTGCTTAGAAATTAAGTGTTAACGAGCAGTTGGACAGGTGTACCTAATAAAGTGGCCGGTGAGATGTCGGTCTTCCAATCTGAGGGAAATGCTAGAGGAAAGGAGGGTAAGAGCCATACTGATAGAAAGGTAACCACAGTTACTTTACAAACACCACGTCCCAACAGCACGGTAGCAGCAGAGCTGTAACACAACAGCTTTGATGAACACCAACCAAGTCTCAGCCATCAGATCCAGTAGAGACTTGACGCATGGAAGGCTTCATTAGACTTCATCAGCACAGGGCTGGTAAAGGCAAAGAGACGAGGCTTGGATTCTGTCAGCCTCTGTCGTCACAAGCCAACGTGTTGCTGATGAGGTAATCTGTGGAAGCTCTTCAGGCAGCCAAACGGGGGACAGCCCCCTCATTAGCACTATGTATTTACGTATCATTGAGAATATAATTTTCAAGCAGTGACCACACCCCCTCTCCCGAGCTGTCCCAACTCTTTCCATCAGTGGTTGTCAGTGGGGAGATAGCACACTTATCGCCATGATGAACGACTCTGTGGCGTCCTCTGCTCTTTGCCCCAGCCCTGTTCTATTACGGTGCTACCCCATCTGTATCTATCTAAATCCCTCGTCCTGCCACATTAAAGTCCCATCTGGGGACATTTTAAGTGATGTGTATAGCATATCCTACCAACATCCATAAAGGAAACTGTCGCATTAAATATTTTCATGCCATCAAGGTAGACTTTTTTGAAAATTAGCTGGAATGCTTTATTTTCCAAAGGAATATTAGGTTACAGCAAAACTGCTCTCCTTTCAGTGTAAAAAGCAGCTAACGCTCTTGGGATTACAAACAAAGCCATAGGATGAACTGAAAGAAAAGCCAATAGGTGATAATGCATGTCTCAAAGAACAACAGGTTCAAGGGACATTAAGACATAAGCTAAATAGTGATCAAATGGTTGGTGTAAAAAGATTAGTTTAAATACGCTGCGGACATTTTTAAACACACATTTTTGATGTTTTATTTTATGCTGACTTAAAAACATCTGGCCGGGGACAGCAAATTGCAAATTAGCCTCTCTGGCTAATTCTGGCTCACTTACAGTACACCTGTTATTTAGTGTGCATTGTTCCTGCAAAATAAATTAATACATTTCAGTATATATTTTAACTTGATAATATGTTTATAAATATTGATGTCATTACGCTTTATCGACACAAAATAGAAAATAGGACATTTGAGCTTTTCTGTGCCATTGCTTGAGAAGATGTTAAATCTATAAGCATTTCTAGCTAAAACGTGAACATTTTATTCAGGAATCAGTTATAGCCATAATATGTCAGACATACATGGAATTTTACTTGGTGGTTGGTGCATGACAGCAGACAATGGACAACAGAGAACGTAGTATAGAAGATGGTATTCTGATGTTGAGAATAATCAGTATACCATCTAATATAAGTAAAATATTCACTAATATAAGTAAAATGTTCACGTTTTAGATAGAAATGCTCAGTCATCAATGCATCCCAGGTTACACTCCCAGGTATTATGGTAAATATACCATCTCATCTGACCATGCCAGACGGCGGCCGTGGGGGTTCCCAATAATCAGGGTCCGGCTTGTTAACTGCAGGGCCATGGTCTGGACTTGTATAAAAAGTGATGATGAAAAGTGAATTGTAGAGGAGTAGGCAATAATGAGCCAAGCAGCTGTTTACTTATCTATAGAGTGCTACTAAGTAGAAAAGAGGTGTTGCAGCAAACCTCTTCCACATCACAACAGTGATACAGCTTTTATTTAAAACGGACAGCAAATGTGGAAAAATATCATCCAATGTTCTGCCAAAAGTAGTTTACTATCAAAAGCTAACTTATTTACTGTTGCACAATAATTTCAAATGGAAGGATTTATGAAAATAATCACAATAGACTATAACAAGAAAAATTAGCATTTATAATTTGTGTTTCTTTAAGCAGAGGGATTTAAATGGCATTTGAAAGCCTTGTATTAGGGCTGCACAGTTAATCAAATTTTAACCGCAACCACGATTTGGGCTGCCTCAAATTAAATGAGCCTGACCGTCAGAGATATTGACGTTTACAAATGGGTGCTCTGCTACATATCAAGTGCTTCCTACACTAAAAGTCAGCCAACCAACCACCAGAGGGACAAACAAGGTGGGAGGAGTCATGCACGCACCCTGCAGAGGCAGCCACAGAGAAAGCTCTGTCGGCAGTGGATTCTGTATTAGCGTAAAGACAGACAACAGAACAGAGAGCAGACTACACGGTAAATCAAATGTCAGGAGCAGAAGGCGGGGAGCTAGTCGCTCAAAAAGGATCATTATCCTTTTTCTGGAAGCTTTTTGGATTGAGGGCAAGTGATGTTAACCGATAACAAAGCGTAGGCTATGCACAGGAAGATTTAGAGTTGTGTCTGATTTTTCAGGCGGTTTATACGGCAAAGTATGACAAATGCATTAGGGCCAAAGCTAAGTTACCTCACTGACTCATTCTGGAGGACTGAAGTTCAGACAATTCATAGTTTTTAGAGTAAATAAATTTATTAGTATCATAGCAGTCGTCTTCAAAAATGCATTTAACCTTTATTTACCCTGACATGAGAGCTCTTAACTGTGTCTGCCCACATTGCCATTTGGGGTTCATCAGAGAACAAAGCCAGGGTCAGCATTAATTATAAAAAACAATAGCCCACAGAGACCCAGAGTGGCTTTAATTACAACCTCAAATGGAAAAAGACCTGCCCATAACTACCTCATAATGCAAGCCACTAGGGACAAAATCAATGATTATAGCAGGAAAGGGGCACCCACCCACATTTATTACATTAGGGCAGTTTAAGGCACCATGTGTGTTTGCTTCTCGGTAAGCCTATGTACTATTTGAGAGTCGGAATATGATGTAAAAAAATAATCACCTTGAACCTTCCTCTTAACGTGGGTGACATTAACATAAAGGATCCAAAGAAAAGAATGCTGAAGCCCGTCTGTACCACCCATGTGATGACCGGTGCTAACAGCTGTGTGGGATCAATTGGATCAAATGAGCAGTAGACACTGACTTGACATGTATTGGAGAATGCACCACGTGGTTAAGATCACAAAATTCAAGTCTGGCTCTTTTCCGTACCCTCCCTGCTCAAGACACACTTGAAAAGCAACTTCTTTGTGTGGGAATCTTCTCCCGGTAAGCTCTCATGTGTACATCAAAGCATGCCGTCTCCAAAACCCTTTATGCATGAGCCTACAGCAGCCAACAGCAAAGGAGACAATTGGAGAGAAGCAACCGTTTCTCTAATCACTGCTTACTACAGTCATCTCCAACTTATTTCACTTAATGTTGATTATTTGTTATTCATTTTCATTAATAACTAGACTTTATTCCCCAGATGAATATATTGTTGTACAACATAGCAGTCATGGTTATATGACTGTAGCATCTAAAAATCCTCTCAATATACTTTGAGTTGCCAGTTAGAGTGAATTTTATGCCAGGCCAGTTGTGGTTATCAGCTTCCAATGGCGTTTGGATTTAGGTATAATTTGACATATAGTGGTGGTATAGTGGTATATTTTCAAGTATTCAATATATCAACCTCTTTTCTCTTTTGCTGTTTTTCTTCTGATGACTGCTATCTTTTCCTTGTGGGGCAATTATGTTCAACGGTCTTGTCAATTAAACACTTTATTCCTGTAAAACCTCATTAGCTGTTGTTTTGGTTGGTCTAATCAGTGCTTCTTTAACATCCACATGTTAACCAACCGTTCTGAATTGTTCATATTCACAGTTTCTCTGCTAGTTTGGAGGAATACATAATGCACGGCCATGCTTGAATTGTTTGACTCATTTAGGAAATACATTCCATCAAAGCATTATTTTACTTTACTTCTTAACCATGCTGCATGCTAGTTGTCATTTCCAAATTTCACAAGATGTTAACATATATTATATAAAGTATATAATATATAAGTATATGAATATAATACGTAAATATGCTCCAAAAAAAACATATCCCTCTAGATACATTTTTCCTTGTTTAGAGGGGTGATGATGTCCTAACATAGGCATTTTAAACGTCATTCAAAAAGGTCAATAGAGGCTATTGTCGAAAATACTATGACGTCTCATTAACTGAAAATGTTGCCCTCTTCCTCTCTGAAGGGCTCTGGAAGCAGACCTTTAAAGAATAAGCTATGACGTGGCCCCTTTAGCACAGCGCTAACACCGCGAGACATTGATGTGTCAGTTCAGCCATCTTAAGAGTCTTAGGAGACAGACCTTTTAATTCCCACCGTCATGCTACATAAAAGGAATGAATACATCGCTGCAATGGCAGTCGGCCATAATGACCCAATTAACAGCACTCAATCCCAGGAACATCTGAGGATAAATGAACACTGAACAAATTAATGTCTTTATGCTTGCCCTTTCCATTTCTCACTGCCGATCCCCGTCTCCCCGCTATCTGAATTCTCTTTTACTCTGTCCATTTCAAAAGAACCAATGTTTCCTGCATTCACTGTAGCACCGCATTAGAATTCTGCTCTGCATCGAGCCAACGGACAGGCGGCACTATCTGCTTCCAGATTAAGAGAGAGAAAGCTTGACAAATTAAAGTAGCTGACCAAAATGAGATGGAATATATATATATATATATATATATACACACACACCAAAAATGAAGGCTTTTGTTTTTGAATGGCTCCTTCAGAGGGAAGACAACAAAACAATACAGCTTCTAGCATTGTTTAAGACTTTGCTTGACTTTCTACTTCAAAACCCCTGAAAGGCTTTGATATAAATCATGGAAGCAATTTGATTTCTTTATTTATTACTTCTTACTTTATCAAAAAGAACGTTTAACAAAATATTGTGTTGGCAAGATAAGCTTTAAAGATGCTGAAAAAGATCATCTAAAAGCAGTAGTTTAAACAATTGACGCATGGACTACTTTTCCAGCAGTTATCTATCGCTTGGATATCCAGTAATTACAAGTAATTTTATCACACTAGACAAAGTAAGAGCTGGAGAGTGTACTGTCTGTTATGGATTATGTATCCTCATCCTCAACATCATTAATATATTTTGTATGAGAGAGTATTGGATCAACCCCATCCCAAAAATAAATGATCAAGATGGAACGAGCAATTTCAGATGGCCGAATAGAGAATTCAGAAGCAAGGTGTGGAGATGACTAAAGTTTGAAAGAGAGAAGGGAGATAACTGCAAGGGGAGGACAGGCAGGAGCAGAAAGTGCTGACAGCGGGTAAAGGTGAAAGAGATAAGTGGAGTAGGGGAGTGAACTGTGGAGGGAGGTGACGAGTGATGGAAAGCCTAGATAGCCTTCAGAAGAGAAGGTATGAGGTGGGTGAAGGAAAGGCTGCGGAAAGAAGAGAAACATCAAGACAGATGAACGTACAGCCGAGAAAAAACAAAGTTGATATGGAAATGGGACGTGTCTGTGAAGGGAGGGGAGCCAGAAGTGTAAAACAGAACAGAGTTGTCATGAGCTGACAGCAAAAGAGCACATTGCAGGAGCAAACCAAGGGAGGAGCAGGGTGTACACCTGAGACAATCGGCCATTCAATACTCTGAATATGCCTGGGTTTTTCTAGAACAATCTTTAACATCAAAGGAGCTAAATATATAATCAAAGGTGTGCCTGTGCAAAGTCTACATCACACAATTCATAAGAAAGTGTTCATGTAATGACATTTGTTTTTTAAAACAATCATGACAGAACACTGAAAATAGCAACATGGCTGCCTTTTAAGTGAGCACTTTGTCCCTCTCATCCCTCACTGGGTCCACAGCTTAACCATTAAACCCCTAATGCCTAAAACCAAAGAAAACAGACAGACCGAAAACAGGTGTGCCATCACTGAAAGATACCTAGAAAAGGTCAAGATGACAATTTTCATGTACAATGCATTCACGTCAAAACTGTTTGGCTCGCAATTTCACATACCTCAGATCAGTTGAGGTTTGAGAGTGAATTAAAAAAGTGAGTAACAAAGCAAACATGGGATAATTCAACCTGCGGCAGGTATATTCTAGTTCTACCGTGCCCAGGGTACAGCACAAGAAAGAGCAAATGAAGAGCAGGTGCAATGTGATGGTTCCTTACCTTCCTTGCAGTACTTCCCCTTGAAGCGAGTGTGGGTGCAGTCACAGTGAACTTCTCCATACTGAATAGAGCAAAACCCTCCATTGAAGCACGGGTTCTGCTTGGTGCACAGGTACTCCAGGTCGCTCTGAATGCCTTGGCTGTTTAACAAAGTGGGGGGCGTCTCACCCACCTTCAGGTTGGAGATCAAGCCCTGGAAAGGGGGCTCGTACTTCACCGTGCTAGAAGTCAGAGCCGAGAGGCGCACATCCGGTGGGATCCCGCCCACAAATAGGTCACTGACCACTGCCATCTCCTTTCTTTTGGACTTGACCTCAGCCACTTTCGTCTCACCATCTACCATGAGGAGGGTCTCACGGAAGTTGCGGGTGAGCAGGACCATGTGCCAGCGGTCATCATTCACCCGTGTCTCCATGTGCAGCGTGGCCGGCTCGGCACAGTGTATGGCAAAGCGCAACTGGAGGCGGCCGCCAGCGATCAGAAGCTCCAAGAAGTCACAGTTGCCACCATCATCCAGGTAAAGCACCAAGGCTTTGCTGATGTTGGTCTTGATACTGAAGCTCAGCTCGCCCACTGATCCAGCTTCCCAGCGTCCGTAGCGGGCCCACTGGCCAGGCGCCCCACCAAATTCTAGCATCTTCACTGTTGTGAGCACGCTGAAGAGGGCCAAAGGCCAACTCAGGAATCTTAACCCCCTTGTCATGCTCCCAAGTTTCCTCAGCTTTACTTGATGGCTTACAGGTGTAATGAACCCCAAATGGGTGGCAGATTTTAAATGTAAATAAGTGTATTAAATCACTTAACTGGAATACCAAGCTCACAGCCCGAAGTAACCCTCAGAGACCCAATGCCAATTTTCTTGACAAGTCAGCAGTTTTTTCTTTTCTGTAGTGCTTTAATTTCTTTCCTTATCCTGACTCTCTTCTTTTTCTCCCCATCAGTTGGTGCCTCTGGTACTTGCAGGAAAGGAACGAGGAATTGCACGAGAGTGTAAAACAGGGGAGGATATGATTATTTCAAAAGCCCCTTGGTCGATCCCAGACTGAAAATAGAATCTTTGTCTTTAGAATCCAGATCTCAGTTCAGTTTCCAGGACATTTGAGCTGCCACCAAAAGCTTGGAGGGGGAGAGTTATTAGATTGTGATATTTTTTTTACGGGAACGGGAGTGAAGGAGCGCAAAAGTGAGTGAGTAGACAGTATCAAAGCTTGCTGGTGTCTACTGGAGTACACGATGCTTTCATGGTTGTTTTGTAAAACCCATTCTTCTCTTGTACCTTGAGGACTACACTGCTTTATGCAGGAATGGGTCCCATCATTATGGTGGCAAGTCGGGATCTGAAAGAAATACAAAAAGAATAGATGTGAATTACATGCAAACATGTTCCTGTGCATTAGTATCAACCATACAAAAAAAATATCAGCAGTTATTCCTTTTCACATGCTACTTAATCTCATCTTTTTTGCCCTTAGTTTCATTTTGTCTGCAGTTGTAGACACCATTTACTTTCTATAAAAATCCCTTAGCTCTTTTCCTTTGAAAGCTGACAGAAAGCTGGGAAAAAAAGCAATAAATAATCTTTCTACATTTTTTCATAGCTCCATACCTCCCAGAGGGCCCAGAGAGATATGACTTGAAATATGAATGTCTCATTTCGTCTGCTCACTCTGTGATGCCGATGGATATGTCAAGTAATGTGCTGAACCTTAACATAAGGGTTTCGTATGCAGTGAAGATAGCCGTCATCCGTACACATCAGCAAGAGTGTATTGATAAATCACTTTCTTCCACTGTGGCACACGCACTATGAACATAAATATGCAAACACACGGTTAAATCCAACGTGATTCAGGGTAGAGTGCGGCAGAGTCGATAGCTGTCTGAATAGCCAGTCTCGACCCCGGGGCTGGGCCCAATCCCTCGCCATTAGTTCTTGAGTGAGATCTAATTTCCATCACAGTTTACAATTAAAGCCACGCTCAGCCCTGTCCATGCTCCCCACTGCCATCCTGCTCGTCACAGAGTGACAGCAGGGATGAAGCGAGCATGCAAGCAGACAGAGGGAGAAAGAAAGGCAGACGGGTGAAGCTCAATACTGGTACAGTAGAGAAAAACAAAAGTGGGAAGAAAAACAAATTGATGATGAATGATTTTTCTTCAGGTTCGGCCATGGAGACTCATTTGATGGGCTAACGGCCATTGACTGAGAACATGGGTCTTGCATCATACCAAAAGTCTAAATAAAAACTGGACTTTGACCACAGTATTCTGCTCAACTGTGTTTGCAAGTGGATATTTGTGATAGATGAGCAATGCTTTCCCTAGATATTGCTCAACAAGAATGAAGTGGACGTGAAGTCACAGCGACCTGGACCTTTGACCTCAAAAAACGCAAACAAATCCAAGTATATTCCAACCAGGTGTAATGTCACACAATACCCATTCCTCACATAATCTCATGTGTACATGTTTAGAACAAAGAACACACTACTTACTTTAGGGCAGACTGGTGCTGAACCTGAGATGCGGTCGGACAAAATGTTTACCAATCTGCTTCTAGGAGTTATTAAAGCTGGGCATGTTTATCTTGCTCTCAAAGGCAAAGCTTCCTGTTGGTTTACTGCACCTTATTATACCTAAACGATGACTTTCCACCAATTTGCACACATGCGGTATACAGTTACACAAGCTAACAGCCTGCTCTTCTATACAAAAGCTAAATTACCCAACACCCACACACACAGATCATGGCATTGTTTTAATTGCCATTATGAAGATCAACAAAAACATGAATAAATCCCTGAATGCTCTGGGACCAAAATAATGTGCATTTTGTGAACAATTCCGAGAGTGTGCGCTCACTTAATCAAGCATTCTCTTAACCACATCCTAAGGGTAAATATAGTTGGAATATTCCCTGGCTAAATTGAATATTCATTGAGTTATTCCTGTATGTTGGGGACTCTGTGGAGCTACAGACAGAAGCAGTGTTTCCTGCTGCTTTCACTGTCCTGCGTTTACGAAGTTGTACAATGTTGTGTCAGTTCATCCTCTATGCATGGTGTTGCTTGCTATTATGGGGTATTGGTCAGCTCACCCGATGGTCCTATTAAATCCCAAGGACACTGAGGAAACGTAACATGCCTCAAGGGCTCAGAGGGTTTGTGTGTGTGTGTGTGTGTGTATCTGCAGGGCCTTGATTGATTTTTGCTGCATGTGCAGCGGTCGACATTAGCAATGCAACTGTCCTTCTGCAACAGTATTTTCATCTGCACTGTGTATTTGGGATTTAGTCACAGCTGGACTGCGGCATTGTTTTACAGGAGACATGTAGAATCCAACTTCGGTCCAGCTTCAAACAACAAATAAAGTAGAGGGACAACAATCTGCCTCAATTCCTTCTCCAAGATAAAGGGGCAGCTCGGGCACTTGGTAGAGTGGAAATCCAAGTCAGAAGGCTCAGTCTTAACGCAAAGGCGACCTGTGGTTCTTGGATGCATGCATAACCCCCTCTCTAATTGATGGTGCAGCTGAAGATCAGAGAGATAATGATAACAAAGGAATACAAAATAATAAAACTGATTTTGCTCACAGTGCTTGGCTGAGCTGCTTTGTGACTCGACTGGAAGAGCAGCAATGTGCCCGGTGGCCAAACTTAGACAGAAAATCTGCTCAAAATGTTTAAGAGTCTTTGGCTATACCACACTGCAGGAAAAATGCCCCGGTTTCCATTTGTGTTACCTCCCTGGTGACTGTAGTAATTCCATAGTCTGATGTTAAAAATGCTGACCAAATTTGTCAGAACATATGTATCTGTATGCTCGAATTAGTAATTAAAAAGGTACTTGACAACAAGTGCTATGTTAAATAATTTACATGTGTGCACCAACTTTAAGGAGACAATAAGATGGGGAAAGATTTTAAGAATATTTGATCACACATTGGTCACATTTTTTTCTTCACAACTAACAGTGAAGATCTAAAGCCAGAATCTGTTCACTCACAGCCCACATACATTCAAATAGTGTCTAGTTTGCATTGCTTTACTGTTGTTGTATAAAGTTGTTCATGTTAGGGCTGCAACAACGAATCGCTAAAGATCGATTATTGAAAGTGTTGGCAACGAATTTCATCATCAATTAGTTGTGTCGCGGATGCGGAGATTCATGCAAAGCAAAAATAAAAAGAACCAAACCGACAGGAAAGAGCAGCCAGCAGCAGCGACAGTTGTTGTGAGTCACATGACGCAGGCAAAGACAAACACATGCAGTTTTCACATGCCAAGAGACACACACACACACCATATCATAGTCAGGCAGGAGCCATAAATCCTGGCCAGTAAGGAGCTGAGCAGTAAACCATCCATCAGCACGATGCTGCTCCTGCCACTGCTGTGCTCTAATTAACCAGAGGCACACTGGGCCACTTTTAATATTCAGTGTCAACAAGGTTTGAAACAAGAAGTGGTGGGATATGGAGTTAAATGGGAGAGAAGGATGCTGTAAGCAGTAAGATGGGGAAAGGAAATTAAATTAATGGCAGGTTGGGAAGGAACGAGAAAAAAAAAAAAACTTTCAGGTGGTAATTATTGGCAGAACTGGGTAGCAAATGGACTGCAAGATTGTCTATTTCATGTCTTCAGGTAAATCAGAGTAGTTTGACAGACTGTAGCTAATTAGTAGAAATCTTGCCACCTAATTCCATTGCTACTATTTCTAGTGAAAGTAATGCACTAATTTCTGAGAAATTAGAAATTAAAATGTTTACACATTACACAAGGTCTACAGTCTATAGCACCTTATCGATTTAGATTTTTTTGGTTGAGAGGCTGCAACATTCATTCTTTGTAGTGGCTTTTTAGGGACTAGAAAGTACTAATTTATGATACTGGAATTCTGCCAATTTACAGACTTATGACTCATGAAATCTCAAGGAGGAGGAATAACAAAAAATGTTCCATTTTACAAAGGATAATGAAGCATTGACTGTTGCGAAACAGAGCCCTAAAACGCAATCCTTCAGTCATGTAGTATTCCTGTCAGTCCTCCCTAACACAGGGCTGAGCAGGCCTTTATTCTGCCTCAGACTCCAGGCTTTGATCACCCGTAGTCGGTTGTAAGCCGCTAGTGACTACCTCTGGCTGTTAGTGCTAACTGCATTAAGCCCTGATGAGAAGATGCTAATGAAACGGATCAAGGGCTTTAGTCTTGCGATTATTAGTGACTTCTACAGGACTCCTTCCTGCTGTGACACGTTACACGTGAGGTAAATTTCAGAAAGCAAATAAACTCTCTGCAAGCTGAACTGCTATGGCCATGAAACAAGAAGGCAGTCAGAAAGGCCAAACTGTAAAACTGTATAAAAGATGTAGTAGAAATAATATATAGAAAGCCACACATACTTTATATGCTGCAGATTGTTTCAGACATAGTTCTGTAGTAACAGGGCATTCAGATGTTTCCCTTCTCATGTCACATCAAGAACCACTGGCTGGAAACAATGATTGCTTTCTAAGGGGAGACAGGGGTTACACAAGACACAGTGGACCTGCCTCTGTGGATGGTACTATTGTCAGACAGCATCAGAAGAAAAACAACAGGACATAAGTGATGGCAATGGACACATGAAGACACAGAGGCACGAATACTGCACCAAGAGGCATACAGGGTCACCAGCGGCAGGAGAAGGCAGACATCTCCGAATTATAAAGACATTATTGGTTCCAGAATAAAGCCACGAAAATGGCCAATAAAGGGAGAGAGCATCGGGGAGGGCGAGAGCAACTATTACAGGCATAAATTAGGAAAAAAAGACAGAAAGAACATGAGTGACACTACACATGCTACTTGAGAGGCAGTCATGCAGCAACACATGCACTCACAGGCACATCAACCTGCACACAGTCAGCCAGCGACATTATACTGGATTGCGATGTACAAATCACATTGTGAGACGGAGGAGCAGGCAGTGAAAGCGTGTTTCTGCACACACTAAATGAATGTATGAATGCCGGCTCATCCAAGCTCTAAATAGTTTCTTGCATTTCTTCCCATCCCCATAGTGCCTCTGATTTCCCATCAAGCCTTTTTTTCAGTTTTCAGTTCATCCAGCCCTCAATCATCCACCCACTTTAGGTTCCACCTACTTCCAAACGTAGAGAAGCACAAGAGCTCGCAGACTACAGGTGCAGCCAGGGTCAAGGGTGTAAATCTTTTTTGTTTTGTTTGTGCGACGGGATAAGTTCAATCATCTTATTAGTGTTGTGTCGATATATGTCCCATTCGAATATTAGTGAGTCAGTGCAGTATAGAGGCAAGAGGGGGAGGGGGGGTGTGGGGGCGCGATCAGCCAGTGAGTTTGTGTTTGGTACATTTAGAAAAGCCAATTAGAGCCACAGGTGGTGCGCATCAAAAGCTGTTCTGGCCATCTACAGTATGTTTAGTATACGAGTTTGGATATCAGTAAGTGCTGTTTTCCTCCCTTTTCCTTGAGAAACTGAACCCTTACCTGCTCAACCGCTCTAAGTAGCTCTGCGTGCGTGAAATGTAAAATGTTTGCTGGGGGCGTGTTGCCGATTAAGTTTGTGTGTGTGTGAGCGTGTGCACCCAGCAGCATGTGTGTGGCTGCCTTGGTGCCTGAAGAGGTTTTGGTAAGAAGCACAAGGCTCACTGCTCAGGCCTCCAGACTCTCCCGTTCCAATTAACCAGCCCAGCAGCCTGCAGCTTGACTGGCCTTATCTGGGAGGAAAGAAAAGAGCCAGAGAGAGAGAGAGAGAGAGAGAGAGAGAGAGCGAGAGAGAGAGCGAGAGAGAGAGAGGCGACCGAAGTGATAGAGAGAGACAGAACATGGAGAAAAAAAAAAAAAAAAAAAGTAGAAAACTGAACCAAGGGGATCTTGTTCTGGTATGTGCTACGATCATTGGTCACTTCATGACGATCATTGGTCACTTCAGATGTTTTACAAAGCCTTAAAGAGCCTATATTATATCTTTAAAAAGACGCATTGTGAATCTTTCCATTATAAGCTTACAAAATGTTATGTTTTAATACAAAAAAAATCTGAGTGAATACCTCATATGAATACATATATTTTCCCCCAAAAGTACTGCATTTTGATAGACAAAATGCCTAACATTAATTAGAAAGTGTTAAAACTATATAAAAAAAAAAAGCTTCTTTTCCACTCCAGTCAGATTGTCACACGATGTTTGCATCTCAATGAGCACACTTATCTCAAACACGTAAAAGACCACTTGGCTCATGTTAGTGACTTACCACAGTAGCCTTACATTGACTTTTACAGCAACAATTACACTACAACTCAAGATTGTCACTAAAATAAACATCCAAAAGCTACCATTAAAAAAAGGTATATTCTGGCAGGCATCCTGTCCTTTCTGTATGCTATTTGGCAAGAGCACTTACAAGCCATGTGTAGTTCTGAAGTGGCCAATGACATGAAGCATTTCAGCAGCAGCCTACCAACCTACGAAAGGGAAGCGAGTGTGTTTGAACTAAGGAATTGCTTTTTGTGTGTAAGACAAAGGGTGTGACAGGGAATGAGAGGTTGGAAAAGTCGACACAAGTTACTAATAATGTTTAATTATGAATGAAGCTTCAAACTATCAGATAAACGTAGTTATTAATGTTTTGGAATGCAACGTTAGTGGTGAGACAATGACGGAGGCCATCTGCGATATTGTCAGACACAAAGGCGCTTAATATAGAGCTGCTAGTTGAATGCAGGGCACATTGCTGATATACATTTCTTATTAATGTGTCTTATGGATGGAGTCCAATTCCAACACTTCCCCTTTTCACCCCCACAAACTGTAAAGCTTTATAATAAAATGAAAAATATTGGTAAAAAACTAAAAAACCTCTAGCTTTAATTAAGTTATTGGTGGGAAGTTAATTTGCTTTCCAAGTGATATACAACAATTGCATTGCAGTAAGTGCTGAAAAAATACTTAAATAGGAAATTAAATTGTTTAAAAAAAACAACTTTATTTTCACCATACCGATTGCCAATTGCGTAATGGTAATATTCCAAAGCGCCTTCAGAAGTTAGTAGATTGCCGCCCCTTGTTGATCAGATCACAGATCACACAAAATAATAGTAACCACCATAGAAGTAACCACGAAACTCTACTTTAAATAAACATAACTGTTTTAAAAGCCTGACCCCAATCCAGTGTGGTTTATTGTGCAACTTCACACGTTGCAGCTTGTTCAAGTCTGTAAAATGGAGGAACAGAAGCTACCCCCATCAAATAACCTCTTGCTTGAGCTTAGAGCCAGTCGTAGATTCATGAAAAATAATAGGTCATTTTGATCATTATGGGTATTACTGGGCTTTGTGTGTGCGTCTGTATGTGAGGTTGGAGAATTGCTTTGCCTTCTCACCCAACAAATGATAGAAGAATCAGACAGTAAAAATGAGAAGGACAGCAAGTAGAGAGTAAAGGACGGGAGATGGAGCAGAGAGGGAGGACCTTGAAGTACGCGTAGCAATTCAGAGCAGATTGGCTGTGGTAAATGCCGTCGATTACCATCTTAAATATACTGTCAAAAAGAAATTTGCTATACTTGTGCCACGGGTCTGCTATTTGCACCTTATTAACGGGGCTGCCCTATATTTTTAGAAGTCAACGTCCTAACCTCCCTGATCTTTCCCAGATGCATTTACCTTTAAGCTACGTGTGTATGTGTCTGATCGACAACTTGGGGGATTTTGAGTGAAAGAGGCTGCTGAAAAGAACTGTCGCTATGAAGTACAGTGTGGAAAAGGACTACAATGTAATGAATATTAACGGCCCAAAAGGCATTGTGATTGTTCACTTGACATTTATTAACAAAATGGAAGTTTGAATTGAAAGTATATTGAATGCTCTTTCATATAGAACGATGCATTTTTTACTCAGCAAATTATTGAATATTTTAAATCAGCCAAGGAGGTGTCAAGGAGGAAATGATGTTGGAAAATGTTGTTGGTAAAATCTCCATTGGCTTTCTCTAGCTATCGAACTAGTGTTATTCAAACGGTTTTATTCAACAGTTTAATGTTCAGTGGGTGGAAAACAAAAACTTATATAGAGACTTACTTATTTTCTTACTTAGAGAATATCATAGCACTTGCAGATTTGTAAAATGGAATTGACATTTCAATATCCCAGCAAAAACTGATGGAGGGTCTCATTGTTGCAAACATTTTAAAGGAATCAAAAAACATTGCGCACTGGAGACCCGTGGACCGACAAAAGCAATAAACCGGAGTCAGGATATTATACTCAACATTACAGATTAGCAATTTCCATTGACGTTGGCGCTTACATTGATTATTAAGAGTCAAGGCCAACCACTGCAGCAGGTGAGCAATGTGTTTAATTTCACAGACCTTGTAGACTCGCTGAGCTCATTATTGGCCTTTCAATTCATTCAGTACACTTCCTATGGAGGCATATTGATCTAGGCAATATTGTTGGAAGCAGTGTCTTACTAAATACCACTCATGCAGCTTCTCACGTACAGTCTGCACTATTAAGTATGCCTCTCCAGCAGAGTAACTAAGAATAACTGATAAAAAAATGCAACTGACCCTAGTCCGAAAACATTGATTCACTTCAGCTGTAAATCCGGAGGAGCTGGAACATGCACAGGCATTTGGTGCCGCTTTGTGACTCAGAATAAAGTGGCAGTAATCTGGTTTGAGACAATATGAGCTGACACACCGCTTCTTGTGTGCACGTACACACATGAACAGAGGGGGAGGAAGGGGACAAAATATGCACATATGTGCGAACCTTAGGGCACAAGTAGGTTAGGCAGAGGAGAGAGGAGAAGCGACAGGAAGGACTGAGAGGAAACAGGGTGGGAGGGAAAACTGCAGCTGAAAACAAAAGGATCAGATTATGTAAATACTGATAATGCTCACACTAGAAACAAAACACTAAAAGAGGCAGGAAGAGTTCTTTAAGCATCAAACCTGAACTCACGAGACAAATTGCATCCAACTCGAATGTCTCAGTGGGACTACTACAGGATAAACAGCAGTGTAATAAAATAAAATTACACTGGCTGCCAAACTCAAACTTCTCAGCATTTAGTAACAAAAGAAAGTGGAAAATATAGAAGATGGTTCATCTGATCAATTCAAAATGCACCAACTGACTTTGTCAAATGCATCATATACGAGGCGTGGACGTCGTCTAAGGTGTGTTTAGTAATGTCACCTTCTCAAGATGACATTCGAGATTAAAGTTGATATGCTCAACTATTGATCCAGCATCATAAAACAGTTTTTATTTAGTGCAGCACATTGCCAATGGACAGCAGTGGGTGCTGCATGCTAGCCTGTGCGCTTCAGTGACCATAGCCTTTCCTCCCCTGTGCTCACACCCAGTCTTCAGCCTATAAACACATTGACTACTCGCTGGTGCAGACAGGACCTGTTAACCTCTGAGGATATGAGGAAGATACCCACGACATGTCACAGGCAAAAAAATGAAAATAGGAATAGTTGTAACATTTCACCATTTTAAGAACCTTGAGAGAGTCTACGGAAAAATTCAATCAATGATGATATGAAATGGATTTAGGTAATGATGACCCCTAGAATGATACAAAAATCTAAAAAAACTACCAGTCGAGTTACACTTCCTTCATCCTACTAGTTGTTTGGGTGAAATAGAATATGAATTCTCCAGTTATGGCAAGGACATTTCTTTTACTTTCATACCAGAGTCCAACAAATGAAGAATTAATCAATTCAACATCTGAAAATAGCAAAGCTATTTGGATTATACTCATATTTTCATGAATTAGATTTTGTATATCTATCTGAATTTAGTGTATAGATTTACATGCTTATGTATTAACGTGTATGATCTTCATGGGAATTTGGGTCATTCTAAGGGAACGAATATTAATAAAGAGCAAAGAAAGAACAGAAAAATAATGATCGGATTTGTGTATGCAACAAATAGGTGTGCACACGCATCCCTCAATAAATGGGACACATAAATTGTTATAAGAGGCATCCCAGCTTGCTTGAAATAAATCTCTTCCCTTTAGTAAGTGAGCCAGGGAAAAAAATGTTCCAACCTAAAAGGATCACACAAACAAAGGCTTATAAATCTTTACGCACAAATTCCCATGGATCGACAATTTTAACAAATAGTAAGAAATAACTTCCTCTCAGTTTTAGGTTTACATCTGGCAGCAGTCTGTGAAAGTTAGAGCGTGACACCACTGGGGCCTCTGCCATAGGGAGGATTTCACAACTGCCAGTAAACACTGTGCCCTTCTACTAGCACTGAACCAGTTGCAGCAGTTATTCCATAATGAAGCCCAGCCCAATACACCCAAACCTTCAGTAAGAAATGGAGTTTATTGACATCCCTATCCAAATATTCACAAAAAAGGCCTTCAGGAAATGTGCATTTCATTTTCATAACATTTGGTAAATTGTTTATCCATGTTTAAATTGACAATAGAATAATTAAAGCTATTGTGAAGTCTCATTAATGTATCATAAAATAAATACAATAATTTAATTCCATTTGAATATGGCATTTTCATGCAATTAACCACGATAGGGGATAATAAAAAGTTAGAATTTTGACAGTTCATACAGTAACGTGTGTAATTGGAGAGAGTCATAGGAAGCTGAAGCATCACATGTATTCTTGTGGGGGGGAGTGGGGAGGGGTGTAGATAAAGCTTAAGGATCGAGCATAAGCATGGCGAAGGGACAGAAAAAGAAAAAAAATCTGCTTCACAGGCACGGTTTGGGGAGTGTGAATCTGTTGTTTGCTTCCCAGGCGGCAGGCTGACCACATGTGAAGAATGGGGCAAGGTCAGGATGAACGGTCACACATCAACAGAAACAACAGCAACAACTACACAGCCACTGATGACAGTGGCTGTGTAGTTGTTGTGTAGGGAAGAACAGAAAGAGGAACTAGAGTGTACAGGGGGCTCTGTTTGCCAGAATAGAACATTTGGGCCATGGAAAAGGGGCTGACTATTGGATTTAAAAAAAAAATGGGACTGTGTATAACTCGATCCATTGTAATTTACTCTGCACAAGGTACATTGATATTGTGTGTGTCATTATGCAAGCAGTTTAACTAAAATGCGTGCCTGAGAGCGTTCGCATGCTTTCAAAAAACATGCCTACATAGAGGCACACAATGTGGCGCATTGGGGCGAGAAATACAGGAGATACAGAAAAGCACGAGCCGTGTTGGGAGCTGAAAGGTAAGAGGAACCGAGCAGGAAGGGAAACATCCAATTCCATTTTAAAACGGCGCCGGCTCAGAGTACAAACACAAAGGCTTCATTAAAGGCAGATCCCTGTTAAAGGCTGGAGCTAATTCACCGTCTTCAGGCACGAGAAGAGAGAACAGCAGGCAGGGGAGGTGGAGGCTTGGACAGGGGGCGCCACAAGGAGATCGGCATGGAAACTAATAGACATCAAGAGGGAAAGGGGGCGGGGGGGGACCCATCAGCATTTAAAGATGAGAGCTCAATATCAATGGTGCCATTAAGAGCATACTAATGCCCTTAGAGTGGCGAACAGGCCGGGGGAGTAGTTACTTCTTTTATGGTGTCCACACACACATGAGAACCATGTAAATAAACATTGAATGATAATTGTTCAAACAGAGGCATATTATTACAATCAATCTGCTTGTAGTCGTAACAATTGATGTTGCTCTTCGGCAGGCAGCAGATACAGCGCAAGTTAGATCAGAAAACTATTCATTGCAAAAGTTGATCGAGCCGCTGGTAGCAGCCACAATAGCCAACACATTAACAAGTTAACACGCCAACTCACAGGCCAGTTGTGAGAGAGTTGGCCAGCAAGGGGTGAAAAGCTATCCATATGGATGGAGGTCCTTTTCAAGGTCAATAAATGAATGTTTACGTGGAAAAAAAGAAAAATACCAGTATCTGAATTTTGTGTGATAAAAGTGTGATTACCGTTTTACTCTTTTCCAGCATGCTCACAAAATATCTGCTCAGAATGTTCAGAAAAAGAGACTGACATCTTTGACATTGTATATAATTAATGTGGAGATGTCATATTTGGCGTTTTCAGTAATAATGCTTGCATTGTGTCCTTTTGCAACTTGAGGTGGTCCATATAATTATTATTAATTCACAGGGAATAGCTCGTACAAATGTAAAAAGGGAGCACCAGGATATAAATTGACCCAGGGCCAGCTCATTGTGAGGAACCAATACCACATCAGAGATCAGTAATTACACCTGAAGAACACAATGAGTAAGAAGGAGATACAGTAATAGAAAGCTCTGAGATATACCATAACATGTAAAGCACATATGTCTTTTGAAACTTTATTCTAAGCAACAGAACCGGGCGGTGTCACCAAGGTACAACTAGAGAGAACTCGTCTGCACCAAGTTTAAGCCAATAAGTCCCTTTGTGTGTGATGAAAGGTATATAACCTTCATGTACTCCTTCATTCGGGGTGCTTTGAGCTGAAGCACAGACAGTTGTAGAATGTGAATATAAAAAGCTCGGGGACCCTCAACTCAGACTATACTCAAACTCTATTTTATTAAAACAACTTTATTGTAACGAAAGAAATCCTGTTCTTCATCAAAGCCTAAAGATTTTTGAACACCACACCGCCCACCCATGTGCGGATCCTCCTCACAAAAAGTTATAACTTTAGAACACCACTAATCAATAAGCCACAATTGACTTATTATCAAGGTCAAACACCATGACACACAAAAGTAAAAATTGTATAATTTAAAAATGTAGGTTGCAAAACGGCATGTTGGTTATCCTCAAAGTCAGATTAGAAGCCTCCACTAGCGACAGGGTCAGACATTACAGACACAACCATCCAACAACTACTCAAGGACAAGGTCCATTATAGACAGCGAAGAAAGACTGGGTCACATCAATTATTCAAACTCTGAATTCAAGGTATATTTTAACAGGTCAAAAATACATTGGTAGAACCAATACCCCCACATTATACAAAACGCTGCGACATGCAGTCGCACACCTTTCAGCAACAATAGACTTGTGGGCAGTTTAGAATGTTAAGACAATTAACCTTTTGTTTTAAAAATACATTAAAAAAGGTTTAACATACAATATGTACTACCGAGTATTTAAATAACCCATGTGAAAGTATGTAAAAGCCGTACACAAAAACCTACACCAGTCCAAAGACTTTTCCAATTTCTGCAATTTCGTAAACTGCACTCAAGACCAAAAAGGCGGCATGTGAGCATCGCGAGGTCACCAGATTGTGCAATTTTGGAGTATTCTTCTATGTTACTTCTGGTTGTAACTGCATTTCATTGCTCTGTACTTGTGCATGTGTAATGACAATAAAGTTAAATCTTAAAGTTTTTTTGTTGTTGTTTTTTGTTTTAAATGTTTCAATTCGGGCTGGACAGTATACCGGTTCAAACCGCATAAGATTTTACGGTAATTTTCACGTACCGTTCATACCGGTGTTACGCTATAGCAACTGACTCTTCGGCAGGCGGCAGAATTTATTTCAACAAGTCATCGCCAAGCGCCCAGGGGTTGGAGCTACTTGTCTTACGTGTGTTGAGCTTGAGTCATAGTTATAACTTTATAACAATGAATAACCCACAACAAACACCAACGGGTGAAAAACCACAACAGCAGCTTGCGACAAAAAATGTGATGTGTTTTCATGTGTAATTGTACATTTATAAAAATACCCCGCCGAACTGCATGCTGGGTACAGCTCACCACATGAAAACACGGAAAAAGAGTCATACAGGAGGAACAACGAGAGACCAGAGATACATCGGCGGTGTCTGTTTGGAGGGTTTTTGGTATAGCCAACAGAACAGTTAGTTCAGAAATCCATTTATTGCAAAGTCTGTGGAGCCGCTGGTATTGCCTCTAGAGGCAACACTAGCAGCTACAAACGAGCGGAGACGCTAACAAGCCAACTCACTGGCCAGTTGCGGGCGAGTTGGCCAGAAAGCAGGCAAACAGCTGTTCGGGTAGCCGCGGTCCTTTTCGGGGTTGATGAATCAATGTGTTTACTTGCAACAGCAACATCACATACCTGCATGAATTATGAACTTTATGATAGCATAGGATTGTTGTTTTGTTAAATATCAAATGTTAAAGAAAATCCTCAATTAACATTGAAGGATGCATTTAGTTTCTCTGAGATTTTGCATTTTCTCAATCAACTCTAAATTATTGCCATGTCTTTAATTGATCTACTCACACAAGTATTACTAATACTAAAAAAGTATTAGTAATAGTATTATTTCAATAATATTAAAAAATAGTGACATGAATCCCACACTGTAAAAAATTGTTGTATGCTTCGTTGTGACAGCAGCCTTTTGTTAATGGCTGAAGGTCAGTGGTTGGATACCTCCCAGCCCAGATCACCTTTTCTCCCCCTGTCTGACAAGCTGAGAAGCCCTAAAGCACAACTGCACTGCAGTGGTGTCTGCCATTCACACACATGTAAACACACACAGTGGGACACAAGCACTAAGGTATGTGGTCCCAGGTGAAATGCCTCTCTGCTAGGTGTGAATCAAGCTGTGGCTGAGGGAACAGGATGCCGATGGAGACAAAACAGAGAAAGAGTGTCGGAGCGGATTAAAATGCACGGCTTTGTTTGAGCTGGCGCAACAATGGGTGTCCTCATTGGTTGCCTGTCACCTCCAGGAACTCATGGGACAAGGTGAAGGATGGAGAGGGGTGGAGCCAAACAGCAGGGGTTAACAAACAAGGTGGAGGAGAAGTAGAGGAGAATTTCTGCTTAACCTCGATTCACAGTAAGAAATGAAAGGGTAGGCAGAAATTAACATTGGACATTGAGGGGGGCCTTTAAACTTCAGCCTGTTTGGAAAATAATCAGCACAACAATATCCATAACAGACTTACATATTAATTGAGAATAGTGGCATCTAGAAACCTTTGGCATTTAGCCAGTGCTGTCTATAAAACACTACATGAAGTATTACATTACATGGTACAAGGCCAGAAGTAAAATTGTTCAGTTGAAGCCGAGTCATTGGGACCGGCCTTTCCGCCCACGAAAAGCATGGTTAAGGAACATAGCCACTGCAAATCACCACTTGTACTCTGAGAATGGCATGGCTAAAGACTTTGCACTCCGTAAGAATATGCCCCTGGCAGCAGAGCAAAAGCAACCTTCTGCGATAGCTCATATGGTGTCGGCTCAATCAGCACATCACTGTGGAAACCGATGCAGAGAAGAGACCGGTGACAACAATCATCTGAGAGCCCCTCCTCCGACCTTGGCGAAGAAGAGGATGTCATCTGTGGCGTGATGAAAAAGCTACACTACAGTGAGCAAAAATGAGGAGAAGGATAGATGCCCTATGAGTGCATACAAACAGCTTTTTAATTGCATGTGAAGGGAGGCAAGGCCACAGCTGTAAATAACTGGTTTACAGCAGAATCCCTTACCAGAGAAAGACAAGTAGATAACACATGTATGGATGTGTTTTTAGGGAGCTGCAATGACCTGGAAAGGTTTCAAGGTGATAATGATGGGAATAAGTAACCAATAACATGACATCTGCAGCACTTTGAACCCTGCGTCGTAACGCTGCTGACCTCACTGGTCTCATTGGTTCGTTAAAGTTTGTAACTGAAACCCTCACCCAGTTTCAGGCTTCTACAAAACGTACAAAAAGTTCCTATTTAGAGGATTATAAATTCATTACCAGTAAATTAGCAATGCTTCATAAAATAATAATAGCATAGCCAGTTAAATCTTTTTGAAGACCGAACCATTAGAAGTGCCCGATGCTTTCTATTCTATTGCACATTAGTAAGCTTTTGAAAAAACATAGGAAAGGGGAGGGTTGGAGAGGGGCAGTACTTTTAAAACGGACCAAAATCATGTTTTGCATAGTCATTTCGATCTCAATATAGTCCAATAAAAATTGATACCTAAAGACAAAACCATTCAATTGTATGGAAGTAAATCTGTGCCATCGGGGGTTGAAATAAAAAGTTGATTGAATTTCTAGCACTGAATATTTATGCATTGAAATTATGTACCTGAATGTTTTTCAACATTAAAACACCGCAAAAAAATTCAACCTAAAAAAAAAAAATGTTGAAATATTCGAAATGGAGGCTACAATATTCAACCGCAAAAAATTCAACCTTGGCACACCAATATGCGGAGGCTACAATATTCAACCCAAATAAATTCAACCTTGGCACACCAACATCCGGGACACTAAGGAGGAGCAATCGATTCTAGATTCAAGATCAGTAGCGTGCGTCAAGCTAAAGGAGCGAGCACCCAAAACACCTTCGGCTTCGGATTGTATCCATGTCCAATAATAACGGGACTTTAACTCTTCTTCATGTCATCAGTGTGGTTTGTGTCTGTAAGATTCCGTAATAGACAGCTGACATTTGTACATTAACAGACTGTGTTGGACATGAACTAAGCGGAAGTTAAACGAGAGCGTACAGCCGCTCACAATACGCCTCTTCTTCTAGTTTTGAATTCATTTAATGATGCTGAGATCCTTCGACAAGCTGTTAGGAGTGATTGGCGGAGTTTTGAAAACCAGGAACGCGCTTGAAGAGGCAGATGAGCCGCTGTATCGTAGTGGGGGGGGGGGGGGCAGCGGCTTTAACGGAGCGCGCAGACGCATAAACCCGACAGGACATGCAGGAATAACCGCAGTAGCGTCGGTGGAAGGATCCTTTTTCACAGCGGCACAAGCCGATCTCAGTTGGGTATTAAGCGACATTCAAAGTCCACGTAACGTTAAATGAGTCTTCATGACCATGGGTAAACTTTATTGAGGATCTGGCACAACACAGCGACCTGCAAGTAGCGCAGAGTCTTACATAAAGGGATGTACGTCTTAATGCGAGGCTTTAGAATTTATCTCAAAGGGATCCTGTATTTGCTCGTAAAGTCTGAAACGAGAACCCATTTTTCAGTGACGGTGTTACGTGCCTACTGGTTTTTGAACTACTGGTTTGGCTACGGGTGCGTGTTTGTTTTCCCCCGGTGTTACGTGCCTACTGGTTTTTGAACCTACTGGTTTGGCTACGGGTGCGTGTTTGTTTCCCCCCGGCAGGCAGGTGTTGTCTGCCTCCGTCACTTGAGTCGTCACACATTTGCAAACATATTGTTCTGAAAATGTTCAAAAATGCATCCCATATCCATTGCAGCGATTACGATTGTATAAGTGAGCACTACGTCACTGCCACGTATGAAGAAATACATAAAAGAACATTTATTAAAAGTCCGCCACAACCGGGATTCGAACCGTGTCGCGCAAAATAACGTAGTGCCACAGAGCGGCTGTGCTACCCACTCGGCCAACCGAGCTTAATCGATATCAGTTGATTTGTATATTTTAATAGAGTTGTATATCGTCAGTGGCAAGCAAACGTTTTGGTTTAGGGTGAACATTATATGTTCTTTTATGTATTTCTTCATACGTTGCCACACTGATGACATGAAGAAGAGTTAAAGTCCCGTTATTATTGGACATGGATACAATCCGAAGCCGAAGGTGTTTTGGGTGCTCGCTCCTTCAGCTTGACGCACGCTACTGATCTTGAATCTAGAATCGATTGCTCTACCTTAGTGTCCCGGATGTTGGTGTGCCAAGGTTGAATTTATTTGGGTTGAATATTGTAGCCTCCGCATATTGGTGTGCCAAGGTTGAATTTTTTGCGGTTGAATATTGTAGCCTCCATTTCGAATATTTCAATATTTTTTTTTTTTAGGTTGAATTTTTTTGCGGTGTTTTAATGTTGAAAAACATTCAGGTACATAATTTCAATGCATAAATATTCAGTGCTAGAAATTCAATCAACTTTTTATTTCAACCCCCGATGGCACAGATTTACTTCCATACAATTGCAGTCTTGCATGGCTGTATATTTCATAGTTTTAAACCTTTTACTCAGACAAATGTTACACATTTGAAGATGTCCTCTTTGTTTGTACAATATTGTAATCTCCCTTTGACATACTTCGGATATTTTATACACCAAATAATTATCTGAACGTAAAAAAATGAATGACATTTTTCAAATGATTGTATTAAATGAATGAATTCTCAATAAGATCCTACAGAAACAAATAGGGAGGGCAAGCATTTAACTTTTTAGTTAAATGCTGGTAGTGCATTGTTGCTTGGAAATGACATTTGAAAAGTTACCTTTTTCACTTTTATGCTGAGAGTCTTACTGTGGGACAGAGAAATCTATGGCCAATATGCACATGAGAGAAGCTTTGAAAATAGGAATCTCACCGGTTCCATTTCCTCTAATGAGCCACGGTGTCTTGCAAAGCCAATCCAGCCAGTCTCCTTTAATGGGGTCCAATGACACCTGTAGGACACTGAGGCATTACTCTGAGCCAGTGGCAGTTAAGCTAAAAGGAGTGGACAGCCAGCTTGACACGGTTCAGTGTCTGTTCCTTTAGCCGGGAAATGATAAATGTCATGGTCAAACAGGGGCTGGAAATGAAGAGCCACATGCAGTTCTGCGCTGCATGTCATTTGCCAACTGAATGGAGTAGAAAACCTTGTATGGAGAAAAAATGTGAAAAGCATAGATGGAAAAAAAGACAAACCTTGAGTCTAAATAAAACTTCCTGAGCATTTAATTAATTGTGGTTAAAGTTAGATTACATTTTATAATGTACGTACAGTACCAGTCAAGACACTTTCGTATTAAATTGAATGAGAGCGTGTGTCCAACCTTCACTAGTACTGTAGCCCTGGACAGATTTTGAGCGACAATTAAGAGACTGAAATGAATACATTTGTGTTTTTATGATTACAGCAGAACTGCAACGCCTTTATATTCTTGTATGTTTATAACAGATATTAAAGATTCCCTCTGTCACTTGGCAAAATAAGATTTAACAAAAAAAAAATGGTTCTGATGGTTTCCTGGTAGAGGTGCAATACTCCATTATCTGCCACTGGGTGGATGTTTATATTCAAAATGCTAAGTAGGCTCCAAAAAAAAGCATATCATTGAATTTCATACGGCCCAATCAAACCATTATCACAGCTAACAGCAGTAAACATTGAACCTCAAGATCAATTGGACAAGATACATGAAGCACAGCATCTTGTTTTTTCATACAGTATTTTGTCTGTTTGGTATTTTGTTGAAAGAACGAAATTGGATGAGAGAAGGGGCCATAGCATGCGTTTTATAGAGTTTAGAAATCATTGTTAGAAAAAAAGATCTCGTTGGAATTAAAAAATAAATGCAAAGAGTCTCTGTAAATAAAATGTCAAATTTAGTGTAGTGCTGTTTATCACTGGGATGACCCAAAATCTTGCTGAGGAAATAAAACCAAATGCAGCTTACTAACTGTGGGGGAGACAAGATGTGATAAGAGCTATCAAAGTTCCTTCTACTCTACAGTGGCAGCCTACAGATGCTGCTTTAGGTGAGACGTTTGTCTCCGTGAGTTCTGTGTGTTTCCTCCATCCTACTCTGCATCATTGTTCATTTTATATTCTCCTTCCTTTCTTGCACAAACATACAAATATAGTTTTGTCATGAACAGTACTACATCATCAGTTTAAAATCACTTAATAATATTCTTATTATGCCAATCATTGATATCATACGGAGAGAGATTATATAATGAAATTATCAGCATGCAATCTAAATTCCATTATTTCTGAATGTCATTAAACTGTTCATGAAAAGCATGGCCTTACAGAATATTAACTACAAATTAACTGAAATGTCATGCATTTAAAATTCATTTTAATTATAATAGATCCTTACTACAAATGCACATTTTAAAGTGCAAAGAACGCTGTTGAGCCTAGCTGGGTTATTGTGGATGTTTTAATAAACATTTGACAGATAATATCTGCAGCTGTTGGGTGAAAGTCTAAGTAGCTGATTTATACTAGAGGGACAGTGCAAGAACAGATAATACGTTGCCAATTAGACAAATGATCGCATGAAAGTACTTAACACAATGGATGAATCTACTTTTTAAATATCTCATGTTGATAGCAATTACAAAAGGTTTTAATTATATAAAGGTTGCTTCACGGATTTAGAGGGCAAAACACCAAAAGGATGTGGCCAACCAAAATCAAATGATGTCCTCATTAACTATACATAATCTAACGTGGGTAGCACTTATAGAAAGGGAAGATGATTGAATTGGCTCTGCGACAAAGTAAATAGCCATTTTTCTCTGATAGCTCACAATACCGACCCAAACCCTTTAAGTAAGCAAAAAAGCAAAAAGGAATTGTGGATTATCATCAAGAACTGCTCTAGTTGAAAAAAAATACAGCCATTTTGCATTGCCGAGGAGACCCAGAGGCAGAGATACACCCTTGATATTGAGCCCAAAGCGAGAGTCAGAGCTGACGGCAAAGCAACAGTCCTTAGGGCCACTCCTCGTCAGTCTCCATCGAGATCAACTTATTTACTTACTGCACAGGGACTCAAAGAAATTGATTGTCCGAATAGCAGACGGATTCACCTAACTTACACTTCAATCTGGTTGTGACAGATCTGTGCAAATCAGATATCATTAAACAAAAATACAGTACAAACATAATTTCATTCACAATATGGAATAACAAAACGATAGTTGTCGACTTGACATGTTTGATTTGTAAAACTGAGAATTAATCATTAGCGTGAAAGGAACACAACTTCATAGAAGCTGCAGCTTGAGGGAGTACCCTCAAATCACTGCCTTTGAGGGTGATGAACTCAATTATTTAACAGTATCTTTTAACAGTGTAAGGTGCTTTGACTTGGCCACAAAGCTATGAATAGCTTCTCTGCCCTGAGGAATAATGCATAATAAAATTAACACTAAGCATTTTTTCAAGTGCACAGGTTGGCACCTTCGGACGTCAAGGGTTAGTGCTTGTACCTGCAAATGCTTCATTAACTTTTAACCTCTGTATGGGAAAGTTATACAGTAGAAACATTATCCAAGGGCAAATATGACCTTAAATAGACTGTAGAAAGAATGTGTGTGCCCATCTGTTCTTCTTCTCAACATACATTTGTATACGTGTGGTTTGTCACGTTGTGAATCAGTGTTTAATTTATAACCTATGCCAGATTTAATGTGCAGAAATTATACAAACAATTCCTAACCATTGTGTGTGTCCCTCCCTAACAATAGCACAATATTCAATAATACTGTTTCTCTGGCCAAAGTTTCACTTTCAGCAGCCTTCCTTTTCTTAAGCAAACTCAGCTGTTAGCTATTCCATTTTCTGATCACTGGAAGGACGCAGGCCATTCCATGAAAATGGACCTCAGAGAAAGCAAGGGGAGCAATAATTGTAATTGCCCAACATCATAAGTGGTTTGCACGACGCATAATTAAGGCATTTTAACCTAAAATTTCATCCCTGATACCTGACTGCACAAAAGAGTTGTGAGAGGCTGTGCTTTTCTACAACATCTGGGCTGTAGTTTGATTAAAAACAAGTGTGGTGATCAAGGTTTCTTAGACCAAACAAGTGTCGCTGGAAATGGCGATTACCAATTTGAAATAAATGGGCGGTTAAAAATCTCTCTTTAGAATAAGAGTAAGACCATGGCATATTCTTATACATATTATAGACACCAAAACCCCAAAAGCCATCAACAAATATAGAACCCATGGCTTCATCCATCAATATGGTGAAAAAAAGCTTGATTAGTAAGAAATTCTCTTAATCAGGGCTGCAACCAACGAATATTTTGAAAATTGATTAATCGGTCAATTATATGTTCGATTAATATATGAATCTGATTAAAAAAAACGCATTAAAAATCTTTGCAAAATTTGCCACCCTTTATTCTAAAACAGAACTGTAAATTTACATTGCAAAAATACTTCAGGAAGTACAAGTTGCTCTATCAACATCATAATAATTTATAAAAAAAAGAAAAATAGAAATCAGAAAATTGAACTTCAGAACTATACTATACTCGGACACAATCTGAAACAAACCCTCTTGTTCACTTGAAGCTCATTCATTAATTACCATCATTGTAGTGCAAGTTAATAAAATGTATACACCACATCTAAATACAGCTAATACCCAAGAGCTATGAGAAGAATTTAAAATGAAAATAAATGCATTAGAGACTTCTTAGTTAGCAGCGCTGGTTTATTGGATCACCATGTGTCTCACGTTACAGGCATAACCTCAACTACCGTACAACCCACAGTATATGCACAAGCGCATTAGACTACCGTATATAACAGCATTAAAAAGTACAACACAAATATATACAAATATATAAATATATCAACAATATCCGAAATGGGACGAAGTACGAAATATATACAAGACCGATTGAAAAAATAATGGTCCAAAAAAAGGTGTGTGTTTAGTCTTGCTAACTGCTTTACTGCGGCTATTAGCGAGCTAACGCTAGCTTGATCAGCTGGATGACGAGTAAATTCCTTACGTTCCTCACAACAAAACGAGACAATGTGGTGCTCCCATGCCATGTAATGTAATGTTATAATGTTGTTGTTTAGTTCATTCAATGGGAAATGCTCACACACCTTGGACGTCTTTGCCCGCATCATGTGACTCACAACAACTGCTGGAGCTGCTGGCTGCGCTTTCTTCTCTCTGCTTTATTTTTTCTCCGCGCGCATCTCTGCAACCCATTGATTAACGTAACAATTGTGTGATCATAAAATTTGTTTTAATAATTGATTTCATCAATTCGTTGTTGCAGCCCTACTCTTAAGTTTCCATTCCATCTCTGGTGCACCCTGCACCTTTGAATCTTCATCCAGTGAATACACCACAAAAACCTCATTAGTGAAACCTGCCTGTCATCCTAACCCCTTGTTAACCCCTCAGATCAATCAAGTGGCCAAAAAAAATAGGACGTGTTAAATGCCAACACTTGAGTATTTGCTCAAAAGTCTTATCCTGTCCTCGATGAGGCAAAGTCCGTATGTATGCAGGGACTGTATGTGGATGTCTTTGAAAGGGCAGCGGGAGTTCAGTTCATCTCCAACTGTGGTTGTATTTACCAGCTGCTGACAATCTCAGTATGCAATTGACGTTTCGCTAAGTCCCAACGCCCCTGCTACTCAAACTGTCAGATCCTCCATGGAGGCAAAATGGTCACAAATGATTTCTCAAAGAGGCAGACACAAGGGTCTACAAGATGCGTTTGAAAAGATTTATCCAGAATGTCAAACTGATATGGCAGAGCAAACAGGTTAAAAAGATAAAAGATAGAAGCTGCAGCCAATACATCAGTTCAAAAAAAGGTGAACCTTCCCATCAGCTGCCATTTGAGAACCAATTACATTTTGGAACAACATAGTCACTATGAAGACAGGTTGGTCTTTATTGATCGTTAAAAATATTAAGACATGTTAAAGTAATGTGTTTATACTCAGTTTACCTGTAGTGTAAAAATGCTATTGCGAGGTAATCAATACAGGTATTGGGGCCCCTCACCATGCAGCTTTTAACCAATAGGGAGGGATTACACCAAAACCCTCGCACAATATCTCTCATGGTGAAAGTGACCACCGAGGTCTCATTGGACCAGGTGCAACCAGGGAGTCCCAGTGCTCTGGCTTGAGATGATAAAAACTAGCGCTCAGCTCCAGTAAATTTGTTATGATCCGACTTAGCCGGTGGGAACAAGACAGTCTTGACGGCTTGATGCCGGTCAACTAAAGGGCTAGACTCTTAACGAGGAAGGCGCCTTAATGCCGACGATTTGCACGAACAGGTTGCTCTTGTGAGAACAAATCAGACCGACCTGGCACTTTGTGCAAAAGTGATAATAGCTGGTAACGCTTGTACATACTGCTTCATTGTTTACTCTTAGTGTGGACTAGTTGTGAGACAATTAACAGAGTGATCACTATTCATGAGACGCAATTTGTAGTTTGCTTATTGGTTGCCGATCCCAGAGTGGTGATCCATTATAATTACTTCTGAATGTTAATATTAACAGTGATGTTATATTATTATTCCATACTTGCTACAAAAACAGAACCAACTAACGAATGCATCAGTGTATACCACAACCAAATAGTTGTCAGGCCGAGTTTGAACAGGACAATGGCATGCTCGAGGGATGGGACTTCACCCGACTATTATATTGGAGAAGGAGGGGGCACCCTGGATCTTTGAATGTTTTTTTTCATGCCGTGAGGACCGCATGCTCTGACTTGACACGTTCTCAAACCATATTTTTTCCTAGACCCGGGCGATTCAGGAGGTACAACCTTGGGACGCACTGCACAGCGAGGCTGGACAGTACAAGCTGCAGTGCTTGTTTTAGCGATGTGAAAACGCTGATATCATGGACCTTCAAGAAGGCAGCAACCGTTTCCCCAAAGCCCGTACATTATCTTAACCATTGAGCAGCAAATTTTCCCTTTATGAATAGCATTAGCGGCAGCTATCTGATCTTTCTCCCCAGCAGGCCAATCTAAAAAGCATCCGCGGTCTCAATCAACTCTTGTTCAGTTCTTTGAGGACTTTGAAAAGAAAGGGCACAGTTGTCTTGCTTTTGCAATGTCGGCCAAGAATCTTCTATGAGCGGCTAAAGAAGAGGGGCAGCAAAGGGCTCTCCCCTCGGGAAATCAGGACCATCACAAACTAGTGCAACAGCTATCTCATCCTTTTAGCACTGAGCAATGACAAACGCTCATCCAAAACATCCAATTTTATTTAAAATATATATATTTTTAGTTAAAGCTTTTGCAAAAGAATGACGCCGTCCTGACCAACAACACTGGGGCACAAGGTAAGCCAGCCTGAAATCCTATTAGTTAGTATTTGCTGTCAATGTGACATGAATGTTGGTCTAAGGCCAGTTGGTGAGCCACAGGTAATCAAATTCCACATCTCTTGGTAGTATTCTCACCTTCGTATAGTACATTCATGTATTTCATGCCCACGTGTAGGGCTCTCACGAAACCTTTGATGTGCAATATATTGCAACAAAATCTTATGCCACTGATTACATTATACCAATACATACGTTACAACAACGCAACTTGCGGATGCAAACAAATACATACACAAATATGAAATCATAATTTATTCATGTGTGCATTGAAATGTATTTGTAAATCCTGCGTGCATTTGTAAATCAAATATATTTGTGAATTGTTCCATGTGCATTTGTGACTCATTCAGTTTGCATTTCTGAGTCGTTCTGTGCATTTGCAATTATTGAGACTGATCTGACCCCATAGTTTTCATCTTTAATTCATCTCTAATATTTAGAAAATTAAAGAGAGAGCGAGATAAATATAGATATATATAAATAGAATTCTGGTTCTGCAAGCGTTTACTTATTGCAAGGAAGCAGAGCAGACAAATAAGTATCGACTCATTCCCTAACTTTTGGGAGTTAGTAGGTATTAGGAGAAGAAAAAAAAACTCATGCTTCCAAAGTGATTTGGATTTGAAATAAATATGTTGTCACCTGACCATTGGCACAAAATGAGCATGCACAATGCTAGTTCAAAGACTAGAAATAAAGAGAGCTTTTGCTGCCAAGCAAGTGCTAACAAGACAGAATGTCTCAAATTTCAAACAAAGAAAAAATGGTCAGTCCTCCATCTACCTTTTTGTTTCTAAAATGGAAACATCTTTCCTAACTTCTCACTGAAATAGGTAATTCAAATTCAGATTCTAGCAAATGTCAATGTCTAACTTAGCTGATTGCCAAAATGTTTCTGATCGGCCAGAAGATGACTTTACCATATGTGCACCCAAACATCGGTTGTTTGAAACTTGGATCTACGAGTAGAAAGGTATTTACAGTTGAATCACTGCAACGATAGTAGAAAAGTAAAAAAATACCCACAAAAACACACACAAAATACATCTTATGCCAGGCATCCACCTACCAATATACATGCAAAACATGCCGTTTACACCTCACACAAACACTTAACAGTATAAGTGGGTGAGTGCCAAACAAAGCAGTGATGTATGTGTGTTAAAGCAGATAATACATGAGGAGCAACGAAGCCAAAAACCAGCAGCTGTTCAACTCCATACCTGGAGGCTGATGAGGTGAAGCTGTGACCCCGGACACACAGTCTCATTCTAGGCAGAGGGAGCATTTGAGGGTTAGCCTCTCTGGTCATGAATTATTCCACGTCCATGGCTCCCTGACTACCTGTAGTCTACTCTGCAGAGACAGAGTCAAGGGGCTTTGACTGACAAAGCCTTTGATCCCACAATAGCCCCACACTCTATGATCAGCTTCTCTACGAAGAAGGGAACACAACAACTCGTCTAGTGAGCTTTCTCTTCATTCCTATGTATGTATACACGACAGACAAACACACATCCACAGCCAATAAGGCTCATCCTAATTCCATTTAATTGAAAAGGCAGTAGAAAAAAAAGAATCAAGCACAATATTTTAAAATTCAGCATTTCTCCTTGATTTGTTTAATACTATAAACTGAGAGCCCTTAGTTTACTTTTCCATCACTGCACAATATAGCAGAATTTGGGGCAAATGCTGTTCTTTTAGAAAATATATTTGACAAAGACAAATTCCAAACGGTCAAAACAAAAACAGAAAACCGTGCTACAATGAAATCTCCTTTTGCCCGTCCCTTAAACTCTTCATGAGCACCACAATCCCTCTCTAATCCCAAGTGTGAAACACTGGGATTTTCTCAATGCAACCACAATCGTATGGCGTCCCAATGGTTGCCCAAGTCAACATCATCATCTTCATACATACAGATCCCACACAGGCAATACACACAAGTGAGATATGTTTGAACAAGGAAAAAAAAAAAAAACACATGTATGGAGAAAAATGCTGACATACCTGTTTGCAGATTTGAAATTTCTAAGAATGCAGGCTTATCAGTACATATACTGTACATATTTTCTATGCTTAGTTGTATTTTAGTTAATCAAAAGTCATATTTTGTTCCAGACATGTATGACTTACACACAATTACCGACAAAAACTGACCGAGCAAGACAAATCAATTATTTATGATTTTGTCAACTTTTATCCAAATTTCTCATTTTTTTCCTATGAGACTAAAACCACTTCCTGCTAATAAAAAAGGGACCAACACAGGGGATTGTATGGGATTATGTTTCAACAGCTGTATTCTGACGCGGGACGGAATATACTAAACTAAAAGGTTTACTCAAGCAAACCATTTGAAAAGAAAGGTGCAGTAGTACTAGGGACAGTGAAGCACGCTTTCAAGGAAGTCATTAGTATACCTTTCCTCACTATGTTAATCAGCCCCCTGGTGGTGCCTGAAAGTGGAAACATTATCACCACCAGAGATTGTACAAGTGAAAAAACAGTTCTCTTGGTTCACCCTGAACCAAAATGTTCTTGCCACTGACGATGTACAATTGTATTACAAGTATACAAATCAGCATACTATCCAACAAGCTCGGTTGGCCAACAGCTCAGCGCAGCCGTCCTATGACGTAAGGTAATTTTGCTCGACACTGTTCGAATCCAGGTTGTGGCGAACTTTTAATAAATATATGTTCTTTTATGTATTTCTTCATACGTGGCAGTGATGTAGTGCTCACTTATACAATCTTAAATCGCTGCAATGGAGATGTGATGCATTTTGAACATTTTCAGCAATATGTTTGCAAATGTGTGACGACACAAGTGACTGAGACATAACACCTGCTGCTGTTGGGGGAAAACAAACACACACACGTAGGCAAACCAGTAGGCACATAACAGACACAAACCACACTGATGGCATAAAGAAGAGTTAAAGCCCCATTATTATTGGACATGGCTTAAATCTGGTCACCATGCTGCCGACAAGCCAAAGGTGTATTGGGTGCTCGCTCCTTTTGCTTGACGCACGCTCCTGATCTTGAATCTAGAATTGATTGCTCTTCCTGGAAGTCCCGGATCTTGTGCTTGAATTTTTTGTAGTTGAATATTTTAACGTTGAATTATTTGTGGTTTAATTTTTTGCAGTATTTTAACATTGAAAAACATTCAGATACATCATTTCAATGTATAAATATTCATTGCAAGAAATTCAATCACCTTTTTCTTTCAAAAACACAGATTTACTTCCATACCAAAGTTTGACAATCAACAATAAAAACACAGCAATGCAAATATTAATTATGTGTGCAGTTTGTCTTCCTCAAGTAGTCATATTTTCTTTGCACCACACAAACAGGGTATCTATAGTAATTAAAATCTTTATTCCAGACCAATGAAATACATAAATACTGCCCACATTCATAATAATATTCTACCAATGATCTTCTGCCAGCCAGCTGCTACAATATGAACTGAAGATGTTTCGACGATGAACCGACTGACAGGGATGAGTAGAAACCTGTCGTCCAAAAAAAGATTAGCGCAAAACACTATGCGGTATTACATTCAGTTGTGACATATGATGGGGAAAATTTTAAATATGTTGAGCTTGCTTTTTAGCTGGTATTGAGTTAATCCCATATCTTAATTTTCTTTTTTGATTCAAGTCTTGCCCCAAATGAGCTGGAAAAAATGGGCTTAGTTTACAAATGAGGAAGTCAATAATAGCGTTTATATTGCCAGTGATAAGTCAGGGATGATGGTTCCTGTTTGAGGACTCCCACCGTCAGCACAGAAGTAGTAAAACTTTCCCTTGCTTGTGAGTGTGCATTTGTGTGCATGGCCCTGAGGGTAATGGCCTTTTATAGAAAGGGATCGGTTTCTAAATGCAGAAAAGTAAACATTAATAATAAATGTACTTTGAGTGGATATAATGGACATGTCCGCATTTATGTTTATGAGAATCCGTTGGGTATGAATATCAAAACCAGGTATACCACGCTGCAGCATCTCATCTGTGTCATAATGTAGCTCTTAAGACCCAAGACAACCCAAGACAACTAGAGGCAGTGATGAAGTGAACCAGTTTACTTGAAAGATTACCCAAAGATTGATGAAATCAAACGTAAAGACAACATTTAGTGTGATAAAATCTTCAAGGGTAAATTGTTAATACTATTAATAGCCCTGTTCAACAGACATATGTCAAACAAATAAATTAACTACATGTAAACATGCAGAAAAGCAGTATCTACACTGCAGACTCTAAACCACTACTGAAATGTTAACACAAGTACAAAGCGCTGGGTCAACTACTAACAAATGAGTGAACATGTAAAACCTACAGCGGTCTGCATGTACTCTAATGGTGTGTTTGAGTTGACACTTGTAACCTGCTCTGCTAGCGGAGACAAAAGGAGCAGACAAAAGGAGCACCTCACTTAGCCAGCAGTCTCTGCAAGTCATTCACATCAGCAGGACAATGACAGAGGACAGGAGGAGGGAATGAGTGTTTTTTTTTAATGCAAGTGTCTCCAATTTTTAAAAATTGAAAGAAAAATGATTCCACGCACGGCAGTTCCACACTGACACGAATATGTCGCAACTATGTCAGTGTGAGCTCACAGCAGCGTGGCAGAGCACCAACGTGACTACTAAACCCCGGCTGAACCGTTTGCCCGACTACTGCCACTTCCTGGTTAGCAAACTATTACACACCCCCGCTCGGCCAGACTGGTTGGCTTTGGCCGACTACTACACCCCCTCCCCCTAATGTTGTAAACATAGGGGAAACACTTGTGCCTCTAAAAATACATTTTACTTAAGAGTCCTGTTCTGAATTCATGAGAAATACAAATAAAAAAAATGAAATGAAAAAATGATTATGCTTAAAGAACCAAACGAATGGCACACAGACAAGAGCTTTTGGATACCGTAATACATTTAAGCCTGCAGCAACCGTGTGAAAAATGAGATTTTGAGACCGTTAAATGAAGCAGAGAAACAGACGAGGGTTGCACAGGTTGGTCTGCTGATCAAGTGCGTCTGTGGACCTGAGAGAACAAAGCCAATTAGCTATGAAGTGGAAGTGGATGAAAACAAGGCAGAGGTGGCCTAATCAGGTTGGCCTGAGGTGTAAAGGCTCCAGTAGGAGTGGCTGGAGACCCAGGAACTTGTCGGGCAAGGACCTCTCACAGCCGGTTGCCCTAAACCCTTCCTTCCTGAAACTGACACCCATATGGTGGAACAAAGTCTCCGCTTTGTAAAACCCCCAAGGAACTTGGGCTTTAATTACTTACGTTTTCTGTAAGTCAATTCCCACTTTTCTATTTTCTCATTTCACCACAGAGATAAGGTACTAGAAATGAGGTCACAGCTATGGAAACTAGCCTTAAAACATGAGCTAAGAGATTGGAGAACACACCCCGCTAAACATTTTAAACTTCAATGGCTTTTAGCTTAAATGAAAACTTTATAAAAGGAGATATTTTAAAATACAAATCTATACTAATTATTCAACATGTCATGGTGAATCTTTAACAGTACCGTAGCTCTGGAAGTGAAAGCATAGGACACCTGGAAATCTTTGTCCCAACAGTTGTGTACACACTGGTTGTGTTACCCGTGTGTGTGTGTGCTTATGTGTACGGCCGTCTAGAGCACATAGGTCAAACTTGTGTCCATTGCGGCCCGCCGCTGTAGTGTGGAGTATTACAGAAAGCTCCCCACGCAGTGGTTGCTTCTGACAGACGAGCGGCTGGTCCTTTTTTTCCATATCTCTTTTTGCACCCCCCCCCCCCCACGGTCAACCGCATCCACCCTTCCTATGATTTTAATGGTCTGGCCGGCGTTTGATCGACGTGGGCAGTATCTGGCCCTGGAATGAGTTTGACACCACTGGTCTAGAGGGAGAGAAAGGTGAGGCACAAACAACACCTGCCGAGGTCACCTGAAAGGCACAGTCTGTAAAATAGTTGGTGTACCCTGTTACAGGGCAAACAAGCAACAGAGAGACACATGACAGCAGCCAAGATGTAGCCAAGATACAGAACACCAACCAGGAAGCGTCCACCGGAAGTGTTGTCATAACAGAGCGATCGCACATGGATAGGATAAACTTATTTGACCCTGCTTCTTAAAATAATCGGAATCGAGAATCGCTGGGAAACGGGAATCAAAACAAGGAATCAGAATCGTTCAAATTCAAACGATACCCAACCCTAGGTCTACACATGTACAGAGGAGACACAGAGCACATAAGGCTACAAAGGGAGAGTTTGCACTTCACCCAAGATACTTGTGGATTCGAGACACAGCTTGTTTTTCAAAACCTGGGTCTCAGAGCGTGTGACACAGAAAATGTGCTACTTTAATGGCATGCGTACATGATGCCGACTGGCGGGGAGGTTAATATGCTCCTGCAATTGGCACGCTGCAGGTTGAGCCTGGCTGCAATGCGTTCCCCTTCAAAGTAAACCTTGAAAAACAGTCAAGACAATTCGCCCACGCTTGGAAAAAAAAAATTATTCGATGAAATACGGTAAATTGAATAAAAATGTAAGACGAACTGAACATGGGTGGCAGACGTTTGATGCATTATTTCATGTGTAATGATAAACTTTTATATTGGCTGTTGGAAATCAATTATTAAGCGCCCTTAACCATCTACTTTTCAGCCATCTCCTCCCTCTCTTCATCTGTAGCACTATGGACAAGTGGCACTGAGGACTACTGGGAATGTCTGAGTGGACTCAATCGGTTTTCGTTTGACTTTTCCTTAGAGGTAAAATCAGATTCTCGTTAAAGTCACACAAACTCAATCAGAAATAGATAAAATGCATGGTTGTACATTTTGTATCCAGTAGTTTCCAAAAGCATGCACATTTCAAAACCACATACCACTCGTAAAATTAAATCCTGCATCACCACACTTTGAGGGAGCCCAGTGTGAGTCCCACAGCTTTAGAAAAAGGGGAAGAGTTGGGAGGGACTAGGGAGTCCTAGTCTGTTGCCAATGGCTGAAGTGGAAGGGTTAGTTTAAAACAAATCTGTGTACAGATGCATCTGCATCTTAATGTATATTCCATTCAAAAACCATTACATTTGAAAAGTAACAAAATGATTAATAAATGTAAATAAATACTCTTAACTTTTAACTGGAATCCTCACAGGAAGTGAGACATGCACCCTTTGCTGGTCAGTCAGAGACAACTCCTATGGAGCAGAGTTCACAGACCCCAACAGGCTGACTGACCAGATATTTATTGAAACAAAATTGATTTCATGTGGGCTTCATTGGAAGGAATCCTCAGTGTTTATTAGGACCATTTATTAAATAATGTTTCTTCACCGACTGTAGCGATGTAGGTAAACCTACTTCTAGTGAAACCGGCAAGCTAGTCTTGTGCATTATCCAACAATTGTTTTTTTTCCCGAACCTGAAAAATACTTAATATCTTAATAATACTTTGATTTCTCATCTCTAGGCATAAGACAAAAATCAAGGAGGAACACAGTATTTCTGGGTATTGTCACCACAACATTTTAATGTTTTCAGGCACATATCTGCCCACATTTAAATATATTTATCTTTTTTAATATTCTAGCAATTGAATGACAATCCGCAGACTTCAAACCATGTATCTCAGGTAAGTAAAAAAAATCTGATATGTCAATGAAGACATTAATAGCCAACAATGTCTGTCTTTTGCAGTTCAGTATTTACATAAAACTGTATTGTGCTACTTTGAAGATTGTAGCCCATAGGGACTTTGATAGTCACTGTAAGGTAAAACCAAAGAGGATTCTGACCCTGTCATTGCCAATGCCGGCTGCAGTTCCATTATTTTTGGCATTGCTTCAACTAATGTAAATATAAAAAAACACGGAGCTCTAGCGGTTTTATAATGAGTCTGGTTGAGGCAAGTAAAGCATACAGTTGCTCTGGTTCAGTTGGTTCCACTCTTGCTTTTGGAGTGTACATTGTCTTTTACAACACGCTGGGTTTTGTCATCATTTGTCACACTTTGATATGATAGCAGGAAGGGGAAAAACTTGCTCGTGAAGAACCATAAATAATTCAAGAGGTTTTATGTGTGTTTTTGTGATCTGTGAGCAGTTATTTGGCTCTTGGTAATTGAGCATACGTTAGCTACTGTTCTGTTCCTTCCAATTTCAGGATAAACAAAAAAAACATTTCATGTTCGGCCATGACGCACAGCCTCGACTAAATACCTGATATATCGCACAACTGGCATGTCAGTAATGCATTATTAAAAACCCTTGAAGAGAAACAGATTTAAAATAGTCTGAGCAAAAGAAATAATTATGTTGTGTTGATCAATGAACAAATTAATTCATATAAGTACTCAATAACAAAGTATTCAAGTGTAGATTCTTGTAATTGGTCTGATAAAGATAAACATTGCCATCAGTGAATCTCCTCAAATAAAGGATAATTACTTCACTGTCAAGCAATATTATCATGAGGCACAATCATAAAAATTTAATTGCCTTTCCAAGTTGAGTAAACAACACAGATAAGGAAAGCACAAAGCTAGCAAAATGGGTTCATCAATAAAATACAACAAAACGTTTGGGAACAAGGCGCTACTCGGACACTGAAATCTCAAAATTACACACAGCACATTTACGGTTTGGTGTAAGCAAAATGTCCTTTTGCACTGTACAGATCTAGACTTATTATATGCCTGACAGTTATCATGGCTTTGGCTAATCTTTTCAGACATAAGCTTGTTCTGGGATCTGGGTGCAGTCAGTTAAGAACTAACTACTAATGTTTGATCATGTATGGGAAGCATAACTTAAAAGTGCTGCTGATTTTTAAAAACAGAACTTACTCTCAAAACTCTGTTTAGAATCAGCGCACAAAACGGATCCCTACAACATCTATTATTTTTATTATTATTATTATTTTTTTAAGTATGCATACAAGCAGTAGTGTGTTTATGCAGATTCATTTGAAACGTTGGCTTTTTGCATCTTTGGTCAAAATTTGTATAATTTATGTAAGCTCCTTCATTCATGCAAATCTCTTCTCAGTGGAGGAGAAGGGTTAGGGGTTAGATGAAGTATAACTGTTGGAGGTAGGGGAACCATAGATGTCAGATTTGTAAAATGAGCCTGTGAGGAAAAAAAAAAAAACATACTAGAGGAAAGGAACAATCCATCCATGGGTCCTATTACCTTGCCTACATAGGTAATGTCATGAGATGATCCCTACTAAAAGTCTCTGGATGAAAGCAAGAGCCTACAGAGGATTAAGGGAAGAGTAGGATTACAAGAGAACTAGAGATGGACAGCAAAGAAAAAAATTTGTTTTTACTGGCTACTGTTAGAATCAAAATAGAATGAAAATGAAGCCATTTCCATACAGATAACCAAGATCTCTACTAACAAATATCCTGATGCAGCAATCCAAATTAGTACCGCCTCTTTTCTCGAAGGAACCACAATGCGATTTCATTCTGTCTGCTATGGGTTAACATTATCAAAGTGATATTATGGAAATGCCTTTTACCTTGCCAAATAATCATGCATAATATATATACTTAAACCCAGACAGACACAAACTGAAACACGCTGCAGGATGAAACATTGTGCTGCCACAACAGAGCATGTGCAAAGGGATGAAAATGGCTTCTGTTCCTGGATAATAGAAAGAGCAATACTTACTTACAAGTCTGTCTGCAGCTCTCACTGTCCCTCACTGTCTGTTATCCCTCCTCTCCCCTGCCCTGGGCCACTCATGTAGATGTGTCCACTGGGGGCAACCTGAGGGGGATCCATTACACTGTCATTGATGCTGCCTGTGTGTGTGTGTGTGTGTACACACTTGTCTTTCTAATAAAGCCAAAGTTATGTATCAGCTATACTGCACCATAAAAACATCAATACCAATCCAATGATTGTCCATTAACACCTAAACCAAAGAGAAGACTGGGAAGACTAAAGCAGCATGTTGGTTAAAATGGGCTGTTCTATCGTGTGCAGAAGAGAGCACGGCTCATAAAGACAAGGCCTTTCTCTAAGTAGGTTATAGGATTTACGCTGTCCATTAGTCTGGTAATGAACAACTGGCCTTTATGACTTGCCACAGTGGAACATGCTTTTCTGTCTCTCAGCGTTTCAAATCCAAGGAGGAAATGTTATACGTGCAGCGTTTCCCCTGAGAGGTGTGATGTGGGGGGGGGGGCAGACAAACACAGACACAGCTTCTTACACACGCTCTCTTTCCGCTGGTGGGAGTGTGCAACTCTGGGCGGTACTCTGCTGTATGAAATTCAGAGAGTAGAGAAGAATAGTATATTTGCGATAAAGTAAATTTAAAATATATATATATATATATTCTACTTTTAAAAAAAATGATATTCTATGAGCAGAACAAACAAAACAATCCCCTCAATTTTCTTTAGAGGCACTTTTTAAAAATATTTTAGAGTAAAAGTACACTCAGGAGATACAAGCTAAACACAAGTTAGGATTTTTTTTTTTAATGATTTGGGTCAACTGAACATTTAAGCTTATAACTAATTCGCCTTAGGTGGTAGGGTTGTCATGATATCAAAAGCATGACTTTGATAAAATACCAGAATTCAATGCCACAAATACTGGTATAATTATCTATAGAGGTAAAAAATAAAACATCTGTATGTTTTCCTTTTTACCTGCCCTGCTTTTTGAACACAGCGCTGAATAATCGGCATTAATACAAGTGAAAACTACATGGTCCCATCACTGCATTGATTATACATGGCTATATAATGTAGCCAAATTACTTCCACATTTCACTTCTGGCATCCTTTTTTCCAACAAGCCGAGGATCGTCTGCAAAAGCTTGTACACTTGAGGCCATATCCCAATCCGTGCCATTTCCCTCATAACCCAGAAGGGACTTATCTGATGTCAACTGGTCAGTTGTTGAGTGAGGAAATAAGTTTTTTGTCAAAAATACTCTGTTGACCGGATAAATAGGTTTTGTTTGAATGCGTTTTTCCATCCACACATATGTGTCGTCTGTTTTACATCTCCATGCTTTTACTGGTTAGCATTCAATACTAATTTACGGAAAGGGTTGATAATGGGCTCAAAATGTCTGCATGATGGCCTCAAACTGGATAGATTGCAGGATTAGACAATGGGAAAGAACTGAACCCATAGCGTTAACAGGAGTGAATCTAAACCTGTGAGTGCAGAATGGGATTGGGTGCACGTCTCCCATTCAATCACACGCTGGACTGCCCCGCCTTCTTTCAGCCAATGCAGGCAGCATAACAGAGCAAAGCAGGGGGTGCACTCAGATTGTGCGCTATTTATAGTATCTGTACTATGAATATACAATATTGTATTGTTTTTAACGTTCGAATAGCGTGGTATCTTTAGTATCGGTTCACACTATTAGGTGGTGCGATAGAAGGATTGTTAGCATCAAAAGTTGCAGTTGCATAGCTTTAATATTTCTCAGCACCGGCCAGTTGACTCAATCTCATGTGTTGGAATTTATTCCTAGAGGTCCACCCGAGTATCGTTAAAAGAAAGCACCAATGCAGCTAGAAAATGTCCGTGTGAACAACATCATTTTGTGTTTCAAGTGATGTTATACTTTCTAAGCCAAGCTACCTTGATTGAATACACCTTATGCAGCGAAGTGACATTCATCATCCCTTTTGAAAGGAAGGCACTACATTGCAGTCAGTAATAAGATGATCGGATCAATAACATGCTTCCAGAGTGCTTGTGTGCGTGTGTGTGTTTATGTGCACATTTCTTTCTTCCCTTCAATCCACAGCTGGATGGCTGCTTATTTTGTGCAACGGCTACCTCAAATTCAGCGGTTCACTGTGGCAGAGGGGCTCCAAACTAACATTGATGCATGGCGTGCTGAGAGACAGGGAGAATGACTGATTGAATGAAACCTTGGAGTGGTATTTGAGACCAAAGCCTCTGACTACAGCAGCTCAGGCTGACAACCTACAAACAGAGACCCAACACAAAGCAACTGGGTTAAAGGGAGGAGGAAAAAGAGACCATGATTTGTTTGAATAAATGTTATTACTATTAGCTACGGGGTGAACAAGAGACAGTTCAAATATAATGCAGTACTACGAGTGTACAATATTGTAAACCACATTGATCTATTTAAGGGCTAAACTACATTTACAGTATGGTGCCAACTGCTCCAATAGAGTAAACCAGGGGTGTGAAACTCATTTCAGGGTCGGACCAGAAACTGCCCACTTCGATCAAAAGCGGGCCAGACCATTAAAATAATGGGTGGCAGTGACCATCTGACCGGCGGGAGGGGGGTGCCGTGCAACACCAATTGATATTGAAATAAAAAAAAAAAAAAGACACAGCGAGCCTCTCGTCTGTCAGAAACGGCCGCGCATGCGTAGGGGCCTTTCTGCAATTCTCACAATAGCAAAGTCATCCGGCGTGCCGCGAGTTTGACATGTGGTGTAAATCTACTAGTGGCCATCAGGTTGACTTTTCGTTAATGGATTTATGGACGCCATTGTTTGAAAAAATGTATCCTTGACACCTGTAACACATTTGTAAACATAGTAAATAGAAAACAATTTAAGAACAAAGCGATGTATGCTAACAATTAGAACTTTCTATACGGAAGCATATAATGAGGATTCAAGTGTCAACTAGATGTTCAATCTTTACTTTTCTTTTAATGGCTCAGCTTCCCTTCCCCCTTTCACAGAGTCTCCTCTGTGAGAGGGGTAAAGGATTAATATTACCTCTTTGCTCAGTTTCTCTGTTAAACGCAAACTAATTTAACGATAATGACAGTTGACAAGTGGCGAAATGCATGAAACACTAAATCTGTTTATTTCAAATAAAAAAAGATTACTCAGAATGGTCAGAACATGCAAACTACATCGCATTACCGCCATCACTAAAGTGACACACTCATGCTCATTAAACTGATTGAATGTTTCCTAAGCTAAATGTTGTAGAACCACTGATCATCAATCAATCCCTTTACTGATTGATTTTAGGTTTCCAGTCTTAAAATGCTGATTCAGTCCAGCTCACCGCTATCCAATCATATTGATTCATCCTTTTTAGCCACTGATAGAAAAATAGCTTGAGCACAACCAAAAATACTGTATACAAGACCAATTACATATGCACAGAAAAGAGAACACCAATAAATCTCTCCATCCAGCTTTTCTCCCGTTGCTTCTTTGCTCGGATTCCAGATCTCAGCACGACAGAGGGACTGTTCAGTAAGATGTTACCATGTGATCAACATGCCATTTTTCATAGCACCATGGCATATAAGGGCTTGGAATATGCCGTTCCGTTTTTCCAAATGTCAGCTAATTGAGGACGAGGGACTGATGATTAATTATCCAATTCCTGTGCACTGTTTACCTAGATGATTGCTTCTGATGATGGGTGATTAAAATTGAACTGCCTCTATATGTAATAACGTAACTGCTCTACCTTTGTCGGCTTTCAAAAAAAAAAAACAGCAGTACATCCATCAATACACAAGGAATGAACATGGCAATGCAGAGAAAGGTATGATATTGACATGTTTCACTCAAGAAGTTGTTGAATGCCTTTGTCAACACAAATGTTGGCAGCAGTGTGATATTCATTTGACAGTAGGTAGCAGTAGCGTGTTGGCACTTACTTATTAAACCCAAGCTGCAGAAAAGCCCAACTAAACTATGATTGTTTACTGTGTGAGCTTTAAATCAAGTTGGTTTTAGGATATTTATTAGCTTTCTTTAAGTCAATCAGATCTTCATATTTAGTTTTCAAAGTACATGAATGACACCGGTGTGCTGATGACAGAAGAAATTGCTCAGAAACCTTAGTCTGATTATGTCGTATTTGTACACCAAAATTCTGATAATACATTCCTATATATTGAAATTACAGTGAAGTTAAGATACATTTATCAAGTCATGATACAAGCTTGAGTTAAAAATGTTAAATTAGGAACCCATTAAAGCCCTAATGAGTTCCTTATAAAACAAACATTTAAAATGGTTTCAATGATCTATTGACATGTCAAATGACATGAGATTAGACCTTTATTTTAAATCAAATGTTCTTTTTAATCATAGTAGTATTTTAAAAAATGTTGCCATTTTGTGAGAGTAATAGTAACAAACTACACTATTTCTTGAGCTTAAATGCTTTGATTTACATCATTTACATTACCGCAACAACCAATCTTTTGAGTTTGTATCACTATGCAATTTTATTGAAACCAACATGAAAGGATTGAAAGGTTTCCTCCTAACATTTGTTAGTAAAAAGTGCATGCCAGGCACACAAGTAGAGACTTCTAATTGGCCTTCCATCTTCTTTCCATTTGCAAATATTGACACGTTTGTCAAAAAGCACACCTATTGAGGAAAGTATGGCCTGAACTGCTTTGGCCATTAGGCATTTGATGAATGTCACCGGGAATGCCACACAGGGAGTGAGATGTCGCCCAAGCGGCCATAATGACTTGCTGCAGATCATACAAACAGATCAGTCATTTACCAGACCAAACAGTTACCAGCTGTGGGTGATGCAAGCTAGAAAAAAACTTGTAAAAACTGAAACTACCTGTGTTAGCTGCTTGCTTAGCCTAGGAAGACTATTGAAAAACAAGAATCCTGGGTTCATAGACAGGGACAAAGAGGGAGAGACAGAGTGTTAAGTCTCTTGTCCCCCCCAAGGGATGCATCACAATTATACACAGTTGCTGCCCATGAGAATCAAAATCCCCCTCAAGCTCCATTTGCTTTGAATAGATAGGACAAAATTAAAAACACAGAGTGGGGGAGGCTATGCACAAACAGACAGAGAAAATAGAGAAAGAAGTACAGGAAAGCAAAGGATGAAGGGTTGTTGAAAGAAAGCCAGGGGGGCTGGAAAGCACACACTTCTTAGTTGAATTTCAAAATAATATTTTAATGGCCATTTCTCTTGCAGGGGTCTTCAACACGGTGCTTTAGTAGAAGAACGTCACCACAAATACTTTTAAATGTTACTTTATAGGAATCTCCTTTTTTTCAAAAATGTTTGCTTCAGTTGTCATCGACTTTCAACCCCTTTTCCTTCTCTCCCTCTTTTCATTCCTCCTCCCCAGATAATCATAAGTCATCATTTTATAAAATCGTATTAATTAATGTTCCAAAGTGGCTTCAAAACAGAGACTAGGATGTGGTCAGATGTCTGGCGGTGCCAGATGGAACAACATGAAAAGTATTATTTTCATAATTCCCTTGTGACTCAACCATCTGTATCATGTAAACCTCCAAGTAAGATCAACAAGTGGATCAATTCCTTTCCACTAGTTTTGCATTAATTCACCAAATGCTAAAAGTTGCATATACTTAGAGTCTATTCCCACTTCAATATGCCAAGCTGTTATATAGCTCCCAGACCATCCATTTGCGGTCTACACCCAAGGTTTGCATGCATGTAGAGCCATTTTATTACATTGGTTATCTACTATTACTACTACTATTGTAATTTTCAATTTACAAAGCAAAGTGGATGGGGAAGGCCGCCTTTTTGTGCTAAATCATGCATGTGTCTTGCAATGCCATTGGGCCTTAAATGCTTGGCGCTCTCATTGTGCAAGTGTGCATGCACTAAACTCAAACCACAGCAATGTTTCAACACTGTACTCTGAAATGCTCCTGACCCATCTTTGATTTAATCCTTATTATACAGACCAATATCCTCAAGAGTAGTACAGTTTTCAACCACTGTCTACAGCAACGATGGAAGGCCATTAGAGGTGAATACATTACTGTGGCCGCATAGTAGTAGATCCAGCCAGACCCATTACTAACACACTGAATATGGAACAATACAAGTATAACAAAGTGGTTCATTTTGACGTCAACAGCACAAACACACATTCCTCCCACACAAATACACAGGTAACTATGTCTGCCCCGTTATTAACAAGTACAAGCACTTCAACATGCTATTCTTCTGGAGCGCCTTTCACAAATATAATAAATCAGTGTTGCCTTGAAACTCAGCGTGCCACCAACATTAGGCCATACGGCCTGGACTAATGCATTTATAAAGCCTTCACATACCAATGGGCTGCATTTCAGCGAAAGACGCCTGACCTCAGACATTCACGTTCCGTGAACAAGAAAAGATGTTTCCTTGCCCACAGGCACCCATGAATACTCCCACACGTCTGCTCATACTCGTACAGTAACGCCTTCACTTACTTGCGCTACATCTACTATTGGCATGACCTACACATGGAAACCCCAAAGTAGCATTAAGACAATGCATGGGCATACAGTAGCACACTTGTAAGTAAGATGAACCCGGAGATCAAAGTCATTAGTTGTTGTTTTGTCAAGGGCCCTACTACAAGAATCTCATCCAGCGCTGTGTGGTAAAGAGCATCATACTGTACCCCTCCCCTCACTAAGTTACTGTACTTTTTTTCACTACATGGAAATTTAGAAAACTACACAAATATAACAGCCGAAACTCCATTTAAAATAACTGCTGGGGTGAAAGTGAGGACCCTTACAGGGTACTATTGAAGCACTTATTGAAATAATGTTAGTTCTTTTTTCAAAATCGCTACAGTACCAACCACAACGACGCCAAAAAAAATAAAAAGGGAATCCACACTTATTTGTGTATGAATAACTACTTCTCAGCAACGTGAGCATTAACAGAATAGTTTGTCAGATTGGAAAAAGAAAATATTAGTAACTTATTTGGGTAAAATAATAATTACCCAGATAGTTTAATCCTAAACAGGTCTAATTAGCCTCAAGTGAAGCCACCTGCGTTCTTATCATTTGCATATTAGCCTGGTCTCCTGTGACGTAAATAGATTTTTCTACTGTAATGACTCCGTCGAAGTTTCAATGAACCCTTACACACGGGTCTAGTTATAATTTCACTTTGACGAATTTTAATGTCAAGATAAAAACACGTAACTTACCATGTTGACGTTCTGAACTTTCACATCTTCCATCTCCGTTCTGAAAACGCCTTTTAATTCAAGCTTCACCTCAACGAACAATTAGGAAGCCGTTTGGACACTTGACAGCTAACATTTTGCACTTGTAGTCAACCTTCCACTTTTACAGAACATATTGGTTATTGTTGAAAGTGCGTAATTGGTTGTATTCTTCTTTGAAAAACACCACAGCACGGGCCAAATCAAACTTTCCCGTCTTCACAGCTTAGGGGCGTCAGGTGAAGTGTGGACTGTACCATTTCTGTCAGTGTGGAGGGGGGGCGGGGCATAATACGACTGCTAGAACATCCACGGTGGTAATTTCAAATCCCACGAGGCTTTGAAAAGACCAGTCAACTCTCCATCTGGCGTTACTCAAAATGTTTTCCATGCGTAAATTAAAGTCAAGAGTTGTTTAGTATGTTTCAGTAGTTTTGACGATCATGCTTGAGACGGATTGGAGCTTTCCGGTTTCAATCGACAATACCCAGTCTCTCTCTCTCTTTCTCTCTCTAACCTTATTGCTGAGGGAGACTGTCTCTTTATTGAATTGCCAGTGATACACTAACATATGCTATGGAGAAACCTGACAAAGAGAAATGTACACATTATTCTGAAGATCTATATCATTTATATTATACATCTGCTAGCAATGGAATGCACTCCGTCCATCTTGTTAGAGTAAGTCTTGTCAGCTTGATCACTCAACTTGAACCAATGCATATTTAAGTGCTCCCCTGTGCTTAAGAGAAAACATTTTTGAAAAGAGAAAGAATGAAATCATTTATATTTTTCTGAACTGAACTATAGCCATGGAACGACGACAAGGGAGATAGTTAGCAATTTCAGGCAGGCAAGCAACCCACAGCTCGCTCCGAAATACCCAGTCCTCTGCCCACCTTACCATTCCTCCGCCTCTCAGGAGTCAGAGCCAAGGAAAACGCCTGAAGGGCGGTGAAAGCCACGCTCTCCAGTAAGCAGAAACATGTTTAGCATTTAACACTGCACATGAGGTAAAAGGTCTTTGTTTCGAGATTTAGTCCCTTGTTTTCTCTTTCCCAGGCTCCGCTCATTCTCCTTGCCTCTATTCCTTGGCGTAAAATGACTATGTGTGATATGTTCCCGCTCACGTTGCATCCAGAGGCCCATGGTGAGCCCTCTTGGCATCTTGGGACTTATTGTGTCCCTCCCATCTCTCGCTGCTCCTCTAATAGTAATGGATTCTCGTCACTCCTCCAAATCACTTCCCACAACTGCCCCTGCACCCTGCAGCTCACTGTACATCTCTCTGTGGATACATTCCCTTGTGTTCAGGGGCTGCCTATTCACCGCTGCACAGTCAGTGGAGCATATGAATGAAGGGTAGGATGTTTTGGCAGCAATAGGCCAGAAGCGGAGGCGGACAGGCGGAGCAGAAAGGAAAGCCTTAACCCACATGTGGTCACCATGGGACCGTTCTCTTCACCCACCTGTGAAGCTGGAATTTCTCAGAGAAACGACTAAAAATCAAACAGATTTCTGATGCATTTTATGATACGCATTATGAGTCATGGTGAATGACAGCATGCTCAAGGGACATATACCCAAGGTCGTGATTTGAATTCCATTCGCGAAACACACTGAAATTGCACACAAGCCCCAGTTTGAGGGACTATTTTGTTCTCCCCCAGGAGACGACTGCTAGAGGTGAATATTGCAACCACTTGTTTTCCTACCTCCATAAACAAGTGCATTAGCCATTGCCTCAGTTAACTCATTAAACCAGCAGGGAGTGGACCACGGGGAGACAGATGACCCCTTCTTCCAACTCTATGGCAGCCAAGGTGAGCCAAAGTCAAACCACAGGTTGCTCTCTGCACCCTCACCAAAAACCCATTCCCTCTCTGTCTCTTTTTCTCAACTCTGACTGTGTTAAGTGGAGAGGGGACACATTTTATATCCCCCTGTTTATCCCCTTCCTCTATTAATTCCTGCATCCCACAGAATCATCTTGTGTCCTCCAAACCACTTCCATTTCCTACTAACTCATTTGTTTTCTATTTCCATCATTTCTCTTTCATCTTTACCCAACTTCCCCACTTGAGCAAAACATTCCAAACTAACTATATTAGACGCCTGCACTTTGTCTTACTTGTGGCATAACTATGGCTCCACAGACGAACAAACACAGACAGAATTTGTTGCTTTCACAGACTACAAGAGATGACTTATTGTTGAATTCTTCTAAGAAAACACTAATTTGCTTAGGAAAAAAGGGATGCAGAAAAAGACACATTGCTCAGCTGTCAAAAATAAAAAACCTTCACAAAATCTACAAGTGTTATGTCCTTTATGTGTTGAAAAAATGCTCCTGTGCACTTTAAACCCCCCTTGAAAATGTCAAAAATGCATTTCAATAAAGCTCAATACAACAGTATTGAGCGGTTGACATTTCGGAGATGCAAGGTCAAATACAATACACAGCAGAGCAGAAACATAAATGCCTTCTTGCTTCCTTGCCTTCACCCTCTTTGCTCTCTCTCTCTCTCTCTCTCTGTCTCTGTGACAACCAGCAGCTGTCCCCGTCCCATGCCGTGGCCTATTGGGACCATCTGTAGGGCTGGGAACAGCATTAGCTGCCATATCATCATTCTGACTTTACTCTTCCGAAGGTCACAGGTGGCGTCCGGTCAGACATCAAAAGGGCACTCGCGTGCACAAAATGGTACACACATAAACTTATAGGCATTTGTATGCACATTAAACTTTACTAAACAGGAGTTGTAGGCAATGAAAAAGGATGATCATTATTGTTGGAACAAACATTGCATGATTGTTGTGCACAGTGGATTGAATTCAATGCGTGGAATATTTTAAAAAAAGGTTTTCAGCACTATACTCCATGAATCCCTTCAGTATTTTGTTCACTGTAAAAAGCTCTTAAAGTCAATGCACCTTAAAAGAGCTTCGGTAGACATTCCACAGCTACCTTAAGTGCCCTAAGAGGCTTGGGCTTGACACATCACTACATTTACACCATGACCTAATGCAAAACCAGCCGCCCAAACATCAAAGAGCTCCAGTCAGCAGTTCTCGCCCAAAGCCTCTATTATGCGGGTATCCAGTCTGAGTTGAGTTTGAAAAAATGTCATAAAAGAAATACATGCTGGATACAAAGCAAAGGTGAGGTAAGGGAAGAAGTGGGGAGAGAGGAGAGAGTCGTGCACAGTCATCACTAAAGGCTGAGGGCTGAAAATCAGTCATAATCTAAGTAGTGTTATCCCACAAGGGCTGCAAGTTCTTCCCACTGGTTTCACTCAAGTCCATAATTAATAAAAACGGCAGCTTAAGTCACCAGCCCATACTCACACGCACAAATAAATGACCTGCATGATGTGTTTTTGTATGGGGTTGTTTCAAGCCTGTTTACTTCCAGAGTCCTGCCATTAGTTTCTGCAACAGCATTGAATAAAAGTACTGTGAGCACTGGGGGCTAAATAACAACTGGGCTGAACCAAACTAAAAATTAAAAGGGAGAAAGAGAGAAAAAGGTAGATGCTGAGAGGCACAAAATGAATAGTGCATAGTTCAAAAAAGTGTTGTTCAAGTCCCATCAAAAACACACACATGCTAACACACACAGATGCACACCACTCATCTGTCATAAAAAAAAGCTAGAGCAGCAGTCATTCTGTGGGGGGCTGTATAGGGAGCTCTGCCAACAACAGACTCAGAGTACGTAGGCCAAATCTATCACACACACACACACACACACCAACCAGGTCCTGAAAGAACAACACATCAGCGCTTCAACAGGAAGAAAGTTGCAGAGGGATAGTGAGAAGCAGTCCAGGATAAAGAGCTATCCAAGGTGCTGAGGCATTCCAACTCCCTCAGAAACCATTGGCTGAGAGAAAGAGTGTGGGCAGAATGGGCGGAGGAGAGTAACTGTCTAAGGCAATGAATCAAAAGCATGGCTCTCCTTTGGGCCTTGGATATGTTTACGTGAACGGAGCATGCCACTGTCAGACTGTTTACGTATTCCTTTGATATGCAATTTACTTTCCCTGCTGACTGAATAATTCGGTTCACAGATTGAATATTGAATATATATATATTACACATAGATAAAAGATATAGGGAAAACAACAAAAAAAACTTAAAATACAAAAAGGTAATATACTGTATACTTGCTGGCCTGGTTAATATAACATTTCTGATATGGTAAAAAATGTATAAAAGTGTCATCAACAGTGCTCTTGAAAAAGAAATGTCACAGTAGTTCAGACGATACATACTGTTATTTAAGTGCAGAAAAAGCATTGCTTCAATTTCCAAGGCGAAAGTGGGTGACTGGGAGTGAAGAGCAGACAGTTTAACTGCATAAATAAAAAAGCTTACTGTAGAAGCGCAGCATTATTATAGCACAGTAGACATACTTGACTTTCCATTAATGTTGCACTGTCTATTGACAGATAAAATAATTATATTTAAAAAGTTGGTTTCATGTTCTCCAGAGCTGCAATGGGGGAATATGATAGCAACAACTTACACTGAGTCAATCGATGTTGGGAGTTTTGTAACCCAACTAATATAGTCCAAATCTAATTAATTATTGAAATAGTATCTTTGCTCTCTGCTACTTTGTAGACAGTACATTTTACAACTGGAGACATTTACAAATGTTAAAAGTATTTACTTTTTGACAAGATTCCTGAACAGCAACAGACGCCCACACTATACGAACCTGCTTGCCTGTTTTATGGCCATAACAGCTAAATCCGATCTTTTATTTATTTTTTACTACTCAAATGACTAAAGACAAGAGTTTTTTAATTATTTTCTAATTATAGTGCTGAACCACTGCACGTGAGTGGAGAACTGAACATCATGCGGAAAAGACAGCAGCTCCCGACACAGTGGCAGTGCTGGGAGCTGCCTGGGAAAAATGTGTTGCTGAAGTACGCCAAACGGCCGTGTGCGCAAAGCATGTCCTTCCTCGATGGTCATGGAAACCTCGCGGCCTCTCCCACAGTGCATCTTGCACCCATTGTTTCTGGTCCAGCTCTCCGGCTCTCAACTGGAGAGACTGGAGGTGGCAGTGCACTGTGGGATGTGCCCCAAGCACTTAATGACATCAAGGAAGGTCACCGTAATTCTCAGAGCGGACACTCAGCGTTCAACTGTTAGTATTGAGGGAATCTTAATGAAGATACAACAATTACACATTTTGAGCCTGAGCTGAGCTAGACGTTTCATTATCAAGTATCCTGATTCGCTGTTCTCTCTTTCACTGATATATCAATAAAAATGATGTCAGTCTGTTGATGCCAAGCTCCTTACCCCCCCCCCCACTATAAATGGTGTTTTCGCAGAGAATATTCCGTCCTTTACATTTGTGATTTACAAAACCTGGTTCAAAATGTTGGTTCTAGTTCGAGATCTTTGTAGCCTTTAATATGTGACATGTGCGGTGAGATCTATGCGGGGATGTGCTCAAAACATATAAAGAATAAGAAATTCCAACAGGAATCTCCAGACGCACATCTATTAAGTGTAATCAGAGATCATCAGCAAAAGAATAATGCCGTTAATGAGGGGTGATTTGAAGTGCCAATGTGATCATATTGCAAAGTTATGAAAGCACCTGGGAAAAACACTGCATTGTGGGAACACAAGGACCTGATCCCCTCCCTGAGAACCCAACAAGGATAAACAGGGAACAAGATGGAGATGTCAGTGAGGAGAAAACAACCCCCTCACTTTCTTCCTCTCGTCATTGAGTTGCTCCGGGCCACACGGGTGTGACTAAGTCTTATAGATTCACTGCTGATGGCAGAGCAGGGTTAGCGAGTGAGTAGTGGGTAACCGAAGCAAAGTGTCCGCCTTGCAGATCCTTGGAGAAAACGACTTGGCAAGAGTGAGAGAGAGAGCCTTCAATCGATAATGCTGTGAAGAAGTTTGATAGGTTTTTGGTTGGGCTGACTTTTCAACACTTCGGCTCCGGAAGAGCTAAAAGGTTGTTTGGGTTCCTATTATCTGCCTGTGTTTTTTTTCTTTTTTTCCCTCTCTTTACTCCTCTTGTTTTCACTGATGATTCTATGTCAGCTATTCACTGTGATGTTATTGATCTCTCTTGTGAAGAGAATGATTACAAAACTGGATTTCTTTCTATTTAATCTGTAAATAAAATCTGTTCTTTTCATAGAGCTTTTGGTCATGTTACTCTTTAACTGTTGCAATCTTGAAAGTAAAACTCAGGATTTAGGATTTAGGATTTAGGGTTGTGATGTATCCAACTTTATTCAAGCATAGCTCAAGAAAATATCAAGAAACCGTGTTTTCAGGGAACCGAAAAAAAAGGATGACAGACAGGCCACAGCAGTGGTGGGAATCCCTGATACATTCCCAGGGCTCCTCACTGGAAAAACAGGCACGGGCATCTCAGCTGCTAATACCATGTGTGACTCACAACACACACTTCCTGTCGCCCTAACTCTCCAGCTTGCTATACACCAGGGGCCCGTGTCAAATGGCGTCATTCCAGGGACTCCCTGCAGGATTGGGAAGAGCAAGTCACCATACATGCTGGGCCCCCGAACACGCAGGCCAAGTGGTGTGTCGCAGTAGCTTGGAAGAGAGGGATACCACTGATGAATCCTGGACTGCTCAGACAGAGAGCGAGAGAGACTTGGAAACTTGGAAAAGAGACTGAGTGCTAAACACCCCACAATTAGCACCATTGATGGGGAGAGTGGCTGTAGTCCCAAAAAAAATCTTGTTGGTGCTTATTTAATTTCATGGCCATGATTTGAGAGGCTACAGCTCTAGACATCTTCAGACCTTTGCATGTAAACCAGGAGTGTTCAAAAATACTGGTTTATTGAAATGGTCAGTGCTCATCCTCCAACTCCACAGATCACATTGTTGAACGCTGAACTAAGGAGGGAGCTGGAAATAAATCAAATAAATATACACATTTTTGGGAAACATTGGAATCACATATTCTATATCAATATTGTGTGCTGTCTGTTATCCAGTTAGTTAAATTAGCGACGAATATAACTTACCATATTAATTTGTTGTTAGTCTAAAGTCAGAATGGAATGAGAATTTGAAAAGTGAAAGAACAAAGAGTAAAGAGAACGACAGAGTCTGCAAGACTAAAGAAAAGCCTCCACGGCATCAGAGCAGTTAGACAAGACTGACTACATGAATGGTTGGTTCGAAGGGGCTGCAGTGAGATGGAGGGAGGGACGAAGGTCCGTGAGCCTGCTCTCTCTCGCTCTCTCACCGCCCCCCCCTCATTCTTCCACCCCCGCTTCTTTTCCTGTTACCATCATTCAGACACATTCAGCCTTCAAGTCTACTTTTCCCCTTTAAAAGTGTGAAAGCGGCAGCTAAAGTGGCACATCGGCACAAATGTGACACGGTCCTCGTTTGCCCCAGACAAACAGGAAAATAAAAAAAGGGAAGTTACTAAAACTAATGTCTGGAGCGAACCGTATGGTCCAAACAGAAATTACCACCTAAGCTATCACACATTCAATTTGCTCCACCAGAAAAAAGCAGAGAAAAGTCAGTAACAGCATGAAAGCAAGATACATAATAACTATAAAAAATACACTAAAGCTAAATGTGATTGAATTTGAGTGCTCATTTTATTTCGGTGTTTCTATTTTTAATAACAAAATGGTGTCAGCAGTCATTGCTCAATTGTGGTCCTGGCTCATTACCACTGAGAGAATAAGGATGGCTATTTGTTTGACTCTTCCTGCTAAAAAAACCGCTGCATTCTGGTATTAGAAATGGCTACATATCAGAATGGAGCTAGAGGTGGATTCGTGTGATTGTTTTCTTTTAGCATGTGTTCCTCAGGTTTGGACAACTTGTATTGATTGCACTGCTGGTGTGTTTCTCTGAAAATATATTCCTGCATGACAGGACGGACAAAAGCTTTATGGATTTCTAAGGGCGAAATTAACTGTGGTGGAGAACACCCATTCTCTTAAGGGTACTTCACTGGAAGCAATATTTATAGTTTTTTAAGATGCTCTGGTGAGAGTACGCCAAGATGATGGAGGAGGAGTTTCAAAGAAAAGAAAATGATCCAAGGAAGCTTGCCTGATGGTATGACCATGTTACTGTTTATGCGTGACTCATATACAAATCAGTATAGGGAACAAAACATTTAAATCTTGACTCTGAACTTTCTTTGGATTGACTGCATCTTCAAAACTGTCTCTTTTCAGGTGTGGATAAAGAATCTTATAGCATGCATATTGCACAACCATTTTCTGAAGATCAAAGGGTTATTGTGGATTAACTTGCATTTTATTGCTTAATTACTGCTACGTCCACAAAAGCAAGTAAGTGAATGATCGAAATATCTGGCACTTTTCATTGGACCCGAATGCTATTGTGAAGTTAGATATGCAAGTGTTATGCAAGTAAATTGCATGATTATGCAAAACTAGAAATAGTGTGGTTGACTGATATCCCACAGCAGAGGGATTAGTTACTAACACCCACTCTTCAATTATGAGCATAAAACTATCACGGGAATTTTTTTGTGTCCCATATCCATGTTATGCAACCTGCTCCACTTTGAAATAGGATCATTTTTCTGTGAACCACATTTTAGCATACCATGGAAAAATCATAAAGACATTATGATTATTTGTAAAGCCGAGTGGGGTCATTTTAGTTGAACTGGCCGTGCAGCACAAAAGGCCACCAGTTTTTCTACTGACGCAGAGAGAAAGGACTGTCATCATGTTGCAGATGAATATGATGCATCATCAACAGTGAGGTTACATTGGGCCGTTGTGTCCAGAATTTGCCCTTCCAAGTGGGAAGGTAGATATTTTTAAACCTGAGAAACAGCAGTTGCCTTTGCGCTGGAGGAATTTAGGTTAAGCAGCTCAATTGCGGGTACTAAAGAGATACGTCTCACACCTGAAACAGAAGTCCCCAAAAAACTCTTCAGCCAACAATTCTTTCCATAGTTCAGGGTAAGGTGACACCCGAGGGAGATAACATTTGAGGAGAGGCCAAAAAGAGACAAAAATGCTGACATGACAATTGAAATGCTTGTTTTATTTCTACAATATTGATGCTCCCCAATCCTCTTTGAGGAATTCAGGCTGAGCCTCTTTAAAAGGCGTGAAATATGGTAATGCAAACATTTAAAATCATCCCACTGGAGGCTATGAAAAGAACATGTTCATTAATTCATTGGCCTGCTTTTTGGGCATACCCAGCTATGTAAAAAAGGGGCTAAGATTACATTACTTTCAGCTACTGTAAAAATACCTCAACCCAGATTCAGACCAATTTACCAGCTCTGCTGAATGAATTTGTGACCTGATCTCATGGAATACGGTGTGGCACGGATCAAGGGTTTTCAATACTCAAGTCCCTCAAATCTTTCCCAATTAGAAAGACTAAAGGCAAGTTGTTAAAAGCGCAAGGAGCTTTGAACTCAACTCGTGCCATTATGCTTTATTCTGAGCCTTTTCCTCCGCAGCCTACATCACGAAAAGAGATGCACAAACTTTGACAACCTCGGTAATAAATGTCCCGCCGGACGGACTAATATATGCACCAATTTAGACCCGGATACCCTTACGCCGTGGCCACACAGAAGGGCGTAACTTGAATCGGATCGATTGGCCATGCCGGATCCTCTCTTCCCACCTTTTTTCTCTGTCAGCCACCCCTTCTCTTGCTCACACAAATCCATCAACACAATCACTCAAATAATGAGAGGTCTTTAAATCCATCTCTCCATTGTAGGCCACGTTTACTCTGCCCCTACTTAATCAAAGGAGAGAGGCGACAGAAGGAGAAGGAGCTGGCAGGGGCACGTCTTCCCTCATCATGGACCCTCAGCTAAAATGGAGGGCGTGAGGCAGAGTGGGAGGAAATCTTTCATTTTCCAATTGCATTTCCTCCCCCCTTTTTTTATGTGAGTTAAAGCAGCTGTCTTCTTTATGGCTCCCCTAAGCTCCTTTAACCTCTCCTCTCTCCTACTCAGCGGGTGGACGGTGGACGGATGGACGTGAAGATGGATGAAGACAAGACAGCGCTCGAGAGAGTTAATGAGGGAGATTGCTCTCTTTGCCGCCGTGCGAGGGATTAGAGAAAGATTACCCATTCTGATTCTCTTCACTTCCAATTTTTGCTCGCTGAGTCTCTATGGTGCTAAAACTGGAGGGGTGCACTGTGGTGGGAAGGGGCCCTTTTGTTTTGACAGAGGCGATAGAAGACAGTAACTCGGCCGTGTCAAAGGAAAATAACAGCTACTCAAAACACTGACCTGCAAAAGGATAGAGTTTCTGACCAATCTGAGATACCCAGCATGTGACTGAATATTGTATAAATCACATGATATCTAGCTCCTTCATCGTCCATTCTTAAAAAATAGGGTGTATTCCACCCACCGAAACACTCATGGTAGACAGTTTACAATAAGTTGCATTACTCATTTTGAAAGGCGTTGCTTTTCCGGGGTGCTCAAATGACACGCTGATTGTTTTGTTGACCAAGAATGGTGACATTTGAGTTGAAAAGCTGCCGATTTGTATTCAGAAAAGTTGTTGGGAGCCTGATGTCAGGGGGCAGAGTGAAAACAAAGAGAAGCACAGAACCTCGAATCCACTTTTTGCACTCACCGCATAACAACTGTGAAAAGGTCTGGAGAAATTATTCAAATTGTAGGGGAATTTGCAATTATTATAAGTCATCTCAACCCACAAAGGCAATGTTAAGCACCCTTCATGAAGTGCACTGAAAGGTCTGAGAACAAAAGTGGAATCATGTATTGGCCCATTTTCTGCCAGCGGTGTCTGTTCAGTGTATTATCATAAAGGGGAGAAGTCATTTAGGTGTTTCCAAAGCCATTGTCTGAAACTCATTAGACTGGATTCATGGCGGAGTTGTTTTTGTGAGTTTTTATTTTTGCATATTGGGAATTAACAACTGGATGATAAAACGTTGCTCAGCAAAAACAATATTGGTGCAGTTATTTGGTTGAATGATAATGAGGCAGCAGAAAGAAAGCAGATTTATATATATATATATATATATATTTTACGGAGATGTCAACTGTCAGCAATGTCCCTTAACAGGGACCTTTAATCTGTACATTATGAGACCTCACAAGGGGAGGTGGAAATGAGACGAATCACCTTGCTGGACCTCTGCATCATGCCACTGGTGCAATTTCCTCAAGAAGCTCTTCAAGCAATGTCCTCATGTCAAGCAGAGCTGGGACACTCACACTCTTTCTTTTAACCAAACTTCACTGCAGCAGGCATTTCTCTATGTGAAAATTGCACTTTTCCCTGCCAGAAAATTGTTTGCAGTCAAAAACAAAACTCGGGGTAGTGGTTTCAGAAAAGTGATTAATATGCAAATAATATCAAAATGAAATGCTTGTTTTCTCATACTTATTGTGTAAAATCCACGAAGCTACAGCACAAAAACCGGAGTAGGTCAGTTTCCCAAAAAGGCGTACCCGTGTGTGGGGTCTGCATTCAGACATCCTAAGACCGGTTTTTCATTCTAGCTGCAGCCAACCCCACAGCTTGACTTGAACATCACAATCAGCGCTCTACACGGTTGTACAAATCGTTATTTTTCTTCTGTTTGGGCATTTTTATGCAGAGACACTGTTACGCACCCCAGTGGGCGTTTGGCGACACGGCGACACGGGAGTCGCATGCAGTCGCCAAACTGTCGGCGCAATATAGAGCCACAAATATTTCAAATACGAACACATCGGGCTGGTCACATATACTTAGAGAACGAAACCACACGGATATGGCATTAATACCACGGAGGGGTCAGATCACAGCCATGCTGCCCTTCAGCAGCCAATTCTAATCCAGGTGTTCAGTAAAGAAAGTATACCCTCCGGTGGCCTAATTCCCGCGTCACACAGACTTTATTTTAGCATTTCATTGGAAATAATGATGGATAGATATAATAGGATAAAAAGAGTCGGTGATGGGAAAATTATGAACCATACAATTCGAGTGGGTAAAATGTATCATTTCGGGGATTTGGAATAAAGGATAAGTGAGTGTGCAAGTGAGCAGCCCGCGCGTGTGTGAAAATGAGGCCACATGTATCATCAGCAGAACATACAGCGTGTCTCGCTGCCATAATTCAAGCCGTTTTATTTATAAACCGCGGCTGTTCAATTAAAAGGCTACCTCGAGTGTTGGAATAATAACAACATTAATAATAGTAATAATAACCCCGCTCAAGCGTCAGCGTGCACACATCCACAGCTTACAGAACCACAAAAACTGACTTTCACCGAGTGCTGTCTTTTTGGGGTGCCGAACTCCCACTCCACGGACACCGTTGGCACGCGTGGCTTCAAAACATGTACGTCTATCATGTTCCACCAACACCGGATTCAAAGTGTCTGCTCCCACAGCCGCAGAAAACATACAGCAGACCCCGAATCCACTCGCCTCCCGAATTTCCTCCAAGTATTGACCCATTACGCATCGTTCGCTGCCCTTGAATCTCTCTTTAACCAGACCACAGACAGCATTTTTGATAACCTAAGTGTTTTATTTGTATTTTATTATAATCAAATATATTTTGAAAGAGTGGCAAACCCTCAATGCCAGACAACAACCCCACATGAGCATATATATTCACAGCAAAGAAAGAAAAAAGTCCTTACTGGTTTGCGGCAATCCTTCCGATATTATTGTCCAGACCTGAGGGGGTTTGTAAATATCCCTGGACGTAGCTCGGGTGCAGTTCACGCCTCTGTGCCTCTCATGTTTTATCCAGAGCGCTGAGCAGACCAGATCGCAGGTTTCCCCCCCCCCACTCTTTCCTTCAAGACAGATGTGAACAGTCCTGGCCGACGCGCTCCACCTGCATCCCTGCAGTCAAGACAACCATTAGGCGGAGCACGCCACTTTAGATCCTTTTCAAATTAAAACTCGTCGGTTAATATGTCTCGGTGGTGTCTTTTATTGTGATGGTACCATTTCCGGGTTTCTAGTGGGTTTGTGGTTGTTTATGGGTGCCTTGATGCATCTCCACCTGCATCCACTGGAAGAGACAGCAGCATGCGGAGGAGCAGCAGCGGTACCGCACTGAGGAAACAGCCCCCAAAGACACGCCCCGCTCCGGCTGGAAAAGGCTACTTCACCCGCGAGGAAAGGCGGGAGGGAGGTGCCGACTTATGCTGATCTTATGCTGAAATACTTCACGTCCCCATGTAAGTGATGAGACCTAACGGGAACATTGTAAAGATTCAAACAGAATGCACGAAGATTATGAAAGTATGTGATATGGAAATAAACCAGTGAGTCATGTCAAGAAAAATAAGGAGCAATATAAATATAAATAAAAATCTATATTTGAGCGCAATACAATTTAACAGTCATCCAACAACATGCTTCTGGTCCTGAAGGATGGCCACAGCTGCCTCCAATTACAATATAGGATATCGACTGGCAGCCTATCAGGGGCCCACCAAGGCAAAATGGAGCCTCCAATTATGAGTCACAAAATGCATGTGCTTATGGGATATAACTAGCAGGTGCACTGCTGCTGTTATTTGCTAATGACTGCTTCAGCCCTCAGACATTTCTACAGGCAGTTATGTAAAAAAACAGTGCATCATCATAAAGACATAAAAAACACATATTGTTTTTCCATAGATTGCAGAATCCTCATCCGTTTAGTAACTTGGATACAAACTTTCCACTCATGAAAGATTAATGAGAAGGTGATTAAACATTAGAGACAACAAGGTTTATTTACTATTGGCAAATACCTGAATGAATCAAAAATATGAATATTTACACGTTGCTCTATTCTCATGAGCAATTTCATCGTCTGTGTGGTAAGAGAACGTTAATGACGAATATATTACATACTTGTGAAATTTGGATCAAACATATCACATATTTTCTTCTTTTCATGTGAAATTAATAGAAAACGCCAGCCAGTCAAGTTTTTTATCCAAAGGTATGGTAATGTCGAGCTGTTAATTAAAGTAGAACTGGAAGGTTTTTCTCAGAAAATCGGAATAAAATGTTATATATTATACAGTTTAATGTTATGTACCAACTGGTTCCACAGTTAATCAGTCTGAAGAGCAGCAGCACATCCATTCATGAGGTTAATTAAAAGCAGTTGTTACAATTGCTATACCCAACAGCAGATTTTTATGGACAAGTGGGATCAGCTTTGACCAGCTAAGCCATCTGCTCTCTGCTGCACTATCACCTGTTACCCTCAGACTACATAGCCATTGCTCTGGGTGAAAAAAAAACAAGGTGTCCCTTCCACAAGCGGGACCATTTGCAGGGAAGGGGGTTATTTGAGTCAGGGGAAACCATTTGACGCTGAGGCTGTAATTCTCTCCTGCTCCAACTTTCTCTTCATTAACTCTCCTTATAGTGTCAGAAACTGGGATGATAAAGTTCCTCATCGGCTGTCTATGCCCTCACTGCGGTATGTTGCTCTGTCTTGTCTCAGTGGGAGTGCAAAAAAGTTCCTCATTGGGTCAACTAATTTTCACTGCAAATCTTAAGCATTCAAAGGCAATACCACAAATAGGTAATTTACACCTTTGCTGTGATCAATCAGAAACCACTATGAACCTTTGACCACACAAACGCCATTGACACGTAAATCAATAATGTGTCTTTGGAGTATATTTGGCAGTGAATGCCATCCATCTAGCCATCAGCTGGTTCTCGCTTAAAGGCCCGTGCACGTCAGAGGCGAGTGGTGTGCCGACAGAGAAATCACAGTCCAAGTCAATGAATCTGCAGGGGGTCCATCAATCATAGCCTTATTGAGCCGCGTGGTGCGAAGGCAGCCTGTCAAAAGATTATTGACACCTCATGGAATTAATTTCTCAGGTGTAAGTATCAGAATCAAAAGAGTATTGGTGGAGGGTAGGTGGCAAATACAAAGTTGCATCATGGAAGTACCATATCTTTATTTAGTTTTTTAATAGTAAATAATGATAAACGTCGTATTTATCGTTGATTAACGTCATATTTGCTTAACTGTTGACTAAAGTATATGAGACAGGTCATTTGCAGAATAATCAGCTCCTCCTAGCTAAATCAACCCACCACTCTGCTCCTTTGCTCCCTTCACGTTTACCCGTAGCTGCCTGCATCCGTTTCAAAACATTGGTATTTGCGTACCGTGCGGTCAACAGATCAGGTCCAATCTACATCCAGAACATCTAAAAATAAATGAAACTATCTCACAACAGATAGATGTCAACTGAGTGTATATCATTAAATAACCACTGGCCTGGTCGTGATCTGGTTCTAATCCATTAGACATTTCATGCTGTTTAAATATCAGTTTAACTCATTCCTGTGGTATTTCTTCAAACGCCCTGATTTAATATTCTCTACGTTCAAAGCTGGCTGATTTGATAAGCTTTCACTCATGAGTAATTTATTTCATTGTTGGAGGACCCTGTGAGGATGTTGCTTTTTCCACTCTCTGTCCATTGCGCTAATTAAAACTAATTGAATTGAATTGATGGTACTGAGCCTCGGAATCACGGCGCCACCATCTCCGTCCCGCTCATCCCTGAAATGAGACAAATCAAGAGTGCCGTGTAATCAGACATGAAAAAGAGTAAAAAAAACACCAAAGAAGCCATCTCCCTTGTTTGTTGTTATTGTCATGAACACATTATCACATCTCCATCAATTTCACAAATAATAGCTTACCATGAAAGAGCCGAGGGAGAGTTGTTTGAACACAAGTAAGTGTTGTTTTCTCAGACCTGACAGAGCTGTTATTGCATCAAAAATCATCCCAAGGTGCATTTTGGCTTGAAATCAGTACATCTACGCTAACATTTTGATGATAATATATGTCAGCAAACAATGTAAAACAAAAACTGTGGCTGGGACAGATGTGCTGCCTACTCAGAGATGGGCAGTATTTCTATTTCTCGTTTTTGAAATCAGTATTTCAATGTATTTTTTAGTAATTTGTAATTTGTGTTAAATTGTGCCAATAAAAAATCATACATTTGCTTAGTTACACTGGCATTCTGCGACTGTTCTTTCAATACTGTCTTCAGGTCCACAACTAACATTGAATAAAAGTGTTTTAAGCTGAATGGCATAAAATCCGGACAGAACAATAAAACATAAAAAAATGAATAAAACAAATGTGACGAAATAACAGTTAACATCAAATGTGTGAATGTATTTTTGATAGATATCTACTGTCGACTAGCAAGGTCCGGCCTGTCCTTGCTTGTAAAACTAGTTGTTCCTCTAGGGGGATGGTGAGTCACTGTTGGCCTCTGTTGGATTAAATACAAAGTGTAATAAATAAAGAAACAATTTGCTTCCTCGTCTTGTCCTCCCGGCCACCGCTGGGCTTCTGAGCTTAGAGTACCGGGGTTTCCATTTGTGGAGGCCTCCCTACCAGAGGTGTGGACTCGAGTCATGTGACTTGGACTCGAGTCAGACTCGAGTCATGAATTTGATGACTTGAGACTCGACTCGACAAAACGTACAAAGACTTGCAACTCGACTTGGACTTGAACACCGATGACTCGTGACTTGACTTGGACTCGAGCCTTTTGACTCGAGAAGACTTGCTACTTCCCATGAAAACTGGGGGAAAACATTTTCACACCACCGCGCCGCTCTGTTTATCTGCATCTGTCAAAAAAATGTGCGCCACCTGTATGCAGAGAGCGCGCGCTGCCTGCACGAGATCCAATCACTGCAGTCCATTTGACCGTATCAACGAGACAGCTCGTTCATGGTTACAAAAATCGGGATTTTTGAACCCGGATTCAGACTCCGATGGAAATCCTCGCCAACATTATGTCAACGTCCGTTTTAAAGTAGTGTAATGAGCTGAGTTAAAGTTATTAGTTAATCAGTTATGCAGATGTTGCATGTGTTCACGTTATGCTCCGTTACCAGCTGTAGTTACGCGAGACAACCCGAGTTTTGGGGGGCCGTGTATGCGGAAGTGTTCGTTCGGCGTGGTGACGGCCAACAGTGACCGAAGTTGAGTTGTTTTATATAAATTAATGCAGCGGAGTTGCAAGCCAGTCATCGCCTCCTTATTTACGCTGCAGCATTGGGGTGAGCGTTACAGTACTATAACACAGTCACAGTCGATCCACCATTACCCTTCCCTTCGTAGTCTAGGTCTGTGAGGCAGCGCACCATCACCCAGGGTTCCCCGTCCCCACTATAATAAAAGGACTCGAAATGACTCGAAACTGAAATTGTACGACTTGTGACTCGACTTGAGACTTGTTGGCTGTGACTTGTGACTCGACTTGGGACTTGCTTCGTCTTTGACTCGACTTGACTCGGGACTCGAGGGCAATGACTTGAGACTTGCTTGTGACTTGCCTAACAGTGACTTGTTCCCACCTCTGCTCCCTACTCTCCACCAATTCAGCAATCGTTCTGTTGCTTGTGCGTTTTCCAGTTTTCAGCAACCTTGGACGACACCAATCGTACTGTTAGATAGTTAAGTTAAACTTTTTCTGACCGTCTCTGGGCTTCAGCAGTTTGGTTGAATTTTGCCAAATCATGCCGAGCTGTTTATGAGTAATTGTCTTTGTATTAAATAACTGACTCTACATATTGACTGCATTGAGCCATTAGCAGAATTGAAATGCCCTTTCTATTTATTCAAAAAATTTGATAGCAGTGATATTGCCGTTGCTGTCATGTCATGTCATTGACAATGTTTGGATAATATAACTATGGATTATTATTATTGTTATCATGTCCAAAAAAGCAGACTATTTTGAAAAGGCAATACATGCTGTTTTACCTTCAATTCCCTCTTGATCAGACATATGTTTCTGAACGAATAAAGCGGAATTCAGTCACATCAACCGTCACGTACATTTCTGCCTTAGTATTATGTTTCACAATGAAGATGGATCTATTCCCACAACACATGTACATCAGGTTAGAACAAGTTTTTACAGATCAATGAGTACCTAGTGCAAAGTGAAATTGTTGCTGTTCTACCGAGTACCCTAAAAGCCTCCATCCAAATCAATAACCAGCAAAAAGGTGTGGGTTAGCACCTGGGAGAGAAATGGATCTTTTCTCTTGTGTCTTTGATGGATGATGATTGATGATCAGCAAATGATGGAGAAAAGGCAGAGCAGAGGTTTGCGTGGCGTCACGGTGAAGAGAAATGGCAGTTTAATACTTCAGTTGCTAATCTGTGTTCCTGAAGTCGGTGCAGTGAAGAAAAATGACAGAATCAGTCTCGAATAGGGGTCCCTAATAGGCAGACTGCAGTCTAGATCCAGGTCCAGCGAATATTGTACTGGGATTTCGGACCTCTAAATTTATAAAAATGTACTAGGCTCTTCTATTTAAATATTCTAGCCTTCACTGCACTCGTTTAGCTGTCTGGGAAATTGACAGACCAATCCCATGTGCTGCAAATCTTCTCAGTTATGCTTCTCAGCCAATCTCATATTTGTATGTTGATAAGCAGACCGGAGAGTCCGATTAACACTACACTACGAGAAGTTATTCCACGTGGCACTCTCCAAAAATAAATGTTCTCTATGAGACCAGAGCAAATGTAGCCATTTAAATCCGAAAGGCACTGCAAAAATAAACATTAGAGCTCATTACAATTTTCCCAACAATGATGTAAACAGAGAGAAATGGAGCTGAAAAAAGTGTTTTCAACAACCACAGATAAAGGCCTTGCATACAAACTTGAAGCTGTAAGGAAATGAAACAAGTACTTCATTTTTCAAAAGCTTTGTGTATTTTTTTATTACGTTATTTAATGCAGCCCTTTTTGTAAATTCAATGAGAAAAGAACACTGATTTATTATTAGTACATGTATTATTTATCATTCGTCTTGTTCATTTTTAAATGTACAGACGATAGCTGTAAATCAACAAGCCAATATTTTGATGGTGGTTCTGACAGGGTAACGTTCTGAGAAAAGCAATATAGTCACTGAGAATTAGACATTCTGAGGAATAGACAATTGTGTGTGGCAAACAATAATTACGCCGATTGAAAAATTCAAAATCAGCAATTATCTCACTCAGCAGCACTTTCTGTAGTCCGTGGTTGCCTCTGAGATGTGAATCGGTAGTCTTGAAGGGCACTGTGGGAGAATTGTGTTATCAGCATGTATGGCGAGGGAAGAAGCAGGCATGCTCTGCTCCCTGAAGGCCAAGTCATGATTAGATGATGAGGTATGATGGCTCCAAACATATTTACCCCAAGGAGGCCTTCGGAAATAATGTGTGTGTGTGTGTGTGTGTGTGTGTGTGTGTGCAGAGACAACATCAGCATATTTGCAGAGAGTAGCTTTCCCAGAAGGTGAGTGAGAGGAACAAAGATACGCGGCAGGTGACACTGCAGGATGTGTATCTGACTGGAAGTGGAGTCAGTGTTTTTATTATTCCTCACAGTGGAGAAAGAACAAAACGTGGGATGAACAGCAGTGAGGATCACGGATGAGACTCGAGTCGAGAGTCCCCCGGTGCGCTCCTTTGTGCACCGTGTGCCCGGACCCGGGGGGGGGGGGGGGCTGCTTTCTGTGGGCACTCCTGGGGATCAGGATGTGAATCAGGCAGAGGAAATATTGCAAACTAAATGTAAACAAACTCAGTGGGGTTAACTGGAAGTTATGTAGCTTTCAATAGTGTAACTGATAGTTTGTTAAAGGCATTTGGACAGGCACAAAAAAGGGGGAAAAGAATTTCAAATGCAATTTTGACATGAAGAGCATCTGTAGCCGCAAAGTTGTGGGTTTGAATCCTGCATTTGGACCTTTATTGCTCGTCATCTTCTCTCTGTGTCGGTCCAACATTTCTACACTGTGGAATAAAGGTGGAAATATAATAATGTCAAACATGCCAAATTTGAATAAAAAATATTTGCAATTGAGTTTGAATATCTTCAAGGATGTTTCTCACGAATATAGTGGCTGAGAAGCTTTGATGAAGATCAGCATAGTTAAAGGAAATCACAAAATGCTTGGTCTCACTCAGTGTTAGAATTGAACATAAGTGAAAAGCTTTTGAAGGAAGATTTTTGTTTCCTGCTGCAAAAAAAAATGATCCTAATTGAGGCTAAATACCTCATGCAGCCACTTCTGAATAGAACGCATGGATGAGATTAGGATTGATCTCCTTATCTAACTCTCAGTTAGACACTTACTAGGCAGATTTTGCATATGTTTGCAAGTGTTTGCATATTCCTTTATGAGTTTCGACTGCGGTTTTGAAATTGAATCCATGAGTAGGAGTACACTCTCTATTGCAGTATAAGAAAATGCTGGGAACTGTCACATTCACAGTATAGCTTCCTACCGCCCCCCCCCACCTTCTCAGGAAGCACCAACACCAACCCGTAAGCCACCATCCCTCATCACCTTACCAGCTGACAAGTTTGATTTTAAAATAGAGCACACGTTAACACCTTACCTGTGCCCCCCTTCACCTTGATTTATTTGGGTCCAGCTTAGAATCAAGAATGTCTCCAGATTATAGTAATCTGTACGTCAGTATGTGTGGTTACAAAGGGAGAATGCAAGCCATTCCTTCAATGTCACTCCATCTTTCTGTACCTCCCTTTCTCTGTTTCTTTCTCTCTCCAGGCCATCTCTCACTTAATTTCCCATTCCCTTTCTCTCCACTTTCAATGCCGTTTAATTTGCTCTGCTGGCATGGGAAGTATGCATTTACGTCAGCCAGGCATCCGCTGTGATAACCGATGGCGCAATAACCATAGGGAAACAATGCTCTCAAACAGGAGGGAGTCGGTATTGCAATTGAACCATTAAATAAGGGAACAATCAATGTCCCGTGCAACTTCCTGGGAGGTAAATTACTGTATTTTCCCTGCAAATAGCTCCACCATCTGGAACAAGACTTGGCTTGAAGAGCGTGGAGATTGATGAAGAAACTTCTAATCGATATAATTCACCGTTGTTAACTTTAAAATACAATATTAGAGGATAAGTGTAGAGTGTGGGGGTGTACAGCATGCCATGACTGGAACAGATGTGCTGACAGAGGCTCCATTTTGATTAAGAAAAGGGATGCATGGATGCATTTCAGTACAAATAAGTAAAAGAATGAAGACTTTAATTAACATCACACCAAACAGAAAACCAGTGAATCTTCCATTCATTCAAAAATGTATTTACAGACAGATGGAAATCCTACCAGCGAGCAGAACATCACACATGTTCAAAAATCAGTCAACCAATAACTACCATCACAATTCCACACATTATTTTTGAAAATGTGACTTTTACCCCCAACAAAAAAATCCGCTGGCCTTTACATCCTAGTTTATAAATCCCCTGGTCGTCCTTATTCCCTTTGAAAACTGGATCCATACAGATGATGTGATCGGCATGTTGACATATTTCAGGGGGAAATAACTGAAAGCATCTTTAGTTATGGGAATAGTTACGAGTACCAAGTACTGTACTGTCAAAGACAAAAAGTATTCAAATGAGGAATAAAAGCCTTTTCAGTTTGGGGCCGATACTTAATTGGATAAGACCTCTATTGACTTTTTAACAACTATTGAAATGTTCTGGGTAAAACATACGTTTTTATGCCTCAGCTCTCCTCACATTTGACTATGGGCATTTATGTCTAATTTGTGCTGTGTTTATATAGTTTCAGAGGCATAGATACTGTTACCTCTAAAAAAAGTACAATGCCTATGCATATGCATATGTCATCAGGAGAAGCTAGGCCATATTGTTGTGTAGACTGGTCCATTTGGCTGCTTTGTTTGTAGATCATGGTTTGCTTTATTGATTTTAGCATGGTTTGTTTTATTGGCATGTTTTTAAAACATACAATTTTACCAGGTGTATATTGGACACTATGTTTAACCTCATTTAAATATAGATTGCAGTTACTGATCACCTGTAATTTACAGGGACCAATTGGGAGTGCTGACAGTGTGGAACTGGCCAATAGCATCGCAGCAGTGAATCTCCCCTTCCTCCCAATTATCACAGCCACTACATGAGACAGACTGCAGAGCAAAGGATGAGCAGGGCATACACGAGCAGGGCAGAAAAGGGGGCAGGAAACATGGCAAGAGCCAAGTAAACGGCAAAGGAAGAAGTACGGCAAGGAGAGCACCAGGAGAAGGACAGGCAGGTGGGGTCATAAAGGTTGGAAGAGCCCAGGACCGACAAGTGTCTAAATTGGTGGAACCAGCTGGTCCCTGACAACCTTGTGGTGGCCAGCATTTTACTTTGTATTACTTTGTGTTTTTGCTTGTACTGTCCTTCACATTTTCACACAGTATTTAACATATATTTATGTATATTTAACAACATATTGTGTATTTAATAACTTAACATCATGAACATTTAGTTTTGAGTGTTTCTCTCTTGTGGCAGCAACAATCACATCACACCACGATCTCTCAGCTTTTTCCTTCATTGTCTTCCAGCAAACCATTACATAACTCAATTATTAACTCAATTATATAGTAATATTAAACTGGCTACACGCTATCCATGTATGCTGACTTGGTACTGCTTTTATATTTCCCTCTATTTTCATTTGCCTGATTGATTTAAATGATGCATTTTCCATATATTAAGGCTTAAATTCCACCCTCACTCATATCATGTGACAGGTTCCAGCTGTTACTTCCCATTTACAGTGTGCTGTAAATGTCTGCTGAATTCTAGTTTGGTTTTGTGAAAGTTATAAATGGGGGAAGCGAGCAAGTGGGTTTGAATCTTATATATTTTCTTGAGAAAAGGAAAGACGAGCCAGAGGAGGGAGAGAGTGTGCGGGTGGGCGATGCAGTTAGCCTTTTATCCGTCATTGTGTCATGAAATGGAATATAGAAAGTTTGGGAGCAGCCGGTGTGCTTACAGGTACAGTATGTCAGACAATCCCTGCCTCACACCGAGTTAAAAAAAGCTCACACAAAATCCTGGGAAACTTCAACTTCCACTTTTGCAGGCACACACCGCCAGTCTCTCCCTAAAACGATGTTTAATCCAGTTGCACCTCGTATTCTCCAGCCTAGTTTTATATACCATATATAGCAGTAGTGGAAGAGCCATATGTGTGTGTTTTTTTAAAGAATCCCCTGAAGAAATTTCCATTCGTTAAAGATATTTCTTGAACAGGCCTGAGAACAACAAGGCTCTTCCTGAAAAAATTGATGTACTGATGGAATTACATTATGCCGTTTCATGTTGCACTAGGAGAGGATTGCTGGATTCTCTGAAACAACCATCATCCTTTTTTTTTTCTTCTTTAGCCTTTTTATTTTTTCCCTGCCAACTCCTTTAGAGAAGAGAAGACAACATGACTATGTGTAACAGTAGGGGGTAGAAAATCCCTGTTGAGTGTAAAAGGCTTCTCTCAACTGGAGCAGGGACAATAATACATGGAGAGCATGTGTATGAGGTAGGAGGAGAGTCAAAGCTGTTCTCTGTCTTTGTGGTTGACTTGGGGCTGTTCTGCCTGTAGGAGGTCAGTGTTCCAACCGCACAGCATTCAGTATCTAGAGATGAGACATCCTTACACCGCTGGCCTACTTGTGTGTGAGGGTACTGTTACCTGCATCGAAATGTCTCATTAAGAGGGGGCCAAAGGCCTCTGGTGCGGGCCATTGTCGCAGCTAGGCCCCCCTCTGGTGATGTTGGTTGTCAAAATCAATATTTCATCAGCCGACACAAGTTTAATAAGAATTCCGATAGGATCGTTTCAGAGTAGCTGGGTATTCAGTTAAATGAGTGGCCGTGTTAAATGGGGACTTTCACTCAACTGACTGAACTCGGTCATTCGTGACACTGAAACACCACAAACTATTAAAAAGCTCATGAGTGTATGACATGGTATTTATTGTTCTCTACACGACCATAAATAACTTGGGGTTAAAACATCTGATGACTTGCATGATCATGATGGTGTAATGTTACACTCTTATCTACCAAATGCATGTACAGTGTACTGTATATGGCTAATATACTGTATTCCTCTCATTCATAGCACACAGATCTGGATTTGTTTTGGTTGCATTAACATCTTTTGCCCTACTTCTCTTGGCAAACTGTGTGTGCACACTTGCTGATGTCATCATAATCATTCTTTAAAAAATGTAAAGGGTGTATGCCGCAGCAATATCTGTAACTAGGAACAGATAACTCCATATCGCAGAGAATAAATCAACAGCAAGCTTCCATCTAAAGCTGACATCTTTGCTTCTCACTCCGTTTCTTCTTTTTTTCTTCAACGTGCTCTGAGAGCGAGTGGGAGCTTTCTAATAAGCCCCGTAAAGACTCTGTCTTCGGTTTTGTAGTGTCATGAGGGAGATGGTGCTTTTCATACCCCATGGCTTTAGTGGGAATAAACAGGTTAGTGATGTGCCTGTTTGTATTGTATCCCCCTTGTCTGACTGTATGTTTTATCCACTTTAAGGAGGCAAGTATAGTCGGCTGGGAGATGTTAGCAGTGTGTTTTTAGGTCTAAAGGCAGCATCCGTATGTGTATGTATGTGCTCACAAAGCTCTTCTTGCAAAGACAACTTTATATTGTGGACCAGATGTTTTCAGCATATAAGATTTATCATGTTGCAATATCCACCAAAAAAAATAACTAGAACTCCAATAGTTTTGGGTGATTTTGAAAATGTAATTTGGTGTCAGATATCTCAGATCACTGCTGGAAAACCTCTACACAGGAACAGGTCATTGTAATAAAATGTAGTGTTATTTTCTACAAAAATAGCAAGCTGGACTGTGTCCCAACGACTTTTCATCATCCCAAAAAGCTTAATTTAATTAGTACATCTCTTGACAACCATTGCGATTATGATTATACGTTGGTGAATTAATACGTTTGAGTGTTTCTTTGATGAAATGTGTGGCTTTTTTGCATATGTAGTGCTTTTAAAGCCAGTTATTGAATAGAAGTTCAAAAATCATCTCCTGAGTCCAAGTGACACTACATCCCGAACACTGTTAAGCCGTAGATGAATTCAGTTTAGTTAAGGAGTGATGACAATGAGAGTTTATGTTGACTAAGTGGATCGCTGATAGTGACACCGTAAGGTCGGCTAAATGCAGCATGTGCCCACTGTTCTTTGCTCCTTGTCAATAGTATAAGAGCTAACCTTCCTTTGTTGGTCTCCCCAACAACGGGTTTGCAAACTACTGTCATTATTATGCTAATTAGATGTGATAATGAATGCAGTAAAGTGCTGATACTTACCTCCCTCATGTTGTACTGTATCTATTGTTTAAAACCACCCCCATGTTCCACTTGTTTGTCACTTTGATAAAAAATGCAAATTTGCAAGACTATTTCCAAAGACAAAATGTTGAGTTTTTGAAAAGTTCTCTCAGTCCCTTTTCCTGCAGGAAAACTAACTGGAGAGGTCACAAGGAAGGGTGTATGGAATCCGTCTGTCCTCTTGTGTCCTCCTTTTGCCCAACATATCTAGAATCTCTTATCACCTTCTAATGATCGTAGCAGAACTGTTGATGTCAGATCTTAAAATGCCATTTAACCATGAGGACACAGAGGATCCACAGAGGATTATGCAGATGCAGGTGTTGGGATTGATTTTTTTTTTAACTTTGGCTTTGCTCTGGTGTGTCTGTGTAGTCTGTCCTCTTTCATGGTGTCCATGATGGAGAGGAGGCCCTGTGGCTCAAGTGACCCGTAGAGCCAGATGTACAGTACGAACGATGGCTTCACATCAATTGTGCGAAATGCACCACGTGGTCTTAGCGGAGATGGCTGTGGCTGACATGATAAAGGAAGGACGTTACTGTTAAGTGTTTCCAAAACTGCTTGTCAAAAGTATTTTACACTTTTACACAGGGTTGGAATTTGGTGCAATTTGCACAACAAATGTTGGCACAGTGCTCTGCAGCAGCAGGGTTTTCTGGCTGGAAGCTGGATATACTAATGATAAAACCAACAATTCCTTCTTGCTTCTTGCTGCAACCAAGCAAACGGAAAGCTCAAAAGAGTTACACCTTTTAAATGGAGACCCAATGAAAGTGTGTGCTACAGCACAATGCTAGAAAGAATGCATACGCATAACTGTGTATCTGCAGGGCGAGCAGTAAATCCACTGTACCTGAGAGAACTTGATCAATGTCATCCATTCTTCATATATAATATTTATCATAAGCTATATGAACAGTACTGTATTTTCATTATTTTGGTCAACATCTAATACATGTCTGCCTGTCCAGGCATTTAAATAAATAAAATTGACTTGACCAAGGGTGCAGCATGGTCTGTCATCAGCTTCCAACCCACAAACACGCTTAATTATGCTCAAGGGAGGAATGTTACCTAGGGGTATGCAATGTTAATTTTTCACTTAAAATAATGAAATGAATTTTTGATTAGCCAAGGCCTAAACCCATCATTGATTTATTTATCTATTTACAGTGGGGGGTTAACACCAATTATGCTAAGCCCCCAGTTATATTCAACATAAACTCTTCTGCAAGGAAAATAATTTCAAAGTGAAACAGAAAAATTCCATTCATCATTATTCTATTATTATTGGCGTATGTCACTTGTTTCATTCCCCTTATCTCTCATCGTGTTTACAATATGTCACTACACTAGAGTCCCTCCCTCTCTCTTTGATAATAAAGAAGTATGATTACACTGCATGCTCCGTCATCACATTAGAAAGAACAATCACCTGAAGAGTGATGGGGCTTTCAATGCAGCCACTGTTAGAGGAGGGGAGGAGTGTGGAGAGTGGGGATAAGCTTGGTAGCAGAGACGAGATAAAAGGAGTCCTTCACTCACTGGCCCACAAACAAACACACAAACACACACTTTCACTCTCTGAGATACCACAGCAATAACAATATCCCCATGCCAAATTTTAGCGTTGAGTGAATGCATGTTTGTGCTTTTGAAGGGAGAGGGTTGTGTGTGTGTGTCTCAGTATGTGTGTTTAATTTGACCAGTGGTGTAAGTCCAATCTACTTGTTCCCACTCTTTCCTCTGTCTTTGCGAAACTGCTGATGTTCAGCTGTTGCGTACATGACTACTGGTTGCCCTTGGCTCGTCCAAGGACAACCAGTAGCATTGGTAGCATTTTCCAGGTTCATCCTGAGGATCACTACGGATTGGAGGATGTGTCACAGACGCCAATTAAAAAAAAAAAAAAAACAAGGCACCTGTTCAAAGCTCTAGAGATTAAGACTGCTTTTTAGGACATTTTCCTTGGGGGCAGGCACTTTTTCCGGGGATTACCACGACCAGGAGCGCTGGTCAGCACTTGAGTCTCAGGGGGATCTGCTCGATTCCAATAGGTCAAGTTAAGGTATAGAAAAAGGGTTGCAATAGAAATATTAGCCATGACAACACTGTAAAACCCCTAACACATACCCTGTTATAATTGTAGTCACTCACTCTGAATTTAAACACTCAGACAAATTTATTCAGCATGGTCTTCAATAAATTATGTTCCCATTGAATGCGGCTGTGCTGTTTATGTTATGACAGAAACATTTGCTCAAACGCCCTTATTAAACAGTACAGAAATGTCTATCTAGAGTGTTGATTTTTGATTCAGAAATGTAAAGATTAGATATATATATATATACTAGTTTGCAGAATTGAACAAAACTGTCACTTTATCTTGGAGACTTGGTTCAGTAATAATAATCATAATCTTTTCTCATTACACCCCCTGTGTAAGAGAATAAGGCATCTATTATGGTGAGTTGAGGGACAGAGACAGTATGTGAACCACAAAGTCTCCTCTCCTCTCATCTCCGCTCCGTAATACAAACAGTCACATTATTGAACAACAAATATTTTTGGCAAGAAAATCCTGCCGCCGGCTGTGAGCCTTATTGCGTTGGACAATCTCTCTCTTGGTGACACGCAGCGTTGAAAAAATTGATGCGAAATCCAGAGCAGAGGCTGCATCCTCTCGGTTTCTTTAATTTCCTTCCTCAGAGCTCCTGTGCTAAAAAAAAAAAGGCCTAAATGACATGTAAGCCAGTGAGTGTTATTGGTTCGATCATTCTGTTGCACATATGTATGTAGCAGAAATCAGATCGCAGTTCTCTGTTCTAACAGAGACCGGCTGCCCCGATGGCGCGACTGATTGCGGCTGCTGTATATGAGATTCACACTGGCCTCCGGCAACTGGCGTCATCACTGGACGGGATGGGAGCGACACAGAGTCCTAGCAAGAGTTCAGGTTGAAAAGCTGCTTATCATGCAGTTGTATCCCTGGCCACGGTGATTGGATATAGGTAATTCAATCCGGAGAGACTTGTTGAAGTTTGAACAGTGCTTTATTATAACATGCATTCATTTTGTTATTGCAATGTGTTTGGGGCTTGGACTCCATCCAGCCGTAGGAAAGACCAGGGGCCGGGATGCTGAGCCGAGCTATATCCCCCCCTTCGGGAGTCCAGACACTGGTGATGGTGGTAGAGAATAAGTTGCTCCAATTTCCTGATGTGCCAGGTACTGCTGTAGATTGGAGGTGTCAGGGGTGGTGGCGGGTCGCCTTTGGTGCGCGCTGAAATGACAACTGACAGCAGAGAGAGAGAACAGTCTTTTAGCGTTTGCCAGCCCTGATGCAATTGGTTTACGGTAACACCACCCACATCTAGTTGGCTGGTACTACCTGACCCCGCCCCTAATCAGCTGGCCGTGTGCCCCCATGGAGAGAGGAAGCCTACCGAGAATGGCAACGCCTGTCCAGTCTTCCTGACTGAATTTTCGCCTAAGCTTCATTTCAATCCGGAGAGACTTGTTGAAGTTTGAACAGTGCTTTATTATAACATGCATTAATTTTGTTATTGCAATGTGTTTGGGGCTTGGACTCCATCCAGCCGTAGGAAAGACCAGGGGCCGGGATGCTGAGCCGAGCTATATCCCCAAAACAGGTTTATTTTTATGATGAATAAAATAATACTTACGGCCACTGAGGAGTCCTAGCCAGACTTTAAGTGGAGCTGGTGGGACAAGGGGGTAGCTTGGTAGGGGAACATATCATGGGTCACGGGGAGTCAAGAGCCGATCGCGGCCACAGTTAACAAGGAAAGGACAGGAAGATCTCGTTGAAACACAGACATGGACACGGGGGCAAGGGAAGCCGCAGGACGTAGCGAGGGCCTAGCTGGGCCACAGTAAGGCATGGTGGGATTTCAACAGATCCCGAAGTAAAAGAGAGGGTCTGCGAGACCAAAGGACGGTATAGGTTGGGGGCGAGAGACCCACGCCAAGGGCAGGGTGTGGTCATGTAAGCCCGCAGACAAGATAGGTGTGGTCACGGTCGACCGCAGAACAGGACAGTCAGGGTCAAGGGAGACCGCAGAATAGACATAGTTGCGGAGGACCCCTCACAGAACAACTTGACCGGGTTCGCTCAGACCGGGAAACAGATGGTCACATGGTGTACCTGACTGATCCTGTGCGCCCGCTGAACAGCCCTGCGTCGCTTGACGGGTCCAGCTTGGACCGGGCCCTGCTCAGACAGGCAACTAGCCCTGATCTATAGTGACCTGGTCGCGGGACCGCTAAACGGAAAGGTAGTCAGCTTGACTGGTCCCGTGAGACCGCGAAACAGAGTGTTGTCAGCTTGACGGGTCCTTTCGGACATCTTTTGGGGAAATTTATGTGGTCCCGTTAGACCAGGAAACAGACACGTTAAGCCAGGTAACGTTAAACCTAGGAAACACAGCCACGTTAAGTCAGGTCACGTTCACTTAGGAAATTAGATTTTCTTAGGGAGACTGGGAGGAACTACGCCGGTCCCCTGCATAGGGGACGCTGACCTGGCCTTCCGACATGCCAAAAGGGAATGCACCACCACCACCAGTTATATGCATGCTTACCCGCTCATTTACGGCTTATAGATCTTGCTTTGCACGTACTGCGCTACGACCAGGGCGGAGGAACGTCACAACCTCTGACGACCCCCCTGCCCTGTTGGCTGAGAGCTTGTCACTGGGAGGCTAGCAGATCTAGCAGTTATTACCTTCTGGAATTCACAGACCCTCTTAGGCTTCCAGAATCCAACTCGCCATCCTTGATGTGGGAGAATGTGTGGGTTGCCGCGGCGCAACGTACCCTTAGGCAGGGATGACGAGGAGATACCTTGGTTTATAGTCAAGTAGCTGCCCCTAAATGAATGCCCTGCGTACTGTTGGTGCCAACTTCTTAAGCGGATAAATATTTCAGCCAACCAAGAATAATTTTAGCCCTTAGTTGAGATTTCTTGCCGCGCTTAATTGTCACGCTAAATGGAATCATCTGAAGAAAGGAGGCCCTGGTCTAGCCAGCCGTGGCTTTGACCAAAACCCCCCCAAAACACAGCTGGCCTGCATGCCTCCATGTTACTGATTCAGAACCGCTGTTGTGCTGTTACACTAACACATTGAAACCACTGCCACTCACGCTCCGTCAGTACCGCTCCTGTTCCCATATCGGTTGCGGCTGTTTGCATACATAAGACGCCATGTCCTGCTAGCAGCATGGAAATACGCTTCCCCGCGGCATAATGCGTATGGCGAATTAGCCTCTTCGCGCAAACTCTTGTCATCATGCGACGAGTGTAGCTTATGGTTCCGGTGCCTGGTTCTGCAACGCGGCTGCGTTTTATGGGCAGTTTAGTCGATACTCATTCCCATCCATGGTTTTGAAAGGGCCTGCCCGTGCTGCAAAGCCATTCACCGCCAGCCTAGGTGGCACACCGGCCCTTGTAGAAGGCGACCCAGAACACAAAGTCTTTGCGTGTGGAAGTTGTTGATATGTTCAGTTATTAGTTCCGCAGCCATGTTTGTCCCGTAGTTTCCTCCAGGACTTTAACGCCCCTCAACCGGCAATTTCAGAGATCTCCCTCCATGAGTTTGGAGCCCATCTGTGCATCCTTATAATCAGCCCATGACTGGTTGAATGGGTAACCGCAGCTCTGTATTACTTCCGAAAAAGCGCTTCAAGTCGATTTGTTTCTCCTGAACAACTTTTATACGCCGGTATTATGCTAACAGGATGGATGGAAAGGACATAGTTATCTGACCAATCACAGCATTGTGGTTTGCGCGAGGCTTGCGTAGCTTGCTAGCCCAGCACATTTGGTTGACAGCTGCCAGAAGGGGTAACCAAGCACGGAACGGACGTGCACCGGGTCCTGTATGCATGCCCCTGTGTTCCTCTGAAAACGCATGACCATGAACTGGGCTTTTTAGGACCTCATGCCGCTGCTAGGACTGTTGCGAGCCCGATGCCGGTGGTTAACGTGTCGCTGACGGGCAATCTGAGCTGAGTGACCCAAAGCGCCGCACGGATAGATTGCAGTTGAATGTCGCTTGCGGTCCTGGGCAGTGATTCCATTTCCACCAGGCCTATTTACCGGGACTTGTTTCTGTATGCAGGAGTCGCGCAAGCTTCCTTTTATTTTATTTATTTTTTATTTATTCATCCTTATATTGCTTTAGCTTGAAAGCCATGCACCTGCATAGGCACATAATTATGACACTTCCCCCTTATTGCTAGTGGTCCTGTATTTATTTATGCTATACATTAGCTATAGCTTAGCCTATTTGACTAGAACATCATGTCCAGTTGTAGCAGTTATTCTGATCGATTACTTGTAGTCAATACGGTGGACCCGGCCTGAGTACCTTAGAAGCTTCACGGTACTGGTTGCCGACCTGTTACTCCCGTAGTTCACGCTGAGCTCGCTACCCAGCTCTGTAAGAATCTAGCTAATGCCCCCTCTCAGGGTAAACATTACATTACACCGCGTAAACAACGGTAGACGCCAGCGCTGCGTGCTCCGCCGTGGAGCGCTTACTTCAAACACCACGGAGCGTCACCTCGCGACGCTGCGCTATCATCACATGAGGACAGCCGGACAGTGCTAACCGGGGAATAGCTTCGCATCGCGGAGCGTGTCCATACGTTACCAGCTTAGTATCTGCGTGCTTACCCGGTGGACGATCAGGGAATGCGGGTGCCTGTGAATGCCGAGCTGCTTCATTCTGCATGGAAGCGGAGGGTCGACTTGCCGAGTGTTAGCCCATCAAGGAGCTGCTTGCTGGACGGAAAGCTGCGCGTTTCCCAGGCGTTGGAGATGAAGGTGATTTCCGTCCTCGATGTTCCGCAGTAACTGAGAGCCGGTCCGGGGTGTAGCGCTCTCTCGCAGTAGGAGCTAGCGCCGCTAGTGGCAGTGGCAACTCGTTGAGGCACTTCCTGTTGCAGGTTGCGGTGCCTGTGGCTCTGTGGCAACTACCGCGGCGAGTCGCGGCAACTGCCTCGTGTGTTTACTCGGTCAAGAGACCAGGTCCTCGGTCGGGGGAGCTAAATGGACCGGTGCCTCCAGTTAAAGGAGCGTTACCACGATCTATGGGAGCGATGCCTCGGCTGGTATCGGTACCGGGAGCGCGTGCTTTACGCTCCCTCAGCGCGAGCTACCGTTAAGTCCTTAACACCTCGACTGTTTATGCCCTGGCTCTTAATACCGCACTTGTAGTTTGGCTACTTGATTTATTTGTACTCTATTGCTTCTTGTTCTGTACCCTCTGCTGAATGCACTTCTTGTCCCTTGGATTAAATCGTATGCTAAATTACATAAAACATAATGGGTTGTTTCAATTCGGTGCGGTTGGCAGGGAGGGATCGACTCGCTCTCTGCCAGCTGTGAGCCTTACCCACTCACACCTGGGCAGAGGGATGCTTGGTGCTCGGACCGCGCAGCGCTCTTACGTTTAGCATAACTGCTTCCTGCTGCGCCTCATCAAAGTGCTACTACGCCGGTGGCTCGCCGGCTCAGATTTTGCTTTAGCTTTTCGATCGATCGCAATCAACCGACGTCCCATCGGCGTTTACCGCAACATTGTTGTGTCGGACAACCTTCTTCTTCCTCCCCAGTTCTCTCTGCCGCTGAATAATAGCTTGTTTGATGGTCAACCGGTCACATGCACAGATGCGCAAGGACGTGCGGCTGAGAACTAACTCGATTTAAACGTCAACCGGTCACATGCACAGTTGCGCAAGGACGTGCAGCTGAGCACTAACTCGATTTAAACGTCAACCGGTCACCTGCACAGTTGCGCAAGGACGTGCGGCTGAGGGATAATAGTTTCTCTTCCGGAATCGTCTTACCGAGAATGCCCCGCAGTCAGAGCCAACCTATCGCATCTGGTTTTGCGTTGCAATGACACCTGCTCACGTCTGGTGCGCTCTGACTCGCCTTTGGTGCGCGCTGAAATGACAACTGACAGCAGAGAGAGAGAACAGTCTTTTAGCGTTTGCCAGCCCTGATGCAATTGGTTTACGGTAACACCACCCACATCTAGTTGGCTGGTACTACCTGACCCCGCCCCTAATCAGCTGGCCGTGTGCCCCCATGGAGAGAGGAAGCCTACCGAGAATGGCAACGCCTGTCCAGTCTTCCTGACTGAATTTTCGCCTAAGCTTCATTTTGTTTGGAGGCAATGTTTGTCCCCGCTGTGTCACACCTCTGAGAGATGGACAGGAACAGCAGAGCTTGGGCTTAATTGATACTGCGGGGGATTTGTTTACATACAGCATCCACACAGCTAATTCTGATGTTTTAATTACATAAATGACATATTTATATTTACACAACACATTTTAGTTATTGGTACACTGTGGTGGTCAACGTGAGTTGTAACCACATGGCTCAAAGCAAAAAAATACATTTGGCACAATTATTTCATGAATGTTATTGTTTATACACATGCATTTTACACATGAACGACTTTTTGAGTTTCCATAGAAATCAGAAGAAAGACAACCACAATAAAATTTCCATTTCTGATTCAACAACATCAGTAAATTCAGGGTCAACCCTGAAAGGCTTCCGCAAAATGGAACCACACAAATGTCCTGTGGATGTTTGCATCTTTGCATTGACTTTGTACATAGTGAGGATGGCCAACATTGGCTGTGTATTGGTTGGGAGAAAACCATGAGTGCCTTCTGGGGTCCTCCTGGCCATCTGGACTGCGTGTGAGGACCCTGGATCAAAGCTAGATGGTATCTGTCAGTAATGGTTTGTGTGGTTGTATAGACAGGTATAATGATTTTTTTTTATACATCATTACTGAATATTACGTTTTGATTCAGTGGAAGCTTTGACAAAAAAAGAATGACAATATCTTAAAACGGCTATCACCTCTTAATGTTTTAAAACTAATATATTAAATATGCCTTTTGCTACCAAGGGTGTTGAGCGGTAATTAAAAAATATGCAAAACGGTGGTGTGGTGGTTAGCACTGTCGACTCACAGCAAGAAGGTCCCGGGTTCGTCTCCACCCTTTCTGTGTGTGTAGAGTCTGCATGTTATCCCTGTGTCTGCGTGGGTCCTCCCACAGTCCAAAGACATGCTCTGGGGATTAGGTTAATTGGTGACTGTAAATGGCCTGTAGTTGTGTGGGTGTGAGTGTGAAAAGTTGTTGTCTCTGTGTCAGCCCGGCACCCGGCTAGTGACCAATCCAGGATGTACCCCATCTCTCGCCCGATGTTAGCTGGGATTCACACCATCCCCCCCGCACCTGTATGAAGGATGAGCAGCTTTGAAGATTGATGGATACGTTTTATCTACTAAGTTTTACTTTTTTAATTTTCTCTATGACTTTTTTTTCATTCTCGTTTTGTTTGATAATTTAAAACTGACATAGGATACAATGCCCGAGTAAAGTGATATTAAGAATATTTACACCTTGAGCACTCCTTTTCGTATGGCAGCATATATGAGCTTGCGGTGCAGCTGTCTTATGAGCAGATTCCACCTGGTGAAATTGCTAAACCGACCACATGCATGAGAAGGCCATGGAAGCTTTCAGTGTCAGAGCCCTCGTGGTCTCCCACTAGTCGTGTTATAGATCTTGCCAAGGCAACGGCTCGTGGCAGCTAGTGTTTAGCCTCAGTGCTAATAGCCCGTTGTATGGAGCCTTGGGAAATTAGCTGTGCACTGAAGCATGCTCGAGGAAGCCTGCTGAGCCGCGGTCACAAGAAGAGCAGTCTCACATAGGTCAGAAGAATCAATGTCCTTTAGGGACAGAGGGGCTGAGCTTGAGAGCACTGAACTCTCACTAACCTCAGATAGTGGCTGTTGTGTTGTAGCGCCAGTGCAATGACGGAGATAAGGTGAGAATTGACATGGGAAGAGGCTAAAGAAGAGCTTGTGCTTGGGTCTAAGATTCTGCAACAATGGTACAAGAAAGCATGCACAAAGCTTTTTCAAATAAGTAAATAGTATTTTAAATAAATATTTCCTATTTCCTGATAGACAGCACTAAATGGACAATCCAAGAAGTTTTTAGTTGTGATTTTCTTGCTTAATGTATCTCTCTTTGGATGTGGTTTCCTTAAGATGAGATTGAAATCTGACAATCAGAAATCTGGATATCTCTCAGTGAATGTTTGCCAACCACCTGAAAGTCAACCTTGACAAGACTGCGATGCTTTGCCTTTCAAGGAAGACATCTCATTGACCTCATGACCTTCTCATTAGCACTGTGTGCCCCGGGATGTCCCTGGGTCAAACTGTGAGGAACCCGATATTGACACTGGGTGACCTGCTATTCTTCGCTTGTCAATGCGACAACCATCTTCTGCAGATTCACTCTCCACTATGTGAGGAGTGCGCAACTTCCAAACGCTTATCATGTTGTGTCCAGACTGCCCCGACTCGCTTCTCACAGGTTTGCCTTCATGTCCCATATGACCCCTGCAGCGTATGCAAAATGCACCTGCCCGGCTGCTCTGAAACTTATACTTAAGTTTTCCTAAACTACCCCTCCTCTCCACGCCCTGCATAGGCTCCTGGTGGAGGCGGGAAATAGATTCAAAACACTGCTAGTTGGCTATCACACTCCAAATGGCTCAAGGCCATCGCTGTGTACAACAATTTTGTTGTTGTACAAACATGATCGAATGCCATTTTGGATAAAAGATTAATCCATGGCATGCAGTTTGATTATAACTAAGAGGCTGTGAGTTTCCCCCACATGATACTTAATGAAGGCATCCAAGCCAAAAAAAGCTAGTGGGAACTGCTACTACTACCAATAGCATAATAATAATACCAGGCACAACACTGGCAAAGTTCACAGCAAACTTTAAGACCTATTTTTTACTTTAGACAGTTTGAATAACATCTGAAGAACAGTAATAATAACAAAATAATACATTGTATTTATAACACACTCTTCATCAACAGATCTCAGAGTGCGACAGAGCCTGCAAAAAAAAGTTAAAGCTAAAGGAAGAACTTAACATAGAGTAAAAAAATGCCTTTGTAGTCAATCCAGAATGAGAGAGGGAGTCAGTGTATGTAAGTGTAGGATGTGCTCGCATTTCCAGTGTCTGACCAGGGGTATTTAATTGTATCAGTAACTCCAACTGAGGATTTAATCAATTGGTGTTCAATCAGTGCTAAGTCTAAATCATCCTGAAATCCAAAGTTTAGGAAAAAAATAAATATATAGAATTGACAATGGATGCTGCACACATTTCTGACACATTTTATCTTTGCATTGCAGTTGACAAGTTGTCCTCAGCCAATAGCTGATAAATGTGCTGTATAAATGGCCAACAGTCAGCTAAGTTTTCCCAGCAGAGTGTTGGTGAGTAATTTGTCCCAAAGCAGGTGACCATGGTCTCCTTCACCCGAGGAAACAGTGCAAGACCGACTCCACTCAGCCAGAAAGCACCCGGGAGGTGACGGGAATGCGGACACACCAGTGGGACTGCATCTCCCATAGAGCAGTGGGGTTAGAGATCACAGCTGCAGACATGAAGTGAGGGAGTGTTTACAGTTTGGGGAAGGAGCCAATAGACAAATGATGGTGTCAGAAGGGAACGATGTTCTCGTCTCACTGATGCAAAGAGACAGGAAGTGGACTCAAAAGGCTCACTTGAAAGGATTTAACTTGCAAGACTACTCAAAGAGTAAAACCACTCATTCATACACTCTAAAGAGAAAAAAAAGTAAAAAGAAGGTCAAATGACTGGCAACAGTGGCTGCCAAACAAAAAACGTAAAATTGAGGTCAAATATCTTAATTCAAAATTCAAAGTGTGAAAAACCATAAATTTACATTTTCTTCAACAATTTTTACTGAGAAACATTTATTTGATTGATTTTCTCAGTGTTATTATGATCAAACACCTTCAATAGTGGCCAAAGGTTTTGCAGTAAAACAATATTATTCAGGAGATTTGTTCTGTAGTTGCCTGGCCAATCACAGTGCTAACACAGACACAAACAACCATTCACACTCATATCCACACACCTACAGGCAAATTAAAATATCCAATTAACTTACTTGGGGAGAACATGTACTGCGTCGTGGGTTCCCAGGACCTACTGTGAGGCGACAGTGCTAACCATCACACCACCATGCCACCAACATATATTAACTCTGTGTAATATATATATATATATATATATATTAGGGCTGTCAAATGATTAAAAAATTTAATCAAATTAATCAGAATTTTCAGTGGATTAATCATGATTAATCACACCTGAATCCTAACCATTTTTTCTTTCTGAAATGCATACTAAAGATAAATAACAGGACACAGATACATAATTATCATTATTATCATCATTATTATTTTTTACATAAATACATGTTATTGATATTTGATTTTTTAATTCATTTCAGAAAATAATCAAAGCAATGTTATTTGATAAGTCACAGACTGATTTCCCTGCATGGCTCTAGAAGGGTCTCGAGCCTCTGCAGTTTATCCCACTCTGCTGTGAGTTTGTGCTCCTGATGGTTCAGGGCTGCGATGACCAGACATGACCAGACATGTCAACCCTCCCGATGTTTCAAAGCCCCTCCCGAAAATCTCCCGGACCGACCTTTCTCCCGATTTCCACACGAACAACATTATTGCTGCACCACCCGTCACTGGGCGCGCCGTTTCAGACCGAACAATAATAAAGGTTACACCTTGAAGTCGAGCGCGGCGATTAGAACGACTGGCGCTGCAAAGAAATCCGCTACCACCCCCAATTTCAGTGTGAAATATTCCCATACCTGGGAGGATTTAGATCGCATTGGCTTCCCTTCCTCCGCATGTTTCAGAACAGTATTACGGGTCTCTCCGATGGTCCTCTACCTCAGCGCTGCTCTTAGCCAAGCTCTGCTGGGCGGAGCTTTTTTTCTCTGTTCTGCTGCGCGAGAACGGGGAGGGGGGGGTGCGGGTCTCTGGCGCAAACGACTTGCTGAACCTGACGGCCTGACATATGCCTGCAGGTGGCAGTAATGTGTTGTATAGGATGAAGTGCATTCCCTAGAGGAAGAGGCACTTTACTGACCTGAATAATTTGTCACACTGCGCATGCGTGAAATGCGTCAAAAAAATTGACGTAATTAACAACAAACAGCTGATTAACGCCGTTAACGCGCTATTTTTGACAGCCCTAATATATATATATATATACATATTTATATGCATATATACATTTGTTGTATGTATGTATTACTTGGGTTGTTACCAACATCTAGTGAAAACGTACTGTATATTTAGTGAGAAAAATGGTGACGTGTTCAATACTTTCACCAGCTGTATATACACAATACCCTCTATTAATTGTGTTTTATTGTAATACTACACGAAAAATCTGAAAAAAAAGTGTTTATCTGTAAAATTGTTATGGAAAATTCCTGTAATGTAATTTAAGAAAACAGTAAAATACACTAATTACAGTACTTCTTCCATAAAAAAATGAGAAAAAACATTTAATTTGTTGTTATTAGCATAATACTTAAATCTACTGTTAATTTACAGATAATATCTTTATTTTTACCGAGTTTTGCACATAATTTTAAAAAACAGAAAAATGTATTTAAGTTATTTTCCGTAAAAATAGGATATTTTTTACAGTGTATAATAGATAATAAATATTTGTCACACACATTAAACCACCTAAGCATTAATGGGCTTGGGCATGCGCCTTTGAACAGGCATTTACTTGTCATTTGCACATGTATTTTGCAGGAATCTGCTCATCATAATTAGCTGTGGCGAGTGCAGACCAAAGCAATCTCCTGCTCACAGTAAATGTGCTAATTGCATGAGGAGCTGCACTGTGGGCGGGAGGATTTCAACCGCGACCACTGGGATTTGAGAAGGACACTGTGTGAAAGGCTACTGTGTGATGAAGAAAGTGAAGCGTGCTTCGCGTTATACATACAGGCAGTGTCTTGTTTTGACATTGGCTCCATACTTGGAAGGCTGCCCGTCGTGGTTCTGCTGAGGCTCCAGTCCATTCATTGTGTTTTCCTATATGTGGGTGTGGCAAAGGCCCGGCTTCTTTCAACAGACACCTGGGCTCATCTCCCCACCTGCCTACAGTCACATCATCAACCTCAAACAGTTACGGCGGCTTCTTTACATTTCATTGCAAGTTTTGTCTAATCAGTGGTAGTCTGCATCTTGGCTTCTCAGTGTCTTATTTCAACTTGAATATTTTCTTGTACTTTTTTTTATACCTGCGATTCCCCCTTGCTCTACAAGTCACCAGCCTGTTCCTTCGCCAGACTGTCCTCAAGCGCAAACCCGACCTTTCCCCTGCCAACCATTACCAATTAATTACCCACTCCTTCACCTACTCGGCGGTCTCTGTGTCAGCTCTTGGGTACAGTTTAAACGGCCGTAATGCTGCCTTTACCTTGCAAGGAAATACCTGTCCGTCATTCCGGTTTTGAAGAACATAAAAGCGTGGTTTACAGAATGCCATTGAGGTTTACTCAATGTTTTTCCGGACATGTCAACATCAGTGATTGGATAAACGGGGAGCAGTTCTGGACATGGAACCAGGTCAAATGTGCTAAATAGATGATCAGATAATCAGTTGTTGACCCAAATTATGGCAGCAAATATTTTGCGTCTCACATCTAGAGATTAGTGGTAATCAACCCTTTTGAATAAAAAAAAGACAGGCAGAATTCAGCATTACTCCATTTCTTTTCTTCATTCGGATGACGTACTGTGTTTATCAAACACACGTGTGTTTGCCCGTGGAGGAGAAAAAAGGCAGCCCTTTTGTTGTGGCAACAGCAATGACATTGGTCCGCTGCTGCTATTCACAATAGTGATCAACGCCTATGATTCACTGACCCAAAATCTGATTTATTGTTCTATTCATGTATGTGATAAAATACGGATCTGCCATGCATTTTCCGATGAGTGCATGAGGAAAAATACTTATACAGTTAAGTGACTGTGTGTCTTTGTTGGCCTTTTTCTCCCCCATCTGGCCTTTGAATGATGACACTGCTGCTCCTGTGTTCTGACATGGCCCGTCCCTTCACATCAGGCCTCTGTGATGGAGACTGTCAGCACGGCACGCTTGCATTTGTCCCTGACTCATAAATCCTCCCTATTCACATGTGTGCTCACACACACACACACACACACACACACACACACACACACACACACACACACACCTACACGCTCACAAATCACCTCTGGCTCACCAACTCCTTTCGCCTTCACCCACCCGCACACAGACACACACAAGCACAAACAGACACATGTTGCCCGACCTGACCTGTCAATCACAGCTTCTGAAAAAGTGAGACGAACACATCTGCCACGGACAGACAGTCTGCATTTAACACCTCAGACGACCTTATGCATGGACACAGACATACATACACCTACATGAACACACATTTACTGTACAAGTCAAGGTCATCTGCCATGTCTCAACCTGCCTTTCAAAGATTTGGCCCGGGCACTTTCTTCTTTCGATATGATGGCTCAGTTGTGAATATTGTTTGATCGGTGCAGTGTCCTCTCTTATGTGGATGATAAAAGTACTTTTTATTTCATGGCAGTTCGATAGTCAACATGTGTTCCCTCTTTCTCAGCAGCATCGCCTAAGATGATTGGCGGTGTCAGAGCAGAAACCTTACACATCTGTAGAGGTGAGATTCTTTAGTCCAAAAGGGCTGGAACAAATATTTTAAAAGACAGCCTTTTTCTGGTTCAGGCTGGTCTCATCTTGCATTTGTAGCTAAAGCTACAAAAAATAATCCCCCGTAGTTTGTAGATGTAAATTGTACATAACATTAAGCCAAGACAGGGTGGGCAGAGTGGAGGTGGAAGGATCCAGCAAACGTCCATCTCTTAGTTTGGATGTTGTTGATGAGTTTTCTTCCTCTGAAGAACGAAATGGAAATTGACCCGAGTTGCTGGCTTTTTGGCGACATTTTCATTAAATATCAATATCAACAACCGTTATGTTAGGCGTTCGTTTTGTGGTTTATGGTAGTAGATATCAGCTGACTCTCTATTTAGCTTGTATGAAACATGTATGTGTTGGCTCCCAGCGGGGACAAGTGAAGCAGTGAGGCAAAGCTCTGCTCCTGGCCAGAGGAGGAGCCACTGGTGCCGGGGGATGAGCTCTACACCGCCCTCTGGAGCTCCAGCTGCAGCTCAAAAGTGGCAGCAACCCCAATCTGGGTCTGTCAGCGGTGCTCCCACTGGAGCCTGAGTTGAAGGAATTTCTGGTGGACTTGCATGATTTGGTCTCAATCATTAGATCCGGTGAGACCAATGCATCAAGAATAATTCATATTTTTGCTTTTGTTCAAGCTAACTTGAGGCTGTTTAAGAAGTTAACAAGGACAGTTGAAAATCCATTAATATTGTGTTGGTAGCTATACATTCCTTGTTAACGTTTTTTTTTTTTACTTCAAATTGCCATAAATATGCAACATGATCGCAATTGTTTCATAGGTAATTAGCACATTATGTTATGTGAACTCTGCCCCAACAATAACATGAGAATAAAGAAATACAAAGGGTTAGTGTCAAGAGAGAGACGTAGAAGTGAGATCTCTGTATATTAATAATAATAATATTCCCACCTCCAGTGGCCTGACAGACGTCACATGTCAACCGCTTCTATGATCCCGTTTCCTCATTACGCCCTTCCCCCTAGGACCCGAACGGAGAACAAGTCAGGGGTGAGGATCTAAATTGCATTGGGTTCCTTCCGTTGCAAATATCTCACCCCTCCCTTTTGTTGACAGATATGAATAAAATATTCTTTTTTTACCCAGGTTTTGTCACCTGTTTGATGTGGCGCCTTGCTTCTCTTTGGAAAACAAACCAACAGGCAAGCGCTGCCTTTGAGGTGTTTGATAGCTCCCGTACAACCTTGATGGATCGTTCATCTTGGTGGCAAAAGCTTTAATCAGTGCTCCCCGGATATCAATGTGGCAGATTTGAAACAAAGCGAGAGACAAGAACTTTATTGAACAAATAAACAGGCTTGTTTTATGTCCCCAATGAGCGCTTCAGGCCCTGAGGGTCACGGGGGCTGTAGTGCAGGTAATTCAACAAGATGGCTGCCAGTTGACCTAAGGAAATATGTGATAGGTGGTTTGTCTCATTTGAGCACACACGCGCAAACACAGTACACTTCTCTCAGTGACAGTCTTGGAAGTGTCATAGGATCAGGAAGCAAAGGGGGCACATGTGGATGTCTGTGTGTGACTGACATGTACCATCTACAAAGATGATTTACAAGTTATATTTTTCCACTTTCTCTGTCAGTCAGTCATACTCCAGGGCAGCTCACGTTGCTGTGGCGCTTTAAAGAGATATGTAAGTGGCAGGGGCTGTATTTGTTGGGGGATATCTCTATATCTAGAGCTGCAAGTTGAGTCGTCAATTTGCTCCAACACAGAGGGCGGTGGCGCCCTGGCTCTGTGATCTAAACACCTTCCCTTGAGTCAGATCCCTGGGAGACCCAGTATGAGCCTGTGGACACTTTAGCGTACTAACCCATAGCACATATTTTATTATACTTTTATTTTATTTTTATCTTAATCCTGCACTACGTTGTCGATGTTGTACTGTCTTCTGTCATGCACCAACCGCCAAGTCAAATTCCATGTATGTCTAACATATAATGCCAATAAACGTTTCCTGATCCTGATTATTTTACCTCTCATCTCTGTTCCGCCACACTTCTCTTTCTATAATTTCCACAATGTCTGTTCAGTAAAGGTGTCTTTGTACACTAAATTGATAGGTAATTTTTTTTTATTATGACGCAGCTACCCAAACACTATGAAAGGCCCTTTCAGAAAAGCACAAGTGTTAATTGGAAAAAGAAAAGCCTTCTCGTTGCTCTTTGAAAAGGTGACCTTTGGCAGAAACAATGATTTCATCAAATGGAAAATTAACCTCAACATTGACTTAAGGTGAAACTAGGAGATGATGGAGACACCGACAGGGAAAAGGGCTGCAATGCTGGGCAACCCTGGAAGTCCACTGAAAATACTGTAGCCATTTAATCAGAGGGATGACACCAACCGTGAGTGCGGCATAAAACCATTCTTTCCATAAGGATTCTGTATCATGTTGGGCTGTTATCCTATTGTAACCCAGAAAACTGCTTCTACCACGACTATACACTTATCTCTTAAAGTGAGGGCTGAGAAAAAAAACCCTGTACAAAGCATTTATCTAATTTTGCATGAGCACATATCAACCCTCCAGGCAGATCAATTTTCTGCTCAACCTCATCAGGTTTAAAGAGGTGAGACTGTGCTCTCAGTCCATTAAGCTCATTAGGAAATGAGTGAGGAACGCTATGTGAGAAGGAAGTAATCCGAGAGAGTGTACGGTGTGATGTATCTGCTTCAGAAACACACTCTCTCTCTGCACCCATCCTGTCATCCATGCACACTCTTAGCACATAGAAAGCCCTGAAGCCGAAAAGGATCACATTTGTTTATTCGTTATTTTTTCCTTAATCGTCTTGTCTCTTCTGCCTTTGGATTAAATATAGAATTAAATATGATATAACTATACCTGAATGTTTTCACATATTTGTCACATATGAAAAACATTACTTTATATATACAGTATATATATATATATATATATATATATATGGGTGGTTCCTACTATATTTGATTCAATACCGATTTGTACAACTGATCAACTATAAAAAAGTCTGAAATTACGGACTTTCAAAGCAACCCAAACATATCAAACATTCCAGCCAAATCGTATTTCCAAATCAAGAAAATAATATACTGAGCCTCTATGTAGTTGGTTTCTTAGCATGTATTTCACTCTCCAGAGAATGCTAACTATAAAGTTTAGGACCCTTACTTTGTGTAATTATGGTGTCTATTCTCGTGTTATATTCCATATGATAAAAGTTTTCCTGTCCTTTTGATATTTGTTTTATTGATTTATTTATTGACAAATTGCATGCGACCCAGTTAAGTATTTCAATCAGGAGAGACTTCTTTGAAATTAGCAGTAAGTTTATTAAATAAGGATAGTGCAAAGACTGGTTCAGCTTGGACTCCATCCTGCCCTTGGGTGATCCAGGGGTCGTGATGCTGAGATCGGACAAGGCATTATCCCCCTTGGAGTCCAGACGCTGGTGGTGGGGTAGAAAGTTGCTGGATCTGCTGCTTTATATCCTTTTTATGATACGGTTGAAACGACCTTGTCAAACCCCTGCAGCTGCCATGACTGTTACACCAGCCTTTGTATTGTGCAAATGATCATACAAAAAAATAAAGGATCAAAAGTAAACAATTGTATTCCGTCTGTGACACCGTCGCTCATTTCAGGGTGAAGAGCTCAGCTCTTACAAACTCATCCCACTCATAGGCGTTTGTTTTTGTTTAAAGAGCAGGCAATGATGAAACACAACACTGCCATTTACTTAACCCTTCCTACACATAAGGAGTAAACACAGGAATGAATTTGTGTGGATAAAGCCGTTTGCAGAAAATTAACACAAATTGGAGAGAGCAAAGCAGATAGCGGCAGGGAAACAAGAGCAGAGTAATTACATTGGCTTTCAGCAAACATCCCAGTGTGTTATCTAATTATAATGCAAGGTCATATACATTACAGTGTATAACAAAAGACATATTTACCAACCCTGAACTCCTGTTGAAGACACAGCCATAATTAAATATATAGCGGATGTCCCAGTGTATTTCATTACAACACTCTTTGATCCATTCTCGTAAAAATATAATAAGGGAACAACACTGTGGTTCCGGGTCCAATTCATATGCTAAACAGGAAAATGGTATGGTAAAGAAAAAGGTGATTAAAGAGGGAATGGAGGAAGAAGTAGGAATGTAGAGATGTAGGAGAAATTAAAGAAGTGGAAGCACTGACGCAGAGAGCTTAAGGTTTTTCAGAAAAAGCCACACAGACTGAACGATAGCCTCTCCAGGGTTATGTCCCTGACAGATGTCCTCTGCAAAGCAAATTTCAGCACGCTCTGTAAAATTATTAATGAGGAGCCAAACGGTATTTTAAAAATAACCGATATTACAATACCCAAACTGCCCCGTTCACATTCAATTACCATAAAAAGAACATTCACACGCACACAGAGCCCTTCTCTGAGGCAGGCGCCTCCTATTTAACCAGCTAGACCTGATTGAAATGCTAGTCTGGATGAGGCAATCTAAATGGTAGAAATAAATTTAGAGAAAGTTTTTCTGTTGAAGTTGTGATAAGGCTGCTGGCCATCTCCAACAAGCGCCTGTTTGCGTTCCTAAAGCACTAGCGATAACAGTATCCTCTCATGTTTCTCTACATATCAGGAAAATCTGTTATTCTGACAATTTGTCTCCTTCTAAAAAGGGTTTTCTGTGTTCTTTTGAAACCCACTCTTGTGTATTGAGCAAAAGAGTTAATTCAACATGGAGTAGAGTTTTTATAAAAGTACTATAGCTTCAGGTAAATCCCAGTATGAGAAACTACGTTTCAAGTTTTTTTTAGCACACATCCACAGAGCAGATTATCCCCAAAGTCACTTTGTTAGATGTGAACACACAGAACAATCTCCAGCCTGCAATGCTCTAGTCAAAATGCTTCACATAATATGCACGAGAGTCTGGTGCACGTTAAGTGAAGCATTTTGTGTTTCAGGTAGCAGCAGCAGCAGCAGTTACTTTTGAAATGAATACAATGAATGCACAGTTGCATGAAGAGCAGCAGCCTCACTGGATTAAAAGACAATAATGAAAACAGAATCTGCTCTGATCTGGTCTCCCTCTTGAGTCTAAAGCCAACAAACTCCTCTTTAAACCTTAATACAAACGGTTCATAGAAATCCAATGTCCCCAATCCTATATTGGTCCAGCAGGGCCGCCCACCCCGGGGGGCCCAGGATCAAGGGCGCGGGCCATCTAATCTTTAAATAATTTATTATAGGTGGAGTTTCAAATGTTTGACGGTTGTGTGTCTGAGGGTAAGCCAGTTGTGTCCCTCTGTTTGTAATGTTGCTGTTTAACCCCTTGCTATTACACTGTTTACTAGAATAGACAGGGCTGGACCAGTGCAAATGCTGTCACACTATTCCATTCCATTCTATTCATTTTGTTCAGATTTGTCAAGATTTGTTTCATTGTTTAATTCAAAATTTGTTGATGAGGAAACTAAACTAAAACTAGACTGATTGCTTAGGCACATCCGCCACTGTTTTTCCCACATTTATTTTTTTCTTTGTTTTATTGCTGTGCTGAAGGGGGGAAATCTTGTATGTAAATTTTGTATTGTTTGAGATTTGATGATGTTTTGTGCAGCAGTGGTTTATTTATAATTGCCTATTAATGTCGTCACTATTCCTGCACTTAACGTAAAGCTCTACGCTGAAAGTTCAGCCCCACAATGTTGATATTCTTTTCTTATTTGTTTCCATGTATATATTTATTAGTTTCTCCTTTCTTTTATTCTAATCTCTATTGAAGGCTTTTTATTTGAATCCACTTGTTGACCAGGGACAAGTCTTCTATTTTTTTCAATGAAGTATCTATTTTCAGTTCAGTAAGATCTAGTTCCACTCACGTTATTATCAGTAATTTATTCTACAGTATTGCCATGTTATTTGCACTCAAAGAAAACCTATTAACAAAAAAGTGAACGACATCTACTTCAACTTCTAAACAACTACTGTTTATTTTCTTCTTTCACGAGCGTCATATGCATCTCTCTACACCTGGGGTATAGAGCATAGTATAGTATATAGTTTTCTAACCCTACCAGCAGACAATTGTGGATTCTGGAGAGGTCAGTGTCCTTTATGTTTAATTACATGTTGCGTCTTGTTTTCTATGTTGTTGGTTTCAAAATGACAAAAAACAGAGCCAATGACTCTTTTCTCTCTTCCGTGTGTAATCTGTGTGTAGTTCTCTTGGAGATTTGCATCTCCCTAAATAGTATCATCCCGAGTGAAGAGTATTTTGATCAATTTAAAGGGACCCTTTCATTTCTTTCATTCTCCATAAAATGACTTTAGTTTTATTGTAGCTCACTTACACTTTTTGTCCCCTCATCCTCTGAAACCTTTCGAGATTACTTGTGTAGTGCGCCACGGCTTTCTACTTTTGATATGACTTGAACGTCCTTGGTTCTGAGATTGCTCACTTTCTTATGGCCCCCAAACTTTTCTGTTCTAATAGCTGCTAGAAGTACTCATTTTACCTTTATTCTCAAATATTCCTTAAAGTCTGACTTTTTCTTTTCCCAGTGCTTTACAACTTTATGTGCAGCCTGATGCATCAAAGCTGTTTAAAAATACAATTACATTGTGTTTAATAAATGCATCAAATTCTTTGAAACACTTCTATGAAAGTCAGCCATGCTAGTAGCTCAGTAAAGCTGTATCACAGGACAGATGTGCTTTGAAATCATTTGTAATGTCAGCATGCTAACAAGCACAAAACAACAATGCAAACATGCTGATGTTTAGCAGGCTCAATGCTTCTCATTATCCACACATAGGTTTAGCGTTTTAAAGAAAGGATGGTTAAACAAGACTAAAATCTCTAGTCTCCAGTTTCTAAAGCGTTTCTAATGATTCCATTAAGCACTTCGGTATGTTCTAATATATATATATATATATATATATCCTATTTTAATGGTTCATTCAATAATGATCATGTTCTCCCTCTCCACACCCAAAAAAGAAAATTCTGCACAAATGCTGTAAGACTGAATGTCACGTCAGGGACGATGTTGCTTTGTTAACATAACGCTTCAAAACTCATCCCTTAATGTCCCTCAAACAGCCTGCATGTTACTGTGCAGCTTTTCCCCTCATTTTCATTGTCAATGGTGATATGAGGGCAGAAATTTTAAAGGCAGAACTGTCCATCTGTCGCAATGTTTTATTTTATTGTTTTGCTGATCTTTGCTTTACACAAAACCTCGCTCTCTCCCTCTTTGCCCCTTTCTGTCTCTATCTCCTGTCTGTCGTGCCGTTGATGGTGGATTGCTTTGAAATGCCAGCTGTCAGAGTGACAGACGCGGTGTCACCTCTGTGCAGGCACGTCACCGAGGCGACAAGCCATCAACATGTGCATTGGCGTGTGCGTGTGTGTGTGTGAGAGAAAGAGACAGAGAGAGAGAGAGAGAGAGAGAGAGAGAGAGGGGGACAAAGTGCATGGGTGTTTGTTTGTAATGCAATACTTGTGAGGATGAGCTGCTGACTGTGGTGTCAAGTTTTTTTGAGAAAACACCAGTGAGGATGAAATGAAAGCTTGGAAATAAACATGTACTCGCCCAAGGGGGGCACAATATATATGTAGAGTGTATGCACATTGGTTGTGCCTTGGTGGGTAGAGTGGGTTGTTCTTCAACCACAACACTCTTATAGATCACAGTAAACCCCAGGCTGCCCCCCGTCCTCTTCAAAGCAGCCCAGCGCTCTTAAATATTATGGATTGCAAACAAGTTTAAAAAAAAATAAAGTGCAGTTTCTGAGGGCAAACAAAAGGCAAAGGTCCCAACAAAAGTGATCAAAGAGAGAAGCGCCCGGCGGTTTGTCAGCAGCAATGAAGGAGGAACGAATAAACACCAGATAACGGTGATAGAGAGAAAAAGGAGTAAGACGGACAAACTGAAAAGTGTTAAGGGAAATGGAAAGAGTACACTTGTGAGAGAAGAAAAAGAAATTGAGAACAGACATTCAGAACAGAAGGTCAAAAGACTAGAGCAAAAGAAGACGCTCTAGATGAAAAATAGGAAAGAAATGTAGTGTTAAAAAGCTGAGAACGAGGGCAGAGGGAAGGGATTAGAGTGACTAAGTGTGAACAGGAGATATGGACAATGAAGTGAAGGAATTCAAAAATATTAGGACACAGGGAGGACACATTTTGGGGTTCGTTATGGTTGAGGAATGATTTTTTCATTTGAGAGAGCTTTCTTAATCAGCCTGAGAGTGATACCACTTCCCCACACAAACCCTGCGTTTAACACACAAGAATCCAGTGCAATACCATAATGTTTGCTGCTTGCATGGTACTCGGCAGCTGTGACATTTACATGAAATGGATTTTGGTTTTAGAGCTGTACACATTCAACTTGCCCTGTGGTTTGCAAACCCACAGTACCACCAGGTTTCTGGTAAATGGGTTGGTTTGTTTAAGAATCGTCAACTGACCATGTGAGATGGTGCATCCTCATCATTTCGTAGCAAGCTACCAAATTGCTACCGACAAACAATTGAGCCAGCTTTTGTGATTTAATGTTTCAAAAGAATATTGAAAAATTATGCCAAATTATGGTTTCTGTATGACTGTTTAAATCAACCCTTTCTTGAAGGTAACCCATTGTTCCCTTATAATCTACAACAGATGAAGAAGTGGTGAAGCATTCATAAAGATGAATTTGGTTCTTTTGTACAGCTTCATTTAGTTTGACAGTAATTGATTTGCGCCTAGAACAATGAGCCAAATTACTCCAAAGTGCATATTTAGTGTTGACATGATATTCTTATATGCCATTATGCCTCATCCTGGGAAATCATTTTTGGGGCCAGCAATCACTTTTGTCCAGGTGGCGCATAAATAATTACTGTGCTTTAGGTAGGAATTAATGGTCCAGCAGGGGAAATCTGATGATGGATTTTCACAATAATAGGAATAAATAAATAACCAGTGTAACCTTTTGAATAGCTTTTGAGTATTACAAGCCATCAGCTGTGGCGACTCCTCACTTAAGATTGAAATGTTGAACAAAACTCAAGTGACAATTTTTCTGCAAGTTCTCAAGTGGCATTTGGCTTATTCATGAGCGCCAATCACTCCTGGGGACCTGACCCGGTCCTTCATGAATACTAATGACCACAAAATGATTGGGCTGCAAATTCACTGCCTTAACAGCCAAACAGAAGGCTAGAATAGATATGAAAATAAGGCAACTAGCAAGTCAACATTATACCCCTCTCTGTGGTTCAGACGACAACACTTTCTCCGGTGTCTGGGAGAAAACCAAATGGCTTTTATTTACCTGGAAAACACTGAGGTTCAGATAAGTGCAAAATAAGGAGGAAGAGGCGGTTGGGGAGGAAGAAGGAGTCAGTGAGAGTGAGAGATAATAATGAAAGGGCTTTTTTAGCCCCAAGAAGGCAATGAGTCATCCAATTGTGCGTCCTGACTCACTGCGGCCTGGATACATCCACAGCCTCGGGAAGTCTTTGGTCACCGTGGTTACTGGGCACACCGACTACGGCATGCTCGAGAGAGGAAGTAGGGTGGAAACTCATAGGTCTATATTAACATGTATGAACAGCCGTAACAGGGAACGTGTAGGTTGCCTCAAAGCAGTAGGCAGCTTTAATAATTGTTCTGCGGTTGGCTGTTGTTTCAGCCTCCTGAAGGCGGCCAGATGCGTTGTCACCGTTGACCGACAGACTGTGACTGACGGCCCTGCCTTTCCTACCCCCGTGTCTTTCCTTTATCTCCCGTGCACTCCTTTTCTTCCCTTCTCCCCTGCCATCGGCCGCCATCTCCATCTCTCTCCCTCTGTGTGTGCCAGGGCCTTGTAATGAAATTCATTACTGTTACAGATAGGGGAGTAACACCCGTTTAGAGATCTGTGTAGAAAATCAATCACAGGTTGGTTCGGTATGGGGAAGGTTCACTGAGGTTTCCCTCCCTTTGAGCAGCTCGGGTTAGTGCCTGTGGCCTCTCTCTCTATGGCATTTGCAGTTATCTGAACGAGGCTCTCTTTCATCGGCAAGACGATACTTTCTTTGACCTTGGGTGCTTCTGGAATGTACACAAAGAAATATGGGGAATTATTTGATTTAAGAGCACCGTATTCAGGTTGAGGGTCACCACCACATTGATTTCTAATGTGAAAAGAAAAGGAGAAGCTGCGTCAATGTCATGGCCTCACTCCTTGAAATGAAACTACAGCAAGAGAGTTTACTTATTGAAGCCCTGCTACGTGTGAAAAGTAATTCATTCTCCACAATTTCATGTAACCGTTATGTACATGCAGAATACTAGTGGAATTCCTTCTTGATATTGTATAAGATCGTGATTCATCTTATAGTTTAATGGTTTTCAAGGCTGACGTGTAACAAACTCTGATGTACTTTCTGGGTCCACAGTTTATATCAGGCGCCATATTATGACCACGGGACCTTGTCTATTTCCTTATTCCTAACATTATTCGGCCCTTTACACAAACGGTTTCTCATGCAACATTACATGTTCAATACAAAGTTTAAAATAGTTGAGGACAATGAGTTGACAAAATGAAGCCGCAGATTGTCAATGAGAACCATCAGCGTTTTGATGAATAGAAAATTCAGTGTTTGCTTCTACCCTGATGTTTGAATGTAGTATAATTTAGTCCACTAGTGAATTTAAACTTAAAGCTCTGATAAAAAATATGCTATGTTTTATATTAGCTTTTTTTCACCCTTTAAGAAATGTTAGAAAAAGATGATGGTTTGTTTTAAAAATAATATACCAATGTAACGTCACTGCCGTAGCAACTTAACAGCCTTAAATTTAAAAAATGACTTTTTTACATAATGTTATGCGACAAACAAAACAAAATTAGTAAACTCAACGAATTGTTTTGCACATGATCATTTAAATTAGGCGTAAAGAACTGCACTACTGGTCTAATCTAACAACCATAAATCATATCGCATATCCAAGCTCTCTTTATTTAACACACTGACCAGAAATAAATCGCACATGGAATAACTTTTCATTAAATAAAAAGGAGATATGCAATCAACAATAGGAGCCAGAAATTAAGTTCCAAATAATGTCGACTGGTCTTAATGTCTTTTATTCATGTTCCTACAAAAATAAATATCTAATGGTACAGTATGTCATATCAAAAAAGACTCACAAACAGGCCAGATGTTCTGCATGTGAATGAATTAAACTGCAAAGACGTAAAGGGTTGAGAATGCACATTCATTAAGATGTCTAACTTCTAAACATCTTTTGCTAAAACCACCACATTTGTTATTCAAAATGTCAAGACTTACAGTCAAAAAAAACAAATAGACTTTGGTTTGTGGGATCAGAAAATGTTATTCTTCCAAATCATTCTGAAGTGTGAGAACAAAAATACACTGTTTCCCTGTTTCTTTTGATGTGCGTTTTCTGCAAACGTTAAAGCAACCATTTATTTTAGAGCAGAACTGGGAGAGAATAATATCAAGAGTTTGGAACATAAGACACAAGCTTGTGAGTTCAAAACGGCACAGTGGTGTGATCAATTTTATTAAGTCTGTTCCTCCAATAGGATCACGGTAGAAAGTCCTTGAAATTGTAGTCCGACAGCGACAAAGACGCAACATTCTTAATTAATTGCCTTTCTTCAAGCTTTCAATCTTCATCTGAAGAGCCTGAGTGAAGTGACCCTGCTTTACAATACCCGTGACTGTAAATGTGTGATTCAGAATCACAGCGTTATCAGCTCCCAGAGACTGAAATAGGGTCAGGCTCTCCATCTGCTTAATGCTCACCCCAACACCTTCAGGGACAGTCCTAGAAGTTTTGTCACCGCTTGTCAGGTCTCCCATCAAATCCCCAGAGCGTTCAGCAGTCACAAGCTATAACTACATTACATTTTCCTTTTTTAAAGCCTATTGTGTGTGATAAGGGAGCTTGGAGGGTCAGGTTATTTTTTTATTAGGTGTACTTTCTTGTTGATGAGGAAAGAATGACAACACATTTTGTGATTGTGACGCCTGGATGAGATTGATTGAATTAGTGCAAACACAACCGTGCCAAAAAAAGGATCATCTTATTTACCTTCTCCCTGCCATTTCCTTTGCAAGTTTGTAACGAGACTTGATTTGATGGAAATGTAAAGGAAAACAGAAAGCGAGGGCGAACCATGACATCCGCTTTGCATTTTATCCAAAGTCGAGGATAAAATGCAGCAGGGGCAATTAAAAAAAGGAAAAATCTCACCCTTCAGTTGAGTGGCCTGTTTATGAGCTCCTGCAGAAAGCTGCTTGATTTACTAAACTCCCCGATGTTGTCACCCCTTTGCTATTCTGCCAGTAAAGTATGACACCGGAATTGAACACCAACTGTTCTTAAATGCAGCATTTCAATGCTGTAATATTTCTCATTTCAACTCCACCACTGATACGTATCATTTGTGAACCCAGATATTAGGAACCACGGTGAACTAAGCAATTAGTTGGATCTGCTCACAGAACGATGACAGAAAATATCTCTGTTTTAATCCATCAGACAAACTTCCTGTTCACATTCAGCATTACTTACAAAAAAACAGAAAAAGGCTTCATATTTCCTCCGTAGGATGGCTGAGGTATGAACAGGCACTTGAGTCATCTAGATAAACATGTATCAGCAAATTCCTGGGGGCTAAGTTATTCTCCATCTGGGGCCACAGCGCCCTTTGAAACTGTATTAGTCCTTTTTCCTATTTGCATTAACACAGTAAGGTCAGCTCAGATTTTGTTCAGAAAGGTCATCTGCGTTCTGTCGTCTGCCTTAGATTTACATCTTCTTTCACAACTCGAGAATTCTCCGATGAGCAAAGTAACAAACTGAGGCCGCTCCCATGTTCAGGATGCATAGGTGTCAATGATTTCCTCCTGAGTCATTACCATAAACTGGGATTGATTGCATTAGTAGCCCGGCTGCACTGCAAAATAATTGCCCAAAGCAGTGGCACATAATATTCTAACCTCCATAATCAGAATCTCCCCCAAGAAGCAATATCATTTGAAACCTTCTCGTGCTTGGTGTTGTTTGGATTTTACACCTACCTGAAATCTGGGGGGGGAAAAAACGCCTGTCAATTCTCATATTGCCTCTTGATTTATTTTGAGCAGTTATTAAAGTTTGCCTTCCTCTGAGAATTTACCATAATGATCTCGCTTACAATGGTATATGTGAGACACCTAGACGGCCTTGGCCTACCAGCATGGCTCTTATTAAATCTGTGGAGCTGCGAATTTACTCAAAGGCATGTATGATTTATGAAGGGAAAGACCAAATATAATATTCCTGCCTCTTTCACAACATCACAACCCAACTGCTCTGCTCTGACGCGTGGGAATGGACAGCTGACTTCACTTTCAGTAGTCGCTTCTGTTCATTTGCTGCTGGAATAATTATTTCTTCTTCAGAGGTGGTATATACGCCAACATCTGGCTTTGTGTGTCTGTTGTTGGAGGAGATGTTTTCCCAGCTCGGCCGCGGCAATAACTTTTCCTACTGTGCTTTAAAATGTTGACACGGTTGAGAGACAATGAAAAACATCGGCGAACATTCAAAAGACACGCAGGGCGCCATACATGGTGCATATCTTCCCTGTGCGTTTCCAAAGCCAAATAGTGCCTGCAGTGGCAGGGGGATTAGAACTGCGCTCCGCGCTACTCTTAAGTGTCTGCCAGTCATCTCTTGGCACGAGTTCAATGCTTTGTGGACGACAGAAACAAATGAAGCAATACATAAACGCTCAGAAATACATTTCTGCCATGGTGGGACCTTCTCTCAAATCCGTCAGTGCACCCCAGGAGGCTGCCGGAGCTCTTGCAGGGATGTAAACAGATAGAAAACCTCTCGACATCCAGACGCACTTGCCTTGAGATGCCCAAACCACCCCCTTTGATGCAGACTAGCACGCCAGCCAGTGATACATTGTCACTTGTCGGTCAATAAAGTCCAACCCCCCTCAGGCATCCCACTCTGTCACCTTTTAATTACGAACCTTTAATATTTAAACCGAATTGAGGGGGAAAAGCTCCAGTCTAGACAGAAAGAAATAGAAACTCGGTGGAGTACTCATTATCCATCTGATTTTCAATGTTCACACCACTCCCAATTCTCCTCGCCTCCCTTAAAGACCTCCTCCTTTCTCTCACCTGCTACTTTATTCTTCACTCCGCTCTCACCTTTATATTTACCGCACTCATCTATCCTGCCCTCGCTGTCTCAATCCTTCAGCTATGGGTTCATAAAGGAACAACAACAGACAGAACTTCACAGATGACTCTTGGGGGGAGAAAGTCAGGGTGCTCACCTGCATCCATCAACGTCACTGTGCACAGTCGGAGAGCCCCCACCAGCATCCTGACATCACAGTGGGAGTTACAAATGGATGTGGCACCCTTGTTCCTTTTCTCACAGCCCTCTCTTGCTTGCGTGCCTCTTTCGCCGCAACATTCCCTAAAATAGGGTGGGTGTCTCTTACAGCCGCTGAGGAAAAGATCTATTTTCAATCTTTAACCTACAGCATTTTAGAGATCTGAGCTTTTAACTGTGTCTTGGATATCTGAGCCTGGTTCCCAACATTTGGGTTCAGTCAGTGGCAAAGAGGGTAATGTCACTTCTCCTGCTCACACAGTCTGCAGAAGTTACAGTCTGTGGATATTTGGATCCCGTCTGTGGAGGATAATGATGTGACCTTTAGGTATAATAAGGTTTAATCCTCATAAGGGCAAATTATCTTTCCGTCAGGAGACTGGAGAGCACTGCAACTGAAGAGGTAGAGCTGTAGGTTTCACAAGAGGTCATGATTACAGTCATTAAGGGCATATCAGACAGCAAATGGATTAAATCCCTGGTTTTTTGGTAGGAGATAAAATGAGAAAATCAGACTGCAGACTGTTGCTTTTGGTTATCGGTGTAATTATTACATTATACAGGGATGGCAAAAACAATGTTAACGAAAATGGTTTGATAGCATGATTTTTTCATATAATAGCCCCAGCTCAAAATAAAAATAAAAAAGTATATATTTTTGCAAACAAGGATTATTTGAATAACCTCTGTGTCTTAATAAAGGTTTTGTCCAGGTGCCTAAATAACAGTATATATGTTGAAGGTTCAGACAAAATGTACATGGTACACTACGAAAATGAAAAAGTTTCAGGTTCGCCTTATAACATTTCTCTGAGACAAACTTTTCTGAATTGAAAATACAAAAAGCGTCACTGAATAAATCATGAATAACACACCGTTTTTAAACAAAAATGATTCCGCTGCTTTTGCAGTGCAATACGGCCATTTGCCATCCAGACTCAGCATTATGACTCACACAGCTTCTTGTTGCTTTCGAATGGCGTTCGTGGGGGACCTATGGTCAAATTTGACTACCAATCCCCACACTTGAGCATAATTTTAAACCAACTTTGGCTTCTGAGTGGCTCAGGAAGTTGTCGATCATTTCCTCGTGGGTTTATTTGGAGGCAACGATTCAGAAAAGTGGTTGAATGGGGCGATACGGCCATGACTTTTGTCTATTTAAAGACAAATGTTATGATTTTAACTCTCCCGTATGTGGGCCGTGAGGTCTCAACAAAAGCCTCCTCCATAGTAGTTCATCCTTATCAACTTATAAAAAGATGTATACTGTCCACACACTTGACTTTCATGTAGATGCAATTTTTAGTATCTCCATGATAGTAGGATTTATAGGGCTGTTTTGGATATTTTTTGAGGCAATTTACAAATTAGTTTTTTTGTGGGAAATATTGCTATATTTCTTGACCAGTAACATTAAACTGATTTTTACACATCTTAGCACTCACATGTGTTCCCCTTTTATCCTACAGAAAATTGTCTAAATATACAAAGTAGTTACAAAGCTATTACACTTGTTATCATGGGTCTGCCATTTTCAAAGCAGAGGCCAGAAAGCCTCTCAATCACTCAACAGTTTCGCTTAGTTGAGTTCATGTGAGGCAATCTGTTACCGTAGACAACCGCAATGTCACCTTTGTGCCAATTTCAGCTGGCTATACAATCACGTGGTGTGGTATACAAATAAATGTTCCTTCACAAAATATATGCACATACTGGCAAACTTATATAGGGGGAGGCTTTGCAATCTAAAACCTTCCAGATTTGGGGCTCCTCTCAGGAGAGACAAAGCAATTAAAAAACAACAGTAGTCTTATCCGAGTTCTGTCTTTGTGTTGCTCACATATCTTCCCTCCTCATTTTCACCCCCTCGCACCCTCTCTCCTCGCTGACATTTGTGGGAGCTAGTTATACGGCCAGAGTAAGGCAGACTTGGGTAATGCAGGGGGCCATCTTTTGTGTCTTTGTTGCTTAGGATTTTTGAGTGTAATTGCTGCACTTGCTGCTAATTAACGGTCTAACGGAGATAAGCCGGAAGAGGCTCAGAGCAGTATCTCCGTGGATTCACTGATAAAGGGATACTTCAAGAGGAGGTGGAAATCCACATGACAACCTATCAGCCATGGACTATCGGTAAACGAACACTCCTTTCATTATAATAAGGTGGGATACACGTTTTAACAATCAACCAGGAGAAAGTTTTTGTTTACGCTCTAGCTTGTATGGAAGCACTTTGAAAGAACTTCAGCGGTTGGTGGTAATGTCTGCTTGGTTTTGATTGCCACAGCACTTCTCAAGAAGAACACATGCTTTATCGCATGATGTGAGACCTTGGCTCGCTGCCTAAAAAGGTACAAAAGTCAGTGGCTAGCTGTATGACTTTGTACAGAGCTGTTGTTTCTTGTAAAAGTGTTTTAAAGTGTCTTTAAAAACATTAACGCATTGTGGCATCGCACAGGGCCAAGCAGTAGATGGGTGCTACTTCCCCTTTAAGGGACAGCTGCCCCCTACAAAATGGCGCCTGCAGACCAACTACAGCTCCCCGAAGGCATCACCACTTACACAGGTGTAAGTGCTTAGGCCACCTGATGAAGGCCCGAACTTAAGGGGATGATTTGGATAAAGAAGGGCCTGGCGACAAGGACTAAGCAGGGTGAAGTTTGTTGAGTGGAATAATAGCTTGTTATCTCCTTCAGGGCCACCCGTGACCTCAAAACATAGAGACATACGCAGACATGCCAACACAAAACTCGTGCACAGACATTGTCTGTGATTGTGATGGTGAGAAAGCCAGGCATAGCCCAGAAGCATGTTTTAGCTTTGTATCCTCTCCGAGGAGTTCTGAGGAGTTAATCTTTCAATGACGTCAGCGCCTTAATGTAGAGGCCAAGGAGGAGAGGGAATGTGTGCTGAGGGATTACGGGTAAACAGATGAGAAAACATTACACATTATGAGAGTAAACATTGACGAGTTTGGTTTTCCTGGGAAAAAAATAAAAACAAAAAGGGAAGAATGTGCAGCAATAATTGAAGCTACAGCTGAAATTGAAACAGGGTTGGGGGGTGATGATGAAGTGGTTCCCCCTGCTGTCTGCAAATGCAAACATGTTGTTTTCCACAAGCACAATTTTTTGATGGCATAGCAATCTGGGAGGACTCATCCTCAGCTATTTTCAGTCATTACGAAGCAAATTACAGCCGAATGTCAAAGCAATTTCCCGATAATCACTGGTGTTGTGGCCGAATATAGCCATTGGCCCCTTCTCCTGTCCTCTTCTTTTTTCTGCTGATGGCAGTACATTTCACATTGCTGTGTGAAACCTAAAGTATTCTGCGCCATTCTCTCAGCCAGGACCTATTATTACTTGCCTCGGTCCAGATTCAATTCAACAATCTGTCTGTTGAACTTGGCATCAGCAACGTGTGGCCCGTTTGTTCCCAGCAGATTGCTGCTTTCTCTTTCCTATCTTCTGTGTTTCACTCGCATGGCCCCCTCTCAGCAACGCCTATGTCGCCTTCTGCGTGATAGAAACAATTATGCAAACTATCTGCAGCAAACACACACTAGTGTGAGACTTGACAATGGCTGCTTAATTTAAAGCCATCTTGCCACATATCGGTTGAATCCCCAGGGACTTGTGTTTGCACTAATGAGGGAAATAGGTACACACACTTTGTGGTGTGTTTACATGCAAATGGGGCACAACTATGGAGAGGAGAAATGGCCTTGTAGCACATGATGCGGTGACAGTACATGGAGGCGGTGAGTGCCAATGACTGACAGGTGAAATGCTCTTGAGGCAGTTAACATTTGTCCCCATAGATGTAAAAAAACAAAGGTCATGAGCACAACACAGAGGAGAGCAGCCAGAGCAATTGCAAGATTGTCGCAGAGCGACAGTAAAGAAGAAATTTCTATTAGTAAAGCTGCATTAAAAAAACAGAGAAGTGCTTCTGCACCTGTTGGCAGGCATGTCAGCTGGTGTGATCACTGTTTTGGTACGGAGGATGTCGTATTGAATCACACTTAAAATCTCCCACCCAATATCCAGCTCTCGCCATCTGTCTCTCCTCTACCTGGAACGCCCTCTCCTTCCCCTCCAACTTGCCACTCGTTCCAAGTGTGCTTCCCCCTGCAGCGTTTGTGTTTACTCGTTCTGCGGCAACAGTTTCCCTTTCCTTCTTCTCCCCACTCTCCACTTCCATTTTTTCCAAGCCACTGGCTGGGGCCTTTAATCGTCAGTGGCACCTGTCCCCAAGAGCCGTAATGTCCCCTATCCATCAGTGGGGGATGACGGGCTATGTGCCGCCCCGCCCTCGACCAACCACCCCACCACCTCCCGACTGAGGCAGGTGGGGTGGGCTCACACTCTACTAGACCAGAGCGTGTGTGTGCTGTAGAAGCTGATTCTCATGGTCACTCGAATCTGGACTCTTAATCATCATAGTTTCAAAACAACAATCCCAAAAATATTTTTTAAATTGATTTTGAATTTGAGGATAATATGACTTTCCCACCTTAATGACGACCCAGGATGTTTGGGCTGTACTTCCTATGAATACAGTATATATCTGTGTAGGAGAAGATCTGATTCATTAAAAATGTAGTGTCAAAGATTGGGTTAGGTCACTTAATTACAAAGGTCTGTTAAATATAGAGTTGTTAGCTTGAGAACGTTGCCAAAAACAATAACTAAGAGAAATATGCAACAGATCTGGTCTGCGAGACCTCTAAAGCCTGCACCATGTCTATGTATGTCAGCATAAACTACCACTATCAGACTAAACCTGTTTATTTGGGCCTTTATACTAAATACTAAGACGACGTCAAAATAAAATGCAGAAATTGAGGCTTTTTGTCCAACCAATGAGGATGGGAAGAGTAAAACACTTTTATTCCTGCTTTTATTTGAGGCTACTCACACAGTCGGCGTTGATGGTTTCCTCTTTGTACATATATGAATCATATTTGATTCCATTTAATGTTTCCAGGAATGACAAAAGAGGTAGAAAGACAATGTGATCAAAGATCAGGTGTCATTTCCTTGCAATTGGAGATGTCTGGGAAGCCTTTTCCAAGAAATATATACACTTTCATCTGCTTCCTCACAGAAATTACAGAAATAGATTCTGAAAAGCTCATTAACCACTGTCTGCAGAATAACTCCCAACACCTTTACCATTTGCCATACCACTACATGTCACTCAGCAATAATTGGAACAATCCGCAATAAAAGCCGATCTGACAACGTGCCATGATGTTTCTCTTTTTCGCTCTCACTCACTCCTGGTTTTCTCTCCGTCTCTATATTTAGATCCAGGACATAAGCAAGAAAAGGTTTGCAGAAGGAAAATTGTTTGCTGGAGACACACTTGAAAAAAGATGGGACTCTTAGCTTAGTTGGATATAATCAGCAAGATAGGTATTTTCCTATTCTTTTTTCCACACATTTCCCATGCTAACATAAGGGCCTTTTACCATCAAGGTGCCCTTATGTCTGTCTGTCGCAAAGTATTTACCATGTGCAAGGATGGGGCAGAAATCCAAGCAAACTGGAAGATCCAGCAGAGATTGTATGAGAGTAAATATATGCATAGGATGAATTGTACATGACAATTAAAAACCATAGTTATTCATCCGGGGCGCACTAAATTTCATAATGACATGTCTTTTAACATCAAACCAAAAAGTATCTTCCACTTGTAAATGAGCTGTAATCCAAGAAGGTGTTTTTTAAGTATAATAAATATGAAAACTATTAATGCAAAATACAGGTTTTTACATTTCCCGTAGTGACAAGAAAGCCTGTGAGGAGACACTGAAGGCTAGAGAATAATTGATAATATAGAATGTTGCATCTATACATGTCCGAGTGTGACTATTGCATCTGATGATATTAGCTTATACAGCAGGTTTTCGGGGGGCATGACAAATCATGTTCGATTCTCCACTTGTTTTGGAAATTCCAACTGGACTGCATGATGGCTCCAGGTTCCTGTGGAGGGTTGGCAACATGTACTTGTTCATGTGTTGTTTTTAAATGCAGTCGTAACAACCATGACCATCACAGCAATCGTGCCTTTGTCCAGGAGCTAGTGGACGTAAATTGTCGGCTTTCAGCGAGTGCCGATGGAAAATATGAGCAACAATGATTAGATCTCAAAGCTTTCTCAGTCATCGGCAAAGAATAGAGCTGAAACTGGTGGTCTCACACTGGCATTCATCTTGATTCAAAACTTTTTTCAATATATTACTTTTACATTTTTTATTTTAGCTGACGGTTTATCCAAAGCAACAATATTTGTATTCAAAGTTAAATCGAAAGTTAAAAGTAGGTCACAGAAGCATTTTCTATCAAACCCATTTACAGATTCAGAGCTTCAAATGTAATTGTGCTGTGTTTCAAATCATTTTGATATTGAAAGTGTTGCAGCCACTAGTTAGATGTGAAGTTTATTTTGCAGCATGTATCATACTGTATGAGCTTGAGTTTTATTTTTCTTGTAAAGTATTAATCTATACAGCAACTATAAAGCACACATTATCACACATTATTATTGTCCAGCCAATTAATTGCATCACTGCTTGCTGTTGGTGTTGTCTGTCACCATCATTTCAAACCTCAATAAGTGAATATTTATTTTCTTTTATAAGGCAATGATAGTTTCTTTATACCATTGCACAGTACCCAAAAGCAAGTATTCCATGAGGTGTCATATTTTCCAACCTCACAGTCATCCTTCTTCTTTTAACAGAGGCACCAACTCAATCCCAATATTTCTCTGCACTTATCTCGAGGCGTATGCTTGAAAAACAAGCGGCAGTTGCTAACAACAAAGACGGTCATTAAGTGGAGTGGCTTTCTTCTTGCTGAATAAGAAAAGTTTCAATTATTATCCTTTCCAATCAACGAACATGGCAATCTGTTGTGCTTTTCAAGAAAACAAGACTGAAAGTGTAATTTAATTACTGATCGGTGTATAGAAAATATCAATACACAGTTATAGATGGTGTCATGCAGATACACATGTTAAAAACTCCTTTTAGTCATGTATTCTTTTTTTATGACTGCATGTGAGGATTTCCTTTACCTTCTGCAATCATTGGTTCTAATACACATTGCTCAAACGGGTGGCACGGATCACATCATGCAAGAAACCAAATGTTGAAGAAGGATCACCTCAAATGCTCCGTGGTGTCTATGTGTGTGAGAGAGAAGGTGTACCCTGAACACTGCTCCCTGGTCACCAGCTAACGTGATGTCAGTGTTTTTTTTTACAGGAAGGATCACGTCCATATGTCCTTCACCAAGACATTCGACCCTCACTCCCACAGGTGCCTGGAGTCCAGAACATGCTTTAACAATAATTCACAGCGGGATATAGTGACACATGATTCTGTGAGCTGTTTCCGAGTTAGCAATTTTTCCTCGCAAGATAACACAATTCAGGAGAATTTTGTCTGTAATTGAAGGTTATGCTAAGCTTTAAACTTTTATAGATTCAAGGTTATAACAGTATAGGGCATACTGTTCTATGAGAGTAAAAATAAATTAGGCAGTATTGTAGAGATCTCACCACAAGGTCTGTTATTCGGCTATTGCTGAGCTTTCAATTGCATAAAGGTCTTTATCAGCAGACAGAGTTTGCAAAGGAAGAGTAGATGTTGAAATCTTAATTTCATTCTGAACCTCTTCGAGGCTTTCATTCATTTCATTCGTGTAAAAATGTAACAATTATTTTTTATTTTTTTAATAAAATAAATATCAGCTGGGAAATATGTTGACGTTATCATATTTTTAATCTTTTAAAGCAGTTCACTCTCATTAAAAAAAGACTGTTCTCAACTGATTTTCATATTTTTGGTGGGATGCAGTTATGCAGATTTCCTTCCTGTGTGTAAAATATCTGCGCGTGAAATTTCCGCCACCGTCCTAATAGAAAAAGATAGGTGGAAGATGAATGGGTTGCAAATTATTTAGAGTATCCAGGACACTGGGCTGCATACAATTATGAACTGATTGCAATTGAGGTGCACTGTGCAATGGTCAGCTGCTCAAAAGAAATCAATAAATTCACCACAAGGTCCATACAATGTAGATTTACATGAAAACGCAAACTGCTAATTCTCCAGTGTGGGATCGTCCCAAAGTTTACGTTAGCCATCCGTGTGTGGGCTGTTCGGATGGTACACGTTTTATTGTTTGTTCATTGGCTTGGTTCGTAGGGGCAGAGATGAGGGATCAATTCGTGTCTTCATTGTATCCTACCCGACGACTGGAATCTGCTTTGCCAGGAGGGGAGACTGTGGCTGCGCCAGCTGACTGAGCTTCATTCAGCGCCGTGGAATCGCCATCACAGCATGCTGGCGGAGCTGTGGCTCTTACCTAGGCATCAACAGCTATAGAATGTGTGCTGATCCAATGGGGAGTTGGGGCAGAGCCCCACGAGCTGGGGTTTGAACCACGGCGCTAACAGGCCAGTGCTAAAAGGAGGCTCGTCCTTATTGTGAGGCTGCTGCTGGCTTTATGAAGTAGTTTCCTGGCAACGTGGAAGAAAAGGTTAGCGTGAGGTTGTTTTCGTGTTTCCACTCCATAGTGACTCGCATAGCCCCTTCAGAGAGGGCAGGCTGATGCCATCTGGTTCAACAATCTATTACAGCAGCCACATTGTCACTTCTTCACTTTCTCTTGATACATTATTTTTCGAATGTTTTAGAATTAAAGTTCTGGCCAAAGAAAAAAATACTTGCATCAAGTCAGGATGAATGTCCTGACATTTTTTAGAATCTTAGCGTCCAACAAATTTTCCTTTATTTCAGTCAGTCTGTACCATTTTGTTCAGGGGTAAGGCAACATGCTTCGGGTCCCACAACACCTCTCCTGACTGATAAATGTATGTCTTATGTCGGCTGAGCCCTCCGGGAACATTTTGGTCAAAACAGATGGAGGGACCTCCGTCGCGCTAGATATCAATTTGCTGTTGCTGATTAAGAATAGTATACCTACTTGGTTGATACAAAAAGAGAGAAAATATGTATTTTTTTGTAATGTGGTCCATGTGACCCAAATTTTCGTGCTTAGGGTGGTGCCGGCCACAGTGCATGAATGCAGTTTGGAAAGTGCACATCTGTACACGCTGATGCCTGTGCGGCTGCCACGGCTGCTGACCGTGGCCTCGGGCGCAGAACACGGGAATTTGTCCCGAGCAGTCAGTCAGTTAAAGGCAGCAAGCTCTCAAGGTCAACCTCCATCAAAGGCCGCGGCCAATCGGGCCTGACACGGCCCCGCCATCGCCACATGGCTGGTCACCCGTACCACGGCCAAACTCTCTCTCTCATCCTCCTCCTACGTCCCTCCAACTCTTACGTCCCCTTCTCCTCCCCTTCGCCCACGAAAAGCGCTGCTTCTGCCAAAATCCCGCTGCCCTCAGCACTGGTAGAAGCATGTCTGTCTCACAAACCAACATATGCATTTGCTTACTCACTCGTTTGCAACACACACACAAACAGTCCCACATATTTCTCGAATATATCCTCCTAACCTCCTTTTCTTCTCTGTTTCTCTCTCCATGTGACCTCGAAACCCCTCCACCACCAGCTTGAACTGTCCCCCATGTTGTGTTTTGGTAGTAAAAACACAACATGTTTAATGAACAAGGACTTGTTTTGAACAACCTATTGCACCCAAGGGTAACGATTCTCAAAATAGAATCAGAACTGAGCGAAAAAAAGACTATTGTGTCCTCATCACGAACAAATATATATTCTTCACACCATTCGAAACTTTTGGCTACAATATGCACCAATCCTCCACAACTCTAACAACTTATAAAATAAGATATGCAATGTAATCCAAAAAATCTGCACACAGCGGTGGATTTGTAACATTTTGAAGCAACCTGGAAACAAAGAAAACAGCACACCGAAGATCATAAATATCATTTCTGTGCAACTCAAATTAGTGCAACAAACTGAGCGCTCATCTACTGTCTTTGAGAAATCACAATTTCCACCCAGACTATTATGGAGAGAATCCACCCATTTTTAGGAGCAGCAGATTTTTCTTAGCGTTCAGTGTCAGATTTATGCGTTAAATCTGCGCCTTGATGTGGTTAGACAAGAACAGCTGCTAAGAGCTCTCTAATGAATTGAATAAAGGCTTGTGATTTAGGAAATTCACTTAACCATGCTGCGAATGAATGTGGGAGTGAATGTGTGTGCTGCTCACTTCCTCATTCGTTTGTGAGTCCTTGTCTGCATGTGTTCGGGGGGTGTACGTGTGTATGTGTGTCAATCAGGGCTTTTGTCCTCCCCTGTCTGTGTGCTCGTCAGTGATAACCGATAAACGAAGTGGGAGAATAACAACCCTCTCTCCCTCCCACCTTGCCTCTCCCTCTGTGATGACAGCGCTGTCTGCTGGGGTGTGCTGCTTCTTGTCTCTCGGCACATTGTGTACCCATTAACAACAAGACACCGTGTGTAACCCGCCGCTCCCGATCCAATCCCCCCCCCCCCCTCCTCCTCATCCTCCTTTTCTTCCTCGCCTCTTCGTCGTCACATGAGCTGAGCGCCGATATGTCCCAGGTGGCGCTAAGTGCTCTGCCGCAGCTCACTTGCATTAGGAAGCAGCGGGCCAAGCCCAGATAAGAAACAAGTAAGGCCGTGGGAGGCGGAAGATTACATTGAAAGAGTTTGGCCTTCTTTTCTCATAGCCCAAAGAGCAGGACCATTAGCGAAGGGAAACACTGCATGGGGCGCTTCTTAGTCTCCATTATTAAGCTGAGCTAGAATTGTGAGAGGACTGATTTGGCAGTGGGTTGGGTCCTGATGGATAGTAATGTCCTTGGCGTTGTGGTGTGTAGCATCGCGGGATGTGGCATCGTATGGTGTAATCCGCTCCAGTGACCAGTGTCTTGAATAAGAAATGCTTTGTCTAAGCAGATACCTAATGCACCCAAAGAGGGTTCTATTCTTGCCCAGAGACACTTTTGAAATGCATTCTTAAAGCTGCAATCGTCATGGTTATTATGTGAGGAGGGTGCACACATCTTCCACATGAATTTGGATTCACCGATGGCTGATCCTGCTTCAACATCTTCCAACTATTCACTTTCTTCAAACCCCCAGTATCGTCTCAGCATTAAGTCATACTGGATTATCTCTGGGAAGTGCATGAGGCACTTCAAATTATAATGAATGCAAATATTGCAGTTGTTACACTAAAGCACCTGTATACACTTAAAAATGACAGCTACAGTCAAAGCAGAATTCATTTGTGCCTGCAAGAAGTTAATGTCAAGAAGCACTGGGGAAATAACTGTTAATTTGTTGCATTGAAACAAATGGTCTCTTTCACAGGGAGTATTACAAGTTACCTGTAGTTTGTCATTTGACATATTTGACACATATTCCTAAATTCTAATTTGTCTTTTTTTCATAGTTTGTCATTTCACTGTTACATCTAAACATGGAAAATGTGGTGTTTTTTGCTGTGCTGGTGCACAGGAGACATTTTCCCAGCTGCAGATCAGAGACTATGTTGCTGCTGGACTCTCTGTCGTCCACTGAAGACACTTCACCAGGGTGGAAGCTTGTTTATGGTCCCGTGAGCATTCTGCTGAAGGACAGTTTCTCTAGTCAGAACACCACCATCTGTCCCTTTGTTTGTGTTACTTGTATTGTATTAGATGTTCAGGGACCGCCAACACATCATAGAAACAGCATTTCGTGGCCACAAAAAATGGTTTTACTCTTTATTGTTATAAAGTGGAAAAAGATAAAGGATTCAGTAATCACAGAGCGTTTAAGGAAAAACAGATCCAAATCCACCTTAAGACTCTCGCTAACAAGTATTTAACAGGACAGGAGAATTGAAACCCCAAAAGTTGAAAGAATGGCAAATAAAGTTCACACACCGTAAATTGTGACAAATGTGCCTTTTCAAAGTGTATGAACTCATTCAGAGTCATTTCAAGAACAGCAAGAGAAAATATATCCAACATGTATAAAAATATGTACACTGTAAAAAAAGATCCTAATTTTACGGGAAATAACTTTACATTTTTACAGTAGTTTTCCCATTTTTTGTAATTACGTAAAAAACGCTTTGAAAATAAAGATATTATATGTAAATTAACAGTCCAACTGTAAATTTACATGTAATGCTAATAATGACAAATTAATTTTTTTTCCCATTTTTTAATGGAAGAAATACTGTAATAATTTTAGAGTATTTTCCTGTTTTCTTAAATTACATTCAAATCACGTAAAAAAACGGTCAAATGACTGGCAGCTGCGGCTGCCAGAAAAAAACCTTAAAATTAAGTTAAAATCACTTAAATCAAATAGAGTGCGAAAACTATAAATATACAGGAATTTTCTTTAACAATGTTACAGAAAAACACATTATTTTTTAGATTTTTCCTGTTGTATTCTGATGAAACACCTTTTAATAAAGAGATATCACCAAATATTCTGCCGCAAAAAATGTTAATTTAATGATTTTTACTGTATTTTTAAATTCAAAAACAATCAATAGATCTCTAAAAGATGTAATTTTACAGATTTTTCAGGTATTATTACGATCAAACACCTTGTTAGTGATATCAAGTTTTGCAGTAGAACACTACCATTTCACAGATTAGTCCTGTAATAGATTTAATGTATTCAGGTGTACATTCACAATATCAAGCAATTATTCAAAAACAGTTCTCCATGGACCCCCAAGAGGAACAAAACATTTAAATTGTCTATGTTTCCTAGCTTGACAGGGGGCTCCACTTAATTTGTGCTTATATGACAAACATTCCACTAAGGTAAATCATAAGTTTTATATTAACGTGTATTCAAACACAAATTGTGGATTTCAATTTGGCTTTTATTATTACATCAGACCTAATCCAGTCTTATTTTGAAGTAGATGCAAGAATGATACATTACGATTTATGTCTTTTACAGCAACTGCAGACTGTTGTCCGGTGTTGTAGTTTCCCAGAGCAAAACACTTAACTTTTAACTGCTCAACCTTTAACTGCTCATTGTCAAGTTGCTATTGATAAAAGCTAGAATGTTTTGTAATGTAAGATGCTGTAAATTTCAACCTCAAAAGGATTTTTTTCCCAAATCAGATTTAGTGGGAACTTACTATTAAAATTGTTCACAATAATCAATGTTTCATAAACGATAATAACACAAAAGACCGTGAAAGTTCAAACAGATACTGCCCAGTTCAACCGAACGCGGGCCACTGAGTTTGACACGTTTGCAATAGAGCATCTTTGGGATGTGGTGGAATGGGAGCTTCGTGCCCTGGATGTGCATCCCACAAATCTCCATCAACTGCAAGATGCTATCCTATCAATATGGGCCAAGATTTCTAAAGAATGCTTTCAGCACCTTGTTGAATCCATGCCACGTAGAAAAGGCATTTCTGAAGGCTTAAGGGGGTCAAACACAGTAGGTGTTCCTAATAATCCTTTAGGTGAGTGTATACCAAGATTTCACTAAATGTTTGATCATAAAAGTTTGGTTTAAAGTTATGGAAAAGTCATGAATATCTATTGGTCAAAATGTGTATGAACCCTGTGTTCAGAATATTGAAAACGTTTTCCACATTCTAGAAATTGTGCAGTTATAAAATAGCTTGGATGCTACAGTTTATGTCCACATGGGCACCTCCAGATCGTGTAAAGAGGCTGAGTTTGCCCTAATGATGGAGGCCTGATTCTGCGAAAGTGGCTGCCCACAATGGGCATCCTGAGGCTAAAGAGGGTGTCCTTAGCCCTTGTGATGGAGGGCCAGTGCTGCTGCAGTGCATGAAGTCATGGGCATACGTAATCCGGCTAAAGACTGCATTTAGACAGGGGAAGGGAGGGCAGTAGTGGTAACACTGGCGTTGTTACAGTGGTGTTGGCCGGCTTTAATTCCTCCACTTAAGCCCGGACCCAGAGTTCCAGTAGTGGCGAATGTGCAATCGAAAATCAACGGTGTTCGCAGGCTTAAGTCAGCCTCTTGAGCCTCCTGATAGACTGGGTGCACATACACAAGGATTTCACAAAATGTTTGGTTGTGGAAATTTGGTTTAAAGTTATGGAAAGGTCATAGTCCCGCCACTGGACTTGTTTTATAGACACCCCAAAAATCCAAGTGAATAAAATTATGTTGCAGGGTGGTCCATCTATGAGACAACAGATGGTGTCTTGTGTTATGTCCTCCCAGAACTGTCTAAGCGCATTAGTGAGCTCCTGTAGTCTGAGGAGCAACTTGGCCCTGTCTGATAGACTGAAAAATGTTGTGCATCAGCGTATAGGGTCGGACTATGGGTTTCATCCCGATACCTAATGGAAATTTGTTTGTGAGCCTGTAGTTATTATTACCAACAAATAAAACTAAATGTACATATTTATTTTGTTTATTTTAAAACTAGTCATGTTTTCCTACAATTGCTATTGGCTTTCTCAACATGTTGCTTTGAACAAGATCGGATAATCTGCCTGTCAACTGGCCAATGAGAATAGTGCGCGCTCACATTTCAAATGACTCTGTTAGAGCGGGAGGCTGCTACCGGAAAGGTGCTCCTCGGCGCCGCAGCGCAGCACGGCTGGAGGATTTCAACTTCACTTATGGATGCGAATTTGAGTTGTGGGATGTCAACGGACCAGACTGGAAAATGAACACACAGGATCTGTTCACTTCAGTAAAGAGAATTTATATCCTGCAAAGATATCAGGTAAGAAAACATTTACCCTGTATTTTCTGAAACAACCTAACAGAATTATGTTTTGTGATGATGTTCTTAAGTTATGTAGCCCAGTCTAAAATATTTGTTTAATGTTTAAAACGTTACTACGTTAAAATCTCCTCGCTGTTTAAAACAGTTTACAGTCGATTAAATATGCAATAGGCGGATGAACGGACGTAACGTTATGCCGTTTATATGAGGAGTTCGGTTAACGTTAGCTAACGTTAGCTAACGTTAGCCGATAGCTAACGCTAGAGTGTTAAACTAGCTACGGGTAACGTTAACTAACGTTAGTGAGGTAAACTAGCTACAGGTAACGTTAGCTTGTTGGCATGAAACATACTTGATTTTACACACAGGATCTGTTCACTTCAGTTATTTGAATAAACTACTTGGTTTATTCAAATAACGTAACGTTAAATGTACAGTTACTGCATCTGTAAACGGATTGTAGCACAACTGCAACAGGCATAACGTTACACATTTGCCTGAGGACGTTATATTTATTTGGAACACAATAAACGAATATACTCATATTGAAGGCAGGGTGCGCAGTTACTGATTTATTAACAGTATGGATGTTATTAAAGCAATAAGGTGAGAGGATGTAGTCTGACAACAGTTCAAGGTTGTTTGTTCCGATGCAGCTGCACAACTCTTACGTTATTGAAGATAAAGTACCTTATTTCTTTTGTAAAAGTTTACCAGCGACATTATAAATAGTAAGTAAATAGCTGTCTTTCATCACAAAATAGTTGTAGCCACCAAACCTTGTTAATCTCATTTCAGTAGTCTAGAAATGTGTGGGGGGATTTAGGGAAGGGTGCATTATTCAGCATTAATGTACTGTTCACCTTGACCTGAGTATTTAAATAATGCACACCCAATATTATAATAATTTAAAAAGATGCATGTCTTTAATTCTACGGTTGAAGTTTTGAAGTATAATTGACAGTTTTCTTCACTGTTTCAAACTACTTGACACAGCAAAGGCCGCTATGCAGGCCCGTGAGCTCATGAGAATGCTGAAGAACCAGGACTGACAACATGCCACCGGATTGTGGCGTACAGAATTAAACCCAGGGACAGGTACGCAAAAAAGAGGCAAGATATACACAGATGGAATCGTTCTAATATAAAAAGTGAACAGGTCTGAATACTTATATATGTGTAGTGGCAAATTCTTTCTAACACTGATAACTGCTAATTATAAGAAACTGTCTTAAATTTTTCAGATTAAGCATTGGAACAACGTGGGGAGAACAGACACGCAACAACACCCAAAGTCCATCACTAGTAAGTAAAAACTTCACCCAAATGACAATACATGTGCAGCATTTAGAAAACACACTGCAAATTCAGGCCACACAGTACAGAAAATACAGAAAAAGATTAAAGTGTTTCCAGGGGACACTAAAATTTGATGAACACTGCTTGGACAAGCTTGTTGTTGTGACTCCTGAAGTTATGAAGTCAGGTTTGTGTATAATTTGTTTATGTTCATGTTGTGGACTTGCATCATGCTACTGATCTACGTTACATAAAGTGTGCTGCATGCACCTCGCAGGACCTTGCAGAGTGGAAAAGCAGAATTTTATTTTTATATTTGAGATTTCACAGATTGGAAACTTCAATCCAGTTCAACAGTGGAATGACGGTCTGTAGCCTGCATAATAATCATATAGACATTATTAAATAATCAATACAATTCAAACAATATTCTGAGTTATAGCTAACAGTAGGCCAAGATTCCCAGGAGATCTCCTTCCTTAAATAACCCCCATACAGACAACTATCTTGTGAAATGTACACACTCCACTACCATCACCACCACGGATTAAGGTAATGCTTATATGAAGGCTCAGTGTTCCCCTTGTGTTACAACTTTGGGGAGGCAGACGGATTGGCTACAATTCTGCGACCCCCCCCTACCCCCCTTGAGTTGCGTGCAGTGGTCAACAAAAGTCAGTTCACAGAGTAAATATAAGGATAGTCATCTTCACCACCTCCTTGGAGACAGAGGGGCCGGGGGGGGATTCGGGGGAGGTGACTGCACAGCGCTGCGCGGTAACGACAAACGGTTCGCGGGCATGCGCGGCGGGCACGATTAAAAAGCCTAACGGGCCGTAGTTTGCCCATGCCTGGGACAAACTCTCAGCTGCACGTGCTCGATTCCACCTGCAAGTGGATCACTGAATTCCCGTCCGACAGGAAGCAGCACGTGAAGCTGGGGAAACATGTCTCTGCCTCTCGGTCCATCAGCACCGAGGCTGCGTTCTTTCCCCTCTGCTCTTCTCCCTGTACACCAACAGCTGCACCTCACCAGTCCGTCAAGCTCCTGAAGTTTGCCGATGACACCACCTTCATTGGACTGATCTCTGGTGGTGACAAGTCCGCCTACAGGTGGGAGTCTGCCCACCTGCTGACGTGGTGCACAACCTGGAGCTAAACACGCTTAAGACAGTGGAGATGGTTGTGGACTTCAGGAAGTACGCAGCCCCACCTTCTCCCCTCACCCCGTGTGACTCCCCCGTCACCCCTGTGGATTCCTTCTGTTTCCTGGGCTCCATCATCACCCAGGACCTCAAGTGGGAGCCGAACATCAGCTCCATCACCAAGAAGGCCCAGCAGAGGTTGTTCTTCCTGAGGCAGCTGAAGAAATTCAACCTGCCAAAGAGGATGATGGTTCACTTTTACACGGCCATCATTGAGTCAATCCTCTGCTCCTCCATCACCGTGTGGTACGCTGCAGCCACAGCCAAGGACAAGGGCAGGCTGCAGCGTGTCATCGCTCTGCAGAGAAGCTGATTGGCTGCAATCTGCCGTCTCTCCAGGACTTTGAAGCGGGCCAGAAAGATTGTTGCCGACCCCTCTCACCCCGGACATAAACTGTTTGTGCCCCTTCCATCTGGCGGGAGGCTGAGGTCCATCAGGACTAAGACCTCCCGCCACACTAACAGTTTCTTCCCATCGGCAGTTGGGCTCAGAGCCCGGGTCCCCCCCGATTGACTCTCACTCCATGGACTTGCACTGTCACTTTCACTTGTCACTCATCACTTGTGTTTATCTGTTTAGTTGGTGCACTAACTCAATTTCTCAAATTTGCATTCTTATTTTTTATTTTTATCTATATGTCTTAACTTACTAACCCATAGCTTTCTAACCCATAGCATATTTTTTTATCTTATCCCTTTTTTATTTGTTGTCCATTGTCGTAATGTTTGCTGTTTTGCACCAACCGCCAAGTCAAATTCCTTGTATGTCTGACATATTTTGCCAATAAACGATTCCTGAAGGGAATGACCTTAACACAGTAAACAGTAAAGATACGATATTTGTTTATATTTCATAATTCATAGGATTGGGGCAGCAAAGTGAACAGTGCACACAAGATACATGGTAAACCTAGCTGCAGATAATACAATCATAGTTGGTTGGATTGATTTCGATGTGTAAATTAGGTTTGTTTTGTTTTGTTTAGCTACAAGTGTGTTTACCTTGCTATGATACGTCTGATAAGAAGTGTTTAAAGGAATGGTAAAAAAATGAAAGCCTACTTTCTATGGAATTTTCAATGAATCTTATTTTGTTCTTTTTCTCTTTTTCCCCCCCCAGATGCACTAAGGATCAGGCTGATAAGAGGGATTTTGGACAATTGGTTTCTATCTGCACAATGACTTCTGGTAAAGATTCATTGACCTTTTGCGGTATGTTTTGATTTTACTTATTAATACACTGCTTAGTTGGGATTCAAAGTGTAATGTTTGTGCTCATATATTATCAAAATTAAATGGAGCCACCTAGGGTCTGGAGAATATTATGGATAACTGTATAATACTGAATTGGAAAAATCCCCTCAGCTCAACAGCCTAATGTGTTGCTTTCTCCACCTGTTTTTCAATGGTGAGGTCAACAGTCAAGATAGAGAAATGCCATTTTTAGTTTTTAAATTCTTCCCAGAGGGCTCTAAAAAGCTGTATGTATGAATAATCAATTGATATTTGATAATTGAATTTAAATTTTTAAATCAATAGTGGTTTAATTGAAACATTGGAAATCTTCTAGATGTATCAATTTATCTTGTTATTTTCACAGTAAAAATGAAAAGCTTATATTTTTTTAAAGAATGTGTGTTACAAGAAGGATCTGTAAGAATCCAGTGTTTGATGCTAAAACTTTGTAATATCCCTTTTTTGAAGCTGTTTGATCCTAATAAAATGGGAAGAATGTGTAAAGTAACATTTTTGGCCTCAAATTGTTTTGTGTTATCCCTTTATTGAAAGTGTTTAATTATATTAATACAAGAGAAAACTGTAGAATAATAGTGTTTAACTGTACAACCTTTAGAGAAATTATGTTATTAACAGTGTTTCACTGAAATAATAAAGGAAAGGTTTGTAGAATAACAGTTTAACACTAGAACTTTTTGAGATATCATTTAATTGAAAGGGTTTCATCATTTTAAAAACAGGAAGAATATCTAAAATAAACGTTTTTTTAACGCATTGTTTTTAGCAATATCCCTTTATTGAAGGTGTTTGAACGTAGTAATACATGAATAATATGTAAAATAATAGTGTTTTACTGCAGATTTTTGTGTGATATCACTTCATTGAAGGTGTTTCATCATAATAAAAAGGAAAAATATATAAAATAACATTGTTTTTATGCTGAATTTTTGGCAATTATCTCTTTATTGAAGGTGTTTGATCATACTAATACAGGAATAATCTGTAAAATAAGGTATTTCAATGCATTGTTGTTCAGCAATATCCCTTTAATGAAGGTGTTTGAACGTAGTAATACATGAAGAATCTGTAAAATAACAGTGTTTTACTGCAGATTTTTGTGTGATGTCACGTCATTGAAGGTGTTTCATCATAATAAAAAAGGAAAAATACATAAAATAACATTTATTTGATGCTGAATTTTTAGCAATTATCACTTTATTGAAGGTGTTTGATCATAATAATACAGGAATAAGCTGTACAATAAAGGTATTTCCATATATAAACTTAAATGGAAATAACCGTAAATGTATGGTTCTTGCAATTTTTTTGAATTACAGTATTTTACCTTAGTTTTAGGTGTTTTGCATGGCAGCCGTAGCTGCCAGTCATTTACCTTCTTTTTACGTTTTTTTTTTTTACAGTGTAGAGTTAAAAGGTTTAGTGTAAAATATACAGTGTTGTGGTGCGTTCACTATTTCAGAGTTATTACAACAGTTTTGATGGAGAGGTTAGCTGCTACAAGACGTTGTTTACTTTGTTTTGTGAAAAGTATTCAGTACTCTACTCAAAGCGGAGAATTGGACCATCGCACCATTTTACTCCTGTAAAGACAGTACGTTTCTCTGAATTACCTGATATACCTAATTTGGGCATTTTAGCAGAAGCTGAATTTTAGAATAACTTTACATTATTATTCAACACAAAAATATCAAGTCTAACCAGAATTGAATTGCCAATTAAAATGTGACACTATGTCCAGTGTAACTTTAACACTGTAGATAGGAATCATATGATCACTGTGTAAAGTGATACAGTTAACAGTGTTTATTTTACAGTTTACAAAGAAAAAACAATTATCATGAGTGACATTTCTGTTGGAATTTCATATGGCTCTTTAAAAGGAAAAACATAAAAAAGTCACTGCCCTTCCTCAGTTTTATGAAGTCACCAAAGGATAATTTGAACATTTTACCCAGTAGTAGATATTCTCACATGAGCAGCTTGGGTGAATACAACTTTGTAAAACGGATGGCGCCATCCTATTATGCACACAGTCTACAAAGTTGCATTCCCATCTCACGCATGCAGAGATACATACATCTTCATATGGAGATCCTATTACTAAACATTATTTTTACATTTATTTTTACAAAAAAGCAATGGTCTGTTAAGGAACAAAGCAGGTTTTTACAATAATTTAAAGTTTGCCCTTTTGTATGTTGTCCCAAAAAGAAGAGGAAGAGGAGAAGACGAGAAAAAGTGTTTTCATTAAAAAGTCTGTAACCCTTATTTGTAGGATCGCATCCTAGGAAATGGCCAGGCTGTAGATGCTCGTTATAAGATGGAATGGGATGATGATGTTTGATGATAATCATTCATGTTACCACCCTGCTGTAGCACGCATGTTGCCTCTCCTCCTTAAGAGCATTGCATACAAAACCTCATTCACCAACAGAAACAGCAAAGTTGCTCTAACTGCTGCTACAAAGTCCGATTGAGAGAATTGTGATTTTGTCAACGTGATACAGTCAACTTGAAAGTGACTCAAAGGCATATGATGATTAGAGGCCCCAGCACATTATGAGTGTTTGAGTAGTTCTGGGCTGGGTCAGCACATGCTGGGATACGACCACACACAAACACACACACACGGACACACACACATTTGTGTTCCCATCACTTTAGAGGACATTGCATTGACTGGAGATTTACTCATAGCAGCTACAATCCTTAAATTAAAGCTAAACTAAACCTGAATTTAGCCTCATTTCTCATTGCGAAACTAATTCAAGTTCTTGACTGACTTCTTGAAGAAAACACATCTAAAGATGCATAACTGGTCTTATTACCATTATAGACCTAAGTGTCACGACGTGGGGGTCCGAGGGAAAGGAGGGAGGACTCCGGTGCGGAGTTGAGCAACAAAAAAAGACTAATAGATTCAAGATTCAAAAAACTAAACTCAAAATCCAAAGCAAACTCAAAATCCCTCCATAAAACAAAGAAGAGAAGGGGGAGACAACAAAAGAGGCTTAGGCAATATCTCTTTTTTGGTCTTTTTTCTCTTTGAACATCCTCTTCTTAGCAAAACAAAAAATACATCATCGCGACTTTCAACTAGAGTTTTGTGCACACCAAGATGAGCTTTGGTGCCAACTTTTCTTCTCAGCAGGAGGATCTCGTTCCCTATCACATGCAAAAAGTCAAGCAAATCTCACATGGTACACAGCCACTCAGCACAGTGCTCTTTTTAGACAAAAGTATCATGCTATTTTTGGTCATGTCATGTTGGAGTAAAAGACGGAGAGGGGATGAGAAATAAGTTGGGGATGAAGTAAGACAGGAGTCTGAAGCCAGACCTGAACTCACAACGACATGACAACATGATATGTGGCTCTGCCAAAGGCGCCACAAAGAGGCCGACGTGTTGGCTGTTTTAAAAATGTATAATGAAATCCGGGTCCTCATTTATTCTGCATGAGCCACACATTGGGAAGGGTTTCATGGTTTACATGAGAAATAGATTAAGAAGGAAACCAGTTTACTCTCAAGCCAAATTTTATGTGAAGCTTGACACTTTGCTATGGTTCTGCAATACAGCATCAACACTGCTACACACTCTGAGGTTTGTTGATTTACTGACTCTCCTCTAATCTATTAATGCAGACAAATCTCCCACCCATACGTCCTCAAGAATAAGGGAAAAACCACAAAGAATTAGTACATAATAAGACCCTCAAGCATTTCAAAGGCCTACAGCAGAGTGAGCAAAAAATGGAACGTGAACAAAACACACAGAAAGAGCTCAGTAGGAATGATTGGATGGAAATCTAGATATCGCCAAGGGCAACAAGAGTAACTCGGTCTCTGACGTGACTGTTGACACAAGAAGAAATGTTAGTGGACGTTGACAATCCAAATTAAATCAAAATGTGGTGTTGTGTGTGAAAATACATTGGATTGAAAAGATTTCTGTGATGCTAAGAAAAAAAAAAGATACTTGCTGCTCCTCGGACTGCCAATGTAAAAGCCTCACATTGAAAGACTGATTATTTTTTCAGATAATGAGTGATACAGTCCGAATAAAGATTGTTGTTGTGAAAGAATTTGAAGTGTCAGTCAAGTTACTCTGTTCCATTCTTTAACATTTGAAAGAGAACATCTGCAACGTCATTTTGTCTCAGAATCTTCCAGCTATTTTTCTATTGTTGAATTTACTCATGTTGAAATAGTCCTCTGTGCAGCACAAATTATTAGCTACAAAAGAAGTATTATTTTGACATTTGGTAAAAAAAAGATATGTGATCCTCTGCGGTGCCATGATGAGGGCCTCAGATCTTCTCCTCACCAGGCCTCTCGAAGGTGGGTTTCTCATAGAACGTCATCTGTTATGATTATGGAGATCCTGAAGGGGTGAGCGGTGACTATAGTGGGCTTCTAATTGAATTGGGTGGAGAGGTAATCATGTCTGAGTGCTGGGGTGGATTACACTACTGCCAACTACTCCTCAACAGGCTTCTCTTTACCCACTTGCTCAAATAAAGCTTGACAGTACAGTCGTACTATATAAGGGCTGTGCGAGTCAGTGTATTATTATTGCCTTTAATAATTAACAATGACAATTGTTTTAACGTCTGTTATATAATAGACATTCAAATAATTGTCATTGTTAATCATATATATATATATATATATATATATATATATATATATATATATATATATATATATATATATATATATACATACAGTTAAATTGAGCACACTACTGTCCAAACTTGCAGTACAGTATTTATTCATTTTTCGTGTTACTCTAAATCCTCGCATTACTTACATCACAAAATCACGTCGCAACAAGTGTCACCTTCATATTTAGCACACTTATGTAAAGACAGTGTAGTGAAATCCATAGACATTATCGATCCGGGATTGTATTCAGGCTCATAAAATGTGACAATTTTCATCAGACTCTAAACAAAGCCCCCCAGTGGACACCTGCTGCTCCATCTGGCCGTCGATCAGCGCAGCAGACACCGTCGTCCATCTTGCCCCTGTGTCTCAGGTAACATGAATACCATCAATGTCAGCATTAGCATTTGCTGGAGACTTCCTATCTGTACACTTCCTACCATCTCCTGGCTCCAAAATGGTGGAACGAGCTCTCTGATGACATCAGTACCACAGAGAGCCTTTACATCTTCCACACACTCTTCAGACTTTACCTTGACTAAAAAACACAAACAGATGTTAGCACTTAAATTGTACTTGTAATGGCACTTGTCTATAGCAAGTTGTAAATTGGTTTATTTGATGAAATTGCACTTTCTTGTTTATAATGAGTTTGTTTCCCTATGATTAAAATGCGCTTATTGTAAGTTGCTTTGAAAAAAAAGCGTCGATGACGATTTAGCTCCCATGAGCTAAATGACATGTAATGTAATGTACTACATCCTCTGCTGCAAAACTTGAGCCTGTCATGTAAAAACTTTCAATGCGGAGAAAATTCGAGCACTATCATCCTATAAATATATATTCTAAAGTACTGTAAATAGATCTACAGTTATTCACTCTTTATGGACAGAAGTAACACTGAAAAAGCAGTATAATGCCTTTACAGCACCGTACTGTAATATATTTTTGCAGTATTAAGCAGTTGTAATTTAGAGCAGGTATTCTGTAGAATTACAGTTGAATGCAAAAAGCTGTAGCTAGTTTTTTATTGTAATTTAACAGTAAAATGTGTTACATTGTAAAATATGAGTATCCATCAGTTTGACCTGCACGGGCATTGTTGCTACACAATTATAAACTTTCAGGGTTTTAGTAACTTTTGTTCTTTAGTCTTAACTCTGTAATCGTCAAGGAGGTTGTATCTGAATGTGCTACTTGGACTTTCTTTGCTACTTGTGTTTACTTGATGGTAGTATAATAGCTACTGCTGTCTTTTTTTGGAAAAGTTTATTTTCATTAATGCTCATAGCTGTCCTGCGCCACTGTCCATGCTTGACCTTCATGTCAGCTCATTATCAGCTTAATTGAAAGCACAATGACACAGTTTATTCCCATGTCTTTGCACAACTTTTTTTATGTGAACAAGGCTATCTGCTGTGTGTAACCCCACACATTTAAACAATTAATGGTCTTCATTCCATAACCGGGGGTCTGCAGAAGCTTCCTCATTAGTGCCCCAAAAGTATTTGTGTGTGTGTGCGTGTGTGTGTGTGTGTGTGTGTTTGGGACTGGACTACTGGATCGCTAACGATAGCCAGCAGAAATCGATAGCCATTGTAATAATTGCCGCGGTAAGAAGAATTCAAACCAGAATATCATACCTTTCATAAGATCCTGAGAAGCTGACATAGAAAATATACACCTAGACTTTTAGGTGCAAATTACTGAAAATGATTCAGTTAATTGTGACATTTCTCTTTTTTTTTAGCACACTCAAAAAATCCCACTAACACTTACCAGTAGACACAGTCTCATCCACACTCTGACTTGACCTTTTTCATAAGTGGGGCCTCCTGCGAAGCTGTACTCCAGCCGGGGGAACATTTTGACAAAATACCAATGGCCGGGCTTCAGTTCTCCTCATTCATTTGGTCCTACTGAGAGCTGCAGAGTGCCCGTTGCATTGCAGAAGCATAATAAAGCAGCAGCTGAACGAAGCGGAGGTCCTCACCCTGAACTTTCTGCGATGAAACCATTTTCATTGCTTTTCCGTGAGGTGACATTCATGACAATGGCTTATGTGGGGGATGTCAAGCTGGGTGTGGAGAACAATGATCAGTGGGATGGCCAGATACATATAAATGGGCTTTTGAATCATGAGTTTACTCTATTCATTGTATTTGTCATTTCATAACAGATCACTTAAATGTCATTTTGTCATCTGTCTTGTTGGGTTGCAGTCTAGGCTATTGTCCCATGCCTTCTGTTTCATTGAAAGTTATATTGGTAATAATTTATCTGAATTTAGAACTATTCATTTGGTCCCATGTGGAAATCAATAATTACCTCTAGTAATTACCTCTAATTTCAATGAACCTTCTTTTGCTGATCTTGTCATTTTTATTTCTTTTTTCTTAGTTTACTTTTTATTCTTCCACCCATAATTAGTTTAATTAGGGATTAGTGAACGTGGAATCTACAGTTTATAGAAAGCTGTAACTCCTCTGAAAAGGCTGGGTTATTTCAAAGTATTTTAATAGCAGGTTTTATCGTGATGAATTCAGGTTTTAATTGCGTTGAGACTCATTAAAAGCTGCACTGGTTTTAGGTAAAAGCAGAATCAATATTAATTTTTGTAATTGGTCGTAATTCAAATGATATTCAAATGTTCTGAAAAAGGCACCCCTCTTTTGCTAAAATCTCTGAGGCTCAGCATCAATAGGACCGAAAAACATGCATTAATCCTGACCTTGTTATTCAGCGAAGTCTTTCGCCTTCACACTCCGTCGCTCATTATTCCCCTACTTTATTGGACCACTTCTGGAGAATGGATTCCACGGCTGACCACTTGGCACACCAGCCCCTCTGAGGGTAGATGTGCCTTACACAGCAACATCTATAAAAGATGACATGTGCAATCACTGAGGTGTAGTTCAGCCTTCCTAAGCATTCCTCTGGCCACCGCTAATTGATGGAAGCTTTTGAAGCTGAAAATAATAGTACAATTTGACTGAGGATAGGTGCCATGAGGGGTCAATGGCACGAATCCATTGTTCTGATTGGAAGCTTGGAAGACTGTCATTATTTTGCAGTGAAAGACACCTATTTATCTCGTATGGGTAGTTTGACATGGACAAATAGGAAGAGATATAAGAAAAGAGAGCAAGAGGGGCTTCTTAAAAGCTCGAGAGAATAGGCACTGGGGAATTATGGTGATTTAAAACCTTCTCCACCTCCACGTCTCCTCCCAGTGGTTTATACAGGAGGACTGTAACATAATGAAGACAGTCCATCAGTCCGTCCAGCTATTCATTGGAGGTTTCCATTTTACACAGGAGCTGCGATTAGGCTGGCGTGTGTGAGAAATACTTGTGAGAGAATGAAAGGGATCAATTTGTTTGTGTTGGCGTGGGTGTATAGCCATTTATGTCTGTCTGCGACCGATTGTATGATTTCTTTGAATATGTGCGCCCATGTCTACATTAATCTGCGCTCCTGCTCTTTGTATTCTGCTCCTTGTCTTAGCGACCACAGGCAACCGAGTGAGACGGCAGAGAAGAAGCAGGTAAATTAATGATCCCACATCACCGCTCAGATAAGAGGGGAGGCATATTTCCTCACGAGAGCAGCAGCAGCAGCCGTGAAACAAGAAGACACCTGTGTTAAATGATCCTGCCACTGTTTCTCTTCTTCTTCTTTCCTGTGTTCTTAATGCGTTGCTGCCCCTCGCTCTAAAAGAGAGCATTTATTTTGTTGGTAAAGAAGTTCTATAATAAAGAGGGGGGAGATTATCAAGGAACTGTCCACTCCACTGGTGCTGAAAATTGTTGAGTAGCCTATGCTGTAGGGCGACACGGTACACATAGGGAGCGCTAACATTACACTGGACGGATCACTATCACAGTCGCAACAGAGCTGTTTTGCTTGAAAGCAAACCACTTGGGGAAGACGCCAGGAGCCATTTAAAGAGTCCCTTTTTTGATTTCCGCAGCCCCATTCTCATTCATTAAAGAAAACAACTCTTTACTTTTACTTACCGGGTCACCGCAATCGACTACGATGTTCAAAAACGCTGCAGTCATGATATGAAGGCAGCACATCAAAGGCGAGCGTCAGCTTTCAGAGCAAATAACAAACGCTGGACCCGGCTGCTTGTTGTCATTTGTCAATACGCTTATAAATACAGCACAGAACGCAAAGCCAACACTTCCATTCAGATTACTTTTCCCTGTAAACAAGATCGAAACACAGACGAGTCGGCCTGCATGCAGCCCTCCGCGGTGGTGTATTAAGCAGAGGAAGCCAAAAGAGATAGCCCTTTGGCATGAATTGATAGCTTGAGACATATGTTGGCAACGCTGTACTTCACTCCGTGTGAATCTCCCCTATGGGTATAACAGGGAGGATGGGAGAAGAGGGAAGGATGCACTCGTTGTGCAGGGAGTTGGAAATGAAGATGAGAAATGAACATTACAGCAAGTGGGGGTGTATGTGTTTGCACGTGCATCTGGGTGAAAGGGAACGGGTGTAAAACATTTATTTTCTTTTGCATACATTGTACGCAAACAAAAATCCTCAGCTGTGGGTTTTTGCATACACATTTTTGAGAAATATCTATACAGAGAGCAGACTTTCATGATAAGCTATTCTTCCATGCTGAGTGGGCTGTTTAAAATATTGGTCTTTTGGGCAGCTCCGTGGAGAGATGTAAAATGAGAAGGGTAGGACGGACTGGGTGTCTGTTGAGAAGTGTGTGTGTGTGTGTGTGTGTGTGTCTGTGACGCAAAAGAGAAAGAGAGAACATAAACAGCCACAGGGGACAGAGCAACAAGCAGCAGAGTTGGCTATGGTCCTCTGACATGAGCACGCACTTAAGCCTCACACACATTCATACATGCTCATGCAGACCTCTGCAAACATTTAAATGACTTCTCTTCATGCCATCCACACACGCCCAGGCCAAATTACTCTTTGTAACTGACTCCCTTACACAGACCGTAATGAAGTCCCACCCCTGAGTAGGTGAGCACTGACAGATCTACATAGATAACATCTCTGCCACAGTGGCACTGTGACTTGTAAGCACACTGCAGAGGTCATTACACGAGCTAATCGCCTGTGTTCCACATGTGAGCCACTTAGAAACCAAGCAGGTGTGTTGATTTAAGAGAAAAGTGGATTGGGACGTGCTCTGCATTCTGGTCACTCTGTGTTTTTGCTGAAACATAAGCTGCGTCATGCTGTAGGAAAGAGTGAAACTATGAGTTATAAGAGGTGAGTAACTATATAAAACAGGACATACCAATTGATACATGACAAGTATCAAGTGTTTTCTGTGAAAAGGCCTCTTATATTGCAAAATTGAAAGTCCAAATGAGCTTTAACTGGCCCGGTGGCCTTGGATCAAAGCAGTAATAGGCTGGGAGCTCTGTCCAGGGGGTGTATCATTTCCACCAGTAGCAGTGGAAATAACTAAGAACAGAGTATTTGGGTTAAATCAGATGAACAAAAAAAAAAAAGTCGGGAGTACAGTGCAGCGCAAAGACGACGTGTGGAATGGTGAGGCGTCTTGTCTGTTGAAACTTTCCTCTGCAGGATGATTCAGCAAATGGTGTGTGTGTGTGTGTGTGTGTGTGTGTGTGTGTGTGTGTGTGTGTGTGTGAAGGTGGAGATGAAGCAACGGGCATTAAGATGTGCAGACAAGAGAGAGAGACCAGGTAGTGTCAGGACATGAGTGGGTGTGAGTTGAGGAGCAGTGAAAGGAAAAGTACAGGCAGAACAAACAACCGGTGGATGTAGAGAAATGCTGGCAAAAGCATCGAGGCACTCAGATGCAAAGAGATTTTTCAAAAATCTTTCATTTTTAAAACACCCCTAACATCAGCCATCACTATCACGAATCCTTAAGCAGGGGAGCATGGGAAATGGCGAGCAGGTGTGCGCTGCGATGTCAGGCCGCACAGGCAACATTTTGATGACTTCTCCTTGTAACAAATCAGTCTTTAGGATGGCTGCCAAGAACTAGATGCTGTGTGGAAACAGTTTACAGATGAATAAGCACAGATCAGTAGCTGACCATCAATTTGGATGTGTCTTTCCGCCTGCAATGTGTCAGTGAATGTGTCCCAGCCGACTCAGTTGGATTAGCTCTGACATCGACGGGTCTAAGCTTTTTCTCCCGTGGTTGTAATTTTAATTTCATAAAAAAAGGCAGGTGATAAAGAGTGCTTTGCGAAATAACCCCCAGTGCTCGCCCCAGCATAAAGAAAAGCAGAAATCAATGAAAGGACTTGCTCTGTTCATCTCTCATGTGCAGTGTGAGTGTATGTGTGTGCGAAGCAAACAGTGAATGCATTTTAGAGTGCAAAAATCACAATTAAAAGCAGAACAAGAGGGAATGGAAATCCATATATAAATACATTTTCAGTAGTGCTTCTTTTGTGCTGTGCAAGGCAGCATTGAGTGGCTTTGTCAATGCAACTGGATGTGTTTGTACTCATCTGTGCTCTCGGACTTAACTTTCAACTACTTCACTGCATTTATTTTGCTAGTTGGAAAAGAAAAACATCAGAAACACTTTTCCAAAGTGCCGTGATAAGATCAGGTGTATATTATTTCCCATAATGTGGATCACTTCTCATTGCATAATGTAATTTTCTTTATGGAAGAGCCAAATATTTGGCATCTTGCGTCCTGGAGTAGAGTTTCCATCACTCTCTTGTCTGTTGGGAAAGTTATGCCACGCTACCATCAGGCATGCAACATATTTATGACGACTTTGTAGCTTTTATGATCCTTTCTTATTCTACATTACATTGTGGTCTCGTGAAAGATTTTTAAGAAAACTGGCTAATGTGTGGTATTTTGAGAGGCTTTGATTTTTGGAATGGTAGATCAGAATGCTCTGGTTATACGTTGACAGAAAAGTCCTAAGACCTTGATAATGTTAAAGATACATTTTGTGGCATTCCTGCCGTTGCTCCGATCAGTTAACCACCACTGACTTGCGAACGCTTCGTCCGACAGACGCAGGGTTCCTCGGCTGCATTAGTAACCGTCCGGCCAGTGCCCCGACGTGCAAGGAGTAGCGAGGACCCGTCCAACGCTGCTCGCAGTTTTGATTCCACATTACATTTTGCATGTATTGTGTTTTTTTTTACAAATTACAGCTGTTTATAACCAGAATATCAACATGTCGGTCTGTCAGCCTTTCATGAACTTTACCCACGAATTTGGTTAAAAGCAATATGTTTTATTTTGCAAGTCTACTGACATTTGCATCCACCTCAGATGCACTCAGTATTTAGTCATGATTAGCAGCTGTTAGCTTCCTGACTGCTAGACTAAGATGATGAAAAGTATGTTAGCATGCTGCTATTTAATGTGGTCGAAGAATGGGCCTAACCACCGCGTCACACAGCAGCTATGGTTAGCGTCATCATGATAAAAACAGTTTGGGCCGTTTTTATTAGGTTTTAGCCCCCCTTAAATGACCCCCGCCCCCCCCCACTTGCAATAAAAATAAATGTATTTCTTCACGCATGGCAGTACCTCACTGTGATGAATATCTCACCAATATATCCGTGTGGCACTTGCAACAGTCAAGCAGAGAGCACAAGAGTGCTTTTCCCGACTAATACGCCCCCCCCTACCGTTTGTCAGACTACTACCCCCCCGGCTGAACCATTTGACCAGTGGCGGGTGGTGGATTATTTTTTGGTAGGGCCAGCCAATCAGTTTCAGTAAACATCCCAGTATGATTCACAGCAAAAAAGTGTATCAAACACGCATTATCACTTTAGTAGTTAAATATTCCAACATTTATTCCAACAATGTAATACAATAAGGACATCTTATTCAAACAATTCAGTAAATCAATGAATATTATATACTAAATATATTAAATAATAAATAGATTACAATATGAATGTGTGCCTGTTTTCATCCACGTCCTTTGTGCGTCACAGCTGGGTAACGATGTCAACTTTAACACAGCGACGTCATGCGTGCGCAAATATTTGCCGTTAGCACGTAGCTAACTAGCTGGCTAAACATCCCAGGTGTAGAAGTCTCTACAGAAGCGCCAGCTTTCCTTTCACTCCAGTTCGTTGCGCTGAAATTGTGTCACTCATTTACTGTATACTTGATTGGCTAACTGCAGGGACTGGGCCCAAACTAAAAGAGCTGAAACATGCAGACAAGCAGAGGAAGATGTGCAGGAAAAGCATTTATTTTGGGCAGATATATTAATTTACAAATATTACCGGGTATATAATCCATGTTTCAAACACAAATACACAAATAAACCTAGGTGAAACACTGATTCTAGTATAGGTGTCCTGGTATACATGTTGAATGTTCTAAAAATTAGAGGTATATAGTCATTATAGATAACATGATTCTGGTGAATGTTGTCATATTCCTTGGTGATGTTTGAAAAGGTTTTTGGACTGCAAACCTGTAAGGGGTTGATCCAATCCAATTTCGTAGTAGGCCAATTCCATGTGCAACAAAGGTTCTTCTTGCAGAGTTATGGTAAACCACTAATTGCTTGGTAAGAATTCACTTGTAACGTTCGTATATCCAGCAGCAAAGTCCAACCGCAGCGGCATGCTGTACTCAGTTCCTAAAGCCTTGAAGCCCCACCCCCGCTGCACAGAGACTGTTTGCTTGTTTATTCAAAGTTTATCAATATTGAACATGTCCCCTATTCCCATTACACCATATTCTAGACTGTAAATCCTTCCACTAAGTGTGAAGTAAATCGAGAAGTGGTTTTCAAGCTATGAAAAGTATGTAGGAAGATAGACAGAGATTGCTTGCTTCAAAATGTGGGAGTAGCACAAACAAGTAGCTAATGAGAGAAAATAGACTTTAACAACTACTGAACAATACAATATTCACGCAGACAAAAAGTCTGAATAAATTAGCTAGGAGCAAAACGCTGACCCAGAACACAAGCAACAAACCTGGGGTTAGGGAGGTCTAGGATTACAAGTACATTTTAGGACACCCTCAGATCTCAGACTCAAGTGTCAGACTCAAACGAAAAGGCGTCAGGTCTCAGACCAAAAGTTGTTCAGTCTCAGAAAAACCTCTGTCATTCTTAGACAAAACTCCGTCAGACCAAACAGCATCATTCTCCCTCCGTCAAAACTCCATCAAACCAGTCTGAGGCTGACACTTGAGTCTGAGATCTGGGGGTGTCCTAAAATAAACACCGTACATAAGGCATTTCCTCTGGTAGCACCTTGGCCCAAAGACAAAGTTAGTCTTCCTTTGCCAAAAGTGATTGATTTCCTCTGCCTAAAGATTGCAACATTACTTTTAGCTCAAAATGCATCACTTAACTGATTTATTTTGGATTTAAAATAACCGGAAAATGTTTTTCTCAGGTGAAGCATATCTTCCTAAATGAAATGAAATAAGAAGAAGATTACCTTTTCTATCTATATTTTTTACATTTTGGAGCTTTTACTATCAAGTGCAGGAGGTGGCTAGGCACAAGCAAGAAGTCCCACTGTAGGCCTCACCATCCCATTTCATAGAGCGCCTGGTTCAGCCTATGTGTTTATTGGAGGACCCAGCCCAGGTCTACCGTGAAGGCTGGAGGCTACAAGAATGTGTGCAGGGCAACTTCACTATGTAGGAAGTAAAGTTAACTCAGGGACACGACAAAATAAAACAAGACGAACCCACACCGTGACACCTATAGGGGTAGTTTGGGCAGAAGCCCATTGCAGTTATATTGCAGCCATGGCTATTAAATCCCTAATGTGTACAATGTTGTGTTCTACATTTTTCACTTTAAATGCTCTGCTTTAGAACACGCTCTGTCCTACACTTGGAAATATAGGCCACACAGTGTAGCCCCAGTCTTCTACTCTAAAACAAGGGACTGGTGCTCATTGAAGCAGTCTTCTCTAGATATGGATTAATCAGAAACTACATCAACTCACACACTGGATACTTTCAAAGCTGGCTGTTGAAAACGAGTAATGAATAATACTGAAATAACACAAAATACTTTTCTGGTTTGGCAGCAGATGTGAAAAAGCTAAACTACGTTTGACTGACTTGCTTTTGTTACCTGAGTAATGACTCATTGACAGCATACATTGGAACAGTATAAACAAACAATAACTCTTCATTACATATCATACACACCGTTTGAGTATACATTGCATACTGATTTATGATCCCCTAAAATGTTTTCACAAAATCCCTCCTATCCTGACCTCCATCAAGCAGGTAATACGATAACGGAAAATGTACTTGTCAATGCTTCCTGATAAGCAGACTACTGAATGCAATGCAAATTACCCAATAAACGTGTCTGGAATTATTGCATTGCTACTTTCTACTGCAATATATTGTACACAGTAGCAGGCCATATTCAGTGTACAGCATGGAAGATTACCATGGGCGCCAACTCAAGTGATAAATTAATGTTTACCGTTGCAATAATAAACGTTTTTTTTAAATGAATCCTCCTCATCATCAGGATGGCGTGACTCCTAAGCAAACTGACAAAGTATCAAAGCCATTACAAACTTTTAAAGAAGAGATGAATGGGTGATGCTGTTAATGTAAAATAGGCGGCTGGCTTTTATATCACCTCGTAAGCTTAACACGCGTTGACTCATTTTCAAAAGCAGGCAACACGCTGTTGACTGGTGAAATTGAAATTCTATCTGCTTGTACTGAAATGCTAAGTGCACACTCTCATTTAGTGATCACATCAGGCAATGACTAGCTGCTTTTTACATTATCCATGCAGCATGGGTTACTTTTTCAGGCCCCCATTACTTCACGTGCCATGTGTGTTCAGCCACAATTCACTTCATTACTAATGGAGGTGTTTGAGAGTGTCTGACAGTAAATACTGCGCATGATGAAAGCGTAATTGCCGAAGCTCCCGCGATGTGCTGTTGTGACAACATCAGCGCTGCTGCTGGATGAGAGGAATCGCTTGTGTGTTCAAATTGCCATTCAAACTTGATCAATCAATCGTAGCAGCCATTTAAATGTTAATGGTTAAAAATGGACCGTTGCATTGTTGGTGAACAAGTGGTGCTGTGTCGACTAATACACTGTTTATTCTCCAGGTGTTTAATTGCTGACAAGGGCAAGCACCGTCCAGCAAAGCAACTACAGAGCAAGAGACAACGACAGCTATTCTTTCAGCTGAGGAATCAGTAAATTAAAAAAAAAATCATCTGGCAGGGAGAGGTCCTGCATTCATCATGAAATGACAAAGATGTACAGTATGCCTCGCATGGGAACCATTCACATGAAGCTTATTATCATACGTCGCATCAGGCTTAGAGTGTGAATACAGTTTCATTCCGGTAAAAAATCTCATCACACCAACTCTGAAACACGAGGTTTAAAATGACGCAGAGAGGCAGCTAGTCCTTGTGAATCACACAGCCATACACAGTGTGTCTGAGCCCACTGATTCGGGAAGTCCCAACAACAAAAGCTTCTCACATTAAAGGTAATTTCATAATGGAAGCAAACCAGTGTTTTTTTGGGGCAATGATTCGTGACGAGTGCCCGAACCTTTGAATGTGAGCAGCGGTGGACGCGGATGTCTTTTAGAAGGGATGAGGGCGGAACATGAGAAATGCATTATCCTCACCCTCTAAAAAGACCCACATTTTTATCTTTCCTACCATAAACTACCTCTATACACCCTCACTCTCCCCTCACTTCACATTTTACTCTCTCTTACTGACCACTTTTTTTAACACCTCTTTCAGGGAAATTCTTTGTATCACCCATCTTTTCTCACCTTCCCCTTGACTTCTTGGGAAACATTTCCACTCAGTCTGTTCCCACCTTCAGGTCTTGTGTCCTACTTATTTTTTACTTATTATTTCTTTACTTGCTATGGCTATTCTTTAGATGGGCCGTATAACTGTGACTTCTTAGTCCGTAACTGTCAGACTGGAGATGGTAGTGGATTTCAGGAAGAATGCAGCCCCACCTTCCCTCTCACGCTGCGTAAATCCCCCGTTGACACTGTGGAGTCCTTTTGCTTCCTGGGCTCCATCATTACCCAGGACCTTAAAGTGGGAGCCGAACATCAGCTCCATCACCAAGAAGGTTGCAGAGGATTTTTCCCAAGGCGAAGGAGACTCCCAAGGAGACTAAACTCAACCTGAAAAAGCCAATAATGGTGCACTTCTACGGGGCCATCATTGATTGATCGTGTGCTCCTCCATCACCGTCTGGTACGCTTCAGCCTGCCCTTGTCTTGGCTGTGGATGCAGCGCATCGTCCGCTCTGCAGAGAGGGTGATTGGCTGCAATCTGCCGTCCCTCCAGGACTTGTTCGCTTCTAGAACTCTGAAGCGAGCCAGCAAGATTATGGCCGACCTTTTTCATCGCCAGTGTCGGTGTGCCTTCCATCTGGCGGGAGGCTGAGGTCCATCACATCACATTATTGTATTGTCGATATTTTTTTCTATTCCTTTATGATGTATTGTTAATTTATTTGTAAATTATTGTCTTTTGTTCAATACCATGTATGCATAATCTACCTTGACAAACTCCTCTTATGTCCAACATACTTTCCAAATAATTGTTTCTGATTTTGTTTGCGATTCATCATATTGTATCATTTCAAGAAATGTTATGTTATTGTTTTTGTCATGAAATGCCAACAAGGAACCCGGTAGCCTCTGAACGATATGAGACACAATCCAACAGAGAAAACCCATTCTTGATAAAATTGGACAGTCAGAGAACCTGACCTATGTAATGAGTAAGAATAGTAGGAAGGTTGGAGAGGTCAAACTAACTTTCACACATGATTACACAGTTATGTACTTGGGTGGTTAATGTTAAATATATATAGTGAGGCAAAATAAGTATTTGAACACCCTGCTATTAAGTTCTCCCACTTCCTGGAGGGGTCTGAAATTGTCATCGTAGGTGCATGTCCACTGTGAGAGACAAAATCAACAAAAAAATCCAGAAATCACAAAGTATGATTTTTTACTATTTATTTGTATGATACAGCTGCAAATAAGTATTTGAACTCCTGAGAAAATCAATGTTAATATTTGGTACAGTATCCTTTGTTTGCAATTACAGATGTCAAACGTTTCCTGTAGTTTTTCACCAGGTTTGCACACACTGCAGGAGGGATTCTGGCCCACTCCTCCACACAGATCTTCCCTAGGTTTCTGAGAAACACGGAGTTTGAGCTCCCTCCAAAGATTCTCTATTGGGTTTAGGTCTGGAGACTGGCTAGTTTCCTCACTGTATCTATCCGTTTCCTCACTTTCCCTTTCAATTCCTTGCTTTTTCAGAGGCCAGAGAGAGAGAGAGAGAGAAAGAGACTTTCAAGTTGATAACTGTTGTCTGTGTCAGACACATGAATCATGACTCCCAACCCCCATCTGGTCAGATGTCAGTGTGACCAGTGTATAATTGTTTCAACAATACTTATTCATTAAACTATATATTCAAACTTCTGGCAGCAGAGACTGACATACCAAATACTGTGTGGATGTTTGTGTGCTTTGATGCACACTGCCGCGACCACCCATGCACTATATGTAGAGAGTAATTGTTAACGGTGTATTAGCTTCAATGCTTCCAACCTCTTTAGATTGAAGGAAGGATTTTTGGAATGGGATTACTTGTGTTTAATCCCCTTTATGGCACAGAAAACACATAAACTTGCCTTGTTTTGCGTAGGAGGGAAGCAAAGAGATATATCCAGGACACGATTACAACAGTCATCCTATGCAATAGGATGCAACACACACACAAAAACATGCCTGCGCTCACAACAGACACAAAAAAGGGTTAACTTTGCCTTTGTAAGAAAATACTGTAATGAAAGAGGCCGATTGCCAAGACAGAGAGAAGAGATGGGGAGAAAGGGAAGAAGGGGCAGGGAGAATGGATTTGAAAGGGACACAAAGGAAACACACACAAGAGCAGAGCATTGGAGTGCTCACATGCCTTGATTAGCGAGAGAGAGTTTAACATCCCCTGCTGCACATGTTGTTGCTATGATACTCGCACCACGCAGGAGATGCCGTGATAGTTAGGGGCTCAGCTGGAGCTGTGGGCTTGTGTGTGTGTGTCCGGGCAGAGAGTGCGCAGATAAGCTTATAAATGTCTGCAATGTTTCAGGTTGGGCATGTGTATATGTGTGCATGACCAAATGTGGGTGGAATGTCGCACGTCAGAGCAGCGGCGGAGTGTGTACGCTCTTGCGCGTGTGCTCTCGTGGGCCAGACTGTGGGCATAATTGGACTGACAGCTCCTGCTGTGAAAGGTGCAACAGAGTCAACTGGTGTGTTCCTAAAGAGCTCCCCTGATGCCCTCTCCTACCTCCTCACCTCCGCCTTGCCCCTGTTTCTCCTATTCCCTCCCACCTCCTTCTGCTGTGATCCTAATCAGGAGAGAAAGTCCTTCTTAGGAGCTTCAGCATGCGGTCGCAGGGCAACTTCCTCCTGTGGAAACAGAAATGAGAAAGCCAGATGAGACTTAAATATACCAACCTACACAAAGGAACATCTCTGGATGAAAAGCTGTCTGGTGATGTCAAAAAGGGGTGACCTTTGGAAGTTGAATATGAGGATAATATTGCTTGTTTTAAGATCTTTTTTAAACCAGTAAACACTGGTTCTGAAAAGTGAAGGCAAAGCTGCAGTGCCAAAAACAGTGCTATTTCTAATGGCCATCAAGGGGTGACTCAACTAGTTGCAAAAATAATTCTGAATGATGATTGTGGGGCTACCATCTGATTGACAGATCCCTACCATGCAATGTATAAGTCAACGGTCTTTAACCGTTTAAAAGTGACCATCCCCTTACTAGTCTATGGTGTCAAACCGTGCAAAATGTGTGAATGTCTGACTGATTGTTTTGGAAAAATACGTAAGTTGTCAAACACATTTGTGCATGTTTTGCAGTTTAACCACATTTGATTGACTTTCCCTTCCTGCAATTTGAGCTTTCAGTTTGATTGGGCATACAAACAAAACAACAACAACAAAAATAACTGGAAATCCGTATTCTGTGGATTGTCAGTACTGGGCTGATATTCAAGGCCCATAAAGATAATTTATTTATTGAGACTGATGGTGTAAAAATGGAACTTCAAATTCCTTGACTTTTGCAGGTGTATCAGGGGGTGCCTAACCCTTCCAATTGAGTGTCAGGTTTCTCACAGCGCTTCTTTGCTTTGTAGGATTTTTGTTTGACACTATTCCCTGCATCTCTTGCACTCTCTCACTGTGTTTTTTTTATTTAGTCTTGTCCCAATTCGTGACTTGTTCATTTTTGGAGGCTCTGGCAAATAGTCTCAAGCTTTAAACTCCAAATCCCCAAGAGCTCTCTGCATAGACCCCTTTGTGTGTTGCTAAGGGGGAGCTCTACCACAGCGTGCTTTGTCATCCACTACAAGCTCCAATGGAAATGAACAGCTGAGACATGGACCCACCTCTCCAGAAAATAAAAATCAGTGCAAGGATTGTACTTAACCTCTTGCATGCATCACCCTTTTATGATGGTGATATAAATTCAGTGACAGCTGTTCGCCCCTGTGAAATGGGCAGCGGCCCATTCAAAAGGATGCACAACTTAAGCAAAATCTCTTTTCATGCAGCTTTGCAGTTATTTTGAGTTTTTGTGTATCTTTCGTATTTGCATCCTTCAAAAGGTATAGTCTAAAATATCTATAACCTGTTACATTTAATGATGTGTCCTACTGTGAATGTGTGATGCTGTGAGCCTGATGAGTGATTGAGGGAACCTTGCGGAAAGTGTGGTTTCACCTATATAAACGCCCCCATACCTGCCCAGTAATAAAATGGTCACTTTTGGAGTTGTGTGCACTTTGGGTGTTGCGTGTCCCGCCATGTGTTGCGGCTCCTGAGCCGGTTGTAACAAACCAAAACAAAATAATGTAAAAAAGGTTATGTATTTACTGCAGAAAGTGAGAGAGCAGCAGTGCTGGCTATATCTTCAGCGTAGAGATGCTCCAATACCATCTCCCACTTACACCTGATTTCAATACCCGACTCGACATTTCGTCTGATCCCGAGTACTGGTCTGATACTAGATCATGATGTAAGGATCAGGGGATGCATGTTGTTGTTTGTTTAGCGCTGTCTCATGAAATGCATGTTCCTAATTTCAAAACTGCAGTGGGATTTACTTTTTAAGGAAATGGCTTAGATGTCTTAGAAACTATAAATTAGCATAGGAAGGAAGGATGGTCTATGGGTGAAAAGTAACAGGGCTTGCAATTCATCCAAAGAAATTGCTTTTAGAGTCCCGAATGAACCGAGTAGGTTTGTTGGCTGAACCTAAACAAGAACCTGTCTGGTATTTTTGGTTTAGTATCCATATCAGTCCTTTTTTAAACCAAACCAAGATGATTTTTAGCAAACCTAACCAAGCCGTTTTGTTGCCTCATTATTTTTATGATAGTAAGGCAACAAACTATTTAGTTTGTTTTTTACAATTTCTTTCTTTGTTTTCATTTCCAAAGTTGGACAGTTGTGAGCTGTTTCAAAACCCTGACTGTAATCCCTTAGGAAATACCTTTCCCTAGAGATTTAATTGGGAGTGCACTTTATTTGTAGGGGAATGTCCTTTTGGAGGACACAAGATTTCCTCCTGTGTGGAGTAAATAGGCTGATTAAAGCATGTACCCGATGAAGCATTATTATTTATTCAGGCTACAGGCATTACCAACGCAAGTCAATACCAAGTCAATATGTTTATGGCAGGGAGGAATAAAGACATATAGCAGAGAGTTGTCACTGCCATTGGCTTACTCGTAATGGCTCCTCTGTCCCCCAACTGTCCCTTCCACACAGGCTGTTGGTGTGTGTGCTACTTATTATGTTCCTCTGAAATGCTCTCTCCCTGACAACCTAATTACTGCTTTCAGCAATACACTGACACTCAAATCGAAAACTGCAGATGGGAATGCGGCTCATTTTTGACAGGGGGGTGGTTTATGAGATGTTTGTGTGGGAGTTTTCTTTTTTCTCCCTGTTTTTGTTTTTCCTTCTGAGTACTATGGGAGATTACTTACATTGCTGGTTTCAGTGAGAATAAATGGAAGAGAACTGAGAAGGGAGGGAACAAGAAGGAACAGATTTCTCTTTCAGACTGCCAGTCGAGTAGCTCTCAGTATTTGTACTGAAAGTAACTTGGTTGATGGATTGATCAATTCTGAGCCATGGTGACAGATGTTCTTTTAACTACATTAAGCCTTGTTGATGAGCTAACACAGCTAGGCAGTGATAAAAACATTTCTTCCAAGAAATCTCTTGAAACACTTTTACCTGTCTTTGTCCCTTGACTATTTTACCTGCATCTGGTTTGTATGTTTAATTATTTGATAATGCCATTTATTTTTTCAAAGTTCATCAGTGCTCAATTTTGGGTGAAGATGAATCTGTTCAGTTTTATACAGAGTGAGTCGATGATGGATTTGATGCTCTGCTTTCTTCTTGTTTCTAATATTTTATGCTGTTAGCGCTGTGTTACATTTCTCAGTTTCATTAAAGCAAAGCACAACCAAACCGTTTGTTATAGCAAGAGTTTATGAATTAGATCAAAGAATGATCAATAAATCATGTTGAAATATAAATAGTCACAAGCACAATTCACAAGCAAAAAGTGAGAACCGCATTATTATTGCAAAAATTGCTGTCTCGTGGCATGTTTGTTTAAAAGTAGGCTTTTTTATTTGAAATGTAACTAGTTTTGGGTGATAAAGCAAAATTATTTCACTCCGTGTAGATAGGCCTTAAACAAATAACCGAATTGTTCTCCTTTCAATTCTTAAAACTACAAAATTGCATGGCCAAACATTGAGAGTCCCGTTGGTGATTGTTACTTTCACCACATTTAGCCCCCAGTAGTATAGTATGTATATAAATGCAACTATCAATCATTCTATCCAAGAACTAGGGTAGATTTTTTTAATAGATTTTTATTTTATTCTTCAATGCAAAATATGAATTCTGAAAAGTTTACACAGAATCCACATTTTCAAATACGTCCCTCTATTAATGAACTTGATAGCAGGCTAACTCTCAAGCCACATTTTATACAAAATGTATTTGGGAAAAAAAATGCTTTTTTCTGTGTACGACGTGGTTCATTTACTCTCTATTTGCATGACATGGTAAATACGGCCGGAGCAATTAACAAAGTGATTAATTATTTCCGTTTTATTCTCGATATACTGTAGTTTGTTTTGACAAATGAAAGGAGGTGGATTAACAGTCGCGGCCGAGCGCCGGAGCTAACGGAAAATTGACTAATTAGCAATCCTTGCTTACTTACGGACACATTTAATTTTATTCAAAGGTAATGACCAAGAAGGTGTGGAATTGTTGTGATGTTTTTCAGATGAGATGAGAAGCGCCTTTCATACTAACCGTTGTATGAAAAGTAGCTCTCGAGTGTGGGTACCCCTGCGATATAGCAGCCACAAAAAAAGTGCATAAGGAAGGGCCTTGTAATGATAAACATGTGTGTGGGTTTGTGCATGCTTGTTGATGGGAATTTCTTTACCATGTCTCATCTTGTCATGTTAATCCTGTTGTGTTGTAACCTGTAACTTGTTGGGGAGAGAGCATGACTGACATGCTCAAATTAATTGTTTACAAGTAAGATGGAACAATGCTGATTAAATTTTATGGTGACAACGTTAACCGGAGTAAATGAATCAAAGGATCAAAAGAGATACAGTGCACTTGACAGTAATTTGTTTGTAGATTGGAACACTCTGAACAAGTTATCCCGTTCGCCCCTTTGTGACTTAGGGAAAATATTGGTTATTTGTAAAAAACTCTATTTTCCACCTTGAATGTTTGCAACAGCACATTAAACACATGCAGCTACTTAAAACGTTTGCTCTCTTGCAGAATCACCTTGACCGGCATTTTACATGGAGTTCCAGTATGTTGCAGCTCATACACGTGAGTTGCCATGTGCCTCTCTGAGGTTTGAATGAATGTGAAAATAACCACTAAAAATCTAATTTTGCTTTTGAATCTGGAGGTCATGAAATATTCAGCTCTGCAGGACGTATGGTATTGCATCTTTCATGGTGCACACAGCTCTGTTGTCTGTTCTGAATGTGAGAGATAGCCACGCCCCCTGATTGGCATATAAGAACGTGAAATAAAGTGGCATTATGAAATAAAAGTCTCTTGAAATGAATAAATGTGTACTTATGAAATAAAAGTACCATGAAATTAAATGTATTTAATATTATAATAAATATATGTATTTATTGCCTCATTTATTTATTTCACGATGTATTTCAAATGCATATTTCATGTATTTATTGTGAATAAAACGGCATTCCATACCTTTTGTGTGACCTTGTTACATTATGTAAATACTGAACATTGACGTTAGCTGTGAGCTGGCATCCCAGTGCCGGTTGCTTCAACTTGTAACCACAAATGGTGCAACTGGGAGGCTCAAAGCTCCGGCATCCCGGTGCCAGAGGTTACATCGAGCAGTTGGGGAGGCTGGGAGAGGGTAGTAGGGGGAGTGGGCATCTCCGTGCCATGAGCCTTGCCTACAGCTTGCAATACGTTTGTGGTGGAGGGCGTGGTTTTGGGCTCGGCTGCAGAGGGGATAGAGGGGGGAGCGGCTCAGGGAACGGTGCCAGGTGGTGACAATCGTAATCAGGTGAAGGCTGATTGTGCTTTAAAAAACCTAGTAGGAGAGACGAAAAGAACAGACCTGACGACTGGGCCAAGAGGAACGAACAAGAGTGAGAGACGAGAGACGCCAGTGAGCGCCGTCAGTGAGCGAGCAAAACAATAAAACCCATATCAAAACCAACCTTGCAGTCATCATCATTCCAGCAACCCTTCCCCAGAACCCAGACCTGTTACAACGTTCCTGCGTCGTTGCTTTATATTTTTGACGGCGTTAGGTTGCCTTTTTACATAGTACATTTTACGTTGCTACATTTTACATACTAGCTCCAAATAGGAAATATGGAATCATGGAGACTTCAGAGTGGTTTGTGCTGGTCCTTCTTGGAGAGAATGTTGTTGTCGTCTGAAGGGGAAAGTGCGATGGCATCTCTGTCCTGGAGGTTGGATGACGTAAAGTGGTTCAATCGTGTTACCTTTGTTTTAGAATGCGTACTCTAGAACGAAATGAGTGGGTTGAGCTGTATTTATGGTAAGCGGCGTGTTAGAGGCATGGTCCTGCTCCCGAAATTTTGCTAATTAGCTTTAATTAAGTGGTGATGACAATTGGCAATACATTTCCCTGTATGTATTATTTTTTACATACGATTTTGTGTGCACATATTCTTGTGGTACTGGGATGTTGATTAATGTCCTCGTAGTCAGTGTTCAGACAGAAAAAAAACATCTCCTTTGTTTGTGAGTCATCAGTATGAATAATGACACCTTGGGCTTAATGTTTGTTCACAGTTCACCCAAAAGAACGGCAATTCAAAGAAGGCAAAGTGAAGGACGGCCTTCTCCTCGCTTCGAGTGTTTGAAGGGTGGCAGGCAGCGACAATAAACACACGCTGGGAGTGGTATGTGCTGTGGGTGGAAAATATACTTAGAGGGCACCCGTGTCCTCAACTGGATTAGAATGTTAAGAGAGGGAAAACACAACGCTGCTCCCTGTAGAGACATACTTTAAAAAGGAAAGCAGATTTACACATTTATCTCACTATTTCTGACTGTCTGTCTGTTTATACTGTGTGTGTGTGTGTGTGTGTGTGTGCGTGCGTGCGTGCGTGCGTGCGTGCGTGCGCGCGCGCGCGTGCGTTAATCTCAGCACCACCTGTATTTCAGTCACCTCTCTACGGCAAATTTTCCGCTTAACATGATAGAAATGCCTATGGCCATGAATAACACATTTACTCCACTGTACCTTCCGGTAAAGTATTACATTATCAGTTTCCTCTTCCAGAATATGTTAAATTTAGAAAAAAAAAACAGCATTTGTTTGGAAAGCAGAAGCTAAGGAGGATGCACAATGTTAAGGATTGTAGAGAACAGAACAGGGAAGATCAACAAAAAAGGGAAAAAAAAGCCACAGGAGTCAGTGAAGATTTGCGTCCCCTCTGGAATTTCTGAGAAAGGGGGGTTTGGTGTGCATTTGTGCATTCAAGTGAGCGTGTGTGTGTCTGTGGGTGTCAGTGCATTTATGTGTTTAAGGGCTGAGTGTGGAGGGGCTAATGGAGTGTTGATTGCCTGGCGGTAAGCAGGCATCAGTGGGTAATTGCAGCTCTACGGTGTAACAGCTCTAAAATGAAGATGCATTTCACATTTGATCACTGAGCTTCTATGGATGACCATGCACTGTGGCTGTGGGAGATGAAGAGTCATCCTGTGCATATAGTTCTATAACTAGCTGATGTAGCGAGAGTTAACAATGGCTATTGAGCAGTAGGCCATAGACACAATGACAGTGACACCATACCTACCTGGCTCACAGAGAACGTGGCTTGGAGTGTTGGCTCTTTTCAGTATAATGCTAATCATGTCCAAAATGGACATGTCAGAGTTTAAGAGATTGAAGCATGCCATTGTGTAACACTGTAGAGCCAGGCAGGAAAAAAAGACAAAAGGTGGAGAGCTAGAGGTGGAGCTAACACATCCTGCCCTTCCCTTTTCCTTTTGTTTTTCTCTCCCTTCGCGCCTGGTCCCCTTGATGAACCTCATGCGTGTTGCCAGGCGACAGGGTTGCCTGGGAGCAGGGCTTTGATGAACCGTCACAGTCTTATATAGGTAGCTCTGCCAACAATCTGAACACAGGAATGGACAGGTGGAAAACCACACACATGTATGCAAACACATGTGTGGCATGTTTTGCAGCCAGAGCACAAAAACACTTTACATTACAAGTGATTTAGATGACGCTTTTATCCAAAGCGACTTGCATTGCCTTTTTAACCCATGGTTTTACATTTTTTAACCCATCCCTCACAGTGGGAGTAGTGTGCAGCCGTAAGGGCGCCCGGGCAGCAGTTAGGGGTTGAGTGTCTTCTCAGGGACACTTTGACATGGGACATAGAGCAGCTAAAGTTCGCACCGCTAAACTTGCCGTTCCTGGCAAACTCTACTCCATGAGCCACCGTCACCCGGTGGGGTCATGTGTGGGGTTTCTTTCTTCCTTTTTTTTTTTTTACAAAAACTGGTCCTCACAGCGAATACTACGATCAACAAACCAAAACGTCACTTTAACTAATGCCTTTGATGAATAGAATGTGCCGATTACAGTCAGCAGCTACAGTCCCCCATTGATTCAGTCCCTCTGTTTTCAAAAAATCTATTTCATAGAAACATCTATCAATTTAAATGCAAGGCTGCAACTGTTTTTACTGACATTACTCTATGAGAGTTCACTGTCATGGGTGAGGAAAACAATAAAATTACGCTTGAAAAAAACACCCACAGAATGTGTGCTGTTGGCTCAATGAAGCTCATGTATTCAGACAATGGACTCAATATCACTGCACACATTTAACCAGTAATATGGTTGGAGAACAATACAAGTAAAGTGGTCTATACCTTTAAAGGGTGTCACTGCTGTACCAAAATGGATAGCTAATGGGCCCCGGCATAGCCATAGTCGTGGTAATAAAAAGTTAGTTACCCAAGCCACTAGTCTCTCATGAGAGAGACACCCAAACCTAACTACAGAAAATCATAAGAGAAAACAACCGAGAGGCAGGATGAAAGATGGGCCCAACAGGACGGACCATACGGTGACGACGACAACGGAAACGGACAATGAGAACACCAGAACTCCAGAAAATGAAGAGAAGATCCTCCGGAAGTGTGCATGCAGATGGGAGAAAGTGACCACATTTAGAGGCTTACGGATCCACCAGGGGAAAGCAAAGTGTGGTCAGAAAGGCCAACAGCAACCTTGCGCTGCGACAGTAGGTAAGACACGAGGTCAACAAGCCCATGCAAGTGGGGCGCGCACGACTCTCACGGGAGGAGCGACAGCGGCGAAAGCGGGAGGGTCGATGTTTTTACTGTGGGGAGATGGGACACCTTGTTGTTGTCTTCCCAGCCAGGCGGTCTACCGGGGTGGGTAACTCGAAGACCTCACGCCCCGTTCCCCGGAGCCTCACGAACGTTGAGGTAATACACCACGCTGTTACTACAGAAATTAGAGTGCTCATAGACTATGGGGCTGACCGAACTTTTAGCCACCAGCCACGTGACCAGGAGCCATAGCCACAGTTTGCCTTGCCCTTCTTGTCATAGTTCAGCCTCGTTTTGAGTGCTTTTTTGTTGTAGTTTTTGAGAGTTGTTGTTTTTGGTTTTCGCACGGTTGCATTTTTCCTCCCTATTGGAGCGCCTTCAGTTATTACCCTACGTTCTAAAACTGCCATCCAACTTACCTGCTCTGTGTCTGAGTCCTGCCTCCCAATCCGGCCTGACACGCAGAGCTGAACGCATTCACAAGCGCAGCAAGCAAAAACAGCGAGCCAGCTTCTTCAAGGATCCCTTCAGGCACGCCAGACAACTGCTGGGGGAAAAGAGCAGCAAGCTTGAAACCACCAGGGAGCAATTGGAACAGCACTAAAACCAGGATACGTGCCTCGGCCTGCACACCCGACAGCTGAGTTCAACATCATGCCCCCCAAGCTCAGTGAAGGCAGGCAAGTCGTGAAGAAGGCAAGGTCCTCTTCAGCACCAGACCCCAATGGAGTCCCCCTACAAGTTTGCTGTAGTTTAAGTGATGAACAACTTATACTCTTATATATATATATTAGTATCTATCTTGTGTATCTTTTATTTTACTGATTCAAATTTGACTAAATACGTCAGTTTTGGACATTTCCTCTTGTCTCAATGGACACTGAAATAGAAAGTGTACAGAACATAAGGGAGTAATGGCCCCGGTATAGATCAGCTCATATGCAACTCCTACATTTAGCATGTGAACCTGTATTCAGCTGAGTCCTGCACACAATGACCTCTAAAAATTATTATAATTCTAATGAATAACTTGAATAAAATCATTTATATTTCGCTGTTTTTTTAATCCTACGAGACCATTTTCCTGGCTTGGCTCCATGCGAACATGGTACAAACATAAATGTCGCAATGCAAGACCACTGTATAGTACCACTCTCCAAATTGTGTGTTTTTTTCACAAAACTCCTATGTTTACCCTTTATGTTTCTGATGTGTCCGTCTGTCTTCTTGCTCTTGGAGAGAGTGTTACCTCTGAAACCATTTTTTTAGTAACCTCCAAATGAAAAAAAGAATACACAAAATAAACCAGAGGCAGTGGGAGAAGACTGGAACTGACATTTGGCTTCCTTTGCTAGAGGCAGAAACAGAGAGTTCAGCCTGAGAATTAAAGACTACGGCAGGGAGGGGGGGCGGGGTGGAGGAGGGATGAGGGAGGGACACTGAGTGCCTCTCCCCCAGCTGTGAAGTACAGTACACTCCAGACTAAATCAAATTGCCGTGTGTTGGTGGAAGCGGCTGTTGAATAATGGCTATGTGCTGATACTTGTGTACTCACTGATACCAAAAGTCTGTTTGTTTATTGCTATTAGAGACAATTGTGTGTGAGTCAAAGTGTAGTCCAGTTTGTAGCATAACTCAGGCTTACAGCAGGAACGGAATAGAGCATTCCTAACTATGTTTTCATTTTTCACCTGCTAATACGGATCTGCATTTTTTAAGCATAGAACGAGCCCTTCATGGAAAGATGGTCCTTTGAGTTACACCGGCAAGTTTCTGCAGTAGCTCAGAATGGACCAAACACTCACTCTAGAGATGGCCTTTACCCTTTCTATGTAACCTACAGGTCCACGTAGTTCTTAATGTAAATGTCATGTTCTGAATGTAAAAAATTCTGCAAAGTGACCCGGTGGGTGCAAAATCGCTGGCTCACATTAGAGCCAGATGACCTCTGACTGAACTGCGTTACCACCATTTTTCTCATTTAATAGCAGTTTTGGAAAGGAAGGTGTTTTTTTATTTGAATGAAATCGGCAACCTCACTCCTGCCACAGTATAAACTTGTAGGATACTGTGCCATTTCTTAAACATACAACATTTCAGACGACCTTCAAGACATTGGAGAATGTAGGAGCTTGTTTTCTGGGTGCTTAAACAAATTCAAGGATATCTGAACACATTTTTCATTTCCAATTAAGTACAGCTTGTGTAAAGTGACAGCATTTCTAATTAAATTAGATATTTGGTCATATTTCCAGATTAGCAGCAATGTCCTCCGTAACCCAAATCTGCCTTGTTTTTGTGTGCTGTCAACATCTGACAGCAACAACAACACAAGCGGCGCTGGTGACAGGGCCAGAGGCCACACGGAACTGCCACACAGCAATCTGGCAGTCAATTGCCTCCCTCTCCTCTCTCTCACCGTTCCTTTCACCTCCTCCCCAATACTCCTTCTCTGTCTTAGCTGATAGACACCTGAGCAAGAGAAGAGGTCAACCTAGCCACTGTTCATGTAGCCCTACCTCTCCCCTGTGATGGAGGGTGTGTGAATGTGTGTGTAAGTATACGCTTGATGCAATTGATGGGTATTGATACTTGGCCAGCTTTTTCCATTACTCTGCATTTTCTCTCCAATCGCCAATTTGGCAAGACATTTTTAGTATTAAGAAAATTATTTGGCGAGCCAACTATCAACGAGACTCTTGCTGGTACAAGTTGTGAAAAAACCCCAAAACATCTTTTCCATTCAGAAAATCCTGATCCTGACGTTCTTTTGTATTGCTATTTCAGCATCTACGCCAACCTTTTTAAGATCCTCGATTGTTGTGGAGAACATCTGGAAAGCCGCTGCATGTTGCGCTCTCCGTAATAGTAAGTAGTAGATTCATACTGATTTTCCTATTTACATAATCAAACACACATAATAAAACTTGTTCTATATGGTCATGTACACATACGTATATACATATACATATGATACATAAGCACATATATCCTCATAACTATTAATTCGTATCAATTAGACTCTTTGTTTTTTTCTACTTATTCTGAAAGAGTTGAGATCATTATTCTCATTGGATGATATATTCCATGAAGCCTAATGCCAGCAGGCACATTTAAAGAACTATAATGTGATTAATTGGAGTGATGGGGCACTTAAAAGGAGATGAATACATTTTGAATACAAAATACATTTTCCCAACACACATCCTGTGTCCCGAAACCCTCACATCGGCAGAGGAAAAACACCCCAAAAAATGAGAAAGCATTTGATGGGGAGAAAAAAGAGGAGGATCCCTCTCCCGGAATGGAGAGACTGCAATGGATGTCTTGTGTACAGAATGAACAACATAAAAGAACAGTACGTTCAATTCATACGACATAAATTATTCAAATACACATAGGATCTGCTTGTATGCTTTGATGATCATCTCCTGGTCGCCAGCGGAGAAAAAAGATGCTCTTCCGTTAAGTTTATTTGCTGTTCTACTGTGAAAAGATTCTGTTTTTTTGCGCGCGATTATCCTGATGACTGACATCTGGTTCCAACTAACGAGACGTTTCAGCAAAGATCAGCCTTTGAGGAACCGAGATAGCTTGACACCAATCATCTCATTAACTTGAGCTGAATAATGGGACATTTGATCGACTTAGTTGAAACACATACGAGGAATCGGGCCCTGGCCTGAAGTGCACAAGCTCTTACTAACTGTCGCGGATTGTTGGAAAAAAAATAACAGAACCAAAATCTGGAAGTGCGTTACATAGTAATCTGTCACACATTTGACTAAATCTTAGTTTGTTTTTCACCCAACATGCATGTTTACTAACACTCATTGCCCTCCCCTGGTTCTCCTTGCCCTCCCCACCTGCAGCACATCGCCTCGTTAGCCACTCACTATTTAAGCCTGTCATCCGCTGTTGTTCCCTGCCAGATTATCTTGTGTGTTTACCGAGGTTTCCAGCATCTTCTATTTAGCCCGATTTCTCTCCGTTCAGACCTTGCAAAACATAGGGGTTTAATTTGCAAAAAGGAAGGTCCCTGGAAAACATATCATCAATCAAATATACAAACAAATCTAATTAGTTCCATTTAACGTAAATGAATAAACTCAACCTAATCAATCGCAAGCACACGGCTACACCAATATTCCTCCTGCCCCCCCCCAACAGCCAAAGTCCTCTACCTTTAATAGCGCCGTCAATCAACACTGCTCAATGTCGCACCGTGCATACAGGTGACACCCATTACAACAGACTCTCCCCCCGAATAGTCTGATCCGATGATGTCACTGCAGACATCATCCCCTGTATAAATACTTGGCCTCACGGCCTGCATTCTCCTTTAGCCTCTAACATACCATACAAAAATGCACTTATTGTAAGTCAGCTAAATGACATAATGTAATGTAATACCTGCTCATGAAGCTGTGCCACATAATAAAAGTGGGGACAAACCTACTTAAAGACATTTGTTGTTTACCTTTTGAGTCTTAAGACTGTTGAGATGAAATACAAGTATTCTTTAACCAATCTACAAGTAAATCAGAGGTCATTGTGGTCGAAGTTACTCAATATTAATGCAAATTGCCACTTTAGAGGAGAAGCTGAATAAATTTACGCTTCAGCATTGGGAAAATTTGGTCGGGTTATGTTTTATGAGTGTCTTCTCTAATAGATGATCTTAACCCCATTAGCTGTTAAATAAATTGTTTAAACTTGCTGTAGGCTAAAATGTGTGCAACTTGTGAAGTGTTCAAAAAAGGCAGGCAGGAACCAGCTGATAAAAAGGTGAACCATACAGATGTTTAATTCTCATAGATAAATATACCAGTATCATATTTGTAATATATCTGATTCGTGGTGTTGTATCGAATTCTCGCATTTTATTGTAAATATCGAGTATCATGATATTTATGGCAAGTATTGTATCAAAGTCATAATTTTTGTATCCATACAAACCTACTTTGAGTATTAATTTAAAGGGTCAGTAAGCACTATGAAGCAGTTGTGTGCAAAAGTACAAAGTGAATTAAAGTATGAATAGTATATTTGTCCCCTGGTCCAGTCACATAAGACCATCAATATTGGTTCTGCCTGGTCCGTCTCTTTCACTCTCCCGGGGGTGTCCCTTGTGCTGCAGTCGCATGTGATTGGCTCCACATCCAAGCCCAGCTCCTCCCTCGTGAATTCCTTTCTGCTCCAAGGCATCACATGACTCCCTCCTGGCTCCATCTGATGGTTGAATCTGAAATCCCTCACTGACCTCACCAATCGTTATTCACTTAATGCTACAGTATATTTAATGATCACACGTTTTGCTTAAAGCTTCTTCATGTAAACATAACATAGCATGCATAATAATAGGGGTGGGAATCTCTTGGCACCTCACGATTTGATTTGATTCCACTGATTTGAGGTCAACGATTCGATTCTAAAGCTATTATCAATTCTAAATCGCAAAAAATATTCTCGAGTTTGTTACTCAGAGTCTCAAATCTGAGTTTGCTACTTAGAGGTTGCTAATCACTTCCTACTGTGTTTCATAATTAAAGAAAATCAACAGATGAATTACCTTCTCTCTCTGATCCCTGATACAGAAAAAGTTATGCTTTTTTATGGCACTTGCATTTTCAACACATTTCAACATTACATTCTGTTGTGCTAGACAGAAATAACACAACAGTGCTAATCTAAGTCATGGCACTGTACCATGAAAGTGCAACATGGTGAATATGCAAGTTCTTGCGTAAGAACAGGAGCTGGTCGACATGCTCTGGTGTGAGTGTGCTCCGCTGGGAAGTCACAATATCCCCTGCAGTAGAGAACACTCTTTCTGCAGAGACACCGGTGGCCAGAATACAGAAGTATCGCTTGCCCAACTTGGGCTCATTTTTTCTCCACCAGCTGAGAGGGTCCTGAGAGAGAGGATCCTCACAACTAGGTGCTCCACCAATTCCAACAAACCTCCTCCTCAGCTTTAGCATAGGCAGAGATGGGCCGCTGAGCTGTTGCAGTAGGGAAGGAATTTCCCACAGATTCTCCAACAAAGAAGATGGATCTCTACACTCAGGAGGAAAGGGACATTCCAAAGAACTAGATAGTTCTTATATTGGGTGGAGCTTTGGTTCTGCTCATCTGTGGGGTGGGTGCCCTCTGTCTTGTGTTTGCTTTCATCTTCTTCCACTCTTACCTGTTGCTGTGTTGTAGGTGAACACAATAAGAACAGATTACCACAGAAGCATTATATGGCAGATGCCATATAATGTCAATAACTCCAATCCAAACCGTGTAAGAAATATTACAAAATTAAAATAAAACAAGTCAAACCATATATTAGGCTATCTATCTCTTCAATATTGTGTTGTATTATATATTATGTAGGTCAGTAAGCCTAAAATCTTACAATAATGCTACATACAATAAAATAACATTTACATAAGTGATGCAGTTTCAGCAACAACTTTTCCGAATGTTTCCACTAAATCCTCCTGAATGGAAAGGCAGTCCCTTGAATCTCGGGTCTAGAGCAGAACCGAACTGGCAATTTTCATCTGTCCCCAGGTCTTAACTTTACATTGTGGCATGATGTTAATATGTACAGTAAATAAATGACTTAAATGTGATCTGTGAGGTTTGTAATCTGTTGTATTCCTAATAGGCATTGAACATATTTCATGATATTCCGTTTCTAATGTTGGAATAAAGTTGCAAAGGCTGCATACAGAAAAGTAAGATGTGGTAACAAGTCATTTTGTGTTACCTCCTGGTTCTCCTGATGTGGACAAAGCTATCATGTCTTAAAACACTGCTATACATAGGAGACATCAATAATAACAAGCTTTTCCTCTGAGCTAAATGATAATATTATTTATACCTATAGTCAAATTATGAAACCCATTCACATGAAATTGAACATTTGCCGTCATCTGCTGTCAACCACCATCGGCTCTCCACTGAGGTAAATAGGGGATCAAAAGCATTCCTCTTGGGTATTAAGATTAAGAGAGTAGACATAGTTTAATATAATCACTTTCCACTACCGAATGTTTTTAAGAGGGATTCAAACCAGCGTGCCTCTAGTCACAAGTCTGCCTTTCTAATCTGCTGCACTAATGGTTCATCACACTACCTTTCCCTCCTCCACTCCTCAAGTATTTTTTTCCCCTCCTTGGGCCAGACAGATGGGAGTGTTTAGGAATAAAAGCGTCAGTATTTACCATATTATTTACTAGCATCAGTGCTAGCCTCGCTGGCTGAAGACAAAAACTTGCTTCTCCCTTCCTCCACCGTTTCCTGCCTGGCTTTTCTGGACCATTCAGGGACTATATGGGACCAGTATAGTGCTCAAGCTATTCTGTAGCTCGATGAAAGATGTGACAGGGTTGGGGAGTCACTGCACTGACCCACAAGTTAAGACTATGTTTTGCACACTTAGTAGGTCATACGGTATATCATACTGTGTCAGATGAATGTTTTTTAATCCGGTGTCTGCTCTCCAAGAAATGGATTCACAATATTAGTACAATATAGTTTATTGTTAGATCTGTTAGCAAACCGAGACATTTCCAAATGTGGTCTAATTCAGTCCAAGTATGCCAAGTAGGTTTAGTTGCTATACACTGGTGAACCAAAACAATAGCAACCTCTAACTGCATATAAAGTTGTGAAGGACAATACTTTTATTTGTATTCTTATTGAAAAAAAAAAGATTAATCTAAATTTACTGGCAGAGGTGTTGGCCTCGTGCTGGAAAGGTCTGCAGTGCAAGACGAGACTAATTCTGCACAAAAAGCTGATTGGTTTGTTAGCTGTTGGCTTTGCATTCCTTTCTAATTTTAGCAACAATACGCTCTCGGCATATAATGTTCATGGTTAGTTTTGAGAGTGGTGTTGCGTTCATACATGACAAAGAAAGAAAGAAAAAGTGCTTGCCAAGCAGGGGTCATTTTCGGGTGGTCAATCATCCAATAATCTGGATAAACAGGTGGCATCTCATTGGTAAAGCTCATTAAAATGGCATTCAAGCTTGGCTCTTAGCTGCCTCTGGAAATTAAAGCACATTTCCAGTTTGGATTTTTTTCCAGACTGGAAAGAGGAGACTTTCTCCAATCTGAATAATTGGAAGATTGAATATGAGATTTATTCACTTTTTCACTCATGGAATACCTGGTAGACTGGTTATCATGATGAAGTCAGGCCTTAGGCCTTGGGCTTTGTCAGCAGAGCAAAGCCTCCCATCTGTTCTGGAGTCGTCCTTTTAAAGCAAGTGCTGTCTTTTCCTCAACCTCACAAGTTCACAATGTCGGCTTGATAGCTGTTTATGGCGCGTGAAAGTTCAAATGGAACCTCTGAATAAAGATACCCTTAACAAACGCACATACACAAACAGGAGTACAGGTTTTTACAGCCATTTTTCTGATGGCAATAAGTCGTAACAGCTGTAAGGTGAAAACAGATACAAAAGCATACAGCCCTTTTTTCACTTGGAAACCAGCTGTTGAAAAGTGTTGGCAGATTCAAATCATCATTGGCTTATTGGCCTTCATGGGGGTGAACATCAACAGCCAAACTTTAGTATGTTTACTGTTTTACTTCTTTAGCATGCAGCGTATTTTATTAAATTCCTCCTAAGCCAATTAGACCAAATAGACATCATGAATGAATAACAATGGCAGTCTTATCAGCACTGCAGTCAAGAATACAACAACCTCATCCATCACTGGTGTCCAAATCCTCGTATGCAAGATGTACCAAGGCTGCAAGGCCTGAGTTAAAGGTACAGCACCCAACGTACCCTTCCAGCTTTCAGAGGACCGTAGACATCTGCTCACTGTACACCCTATACTTAGCAAGACTCTGTTCTCAATTTGCAAGGGGCCTACGGAGAAAAATTGAGATTAACTTTGAGTCGTAAAAAATAAGCAGCCTACAGGTAAACAGAAGTGAAATTCCCCATCCGTTTAATGAAATTGTTCATAATATACATTACGATGCGTTGTGAGCGTTAATAGGGGTTGCTGGTCTTCCCGGCAATGGTCTTGTTTGTTTACAGGAATGATGTCTTAAATTAGCGTGTAAATTAATTAAAACAAATAGATGCAGCTCCTCTAGGTACATTTTGGAGCTGTATTCACACCAAACTCATTCATTTGGCCGGCATAATAAAATAAACACTCTACAATTGTATTTGCAAACAGTCGTGTACATTCATTTACTAAACAAACTTGATAAATGTTAAACATCATGTCCATTTCTGATCATGGCTCACTCTGCACTTTGATGTGGAGAACCCATTGAAGCCAGGTGTGGAAGCCAGGAGGCATCCCCAGTTAACCCGAAAAAGGAGAGCTAATGCTCCCAGACAGCGGGGAACGTCTGCTATCTCGGCATGTCACAACCACTACGGGCCCTCACATCTGATGCCGTCACACTAAAAGCCAAGTGCTCTGCAGAGAAGACCAGGACACTGGGTTGAGGAGGAGGGGAGAAGGGGTGTAAGTTTTGCATGCATGGCTGTTCTCTTTATGCCCCCCAGAGGACTCAGGTGGAGTTGGAGGATTTATTATACAACCTGGGATGCATGCAGTTGGCGTGAAGGATAGTCATCTTTTTATTGTTTGGCTTTTATATTTGACACATTTTCTGGTCTTACTCTTATGGTCTCTAGTGTACTTTCAGAAGTTTGCACTCTGTGACTCAGATGATGCTCTAACTGGTATGAAGGTTAAAACACCTGAACCGGAATCATTGTCTGTTTGTGTGTTGGTGTTGAATGTCTGCAAATATATTCACCATAAAGACTTTAGACCAGGGCTCTTTAAGATGTGAAGCGGTCCAGTTAAAAAAGATTTCTAAAAGCAAAGGTCCAGAAGATCATAATGTGACTACTAATGTGATTAAATAGAGGAATAGAGTTGTACCACTATCTACATGTAATCAATACACAACTAACAAATCAAATGATAATTCTGAAAATCTTTTGACAATATTCACGTAACAAAGAACTGTGTGACTACAAATATATAATGTTCTCTAAATTAACTAAATAAAAGCAGTAATTTAAATTTCTGCATGTTTAAACAATTCAGAAAAATAACATAACGGGAAGTTAAGCTTTTCTGTTTCACATTTGGACTTGATAGTCCCAGCAAATTATGAATAATGCAACATAGCAATTTAACAGTTTAATAGAATACATCCACTCTCCCACTTTTTTGGAACAAATAATCTAGTTTTTATTGCCAGAATGTTGAACCTGGCCCTGAATGCATCAGGGCCATTCTCCTCCGCACGTGGAGGAGCTCACTGAGCCTCATGATTGTGTTTCAACGGGTTCTGAGCACATGAGACACTGGTTTAGTGCTGCTGTGGGAAGTATGAACAGAAACGAGTCCGTCCATTATGGATTACATGCTCTACTTTCGCTGTCGATTTGTTCCTCATTTTTCTCACTCGTCCCTTTATCTCGCTTTCTTCGTCTCACTCGTCTTTTTCTCAAATGTCGCCTTCTTCCTGCCATCTTTGGGCTCTCTCTGTCTGCAGTATTGAGATGATATCGCCCTGCCTAGAATGCACAGACTTGATCGGTCGGATGGTATCACGTGGGATCTCTTGTTTTGAGTCTCAAAACAAACACGGTTGTTGTCTTTACTTTACTAGAAATGACCACCGCAACATTTGCATATGCATAGCTTAACTTGGCTTCTCTCATCATCTGATAAAAAGATGTCAATGTTTGTTTAACACTTTTATGACTAGACGCAAGCAGACCTACTGATATTCTCATCAGCCTCAGTATTGTAAGTACTGTGAGCAGTATGTGAGCATGCATGCTGTCAGCACAGCATGGTTATGTCCGAGTAAAAAGATTCCTGCATGACTGCACACTTCAGTCAGTCATCTTCAATACACTTTTATGGTTCTTAGAGAGTTGCGCAGCGGCTGGAGTCCAACCCACTTAACATCGGGGGAGAGATGGTGTGAATCCTGGACGGGGCCCACACCAACTATTCATTCACACTCCTTTGGGCAATTTAGAGTCACCAATTAACCTCACCCCCAGAGCATCTTTGGACTGCGAGAGAAAGCCGGAGTCCCCTGAGAGAACCCACGCAGACTCCACACAGAACCAAGGACCTTCCTGCTGTGAGGCAACAGTGCTAACAACCCCCCCGTCTAATGCAGACTTCAATCTTTTTCATGCACTTTCCTGAAAAGAATTGTATCAACAGCTTGACGCAAGTAATATTTCTGAAAATGCTGTTAATCGTGAGTATGCCATTCTTTCAAATAAACAATTTTTTTCTGCAAGTTTTGTCACTTTCCACCTGTGTCTCTCGAGTCTTTTTGAAACATCTTTTATTTCATGAACAACATTACCTGTGGAATGTTTAACATGTAACATAAAGTTTAATGACCTGAGGATGTCAACTCACACATTTCAGTGTCTGTATGAGACACACATAATTGAGCGATGAATTTTCCTGTCCTACAGTATGTTACGCTTTTATGTTTATTGGTTATTTTTTAAGGCAAACCATGCTATGACCATGCTTATTCCTAGTGGTTTTGTTGGCTGCACCTAATCAAGTGGTTTCTTTGAAATCACAAGATTAATAACATTGTTTATTGAAATTGTGTGCTTGGCTAACTCTGGCTTTTGATAGTGTGTGTAAGTTGTGATAAGGTTGTGTTGAGTAAGTACAATATCATAAAAGATTTGCATCCCATATGAATATCATATATACAGCAAAGAGTTTGAGAGCAGTTTCAAATTAGATCTAATATCTGTTAGTCCATATAAAAATGTTTTTCTTTGTCAAGTGTGAAAACTCCCTAACACAACTTATCCCTGACCAGTCACATTTGAAATTCCATCAGTAGTCGTTTTCTATATGAAAAAAAGCAAGTAAAAAAAAAAAAAGGAGGATGGGTGTTGAAATGAAGAGAGAAAAATAGATCAATATTTAATTTTCTCCCCAGGAGATATGTTCAGGGACTAATCAGCAGTGGCTGGAAAGATGACACCTGGAATAGCAAGCAGCGCAGCAGAGCTGTCCTCTCCTTCCACCTCTTTTGCCTCCCAGGGCATTATCTCACTTTGGCTCCGCTCTCTCCGTCAGCCCACCTTTTCTCGGTCAAATCCATCCCTCCATCTCTCTCTGTGCTTCCTAAAAAGTCTGCAGCTTCTTTCTCTTCTTCTTCTCTTGCTGTCATTTTGGCCCATTTATCCTGTCACTTTTCCCTTTGCCATTTCTCTCTCCATTCTCACTCTTCCGCCAGGGTTTTTGCCTAATCTCTTTCTCGCTTTCAATCTTTGCTTAATAACTACTTGTCCAGCACGGCAGACGGGCAGACATGGGTCTTGCAGATGAAAGTAAAAACAGCTTTCCACCCGTGCATAGTATTGGTAATCCTGCATTGTGTGCTCTTTGTTCATAACAAAAGCTCACCATTATGAATCTTGCTTCATGCATACAAGAAGTAAGCCTTGTTTGAGATATACGGCAGTTTAGGATAAAATAAACCGTCACACTGGGGCAATGACTCCTGAAGAGATGAATTACAACCTAGAACAGAAGCGATTTTTCCAGACCGCTTGTGATTGGATTTGTAAGGCTCTCGCATTTTCATTTAGCAAAATAGTGGAACCCTCTGTATTTCAAAAGCATTTCAAATGTATGTTTTTTCTCTTACTCGGGATTTAACAAGACATCAAAGGCAATGTACATCATTTACAACTCAGAAGAAATTGGGTGTAAAAGATTCAAATGAGTGCACTTCTTGTCTGGTAAAGTGCCATAATCTTGACTATTCGTTTTTCACAACTTCCCGGTCGGTGCTCACTTTGAATGTTGTGGCAAACCCGGGGGACGTAGCGGCAAAATTTCAGAATAAATCAGGTAGACAGAGACATTAGTCCGGAAACAAAAATCATCCCTTTAATAGTAAACGTAGGAGAAAGGGGCTAGTGTCGAAAAACAACAAGAGATTCCTCCTGGTCGGGGTCTTAGATGCGCTGTGACTTGTTCTCTGGAAGGGCAGAGGAGAGGCGTGCAGTGACAGCATTCAGTACTTCTGCTTTTCCGTCACCGTCCAGCTCCCCGGGTTCTTGGTCCTCTAAATACGTGTCATTTCCTCCCCTGACCTGATCTGTCTTGGCCTGGCCCCTCCCCCAGGTTTGCTGTAATGCATTCATGCTCACTACCTGCCCATGCCTCGCTGTTGGAGATTCTGCTGTGCAAGAGGAACTGGTTGCTTCTCAAAAGAGCGAAGTTTATACTTTAGGGATTGGATGGTTTCTCCGTCCGTTGCAACATTACTGATAGTAAACCATCTAGTTGTTGCAATTACAATGTTTCCCTTCGGGCCTTACATCCATATTGAAACTGAAATACCACACGCTTGATATTAAAATACATGTGGGTATGTGTGTTTAAAATATGTTAAGTCAATTTGACCCACCATATAACTTATGTCATTTTTAACTTATAACATAACAGGAAGGTTATTCGCTTGAGGAAGGTAAAGCCCAATCCTGCACCACTGAAACTCTAGTTTACCCGCTTTAAAAAAATATAGGTGCTTTGTCCTGGCCCATTGCATCTGATTCTGATGCACAACATACATTTTTCATCTGTATGGGACACACTGGGATTTTAAGTAATTGCGAACACATCCATGTTATTATCTGTGAGGGGGATGTGTTTGTACAGATTGACTCCATTGTCTAATTCTGGGTTGAGTGAATAAAAGAAGGAATTGAGGCAGCTCAACCAGCAACTCTTAACACAACTAAAAACTCCATCCAGTAATGTTTGTGCACCAAAATTTGCAGATTTTTCTCTGTGAGGCTCATATGAACATATTTGTGTTTTTATCTATTTTCTATACTATCCAATGAATACTAAATACTTAAGAAATATAATTCACTGTTGCGCTAGTTTCTCTCCTTTTTCTATTTTAACCAGGAAGAGGTCCTTCAAATAGGGTGAAAAGGCATTCTGTGTCCATCAACTCCTCTATCTACCTGTATTATGTGCTCTGTTTAGAAATGTCAGGCTGAAAATGCAACTGAAAGGTGGCAATGTGGTGGTCTGTGAGGAGATGAAGTCAATAAAACCAAGGAAGAGTAAACACAAGTCCCAATATTCAAGCCGTCAGCCTAAGGGAAGTACTGCTAGTACTTTTCAAACCCAGACCATGCTACCATCCTGCAATATCTCTCTGCTCAATTTCTTCACTGCAGAGAATGACTGAAAGAGATAAGAGCTTTTGGCGGTAAGTGGACCTTATCAAGTGGACGGAAAGGTTGTTCAAGGTTGATCTGTTGTGAGCAATTCTGACATCGGACAGCTAGCTAATCAAGCTGTCCAGTAGATAGCCAAAAGCATACTTGCGTGCGCACACACACACACACACACATTTCCAGAACAAAAAAGAAACTCAAGAGACAGAATTATCATACAAGGCTTCCCTTTTAATATTTCACTTTACAGTTTATTTCTTCTGACACTGAGTTGACCATCTGCGGCCTGTTGGTGGGCACAGTAGTGGCCTCCGATGGTGGCAAAGTATCTACACGTGTGACTGTGATGGGGGTCTACTCTGTCAACACTAAGCCTCCCGGGGAGAAGGAGGGGCAAAGCAACATGACATGATGATTGGCCCCAATGGGGAATCCCAATACAGCTGCAGCCTGCCTGCATGGCAAGAACGTGTGAAATGCTTGTGACCGTTCCCTCGCTTCTGACAGACGAGAGGCCTGTTGTTTTAATATCCATTTGTTTTGGTTACCGCTAGTACTCATTCGCCCCATTACTATGCAGATTGCCGTGACTTGGTCGTTAAAAAGTGGCTTGCCAGGCAAAACTGTGTGGCCACCCCTGCTGTCTGCCCACACAAACACACACTCACATACATTACAATGAAAACAGACAACAGCCTTCACTCTGCTGTATGTGTGTGTGTGTGTGTGTGCTCACACCCGTGCTTGTGTGATATAGCTTAATTGCAATCCTGACTCAGAAATCAAGTCAATTTCATATACTATACCCTAAGCTCTGTTCATGAGAAAGAAGGTGACTGATCACACACACACATACACAGCTTCTCCCCATGTGGGAGCCAACGTGTTTAATTAATACTGACACATACTCATTGCAGGAAACTGTGCGTGTGTTGGTGTGGGTGATTTTGCTTCTGACTGTGTGCGACAGTATAGGCCATCACTGCTGCTACACTATATGTAGCATAAATGGCCATTTAACATTATGCAAAGCTCATTCCCACACAATGTGAAGCCAATCTCCCTCTCAATGTCACCTACAAAGTCTTAAGAAGCCCTCAACTAACGTATTAGTAATTCAAGCTTAACATGACAGCTAATGAAGGAAGTGTGGAAAGGAAATTAAACTAAATGGGAGGATATAGGAATCTGGGGCATCCCATCATTTTATGAAGAGGGTTAAAAGTTGTAATTTGTTGATGTTTCCTGGCATATTTCAGGCTAAAGGGATAAGACTGGTTGGATTGGAAGTCAGTTCTGGTAAATGTGTGTGTAGAAGCGCTACGCTGTGTTCTCTCAGCATCTCATGAAAAGTGAAAAGCCAACCTCTCTTTCTTGTTATTTATTTGGCTCTCATGTGTGACTTTCTGTTAACATCACTTTTTTTTCTCTTATCGTCTTGTCTAATCCCATCACCACGGTCCTTTCCTTTGATGATAACGGTCACTGCCGCATTGTCCGTCTTCTCTGGCTGCCACTGGTTTGGTTGTGTGGTTTTTGATGAGAGTTGGTACGCAATTCCTATCACATTATGCTGTGCTGGCTGATGCAAACATCACACTGTAAACCCATTTTTGAGTTGCTAGAACTGACCATTGTATTGTATGAGACATAAAAAGCTAATGTGGAACAATAATTTCATGTATAGATGCATACCTGGTTTATACCTAGTTTGAAACAAAATCATTGACATTAATTACACAACAACGAACACAAAATTACCACACATACTATCTTTTATAAGTTCTGCCCAGACATAGCCTTCCTGTAAGGTAACTAGACTACATTTAGTTATATTGTTGGAACAGTGGAAATGCTTTTTGGACCTCAGTGAAAAAGGTGTCTTTATACTAAGTGCAGCACGCACTCAGTGGCCCTGTTTGGAAAAATTGACGAGTTCGAATCAAAAAATTAACAACGGGAAACGTAGATTGAACGCGTGAAAAAATTCTTCGTAGCTAACAGCATCGCTGAAGATCAGCATGTAGCCACGCTACTCAGTGTAATGGTGCTATGTTTGGGCTTTTGAGAAAGCTGCAACCTGGAAAACCAAAAGATAAGACATTTGATGAAACAGTTTCCACCCTAAAGAAAAAGCCCAAAGTAGCCGAACGGTTTCGCACTAAGCACTGTAACCAAAAAAGCTAACCAGCTGGTGACGCACTATGTAGCTGAGTTGAAACATCTAACGGTGAGTTCCGCTCCAACTTGGACTCATCGCTACGAGATTTGGTTCATCGGCGGAATAAGGAAGGTGTAATGAGGGGTCGGAAGCATGTGGATCCATTTGCAGATTATTGGCCAAAAGTCAGGGCAGGCAGCAAGTTCCAGAGAGCGAGATCACATGGGCAGGCGGCAGAGAATCAACAGTATTCTAACAATCCAAGATCATACACAGCGGTGTCACAGAATATCCACGTAAACGCTTAGAAATGTCAGCCAGGCCAAAACAAGACATCGCAATGAGTATGAGTGGGAATGCTGCTCAAGTAGAGAAGATAATTGAAAACACCTGTGCAGGTGATTAGTCTCTGTATGGGGTGCATGGGAAATGGAGTCCGGGAAAGTCAATACTCAGATGAGGGGGCCCTCCGGTGGTCACACATATCTGATTCATGACAGAAGGAGACTACGTTTGGAAAAAGATTTCCCTTTTGCAAAGGTTTTTGAGATCCCTCTCAACCCAGAGACAGCCGAAAGAGACGCGGAAAGCGTTCACAAGGTGCAGCGGGAAAAATCACAAGCCAAATGACTAGCGTTTTAAAGACACTAAATGCCACAACTGTGGCTAAACCACACATATTAAACGTTTGTGTCGTCTAAGGCACAGGCAGAGAGTGAAAGGCATCAACAGGGCAGAGGTAAGAAACACACAAAATATGCGGAGGCTGAAGAAAACACTGAACTGGGTGTGTTTACAATTTTGACAGTCACAAGTCACCTCTTGAGCAACAATCAACAGGCTCAGACTCTTTTCTTCTTACCGTCTGCCTGAACAAATTGCGACAGATGATTCAACCACATTTACATGAGTTACAGACTTTTGCCAAGAGGAGATGTATGCTCAGACATTCAAGGCAGGCATGAAAACGCTTGCCCACACTTCATTGAACAATGAGGACAAGATCCCACTGTTCCTGCTGAAGTATCGGACTATGCATAACTGCACTACTGGACAGTCCCCAGCTCATACGTTTCTTCAGGCAAATCCGGAAAAGGTTGGATTTCCTTAAGCCCTGTATCAAGGAGACGTTACGTAAGAACGTTTGTGTGTTCTCAATTAAAAGGTTCGCTACATTTAGGTGTACAAAAAAACAGTACAAATGCTTTTTGGATGTCAGTGAACAGTCTTTTAATAGTAATCGTACCGCTCATGCGCTGTACGCCTTAGCAGAGTTAGATGGCCAAATAGAAATGAACCCTGAACCCTATACGCTACATGTGCGTCCGCCTCATCAATGCACAACAACAAGTGTTTGTGATACTAATGAACATATAACTCTCTGTTGGTCTCCATTACTTCCTAAAGGATCAACATCAGACTCTTCAGCTCCCAGTGGGACACACCATTTAGTCACCTGAAAAAAAGAAACAAACAACAAGTTGTTGATGATTAGATCCCAATTCTTTCTTTAATCTTCAACATTGGTCTCCCAGAAGAAGGTTATTGTTTTTTTTGCTATATTATTCCTACCACCACCAGAAGATATTCTATGGATATTGTGCCTCCAAATGGTTGTAAAGTGATCAAAAACATTATAGGTGAAACCCCAAAAAACCCCTGAATTATTCAATTACTCCTCTCCCTCTGTCGTGCTCTCTCCTTTGCAATTCATCATCCTTACTCAATTCTCCCTCTCCCTCTCGCTCTAAAGTCGTTTTCAGTTTATACTTCTCTCTCTTTCTGCATCTTTGTCCCCCCGCCCCCAAGCAGTAACTGTCTTGCACAAAGTGACGCAATGGTTGTAATTGGCTGCCCTCTGCCACAAATCAGATCACAGCTGGCGCTGGGAGTGCTCTGGCGATTACCCATAACCCCCCACCCCACAGATCAGGGGGCAACTCCAGCGAGAGCAGAAGACAGGCAAGAGGAAGAGAGTTGGAGACTAATTCTGTTCATCTACTGTGGGTTTTCATCTCGTCAGCCCTTCACCACTCATCATTTCACTGCAGTGATAGTGGTAATTAATCAATTGATGGTATTACAAACAACAGCTCATTCTTAAGTGCCTCCTTTCCAAATGAGCCCTGAGCTGATGAGACACTTCATTGAAAAGCAAAGATTATTAAGAACTATTCTTTTTCTCCGTTGTCAGCCACCTTTCACCTCCCTTTTCTTTCGACCTTCTTCTCATTTACTCTGCCTTTTCTTTCTTTCTGTAAAGAGAAAAGGCTGATCTTGACAGATCTTGGGGGGCCTGTGAGCAATTGACTGGACATTACACCGCTCTCTCAGACACTCAATCGACCCTATATTCTCAGCAAGGGGTCACGCTTTATGTGGTCCTTTATTAGCTCAAATTAGGCTTCTATGTCTCCAAGAAAAGAACATCTATCTCCTTATTCATTTGTTCGTCTTGTCCCATATATTTACTTAGTTGGCTAGGCAGTGGGCTATTTGACAGAGCAGTGGTTGCCCCAGGAAGGGACACAAATAACATCTTATGCACATTAGTTACAAATCTCCACTGCAAGGTGAAGGTCAAAAAACAAGGAATACGTGAGGCTAACAGAGGAATAGGAGGAGGTGAAATGCAACAATATTGTGCATTCTTGTGTGCAGGACATGACCCAATGATCTATACTTTATGATACTATACATATTTTTACTTTAAAAAGAAGATAAATTATTTGATACTATTTTCCACCATGTGATATTCATTCATTTATTCTTTCATAAGGCTCTAAAGAAATGTGGATTAGCATTCAGTATGAAAAATGAGCCTATTATAACATTAAAAACAAGCACTAGTGGAAGAAGTAGGATTATGTAATATTGTAATGTGTGCAAATTCAAGGATCATCATCGCTAAAGCTAATGTTATCAAATTCATGTGGTTAAATCTACTGTTCGATGGTTTAGTTTGGATATTTGCATGGCATATGAATTATACAATTGTTTTATGGTTTGTATGTAAAATCGTGCAAATTGCAGTGACATATAACTGAATGATTCTCTTTGAAATGTAGAGTTGAGGTATAAAATTTAAGTTTCATCAATACTCTGAAATTTAATCTGCTGGATTCTCTAACACAACAAGTACGTAATTTATGACTTAAAGATATAGGTTATGTTCCAAGATGCTTCCCTCAAGTACTGGCTGTGTCATTTATAAATAGGCTAAATTCTGTTCTAATAAAATATGCAGTGTTTATTGTTTCCTGTGCAAATGGCCAAGCTATAGAGAACAGATCTTTCATCAATGTCTTGCTATTGCCCATTTCCACAGCTGATTAAAGACACACTTATGAGCTCATGTACGACAGTATCAATTTTTGAATTGATCATGGAATGCTGAGGAATAACATTGAACACGCTTACTGATATTTATTCAATAATTTGTACAAAAGCCTTTGTTGGTAATGACAGCTTCAAGACGCCTCCTGTATGCAGAAAGTAGTCACATGCATTGCTCTGGTGTGATTTTGGCGCATTCTTCCACACGGTCTTCAAATCTTGAAGGTTCTGTGGGCCTCTTTTATGAATCTTGATCTCCAGTTCTTTCCATAAATTTCAAATGGGATTTAAGTCAGGTGATTGACTGGGCCATTCGAGCAGCTTTCATTTCCAAACAGTTCCATTTTGCTCTCATCTGACCACACTACCGTCTCCCAGTATTTCACTGGTTTTTCCAAATGTTGTGCAGCAAACTTTAAACGAGCTTCAATGTGCTTTGTGTTCAGCAATGGAGTCCTGCGTGGTGAGCGTGCACACAGGCCATGGCGGTGGAGTGCATTACTTACTGTTTTCTTTGAGACAACAGTACCTGCTAATTGCAGGTCTTTCTGAAGCTCTCCACAAGTGGTCCTTGGCCCTTGGACAACTCTTCTGATTACTCTTTTCACTCCTCTTTCAGAAATCTTGCGATGCGCACCTGGTCGAAACAAATGTATTGTGAAATGATTGTCTTTCCATATCTTAATTTACAAATATTACCGGGTGTCTAATTCATGTTTCAAAAACACAAATACACAAATATTGACTACTTTTAAAATGTATTTTTAATATAAAAAATGTTTCCATTTGCCCTCAATGGACCAGCCGCCACTGGTTAAACGTGAGCAAAATGTCTTGGAAATGTCTTGGAAATTACATTTTTAGTTGCCTTTTACCTTTTGTGATTGGGGGAGTATTTCTTCAACAAAGATACATATTTTAAAGGTGGGTGATGTGTGGAAAAGTTCCAAAGTGAAGGGTTTACATTTTAGACTTCACAAGTTTGGCAGTGAATCAAATATATTTCAAAAAGCTCAGAGACTCACTAAGAAGGCTCTAAGCATTTTTTCTGTTAGTCGGTCTAAAATCACAAATTGAGTCCCAACCCCTCAGTGCAATTGCACCTAAAATTCCACGGTTTCTCTTTTCCCATGAAGCCCTGCTTACTCTGACAAGCAAAATGTCCCCTGGCTGACTTTACTCTGGCCTCATGTCTCTTTTAACCCAGCGGGAGCGATCAGGATGAGCAATTGCAAGGTGAAAAAGAAATGACCAAGTGTTTTTGGTGCTTTTCCATGAGTGATGATTTTGCTCGTGCTTGTACAGCTCCAGAGGCCAGGCTTGTACATTTGAATTTAGGAGGTGAGAAAGTGAGGTGGAGGTAGAGCCTGCTAGGGGCTCATGGGATTGGACAATGAGCACAGGGGTTTCTGTCAGACAGAAGCTCTCTCTCCTCTGCTTATCTCAAATTTCCTTCTCTGTCTGATCACGAATCATAGCCCCAAATTTAACTCAAGCAAAGACGAGAAGCCCCCCCCAGCCATCCACACTGCATATACCCCCTCCTCTCTCTTACTCTTCCCCGTCTCTCCCTCTCTTCCGAGCCATGCCACTTGGGGCGGCGTGCTGGCCTTTAAAAAGGCAAACTTGTAATCTGATAATTAACAATCTGCTAAATTTCTCAAAAGGAAAACAGTCATGAGAAATGTCTGCTTCATGCCCGTGAGTGGAATGACCTTTTGCTGGGGCTGGAATGGCATGCGAAGGCAAGGCAACTCACTTAGAAGCATTTAATTAGCTGTGCTCATGGCTGTGTGCTCTGCCAATAGACAGAGGAGGGAGGACGAGCTGGGAAGGAGGCAAAGAGATAGTTGGGGTGCGATTTGGGAATGTGGGGGGATAAACAGTCATTGAGATATCTCTTGTTTAATACTTTTCCATTTGTATCCAACAGTATGTGAAATAATAACTGCGTTTCTGCTAACGTAACGCATCAATATAACGCAACAACGCAACCGAACAGCGTAACACTTAAAACTACATAAGTATGGAATAAAGGTGGAGAAATAAATGACTATGTGATTACTAGCATCTTTGAATCTTCAGATATTTTCTCCCTTTTTCTGATTGTTGACTCCACTGGGAGTTCTGGGCATGTGAGGGTACCTTCAATCTTAAGGAGGCTCTTTTTTTTCATTCACCATTACATGCCACTGTCATGATTGTGACTTGAAGAATGACACGTCTTTATGTCTTTTGCTTCACTGTTTTATTGCTTCTTATGACACAATATGGGAATATATTTCCCATATCAAACCGAGCACACTGTCATAATGTCAAACAAAAACTCAGGCATAGCAGTGATTGATTGTTGGAGAAACGGAATAATGAATCTTAAGAATCTATAAACAATACAGCTAGAGGAAACCAATGGAAGTCAATTCAACAAAGTCAATAAAGGACCATTATTCCACCTCATTTGAAGCACACAGACAAACGGAGAGATTAGACACTGATGCCCCACGAGGCAGTTAGAGCTAATGCACTTAAAGGGTTAATCACTGCATTTGCATGCAAATATGTATTAAAGTGTGTCTGCCCTTATGGGACGGTGTAATGAAGGAATTGGGCCCAGGCAGTAGGTGACATTCAGAGCCCGTGTAACCCCAGCGGAAAGCTTCCCTCACGCTATTTGTGAATGTTAATTGCTTTTCGGGCTGTTGCCGCCTCCCTGCTCTCCACCTGTCCCTCCATCCCTTATGCAACAGGGGACTCTCCATGTCCTTTAATCCAAAGCTGTTGTTTAAACGAGAGCAAATCCTCTAAGGAATAATGTTTGTGGTGTTGGAGCATCACGCCAAATCTGACGCCTGTATAATAAAGGTGTCCCAGTGCCGTACGGGAAAAGAGATATCCAAAGACTTAAATTATCAGATGTGTGACCCTTGCTGTTGGCTGTATAGTTGTTGAATAAGAATGAAGGGAAATCTTCCTTGTCCGCTTTCTCTTTCTCAACTTCTAAAAGAAATTGTCTCTGATTTGCATATTGATTTGTACAGAAAGCTAATCTGTCTAAATATAATTTTGTGTAAAATGATCTTGCAGAAAACAAAAGAGACCAGCCTGTCTTTTATTTCACATTTCACATTTCCCCTCGTCCTTAAATAAAAACGTGAGAGAGGAGAAGAGGTGAGATGAGGAGAGAGAAGGGAAGTGAAGATAGCAATCTTTCCATTTATGACAGGAAGCTTTGAATTCATGTAATCCACAGAACTGTGAAAATTAAACCCCCATCTGTTAAAAAAAATAAAATGCAAATAGACCTTTTGATTCTGCTGCAGAGGGAAATTTGCCCAATCAAAAGATTAGCACTGATACCTGTGGATTATGTTTTACTTTTATGCCAAATCTCACTCTCTCTCTTTTTTTCTTTTCTTTCTTTTTTTCTTTTTTACACCTACTCCCTCCCTCTCTGGCTTCATCCAGATTTCTGTCAGAGTATTAAGATCTCTGTTTCAGAGATAGAACAAACATGTGATACAAGCTCTGAAATCTACCTGTGATCTAACTTTGGCCTTTTGTGCTGATATCAGAAAATGTTCTTTTCCCAGCCTATTAGCAGGATTCACGTCTGAAAATAAAAAATTAACATTGTGAATCAGAAGTCACCTTCTTCAGAATCAGAATCTACACTCACCTAAAGGATTATTAGGAACACCTGTTCAATTTCTCATTAATGCAATTATCTAATCAACCAATCACATGGCAGTTGCTTCAATGCATTTAGGGGTGTGGTCCTGGTCAAGGGAATCTCCTGAACTCCAAACTGAATGTCAGAAGGGGAAAGAAAGGTGATTTAAGCAATTTTGAGCGTGGCATGGTTGTTGGTGCCTGACGGGCCGGTCTGAGTTTTTCACAATCTGCTCAGTTACTGCACAACCATTTCTAGGGTTTACAAAGAATGGTGTGAAAAGGGAAAAACATCCAGTATGCGGCAGTCCTGTTGGCGAAAATACATTTCAAATTGGTTTCTTGAACATGTCAATGAGTTCACTGTACTAAAATGGCCCCCACAGTCACCAGATCTCAACCCAATAGAGCATCTTTGGGATGTGGTGGAACGGGAGCTTTGTGCCCTGGATGTGCATCCCACAAACCTCCATCAACTGCAAGATAATATCCTATCAATGTGGGCCAACATTTCTAAAGAATGCTTTCAGCACCTTGTTGAATCAATGCCACGTAGAAGTAAGGCAGTTCTGAAGACGAAAGGGGGTCAAACACAGTATTAGTATGGTGTTCCTAATAATCCTTTAGGTGTCACATAAACATAACAAACAGTGCGTAAATCCAGAAATGACCCCAGCTTGTGATTGGCAGAAAGTGACACTAAACATTAATGCATGCAGCTAATGTGTGTTAAAACACTGAGCATTTAGTTGGGACTGGTGTTAATGTGCTTTTTTAAGTGGACAATAGCGCCAAGTCTGTTGCATGGCTATCACCTGATACAGCTAACAACCCCTCTTTTTGTCCATTGCTTGCAGGCTCCCTCGCAGCTAGTGATATTCAAGCAAAAGCCATATAAATGCAAACCACAGCCCATTGATTTTTCTGTGTCGGTGAAGGCGGTCGTATCTGATGCCTCAATCTCATTAACATGGAGAGTTTAGGGCAGAGCCGTAGCTCGGCACACTGAGAGACGTAAATTCAAACTGTCTCCTCGTGCACAAAAGAATGCACTGTTGTGAACAGCGGTGTTCGCTGTCTGCAGTTATTGGACCCCATTAAAGCAGTAAACCTAAACAGTAGTAAACCAAAAAGAGGAGGGCGGGGTCAAGGAAGCACAAACGCATCAATGTGACGAGTGATTTGATTATGATGGTGAAAGTGGATATCACTCTTTCACGTCTGATTGTGACATCACAGTAAGACTGACAATCTGAAAAACATAATGCCACGGGCCCATGGAAGTTTGGGATGTGGAGGCATAATGATAAAACCTCATTGTATTGTCAGGAGCTTTTGGAAAAGCATTTGTGGCTTTGTGGTTTGTGCCTTTCGGACTCGTTGGTTCTCACCGGTCACTTAAAGTTTGACTTTTACCCCGATTATTAAGAAAGCCTGTGATTGGTAAACTACTGATGGTAAACTTGAGTTGATGTGTGAAAGTTTAACCTCCGCAAGCAATTCCATTTGATCCCTGCAAGACATTTGGCTGCCATGTGACTTAATGTCCCCATTAACAACCTGGACATGTCAAAATTTGTCTAATGCAACTGAAATATGTATTACATTTGACACAGTGCGAGATAGGTTGCATAAACTGACAATCTGGGTCAATCTGTACAAAATGAATTCCTTAGGCACTTCAAGTGCCAGATGCATCATAGCACTACAATGTAAAGAGGAAAGAAATGCTCAATATGGGAATGTAAATTCTAGCAGCTTTGATCGTAAAGTCTGTCTCTGGCGTTGATTGCTGGCCTGGTCAGCGTCCTTCCCCCCTCACTCCCGCTGTATGTGGAGGACAAACGCGTGAAGGCGCTCATAAGCCTTTTTAATCAGCGTGAGAGATGTGCCCACAAATCTGTTAACTCTGTTACTAATGGCTATTCTTCCTCATTAGGGAATGCTATCGCTCCTCTGCCTGGGCCACATGCAGGCGTGATCAATTCCTCTATCATTTAGGACCACATCAATCTCCCAGCCCCTCTTCCTTTCTAAACTTCAATATCTCCTCCTTCCATCAGGATGCATCTAATTAGTCCTACAGCCGGGGGAGTAGAAGTAGAGCAGGGGGCCGGGTCCGTACATTCAAGGTGGGCTCCTGTGGTATAGATTGGTCTTCATTAAAGCAGCTAATCACATATATCCATGCACACAAAGCAGAAAGGACAGAGGGTTAAAGAAAGTCCCCTGCTAGAAACTGCCTTTCACAGTAGTTATTTTGTAGATTTAAAGTCTTCATTTGGTGGCCGTACTCGCCCTCAACATGCCTCATATTAGTGCTTCCGGTGCCTGCTTTTCATATGCCATTAGTAAATAAATGTTATTAAATGAACACAATGTTGTGTTCGCATTCCCAATTGAATGCATCTGCTTGAAATCTGCTGCAACTCTGTATTTTGTAGCTGCATTGCATATTGGTCTGTTGAGGTTATTGTCAGCACAAAGGAGCATATCTGCTCTTCTGCAGTGCAATCATCTTTTCACTAATCAATACTTTTCATTATTAAGTATTGGAAAATACTATAAATACCATAATACCATATAAATACTATAAAATACTAATTGCATTTCCAATGCAAATTCATTTCCTTTTAAACCAAAACAGTAGTTGCAGATCGTCTTCTTGTAAAAAGTTCGAGTTAGATTTTGTTTTTTTGTGAAGGTCGATAGAAGTAGCTAGGCAGGCAAACATTGTTTCCTGGGCGTTTATCTCCGTTAGAAGATCCATCCAGCTATGAAAAACATAACACACCTGAGTGTAAAGGCTGTCCTTGCAGCGTTACTACAAAGCAAAATCCCCAAACTCTATATGGTAAAAAAAGCCACTGTAACTGAGAAAAAAAAGAGAGCAACGCTTCAAAAGGTTTTGGGGTGTTTTTTTTACAATACGATGCCAATTTCATTTAGAATGACAATTAGACTCATTGTTTTGATGTTGCTTTTTTCTAGCTGATGGGCTTATAACTTTTCTCCCTTACAGCGACAAATGTGTTTCTGATGTACAAACAGCAGGCAAGTTCTTTGAAATATTTCACCTGATAACGCCAGGGTTAATTATGTGTTACATGATTAATGTTGCTGGATTGACTACAAAGCCAGTGATAGATGAACGGGAAGGGATTAAAAAAACAGAAATGCACCATTTGGCGGTTTAACCTGTCTTGCCCCCCTAACTTCGAGCAGGAGAGTATTGTAGGTTACAAAAAGCTGCCGTGCTCCTTCGAGGTGAAAGGAGAGGAATTACTTATTAATAGTCCGTCTCCTCGAACCTCTGTAAAACATCCTGTTGAGCTCCCTGCGGTGAGCGCTCGGCTTCAAAGCAATTAAAGCCGGGGCAATGAGAGTTGCTGGAGAAAGAGAGAAAGAAAGAGGCCTGGACGGCCACAGGACCCGTGGGTTTGGATGGCTGCACGCTCAAATACAGTACATGCGGCTCGTATGCCCGGGAGGAGGGGGGCTCTGAGCAGAATCACCTCCCTGTGTCAGGGATTCCTTGCCTGGGTTTAAAGCCCCGGTGAGCCTTGGGACAGGCCAGACCTTCTCCGGGGGATTATGTAACCATAATAAGTGAATGTGACCATCCTCTCCCTTACCGTCCCTCCGAGTCATTTTAAGTATGTGCAGAGAGACAGGAGCAAAGAAGAAGACCTCTTCATGTTTGGCTTAACTTTCAGTCAAAGGCATTTTCTACCTGGGCCTTCTGTGCCGTCTTGCTACGGTTGAATAACCTCACAGAACAGCCTCATTATGACTCCACAGCTAGAAGTTATGATTTGTTTCATAACACAGTAACCTTAAAAGTGAAATAAAATATTAAATGAAGCTCAACACCTAAAGATTAACTGACTGCAGATATATGAACACATGAGCAGGTTAAACTGTCCAACGGTGCAAATCTTTTTTTTTTAATAGCTTCCTGTTCACCAGCTACCACCTTTGCGACTACAAATGTGGTAGCTGGTGAACACAAAGCAATTCAAAAAAAGAATTGCATATACTACTCGCAATAAATGAATCTCATCAGTCACAGGAATTAAACTGTATTGTGCATCTTTTACGTTGTTCATTCTGTACACATGGCATCCATTAGCAATCAATAGTGTAACAAACAACAGGTGAGCAAAAGGTCACCAATAGCTGTGAACATCCCTATCAGTTTGAACTCCAATTTCCACATCACGTTACAGCTTATAGAAGTAAATCAGCTATTCGGATGATATGTACATTTGATGAATAATTCATTTCATGCACATTTTTTTTAAACATATTTTATGTTAGTATAACAATTATACTTTATTTAGAAACGACTACTTTTAAGCCAAGTTAACAAGCTCTTTTTCCCTTTAAGTGATCAAACAAACAGAATTTACACAAGCCTTTTTATATTAAATTGAATGGTAGAAGTAGGCTACAGTTATCAGAAAAATACAAACATCCAGACCTTCTCAAAATCAAGGGGGGCTGCATATTTCAATTTTTATTAAAAGACGAGGGAAGAAATCATCGAAATCTATTTGACAAAAAAAACTTGTGACCTGCCACTTCGTCCAGTCGTAGTCTTTAGGAATGATTATTCTGAAAGTCTTACTCTTACATCCAGTCAGAAGCTTCCTCACACACCATTCTACTCAAAAACCATAAAGCTCATAAACCCTGCTGAAGCAAGTTTATGCCTGTAACCATTAGCGAGTGCTGGTAGGCATCATAAAGGCAGCTTAAGTGGTCTTTAATAAAGGCGGGTTTTACATGCCTCCAGGGCCTTATCTCATATAACCTGAAAGGTTTTGTCAAGTCATTCTCTCACATGAGCTTACCACAATGACAATATCATTATCTTTCCTTGAGTTTTTTTGTGCTTCCAAGAACGTCATGATTTCACTTGAATGATGCTCTTTCCTTGTTGTCCCTCCATCGTTGTGGATATTGCGTTTTCCAATCCCACAAGGGAGGAGAAGCCTTGACTTGAAGACAAAAAAGATAATAACAAGACAATAAAAGACCTGTAGGATAGAAGACTTAGAAACCACGAGACGCTCACTTACACCACTTGGTGCCACACTCTCACGCCGTCTCCCTGTTCCTATGCCGTGGTTTTAACTACCACAGAGACCCCTGCCACGGACACAGGCCATGTTTCCACCAAGACCGTCAGTGTGGCCTCCTCCAAAGTGCGTGTTTAAGCCTGGTTAGGAGCTCACTAAGGATCAGCAGATCCTGAGTCATCTGGCAGTTTGCCAAAAAAAAAAGTCTGTCTCCGTGGCACCCGGGTCATCTTCTCAAATCATTCAATTTCAGGATCACATACGATGTGATCTTCCTGGACTCACGGTACTTGTAGATCTACGTGTGCTTTTGAAGGTACAAAAGGCCCCCTTTTTGGCAGCAAGTTTTGGAGGTTTAGCTACGAGGTAGACAAAGGTACGAGGTACACATGGCCTTCTGGATGAAACCAGATCAATTTGTAGCAAAGAAAAAGGGTGTCTGCGGCTGTCTAAAAGGCTGTCGGGTATATCTGGCCCACATGCCTGTCTGACTATAACCAACAAATATCTACAGGCCCTCTGCCAGGGTCTTCCACAAGGCCGGACGGATTACACAACCCTAACCTGCTAGCTGGACAGCTGTGCATATTGTGAGTAGTCATTGTTTACTTTAATTATTACATTTCTCTTAAGAAAATGAGGCATGAGGCATTTGGATGCGGTTCTCAATGACAACAATGTATGTCTCCTAACCCTAGCGTCCATTTGTGGAATGGTCAAGCAGTCGCTCCCATATGTTTCAGGGTATGTCTTTGGAGGTAGGCCAGATACTAGGGCTTTTTTTTTTTTTTTTAATGGTTTTCTACCCCAGCTTGATGTCTGGAACAGATATATCAGTATAGAATATTTTCCCTAATGAGAAACAAATTGAAAATAAATGTGTAAGTTGTATTTAAACCACAAACGTTTAAATAATTCAAATGCAAGCAAAAGCCAAAAAGAACCAAGTATCGCCAAACAGAATGGAAGTAACTATAAAAGGCACACAATTTGATGCATTCAGTGTTCAAATATAACTCATCTTTTTCAGCAAGATGAAAGGCTGCATTTAGAGAGAGCTCGGCCTAGCATTCATTTATGCACACTTACTTTTATAGACTATCATATCTGCACTTTCATGAATACCTCAAAGAAACAGCATCATATGCACCAAAGCCCTGGTTTGAATCTCTAAATAACTGAGGGAATGAAACACAAAAAAAACTGTGGCTTTTTTTTTATATGTGAGGAACTCTTGACAGTTTTGACCAGGCAGTGCAGGTTATACAAAGTGTAGATGCAATCTACTATATCAGTTTATATAGTATGTACTATACATACAGTTTACATACGCTGAGGTGTTAGTTGCCTCTCTCCTTTTCTCCCCACAATTGCAGGAATATTAAATGTATGAGCCTCCCCGCCAGCAGATGGTCTGCCATTGATTTTTGTGTCAATCCCGCACATTGCAGTATCAGCAATGGATAAATGAGACTTCAGATAGGAGCAGAGAGAATGGAAGAAGTATCTCACTCTATATGTCTTCAGGTAGGTAAATATGTTTCAGTTGCAATGATGGCAGCATAGTTTGTGTTTGCCTAAGCTTCACTAAGTGCTTCTTCACTGCTATTATTTATCCACTAAGACACTGAATGCTGATGGTACTTGATATTTTGTATGAAATTTGAACAAAACGTCTTGGTTACCATCTCCTCTGGACCTCATTTCAGAGAAGTGGGTATTAACCACAGTGTTAACTCTGTTCATTGAACTTTTTTAAGCCACCACAGTAGAGCCAGCAGGTCAGGTCACATCACACTGTGTTACATATTCTTGAAACGAATATTCATCATCGACTCTAATGAGGATTCCAACCCCCTATAGTGCCGAGTGCTTGGCCAGAGTCTGCAATAAGTTAAACACAATTAAGACTGCAGCCTTCTCATGCAGCTCCCTCCAAAACCTGTTGGTGGAGGTGTTTCTTCAAAGCCTGATAAGCATAGTTTGCTTTTACTGGGGCCCATTTGATTAGTTTTACTTGCTATCATCTTTGTGCACAACATCATTTTTGTGTCAGACTACTGAGAATGTTGCGGCTGCAGTGGTCTTTGTCGGTTTACCTCCGTGTAGGCAAAAGAGGGAGAGAGCTGTCATCCTGTGAAAAACAACCAATATTTCCCTTGATTTACAGTCCGCTTTTTGCATATGGGAATTCATTTTATGAGAAGCAACATATGAACGACAGATAAATGCAGCGCTGTTATCTGCATTGGGATTCTGTTGTGTGATTCACCACTAACCCTGGAAGTGTGGCTCAGTGTTTTGCCACATCACTGCCAGCTCCCCACTTACTACTGCTTCAGCATGGCCACTGGTTCAATAGCTCAACATTGCCCCCAAGTGGCCGATGATTTCATGACCCCATGAATGTGAGGTTAACGTCTCCAGATGCTTGCAGTCGGTGCACCACAAGGGGGACAGCATTGCAGATGCAGGTGTCATGGTGGGTTCAAAAAGATGAGCAGACGTCCGATCATAGCAGTGCTGGCAGAGGTCCCAGTTTTTGATGGGCGGACGTCAAATCAATAGTTTGTTCATTAGTCTTACAAGAGGAGATCTAGGAGGGATCTGCTGCTCATACAAATCAATAATGCATTCAGTTGCTCAACATGCCAAATTATTTTTCACCCTTAACCCTTTTAAGTATATCTATAGCTACTAAAATGCCAACCTGCCAATATCTCTGACACAAACAGCCTATCAGGGGGACGTGTATTGTTGCTCATAATTGCTCAGGACTATAGGCCGCCTGTTGAGGAGGGCAAATGAGAACTTTGTGTTTTAACTGTCAGGCCCCCAAATCATTCCTCCCCTTGTGATCAAGGTGGTGGTGTGAGATTGCTAACAATACATTAGGCTATTCCTCTCCTGTCCTCATTACTATGTAATTAGCTATCATGCTATTCAACTTCCCTCATTTTGGGCTTTTCCGATCAATATCACATGGGCCATCCACTAAATGCCTGCCAGCTAGGAGGGCTTTTCAATAGCTAAATGTGAGGTATCAATCACCATGCCTAAAATATGATATAGAAGTGATGACTACAAACATACACACAGGCTTTTTTTGCTCTGGAGGAGAAAGTGGCAGTGGAGCGATATGCAGAGTGATATTTTAATGATATTTCGTCGTACGACACAAGTCTCGCTTTGTTTTGTCAACCTTATATCGACCGCTGTTGAGCAGAAATATTGACTCGATTGCTTGCAAAGACATTGCCAAACCTGTCTCCAGTCGTCTTTCTTTTCTTCTCCTAACTATGTGGAAGGTACTTCCTTTTCATTTAACAATAATGCACCCAGTATGTTGGCCATTACATGAAACAAATAAATCAAAGTTGCATAGTAATGCGGTTCATACTGAATGTCTGTGTTTGTGACCAAGGAAAATAGGTCAAGTTGTGAACAGATCACCCCTCTTGCTCACCGGGACATTGTTGGGCGACACACGGGAGGTTTAGCGGTCTATCAGCCGACTCGAAGGCTGGATATAGCTGGATCAATGTCCTCCCATTGAACGGAAAATACACAGCGGGAGCTGTGCAGGCAGAGGCCGAGACTGACTTCATCTCTGATAGTAATTAGATGTGGCACACGCTGCAGCGGATCTTTCGGGGCTGGTTATTAATGTTCACAAGAGAAAGTGAGAAAACACTGGATCATGGTCACATGAAGGATGAAAGCAGTGTGTGGTGGTAGTTGTAGAATCGATTTTACCATCTATAATAAGTGTGCTTTGGGAGGGGATGTTTTTTTTTTTTTATTTGGTTGTGTCCCGATTGCTGCAAAACTCCTACGTCGGAAGGGGTAGAGTTACGCGTTGTTGAAAATGTGATTGCATTATAAGTTACAGTGTGCTGTGGGCCGCTGTTTGCGTGCATTTGAATGGGATATTAGGGTTATTGGGAAAATGTTCTGCTGTTAAGCAATATTGCAATTAGAAAGTACACCCTTAAATCATCCAAAAAATCTGTGTTGATTGATGTTTTATTTGACTGAATTATTTTACATTTTTACCTTCAATGCAGGGATCTTTCTCATTAAGGTTTTATTTTAAGAAAAGTTTCGAATAATTCTGACTCATTCGTTCTTCAATTCAGGAAGAATTTGGGATTACCAGTACTAACAGGAATGCAAGTAGTACCTATATTTGTTGATCAAAGCACCTTCTGAAAGAGTGAGAGCATAAGTGGCCAACTCCAAAGAGACTAGACAACATGAATAAGTAAACGTTTCATTTAATACTGGGGGACTGAGTGGACAGGAAGGAGTAGCACGGCATCAGTCTGAAAGATTCATTCACAGAATGACAACAAACATCTTTCGTTAGGCAGTCAGTGACACAGAAGGAACTAAGCTATTTAGCAATATTTAAACAGAACAATAAACAGGCTCATACATTGACAAAACCAGCATTTAACCATGTGCTAATCAAAGTCTGAATTCATCTCTTCTCCAGCACAAAGCAGGAATTTCATAAATAAAAACAAAATTTGGCATGCTACATTAACAAATTCAAAAACCCTCCAATGTGGCCCGGGAATAAAGCCACGAAGGGAGAAGCATGCAGGATGGAAACAGCAAAATACAACTAGCATCAAAACAGATTCTCAAGAAACAAGATAAGCTTCATTCACTGCTGTCAAGTGAAAGTTTCATTACGCCGGGATTATTTCTTTTTACGGACACACTAAGAACTCGAGGCACAAACAGAAACTGGACTCCGTGGCAGTAACCAGCGTCCTGCTCCCACGCCGTCTTAAATGGAGACTTCATCTGTCAGCAGCATTTCACTGTCAGTGCTACATTCACTGTACTGCAAGAGGATGGATCACCTATCAGTGCATTGGTACAAGACAACACTGTAATACTGAAAACATCACCGCAGCAATAACTATAGGACAGTTAACCAAATTCAGGTAAACATGGCAAAAAAATACACTATTGTCCAAAGTTCATCATAATCGTTACTGTCCAACAGTCATTTCAGCTGTTTCCTTAGTTGGGAAAATTGTTCCTTTTGTCATCATGCTTCAGACAAACATCACAAATCCACAGTTTTTCATTTGACATAAAAATTGGTCCGATTATTCTCCCATTGAAATGCATTTATAAAAAAAAAGATGACAAACAACCAAAAGCAGAGCTCTCCAGACAAAGAAGACAGTGGCTTTGTTTCGGTGGCAGGCTAACATTCTTTCCACCATGTTTGTGTTCTAAAGAAAAGAGAAAAAAGGAAAGTAGAGAGCCATTCAAACTGGCAGCAGAGTGCACTCAAATTATAAACTCCACTGAATTTAACATTCCACCCAGAGAATACGGTTTTGTCGATTATTTTTCATTTTGATATATAGTTAGTTTTACAGTAACACTCTCAAGCAAGACGAAATCAAAATGCAGACGTATAAATCATCATACAAGCAAAATCACACAAGACATTCCATTCACGTTGGTCATCACATTCCTGTGAGTTAGCTGTTGCAGTAACTGTCCACTGTGTGGCAGCTTGTCCTGGCTTGTTTTCAGTGCAATGTCTCAGCAGGGTTCAGGCTTGTAAAAGTGAAATTCTGTAGCACTTCCTGTCTGGCTGCCGCCCAAACAGTCGCTGATTTGCCTTCTTACACGTCAACCGCGGGAGGGATTCTAAAATTGAGAGACTGTCACTTGCCTGCTCATCAAAATATACTTAAGTTCAAGGACCCTGCAAGAAATGTGCCTTTTACAATCCAATGGGACAGGATTAAATACTGAAAGAGTCTTAATGAAGATAGAGCAGCACTGTGTTAAAAGTGCATGATGGCAGTGTCCTGTACAATGCAACTCCAGAGGCAAAACATTCACTGTGTGTCAGGTGGTGTGTGCTAATTTGAATAAATTTACTTTAGAACATAATCTCATATTATCAAATGAGATAATAATGCGCTTTAAGGTAGCAATTATTATCTCATATGACTGTGATAAATTACAGTTTATTAAGTTACAACACCTATTATTTCAGTTAACACACATTCTAATAAAACATTTGTGTTAAATCACATTGCAGCAAACTAACTTGAAAACTCGGAGCAGTGACTTTAATTTTATAATGGACAGAAATGTTCATTTTTTTCCTGCTATCCCAAATCCATGAATACAAATTGGTCTTTGAGCATCCTAATACTGGCATCATGGCAATCAAGGCATTTCCTACGACTTGCATCTATTATTTTTGAAAGTCCGATTTTATAAGAAAAGTTAAATTTTTGGGAAATACCCTAATTTCCTGTTTATTTCTGGCAGCTATATTGGCTTCACTTCTTTACAGTTGGAGGAAGTGGGGGCGCGTTGTGCATGTGTATAAACAGCCAATGGTCAGTACAAACAGCGTGAAGCGGTCGGTTAGCTTTGAAAAAAGATGAAAAAAGGGTTGAAGCCGGCGTAGCTCTCCCCTGAGGTTACTAAATGTGCTTAGCAGAGACCCTAAGGCTAACAAGTTAAACACCAGGGTTGCTTGCGGGCTGCATAACAATGTCACGGTGATGACTCCAGGAGGTTTCTTTGTCTGGCAGGAAATAGTCTGGTAAACCTTCCTCAAACACCTTGCATTTTGCATGTGTTGAGTATTAAAATATGTAAAAAGCTTCAAATTTGCAAGTTGGCAGATGTTGTTCCCTTAGCATAGAGCCAGGCTGTTTCTGGGGTTTTCCTAAAAACATTGATCTACTCTTTTAATGCGCAGCAATCAAGCAGCAGATGTTGGGTCAAATGTAATGTGAGTGATCTATTTGCTGATTCTCTATGAACTATTATTTAGTGTTCTTAACATAACACTGATTCCTTAATGAGTGTTGACTACACACTTGACACAATACCGTTTTACACTACAAGCACAGTCAGTCACCAACTATCATGGTTGGACTTTTCTTTTGCAACTATTGTGAACGTCTCTCTCACCTGGTTATAGGTGGACATCAAACACTCCTTCCTCCAGTGTCTCTACATCCTCTTCAGCAATCACTGATGGAAACAGAGAAAGTGAGTAAGAGTTAGTGAAAGGTTAATGGTTAATGAACTAAAAATTCCTAAACAATACCCGAAGCTAATGAAAATGTGTGTCCTCCATCTGTTCACTCTGCCAATTCATTAGTTTGCAGCGTTGTCTGGTCCATCGATCAAGCAGATTCATACTGATAGAATACAAAACCGGGCCCGGCACCACTTCTTCTAATGTCTGATGACGACACTGCATCCATGAGTCACTGTGGTAGGCCAATCACATTTCCATTGCAAATTACACTCGCTTGTTGGAGAATATCTTCCAAATGTCAGCGCTCCACATGCCCGGAGGAAGACAAAAGCCCCCCTTTGAATAGTGGAGCTGCAGCTCTCTACACACTATACTATTCTGAGAGGATGAAGAGCACATTAAATGCGTCCACCGGGGTTTCTGCACATTTAAGGATGTTATATATATATATATGTGTGTGTGTCTTTCCTAAAACAAGGTAATACAACTGATTAATGGTATTTGTTACACATATGCATCACAAAATAGTCCATTCATTCGCCAACCACCTGTGTTCTGCAAGCTGGGTGAGGTGTTGGCAGGCAGAGGGAAGCTGTAGGATCTGGCCTGGAGGGCCGGCGGCGTCTCGTGGCTTATGCTCTTTGTCCTCTTCCGGCACTCGACGGCCAGGCGGCTCCGGCAGGACTTGTGGCAGCTCACCCCGCAAGCTGCCACCGGGGAATTCATTTGGCGGCAGAAGGACGGCGGCAAAGAGAGGTGTCGGGAGAGGAGGAGTGGGCGGCGGTGCCGGAGGAGGGGGAGGGAGAGGCGCCGTGAGAGGAGGCGCCACGGGAAGAAGAAAGGGGACGAGGCGGAGCGGGGGGGAGAGAGAGGGAGAGGTTCAGACAGAAACATGGGGGCGAACGGAAGAGCCAATGGTGACGGGAGGTGGCGTCGACAAGGGATGCAAACGCACGAACACTGGCACACATGCACACTGAGGTCGACCGTGTCTGACAATAACTCTGTCAACCTGGGGGAATCTAAGGGGGGAGGAGTGATGGGTCCATGAGCGAGACATTATGACAGCGTGAGTCGACCTGAACACACACGCATCGTTGTGCACTTTTCTCATAGTGAACAACATTTCCTCTCTCCGATATACTTTTCCTTCAACATTTAGAGTAGTATAAGGAATTTCTAACTGGTCATGGAACAGACAAGACTAGTAAAATAGACCATCAGCGAGCAACATAGCTTTATCTATATGGTTATTTTTAATGCTTGTAATAAATGTCATTCGCTTCATCCATGCTCATCCACCTCCCTTGACATGTTGAGTTGGAAGCAATCAAAACCCTTTTCTTTTCAACGGGTCAGTGCACATTGCCTCTCAATTGTTGCACTGACCTTGCTGTGTTGTTATAACTTTGGCATCCACTTGTCCATAAAACTCACCAAAGCTAGAGCTATCTTAAAAATGTCCACACCAAGGAGATTAGGCTTTCATAAATAGTTTAGTATAGACATTTAGAAAATGACAATAAATTATTTTCTTGCTGAGAGCTACACAAGAAGATTGATGTGATCGTCAATTAAATAGCAAGCTAAGCAACGAGCTGCTGGATAGCATACTAGCTTAGCCTAAAGCCTTTACTCTGCCACATCACTTTTATATTTAACCTACACATATGAAAGTGGTATTCATTAGCTCTAGTCAGATGATGAATACCCCAGAAGAGTGGAGCTAAGACAGAATGAGACTATGATATCAAAGAACACCAGCATCCTTACAACACACCCATTCAAACACACTGAGATTCCTTTTATATCAAGCATAATATAACTCAAGTCTACAGCCGCACATTCAACTCCTAAGACACACACACACACACACTTACAATCACAAACACATTCAGCTCCTGCACTGTGAAGGATGATTCGTTTTAATTATGTCCCTGCCAATCTGTCCACCTCCCTGAGCACAGGCCAACAATGGTAATGAGGATGAAAGGCGAGGGATCTCTCTCATTGACTTCCTTGGTCTCATTAATGCACTGAAACAAGCCCGAAGTCTCCCAGTCAGACTCCGAGTCGTACACCCCGTCAAGGAGAAGAGGAGAAAGGAGAGTGTGGTGTTAGGGGGGAAATTGCGTGACACTCTTTTTGTCGTTTAAACATCCCCATCTTCTAACAACCAAGGCCTCCGCATCAGAAAAGTAAAGAATACAAAAACAAAACCTCTCTGGATTTAAGTAGAACATTTCTTGATTATAAAGAAACTGGGCTGAGATGAAATGAGAACCTTTTGTTAGACCTCAAAGGACCCAAGGAGCATTAATTGATCTCGTTGCTATGCAACTGAAATATTTGCAAGCTTTTCAATAAGCTTCAGTCAATCTGAGATGAACCTGTCTAAGGGGAAGGAGTTCATGTGGGCAATAAGAATGGACAGGTGAGATTTGATAATTGACATGCTCGTATTTCTAATATAGAATGAAGAGGATGTGAACACATGACATCCTAATAATACAAGCTATTATTCCCTGCCCACAGGTATACTCTAGTTGAGAAGTCACTAGTTAAGTGCAACACCGTTATGTAATTCTATTTCAAAATAAATGTAACTAAATTTAAGTTACTAATCAAAATGTTGTTGATCGCAAAGAGTGGTCAAAGAGTCCCATCCCAATTCTTGGCTTAGAAGGAGCTGTGTCTGCGTGCATCCAGACAGGCTCTATTTCTATGCCAGTATCTGCCCACGTTTTTGCCATTAAAGTTAATGCGCATTGCTCCAAGCAGCCTGCGATGCCAGCAAGCAGTCTTTCAGTGCTGGGAATGATGACATTATTTTCCTTTTTTTATGCTCCACATATCTGGAACAAAGTCCCAGAAAGCTGCAGATCTGCTGAGTCCCACAGCTCCTTTAAATCCAGATTAAAGGCTTTCGGTTTGCTGCTGCCTTTAAATGACCATTTCTGCATTTTGGGATTTGGGTACTCTGGGTTGCAAATTTTATCCTTCTTTAGTTTATCAACCGTTTTTCTTTTATGTTTCAATCAATGATGTCAACTGTTTTTAAATCTCCTTACTTTATGTTTTGATGGGGTTTTTTAAGGGTTTTATATGAAGCACTTTGCCTTGCCTCTCTGAAAAAACTTCAACATTACTGAACGGTTAAGCTTTTCAGTCTAAAATATACAATATAGAAAATGTATCAAATATTAAATATATTACCATCAGTAATCTAAAACCATTTACATTACAAAAGTAAACTTTGTAACACTACTACCTTAGAATTTCCTCCACTACAAGAGTAGTAAAATGTGTTTCCAAACGCAAGTTTATGAAATCAACCAGCTTCTCCAGATCCTAGACTACAAGGAGCTATCAAACAGTGAATAATTGTGCATTGTGTGTAGTGTGGCCAGAGGTGATGGAGCTAATTGACCTGTTGCTAAAAGGTGTATTGTTTGGTGGACAGGCATTTAAAGAGTGTTGTTTACTTGCCATGGTTTCTTTGGTGATGACATTTACTCAGTACTTTAGCTCTGTTGATCTCTATTTACAGAGGGGCAAGTGTGTGTGTGTGTGTGTGCCTGTGAACGTGCATGCATGTGTACGATTGCTGGGAAATCAATGCCGTCAAAAGGAATTGCTATTTCTTTGAAGTCTTCACCCTTCTCGGATGGAGCACACCTAAATAACATTGCTCTCTCACCTTTACACTTGTAGCCTTGCTTGTAGAAGCCCCATATCTGCGAAGAGACACAGAGGAACAGATGGACTGTGGTGTTAATTAAAGTGTGATATTATTTCCGTGGTGTTCAGAACAGCAGGGTCAGAAGCATTTACACAGAGGGATTTGAAACATTTTTGTTAACCCAATTACGTTTTTATCAATAGTGTTTTCAAAATAGCGTTTTCAAAATAGTTAGTTGTTTGGAAAATATTCTGCAACTGAAGAATCATACTTTTAATGAGGTAAGAGGGTTTGGGAAATGTTGGTGAAAAAAGCAAGCTGTAGATAATAATATATACAGGTAGTAAAATTGAGACAGAATAGTGAAGATTTGAGTTACTTTTAATTTACTTAAATAATTTAATTCATGCTACTTTACACTTCAACATCTTTCTATGCTGCCACATTTATTTATTTACTACTTTTCAATATTCCATCCACTTCTTGTACGGCTTCTTGTTGGCCACCATGTCAGGTGGCCAAATAACGAGTTTAAATCAGTCTTTTCTTTAAAACGCACATGTTGTGCATTTTCCTTTTTTATGTATTCTGTCAGCCACTTTAAAATCCACACGACGTCTCTCAGTGCCAGTGACCAATGAACCGAATGGATGGAAACTTCCCCAAGGTAAGGATATATAGCCCAAAAACGTGTGCTTAAGGAAGCTGTTGGCAGTAAAGAGGAAGTTAGAGGTTAATGGGCTGAAACACCCTTACAGCTCATATCCTGATAAACCCCATTGATGCTAAGGGACCGGGAAATCGCTACGTAAAAGAAAAGTTGATGTACATGGTGCAAAGAGATGTAGGCGGGCGACGGAGAAAGGGAGAGACGGAGGGAGGAGGTTGGTGGGACGGAGGGGGCGGAGGGTGGACGAGATCAAGCGGGACACGGGGAGAGCAAAGACAGTGGGGGAACAATGACATGAAAGCGCCAAGCTGGAGATCACAGACCGGCCTGGCACATCTGAGGAGGCACAAAATATCCTGACCTCTCCTCACACTCACACAAACCCACGCGCATGCATGCATGCAAACACTCGTCGGTGCACATGGACGCGCGAACAAAGACGCGCGCGCAGCGGGGAAACCGTGAGCACAGCCAGAGGCGCTGCAGCAAAGAGAAGTCCGTTAGGACCGGAACATCTGAACAGCATCATCACAGCTCTGCCTCGACCTTTACGGCCTCCGTGGACTGAAAAGTGCATTGTGCTACAAGTAAGAGCTGCAAAAACTCTTATTATCCGGAATTCTGCGGGCCAAACAGGCAAAGCAAGGACAGTTTGCAAATGGCCTCTGCTCAAATTCACTTCAGTATGTTTAACATTTGGATCCCACATTTTTGTAAAGTGATTTCAAATGTGTAGGGTTTTTTAGTTTCCTCATTCTGCAATCAATAAAATTAAATGATCGGAAGGATATGTAGTATTGTTTCAAGTCAAAATGACTTGTTAGCAGTCTGTTCATTGCATACTTAACATTATAATCATTTCATTATGCCCATCTTCAGAATATGCTTTTTGAGGGCTGTTGGCATAATTCCTTTGGAAAAATGTTATACTTCAGTTAAATATGGAGCTGGAGCTGGAGGGTAAAGACTAACAAAGGGGTTGAGACAGCCAGTTTCCAACCAAAGGTACATTCAATCTGCTTTCCATCACCTCTGAACCCCACCAATGAATGAATAATATGTCTTGTCGTGTATCTCGTGTTGTCAATACTACCTGCCTTATACTGTAAACCTACAGTATATGGTTCACATGCTTAAAGGAAAGCTTTCCTAAGAAATGTATGAGGGATGTGATCACCTGTAAAACAGTACATGTCCCTGCTTTTGTTGTTTTATTATAGATCTTTTATTATATAAGATCATGAAGGTGGAGGTGAGTGAACTCTGTAGTGCTTACTGGCTAAGCTTATACAGAGCAGTGTTGAAATATGGGCTGCTGGAAAATATTGTTTCTGCACATGAGCCTGAACAAAAGCACAAAGCATTCAGAAGAGGAAGTAGCCATTGCCAGAGTGCGTCCTTATCTTTCCCTTCCCTCTTTTCAGAGTTTCCCGTCATGATGTTTGAAAAATGCTCCAGCTTCCGTCGGGGAGAATGTGTGTGTCTGAATGAGTACAGATGAAAGTCTATATGTGTCATCTATGGTGCTCTTTGGAGCACTCTTTATATAGCTGCTCTTTATTTCTACACTTGCATTCTACACTCATTACAGCTGAGTAGTTACTCTCTGTCTGGCTCTAAATAACAGGGAGCTCCTTGGAGGTTTTGGGGGAATGTTAAGGGCCAGAGGACAGACGCACACACACACACACACGGATGAAGCACTGCCACAGAGAAGGGTTATCTAGCCCAATTACCTTCCTCCCATATTTCCCAGAATGCAACTTCAACAGCATGTGGCTGCAGCTCAAAGTAATTGGCATCGCCTCGACCTGACAGGAGGAGCCTCTGAGAGATGGTGTGCACCACCGGTGATTACCGACGCGAATGCTAAAGTGCAGATACAGCTACATGGTTGTGAAACAGCGGGGGGCGAGCGCACCTGACCTTTGTCCTTTTTTTTCCACAAAGTATAACACGTGTTGTTGATTGGGTCAGTTAAGAAATCCATGCATTTTAAATTAAAAAGGCTCAGTATTTGACATTGAGCAGGATGCTGTGGGGTTTATAGATCGGATACTGAAACGGCACATATGGTGTGTATTTTGGGGAGTGATCGCAGTTCTTAGCGAGGTCATAACACAAGCATGGAACATGATAACAAGGGGGGGGTAATGGGTTTACTCACAAAGCCGGCGCAGTGCTCGCAGAACGTGGGCTTTACGTAGGTGGCCTCCGTAAAAGTGTGGATGAAACCCATCTTGCAGTTCAGCAGAGAGCTGGCTTTCATAAAGTAGTCTATCATTTCCTCTCGGCTGATCTTCCCGTCTCTGTGTGAGAAAACAAGGGGTTGAGGTGGAGCTCCTGTCTAAACAGCATGGATTCCTCATCAGTGAATGAAGCAGTAAAAAAAAAACGCTCACTGGTTTTTGTCCAGTTCACCAAACTTGCTGAGGTAAGGGAAGTTGTTCCTGATCGCTTCAAATTCCTCCCTGGAGATGTGGCCGTCACCGTCCGAGTCAAAGTTCTTGAAGACTGACTGTGAACATGAGGGTTGTGAAGTTTAGTGTCTGTGGGAATTCTGAGAACCTGACATTGTGGGGCATTAAAAGATAATTCCTTCCATTTCTGCTTACATTACAAAGTTATTGAGTCTTTCTTCTAGAAGTGAAAAGCTTCAATAGCTGAATGGTTAGGACTTATATTATCCAATGTCACCACAACATCCACAGTTCCAAACATCCTGACAAATTATAGAAAATTGCACTTTCTTGTTTCTTGTTCTTCTGAGTTTGTATCCTTATGGTTGAAATGCACTTATTGTAAGTCGCTTTGGATAAAAAATGGCGTGTAACGTAACGGTGGGAAAGACAGCAACAGTGTCAGAGAAACTCACTTCCACCATCTTCTCTATGTGATTCTTGATGATCGTCGGGTCGGCGTTGGGCTTCACCGACACAGCCCACTCGTCGATCATGGTGGGCTTGGGGTCGGCCGCGCTGGCGGGGCTGGAGTTCTGCTGCAAACGGTGAGAAACCAAAAGACGGAGACGTTAGTGTCAGCTCAGGGGCAGATTGGAGCAGCTGTCGCCTTACGAAGAAAGGCGACAGCTGCTGTGTAGCCGAGCGTTCTGACGATGGATCTAAACGTCACAGGAGAAAGACGGGCACAAATTTGTAATAAGCATTCATTGGTGACCATCCCTCATACGAAGGCAGAAGCACGGGGCCTTTGAGAACGAGCTGGAAAGGTGATGTGATGTGATGCTCACCGCCGGCTTACGAGGTTCTCTTTGCAGAGACATCTGGTAGATCTCCTCCTCTGTGTGGTACTGGTCCAGAGACACCTGCGCACAGGACGGCACAGGACTTATTTTTGTCTTCAAATAACCCTGTCTCCCTATTTGACTGACTGCCTCCACAGTATGATGCTCGAGAATTTCTTTGGGGGGGGGAGAAGGGGTAGGGGGCACGTGCTCCGTTGCCCCTGTAATCATAATGAACTCCCAAAAAAAACAACATTTGTGTATCACTTAGTCCCATTGTGTGAACATTTTTACTTTTATTTACATATTTCTTTAAATAAACTGAGATAAAGGAAAGCAATATTTTCAGGAGGTTTACACAGCTCTCGGTCCTTGATCAAGAAAAGGATTTCCAAATACAAACCAAATACATTCCTCCTTCACAGATTCCAGGCAAAGCAGCCTGGTGAAGGCGTAGTGCAACCGCAAATACCTGTTCCCGCAACTCTTTAGGTATTTAGCACGATGTTGTCCTTACAAGCTGAACTATTCGTTTTGAGAATTGTCAACTACTTTCACTTAAAAGAGTCACTAAAGCAACGAGTGAGAGAGCAGCATCTGTGTTTGGCTTCTGCTAACATGCGGCATGTAATAATCTACTGGATCCATTGTTGGCCTGTTTCTTTTCTCTCTACAATGTGTGTGTGTGTGTGTGTTATGAGAGTGCAAAAACAAAACACGCTTCTCTTCTTGTTTAGCCTTCTGCTTCAGCTCACAGTATTAAGTGTGAGGGTGAACTGTAACTTGTGCAAAGCTTCCAGGATATTATTTAGTATTATCTTTTCCATTTAAAAGGCCGTTTTTGGATGAATACAAGACTTTGTTTTGAATCATTGGTTGTCGTCTTTATTTTGTGCAAAAACTCAACATCCTAACCTCTCGAGACGTCACAATAGATTAATTCCACAGAGCACTGGCATAAGATAATTGGATACCAACTCTGTCCAGAAAACGTTCCCTCAGCCTCTCAGATCTACAACCTGTCAAGCTGTTTTCTAATATTTTCACAGATGAAAAAAGGTGAACCAGCTGCAATCTCCGACAAACGACTGAGTGATTAATCTATCGGGATTGGGTAAACACAAACAGCTCCGCAAATTCAGGAAAATCTTATCTGCATCTGCCAAAAAATTTCACAAACACACACACACCCTGGGGTTTTAGTGGGACGTTCAAAAACACCACCCCCCCCCCCGCTTCCATGCTCAGTCTCACTCACTGTTCTGAAATAACATTAATTAATCCTACTCAAAAAGGGTCATTGTCTCTATGCAAATGGTATGACTGGTGAAGGTTTCCATTTTTTTCTGCTGTTTTCAAACAATAAATCGGAGTTTGATATAACCACAATGTGTAACATACGGAAAAGGAGAGGGCAGTTTTTAAAGACATTTTATATCTATATGGAGGGAGAGAGGGATTTCTCCGAGCCACCGTTTTAGGTTATTTCAGAGCCAATGCTTTGTGACAGCAAAAGTCACATAATCTTAAATAAGCACAGAGGAACAGAGACAAGGTGTCAGCACAGGTTAGCAATTTCCAGTTCAGTAAAGTTCAACAAAGACATGCTTGAACAGGGGTTGTAACTCTTTGTCACGGATAAAAGCCTAAATCATAGAGTTATAACAGCCAACCACAAATGTAGAAGTACTCTGTTTCACTGAATTTCCTTTTTTAAATCAAGGCTGGGTCCATTATTATTTAGGCTTCTAAATAATAATCATTCTGTAGCTTCCAAATAGACTTCCTTAATATTCAGATACAAATATTCCATTTTTGGTCAAAGTATTTATTTTTTAGGTTGAAAATGATCCAGTCCCTCTAAACATGTTTTCCCATGTGACCTAGCCTACTGTAGGTTTCTACATGATGGATACATTCAGTGTTGTGAAAAAGGTTTGGGCACCCCTCATCATTTTCAAGATTTTCCTTTACGTATCATTGGTTGTTCGGAACAGCAATTTCAATTAAATATATTATAAAGCAGACACAGTGACATTTAAAACGTGAAATGAAGTTTATAGGATTTACAGAAATTGTGCAATAATTACTTAAACAAAAGTAGGCACCACTGTATTTCAGAGTTTAACCAATAGCTGAACTCAATTCCTGTTGCAGGATGTGGCAGCTCTCTTTGTTGGTGAAAGTAAGAACATTGAGAAGGGCTGCTTTTCTTCAAATACTCCTATATAAGATATACATATAGATCACCTTCACGGGTTGCCTCAGAATGCATGTTTGAGGGTCAAGAGGCCACTTATCTGAGTTACTTATTTCATGGATTTACCTTTTTTTCCTCTGCTATCTTAATCTTTGTCGTAAGGTACCACCTCGGAAAGTGAATGGTGCAGCAGGGGTGTAAACCACCTACGCCCTGGGTTTCTAGATGTGTTAAACTCAACTGTTTGCAGTGGTAATCATCTCATGCACACTGCCTCCACTCAATACTGTTGAAGCTTATTTGCAAAGAATAAAGCTTAAATCTGCTTAATTTCAAAATGTTATGCCGAGTTCAGCAACATTTTCCCCACAATAGTCATACAGTAAAATAACCACTAAAAGAAAGGGTAGGCAGGCTGCGTTCTGAGCGCTGGATTTAGTGTGTCTATCTGGGCTTGTGGCTGTGAAGAGATCCTTGATAACGGCTTTAGTTCCTCAAGGTAAAGGGCTGTTTGATGGCAAAGTAAAGTGATTAAACTATTTGCAATACAGCAAACTGATATTGATTGTTTGGGGTTTGAACTGTGGACTGCAGCATTATCCACGGGCACTTCAACTCACCATCAGTTTTTTATTTAGTTTTTAAGTTTTTAATACATTGAAAGAGGTGGACATTTAATTCAAAAAGTTCCTATTTAACAAAGTATTGACATAAACAACTCTGGACCACATCTGCAAAAACAAATGCATGCTTTGAGGTTGAAGGTTCATGCATAGAAAACTAATCTCCAGCATCTCTCTGTGCACAGATTTGAATCGTGCAGTTTGTACAGTTTGACCACAAGCCAATCAAATCTCAGCAAATCCTGTGCATCAAACAGACCGCCTGTTCGGCTGGCAGGAAATAAAATGTTTTGTCCTCAAAGTTTTTCCTTCTACTTCACTGCTGTCTGAGGGATCTGCACCTCATAATAAATGACAGCACGTTGTATATGGAGCCAAATCCAGGTCAAAAGTTTTTTCTTCATTTGAAAAATAAATAATGTTTTGTTGTTGAACATTGAAAAATACAACACTCTATTCAAAATAAAAATAAGTGAATGAAAAATAGTTTTGGGTTAAATATTGTTTTGACTCAGTTTTTTTTTTAGTTTTTTTAATATTTTTTTTTCATTCTTCACTTGTATTTATTTTGGCTTTTTCAAAAAAAAGTTTGAATCTGAAAATATAAAATCTGCAACCCGAAAAAATGAATATAGTGAATATCAAAAAATAAATACAAGTGAAGAATGAAAAAAATATATATATTAAAAAAAATTATAAAAAAGTCAAAACTATATTTAACCCGAAAATATTTTTCGTTCACTTATTTTTATTTTGAATGTATTCTTCAATGTTCGACAACAAAACTTTTGTCCTGGATTTGGCTCCATAGTTGTTCAAGCTGTTTCGCCCGGGTTCTCCTGGATTTAAGGGCAGACAACGTGAATGCAGCACTTCTGTCCACATCCACATTCTGTCCACTCACCGTGAGCAGGTTGAGCAGGTCCGTGTTGGCGTCGACGTGAGGCGGTGTGGTCTGGATCAGCGCGAGCTCTTGAAGGATGGCGTACAGCTGTTGGGCCTTTGCCAGGTTGACCCGCGTTTTCTCTTTGTCGGCCCAGTCTGGCAGCGCCACGTGCACGGCTATCAGGTCTTTCAGGTGCACGCCGAGTATGGGGAAGCGGAAGCCCGAGCACTCGGAGAAGCGCTTTCGATATTGACTGTAGTTCCCGCACGACGTCACCAGTTCAATGAGGTTGTTGAAAACCTGCATGTTGAGTGAAAGCATGGGGATGGAATTTTAGGGTGCACCAAATGGAAGGGGGAGGAGATGGAGGTTTGCAGCAAACAGAGAGCTCTGGGGAGATATGTTTATAGGAGTCACAAACATTCTGGAGAGCTTACATAACAGACAAGACTGTAACTTTCCAGCCATAGAGCTCAAATTCACTGTGTGGGAGTAACAGGCACAGCCAGGGAGCTTGGCAGTTGGTGCAATATAGGAACATCGGCATGCAGTGAACATTGACTTTGCCTGGTAGTGTTTGGCTGTGGGCGCCACAAATAGATCAGTGATGGTTTGTGAGCACGGCACCTTGTTGGTCTCGGCACTGATGTGGGCCTGCGTGTCTTTGAGACGAGAGATGGAGCTGTTGCTGAGGCCGCCCACCACAGCCATCAGCGTGTTGAAGTTCTGCAACTGCAGCAGCTTCTGTGGACGGGAGGGGGGATATATTAGGATTTAGGATCAAATTGGAGACTGAGAATGAATGTGTAGGCCACTGCCAAAAAGTATCTTAAGAAAAGAAGGCCCCACGGGTCTAAACTGATTTACAGCATGAGGAGTCAGTTACAATACATTACATTACAGATAAATGCGGGTGTGAAAAAAAAGTCAGAACGATGTGTTCAGCAGTCTAAATGCACATCATCCACACACTTGATCGGTGTATACCAAGATATTACTAAAGGCTATAACTTGTACTTTTGAACCCTAAGCTAATACTTTGTGAATGGCACTCCGCAGGGCATCTGCCCTTCAGCCTGCGTGGCATCTCACAGAAAATCAATGGGGTCACAGCAGTGTGGGTGGGCTGCCAGAAGGGGATCGTTTGGCTCAGCTAAAACACCCTTTGGAATCAATTGGCAGAGCAGTGTGGAAGGCAGCCGACCATTCGGAGAGTAGAGCAGTGCACGAGAGTAGAGCAGTGCACGAGAGTAGAGCAGTGCATGCGCGTTACTGATGGCAAGGCCTTAGAAAGGTTTCATTGTAAACATGCAGGGGCTTTGGAGCTTCTCTATTGCACGCAAAAGATACATTTTAGCATTTTTGATCAAAATGCAATTTATGTGGAGGCAAGAACCAGACGGATTAAAGTGAGTTTTTTATATTGCGCTCCCAACAGGAAGCTGAAATAGGACACAACAAGCACACCCTCAGGGAAGCTTTGGGAAATGTCAAGTATGTCAGAACCACCTTGAATAAACTTGTAATCAGCTAGACCATAATATTTGCCCCTGCATGTTCTCACACTGGGCTGCATATCTGAATACTGTTTAAGATTCACAACAGATTCACAGCTGGATTTGCAGCTGGGAGGGTCTATCTCCAATGTTCACCCATTCTGTATGTAAGTTCCAAAGGACAGTTGGGCATTACATTCAAAGTGGAGAACACTAATAATCATCGTGGTTCCAGTTCAGGATGTGGATGGTTATACTATAAACATCTGATGTATGGACCAATTCAAAATATGAGTCTAATAAGAGTCTACAGCGATGCCAGCTTAGAGCGACCATATTCCAAACCCCCTTAAACGCACGTCCATGCAGTCACAAGTGTATGCACTCCCACTATTATTGGTACTTAAGCATCTTTGCATGTTAACATATGCTAATATTTAATTGAACAAGTTCAAATAGATTTGGAGGATGCAAAAATCCCAGAGTTGCTTCGTGGCGCTGACGAAGGTTATTTTAAATCCAACAAACAGAACGATCGAGGGGGGAGGTACTGGACAGAATTTTAAGCTGTCATTCATCCCATACATCAGGATTGGTCACAAACAGCATCTGTCTTCACCCCTACACGATCAAAGTATCCCGAAACACTGCAAAGAGTCCAAGCAGGATGAGACAAAAGGGTGGAACAAGAGCTGTATGTGTGTCGAAGTGCAGATGTATTGAGACCGAGGAATTGTCTAAATTCTCCTTGGTTTGTTGCACAACTGAAGAAAATGGGTAACCGTTCAGGAGTAGACTGGCAATAATCAATGAGGATGCATCCACATAAGCACTGCAGAACATTAGGATGAAAATCCACTGAAGCTCCCATGCACAGCGGAGATGGTTGTTGCATAGAGGGACAACCCAGTCCGCCTGACAGACAAAATAATCAAATAAAACTCAAATGTTATCGATGACAGTAAGCCCAAGACCGCTTGTAAGTTTCTATCATTAAAGGATGACAGTCAAGAAATATGGGCAGAGAAGCACCGAAGGGAGCGAGGGACCAGATTTAGATTAGTGACATGTTTGGGAGAAGAAGACTGTACATTGAGTACAGAAACAAAACCAAACAGTATAGACTCTAGATTCAAGTACTAGACAAATAAAGGTCTTACTGGTTTATGTACAACAATGGAGAAAACTTTTAAGATACTAATGGAAAAATACATATTGGAAAAGTGATTTTTTACACACAGTTACAGTTGTAGAAATTAATAAACGGGTAATGATAGAACTCAGTGAAGTAATCCAATTAACAGTAAGTGTATGAAGGAAGCTCTACATCAGTAGTTTCCAAAGTTCACCAGGGAATTTTGAAGGGTACAGGAGCGAATACAATATATATTAATGACAGGAGAAAGAATTAGAAGAAGAAATAATGAAGTGTAAACAATGGGAAACTATGTGCAAAACAAAGACGTGTACGTATCTACAATAAACCAGACATGCTGAAAGATTTGTGGAGAAAAAAGAGCAAAAAAAAACACCATATATTTTGGGGATGCCCCAAGATACAAATATTCTGGGAAAATATTTGGAGAACAATGTTGATATGGACAGCAGATCCTGTATATATCAAATATAGATCAAATATATGGCAGATATAATATAATACAAGAGACTGGACAGATGACCTGCCTTACCGAGCCAACCATGTCTCTGTTCTGTCATATATTTTTGGATTTGTTGTTCACTAGCGTCAAAAGTAAAACTACCAGACTTAACGCCAGATGCGATCTCATGGATATAATCTTAGACCAAAGACTAAGAAACAGCAACAGAATAAAATTCCTACAATGTTGGATGAAATATAAGGTTGACTTGATTGACAGACAACATTGTGTTGCAAGATTTTGTCAAGTGTATTTGTTTACTTAAATTTTGTTTTACCTATATAGGCAATGCTTTATGTGTTTTTTCCACATGGACTTCTTGGTTTCCCTTTTTTTTCTTCCTGTTTTCTATTTTTTTCTTTTATCTTATTCTTCCTATAAAGTATTCTTTTCCCTTGATAAAAGCCCCCATATTAAAAATGCTTAAGTATAAAAAATGTGTTTTTGTTACCCACCCACCTTTTATTTCTCTCTGTACCTCATAATTTACATGCAGCTGTGAGTTATGCCCAATGCATACATGCGCACTGATTGTAGTATGCTTAATTTATTCATTTTTAACCAACCGCAAGCATACATACTGTTGTAATGAATAGTGTCTAATTCCTTTTCTATTCTTTGCAGAAGAAAATGATTTTCTTTTGTTAGGTGATAACATTACAATGTCCAATAGTGAAGATGTCTCTAAAATAAAGGTGATCATCATTCTTTCAAATGTGTTTTAAAGTGTTTCACCAGGGATACTTTTAGATCCCCTTAAGCCCATAAAATGCCAACATGTAATGCTACAAATGCACGGTTACCCTGTAGAAACAAGTTTTTCTTAACAGACCTGTGCCACTCTGATGAAGTGGGACATGACGGTGGCCCTCTGCGGGGCGGTGGGCTTGCTGAGCACCATGAGCTGGATCCATTGGGACACACTGTTGAAAAGGGTGATGAAACGCTCCAGGATTGGGTTTTCCACTGTGCAGCCGTGCATCACAAAGCTGTGGTAGTCCTGAAACTAAAGGAGGAGAGTAGCATTACACATTTCACTCTTTTAGATGGGACCAAAAGCTCGCAACCCAATGTATATACATCGTGTTGGCTGTTTCCGCAGAATGGATCTAACAGAGAAGATAAAACAAAAGGAGTTGCCTTTTGGGACATGGAGAAGGCAGTATTCTCCATATCCTTCAAAACTAAAAGACAGGATATCTCTGTTTTGATGCTTTGAATTTGACAGCTGTTCTTTTGATATGACATATGTCCCGGAGGTGGAAAGCCGAAAAACAAAATCCAGCAAGGAGCTATGTGCCTGATTCAAATCCCTAATATCATTTTTTTTTTACTTTGTTTGTAAATGTTACCAAAAGCTGGGCTTTTTCTTTGAGGTAGCAACATTGGTAACAAAGCAGATAACTAACAGAAAACCTTCCTCCTTAAGAGTATTTCAAAATGATTGTACGTTTATACCAGTATGCAAGATGCTTCGTATTTTTTGATTATGACTCATTTGTTTTATGTTGACGCACAGTCGCTTTTGGATGTAAAACAAATCACCAACGCAAGTCCCCACCGCGCCAGCACATTTAAAACGATCCAAAACATTCAACAATTACACTCCGTCATCGCCTTTGCTTCCCAAAATACCACTCAAAGAGCTGAATGTTTCCATAAAACAAATGTATTGCCAGTATAAGTCGATTTTAACCACTTATTGCTTAGCAACTACAACAAGCCTGCCTCATGTGACATTACTAGAGAATTCAAGGAATTCAAGAGCTGTAAACATTACAGTCTAAACAGCTTCACCACAGACTGCACGCAAACTGACCAGGATTTTGCAGAAGGATTTGTACTCCAGGTAGGTCAGGTGTTCAGCCAGTTCACAGGAATCAAGATGGTCAAACAGCAGGGACATTTTCCTCTTTTTGGACACCGAGGGGACACGTTGAGTCACCTGCCGCTTCCATTTATACGACGGCCTGGTAAGGGGAAAGAAGAGATTTCTCTTTTTCAAATGCAAAGTGTATTTCTGAAAGGCCTCAGCTGCAATGAATCACATATCTCCTCAGCAAAGCCAACACTAAAGGAAAGTGGATGTGACAGACAGATGCCCACGGGAGAGGTTTGCCTTCTGGGCTTTCTGCCAGACATTTCCTTAGATTTAGGACCTACTCAATTAGATTTAGAAAAAGATGGAGGTTTTGCTTTCAAGTGAGAGGGGAGAAGTCACTGACCCGGGCATCGCGTAGCTCAGCTCAAATGTGAGAAAAGGCAATGAAAGGGCTCGCTGACATATACACCCACAGACCAAGACATTCATTCACGCTGTCAACAGCACGCAGAGCTTTCAGCAACTCACACACTGTCGAGGTCAATGAGCTGGCTCTGGCTCGCGTTGCCCTCTGTGCTCAGGAGGTCTTTAAAGTCTTTGATCTGGTCCGCCAGCTCCGGGCTCAGATTAAACTCTGCTGGAAACTCAGAGATCCAGTACCTGCGAGGCAGAACAAAGGGATGGAAAGTTAAAGTATGTTTACATCTGCACAATACTGTGACACTCAAGTTTAAGACCTTTCCACATTTGACTTGCTCTACATGATGATAAAGGTCACAAAGGAATAGCACAAGCAGGTGTAATAAATACATTGAGGGTTTATTACTTGACGAGGTGACATATTCTCGTTCGGCGCTCAGCAGTGCAGCTCTCCTCTTGAGATCTTATTTCAAAGTCAAGGTGCCACTTTGCTGCAAAATTTGCTTTTTAAAGGAAGAACACTTTTTCATTAAGATCTCCCAGGTAGCAAGATGCAATGTTGAAGGATACTTGAGCACCAGCTTCTTCGCCATTTCTGTTGAGGGGATATACCATGGGTGCATCATGAGAAACATGCGCACCAAGGAAGTGTCCTTCAAAGCGCCGCTCCCATCTAGAAGAAGAAGAAGAAAATGGGACGTCACTCATCATCAGCAAGACATATTCACCTGCTAAAGTTCTTTTCAGAGAAAGTCTTCAAGTGACCTACCGAAGGCTTGGATGCACGCTTCCACGAGCTCGTCCACTGCGGCCGACTGCTTTGACAATATGGACTCCATCTTCCCGCTCTCTTTTGGATTATTTACCCCTCCTTTCTCTCGCTGGTCTGACTTGTTCCTGCCACTGAATACAGAAGAAGATCGAAGGATCAAAGGGGAGCAAAGGGAGAGTAATTGCTGTATGAAGAAAGCAAAGAGAGAGGAAATTGAAATTCTTTTTGGGAGATGCCGCATGTTTGAAATCGTTGTGTAGTCATTTATTTTTCATACCGCTCCACACTGCAGGGAGTTAGACACCCACTTAATGTGGAGCTGCTGACATATTCATTTTAGGATGGTAGTAGGGTAAACGTATAGTACTTTCACAATATAATACGTGATGACATCACAATATGGATATGATGAGTAAGTTCAATATTAGAACAGTCTGGTATTTTCAGAAAATCTTTTGTTCAATGTAATCCAATAGTATCATGAGATGATATACAAAATCTGTCAGCCGATAAATTGACCAGCCATAGCATCACCCTGAGGGAGGAGTAATTTTTGGCTTTTATTGGCGGCCCCGTATTGCTCCAATTGTCTTGACAATCCTGGTCAGCTTGTATCTATTTATTACAGACCGATATATGTAAAAAAAGGGCCTCTCTAACATACACTAACAAGCCCCATGAGTCTCCTAATTAATCTCACATAGCATCAGTGGCGAGAGTGTGCCTCTTTGTACGCTGTATTACAGCTGAATTTACTGCAGTAAAGCAATTACTAATTTTCACAACACGTAGTAAAAAAGCAAAAAATACCACCTAAAAGAGGGGCAACTGTGAGTGAATGGAGAGCCCGGTTGTCCTCCAATCAGAGGGTTGGCGGTTCGATTCCAAGCACTTAACCCCAATATTACTCCTGTTGCTGTGACTACCGTGTGTAAATGGTGTGAATGTTACTGATAGGCAGATGACACGGTGTATGGCAGCTGCTGTCATCAGTGTATGAATGGGTAAATGACGACCTGAAGTGCTTTGAGAGGTCAGAAGACCAGGAATGCGCTATACAAATACAGTATCAGTAATGTCGAGTCACATTCGCATTCACCCACTAAGAAAGACACCAATACAAATTCAGCATACATATAAGGGGATTGTGATAGCCGAATATGATGGACAGCTTAGAAAAACTGATAGAGAGCCACACAAGATGGAAACCACAATTAACTATCTGTCCTTGACACACTCCAGTGCATTCTTTTATCTCCAATTGCATGCACATGACGTATTACAGGCATTTTAGCAAATAGTTGAACATTCATGGTGCCGCATCACACATGTTGCGGAAATAAGTTAAGAAAGAAACATACCATTTACGTGGTGATTGCAAAATTCAGCAGGAAACCACGCCAATCACATTTTACTCCCCAGTCACTTTCAAACCACACACCTCTACCCATGATGCATATGCACAATATGAATCTTTTTACCAAGAGAAGTGTGACAACCCATGTGAATTTTTGTTTGCTGCTATCTTGGACGTGTTTATTGTTTGTGAAGAAGTAAAATAGACTAATCCTATTTGCAGTACGTTTCGCAGCTCAATCTGGTGGCAAATTGGGAGATAAAGAGAGCTCCTGGATATTTTTGGCCCATTGCTGATGATGAAGCATGAAGGTAATGCCGAGGCTGGGACAAAGTGACCCCCAGGCTGCTCGTGCTAATGGCTCTTCAATGTTGTGGTTCTGTGGCATAGGCTGATGAGTTTGTGTATGTGTCTATTGTGCCTGACACAATGAAGCCTTCCACTGCTGCCACGCGGTGGGCGGACACACTCAATTACAGGCTTCACGAGCCGTCTCAGCCACACACATGCAAACACACATTTCGGCAGGGTAGCAAGAAACAGGGGGAAGTAACCCCGAAGCTTCAGCAATGTGAGAGTAAGTTGAAGTCGCCATGGTAATTAGGAAAGAGTGTAATAGTGGACTTAAAATCTTTCTAAAAGGACGTGATGAGATAGATATAGCAGGTATACGACAGACTGCCAGACCACAATCAAAATGATGTGCTGTTGCTATAGATAGACATGAAAGTTCCTGTGAGGATGTTAAGGTCACCACAGGAAAGACGTCTGAGCCATAGTCTAAAACATCAAAGAAAAAAAAAAACATCCAAGACCTGTGACATCCAGACACCACTGCTCAAATCTCATGAATATAATCAGAAGCAAAGTGGCCTTGAGTCTTTGACTGTCACACAACGAGAGACATTATTAACAAGAGAAATCTAGATCTGAGCTGAAAAGGATTTTTTTACCGTTAAGTTCAGGACAGTTTGTCCTCAAAAGCCAAGGATGTTACTTTCCCTGCAGATGCAGGGTCCTAACAGGCCGTAACACTGAACGAGACAAAGGGGCCCGTGCATAGGGTGAACCTGCATTGGATAGGGTCCTGTTGCGGCACGGGCTATGCCCATCTTGAAGATGTCTTCTTGCTATCCAGTCATCATCTTGCTGTCTGGGGCTCTTTGTTGCGACCCTTTCATGACAACATACGGGCCTCCTCCTTCTGCCTTTCTTACAATTCTTTAAGTATTCCACCCACATGATTACTGATTTGTGTTCATACTTCCAGGAGGCGGTAGATTGATTAGGTAGCACACACTGTGAGAGCTTTAGTGTCATCCATGGTTGCCTAGTGACGGCGATCCAGGGCCATCGATCAGGCAGATTACGGGTGGGCCGGGGCACAGCCGGGATAAAGGGAGGTTGCCGAGTGCCTGCTCAATCCTGGCCATTTAAAATCTGTAGTGTGCTGCTGGTTTAGTGGGCACTGAAAGTGTCACATCTTCTGGCTTAACACAGAAGGATAACTTCTCACTGGTGTCCTTTTCATCCTCACAATGGTTGTCATAAAACAACCAGAAGACTGCTGCACAAGCATGCATTTGTTACCTATGAAAAGTCAAGTATTCTTCAGACAACACTTTCAAATTCAAAATTCAGAGCATTATTAATTCAGGGCTTAAGTAATAGTTAGTTACAATTCTTCTTCAATAAGGCATGATATTTAAATCATTTCGAATTTGTTCCCTTCCATTCACTAGTTGCAAAAAAATGAGACGGGGACGGCAAAAAACCTTCAAAACTGTAGTCCACAACCCAAAGGTATGTCCACCTCTTATAACGCAATGACTCAATCAATAAAAAGCTGTGGAATTCAGCATATTTGAATACTTGAGTATAATTGAGTATACATTTTCCCTTGAATTGAGTAAACTCTTGTATTGATGTGTTTTCCTTGTCCTAATCACGTCAGACTAAGCCAATGCCTTCTAACAAAGTCCACAGAACAAATTGAAACTGGCAGCATAAATCGTCATTGCCTTCTCATGTCTAAAAAGTAACCCTGGCACTGATGGATTATCAGACACTGACAAACAAACAGATAATGTCATCCATCCTGCTATCGATATTCCATAATGGCCTCATTTCTATGCTAGTTAACATCATGAGCTGATGCAAAGTCCCCCCATACAGCAATTGATTTAGGTTTATTCCCTCCCCACTGGCATTTGGGTATAACAAGTTTGATTGATGTTTTCATGGAAAATAGTCAACAGCTACAAAATTAGGACACATTGATCTACTCTAATTAGCTATTAGGCAGACACTAATAACACACACACACACACACACACACACACTGTCTGTTCATTTTCGCCCACACAAACACGTTAAAAGTATCCAGTATTTTGGTCACACTCGGGGTGGTGTGTCAGGGATGGTAGTCTTGGTTGGCTGGTTAGTGAAGGACCAAGTGATCATGGTCATGAGGAAATATCTGACATAAATCATTGCGAGCTTGGTGCCTGGGAACATTTGCGGTCTGATAGGATAGCAAATAAATGATAATAAAGCTCATGAATGAAGGCCCGAATTATAAAACATGAATCAGCAACACAATATTCTTTAAGCTACTTAAGCTCTATGTGTCTATACAAAATTGTGTTTAATATATAATTAATTTTTTGAACTATGTAATTATAATATTTAATTCTGTAAATGTGACATCCGTCTGTCCATCCAAGGAGGGGGATCCTCCTCTGCCGTGTGAGGGTTTTGGGACAGGGGATGTCGCATGTGTACAGACTGTAAAGCCCTCTGTTGGCAAATTTGTAATTTTCAAATAGCAACGTTACTAATAAGTAGTGCAATCCACTGAAACCTTTAGTAGTAGAGAAAACTTAGTATAGTTAATTGGACATCTTCTAAGGTAACTAAGATATGTTATATGTTAGTAAACATACACACTGTTACGTTTTGGTTCTTCTTCCTGTTTTATTTTGTAGTTCCATGTCTCTTGTGTCCCTGGGTTAGCTTCACTTCCTGCCTTGTCCTGTGATTGTCTGATTGTTTCCACCTGTGTCCAATCACCTGCACCTCCCTAGTGTATTTAAGCCCTGTGTGCCGGTTGTCCCCTGTCGCGTCATTGTCTACGTTACATGCTGTGGTCTGTGTACGTCTGCCTGTTCGGATCCATTAAAGAGCACCTTTCTGAAAGTCCTGCATTTGAGTCCTCCCTCAACCTGCACCAGCAGCACCCCTGTGTAGATATACAGTTTGCCAAATGTTCTCCCTTCTTTTGAAAGTTCCAAAACAAGATTTTTATCAATTGTACATACCATTTACATGAAACCTGTCACCTTTCTTAGATCTGTGCAGCGTTCTTTAGAATTACATTTGGTTGCTCACAGAAAGTCTATATTCTACAAGGTCTACCTTTCTTTGTGAGGAGCAGAACGGCTTGCTGAACAACTGTCTGGTAAGACTAACGTGTAAATGTTTAGTTAGTGTTTAAAATTTGCATTAAAATTGTATCGTAAAAAGGGGGTGATTTTTCATTATACTCTCTGTTTTTCTGTAGAATACAGACCCGCAGGAGTCTTGTGTGAGTTCAAGCACTCACAGTGGTTGAAGTTGATGTTAGAACGGTCCGCTCAAGTCCAACAATAACAAGCATCGCCCTGGTTATTGTCCTGTATGATGTATACGACATCTCAACAGCATTTCCCTTGTTGGGCTCATCCATGCTCTGTGTGTTTTGACTAAATGCTATTGATGTGTTGGCCCGATTTGGTCAAAAAGGTTTCTAAAGACCAATGTCCAGTTTGCAGTTATCTTGTTACAGACAATACAATACAGTTGTTTTGGTTCCTGTTCCTGGTTCCTGTTCATTCCTGGCAAAAAAGCTGTATACTGTTGTATACTTGTTATTAAATGCTTCGAGTTGAAAAATGTTCAAATGTTTTCAAAGGATTTTGAGTTAAGAAAACTAAAAGAACACACAATTTCAAGTTACTCCAATTTAATATTATATTATTATGTGTTCTGAACTTAAGTACCTGAGTAGATGCGATCAAAAGCAATATTTTCGTTCTGTTAACTGAAGTATATTAGAAGGTCTGAATAATAATCTGAACTTTTACAAACTTCACACTATGAGCAAACTTCTTATCGGGAGTTGACACATAACACATTATCCATACTGCGTTGAGTGTACCAAAAAAAGCTTTGCAGCTCGTTGCTTAAATATTTAAGTATTATCAACTTTTTGAATGCATCAATCTTCATACATTTACAGCATTTAGCATTGCATCGTATTCGACTGTATCCAACTATCAAGTTAGGACATTGATTGTGTTGTGTTTATCTCATCACTATGTTCATACGAGTCCATGTGAATAAAACTACAAGACAGCAAAAAACACCACCTCCTCACGTTATACACACACACACACCACGTACCCTTTGCCCAACAACCACTAGTTTGTTTCAGGAAGTTGTAGCAAGGGTATTGCATGATAGGACGGATATAGTTCTTCATGGGGGCCTACGCAGCGGCTGGTGACAGCCTCTATTTACGGACTGCCGGGTACTGAAAGCAGGAAGGGAAACATTTCCTTTTCCCTGGACAAGTAGAATGCCACAGCGGTGGGGGCTCACCGGCTGCAAACAGAGATTAGCCGTTAAAGTTGCTCCTTAGGGACGTAGGGGGATAGGCAGGCGGAGGGAGGAATGGAAGATAAAGAGAGAGACGGGGAGGCAGGAAGACAGCGTACTCGACCTCGAGTGGAAAAAAAGAGGAACTTTGTATCAAAGTAAAGAAGAAGAAAAAATGCAACGCGAATCTGCCTCTGATGCACAACTAATATTGTATACGTATATGAAGGATCCAAGCGGCACGATTTCCAAGAGTTGAAAAGATTGATAATCTTAATATGCATATTTCACGATGTGCTGCTGGGACATAGCAGCTGTTAGAGTGTAATGTTTTATTGCGTCCTCCAAAACAAGAAAAAGTCACGCATCCTGTTCCACATCTGGCACACTCATATCGCACGTCTCAACTTTCTGACTTCAAATGAAAAGCGCAATGTGTGGGACAGAAAGGGCACTGCCATGTACTTCTATAATATGTCTCTCTCCCCGCAGACGCAGCAATGTATCATTGTGTCACATCATTGTTATTGCTTTGTTATGAGACTTCCTGCTCAAACTTTGCCTCCGAACAAGTAACGGAAGGGTGTGTTGGTTTCGTGACAAAAGAGTCCACACCTTTTTGTTTAGACTGTAAAAATCGATCTCTTATGCAGTGCCTTTTTCCAAATGAATAGTCATTACTTTTAGATTGATTTATTTTGACTCTAGATTAGGAGGTTTTTCCTGATTCTCTGTCCTCCTAACTTTTAATCTAAAGACAATAATTTATAATCAGTGTTCAATTTCATATGTTGTGATGATGAGTGCAGGAGAGCATATGTGATACATCATCTGTTGCAGAAGAATATTAAAGTTGGTTTCTTGGGGGTAAAACCCAGAATGCTGCAATGCTGATTTTAACATGCTCACTTCCTGTTATCAGACTGTTATCTGGGGCAAATGTCATGCATTAGAAGACAGAAATAAAATGTGGTGTTTGCCAGAAGAATGCATTTAGCAGAAACCAGATTTGTGGGAAAAATGAAATGTTCTTTCACAAATTATATTTTGTATTATTTTTACAATTTACCGTGTGTACGCTTACATGGACTGAATGCTAAACAAGATATATAGAGATGACGAAACAATTAACTTAAATAAAGTGAAAGCACTTAGCTAAAGAAGCTGAGAGAAACAACTTTACTCTTCTCAAAATAAACATACCTGTATTAAGGCAGATGCCATACTAGTGATTGAGAACATAAACTTATGTTTACCAAGGTTAGAAATAATAAAAAATCAAATTTTCTGATAGAGATCTATACAAACAGCAAAGGAGTTGCCCCCTGTTAGCCAACAGAAAGAACGCAGGTTTAAAGCTTTTACACATTGGCTTTACCGCAAATCAGCCAAAGCTGCATATCGAGGTCACCAGTTCCTGATGTGTGTGTGTGTATGCAAAACAAAAACCAAGTGCCCAATCCTATTTTTGACTGTGGACCAGTTACTTCCTGGAGCCTCCACGCGACACCTGGCGAACTTGGTCTTTAAACTAAGCAAAGCGAACTGTCACACTGTACATTTGGAGAATCATGCGTTTTCTTTGCAGTGTTCATCTGCTTCGTTTCGGTCTGCCTCACAGAGTCATGCTCAGCGAGCTGAACTGGGCTTTCATGCAGCAGTCATTCTGAACTAGTTTCATGTCGTGAGTTTAGGCCCATGGGAGTTTCACATTCACACAGGCTCTTCATTACCCCCGGGGGCTTTTATAACAGCGTTAGCCCTGACTAGTTCCTGTTTATGTATTCCTCCCTAAAAACAGCTTGCATCCCTGAGCAGACCACAAACACCACAATTTCCTGCTGTCATAATACATAATTCATTATGCAGCATCCAGATCAGAGATTACAATGTGCGAACAGACCGATGAAACAACGGCAAAGAGAAGAAAAAAATTCATGCACTTTTTTCTCATGCAGGGCCTGGATGCCGTACATTCTTCAATTATCTTTTTGAAAGTGAGGCAGCGCCTAACACCTGTAGCACTGATCATGGCCATGCATCACTGCTAATTCACTGCCCGAAGTAATCACTACACTATGTTAGATACAGCAGCCAGTGAGTTTCGATCCGCCCTCCCACAGGCCTCGTCTACTACTGTGCGCCCCCCTGACTGATTTAATCCCAGCCACAGCCTGATTTATAGCTCTTCAAGTCCGACACCCTGCCTCAACCGCTGCCTTTCCCTCCCATGGCTCCCACTGTCATGCTGTCGCCACTCTCTCCTGGCGTTCTCGCCATGCCTTTAAAGGTGAGGAGAGCAGCGTGAATATAGACAAGCTGAGATTGGTACAGGGTCTGTGCCCTTTCATGGGAGCTGAAGAGGTAACGGAGGAACCGAAGTATCCCCAGCCACATGATGAAACGGGGTAAGCACTTCTCAGCTTTACACCCCACACACGCTAACTGTGATTGTGGCCCAGCAAGAAAAGTGAGAAAGTGTAGGGATCGTGGAGAAATAGATGGAGTTGGCGGACGGTACTTGAGATAAAGGAGGCCATGGATACAGGAAGAAAGTGCATTGGAACGTTACACCTCAACAATGGTGAACATCCAGCACCTACGTCTGGCTGAGCTGCTGCTCCTGTCTGCCCTCTGTAATGATCGTCTATTTGCCTTGAATTTGTCATTTTTGTTTGAGTATTGTCCCTCTGCTCTGCCTCAGTTTGATTCCTTCCTCCCCTCTTTGTCCTCCTCCTCCTCCCAGATGTGTGGCTGTTGATCCTTTGGTATGAAGCAGCAGTCATGCACAATGGATGCAATTATGGCTGGCTTTCATGATAAGTGCAACACTGCTGCAGGTTGAGGTGGCTGGAAGTGATGCTAAATGTTAAGGGTGGCCGCTCCAAAGGCCTGAAATAATTGCACTGCGGCAGGAGAGGGAGGGAGGAGAGAGAAGAGGAACAGAGATGCAGAGGCTTTTTTTTTGTTAATTTCATTAATATACCGAGGGCACTTGTAATTCTTGAAATCCGTTCTCTTTAAAGCACTATAAATCTTTCAAGTTAAGTACCTCTCCACATACGCGCATGATAGACCATGAGGTTACTTTGATGCCACTGCCAATCAAATAAGCTACGGTCTGATAAAAATGGACTTTTGTCCGTCACATATGATGCCTGATTTGCATCCACTGAATCAGACGCTGATCTGAATAAACATGTGCACACAAGCAAGCTTGTCTGCTATTCAAAACAGGAGCGGTTAATCAGCAACAAGCAGCTCCGGCCAAAATCCATCACACCAGAGTAAAAAAAAAAAAAAAACATCTTCTCTGCCTCCCACAAGGATGCAAGGCTGTTACAGCTTACAAGTAAAATCCCACTGATCTGACATGAAGACATGCCTGGATAAGACAGGGGTGAAGTATGAGCCAGGACGTTGCCGAGCAAGTAATCAGCAACATCCGGGCACTCGGAGATGCCTCCTAATTCCTGCTGCTTTGAGAGCGGTGGGAGGTAATCACCTTGAATCCCTGCAGAAAGACACCTGCAGTCCGAACAGGTAATGAGGGGGGTGAGTGGAGGTTGCGAGCAAGAAAGGTCTGACCTTTGCTTGTATAATCCAGTGTCGAATCCCCATCAGCAGGTGTTTTGGGATATTGGGGTCAAGCAATCCCAGAGGGGTCAAGCAATAACTGCTCGCCACCTGAATATTATTTGTACCTCAAACTAATTTTAGCAATAGGTGTTCCCCCATGCTCTTCTTCCTGAAAATAATTTAATTTGTTAAAGTATTAGATGCATTTAGCAGCTGTAACGTGCAATGTGCAGTCGTGACTCATGCGTCAGCATGATGTTTTTACAGTTCTGTGGCTGATGGTGCAAGAAGACAAGTCCTCGCAAGACCTCTACTGTTGCGGTATTTCTAATTTAAACTCACGTCTCTATACCAGGTGATCAAAGGGGGGGGGGGGGGATCAAGGCGCGGACCACCGGAACGAAAAACATCGTGGCTTCACTTAAAGTTGTGGCAAATGTCTTACCTTCAGAGTTTGAAGGGTCCCATGCTCCGGGAGCGGAGATGGCGGTGGTAACAGTGTGTGGAGTTGAGCGCTGAGATTAGAAGCGTTACATCACCAGCAGCACCGAATTCAAAACGCCTGTTCAGCTGTGGGAACACCGCGGTCCTGCTGGGGGGAGAGAGACAGAGAGAGAGAGAGAGAGAGAGAGAGAGAGAGAGAGAGAGGGTGGTAGCTCAACAACTCATCAGGTCGGATCCTTCTCGGGACTTGACCCAAGCGGCTCTCTAAATGGGTGCACCCGCCACTAGTCCTCCTTCCCGGCACGCTCTGAATGCGAGTTCGTTGTGCATGTGATGAACTCCGGGGCAGCGGGCACATGGCTCTTGTTCCAGATGCGCGGCTAACAATCGCACAGCAGAAGAGCCACAGTCCCGCCTATCGGTGGTAGCGCACCAACACCACCGGGTGCACACACTTGTAGGAGCCGCTTCGCGTCATTACGCACCGTGACAATCCGTGTTGGCTTCTCGCCGATATCAATTATCGGAGGGGGAATTCACCCATGTGATCATTTTTTTTTTTGAAATGTTATAACACTGAATGACAAGAAGCCTGGGCATGTGGCATTGTTGATTAGTCCGATCAATCAGGTATGTTTTACATTGAGCGCATATGTTGTTCATAGAGCAGCAGCAGCCCACCTGTTGCTACATAGCTCCTTTCCAACGTCACACAGTGCGTTCAAGTCATGCGGGGTTACATTAGTGAAACACTTAAACATCACAGCCAATGCAAAACTGTGCATTGACTTTTTACGGTGCATGAAACAGTACTCACATTCGGAAAGTACAGTCGGTTTGAGAAGAGCATAATGAGTCATTATTAATGTGCGAGGACTCGTGGAGAGGACGAGTGGGGATATTTCCAATAGCGTTTGAATGCACCAGAGTGCAGTCCTGCCCGACCAGGAAGAAGAGGACAACAAGAAAACATAGTCGGTGCTGTTTAATACATGTGTATCAGAATAGGGCTTCATCAAGTGGACATAACAGTAAAGGAGAGGGTTTTCTAAAGTAAACGTTTATAATTGTAAATGTAGTGACACAAGAAAAAATAACTTTCATTGTTTGAGTAGTCTGTTGCTTTCGTGTTTCAAAGCCCAACGCGTCACTCACCGAGTGCTGTTCGTACACGATACAATTGAAAATAGTGTCCTATGTTAATGTCCTCAATGATTAATCTCAATCTCTTTGCAACCATTTAGACCATAAATGGCTCATGGATTAACCGCATGTACTGAAACAGGACTGTAGGTTCGCATTGAGGAGAAGAGTGCAGTGAATAGTTGCAGTTTTATGCCCAAACTGGGCCGATTCAGTTTGGGCATAAAAGCCTTTGAGGCAGTATTGATATTTGTGGCAGTGGTAAAAAATACAAGTGGAACCAATTATAGACTGAATAAGTGTATACATAGTGTGAATAAATACCTTTCCAAAAATCACGCTCAATAACAATATCAATATCCGTTTCGGTGTGTTTTATTTATCTTGTGGTATTCCTTCTTTTATTGATTTACAAGCAAAGCTGATGTTATGATTCTTTCCCTGGCTTTCCCCTTTCTTGAATCACTTTAAAGGGTGAAGAAGCCAAGACAGGGGAAAATCCCAAGTCCATAGCTGCAGCATCTGTTTACCACAATGGACAGCCGGGAGGTGGGGGGTCTCCTGCAGGAGTGCCTTGGAGCAGTGGCCCCATCTCAACAGTCCACCGAGCCCACCGAGGCAGAGAGGCTGAACTACTGCAGCTGCAGAGGTCAGACAGAAGATGGTGCAATTTGTTCAATCGTCCTATGGGCATGGGGGGGCGGGGGGGTTATGATTGGGTTTGAGTAGAGATCATAGTGGGTGGTATAAGTTTAAATTTATTTTTTAAGATATGGTTACTTTGAGAGTGGGCAAAAGTATTGTACAGGTGTATCACACATTTGTACGTATACTACATGCTTTTGTTGAATTTATGAAGTCACTTCTTTCCTGTAGACTCGCTCTGTGCAGAACTGGCCTCTCTCCTGCAGGAGGCAATGGATATGAAATGGCCGTTTGTACCGGAAAAGTGGCAGTATAAGCAGGCAGTCAGTACCGAAGACAAGACCAACCTAAGTGACCTTATCAAGAAAAACATATCTCAGCTCTTGGTAACGATGACTCGGCCTAGTGATGGATTCCTCCTGGTGTTTCTGAATGGAAATGACCCATATTCATGGTTGCTGTGTTGCCAGGTCGTTCTAAAGGCTTCCATTGTGGCTCGGGAGGCTCGCACCGCGCTGGCGGTGGTCTTCCTGGTCGACCGCTTCCTTTACTGGACGGACGAGTCCAGCCGGCTGCTGAAAATCACCAAGCTGCTCCACAGATGCCATCCTGACGCTCCTGTGGCCCCCCAGCTGGTCATACGGCAGGCCAGGGTCTACTTTAACTCTGGTGCAGTGTGGCAGAGAGCGGCCGACTTTAATGAAATTCTTAGTTTCAAGGGGAGCACCTGGCACTGAATAAGTGTTAACGGATTAATTCATACTTCATAAATCATTCTGAACATTGTTTAGGGAAATAATACGCATAATATGAGATGTGAAAATCGTCATTACACACTGCAATTAAAGTGGTAAAGATCTGGAAAGACATTCCAATCATCTTCCCTACAGGCAAACTACAGAAGGCAGAATACATTCTGAGCAGTCTGATTAACAACAGCGGAGCCACCGGTAGGTACCAACACTTATTGCCATTTATGCATTATGTTTCTCACAGGCTAATTAAAAACCATAGCTTTGCTTTCTCATACAGGTTGTTGGGTTTACCAAAATGAAAGTGACAGGGCTCTTGTGCAAGCAGTTAGTGTTCAAGTACGTGGGATGGTTCTGCAGAAGCTTGGTGAGTCTTTTTCTGAATGGTAGAAGAGAACTTTGACACACTGAGGCTATGGCTGTTTTTTGCTGTGTGTCAGGCCTTTGGCGTGAGGCTGCAGAGCTAATCTGGGCCTCTCTTGTTGGCTACTACGCACTTCCACAACCTGATAAAAAGGTAGGCCAGATGCAACCTCAATATTGCTATCACGGTTGCCATATTGTGAGCTTGTGGACATGCGCACCATTGAAAACCTTTGCTTTGATAGGGCATTGGAACCTCTCTTGGAATACTGGCCAACATATTGGTATCTATGAATGATGAGGACTTCCACGCGTTTAGGACTAATCCACAAATTGATTTGGTAAGTATATTTGATAAATGTAATATTTTTTATTTTGTTTTTAAATTGCAGCCTTCGTATAGTTTATTGTCCGTGTCTGTTTGGAGCAGTCTTTACTTGGTGACAGGAGTCATCGTCTCCTCTCGGCAGCCCAGGCAGCTAAGATGGCGGTGGTGTACAGCCAGTACACTCCCCTCTATGTGTTGACCAATGTGGTAAGTCTTTCTATTGATGGGTCGTTAAGTATGGAAGTAAATCTGTGTCATCGGGTATTGAAAGAAAAAGGTGATTGAATTTCTAGCACTGAATATTTATGCATTGAAATTATGTACCTGAATGTTTTTCAACGTTAAAATACTTGTACAGTAAAAGCATGTACGTTAAAAGCATTGTACACGAGTGCATCAGTCTATAACAATACCAGTGAAATTCCTTTTATTTACTTTTTTCAAATTATTATATATATACTATTATCAATCACCCATGAGTCACCTCAAAGATTATCCACCGAAAACTAAATGTTACAAGGTTACATTTGAACACATAACGTAATGTTATTTTGTGCTGAATAGACTGTGAACGCATTATGATGTGCCTCAATACATACAACTTTTATAAACATTAGCAGCTGACAGCTAACGTTACTCACGCCTCTTTTACCAATTTCAACACAGATTTATCATTCAAAATGTCACAGAATTTCGGCATAGACTTACCGTGGCGTCCCCTTTCATAAGATACCCATTCTAAGGAGTTTTATATCTCACTCATGGTGCCTCTCTGCCCTCTTTATCTCTTCAGGCAACTCAAGGGACCTGCTTGTTATCGTACAATTTCTCGGTGGAGTGCCCTGACTCTCAGCGGCGGTCTTTCCTCCTGCAGGCTAGAGAGGCCTTTTCCATCGGTCTGCTCACCAAAGCAGAAGGCGAGCTGGTCACCAGCAAGCAGGAGCTTCACACCCTGCTGAAGGCTGCATATTCTCTCACTGTCACTCACAAATGGCTCGGTGCCCCTGTGGAAGTTGTGGAGCAAGCAAATCAAGCTTGCCAAAAAGCTTTAGCAAATTTCTATGATTACTGCAATGCAGATATCAAGGACAAAGACGGCCTCTGTGCTGAAATCATGCATCTGGTCACCCAAGTCAAGCTTCTGCTGCGGGTGGAGCCTTTCATTAATTCAGATGAGGGGTCTTTTATCCCTGACAGCTACAGAAACATCAGAGACACGTTGGTCAATTTTACTCTGGAAGGCTTCGCCGAGGTGATGCTGAGGTTACAAAAGCATCACGCATCACTGTGCGAGACGACCAACGCAACCTGTAAGAGGACCAAGGACAAGATGGAGGGGTCAAAGTTATGTATAACTGCAATGGGTACGACCATTGGTACGCTCAACACAGAAAGCAGCACCGAGTCCTCCAAAGTGTCCCCCAATGAAGAGGAGCCAGAAAACAAGGGTTCAAAAACAACCTCTGTGCACCCAACTCAGAGGTCTGACCCGTGTTCCACTTTAGGAAGCACAGATAACTTTGGCTCTTCATGGCAGAACTTTTCCCTGAGCAGTTCAGGGTCTCCTCGGCCCAGCTGCAGCAACTTCCCAGGAGGTCAGGCTGTTGAACCTCAAGCAGATGTATGTCATCAGAATTGTCTGACCACTGAGGATGATGACTGGTCAGGCAGCATTCTTCACTTCACTAATGAAAACAAGTCTCCAGTCAGTTCCCAAACTATCCCGAGACCTGTAATCCCTTCCACTTCCTCTTCTAATGCGAGTTGTGGTTCAGATAAGTTTGAAGTGATACAAGCTGGAATAGAGACACTGGACACTGAGGAGAATTGTGTAATTGACGATGCGGTGGCAAAACCGTCAGCCACTGTGGGAGCAGCACAGTCCTTATCCCAGCTAGCTCTCGGAACCTTCTCCAGCTCACTCAATGACAGCTTTGGTTCCCAGTCATCATGGGAGAAAATTTCCCTTGACCCAAACTCTCCCACAATCAGAAAACCTCAGCTGAGGAGCCTATCAAAAGAAGGAACCAGTCAAAGCAGCAGGTCACCAGAGTCTGACAGGAGCTTCTTCCTCTTGGAGACCCTTGATTCTGAGACCAATGATTCTGCTCACGATCCCACGCACAAAAACCACACATCCCGAGGGGAATCCAGACCTGCTAGCAACAACTCTTCAGCAACCCCATATCCAAACGTCTCCCAGTTTGTCCCAGAACAGTGTGCCGCCACTGAAACCTCCACCGAGAGTTCATTTGAGATGCTGGAGGACCATCGAAGTGAAGACGAACCTGGTGAAGTAACTTCATCAGAAAATGGAATTGCCCCTCAAATGAAGAACTCCTCGTGCTACAGCTGTGTGAAGCAGAGCATTGTAGCTGACGTTGTCCCTGAGAGTCCTTATGTGTTGTCACAGCATGATTACCAAGCTCTACTGGCTGGAGTCTGCTATGAATGTCTGCTGAAGAGGTTTCACGGTGACAAAACACAATTCAAACTTAAGACACACAGAACTGCTCACAGTAAGTTTCATTTCCCAGAGTCATTGAAAGGTTTCTTTCACGAGTTAATCTTTTTAGCCATTCTAGCCGGAGGGCAATGTTGGTCTGTAGTTCCATCACGTTGGTCCAGACTGAAATATCCCAACAATAGCATGGGTTGCCATGGTAATGGATACATTTGAATGACCTTGGTGATACTATCGACTTGTACTTCTGCCTCAATATTATTATTATTATTATAGAGCCAGCAGGCCTTTGCATCAAAACCAGCACAATCAATACCAGTTAGCTCTCAGCGTTTCACATTTACATTTAGAAATTAGTAAGTCATCAAATAAGTAATTTCCATAAAAAAACATTTATTGCAATTGTATGCCAATCTGCTAATATATCCTAATGTCGTACCTCTTAGGTGCTCTTCATTTAAAGTTCTCCAAAGCCACAGGACTGTGGACAGCCAGGGAGACCTGTGCTTACATCGGGGAGCCGATGGGGATGGAGGGAAAGCAGAGAGCGGCTATATGGGTGCAGTTTTTACACCAGGAGGAAAGGTTAAGCAGGTATGCCGCCACACGTTCAAGGGACAAACTGACCTAAACATAATTGATTTGTGTTTTCTTCACTTTGTCTGTGCACGCATGTCCTTAGTTATGTAGGAAAAGACTACTTGAAGCCAAAGGGCATCCAGTTTCACCTGAGAGATGTGGAGCGACAGATGACAGCCCAGCACTACGTGACTGCGTTCAACAAGAGTCTTTATGAGAAGGAAATGACAGCTCAGATCTACTTCATTCCCTCAGAAGCTCTGCTGGTGAGGCGACAGCAGATACCATTAAATACATGTGTTCAATGGTTACATTTGTATTAAAATAACATCATTTCTAATTGCAAATTCACACAATACACAACTTAGAGGCAGCAGATAGTAGAGGAGCCTGCAGCAGCCTTGGAGCAGTGTTGGTGGAAATTCAAATGTAATCCCATTATACCATCCAGTATAGCCAGAAATAAACTCTATGCTCTCTGTAGTAGAGCCAATACTTTGTTAGTTAGTACTATGATGTACTACAAGCCGTTAAATAGGAATTAATGGTACAAATAGTTAGTGTTTTGTTTTCTCTTGATTGTCTCTGCACCATCAAATGAATGTTGGCCCGAAGTATTTGTAATGGATTCAATTTACAATCTGGGCCTGAATTCTTCCTCTTAAATGAAACCCAATGTAGTAAGACTGCAACACTTTCCTGGGGAATAATTTGAGTGGTGAAAGATCATTGAACATCACATAAAAAAGTATTTAGAGCCACAGGATTTCAGGAGAAGATGATATTCTACAGCAATTTTAACATGTTGCACACAAAGATGTTCTTTTAATGTTTCCCTCTTGTTTTTCTAACTTTGAATAGATTCTGAACGGAAATCAGATCGCAGGCTGTGTAACAGTGGAGCCCTACATGTTAGGAGACTTTGTCAAACTGACCAACAACACGGTAAAGAAGGACAAGAGTATACAAGCTACAGAATATGGCATCGCCTTCGGACACTTTACCTGCCTGCTCTCTGACTACCAGGAAGTTGTTGTAGACCTGCAAGGTATGTTTGTGTGTTACTGATATGCTCCTGGTATATTCTTAATAGGGTCATTTAATGCTACATCTATATCTATCCTCACTTGCAGGGTGGGTGACAGCAAATGGCAAAGGACTGACCTACCTCACTGACCCCCAGATTCACTCCACCAGGGCCCCCAAAGGCCCCTCCAACTTTGCTGCCAGAGGCCTCAGGTACTTCCTGGAGGAGCAGCATGGGCCAGAGTGCAATGTGGTGTGCCAGCTGCTCCGACTACCTCCAATGCCCCGACAGCCTCACAAACTTTGAGGAGTTTGTGTTTTCATAATGAAATGATCAATCAAAGTACCGTTTGTTCCAATAGCACGACATAACGAACAACGTAGAAAAGTAGAAATCAATATCAAAAAATTATCAAAAATTGCATTCTATTAACATACACGTGTGTCCAGTTTTATTTTGTCAGTAATTATACTCGACATACATACTCCTGTGCTTTCCCTTTTTGGCTGTCAGATTGTCTCTATGCACTCATCGCTCTCCAGTATTTCCTATCAGTCGTTTGAATTTGACCTGCTCTCAACTCTTAGATTTTCCTGGTCCCTGTTGGAATTGTTTGCCTCCATTGATAGACCTTCCGTGTACCCTTACCTTGCGCCGAATAAATGACCTTGCCTACTACCGCAGCCCTTCTCTTGTGTTTTCCTCCGCTCCTGAGTGTGTTCAGATCCAGAACCGGTTCCATCATTGGCACCGCAGAGCTCTGATCTTGCATTGCGCCCATTCACACACTTTCTAGCTATTCAGCTCTTTTGCAAATTTAACATATTGAAATGAGCTTTTACCGTTAATTACAGTCCAACGTGATAAGTGACTTTCAAAATATATATAAAATGTAAGCAGGCTATGAATGAATCAAATGCAGCCATCCTTATCCAGAAATGACAGTCACAGGCACCACTGTACACCTTTAAGTTCAACCAATTCTTTTAATTTTAAGATATCTTTGTCATTGACATACAAAACTGATAATTGTGTAACTTTGTAAATGCAGCTGCTGCTCTTTTCACCCTCAAAAATATGATACTGGAGCCTGAGAATAGAATCACAACCAAATTAACGGCATACATACATGGATAATGTGTTGTTATCATACTCGCAGCATAATGACGCAGCCTTTGATGAATGACCTCAACTTTTAAGTGTAAATATTAAATCAAATGAGTAAAACAACGCAGTGAATGTATAATGTAAGGCTGTTGTTGGATACAGTGTGTACAACAAGGAATTTAGGACAAGCAGGTGCTGCTGTATTTACAACAGTGACACACCTCCACATCACATGACAGTGATGTCATGTGATGGGCCTCCCTGTCCATTCAGCTGAAAATCCAGTTCTGGCTTTATTAGCCTCCGTCTTTTCCGGACACAAACAACATTCTTTACCCCTGGCCCACTTTACACCGATTTCATAATCTGTGTCTATATGGTTGTTATGAAAAGAACATATTACACTGAGAGGTTGTGCATTTATACATTCTGTGCTGAGCTAAATGCGTTGCTGCATGCAGAATCTTTAACATGCACACAAGCATAAGCAGCCTAGAGTTACGATACGGTGGAGGTTGTTTGCAGTGAGAGATACGTGGCCTTTTATCTAGATGTGAGTCCGATTACAGCAGATTTTATGCTGCGGGGTTAAAAATAAAACCCTGGAAGCAGACCCTCCTCCTGGAGCCTTTCTCCCTATTTATAAGGACGTGACTCCCCTTTCAAGCACCAGTGTTTGTGGCTGGCTGCAGTGTGGAATCCTAAAGAATGCTGCTCTTGGTGGTTTTAACGTGTTTACTGGCAGGCTGCCTTGCTCAGAAGCCTCACCCATGCTGTAAGTTAAATAACAGATCTCTCAGCTGTTATTACTTATGACATTTGTCATGCATTCTCTATACTAAAAGTTTTCCAATGCTGACCTAGGGAGAGACTCATGTAATGTTGTAATGTGTCATTGTGTGCTTTTGTAAAATCAAGCCATCGTGTAATTTCACGCATCTTCTCCCATAATACAGCTAGTCCTTCTCTTCTGAGCGGAAGCCTCACTGTGGTGAGTGATCTTTTTTTCTGAGATTTATGTGATCATTATGGTTTATGTGATCATAATACATTTGGCCTCGACCTTAGCATAACAACCAAGCACAATGACAGAATGTGAAACAAGGAGATGTAATCTCACTCACTCCCGTTCTTCAGTCTACACAGAATGAAAAGCTGTGGACTTATGCCAGATACTTGTATGATGCACTGGGACAGCGGGTCCGGATCATGGAGCTGGGAAGCTACGAGAATAAGTCATTCACTTATGACGCTCTTCTGCTCTACAGAGAGGTGACCACAGCACTGATGTGAATGTGTCCAATGTTTGTCTTAGAGTGAAGTCGTTCTCGATTAGAAGTGCAAAGTACAAGAACAGGAGTGCCAACATCTACAGCCAGATTGTACCAACAGTATGTAGTTGAGATGGTGGTGCTTGGAGTAGTGTGATGCGCTGGGAGCTGCAAGGTTGGCAGTTCGAATCCCGTCGGCTCCATGTTGAAGTGCCCCTGAGCAAGACACCTAACCCCTAATTGCTCCCCAGTTAAAATGAGGCACATGGGTTATAATGCAATAAAAGTCGCTTTGGATAAAAGCGCCAACTAAATGACATCAAATGAGGTCTGTTTTAAGAATTTGTATTAACGGAAGAGTAGACATCCAATTCAAATTGAATATTTAAACGCCCAAATAAGCACTTTCTGATAACACCTACTGTATGTGCCTGGTCATCCTGTCTATAATCTATGTTATTGTTTTATCACTACTCATTCAGCCCTTAACATAATGCAAGGTTGTGACCTCTCTCACACACATACACACACACGCACACACACACACACACACACACTTATCTTATAAAATGGCGGACAAAATGGCGGCATGCACGCACCTGCCCCTCCAAAGGGCCATATAAATACTACAGGCATGTATCTGAAACGAATAAATGTGATTGATGAGTTTTATTTTCCTTTTTACTCAAATGACAAATATTGACACGGACAATTATGATGCTGTTGTTAAATAAAATATGATCATTTTCAGGGTTTAACATTACCATTTAAACAAAATCTGCCATGGGCTTCCATACAATGGAGCAACAATAGTAGTTCCCATTTGGCAAGTTGTTGTGCAGAAGTGCAATGAGAGTTTATTATGGCAGTAAAAATGTTTTGTGGAGCTTGCAAATGATTTACATATGGCAAGGTCCTTAAGTTATCCACACAACAGTCATTTTGAATTTAAATGTGTCAGTGTTAACCACATATGGGTTCAGATATGTCACATAAATCAAAGTAGTCACGTGAATATACGATTTGAAGTCCTTAATTGTAACAATATTAATAGCCTTCAATCTCTTTATCTACGTTCATAAATTCACCTGAAGAATCAAAAATCAGCTTAAGAAGCACAACAAGACAAGAAGGTTTGTGAGCATAAAATACAAAAAAGATCACAGAAATCCATGTTTAGCGGTTCACTACTTTCTGGTCCCTTCCTGGCACTCATCATGGATTTAATCAGTTTTTATTTCTGCACAGGAAATAATTGTATTACATTTAAGTGTCACCCTAATCCCACTACTTTCATCCACCAGGGTAGCATGTATGAGATTAACAAACATGACCGCACATGCAAGAAAAAGCCCCTGAAGACAGACTTCCAGCCTATGGCAATCCCAAAAGATGCGTCTCTGCTGGGCCAAGTTGTTCTTGGCACCTCGTCTGGACCCGGAGAAGGCCTCCTAGTCAACACTTGGACGGGAGATCTGCCCGGCAAAGCAGGTTAGTGAATAATATGAAAATGTTTGAACTGTCTATTCATTCATTACAGTCTTGTAATACATTTTTTTCTCACGTTGGACCGTACAGGGAAGTTCATGAGCACAGTCCCTGAATTCGGTTGTGTCCCTATAAGCACTGCGTACCACACTGGGGAGTTTGGATGGGTGGTGACAAGGTAAATCAACATCAACACTGTAAAAAATCCTTCTTAATGGCAGGAAGGACTGTGTGACTTTGGAAAATCGGAAGAATTTGTATCGGGCCAAACAAGTCATTATGTCTCCATCTTTCTCGTTTACTAGCTTCTTCAACAACGTCCTTGGGATATCAGACCCTGATCGGCTCAACCCTCCGGACTTCTGCCTGGGTGGAAAGAGGAGTGCTGATGAAGAAGAGCAAACAGACTTCCTCAGCTTGTTCCTTAAGAAGCTCTGAGGGCCTCCTTTAAGTGATTTGAGAATGTGTTCTGTGGTATACGTCTCATTTACTCTACAAGAACACATGTAGTTTGAAGCATCTGAACCATGTGCTAGAATCCTTTTTTACTAACATATTTCTGAAAACAAAAGAATCTGTGACCACATGTAATTTTCAGTGATGTGCATACAGAAATAAAACACAGATTAATTTATTTCACTGTGTGCAATGACTACATAAAATAAACAGCATTCAAACATTGTGGCATTGCAACTCCATTTTTGTGTGTTAATAGCAAATTGAATTGTTCATATGCATCTGTGGATATTAACAAACAATTTGTTAGAATTAGATGTAGAATTTAAACAGCTTCACAATCAAGTCATTTATTCAGTTTGAATAAATGATAGTTAGTAGAACATTATCTCCGTAGTGTCATTGGTTACTTGCTACTTCCTGAAGCACTCAGTTCATTTCCGCCGACCAAAGTCTCCACATCTGATTGGGAATATGTCATCTTAACCTCACGCCTAATCAGAGCAGCCTTTTGGAGGATTTCAAACCTGGTTCAAACCCCCCAAAACAGTGTCACCTGAGTCACAGGGACACACCCGTGGTGTCACTAATGGTGTCTTATTATGACACGACAGGTGTTGAAGCTACTGGGCTCAAAAGAAAACCTGGCAATGGAGTCCCAGTGGGAGCCTCCCCAGCCGGTTTATAGGGAAGTGAGCGCTCTCACACAGCAGCATACTTGCATCCGTGTGCAGGGGAACGGATTATCTACCAACCCGAGAACAGCATGAGAGCTCTGGTCCTGTTAGTGTGCCTGTCCGTGGGCTGCCTCGCTCAGAGGCCACATCCATGCGGTGAGTATGTTAACAGGCGCTTAGTTTGTTTGTAAATCTGGTTTGTCCTCTGCAAGCTGATGCTTAATTTGGATTTTTCTGTTACGTTTTTGCTTCTGAATTCGAGGAATCTTTATACGAAATCCCTCATTTCATTTCAACAGAATCCCCGCCGCTGCTGACCGGTAGCCTCAGTGTTGTAAGTTTTCCTCTCCTTACGTAACTCGTATTACAGAATTAGTATCGTTCAAAATAATTCTAGTTTGAGCAAAGTCGTCATATCCAAAGCGTTGCTTACTGCCAAACGTTTTATTACAACTGTAAATGTTCTATGTGTTTTTTGAAGGCCACAGCTAGTGAGAAGTTGATGGCATACGCCAAGTACAGCTATGACGCCCTGGGAAAGCGCATCCGCATCACAGAGTTTGGAGCTTATGAAAATAAGACCTTCCATCTTGATGTACTTTTGCTCTTCAGACAGGTAATGACAACATGCCATAGATATCGGAACTCTGTCCACCACAAACTGCTGTATAATGCCATTCTGTCCTGCAGGGGGTCATGTATAAGATCAACCAGAAGAACCAAACATGTTTGAAGAAGCCACTGAACGCACACTTCCACCCGCTGGAGATTCCACGCAATGCGTCCCTGCTGGGACAGGTTGTTTTAGGCAGCTCCTCGGGTCCAGGACAGGGAGTCCTAGTCAACACCTGGGGGGGGGAGCTGCAAATGAAGAAGGGACCAGGTACAGAAAGAGGAAACAAACCAAAAAAAAGGGGAAGTCATGTGGTGTGCTGCAGCACATGACATGAATTATTTTGTCGAATCACTGCCCTTGTATTTCAAGTTTTTCTGGTTGCGTTGCTTCAGCTCCCATGTGATCCATTTCTGTTTCTGCAGCAAAGTACATGAGCACTGTCACAGAGTTCGGATGCATCCCTGTCAGCACTCTGTTTCACACCGACAAAAGTGGATGGATGGTGACCAAGTGAGTGTATGCACACCACAACTCACAAGGGTCTTAACAGAAGAAACACATGTGTAAAATGGAAAAGAATAAGAAGTCAGTCAGGCATCTTCTATATTGCTTACCCCATGACTAGTTTTATTAGTTGTATTTTCTGTTACACAGAATAAAAACATTTGCATTTTTAATCTATGAATTGCTCAACTGTTTTTTTTATTTTTCACCTTCAGCTTCTTCAACAACGTCATCGGACTAGTGGAACCTCAAAGGCTCATCCCTCCACGTTTCTGTCAAGGCGTTGAGCTGGAAAAGAGCCGTGACGAGGATCCAATGACCTTCTTCAGTTTGTTTTGAAAATAGGATATTTTCAGAAATGCACTGCTATGCGATTGTCACTTTATGTACTCTTTGCACTGTCTAATGTGTTTTGTGGCAGTTATTAGTGTAGTAGCATTTGTTTCAGTCTGTAAAAATCCAGTCATTCTCAATTAATTCCAATGAATGAAAATGTATCAGGTTTGAAAATCTTCTGGGAGTAAGCAGGCTTGACCTTGCTGCAAAATACCCGTTTTTGTTCACTTCCATATATGTAAGTTAAGTGACTTAGCTTCAATACAATCTGAATGTATTACAGTTTTAAGACTGTACATTATGATTACTGTCTTTGTTGATTCATCTGTGATTTTCTTTAAAATTTTATTGAAGATTTAGCTGCAAACTGGATGAAAAAGGGAAGAAGAAATATTAAACAAACCCATGTTAAAAAAAGATTTTGAATGTGATAGTGTTGAATTTCATATATTCTCATTTAGAACTGAGTTAGAATTACGTGCTCTTGATAGTATAGTCAGTGTAAGGTAAAAAAAATATTTCAATGAATACTAATCCAACATTTATTCACAAAATCTAATGTTTTGGCAATTTGAATGAGACATTTCTGAATCACTTTGGTGCAGCCTATTCAATATGCAGTCATGAGCCTCCCATGTTTCCCACAGCAATATACCATGCTAACACAAGAGAGCAGCATTTAGCTTAAATTTGACTGTGGGATTTGATGTGCCGATACATAACTCCAAAGTTACAATAACACAGTGATGATCATTTAGATTAGTTATAGAATAGTTATTTTTGGTCATCAGTTTCCTGAAAAACAGCAACATTCTGACTTTTCAATTTTTGAAAATGTGAAATTAAATGGAAGATCGCCTAATTGCACTGTTAATGTTTTCCATGTAGTCTTTCCCAAAATAGAAATAAAAACACAAGGAAATACAAGAAATAAGTATATGGATAGTATGTGTGTTTTTGTCAACTTTTCCAGTTATTTTAGAAACTGATCAATGGTTAATAATGTATCATGTGTGTCATTCAAAAAAATTCCACGCAGTGTTAATTGGTCATACGTGTTTTACCATCTAGTTAAACTACTAGTATTATGTGCACGTGCACGGCTTTCTTAAGTAGCCCACGGTATCGATCACAGATTTACTGAAGCAGAAGTAAATCTGCTGAAGCCCATCACAGGCTGACAATGTGGAAGGGATATAAAATATTTACTTAATAGGAAAGTTGTACACTCTGTTTTAATTGCTTTTAATATGATTGTTTTATGTGTTGGCTTTATTGCTGTGTTCATGTGCTAAATGTGTTGGTTTTACTGTAAAGTGCCTAGTAGCCTAATATGTAAAGCACTATATGAATAACATGTATTATCATTTAGTCTATACTTTGCCTTAAAAGTGAGCAGAGGGAATTAATGTTACTCTGGAAATGTACCCTAAATACTAGGCCTCATTTCTAACTTTTATTCACAATGCAAGAATACGTTTTACAATATGCACAAATCTCTAGAAGCTGTGTCTAATTCTAAACATCATTCTATTATGTGCACAGAACAAACAAGACTGGAAGACATCCTGGCAACAGGTCAAGATAACAAATAAAATATTTTGCAGGCTAGTAACAGTTTTGCAAGATGCCTGCTCACATAGTAGATCTAAACTGAAGGCTAATTTGTCTGGCACTGGGGGGCACCAGCACCATGCAGGCTTCACCCCATCTTAGGAATTGGCCCTTGTTTTAAACTAAGGAAGGCCTGTGATGGAAGGGACTCAGGGTGGGACAGCTACTGACTCTTCATTTTCCAGCACTGCACATCAAACCCAATCACCCATTTATACGCATATGTGGAAATCCTCTTTGATGTATAACACATTCTTCTGTGGCCAGGGAAGGTAATAAAGATGTGTACTAAAGGATTTCAGTGCCAAACACACACTTCTGACAGTACGGCAAATAGTGCCTTTTTATTTACAGTTTCGGAATGGAAAAAGCGCAGTGCCATACAGAGCTTCTGTGGGATGGTGAGAGCTTCGTGCTGGTCCACATCTGTCCCCAAACACCCTCTCACGTCTGAAAGCACGTCTCCATACCAGCACTTCTTCATCCAACACGTGGTTCAGAAATGGGCATCATGGTGGAGGAAGAAACACCGGTGAATGGACATTATACAGTATATCGCCCTCATCACGTTTACTAATTGTTCACTTCTCAGTGCGCAGTTTCGCCCACCAACGGACCACTGATCTAAACAACTGCAATGGTAGAGTTTAAAAACAAACTGGTGACATCAATAGTGACGTGATGCATGTAAATAAAAAATAAATCACAACACATTCAGAAAACAACGGAATAACTGTTAAACCCGTTTGTTTTGGACCAGAGCGGCAGCTGATTTAACCCATGAGGCTGCAGGATTAATCTTAGCCTGGCTCTTAGTCTGGTCTGGAGCAGGCTAGCTTCAAAGAATAAATCGCCATGGTTACTTGGCCGGGTTTAATTCAACCTGCTTTCATGCAGCCAAGTCAGAGCTGAATTCCTCCAGGATAACCTGAATATCCCGGCTTAATCCCTTATCCGGGTTTCGTGCAATTGCCCTCAGATCTTCTCCACCTTGATGCTGCTAACTGTGACTTAGTGTATGGACAAACAAATGTTACTGTACTCTCATTTGAAAATCAAGGGAAATTAAAACACAGCTCCTTCTGAATTTTACTGACGTAGTGGTTATCTATGCAAATGTAAATAATCTGACTATAGAACATGTAGGACCTACATTTAAATATGGAAAAAAAATGTACATATCTTAAGAGTGACAATGAGGTTTTAATAATGTGTTCTTCAGTTTTAATATCCTTCTTACATGCCTGTAGTGATGTAATCATGTAATGCTTCTCTTATTGGTAAAATCCAAAACCAACAACAAATGATTTTGAAAGATTATTTGGTATGTCTATTCGAAACAATAACGCTGTCACAACTAAGAAGATCCAGACTGGACCCAAAAGCAGACAAAGGAGGCAGAAAAGAAGTTTAGGTGTTTATTAAACGCATACCCAGAGCCATAGTAGTGCCAGTTCATTCAAACATATCCAACCAGACGGATACTAGAAAGTACCGATGAGAAGCTCGCAGCAACCAGAGGAAAGAGACAAGCAGTGTGGGGGAAAGGGGCACTCATAAACTGCAGGTGTGATGAGCACAAGGTTAAACAGGATTAGGAGGGATAGAGTGTGCCGAGGATGGCAGCTCTGGGGTGCTGGCGAAACCACCGACACACTAGAAAGCCCATGAAAAAAAAGTTGCTATACAATGGCCCGAGGATTCACATTGTAGCAGTAATAAGACAGTCCCCTTAGCTCCCCAATCTCCTGCACCCCAACATCCACGGCCATCACTCCCGACTCCTGCGCCTCAGTCTCCAACCACAGCAGCCGGACATCAGGGTCCTCATCAGAAAACTGGAGCAGAGCTCCAGAGCGCCGCAGCGCCTTCAAACACTGCTTCAGCATGAGTCCGGCCTTCTGTCGTCCTTCCTTGGACCTCAACAAGGCGTCTGTAGTGCCCTTGTCCACGATAAGGTCCACACTGCTACTGCCATAGTGCTTGTGGAGCTGTGTGCAGTCCAGCTCTACAAACTCAAGCCGAGAGGAAAGATTGAGAGGTTGTATGGGTTCGGCTTGGATGTGCTCCTTCATTAGTCGCACAGCTACGGGGGAAATGTCCGCACAAGTGACCCGGACCGGGAGGGGAGAGTGTCTGTATATGCAGGGCCCTAAAGCAGAGGTGCCACAGCCCAGGTCCAGGACTCGGAGAACACCACCTGGGTGGGGCTCGGTCCGCAAGAGGGGCATGATGAAGTCCCTGACAGCGTCGAAGCCGAAGAACCACTCAAAGTTTTTGAAGGATGCCGTCCGGCTGCTGCTGCTGCTCTCGGTGTAGAAGCGGTCCCAGGTTGCTTTCTTATCCATGTTTTCAATCAGCTCAGCTAGGCACACACACACATGGGGGGTCACAGATACAACTTCCCTTATTGTTGCCATGCTTATGTCATATTTTTTGTGACTAAACAAACACATGCATGTGAAAAATGTGTTTTCTTATAACATATTACATTTCCTTTGGTCCTTAGAAAACACTTAACGTGGCATGAAGAAAATAGAAGATTAACCCAGCTGACAATCAAGAAATCAAGTGACTGAAATTGGTCGTTGAAAATGAGAAAGCTCAGCAGCGAGTCCATTAGTTAGTGTTGAGCAGAGCTAAACATGACGGTCCTGCTTTAAATCCTTTTCTTTATGAACACTGGAATTGTCAGTTTAAACCCGAGTATCCAGGTTGTGTTGCATTAGTTTTAGCTCGGTGGTGCTAATATGGTAGCCACCGAGGGTAACATTAATGCACAATTTCATAAAAGTGGTACTTTATACACACACAACTGCACTTGTGTTAGTGACGTGACATATCAAACAGCGTTAGCTTAGTCCTGGTTTTAGTTTAACCCATTACCTGCAGTATTATAACATTATGGCTAGCTTAACTAAACGCAGCCAGGTGACAGCAGAGCTTTGACGTATTGTTACAGTCATTGTTACTAATTAAGATGACCGCTAGGACGTTTGCCTTTGAACCCACCTGTCAGCGAGGAGTGATACCGGACTGCACGCGCTGCCACTATTCTCCCACTAAACAAAGTCAGCGACCTAGTAAACGGAGACATTTTCCCCTCGGCGACTTTGATTGTCCTTACACGTGTCCGACGAAGGAGGTCTCACTCTGTCTCTCACGCTGCTTAGCAGCAGCAGCGCGTCGCCCACAAAAACTGTAGCGAGAAAGCGTGCTTCCCTTAAATAGACGATCTTCAATGAATAACGTCAGACGCGCAGATGTGTCGCGTCCTGCGCATGTGTAGATCCAGGTGTAAATAAGTGTATGACCATGACTGTTATCCCGTGGTCATTTCAGTAAAACAATGGACACTATTGCTGTATTAAGCATGCATACATACACTCACCGGCCACTTTATTAGGTACACCTGTCCAACTGCTCGTTAACACTTAATTTCTAAGCAGCCAATCACATGGCGGCAACTCAGTGCATTTAGGCATGTAGACATTGTCAAGACAATCTCCTGCAGTTCAAACCGAGCATCAGTATGGGGAAGAAAGGTGATTTGAGTGACTTTGAACGTGGCATGATTGTTGGTGCCAGAAGGGCTGGTCTGAGTATTTCAGAAACTGCTAATCTACTGGGATTTTCACGCACAACCATCTCTAGGGTTTACAGAGAATGGTCCGAAAAAGAGAAAACATCCAGTGAGCGGCAGTTCTGTGGGCGGAAATGCCTTGTTGATGCCAGAGGTCAGAGGAGAATGGCCAGACTGGTTCGAGCTGATAGAAGGGCAACAGTGACTCAAATAACCACCCGTTACAACCAAGGTGGGCATAAGAGCATCTCTGAACGCACAGTACGTCGAACTTTGAGGCAGATGGGCTACAGCAGCAGAAGACCACACCGGGTGCCACTCGTTTCAGCTAAGAACAGGAAACTGAGGCTACAATTTGCACAAGCTCATCGAAATTGGACAATAGAAGATTGGAAAAACGTTGCCTGGTCTGATGAGTCTCGATTTCTGCTGCGACATTCGGATGGTAGGGTCAGAATTTGGCGTCTACAACATGAAAGCATGGATCCATCCTGCCTTGTATCAACGGTTCAGGCTGGTGGTGGTGGTGTCATGGTGTGGGGAATATTTTCTTGGCACTCTTTGGGCCCCTTGGTACCAATTGAGCATCGTTGCAACGCCACAGCCTACCTGAGTATTGTTGCTGACCATGTCCATCCCTTTATGACCACAATGTACCCAACTTCTGATGGCTACTTTCAGCAGGATAATGCGCCATGTCATAAAGCTGGAATCATCTCAGACTGGTTTCTTGAACATGACAATGAGTTCGCTGTACTCAAATGGCCTCCACAATCACCAGATCTCAATCCAATAGAGCATCTTTGGGATGTGGTGGAACGGGAGATTCGCATCATGGATGTGCAGCCGACAAATCTGCGGCAACTGTGTGATGCCATCATGTCAATATGGACCAAACTCCCTGAGGAATGCTTCCAGCACCTTGTTGAATCTATGCCACGAAGAATTGAGGCAGTTCTGAAGGCAAAAGGGGGTCCAACCCGTTACTAGCATGGGGTACCTAATAAAGTGGCCGGTGAGTGTATATGCCCATGGTGAACAAGCTAATAAAACAGTTCTGTGTGCAGTTCCTGTACTATCAAACATAAAAAGTTAATGATACATGAGCTTTATTTGATATTCATTTGTTTCAATTTACAAACAGAAATTATTTTTTTCTCCAGTGTTTTCCGTCTTCAGTGACAAAACATTTAAGTGATGAATTGATAATCTAAAGTTATCAGTTATCACAATCATATATTCAATCTGACTCCTTACAATAAAAACACAAGAAATAAGATGTAAATCCCTTTAATAAAACGCAATGAAACGCAATGTAACAAAGGAAAATAGTCCAACATAAAGCAAGTAGATAACATTTACAACCACAAAAGAAAAAAAACCTGTACAACTCTAAATGCCTGGAGTCACTTCTATTTTATTCCCAAACAATTTTAAATCAACCATTTTGATGACATTTAGACTTGGGAGTTGGGTTGAGGCAAGAGGGGTAAGGGAGGCGTGTAATGTGATTTTATCTTAAATTATTTTCAAATACATGAGTGTAAGCTTATACACAGATGTATGCTTCATCAACGTGGCAGTTGATTTTTTTTTAATCCACTGCTGTATCCTACAGCAGGAGGAGAACGAGGTGGGCTGTGGTTGGGAGTGTTATTTGTACAAGATGTCGTAATGGCCAGGTCTATAGAGGAGGAAAATGCGTGGGTCGCCGCCTTCAGGAAAAACGTGATGATTGACTGTTCCTCCTTCGCCTCTATCCATGTACTCCACCAGGATGGATACGTCTAGGGCCTGCGCTAAGGCGATGATGTGAATGTGGTCACTCTCTTTAGACATCGGCTCCACCTCCTTGAAAAAGAAAATTGTCGGAAGTGTTGGAATGTGATCACAAAACTTCAATGTTCAGATATTCAACATTGCAATCTTTTAAAAAAACAAAACACACCTGCTGACAAAACTCCTTGACAGAGCGTCCTCCCTCTATGAAATGCTGGAAGAAACCGTACTCTCGCTGCAGGTAGCCCGAGGTGAGCAGCCGCAGATACACAACCACGTAGTCCGACACGTTCTGGTCGTTGAAGGAGTTCAGCAGCTCCTGCAGGCTCGGCTGTTTCTCACACAGTTCGATCAGGTCCATGAACTTGAAGCAAAGACATTATTGACACAAGTTAAATTAATAATGACGTGTCAATCCTGCCAAATTACTGTCAAGCTGAACCAATCTCGGCCTGTCTTCTCAAGCAGAGCAAATGCATCATGTTCTTTCCTAAATGACAATTCAGAGTTGCCAGGGCAACGATCACTTTACAAGTTGCTCACCTGCATAATCATAAAACCCTCATAAAGCTTAATCCTCTTAAAGCTACTTTCATACCGAATACTGTTTACTATAAAATATATAGAAAAACTACGCTATTTGCTACTTCAGTAATAAAGGAAAAAATGTCAGCATTGAGGTTTAGGTTATAGGTTACAATAAAATGGATTTTTTCTTTTTACTTACGGTGTTGTGAAAGTCTTCAATGGTAAACTCGGTGAAGCCCTCGTTAACCAGATCCATTTTACTTTTGGTAGCAACTGCTTTGAACCTGCAGTGATAAATTAAATATTCCCAATAATATTACGGCCAGCACAAGCGTTTTTTTAAAAACTTTGTTAGTATCATGAAGAATATTGACCACAGGACAAATCAACCAAAAGCAATAAAATCTGCCATTGGAAGAAAAAACTAACCCTAAACAGACCCAACACAGACTTTAATGGGCCGAAATGGCAGAGGTGTGAGAGGCGCAAAGCTACTACAGCACAAACTGCAACACTCACTTCTGGAGTTCTTTGCTGTCATCTAGCAGCGACTCGAGATGTGCGAAGCCGAAAGCTCTGTAGAAACAGTTCCCATCTGGTCGGGTCTTGCGAATGTACGAGTATTTTTTGTGCAAGTCCTGCAGAAAAACAAGAATCGTACAAAATCAAATAGGCATTTGAGTATGTCAACAACATATTAATTTGTTGCAGTGGATAAAGAGACACCCTGCGCTGTGGAGGAAATGCACGCCGATGTGGGAGCAGTAACCTAAGAGCAGGCGGTGTGGATTCACTGACCTTGATCTTGAGCTGATAAACTGCGTCATCGTCAGCGTACTCCCTCTGCAGCACCGCCAGATCCTGTCTGTCCGATACTAACGGACTACTGTTGGCTATCTGGATACTCACACAAAAAAAGAATATTTGGGCCATGCACAGACAGAAACTTCACTCATGGGTGCATCTGCCATGACCATGCTATTCGTGTAGTCTGAAAAAGGGTTACAAAGTGGACAGAAAAAAGCGATGGATTTAAACATTTCATCATAAAGAACATCCAATCTTATCACATTACGCATTTTACGAAAAGGTCATAGCGAGTCAATGCCTTTAGTTACTGGGCTTAAAATTCTATTCAGCATATTCTATGGAAATGTGTGATCAACTAAGAAAAACTGAAATACAACATTCATCTGGGGACATTTGCTCTCACCTCCTGCTGAATTCTGTCTTGTTGAGCAATTATAGCCTCATCATATGCAAGGCAGTTCCCCCCTGAAAGAGATTAACAATACGGCTTCAGGTTTATGCCATTGTTTATGAAGCACATCAGAATGAAACATTGGTCAGGTTTAAATATCAGTGGAACCACTGCCATTTTTTTGAATTATAAAAAAAAGATTGGTGCTACTGATTTACAATACCCCAAATGCAGTTTCACATACAAGAAAGGTACACCATTAAATATGGACATGGACCCATGGAACATGACGTTATCAATGCACCCGCAACATGTGTTAAGACGGTAACTAAAACATACCACAGGCATCAATTTCTGACAGAATGAAAGTATCAGGAATCATGTATTTGATCATACAAATAAATCTGGCTGAATGATACATAATGCAGCTCCAAAACGGACGGCTTCAAAAGGTGGCAGAGGTGCGTTCAGGGACACTTTATAACGCAGTGTAAAACCATGTATTTTAATACGTCTATTTTTTACGTAATTTCTTGAAATAAAAAAATACATACGAGTGCCCTGGCTGATGTAAACGGCATTGCAATCACATAAATAACAACAAATCAGATGGGTGACGTTGGGTTTTAATAAGGTACGACCAAAACAACGCATACATGAAGACATCTAACGTTACATTTTATCTTGCGTTTTTTCACCACAAGCAGCCGCGGGCACATTCATCCAGTCAGCAATTAACATGAAAACAACTTAATCCACAACACCAGCTAGCGTCAGCGCGCTGCACTTGGCTAACGCAGCTCGACCTGTGCGTAAACAAAACATATTCTCGTCGCGACGAATGGGTTCAGTTTTGAAACCAAAAAACCGGTTGTCCTACATTAGATACCAAATGTACAGTTCTAACATTTGCTTTGGTAAGACACTCGGGGACTGTCACTTGCTATCGCCGTGCCAGTAACTAATCAAGCGTTTTCTCTTTGTGTAGCAGTAGCAGCTAGCTAACGTTAGCTCTGGCCTCTGTCTCCCCCTCATCGCTGCATGTCAGCCCCCTTGGTTACGCGCGAGGCCCCGGCTCGAACGCCGCGCGAGCCCTCGCGCTCACGCGGGCTTCGGCTGCCAGAGAAGTGGCTTCGCTGTTAGTCGGGCAGTCGACGTTGGAAGTGTTCCTCTCACCCTCCACCTCTCCCTGTGATGATTCCTGCTGCTCCTCCGCCATCTTAGCTATCGAGATCTGTTTCCTCCTCCCGCTTGACCTCATTCATTACACACTTCCGGCCGAGGCTTGTTTTGTGCATTTTGTGTTTGTCCGGTGTGAAACATTTGTACGTCCTTTCATGTTGAGGCTCTTACGAACAAGTAGACTTGGTGAATACTGTGAATTATCCCCTCATCATTGAACTAAAGTGGTCCAAAGAAAAACCTTGATTTTACACCCAAACACTATTCTATTTTAATAGCTACCTGCACTATTCCACCAACTAAGGCTCCCAGTACCCCTAGGGGCCACACTGTATTTCTTGTTTGCTGTGATTTGATTAAGCACACATTTGCTTGGTGAGGGTTTGTTTAGCCAAACTAAATCCTAATAACAGCCACCTGTTGCCTTTATACATTGTTATGTTACAGTTATGTTCTTGCCATGAATGGCCCTGTGTCAAAATGTTTTAAATCCCTTTTTTGTTTATCTTCTGCATACATGTCGTTTTCCATGAATGCAAAACATAAACAGATTACCCAGCATGATGTAGTAGGACACATAAACTACGCATAGTCTGAGGAATGGTTAGTCAGGTCCACAGCTTATTTGGTCCTTTTGCAGGAACTTTCCAGGGCACAGTAACCCCTGCAAAATCTTGACAGGAGTCTCATGAGACAGGTTGCTGGCAAGTCAGAATATATGTCCGTGTCATTTCCCTTATTCGGAAGATCCAGGAAATAGGTTTAGTGAACTTCAAAGTTTTACAAAAAACATTTATTTCCAACCCCTTAATTCAAGCTGATTCCCATATATAGCCCTTACATTTAATGAAAATCCGGGATTGACCAAGAAGCTCGTTTTTCCAAAATCACAGTGGAATGCAGAGTCTTTCATAGTTCACTCTTTTGCATTAGGCTCATTCAGGTCCCTGCACTTTCCAGCAGTTAACATCAGGAGGCACTGTCTGCAGCAAATACAACCAACATTCACACAAAAACACCACTTATCTGTTTCTATCAGTAAATTATATACTGTACATCGCCTTTGCCAAAGAGTCATATTCCTGTTCTAACGTAAGGCATAATACATGTGTGGAGAACGAAATAATACTTCATATTTGCCAAAAAAGCAAAAGTGATATTTTTCATATTTTCCCGATGGCACTTTGCTTCCCATATCGGGGCTGTAACAGAACACAATACAAAGCATGTCCACTGGTATTCATCTACACATATACAATACATCTTTGGTTTTACCACAATACTAAACATCTGTACTGGTTTATGTCAAATTCTCCTTGGAGAGGCATTGTGTCTTCGATGTTGAAAAAAAATCCAGCTGGCAGAAGAAAAGTTGCAACGCACAGACACTGTGGCTGCCTTACTTTGTCTCTTTGGTATCCAGTCCTAAAGTCCAGATGTATTCATAACAGTAGCCCGCAATCAATTAAAAAAAAGTTGTACAAACATGCACTAGATTTTCCCAGCTTTCATCCATTGTATATGTGTGTGCATATACAGAGATATATTTATTTAGAGTGTGTGGATGTTTAATATGTTAAAAATACTATTGTTGCATAGCAGCCGGAACAGGGAAGATTGATTGATTCATTTGCCATATGTTTATGCCTTAATATTCACTTTAATAATTGGAGTTTTCTTTATTTATAAAAAAAAATGAAAGCATCATTTGCATATTAATAAAGATTTACAGATTAAGAAATCCTGAGACATGTTTAGTCATGTTTTATCTGTATGAAGCTTTTACCTGCTAAAAATGTCTCAGGGCTAAAAGTCAAAGGCATACGGAGACAATGTGCAGGTATGTTGCCGGTGTGGTAAGACAGAAACATTTGGATCGGATCCCAAACCGCGTGTAATGCAACCTGAAACTGGCACAGTTACTGACACAGATCCTCCCTCCTTATCGAGGTGTTGCAATGTACGTTGCTGATGTCCTAACGTTCCCACAGACTCCAACAATTCTCTTGCATTTCTTGATTTCCTACAGTACGTTTTGACATACCCCACGAAAGGCATGTCAGCTGCAATTCACCTGTTCGTTACATAGCGAATTGCGAAAGATGAGCAAGGAATATTGTCCGTGATTAAACGCTGTGATATTGTTTTTGTCTGTGCTGGAGTACACAGCGCAGAAATGTCCACGAAAGGCTTCAGAGTGGAGGTTTTCCCTTTAAGATTTGATCCTATTGCACCATATTCCCACACAATAAAGAAGGTGCAGCAGTCAGGGTGCAGATTGTTCATACCTGACCATGCACTGGTTTTCTTGACTGAAGTCATACCTCTGAATCTGCTTTGTAACCACCTCCTAAAGACCACAGCTTGGCCAGTCTTGCAGTTTTACATGATGTCTTGCACCCGCCCGCTAAACTATCTGGGCCTTGTGGATCACAGAGGCATGGGGACCGACCCCAGTGTGGCTTTGCCGGGATTTTGGCCTGAGTGTGCCATTAGTCTTCTGGTAGCGTGCACTGTGGGCCTCGGACACCTGGGAGCTGTTTGTCTCGCTGTCCCTGTCGTCAGCATGCTCCCGACTGGCGGGACTCCCCAAACCTTCATCTTCCTCATCCTCGTCATCCGTTACACGTGGGAAGTTTCTGGTCAGAGGAGGCTGCTGGTAACTCTTGGTGACGCTTCCTGGCCTCGAACCCCCGTCTGCCGGGAAAATGGCGCTGCCGTTGAGCTGTCTTACGATCTCCATGGACTGCGCCATTGCGAAGGGCGTTGGTGTCAGGGGAGGGTGTAAATGAGTTTCCTGCTGCAAAGAAATGCTTTATAAGTACAGGTGCAGATGTTGATAATGCAAAAACAGGTGCCTTCAGGGTTTGACACTGTCACCAGAATGTATGTGTACACAAAGACACACTTACAGCGCTGGTTCTCACGTATGACTCTACTCTGAGTCTGCGGTCCTCGTCTCTGTCCAGAGGTCTGTCCTTCCACCTCTGCGAGTTGTTGTACAAAACTGGCCTGCCCAGGTCATCAAACGCCCGCCCTCCTCCCCGTCCACCTGAGATAGTAGATCGGCTGTCACGGTAGTTGGCCTGGTCCTGTCAGTGTGGGGAAAGTTCACTCAATCAGCGATAAGCTGCACAGATTGTATTGTCGTTATCGCACCCTTATCTTAAGATGAAGTGACTGTCATTATCAAGTCATTATGAAGAAGGTCAAGTCATACAGAGGTAATACACCTCTAATGCAAATTAATCAGTCGAAGCAACAGTTTCGCGTTTCCTGATGTGCACTTTTTCGTCAAGAGTGAGATGAGTGTGAGAACACAACATCTGTTTGCGGAAAATAAAGCTACAATTACACCGCTGTTCTTGCTCCAATGGTGGAAGCAGCTTAGCCCTTTAAGAATTATTGTCTCAAGACAAGATCAAAAGTAGTCAAATAGACCCACTACCAATTAAGTGCTTTTAAATCAGTGCCCAGCATGTCAGCTCAATACAAAAATGTGTTTGTTTGCTTTTTACAGGCGACATAACTTTGAATGTCATTGTTTCAACAGTGCTGCTAGAGGTGTAACGTGTGTGTGTAAGATGCTGTGCTTACAAGAGTAATCCATTGAACTGTAATAACCTTCTAGGAAACACCACGCCAGCAGCATGAAATAACATTATAGATGAAATCAGACAGTTTGACATTTTGCTTTTCCTTTTCAGAAATTCAAAATGTTCTAGAAAATTAGAGGTGCATAGAATGAGCTCACGGATGTGTTGTTGTTATTGTAATTTACATCAGAAATGCCCTACATTCAGAATAAAAAAATGGTGAAAGCTCAGAATTTGGCAGTCTGGCATCTGGACAGTAAAGCCTCGGCCCCCCGGCCCTACATGCACAGCAAGATCGATAAGCGGACTGACCCTGATGGAAGACTGGCTGGACATCATTGTTCCCTCCAGCGTGAGAGGGATGTTTTCCTCGGTCTGCAATGACAAGATGCAGAAGGTTGGATTATTTGTGGCACTGGTAAAAAAAAAAGCTCCATGCATTTTGAGCCAAAGTAGTAACAGACAAACCACAGAAGGCGATAGAAAAGGCAATAAAATATCATTTTAATGCCACATATGGGCCCCACAGCCTGGCTTTGGTGGTTCAGACACATGGGAGTGAACCCAAGACCATGCAGCAGTAGGACTGCGTGTTAGGTTTGAAAAAAAATAGTTTTGTTTAGTACCATTCCTCTGGCATCTGTGCTGGCAGAGTTCACTCTCCGGAAAGAAGCTTGCCTGGAGAGAGTGCTTATTTCCTCCCTGTGAGAAACCAGAGACAGAGATCAAAGGGATTTTAATGATTCGCTTTTACGGAGTTTATACTGACTATTTTTCACATTTTATTCCGAGTGCATGCCTAGTTCTTGCTGATATTTTGCACATGCAGAATGCACAGCCATTGATCAAATTAATGTGACAGCTTGTGCTCTTGACACATCTTCTACACCGCTTATCCTTAGAGGGGTGCGGAGGGCGCTGGAGTCGATCCCAGCAAACATCGCGTCATGGACTGGTCGCCAGGGCTGACATATATAAACAAACAACAATTCACTCTCAATCACACACCAACGGCAAGTTAGAATCACCAATTAACCACCAATAAGCCATTATAAATTGGCTAAATCTTCCCTGCAGAGGTCATCAAGGTTTCATCTCTTCTTATCTCATCTTGAGTATAGTATAATAAAAATTAAAAAAAAATCACGTACTTCTTCACAGTGAGCTCCCGCTCCAGCTTTTTGTTCTTGCGTTTGTGATGACAAGTGAGGGTGATGACAACGATGAGCATCAAGATCAGGAGCCCCCCAGCTGCGCCCCCTATGATGATCATCAGCATGTTGTCGCCCATGCTGTCCTTCTGGAAAGATTCTGTCAAATGAAGATTCGGGTGGCCGGATTAGATGGATGCACAGATTTATTCTCAAAGTGAGGTCAGTCTGTGATGTTGACATTGCTGTCGTCTACCTGCCACACTGATCGCCACCTCCATCTTCCCGACTCCCACGTCATTCTTTGCCACACACTGGTAGGTGCCGCCGTCTGACAAGCTTAGGGGTCGTCCAAAAACTAGGGATCCGTTAGGGTCGGGGATGACACCTTCTGGCAACTCTCCCCCGATTCTACAGACAGAAACAAAACAAAGATCCAACATTGTCCCTCACTTTTTCCTTTTTTCTGTTTCCGGAAATTCATATAGCATACAATTATTTTAAAGCAATTTAAGAAGGGAATATATTTATCCTCTAACGAGTGGGAATCATTGAAAAGCAGACGGGTAGGGTGCTGAATACTGAAAGCCGGCTCCCACTGACCCCTCCCTAATAATGGGAGACGTTTAACTCCACAAAAAACAAAAATACATAAGATAACATTTTCTGAAATAGTCTTATGAAGCCGATGTCTCTGTAGGCGGCGCGGTTTTTACTGACTTGTTTAACATACACATGAAAGAGCATTTATTCATTTGAATTGAAACTGTTGACTTTTTACAATCATATTTCCATGATGCCCCTTCATTGTTTAAAACTGATTTAACATTCCTGGTAGAGTGACTCAGGGAAGACATGTTAGAAACCTATGAGCAACTCACTCCAGGGTGTTGCCTCAGTGTTGTTGTTGTTTTGAGGGACTTGATCTTAATCCCTGCCTGTTCACATTAACCTGCCTTGCCCCAGAAATACCGACTGCATTTCCAGTTTTAGAGGATGCACTGAAACTAACCAAAGTTCATGTTCACAGAGACTTCACTGACTGACACCAGAAGAGAAGAGGAACCTTTTGGTGAACCAGCTTCATGATAACACCGCACACAAATTGCACTTCCTCTTTCTTCTCTCTCAGCCTATCGACTCCTCCCCCCCCCCCCCCCCCCACCCTGTAATCCTGCTCCCACTACTTCACCTCCGTCATTGGGGCCGCTCATCCCTTTCGCTTTTTTTTTCCTGATTCCCCCCCCCCCTCTAGCTCCCTCCTTCGTGCGAAACTGTCTCATCTGTCTGCTTTCAGCACATGCTGCAACACGACACTGTGACACCAACTATTACTTCACCCGCCGCCTGTTATTGACAAAGCCAACAGGTTTGCCCCATCAGCAGCCGCTGATTGTATCTGTGCGTGTTCATGTGAAATGCCTAGTAAGGAGAGGTGTGCCGCAACTGGATTTGGGCCTGCGCATATGTGTGTGTGTGTGTGTACGTATATGCTAATCCACATGTGTGTATGCTTTTACGCATGAGGTGTGTTTTCCTTACAAAAGCTAATTTTACCGAGGTGTGTTCCTTTTATTAAGTGTATGTAACACACAAAAATCCGGCCAGAATCCAATCAGAAGAAACCTCACCTTTTTTTAAAATCTTTTCCAGCAGTAATTTAAACATGTCATTATATTGTCCCATCAAACAGATGGGGAATTCTCCCCTTGAGGCCTAACTGTCACTTCACAATTCCGTGGGAGATGTGCAGTCACTTTTTGTGGCTCCCATTTTTCTTGCCAAACTCTATGCCACACCCTGAGAATACCTTTACGCACCAAAAGGACACTGCTTAGAAATGACACGAGGTGACTCAGGCAGAAGAAGTCCGCCATCTGACTCAAACCCTTGTCATGAGTTTGACATGGGCATTTTTACATGACACAACATCTGAGTTTGTCAGTTTCCAGAGTCAGGAGGTGACAATGACATGACATGTTTAGTTAAGTCGGGTGGAAAAGGTGGGAAACCATCACCAGTACTCTGTTAAGTTATTTTAACCTGAAGTGCAATCTGTAGATGTCAAGGATGCGTTAACAAGTAGTATAATTCTGAAGGTTGCTCAAAGCAAGGCGAGGGACCCCTTAATCCCTCTTAACCAGTTGTGGGGTGCCTGAGGCCTCCTTTGTAGCCTGAACATCATCAGAATATACATTTTCATTTTGATATATTTATTCCACAAATATATATTAAATTATTCAAAGTCTTCTTTTCTTATAGCTTTCTTTTAATTGAATCCGTCATGTGTCTCCGGGGTCCAAGACAAAATCAATAGTGTGTGCGCTTGTAGGATAGTGAACGGAAATGAAATGGTGGCGTCAAGCTAATTATCAGATTTTAAGTTGGCGACGCCGGGGCAGACGTACCTACTGGCAAACTGGACCTGATGACCCTGCGGCAACCTGAACGATGTAATTGTGTAGATCAACACATTATTTTTTTTATTTTTTCAACCCACAATGGCTGATGGAGGAGAGAAGAAGCGATTTGTTTTCAGACATATTTACAACGCCATTTTTAAGAGAGACTTTTCAAGAAAAGCTAGATAACCCCGATACTGTCGAGCCATAGTGACGGTATTTAAAGGTATTTAGGACTGTGTAGGACGTCACTGTAGGTCTTGGTGTGAAATGCACGGCCCAACACAGCTGTTATCCATGATGTATTTAGCGCATGTTATAACCACTGTACTCTTGGCACTATTTGTAATAGTCCTTTTTAAAGGTGGCAAAACATTTCAAGTTGAATCGAGTCAGGATAAGATAAGGCTCAGTATTCAGTATTCAAAGCTTACATTAAACTAATTAATCTAAAAAGATTTCAGAAAATTAACTATAGTAACACGGGCCCAGTCTTAATATATTCAGACTAAAGCTGACTTCAACCATTCCAAAGTTATTTCTGTATGTCACAATCAAATGTGGGTGGAGTATTCCAGTAGTAGATCTCCCCCTCACTAAAATACTGAGTGCATTTCAATCCTCTTTAACACCAGCAAACCCACTCTACATCTCAACATTGATGTTGCATGTAAAGATGTTTTTGAAAGACCTGCTTTTTGCGATACACAGCATTAGCATTAATAAAAACACCCAGGTCAACTGGACGCGTTTTAATATAATTTTGGCATTGACGTTGGCCCACAAGGAGGACATGGGTGAAATGAACATCCTATTTGTACCCTTGAATTGGGGAGTTTCCATGAAATAATTGGTCTAATTACTGTGTGAGAAAAGTTACAGGGACCAGACATCAGAGTTAGTCACACGAGTACCAGACAGACAGAGCAGGAGGCTGGTCCTATACCTTATCCAGGTGAAACTCGGTTTGGGGTTTCCTCCACCCACACACCTCAGGGCAGCATTCTCCAGACCCATGGACCAGTCTCCATTGTAGCCAGAAATCTCCGCGTGTGGAGGAACTGGGAGGCAGAACAACAAATGACTTGTTCAGCTGAGGCACGTGAGGCAAAAAAAAAAAAAGAATGGAGCGAATGTCGCAAAGGGTAAACAATGAATCTTTTTCACTGTTCATAGTCACAGGAAACAGTATCCTGTAACGTCACAATGGCCATATATGGGGGATTTTTCAGATTAGTAACAAAGTAGCAATTCAATCTTGGGTTCTATAATGCAACACTATGTAGAGTTATACAGGTGCCAAAGCCTTTGTATGAATCAGATGAATGCTCACAGTGCACCACCAGGTGGTTCCGCAGCCTGCGTGGGGCCTCCATAGTCGGATGCCACACCAGACAGTCCAGCTTCTGGCCGTTCATGCTCCTGAGGGGGTGTAGGGAGAAATACGAGGACACCGCCCCGTTGTCGGAGGAGCGATTGACGGACTGGCCGTTGAGTTCGGTGTCCCAGGAGATGCGGGGAGGCGGACGGGCCACTGAGCGACAGGAAGCGGCCTGTCGGTAGGTCTGTCCCTCCACCAGAACCACAGGGTCCAGGGAGGAGATCGGAACGGCTGGAGGGTCGATTACGACAAGGTTTGGTCAGAATGAAGACAATGATGACAACTCAATGCACACATAGACTTAGAATGAGCTGTGAACATATATTCCCAAGCAGTGTCTTTATAAGAGTTATTAACCTACATGAACACACAGACCTCGTCATTATTCAGAAACATTTTATTCATTTCCCATGAGCGACCGCTTTGTTGGTGTTATTGTTTGAGGGGGAATCGATGCTAAGTGTTCCCTTTTTGCAAGTGTTTTAAAAAAAAAACTAGCCAGCTTACAATACAAAAAACTGAAATGACATGTTTAAAATTAGCCACGCGGAGCTTTGACAGTTCGAAGTGTTGCGCTGAAGGCTGAGTATACTGAGAAATACTTCTTCATTCGTTTAAGTTCTTCTTTTGAAGAATACACGATGAACTGCTCCCAGGACCTTTTGACAGCCTGTTAATAAATTTGGCAAGTAGACTACAAAATCATTTGTTTTGGGCAAGTCGAAGAAAATAAACTATCCAATAAATCCAATAAAATATCATCAGTATTAATTGAGGGAGTTCCCTTATCATATGAAACCACATTATGTTTACTGCGTGGTGGATTATTAGCTTATACGGAGTGTAACAAATGCTCCATGAAAGCCTACTTACAAACAAGGTAATAATTAAGTATCTATATGTGATAACGTTATTATATATTGTGAGGCCTGTACTGAAACCCATTGTGTTCACACTTAGACTGAAAAGTCATTTGCAATATTATCAGTTTCCCTCGGTGAGCGACATATTGTCCCCTCTGCCTCCATCACAAACTCGACGGAGCAAATCTTTTTCTACTGTACGGACCACGAGGAAGGGACTCACTCCACACGATGAGTGACATCTCTCTGTCAAAGTTGCCTGATGGGAAGGTGCTGATGCGGCAGAGGTAGTTCCCCTCATCAGAGACCTCCGTGCTCTTGATGACCAGAGACGAGTCCACGGTGGGCTCGCTGCTTTTAAAGTGCACGCGTTGATGCCAGGTCCCAAACGCTGCGGGGAGGTATGGTAAGATGGAGAGGGAGGGAGACACAGTGGGAGAAAGTGAGAGAGAGTTAGAAGGATAAGATGTGGCACAGAAAAGGAAGTCCAGCAAGTTCTCGGGGTTCCTTTGGTCACTTTCCGTTGTATCTACATGCCTGTTGAAGATTACATTTACACTCTGGGGGTTTAGTTCAGCGGGTGATCCGGCATGTGTCACACTCACCCCTAAACTGTTTAGATGGGTGTAAACCGGTGCCTTTGAGCTCCATTAGTTTGAGGAGCAGTGTGAACCCGAAACTAGACAATTGCCCTCTGTACTGATCATAGAACAGCGGGTGATGAGAAAGACAGAGGACGCTGTTCATTGTGAAAACATTCTTTGAGAAACTTTTTTGAGCATGCGGCAAAGAGAACGCCACAAGAGCCCCGGTACCAACTGACCAGTCTGTCCGTTACTATGGTGTGCAGTGATGATCTGCTCCTTGGTGGCATCGGGTTTCTCTTTGTACCAGGTGACCTGGACCACCACCACTTTATCAGTTGGCTGGTAGCGACAGGCCAGGACCGTCTGCTCCTCAGCCCGGGACAGTATGGGATTAGCTTGAGAGACGTCCACAAAGTCTCCCCATGTCCCTGTTACTGAGAGAAGAACGGAGTCGGTGAGTCGTTACCAACAAGTGTGCAACAAATGCAGACACAGGAATAATTTCCTTGTGACAGTGCGCAGTCAAGTGATGCTGAACTCAACACTCAATGTCCTCCAGCTCTACAATATCCCTCAAAGTGACCTATGACTTACAGTCTGAAGCTTTTTTCCTCACAATTACAATAGCTATAGAAAAAAAAAACATCATAGGAAGAAGAATATATCACAAAAGCATGTGCACGTCCACTGAAGAATGAGGTCTAGACATTTTTTTTGCTGACATTTCAAGTTGAAGACGGTTCGAGTGAATGAAAATAATGTCCCATTCAATTTAGTCAGACCTCCTTCTTTTTTGTCAGGGAAGTAAATGAAAGGTTCTCTACAACATCCAGAGCATAATTATAGCAATAAACAACTATTAGGTCTGTAAATATATAGTGCGGGAATGTCTACGTGAGCAGTGAATGAAGTTGCTCTCCCGCTGTGTGTGTTGCTAATTGAGTGTCTCTGTGCTGCGAGTACTCACCAGGGCCTTCTACCTGTGCCTTTTACTGCATGTGAGCATGCTTCACTATGCTCATGGCCACCATGTTGAGAGGCGTGTGAAGGTAATAGCATTAAAACGGAAAGAAGGAAATGCTGTATGCTGTCTTGATGAAATTTTAGATTACAAGTTGGATACAACTTCCATATATTTTCCGACTAATACAGTTTAAAGCCTTGGCATGCAGTCAATTGGTTTAGCTTAGCAGTGGGGTACACGTCTCACTCTCTCAACCGGAGACCAAAAAAAGCATCCTTTCTGATATATCTAAATTCAATATAGTGTGTTTTAATGTTTCAAAGTTCATGTGACTCTTAAAGAGACTGCAAAACTAGTGTAACTTCCTGTTTTATTTTTTTGACCACACACTCATCCCTCAAGAACCACTTCCTGTCTTTCGTTAGTTTCATCCCCCTACAGCTGAATTCAGTTAACCATCATCCCACCTATATTTAAGCCCCAATCAGTCACTCTATCCATCAGGTCAGGTTATCCACCGCTGACCTCGATTTTGTATGTACCAAGCCTGCAGTTACCCTAGAGGTTCTTTTTATTTATTTTGGTGTTCCTGTTTTTGTTTCCAGGCCTTTTGCTTTCTGCTTCTCTAACGTCAAGTCTAACTTTTGTTTTGTAACGTTTTTTTCCAGTAAAGATCCTAAACGTAAAAAAGTATTTCTGATGTTTCATTCCTCTGCGTCTGAGCCTCAGTCATGATCCCTCACAGTCAAAGTTGTCCAATGGTTTTATGAAATACAGATAAACAGTGTATGTAAGATAATACATGTTCTGACTGCAAGAATTTCCATTCTAGCCCGAATGAACAGGCTACGGAGAGTGCAAACATAGTGAAGACAGACAAGAGGGAAAAGAGCGAAAACAAGTTGTCCATCATAGTTAGCACAAGGGAAGATATGTTGCTTAACGCGTTGTTCAAGATAAGGTTTCACGGCAGACTAACAGAAGTGTATCTGAGTGTCTGGACATAGAGAGCCTTTCAAGATTTCAGGAAACACACAAAACACACGTGTGTGTATTGGGTTACACACTGAAACACTTTGAAACCACAAACGCTGGCATGCATTTCGGTTGGTCTTTTTTTTTCTTCAATTTATGCTGCTATTCTCCCCCTCTGTTTGATGTAGACTACAGTTTGAGTTTCAGCATTTCCGTTGCTGTACTCAAGAAATCTCAAAAATTGCAGACACACTTAACCGATAGGCATTCATGAGATGCTGATTGCACCAACCTGTATGGTATGGTTTATGGGGAATCGCAAGAGTTTGTTGCAAGTCTGAGGGGAATATTTGCCTTAGGGAGCTGCTAAAATATCATCCTTTTTGTGAAAAGTTCCACTCATGAAAATGAGGGGAATGCTCGCCACCCAAAAGCATGGGCAGGGGATTCATCATCATGGTATTATGTTGCCGCTCTAGGCCTCGGGCCTGAGTTGTTGCTGACCATGACACTCTTGGCGCTGAAGGAAAGCAGCTTGCAGGTGGACTGTTCCAAAACACTAATAATAAATCCACTCATAGCATTCTGTCTGCCTTTACAAGCGGTATAGTGGCTATAAGCTATAATAAGACACATTGAAAGTTGCAGGGTACTAATGTGAAGGTCATGTGACCATGTCATGTGTGGTTTGTTTATCTTCTAGCGTTAGCTTGTCATCGTTGCCAATTGTATTCATGCTTCAAAAGTCGCAAATGTGGTGTTCATTCAACTGTTTTGCTTAACAAAATATGTATGGATCATAATAGTTTTTTTGTAACTGAATTGTTTCGGTGCAATAACCCAAAATGAGATCACATTACATTAACTGTGTATCAAGGGAACCAAGCCACAAATCGGAGTATTTCACATAATAAAATTTTGATCTAAAGGTTGCGCTAGATGAAAAATTAAAATCTTAGAAGCAGTTCATCCTGAAGGGGAAATGAATATCCAAATGCTGCTGAGACCCTGAAGACCACAGGTGAACCACATGGTGAGGTAAGCAAAAAGTCAGGAAATAATAGTAATAACAATCCTCCACTGGGTACAATGAAGGGCAAAAAAGCTGTGCCCTTGACACGGTGATAAAACAGAACGTCAGGAAAGTCTAAGCTATAACTTGTGTAACTTTTAAATTCACTTTATATTTTTAACATCATGGCACACTACTGTACCACAAAGTGTTAATACAGTTTTCACCTCATGTGTGAACAGAATATTTGAGTCAGAGCGTAACACTTCCTGTCATATACCGGATTTTGTTGATCCACACGGATTTCCTGTTGAAGCATTTTCAGACTTTCCAAAATGACCAACGTTACTTGTACAACGTGCCCCGGTTCAGGTGTTTACGTGTCTTCGCACAGGTGTTAATTCAATATGTGATTTGGGGTGAATATGTGATTCACATTACCAGCAGACCCGATGAGTGTACATTGAAGGCAGGTGTGGTTTCAGTTGACTGTGGAATCTGCCTGTTCTACATTACTGGAATAACACTGGGTCTTTATCCACCTCCATGTATGGGATTGTAAACGTTTTCCTCTTAACAATCATTCTCTGACATTTTGTAAGTGTTTGCAACTCAGGAGATTTTCTTATCAACCTCAACTAATATATACACCAACAAATGTTTTTATAATAAATTTAGGTTTTTTTTTTTTAAACAGTAGAAAGACCTACTGCATGTACACATACACACAGACACAATATTACTCAAAGGGCCCATGCACACCGTTTCCTGAATCAGACAGGAGGAGAATTGATCAACAGCACCCTGTTTTTCCTGTTTGTTTTTTTCAACTGCACTGTTCCATCTAAGACTTTGAGTGAGTCCACTGTAAAGAGTGTGGCTCGTGAATATGCATGAGATACTGGGGGGCACATTTCTTCAAAGCAAGAAAACTATAAAAACTAAAAATATATATGAAACAGCCTACAATAAGGTCACAACATGCTGTTGAGGACTGCTCACATGCTATGGCCCTAAGGGAATATCACATCGGACACCATACAGGATTAAGACACAGACAGCTTTCTTACCAAAGATCCAGAGGACACAGACACACACTGACAGTCCGGTCGGTAGAGGTGTCATTCTCCTTGGCAGTTACTGTTAACTGTGCACAAGCTGGGACAATTTCACCACTGAAATGCTCATCAGTCCAGGTATCGGTGTACTAAACAGCAGACATGCATACGGCACAGAGGCGGACTCATGCCTCCATCCTTGATCCCTTCCAAAGTCCCGTCCTCGGCAAGAAAAGTGTTTTGGTTGTAAAAACTCAGTCCTTATGGAAAATGTTATTCCTCTCGGTTTGGTTGTGTGTTGGGTTTTAAGCACACGCCATCATGTTTGCCCTTTGAAATGAGAAGGAGCAGCTTTACCTGTTTGGGATACACCTGTTAGAGCTGCACCTCTCTCTCTCTCTCTCTCTCTCTCTCTCCCAGACACACACGGACCAACCCACAAACTCACACACACACGTGCAAAAGTCACCATTCCGGTCCGGTGGGAGCCACATGACAGTTATTTTCTTGTCTTTACATGCTGCGCTCAGAGGAGAGGCGGGTGAAAACAGAGATTAGGAAACAGTTATGACTGTGTCCTAGTAACGCAGCCTGGATATCAAGGCAAGGCCATTATATTTGTATAGTACATTTCAACAACCAGATAATTCAAAGTGCGTTACATGAAACCATTAAAAACATCCAAAAGGAGCGCAGGGACTCAGCAGACCTGCGGCTTTCTAGGACTTTCTTCCAGATATGTGGAGCAGAATGACTGAACACTGCTCCTCCATGTTTAGTTTTGACTGGGACGTAATGGTAAAATATAATGATGCCCTAAGGTTTTATTAGATTCATGTCCAAAGCTAATCATGAGTTTGATCGTGAGGAATGTGTTGCTCTCAAACATCAAGAAGAAGCCTGCCATTCTGTTCATGTATAGCTGTTGCAGACCTCTTCTCCTGTTAAATTCTGGCAATACATTCTGCTTTGTCTTTAATTGTTTTGACATTGGACATTGGGTCCACTTGATCACAGTTGCTCATTTATTTATTATATTAAACACATCAAATCAGTATGACTTGGGTTAAACGTAACAGATAAAATCATCTCAGACGGACAAACATCTTGAAGAGCGTTATACAAACTGCTAGTAACCACACTACTGATAATTCTTGTTATTTTGATTATGATGGCCAGAGGTTTACCACTCTGCATAACATAATAGGACACAGGCTTTACCTAAAATAACACTGCAATTCAAAGACAGACAACGTTTTTTAATAAGCAAGTTTAATAAGCTAACAGTTATTAGGTATACAAGTTCTATGCATCCTACAGGCAGCAGTTTACACTGGTAACTATACAGCAGTCTCTGATATTTGCTTGATTTTCTCTCAGGTTTGCGTTTAAGAAAGGACAGGTAAGAGCTTAACTAGAGGCACCATCACTGCCATCGTGTGGTGTGCAGGAAAAACTGCTCAGGGCCTCTACAGAGCTGAGGCCACTACTATTCATCGCCTACCATCTTGCACAACACTAGAATACTTTTGGAGCCATGAAAAAAAAAAAGCGACATCTTTAAAATGCCCGAAAAGAGGAAGTTAGATGGACAGACTACGCAGACAGAATATTACATCCATCCACCACATATCCTTATTTGGTCCGTATGTATCGCAGTTTTACAAATATGTTTGCATAAAAATGAAATACTTGCAACAGAACAAAAATAACTAAGATATTTATAATGGCAAAGATAAGACTTTGGCTCTGTGTTGTCCTTCTGAAGTTTTCATTGATTCCACAAGAGCAAAAAAAAAAAAACTGATGCTTCTTGGACTTATTTGTGTCCCTTCTTCGTGCCAATTGTTTCATAAGTGTCCTGGGCACGAGGAGTCAATCCCTGAAGGGAAAAAGGAACAGAATAATTTAAAGGAGGCATTTCATGCACATGTTCAGCTTCATACTTGAATTTGGGAAGTTTAGATGCTTTCATTTAAAAAAAAAGAACGTTATCTTCCTCAAACTGTCCGCCTGGAAAGTACCTAGTACGTATGTATGTCTGTAATGTTCTGATTTAGCAAAAGTCTCTTTAGCCCCCTATCAAAAAAGCCTGGTCCCTTCTGATTGCAAGGTGTTTTCACCATCTGCATGGACGTTGTCTTCAAAGGGGTTTTAAACACATTGTGACACCACAAACTCGCTGCCCTGATGGCTCCTTTAAGACACACATTTTAATCCAAAAAGACCATGTCAAGAACTCTCACTCTCTGGTTTAATCAATCAACTGTCACTCATCTCCTTTCCGCTATTCACAGCATTAAAACTCACCGTGTAGATGCCCTCATCACCAGTCTGTCAGGGGCAGAAAAGGACAATAAAGATCAGTATAACTACAGTAACACACATTGGGCTGGTTAAAGGGTGGAGATACGCATTGACTCTGTAAAAAGAGCAAAGAAGAATGTACAGGAGAAGTGCAGGGCAGGAATCAGCATGAGCTGAACCCTTCAAGACACTTGCTGAGTTCAGTTCTTTGGCTAATAAAAGGATATAATATGATAAAATAAGTGAAGCAGTAACTTCTGTCGGTCTGTGATCAGAAAACTAGGGCAGGTCGTTTAAAAGGCTGACTTGTATTCTCAGCTATCAAGTTTTTTCTAACCCCTCTACATCCCTTTTAAACAACATGTCTTGGTGTGTATTTAAGTCAGGGTTTTCATTCTTACCTGCTTGCCCTTTGTGTTCTCAGCTGCAGCCGCATTGGCATTGATGATCTGTAGAAGACGAAGAGTTAAATGATTAGGGAATAGTGAAACTAGTGTTTGACAATCAGAAATGATGAGTGTTTAAAAAGCTACAGTGCCCTTTTTTTCATTTTTATTGTGGTCTATGTTAGTAATTAACAACATATATAACCTAACACCATAATTCTAAGACACACATCCCTGCAAACTGCAGTGGAGTGAAAGTTTTGAAATTCCATATTTGGTTACACAAAAGCTGCACTCAGATTATAAGCATGACACACAGTGGGTGGACCACAGCCTTCTGCAGAGAATAAAAAGAGAGCGCATTAGAGGCTCAGTCTTGACGGGTCTAAACCCAACAAGGCACTTGAGCCCTGTGGTACAACACTGTACACACTAGAAACATTTAATATAGAAAAAAAACAGCTGAAAATGATTCATGCTTTAAACCACTCCCGGGACTGGCTCTGCTTCTCGCACGGCGTAACCCATTCACTCCAGGGGCCTGGCAATATGGCACAGCCCCTTCATAATATGAAACAAGTGAGCCAGCTAAAATAATCCAAACTCCATGTTTCTGACCTTGTATGTTAGTGCATCAGTGAAGATTTTATTTTGTACCACAGATACATTACATGTCAAGAGTGAATAGTCATTCATAACGTTTCCTTTTGCCAATGATAGGCTACTTCTTTCTGCAAAAGGCAAATATGTAGCATGTGTACCTTGATTCTGCAGTAGAGAGCCGTCAGGATGATGCCGTACAGGAAGAGGATTCCATCCAGCACGTAGCAGATCTCCGGCTCCGTAAGAGTCGCTGAGGGAACACAGAAGGACACTCTATTAGGAGCGATGCCACCATGACAGCCCTTGTGTATGTTGATGATGCAAATTGAATAATTGGCGACATCGTAGAGGCTCATGGCGTGGGACTAACATTATCATTAAGAATTAATCTTACATACTTTCTTCTTTCAGTTTGACTCTTCCTTGTTCCTTTTTTTTTTATCTGGTAATTGAGCCGTTGTATGTCTCGCGATGACTACTGCTGTGCGGCAACGAGGCCGCTTAGCTGTCCTTTACGAAACTGGATTATTGAGTAACGGCAATGTCACCATTTAAGACTTCTCATTTCTTCTTTTATAAGAATCACACTATCTTGCACATGCAAATAGAGAAGCGATACTTGCAGGCAGCAAAGACAACGAAGTGGGGAACACACACAATGCTGCTCGATGATCTGTGGTACATGAGAGGTTTCAATATTTCATTGAAAATACTTTAACACCGATTGCAGGAATAGTAAAAGTCTACCAGCTGCTACTGTTTAAATGGTCAGCCTTATTGTATATGCAACCATAATAGGTTTCAAAGTAATGCTCTTTACACACACACATCTCAATCACTATTATCATTGAGGCTCCAAAGCTACAGTGTCCACTTTTTCATTAACTTTAAAGCAGGTGGAACTTTAAAAGAAGCTCTACATGTGTTTTTTTATCTAACATTATAAGCACCACCATGAATTTAATGATGAACCGATTGCAATCTGCAATGCACAACCCTCCCTTCCTTAACACAGCACGTAGACAGTGTTTTATTCAGCCTCAAAGTTGTACTATCTTATCTAACACAGATTTTTGATTACAGGCAAAAAAAAAGCGGCTCGGCCTTTCGTTCACTTGAATCACTCCCACTGCGGGAAACTTTTGCGTCTTTTTGCAAAATGAATTCCCTTTAAAAGAAAAGCGACACGCGCTCACATTTTCTCACATCGTGTAAATATCTGACGCCGAGCTCAACATGTAATGCATTTCTGAATATGGCCAATATTTAGGTCGGCAGTCTATCAAGAAAAAACATTAGTTGTATTATAACATGAATGTAGGACAATCTCACACTATGTATGTCGTCATTTAACTAATTTACCCCCCCCCCCCCCCTCCCCCATTGAAGGGGTCATATTATAAAGATTCCACTTGACACGATAATGTGGCTGTCTGGCGTGTTTACCAACCCCCAAACGCTGGAAAAAAAACTTGATTTCATGATTCCTGTAAAGAATTCATACTAATTAAGACAACTTTTTTTGGATGTTCCGGGGTTTGCGGATGTCGTCAGACCAACAGCAAGTCTCCCTTATGGCCATGGCCCTCCCCTCACCACATCCCCACTACCCACAGAAGCACTCAACCCTCAAAATGCGCTGTAGTGTGCTGCTCAGTTCTGCACACGTCTCTACATCGCGTCCCAGACGTAGAAGGCAGAGAACAAAATGAATTAATTTAATATATGAAGACCCTGTCCCAGCAAGAATTGGGACAAAAGCTGTGGGGTTGCGCAAATCATTGTGAAACAGACTGTTTTCCCACTCTGGCCCATGTGACGCTGGTCTTCCTCATAGATTGGTCTGGTTTGCAAGAGGGGGCATAAAGAAACGGTGCTAAAACGGAACGTCTCAGACAGAAGGTGAATACAGGAGAGCAGTCGAGAGGCCCTCAAAATGCTCCTAGACTCATCGTATGCACCTCTTATTTGTACACACTTTACATCCATTAGGTTTAAGTCCTTAGACCAAACAAATAAACTGATCAATTCATGTTTTCCAAGCCGATTGGGCAAATAAAAAGAGAATCTCAATTTCACAGAAAAGGTGTGAAAATAACTCTGCAACAACACTGGCCAATCAGCGCTCTTAGTGCTGTGGGTTGGACTATCAAAATTAAAGATGAGATCATAACAGTTCTTATAAAAACGTTTGACAGGAAATATGTGACCGGAAGAGTAAATGTCAAACTTCTCTTAAATAATGAATACATTTCAGACAAAATAATGGAACTGTCTTCTTTACCACCTTTTTTGACACACAATTAAGGGAATAACTAATTGACTCAATGTAATTACCCACTAGACGAGCTTTTTTAGGAGTCCGCAAAATGTGTGATGTGAAAGCATCTATTTAGCCTCATGTGTTTAGCCAGAGACCAGTTTGTTATCGAATTCTTTCGCTTGCCGTTACTCTTGTGTAGCATAGGAAATGGCAAACACCGAGTAAGCCCCCAAAAATAACTGACCTTAATGCAACTCAACATATTGCCCAATTAGCAGCCCTATATTTACAAGTGGTTATTAATACAGTGTGCATCAACATGGCCAACAAGTTTTAAAATGAAGTGTGCACATTCAGTGACAACCTCCATTGGTTTTTACCTTCACAAAATGGATAGCACATATTTTCTCCTTGAAAAAAAAAAAGTATGCTTTTATCAATTGTGGTTTTGAATTAAAACGGAACTATCCAAGCTTGAATGTCTCTTACGCACTAAATGACCATGCTTGAATATGTCAATTGCGCAAAACAAATTCATTGTAAATTAGGGTATTTTAATCAATTGTCTGATGACTGACTAATCAAATGTCAAAATAATTTCTTTAATACATCAACTAATAACTTGAAAAATATAAAGAGAAATAAAACATGATATATATTTAAAATTGTGAATCAATAAGTCCAGTATAAGGGAGCCAAGGAATAAACAAAGAGAGAAAAAGAAACAAATCACCACGTATCAAGAGGTGGAAGCATTAAAAGAATTACTCAAATGAATTAGGGGTTTAAAACTTTTAACGATTTTCTTGGCCTATTAGACCCCCGCAATTGAAAGCAACTTTTGATGCCTGATATACCCTTCTGAGAAGGTTTTTTTGTTCCGTTGTTCTGTTTACTTATCAATCTCAATATAACCGTTTTACAGTAGTCTAACAGTGTATGTAAGCAGCCACAAAATACAGAATAAATACTGAAAAATATATCCGACTAAATTCCGTAGAAACTCGTCAGAGGCCGTCCAAAATATGAGAAACACGACACTTCTCTAAAAAGAACGTATTTGTCCAAAGGTGTGTCTGACAACCGGTTCAACAGTTAAAAAACGGCCCTGCCTCAGTCCAGCAACTAAGAGGAACCAAAAGGGTCAGCTTTTTTTTTTTCTCTTTCTTTCTCTTCAACAGGAACCGTTTATAGAGACTACATTTCAGCTGCCTGCTCTACTAGAAAACCTCTCTGCTCCGAATAAACATCACTTATTATGGGCACGTTTTTCGACAGCATATGTTGCATGATCCAATTGATCATAAAAAGGAGAAAACACTAATTATTTCCACTGAACATTGTAGCTTCTGTTCAGTGATGCCAGATGACGATCGGCTGACGGGGCGGGGGGGGCGGGGGGGGGTGCCGCTGGCAATCTGACCGCCGATCGGTGCGGCCGACGGTTCGCGGACGGCGCGGCTGCCACCCGGCAGGACGTACCTACTCCCGCGGCGGGCCGCACCGGACGGGCTGCAGGACACCGGCGGGCGGGCCGCTCCGGACGCCCCGGCGGCACCGGATGTGGGCCGCGAGTTTAACATATGTGCATAACGCTTTCAGCACATATGGGTTCTCGCGGGAGGGTCGTTTCAGTCACAAATGAAGCAGTCATGGGGATGTCTATGGACATGAACCCCCCCCCCCTCCCCGCTCCCCCATAACATGATACAAACTTTAGTTTACACAGTTATCCCAGTTTGAGGTCTCAACTCACCAGATGCTCTCCCAAAACTAATCCACAGAGAAATGACCAGCAGTAACGGGCTCCTGCCCCCCCCAGTCATGGTAACACAGGCTTGGAAGTGACCAGCACACAGAAAACACAACGACTCGCGGGTGGGTTTATCTCATCTGCGTTCCTGTGAAGGCTTGAGCGTGGCTTACTTCACAGGCTGCAGGGGAAGTTGTGGTGTGAGCTCTACGTCCATTTGTCTCAGATATCATCACACCCCTCCCCTTTCACCACCAAACTAGAGGAAGGACGTCGGTCTCTGCAGTTAAGAGTATTATTTGAATTTCAGAAGCAAGTCCAAGAAATGAAACATAAGAAAAAAGGTGTTCAATGTCTTTTAAAATCCTTCCAAAATCCCCCTTTTGCAATGTTATGGTAAAAAGATACAGCTTACAACTTTTCTGTTCGGTCATAAAATATTTATTAGGAGTATTTGGGCATTGTACATCACCAATTATAAGTAGAGTCATCTGTCAAAAGTGAACAGGAAGAGAACCAGACTACGAGTTGAGTGACGGAGAGGATGAACTCTCCTCTTCAGAGGACCAACCCGTTAGCAGCGCCACACTAACGATCGACTTCGCCAAACACTATGTCCTGTGTGCCTGTCGGAAAAAGAAGAAGAGGCTCAGTACCAAAAAAGCTAATGTTCTTGTATAGAAGTAGTATTTCCCTTCTGAGGATGGAACTCTTACCAATAATGGCCACAACATCAGCGAGCATGTGTCCTTTGGCCATTTTATCCAGACCAGCCTAAAAGAAGGAAACAATAATATTAAGAAAAGCTGAAGAACAGCAAACCAGGGAAGGTGACCACTATATTCGATAATATTCTTAATGTATGCTTATAGCCTCTGGTTAATGCACTAACTTCAATTAGTTTGTTTGTGCATCTTTAAAGACATTTTTATCCTTGAAGAAGCAAATTAAAACATGAAGACAATACACAGCAGTTCATGTCCACGAGCTTCAGTATGAGCAGGAAGGAGGGGGTTCCGTACGCTTTTAAAATTGCCTCTTTAGTACTTTATAAAATCTACTTAATGAAGTAGCCTCCAGGAGAAGCCGGTAAAAGTGCTTTAATAATTGATACCCGGTGTGTTTAATATTTCACAGTGTCTGTGAAGTTGTAAGTGCGCACCAAGTGAGCGAATCCAGGAGCTTTGATCTTGCAGCGATAGGGTCTGCTGGAGCCATCTGATATCAAATAAACACCAAACTCTCCCTGCAAGCGACACAAGAAAATACACTTTAGTAAGCACATTACATGACAGGACCCTAAAGGCTTTTCCAATTAATTAAGACTCCAAAAACCTTGTGTATACAGAGGCTCCGCAGAGACCTACACTTTGTTTGCTCGGTTAAAATATATTAGAACATCTACAGATTACTTTACTTGTCTGGTTAGTCAGGAAAATCCTAAAAAAGACAATTTAAACTAGGAATGTTATCTACTTCATGATTGGTCTCACCTTAGGTGCCTCCACAGCAGTGTATGTGGCCCCTGGGGGGACCTGGTAGCCCTCTGTGTACAGTTTAAAGTGGTGGATAAGAGACTCCATGGAGGTCTAGGAGAAGGAGCACATACAACATGGTCTGTCTCAGCAGTTGTCTTGAAAATGATGAGAACACAAACGAGTGATAGGAGGTGGAATCTTGAGCATTGAGACTGAAATTTAAAACACTGAACTGAGGTGAACTAGAGGTGTCCTGCAGCCAAACTAAATGGCACTTTACAGAAGCTGGCCTGATTCTGTTAAGCCGGTTAGTGGGAAGACAAAGCATCCCACAGGCTGAAAGGAAGAGAGGAAAAATACTTGTTTCCCCACTGAGCTCACCTTCATCTCAGACCTCTTGGGTGGGGCAACCTTGGCATCATCCACCTTAATCTCTCCTTCTGGCATCTTGTTCAGCGCCTGGTGCATGATCCGCAGAGACTGCCTCATCTCCTCCACTCTGCACAGATACCTGCACCACAGAGATCAAACTGTGGGTCCGTCCTTTCAAACAGATGTGGCAATTTCTCTTAATTATCGCCCAACATAGCATGTTGAATCCTGTGACGTGTGAGTGTTCATCACGGCATAGTGGGGAAAATAACTTAATAAATTACTGAGGCAGAAATTGACATATTGGGTACAATTCCCACACACCATTCCCAGAATATCTTAGATTTAAGGATTATAGATACACAATAAAAACACTTGAAATGAAATATCAATTTCCTAAAAAACTAAATATGGCCATAACAAAAAGGAATACCTTTCAATCATCACTTAGTAGTAGCGGGAGGTGATGTCTATCTGCAGACCCCTCTGACTAGCACGTTTACAAACGGCAAATAACTTAAAGATTAAACTAAAATGTTTTCTTGTCAGGGAACCACATTAGAAGATGTCATCAACCTCAGACCACAGTGGCCTCTGAATGCAGAATATTTGCCTGCAGTAGATACCTGACCCAAATCATACTTCAATCTTGATTTTTTTTTTTTAAAAGGTTGTGACTTTGGCGCAGAATCACCAGATTATTTTTATCACATCGACTTGGTGAGGCATTACTGTGAATTGGGTACTTTCAGAAAAAAACAACATACCAGTGAGGTTTTTCTCATTAATGAACCACTGTAGTCTCAGAATTTTGTTCACACACTTCCAATGGCCCTAATGCGTCATTGTAAGCTCAGACATCCTAAACTATGACTTATTTACATATGCTTTTTTGGTATAGCATGCACACTGCAGAATTTTATGTGCTGGTTCAATACAGATTCCATATAAAGGCAAATAAATGTAAAATCTCCATTCTATCTGTTATTGGAATGCTGAAGCACGGTACGTATCACTTAATTTTATTATTTGTTGAATAAATATTTTTTTTCACAGGAGTTACCAATGTCTAGATTTGTCTGATACTGCCATCTGTTCATCTTCTACCTGTCATAGCAGTCTCCTTTGCTTCCAATGGGGACGTCAAACTCCACTTGGTCATACTTGTCGTAAGGCTGAGACTTTCTCAGGTCCCACTTGATGCCGGACCCACGCAGCATCACTCCGCTGGTGGAAAGGGAGAACAATGATAAATATCAGTGTATACACCATCTAATTCAAATATGCTATCGTTTCAATGAAAGGTAACTAAAGGGGAGATCTTGTGACTTTCATTCGTGGGTTACCTGAAGCCATAGTTGAGGGCCTCCTCAGCAGTAACCACCCCAATGTCCACGGTGCGATTCTTCCAGATGCGATTGTTGGTCAACATCTGAATAGAGCCAAGTCAACAGGTTTGAACTCTAACCAAAGACCTTTACAGACATTTGGATCATGTTAAGGACTTGGGTAGATTTTGTTCACCTCTTCTACTTCATCAATCCGAATGGAAAAATTCTTGCACCACACATAGATGTCATCCATCAGACCAAGGGGCAAATCCTGCAACACAATTAAATTCATCAGAAAGTCAGATCATGCTCATTTTGATGAATAGATGAATCCGATATGTTGCAGTTCGAACGCCAGCAGTGTTTTGTTATAAAAAATATGCCACACAAATCATTCAATGAATTTCTGTACCTGATGCACACCGCCAGGTCGAATGTATGCAGCGTGCATCCGGGCTCCAGACACTCGCTCATAAAACTCAAACATCTGAAACAAAACCAAAGGACACGCAGTTCATTAGAGGGGCCCAAGTAGTCAATGTTACAAAAAGATGAGCTCGATGGATACTTTACTTTCTGAACGGACATTTGTCTTTGGGCAAACTGATTGTGGAAGATGTTGTGAGATGACTGGTTATCAAAGTAGTGGTGTGAAGGGACAGAGCAAGCTCAACGATTTACAGCAGAACAACTTCAAGCAAAGGCCTAGGTGTCCGTAGATATCCAGCAAGAACTAACGCAGTCTAACACGCGAGCCATGAAATCAATCCAACCTATTGGAAGGTTATTATGTTTGATTTATGTTGAAACTGTTGGGAGTCATGAAAAAAGCACAAAATGATTAATAACAAGGCAGACAGAATGACGTGGACCTTCTCTCTCTCTTCAAACAGCCAGAAGAAGGGTGTCATGGCACCAATGTCCAGGGCGTGAGTGGTGACGGCCATGATGTGGTTCAGGATGCGAGTCATCTCTCCGTACAGAACTGCAAACACAGAACACACCCAGTGGTTTAAAGTTAAAATTAGTCTGTCAATTTTTTTTTTAATTAAGTTGCCTTTCAAGCAAATACACTACTTTACAGAATGCAGCTGCATAAATATTTACAATTATCTTTGGGGTAAACTAAATATCTATAGGATTTTAAATGTGGGTTGGATAAAATATATTTTTTAATATTAACTTGCAGGGTGGGAAAATGAAGCCGAACGAATGAGGCCGAATAAAACGAAAACATTGCGAAAGCAGTTATCCAAAATGGGTGGAGGCTTGAACACAAAACACGTGCCATCGCCATGACAACATCCACATCTTACATACAGTCTGTGGGTGACTTGTTAGGCAGCCTCGGTTGATGACAGCTAGCTACAGTAGCTTTGATAATAGGGAAGTGGCATGAGGAACGGTCTCATGGATTTACTGCTTACAAGAGGTGCACCTTGCAGTGAGCCAGCCTCACTTGCCAGACCTGGCCGCGAAGAGAGCGGGCCCCAGAGACGGACCATTGGGGCTAATTACCAAAAAATGGGGTCTATGTAATGCTAATACAAACCATTGTCGCAGACTGCAAACTCCTCAATCAGTCAATAGTATTCATTTACCTAAATATTCAAAATAAGCTCTGTTGAATTCTACATCTAAATAAAAAGTATTGACGTAGCAGAAATCCCTTCCTCGTCTGTACCTCTGATCCACTCTGCACGGGGGGGAGCTTGGATGTTGAGCAGCTTCTCCACTGCTAGAGAGTAGGCCTCCTCATTGCACATCATGGAAACATAGTCTAGGCGGTCAAAGTAGGGCAGCGCCTGTAGCATTAAAACAAGAGGAACTGGGTAAGGGACTTCCCAAAGTTATGTAACACAGGATAGAAGATCCTCTTTATTTTGTTTCCTTCAATTGACGTCCAGATTCTGTCTTGATCTATTTTAAGAGAGCCGAGATATTCCCTTACACTCGCACCGTCTATTATGTCAACACATTTTTTGACAGCCATTTCTACGTGTGTCGTCAAACACAATAAATGGGATTTGGAGTCACCATTTACTGTTTTGTCTTTCTAAACCAGCAACACTGGGGGCAGTCCAAACAACTACCTCGTCAATACGAGTTACAGAAACAGTCTTTACAGTTCGGTACCTGCAGGTAGGTCTTGTATTCTATGAGCTTCTCTGTGCCACGGTGGAGCAGGCCGATGTGGGGGTCACATTTCTTGACGGACTCCCCGCTGAGCTCCAAGACAAGACGCAGCACACCGTGAGCAGCAGGGTGCTGGGGACCGAAGTTTATGGTCAAGTTGGACACATCCTTCTCTGCAGGAGGATCTTTGTCTATGAGAAGAAAACATAACAGCACAGTAAGGATGGGCAAATTATTTTATTGAGGTTAAAAAAAAACTGGGTAATGCTTGAGGATCTGATTTTCTGTGAGAAGCAGAGTCAAATTCCTCGTATGCGTACTCTGCCAAAAAGCTGATTTAATTTGGAAGCTTTTACATTTGCTTTACACTTTTAACTGTACAAAAAGTGTGAAAGAATTTATAATACTATTTAGGGTTAAATTATACAACGGCAGGTCAAAACCCCATAAATCACTCAGATTTTGATTAGCATTAATTATCATACTGTCAAACCCTGATCCATAGATCATGGTGCCCAGCAAACACCCAAGTATTCAATCCAGTGAGGCCTGTAAATTGGAACCATTTTTCCTCACACACAGACTGTGCACCTGGAAAGAACAAACACCACATAATGACAAAATGAAAAGCGTGATTTTTTTTTCTTCAAATTAATTAAATATAAAAATATATATGTACACAGCCTTTGCTCAATGCTTTGTTAAAGCACCTATGGCAGCAATTGCAGGCTGAGGTCTTCTTGAGTATGATGCTACACGCTTGGCACACCTATTTATGGGTAGTTTCTCCCATTCTTCTTTGCAGAACCTCTCAAATGCCATCAGGTTATATTGGGAGCGTCTGTGTACATTTTTAGATCTCTCCAAAGATGTTTAATCGGGTACAAGTCAGGGCTCTGACTGGGCCACACTCAAGGACATTCACACAGTTGTCCAGAAGCTACTCCTTTGTTGTCTCGGCTGTGTGCTTCGGGTCGTTGTCCTGTTGAAAGATGAACCGCCGCCCCAGTCTGAGGTCCAGAGCCCTCTGGGGCAGGTTGTCATTGAGGATGTACATTGCTGCATTCATCTCTCCCTCCATCTTGACTTGTCTCTCAGTTCCCCGCAGTGAAAAACACCCCCACAGCATGATGCTGCCACCACCAAAATGCTGTCGGGATGGTAGTGGTCATGTGATTAGCAGTGTCTGGTTTCCTCCAGACATGACGCTTGGCATTCAGGCCAAAAGGCGGCCAAACTTTCTTTCCCTTATATAGACTGGAATGTTTTTTTATTATAACTGGAAAAATGTATTTCGAATAAAAAAAGTTTTTTAAAACAAGTAGTATCCTGTGAGGGAGTGTGAGTGTGTGTGTGTGTGTGTGGCTACCATTCCAGGGGGGTGGGACCCACTTCTCATTGAGGGCAGTGGGGTACATCACCGCCCCAGCAAACTGCTCCGTCCACTCCACATCTGGCTGCCATTGTTTCTGCCTGTAAAACAAACAAACTATTAAATGTATTCTTAACGTGAGGTAGAGTTGTGTTAGTAAGCCACTGGTTTTGAGTATAGAACAATTGCATTGTAGTGTTAAATAGGGGCCACCTTGTAGACTTCTTGCATGTTACTTTCGTCTCATTTTGTTCTGTCTGTCATAAAGAAGGGTGAAGAGAAGGACTATGCATTGATGACCAAGTGAGAGTTTCCGATTAGTGCCAATTATTGGAACATCGATACGTGGCTACACAAGAACCTCCAGCGAAACTCTTAGTATCAAAATAAATCAATTACAATACCGAGAGTTCAAGTGCCCTTGCCTTTGGTTGGGAGTCTTTGATTTTTACACAGCGCAATAAACGTCAACAACAGAGCGGTAACCGATGGAATCGTACATGAGCTAATCAGACGACTACCAGTAGCGTTAACTTAAAGCTTAACGTTAGCTAACGTTAGCTTCTAAACAGCAGGAATGTCAATTTCATCCAGCAGCAAAGGTGAAATTGGAATAATACGCTTATGCAACCTTTATTTAGACGCTCCCCAGTCAGAAAGAAATATAAACAATAGCATGCGAGTAGTATTATTTCGTGGGAAAGTCGGCATATCTAGCATTATGCTAGCATTTTCCTACAGTATGTTTAAGGACTTCAAGCTTCGACTACACATACATTCAAGGTTTCTTTTCAAGTCTTACCTGTTTTGCACAACAGTGCAGCCAGGACTCAGCAAATTATTATTCAATATTAATTTCGTTGAAGGACGTCCTAGTTTAGTAAGCGACCTTAGCATCGTGGCCGCCATCTTGGCTGCAAGGAGAACCACCTACTTATGACACGGGGAGCATCTTCTTCTCTGGTTATTGTAGCAGCGCACTACGTGCGTGACCGCCACCTGTTGGTTTGATGGATCCAAATGCGCAAAGTAGCTTGGTCGTTCATAATTTGTAGTGCACTTTTTTCTGAAATTCTTTAGTTTTAATTTGACTAAAATGACGTATGTAGACGTACGTCTAAATAAAGTAACTATCTTATACAATAAATACAGGAATCCTTAAAGGTAATACTAATTTAAAAAAAAAATGATATTGGCACTTATTACTGATTACCTGCGTCTTTAAATTGCGGTCCCAAGAAACATCCTCTTCGCTTCATATAGAATGATAACACAAAACACACATTATCACACTGTATAATTGATTTGGATATTCAACGAATTAATACTCACTCAAGTCCTAAAATACCTAACAGTTATATTAGTTGGAGCCCATACTTATCAGTAATCAGTACATAGGATGTTAATGGTACTTGCTCATCCCAACCTTCCCAAACACCACTCCAAACACTATGATTCTATAAAAAAACAGTGCTTTTATTTATGTAATACTGTGGAAAAATAATTACATACCATTTTTAAAAAATATTGAAGATAATGAAATTAAAAAATGAGAGTTTGATAATGTTTGTTGTACATCTTTTGAACAGTTGTCTCTGCTACGAAGAACAGTACAATAAGATTAACATTGGATTTTTCTAAATTCAAAGACACAATAATACAGGATACAGTCCTACCAGAGGTATAAAAGTACAGGATTTTGAGAGAAAATGATGTGGACATATATTGAAACACACACTCGCACACTTAAAACACAGTCATGCACACACACATACTGTATACACACAGGCATGCACACAACAGCCGCACGCACACTCCTCGAGTCGAGCGCTGCGTGTTTACAGTATGCTTCCCATACGCAGTCATTCACACTTCCATACAAACACACTGTACAAAGCCGTGTGCGTGCCAATGCCCGCACGCTCCTTCTTGATCTCTCTCTCACACTCGCACACCCACACACTCGCAGTCATACAGTACTACACGTCAATATTGTGGACAAGCCTTCATTGAACCTCTTCATACACATTCTCCTCCGGCCGTTTTTTTTGTTGTTTTTTTGGCAGACAGACGATGAGGAATGATTCAAAATGGAAATGTGCGACATGATCCCCTGTAAGGCCACTCAGTTCTAAATCCAACATCCGTATTTTTCTCTCTGTCTCTGCAACACACTTGTAGTTGGGAGCTCAAAAGAAAAAAGAACACCAGCCTACGAAAAATGTCTGGGAATGAGTCAAGGCCGCAAGCCTGCTTTGGAAAGCAACAGTCACCAATAGAAGGAGCATCTACTGCATATACATGGTCTAAGGTGAAGAAACAATATGAACACTTGGCACTAGGTTTCTTATATGCACCGATATAACCTGCCTAAAATTCAGGCTCTGCTGTTGACAAAACGCACCCAGGCAGACGACCGGGTTAAGCAGCCTCACGTTCAAACGTTTGGTCCGTACATACACATTACATGTTTTACACTGACAAAAATAATTCTGTAATGTTAAAAAATAGAATACAAAGCTTTAGTCTGGTGTGCAAATGAAAAGAAGACATTACACAGATATAGATAAGGGACGTCTAAGCATGAATACTGTAGATGCAGTGCAAACCGATGACAACGCCATCCAACCCCCATCCGAGCCACAACACACTCGCCCAACAGGTGTAATGGCACGTACCACTGTACAGAAGGGCATTCTGGGATATTATACATGTGCTCTACGAGGATTGATTAAGATAACCAGCGGGGGGAGAAAAAAAAAGATGATGGCCAGAAATGACTTCCACTGGATCAGCTTTTAACCTATTTGACAGTCAGTCAGTTCTTCCTCGTTCATCATTTACAAAGTCAGTTCATAGCAAAAGATCTGCGTACGCTCGTCCCCTCTGCTTCTTGCGTTCTGTCCCAGTCTTGATTGTGACTTTCGCCGACCGCTCTTTCAGAGCATATACAAACACATCGGGAGTGAGGGAATTCAAAATTGTGTGGAATTTCCCATCCCTGTCTCACTAAAGCTCCTTCTTTACCGCTAGTCTCTTGTTTATCTGTGTCTCGTGGGCACGGGTCTTCGGGCTCTGTGCATGGGTGTATCTGCGTGTGATGTTTTTGCAGTATGTGTCTGCGTTGGTGTGTGCACATGTGTGCGTGTGAATCTAGGATCGTGTGTGTTTCTGCATGTGACTCTATTTATAAGATGCTTCCTCATGCTCCGCTTGGACTGTGAGGGTCTTCTGCGTCCCTCCGCCTCACACATGAGTCTGCATCCTCTGTGTGTGTCGGCTGTGGGAGTAGTCAGAGTGTTGCGAGGTGTAGGAGAAGCGAGTGGAGCTGCCGTACTTCCCTAGTCCAGTCTCTGATCCTGAGGGAGCGGGACCTCCGGGACCCACGGCGACCCCCGGGCCCCCCAAGCCGGGGCCCACCCCGGGTCCCACTACGGGTCCCACCCCTGGTCCCACCCCTGGTCCCACCCCTGGTCCCACCCCTGGTCCCACCCCGGATCCCAACCCGTACATCTCATAGGATGGGCAGGCCTCCAGCGTGGCCAGGCTGGACGGGGCGAAGCCCATGCGGTAGGTCTGGTAGTGCGAGGGGTATCCGTAGTTGTCGTAGGCCAGCTGGGAGGTGGAGTCCAGGAGGCTGCAGTCTCCCGGGAAGTCGCTGGCCACTGAGGGGTTAGGTGGCGGCTGCTGCTGCTGCTGCTGCTGCTGGCTCTGGCCTGCGCGGGTGAAGGTGTTGAACTGGGCGTAGCTGATGTGGGACAGTCTGGAGGGGGGGCGGGGGTCATAGCAAGCCTGCGGGCGGCCCGGAGAGGTGAGGGGGCCTGGGGGACCCGGGGCTCCTCCGCTGGCCGTGGCTCCTGAGCCCCCGGCACTGCTGCTGATAGATGCCGCCCCCCCCGGTGTCCCCGCGGGGGAGCGGTAGTCGGAATAGTGCAAGGTGGAGCGGGAGGCAGGGCGCCCTTCATCGTGGGTGGAGGCTCGCACGTTGTAGTAGCCATTGGTGGGGTCCTGACAGAGGACAGAGGCAGAGAAGAACAGCAAGAGGCAGAAGCACAGAGTAGGCATTAACAAGAGGTATGAATATATTTTTCATACGCCAGTGTCCAAAATGTATTTTTGGACGAGATAAATGGGTTACAAAATTGTAATTCTTTTCTGCTTTCATGACTTTATTCCTGGCCTCCCCAGCAGGGTGGTTCCCTGCCCACATTGTGTGGTTGAACACGTCCTTCCCTCAACAACACAACACGATTGTGTGGTTACGGGAAGGACGCACTCCCTCCTCACTACACGCGCATCATATTGTTCTGCTTTTATTTCTAACGTGGTTCTGGCCCCTCATTGCCTCTAATCTACCCAACTTTACCCCCACACAACTTTGTCTCACTGCTTTGTTGCTTCAGGCAGCGGGGAAAGGGGAAATAAAGTCTTACTGCGGCTGTTGTCAGAGGGTGATCTAACCATCACCTGGGGTGGATTCATGTCTGTGCTTCTTCAAAGTGATCCAGGGCAGCACTCAGCCTGGAGGGCTGGTGTTTGCCCCTCACAAAATATTCATGCAGGGGGTGTTCAACCGAACATTTTGGCAGCTTTACGCGTGAAAATACATTCATCAGCTAATCGCAGCCCCACAGTGTCAAAACGTATATAAATGATTCATGCCATCTGAATGGGCAGGGTATGCCTTAACAGCCTTCATCGTTAAAAAAAATTTCCAATTGTTTTGTTTTGCGTCTTTAAAATCAGAGAGACAACCCTTTAAGCGATCAGTAAATCTGCACAGTGCCCTGGACTGAGCGTGAGGGGAAGAGAAGAAAAGGGCCTGCAGCAACAAAAGAAACTGCAAAAATATATTTTTCTAAAATATTCTTCTCTAGTATTGTCACAGATGTTGAGGGCAATTTCAAACACTAAGTTTAAAGGTCACTCATTTAGAGGACAGAAAGAAGGATAAATACTTTTTGAGACCAAATCAATTATCATTTGGGATTACATATAAATAAATAAAATAAAAATGTAAAAGCACAAAACAATGATTGACGTCTGTTTATTGCCACGGCAAATGTTTTTCTGCATCTTGAACAATATAGGAACTTTCTAAAGTATAGTGTGAATATAAATATATACAAAACATTTGGCTTCAAACTACAGTATCAAACTTTTTAACTTCAAACTATGAACAATATATTATTTGTTGGTAGGTAGATGGGTCGCTAGCTACCCGTAGCTGCAATGACGGTGTCATCGGAGTAGAGTTTCTGTAACTGTTACTCAGAGAGTATGTATTTTATTAATTCCCCCGGGGAAAATTTGTGTGTAGCAGTAGCAGCAATACAGTCATTAAAAATGCACAATACAATAGCAGAGCCGAACATATTGAATTAAATAGAAAAAAAGAAAAGAAATGAAGAAGTGCACAATACAAGTATATTCAGTGTATGTCAGTATATTTAGTGAAAATGAGTGAAATAGGTATATAGTATGTACAGTGGAGTGGAATAGGTATTAAATAGGTAGGTAAAGCTAAAACAGGTAGGTATGTAGGTACTACACCACCTCACTGAATCATTTTGGCTTTTGGCATAAAGCGCCAGCTAGTTTGGATTTGGTAAACAATCTGCTTCCGGATTTGACGCAAACAGGTTTTTAATGAGCTCACCTTCAGGTCATACTCCTGGCGGGTGTCCAGGGTGTCGCTGCGGAGGTCAGACTTGAGCTCTATGTCATCTTTAAAGGGCTGATTGGAAGGAGAGAAGGACACAGAGGGGAGAAACTAAACCGTCAAAAAACAAAACAAAACCAAAAAGGAGGAGAGAATGTGTCATAACAAAACGGAAGAGGGAAGGAGGCAACAGAGTATGACAGGAAAAGAGAAAATGGAATTCAAAGTGTTAAAAGGAGTGATTACAGGGGAAAACACAGTTTGTTTTTAGTCCAAAAGGTGCGGTGTAGGGAGAGGTGACTAAGTTAATGTGAGGTTTTTCTTTTCTACAACCACAGGCTGTGTAAACAGTGTGCGGCCCGAGGCACACGTATCCCGCCGCTTCTCACCGAGTACATGGCCTTGACCATGCGCGAAGCCGTGGACACGCTGCCGGAGTCCTCCTCTAAGCTGTGGGTCTCCTTGTTTATCGTCTCCACCTTGATGTCGGGCTTACCCAGCGTGACCCCGCGCCGACCTGGAAGCAAAACACGGCAAAAGGTTGAATACAGCTGGACACACGCGCCGCGGCCGGTGTGTTTTCACAAGCTGGGGGATTGGGGGGGTTGGATTTTCTTTGGTCTGCTGCGGATGATATGGTCTCGTGATGATGACAAACATGTAAACGTGTACTGTGCATGTACTGGTCTTTATGGTGCATGTGTGGAGCACATGGAGAAATGACTCACTGCCTTTGCGCTGCCGGTAGAAGATCAAAACGAGGACCAGCAGAAAGATGAACAGCAGGATGGTAGAGCCCACCGTCCCACCAGCTATGATCCCCACCGGGACTTCCTCTGGAATAAGGGAAGGGAAAAAGAGTTCAGTTAAGATGCCATTTTATGTCTGCCAATAGCTTCACAATCTAGATCTTAATGGAAAACAATCTTTCTAACCTAAATTACATATGATAAACAAATAAAGTGGAAAGGGGGGTTCTCTTTTTTCTTAACAATACAGAAACCTATAAACCTTTGTCCAAGATGTAATTCGTTGTCATTGTAAACCCAGCCGTTGTCTCCTTTGCTTTTTTCCGGATGGAAATATTACATGCTGTCTTGTCCGAGCTAGAGAAATTGAAAATGTAGATAACATAAAACACACCCGTCTCCTCCAATGTGATGATCATGGTGCCCGGGCCGAACGAGTTCCAGGCCGTGCAGTTGTAGTTGGACAGGAAGTCTGACTCCATCACGTTGTTGATGGTGAGGGTGGAGAGGACGCCGCCCCCCTCGGCAGACGATTTGCTCTGCTCCACCGTGTACCTCTCCAGCAGCGTCCCCTTCTCCTTCTCCCACACGTTCTCCTTCCACGCCCAGACCTGCAGAAAACACACACACACACACACACACACACACAGAGGGCCATATTAGATTATATCACAATGAGTGCTATTTGGGAGGGTTGACTTCTCCGTGAGTAAGTTCTGTAAAAATTCTATTCGCTCTTTCATGCCCGAATAGATTTTTATTTTGATAGATTTGATCATAAATGAATGGTTACTACACAGGCCCTCTACCAATAAATCCCCCACATCACAGGTGTCAGACTCAAGGCGGGCAGGGGGGTCCAGTGCGGCCTTATTAGTATGGCGTTGCTATTTTGAGAATTACGGCAAGACATAAATTGTATTTCTATAATAGCAGCTGCTATTCCCGATCAGTCCATTGGGGGTCTCACTCTGTGAGTGAGCGCATGCGTTAGACCAGGGGGACCAGGTCAAGCGCACCGTACGCACGTGCCCCCCCTACCTGATCATCATCCACGACACATTTCTCTTTGTGTTCATCAATGCTGGAACAGGTTATTTCTCCTCCTCTGTTTTACATTTGTTTGGAGCCAATTTTACAATATCTCATTCAGGATGAAAACAGAAAATAAAACAGAATTGTAGATCTATTCATTAATGAGGGGGAAGGAATTTACACCCCCCACATGTAGACATACTCTGTGCGTGACTTGCTAAGACTGGCAACAGCCTGTGTGATGCTGCAGGCTGAGGTGGGGGTGGGTGGGGATGACGTAGCTGGTGTGAATCTTGAACAGTCTCCAATTTTAAAGCCACTAAAAGCAGCTGTATTATTCAGCAATGAAGTAATGTACTAAAGCGAAGTTAATTATGCATAAACCCACATGTTCCCATAATCTGCCCATTTATTCCATAAAAGGAGAGTCTCTTGGCTGTGGCGTTTACCGGGACAACTGTTCCTCTCCACTCCTTTATATTTCATAATCTTCCCTGTCCCAACCTCCGTCGCTCGCATTAGGAGCGTGCACTGTGAGTCAGGATGGATCAGTCACAGAGGAACTACTACTTCTGCTTCTCTGTGATACGGCCGAGCGGGGAAAGCATCTGGTCTGATTTCTGACGCAGGAGCTGAAAGTGGAGCGGCTTACTGTTAGTGTTGGTTTGTTTATGTGATGGCAAGGAAGGGACAATTCTGTGAGAGTTTAAGGGTGAGTCACCACTCAAAATGAATGGGGGACAGTGGCTAAAAGCCTTTACTGTGCAGGAGTGGAGCCATTTAGGAACACCGAAAGACAAATCACTGTCAGACCTCAGAACTCCATGTGATCAAAGCTTTTTCTTCTGTGTCTGTTTCTTACGTCTGAATAATTGATTCTTGGCTAAAATCATCATTGCTGGTTTGATGCCAGTATTTCCTTTTCTCAAAGTGTCTTGGGCTTTCACTTACAATCTTATCTGGAGGTGGTGTGCTGGCTATGTAGCATTTGACCTCTCCTCTCTCTCCTTTCACAGCATACTGGACGGCATCACTGGAGATGATGGGGGGACCTGCATTGGGTGAAACGTGAGAGGACATACAAGTGCATGGGAAGGAGAGAAATATAATAAATTACTAACAAGAAAATGATAACTACATATTCAAGCCTGGTGTTTTCGTCCAAATAAATGGCCACCACTTTGGACATTTCTTTTCCACAGGCAGTGAACCATTAATTGAATGGATGTTTTCTAACCGTTGACGGTGAGTGTGACCTCCGTCTCTCCTACTCCTATCCGCGGGACGATGGCCTTACACACATACTGGCCGGCATCCGCCTGGCTCACTGACTTCAGATACAGCTGGTTGCTGTTACTCAGAACCTGTGGCGAAGGGAAAAAAGGACACAAATATGAACAAGACAGAGATAAACAAAATTGAAACCCACATGGACACAAGTAGAAGGGAGGCTAATGTATTGCACTGATCATGCTGCATATCTGCACGTGTGGCCATTGTTCCCCTACGCTGACTGGTTAACAATACAAAATTGCACATCCTCTTTTAACCCTATCATAAAGGTTTTACAGTTGCCCTAGCAACCACATCTATTTGTAATTATTGGAATTAGCTGTGGGAAAATATAATATAAATATGATACAACTAGAGGCAAAGAGATACCAGGACAAGACGGATTAGATAGAGGATTAGACATAGGTGTATGTCAGTCCATGAGGCAAGTTGCTTTCACTGTGCTACACCTGTTTGGTCCAACTGTGGCATAGAAACCTGTCTGTACCAACATGCCACTGCAAGAAAGGATGCATTTCTAAACACCGGAGATAATAGAGTGAACTGTAAGAACATTATGACTACAAGAATGCATGGGCTCTTAGCTTCTTACCATGTTCGAACCCTTTTTGAACCAGGTAAGTGTGAGAGGAGGGTTCCCAGCCCATTTGCAGTTTAGGGTGACATCAGAGTCAACGTCTACTGTTTTTGGCTGCGGCTCCACCAACAGAATTGGACCGACTGGAGAAACACAGAAACAGAGAGATGATCCTTGTTGAGCAATGGGTAATAACGCCAAAGGACTCAGAGGAAGCACATCAATGGTGTGTTTTAATCATCTGACTCCACACTGGAGCGAGTGAAGTGGGCCATGACGAGTGAGCGAGGTGAGATGAGTATTGTGTGACTCACAGTGAACGTCTACCAGGATGCTGACGTTGGTCTTTCCCACAGCGTTGAAAACCAGACATGAGACAGGCTCGGTGAAGAAGGAGTGGTCGGCCTTGGTGGTGAACACGCTCTCCCTGGCGCCCTGTAGCACCACGCCGCCCTTGGCCCAACTAGGGTTAAAAGGTTATACACAAGGAAAACATGAACACCACTTCTTTCAAAATGGAGAAACACAAACCACATCCATTTGTAACAAAAATCGGATGAAATATTCTTTAAATTGAATTCGGAGCATGTCTGTCTACAACAGCTTCACGCACTGGTTTGATTATTTGCAATCACTGAATGAAGCCTGCCATATTTGGGACACGAATCAACTCTTCCTCTGTTCAAGTAGACATTACTCCACAAATCTTCACATAGCAAATAGTCATTTGCTGTCACATAAATCTCCCGCCATCAAGACTTTTCAAACAAATGTGTCTGTGCGTGGATGCAGACCTGTAGCCCATAATAGGAGGGTTGGCGTGAGCCTGGCAGGTGAAGGTGACTCTGTCCCCCTCCAGGACAGAGCGAGGCTCGATGGACAAGGTCACTGTCGGGGAATCTGGAAGAGAAGGAGTGAGAGAGAGAGAGAGAGAGAGACTCACACAACGGCAGCCTTAAAGCATCTAATAAACGCTGCATTCCGGTTTGTTACAAAATGGCTGCTATGCATTACTTAGTCATATCTATAAAACATTCAGCGGCTGGCAGATGTTTTACGTTTCACAATAGGACGCCATGTGGCTTTTAATTAGTGCGAAATGTAAAAAATGTAAGAGGTAATTAGCAGGGTGGTGTAACTGTATATAGAGATAAAAGGGCATTCTTCTTGCACTGGGAATGTAATGAATATATAGTTCTTGGATTACAATCATCGCCGTATAACTTCATTGCTTACGATGAACGTTGAGGGTGACCGTTGTGCTTTTTCCCGTGGGAACAGCCAGGTTGGTGGCCACACAGCTGTAGTTCCTCCCGGTGTCGGAGTCGACGGGCTGGATGGGCAGGTAGCTATGCGTGGTCACCCTCTTCCTGTCCGGAAGCACCTCCTGATGACCAGAGGCAGAAAGGTATTGCTCAAACATTTGAGCCGGATAAAATACCGCAGAAATGCTTCATGAACGCGCGTGTTCACGTGTGCATGCGGCCTCACAGTGGTGCTGGCAGCCCCATCCACAGGTAGACCGTCTTTAAGCCACTCGATCATAGAAGGGGGTTTGGCCCCTCGGGACACGCAGCTCAGGTTGTAGGACTCCCCCGCATTCAGCAACACCTCCGGACCCCCATCGATAACTGGGTTGTCTGGGGGGACTGGGGCGGGGAGAAGAGAGCGTTAGAAACACACGCAACATGTCACATGCTTTCAATGGAGATGTGCGCTGACAAACACGCACTGAGCACGGTAAGTTTGGCCCTCCTGGACCTCAGGGCGGCATCGGGGGCCTGGCACTCGTACAGGGAGTCATCAGACAGATCAGCAGACAAGATCTCCAGGTTGTACTGGCCCAACTCCTGCACGCGCAGCACGCGGTACCTGGGCCAGGCTGGGACACAGAGACAGGCATATTAGTTTCAGTTAATAAGACAAGATCACACACATAAGATCCACTTTGGACTGACGTTATATCTGACAGGTGGCTTTTAATATCTATTTACAGTTTTTTTATTCAACTAAAATGAAAACTCTTTTAATATCTCACTAAGGCTGTGTGTTTTACGTTTTTCTGTAGGAAGCTCTAGACAATGATTTTAAATCTTGTAAAGCGTCTTTAAGAATTATTAACCGAGAACACTAAATTAAATGTATTATTAATATTATTACATTAAAGGGACTCAGATGGATTTATTTAGCCTTCTGCAGTTTTAGCTTTACATTCCCTCACAAAAATCAATCTATATTATTTAAACTCTCAAACCTAAACTTTTAATTTGTCACTCGGTATCCCCACATAGCCATGTGATAAAACAAAATAAAACATGACATCAGGCAGCGCGGGGTAGTTTATTCTGACAGAAACATCAGGTCAGTTTCATGAATGGAGTAGATTCGACTCCAGAGCGATGCATGGACACACAGTGTCATTGACATTCACAAACACACTTGGGTGTCCTAACCTACACATTCACACGACACACACACACACACACACACAATCAAACACACAGGGCCCTTCCTCTCTGATCCCTCTTCTCCCTTCCCCCATCCACCACACAGCCCAGCTGTGTCACTGTCATACGTTCTCACCGTTAGGTGGCATCCATGCTCTCTCTCACCAGCAGGGTAAAGGATGAATGCATTATGACAGCAGCAACGTTTTAGAGGACTCAAAGCGACTCCAGTCCATGGTGCAGATTTGTTTGCTGCCCAGCCGTAGATTGCATGTGAAATTTGCTATGTCGTCTCCATGTGCAGCCCCCCCACCCCCCCGACCCCCATTTCATCTGGCTGCTTGCCTAACCTTGTGTGTCCTTGCTTCTGTATGCATGCGTGTCAGTGTGTGTGCTTATGTGCATTTGCATGTGAAATGTTGAGAGCGAGAAAAACGTATGAAAAGCCCAGAGAGCGGGAAGGGGCGCGCGGGGGGGGTGGGGGGGGTGGCAGAGGGACAGAGCTTTATACACAAACTCACAACTGTGTGTGTGTGTGTATGCACCAAGTGGCCAGCGTTCATTCAGGTTTTTTATTTAAAAGCTTGAAGCACTGGACCATAACAGTAACAATATGATTCAAAGAAAGAAAGGCAGAAGAAAGAGAGGGGCAGGAGGAATGGAGACAGGACAGACGAGGACTGGGAGGAGGAGCGAAAGAAGGGACAGAAGCGTTGACAGAGAGAAAGCGGAGCGCATTAACGGAGAGTGTGTCAAGCACGGTGAGAGTGAGGAGGGAGACATGGATGTGAAGTTAAATGGAGAATAGGAGAGAGTAAGCTCAGTGCAAAAGAGAGAGAGGGACATGGGAGCATAAAGGAGGAGGTCGCAGAGGAACAGCGTGACAGGGGAGGAGGAGCCCAAAGGAGAGGACAGAAGGAAAGGCTAATGAAGGCCAAAGTCATAGAATACAGTGGATGAGGAGAAGAATGGAAGTAAAAAATAAAGGAAAGGAAAATAAATAAACCATGGTTAAAGGATGCAAGAGGAAAGGGGTGGAAAATAAATACATAACAAAACAAAACCACATCAACCAAACACAAGGCAACAGCATGTCCCGAATGATGCAGTCTCCCTCTGGACCAATCAGTTCAAAATGCGCCCACTGGCTCCAACCCGTAATTGCACGGCACCCTTTGGTCTAATCAGTGCAATACAGAAAATGCATCCGTGGAGCGATGAGACGCATCAGTCCCCCCAGTTTTGTCAAAAAGACAAGCTGTGTGGTTAGATTGTGGTTGGCACACAGACTGGCAGGAGACTTAATAAATCAGACCGGAAAGGTCCTGCAGAGTCAGAAGTGAGGGCAGCTGTATGATGGAATGAGGGCTGTACACAAATCAGTTGGTTGGTTCAGACTCTCATTAAAAATAGATAAGACTTTTAACGGTTATAAGTTGATGTCGCCCACTGTCGATGCGACAGTGAGATGATGACGTGATGCTTCCTGACCGAGTTGAAGGGTGTCAATCTGTAAAATGTGCCCGAGGGAGCGAAGAGCTTCCCATATGCCGTCGGCTGAATCGTGCAGAAGGAGGCGGCCACCAGCCCGCGTAAGAGCACGCTTTTGTCTCCTGGCTGCCTCCATCTAGCTGTAACTTCAAACACATTTAGTCAGCATACATTTCCCATCGCAGTAACATGCACGCAACGTCACAGTGGGCCACTCAAAAGGCTGTTTGGGGGGGAAAAAAATAACCACGTCTGTAAAACATTAAATGGCACCGTTGGCTCCGTCAAGGAATATTTTACTAAAGACTGTATACAGTACATATACTATATATATACATTTTTTTTAACTATTAGTTAAGGCCTTTGAGATAGGAGCGAGCCGTTTGCACCCTCATCATAGCTAGTTGTTTAGTGCTTATTGTTACAATAAACCTATAGCTAACAAGTATGGAGCTGAAGTGCCAACTGTGGCTGCTACAGGGTTCTTAGTCTGGTTCCTGGTCCAAAACGCCTCGGGCTACACAAGTGGCCGCGGATGAACAGCACTTGGTATCAAAAGTATAGTTGGCATGCATGTTATATCAGTGGTGTTTGTGCATTTGTAGTATTCGTCAGGTCTGAAGCTGGATCCAGTCTTATAGCCCCTAAATGTTACGTGGGGGAGCTCCGTGGTTTCAGTATGAGCACAGTTGAGGAGCCCTGCAGATGTTGCAGCTGAGACACTGTAGACACCATACATTTAACATATGTCGCCCCTCAGCCTTCTGAAATGTGGCGTAGCGATCAAGCGCCGAGGCGTCTTTGCAGTTGCGGTTTCAGAGAGAACCAGAAAGAACTCAAGTCCGCCACCAGCAGCTTCCATCCAAAAGTATCAGCATCAGCTTTGCGAAAAGGGGATTTGAGTAAAATGCTGAAAGGAGTGAAGGAAGCCCGAGTGTGATGTCTCACCCCGCAGGTCCTCTCCGATGCCCAGAGCCAGGCCATCTTTGGTCCACTGAACAATGCCCGAGTAGTTGAAGACAACACAGGACAGGAGCACCCTCTGGCCCCGCACCACCGACTGGTCTGCCGGCTCCTGAGAGAACCTCGCTGTCCACACTGGAGAGACAGACAGAGGATGGGAAATGGGAGAGAAGGGTTTGTCAAGTTTGTCATTTTTTTGCAATTCGCTACTATAAAATCAACCACATGCATTAGCATATTATTGTAGCCATGGTTTTATGGTAAATTGATTGAATTCTGCCCCCCCCCCCGCGGCAGGAAATGGAATTCCATCTTTGATCGCATCTTTGGCTTACAATCTTTAACCGGGCGGCGCGGAAAGACGGAGGTGTCAAACAAGGGGGAAATCAGGAAAGAAGGAGAAAGAGGAAGAGGGAAGACAAAGGGGAAGAGGTGGATAACGCTGAGTCAGGAGAGCGGAGCTGGGAGATCAAACAGACGTGGCCATAGGGTCTTCTCCTTCTCTTCTCCTTCTCTTCTTGGGCCTGACTTTCATTTCTTAAAAACTCTCTGCCCCCCCCCCCCCCTTCCCCCCACGCCCCCGTCTCTCTTTCTCCCCCTACTTTATTCCTCCCTATGAGTCATCTCCCAGGCTTCCACTCCGCAAACCCAAACTACAGTGGTGGTCATTGTCTCCTGGACGCTCTCCCTCCAGTCTGCAGTCCTCCATCCCAGCAGGCAGACCAGTCCAGTACGAGGAGGGACAAGAGAGAGAGCCCCCTGCGCCTTTGTTCCGCGCAACGAGGACAAGTTGTAATTAGCCGCCCCCTGAAGACACAACACCCCCAACAGTAGAGGAGAGCCGGACACTGTGGACGATTCGTACAGTAAATCAGTAGCCCGATGCTGCATAGTAGTAACCCTATCACACACACACACACACACAACCTCCTCAACCATTAGCTCTCCCCTTCTTTTGTCTCTCTCTCTTTCTCTACTGTTGTATGTCCTTTACCCACATTGCTTAACTTCTCTCCTCCTTATGCACCCCCCCCCCCCTCGCTCCTCCCTTCCTTTGTACAGCCATGATGCTGTGTATGAATTTCCTTTTGCCTGCACTGATTCCCCCCCTTCTTCTCCTTCACTACAGTGCGTACCGTATGCACCCCCTCCTTTCTGTATCCGTGCATTATGGCGTACACGTGCTCTTACCCATAATGCTTTCTATTTCTGTGTTCCTCCTCGCTGGTTGGAAGGGGGTTAGAGGCGGACTGTCAGAACTCATTTATCACATTAAATATCAGCCCTCCAGCACTTTCTCTCTCCCCCCACCCTGCTCACCCGTCTCTCTTTTCTCACTTTTTTTCCCTCACTCCCTTTTCTTCCCCTCCTACCATTTACATCCCTCCTTCTCACTTGTCCTCTCCACTTTTTTTTAACACTTGCCCCCTCCCCCCCCTTTCCCTCACATAGACTCCCTCCCTCATTCCCTCACACTTCTCCCTCTGAGCCCTCCAGCGCTTTGCTGAAGGTTCCCATCTCTCGCACTATTTTTTAACAACTTTCATATGCCTCTTGTGGACCCCACGTCCCCCGCCTCCCCCATCCTGACCCTCGGCCCCTATCCCTCACGGTTCCCATCTCTTCCACGTACACAGGCGTGCCCTCTCTCCCCATCATGTCCGATTTGGTGCAATTTGCAGAGGTAAGATAACGCAAAAGGAAGCCAGTCATGCAAAAAGATTTCCTTACCAATCATAACAATGGCTTCTGACAGTGCAGCACATTAATATTCTGAAGATAAAGGAGATGGGCAAGGATACACGGTGAAAATGGAATCCGATGCGGATGGAGGTTTGCAGCACGCATACCTAGAATAATTTAGCACTGAACCAGAAATAATAATAATAGCGGCTCTTAATTTGCTCCCTGAGGATCAACCAAGTTAACTGGATTAATAAGATCAACAAAGCCAACGTAGCAACAGTAATTGGCTATGAAAATAATGGCATATATTTCAAAAAGAATTACTAGCGGTAAACACTGGCAAAACACCACAACAATGTATGTTTTCACAACCCCAAAAAACACCACGGCTCAAAGTCTGGTGGCTGTAAGGACATATGGATACAACAACAACAACAACTGTCTGGGCCTGTCAGAAAAATGGTGAAAGCCTTCTGAATATGGCATTCACCTAAACGATGGAGAGGTACCTTATACAAGCCTATTTCACTAAAGCAAAGTATCCCTTTTTTCACAATCTTTAAATGTTGATGTATGATTAATTAATATTGAAGATAAACAAAGTTTACAGAGTTGATCAAGATGGTGGTGTTTGCATTCTGTTGAGGCTTTACTGTTATGTCTCAAAACATTTTAATTTACAATGGCTTGCTTGAACAATACTAGGATTGGGCAAAGCATTGAAAACAGTGATCGGCAGAGATTTTCGTTTTTTAGCCCAATAGCACCAAGAGGTTAGTAAAGTCTTAACGTCTAACTTAATGAGTCTATTAAAAGAGTCTATTTAAATCAAACAGTGAAAGGACCAAAAGAGAGTTTGGCTGAGTGTTATTGCATTTCTGTGGAGTTAATTAGGGGTGTTCAATGATGAGTTAGCATGGCGAATATCTTAGCCTTGGATTTGAATTCAGAATGAGCGCCGTTGTTTTCTCCTACTTATTTAATTGTCTACAACTCTTTTGACATTGTGTGTCTCTTTAGCTGTCAAAATGCTTCACTGATGTGCTCACCAGATCTGTTTCTGCAATTTGGTGATGGAGGGGGGGGGGGGGGGGGGGGGGTAGTGTGCAGTCCGTCTGAGCGGTTTCATTGAGAACAGCTGCCAAAATAATGAGCTGAAGAATGAAATTCTCAGCATGCATGTAATCACGTGTGACGCTTCTTACATAAGTAAAAAAATATTATGAAGCTCGGTCTTTAGGGGGTGCTTCACCTTCTCCACCTCCTCCAGACATGGGATGCTGCTTATCTCACCTGTTTATTTTTCAGAGAAATCTGGTATATAAATGTCCCAGGCCCATTCTAGGGGTTATTTATTTAAGTTACATAATGCTGGATCAGTAAAATTACCATAAACAAAAAGGTTCTAGACATTAGGATTCTTTTTTTTTGCTTTCATTTCCTGTATGCACCTTCATCTAATAAAACTCCCCTGTCTAACACTAATTACTGGAATATACAGTGAGGATTTATACTATCTTAAAAAGCAAGAAAAGCCTTTTCCCATACATTCACGAGTGTAAAGAGAGTTTAGCTGGGTTTAAACCACCACGCAAACCTGACAATAGCCTGAGGGCAAGCAAATCCTTTCCTCCACCACCTCAGATATGCTAGCTGGAGGTATTCCCTCAACTGCCTCAGTAAACCACAAACATAATCCGAACTGAACCCTCCCGAGTGTAGGCTACACAATCTGCAGTGAAAAAAAAAAACAACCACGCAAAGGCAGAGCACTGAAAACACTGACTCATTTAAACATGTGTTCATCGCCTTCTGATTTCCATATCGCCCAGTTAACACTTTTCAACATGACTGTATGTGCTTGTGTGTGCGTGCTTAACGAAGGAATCACGTGCAGAAAGCAGTTAAAATAAACGCAATGCAAGAGTGTGTGTGTGTGTGTGTGTGTGTGTGAGGGAGCTTGTATTCTTTCATTATGTGGGTTATGCGGCAGCGACAAATTTAGAGTGTGTCCTGATTTCCTTGAGCCACTGATCCCCAAGACACTAGCAGGAGACTCCGAGCACCCGGTCCACTCAAAGACCACGGTCCCGGGGAGCCGCGACCGTGACCACGCGAACACACCCGCACAAACAAAAACAAGCAGCGCCGGAGGACCTAACCGTCACCACATGGGCTAACCAGCACACACAAACACAACCCCAGACATATAATCGACATGTAGAGGTGGTTTCCTGCACACGGATTACACAGAGACTCGGACTCGGAGCCGCAGCACAGCATCTCCGGGGTCTGTTGGGAATGGATCTCAGTTTAGTCTAGGATTAAATACAAACGTAGTCAAAGTTTAGAAAGGGATTAGGATTAAGCCGGGGCCTAGGACAACCACCCCCGCAGACCCTGTGACGCCAACCTCGGCTTGTCAAAGCTGACACAAAGCCGGAGGCGAGCGCATGCACCGCTTGGCGGGGTGACACACCGAAAGCACGCCGACACGCCGCCATAGTGTGAACCGCTGCGGCAAATTGGCCCCGTGGAGCACCCCTTGCTCCACACGATGGTGTTTTTTCAAAGCAAGGTAATGAACCGTCAATACGTGGCCAGAAATGACTGAAAGGGTCGAAGGGTGCAGCGGTGTTTGGTAGCTATTTTTAGCAAGTGTGCTGCTCATGCAGCTCCGCATCTCTTGATTTGGCACACACCCTGCTGTTAGGTGGCAAATGTCAAAGCTTGCTTAACAGCATTCAAATGCAAACCTGGCCTGGCTTCCATCTACGGGACAGCAGACGAGGTGGGAAGTGACGGCATGCAGTGGAGGGTTCTGGGAAATGTTCACTGATGGCATTTGGTGTCATTAAATCAGACGCTATTAAAGCAAATGGCATTTGTATGGATTGTTATGCGTCGATGTAATTATCTTTGTGTCTGGCGCCCTCCCCGTACCCCTCTGCATGCCTCCAACAAAGTCCCCCCCTGCCCGCCCCTCCCTCCCTCGCTCGCTCCTCCCCAGCCAATCCTGCGCCTCGACTGGATCACAGACTTGCGTCGCCATAGCAACAGCTGACGTGGAAATGAACTGCTCGAAAGTTTTCTGTATACGAGCGTGTCTGCGAGAGCGCACGCGTGTGTGCATCTGGGTTTCTGATGAAATCCTCCCCAGCTCCCGGTACACCCATTTTTCAATGACCTCATCCTCCATCCACCGATCCAATTAATAGTCAGGCGGCCACACTTGTCTCTCATTAGTTCTCCCTTTCACTCCCCCCCCCCCCCCCCCCCCACCCCCACCCCCACCAACCCAACTCGCTACACCGTTAGTCAATCCGCCCCCCAAATTGATTTTGTTATCTGTCTTAATTCCATATCGTGGTCGGCGTGAGGCCGAGGCGTCGGTGTTACCGAGAGGCCGCTGGGAAGTGAGCTTCAGGAATAGTGGGAACAAAGAGACGGCGAGGTCCACAGACACAGAGCGCTGAGGTGTAACGGGGGAGGATGACATCATTGTTTCAGGACAAAGTTGAAGCCACGGGAGTCATGCGGCATTGACTCCCCCCTCGCCCCCTCCCCCGTTTTTCTGCAGATGACTGTACATACATCAGTCAGATCAAATCTGTGCGCGTGTCAGTGTGAGCAGGAGAGCTTTTGGTCTTCACCACTGGATCCTCCTTTTTCATTCAGAAAACGTGTTCAAATACCCAGTGTTTGTTTTCGTAACGAGTCGACCCGGAGCTGTGACAGCAGTGCAGCAATGTGCATTGGAATTGTATTCATGCATTATTCATGCGCGGTAGCCTACATCTGTTTTTATCACTCTGGGCATCTTGTAGGCATTATCATGTAACATATTTAGACACGCAAGAAATACACTGTAAAACAATGCATCTTGACTATCTTGATATTTTTTTTTATCTTGGAGGGCAAAATACTACATCTAATTTCCAGAAATCCTACCAGGCAACTGAATAAACCATTCAATTTAAAAAATGAAATATACATTTTTTTGAAGTTGCATTTTTCCGGTGTGATGATTTTCACGACCTAATTATTGATTCACCTCCAGTCAACAATGATGTTATTTGTTTTGTCCCTGTTTTTAAGGAAGTGGATGTCGTTTCCCTGACTTCACACAGTGGTTTGTGGACTACAGTATTTTTGCCGCCGCCATCTTGTGACACAATCTGACAAATAACTTTCACCATCTGAAAACGCACTGTGAAAGGACTACAGTTATGAGAAGAAAACACATTCAATCTCCGCACAACGCAGGGGTAACAACCATGTAATCAAAAGGTAGCTACATCCCTAAAGCATAAAGCCTGCTTTGTGGTCTAAATAAACTTCCTGTTGCATTGAATAAGTTATGTCATGTTTAAGGCAATAAATGAAGGGAGAATAGGCATTCTCATTTTTAGACTTTAATAGACTTCTTCTTGCAAACAGACGAATAACAGAACAAATAATTTTGTTCATTTGGATTAATTATTGTTCTGTCAGCCAACTAATCCATAAGTTGTCATCTCCCCTTTCAAGGTAATACACTTAGTGCATGAGTGCAGGCAGTTTCTCCCTCTATTAATTTGACCGTGGGAATTCATCCACATGTGCCATCCTTCAACAACATGGCCGCCTAGCAGGACGGACATAATAACCCGTCGTCATGGCAATGGGGCTAAAGGAGCGAGGGAGAGACGTCGATGGAGGGGAGTGAAAGGAGGCGTCCCGCTGAGTCCGCTGACACCGTGTCACTCAAACACAAAGGTGACTCCTGGAGGTGGGACGGAGCAGAGAGGGAAGATCGGGGCAGAGAGGGGCCAAAGACCCACAGAGAGAAAGACTCCCTCCCTTTGTCTGCCGCATTGTCTGCCTGCTCGCTGCCTTCTTCTGTCACCTTACCTCGCCGTCCTCTGCCTTACTAGCGGTCAGCAACCTCTCTCTTTCTTCATCTCCTTTGTGGCCTTGCCCCCTTCTCATTCCACATGCACTTGCACCCCTTTGTCTGGCAGGCATCTATAAGAAGTGATCAATCCTTCGCCTTCCATCCACCTGCAGCCATATTCCCTTCCCGGGCTACCTTTCCACCTGCAAGCTGCCTCTCTCGCTCCACCACTCCCCCCCCTCGTCGTTCCTTCCCTCCATTACTATCAAAATGGTTGCTGTAGAAACCGTTTATTTGGAAATGGCGGGAGGGAAATTACTCCAGAGCTTTGTCCCTCCATTTTGATACTAATGCATGAAAGCGCACATGGTCCCGTAAAAGCTGTGCACATTCATTTCCTATCCAGCTTTCTTTTTTTTTTTTTTTACATCTCAAGAGTTTAATTTGAACCAAACCCCTGTTACAGATATTGTTACCATAGCTACAGCCAGTGAGGACCACTGACACAATGACACAGTGGCCATGGCAACCCCAGGATCAGCGGTGGGTAAAATGATAATTTGTGAACGAGGCATCCGACACATCACGGGCACACGGATACGCTCGAGTGCTAGAAAGCCGGCCCGTCGCTGGTAATCCACGAGCCTTTGTGCGGCCACCATGCCGCGCGGCTGACAAAGGAGACTCCGCTGTAACCAAGGGTGACAGGGACTAACAATAGCCGTCCTGCGGATAAGCTTCGACAGGAGGATACCTACAGTTCAAGCCGTCCCCTCTGCAGCGGCGCGCCGTGCAGCTCGTAGCACAGAGGGTCGCCGCAGAATTCAACTGGCACGATCGATATCGTGACGAGTCCATGATTCAAGGCAGTGGTTCCCAATTGATTCGGGCCAGCGACCCGTTCCCGAAAGCAACCCCACCTCCAAATGTCACCTAAACATCGGCGCCATCGGCTGTGACAGCTTTCACGGCCCGGTAATGGAATCCAGCGGCGGGACTATTTTACAAGCGGCGTCCCATTGATAAATCACCTCCTCCAAGGTCTACTTTAATTCAATCCAGCGTAATCTAATTTTATTGGTATGTGCTGTAGCCTCTTTCGTTGGCATCTGTCTCTGAGCCGTCCAATAAAAATCGGAGGCCTTGACCTCGTAGAGCACAGTAACGTCCATTTAGAGCCCCTCGCCAGTATCGTCGCCACCGCATTCTGTGGCTTTGAAGAGGAGGCTTCTTTGTAGATAGCGAAAACGCTTAAGGTTGTGAAAGCAAAGGGAAGGGGTGTAGGATGTGGGGGGGGGGGGCAATGGGTCTAATGTAGTGGTCCTCAACCTTTTCTTTATCTTTTCAGAATAGCAATGATTTCCACTCTTCAGCTTGAAATAGCCAACCACGATATCTCTCGATGATGAGTTATATCTCGGACTACAGTACGCTTCCCCACTGGCCCACATGTCATCGGCCATGTAGAACCTTCCATTAAGTTGAAATGACGAGATGTAAAGGTAAGCTTCAAGGGCGTATTATTAGGTTGGCAATCTGGCAGTCTTTGCCCAAAATAATGCATCCAAACCAAATGGTTTTAATGACTGGATTTCAAAGCCATTGAAGATTATCACCGCAAACAGATGGTTGACTCATTATTTGCAATCTGCAGACATTTAGCCCGCAGGCTGTTGTATTACACGGCGAGCGTTCGCCGCTCTGTGGTAACCGATTTAGTTGGTCGGCTGACCCTAATGTTGTTATCGTAGAGGGAAGATGGATGGAGCAAGTCGAGTCTCTCCCTCTCGTGTCCCTGTAGAGGAGCCTGGACTGGGAGAGTGGAGAAATGAAGTGACATCATCAGCTTCAGCCACATTCCTCCGGAGGGAGGGGGAGGACGGAGGAGGGGGGGGGTCATAGAAGGAGGAGAATGTCCCAAAACTTTTGAGGTTACAGGACCGACATCACCCCTCCCCCATTCCCTTTAACACACACTCGCACACACACACGGTCAAGAAAAAGCCCCGTTTGCAAGTGTGTGTGTGTGTGTGTGTGTTTGTGCGTGCGTTTTTGTCCCAGTACAGGCTCCTCTTCTCCCTGTTTTAATTCATGTGCCTTTCCTCCTGTCCCCTCCCCCACTGCCTCCCCACCACTCATACCACCCCCTCCCCTTCTTCTCTTTCTCTCTCCACCGACCAGAGGAATGCAGGAACCACATCTGGAACTTATTAGAGAGCAAGAGAGAGAGAGAGAGAGAGAGAGAAAGGGGGAGATGGAAAGAGAAGGAGAAGTAATGGTGTGTGCAGGGGGAGGAGGGGGGGCGGGGGTTAGGAGGGGAAAGAGAATAAGAAGTAAGTCGGAACAGAAAGAGAGACCAAATAAACTTCTGATGATTAGAAAGAGGCTCATGTTTGTGAGAGAAAGGCGAGGAAGCCGAGAAGAAAGTGAACAAAGCCAATTAACCTCGGGCCAGGGCGGGACGGGGCGAGAGCTCTGCCGGCCCCTCCGACGCGGGTTCAATCCCGGCGAATTGCGTCGCCTTTGAGCCCGGGACGCGACCATATTCTGTCTGAACGAGCAGCCTCACTGTCCTCACTGAGGAGGCAGTCAGGCCTGGGTAATAGTCCCTTTCTCTCAGCCGCTGGCCTCCCGACCCCCCCCCCCCCCCCCCCCCTCTACGCCGGCTCGCTTTTCTTTTCATCCAGCGCACCCTCCTCACTAAACCCCCCCCCCACCGGCTCCCCCTTTACCTCACCCACCTTTTAAAACAGACCAAAAGAAGTCAAATCACTCTCCATCAGGCTTCACCCACCTGCCCGCAAGATTACCCCCTCTTTGTCCCCCCGTCTTTCCCTCGCACCTCTCCCCCAAAAACCACTTTCTTTCGCAAGCCGCCCCCCCTCCCCCCTCCCTGGCCCTCACCCCAAATCGGTCCTCGCTGCAGAATGTGGCCGCGTGGTTTGTGAAAACAAGGCCAATAGATTCAGTCAGATGTGATGAAGGGTTCCTCTCTTGTTCGGGGGACTGCATGAAGGAACATTTTAGGGGGAAGTGTGTGTGTGTTTTTTTTTTTTTTTTTACCCTTTGTCTTTTTTAACTCGGATGCCCCGCACCTGTCAAACACAAACAGACTCCGGGGCTTTTAAATTCTCCGGGCTTCACTGGAGAAAACGTTCATGTAGCTGTTCATCTCAGAGTTTGATAACAGAAAGTTGGATGATGAAAAGTTTTCTGATGAGGTTTTTTTTTTTTTTTTTAACTTTTCCCCTGGAATGCGCTTCGGGCAAACATGTCTGCTGGGAGCAGCGGTCGCCATGTCGCACACGGACAAACACCCGCCGCGACAGAAGAGCCAAGAATGTGTTGAATGAGAAACCACAGGCGAGGATGTGCACTGTGACACCACGGGCTCCATTCCCAGACCGGGGTCCCCAAACAGGTCCACTGGCTGCTTTCAGTGGCTCGTGTCAATTAGGAGATGCTTCGCAGTAAAGGGGCTTCACTCAGATCGCTTAAAAATAAGAAATAGAAACAGCTTGGCCTCAAAATTGCGTATTACTGGTCCGATGCTCCGAGGGAGCCACATCTCCCTCGTGCTGGGATCACAATTTAAAACAGACCCCCGCTACATGCGTCACTCCACAGTTATCCTCGGGGCGGTTTGCTACAGCGCCACAAAATGGTTGGATGGCAACGAAACCCCCCGGCATCGCGGCGCTTCCAGAGAGGTTTCGTGCAGCCGTGCATATTTGTGTAAGTCATGACCCATGAGATCCGTAAGATGACAGTGACAAGTTGGAGTTTCTGTAGGTGGCTCTCTGCTGCTCATGTTCAGATCTGTCGGAAGAAACAGGGAAGAGGGGGGGGGGTCATAGAGAACTAGAGCTGGGCTGTAATGCACTAACGCGTCTTGGCTCCACCAAATCTGAATACTGTCTCTGTGACACCTTTGTCCGAGTCAGGGTTCGAGCCGGTGCCGCTGTATGGGTCCTACCTCAAGGCTCTGTTGGTCTGAGGGAAGCGAAAGCAGTGTGTGTGTGTGTGTGTGTGTGTGTGTGTGTGTGTGTGTGTCTGATGGTCGATTATGCAGCTGCATTACCGGCGGACGTATGACCGGGTTGGTTTGTAGATACGAGGCTGGGATGCTCAATGAATACCAAACCAGTGGCATTGTTCCACGTACCGAATTGAAAATAACTAGAAAAAAAACATTCGGATTTCACCAAAGCTTTAATTAGCCGCTTGACTAATTAACCATTCAATCATTAGCACTCGTAAGCAATTACGTGTGTGCAAATTAAAGGCCATGAAATGCTGCTTTACTTGTCTAATGAAAAGATAAGAGTCTGAGACTCTTCAGAAAGATGCTCCCAAAACCTAAGATAAGTATCGCCTCTTTTGAGGCCACATTAACTCCAGCTCTCTCTGGGTTATGTTTACTCCTCCTTTGTTGTTGTTTATAAAAGCCCGGGACGTACATTTACTACACCATTTCCCATCGAACTGAACAACACGCAGCTCCACATGCAGCGCGCTGATCTCTTCTTCGAAGGAGCAAAATGTCTTTGTGCTCGAGCAATGACGGACTTTACAGTTACAGCGGCTCCTACACAGACAATAGGGCACATGGCTTTGAGCACGTAAATAGGCAGAGTTTATCAGTGTGTGTGTGTGCGCGTGTGTGTGTGTGTATGTGTTCATGAACATCATCAGTGTCACTGAGCTAGTCATGTGGACTGAACAGTTTGCGAGTGGACAAACAGGGCAACACCATGTGACAGCATGTAGAGAACAGGGAAGGACGGGGAGGACGGGGAGGGGGGTATATTAGCAAATTGTGTCATACATGGATTGGAGCACCGATGAAGAGGAGCCCGCTCTTCACGGTATGTGAACCTCAACAACACGCTATGGGGGGGGGATGCAGAGTACGGCAAAAGCCTGGCTGAGCGATACAAAGCCTGGCAGACACGGTGACATCATCCCCTTCCATACCTTCCCTCCCCCTGAACACTCCCCCCCCGCCCCCCCCGCCACCTATGATGGAGTGGTGGACTGGACGCGTGCACGCTCCCGGTCAGCCAAGGTAGACAATGGGGAGGTGTGTGTGTGTGTGGGGGGGGGGCTGTGGAGAGGCTTTGGAGGCGCGTCCACGACGATGCACAAATAGGCCTCCATTCGAACAGGTAGCTTTTAAAAATGACAGCCATCGCCCCCCCCAATGGCTCATCACACACCAATAGCCTACCTGGCAGGTATGAAAGGGAGGGGGGCTGCTTATTGTGCCCAATGAAATGCAAATCGGCTTTGTGTCAAGCTCACAGGTAGGATGCAAGGACAGGAGCATCCAAGTGGGTGCTGTTTTTGTCTGGGAGGGGGGGGGGGGTAACCATACAAACGGTCTTTCATACCAGGTACTGGAGGAGGTGGTCTCAATGCCAGACAAGCCACTGAGCCCCGTTAGCAGGGTGGAGGTGCTGCTGGCATGTAGAGCAGCGCTGGTCCATCACTGTCATTCCCGTCACGTCCTGCACGTGGGGGGGGGGGGGGGGGGGCTGTCATACGCAAAGGTCACTTATATATAAATATATATGGCTTTTTTGTGGTGATCCATTGCTGCGGTAGGGACACGCTATCGCGAGCGCGCTCACACGAAGCTGCACGCGCGCGCGCACACACGCACACACGCACGCAGGCCGGAGGTGATCCATTGCTGCGGCTCATGTGGGGGACGCTATGAAATCACGTTATATGCTCGTCTCTTCTCATCGCCCCGACAGAAAAGGCGCAGGGGCTCTCTATCCGAGTTAAAGCCTCTGTAGTTTCACACATTACATTCACACATTATTCCGTGAGCTGTGCGCTAACAAAAGGGGATAAAAGGCAGCCTTACCAGTTTGAAAACTCAACAGCAAACTCAGGAGCAGCAGCCTCTGCATGGTTCAACCGACCGATAAGTCCGTTATTGGCTCAGACCTCCGTGTGGACAGCATCAAAAAGCGGGAGTTTGCTGAGTTTAATAATAATTATGCTTTGAAAGAACAGTCCCCCTGTGTCGTCCCTGCGCCTTGGTCCCCGGGCTCGGCTTTTACAGCATTTCACAGCTTTTTTTTCCGCCTCTCTCCTCTTCTTTGCTCTTCAGCGTCCGTCAGTGTTCCGCTGTGTGCTGAGGCGGTAAGCTAGCGGCAGTTTCACCGGAAACCGTCGGCTGTTTGTTTTTCAAAATAAAATTCACCCTGCACGAGATGTTGTACAGTTTACAATTGTAGAGAATTTATTTAAGTATATACATGTATAAAACTAATATTCAACTTAGTAATCGCAATTAAAGCACGATACATTAATGTGTGTGTGAAGTGAGTTTAATGTTTATCACACTGCACAGTCCTGTACAACCCTCAATCAAATATTTGTCACTTTCAAATAGAATGTTTTCTTCCAAAGTATAATAATGAGTGTAGGTGTGGACTGCAACCCCAAAACACTTTCAGGAGACATTGAGGGATTACTATATATTCACTTGGATAGAGAAGTTGCTAATAAACTTTTAAAGGAAAATTTTACTACACACTCTTGAAAAATGACAATCCTGGAAATAAATATATCCCCCAATCATAATACTTTAATATATAACCTATATATGTAAGGATTGGGTAGGAAAACAATTTGGTAAACGAAACAGAACATCGACAATGTCTTCTTTTACACAATAAGATGTTTGGCAAAATACAATATAATAGAAGTTCACTCAATGCAGCAACGTTTTACTTCCGGTATTGTCCTTGTTGTAATCTGTTTTTTTGACGTCATATTTTCATTAACTGGCATTCCTCTCTCTCTCTCTCTCTCTCTCTCTCTCTCTCTCTCTCTCTCTCTCTATCTCTCTCTCTCTCTCTCTCTCTCTCTCTCTCTCTCTCTCTCTCTCTCTATCTCTCTCACGTCAGCAGCACTGCCCCGTTTTTCTTCTCCCTCTGGATCTTTCACAGAACAACCCCGGCAAAAAATACATTCGGAAAAAAATGTTAAATAAACCCGCTTAGAAGGGCGTAATCGTTTTTGACACATTTGCTATGATCGGGATTGCATGATTTCACTGCTCCTCGTGTTTGGGCGATGAAGTCATTGTGGAAATCGTAACCTACCTCCACATCTGAACACCAATTCCTTTAAAACGTTTTCTTTTAAAAATGGTGGAGATGTAACAGATACACCATCAATCGGAATATAGCATGAATGAGGTCAGTTATTACTGAACATAATTGAGTATATTTTCATAATATATCGTAATGTCACACTGAGCTCTGAGGAATTGAATTAATCTGAATTGATATTAAAAGTAGATACTTTCTTTTGAACGCAGTTGCAGGAGGCCAAAGTAATTTGACACCTTCCGAGAATAGTGACTCTTTAGAGGGGAAAGACGGTGATGTCACCGTAAAGCCCAATTACATGCTGAATAAAAAGGACCATGTCCTTATTCCTGTCATGTAATCTAGGCTACAGATTTCGGTGATGGTTCTTCATGAGATTGACGTCGTCGCAGGTCGGCACAGTGATCCGGGAAAGGGACTTACGCTGGTACTTGCGTCATGGACCAAGGACAACCCGTCCATGTACCTCGAGGACAACTGGTCCAAAAACATCTGCGCACGCGCACACACCAGATCCGTTTGTCTTTATTTTTATACAAGAATATTTTGGTTTATGTCCACCTTTTCTGCTTTATGACAACGTGCTGGAAGGGCTGTAATTACAGAAGATAACTAAAATTAATTATACATATAGGAACGTGTGGCAAATGGTTCATAAAAAACAGTGTGTAATCTTTATGTTTTTTTTATGTTGTATTATGTTTTTGTATGAGGTTTAATTCAAGACACACCGATAAATGTCAAGGGTTTTTGTACAAGAGATCCTGTGAAAGAGTATTTCTAATCTTTTTGCCACGTTACTCCTTTTACGATTTAATAGCTCCTTGTTTGGCACAAGTCAAGCTGAAAAAGTAAGATGATTTAAATTAAGATTATGTTGTAAAAACTGCAATAATAATCCACTTTAGTCAATATCACTTGGACCACAGAAAGTCTTTTGTACAGATCTGGGTCATCTAAAAATCAGCAAGCGTGTGCTTCGATGTTTATAATCTTTTGATGCCAAAGATGATCGTCTACATCCGAGGTTGACTACCAGCCCCCTCCTGTTTTAGCATGTTGCATGTTTATCTTCCAACTATGTACTATGTATTACTGCTCCCAAGAGTTTGAGTAGCCTTGGCACACGTGTGTGTGTGTGTGTGTGTGTGTGTGTGTGTGTGTGTGTGTGTGTGTGTGTGTGTGTGTGTGTGTGTGTGTGTGTGTGTGTGTGTGTGTGTGTGTGTGTGTGTGTGTGTCTGACTCCTGTTTGCAAACATTAGGTATCATGTTTTGAGGATTTTCTCAAGTGAGATTTTTTTAAACAGATGAGCCCATTCTTTTTCAATATTAAAGCAAGTCAAATAAAATGTAAGCTACAATGCAAATAAATAGAAAATGTATATGTACAGAAAGGAAATGCTACCACTAAAGAACAGTGGACTCAGATGAGTACACCTAATACATATGAACGTAATTCTATAATGGATATTTTTTCACAGCTAGTGTAAATTTACCAGAAGAGAATAAAAAGCATGTATAGTGCATATAAGGAGTTGTGATGTATATTCACTACAGATTTCATCATCGCTGCGTAGGTGAGGAACGATTATAATCTAGCATTGTGCAACCAAAACATCACCATCGTTTCTAAAACAAAAATGACCACAGTTCTGCCGTGTGGCATCCTCAGAGTAGCTCATCTCTGCCGGGACTCGAACCCGGAGCCTCTGGATTAGAAGTCCAGCGCGCTATTCCATTGCGCCACAGAGACTGCGCCATCATATAGCAGGCGGGCACGGTTTAAATATATATATATATATATATCTCCATATCTCCTCTCTGTACCTTTGCAGCATCAGGACCAGTCTGGGCAGACATGTTTGCTCTACCTGGTTCCAACCACTAGATGGCGCTGTTGCTCAGTCGGACGAGGTGCCCCTCTGAGATAAATCAGGTTACCCGGCGTGCAACAGGAAGTGCAGAGCACGCGTTTCCAAAAAATAAAAGACACCTCAACGTTGACGCCGTTTGAGTTCAACTTAATTCAATTTGATGCGGATTCATTGTCATGAGAAACATGCACGTACTTTCAGTGTATATATACACATAAATACACGAGAACCTAGTGTAACACCGCGGACTTTAATTCTGAAACTGTGCTACCGGGGATATTGTATGCAGCTCGTCCCTAGAAAACACGAGTCAAAACAGTGCCAATCGGAGCTTTGTGTCACCCGTTTCACATTGAAATATAATATTTGTTGGGTTACGCATCGTTAATTTGACATATTTAGAAAGAAAAGCGAAACGAGGAAGACAATTTAATGCAATTCAGAGAGAAAATTAATGTGTTTTTGATTTGTGATGCAAGAAGATCTAGAAATCGCACTTTGGAAAGAAGTTTTATCAAGTGTATATTATGGAGAAATGTACGGTTCAACATGTAGTCCCGCCCAGGGGAGGGTGGGTGGATTGTTCCGTGGAATTACACTAGTAGAGTTACAACACCATTGCTTCAGAAAACTAATCGTGGCCTCAATCACAGCATGACACCATCATGATTTTATCATCTTTGCGCATATGTCATGTCAAGAACACCCAAGGTGGAACACAGAGCCAGGTTTGGTCCCGTGCAGCAGGGTTCGTGGAGGCGGTCATGATTGTGTCGGTGCAATCATACTGTTAATCCTCTGACACAAGTCCTTTCATGGGGACTTTCATCGAGGATTGTCGGAAAGCCGATTGTAACAAAAAAGTTCAGAGCCCTGCAACATTTAGCAATTTCATACCACATTTTGACACATCCACCTCTTGATAAAGAGTTGCTGAAGAAATGTCTGTTAGACTTTCAACCTCAAAATGAATTAGTTGGTTTGTTTCTGCAGGTTTGACTAGATGAGGATGTCCAGGTCTATTTGGCCAAATGGTTTTCAGGGTGACACTTGGGGTCCATATTGGGAGATTAATTTAATCATGCAATTAGCAGTGAAAAATTGGTGGCCAATGATGAGATTACTTGTCATCATAAGTACCACCTACCCAGCCAATCTGGCCGCATCAACAAAATATTCAAACTTTTTTATTACTATTTTTTGCATTATTTACACACCAAAACAGTCTCTGAGCTTCTCTAAGAGCAGACCAACAATCATTGGAAGAGTTAAAGTTTCAGATTACGCCAAACCAGTGCCCTTAAATAGAAGCTCTATTTGAGCAAATTCTGTCCTTTGGTAATATACGTCACATAAAGGGTTAAAAAAAGATAACTAAAAGATAAATAATGCCTCTAGTCTTTTACACGTTTTTAAAAAGTGTCTGTAAACTCTATTGGGGAGGTCCTCAAGGTTGGCTCTGTGTCCAAGTGGAGTTAAAACCAAGGTCTCCGTTATTGTCCCAGCAGATATCCAACAATCAGGACACAACCATTCTTCTGAAGACGTGCAGGTCGACGCCTTCAAACCTATAATCGCCCCGCTTCATCAGTTGAATGGTCAAGTCTCCACATTTGTTCTTGACCCAGTATTGGGAAGCAGGATTATGAGATTATGTGTTGATGAGGGGGTCTTCCACCAGAGTGATCTTACAGTTTGCTTCTTCATCCATCGGGATGTACAGGTCGGGAACAGTGCTCTGAGAAAAATACAGAAAGACAACCCTATTCAATCAATAGCTCATTCAAATATGTTCAACACAATATTTTTGAGGGGAATTAAGTTGTACTTAAAAAATATGTGTCTTAATGTATATAATTTACTGTGAACGCTTCACCGTGGTATCTATCAGTTAACCAGAAATATTCTTGTCTGTTTTCATAAAATGATTTTCACAATACTCTGAGCAGGATTCATCCGCCTCAGTAGTACTTACATCCACCAAACGTTCTAATTGATTTAATATCTATATTTTTCGTATAAATGTATTCACTGAGGGGTTTGTTGTCGTCTGCTGGATGAGCCACACCTAAGCCGAGGGGGCCCTGCCTTAAACACATTCTCCATTTGGCACCGGGGGGGACCTGGGGTGCCTCTAGAAGAAGACCGGCGTGACACCGGTGCCGTGTTTGGGTTTGAGTTCTGTTTTGTGCTCACTGTCATACACACACTGCACTACTGACACCACATGACATTGTTTGATTGTTTTTTTCTAGCAACAAATTGTTTCGTCTTAGCAGCTCGCTCGTTTGTCTCCCTGTTTTGTTGCAGTCTGAGAGCCGGGCTGTGTGACACTAGAAATCACCCGGTCAACAACAAAAATATAATAATGTTACAATTTCAGTTCTGCAAATGGATGCATATTAGCACATGTTTGAGAAGAACCCTAAAAAGGATTGTCTTCATGTAAGTAATCTCCTGGGGGAGTTTCAATGTAATGTCTATTAGTTGTTTACCCTTTTCCCCCTATTACTCAAGACGTACTCACCTTGTTGTTGTTGTCAGAAATATCGCTGAGGAGGTCCCGGGGTTGTGGTACTTTGGGGAAAATATACTCCTTATTCCTGAACAAAACAAGTTAAATATCAGAGGCAAACCACCACAATTGATAGGAGCAAAAGCAAAAAGATGAAGGCTTCACGTACTTCCTGTAACACCCGAACATCAGCGCCAACAGGCCCACAAGCATCAGTGGGATGATAATGGCAGCCAACATCCACGCTTTAGGATCTATGTCTGCATCTGCACACCAAAACATCAGCAACGTTATGACCTGAGCATAACGTATACGACTGCAGTGTATTTTAGAGTTACAAATTAAATCCGGTTAAAAACGAAATATTTATGTATGCTACTTGAGTAAACGTACATCCCACCACCGGGAAAAAACAATATAAGGGGGGGGGGGTGTGAATACATCTGCCGCTGGTCCTCACAAACAAACACTTGACAGCCGTAGGGAAGAACATCTGGACCAGGGTGGCTTTGAGCTTCTGGACACTTAATTCTCAATGCAGCTCTTCAACAACATAATAAAATAAAGAGGGAGGCGATGGCCGTACCGAAACACTTCTCCTTGGTCCATGGTGTCGCTCCATTTACGAAGTGTGCAATAAGGGCCATACAGTAAGGACAGTGAGGGACCAGGTCCAACTCGCCTGGCTTATCCCCCTGAAAGGTTTTATTCTGTAAGACAATGAAGGCCAAACAGTTACAGCGACTATTCAGCTAGTCAACATCCAACATCCAGGCATCCTGTGGAATCTCTGTGCCCTCCGTCTACCAAATTACATTATAACCCTGTCAATAGTTTGACAGCTATTTCCCTCAAAACCCAGATGTTAACCTCATAGTCAGTAGGATTCATCCTGTGGCAAATAGGACATGAACCAAATGTTGTGACATTAAACCGCATTTTTAATAATGTGTCTCTTACCTTTGTTTCATCACACTCAGTGTACCTCATAATAATACTCCAATCTATTGGAATATCAGGTTTGGTCCAACTAATGGCGAACTTATCCCCAGTTTTATTGACTGTCCACTCAAGGGGAGGAGGTCGCACTGCAGGGAGACAGACATGACAGAGATGTAATAACTACAATCCAGTCGTACACGTCATAAAATACTGCGGCTCATCGGGCTCCCTTTGAAAAGTAACTCTTCCTTAAGATGGCTCGATATTGTACAAAGTTGAAAGTCAGTGTTTTTACACACACACAAACACACACTAATTGCAAAACCATTTTTGAGAAAGCACACTGGGCTACTTCTCTTTGAAGCAAATGGGGAAGTGCGACGTATTTCATCAGAACGTTTCCATGGTAGGATCCATGCTACTAATCAGTTGGTTTTCCACTGGCTGCACACCGTCTTCAAAGGTTTCTTTTTTAAAGGTGTTCCTGGGAACGGTGTCCATCAGCGTTGCATTAAAAAAGATGTAGATGATTTGGTCCGTTCTCGCCTCCAGGTTACAACCAGTCCTGACAGCGCCAGTGTAATTGTACGATAGGCACTCCTGTATGTTGACCGAAGTCTCATCGGCAGGTGGCTCACTATAATCATCAACTAACCTGGGAAAGATTGGGGAAAGAGTAGAAGGTAGTTTACTCTCATGCTGCATACTAATCCATACACACATATAAACCAGTGTTGAAGGAAGTTAAAGGAATAGCTCGACATTTTGGAAAGGATCTAATGTTCCCAGAGGAGCCCCCTGGGGCCCGGATTCAGTCACAGGCTTCGTGGTGGCCTTCTATGTGGTTCAAATTCCCCACATTTCTGCTAACTGGGAAGAAGCTTGAGAACCAATTCATAAATATTTGAACTTGAGGCCCAAATTTTCAGAAGTATCACATAAAGGGGCACTAGACTAAAAAATGGAATACTGGAAAAAGATTTCCTTTATCCTTTACCGAGGCCTTGTTCTGTTAAAAGGAGCACAAGGACGTATTTAAATGAATTCATGGCTCCATATTGCTGCGTTTCTCAGAATCACCGTTGAGAGTTAGTGTTAGCTTTGAACACGCACACAATGTTTGTTCGTAGGATTCATTCTTTATTTGTGTTGGCTTCTTCCCAGGAGCTTATTCATAAATGTCCTCAGAGAGGATGCATTTATTTACCGTGTGAATTTGAACATTTTGAACATTACAGAAGAATTTATTACTGACGATACTGGCAAACAAGATAGTAATAGGAATGTTAGTATTGGCCAAAGATTGTTTATGCCCAGCCAGCTTGTTAAAATACTGATGTATTACCAAATATGGCATGGGTCCCAAAAAAGTGCCACATGGTCAACAAACAATTCCTAAGCTGAGCCCTGGAGCGATAAAATATGTGAAGAGTTCAGCTGAACCCCAGATTATTACTCCTACATGGTGCCAGATTTTATAAAAAACAAAATACATATTCTTCATGTACAGCGTGAATGTTTTATGTACAGCTCCACAGAGATTGTGTAAATACAAAATGTGTGTAAAATAAACAGACATACCAGTAGAAGAACCGAAGATCTGGAGCTTGGCTGGCTGGGGACCAGGAGCAGTGACCTTTTGTGGCGGCAAAGCTGTAGCAGTGCACATTCCTCACCAGGTCTGAGAGGAAATGAGAGATACACACATGAAAATGCAGCCCATAACTGGTTCAAAAAGGGCATGGCTTGGTCTGTTTGAAAAGCATCCAAAATTTGAGTGCAAAAATCACAGTGATAATGCAAGTCGGCGGTCGACTGAATGAGCTACCTGGGTATTTGAGGATCATTACAACTGGTTCACTGTGGATGCCGCTGCAGGTGGTTTGAACACGCAATTGCAGAAAGCCTCCCTCCATGACAATTTTCCTTTTAAAGTATTGAGTATTGACATTTTTACTCTATCGAGAAGACAAAAAAAAGAAAAAGGTGCGTGAACAAGGGAGCCATCACTAGTAGCACTGGCAGCACACGCTTTGTCGAGCGGGCGCGAGGTATTTCATATTGTAAGAGAGCAGAGAGCACAGAAGACCGACATTGCCTCAAATACAGTGAACTCTGACACGTTGTCACGACAAATATCTGAACATATGATGAGAACGCCGGTGGAATGTGGTGAAGCACATTTTCACCAAAGCTGGTAGAATTGTGAGGCGTTCCACATTGTACCTTATACTCCCATTTAATAGGCTATAGGAACTGGGCATTAAGTTCATTTGTGGCTGCAGGGCCTTAATTATTAATAATAATTATAATAATGATAGTCATTAAAAATAATTATATAATTCTAAATAGAGAAATATATGCATACTCACATGGAAAAGTTTTTCTCCTAAATGTATTTCTCCAATCACTTCATAATGACAGTTTGCCATTGAATGCGGTGGTGGGGCCCAGGACAGTTGGGCCCAGAACTCGTTGATCCAAACCAGGGAAACATCGCGTGGTGGTGAGACGGGTGCTTATGTGCAGAGAGAGAGAAAAGACAGACATCTACATCTGGTTCCCATGTGCATTCACATCGCTTTTTTTTTTTCATCCGTAAACCCCGTCTTACAAAACACCGAAAGAACTCTTCCAGGTGTAATCCAGGACATCTCTATTCACAAATTCGCCCCATTGATAACAGTGAAAGTGATCGATTTGTGAGTGAAAATGTGGTCAGAATAACCCCGAACTTCCACGGATGAGTTAAAGACAGGAACTCGCGTTTTCAGCCAAAGAATATACACACAAAATGAGAGTTACTCTTTACTTCATGCTACTAAACGTCCATCATCTAGTTCCTTGAACTGAAATGTTTACACGTTGTACGCGTTGTTTTGCGCAACACCGATTAAGAGTCATCCGTGACGTCAGTTCCCGGGAAACACCGTGACCTAGTCTGCGGATTCCTTTGGATTTTTACTCTGCGTTACATTTTCCATTAACAAAGAGACACAACGTTATGGATCTTTTCTGACCTCGCTGGGATCCCACTGTCAGAAAGAAGCAGCAGCAAACAAGCAGGTCCAAACTGAGGCGGGTCCTGGCCATCTTTAGCTCGGGTGGAGGGTAGGGGGGCGTTTAGGGGTTTAGGGGTCCTGCAGTGCGTTTTCGAGGAGATCCTTTATCGTGCTTTAACGGTTCCTGCGGCTTCCGCGTGATGTCCAGGTTCTGAGCAAAGCCTGGAGGTAAATGTCCGTGTTTCGCTGCGGTTCGCTGGACGTAGAAGGAGAGGTGTCGCTAGTGGTCAGGAGGCTAGAACGGGGCGGAGGGATTGCTTTGGGCCGGAAGCATCCTCCCACACCGAAAGTTAGCTGCAAGTCTGGTTGTGTTCATTTTCTACTTAAACATGTGGAATCCACACCAGAACAGCATACGGGGTACTTTCTGAATTGCTTACATTTTGTTTTCTTTTGAGACTCGGATGAAAGTATTTGTTGTGTATATAACGTACCCTATTTTTCTTTTTTTTTAATCCCACACATTCATTCATTCATTGTAAAGTTATTCATTACATATGGTCTATTTAACATCACATGACAAAAACTACCCCCATTTCACTGTCTGGATTCAAAGAATATACATGAAACTTGATATAAACTATACAAATACAATCAACTTCAAATGTATGGTGAACTCTTTATAAAAGGAAGTTTTTCTTAAAACTTGCTATATCTTTTCAAGTTTCTCTCTCGAAATTCTATTGACTTTTAAAAAATGTTCATTATTATTTCAGTCTCATTATTTCAGTTCATATCCCTTTACCATTTTTCTGAGCACATCTGATGTTTATACATTTTAATTATTTCTTCAGTTAAAAGAAAGTCATCTCGATTACAAATGGTATAAACACCAGTGAAATGGATTGTTGAATACTATTATTATTATTATTATTGACAGTTTTGATATTGCAGGGGGGCATTGCACAACACCAGGATAAGGGATTAAGCCGGGATATTCATCTTATCCTGGAGGAATGTAGCTTGGACTTTATGGTCATGTCAAGAACACCCAAGATGGAACATACAGAGGGTGAAATGAGTATTGAACATGTCACCATTTCTCTCAGTCAATATATTTCCAAAGGAGCTATTGACATGAAATTTTCACCAGATATGTTTTTTTAACAACCCAAGTAATACATACATAGAAATGAACCATAACCAAGAAGTTATGTGTAATAAATGTGAAATGACACAGGGAAATTTTGAAATTTCTGAACTTCCTTGTTTTGTTTCTTTGTCTGTATGTATTAATTGGGTTGTTAGCAACATCTGGTGAAAATTTCATGTCAAAAGCTCCTTTGGAAATATATTTACTGAGAAAATGGTGACGTGTTCAATACTTACTTCACCCCCTGTAGAGCCAGGTTTGGGGAGCTAAGTTGATTCAGCTTCACATATCCAGGATAAGTGGCTTTCTTAAGTAGCCCACGGTATCGATCACAGATTTACTGAAGCGGAAGTAAATCTGCTGAAGACCGTCACATGCTGACAATGTGGAAGGGATATAAAATATTTACTTAATAGGAAAGTTGTACACTCTGTTTTAAATGCTTTTAATATGATGGTTTTATGTGTTGGTTTTATTATTACTGTGTCTGTTCATCTGCTTAATGTACCCGGTTTTACTGTAAAGTGTCTTTGAGTAACCTGCCATGTAAAGCACTATATGGATAATATGTATTATTTAGTCTATACTTTGCTTTTAAATGTACCCTAAATACTAGGCCTCATTGCAAACCTTTATTCACAATGCAAGAATATGTTTTACAATATGCACAAATCTCTATAAGCTGTGTCCAATTCTAAATATATTTCTATTATGTGCACAGAACAAACAAGACTGGAAGACATCCTGGCAACAGGTCAAGATAACAAATAAAACATTTTGCAGGCTAGTAACAGTTTTGCAAGATGCCTGCTCACATATTAGATCTAAACTGAAGGCTAATTTGTCTGGCACTGGGGGGCACCAGCATCATTGCAGGCTTCACCCCATCTTAGGAATTGGCCCTTGTTTTAAACTAAGGAAGGCCTGTGATGGAAGGGACTCAGGGCGGGACAGCTACTGACTCTTCATTTTCCAGCACTGCACATCAAACCCAATCAACCATTTATACGCATATGTGGAAATCCTCTTTGATGTATAACACATTCTTCTGTGGCCAGGGAAGGTAATAAAGATGTGTACTAAAGGATTTCAGTGCCAAACACACACTTCTGACAGTACGGCAAATAGTGCCTTTTTATTTACAGATCCGGCAAAAAAAAAGAAAAGCGCAGTGTCATACAGAGCATCTGTGGGATGGTGAGAGCTTCGTGCTGGTCCACATCTGTCCCCAAACACCCTCTCACGTCTGAAAGCACGTCTCCATACCAGCACTTCTTCATCAAGCACGTGGTTCAAATGGGCATCATGGTGGAGGAAGAAACACACCAGTGAATGGGACTTCACGTTTACAATTGTTTACTCCTCACTGCGCAGTATCGCCAACCAGTGGACACCAACCCATAACCCCGTTGCGTCGGTCTGCCCGCAACGACGAAACCCCCCCCCCCCTGTATTTAGCCGTGCTGACATGACTGATCTAACTGTAATAACAGTTTGTTAGTATCATTTAATAACATTAATGAAGACATATGTATGAGATTCAATATCTTGAGAGTGCTGGTGTGGATATCTTGGAGCATTACTTCAGTATGGTTAACATTAACACATTCCATTTCCTGCCAACTAACAATAAAACCCATCAACAATATGTTTGTGGGTTTTCTTTTTTGTAATTTTGGATTCTGAATTACACATGTGAAATAACAGTTCCTCGTGTGGACTCAAGGAACACTAATGAAGGCCGTAGCAGTGTCAGGCAATCACAACCAAGCAGCTAAAACTATTTTCTCTTTATTTGAATTAAAATTATCAGCAGGAATTCACTATTTCCCCACAGAAGTGTTGGTAAATGTGAGAAGGCAACAAGGGACGGCTTGCGTTTGAGGAAGGAAGGAGTGTGTAACCAACAGTGATACAGCATTGTGAACAAGCAGCCAGATTACACAAAACCAGCAGCCTGAAAGCCAAGTTAACGCATTTAACTCTGTAAAACTACGTTGTCTTTCCACAAAAAGTTGAGTACAAAGGTTGAAAAGCTTTAACAGCGCAAGACACATTTTCAAGTACAGATTAATTGATGATAAATTAACTGTTTTGAATCACTAGATTTCATAACTATGTGCTTCCCACTTATTGCTTCCTGCCCATTGTCTAGTTGCCATGACGACTTTCCGGCAGTTGCTTTCATTCCCGCAACAGAGACCTTTGCTGTGGCAAGACACGAGTCACTTCTTATCCTTTTGTCATCTTCTAGTAAAGCAGCAATCCAGGGACAGTCATCTGCTCACCGACTTAAATACAGCCTCTGCTCCCCCCCACGATCAACAGGACAATATCAGTACATCACAGGCATGGAAACTTTCTTGCCTTGTCATCATTGCCGGGTACACAGCCTGGTGGCCCTCTGTGTGCAGTTTTTGAGGGCCTCCCTGAAGGATCAATGCGTTTCCTTATTCGGGCCTGACCGACCGGCGCAAATCTGCACAGCGCTTTGAGGTCGAGTTGGCAGGAAAGCTGCTGAATATCTTGTCATTTGCTGGCCTCCAGGGGTGGAAGTTGTCCCTGGGCTGCAGTGACACAGCTCGCTCGGCCTCAACACAATCCAGAAGTAAAGCACACTTTGTAAAAACATTCCTTCACGACTCCGCCGAGGGTGGGAGTCCGACTGGTACAGCAGGCGTCGCAGCGCACGTGTGTACGTCAGGATTTCAGCATGTAATCCGGGACAGGGTCAACTCTGCAGGATTCAATGGGCTCTGGAACCGGCGCGTACAGAGTCCCCGTTGTCTGCAAAAACAAAGGATCATGGGAATTTGTGGGCAGAGCATAGATGTCTTTTGGAATGTTTTTTTTTCTTTTATCTGTCCCTAAAACATACCTTAAGTTCTTTGTTTCCATTCATCATCATTTCCTTGAATATCGCTGACGGATCTGGTATGACGGGACAAATTATGGAGCTGTACCTGCAAACAGACGTTGTGCCAGAGATCAGCACAACCAACACACAATGCTTCCACCACCACGACCTGGAATCTACAATATGGCCGGTGTTTATGGAAGAAAATTACAAGTGAAAGTAGAGCACGGCTCTTGAAGTGTTTGCAGAGAATACTTCAAAATAACTTAAAGCACCGTGGACATCGTTTTATGACACTTTGTACCTTATTGCAGCTGAACCTTTAACACTCCCTGCATGTGACTCAGGGAGTGTTATGTGAGGCGTGTTTGTTGGGCATGTGCCATGCACGCACACTCACACTTGTTGAACCCTAAATGACTCCAGTGGCAGCGTTTCGAGGAAGTCCAGGACAGTCTCGTTAAAAGAACAAGACAATGATCTATGGGGCTTGTGCTCCTTGCTGCACATCTCAAATGGCGTTGCGTAAAAGCTACACCATGAGGCATGCACTTATTAAAAATAGAATGTTGGTTCAAAAAAATCTGCCCTGTTGTGCGATGTGCAAAAACGTACCTCCTGAAGCAGTAGCAGGACAGAAAGATGCAGACGGACAGGACGATGGGGAGGACGATGGAAACCACAGTCAGCGTGTCGTTAGTCGCTGTGGAGTCTTAAATGAGATAAAAAGTTTTAGCATACAAGTAAGGAATACTTACTTGTAAAATGATTTTATGCAACTTCACACCTTTAGTCTTAATTTTCACTTGACTACATGAGTAGATGTCTCAATTTCTTAACTCCTTCATGGCTCCTGAGGTCCGGATTGCGATTTAGAATTGTTTTGGACAAATTAATTTTTAGATTTAGAGTGTTGAATCCAACACTATCACATAGAACCGTAAAACACAGAGGGAACAAGGGAACAATTTACAATCCAATGAGTACTTTCACTTTTCAATACTTGAAGTGTATTTTGCAGATACACTATTTTACTTAAGTCAGATTTGAATGCAGCACATACAGTAAAGTATTTTCACAGTGGCACTAGTGCTTTAGAATAGGAAACGCATAGCTTTAGCGTACTAACCCCTATCATATATTTTATTATATTTTTATCTTATTCCTGCACTACGTTGTCTGTCTGTTGCCCATTACTGTACTGTCTGCCGTCATGCACCAACCGCCAAGTCAAATTCCATGTATGTCTGACATATTATGGCAATAAATGTTTCCTGATCTGACACACACAACACATCGGTTTTGAATCAGGATCAATTTTATCAAATTTTCTAGTATTTCTTTTCCATTTTCTTAATAATGTGAAAAGTACCCAGTGCAGAACACAATGTGCAGCATGGCTATCTACAACAAATACACCTCGCAAAGAAATATCCACTTAGATTTAACATTTTGGTATCGATCTTGTTGTTGGGCACTGAATGAGAAATCAGTGTGAGTATAAATGGTTGGACGCTTACTATAAGACACGACTTTGCCAAAGTCGCTGAAAACTCCTTTGCAACTTTTGCCTGCCTTGATGCTGGACCAGAAGTCGTAACGGCAGTCTTTCTTGTAGGGCACAAACATCGGCTCTTTGTTCCAAATGAAGTTCTGACACTCCTAAAACAGTGCAGCACACAAAAAACACAGAGGTGCACTAGTCAGGTGTGGAGAGACTTTAAGTCTGCCAAATTGTCTGCAAACCAGTTCAATTCCACTACTCACTTTGGGGTGATTGCATTTGCTGTAGCAGACGTTGTATGTCCAGATGCAATTTTGTGGAACCTTTGGTTTTGAAAAGCTCAGTTTCAGTTCACCACCTTCTTCTTTGATGCTCAACTCCGGCGGATCTACCACTGAAGTGTAAAACAACAAAAAACTGTATAAGTCTTTTCACATGCACTTGGCAGTAAAAGTAGTTGAACAGCAATTGTGTTCCGTTTATTTTCTCAACGTATAATGATATAAATAATGAACTTATACTATAACTGACTTGGTTTCATTTCATAGGTGCTGTATCCAGTCTGAGTTTCGAAAAGCATGCAGGTACTATCCTCGGCTTTAGCATGATCCAGGTAGCAGCCATTCCTGGTCGGACTGCTGTACGGCCGAGTGCACGGTGTGAATTTTTTGTTGTTGTTCGAATTCATTCCAAAAACCCTGCAATGAGAAGATATATAGAAGAAGAAAATGGGGAAACTGACTGCTGAAAACATTGCTGAAACGCTTGCTTCTGCAACTCCTTCAGCCAGATGTTCATGAACAGGGTTTGAAATGACTTAGGACTCTTGGGGAATCCCCTAAAATGTAACTATAAAAAATACTGAAGACTACCTTGCTACACTATATACTGCAGGCAAAATTATATTGACATATTTTGAAGGTGGGATAATGGTCTTGGGATGTTTTTCATGGTTTGGGCTAGTCCCAGTATTGTAGTGGTGTCTGGAGAAGTGGATTGGCTATAATCAAACAGGTAACCCTCTAATTCTGGAGCAACAAAGTTACAGCACCTTATATAAATCTCTGACATGACAAAGTGGATAACAGGTCAATCTTTCCTTGAGCAAGGAAGTTAACTAAGTTACCTAAATCCACCAGGTGTACTCATTATGGCAGCACCATGCACCTTCAATCAAGTCCGGTTTGATCAAATACAACTGGCGTTTCTCATCCTTTATGTTAATGGAACAACTAGCCGCTGGATTGAATAATAATGATGTATACAAAGACTGTACCTGGCATCTAAATAAGGCACCGAAATCAGAGTTGCTATTCGGTCCGGTAGATAACGACCGTTAAGACACCTGTACCAAAGAGGAGAACCTGTAAATCTCCATAGCTCACTGCGTAGAGCAGTGGGCTCGTTGGCTTTAGGATGTTTTGACCCACCGGCTTCGCATCCCGATCGTTCCGATCTTTTTTTAAATATATTTTCTTGAATACATGTTTTCATACGTGGTTGTGATGTAGTGGTCACTTTTGCAATAGTGAACGCTGCAATGGATTTGTGATGCGTTTTGTAGATTTTCAGCAATATGTTTGTGAATGTGGTGCTGTTAGGTGGCAGGTTGTTTGGCTTCATACACATACAGCAAGAAACGTTGACAAACGCACTCTTCTAATCATTACGTCCAACAATAACCTACGTGTCTGCGCCATAGACCACAACAACTATCTGTGATGCTATTAGCTGCCCTGATTGCTGCCCAATCGCGCTAGGAAATAAATAAATTATTGTTATGAATATAAAACGTCACTAAAGACCTTTTCACAATCATTTTTAATGTTAAAAATATTTGTCGGGGACCCCCCAAAATCCAAAAATAAATTCTTATAGGGGGTCCCTAATGACTTATAGGGTGTCTGGGACCCCCCCCCAGACTCCCCTCATTTCGAACCCTGTTCATGAAGCTCACAAATGACCTCCAGACCATAAACATCTGTCCAGGCTGAGCTTTTTCTTGATTCCACTATTGTCCTTGTGTGAACAAGTCTTTACCAGGCAGGTTCAAACAGTTAGCTCCTCAGAGCAGCCACCATTACATCACTATTGCACATCATCTATTGTTGCTGTATTCTCACCTATAGGATAAATTGAACATCTGATTCCCTGGGATCCAGGAGCAGTTAATTCCTGTGCCACTTGTCTTGTGGATGACACATTTGATGTCGTTCACTTCAGCTGCGCAGTGCAAGAACAAAGAAGTCAGATGAGCAGCGGGATTCAGTTAGGACTTTGGGTCATCGTCACGGGCTCACCGGACAGCTTTCTGATTCTTACCTCTTGGCTTAGGGGATTTAATGATTTGGGACACACTGGGTCCACCAACCGTCTGAATGAGGTACGTCCAATTGTCAGAGACCATATTTTCTGTGAGGAGTTCCACTGTGAAATTTCTCCATGGCGTGCTCTGCTGGAGGACCGAAAAAAAAAAAACGGGTTATGCTAACACTCATTAAAACACTGCCTCGGGATGGAGGACTGTTACAATTTTCATCGTTAAGATGCTTATTCATTTACCATTTCATTCATTCATTTGTTCCCCTCATAGCTTAACATACAAAACTGACTTGACAGTAATTCATGTATTGTCCGTTCGTGTGGGTGCATTTTTAGCATTTAAACAGTGCGCGTTGTGCAAGAACATTTTTTCAGTCTTATCCAAAAACGTACTTTTATTTATCTGCACAGCTACTTAAGTATTAGATGCTTTAGAGATATTAGATGGAATAATTTAACAGCCTCATGCAGGGGAAATTCAGCTCTCAGGTGTGTTTGTTTTTTATTACAGAGGATACTTATAATAATAATATGATGAATAATATTAGTATTTAAGTAATGTTGTGCCTTATTTTCAGTTTGAAAAAAAACAACAACTTTACACTTTGTCATTATGGGGTATTTTGTGTACATTAAGAAAAATACTTGCATAATTGTTTTTTTCTTGGTGAAAGAACTAATAAATCAACAACAATGAACAGAACAATAATTAAATAGTCAGATACATCAATCACATAATGTGAAACAGAACCTAACAGACCCATGATTTAAGCAGGTTCCCTACTTTATCTTGCTCTCCTGTTGACTTCTCCATGTACATGTATTGGAAGTTCCCGATGGGCTTCTTCCAGGACACGCGCAACGTGAGGAGATCAAGCCAAACATAGGACACACCCGTGGGAGGGGGGACGCCTTCTGCGAGCGAGACAAAAACGGAGAATTAGTGTCATTCGAAGATAGATTTAAGTACAGTTCAGATTTAAGTACAGTTCAAACAATATGATAACGGATGAACAGATTAAGTCGCTGGCGTAGCTGACGCACTTTGTATTGCTGTTGCGTCTTTACAGGACCGGTCCCCGTACTTGATGGGTCAGCTTTCTCCAACAAAGTATTTTCAGTTTTAGTGAAATTAAAATAGATTCCTATCTATATAGCTCAAAAACCAATACCATAGATAGCAGAGGTGGAAAGTAACGAATTACCTTTACTCGCGTTACTGTAATTGAGTAGTATTTTTGTGTAGCTACTGTAATTTTACTTTTACTTAAGTATTTTTTGTTTGAAGTATTGTACTTCGCTACATCTTGAATCATATCCGTTACTGTGTAATAAAAAATGCAAAGAAAAAAAATTGCAAAGGAAAAAAACATCGCGCCCAGGAAACTAACATTACTGCACTGATTGAGTGATGAGCGGGAGAAGAACGAACGCGCTAAACAACAATGATGGAGACAGACAAAACAAACGCAAACCCAGCTGAAATCGAATGAAAATGCGAAGCGTAGCCGCTAGACCGGAAGTACGTAGATTTTCACAGTAAGAATCGACGCAACCGCCTGTAATGACAGCGGTTACCAGGGTAACAAGAGGAGAAAAGTTCATTAACGGATATAAATAAATAATCCTAGTCTGAGGGGATGTGTTAGCAGCAGTAGGTGACTACACTCGCTGATATTCATTCTCCACGTACTGTTTTGCTTCAGTGAGCAGAGCAGAGACAGTTTAAGGAGATCGCAGAGCAAACGGTCCGCCACTGGAGTGCATACGTCCCGACGTCAGCGAACCGTCGGTCGGACCGCCAGCGCCACCCCCCGTCAGCGCCACCCCCCGTCAGCGACGCCCCCCGTCAGCGACGCCACCGCCCCGTCAGCCGTTCGCGCCGATCGTCAGTGGCCCGCGTTCGGTCGCAGTCGGCAGTATCTGGTATCTATAGTTTGACACCCCTGCTTTACTGAATCCACAGTTCGTGCCACATTTAGTGGTTGCAGTAATGTTAAAAATGTTTTATTGGATGATCTGCACGAAAATCATCGCTTTTAATTTAATTTAATTATTTTTGCTATTACACTTTAATTTGTAAAGGTCTTCCTTCAATTAAAAACATCTAGATTGAGATTTATTTTCCCTTGTCTTTTTTTTAACTACACTAGAATCCCGCACCCCACCCAGCTGTTAAAAAAGTAACTCAGTAACTTTTACTCTGAGTAGATTTTTAATGAGCTACTTTTATACTTTTACTTGAGTAAATTTTTTAGACTGGTAACTTTACTTGTACTTCAGTAAAATTTTACTTGAGTAACAGTACTTTTACTTGAGTACAAAATGTTGTTACTCTTTCCTCCTCTGATAGATAGTAATTATCTTAATAAGATCTCAGTGACGGAAGGTAAAAACATCTTCATGTGTTGTCAAGTAGTGCGATAATCCGGGTTAACAGGTTCCTCCATCGGGAATTGTGTTCTAGAAATAAAGCCACGGAAGTATCAGTTCCTTCCTATGAAACTACTTTTGAAAATGTGTTTGAGTCACCGAAATTGGATTATAAACATATTCCATAGAAGGTTAAGAGCTCCAGCTTATGAGTCATATCACTCTAATGCTCATTAAAAGCGCCGGACGCAAAACAACGTATAATATCTCGCCGATAATAATTCATTCTTCAACATTTAATAGGCATCATCTTCAAAAGGTAAAATACAAGACAGGTACACCTTAGCCCTAAACCCGGCGGTCTACCTGGGCCACGTTGAGTGGGCCAGAACGATAATAGCAAATAGGAAAATGGAAAAATCCTGAATGAGAAGTCACAGGGTCAAGAGCTCTTTAGAAGATGAAAGTCGACATAAACGCAGGTGAAAGGTGCGCCATTAAAAGCTGCCAAACGTGCGTCCTCAGGTTCGTGCACCACTGAACCACTTAACGAACAGGCTCCAATTACGGTTCCATTGCGACCAGCACACTCGGTTAATGGAGTCCTTACCTGCGTCACCGCGGCCCGCCAACATGACGGCGGTGAGGGTCAGGAGGGTAACAAACTCCATAGTACGACTCGTGTTGTCTCCTCGGGACTGAAAGCGCGGCCACACACACACACACACACCTCGGTCCTCCGGCAGCAGAGTACACACAGCACCCCGCGACGGTAACTGTCAGACGATATGAGGTCGACGACAAGTCCCCGCGAGTAAAAGCGAGCGACGTCAGCAGCGGCCACCTTGTCGGTCTCCGTGAGTGGCTTCGCGGTGTCTACTGGGAGGAGCGGGGCGGAGTATCTGTGGAAGTGGGAGGACAGCCGGTAGCCGAGTGGGAACGCGATGCTTCCTCGCCCACTGCTGTCAACTCCCGGTGTCCCGCACCACCCACCCCGTCAGGGGAAAAAAAAAAAAAACTGTCCATCCGTGTGTACGGGAAGTCGCCGGGCTCCTAATGAGTCAGGGAATCGATAAGTCAATTAGCTCCTGTGCTAATGGCTTCAGGCACAGCGCGTCCAAACTGATGGAAGGAAGTCAGAGGGAAACTTGTTTGTGTATCGTTTTTCTGCCACTTACAGATGGACGGAGAGCTCGGTGCAGGGTACGAATGAAGAGTCCCTTTTTTTTTTTTAAACACCATTTGAAAAGATGGTTCCAACGCAGCGTTTGGGTTGTTTCTAAATGGCTAAAAAGTTGAATGTACTCAAGCAATTTTGTATGAAGTTGGCCATAAAGTTGGGGATAATACTGCGAGGAAAAAAAAAGTCAAAATCAACACTACAGAAGCGAAGGGCCCAAGTCTTTAGTACGAGACAAGCTCCAAACATGATGGATGCTAAACAACCCATATTGTAACACCAGTTTTGTTATACCAAAACTCCAGAAGAGTGCATGTTAAGGATTTGTTGTGGACTTTGTTGTGGACGTTAGTATTACTCAAGGTTAACATCGGCAGGAGGGAGATTCAACGAAGTCTAACACGATAGACTGAATGTTCCCGTCGGACTGGTTTGTCAACTGATCAGTGTGCATCGTCTATTTTCTCCATGTTTTATTGGAAAATGTCTTTACAAAGTCATTTTGACAAGCAGCTGCACATCATTAAAAAAAAAGAAAAATCGCTTTCTCTGCTTGGACAGTTTTGGACTGAATATTTCAAACTGTTCCAAATATAGACACAGTACATACACAATGCAGAATTCACTTTACAACCTGGCAACATATTATGTACATTTTGCTTAAATATTATTCATCTGTTAAATACAGTGTAGCACTTGGGAAATACTGTAAATAACCAGCGAGTGATGACGGTCTTATTACAAGTACATGATTACTTAAAATGGGGAAGTATCTTGACAAGGCAAAGCACAAAGGCACTGGATGTTAACCCACATAAGAGGAGCTCTTCACTTCCTGTACTGAAGTGCGTATCATCACACAGCTGCGCTCCGCGTGCATCAGCCCACCTAAACTATTTTGTTTCTCTCATTTTACCAAAGCTCGGAAACAATTTGTATTCCTGATCTTTTCTTCTCTGGTGTCTCATTATTTATGACATTGTTATCTCCAAAATATTTGTATTTACGTACATTCACAATGTAACGAGCTTCTAAAACCAAGCAAAGCCCTTAGGAGCAGCTTTATCGCACAGATTCGACTAGACCCTCAAAGTCCTTCCTTTCTTTAACTCAGGAACTCGCTGAGAAGGAAATAGTCATGACAATAAACAGGGCGGTCCCTTTGGCTTGAAGATGCTGCTCTTTACGTCACTTGTCTGTTCATTACAGCCAGACTGGAACGCTCCACCCTCCTACAAATTGAGTATGGAAAAAGACAAATGGAGGAAGACTGATGCAGTGCATAGATCTGGAGGGAAGATGTTGCAGAGAGAGGAAAGCAGGAGGAAAAAAAAACTGCTGTAGCACAGTCTCTCCCTGTGAAAATCAACGGTTGATCCTGTAGTTTGTTGTAAAGGCGGGAGGGAAAAAAGGGAAAGTGTGGCCCGAGTTCGCACATAGCCGACATGCTGACATTTAGTTGGTGTTGCCTGAGCGACACATTCTCTGAAACACTGCTGCTGTGGTTTCACTACGATCCATCTCCTAGGGGGCTTTCTCCCCACCTCATCCTGTTCAGGTCTTTATGGGGGACGTGCGGGGCCGAGGTCAGCCCAGGTTGGTGGTCGTCCCGCTGATGGCACGGAACACATGGAGGGAGTTTTGTAACAGTGAACGCATCATATCCTCCTGGTAGATCTGGGAGAGGAGAAAAACACAGTTCACTCTTTAATGCAGAGTTCTCAGCACACACACCCCTCCTCCCACGGGGAGAGGGAAGATTGACATGAGATAACATCTAAATGCACAGCGAGTGAGATGTGCAATGACATGCAAAAAAACGAAAGACACACACGCACCTCTCCTCCCTCTGGGAGAGTGTGGATTGACATCTAAATGTACAGTGAGTGAGATGTGCAATGACATGCAAAAAAAACAAAAAAAACAAGGCCTGCTAGCGCAATGCATGTATGGTTTTATTTATGTCCTTTTTTTTTTTTTAAAAGGTCAGCACTCACTTGACAGGTCCGTAAGGACAGCTATTGAACTACGCAGGTTACAATAACACTGACCGTACTGAACTATTTGATCAGGCTCATCTAGACACGTCATCAAGGTCATTCTAATCTCAAATCAAAGGCAACTTTTTAATATGCACAAAATGGAAACAAGTTTTAAGCGTTTAGCGTCATGTCCATACAGGCCTCCCTCCAAAATCGTCACGGTACTGTAGAAAACTAACGGCTGCTGTCAGTTTGTGGATGGCTCCCACGATGAGTCATGAGTGGTAAACAAACCGGAATGCCAGATCTTTATTTCTTTTATCTTCATCAGAGCGTTTGATGGTGGCGGTGGATAAAAAGGGAATGTGACCATAAATACATGATGTGTCTCCTCGAACCCCACCATGCCACCATACCAAGTGAACTGCCGAAAAAACCCACTCACGTTTAGTCTACATGTATACATCTGGTTTTATGTCGGATAGTCATCAAATATATAATTCAACCATTTAAGGCCATTATAGTCACATCTGCTAATTCAATATCCTTGTTTTCATCTTTTCTGTATCACTTTAGCCCACTTCAGTCTTCGGCTGACTCGTGAAGCTGCCAACACTCTGCTGCTGATTTACACAGAACATCACATTCTACCTGCGATCTACACAGTTTACTTCTTCTGTTTAAGCACACAGAGAAAGACACAACTCTTCTTCTGCATGGCTTGACACAAGCCATCCACCCAAGTTTGTTTTGGCACCACTGAGGTAACAGTAGATCTATCACCAGGATGTACTTTTGACATGTGAAGCCATGCAAATGTTCCGGACACTAAACATTATTTGGTTATGGCCATGGGTCATTTGCATTGTTTTCAATAACACATGTGGTGCCAGCGTTGGCCACAATCTTGTGTTGGGGTTTGTGCCTTGTTCTTTTTAAATGTAAAGTCCCTGACCAAAGTCTCGTCACAAGGTCAGATTTTAGCAAGGCAAAAGTTTTGTCGCCTACAGAGAGTATTTGAATTGAACAAATAATTGACTTCAAATACAAAAATATGTTGCATAAGATCAGTGAATTAAGCAGTGGTGCTGTGAGATCCATATTTAATATCTTGTATGACTTCCATGAGCTTGAAGGACTGCATCCATGCGGTTCGACAATGATTCACACCATTTATTGATGAAGTCATCAGGGATAGCAAAGACCGCAGTCTTGCATGCCTCCCAGAGTCCATCAAGGTTCTTTGGTTTCGTCTTCCATGCTTCCTTTCAATTGTACCCCAGACATGCTCAATGATGTTCATGTCAGGTGACTGGGAGCACCTTCATCTGCTCCGCCTTGAGGAACTTTGATGTAGTGATGGAGGTATGCGATGGAGCACCATCCTGTTGCAATATTTGACCCCTTTTACGTTTGGGACTGTAAGAAGTAGCTAATATTTTAGGCTAATGATATTGCCTTCCACGCTGCAAATCTCTCGTACAATCCCCACTGGATTTAACCCCAGACCATGGTTTTACCGCCACCAAATGTAACTGTTTTCTGGGTGAATCTCGAATCCATGCGGGTTCCAGTATGTCTCCTGCAATATTTGTGGCGGCTGTGATGTAAGCGAAGATTCATCTGAGAAATCCACCATCTGCCACTTTTTCAGCATCCATCCTTTTAGCAGTCTGTGGGCCTTGGCAAAAGCCACACGTTTTGTTTAATTGCCTTTTGTTTAGTGCCGGTTTCTTGGCACTGATTTTGACTATGGGGGCCATTTCGAGACAGAACTCTACGAACCGTCCTGGTTGACACGGGGACTTGAGGTGACCGGGTGGAGCTCTGCTGCAGTGGAAAAGGATCTGGCCTTGGATCTTCAAGGCAACAAACGGACCTCCCGAGCAGTTGTCTTGCGGGGTCTGACGGACCGAGGCTTGTCAAAAACATCTCCAGTCTCTTCAAATATTTTTCTTATTCTTTGTACTTGATGCCAAGACAAAATGAAGATGTCAACCACGTCAGCAGTAGATCTGGTCTTCAGCCTCTTGATAATCAACGCTTTGGTCTTTTGGTGGATCTTAGGCATTTTGAAGGTTTTCAGCAGTTTTGTTTGGCAACAAAAAATTTCAAAAGCTGTTGGGATTGAAATGAGTAATTTCTTGTAAAAAAAATAAAAGAAAATGTATTGATATATTTGAGGGGCACTTAAGGTCAACATGTACCCAAGCAACAAGACTTTTGTCAAGGACTTTTATGGACTATTATGATCTGCTGAATTTGACCTATTCATTCTCTTTTTTCACACTATAATAAATCCTTTTTCTGCATATTTACTATTTGTTTACATTAACATAAAAAGGTGGGAAATAATAAATCATGGTTTAAAAAAGGACAAAAAGGAGCTTCAAGACACTCGGTGATCACATTACCTGTTTTTCCCTTAAAGCTAAATGCCAGCACAATGGAGAGAAAAGGGTATACCAGTTATTTCATTCAACTCAAAGCATCTAAAGGGATATCAAATGTCAGCAGTCAGAACAATGCTGTTGCAACACAGCCACTCCATATTGTACTGATGGGAAGAGAAGAAAGTACACATCATCATTTGCAATAGCTACGCACTTCCTCGGTTTCAAATTATTGCAACAAGATATTAGAGACATGGTGCCCCTTGGGAGAATATGCTCAAATCTATTAACAAAGACTTTAAGAGCAGAAAAGCACATGATGGGAAACTGTTCATTTATTCCAGGATGTTAAATAGCTCCCGCAACTCATTACGACTCATCATCAAGACGTTTCAGAGAGATCTATTTTTTTTTCCAGGCACAAATACATTAACGTCGCTGAAAGCTTCTAGAAACCACCTCAGGCTACTTTTAGGAACCGTAACCAGCAGGGTAGGTGCGGTGGTAATGGCTCTCTCTGGGCCAGTGATGTTGTAAAGCAGGGGTGTCATTCATTTCAGGGTCGGGCCAGATACTGCCCACTTTGACCGAACGCGGGCCAGAGCATTAAAATCATAGAGGCGTGTCACTAAATATCCAACCGGCGAACGGTACAGCCGCCGGGCGGGGGGGTGGCGGATGTGGCCTGCAGGCCGCAAGTTTGACAAAGGTTTACTGCTTGTTGCTCTGTTACCTATTCGTTCAAATACAGCGCAGAGCAAAAAGGTTGCTATGTTTACAAGGAAAGAAAGGAACAAATTACTTTGTGTGTGTGTAGGTTGTCATAATATTGTTGAACTTGTATTGTGTGGTGTTGTTTTGAAGCCATATGTCTTGATTCTGCTTTAGACAATAGAGGGATGGGTTTCATTTCCCGACCATAAAATGTGTAACAGGGGAGTACACAGAAATCCCACAGAAAAGTTGATAGTACCTGCTCATGGATGATGTCAGATAGCTCCTTAACCAAGTCTTTGAAGTTGGCCTTCAGGCCCTCATGGTACTCGAACTGGTCCTCTTTGATAATACGCTCATTTATGTCCAGAGCTATACTGCAAGCCTGGACAAAACACCTGCAATCATCAAAAATGAAATGAAAAAAAAAAACTATTTATCAAATCATTCAAAAATAATTTTTGGCCAGCAACAAAGAAGAAGGAACAACACAAGATATGCAAATAATAAATTCAAACAAGAACCAACAGGCTGAAACAGTACCTGAATATGTCCTTAAGGTCTTTCATTTTCTTGAGGCCTGACTGGTTGATTTTGCTGTCATCCAGGAATGCTCTGGCGTAGGCCATGGGACCAGCATTCACCTGGAGCAAAACATGCCTGAGTGTTGAGCATTCCTGTCCTCTGATCTGTGCTCAGATAACCGTTGGCACGTAACATTTGTTCTTCTTCACATGACCCAAATACTGCTCCCAGCACAGCCTTGTGCAACAACTGTGGTTTATGTTTCTCCTTTTTTTTCAGATTGTCTGGCCAAGATTGAGTTGTACAAAAATATTGAATGTCATAAAGGGGATTTTTTGGGAAGACAAGCATGAGAAAAAGACGGTTGATCAGCAGTGAGATCTCATTTTCTCTTCTGCCTTTCCTAGTAAATAACCGGGGAGGAAAATAAAACTGCGACAAAAAATTGCCACCATCTTTTTTCACCATCCTAAATATGCGATCTGGGCGTGATCTGATTACCAGGACATTTGTTAATGGAGCAGTTAGTTTCTTATTTGTTGATTCACTCAGCTGTGTCTGGGTGTGACCTTCACCTGCACGGAGACGCATCCCTGCAGTTTGAGCTGCAGTTGGATCATGTCCACCTCCTGGCTGGAGCAGAGTTTGGTCAGCTCCGCCGTTCGCGCCTTCATCTCATCTATGGCCACGTCCACCGGCTTGAGCTCCACCTGCTTCTCCCCCACCACCTGCACGCGCTTCTTCACATACGGGAATGTGTTGGCAGCTGGCGATAAAGAGGACAGGCAAAACTGGTTGTCTCTCGCGTGCCAATTCAACAAGCCGCTATAAAACAAGCATGTTAATGCTTTTTTAAGAAGAATGTTGCGTACTTGTGAGCACACTCCTCCTCTTGCACTGCTCCTCCACCCCGCCGTGCTTTTTGCCCGACAGCGTGTACGGTGTCTCGAACACGAAGCGGTTGATGTTGTGGCACTTCTCAAAGTCGGTCTTCTTCTCCGGAGCCTCCTTCTCCTCAAAGAAGGGCTTGACGAACGTCACCTGGATGTAGGCGAACTTGGCGTCCAGGTCTTTGGGATTTACCTGTGGGACAGCAGTCACCTTGAGCAAAGTAGCCCTGCAAATCCCTGCATTTCAGAGCCGCATTGAGATCATTTGGGCTGTGACTTGCTGAGTAGTAATTGCTATCAGTCTATCAGCAACCTTTATTTTCCTGTATTATCCCAAGGTAATAAAAACACCCATCTTCTTCAAAAGAGTACTACAACACAGGTACTATCAAGACTATAAACTACTATCACAACACAGCAGTCAAAGAAATCCATTTTCAGCTTGTCAACAGAGACGTCACAATGATGAAGAAACTGACACTGTCTAAATGGCTTTGATGCTAAATGACTTGTCATCTCTGTCTGCATCTCATTTGCATTCTCATCAAGGCTCTCTACTGTAAACGTCTCCGTCCTTCATTCGCCTAATGCACCTTGTTGGAGTCCTGAATGATCTTGACGTTTTCCGGCCCAAACTTTTCGCCATAGAGTGTTTGCAGCCGCTGAGAGATCTCGGACAGGCCCGTGAGTTTCGGCTCTTTGTAGACGTACTCCTTCCCGTCCTCCTCCTCAAAGAAGCCCTGCACAAAAAAAATATATGCTCGCTCAATAAGTGTAATATACGTATATAATAAGTGTGTTCAGTTACTGGTGTTTTCAAAAGAAATTAAAGTATCCAATTAAATGGGGTATCTCAATTTATTCTGAATTGTTTGTTTATGTTTTTGCGTTTGAAACAACGAGTTTGCAACATTTGCATGCCACATTTCCTGAAAGCGTCTGCTTACTTGTCGTGTCACTGGCGCTATTTGTTACCCAACTTTATTACTTCCACAGGCTGGAACCTGTTAGTTGTGCTAAATGCAATCTTTGCATGCCGAGTTACTGTGTCTCTCTCTCAGTTGCATTTTCCAAACAAACATATACAAATAATATACACATATATATATATATTTTTGCATAAGAAACCACAAAAAACAAAAAAACAATCATACATTTGTATTTCCATAGCCGTAGCAACATAGCTGGACTCCACCCAAACAAAACAATATAGAGCAACAAATGGCAGTCCTCACCTGTCCATGCAAAGCCACTCTGAAGTAGGTCCCCAGCATCCTCCGTCCCGAGTGTATGACCTCCATTATCTTGTTGTAGGCTCTGTGCAGAGTGTCGTACAGTCGACTCAGTTTCTGTGTAAAAAACGGCGAGACAAATGGCGTCACAGTGGGTTCTATTTTTTGATTGTTTATTTCTTTTTCTTCAAACAAACATGCACATGCGTTACGGTTACTATATATATGTTACATCTCAACAAACAAACAATAATTAAAGTCATTTTCACATTAGATTAGTCTATGAGCCCAACTACAATTTGGCGACCTTGTTTCTCCTCCAGAGTGGATGTTTAAAGGCCCAAAGCCTCTCTGACCCTAAGCTTCCCCCAACAGGATGCAGCAAGGAAGAGCTATTCAAAGCCAAGCTGCCTTATCAAGGAGTGAGAGTGAAATTAAATGTAGTTGGAATGCGGTTTCATGTTGTCAATCGAGGTCCATTTACCCGCGTTGTGAGTGCAAGTCAACAAGTGAAATAAGCCCGGAACTTTACTGATGAGTGGAAAATGAGTAAGGTAAACGTTACACGCGTGTATTTATATGAAGACAAAGCAAAGTCCTGACATAGATGGATTACTTTGCAAGGACAGGCTAGAAACAGTGGCAGTTTGTTTATGTTCATCAGGATATCTGTTAAGAGTGCGTGGCGATGATGTACCGGTACCTCGTACTCGTGGCGCTTCTCGTAGACAGGGATGATGAGTTTGGCAATGTGCGTGATTAGCTCATAGCGCTCGGCTTTCCACAGGGCCTCCACGCACACCTCGAGGTGTTCGACCAGGACTTCCTAAAAAGGGTTCGGAAAGGAATCTCTTTTTATCCACATTAACATTACCATGACAATAAAATATCAATACATGATGATTTTTAATTTGAGTGCCCATGAAATTGCTTTTTCAATAGCCAAGTTACAAAAAGTATGGTTTTTTTGAGGACGTTAAAGATCTCACAAATATGATTTTTCTTTTTTTCTTGGCGATACAAACAATTTTTTTTTAACATCACTGCTACATTCAAGTGTGGCGTTTAGATACCAGCCTGAGTGGGTATGAAAATGTATAAATCCATGACAACCAAGCCATTTGTTGTCAGTCAGTTAATAAATGGGTATCTGGAATGACTTCGCATTGCTATTTGCAAAGGAAGAATTCATGTGACGACGGCCACACCTCAGTGTAATAGACGTCTTGCATTCCAGTGTCTTCCCTCATGGCAGCTTCCTCTTCAATATTCAAGGTAATCTTCTTAAAAGCTGCAAGGCCACTGGGAAACAACTCTGATGAAATGCAAAGACAAGTAAAATAAACATGTGGAAAATACATGTCAACCACAACAAAATAAAGTGACCGTAACCCATCTTTGGTTTCAAGAGACATGTATCATAGAAAAAACTAAAATATAACTTGCTGGTTTGAGACAACCTCCTATTAAATCACATGATAAAAGACTGCCTAGTCACTGCTGCTTGTTGTCTAGATGCCAAATTTTTTTTTAGAGAGGCCGCCAAGCTGCCACACACCCAATAAATGTCTTTGTCCGTTGACATTCCTAAATAATGAAAAAATACATTTGTTTGGTTTATACTATAATGCCTCTGTGCTGCAGTCTGTCGAAGGTTTGAATACTGTATCCAACAACAGTGAGTCTACAAACTGGCATGTCCATGTGATAATCTTCCCGGACAAAGCGCTATGAGGAAAGCACTTCCTGGTGAAGGTTGGGTATTGTTAGTCATGTTTAAGGTTAAAGGGACAGTTCACACCAAAATCAAAAATTCATGAATCATGTGGTGGGTCTTAATGAAATGTCTGTAACATACTTTGGTCAAAATACCACAAGGATAATTTAAAACAGCACACATTTGACCCTGTCTAAAACAGCCCTCCACAGAGTGACCTGTTTTGAGTGACCTATGCCCTCTCCCCTGTGCAGCCGACCACAGCACATCTTGATGGCTTAATTTGCTTAATGCTGCTAGCTAGCTATTCCAAGTGTATCCGAGGATTGCAAAAACAAATAAAGTGCTTTGGAAAGTATCGTATTGTAGCGACCCTGTTCACGTCACAGTTTGGGTTCATGTCCCGTTTTATTTTGTAGTTTCACGTCTCTCGTGTCCCTGGGGTTAACTTCACTTCCTGCCTTGTCCTGTCATTCCCTGTCTGCAATGTCCATGATTGTTTTCACCTGTGTCCAATCACCTGCACCTCCTCTGTGTATTTAAGCCCCTTGTGCCCCTTATCGCGTCATTGCATGTTGTGGGTGTCAATGTGTCTACTAGTCTGTAGTCCTCGTGCCATGTCAAGTGCGTACTCTTGTCTATTGTTAATTCCTGGTCCCCGTCTCATCTATGTATTTCCCACCCTCGGCTTTCTGGATTCTTTGAGTTTCGAATTTTGAGTTCTGGGATTTTTGAACTTCTGACTATTAAACTATATTTTGTTCGTGCAAACTCCGCACCCGAGTCCTCCTTCCTGACACGCCACCCCAACCGTTCTGACAGTTCAGGAGTGTGTGTGTGTGTTAGCTCTGTGTGTCACGTCATCCCCCTCACTCCGGCGTGAGTCACTGTAAATGCTAGGCAGGGGGCGGCCAGTGATTGGGGGAGATCAGGTAGAAGTAGAAGAGTTCTGGTTAATAACAGAGTAAGAAACAGATTATAGAGATAGCGTGGGGGGAGGGAGGGTCTTCTCACTGGTACGTTCTTTTCGCCTCCGTGTTGTGGGTGAGCCTCTACACCCAAGATGTTACAGTATCTATAGTGATTGTAGGGGGGAGGCCGTAGTGGAGAGACTCCCATTTCATAGTGACGAGAGAATGAGAAGAAAGCTCATTCTCAGTCACTCAAGCATGACGTTTCTGACGTACAAGAACCATAACAAATTGTGGGAGTTGTGTTTTTCTCCAGGGTTTTGGGGTCGGTAAACATGCCAGATACCCGAATTAACGTGTAAAAGCACTAAAAAGGTCCCCTTTAATGCTGGACACATTGCTTAGTGATTACTTAGTCTAGGCCATAATTGAAGTGGAAAGCATTGTTTGTGCGTGCATGCGTGTGTACACAAACACAATAGATGGGCGGAGGGCCTTACTTTTCCTGTACAGGTACTCTGCAACCAGTGCAGCCACATGGACGTAGCACATGGCCGCCTGTGGAGACAACAACAAGCAGCAGCAGATTTAGACCAAATTCCCAAAACAGATCAAGAGTGGAGATGTGCAGCTCCATATGGAACTGAAAAGGGAGTCAGAGACCGATGTGAGACTGCAGTCAGCAACTCCTGCATGGCTTTACTTATCAGTATGGTGACTGGTTTATTGTGTTCATATCTCACAGGCCACACCTTGTGTCTATACTGGTAGCTTATCACCAGTGAAAATAACACGTACAAATGGATGGCAAATGCCAGGTGGAAAGTTAATGAGTATTTATTTGTAAAGTCATCATTATATTTTAAATTCATAGCATTGTTAAAGTGTTTTAATGCACTAAATTCTAACAAAAGAGTATAACATATTAAAATAAATCAAATATGAAATATGCGTTGTTGTCATACTTTGATGCAGACAGGCGGTTGGACCGTCTGCAAAGATTTCTAAAAGCGATAACAGAAACCCGCAGTAGCGCCGAGTGCGAAAAGTGGTCGGTGGAAGGTTCCCTTTTTCACAGCGGCAGGTGGTTGCAGTGGTCGGTTCCTCTAGTTGTGGGATCCTTTTTCTGAACGGCACTGCTAGTGGTAGTAGTCCAACAAGACCATCAGCACCTGCCGCTCTGACAGAGGAACCGACCATCAGCACCTGCCAATGTGAAAAAGAAACCTTCCACCGACCACTTTTCGCACTCGGCGTCACTCGAAACCTGATCATGTTATTTCCACAGTGAGTTATTTGGCCTTGATAAGAAGAGGCAGGCGTATGAACCGATGACACAAAGCAAACATCCAAGTCGCCGTGCTGATACCTCAGAGAGATCTCCGTTCTTGAGGTGCGCTCGGGCCATGCTGTCCAGCCAGGTTCGTCTCAGTTCGGGGGTGCTGGCGTAGGACCGGGCCAGGCTGTACTGGAGGTCCAGCAGCATCTCTGGGTCTCTCTCGTGCTCCCTCATCTGGGCCGTGGCCATCAGCACCGTGCGGATCCGCTTGGTCAGCCCCTTTACTTCAGTGGGGAAGGCTGTGGACTGCATCACGCAGTGGGAAGATATAACACACACACACAAGATCAAAATTGAATCTCTTTGGATTATACCTGAAGGGGCATGAGCTTCAAATCCAAGCAAACACGTTGCTGCTGGGCTATAACCAATCATTTAAATTGCAATTTGGCAAACAGATTTGTTAGTCTTGGACAAAGTTCTCATCAATCACAGCGTACTCTCATCATTCTAATTGCTATTGTGCCAAAGAAGTGACTGCAGTTGAGGTTGGTTCTCAGCATGCACAGAGGCAACAAACTCACATGGAGTCTCATAAATGGCACGGTTAGGAGTGTCGCTTTATCTTGCGAACCTCAATGTTCCCAATGTTTGGACACATTTGATACATTATGCCAAAAACCCACAACAGTCAAATCTCGACACAGCTAGAACACTTAAGCTCTTTATAAAAGAAACTTTATTATAACTTAACTGTATTTAGAGCTACAAAATCTATCTCAGATGTGAGATTTGTGTGCCGTTTTCGCAAATGGGAAAGTGGCTGCTCTAAATAAAGAAGAAACAAACACACACAAACACTCGTTCCCTTTTACTCTACCTTCATGGCCTTGTCACTATTTGCAAAGTTGTTGATGATGGAGAGAGACTCCTGGAAGCGAGAGCTGCCGGTCAGCGCCACGTCAGAGATCAGTTGGCTCACAGCAATGATGATCTAGATGAAAAAATGTGAGGGGAGGCATAGAGAGGGGAAATAGTTATATATTCGGCAGAAAATGAAAGGAGGGTAAACGCAGATCAACTTGGTAGAAGGAGAGCTAATGGAAAGCTGGATGGCCTTCTGCTAATGTTAGCAGTGGAGACGGAAAATAAGCATGGAGTCTGTATACACTCTCCTCATTCACCACCACCCACTGGGAAGCATCTGAACTACCCGGAGCAGTGTGCGGAAAAAGTTTTAAAGGTCAAAGGTCACCATCAGGGCAAACAAGTATTGAGCTCATGCAAGACCTTGTTACAGACCACCAACAGTGTTTAATGTTGTTCCCTGAGAATCAAACATGTATGCACCAGAAGCTGATCCGGGCCAGTTTGAAGGATGACATGTGTGGCCGGTCCTCTACCTGCAGGTGCGTGCGTAGGAAGGTCTTTCTCTTGGTATACTCGTAGTTGTTTCTCATCAGCAGGTAGAGCAGGGCCGACACCTCGGCCCTCAGAGATCCCAGCTTGGAGACGCAGCACTTGAGCACCTCGCAGCACAGGGCCTCGCACAGCGTCACGCGGCCCTTAAACAGCACCGACGGGAACTGACGGGACAACGAGTTAGTGTGTTAAAGGGCAGAGATGGGATGGGAAGATTATGGTTAGTATGAAAGGAGGGCTGCCAGGTATATTTGGGACTATTTTGCACGGTCAATTAAATGTTATATTTTTTTTATTCCACGTGCAATTATTACACGTTGGAATCCCAGAACTTTAGTGAATGAATGATCATGTCTTCCTAAATATCAAAATTGCAACATGGCCATCTCGTCTCCATATCTTACTATAAACAAGACCAAAACATGTCAGAACAGAGCAACTTCTGCAGCTTGTCATGCCTTCTGACGCTTTCAGAGTACACTAGTGGGGAAGTGGGTGCTCGCCTTCCTTGGGCGCTCCAGGACATGTTCCACCAGGACTCTGTGATCCTATTACGGTAAATCGGAATAAGCTGCAAATCTAAAAATATATTTCTTGAGAGTTATCAGATAATACGTGAATGTTGAGAGAAGACAGCAGCAACAAAAACAAACACAGGAAACTGACGTTTATTCTATGCATCCGCTCACTTGACAATACACTACGTGCAAGTTTTGGATGTTATTAATAGTGCAATGAGAGAAAAAGACTGCCACAATAACAGTAGTGGCAGAGACCAATGACGTTTATCACTTCTGATTGTTTACTGGTGGCGGAAATTCTTCTTTCTCAACGACAAAAAGCCTGTGACAGTCATTCTGGTTTCAATATCGCCGTGTGCCCACCTACCTTGTTGATGAAAGCCCTAAGAGCAGCAAACACGTGTCTGAGGGCAGCTTCTGATTGGCCCACTTTAAGGAAGGTCAGGTAAACGTCAAACACCTTCTTCATTAGGGGGTTGTGACCGTCGCAGTCCAGCAGCTGGGTCTGACACACACACACACACACACACACACACACACACACACACACACACACACACACACACACACACACACACACACACACACACACACACACACACACACACACACACACACACACACACACACACACACACACAGAGAGAGAGAGAGAGAGAGAGAGAGAGAGACAGAGACATTTTGCTACATGTGTGCGCTTGTTCGTTTGGAGAAAGATAAACAAGTTCATTGAGAAACAGTTGAGCAACTGATAAAAAAAAAAAGTAGATTTTGGAGTCAGTGGCTAAGCGTAACGTTGAGAAACGTAGGGGTTATGCTCACTTTTTCAAAACCTTTAGTTCAGGGAAATACAATACAAAAATACAAAAAAAAATACAGCCCAGTGAAGGTCATCAAAATGTTTCAATACATTTTCTTGTGTGCTCTCACCTTGAAACATTGAATGAATAGAGAGAGGACATCCAAAACACTCAGAGAGACCTCTGTGGAGATGTTGCCCTCAAGTAGAGCCTGATGGTGGATCTCTGCTTCTGAAGGCCCTGACCCTAGAACCCACGCACAGGCACGCACACAAGAAAGACAGTTTAGGATAAGGCCTCACGATACAATAAAAAACACATCCAATAGTCGGGTCTGTGTATAAAAAGCAGCAGATTATTGCTTGTGTCAGTTCACAGCGTTATCTTTAATTTGCTGACTTTAATACATTTGATAACACTGATTATAGTGCAACAACTATGCTCCTGAAGTTGACAAATATTTACACAAATCATCTTGCATAATTCTGCCAATATTATCATTCAGCTTGTCAGGGTCATAATAATTTGTCTGTCCAACAAAATAAAAAAATAACAATGTAATGCTGAAATAATTAAGACATGTGTGGTTTCTATGGCATCAGAATTGGTCAGCATGGACTTGGTCCTGCACATTCACCTCTGCAATAGACCACAAATCTCCCATGAGGTTTCAGTGTTAATGGGATTTTACCCATAAATCCACTATATTTAGCTCAGAGGCTATTAATCTTGACACAATGTGGTGGGTGATATTTAATAGGTTCAGGATGAATAAAAAAATAAACAAATTAAAAACTGCACAGAGTCCGTTCAGCGATTGCCCACTCAGGTCTGAACACCATATTGTGCATTGGTGTAAGTCTGTTAGTTTGGGATATGACAACTGCTCACTGTGGGTCTCTCACAACATTGGTGCTTGATTTTTACGAGAACTCAGCTGAGCAACAAGTCAGGCTAAGACTGACTTGTTGAGAGACAAACTTGACAACCTGTCTGGCAGTATTGTCACTAAGGCTCTCCTGGTGCAACTGACGAGGTACAAGGCTGCAGGTACCAACACGTAGATCGGGCTCAGTCAGAGATAAACAGTTTTGATTACTTGTTTGGATGATTCAAAAAGGTCTTCAAAATGTTTTTCCCCTTTTTTGTGTGGTTGCTGGGGGACTACTCACTATTAGGTTTGTCTGAGTAACATCTTGTTAGGTCTTGTTTTAGTGATTCAGGTTTTTACAATAATCTTTGAGAATATTTCATGGCAACAACTATGCAAGAGAGATACCAGAACCAGGATGTTCTACAGTAGTCACATGGTTGTGCAGATCTGTTGATGTCCAGATTAAGGTTCCTTTGTAAATATTTATTGGATGGTTCAGGTCTTTGAGTGGGCTTTTATGAGGTACTTATTCATAAACAGTGTTTTACCTACAGTTGAGGGAGTTTGGAGAAACACAGCGCCATATGCTGCTGCTGTTGTAGTTGTTTACTCCTCATCCAGCTGATCAAGCTAGCGTTAGCCCGCTAATGACAGCAGTAAAGCAGTTTAGCAAGATTAAAGACGTGTTTTAATTTACTCGCCTTTGTTGGACTATTCATTTTTCAATCTGTTGTCTTGTGGTTTGTCCCATTTGGGTTATTGTTGACACATTTGTATGTGTACTTTTTAATGCTGTTTAATATACGGTGGGTTGTACGGTAGTTGATGTTACGCCTGACACACGGTGATCCATTAAACCAGCGCTGCTAACTAAGAAGCCTCTAATGCATTTATTTACAAATGCCATTTTAAATTCTTCTCATAGCTCTTGGGCATTTGTTAGCTGTATTTAGATGTGGTGTATACATTTTGGGGATGTGTGTTTCAGAGTGTGTGCGTCTGAGTGTAGTATAGTTCTGACGTTAAAACAAATGTTCAATTTTCTCATTTTTTCTTTATTTTTTATAAATTATTATGATGTTCAAGGAGCTACCTGTACTTTCTGAAGTATTTTTGAAATGTGAATTAGCTGTTCTGTTTTAGAATAAAAGGTTGGAAATTAAAGCTTCACGATTAATCAATAAAATAAATCGACCGATAAATTATTTAAAATCAAAATAATTGTTAGTTGCAGCCCTACCGGCATGGCTTCTCTTACCACTGCTATGCTGATGACACCTAACTAATTCTCTCTAATTTCCTCCCTCAGACACTCAGGTGGCAGCACTGGTCTCTGCCTGTCTGACTGATCTCTCAGTGGATGTCCGCTTACCATCTGAAAATCAACCCTGACAAAACTGAACTACTTCTCTTTCCGGGGAAAGATTCTCCTCACTGGACCTCACAGTCAATTCCGTGATAGCGCAGACTTTGACTGCCAGGAACCTCGGCGTGACACTTGACAGCCAACTCTCTCAACATTACAGCAACAATACCATCCTGTAGATCACATATGTGTCGGGGGCGATTGTGGCACATGGTGTAGTGTGATGCGCTGGGAGCCGGATGGCTGCCGGTTTGAATCTCGGCTGCTCCATGTGCCACGTCGAAGTGTCCCTGAGCAAGACACCCAACCCCCAATTGCTCCCCAAGCAAAATGTAACGCATGGGTTATTATGCAATGAAAGTTGCTTTGGATAAAAGAGTCAGCTAAATTACATGTAATGTAATATGTCAAACTCCCATGCGCGGCCGCTTCTGACAGACGAGAGGCTGGATGTGTTTTTTAGTACTGATTTGTTTTGCACACACCCCCTGTCGGTCGTACCGTCCGTGCCACCACCCCCTGAAATTAGTTTGACACCCCTGCTGTAGATACACGCTCTACAACATCGAGAGAATACGACTCCTTCTCATTCAGAAAGCCGTGCAGGAACTGATTCAGCCTTGGACCACTGCAGCTCGTCCAGAATGCAGCAGCTTGACTGGTCTTTAAAGTTCTTCAATTCTCCCACACCACTCCTCCGCTCTCTTCACTGGTTACCAGTGGCTGCCCACATCCAGTTCAAAACATTGGTGCTCACATACCATGCTGTGAATGGATCGGGACCAGTCTACATCCAGGACATGGTCAAACCCTACATCCCAACCCGCACACGCCGCTCTGCATTTGCAAAACACTCGACAAGATCGCAACTCTTTGCCATCTTTGCCCCCAAATGGTGGAATGAGCCCTCTGATGACATCAGGACAGCAGAGAGCCTCTACACTCACCGGCCACTTTATTAGGTACCCCATGCTAGTAACGGGTTGGACCCCCTTTTGCCTTCAGAACTGCCTCAATTCTTCGTGGCATAGATTCAACAAGGTGCTGGAAGCATTCCTCAGGGAGTTTGGTCCATATTGACATGATGGCATCACACAGTTGCCCCAGATTTGTCGGCTGCACATCCATGATGCGAATCTCCCGTTCCACCACATCCCAAAGATGCTCTATTGAATTGAGATCTGGTGATTGTGGAGGCCATTTGAGTACAGCGAACTCATTGTCATGTTCAAGAAACCAGTCTGAGATGATTCCAGCTTTATGACATGGCGCATTATCCTGCTGAAAGTAGCCATCAGAAGTTGGGTACATTGCGGTCATAAAGGGATGGACATGGTCAGCAACAATACTCAGGTAGGCTGTGGCGTTGCAACGATGCTCAATTGGTACCAAGGGGCCCAAAGAGTGCCAAGAAAATATTCCCCACACCATGACACCACCACCACCAGCCTGAACCGTTGATACAAGGCAGGATGGATCCATGCTTTCATGTTGTAGACGCCAAATTCTGACCCTACCATCCGAAGGTCGCAGCAGAAATCGAGACTCATCAGACCAGGCAACGTTTTTCCAATCTTCTATTGTCCAATTTCGATGAGCTTGTGCAAATTGTAGCCTCAGTTTCCTGTTCTTAGCTGAAAGGAGTGGCACCCGGTGTGGTCTTCTGCTGCTGTAGCCCATCTGCCTCAAAGTTCGACGTACTGTGCGTTCAGAGATGCTCTTATGCCCACCTTGGTTGTAACGGGTGGTTATTTGAGTCACTGTTGCCCTTCTATCAGCTCGAACCAGTCTGGCCATTCTCCTCTGACCTCTGGCATCAACAAGGCATTTCCGCCCACAGAACTGCCGCTCACTGGATGTTTTTTTTTTTTCGGACCATTCTCTGTAAACCCTAGAGATGGTTATGCGTGAAAATCCCAGTAGATTAGCAGTTTCTGAAATACTCAGACCAGCCCTTCTGGCACCAACAATCATGCCACGTTCAAAGTCACTCAAATCACCTTTCTTCCCCATACTGATGCTCGGTTTGAACTGCAGGAGATTGTCTTGACAATGTCTACATGCCTAAATGCACTGAGTTGCCGCCATGTGATTGGCTGCTTAGAAATTAAGTGTTAACGAGCAGTTGGACAGGTGTACCTAATAAAGTGGCCGGTGAGTGTACATCTTCCACTAAAAACTAAAGACATACCTTTTCAGTGTAGCACTTAAATTGTACTGTAATGGCTCTTATCTATAGCATGTTGTAAATTGGCTTATTTAATGAAATTAAGTTTTAATGAAATGCACTGTAAGTCGCTTTGGATAAAAGCGCCAGCTAAATGACATGTAATGTTATGTGCTTTACTGCTGTTGGTGAGGTGAGTAGTAAAACCTGATTAAGAAACCTAAAAACAATCTGTTAGTTTGCATGTTCCCTATATTCAGAATCAAATCTCTCCCTTGCAGACAAATAATATTTTCCCACAAGGAACCATAATCAGAGGTCTGTTCAAAGGTGCAAGACCATTGTCATTTTTACTTCTCACAACACCGGGGTTTCTGGTCTGCTGCTGATATTGTAGAAGATATACGTATTTTAATTTGCTACTCTAATGGTACTCGGCCTGTTTCACTAAACTCCATCAACTGTGGATAAGCATCCCATACAATCCCACTTCAAAACATTCCTTTAATGCTTCCCTGGACAGGTCATCCTATATATTGTCCCATTGGTATCCTTGCTTGCCTTTCTAGAACATTACAATAACAGATCAATACCCTTCTGCTAAACAAATTGTTGAGAAGAGGAAGTGTATCCTAAAGCTTTGCATACATTTGTCTGTGGTTACCTATATTGAGCGTGAAGGAGGCTTCCATGGTGCCGAACTGGTGTAACTTAGTCTGCATGAGGCTGGCTCGGTTGCAGCGCATCACCGGCATCGTCTGAGACTTCCGGTCTGAGGAGAACAGCTTTGACGCACACATCTCCTGGCTCCTGTTTAAATAAAACGTAAAAGACATTTGGTTGAAAAAAAGAAATGACTAATAAGGAGATTAACGGTCGGATTTATTATATGAACATAAGATACGTAACTGAACACATCACCAGAAGCAATGAGTGAAGTAATAATAAACCAAACCACACTGCAACAGTGCAATGCACAAACAAGACATTCACATGTAGTATTAGATATTTTCAAGCCGTACCGCCCAATATTCCTTTTTCCAATGTAACGGAGTTGAACCACGCAGGTCCTACAGGGACAGCGAAAAAAATACAAGATATCAGCATGAGAAATAAGGTTAAAGGATAAATTAATGCATTAATGTTTATTAAGGAAACAGAAAAATGGCTAGCTTTGACTTATGATTAAGAAGTGCACATCATTGACACACATTCGTAAATGATTCGGATCTAGGTAGCTTATTTTATTTAACAATTTGCCAAGGCACCAAAAACTGTTCACTGTAACAATATGTCATTAGAAAAACAGTTTTCACTGCAAACAGACCATTATGTGAGAAGAATTATTTTCCTTTCACCACTACTCACTCGAGCAAACTAAGGAAGTTCATGATGTCTTGAGGGCCGACTTTGTTCCAGTAGGCCATGAGAGTGTCTGCGGTCAAATACAAAGTCAAACTCTTTAATGCATGTTTTTCCTTTTAAGACAACATTAATCATTATGCAATGAGATATAAATAAATGGTTCCTGTGGATTTTTGACAGACCACTACAGCCAAAAGACACATCCTTGATGGCTGACGCCTGGCTGACAACCTCATTGTTTGTGTAACAGCTGAGCCGGTTCTGGGTGGACTCCATCCGCAAACAGCCCAACGTCGTGTACTTTCCGGTGCATGGTGAGTGACCGGTCATGTAGTTAAAAATCATCACTCACCTTCTGACAAGGTCTTGACGATGTGCAGGAAGGACAGCAGGAGGCCCTTGATCTCATACTCTCCCAGTCTGCTGATGGGAGGCATGGGGCTGCTGCTCATGGTGGAGCCACGTCTGTTCAGCTGGACCAACACAAACACACTTAATGATGAGGTATTCAGATCCATGGGGTGGAAAACAACATTGCTGACTCAGCCAAGCAAAAGAAGTCTTGTATATGGTAACCTTTTCTTTTATTTTGAGATGTGGGTTGGTCTGCTCAGAGGATTGGCTAGAGTACGAAAGTATTTTATTGTAAATTCATCAATTCCAGCGACAGGAAAAAGACAATGTTAATATTATTATAGATTCTCATGTCCACGTATGGTCTACAAAACGGTTGTGAATTGTAAAGAATTTGTATATAGGACACGTGTCATCATACTGAAATAGAGTGAGCAAGCAAGTAGGGTCTTTTTTTATCGTTACCTTTAACGTCAGTAATCAATCTATATACAGTTTGGAGCAGACAAATGAGGTTATGTTGGGGGCAAGAAGTGTCACAATGTAGCATCTGTAAAAGCAAGCTTTAAACATTAGACTGTTTCAAGTAACGTACAGCCATAAACCGAAGACGGTGTGCTGAAAAGACTGTTTACACATTTGATAAATAAGCTTTCGCAGTCTGTCTATCCTTCAACATCTGGGATGATGCACATTCAGCTCTGGAATCAGACCTACAAATGTGTCGCTCAGCACTACTGGCTTGTTATGTTGGCAATAAGTTCTGAGACGGTAAAAACCGGGGAAACTTTCAGAAGCATTATGGGATGTTTTCCAGGTTTGTTATAAGGACAAGCACTGTAGAGATTTAAATCCAAAACAGTGTGCGTGAGCCGTAGCTAATGTTTCATTGAGAGAATCACATAAAATCAAATAAGAATCAAAATATAAAAAAGGGATTGACAGGACACACCAAATGTCTCTACATGAAAACAAAGAAAACTGCGTTTTTTGGTAGCAGCAGGGACGTGTCTGGCTCTGCTGGAGCTTCGTGTTCAGCTGCGGTTCTGCTGGGTTGAAAGGTTCTTACCTCGGTGCTGTCTAACGTTCCTGTGTCCACGAACAGGGAGCACCGGGAGTCTTCTCTCCTCACAACATGGCCGTTGTGAACCGGCAGACCTGGAGCCAACACAGTGCAGTTTTAATGCTAAACGAAAGCAGCACATTAACAAAAACACATGACGCGATTCTAACGAGCCCCATGTCAGTGACATTAGAGAGTGTCACGGTTTGGGTCTGCTTGTCTTATTTTGGTAGTTTTCATGTCTCTTGTGTTCCTGGGTAACTTTACTTTCTGCCTTGTCCTGTGATTGCCTGATTGATTCCACCTGTGTCCAATCATCTGCACCTCCCTGTGTATTTAAGCCCCGTGTGCCTGTTGTCCCTTGTCGCGTCATTGTCTCATGTCAGTCGCTGTTGGTGCACGTTCTTGGGTTTTGTGTCTGATTAAAGAGCACTCTGTTCGAGGAGTCCTCCCTGCAACCTGCTCCAGCTGCCACCTGACAGAGAGACTCAAGCTCAATAAGGGGCATACTTGGTCTCGTCTGAACATATCTAGCAGATTAAGAGCTCTTCATAAACCACCTATCAAGGGGCGTATACATTTTTCTGTGGCTCTGAAAAAGCTTTGAGAAGTCCCAGAACAAACCATGGTTCTGTCACCAGGGAAAAGAATCCCTGGTGACAGACGGTGTGAAAGACTCATACGAGAAACTAAAGGTATCTTCTCTAGCCTCAATCTGTCTCTTGGGACATCTTGTGAAATGTAATACTAGGAAACTCTTACAAAACTTTGACAATGAACCTTCTCATTCGTCTTGACAACATGATGAAAAGTTTGTTATCCCCAGAATAAGCCAGCCTCGGGTAAGTGCGTTGTTGTCGAGGGAGTGCTGCTAATGGGCGGAGTCCTGTGTAAAATACATGTAGCCAGTGTGGTGGTGATAATGAGTGATCTGGGAATTTACCGTAGTCTCTGTCAATTGCAGTGCTGGTTCTCTTGCTGTCTGTGGACATCGTTGATATCAGGTCATCTCTGGAGCCCTGGACATCCACAAGATGGAACAAGTCAATTCTGGTCTATTGTTAAAGAGATCGGAATTGGATGAGGGGTTTATACCCAAGTCAGTGAAAAATCCATTAACATTAAGCCAATTTTCCAGCTCAGAATTCTACCACCTCAAGGACAAAAGGATTTGTGTCTCAACAGGACTTGGAAACAACTTGTCCAAGGATTTATCATCAAGAAACTTCTCAGGTCTCCATAATAAAGAATTTATACCGATGTGTCTGATTCAGAGCACTGCTGCATGAGGCCTATTGTAAGGAACATAAAACTGATTGTCTGCTACACTCAAAATGTTTATGTCAATGGGTTTATTTACGTCCTTTTAGCTGAATAAGTTTTGACAACCTATATCATATGTGTCAAACTCAAATCCGGCCCGTCGGATGACTTTGCTATTGTGGGAATTACAGAAAGGTCCCCACGCATGCGCGGTCGCTTCTGACAGACGAGAGGCTCGTTGTGCTTTTCGATTCATTTCATTTTGGTGACTCACATTGAGGCCGAGCCCGGGGCTGGGGGTGTGTGGCTGGGCAGACAGCTGCTTGACGTTCTGGTAGAGCAGCTCAAGGAGTGGCAGGTAGAGCAAACATATTCTGGCTTGTTGATTCTGAAAACATGAAATGCGGCGATTAAACTGTCAGACACATGTGGTGATACTTATAAATGAAGTTACGGAGGTAGACTGTAATTGAAGTGAACTCTTAACACTGGCTGGTTTGCATAACAGACATTGCTATCTTTTCCGAGACATGAGCACACAGTTTATCGCAGTTTACAATATGTACAGAGCAAGACCCATGTTAAACAATAACCTGTCAGAATGCAAACATTAACTTTCCTCTCATAAAATAACTGGAACATCGAAGAAATGGGTTAATAAGAACTCTGTCATTATAAGTGTCAGGCATTGTTATGGGGAAAGTCCTCCTGGACATGATGGATGGATAAACCTGAATGTGACTCAGCATCCACCTTGAAGGCATCCTTGGCATCCTAGGCATCTTAGCCCTGACCTTAGAATACAGTTACATTATACAGGATTTTCTCACACTCATTCCATCAAAAATAACTGTTAGAAAAAATGTATTATTTATGACAACTAAAATCTTGTGTTCATTCCTGGGAGAAAATTAAAAGATAAGAGGAAAATATGTGAATGCAGAATTTGACCATGAATCACAACTACCACTTCTGTTCTTCTGAGTGCTTCTGGTATAAGGAAACGTATAATGCTTCAGCAGAATAGCATGTCACCAGGACCTTTACGTGGTTAGGTCAACGTATGACCTAGTTTAAGGGTGAATTGGATCTTGTTATAATTTCTGTTTTGTATTTCATACTCTTTACTCTTCGATATGAACATCTTCCAGGCCCTTTTCTTGAGGGGTAATTATGAATAATGTTTTAGTGTTTTGTCAAAATTGCTTCAATAGCAACATTTTATATATTAAAATGAAAGAAAAAAAAATGAATGAATATCATCTGATTTGTTTTGTTTTTTAATGTAATTCCAATGGGCTAAGTCAGCAACTAATGCTGACTTATGGAAACGGTTCACACAAGGAGTCAACCGTTTACCACAGACCCTTAACTGCCCAACTATTTGACAATGGGACAGTTCAAATCTCTCAGACAGCGGGTTTGTGTCCCAAAGTCTGCGGGTCCCTAAGGGTGCCGGTTGGGACTGGGCCAGAGAGTGAGTGCTTGCATGTGGCTGTCATTTTGATGGTGCAGCTGGCATCGTTCACACGCTTATAAAGGAACTTTGATTCTTCATGAAACGACCTGTCAAACATTGCTCCTAGATGCAAAACTACTCCAATCCAAAAAATAAGAATATTGTGAGAGACTTGAGACTGCCGAAAAATATATATTAAAAGAAATATTTTCCACATGTTGCAGCTTCAAATTATTATAAGTTTAGTGTGTTTTTTCTTTCTCTCTTACAGACGAAACTCCGTTCATTTGCACGGGGCAATTCTTCTTGATTTTTTGCAATTTTTGTACAAACATAATTTTTCTAAGAAAGACCATAGCACACAATTGCCAGCGAGTCCCGATCATTATGATGTATTGTAATGCATTTGTTGGAAGGACAATAATCCAATAAATAATAATAAGACAGCATTATAGACATTGTGCTGCTGCACAAAGCTTTCAGCCAGCAGAATGCATTAAAGATAATGGGGAAAATGTTTTCTTTCAAAGTCTTCAGTTCTTTCAACAAGGATTGGCTGATTCACAAACTCTGCCATGTGGCAGGATTTGGGGTAAAAGCATTATATTTGCTTTTTTAATTAAGCATTTTGCATTGTCTTGGTTTATACATAGTGGTTTTCCACATTGTTTTTTAAGGAAACATTGATTTCCAGACATGGCGTGCTGATGAATATAAGTTTTGTACTACAATGTCAGCTTATAAAAAGGCATAAGGCGCCGGTGACTTCCTAAAAGTAACTTGTTGACCTACACGCCTCTTCTTCCTCCAATCATCGAGTGCCTTGCCCTCCCTCACCTTGAATGATGTGTAGCGGTCGTCCATGGCATGCTTGATAAGAAGGTTCTTGAGAGCGCTGACGGCCAGCTGTCGGACCTCGGGCCCTTGCTGCAAAGCCTCAGCCACTTCCCTCAGCAGCAGACCCACTAGGAAGTGGTTACGGCAGTACTCCTCCGTCAGGCTGAACTCCAGACACTGATCTGTGGTTGGGCCAGAGGGGAACTGTCAGTAGAGATGTAGCAGCTGAGCTGATGCTGATAAAATATGGCTTATTGGGGCATAATCTGTTGAGGTCAATTTCCTAGTGCTAAAATATAACCAGTCATGTCAACCAGAAATGTATTTTTGGTGAAGATGTATAGTAACTAGTAGGTATTCACAGAAAGAAATCAAACTGCATCTCCACTACATAGAATATCTCTAAATATAATTAGAGACGAGTATGATTGGATATATACACTACATAATAATATAATAACATGTTGTCCGGAATACGTACACGGAATACTGTGAAAAAGTGAAACATTGTAATTTGAGACATGAAGGCAAAATATTTATTTTGTATTAATTTATCTAGATTGTTTCACGAGGGTAATTTATCTCCACTAAATTGCAGATAAGGCAGATATCAGTTTTGTTGATTGCTGCAAAACACTAAACTTACTCTAAAACATTTAATATTCTTGTAGATTCTAAAGGTAAGGTAAGATACATCAGTGTTTTGGATCTTGGGATGAAATTATCCTTTGAGATCATTTATTTCTCAATGCATACATTTGGTAATGTATAAAGTTGTTTACTTTTGTGCCACTAAAAAGAGAAGTGGTATTTTTCGCCATACAAACAACTGTTTCACAATAATGCTGTGTTAATATCCAAGCAGGCATTGCAGGCTGGAAACTGAGTGCCGTCTGCAGCAATTATCTTCCCTAATGACGGAGATACACAGGCAGAGAGAGAGAGAGAGAGAGAGAGAGAGAAAAAAAAAAATAACAGAGGAAGAGAACTGCAGTATTGTGAGAAAATATTTAGAAGTATCACGTCACTATGAAAAGAAAGGCCAACGGGTTTCCACAACGGCCACAGTGTGTTGCCACGCTGCTCTCCATGGCAACACACAGGCTCAGGCATGAGCATTCAAATCATTTGCCATGTGCTGAGTGAAATTGGGTGGGGGTCCTATGAGGAGAAAAGGGCGTGAAGCTGACAGAATGGCGAGGTTAGTGCAGTTCAGAGCAAGGAGGTGCAAATCGCTTGCATGCGGCGGCAAACTTCTGTGGCGATGATGTGCAGGGTGGTGCGTTGAGCTTCACCTACCTACAGGGCCAAAAAGCTCCGTCGCATACGGTATGAAATCTGACCTCAAACAAAACACAAAATAGGGAGGGGGTTGTTGAAAATAAATAAATCGGGAGGTGAAACTGTAAACAATCCATGCAGCATTTCCACAGCTCACAGTTGTTTGCGTGTGTATTCGTGTCAATTAGAATCGGGTAGATGTGACCAGTGGACAGACACATGTATGCGTAAACCAAAGAGTCAGGCAGGTTAAGGGACGCGTGTGGTTGGAGGTGGGTCAGAAGCAGGCTGTCGGGAGGTTCATGTGAGAGACGGTCAGTGGTTACATGTGTGATAGGAAGCGTACTGCGTTCAAATGGAAGGACGTGACGTGGGACTTTCTCACCTTGTACGCGCTGCATCTTTGTGCGCCCGAAAGTCATGGGCAGGTTCAGAGGGATGAAGTGTTCGTGGTTACACACGGCCATCAAGAAATCAAACTTCATTTCAGTCAGCACCTGCGTGCCAAAAAAAGAAACGAATATTTGAATGACCCCCCCACACACGGTTTATGCAAAGTTATGTTAACTGCCCCAGAGTCAATATAATTCTCCTCATTGTTCAAATACAATACTCGTCGCCGCAGTTATCGCTTCTAAAAGTCAAAATACAGTTCACTAGGAACTAATTTGGTTGAATTTGTTAGTCAAATGAGCCTCCAGGTAGCGCGAGAGATTCGGCACATGTTAAGTCTGTTATGTGCAAATCAAATACGCAACAAGTATCTTCTCAGCAAAATACATTCACTTGCTCAGAGATTATATTCAATATAATTCTTTATTTATATAGTACTTTTTCCACTAGAATTTAAAAAAGTGCTTGATAATAATTTCTCTGCTAATACACCAAATAAACCATCTCAGAACGTCTTTCTTGGAGATGTAATCTCAATGCAGGTTAGAAATAGGAAAATCTGCACCCATTTTTTTCAGCATGCGCTGATGTATATGTACACTGTACCTTGGGATCTCTGAGACCGAAGTGACACATGTAGTGGTTGACCAGACTGAAGGCAAAGCCCCGGTTCATGACGGTCAGGCACCTCTGAGGGAGAGAAAACGTGGTTAGCGCATTATGTGCCGCTGAGGGAACAGACACGGCAAACACATGTTCTGTTCTGGAGGGGAGTTAGAAATAAAAACGAATAGTGTCAGGAGGAGCCATGTAAGGAGTCCAAGACGCCATGAATGACCCATCAAACAGCCTTCAGTGTAGTAAAGCAGGTTGGGTCAGACCTTTATGAAATTGGCCAGGCTCAGGTTGATGCATCGAGCTTCCTCCAAGATTTCCATGTGGCGGATGGTGATGTGCGGCATGATTGACAACACCAGTGACTGGAGTACCTGGTGGAAACTGTCAGGGAAGCGCTGGGCCCGCGGCATCTGATGACACATGTAGGCAGAACGCTTGCAAAAGGTCGACGTGACAAACGAGGACATCGCACACACAGGGTGTGGAACACATTTTTTTCCAGTTCTACCAGTTGTAATTGCTTCAGGCCACTCACTTTGTTTAATCGTGTTGACATGATCCATAACATCACTTGGTATGTGTCTGCTTTAGAGGTTTATGCCAAATATATACATTTGCGCTTTCTCCTGCAAAGACTCGCCCTGTTAACAGTGTTGTGCCTGAACGCGTTCATTGAACGATAGTTCCATTCAAGCCATTCAAGCAGCATTTGTTGAGAATGTACTGTAGGGGTGAACGCTGCAGCTGCTGCTAGTGTGGAGTGATTGGACAGCAACATTAAAGCAACAATCCCCTCAATGCTAATGTAAACCCTGGTTGGTAAGTATTCAAAATTGGATATGAAGATTAAATCTGATGCATAGCTTCAGTGTCCTTCTGTACTGATAAAATAATTGCTGTGTGTGGTTCTGGGTTGTGGCAATCATTTTGAAAAATAATAGCTTGCAGCGACATATGGAAAAAAAAACTGAACTAGTTGAAACTGTGAACTTAGTTCAAATATTTTGAAGTTTGAACTATGAACTGAAGTAGTTTGTGAACTGAACTTTGAACTAGTTCATGTAGAAAGTGAACTATCCCAACACTGCCTGTTAAACACACAGAATTTGACTCTGAGCTGCTCACTTTAGTTGACTACAGGAAGAAGAAATCACTTGTTACCAACCTTGATGCGGTTGCCTTCTTGCAGGTACTGGGCCATGGATTTTACCATGGTTTCAAAGAAGAACCAGGAGTACTACAGAACGGGATAAAAGAGGAATACACAATAGTGTAACCGGGGTATGGGAATACAATAAATACCTAATACATAACATCACAGTACAAGACAGAAGCAGCTTTATGGTTCTGGGATTCTTCTCTCATCACAAAGACTGACCTCTCTTTTTAAAGGGTCATGGTGAAGCTATGCCTCCTGCTGTTCAATAGAAGTACTACTACAGGTGACCCGTAAAACAAATATAGAGCGCACACCTTGAGCAGTTTGTTGCTGGTGTTAAAATCTGCAGTTTGCTTGAGGGTGGCTGTTACAGCGGTGGCCAGCATCTCATGTGTGGTTGCGGAGTTTCCCGATGAAGGGTTGTTGGTCACAAACACATACTAGGAAGGGAACAAACAACACATACATTCATTCTGGAAAACTTCAGTTTTTTTATTAATACCCCAGGGCAGCGTTTGTGTTGGTAGGTTACCTTCACAAAAGAGCGCAGGTAGTGTTCCAGGCCCTCCTCGTGACATCTGGAGACTATATGTATGATCACACTGAAGGAACAGAAGCAGGGCAGAGTGAGCGTCTACCTTCAGCATCTGTTGCATCTACCGCATTCACGTTTCACCAAGGTGAGAAAACTGACCGCAGCGAGTTGACAGCAATCTCATGGGTTTCTTTGGTCGCTGCTGTGAGCACCCCAAACAGCTGCATCAGCACCGTAGGCAGGAAGTTGATGATTACATGAGTCTCCATGGCGTGCAGGCACTGTAGGAAGAGAGAAAGAGAAAACCAGGAGTAATAACACGTAACTTCAACTTGGATTTTAATGAGCAACGATTTCACAAGGATTGCAGAGGCAACAGATTACAATAGTTGGGGTCTTCAAGAAGGTTTTCCTAAAGGCAAAACTCTGGTCACTCAAGCTGTAGAACAGACTTGACAAAGGTCCAAAAAGACTCAAGAAAGAATAGACATATATTATGGGAGGTAACCGTATTTGAATTAATACAAAGTAAACGAAAGAGCTAATACATTAGTTCTGATACAAAAGTTGGACCTTGGGTCAAAAGTTCTTTAACTTTCATATTTATTGATACATCTTTTTTTAGAATCGGATCAAGTAGAATTAAACCATTATAATTTCTTCTTTTTCACTAATTCCATGACTGTGTTCACTCACCTTCAAGTATTTGATAAGTTCTGCTGGGCTTCCCTCTGTGGCCGTCCTCATCAGCTGGCAGTGCTGGAAGAATTTGTGAAGATGCAGGTCCTGTGTGTGAAACCGCTCAATGTCACTACCATCCGCACTTTACACCATAGACTGTGTACGGCTAACAGTAGTTTGAGTTTGGAGGAAACAGACAGGAGGAGCAAAGTGATGCACTACTGAGAACAACCAATTTACTGCACAGAACACAGAGGTGTCTGGTCTACTGCTGCCTCGGTCGGATAATGTGTGGCTCTGGTGTTTCAAAGGGTTATCTGGGATACGCCAACATCACACAATAACAAACTGTCCTGTGAGGTAAAGTTACTGATTTTGTCGAAGGGAGTCCTTTGACCTAGAAGAGAGCGTCGAAAAACTGCTTTGGTTCTGTGTAGAAAATGAGGGTCTGACAGCGAGGTGGAGCAAATACTCTGAATAAAGCATACACTTGTGCCAAACATTACTAATAAATGACTATGGATACTGTGAACTACAACAATGCATTGGGGTACATATACATGCCCCCCAATGCATAGAATAGAAGGGTTGAATAATATAGTATTGTACCTGAGCGTATATTGTTGATGCCACATGACTCCTCACTTTGAACAGCGCTTTGCCGTTTTCCACCCACTTGATATCTGGCTGGGACTGTTGGAAGTACAGACAAATAAGAAAAATGTAGTTCACTTTTAATTATGGAGCAACAGTGGAGTCCCAGTACTTGGTTTAAGCGATATGACTGTACCTTCCGGGTGTCCTGACACAGGTATCCAGGAGGCAAGGCGGCAGCTACAGGAAGCTGCAACTCGGCTGACTGCATCCTCCCGTCTTTCAGCAAAGGCATCCAAGAGTGACCCACTGGAGCACAGGAGAGCGTCGGTGTTGGCTTACTGGCCCTCGTTCATCAGGACACATAACATAACACGGCCAAAGAAATGATGAGCCAATTAAGAGAGACACTTACCCAGTGACTCCACTCCCTCGCGCCTCTTGCTGCTGGCCTTGCTGTTGGCTTTGCTGCTGGACTCACAGCTGATGTGGTAAAAGGTGAAGAGGATGTGGTGCTTCTCGTGGATGTGGACCGGCAGCTCAATTTTCACCTGGACACCGGGGAACGGTTTGCTTTTTTTAAAGTTTGATAAATCAGACATTTGTCATTCTTCTTACCGACGTCACAATCAGAACAAACTGATACCAGCAATAGATTTAAAGTCATGATTCAGGGTATTTTCTACAAAAATGATTGTTACAAGGGTAAATATGCAGTTTTTTTAGAAAACTATCCTCGTAACAGTCTCACTCATACACTTCCTGTGTTTCTTTTTTTTAAAATAAATAAACTTTAGTTCAGTTTAAATAATCTTTAGTTTAGTTCAAGCTCACCAGATTATCAGAAACATCAGCACTTTGAAGACCGCTCTGAGCTGACCACCAGAGGGCAGCCCTTGCAAGCGTCCTGCTCCTGGTGAATTACTCGCAGGAAGAGACATACATTTTTCCGGCTCTAGTAACCAACTGTCAGCTCAAGAAGGTCTTGAATGATTATTATGACTGGAGTATGAATCATTTAGATAGAGACAGCATTTAAGGACATCCGAGCCGGTCTATAATTAAACAAATAACAAAAAAATAATCTTAAAGAGCGCTTGTCAGCGTATTTGAAGATTCTTTGGAGGATAAAAAAGATCAAGGCGAAACATATGAAAAGCTAAATATCAGCGTTGTCCGTGTTTGAGCAGAAATTCTCTCTGCGATGTGACGGGAGGTAAATCTTGCCTGCGTGTGAGAATGAGGGACTTTTAAGATCCTAATCCGTTTGATGTCGGGACCATATGGACCAACCTCTAATTCACCTCTGTCATGGCATCCTGACCTCTGTCGCTGAGCGCCGGGGTTCATGTGTGTGTGGAGGCGTCAGTGACTGTTTGACCAGATTAGAGTGAGATAACAGAGACTGATTTATTGGATTATTTTAGCGCTGGCCGAGGAATTTGAGCACTGAACACAGCGACTGGAAAATAAATTAGTTCTTCCTCTTCCTCCTTCTTCCTCGTTAGGTCTAATTCAGTGTTGATGACTTGATGAATGAGTGCTTCCTTTTCTGTGAAAAGTTGAATGCTCAATGTAACCAACCGTCTCACCTCGTCGTAGAACTCCGGGCTCTGGTTGTGGTGCAGGACGGCTGCGTAGGCGCTGCTCGTGAAGAGCGAGTCTCCCGGCTTGCCGTAGATGCACTGGAAGGCAAGAAAACAAAAATCGGTCATCAAATTGTGGCGCTTTGATGTCGGGTGCCACTGCCACACAGCGGTGAGTGAGTGGTCGGTGATTTGTGACTACGGGGGGGGGGGGGGGTGTTTCCCTCATTTGTATGCATCTTCGGAGCAGCCAGACATTAAACAAAGAGTTGAGAAACCAGAGAGGCGAGGCTGAAATTATCAAAGCATGGCCTCCGACTGGACACACAAAGCTCTACTTTCTATCAGAAGAGCCAAAGTTCTGCGAGAAATATCAACCTGTGTATCGAGGTCATGTTTGAGCGGGTCCCAACAATTCTAACAATGGGTGACAGAACGCAAGAGAAAAAGAAAAAAAAAAATCAGCCCTGTTCTGTTGGCTGGTCTTGATGCCGTAATTAGGATGCTAACAGTTTTAGTCATCTCTAATGAACAATAACGAGCAGTGCCCGCCAGAGGAAGGACAGAGTCCTGGAGCCAACCATTTCAAATTGAGACTGATTCGACCCGGGAGGGAGTGAGGGAGAGGCTCTGAGGACACGGTTGAACCTCTTTCGCCCGATGGGGCTGCCGGCGCTGAGCAGCGGATGGAAAACCTTCAGGGGCCCCTCAAATGGTGATGAGGGTCCAGGCCCGGCTGGGGGAGATGCCCCGGATCTTATCCGCCACAGAAGCTGTGCTGTTCACACGTGTATCATATCAAGCAATTTTTCGAAGCGCCTGCACCAACGCTTCAGGTAGAATCTGACCTGAGATCATGACTAGTCAACAGGCAGATGTTTGAGGAATTCTTAAACCATAGCCCCTGGGAAATCCCATCTTGTGGAACATCCAGCTTCCTGCTCCCCAAAAGAAATCTCCTGAGGAGTGTGCTGCTGGCTCAAGCTCATTGTGCTGTTGGTATCGGAAGTACGACGCGCATGACCGGGTGCTGATCTGCCCGTCTGACATGAATCGGGTTAGCATCGAGGGCCATTGTTTTGGCGGCAGAATTGAAAAATATTTTTTCTGAAGAGAGAAGCAATCCACTGCGCTTTGATGGCTGTTTCCACCCACACATTTTTAAGATGTGGGGCCAGAGAGACATCGCAAGGAAGTGGAGGGAGAAAAAGAAGACCATTCATTATATTCCCCTGCCCACTATAATGATCAGCTTCTGTAAGCGGTGCCTCTCTCCTGCACTTTGACTTCCACTTTGTCAAAAGCAATAAAAAAAGGAATTGTGTCTGAGGCTGCCGCTATCGATCCAATTTCACATAGGAACATGCTGCAAGTATTCACAACCTTTGCTTTAGGCCCCTGCCTGTCTGATGAAAACAGACTTGGTGTTCGTCCCCACTCTCTCCGGATATCTATCTATTCATCTATCGGTGCATGTACTATATTGCCGGAAGTAGAAATACAAACATATATAAAATACCTCCTACCTCTTTCCGATAGTCTAATATAGGTTGTGATATAATTCATTGGATTGTGTGATGCAGTGGATTTACTGAAGTAAGTCTCTGGTAGGTTTCAGTTTCTTTGTTAAGACAGTTTACGGGTCCTCAAGGAAGAGTAATGTATTCACTTTTATACGATTTTTTTAATCATAATCTTGGAATTCTGTAAAAAGTTTCTACGGGAAGAAATTCTGTGTTTTCATCAAATAGATACAGTTCATACAACTCACCTTTAAAGAGGGTGCACTTTCTTCATCTGAATCTCTGAACTGGATGCAGACGGCGATGTTTCTCGCCTGTTGAGGAGGAAACGTGACACAGCGGAGCAGATAATCAGCAATACACAAAACACAATGACATTTTCCCCATTCGCATTAACTTTATACCCGAGTCACACACCTTGGTGAAGGTCTTCTGGTTGTCGTATTTGAGCTGCAGCGGGCGGATGTAGAGCTGGTTCTTGTAGGTGGTGAAGGGGTAGTTGTACTTGGCCTCGTCGGGAAGGAACTCCTCGACCTCCACGGACACCCGCTCACAGCCGTCCTCGAAGGGCTTGACGGGAACGTAAGAGGAAGTCACCGTGTCTGTGTGGGAGAAGGCACGCGTGAGAGGGGGGCCACACCTCCGCCACCGTGTTCACGTTTCTAAGCCGACACTAAACCCACCGCCACGTTTGTGAGCTTAGTACACGGCAAATACTAAACTGCTACACATGGATTACAGCTGAGACCCTGTCAATCAAATGAACGGTTTCATTTTTGTTATTCTAATCAAACCCTGTGGCCTATTTAAAAGAAAAACCTTTGGGCCTGAGAATGAGAAAAACAGGAAGTATTTGCCCCAAAGTGCAAACGAAAGAAGGAACATATGTTTTATTGGGGATATTTTGCCTTTAAAAGGGTCTACTATACATTGTGCATGGTTGCGTGTGTTTTAAAGGCCAGCTATGCAAACGTTAGGAAATGGGGAACGAAGGGACAACATACTGGAGAAGTCAGGTGGGACACACTCAATGGTGACATTCAGCTGTCCTGGGATGCTCTGAAGCTTGCTCTTTTCTGGTCTGACAAGGAAAAGGGTATGTAAAAAAACAAGAAGATTACATTACATTACAAGTACATTATCCATTTAGAGGAAAATATTGTTATATAATACAGAGACTGTATATGCAACGGGATGAAACTTCTGATCTATAGCAACGTTCTAATGACTTACTTCCTGATGTCGGCCAGCAGCTTGATGATGTCATCATTGGACACTTTGCTGCTGTCCTGGCGGTAGAGAGGAGAAAACTTCCCGTCCATGTCCAGGCTGCCCTGGGCGTCTTTGAACACCTGCCTGGCAACAAATGAATGGACTTTAAGGTCAAAACTTTAAAACTCAAATAAATATACTTTCATAATGACACATTTCACGGCTATTCCAAAGTTGAATCAAAGTATATTTGTCAGTCTTTGGTTATTCTTGTCTTACTTAGCAGCCCAGGCAAACGGCATCCGGTACTGGCCCAATCGTTGACATGTCTGCTTGGCAGCTTTGAGAACCTTCTGAGCCGTCTGCAGGGACAGACAGGGGACAGATGAACCAAAACAGAGCAGCAAAGGCGACTTGGAAAGCTCACAGCTGCCTTCATTGTGTGTGTGTGTGTGTGTGTGTGTGAGGGCAGTGGACCTTGTTGATGTCGGAGGTCTTGACGTACGGCTCGGCACAGTGTGTTATGCCGTTCTGTAACACCTTCTCCACACGGGCCACCAGGAAGATATCTGCATGAGGGTTGGTCACAGAAAAGATTCCCTGAAGGAGAGGGGGGGTGGAGAAATTGAGCCAATTAGAGCACTCATCCTCAGCATTTCAAACAGTTGCAAATCCATTCACTGCTTTTCTGCAAGCGCTGGGGAAGTGGCTGCTGCTTCTACAAGAAAACCACATGGCGCTCACATCTATTTTGGGTTTGGTGAGAGGGGGCCGGTCTTTATGAGCAAACACAACCTTAAGGTGAGAGAAAATAAACTCTGCCACGCTGGTCGCATTTACAATCTCTGTCAGCAAGACAATCTAGACTGAAGCAGCAGAAAGTAATTCGAAATCATAAAAGGTTGCAGTGTTAGACGGAGGGATCGGTTGCACCGTCTCGAGGGTTATGCAGGTCTAAATCTGAATAGTTGCAGACGTCAAAATGCGCATCAATAATAGACATGTTGGGGGAAGAGTCAGACCGACACTTCCTGGTTGCACTCAAAGCCATGACTCCGTCCTTACACAGTCAATCTGCATCGTTTAATACAGCCATGCAGCTGATTCGGGTTCCAAATGGTGCACATTTGCTGCCGCACGTTTTATAAAACCCTCAAACATTTACACTTAGGGAAATGCATTGGATTGCAGGCTTCATCCTTGGACCACACCCAATGCACCGAAATTAAAGTGTGGTCTGCCCGAGCTATAACAGCACACTCATCACAGATGTGGAGGCCAGTCTGGTGTGTGTGTGTGTGTGTGTGTGTGTGTGTGTCTTGAATTAAGACTTTTATTTTGGGCTGCTGCAGTCTGTTACGTATACAGCTGAGGTCTAGAAATGTATGACGACTCAGGCGTAAGATAGAGATGTTCTCAGTTAACTTTTAAAACTCTTTTACCTAATATGAACAAATGTATTTAATCTTTGTCTTTATTTAACGTTAAACATTTCATAATTTTTTTCAGAGAAATGGAAATGGGGACTGACTCAACGATATACTGTATGCATTATCTTCTTCAGCTCGATAAGATATCCGAAATAAGAGATCAGCAGAAAACATGCCATTTGTCCTCAGAGTACTTATTTGACTCAGTATTTATCTTTCGTTTCCCTTGCGAGTAAACGGGCCGTGAGGGGAGGAACAGACCATGTGCGTGTGTTTTCTGGTCTCACAGCACCTGCAGCAGTTTTCCTGAGCCAAGATCATCACTTCAGGGCCATCATCATTTTCCAAATAAGCTCTCTAACAAAAGGATTCTCTTGTTTAATACGTTAAACTGAGGCCCTCATGCTGGACACAAACCAACCACCATCTGTAGACACACTTAACATCTGGAAAACCCTGTGAGAATTAAGTTTGTAAAGAGGTACTGATAGGTCATCTGAGGACACACCACACAGCATTGGTTCCTGTAGACACAAACCCTCTATTAAGAAGCTTTGTTTAGATCAGCAGTCAGTGGATCTAAGTTTGTAACTGTACGAACCGATCGCAGAAATAACACACTGAAAACTTTTTGATATTATTTAGGCCACAGAAAAGAAGCTCGCCTTTAACTAATAATCCTGAAGATTTTAATTTGAATTAAATGTCCCCGTCTGACGTCAATGAGGTAACAACTGTAAAGGAGCCTGTGGCAAAATTATAAAGCGGGTGTCCCAAAGACAACAAAACTGAGAGCTTCCAGGTTGTTACTAAAAAAAAATGTGTATTTGCAAAATTATCAAAATCTTTTAAATCAAGGTTTCTGATCCTGTTTTGATGAACTCTTTACTAATTAACGATTGGTATATTTGTATTTCCTATTATTTGAAAGTATTTTTCTTCATATAAAATTACTAAGTATCATGACAATAAAAATGAATTCAGGCCAATTGATTTCAGTTTTTTTTGGGCATACCTTGATCGGAGCTTGATTTGACATGACAATGCCTCAGCTTCACCCGCCCCCCTCCACTCTGACTGGCCGCTTACCATCGGTGTGTCACTCTCAACACAACTCAGTAGTCACACTCATGTTTCTACCTGTGTAGGGAAGCGCATCAGAGCCTCCGACACCCTCTGCAGAACCGGCAGGCCGTTCCCTTTAGTGGAGTCTCCGTTCACTGTGACTCCGCCTCCCTCCACCCCGACTCCTCCTACGCCCTCAGAGTCGGATGAAGGGGAGAGCTGTCCCGCGGCGTCGGTCAGCATCTCTCTGACGCACGGCGGGTTGAGGTCAACGTGGAAGTCGGCCGAGATCTTGCAGCTCTTGGAGACGTCAAAGAGAGCGAGGCTGATGAAGAACGGTTCCACCTGGGGTCCAACAAAGAGACGGTTATGAGCTGTTCACAGACAATGCCCCGGGTTTCGTTTACTGCACATAACATTTCCTGCTAACTTTATTCCCCACCTAATATCTGGATGCATGATCTTCTTTCAGTAGGGCTGTTATTACATACACGCATGTTTATGGAATATGTGGCAGGACATGTATCCAAACTCTGAAGATTATAATCAAAGCAAATATTTGCTCATCCCTATTTTGGAAGCAATTGTTGGTGCCACAGTGCTACCACCCACACACTTTTGGATGACCGTGCACTTATTCCAGGATGGAGGATTCCTGCACGTCAGACCATCCAATAAACATTAAACCAATAAGTGGCTGTGGAAAGAATGAAGGGGGAGGGAAAGAGAGAGAGAGCTGCTTCCAAACCACATATGAGTCATTTTCTTCTTCAACCAGCACCAGCAAGCCCCTCAATGTTTTATGACTACAGATTGCAATGCCCCTGTGAGAAAGCTGGTGGTCACACACGTTCTAACTGCTGTCTCATGCCTCTACACGTCCTTTATGGAAATCACAAGAAGACTGACTTCGTAATCTTTGTTTAAAATGTAAAGCTCAGGTGACAGAAAGGGAAAACAATGCAGCAACATCAGTGTACGGAAGGTTTGACGCAAACTGACTTTTAATCAATCACAACAATATCTAGTTGGGTTATCTTTCGGCCGAGACGTTGGCGTTGCTTCCAGACAGGACAACATGAAATATGAAGGTGTGTTTTCTGGGGCAGAGAAAGAGGATTGTGCATCGGAATTAATAATGCTTAAGTGCATACTGACAAAACCAAGTGTGTATTTTGATACTTATTTTTCCTTTTCATGAAACAAATATATATATCTTCAGTCTCCCAACATGCCCTTTAATTTATTTTGTTTATCTGTACATTCTAACCCCGTTTTTATTCAATAAACCATCAAAAGGTCCTCCATTTGACTGTAAAAACGTATTGGTTTGGATTCATATATTATCCAAATGTATTTACTCTTGTCTATGTGTAAAATAAGAAACACATACAACTCGGATATTTAAAATAAAATATTCTTTTAAAGTTTATCATTGGTAGCGGTATATGGCGAAACATAGAAAGTAGTAGAGCCAAGTAAAAAGGCGACGACATACATTCGTGAGGACGCCGTCTCCCTTCTCACTAACGCAGCCCTGGAGACTGAAGGTCAAGTCGTGGCAGCTGACCACGATGCGACGGCCAAAGCGCTCCTCAAATGGCTTCACATCTGGCTCGATGCCTGAGAAGTCCAGCCTCTGGATATTGCACAGGAGAGAAGAGGGAGGTGTGAAGGCAGGAGACAAGTCAACAAGAGAAAGATTGATCCGGAGGAGAGGAGAGAAGCAGAAGGACAAAGGAGAAGGAAACATGTTGGAGGAGGGAGGAGAGATCAAATTGTCTGAATCAATGGTAAAATAAATAAATAAGTAGGATAAGCAGGTGTTGCGTACCTGTGTCTCAGAATCCAGAGAGAACAGCTTTGGTCTGCCTTCATTCCTGTTGATTTTATTGAGCTGGTCCGTTTCCCTGGCGTACTACAGACACACACAAAAAAAACAGACGGGAAATAAATGTATTAGGTGGTCATGTTTGCTGATGCTCTATTGAAGACATCGCTGTCTCGCTTGTAGAAATATGGGGCTATGTGTCTAACTATTATTTGAAAATTTATGTTGCCCCCCATCCATTGTGACAAATAACATAGACCCAGACTAAAGGATAAAAAGGGCATCTAATGGAGTCTAACATATCAAACCCCTCAGGTGACGGTAAGAGCCCTGATCCACATCTCCCCCCACCCTTCCTCTCCCTTCTCCCTGTTCTCCCTGTGCCCGGCCTGCAGACAGACTCAGCTGCAGTGGCCCGCAGCAAACGGCAGTGAACCACCAGCACAGAGGGCTTTGTTGTCTGTGTGTAGCGCTGGCTTTAGAGACATATTAAAACAGGACGGTCTCCGTAGAATTAACGCTGCTGTTCTGAAGCTTAAATAATAAACTCGGACAAAGGAAGGCAAGTAAAGAAAAAAAAAAAAAAGAGTTCAACAAAAGAGCTGCTTTAATATGGCTCTTCCATCATGCCGGTATCAATGAGATTATAAATGTGATGAATGCGGTGAAAAAGTGCTGAAAAATACAATTGAAAAGCGAATAACTTGCAAATTTCTGTATTTCTATTTCTCATTAACCAAGCAAATCAGTGTGTTGATTTATCAACCATCCATCCCTCCTTTGTCCATACCTTTATCAGCTCAGGTTGTAAGCTCCTCCCCAGGCTCTCCAGCAGGCTCTCACCTTTACCTTGGCTGGTAGCGTCGTCATCTGATTGAACGGGACAGTGAGCACACGTGAGTGAAGGTCATCAGGAGGCAGAACCCTGTGAACTCTCACAACATCCCTGTAGGCTTCCTATGTGCCTTTTTGCAAACTAATATCTTAGTCTCCTGGCCAAATGAGAACGAGGCTATTCACTATTCTGCTGACTCCCATGTGACACATGATGGACTGAGTGAAACCCAAAGTTCGTGCCCCACCTCCATCTATCTCCCGGCCCTTTTTCAGCATCTCCGACCATGCTCGGCCAATTGAGTTTCACTAGAACATTCTGGAGAGACTATATCATTACATGAGAAAAAACAGCCAGTGGACTTCTTGAGTTTTGGATTCCCTCCACTACCAGGGAGAGGGATTATTTTAACTCTGGTTGGCACCAAAACAGGGTCAGAGGTTAGGCAAAAACATGCCATTATTATTAGCTAGCTGGACGCTGACAGTACAGCAACCATCCAATAAGATAGTAAATAATAGGTTGGCTGAAAGATGATCTGGACGAACATACAGTATATTGTACGGCATAACTCACCCAGGGAACAGTCCAGCGTCTCTGCACCGTTCCTCCGGTCCTGGCTGGCCTCAGTGGTGCTCTGCAGAGCCTGTTTCAGCGTGATCACCCACTCCTCCATCTCCGCCTCGCTATCGGCGGCCAGGAAGTGGCTGTAGCGGTCTTGCATCTTCAGCTCAAAGCCATTGCGGCGCATTTTAGGGCTCTGAGTTGGGAAGAATCATTGGATTTTATATGCTTTTGTAGTTTAACGGTCTTTCTCAAACACACACAATACACAAATAGTTTACAGTAACAGGATTTCCCCTCAAGGTTTTAATCATTAGAGTAATTTATTGAATTCATTTTCTGACCAAATGCCCGACCTATTACTCAAGCTTCAGTGGCCACAATGAGTCTCCTCACGCTTCCCCTTTGTCGACTTCTGAATGTGTTCATTAGGCTGACAGCTTCCTGGCAGCCTCCCTGCTTATCGCAGACCTGAAAGAGGTACCGGCCTGTACCATCGGATTATAGCGACTGAAAGAACCTTGAGCGCCGTGAGACGGGGGAACACACCGACTTTCACGAGGATGAGAAACCGAACCCTCACAGCATTTGTATTTTTTTGTATTTGGGTCATCAACCCAAATACAAAAAAAATTCCATTGGAGAAACAATCAACCGTAACAGCAGCGGAGAAAAGCAATGTTCTTATATTAAATATGTATTATTCTAAACATAGTAAACAATTACAAGTTGATGTTTTACTTTTTAAAAAGGGGTAAATTACATTTTTCTGTTCAACCCGTCAACAACAGAAATTAACTTACGCTCATAGACTATGAATAAGTTCTCATTTCTAAACATCCAAACTTTCCTTTTTAAGAGTTTGAAAAGGTGAAGAAAGTGCTGGGGCTCCATATTTTGTGCCTTAATCTTAACTGCATTAGAGACTTTGTTGATTTTTTCAGTACCTGAACAACATCTATGCAGGAGTCCAGGTAGATGGACCCTTTGGTGTCCTTGCAGTTCTTCTCATCCTTGTAGGAGTTGAGGATGTAGGAGCCATCAGGGAGCTGGGACAAGTAGAAGTACCTCCTTTTGAATACCTATAATTCAGAGTAGCAGATAATCAAGTCAGAGGAACAGCTTGCAGAAATGTCAGTGTTTTTGCTGCCGGATTTAAAAACATTGCTGTAGCTCATGTGACAATTCTCAAATACAATATATAGCACAATAGGATTGTATGGACTAACGCAGAAGATGACGGTGAAATGTTGAGTTTTAAGCCAGTGTCATCTCTCTTTGGGAAACGCCACGATTGGCCCCTGTCGTTTTTTTTTTTGCTGTTGTGTGTGAATGACAGACTGCAAGGCTGGTGGTGACTCACCCTCATGGAGACAGACAGGCTGCTGTTGATGTTGGCTTTCTGAAGCCAGCCCTGCTTCATGATGCCTCCCCTCTGGGAGCACAGCGACGATGTGTCCTGACGGACACAAAAACAATACGCTGGAAGTCAATTGGGTTACTGGCTCTATATATCTGGGTTTGTTTTAAGCGGAGCTGTGTGAGGGGTCCACGTAGCCGGCTAGAGGAGACGGCGGTCGACACGCCCGTAATTTGGAGAAACAGACAAGTAACAAATGAGTAGCAGCACTGGAGCACAGCAATGCACTGCTGGTGTAACGCTTCCCCAGTCGGCAAGTGCAGTCATGTTATTTTGCATCTTTGGTAAGGCTGAAAGATAAATATAGTCTGGGAGCTGACGGCAACAGAAAGTTGTGAAAATATTCTAAATAAAGGGTGCACTTAAAACGTGTCAGAAAAAAGGAACATTACTTGTGTACATACACCTGTGATTCTGTCTGCCTGCTACAGGTGATACACTGACTCGTCACCTCATAAAGCCCCAATATCCCTTTAAGCACCGTTCTCAGATTCTATACAGTCTGTGACAAACCACCATCAATTTGAATCAGGCGCTCTCTAGTGCAATCAATTCATCAGCTTTTCTTTGGCTTCCCATAAAAGGTTTCATCATAACTCTGCCTCAGTCCTGTCACTGCAGCCGTTCCCTCCCATAACTGCCATGGGCCTGTTGATCAGCCCATGGCAGCCACAGAGGAATTCACATTACAAGCGGGGCTAATTAACATACACAGAGGCACACACATCATGAAAAGGGTTGAGGTGTGCATGTGTCTTTCTCCCCAGCCTTGTCCTGGAGTCTGATTGGCTGGCTGTTGTTCTCCCCAGCTTCCTTCATCCTTATATCAGACCACCACACATACACGCCACACCCTGCCCCTAACAACGGTGTTGCACTTAGCTAAATCCGCCATGCCCATGACTGCATTGATACAAATGTATTGATGGGGCCTGTGGATGGATGTAAAAGGTTATTACGTGTTTTCTCTTTTTTTGCTTCTTAACTGGTCTTTCTGCCAGCCTGCAAATACATCACAGCCGGAAATGAAGATGCAAAGAGACTGTAATAGTAGAATGGTCTGTTTCCAGAAGTAATGGAGCCATCCCCTGCAGCCTGCCAACCCCCCCCCACCCCCAGCCCCGTCCTGGCAGCATTTATTTACCTTCACTTAAACCCATTCTCTGTCTAAGTTCAGCCTCATCCAGCACAGGGTTGGGAGGGAGAGGGATCGATGGGGGCTATTTATAGGAGACGTAATGCTACTGGTTTCACTGCCCAGCACTCAGTCTCTGAGGAATCACACTGCTGGATGGACTAAAGGACGGACTGACCATAAGTCACAGAGAGTCCCGGGAACGGTTGCTTGTTTTTTCAGGCTACCCAGCAAAGTATGTGTCACATCTCCGCGATTTAAAAAGATTAAAGGGAATCATTTCAATTTTCCCAAGCCGGGGGCTGTAGCACATCCCTGAAAGCTGTGCATGTGTGCGTTGGGACAATCTGTCCTTAAAGGGCGGTGATTCAACAACAGAACACTCATCCCCAATGCAGTGATCCACGTGTGCGAGCTAACGCCGCTCAGGCCCCGCTGCTCACCTCGTCTTTGGCGTCTTCGTCGATCTCGAACACATGAGCTGGCAGCTTGTCCGTCTTCAGGCCTTTGCTATTGATTAAAAAGGAACAGTGAGTGAGGGTCAGCAGTCTTCAATGAATCAGCCTTCTACCCACTGCATGTCCCCTGTGGTGAAGTCTGCTATCCTGCTACGTCTTTGTAAAGCATGCAACATGCTTTGCTGTGGGTTTCACCTCGTCTGATATTGTCTTTATATCTTTTCCCTTTGAGTTATTTATAGGTTATTTGTGCAGGTCACAGGGATAGAACTAATTTCCTCAGGTAGTGTCAACATACGGACACAAGTGGTCACCCGGCAGACCCATATGAGAGTGATGAGTAAACTTCTTGTACATGTTACAGATTTGGCAGCAAAAAAAAAAACCCCTATGTAGTTTTTCCCCAACCTTCCACCCGTAGCTTCCTTACCTCGGCAACATGCGGAAGTCACCGGAGTACGCCTCGTACTTGTAGTTGATTACGTGCCAGTCGGTGTTATACATCTTGATGCACTGCCAAACAGATCAACCCAGAGAGCCGGATTAGAAGCAGCAGATCCACTCATAAACAAGGAGCATGCTGCAAAAGCAAAGGGACCTAACCAGGTCCAGCCCCATCACATTAATCAACTTAAAACAAGTAAATAAAGTGGCACAAGAACAGACTTTGGCTCGATATTACTCAAGATGGTTTTTGTTGTGCATATTGCTTCTTAATCGATGTAAAGCTCCAAGCAGAAATTCCCAATCAAGTCAGCTGAAAGGACCTTTGTTAAGGAGAGGCTGCGTCGGTGTTCCCAATCCATGACAGCTGTTTCCGTGCTATGTCACAGTCATGAGAGCTGGCCCTCGCACACACATTCAGGGCCTGGCAGAGCAGCAGTTTATTCAGACATCATACCAGAAGAGTCTGTTTCTCATTGCTAGAACCTGGTATCATCCGTAGAGAGGCTTTTTACTACTCGCCTGTCCAGTCTGCGTCTCATGCGTTTTTCATAAAGGTTGGGGAAACGGTCTCCAAGAAACGTCTCTTAATTTTCAGGGAAAACGTCCTATTACTAAGGAGATTTAATGTCAGCCATGAATCCCTTCATTATTTTCTTTCCTACAAAAACTGCTACAAATTTTCCGTATGAGAATGCGTGCAGCCAAGTCCTACGCAGAGGACAGCTGGGTTGCAGTACCTCTTTGGCAAACAGACTCCGGGCCTCCCGCTCAGCGTTCTGAGGCACCGAGGGAACAACGGTCCTCCTCTGCCGCAAAATCTGGGACTCCTGCGTGCACACGGGACCAAAAGGAACCTACGTTATGGTGACAGTTGTTTTGGATGTCCCGTTAGATGTTAAGACAGCAGGGAGCCACAAACAAAGGGAACAAGATGAATGAGGAAACAAAAGGCACAGATACAATGGGACAGATGGAAAAAAATGAGAGGTGCTTCTAAACAAAACCACATGGAAGTGCAGAGCAGAGGCACTTGGCTGGATTGTAAATATTTGAGTGTTGGGGGTGAACAGTGACTGATGATGGGAAGCATTTATTTAGAAATTGATGTTTTGCAGCACTTTGTTCCCATTGGGCTCAGACTGTCTTGAACAGGGAGGAGAGAGGACTCACCGACACATCGTCCACAGGGCAGAGCAGCAGGTCTCGGTGGGGGTCACTGTGGATCTGGGCCTTTCTCTGAAACACCACAGCTTCATAGTCCAGAGGTTCAATGATCTTTGGCTGCTCCTGAAAAAGGGGAAGACAAACAACACAAAGACATGTGACTTTGTGCCCCTTCGAGCCCACCTGACCTGGTTTTATGGAAAGAAGTTAACAAGGGCTCACCCCGAGGACCTTTCACTGCGCATGCAAAAACAGAGCCATGAGAAATCACACAGGTTCAGAGCAGTGTCACAGTGATCAGTGTTATGGGAGGTGCGGAGAGGGGGGGAAGGGCGGGAGGGGGGGGGTTAAAAAGATGGCAAAAAAAAGAGAACAACAACATCTGGAAAGACGGAAGGGGCCGAGAATCATGATATTTGAATTGATAGTTATCCGCTTTCACATGCAGTGTGTGAATTTAATAATGAAAATAAATAAATCACATGTCACGGCAGAACATCACAGCTTCCTGTTATGAGTTTCAGAGAGAAGTGGCTATGAAATCAACTTCTCTGCATTTTGTCTTAAAGGGGCCAACCAGCCAAAACTTAGCATTCCACAACTAGGTCAAGATGTGATCACAAGCACAACCTAAACCACTTGGAAAGATTCACAATTAATTCCAAGAAGGTGCCCCTTTAAGCTTGAGCTAAGAAGCGACCACAGTGATGAATGTCTTAGCCAGTAAATGCATGGCCTTGGTCGCCGTCTAAGGGGTGAGAGGAGTGCGGAGAGGGAAACCCTGACAAATGGAGACAGACGACTGGGTCATGTTCCACTTTTTCATATTTCCATGGAGAGAAGAGCCATGCAGCTGTGATGCACCGCATTGTTTTCCTGCTGTACCGCTGCTGGGCAATAAAACATTGAAGTCAATGCAGGTTTTTTTTTTAAATCTTTCCTACTGCTCTGGCCTGAAATTGGACCTCTGCTTTTAATGCACTGCTGTGAAGGGACGGGGTGCAACTTGGAGTTTGGTTGCTTCCTCAAGGAATAGTAAAAACAAATGTCATCAATCACCCATCTATCTCAATTAATAGATACATCTATGCTTGTTTTTGTGGGAAATTTGCGTGTGAATCTCCATAGCGGAGCCAGGTATTGAACCACTGACCCTTTGACCCCTTGGTTGAAGGACCCTGCTCTCCACTGAGCCACAGTTGCCCCTCCAAAAGTGTACAGTAGGAGCTGAGTCTATCTGGGTTAAATTCAGAGGCTGTAAGCAGCCGGAAAAAAAGATGAAAAAACAACTAAAGGCCACTGTCTGATATTACACGTTATGTATCAGCTGGTATCAACTTCTCAGTGAAACCCTGACGTTTACACCGCCTCAAATCTTCCAACCCAAGACTCCACATTTCCTGAGGATTCGGAAAATGAAGCAGTGTGGTTTTGAACGCCGTCTGGCTGTTGAGTGTTCGTCCAGTGGAGTATAAAGGGGTTAACAGCTCCATTAGTACACTAGTATGGAAAAGAAAAAAGTTCTTCCTTTCAGTGTCCTCTAACCAATAAGTTGTCTGTTAAATAAGCCGGTTACAAGTACATGTTCCCTGCAAATTATTCCACCAGACCCCGACTTGGCCGTCTGGCGCATGAAACCTGCCATTAGGTTGTTTTGTTTTTTCTTTGACCACTTGTATGAAAAGTAACTTCCACAACCTCAATCATACTTTCAAATAAGGAAATTTAGGCATTTGCAGATTCCTCTCCTTGATGTTGCGATCACTTTGATCTTTTTCCATGGGGTTCAAGTGCTGAATGGACAAGCAGCGACCAGCGCAGAAACCTTCCAATCTGCTGAAAGCATTACACATGGCTCTGCACCCCGGAGCAGCGGCTCTGCTTCCTGTCATGTGCAACAAGCTGAACCGCAGCGCTGCAAGTCAGAGCGCACAGTGGCTCCACTGCAACGCTGATCGTGTTACAGAGAGGGCTTGGGCGGGGGGGAAGAGAGAGAGAGAGAGAGAGAGAGAGAGAGAGAGAGAGAGAGAGAGAGATCTCCTTTTCATAAAAGGGGTAAGCAGCTGAGTGATCACAAGCTGTGCGGCCAGTCTCGCTGCTTGAGAAACAGAAGGATGGTAAAACATGAAATGACATGGGCCAACATTTGGGCGTAACCGCGTGACGCGAGCAGGCCTGACAAAACTCAAACACCAATCACAGAGAGCAAAGCCGACCCCAGGTGTTGCCTCCAGGGAACGAAGGACACGATGATGATGATGATGATGATGATGATGATGATGATGATGATGATGATTTTGTTTGAAAGTAATGCCGCCTATCCTGTTAACCAGCCATCTCCTATAGTCGGTGCGGACCACATAGACGTATCGTTTGCTCCTGCTAACCGTCCCCCGGCAACCCCCGAGCGGCCGGGAGGCTGGGTGACTGTCCGGAATAAGCATAAGTCTAAGTCGAAGCACACGGTTAACCACCAACCACTTCACGTTTCAAACCGCTTCTCCCCACTCAGCGACACACCCGCTGAGAAGCCAACTCTGGTTATAGGTAGCTCCATTCTGAGGAACGTGAAGTTAGCGAAACCAGGGGCCATAGTCACTTGTATCCCCGGGGCCAGAGCGGGCGACATTGAGTCTTATCTTAAACTGCTGGCTAAGGATAAACGTAAATACAGTAAGATTGTAATACATGTCGGCGGTAATGACTCCCGGTTACGCCACTCGGAAGTCACAAAAGTTAACGTGGAATCGGTGTGTACATACGCTAAAACAATGTCGGACACCGTAGTTTTCTCTGGCCCCCTCCCAAACTTGATCAGTGACGACATGTATAGCCGCATGTCGTCATTCCGCCGCTGGTTGTCGAGGTGGTGCCCAGTAAATAATGTGGGCTTCGTTGATCACTGGAAAACGTTTTGGGGAGTGCCTGGTCTGATTAGGAGGGACGGCATCCATCCAACTTTGGATGGAGCTCAACTCATTTCTAAGAACCTGACCCAGTTTCTTAATGGACTTAATCCATGACCCAGAGTTCAGACCAGGAAGCAGAGTCGCAGTCTTACACACTTCTCTGCGCTTCATTCCGAGCAGTCACTCAGCGTAATTAACTCTATAGAAACTGTTTCTGCCCCATGGACACCGTTATTTAAGTTAAAGGTAAACAACCGAGGAGTTATATTTAATAACTTAATCAAAGTTAAATGTAACAATACAACTGTGCAACAAACTAGGAGAATTAAAGGGGGTCTTTTGAATATTAGATCTCTGTGCTCTAAAGCTGTTTTAGTAAATGAACTAATATCTGACAACCATGTTGATATTTTCTGTCTTACTGAAACATGGCTATCGGATGGGGAGTACTTTAGCTTAAATGAAGCGACTCCTCCAAGTCATGTTAATACTCATATCCCCCGAGGCACAGGCCGAGGGGGTGGAGTGGCAGCTATTTATGACTCCTGCCTTTTAATAAACCTTAAACCTAAACTGGATTATAACTCATTTGAAAGTCTGACTTTCAGTCTTTCACAACCAACCTGGAAAATAATCCAGCCGGTTCTCTTTGTAATAGTGTACAGGGCCCCAGGTCCTTATTCTGAATTTTTATGTGAATTTTCACAGTTCTTAACGAGTTTGGTCCTTAAAACGGACAAGGTAATTATAGTGGGTGACTTTAACATTCATGTGGATGTCGATAACGACAGCCTTGGTACTTCATTTCTCTCTTTGCTGGAATCAATTGGTTTCTGTCAGACTGTAAACAAACCAACTCATTGTTTTAACCACACCCTCGACTTGGTTCTTGTGTATGGTATTGTGATAGAACACTTAACAATCTTTCCACAGAACCCTCTCCTGTCCGACCATTGTCTGATAACCTTTGAATTTCTACTGCCAGAATCTCCTCCTCCTGCCAAGGGTTTCTACAGTCGATGTTTATCGGACACCGCTGTAGCCTCATTTAAAGAAACCATTCCCTCTGCTCTAAGTTCAGTGTCCTGTCTCAAGATATCAGAAGACTCCTGTGAAAACTTCAGTCCGTCACAAATCGACCATCTTGTCGATACTGCCACAGGCTCTTTGAGAATGGCGCTGGCTGGTATTGCTCCCCTCAAAAGAAGAATGGCAACAAGAAGGAAGTTCGCGCCTTGGTATAACTCTCAAACCCGGAACCTAAAGCAAACTGTGCGGAAACTTGAGCGGTTATGGCGTTCCACCAAATCAGAAGGATCTAGGCTAACTTGGCAAGACAGCGTTAAAACATAAGAAGGCTCTCCGTAACGCAAGAGCATCTTATTACTCATCATTAATCGAGAAAAATAAAAACAACTCCAGGTTTCTCTTCAGCACTGTAGCCAGACTGACAGAGAGTCACAGCGCTGTCGAGCCGTGTATTCCTGTGGACCTCAGTAGTAACGACTTTATGAACTTCTTCAATAATAAGATTCTGACTATCAAAGAGAAAATTGATGGTCTACTACCCCCAACCGGAGCCAACCCGTCCGCGGATGTAGGATCCTTGGACGCAGCCGTGGGCCCTGATACCTACTTGGATGGTTTCTCTTCCATCAACCTTGATCAACTGACTTCTACAATTTTGAAATCCAACTCTTCCACTTGTCTCCTGGATCCGATTCCAACTAAGCTGCTTAAGGAAGTTTTTCCGTTAATTAGCACATCCCTACTGGATATTATGAATCTGTCTTTGTTGACAGGACATGTACCACAGTCCTTCAAGGTAGCTGTAATTAAACCTCTTCTGAAGAAACCTACCCTAGCTCCAGAGGTGTTGGCTAACTACAGACCCATCTCTAATCTTCCCTTCCTCGCTAAGATCCTGGAGAAATCTGTCGCGAATCAATTATGTGACTTTCTACAAAACAATGCTTTGTTCGAGGATTTCCAGTCAGGATTTCGAATGCATCACAGCACAGAAACGGCACTGGTGAAAATTACAAATGATCTTCTACTTGCATCGGACCAAGGACTTGTATCTTTTCTTGTATTGCTGGACCTCAGTGCTGCATTTGACACCATCGATCACCGTATCCTGCTGCAGAGACTGGAACACTTGATTGGCATCAAAGGAACTGCACTCAGCTGGTTTAAATCTTATTTATCGGATCGATCCCAGTTTGTGTTTGTGAACGGTGAATCATCGAGGACCACGAATGTTGGTCACGGAGTCCCACAAGGTTCTGTGCTTGGACCGATTCTATTTACCCTGTACATGCTTCCTTTGGGCGACGTTATCAGAAAACACCGCATAAACTTCCATTGTTATGCAGACGATACTCAACTGTATCTATCGATCAAGCCAGAAGACACCAACCAACTTGTTAGACTTCAGGACTGTCTTGGAGACATCAAAACCTGGATGACCTGCAACTTCCTGATGTTAAACTCGGAAAAAACGGAAGTTATCATGATAGGCCCAGAGCGCCTTCGAAGTCAGCTGTCACGTGATACAGTCTCTATGGATGGAATTGCTCTGGTATCCAACAGCACCGTCAGAAATCTTGGAGTTCTCTTCGACCAGGATATGTCCTTCAACTCTCATATAAAGAAGACTTCAAGGACTGCCTTTTTTCATCTACGGAATATATCAAAAATCAGGAACTTCCTGTCTCAAAGTGATGCAGAAAAACTAGTTCATGCATTTGTTACTTCTAGACTGGATTACTGTAATTCTTTGTTATCAGGCTGCTCTTGTAAATCGCTTAAACCTCTCCAACTGATTCAGAATGCTGCAGCACGTGTATTAACAAGAACTAAGAAATGGGATCATATAACTCCTGTATTAACTTCTCTGCACTGGCTTCCTGTTAAATCAAGAATAGAATTTAAGGTACTTCTCCTCACCTACAAGGCACTTGCTGGTGAGGCACCGTCTTATCTTAAAGAGCTTGTTACACCGTATTGTCCTACAAGGCATCTACGCTCCATAGATGCTGGGCTACTTGTGGTTCCTAGAGTTTTAAAAAGTAGGATGGGGGCCAGAGCCTTCAGTTATCAAGCTCCTCTTTTGTGGAACCAGCTTCCACTTTCAGTCCGGGGGGCAGACTCGGTCAGTTCATTTAAGATAAAGCTTAAAACGTTCCTCTTTGATATTGCTTATAGTTAGTTAGTTAAGCTGCTCTAGGCTTAGACTGCCGGGGGACTTCTTAGGACACACCGAGCCCCTCTCTCACTCTCTCCTCCCACAATCATCCATGCTTTATTAATGTACATCACTAATTAAGCTTCTTTCCGGGAGTTTTTTGTGCTTTCTCGCCTAGCAGGTCTCCGTGGATCATAGTTTCGTGCGGACCCCGGTTCTGACTCCTGGCTCATGGCTCTGCTGACACCTGCTGCTGCCATCATCATTACTTTAAATATGATTCATATTACTGTCATCAAAAACCAACATCTTTCTGCTCTCCCTCCCCACAGAAGCCTCTGTGGATGGTGGTTCGATCTGATGGAGGTTGTCCCTGCAGTGGTCCTGCCGTACACCTCTTCTGCTACTTGCAATTACTTGTATCATTTCAGTTAGAGAAATTGAATGTATTGTACATCTTTTACATTGTTGATTCTGTACACATGACATCCATTGCAGTCTGTCCATCCCGGGAGAGGGATCCCTCCTCTGACGTTCTCCCTAAGGTTTCTTCCCTTTTTTCCCCATTGAAGGGTTTTTTTCATATTTTGGGGAGTTTTTCCTGTGCCGATGTGAGGGTTTCGGGACAGAGGATGTTGCATGTGTACAGACTGTAAAGCCCTCTGAGGCAAATTTGTAATTTGCGATTTTGGGCTATACAAAATAAAATGAATTGAATTGAATTGAATTGAAATTATCCAGATGTCTGCGCCTTGCTACAGTTCAGCAGATGTGGACAGGTTTTTTTTTTAGCACGTTGGCTCAGGACATTTAAAGTTAAACACACCGGCTGTGCGCACACTCAAAACACAGACACACTGTTGACATGAAAGTCGCACACAGTGGGAATCAGTAGTCCGCTGTGGACCAGCTCCCTGTCTGTTCCTAACTATTCTATAAAGGGAGCTTCTCGTTGCATTAATGGATTCACACACCTGATTAAAAGCTGGTTTCACGCATCCAACACATGTGCAGCAGCTGAACACACTGGAGCGTTTCCATTAGGTTTGTGGTTCCCTCGCTTAACTTTACATTCACATGAGGTAGTTATGGTAAATGATTAGTAAAGTGTCTAGTGAAAACGTTGTATCACGCCACAAAAACAGCGTAGGTTCTCTTTTGTTATGGATATTTAAGCCTAAATAAAAGAAGGCCCTTGTCCTTTCTGTTTCTCCACGACCATACATTTGTATATACAGCAGACTCAGTGGAATGCTTTGATAGATTAATCCCCATAGGGTGACTTTTCTACTGACCACAGACATGTCCGATAAAGTGTAGTGAGGAGTTCATGGGGGATGTGTCCTCGACACCCTATATGGCGACAGTGCATTCACTCTAACAAGGCCCCCTGAACTCAGGATCGGAAGCAAAACGATGTCATAATTAACAACGCTTCTCTTTTTTCCATCCAAAATAAGCAGATTCACATTAGATATTTTGACTTGAAAAGACAAAGCGCATGTGGAAGTGGAGACATTTGTGATGGCCTGTAACCACAGCAGCATATTACAGCAACTAGGACAGGATGTTATTGGTCACAAATGTGTGACTTCTCGAAAATGTCACTCTACATTATCCCCTTGAGTCCAGTGCTCAATGTGCTCCGTCCTTTTCCAAAGTCGAAAGTACTCTGTGCTCAGAAACATGCAAGACCAGAATGCACAACCGGACAGTCACACAGGAAGCATCATCCCAGCAGGCCTAAGGGGAATCCCCCCCAACACACACACACACATACACACACAAAAAGACACAAAACAACGTTTGTTCTCTGTTACCAAGCCAACCGTTTATTCCATAAAACGAGCAGCCAAAACAGGAGGAGAAACACATCGGTGCACACTAGTCCCACGTGGCTAGACCCATAAACAACACACAGACACACACTCCCACCTATGTTGCGGAAATCGAAGCCATATCACATGATTACTAGTGACCTCTTTGCGTCACACTTCGCCTCCTCCTCATCATCATAAGACTACAGCCTAATCCCAAAGGAACCAGAAGTCCTCTCTCGTACAAACCAGATCCAGAGTTTCACAATGACAAAAGTGGGAATGTTTGTCAGATGAAACACAAACAAGGAAATCTGCCCTGATTTCAATGGAGGCCTCAAGACAAACGTCTAAAGTCTTACTGACCAAATTTAGTTCACGCACACATAATTTCTCTATCACACACACGCACACACACAGACACACACGGTGTGTCAGCAGGATCCTCTGTGTTACTCATCTCGAACCACTGCGCTCTAATCCCTCATTATCGCTGTATTTTCCAAGGCACTATATCAGCCACCGGCTATTGATTAAAAAAGGGAGGGGGGTGGGGGTGCTTTAATGAAATCTTGCACAAATATGCATCAATTATATGCACATGCATCCAATGCCTTCTTTCTAGCAGACATACAGAGGCTCCCTCTCTCTCTCCCTCTCTCTCTCCCCCCCTTAGAGGACAGGGGGGCCATGCTGCAGCTGCCCCGCTGTCACTGCTCCTCATCCGCCCGCACACAAAAGGAGCGACACGTGACCCAAACCGTGTTTCTTCTTTTCACTAAAACATGTGTTCCTGCGCACAATGTCACGCAGTGTTGTAACGCCGGCAATTTAGAAAGCAGAGCCCCGTCTTTCACGCAGAATGGGGAAACGTGTGACAGTAAACGCGGAAAGAACCGTTTGACTGCTGACGTTACCGGAGCTTCCCGTTAGCTGCGGCTTACCGTGAAAGGCTGGCGGGACGCGCGCGCGGCGAATGGAAAACTGGGAGGACGAATACAAAAAGTGCGACAAGAGTGCACGTAGACGAGTTTGACCATTAGCGGTGTAGAGGATTAATTGAAAAAAAAAATGACATTTTCCCTATAGGAGAACGGGGCAGCTGGTAACACGTTAACGTTTTTACATCATCCGCGTTGGCTCAAAAAATGACCGCCGCCGGTCCGCAGACGGCATTGGCGTTAAAGCTCTGCTCACCACAAGGTCCACGGAGCTCTTCACAGCCTCCGACACGCTCTGTCTGACTTCCGCGGCCGTCCCGGGTTTGCTTAACCTCTTTGTGAATTTTCGCACCTCAGACATAGCGCCCGGCTGGTTGTAATCCACCTCGTGTGCCCCGGTGGGAATACGAGCATGCCGCGGTAGCGCCGTTTGTGTGACAGCCAGATGTTGGAGTGAGTCGGCTAGAGGAGAACCAGCCAGCGGTTCACGTCGCTAGGCGGGGCGGCTGCTGCTGCTGCTGCTGCTGATGAGGGGAGAGCAGAGAGGGGTTAACGGAGAAAGAGGTTTCACTCTTACCCACTTCCGTTTCTACTCAGAGCGGCAGATGTAACCAAAGATCGTCAATTATAGACAGAGTAGCCTGCGTTAACCTGACGCAGACAACCCAAATGGAAATGTTAAACACCCTCCCTTTCATCTTTGCTATAAACTGCATGAATAGATTATAATAATTTAAAAAACGTATCGGGACCATAGACAAGTCTATTTTCTGATAGATGTGAATAAACTAGATATGAATGTGCTAGTGATAAAACATGGAAATAATTAAGAAATGCCACGTCTTGTCATGTGTCCAGTGAAGGAAATCAGCTCATTTTAAAATGTATCTTGAAATATGTTTGCGTGTTATGTTTATGGCTTTGTGTTTCATAAACCGTTTTCAGTCTTTGGTTTTAAAAAGTATAGAAAAGCAATAAGGGCGTTATGAAATCATCAGTAGGAAATATGACCTCTGTCATAAATTAAAGTATACCGCCATCGTGTGGCTTAAGCTCTAAACTGCTTACTTTCCTAAAGTGTTTTACCGAACACGTTTCCTCATTGTGGCAATATGGATAGCACAATATGTTGTACGAGATTCCTATACGGATCACCAATAGAGCAGACAATATATGAGGTTCATGAAGGACAAAGTTATAGCAACTTCATATCACTTTATCAACAATCTTTAAAATGTGTACCTAAACACACAGCAGACAGAAAAAAAGTAAACTGATTGTTGGATGACTCACATAATTTCTGAGAGGATGCAGCTTACTGAACTATCATGCACATTTGTGGGAGAGAAGCCATATCAGCTCAGAGGATCGAGTTATATGAGCATTACTTATACTCCTGATTTGCTACGTTTTATTCATATTTTACAACACATATAGTAATGAACTCCAAACTTTTAACCATGTATTGAATTATTACATCATATTTATTATTTCATATAGAAATGCAGAAAGTAATCAAAAGTCATCATATGTAAGATATTGCTCAATGTAAGGCTGTATCTTATTTTTAAAAAGTAATGGATGCTAAACACCTTGAATTCTAAATGGGTTGTGGCAGAAATAAAGTCAGATGAAATGCTGATTACTATTGCAACATTTTCAGAAAAAAATAATCTATTTGTATGAGCTGTAATGCGAGTTAGGCCACTCACTAATGTACATGCTACATAGTTCAAAAGTCCAAGTGTTTGTGTGTCAAGTGTCCAAAAGCCAGCATGTCAATGTGAGCAATGGCCCAATATGCCAAGGTAGGGGCTGGCTGTTGTCCTGGCCTCAGGCAGGATCCTCACTTGTCCGTGTACTGGCTGAACTCGTTCAGAGCCCAGTTATTCATTTCTATCTCCTGCCGCAATCTGGAGTACTCCTTGGCCAGGGCCTCAAACTCTTTTCCCAGGATCTCAAAGGAGGCCAGTTTCATCTCAACAGACTGCTTCTCCACCTGACAGGCCTTCAGCTCAGACTCCAACGTCCCTCTGAAAATAGAGACACAACGACCGACTGTCATGTTTTTAGGAAAGGTCTCAGACAGAATGTAGTTTTTATAAGAAGTAGGCTTCTAATCAGGAATTTACAGTTTATACAAGAGTTTTTAAATTATAAAAACATATACGTTCCCTAAACTAGCACTGTATTGCCTTTAAAAAGTCAGACTGGAGCAATATGAATAATAGATAAGAACCCTCTTGCCTGATTTTTCTGTGAGCAGATATTGAGTCCACTGTGTACGTGTCCAGCTGAATTTCCGCCATTTCAGTCCTTTGAAGGGAGAAGAGAAAAACATTAATGAAATTAATGTGAATCTGCTGATCTCAGAATTGGAGTTGTTTGTAGAAGTATGCATTTCTAGATAAAGGCACAAGAAAATACAAAGGAATAGCAAAATATGAAAGCATGCAATGAAATGAAAACTCCTTACCTGATCTTCTGTAAGACTAATTCACATTTTCCCTCAAAATAGTCCAACTTTTTTCGGTCCAGATCTGTCTGGATCCTTAACCTGTGGTCCAAGATGAGGGACTGCAGAAGCTGAATGCACTTAATCAGTTCCTGGACACAAGTAAAGAAGTACAAAAAATGAAAGGAAAATATTTATGTAAAATGTTCATATATAATACCAAAATAGTTGTCATTTTAAAACTATTTTTCCAAAAGTGAACTTGCAAAATACGCGGCAAAGAAATAACATGTAATAAACTGCCAAAAACAAGAGAAAACTTACAGAGAGGTAGAGATGAGTCTGTCTTTGCAGGAGGACTGAGTTCTCACGGGACGTCTCCTTCAGACTCTCTGCTCTTTTCTTTTCATTGACAAGTTGGGCTGACAGATGAGACAACTTGCTGTTCTTCAGACCTTCACTCTCATTTTCTAGAATGACATTGGAAAACAGTGAAGTGATATCAAAAAAGTAGATATAGTTAGAGTGAGGATATTTACTTAGCAGATACTGCGTAGTTACTGCACCCCATTCAGGTTGATAGTAAGAAAGGAGGCTCAGACACTTTTTCTTCAGATGTTTCTCCAACTCTCTGGGAAGACTCTGTTTCATTCTTTGAACATTCTGGTGACAATAAATGCAGAAATGATGGTAAACCAGATAGATCTGTCAGTGAAGAATCACTATACCCTATGATGGAGTGGTAGGACTTTGGTGATTATTCTGTGCTTTTCTGACTCACTTTCTCTGATGGCATGAGCTCCAGAATCTGTTCAGGGTTCAGACCCAGAACGGAGGGCTGGTCCTGGTCGGTAGTGCTGCTGGGATCCAGCTGTCTGACACACTCCGCCACCAACAGACACTTCTCCATTGTATCAAAAAACTACACATACACACACACACACACACACGCAAAGTAATAATAGTAAAGTAATTATAATGCAAAGTGTCACCCATGATTCATGGACGGGTGATTGTGTAAACAAGTGAAAAGTACCATGCTCTGGTCGGGGGGCACAGTGCCATGGTGCTTCCTGATACAGTGGTCCTGGATCATCTCCTGCAGCGCTTTGTGGAGGCTCTCGGAGCGCAGCCAGTGACGCCTCTGGCTCTGCAGCTTCTGCTCAGCCTGGAATAAAGCATTTGTAATTGCTCGCAAAAACATAAACACTAACACTCTCAGGCCGGCGCAGGAGACAACAGGTTCCATCTCTGTGAATGCAATTCTTACTGGTTACCAGTGGAGGTCGGTAAGTCACAGACTAATGTGTTATTTAAAAGGTAAAATCCCTCTTCTCTTGAAGTGGCAAACATAAAGTGGTTTGGTCTGACAGGTTTAGTTGAAATAGCACCATGAAATACGTCCATTGGAAAGCAAGAAGCTTCATGGGTTTGTGAATAAAGAGTTTTGTATGACGAGGTCCCTTGTGATACCTTTTCCAGCTCTGTTTTTAGTGGGACCGTGAGTCCATGTGGGTCCACATGTTGGGACAGGGTGGCCAGAAGTTTACACAACTGGGGGTTCTGAGTCAGATCCTCCTCTGTAATGTCACACAGAGGCAGGGAGGCAACAACTGGGTGGGATGAGAGTAAATACAGAAAACTTGTTATCGATGGCCAAACTTAATGGATGGAGACTACTGACATATTTATAACTGTTTAGAAAATCGTATTACTTTGGACTTGGGGCATGACTAAGAAATATGCAGCGTTATTCTTCTCTGATCTTGTTTTAGGTTTCACGTAACAATGCGCATTTTATAAGAGGTAACTTTAGTTAACGTTACTTGTCTAGTTAAGCAGCAGCTAACGTTAAATTAAGTCTGTAGCTAAACTTATTTTTCTCACCTTGATGATGCAAGCTGTCCCCCTTGCCGAGTGACGATATATACGTGGAGTCGGAAGCAGCGGACATGTTCAGTTGAACTCTGTTTCTTGTTACCCAAGACACTTAAGCGTTTTATAATTTGTGAAGACTTTTCTCGCTAGCTCGTAAACTCAACAAAATACGTACTTCCTGAATCAAGTTGCGCGCGCTTGAAAGATTGGTTCCCATTGGTTAAATGAGCCATGTGGTCAATTCAACAGAGTCCCGCCCCTTCTGCCTCCTTTTGAGCCCTGGATGCCGCTCGCGGGAGCGCACATTGCAAATGTTAACGTGATATTTTAATTATTCTGAATGAAGTATCATTTAACAATAACCTAATCTTCGTTTCAATTCATGATTACAAAATATGTATGTTGTCTGTATTAGAATCAAATCCCAAAAAGTTTTTTCTGTATTCTAGTAGTTTCCCAGAAAAGTCCTAAAACCAGGCATAACATGGCACAAAATAAAGGTTTTCACACTTCATCTTCACAGCAGTGAATGCTCTTCCTAATGACGTACTGGGTATTTATGGATCAATAACACGCACTTAAATTTGTGAACAATGGGCTCTGATGAAACACACATTTTCCTTGAATCCCACCGTTCATTTTTAGTGTCTCTTGTTGAATTTTGATTCTTTTTATAATATTCTATGTTCTCAATATTATTTCATTTCTGATATTCTTGCTCTTGAATCCGGCCATCACCTGGAAAACGCAAAGATAATTGTTGCTGTCAGTGTTGGCCGTAGAATAACTTGCTTCGAGAGACTTGTTGACATTCCAGCCAGAGGCAAGATTAACCTCTTGTTTTGCTTTAATGCAGGTCATTGAAGTTGTTTTACTCCTCTCTTTTTGTTTGCCCTTGCAGTTCTTCAAAGAAAAAGACAATACAGTTGTGGCAGGAGCCACCCAGGCGGTTAGTGAAGTAGCGTGAGGAGTGCCGCTCACAATAAAAAAGTCTTAGTGTTGCTACCTGAAAGTTGATGAGAAGTGATGAAACAATATACCTTGCCATTTATTGAGTCTGTGGCTGCAAAGACCACAGCCACCTTCCTACAGTGCTATGCAAAATCTTACCTGCAGTTTCTATGAGGCTGGTTAGATATTAATAAATGAATAGAGAAGGTAATTCTCCCATCTATGCCAATCCATATTGAGCTTCGGCAACTGTAAGTATTCCTGTATAGTGTGACCCTTCCGTCATGACCTCTGGCCTCTTCCATGTGCTTCTCTCAGCAGTTTCTTTGTAACCGTCTTTGCCCATGTTTTCTTTTTGGTGCAACACTCATGATAGTATGGAAATAAAACATCCAACTCTACCCACACAGATTTATTCTTCACTTTACTAGTTTTGGGTTAAACTCAGACAAGGAATATTAATTATTTTTAAGTCTCTTTAGTTACACATGAATAGAAAATAATAATTTGGGAGTTGGGCCGATCGATAGATGCAGGTAAAGAATATATAATACTAGTGTACACTGTAAAAACAGTGCAAACTTATTTATCAAATGACAATGTATAATAGTAAAAAGCGTTTTAATTTTCCCTTGCTGTGTTGCAAGCATATAATGTAATTCATGCTCGGTTCATTATATGTGTATTAACGTCACTGTAATGCTGTTTACACTATAGCTGTTGGTCCTCACTCATCAATGAGTGGGCAAAATTAGATATGTGAGCCAGTTGATTTCAATAAAATAATAACTGACACGGTGACATACCAATGGATTGTGTTCGGATGAATATCCGTGGATTTGATTGGCCACAGGTATGGACCAGCCCTTATTTTCTAAACCAATTAATACAAGCTAGTGTTGATTGCGAAGATTTTTGACAAATCATGAGCCTGGCTTTCCTAATAGGCGGGGTTTGGTCATCGAGGGGTGGGGTGTTCGTGGTCATTCAGTACCACTCTGATTCAATCTATCGGCGTGTGTTTTTGGGGACGGGTTGTTGGAGTAGGAGTCGCCGGGCGGCTGTGCATCTCAAACGCTTTTTGGGAAAGAAACGCAAATGAAAATTGCACTACAGACTGAAGAAACGACCCCCGCAGACTTCTGTCAAATTATTCAACGTAACGACTGCGCCACACGCACAACCAACAAACGCAACCAGGCTATCAAATGCTAGCCAGCTAGCATCCCTGAAAACGGACGGGATCAAGGTGTTGATAGCTAGCCTCCCAGCTAATTACCCATCAGCTAGCATCCTCCTTCCATAGCATTATTAGCTTGCTTCTCCACCTCGCGCACGTCGGAACCGAACGTTGCTCGTGGCGGTGCCTTTCAGCTCGCGAGCACCAAATCCAACCAACGGACCACGGAGCCTCCGAACTAGCTGCTGCCGGAGACGCCGTCTGCTTTGCGTTAGTTGGCACCATCACACCCATCTCCCCAACCCTTCACCTCTGCCCCTGTCCCACCACCAGAAACACTGGAAATCCACAAGCGGCCGGTGAGCGGCGAAGGGCCGGCGAAGCTGGGGGTGGTTACGGTACCCGACTCGCCGGGAGTCGTAACGGCTACAGAGAAGCTCAGCTGTGGGGAACTACCGACAAGTATGGACGGGCTCGCCGTGGAAGTTCGCGGCTCGAATGGGGCCTTCTACAAGGTAACCTGGTTACAGTCGTAGTTACTAGTTGTCCCATTTAAAAGTTTTGTTTCAGTGTGAGCTGTTAGATTTCGTTTTCCTGAGCCCAGGTCCTGCTTAACGCGAGCCGCTGGACGGATATTAGCGTAGGTCCCGTTTTGACAAAAGGGGATGGTTTTGCGTTCCGTTACCGTTGGCCATTGTGGGCTGGGTAGCTAGCTTCAGCTAGCTGTTAAGCTAGTGCACTTGACATCCCCATGTATGGCCTATATTATGTTGTTTTTAAACAAGTCAACATTCATAGAGCGCACAACAAAGGAACAATATTCCCGTAGTTTCGTCATGACGTTTTTCTTGGCATGTTGCTTTGTCTCGAAATATGGTTAATAGTTTAATATATTATGAAGCGAGCTTTATATCAGACAGCTGTTGTGCAAGGATGGTGAGATGATATGTCAAAGCTCACATAGGCTACCTCATATCCTTTGTATCCCTTAACCCAGGTTCCAGCTACACAACTAGATCTCAGATCTTCTGTGTGTTGCGCTGCCAAAGATCAGTTTCTGTTTCATTTCTGCCTCATTTTCGAAAGAAAGTTGTATGTCTAGACACGTGACTTCAAGATTTTACGGCCGCTGTCTCACAGCTTCTTTTCAAACATTAAATTGAGATCCCCAATTTGTGGCTCCAAATCTAATTCCATATGCCCATGTTATTAAAAGAGCTCTTCAGCATAAAAGTGTTTGTCAGTCACACGGATTTGAACATATAATTCCTATAATTCATCAAATATGTAAACTTCACTTAAATCCTCAACCTGCTTTCTAGTCTTAGCCATTGTGAGATGTTATTATAATGCTCTTAGTTTTCTTAATGTGCTCCTCTTCTGTCTTTGGGTATTCAGATAGTCTAGCGACCGCATGGTGGTTTTTAGAGGAGCCTATATTTACTCCCCACATGGTGCTTCACCTGTCGTTCCGTTTTACAGGGTGACAGTTTAGCTCTGGCATGAATGAACTCTCCCACTTCGCTCTACTACCTCCATTATCTCACAGCTCTCATTTTGTGGATGTCAATGAGATGGACATTTAAATGTGTTCATAGCATTCAAAATATCCTATTCCAAGTAAAGTGTTTCCTTTTACCTGCTGTGATTGAGAAAATTCAAATGTTCTGTTTGAATGCGCTTCATTTACTTTAGTGGTATTGGAGACAGTGTTTTCTTTTAAATATGGATCAGGATCATATTTATGAATCTGTCAGGGCAATGCAGCACCTGTAAGAAAACTGGCACATGGTCTCGTATAGCCTAAAGCTGTATCTTTTGCACCAGCAAGTACATGACAGGCAAGCTGATGGAAGCAAAAATGAGGATTAAAAAAATTCTGGTCTGTTAATTGCAAGTAAGCACTGATGTTTTGACTGGGCATCTTGCAAGAATGAGAATCTACAGTTTGGCACAGTCATTTTGATTTTATTATAAGCGGGCAATCTTTTTTTTTTGTAAAGGCAGGTTGCAAACCTGCCTCCTCTGCTCGCAAAATGTCTTGCTCACCATGTGGACCTGCATATGGCTGCTGGCCTGTGGCTGAGGCGACATCAATACAAAGCTTAATAGGACCCCTCTCTGCCCCCACCTTTCTACCAGTCATGTCCCGTTAGACCGAGGTCTTGCCTGCTCTTTGACCTGGCATTATTTGGTGGAAGCAATACTTTGCTGGTTTCTTATAGATAGAGGCATGTTCTGGGAAATAACTGGGACCATCTCAGCACGGCAATTGGAATGCTGAAAAGTTATGGGAAAAAAATCCCAATGTGGCTACTCACACTTTCCCCCATGACCCAGGCTGAAACCCTAGCCAGCTCTGTCAGTGCAAAGGCAGCACCTTCACAGCAGGTGAATCCACACCCCCACTCTGCCAGCCATACATGCTTTTGGGAGTACTGACAGGAGTATCCCCAAAGCATGTATGGCTGCATGGGTTTCTGTCCCATATAAGGTACTGTCACACTGAGACATGCCACACCCACCGTTTGCCTCTCAGCTCGTCTTTGCCTGGTGGTGGGGGCTTGTCGGCTTGTCTGTGACCGATTTACGGAGGGCCTTGATGGACAAATAACATGTTTAAGTGATCTCTCTAGTAGTAGTTGTCGCTGGGCTTTCTTACACAGGATATCCATACAGGCTAGGTGTGTAGATTGCCCTCGTGATAATGCCTCTTGAAAAACTACAGTATTCATTCCCACTGAACAAATAAATGAAGCTCATGCCTTTTAATACTATGAGTGTGTGAGACATTTCCAGGCTGTCAGGAGGAGTCAGTGTTCATTGTCACTTTATCCAGCACAACATTTGCAGCCAGAGAATTGTGTCTGTGATGAAATGTCTCGGCTTTCGAAAAAGCCCTCAGATGCTCTGTGTTACATGGTTTACTTGTAAATTCAAACGTCACAGTCTGTCATGAGTATTCATTGAGGAAAAAAATGTGTCTCTGTTTTTCTCTCAGGGTTACATCAAAGATGTCCACGAAGACTCGCTATCAATTGTTTTTGAAAACAAGTAAGTTTCTGTGCACCTGCTTCATTATAAATAGTCCCTATATGTGGAGAAAATGGATCTGTAGACGGAATGGTAGTAATTGAGAATGACGATGAGTGCTTCCAGCTTCACCCATTCAAAATGGTCCTCTTCAGCACCCTTACTTACCATGCAGCTGTCCATACACGTCTCTTAACTGTTCTTTTTTTTTACCTCCTGCTCTGATCCCTCCTGCCCTTGCCAGTCTGACAGAATGTACTCATAGCCCCACCTACTGTCCCGTTTCACTACCCACCCATCCCCCTGGTCAGTCTTTATCGCAGTGCCACTAAAAATAGTCACCCAAGGTATGCAGGGTGGGTGGGGTGGCAGTCTAGTGGCCTGTGTCATTTTTTGGACGACAGACCCCCCTCCACCCTTTCTCGTTTTACCTTCTCTGAGCACATGGCGTTGTCAGAGTAGCATATTTTATACAACGAATAATCTTAATGAAAATTAGCGTCTGCTTTTTTGTTAGATATCAATACTGACTGAGCCAGGCCTGTTGAGCAGGTTTCTAGTTGAAATGTAAATTGCCTGATGTTCATAATACATAACTGTCCAGACACAGATTTTAATACACAGTAAACCTTTTTGTTTTTATCATGCCCACTTGTGTTCTGCACAGCAGCGAATTGGTAATAGACAGCTTGAACAACATTAAGTTTTGTTTTTGTCTGTCGTCTTCCTGTAGCTGGCAGCCAGAGAGACAGTTGCCCTTCAGCGATGTGCGGTTGCCTCCTCCAGCGGAATACAACAAGGATATTGGTGAAGGAGAGGAGGTGGAGGTAAGGCAGAGTTCTCACTAACCTCGTGACTCGAGGTCTTGGTTTGCACCTCATCAGAAGCACCACTCCTTTTTTCAGTACAGTTATAAGGCTAATTTATTAAAAATCTAAAATAAAGTGTTTCATCATCTGGCTGGTGAAAACCTGTAATCTGCATTCTTTTTAATAGCTTTTTGATCATAACCATCTCATGCTATATGGGTATTGAACATGATAAAGTTACTGCGAGGTGCAACAGTTGAATAATATATATTCAACTTATATATATATATATATATATATATATATATATATATATATATATATATATAAGTTGCTTTTTGTACAATCAGATGTAAATTATAACTTTAAACGTTGTGCACTTGAGTCTTTGTTATTCATTAAATCCACCTCTACCTTTTTACCTCTAACCCTGCTTATTCTCTGTGGCATACAGAGGTAGACGGCATCCTGTCTGTTTTTGCAGCCAATGGTTACGGTGTGTAATTCACTATGTGTCTCCTCGCAGGTTTACTCGAGGGCCAACGAACAGGAGCCATGTGGCTGGTGGCTGGCCCGAGTCCGAATGATGAAGGGAGAGGTAAGTGGTTCCATGACCCAAGGATCGTAACCATTTAACAAAATGTATGGAGAGAAAAAAATCTGACTCCACTTCATATACATGCTTTTCATATCTCTTTTGCACCTCTGCAACTCTTAAACAACACACTGTGGTTTAAATGTGTTCTTGTTTGCACATTACAAAGAACAGCATATTTGCAAAACCGTTTTTTAATGTGGTCTTCCTTGACTTCCGTGGTCTTCCGTGGCTTGAATGCTGTGGAAACGCCAATGCTCGGACTTGTCAGATTCTGAGTTTTAGCTCCTTGCGCTTAATGAGCCTTTGTGCTATTTAGTTTCTAATTATTATTGACAGGCAAACTTCCTCTGGCTCTCAATATTTATTATGTAGCCAGTATCTTTTGCTTTACAGTCAGTGTTTTTTTCTATTTCCAGTAATGTTTTATTGCACTCTGGGTACTGCTGTATTGAGAAGATACAAGCCTGTAGTAATGCACAGTAATGAGCTTAAAGAGCCACTATTTCCTGATGTGGTCTGACGTTGTGCATTGAAATTATATTTCCCATACACCCAGTGCTTTTTCTCACACTGACTTCTTGCGACTAAATGGATTGGCAGCTGGCACAGTTGACATATTTCTTTGTTTGTAATATGCGAGAACCGGAACTGGCTCTTAGTCACCAGGAGCCCGAGCTGCAGGTTAAACGGGGTCAGTGGGATAGCGTTGTAGGGCTATTGTGCCAGGGGGGGCTCGCTGCTGGTGTAGTGCTGTTATTTGGAGCAGTCTGATAAGAGCCTGCAGGAATGTCTAGCATTGACTGATGGCTTCAATTCTATTCTGTTGAGCATGGAGTGTGCAATGTTCATCTCACTGCCTCACTATACCCTCGGTTACGCTTTTTCTGTGCTCTTATCACTCTGGCACATCTTGTTATTTATTTTTTTCTTCTTCTGTTTTTCCCCAAAAAGAGAATAAACGTGCAAAAGGGTGTAGCTTAATTCACAAGATGAATGAATATATTTTGAAGCGAAAGGTAATTTCTTAACTTGAGAGCGAACATCAGTTCATTTTTTAGTTGAGAACTGACGTCGATTAATCTTTTTTATTTAGATGGATTGAATTCAGCAGTGCTGCTTTTTTTCCCAATTCACATTGGTTATTTTTATTTTGTCCAACATTCATGTGTTTTTAACATTTCTGGCTACATTATTTTAAAAATCTATCTCTTGCGTGCCGCTTTCAGTTCTACGTGATAGAATACGCCGCATGCGACGCCACATACAACGAGATTGTCACAGCGGAGCGCATCAGGCCCCTCAACCCCAACAGCCCTTCCTCTCGAAACTCCTTTCACAAGGTCCCCATCCCTATCCCAGAAGACCTGAGGGACATGTGAGTGTCAAGTTTACACCCTGAAGAGTGATTCTTTTTTAAATTAAAATCAGCATTGAGAAAATCTGTGACAAAGCTGATTCTCCTGTGCGTGCTTTTTTTGACAGCTGTGAAAATGATAACATTCACAAAGAGTTCAGGAAAGCAATCGGAGCCAACTGCATCTTCTACAGTGCCCAAACACACGAACTCATTGTGCTGGTAAGTAGTCGGAATACACACTTCAGCTGGGTCTGACCTCATGAATAAGTGAATGGCCTTGTGACACTTTAACTGATGAAAAAATTGTACTATGGACCTGTAGTAACTCTACTGTAGATGCGTGTTTAAATCATGCCTTTCTTTCTGGATGATCCTATTTTTTGACAAAAGAAATACAAAATTGTTATAGAATGTTTTTGTTTATTTAAGATTTCTTATGTTTGTCAATACATTTATATTCACAAACAGGGATTTGAAAATTCTGCATAAAATGTAACTTTATACTTTTTTTCCCCCAGTCTACAAATGAAACCACAGTAAAGCGTGCATCTCTTCTGAGCGACATGCATTTCCGAAGCATCCGTACCAAACTCATGCTAATGTCCCGCAACGAAGAAGCCACCAAACACTTGGAGGTAAACCTACTCTGTATATTTTAATGCATGCATCTTTTTGAAAATCAACCTAATATAGACTGTGTGTGGATGTTTGTCATTGGAAAAGGAAAAACCCTAGCCAACCAGTCAGGTTTAGTTTTTGTACGTTTGCACACAAACCACTCATGCGTTTCCCCCCCTCTCCCAGACAAGTAAGCAGTTAGCATCCGCGTACCAGGAGGAGGTGAAGGTCAGGGAGGACCTGATGGGCCTAGCCATCGGTTCCCATGGTGCCAACATCCAGCAGGCAAGGAAGGTGCCCGGTGTCACAGCCATCGAGTTGGAGGAGGAAAGCTGCACATTCAGAATCTACGGAGAGGTACGCCGCTTAATGAGCTTGGTTTTCAGTTTTGTCCCAATGTTTGCACGGATATGCTGTCATGGAATCTGGCCTAATAGTTGTGTTGTGTTGCAGTCCCCAGAGGCAGTAAAGCAGGCTAGAGAGTTTCTAGAATTCAAAGAAGACTACTTTCAGGTACCCAGGAACCTTGTTGGTGAGTGAGCTACATTCGAGAAGGGAGCTCATTTTGTCCCGCTCGCCACATTTTAGCCTGACATTCTTCTTTGTCTTTTTCTGCCACGCAGGTAAAGTCATCGGCAAAAGTGGCAAAGTCATTCAGGAGATTGTGGACAAGTCGGGTGTGGTCCGCGTGCGGATTGAGGGAGACAACGACAAGAAGCTTCCCCGGGAGGAGGGAGGCAGGCCGGCGGCGGTCAGGGAGGACACTGCCAGCAGCAAAGAGGTGATTTAAGAGTCTCCTAACCTCCTCCCCAAATCCCCCTGCCCTCCCAAGATCAAAGCGTAAAAACTGCAACTGCATTAGTCCTTTTGAGCTTGTTTTTTTTTTTAAATGATAAACTCGGCTCTTCATCTCCCTTTGTGTTTTATCAGGGACTGGTTCCCTTTGTGTTTGTGGGAACTAAAGAGAACATCAGCAACGCCCAGGCTCTGTTGGAGTACCATGTGTCCTACCTCCAGGTTAGTACACCTTTTACATTCACCAGTAGATGGCGGCACTAGCCTTTTCTGTTCCAGTCATTTAGAAAACGTCACATTAAATAGAACCACATGCTCTGAAAATTCTGACTCCTGTGCATCGCAGACTTTGGTTCTGTAAATGTGTTTTTCCTCGACAATATCTGGACAGTAGTTGAGGAAACATGTTCCTCAGAAACACTAGTCCTTCATGACATGAGGCCGCTGTGGGCGTATGTGATGGGTCCTTTTATATTGGTCACTCGCCTGTTTCCACCCCCCCCCCCCTGCTCAATACCACATGAGGAAAGCTGCTGAGAGCACCTCGTTTTGCACCTACCTCATGTACTTTTATAAATAGCCTCACTCTCTGGGATGGGGTGAAGGGTACAGAGAGTTTAGATTACCAGCTATCTGGACCCTCAGCTTCCAAAAATAACAGCAGACCCCCAGGCCTGCCTCACTTCCTTCACGCCTTCCTTGAGGCTCAGCTGTCGTTGGTGGAGGCAGCTGTCACACAGTGAACTGAGACCCCCCTCATTAATGAAGATGGCATATGCAGCTTTGCTGCACATTTTTTTTAATACTTTTTAAAAGCGGTCATGTGAGTGACGGTTAACAATAAAAACTGTTTAAAAGACTGTTGTTATGAATGTCCAAAGAGATTAAAAAGTGAGCGGACATTGTTTATCTCTCCGAAGGTTGATCACCACAAAACAATACTTTCACTCTGCATCTGACCGGTGCTCCGTACCGATGGTTCTGTTTTTTTTGTTTTGTTTTTGAGTGAGTTGAATTTGCCCAAAGTCTTACCTGGTCAGTACCCTGAAGTTAATGCATTGCTGCCACTTGGTGGCAAGGCGACGTAATAACCAGCACAGAGCCCGCCTGGGCCCACAGCAGATGATTAAAGACCATGGCTGGTTTCAAACCCGTTAGTTGGATAATCTGCATACAATGGAAGCACTACACACAACTTTTGTCAGACTGAAGCCTAGTTTATGGTTCTGCGTACTTCTTGCGTGTTTCGACCAATAGCCCTAAAAGCTACGCAAGCCTCACGCAACCCGCAAGGCTGTGATAGGTGTGCTAACTACATCCTTTCCCGAGTCCCACATTTTCGTTTTCATAGCATAATACCGCCATTTTTAAAAGGAAAATTTTTGAACAGCGAATGAATCGGACTAAAGAGCTTTTGTATATGAGAAATACGGAAATATGACCACTCTTGTACAACCAGTCATTGGCAGACTATAAGGACTCACGGATGGCCTCCAATTCATGGAGGAAGATCTCCCCAAACATCGCTTTGAGCGGTGTACAAAGTTATGGAGGAAAATACGGGACAACTGTCTGGGGAAATAATAGCGATGAAAAGCAGCAAACAAATCAACAACTTCCACACACGAAGATGTCACTCTCTAGGTCGTCTTCGACAAAAAAAACGATACTCCACAAAGTGTTCTGGCGGTGAATTGCTTTGCTACACGCGCAAGCCTTTTAGAACCATGAATTGAAACGAGTCCATCGACACCACTGCGCGTAAAGACGCAGACTCTGTTGCAGAACCATGCACCAGCCTTAAAACTGTTCCAGGTCAACTTGTGGTTGTGGCCACAAAGGTGGCTTAGCAATTGTGTGTTTTACTTGATGTTGAGGATGGTGCAATAAGTCCTACATGTTGGTGACGGACATTGAGAGCTCACTTAAATTTAAAAAAAGTGTTTTAATATTGTGGTTTATTTAGAAACATTTTATTCACCGTTTGTAGCTGGTGTACCATAGGACAGGAGACACAGAGGAGAAAAATGTAAATGAACCATGTGTCGAGGAACAGGCTCAGAAATGAACACCGTCTACATTTATCAGGAGGTGGAGCAGCTGCGCATGGAGCGTCTCCAGATCGACGAGCAGCTCCGCCAGATCGGGGTCGGGTACCGGGCACCTCCCACTCGAACCGGGGGACCCGGTGTTGAGCGGGAGAAAGGCTACCTGACAGATGACAGCACAAACTCACTCCACACCTCTCGTACCTATGGAGGCCGCGGCAGAGGGCGCAGGGCCTCCAACAGCCAGCACTCTGGATATGGTGAGAATGAGGGCAACACACTTGAGAGTGATGTGTCAAATGGAAGAAGAGTCTGTCGTGGGCTTATGTTTGTGTTCACATGCCTTGTCTCTGCTTGATCCAGGCACAAATTCTGAGCTGTCCAATGCTTCGGAGCCAGAGGAAGTTGGCGAGCGAGAGCAGCGCCCCCGCGGCATTGGCGGAGATGAGAGAGGCTCCCGACGCGGCGGCAGGGGCCGAGGCGCTAACTCAGGACGAGGCCGTGGGGGGCCAGCATCCAAGCCCTCCAATTCCATTAGCTCGGGTATGTAAAGCTGGTGTTCAGGTTACCGACAATAGCAATACCAGGATGAGAAAGTAAAACAAAGTATTATGTTGCCCAAGAAGATTCACAATATGGTTTTTATTCAGTCAGTCGGTGTGAAAAATCAAATGTAAACCGATACACCTGAGAGCGGTTTGGTTGCAATGACAATGTTCTGTGTTGTATCCAGTGCTGAAGGACCCAGACAGTAACCCATACTCCCTGCTGGAGGGTGAGGGAGAGCTGGCCGACACAGACAATGCTGACGGCGTGGGAGGAGAACGCCGCAGGCGCTCCCGCCGTCGCCGCAACGACCAGGAGCCCAGCGTGATGGACGCTGCCACAGAGTCGGACAGCCAGGCCGGCCCCAGCGAGAACGGACTGGGTGAGCAGTACCGTTGTGCCGTACACGCGTCATTTGTCGTAAAACAGAAACGCACATTTAAAATCTCTGCTATTAAGAGCCCAACGCTTGTTGATGATAACGATTTGATTGCCTTGCTTTCTCATCGGACTGTTAGATGATGAGGCCCGACCTCAGCGCCGCAACAGAAGCCGCCGCCGCCGCAACCGTGGCAACCGCCCAGATGGAGGTTCAGCCAGCCGTGACAGGCAGACAGCAGAAAGTGGTGAGTCGCTAGGTTATACTAGTTAACATTTTCCTCTTTGAGATGAACAGGATAGGACTTAATGGCTGCAGAGTTATTGGCGAGGCTTTTAGACTCCATCTGCTGTGTGTGTGCACCTCCAGCGAGTGTTCTAGCTAACAGATCCACATGTTTCCAGTGTCTGTTGCTGACTACATATCCCGTGCGGAGTCCCAGAGTAGAGAGAACCTGCCGCAGAAGGAAAACCACACTGGCCCAGAGCCCAAGGTACAGGCTGGATGAAACATTGAAACCTGCCTAGGTTTATTGATATAAATCAGACACTCACCTTTTTACCCCCCCCCCCCACCCTTTTTCTTCCCCAGGAGAACGGGACCAGTACCACTAAGGATGAGCCAACGCCCTCAAAGGGTTCCCCTAACAAAGGCATGAGCGCAACTAGTGAGACCCTGACCTTGGTCAATGGGGTCTCGTAAGGAGACGGCCATGCCCCTCGCGAACCCAAGTCTAGAGCAAGACTCCATGGCAAACTCTGTCCCTGCTTGCATTAACTTAAACCTTAAACTGATGAGTGAAAAGTACCTGACAAAATACCTGAATTCATACTATGAGTGAAAAAGTACAAAAAAACAACAAACGCATCTACTTAAAAACACACGTTACCGGTGTATGCTATCCTATCTATCAGTACTTAGTGCTTATTTAAGAAAAAAAGAAAAAAAAAGAAAACTAGCTTGCCAAAAAGAGCTGGTGGATATGACTTGATTTTTAAAATACTGAAATACGAGAAACAGGACGAGACTTTATTTTTTGTTTGTTTTTTGAAACGGTTGTCTTTATTTGTGTATTTTTCGTTCATTGTTTATCACTGGTTTGGACTTGGCGGGTCGCTCTCTCAACCAAAACAGTCGCGTCTCTTAAAGTGCAGTTGAGAGGGATGTAAGCTGTAGGGAGCGGCGTACAAGCAGACAGTTCAATAGCTTATGTGACGCGATGTCCGCACACTGAACCTGGGTGGAGGCAGGCAGGCAGGCAGACAGATCGGGATACTGATAGACATTGTGCCTTGAATTTGAAAAAATAAAAAATAAAATAAAAACTTGAGCTTTTCCATTTAAGTTTGTTTTTGTTTCCCAAGAGGAAGAAAAAAAGCGGGAGGTATTCTACCAGGTTTAGTTATTTTTTAGAGGTAGGAGGTGGGGGTCGGAAAAGAGAACAGATGAGTGAAGACTAAAATGTGTGAATAGAGGGAACAGAAAAGGAAGGAGTGGTTAGCCAACGCGAGGCAAAAACAAGTCCGTGCCAAACACGAAATTCAAGGCGCTCGTCCTCATTCCGCATAGAGTGGACGGCTTAGGGGTCAGTACGTGTGTGTTTTTGTGTGCACAGTTAAGATATTTGGCAACCACGGAGCAAAACTGGAAAGGGTGAGGTAACAAAACGTGAGGCGGGTCGCACAGCGAGGGGTCGCTACTTGTTGACAGGCCAGGGGTGGGGTCGTCGTCTTCTTCCTCCTCCGCCTAACGCGTTCCAGGACTTTTGAGGGTCCAGGGCGGCTCCCATGCAGCCATGTAGAACAGAACAGGCTGAGACCAGACCGAGGGCAGACTTGAACTATAGATTTAGACTTAAAGAGAACTATACCGTGCCTCTTTCTCTGTGGCGGCGGTGCTAGCTTCCAGCCACACTAGTGTCTTGATAAACCACTGCAGCGCACAGCTCCAGATGCACACAAGGGCGACCACCTTTCTGGGCACGGGTGCTGCTAGTGGACGGGGAGGGGGAGGGGGGGGGTGAGGGCTTCTTGACTGGGGATCGGGATAGCTTAAAAAGAAACGAGAGCCACGAAGACACACAGGCCCACACTAGCAGGATACATGCGCGTGCAAGTCAACGCGTTCGCCTGCGTGGCGCCAAGTAGAGGTCGGCGGCAGGAAAAACCAAACAAAGCTAGCGAGGTGTCGGTCTTGTACCTGACGGCTTTGGGTTGACAAGTGGGAGTACGAGAGGAAATCGAAAACCTCAGCGGCTCTCTGCTCATGTTGTTACTGTTGTCTTGGTTACCGCTCACAAGTTTTTTTTTTTGTTGCTATTTCCACAACTTAGAAAAAAACATGAAATAAAAAAATTTAAGTGAAATCAACCTCTTCTCTGGAGACGAACTTTGATTTGTATGTCTTGTGAGTTTGCAGTCTATTTTTCTATTGTGCATGGTATTTAGTTAGCGAGTATTAAGTGGTGCCTGTCCTGTGCATGAGGAAAGGGTGTTATTAATCTGACTTACCAAGCCATTGTTTCATTCACTATAATTGCTGCTAATGTACACATTGAATGTCCAACTAACCTAGAAACTCTTATCTTGAAAAGAGAAACTATTTGTGACTTCAAATACAGTTTGACCGCCGCCGCCCCCCCCCCAACCACCGCCCACGATCTGTCAAGAAGGCCTGCGTTTTTAACCGTGGATAGCATTCGGGAAGGGACACTGTCCCTTCGCTCACAAGTTGTCGGAGTCTCAAAGTATTACCTTTTTAGGAGGGCAACGTTGTGCTTGACAAGCAGGCGTCCACATGACCAAAGGTTTAGTGAGCCAGGTGAATGGGATTGTGGTTGAGATGACCCAGATGCTGCTGTCGTACATTTCTGCTCGCCCGTATATTGTGATTTTATTAAAGAATGAACGAGCACTTGAGTATTTGTACTCCGGTTCAGTCGCATGTGTGTGAGTGGAGGACGAAGCCCCTGTCTGGTTTGTTTGTGTTTACCTTTATACCTCAGTGTGAGTACTGTCTACCCTTGTGTATCTGTACCCCTGCGTCCTGTTGAGGTGCGTGCGTGCGTGTGCGTGCGTGCGTGTGTGTGTGTGTGTGTGTGCAGTCGGTCCTCACTCTTGTCAGATTTTGTCTCTGGTTTTCTCTCTCATGTTCTGATGGCAATAAAGGACTTTTCATTGTTTGGTATACATCTTTTCTGAACAGTTTATTCTTGATTTAGTCCATAACTCACCCAGCAGCCAAGCGACGGCTAATGGAAATGGTTGTTTTGTGTGAACATGTGTCATCTATCTTTGTCTCCAATGTGAAACCCCGAAAAGGGTGATAATGTAAGAATTTCTGCTGCCTTTAAATTTTTTTTTTTGAAACACAGTACATTTTTTGACACGTTAACAGAAAAACAAATCCACTTCAATGAAAGAGGTGAGAAACTCTGCCCTTTCCAATAAAAAAAAAAAATGATTAAAGTACCACTGTGACGGCGGACAGGAGTGTGACACGAAAATACCCGCAGTGAGGGGAATTTGGTAAGAAGGACTGCATGTCTGCGACCCAGTGGACATGCTGCATTTGTTGGCTACCCAGCTTCACCCGTCCCAGTTTTATGGCAGCATGGTAAGCCCTAAAACAAGTATCCTTCAGGAATACTTTTTAATTTTGCTTTTGGGATTAATCAATTCTTACACAAGCTTTTTTGAGGAGGATGCAAGTTACATTTGAACCATCTATAAGTATTTATAAATAAAAAAGCAGGAATCTTAACTAAGTATTCACCTTATTTCCGTACCTTTATATTTTGACAAAATTTACAAATTGCCGGTAATTCATTTACATACATGGATTTACTGTGTAATAACTGCATTCATATAGTGGTTTTGATCCAAATCTGAACATCTAAAGTTAGATTAGTCTTTTCTGCCCAGATGAAATTCAGGTGCAGCGTGCACTTGTTTTATTCCCACAAGAAAAAATGTTCTAACAATGTTTACGGTAACTATAATTTCAGTTAAAAAAGATTTACATTCCTCTTGCAACTAGTCTATAAGGTTATACACACACACATTAAAACTGCACTAATCAATATTTTGACTGGAACAATGGAATACCCTCAAACGCATGATGTAGACACATACATCATATATCGTCCTTAAATCCGTTCAACCGTGGTCTCTCTTTCATTGTATAATGTAACAGGTAAACTCATTTATTCTCCACTGACAAAATGTTCAACTAACATGGTGATCGAATCCTTGATCACCTCCTGTATATAATGTAATGTGGCAAACGATAAAGCAACTATATGGCTTCAATCAAATATATCCATATGTGAAAGCAAAACAAATATAAATATAATTGAAAGAAAATAAAGTGGTCGTAATTCACCTGGAAATAGTTGAAAATTGAAAAAAAAACTTTCTGAGCGAGCAGCCATGATGAAACACCTTTCCGCATAAAGCAGACCTTCAAATCTTCAGCCAATCACAGCCCGTAGTTTTAGAGCGACACGTCCATCCACCAATCAGATTTCTATGTTTGCGTTTATCGCCAGCTGGTAATCCACTGAATCTTATTCTGGGGAGTTTCGACTTCGTTGTGGCGGCGAACAGAAGAAAGAGGTGAGTAACGTTAGTTTTTAAAAATATAGGCCTTCCCCCATTCGTTGCTTTGACCTTGGCTAACAAGTAATTGAATGTGTTTCAACCGTAACTGCTTACTATATCAGTGACCGATCATGCTTTAAATCGGTTAGTCACACGAGACAAAATGGCTAACTAAGCTAATGCTAGCTTGCTAATAGAAGCCATTCATATGCAACCAGCCTGGCTAGAAGCTCTCTGACCAGGAAGCGAAAACACGGGAACTTCTAATACTCGAGCTTTTTTAATGCGTTAGCTGTGGTTAACGTCGTTCAGCTGCTTCAGTAAAGGCTAAAGTTCAATATGGACAAAGATTAATATTGCTGTTTTCCCTGAGCTCGCGGTCTTCTCGATTACAAGTGTCTATTTCCTGATAATGACGTTACGGATCCACCATTCGCTCTCACTGGTTGCTCGCTCCTGATACACGGTGGCCTGTGTGGTCTCACACTGTCTTTCCGTTTTAGAGAACTACACTGGCGCAACCATGGTCAAGATCTTCATTGGCAACCTGTCTCAGGACACCGGGAAGGAAGACGTTGAAGCCCTGTTTACTCCGTATGGCACAGTGACCGAAAGCGCCAAGTTTAAAAACTACGCTTTCGTCCACATGGACGACCGGAAGTCCGCCACCAAAGCCATCCGTGAGCTCCATCTCTTCAAGCTGGATGGCAGACCCATCAATGTGGAGCCCAGCAGAGGGAAGAACCAGGGCCCCGTGAAGCTCCACGTAGCCAATGTAGAAAAAGGCTTCGACGATGAGCTCCGTGTGCTGTTTGAAGAGTACGGCACAGTCAAAGAGTGCGCCATTGTCAAGAACTTTGCCTTTGTACACATGGACAACTCTGATGAAGCCATGGATGCCATAAAGGGCCTGGATAACACAGATTTTCAAGGTAGGATTGCAAGTTTTTTTCTTTTTGGTAGGGTGACATACATTTGGGTGTTCTGCTTTTCTGGATTTTGAGAAACATACATTTTCTCTCATAGGAAAGCGCATACATGTTCAGGTATCAAAAAGCCGACCCAGAGGGGGACCCGAGGACGAGGAATATCCACCTCCGCCGGGCAGAGGAGGCTACTATCCTCCTCGTTACCCGGGGGACAGGCCCGAGCCTCCCTACAGAGACCACATGCCGGCTTACCCTCCTCTGCCTCCGCCGCCCCCTCCCCCGAGACGAGCTGCGTATCCCGACCGCGGCTATGGCGACGCAGACCCCTACGGGATGGTTGACTACTACGAGAAATACAGAGCCCGTCCATACGGCGTAGGGGGCTACGATGACAGGCGCCCCACCTCCAACCCCCCTCCTCCGCCTCCTCCCTCGGCCCTGGTCAGGGAACGCCTCGGAATGGGGGGCCCTAGCCCGTACGACCGGCCTCCTCCTGCACCACCCTCCTACATGGCCAGAGACCGGAGCCCCATCAGACGAGCCCCGCCTCCGCCTGCGATGTCTGCTACTAACGGGTACCCCTACGAGAGGTCCCGGCTCTCCCCGCTGGCCAGGGCTCCGATCTATGCAGGGCCGATGTTTGCAGCTCCCCGCCCCAGGGACCCCTTCTCGGACGGGACACAGCCACCGCCGCCGCCCCCTCGATATCCGGGCTACTAGGCCCACAAGAGCGCAATTCAAGGTGAGAACAGTGAGCGGACGGATTCTGACACGATGGCTCTAGCATTAATACTTGCATTAATACCGTATATAGGCATGATAACGTGTCCAAACATGTAACTACCTTTGAAATCAATGTGCTTAATTAGTAAGTTGAAAAGGAACCACGTTTGCACCCATCACCATCTGCCAGACCTCTTAATTCCTGTAGATCTAGTCCGACAAGAGATCAATAATAAAGAACTTTAACATTACCCAATATATTGTTGCTTTAACATCAGAGATCAGTCTTGCGCGGCTCCTGACTAAAACCCGCTCCTTGACATGTGTGGTGTGCTCTCTTTCCAGGTTTAGAATATGACAAGATCGTCGTCTGCTGATGTGCGTGGCGCTATACATCCCCCTCGTCTTTGGCGGATTGCGTTGCGTTCGCCTGAGACTTACTGGAAGATACTGTATTGCAGACAGCCCCCATACTTTAAAACATATGATTCCATGTCTACAGTTCACGTATTTTTCTGAGCTGTTTATGCTTCTTCTGTTCCTCTTGCTTGTTTTACTATTGAAATACTTTATTTGTTTAGCAGGAAAGGTTGCTGTCTGAGGTGCTTAGTATATTTCAGTGAGACGCAGTACTGTTAATGGCAGAAAGCCCTCCGCTCATAAATCTTTCTAAATAGATATGGACTCTGGTAAACTGACATAATTTCATAAGGGAAGTCATTCAAATTAAAAAAAAAAATTTAGTCTTTAACCAACGTTTGGTCACGAAATCAAAATTATTCAGTGTAGTGGCATGACGAATCAAAAGTTTGGTTTTGTTCTTTTTTTAAACTTTGTGTTCTTTTCTTGCGAAAAAAGAATATAGCACCATTATGTTTGATTTTATTTACTTTACACGTTGCTTTTCCTTTGAAGGGTTTTTAATAAAAACAATCAAACAAAACACTCCGTTTTTAACTGTCAAGTCATTCCTCGTTGGGCTAGGCCTCTTTAGTCCCAACTTGTCCGCCATTCACCGGTCCAGATGTGTACTCTGTAATACCCGGGCATTAAACCCTCCACTCCCCTTTGACACATGGTGGGGTGTGTGGTCAGTTGTTTGCGACTCCAAACTGCTCTCAAAGTCACCGTCACCTGAGCAACCGAGCTTGCGATGCAAAGCGAGGCGGCGTGCAGGGGATAAATAATCAGAGCGGCTAACGTTGACGGTTGAATTCATCACCATTTTCCCCAGTGTTTGACGGTAGATAAAGTAGATTTAGATGCTGACGTTTCCACGCCTGTCCATCTGCTGCGGCGCGTCGCCCCCGACTCGCATGGAGCTGCGTGTGTCCTTAGCAACCGTTGCCTGCCTTGTGCCAAGCCCATCAGTTCAGGTCATGTTTCTGTCGTCTCGCGACAATTGTTGAGTGAAATCTTTTCATTTCTCTGTCCATTGAGTTCTCACTACAGTCCCACATCCAGCTATTGTCAGCTATACATTTGTACCACAAATTGCATGCAGTGTTGGTGTTCTTAGTGTTTTTGCTCTTTGTAGGTTGTTAGGCTCGGTGCAGGAGATACCAGATCATGGTAAGTCCTCGGAGGAGGAAGATGTGCAGCCTCCAAGGGAACAAAGGTAGGCATTGTTTTTTTAATCTTAAACACCACTTTCTAATGTGACAAATTGTCTCCTGACTCCCTCTTGTGTTTTTGTAATGATATGCAGTTTGAATATTTATTTTAAAGATCAGAACATTTAACTTTACCAGCACAGCATAAAAAGTCACATTTGTCTTCCTTTGTTAATAATAGAGTATGAGGTAGCAAAGCTCTGGTGGGATGAGTGGCTTCTCTGACTGTCTTTGTCTCCAGGCCGCCTTCTGCTCTGTCAACTGCAACGACCCATGGAGTGAATTACCTCAACGTCATGATTTGGGGAAAGATGTGCTCAGACGTCCATGTATTTTAAGGTAAAGCAACACAATTTCACTACGAAGTCCACAACAGACCTATCAATTTGGTGAGCTTTAAGTGAATCTTTTTTTAATTTTTTTACAGGAAGTGAATTTGCTCCAAAAGTGAAGGTTTTTTGTGTCCGTTGGGGAATCCGGAGGGAATGTCCAGACCGGGGAAAACCCCTTCACTGGTTTCTCTGCTGCTGTTGATGAAACCAAAATAACTGGTTGGATCATCCCTACAGGTCCCAATTGGGATTGACTCTTATGAACTTGAGACGTCTCAAACTGACGGCTCCCTCAAACCACCACAATCTACATGTATCGCTAAACCACATTGGTTATTTGTGGCATGACCTACACAAAATGTATTTGTTTCTTTGTAGCATTTATTTCGATGGATTTATACACCTAATAAATTTCCTTTATTGAATTACATTATTCAGTTTGAAAACATGTTGGTCTTCTACTTTATTTAGACAAACTTCACTTGCCTTTATATTTTATTAAGCATACAGAAGCAAGGGTATCTTTCGCCTTGATGTAAAGGTGTTGACATAGTGATGTTTATATAAATCAGTCTGAATTGTGTTACAGTAGTAGCAAAGTTTTTATATATTTTTTATTTGTGTATATATTTTATATCAATCATGGGGTATTTATTAGATTTCCCAGAAATATTGGATATCATCAATCCTGGCTAAGTACCCAGCCGCGGCTGGATAGATTTTGTTCCAAGACCAAGGCGTCTGTACGTGACTCAAAAGGGAAGCGGAAAAGAAATCCTCCCACATCTGTTAAAGAATAAGTAGTGGGGGGAAGTGAGTTGTTTGCCTACTGGTTATTGCAGTTCAAATGTGGCATCTTGTTTCTAGCACCCTCCCTCTGCGGCGCTCAGATTTCGGTAAAACACCCGTGTTGTTTGGCGTGTTCTTACTGTTGACCATTGGTCGCATAGGACTTGCTAGACTGGTCCAGCCATCATTGTCTGAGCTTTTGTCACTATATGAGCTTCCTCAAGGGTGCAGTTGTTCTACTTAAACCCTGCCCATCTGCTTCCAGGAGGAGATAAAAGATCTCACATTACTGTCCTGCTTGTTAAATTAACAAGAGACGTTTGAAGATTCTCTATAAAAACTGGACTTTGTTCAAACCGTAAACAGATTTCCCATAACTGAAGATCCCCCCAACTGAACATCACTTCATGCTGAATCTGATAAGCAACTGCTAGGAAAAAAGGTGTTAAATAACTAAGTACTCAAGTGTTGTACTTAATTAGTTATGGTACTTGTACTTCAGAATTTCCTTACAACACTACCTAATTCCACTACTTAAATTGAAATTACTCCACTACATATTCATCTAAAAGCTTTGTGTTACAAACAACTACTTTAAATATACTGTTTTCAACTGAATGTTGTTAATATTCTAGTTACATATTTCAACATATGCTTTATTGATATATGGGGTAGTTTTACTGAACTGAGTCACAAAGTGCGCACAAAGAAAGAAACAGTTTAATGTGCTCACGTTGAAAATGACATGAACCACTTCAATAAGTCACAGCATTTAGTGTATTTAAAAGTAGGTGATGTATTAAAATGACAGCTTTGTAATCTATAGACATGGAGTAACATATATACAGACATACAATAAATGTAAAATAATACTTTGTAACAGAAGTATCGCTTCAGATGAAAACCAATGACTATGTTAAAACGCAACATTACTAATCATACAAGATGGTCTCATCTGTCTCCAAGGGGCCAAGTAGCCCCACTCTGAGTTCTCCTGGGTAGCTGGTCACCATGAGGCCACCCGTCTCCATGACTGCCGTCGTGCTGGGCACGCTTGTGCATGTCTCCCTGGACGGAGGTACTGCCAGCACCTCAAAGTCTACCTCGAAACTCCCCTTGGCCTCGCCAGACTCCCGTGTGATCAGCATCTCATACTCCCCGAACCGGATCAGGGCCTTGTCGGGCAGGTCCATCCTTTCCAAGTAGTCCAGCGTGGCGCTGTTCACCGCCAGCCGCCCCCTCTGGCTCAGGTTCTGGACGGAGAAGAGTGTGTCTGGGCTCTGCGGGCTGCGGTATGCGAGGAGGGCCAGCTGCTTGCGGGACACCCGGACGTCGACAAGGGCGAAGGTGCAGACCTGGCCGTCACGTCCCAGCCTGAGAGGCTCATCGGCTGGGTGTCTGCTCTTGGTCCCCAGAGGAAGCAGCCCGTAAAGGCCCTTAGAACTCTGCTGAGGGTGGTAAAGTTTGATGTGGAGGCAAGTCAGGAGGTCCTCCTCTGTCTCCATTGTCTGGGACACATTCATCGTGGAAAGGAATAGCTCCTGGTGAAATCAGCCCGAGGACAGATTGACCTATCGACCTCCTGAAAATGAGAGGCTGCTGGGACAGGAGAAGAAAATTTTAGGAATTCAGTGAGGCGGTGTATGTTACCAGTCCAAACTTAAGTAACACTTGAATTGCTGCTGTAAAAGACGTGTCTTACCGGTATGTTGAGGTTCTAGTTGAATGTAGGAGACGCTTTGACCCAGTCCAGAGACGCGAGGGAGCACATATGTCGTGTGACTTAGAGGAGACCAAGTAACGGTGCTGGTGGTGGGAGAGGCTTTGCGTCGCTGCTTTGTTTTCAAGCTGCTGACCTGATCTTCCGAGTTTCGTCATCTTCACAAGACCCAAAGCAATGCTGCTTTCAGGTGCCAACGCGTAAACGACGAACATCTAAATGAGGCGTTTGGAAACTGAATAGGGGGTTTTCTCAGTTCGCCACTCTAGTAGCAAATTTACCACTGAATAACGCAATTGAAACGTATGATGACCATCCGATCAATTCAAATGTTTTTTGAGCAATCAAATTATTTCCCAATGTCATGGCAACATTTAGGTGCAGAGAATGTACAAAAATTCAGTTCAATTAAGACAATTTGATGTTAATCATCTTTTATTAAGACAAATGGCAACAAGTAACCCATTCACGCTTCTGAAAAGGGATTGGCAGATATATCTGTTTGTATAATTAGAACTGAATACATTTCAGTTTCATAATACTGGGCATAAATTCATTGGGCATTTATTTTCATCATCATATTGTATCTAAATGACAAAATTTAGATTAGAAGACTGAGCGCAAGTATCATAAACCTGGCCGTTCTCTAAAATACCATTTTAAGATCAGCCCGTGAACGTTCCATTTCACTACAGAAAGTCCCTCGCTGATGCAATGTGAAACAGAAACACCCTGTAGTTTATATTTATACCGTGTATGTGCTCGGTCATCCTTTTTTTCCACCAGTGAGATTGGAAGAAAAACATACAACAGTTGCGGGAAACTATAAACTCTGCAATGAATAGTCACATATTAACACAGGACGATTGGTTATCAGAACTTATTGCTTCTATTCTATAACTTATATTCACGTAGTGCCAGGTTTAATGAAGAAGTAAATGGTAGTATAACAAATACATTATTACATTTTTGGGGTAATCTTGTCAGTAAACCAGCGGATGGCCTGTTTTGTCGGTTCGTTTTGTAACTCGTCAGCATACTTGATTAAGGAGACGTATTTGTGTTACACGTCAATCAATACGCACACGGTACTTTTTACTAAATCCCTTGCATGGTATCCACAGCATAAAACAAGGTGGATGCGAAAGTTACACTTCTGTGGACATTATCCATTAAACCACAGTGGGCGGTGATATCATAGATATTATGGATTGACTGCTGGTTTTGGTTGTGAAGCACACGAAGAAGAATTAATAACCCACCCCCTCTGCCTCGAGATTGGCTTACCGTTTTATATTTACCTCGAACCTAACGAATCTCAAGCTTGGAGTTTAAACTTAACCAATCCAACAAGGACGGTAACGAGATACGGCCAATCAGAAGCAGAGGAGGGCGGGTCATTGCCCATAGCAGTCGAGCAGGATATTGCAAAGCGGAGAAAAGCTAAGCGGAAATCGACTTAGTTTAAGGAAAGCTGCTCAAAGCGGTTTGATTCATTTGTCGAGGCCGCATGATATAAAGGTAAACTTGAGCCTAACAGACCATTCATTTGCTTATATAATTCGGGGCGATACAAATCCCGAAATATTTACTAATCTGGAATATTTGTAGTTGAGCTCAACGCCATAACTCAACGTTACGTTTGTGCGAGTATGGACAGCGGCGCTTTGTGTCATAGCGTGACTTGACTGGCAAGCTAACCGCTAGCACTAACAACATTTCATTAACCTGGACCAGTAAATGTGTTGTGCTGTATATAGCCGCGTTATAGTAATAACACGTAACATAGGCGTTTTTTCACACCAAACATTTTGTGAATTTAGACTCTTACTTGCAGCGTAAAACTGACATCCGCCATTTTCTAAATTTACAGGCCAATTTCATTTGTAGCCGGGGGCACTAGTATCGGATAAAAATATCTGTGTGTAGATAAACTGTTTATTTATATTGTAACTAACACCATACCGTTCACATATTGTGGGTGCAATTTTTAATGTTTTTGTCCCTCAGTCCTACATTCAATTTTCTCTCTTCTGCTCTGAAACAGACCTCTAACAATGGTGAAGATTTTTGTGGGAAACCTTCCCAGAGAGGCGGACCAGGAGGAAATCAAGGCACTGTTTTCTGAGCATGGCACAGTCACAGAATGTGCCATCATAAAGAACTATGCCTTCATCCACATGGATGACCGCAAGGCCGCCACCAAGGCCATTAAGGTCCTGCACCTCCACAAGCTTCACGGCACACCGATCAACGTGGAGGCCAGCCATGGGAAGAACCAGGGCTCAGTCAAACTCCACGTAGCTAACGTAGAAAAGGGCGCAGACGACGAGCTCCGTGCTCTCTTTGAAGAGTACGGCTCAGTCACAGAGTGTGCTGTAGTCAAGAATTTTGCTTTTGTTCACATGTCCAACTCTGACGAGGCCATGGATGCCATCAAGGGAATGGACAACACTGAATTTCAAGGTGAGAGAGGCTTGTAACGTTAAATGCTGTGGTTGTGATCCTTTTGATGTAGTGAACCAAATCGTTTTCTTTTATCTGTGTTTTTTCTTTTAGGCAAACGCATCCATGTCCAGATTTCTAAGAGCCGTCCCCGACATGACGAACGGGAGGACTACCCTCCTCCTCCCCCAGACAGGGGTGGCTATTGGCCTCCTCACTACCCAGGAGAGAGGCACGAGCCTCCCCCACCGGGCTATATGAGAGGCCGCCTCGGCCCCATGCCCCCAGGTTACCCCGCTCCTCCTCTGCCGCCCCCACCGCCTAGACGAGCAGTTTATCCTGAACGTCCCTACGAGGGGGACAGAGAAAGATACGGCGTTGTAGATTACTATGAAAAATACAGAGCTCGTCCGTATGGCATGGCTCCCTACGAGGACCAGCGTGCCGGCGCCCCTCCTCCTCCCCCTCCCCCCTCAGCCGTCGCCCGAGACCGTCTTATGCCCTCGCCGCTTGACCCGTATGAGCGTCGTCCCCTCCCACCACCCCCGGCTTCGTACTACCCCCGAGATCGCAGTCCTCTAAGGAGGGCGCCCGCCGTGCCAATGCCCCCCGCTAATAACGGCTTCCCCTACGAGCGGTCTCGTCTCAGTCCGGTTTCCCGAGTCCCGGGATACGGAGTTCCACGCCCCAGGGACCCCTACGCAGAGCGGCTGCCTCCGCCACCACCTGCCCGATATGCTTATTAAGCAAGGCCCAGGCACGTAAAGGTGAGAATAGGTCCTGGTAGACTGGTGTTCATATCTTCCCTGAATCTGCCATGCGTCCCTGTGAAGGCAGAGGCAGCCTGTCGCTGCACGGTCCAGTCCCAGTGGGGGGGAAAACTAAGGTTTGGAAAAGCATGCGTACGAAGTAGTAAATGCGTTGCTAATGCACGACCGTGCACTCTCCTGGGGTTCAGCTAACATAAAAATAAAAAATAAATCATCAAAATAGTACATTTGTGACGTAATCCGACTAATAAGTGTCCGGTCTGGGTAAGCGTGACTCGATACCGAACGCCACATTCAGATCTCTGAGACGGAACAGCGTGCTTCATACCAGCAGTTGCAGGCGGTTCATTTGTGTCATTTGCTCTTTTTTCAGGATCGTCGTCGACTGCGTCGCCGCTCGCCGCCTCCTGATGCTCGTGAAACTATCCTCTCGTCTGTGGCTGAGCGCGTTGCGTTCCACTGCGATGCTCACAGGAGGAACCGAATTACAGACGTCCACGTCTGATTTTTCTTTTATTAATTTGGGACAGTTTTTACTCGCCCTCCCTCCTCTGGTTGTTTTAGTTTGTCATTGTGCTGTAGTATTATTTTTTTATGCTTGACGTCTGAATTAGGCGTTTTTTTATTTAGTACATTTACGTTTAAAAAAAATCGTGTTCTGATGTTGTGTGTGACCGTAGAAAGCTGCTGATTTCCGCAGCAGACTAGGCGATACTTATGGTTGTAGATTTAAATGGACTAAATCATGTTAGAAATTAGATCTAATCTGCACGTCGTTTCCATTATGTTACGCTTTCCCATCGAGAAAAAAAAAAAACGCCATGTGGTGTTGCTGTGAAAATTCAAACTGCCAAGACGTATGGGTTTGACCAATGTAGAAAGCCCCTGTCGATAGGACAGTTACCGCAAAGCGTTCACATGTACCTGTCCATTGTCGTACTTGTTTTTAATAAACGGATTTGTGCAGTAATGTTGTTCACAAATGTGCCCAAACTCCTACCTTGCGCTCAAAAAGTCCCTCATCAGTGTAACCGCTTAAATTTCTCCGAACACTAATACCTTCAAAGGATAATCGCATATATTTAATAATACCATTATTCAAACGTTTAGAAAAAAAAACTTGCTGAACTCGTTCCGCTGATTTAAATAATATCTCCCGACTTTGGAACAATGCAGCCTTCCTCATTCCCCGCGTACATCTTAACCTTTCCCCTTTTTAGTGTAAAAAATGTGAGACTTGTTCACTCTAGGTCTAAAGGGAAGAAGGGTGCAACACCGTACACCTGCTGCACTCCCACCAGGTGAGGTTGCTTAACGAGGACTAGTTTATCTTGAATCAGGGATGAGAGGACATCAAAGGCTGCTGCAGACCATCAGAGTGAACAGGTAAGTCTTAAGGACTACTGATGCCACAAGTACCACAGAATGCACACACTCACATGTACCCTTTCCATGTTTATATTCATTATGAAGACAGCTATGTTCCTCTTTAGAGCCAGTGTTTTCTGGAGAAATACTTTAAGTTGCATGTATAGTCCATTTGTAGGCATTGCTGTTGAGTGGAATGTGGACTACATGTCTGAATGCAGGATGTTAATCTTCCTGCAAGAGTTTCATTTTTCAAATGAAATCATTACTGAGAAGCCGTCAGGAATGCTTGGTTTGACAAAACAGACCTGGGACACAAGCAGAAGTAAATTCAACACTGTCTTGCAGACATTTATAACCTGTTGACATGAAATCCATTGACAATGAAATGAACTAATTTGTACACAATAATTATTTACCATTCTCTGCATTGAGTTGGATTAAGTTGACTTGTATGAATAAAATGTAAATCACTAAATCAGTGTCCCTGTTCGCTAATGTACTGGCATTACACTTTTCTAGTGTTTTCATGAGTAGCATCTTGTTTCCGTTTTTAATGCATTGTGTTATTTGTGATTCCCTTTAGAATAGACCTAGTTGGTCTTACAGAACATGACCGTGACCACAAACATTTTTCATGAGGTTGTATTCCCAATGTCACTTAAGTGCAGATATATTAATTTGATAGTAGTCAGTAGATGTCACCCATCCTCCATATCTAATATGACTAAGATTTATTTTGAACACTGCTAAGTTAGGTTTCCGTAGTCCCAGTCCCATAATACTTGAAGAATGTAAGTATGCTGTGTTGGATGCGTTTTTTACTATTTAGTGCGTCCGACATAAACCTGAGCCAGCTCTATTCTTCCAGGGTACAAACTTTATAACAGCATAGACTTTAAATGTTACGATCACTCACGGCACCGTTTCTCACGACAAAGACAAAAACGAGCCGGGCCTGGTGTAGGACCGCAGTGCTCGGACCTCACTGCTCCCCGCCATCACTCAGGCCGCCTTGTCCTGCTTGCCAGATACACAAAGCATTACAATGTTACAACCAGATGAAATGAGATGACGCACAATCAGACATTTGAGGGGAGACACCCCAGGAGAACCGGGTCAGAACTTTTATTCCACAAAACTTCAGTTTTTTGGAAATGTAACGTGAACGTATAAAAGTTTTAAATCTCATAATTCGCTTTTTTCTTTTTCGTTTTGTGTAAATATTCAAAATATTGATTACATGTGTATTTTGAATGTTTTCTTTGCACCAGTCTGAAATAAGCGAAATGGCTATGGTGATGGACTGTGTGTAGACTGGATCTGTGTCTGCTTGATGGCACTAATTCACAACACTCAGCTTCTTGTTTCATTCTACTCACAATGCTCAGAACACACTGGCTTTTTTCTGTCAAACGACTGTCATTGTTCCTGTTTGGGTATTTTAATCAGCTGGGTCTTTTTCTAAGGTGGAGATAAGTCAAACAATTTTCCAGGTATACATTTAGCGGTGTCTCCTGCTCACTGCCCAGACCATGAAGTCTCCTCCCACACTCCAGGCCCCCGTCCTCAGCACATTCTCTAAATGACCCGGGACCAACTTAACAAATGTGAGAAAACAAATATTTCTCTCTTCCTTCTCCATCACATTCACGAAAGCACAGACGCACGCGTGTCACTGAAAGTCATGGAAACGGACAGATTACCCAAACAAGGTTACTCAAGGTCAGCAGACCTTCCGATCGTTCACTTTGCACTTTGACTTGGACACAAACTTGAAACCACTTCTAAAGCCAAACTGTGGCGAACGAGCTCTTTGATTTTTCAACTGCTGGAGGAAATAGACTTGGTAGGAATCTTGTTGGAGAAGTAAACTACTGTCTGTGGCAACAGAAGAGCTTGAAAGAGGTTGAGAGTCAAGGAGGAGCACCTGCTGAGCGGAGTGGCTGTGAGTTGGACGATAACTGTGCAGGTAAGACTACTTTTATATTTAATTTAGCATTTCTCTTGTCAATTCATCCCCATAAATCCTTAAAAGTGTCCTCATTTTGGAAGTCAGTTAAACTTTTTAAAGTCTGAAGGTGAATAGTTGACCCTCAATTATCAGACCCGGTTGATGATTACTCCCTGTAAAGGGATTATTTGAGGGGGGGGGGGGTCTTAAATGTGGCCCGGGAATCTGTGGATTGTGTTAACAATTAGTGTAGTGTGTGTTACACATTGTGAAGATAACAGTCAAAAACAAGCTCAAAACGACTGTCTGTCCTGCCAACCTTGGTCTGAGTTGTCCCATACACGTGTTACAGCGCCAGTCATCCCTGCCAACCCGCTACTGCCACCTGCTGGCGAATTTGAGTGTTGCCCTGCAGCTGCTCCAGGGGAAAGTAGGTAGTTTCAAAAAGTCACACAAAGGGTTTTCTATCACAATAACCAAAACAAGGGCTTCCCACCTCTGAGTTTCTGGCAGTCGTTGCAAGGAGTGATGTCCTGGGCCTTACAAGCACTACGGACGGCCATGGAGACTGGGTTGAGTGTCTCAAAATACTGGCGGCAGGCGGTTTGAAGCCCACTTCAAAGTTTGAAGACACGAGGAAATCCACCACTGATCATGTGAACATAATCAGATACAAAAAACGGTATGATCCTGCTGTGGAATGTTGGGAAATATTTTGTTTGCTATTTTTTTAAAGTCAAATAAAAAAAATGAACGGAAGCGGAAAAGTGAGGTAATATAATGTCATTTAGAAGGAAAAAATATTATTTTATAGTTTGTATATCATAAAGCAATTAATTTAATGACATTGAAGCAACGAACCATTAGGGGGCAGGGGGGGACCTAACTCTGAATGCAGATTCATTTAAAATAGATCTTTGTATACTTACTGAGTCACACGCCTACAAAAGATGGATGGATGAATCGTAGACAGTTATTTGAGCACCTTTAAAGTGTGAGTTGTGTTTTTGATGTAGTCAATGTATGTAATCCTTTACAATCTACTTACAAATCCTTTAAGACTCAAGTAACAACAAATACATATCACTACAAACTGGTTACACACAACTCTCAAAATTGTGTGTTATTTGACCGAAATAGAGACAACAAATTACCCCCCAAATAAAATTGAGTATCTGTTGAGCTGTGTGATACATTTTTAGGCGTCTCAGCTAAATGAGGAAGACAAGTCAAACGTCGGCTCAGGTGTGAGAATGCTCAAGGCGCTTTTTAATGCAAGCACGAGGCGTTTGGGTAAAAGATCGAAATGAGTGTGAGAAAATCGGTCAGTGGCGTTCGGCAAAGAAAGGGACAGTTTGAAAAGGGATTAACAGGTTGGCGGATTCTAAAAGTCACATCACATCTTCAGCGACGACACTAAAGCTTTTGTTTGCCTGTGGTTTTATTGCAGAGCAGAGGGCCAGTCTTCCTGTGGCTTTCGCTGGTGCACTAAGTGTTCACCGCAGTGGAAAATAACACGGGGGAGGAGACACAAGAGGTGTTGTTGCCCACATGTGCACAAATACCCGGCCAGGCCAGCCACCCCTTTTTGTAATTTTCATTTACACTTTGACTTTGTCAGTTTAAAATGGAGTCAAAAAAAGTTTGAAAGGCCGCGTATCCAAACAAATACAGACTTCAACAAGTGTGGAGAGCAAGCTTGGATACTTTGTTTTTACCTGTAGCTGTCTATGTGACAATGAAATGAAATGTCCTAAAAACAAGATGCAATGTAGTGCAATTAAAAAGAAATTAGCTAATAAATCATCAAGTACAAGCATACTAGTCTCTGAAAGGACAATAATCGAAAGATCTGATCTGTTGACAATTGAAGGGACGTAATGAACTTCAAACTAATAAATAAACATTTAAGCAGTGGTTCCAACACAATTTCTACATTTTTTCTACTTTCTACTTTTGCTACTTACTTTTCGCTGCTTAATCTAGTCATCTGAGCGGAAGTACTTCAGTGAACAAGACAACATCCATAACCTAATAGTTAAGGCTGTAACCTGAGATCACGGCTGAGCACGGTCTAAACTGAGAGGAGCATATTCTGGTAAAGATGTACCATTTGCATTTCAACTTTTGGTTTCGTTTCGAAAGCAGAGGCTGACATGATGTTACTTTTAAGGTAATTTAGCTCAGTATGTTTGTTTAAATTAAGGAAGATTTCTTCTAAATGTGGAATTGTTTTATTGTATCTTTCCGTCTCACCTATTTCTCACAAACGTTTGAGTGCAGCAGCTAGTTTCATTTTGTTTTTAACAAGTTGGCCAGTTTTCTGTTCGGTCTTCAGTTCTCAGCTTCCCCCCATGCTTTCCACAGAAGTGTGACTGCATATGGTTAGAAGCGCAGTGGTTATCAACCAACACTGTCTTCTACACTGTCTATTTGATGTTTGCGTTGCTCCCTCCTGTCTGAATCATCCTCCACCATACATTAAACAAAACACACAGATGCAAGGAGGTATAGACACTATTGAGTGACAGCAAAAAGCACAAGTGAGAGAAAACAAATATTTAAAATGTATTTATTACCAGTGGCTCCTGTCACTAAACGTCCACATCAAATCACACCAGCAGATGAATTCGAAAAGCATCAATTGTATTTGTCACCCACAATCTATTATCTGGTGGCAGCATACACAACATTTGTCTCCAGCTCCCTCTCACATGCAGGTCTTCGGCCTCTTTTTTGATTCACCTGGAATCTTATAGCCGCGTAGTTCGGTTCATCTGAGCGCAGATCCTGTAAAAAAAAAAAAAAGAGTCACAATCTGTGTTACAAACACACAATCTGAGTCAACAAGCGAAGGAATTATATGTAATAGAAGTTTTCTAAATACTGGGGCGTGATTTTTAATCAACCTCACCGTTGTTGCGTAATTGAGATTAAAAAACACATGAATCAGTTTAGTTATTAAAGCAGAGGTTGTACAAACAACATGAGGACACATGTATGAAAAAGGTCAAAAGATGTTTTTTAGAATGGTTATATTACAATTTTCACCATCTTGTAATTGACTATTTGTGAACAATGTACTCCGCGATGCGCTCAACAGATTTGTGTTTGTCTATCTTGATGACATACTAATCCTTTCCAGATGTGAGCAGGAGCACATTCAATATGCTCCAAAGACTGGTTGGGAATCAGCTCGTTGTCAAGGAAGAAAAGTCCTTATTTCATGTACCGGAGGGGCCATTCCTCAGGAAGTGTGGGAATGGACTCGGCAAAGGTTAATGCAGTAGCAGAATGGTCTCAACCCGGGACTTGCAAACAGTTCCAGAGGTTCCTGGGGTTTGCAAACTTTTATCCGTAGTTACAGCTCCACAGCCGCAACCCCTCTTCATGCTCTCACATCCACGTAACAGGCCTTTCAGGGCTTGAAGAAGCGGTTCTGTTCAGCCCCTATCCCGACTCACGCTGACCCCAAGCTTCAATTCATTGGTGACTCTTCTTTTTACAGGGTCTGCTTTCATGTGAACCAAACTACGCAGTTTGTTTGTGCCTGTTTTTTGTTGCCAGGCCTTTTGCTTTCTCCAGGGTGTCAAGTCCGCTCATGCCTGTGCTACTTTGATTTCTTTTGTAAAGTAGAGTTTTTGCCAGTAAAAGATCCAAAACTAATTATTTTTTTCGTTGCCCCGTTCCTCTGCGCCTGAGTATCAGTCCTGATCCACTGTTATTACTATAATGACACTACTAAAGACAACCTAGGGCAATGTTTGCTTTGTAAAATCATATTCGGTAAATAAAAGGAGCCGTTTGAGAGAACTCTTGAATAATATTTAAAAATTAATTTCTCTAGCACCAGTGTTCTCAATCCCCCTTCTGCATAAGCTTTCATATACTTAACACTGCTTTTATAATACGGCTTATGTGGCGCAAAAGAAAAAAAAAACATTGCCACTGAGCTGTTACGAGTCGCCATTATGAATGAAGACGATCTTCAGCAGCTCGGGACAAACGATTCAACCAAACATAGTAGAGTATAAGCTAATGAGTTGATTCACCTTGTTTCTTTCTGCTCCTGGTTCTTCATTCACAGCTAAACAGCAAAAGACAAAAGTGTCATCAGTTCATTATTACTGACCATATATCTTGCTTTGGATGTCTCCTAAACATGTTATAAGTCCACTGCACCTGTCTGAAGTTTCTTGATTTTAACAGCCAGAACAATAACAACTATGATGAGGAAAAGAGTTAGACCTGCCAGGATCACACTCATTAGATTTGTCATTCCATCAGGCCCTTCTACGAGGAAAAGAAGACACAGTTAACATTTGTATGAGAGGCTCTGATCATTTGCACCTTAAAAAAGAAGGAACTTACTCTCAATATTAGAATCTGCTCCACCACCAGATTGACTGTTATCTAACATAAAAATAAAATATAAAATAACATTTAATTATAATAAAATAATATTAATCATCAGTATTGTTTTTTCTTTTTTCTTTCCCATACAATATATCTGAGATGTACTTTTAAAATGATGAGCTTATAACTATGGTTGAAATACAATCTTACCTTGAACAATCAAAAGAGTTGCGTTGGCAATGATTGTATGTCTGGCATTGTAGAATCCACAGAAATACAGTCCAGAGTGAGACAAATCCACTTGCTCGATTTTAAGATAAATGGTCATGTTGTCGGAGCTCATTTTAAATCCATGTTCAAATCCCACACAGGTCGAAACTTTGCCATCAGACCCGTACATAGAGGCGACACAGGTGGGCTTGGTCCTGCCGGTCACTCTGAACCACTCTGTGTGAGATGGATAGGTGGAAATGTTGATGCATGTCAGTGTGACTTCTTCACCAGGCTGGACAACTTTCTGAGGCTCGGATACAGAGACAGACATCCAGCCTGAAACAGAAAGCAGTAAAACAGTTTTACTGCTCAGCTGTGAGACATCAAAACATCAGATTAGATCACCAATTTGTGCGCAGTTAAGTTTAGTTTCTGGATGATGTAGGGACTAAAATAGTATTTGCCCATCACGGTAATTTAATATCAGTACTCACTGAGGCTTCCCAGAAGCAAGGCTGTAATTAGGTTCACTCCCTCCATTGTGAATTTAACCATGTGACAGCAAGTGCACAATATAAACCTGTAAAGGGGATCTTATTGAAAAGGGGCGGGCAATTGGGTAAGGAAGCTCCAACCTTTCACAACCTCGTTTCTCTACCAGAGGCAATTTAAGCAAAGAAGCGCCTCAGACAGTCCGATAGGTAAACAATATTTCCCATTCTGCTGCCTATAGCCACCTCTTTTGACCTGTCCACATCAGTCCACTACTTCTGTGTCATTTATTGAAAGTGGCAAAATATCTGCTCGCTACTAAAGGTGTGAATAGCACTATGCTGAGGAGGAATCCCTGAGGGCCACCAGTCAAACGGTTCTCACTCACAACTCATCGTATTCCAAACTTTTGTCGTCAACGCCTGATAGAAACTCACTGAGGCTTCCTTTAGCGACTGTATGCGCCGGCTTGTTCTAACCCCAATAGTACGACTGAAAAAGTAAAAGAACAACAAGTCTAATTAGGGAGAATGTTCGGTTGAACAAACACAGGACTCTCAATCACAAGGCCGCTCTTTATTGGTTGATTAATGCTACTTTTTTATGTTACTTACACACTTATCCATCACAATGAATATCATCAACCTAACAAAAATACTTTCAGACCTAAACCTAAAAGTGAGTAAACATATATTATACTTTTATTTAGAAATGGAATGGAATCTGTCACGGTGGCAATGACACTGAAGAGGTCCCCCTACCAAGCTGTTAGTATTTCACTGTTAGGGACTGAGAATGTGTTGCACCAAGGGTCAGCATCATGGAGCTCAAAATGTAGCCATGCAATCATCACAATGTGTTGTGTGTGTAAAATTCAAGAAGTAGCCGAGTGAGGTGCTGACCAAATGGCAGGAACGAACAGCCACAGACATCACATTAAATACCAACGGCTGCTTTCATCAGATCAGAGGGGCCCCTGCTCATGGGCACACTGCCATTCTTCCTCTTCTAGTGTAAACAGTTGACTCCTGCTCACCACACAAGTCCAACTTGTTTCCTCGAGGTGGTGCTACAGATCTCTGTCTGCCATGTTGGCCCACTCTTTCTTTCCATTGCAGCCAACAAGCAGAGTTCCATTTGGACTGGCGTTACCTCAGTTAGATGTTTCAGGTTCACTTTGAAGAAAGATGCATGAGCAGATTTTGACACTACAGAGGCTTCCTCGGGAAAATAGGGAAATTTGTGCTTAACTTCCATCTCATTTTGAAGCTACTATGAGGATCCTTCATATTTTGTTGATTTCTGGCCACGGTGATTTTTCCCTGCACAATAATCCATTTAGAAAACCACTTATTTTACCACAGGAGGGTCTGAAAATCTAAAAGATACGAAATATTAAATGATAACAAATTGTTATCATTTTAATCTGAGAAACGTTACTGTTTTATGAAACCTCTTTGCAACTCTGTACAAAAACAGAGAGGAACATCCTGAAATGATGCTTTTTTTGTAAGGCAGCTTAAAGTAAAATATAACCCAAACGTTTTGTGATAATCCTTTGAATTATGCAAGTAGTTGCGGAAAAAGTTATAAATTGCATCTCACTTTTTGTAAATGGTCCAACCTGCGTTGCGAACGTTTTTCTACATGTTTTGCCGTCCTAATATGTCAATTTATTTTCCACTGACGGAATAGCGGAGGTTTTAGTGCCACACAGTTTGACCCATCTTTGCAACCAATCAAACGTAACCCCATTTCTACCCTGGTTTGTCCTCTTTTCTTCCTTTTTTCGTTCTTGAGACTTCTGAGATGCACCTGTATCTGATCATTGGTGGAGTACGTAAGTGACTTTGTATTAAACATTTGCAGAGTATGAGTGTCTAGTTAAGGCAACCAATTTAAGGTGAGCCTATGCTTTCATAACATTGTCTCTTTTTCACTTAGTTCACCTGCTGGCAGGGATCCAGTCGGCAGCAGTGACACAGGACACTGGGGTTAAATCTGCCACTGTTGGGGACAATGTGACTTTACATTGCTTTTACGACACCCAAGTGGCAATGCACTTCTCCTGGTACCGACAAACCTTTGGCGGCGGACCGCAGCTCGTGTCCAATTTTTACAAGCACGACGAACCATCCAAAGTCTACCACTGGTTGTTGAAGAACCCTCGTTACTCCGTGCAAAGGGCGGAAGGGATGAATCATTTAAACATCTCTGACGTCCAATTATCAGATTCAGCCAGATACTTTTGTGGAAGCTCCCACTCCAACATTGCGGAATTTGGAGACGGGGTCTTTCTTAGCGTCAAAGGTATCATCCTTGTATTTTTCATAGATTAAATGCAGCGGTAATAAATGATCTGAATTGTTTTCAATGACCTCATGTGTATGCTAAATTGTCAGTATGAATTTGCTCATAATCTTTAATCGTGGAAATAAGAATCATTGATTATAGAACAATTTGTATGACCAGTTCCAGGAACTTTCCAATCAATTCATTTATTATCACAGAAAAATAACTGGATAAAAAAGAGACTATATTACGCAGGCCCTACATACACTTAATATGTTTCCGTAGATGAAATACAAATAGAGACTTCTTTTCTGTGTGTTGTAGGAGTCAACCTCAAAGAAATAATCCAGTGGCCAGTTTCTGAGACCTTGCATCCGGGAGACACTGTGACTTTCAACTGTACCATACACTCCGGGACCTGTGACGGAGATCAAAGTGTTTACTGGTTCCAACACAGATCTCGCGGAGGCGTCCTCAAGACCCGCGTGGATGAGTGTGAGCACCTTTCCGCACCACCAGGGTCTCCTTCACAAAGCTGCGTCTACCATTTACAGAAGGTGAACGTGAGCTCCTCAGATGCTGGAACCTACTACTGTGCCGTGGCCTCCTGCGGGGAGCTGCTGCTCGGTAATGGAAGCGAGCTGCTCGTCAAAGATGGTAACCAAGGAGACCCAAGGGCACCGATGACAACTTTAGTCTGGCTCTCCATCAGTAGAACTGTGACTCTCTTTTTGTTGGTAACTATTTGTCTCCTGGTGGAGATCAGTAAGAGTCGGTGATGTCTTAAATGTTTGGCTCAAAATATTCAGCTCTGAATAAAAATTAAAAAAACAACAAAAATGATTTATTTCCAGCTATTTTGTTGTCTAAATGTATTCAATTTTTCTCAATAAAACAATTTGGGCAAATTAACTGTATGTATGCTTTTTTTAATTATGCTTTGTGTGTGTCCATGTCTGTGTCAGCAGGTGTTTATCTAACAGCTAATGGAACCATATCATCTTAACCACATATCTGTTGAGTTTTAACAAGCTGTGTGGGGTTAAACGCAGAGAATCATGCTGTTGTGGAACAACTTCTAAACATATAGTTTGATCATACATGAAGGTTCTGATCTACCGACAGTTTTAGTGGTGAAGCTTCACAAGGGAACCTAAAACAAAATGAGGACATCCTGCTCGAAACCAGGCACAGACACACAAGGAAGTGAAGGGTCGTTAAGAGTCACCATGCTCTTTCTTTTCAGAGAAAAGGTCTCCTCTGAAAACCACAGTGTAGTTATGAAAGGACGCTGAAAGGAGTGGCCTGTTGAAAGCTGAAATGTCATTGAACCCAACAAATATATTACACGTATAAAATATGTTCATTTGTTTTTTAGGTTGTCTTTAGTTGATGAATAACTAAATACTCTACTTATAAGGACCTTTAAATAATTACGTGCAGTTTGGCCAGGTGCAGCAGTGCTGCACTAATGCTAAATATGTGAGAGAAGCAATGGTTTGTTTTGCATGGTGGTAATTCTAACAATCCTACAATGAAATGTAGTTTTTCTGTTCACACCACTTTTAAATCCCATCATATAAAATAATTTCTTCTGTGCTTCATTTTTCATCTTTAACTTATTTATAAGACTGGACTACACGCTGACACAAATATCATTTACAAACTACGACTACGATAATTCATAAGGATAGGATTTCATTCTGTGTATACTGAATTAACCCATATGGGTGCATGTAGGGTAGTGCACGGCTAGGCTTCTCTGGTAGTTTATCATCTAAAAATGTAAGAGACTCAACACTCAAAGGCCAACTTCAGAAATACTTTCCTCAAAAATTGGTCCGCACCACTAGCAGCTTTCAATAAATTGAAGACTAAAAAGTTTTATATGGCGTCAAAACAACTCTGGTGTCGTCTCACATTCTACCCTCCCCCGAATCCCTTCACACACTCACAAACAATCTCCTGAATAGCAAGCTTGAAGGTTTATTAAGACATAATTTCCTTTATTGGATTTAGGCTAATTTAGATTTCATATCAGACTCTGAATTGTATTTTTTTTTTAAATGTTGATTCGATGGACACTCTGTGAGAGACTTTTGGGTTTGATAAACAACTACTCCTTTTGATTGCTTTTCATTATTTCTGAGTATTGACTTTGTAGCTGTAATGTTATTTATGGAAGTAAATCTGTGTCATCGGGTGTTGAAAGAAAAAGGTGATTGAATTTCTAGCACTGAATATTTATGCATTGAAATGAGGTATCTGAATGTTTTTCAACATTAAAATACTGCAAAAAATTCAACCTAAAAAAAAATCACTGTTAAAATATTCAGCCGCAAAAAAAATCATGGTTACAATATTAAGCCCAAAATATTCAGCCGCAAAAACACCAACATCCAGGACGCTAAGGTAGAGCAATCGATTCTAGATTCAAGATCAGGAGCGTGCGTCAAGCTAAAGGAGTTATGTCACCATTTATTCATATGTTTTTTTAAGTGACGGGTTTTGAAAAAAAAAATGGTTCACAACTCTTAACTTTAATTATTTAAGGTAAATTCAAGTAAACAACTCAGTGTGTATATGATGTCAGCAATGAAGGGCTGGTTAGAATTGTGGAAATTGTCAGAGCATATAACCCCACCAGCACCACAGATCTTTGCAGTGGTTATTTAAAATCACACGGATGCTAACTGGCTAAAAGATGAGTTTATGGCTCTACACCAGTGTTTTAAACCACTAAAATATTTTAGTTGAGTTGTTATATTGTAGGCATCTGAACCTTTGATGATACTCTGCTCTGCTACTCCCGCCGCATTATTGCTGTTTGTACAGTGAAATTGCATTTCCTTTATTTGCACCTGTCCTCACAAAATATCTTCTCTTTGCTCATGGGCCAGTCTTCATCTGTTCAAGCTAGGAGTAAAGTTTCCACCAGCCGAAACCTGTTCACAGCAGTTCACACCTTTTCTACGGCAGCAGTCAGAGCGAGGTCATGCGCAGAGCTCGCTAGTTTCAAGGTTGCATGCCCCACTTACATTTCTGGTTACGTTATTAATAGACCAGAGGTTTTTTTTAGCATATTCAGCTTATGTCAGCATTCATTTTCATGGCACACCTTTAAACTAAAGAAATAGAAAATTAACATTTTGGAATAAACCATACAGTACTCACTCCAAATCGGGGTGGTGGCACAAGATTCAGAGGATACAATTCTTTCTGGTGCATCTAACTGAGCTCATATTACTTTTACAACTAGGTTAGACAACTTAACACAGCAGGCACCTTAATGCAGAAGTCACTGGACACAGATAAGACTCCTGACTAGTCTGTGCACTGACGTTTTTACACTGGCTGAAATGTAGGTAGAACCCACCAGCTGATAACTGAACCCATTTCCTCAAATGAGCAGATATCCAGCCTCCTCTAACCTAAAAATCTCTGGCAGCCATATGAGGGCCTCTATTCGCCCCGTGCCAGTACAGTTAAGTTAAGTTAAGTACAGTTACAGTTACACTTACAAATTAAGTAATATCTTATTTATACAGAGGAACAAGCCCCAACAATAAATGTGCTTTTCATTATTACCCTTAAAAACTAGAGTCCACTGACTGACCTTACATAGTACAGATGAGGAAGTGCTAGGTTGACTTCCTATTCAAAGATGTATACACATACACAGAGTTCCTGGATGTGTTTTGAACTCGTCTATGTACCACCAGGTAGGAGATCTGCATTTGATCAGTCTTCAATCTCTTTGGTTTGTCTGCATTGCAGAGATGACACTTTTCATCTCCTTTGACAATGTCTGATGTCAGAATAAACGACAGAGTCTCCACTGTATTTCACTGTAGCTTTAGGATGGGAGGCTATATGTAATATCTATACTGGCTGGGGGGGAATAGAGGCCCTCATATGGCTGCCAGAGATTGTTAGGTTACAGGAGGCTGAATATTGGCTCATTTGAGGAAATGGGATCAGTTACCACATCGATTAGTTCATCACCTGTCTGCAATAAAAGGAATTATTCAAATGAATAAAAGTTTTTGCTTTTGCTGATTTCTTTAATCCTTTAATTAAAATCTTATTGTATTGGGGTGCAGACAGTTCTTAATGACAAAAATGTGAAAACGGGGACCAATCAGGTCCTGTGAGGACATTACTACTACTGCTAATGCTACTGACTATTGACGTGATTTATGTGAGTGTGATGCAAAATTGAGTCGACTCTTTGTCCTTTAAACCAAAATGGCAGCTCTTGAAGTAGTTTGATTGACAGATGGTTTCACAAACCATCTAGTGGTTTAGATCTGTGTTCCTAAAGATCGTTTTTTGCCACAAGAAGAATTCAGAAAAAGCTTATAATTCGCCTTCGTTTTTTTTAAATTGTTGTCCAGTGAAATAAATTAACATGACAAACGAGCAGTGGAGGATAACTGTGTTTTGCTTTTGAAGCATCTAGTGCTGAGTGGAGCCAACGTGGAAGGAACTTGAACTTCAGGGGGATCTTGTGAGAGGCCAGAAGGTTTTGTATATAAAAAAAAAACACAAATGGAAGGCTCACAGGCAAAAGATTTGTTTGATCTGTATTTATTACCATTGCACAAATTACTATCAAGTTATTACATCACACTTGAAACAATTGGTAGTATTTCATATTCACATATAACATTGTGTCCAAAATGATTTTTACGTCAAAATAAATGCATGTTTAACACTGAAGAACCACAGCTGATGTGGAATGTGTGTATATATACATGTGGTTTTTGAACACATTTTCCAGGGGTGCAAACTCATCAGGGAAGAAAAAGGTGACAAGGTGTCAAGCCCCTCGGGGGCTCCGGGGCATGCTCCTTGGGGAATATATATTTTTAAATATTGAATATACATGTATATATATATATTACTTGGAGGGCTCCCCCCCTCAAAAACGGCAGATAACCAAAAAGTTGAAGAGTTTGCACCCCTAATTTTCCCACAACTACTATCATCTACTATCAGTTTGATGGAGATTTACCTTTTTCAGTGAGAAAGACGGGACAGACTGTGCCGAGAGGCCTCAGTGTCTGCTTGGTACCCCTTTGAAGTACAAACACTCCTATGGCTTTACAGTCGAGTATGTGCATTCAATCTCACGGTTGTTCCTTTGTCTGCTAGATCTGCTGATCTCGTCTCTTACTGGCGCATGTTGGACGTTTGATTTGTTTTGTTCATCCTAACAAAAAATGATAAACCACAATATTGTACATTTTAGACAATATAACTGTGTCCTGAATAAGGTTTGAATGATAAAACAACAGTTACCTTACCTCTGCATTTAGTGTGGAGGGAGCTGAACATCTTGCATGAGACTCTGAAAAAGAAAGAAAAGTGCTCACACTATAAGACCGTGTGAAGTGAGCACACACTGTCAGACACACAGAATATTTTTTTACAATACCTGTGACTTCACAGCGGTTTCTCTTGTTCATCGTGCAAAGTAAGAAAACCAGAAATACAGTAACGATGGTGGTAAATGCTAGAGCTCCACTCAAGAAATACACCAAGATACGAGAGTCCTCATCTGTAGAGAAACAAAAAACAGGACACAGTACACAGCCTGAGTCTTAATGGGAGACACAACAGTTGAATGTTGAATGTATATATATAATATTGCCTTTAAAAGTATTATACTGACTATATTAATTGGAATGAGATTACACTTACCTTCAAAGTCCAGCTTGGTCCTGTTTCCAAACAGAATGTGTCCACACGAGGCAACAGCACAGTAGTAGGTCCCAGCATGAGACGGATTCAGGCTCTCCATCGGCAGGTTGTAGTCACAGGTGTGTGTTTGTGTGTTGGGTTTCCTCTCACACTGATCAGTGCTGCCTCCATCAGTGTAAATGAGTGCTGGATGAGATTCTTCAGAGTCTTTGAACCAGTAAACACTGTGTTGTCCATCACAGGTCCCAGTTTGTACTGTACAGTTCAGAGTCACAGAGCCTCCTGGCTGGATGGTCTCTGATGGTGACTGATGAACTAAAGTTAGGATGTTTGTACTAGAACCCTGTACACTGACAGTAGTTGTCGTCAAGAAATCAAATGTGTGTGTATTGCTGCTCACACAGTAGTAAGTAGCTGAGTCATTAATGTGCAGATCTGTTATCGTCAAGTGATTCCAATCCGTTTCATTATTCAATGTGAAGCGTGAATTTTGGAATTCAGCATAAAAAGTTGCTTTTGTGAACCTGAAGTAGGTTGAAATGAGCCTTGGTTCCTGTCCGAGAGTGTGTTTAAACCAGTGAAGCTTTGCTATTGTACTGGTTTCATAAAAACATTTCAACGTCAAGTTTTCCCCAGTTTGAACTGATAGAAAACTATTCCCTTGATGAACAGATGAGGAGGAATCCAGGTCGGCCGTCTGAACTGAAGCGATACAAGAGAAGAACAGATTACATTTTGTGATCCTATGAATCAACACATTTGAAGCAGTGCCATCAGGAGTGGCCACACGCTATAAAAGATTCAAACTGTAGTCACAAGAAACAACTCACCCATTTTCCCCAAGAACAAACATGTCAGGTAGAAGATACATTTTGGAGATGTCATCGTGTCGAAATGATTGTGTTGAATGAGAACAATCTTCATCCTTCTAAATTGTTCACTCACAAGACTGTGTTTGATTGGCCAACAAAAAGTGACAGTACATCCTACTCAGGAAACACGATCACATGATCACTGACACCTATTCATTCAAATTAGTGTATTGCGCAATTTGTTCAAAAATTATATATATATATATATATATATATATGATTAAAACAACTTAAACAAAAAAAAAGTTTTTTTTATCAAATATAAACATGTTTTTAGCATCCTTTCTTGATATCATGATATCAGACAGTTGTCTTTTCAAGCTTCAGTATAGAGACATAACAATGTTCTCAGGTTAAATATACATATATATATATATTATATATATATATATATACACACAAGAACAACCATGTCACATAGACAGCAAACCTTGTAGATGTCATCATGTTCAAATTCTTGTGTTGAATGAAGAGAATCTCAATACTTTTTCTGTCACGGTTTGGGTCTGCTGTCTTATTTTGTAGTTTTCATGTCTCTGGTGTTCCTGGGTAACTTCACTTCCTGCCTTGTCCTGTCTTCCCTTGTGATTGTCTGCCGTGCTTGATCGTTTCCACCTGTGTTCAATCACCTGCACCTCCCTTGTGTATTTAAGCCCTGTGAGTCCCTTGTCTGGTGTGGCGTCATTACATGTCGACCGTTCATGTGTCACGTAAGTCAAGTTTGTGTTTTCAAGTCCAGGTCCCTGTTTTGTTTGTTGGTTTTGTTTTCTCCTCCTTCCTCCCCTTTTTGGTGGGAGCGATTTTGATTTTGAGTTTTGACTATTAAAGCCCTTTTATTTTTCATCAACTCTGCGTTTGAGTCCTCCCTCCCTGCCCTCGGACCCTGCGCCGTGACAGAATGACGCCACCACCTAAGGACTCAGCAGGGTTTGACCCAAGAAATCCGTTTTTGGGAACTCGCCTGGCATTTGGGGACCCACACGGCACGCAGCTGGCTGCCCGGCGCAACGCCAACCCTGGCTCGAAAGCAGGCTCCAGGCAGCGCCCCGGTCACCGCCCTCGCCGCTCTCCAGACCCAGGTTGGGCCTCGCCGATGGAGGCCAGCGTCCAGCCGCCAGTCCTCAGCGCACGCTGGAAACAGGTGCTGGAGCTGGCCGCCCGCCTCCAGGCCAGGTACGACCCCCACGCCCTGGACCTCCGCATTCGGCGGCAGCGACGGCGCCAACCACGCCCGTCTCCGCCCGAACCGGCCCCAAGACCCACGCCCCCAGCTCCAAGACCCACGCCCCCAGCTCCAAGACCCACGCCCCCAGCTCCAAGACCCACGCCCCCAGCTCCAAGACCCACGCCCCCAGCTCCAAGACCCACGCCCCCAGCCCCAAGACCCCCGCCCGTTCCGGCCCCCAGAGCCTCGCCTCCTCCCGTTCCGGCCCCCAGAGCCTCGCCTCCTCCCGTTCCGGCCCCCAGAGCCTCGCCTCCTCCCGTTCCGGCCCCCAGAGCCTCGCCTCCTCCCGTTCCGGCCCCCAGAGCCTCGCCTCCTCCCGTTCCGGCCCCCAGAGCCTCGCCTCCTCCCGTTCCGGCCCCCAGAGCCTCGCCTCCTCCCGTTCCGGCCCCCAGAGCCTCGCCTCCTCCCGTTCCGGCCCCCAGAGCCTCGCCTCCTCCCGTTCCGGCCCCCAGAGCCTCGCCTCCTCCCGTTCCGGCCCCCAGAGCCTCGCCTCCGCCCGTTCCGGCCCCCAGACTCCAGTCTCCGCCCGTTCCGGCCCCCAGACTCCAGTCTCCGCCCGTTCCGGCCCCAAGACTCCAGTCTCCGCCCGTTCCGGCCCCAAGACTCCAGTCTCCGCCCGTTCCGGCCCCAAGACTCCAGTCTCCGCCCGTTCCGGCCCCAAGACTCCAGTCTCCAGCCCCGTCCCCACGGCCCCCGACCATGACCCCTCCAGGCCCGTCCCCACGGCCCCCGACCATGACCCCTCCAGCCCCGTCCCCACGGCCCCCGACCATGACCCCTCCAGCCCCGTCCCCACGGCCCCCGACCATGACCCCTCCCTCCCACCCTCTTGGGACCGCCTGGAAGTCGGTCCTTGAAGGGGGGGTGGGGTCAGGGGTTGGGTCGGCGCCCCCGGCCACGACGACGACGACAACGCCGGAGCCGCACAGCTCTGCGCCCCACGCCACGACGACGCCGGAGCCGCACAGCTCTGCGCCCCACGCCACGACGACGCCGGAGCCGCACAGCTCGGCGCCCCCCGAGACCCTGAGGCCCGGCCGCCGACCCGGCAGACCCCCCGAGACCCTGAGGCCCGGCCGCCGACCCGGCAGACCCCCCGAGACCCTGAGGCCCGGCCGCCGACCCGGCAGACCCCCCGAGACCCTGAGGCCCGGCCGCCGACCCGGCAGACCCCCCGAGACCCTGAGGCCCGGCCGCCGACCCGGCAGACCCCCCGAGACCCTGAGGCCCGGCCGCCGACCCGGCAGACCCCCAGAGCACCCCACGCCCGGCCGCCGCCCCGGCAGGCCGCCGGACCATAGCTGTCGGGTCCCCACCCTCCCGCCCCTTGTCTGATTTTCATGGTTCTGCCCCCCTTTAGGACCGTCTGGAATTCGGTCCTTGAGGGGGGGGTTCTGTCACGGTTTGGGTCTGCTGTCTTATTTTGTAGTTTTCATGTCTCTGGTGTTCCTGGGTAACTTCACTTCCTGCCTTGTCCTGTCTTCCCTTGTGATTGTCTGCCGTGCTTGATCGTTTCCACCTGTGTTCAATCACCTGCACCTCCCTTGTGTATTTAAGCCCTGTGAGTCCCTTGTCTGGTGTGGCGTCATTACATGTCGACCGTTCATGTGTCACGTAAGTCAAGTTTGTGTTTTCAAGTCCAGGTCCCTGTTTTGTTTGTTGGTTTTGTTTTCTCCTCCTTCCTCCCCTTTTTGGTGGGAGCGATTTTGATTTTGAGTTTTGACTATTAAAGCCCTTTTATTTTTCATCAACTCTGCGTTTGAGTCCTCCCTCCCTGCCCTCGGACCCTGCGTCGTGACATTTTCCACTATTCAGAGACAGACTGTGTTTGATTGGCCAACCCCATGTGACTCTGTGCTGTACGTCCTGCTGAGGAAACGCGCTCTCTTTATAGAGTAAAGTTAACTTGAAAAGATTTCCATGGTGAGAGAAATGTATGTAGAAGCATTGGCTCTGTATCTTGGTATTGTACATTTTTTTGAAAAATAAAACCCAGGTATGTAATGTTTTATTGGAGGGTGACATTGGAGTGCTAAATTAAGTTCTTTGTTAAGGTTAAGTCAATTTTGATCATAACAATTACTGAAAACTACTGCTGCACTGACAGAGATACAAAGAAAAGCCTAAAGGTCAAGGTCAAACATTTGTAATTGCCTTATTTATTTGCTTCCTTCAGAGGAGGATCAGCAGTGTCAGAAACCTTTGCCATTCTTCTTTTGTTGTACGCAAACCCTCAGTGAAAAGCTTTCTAACTGCATTTTGCTCTAAGTATGATCCACAACTCAGTCCCTCCCTTGTCATATATAACAACTTTCCTTCACATTCTCCTTACTCTACAGAGCTTTGTCACTTGACTTGTTATTTGTTATTTTGCGGCTCGAAAGCCTGATGCTGTTAAATAAAGTTTAATATTATTATAGCTTTGAAGTAGTTGATGTAGTATTGCAGATGTGGTTAGAAATGTGGAAACTTTCAGAGCATTAACCCCCCCCCCCCCCCTCAGCACCGCAGACCTTAGAGAGAACTCATGACGTTAATACCAAGTCGTTTGCAGTGGTTTCCTGAGTTATTCAAATTTAACAGATGCTGACTGGCTGATAGATGACAGTTTATAGCTACAACACTTCAAAACCACTATAATATTTGAGTTGTTGCATTACATAATAGGGACCAAAACTTTTTTCCTCTTTCTCTCTAAAGGTTTCTTCCCTTTATTCTCCCTATTGAATGCTTTTTCATTTTTGGGGGAGTTTTTCCTGTGTCAATCTGATTGACATGTAATATATTTAACAATGAGCAGATTTATTTTTTATACTTATCACATTGTTAACACTGTGTTGAGTGTTGATTTAACACTGACAAGATTGGGACAATATAAACATCAGCTTAGAGTTAAAATAGAATCTCACAGAGTCAATTTAACTCTGTGAAAATGGCTGCATCGTATGTACATGTATGCATAAATTACCACATGGAACTAGGTGTTTTACTATGTGTGTGTGTGAATCTGTGTATAGAATCAGTATGTATCTATTAATCATTATCAGAAAATTGAAGCAGTAAACGACATGCAGAAGCTTTCCAGACGTTCTCTGCATCGCAACACTGTACAGTGTGAGAGACAGTGTGTGAGACTGTATGAGATAAAGTGTGTGAGACCATGTGTGAGACCGTGTGTGAGACCGTGTGAGAGACAGTGGATGCTCGGCTGCAGTGTGTGGTGTTCATCACGTAACGTGTTCTTCTGCCTTCAGCATCGATGGTGCGTACACGACGTCATCGCGACGTCATAACGGATCTCTGTGATCTCAAAAAAACTCTCTCCCTACGTAATAACTGTCTTATTTGTACAGAAGAACAAGCCTGAACAATAAATGTGTGAAAGCATTTTATTATTTCCTCTTTAAATAAAACGTACTATAGCCCATTGACTGACCGTACATGGTACACACATGAGTTTAAAGTTGACGTTCATATTCATGGATGTATTCATATAGACAACCTCCTCAATGTGTGAAAGCAAAAGAGTAGGCTCACAGGCAGAATATCTTGACTATTCATCATTTGTGTTTATTACCATTGCACAAAATACAATGAAGTTATTACATCAAACTTGAAATTGTTAGTACTTCATGTTCACTCATAACATTGTGTCCAAAAGGATTTTGACATCATAACAAAACATCGGCTGGTCTGGAATGTTTGTGTATGTGTGTGGTTTTTGAACACATTTTCCAACAATTACCATCATGATATAAGTTTAGTTTAGAGACTCGGTGCGACTTCTCCACGTTACACAAACACAACAACGAAACAAAACAAATCCAAAACAAGGCACATCTGAAAGTACATATGAGTAAGTATAAATATCAGTGGCATGATTTGTTGTTGGGCGTTACTGACTGTTTCTCAGCACACACAAAAAAATAGTAGAATTTGATTTTAGTCTTCTAACTCTCCTCTCGACGTTTAAACTTTGCTTGCAGTTTTTTCCTTTCCTTCATAAAACATCTTGGATTCAAACAGTTATCTCTCACATACAAGCATGAACAAGAATAATTTAGCTATTTGTGAGTTTGATGGAAATGTAACTTTTTCCTGTTAAATACAGTTAAATCAGTGTGAACGGATGCCGTAGCAAAGCCCTAAAGTAACAGGTTGAATCAACACATCTTTACAGAAAGGAGCAACAGTTTCTGCTTCAACACGTAGTCACAAGAAAGACACAGTGATAAAATGACCTCAGTGTCTGCTTGGTACCCCTTTGAAGTACATACACTCCTATGGCTTTATAGTTGAGTATGTGCATTCAATCTCACGGTTGTTCCTTTGTCTGCTAGATCTGCTGATCTCGTCTCTTACTGCCGCATGTTGGACGTTTGATTCGTTTTGTTCATCCTAACGAGAAATGATAAACCACAAAATTGAACTGCATAGACAATACAACTGTGTCCTGAATAGGGATGGTTTTAACACTAAACTAACAGTTACCTTACCTCTGCATTTGGTGTGGAGGGAGCTGAACATCTTGCATTAGACTCTGAAAAAGAAAGAAAAGTGCTCACACTATAAGACCGTGTGAAGTGCGCACACACTGTCAGCCACACAGAATATTTTTTTACAATACCTGTGACTTCACAGCGGTTTCTCTTGTTCATCGTGCAAAGCAAGAAAACCAGAAGGACATTAAGGACGGTGGTAAATGTTAGAGCTCCACTCAAGATATACACCAAGATACGAGAGTCCTCATCTGTAGAGAAACAAAGACAGTACACAGCTTAAGTCTTATTGGGAGACAATAGTTGAATGAAAATACATTAAATTAACCTTTCCGAGGTGATTATTCAATAAGAAAATAACAAATGCTTTGCATTTATTGTACATTTCCTTTGAAGTATTGTACTGACTATATGAAGAGGAATAAATAACAAAACGTCTGATCGAAAATGACTTGCCTTCAAAGTCCAGCTTGGTCCTGTTTCCAAACAGAATGTGTCCACATGAGGCAACAGCACAGTAGTAGGTCCCAGCATGAGACGGATTCAGGTTCTCCATCGGCAGGTTGTAGTCACAGGTGTGTGTTTGTGTGTTGGGTTTCCTCTCACACTGATCAGAGCTGCCTCCATCAGTGTAAATGAGTGCTGGATGAGATTCTTCAGAGTCTTTGAACCAGTAAACACTGTGTTGTCCATCACAGGTCCCAGTTTGTACTGTACAGTTCAGAGTCACAGAGCCTCCTGGCTGGATGGTCTCTGATGGTGACTGATGAACTAAAGTTAGGATGTTTGTACTAGAACCCTGTACACTGACAGTAGTTGTCGTCAAGAAATCAATTGTGTGTGTATTGCTGCTCACACAGTAGTAAGTAGCTGAGTCATTAATGTGCAGATCTGTTATCGTCAGGTGATTCCGATCATTTTCAGTATCCAATGTGAAGCGTGATTTTTGGAATTTAGCAGTGCCTTTTGTAAACCTGAGGTAGGATGAGATGAGACTCGGTTTCTGTCCGAGAGTATGTTTGAACCAGTGAAGCCTTGCTGCTGAACCGGCTTCTTGAAAACATTTCAAAGTCAAGTTTTTCCCAGTTTGAACTGATAGAAAACTTTGCCCTTGATGAACAGATGAGGAGGAATCCAGGTTGGTCGTGTGAACTGAAGCGATACAAGAGAAGAACAGATTACACTTTGTGATCCTATGAATCAACACATCTGAAGCAGTGCCATCAGGAGTGGCCACACGATATAAAAGATTCAAACTGTAGTCTCAAAAAACACAACTCACCCATTTTCCACAAGAATAAACACGTCAGATGGAAGATAAACGTTGGAGATGTCATTGTGTGGAAATTATTGTGTTCAATGAGAACAATCTTCATTTGTTCTACATATCACACTCACAAGACTGCATTTGATTGGCTAACCAAAGTGACAGTACATCCTACTCGATCACATCCTGACTGCCTTCTATAGAGTCAAATTAGTGTATTGTGCAACTTGTTCAGATAATTTGATATAATTGTAACTAAATGTAACTAATTTGTATAAAAAATAAACATGTTTTAAGGCAGTTTCCTCAAAGCATCTTTACTTGATAAATTGATATCAAGTAAACTCAGCTGTCTTTTCAAGCTGCAGTATGGAGACATAACAATGTACTGATTAAACAATAACAGTACTTTATTATTTAGACATGTAAATGTATTAATCACAGTTCTTTATCAGTTTATTCACCAGCATGAAGTGCTACCAAAACTTTATGAACTATTATGGACTAATTACTGGTAACTTAAATGAGAGACATTTTGTTCACTTTCATTTTCATACTTATATTTGGTTTGATACATAAACATGTTTTTTGTGGTGGTTGGCTGCGTGTTTCCACGGTTTAGCACTTGGCGGCTTACTTTACAGAAGTTCCATAAGTTTGAGGGTAAACTACGGTGGCCTCCTGGGAATGTAAAATATTGAAAACATCTGTGCAAATATTCTTTGCTACTATAGAAACATGGCTGTGAAACACTAAACATTTAGTGAAGAGGACCAGCTCTCCTTGTAGATTTGAAGGACTAATTCTAAGCTATTGAAAACACATTCTTAACTTCATGGAACTAATGACAACATAATCATGAATATTGTATTTCACTCCTGCTAATAGATCACTTGAAATGTCACACCCTGTTCGGTAACTTCCCCACCCCGACCCCCCCAAAAAGCACTGTCTGCTCTGAATGGCTAATGAGAAAATGAGGCCGCATCTTAAAGGTCATTTTTTAAGCTTTGGAAGGAGATACTCTGATGGAGCTAATACAGCAAGGGCGTAACCACGCATTCTTTGTGGGGGTCGTGTCCCCCCAAATATTGAGAAAAAAAACAATCCGTCTCCCCCAATATACAGCACAACAAATGTGAAATATCTGTTCTCCTTTTATTCCTTTAGATGTGAATTCAAATATTCAATGCAGTCCTTGAAACTATGTTCTAAATGTGCACATTTTCATGTATAAATATAGATTTGTAGGCAATGCACTTAACAAAAAATAATTATGGGGAAGGGTATTCATTTGGACCCCCCTCAATGTCTATTACCATGGTTACGCCCTTGGAATCCAGCAAACTCTTTCACCCGCTGTAGGCTCAGGGTGTACAATGATGTTTTGCATCATTACGTTTTAGTGGTGCCTTGATGTGAAGTACATTTCTTCTTATGAGAGAGAAGACAACTTCACTAGTCTATTAGTCACACTTTTGAACTGAAGATTCTCAGCTACAGCACCAGGCTTATAGGTCACACAAAAAAGCACCTTCCTGTTCTTGTCACCACTTGGTGGGTGGGGTTAACCAACCTCTCTGCTAAACATGTCTAAAGAAGCCCCTGAATTGAATACTGACACACACAAAAATTCCACTTCAAAGTGCTACAAATTGTTCTTACATTTATTTCTTATCACTGATGACATTCATTTCACATTAAAAAAAACATTTTTTTTGGTTATAGAAAACAAAAATGAAGTAGAGCACAAAACATCAGATGATCTGATTGTCTGTAGACCACGTAGAACAGGGGTGTTAAACTCACGTTAGGTTTGGGCCAGATACCACTGTGATCTCAAGTGGGCCAGACCGTTCAAAATCATAGGGGAGGGGCGCGGACGGACGACGGGGGGGGGGACACAGTCATTTTCACGCGGGTGCTGCTGCGCCGTGGTTGCAAAAGGTCTAACGCAGGGGTCCACAGACTTTTTCGGCTCGCGAGCTGCTTTTCCCTCAACTTTTCAATCCAACTCATGGCGCTCGCCCGAATAATAACAACCAGGAGCAGTAGCGGGTTACCAAACGGAACAACAGGGAGCGCACAACACATCGGACATAAAAAACACCCCAATGAGACTCTCCTTTCAGAAGCGATCGCGCATGCGCGGTGACCTGACGTGATTTTTTTTTTTCCTCAATGGAAGGGAACTACCGGCAGTGCGGAGGTCTAACGCATGCGCTCACTCACAGAGTGCGACCGCCAGTGGACTTTTTTGGAATCGGTGCTACTTTTATAGTAATCCAATGTATGTCTTTTCTGTAATTCTCACAATAGCAAAGTCATCCTGCGGGACACACTGGACTTATGTCCAGTTCTACTGCGTCACGCTGTGGTAAACACATTCACTCCAGGTCTGATCCGTCTGTCTACTTGATCCGTTGTGCAGGTGCACACTTAAAGCCGGATAATACAGGAGTTCTTTGTTTTGGTAAACCTAGTAACAAATTACATATTAGTTGCTCAATATTACATGAAACCATAAACTAGGAAGATGCATTTATTTTAGTAAATTGTAAGGCAGCAGTTGAATCGTTTTTTATTTACCTTTGCATTTGCCGTGGAGGGAGCTGGATATCTTGCTTGAGATTCTGAAAACAGAAAAAGCTCTTTATTCAAAAAGCTGCATCAAGTGAAACCAAGCTGTCACATACAAACAGCTATAGTTACCTGTGCTTTGGCAGCTGTCTGTCTTGTTCATCACGCACACTGAAAGAGCCATTAAAACAACTAGGATGTTGGTGAATACCAAAGATCCACTTAAGAAATAGAAAAAGAAAGGAGAGTCCACCTCATCTGCAAAGAGATAAAGGGCAGAAACACGTCTCTTTTAAGCACCAATTAGATACAACAACCTCGACTAAAACAAGTCACTAACCCTCAAAGTCCAGTTTGGTCCTGTTTCCAAACAGAATGTGTCCACAGGAGGCAACAGCACAGTAGTAGGTCCCAGCATGAGACGGATTCAGGCTCTCCATCGGCAGGTTGTAGTCACAGGTGTGTGTTTGTGTGTTGGGTTTCCTCTCACACTGATCAGTGCTGCCTCCATCAGTGTAAATGAGTGCTGGATGAGATTCTTCAGAGTCTTTGAACCAGTAAACACTGTGTTGTCCATCACAGGTCCCAGTTTGTACTGTACAGTTCAGAGTCACAGAGCCTCCTGGCTGGATGGTCTCTGATGACTGATGAACTAAAGTTAGGATGTTTGTACTAGAACCCTGCACACTGACAGTAGTTGTCGTCAAGAAATCAATTGTGTGTGTATTGCTGCTCACACAGTAGTAAGTAGCTGAGTCATTAATGTGCAGATCTGTTATCGTCAAGTGAATCCAATCCGTTTCATTATTCAATGTGAAGCGTGAATTTTGGAATTCAGCATAAAAAGTTGCTTTTGTTAACCTGGAGTAGGTTGAGATGAGCCTTGGTTCCTGTCCGAGAGTGTGTTTAAACCAGTGAAGCTTTGCTGATGAACCAGCTTCATGAAAACATTTCAAAGTCAAGTTTTCCCCAGTTTGAACTGATAGAAAACTTTGCCCTTGATGCACAGATGAGGAGGAATCCAGGTTGGTCATCTGAACTGAAGCGATACAAGAGAAGAACAGATTACACTTTGTGATCCTATGAATCAACACATATAAAGCAGTGCCTTCAGGAGTGGCCACACGCTATAAAAGATTCAATCTGTAGTCTCAAAAAACACAACTCACCCATTTTCCACAAGAATAAACACGTCAGATGGAAGATAAACGTTGGAGATGTCATTGTGTGGAAATTATTGTGTTCAATGAGAACAATCTTCATTTGTTCTACATTTCACACTCACAAGACTGCATTTGATTGGCTAACCAAAGTGACAGTACATCCTACTCAATCACATCCTGACTGCCTTCTATAGAGTCAAATTAGTGTATTGTGCAACATGTTCAGATAATTTGATATGATTGTAACTAAATGTAATTAATTTGTATAAAAAATAAACACATGTTTTAAGGCAGTTTCCTCAAAGCATCTTTACTTGATAAATTGATATCAAGTACACTCAGCTGTCTTTTCAAGCTGCAGTATGGAGACATAACAATGTACTGATTAAACAATAACATTACTTTATTATTTATACATTTAAATGTATTAATCACAGTTCTTTATCAGTTTATTCACCAGCATGAAGTGCTACCAAAACTTTATTAACTATTATGGACTAATTACTGGTAACTTAAATGAGACACTTGTTGAACACTTTCATTTTCATACTTATATTTGGTTTGATACATAAATATGTTTTTTGTGGTGGTTGGCTGCGTGTTTCCACGGTTTAGCACTTGGCGGCTTACTTTACAGAAGTTCCATAAGTTTGAGGGTAAACTACGGTGGCCTCCTGGGAATGTAAAATATTGAAAACATCTGTGCAAATATTCTTTGCTACTATAGAAACATGGCTGTGAAACACTAAACATTTAGTGAAGAGGACCAGCTCTCCTTGTAGATTTGAAGGACTAATTCTCAGCTATTGAAAACACATTCTTAACTTCATGGAACTAATGACAACATAATCATGAATATTGTATTTCACTCCTGCTAATAGATCACTTGAAATGTCACACCCTGTTCGGTAACTTCCCCACCCCGACCCCCCCAAAAAGCACTGTCTGCTCCAATGGCTAATGAGAAAATGAGGCCGCATCTTAAAGGTCATTTTTTAAGCTTTGGAAGGAGATACTCTGATGGAGCTAATACAGCAAGGGCGTAACCACGCATTCCTTGTGGGGGTCGTGTCCCCCCCAATATTGAGAAAAAAAAACAATCCGTCTCCCCCAATATACAGCACAACAAATGTAAAATATCTGTTCTCCTTTTATTCCTTTAGATGTGAATTCAAATGTTCAATGCAGTCCTTGAAACTGTGTTCTAAATGTGCACATTTTCATGTATAAATATAGATTTGTAGGCAATGCACTTAACAAAAAATAATTATGGGGAAGGGTATTCATTTGGACCCCCCTCAATGTCTATCACCATGGTTACGCCCTTGGAATCCAGCAAACTCTTTCACCCGCTGTAGGCTCAGGGTGTACAATGATGTTTTGCATCATCACGTTTTAGTGGTGCCTTGATGTGAAGTACATTTCTTCTTATGAGAGAGAAGACAACTTCACTAGTCTATTAGTCACACTTTTGAACTGAAGATTCTCAGCTACAGCACCAGGCTTATAGGTCACACAAAAAAGCACCTTCCTGTTCTTGTCACCACTTGGTGGGTGGGGTTAACCAACCTCTCTGCTAAACATGTCTAAAGAAGCCCCTGAATTGAATCCAGACACACACAAAAATTCCACTTCAAAGTGCTACAAATTGTTCTTACATTTATTTCTTATCACTGATAATGTCATCAGTGATAAGAAATAAATGTAAGAACAATTTGTAGCACTTTGAAGTGGAATTTTTTTTTTTTTTCACATACAAAAAAACATTTGTTTTGGTTATAGATAACAAAAATGAAGTAGAACACAAAACATCAGATGATCTGATTGTCTGTAGACCACGTAGAACAGGGGTGTCAAACTCACGTTAGGTTTGGGCCAGATACCACTGTGATCTCATGTGGGCCAGACCATTCAAAATCATAGGGGGAGGGGCGCGGACGGACGACGGGGGACACAGTCATTTTCACGCGGGTGCTGCTGCGCCGTGGTTGCAAAAGGTCTAACGCAGGGGTCCACAGACTTTTCGGCTCGCGAGCTGCTTTTCACTCAACTTTTCAATCCAACTCATGGCGCTCGCCCGAGTAATAACAACCAGGAGCAGTAGCGGGTTACCAAACGGAACAACAGGGAGCGCACAACACATCGGACATAAAAAACACCCCAATGAGACTCTCCTTTCAGAAGCGATCGCGCATGCGCGGTGACCTGACGTGATTTTTTTTCCTCAATGGAAAAGGAACTACCTTGCGGAGGTGCGGAGGTCTAACGCATGCGCTCACTCACAGAGTGCGACCGCCAGTGGACTTTTTTGGAATCGGAGCTACTTTTATAGTAATCCAATGTATGTCTTTCTGTAATTCTCACAATAGCAAAGTCATCCTGCGGGACACACTGGACTTATGTCCAGTTCTACTGCTTCACGCTGTAGTAAACACATTCATTCCAGGTCTGATCCGTCTGTCTTCTTGATCCGTTGTGCAGGTGGACTCTTAAACCTGGATAAAACAGGAGTTCTTTGTTTTGGTAAACCTAGTAACAAATTACATATTAGTTGATCAATATTAAATTAAACAATAAACGAGGAAGATGCATTTATTTTACTAAATTGTAAGGCAGCGGTTGAATAGTTTTTTATTTACCTTTGCATTTGCGTGGAGGGAGCTGGATATCTTGCTTGAGATTCTGAAAACAGAAAAAGCTGCATCAAGTGAAACCAAGCTTCCAGATACAAACAGCTATAGTTACCTGTGCTTTGGCAGCTGTCTGTCTTGTTCATCATGCACACTGAAAGAGCCATTAAAACAACTAGGATGTTGCTGAATACCAAAGATCCACTTAAGAGATAGAAAAAGAAAGAAGAGTCCACCTCATCTGCAAAGAGATAAAGGGCCGAAACACGTCTCTTTTAAGCACCAATTAGATACAACAACCTCGACTAAAACAAGTCACTAACCCTCAAAGTCCAGTTTGGTCCTGTTTCCAAACAGAATGTGTCCACAGGAGGCAACAGCACAGTAAGAGGTCCCAGCATGAGACGGATTCAGGTTCTCCATCGGCAGGTTATAGTCACAGGTGTGTGTTTGTGTGTTGGGTTTCCTCTCACACTGATCAGTGCTGCCTCCATCAGTGTAAATGAGTGCTGGATGAGATTCTTCAGAGTCTTTGAACCAGTAAACACTGTGTTGTCCATCACAGGTCCCAGTTTGTACTGTACAGTTCAGAGTCACAGAGCCTCCTGGCTGGATGGTCTCTGATGGTGACTGATGGACTAAAGTTAGGATGTTTGTACTAGAACCCTGCACACTGACAGTAGTTGTCGTCAAGAAATCCAATGTATGTGTATTGCTGCTCACACAGTAGTAAGTACCTGAGTCATTAATGTGCAGATCTGTTATCGTCAAGTGATTCCGATCATTTTCATTATCCAATGTGAAGCGTGAACTTTGGAATTCAGCATAAAAAGCTTTTTTTGTGTACCTGGAGTAGGTAGATATGAGCCTTGGTTCCTGTCCGAGAGTGTGTTTAAACCAGTGAAGCTTTGTTGTTCTACTGGTTTCAGAAAAACATTTCAACGTCAAGTTTTCCCCAGTTTGAAACGATAGAAAACTATTCCCTTGATAAACAGATGAGGAGGAATCCAGGTCGGCCGTCTGAACTGAAGCGATACAAGAGAAGAAGTGATTACACTTTATTTTACTATGAATCACTATATTGGAAGCAGTGCCATCAGGAGTGGCCACACACTTTAAAAGATTCAAACTGTACTCACAAAAAACAACTCACCCATTTTCCCCAAAACAAACATGTCAGGTAGAAGATAAACTTTGGAGATGTCATCGTGTTGAAATGTTTGCGTTGAATGAGAACAATCTTCATCCTTCTAAATTGTTCACTCACAAGACTGTGTTTGATTGGCCAAAAAAAGTGACACTACTTCCTATTCAGGAAACACGATCAAACGCTCACTGCCACCTGTTGAGTCAAATTAGTGTATTGTGTAACTTGTTCACATTATTAGATAGATATGATTAAAGCAACTTAAATCAGTGGAAAATAATGTTTCTTCAAAGTAGCTATACTTGGTATACTGAAATCAAGTACACTCAGCTCACTTTTCAAGATACATATACAGAGGCATAACAATATACTGAATAAACAATAACTTTTAATATTCTAACTTTCTTATTTTGACCTGTAAATGTATTAATCACAGCTCATTATCAGTTCATTCATTAGCATGTAGTGCTACCAAAATGATATGGATTGTTATGGACTATTGGTTACTTAAATGGGACACATTTCACATTCATTGTTATATCGGGGTGAGCTGTTAGCCTTTTTTCATCCTTGACATACACGCGATACATAAGTCACACGGTTGGCTGGTGTTTCCATGATTTTGGACTCTGCCGCTCACTTGGCCAACTACGGTGGCCTCAAGGTAAGGTCAAATATTGGAAGCATCTCTCTAGAGCCAATGTTTAATTTGTCCGTTCAGGGCTAAAGCACAAACATGACTCCGAAAGACGAAAACAATTGTGAAGAGGAACAGCTTCCTTTGTAGATGAAGGATTCATTCTAAGCTAATGAAAACACATTATTTTTCGGTGATTAAACTATTGGAAACATAATGATGATATCAAAATTCCATTCGTGCTTATAGATCCGTTGAAATGTCACACACTGATCCTTGAGTCCCCCTTCTGAGATGTCATGTCTGCTCTGAACGGATCATGAGGAAAATAGGCAGCACCTTTTAAAGGTCCTTTTCAAGCTGTAGTTGGAGATACTTACATATATGGATGAGAATGCACAATATGACAAACAGGTTTCAAGTATTTTTTATGTTTGGTGTATGTAGAATTCAGTTTACAAAGATGAAGAAGAAAAGGACATTAGACAAAGCAAACAAACAAAAATAGAAAATAAATAAAATACAATAAAATAAAGGAAAAGCTAATTAACATAAAGCATAACAGAAACAAACAAATGTTTAGCAAAATACCCCCACACACACCTACCCACACACACATTCACATTCATTTACAGAGAGTTTGTAGCACAGTGTTGTAAAACTATGGTTAAGTAGTTAAATCTAGTTACAATTAATCAGAGAGAACGACGGTGGGCCAGATAAATTAGTAAGAATTACCAGACATGTCTCATGAGGTGCAAAACGCTGATAGATTATGGAAAGATAAAATGAAAGGTTGCCATTTCTTTGTGAAGTAATCATCACAGCCTCTGAGTGCATACTTAACATTTGAATGACTTCAGAATAACATCACATCTTTAAGCCAGGCAGACTGCGATGTACCGAGAACCAGTCATTGTGGCACGCCAAACCTTTTATTGGGTACAAATCACTCTTTTTGAAGTTTGCTGTAAAGACAATTTCCTCTTCTTAGAAAAAAATACAACTTCGCTGGTCCAGTTTAAGTCAAAGTTTTGGACTTCAGATCATCAGCTGCAGGCTTTTAGGTCACAAAAAAGATCCTTCCTGTTCCTGTCCCCACTAGTTGGGGGTGGGGTTAACCAACCTCTCTGCTAAACATGTGTAAAGAAGCCCCTGAATTGAATACTGACACAAAAAAATGTTCCACTTCAAAGTGCTACAAATTGTTCTTACATTTATTTGTTATCATTGATGACATCGTTTTCACATACAAAAAACAACAATTAATTTGGTTAGAGAAAAAAACAATGAAGTTGAACACAAAACATATCAGATGATCTGGATGCTGTTGGATCTAAGCTTCTAAATATACGTCAAGACAGAAAACAATTATTGATAAAGGATGGACAATTTACAAATAAAGAAAAAGAAAACGTTGTCACATGTCCAGTTCTACTGCGTCACGCTGTAATAAATACATTCACTCCAGGTCTGATCCGTCTGTCTTCTTGATCCGTTGTGCAGGTGGACACTTAAAGCCGCATAATACAGGATTTCTTTGTTTGGGTCACCCTAATGAATGACATATTAGTTGATCATTATTACATAAAACAATATCCAGGAGAAAATGCACAGAACAAATGTAAAAAAGTTCCTCAGTTGAACAGTTCTTTTTCACCTTTGCATTTGCCGTGGAGGGAGCTGGATATCTTGCTCGAGATTCTGAAAACAGAAAAAGCTCTTTATTCAAAAACGGCATTAAGTGAAACCAAGCTGCCAGATACAAACAGCTATAGTTACCTGTGCTTTGGCAGCTTTTAGTCTTGTTCATCACGCACACTGAAAGAGCCAGTAAAACAACTAGGATGTTGGTGAATACCAAAGATCCACTTAAGAAATAGACAAAGAAAGGAGAGTCCAGCTCATCTGCAAATGGATAGAGGGCAGAAACACGTCTCTTTTAAGCACCAATTAGATACAACAACCTCGACTAAAACAAGTCACTAACCCTCAAAGTCCAGTTTGGTCCTGTTTCCAAACAGAATGTGTCCACAGGAGGCAACAGCACAGTAGTAGGTCCCAGCATGAGACGGATTCAGGTTCTCCATCGGCAGGTTGTAGTCACAGGTGTGTGTTTGTGTGTTGGGTTTCCTCTCACACTGATCAGTGCTGCCTCCATCAGTGTAAATGAGTGCTGGATGAGATTCTTCAGAGTCTTTGAACCAGTAAACACTGTGTTGTCCATCACAGGTCCCAGTTTGTACTGTACAGTTCAGAGTCACAGAGCCTCCTGGCTGGATGGTCTCTGATGGTGACTGATGGAGCAAAGCTGGGATGTTTGTACTAGAACCCTGCACACTGACAACTGTGCCCTCGGCAAAGGTCAACATAAATGAATTGCTATATGCACAGTAGTAAGTTGCTGAGTCTGAAGTTTTTAAATAAAAAATTGTCAAGTGATTTTGAATGACTTTTTCACCTAATTTATTCGTATCCAGTGTAAAGTGTGTATTGTTCTCAAATTCATGATGAAAACTGCCTTTTGGGCTGTACGTATAAAAGGAGGAGACCAGCTTTGGTCTCTGTCCCAGCGTTTGCTTAAACCAGTGAAGCCATGCTCCATCGTTATTCTGATAGACACATTCCAAAGTAATGTTGTCTCCAACATCGACTGATGCAAAACCTCTTTCTTGACGCACAGGTGACGACAATTTAGGATCAGTTGCATGAGCTGAAGTGAGAAGAGATACCAAGCAATAGTTATTTTCTATATACAGTATACTGTATATACTGTATATAAATATAAGTACTTCCAACAAAGACAAACCCAACTCAAAAAAGCAAATAGGAAATGATCTATTATAAACATATATATAAAATATATATCTTAAATGTGTATGTATGTACAGTATATAAAGATAAGCATTGCTATGAAAAGTTAGAAATATAAACACAACTTACCCATTTTCAACAAGAACAAACATGTCACATAGACGGCAAACCTTGGAGATGTCATCATGTTCAAATTCTTGTGTTGAATGAAGATCATCTTAAAACTTTCTCCACTCTTTAGAGACAGACTGCGTTTGATTGGCCAACCCGATGTGACTCTGTGTGTCTCTTATGAGTTTGAAATCCTGCTCTGTAGATCAAATATATAAAATAATGTAAATTTGTTGGACTTTAACAAAAGAATATTATGTTATGTATATTATTTGTAAAAAGAATAATATCTCTGAGCCAAAATGATGCATCGACCCGGATTTTTTCACTCTCAATATCATTGTTTTGGTGAATTTTGCTGAAGGGAATATAAAATTAAAATGATACGCATGCAAGCTCAGATCATATTCTTTTTATTACTATCATTAACTAATATAATTCAAGTAATTTTTTGTCAGCTTCTCATTTACTGATGTTTCATTGCCCGTAACCACATGTTCATTCTATCATGCGATTAGTTTGTTGAAAGTAGCTTTCTAATAGTATTTCAACTAAGTTCTAATTTCTTCAACTCCGTCTTCTCCTTCTAAGAATTGCCATCAGTAGCTTCAGCTTTTGCAGTATTTTCATTTTAAAAGCCCTCTGCTGCTGTTGAATGTTTTACTGGTCTATGATTTAAGGAGCTTCTAGATGGCTGTGAAAGATTATCAACATCCTGCTGAAAACCACAGCTGCTGCACTGACGCTCTGTATTGTCACATCTGGGTAGGAGAGGGGGGGCTTTTTAGCACAACACACATTGACAGTTATTTGTTCAGGTAAATATCATGTTTGGATTAAAATTACCTTTAAGGTTAAGGGACCTTTTTAGTTATGGTAACATTTATAACCATGCGTTAATGTTAGGAAACTGTTCCGGACATGCTTAAATGACTATACAAACAGGTAGAGGAGAAGTAGATGGTATCTGGCCTACTTACTTGAAGTTGTACCAAGTCTTCAGGAACCAGCAAAGCCACCTAGGAAATTTCACCAATGGATTAGGTGTTGCCCACACAGTAACAAGAGGTCTTAAGACACTCTTTTGTACAGAGTAGCATGAGACGTGGTTCCACTCCAAACCAGACTTTATTATACAAGGACACAAGGACACGTTACATATACAATACTATAATACTGGTAGATGAAATCCAGCGTTCTCATTGGTTGAGAGCGAGTCACGGGGGGTGCAATATTGAGCGATAATGTACAGTTGCTGTTCACATTGACCCGAACGTTCCACATCACTGTGCACTCACAGTAACAGGTGAGATTATGTGCATCCATTAGTTGACATTTTAGCTTTTAGCTTGGTGGCGATCAACGAAAACCCCCCAGAAACCCCACAAATGATCGTTTTCAGGCCATTCCAGCTTTCGCAACCGGACAATTAAGGTGGACCTCATGAGCGATGTGAATGAATGAGATGGGCGGGACCCAATGCTGTACAGGGACTATTTTTCCTTTAAACTGATGAAATGTGATACAAAACGTTTGGTGGCTACAAATATTTTGTGCTGAAAGAAACCTATTTACTTACTATTTATAATTTCGCTGGTAACCGTATTACTGCGCGTCAGGCCTAACATCACACTCGTACGGTTACATTATTGGACGATAAAGTACTGCCTCTCGTACCTTATTGCTTCATTAAAACAAAGAGCCATATACGTCAATTAAACTAAGTCTAGGGCTGCGGCTTACATCGCAAAGATAAGTTATTCCTTCCGCGGAAAATCGGTATCTTTCATACAAGTAAGTATCTGGAAAGTCAAGGGGATGTTGTCTGTCCCTAAAAATTCTGTCTCTACGAAGTGCTCTTCTAACAATTTGCGCTGAGATGTCCACAGGATTTGGAAGAAAAGGTGAAGCCATTTTAATGATTGCAACAGAGAACTGAAGCGGAATTAATTACGTCATCTATATGTTTCTTTGCTCACCGCTGATTGGTCAAACTTCTGACTGAGATCTCGAATGCAGAACATAACCTGACTCGCAGCAGTTTAGCCGTGCAGCGTAAGATACCATGGCAACGAATACCGATTGAAGCTGAGCTACTTTCATAGTACCTAAAACCCAGGGTTGGTGGAAACTAAACTGAAACATAGCTGGCTAGCCACCTAAACCAGCTTCATGGTACAGGCCCCAGGGGCGGCTCAGTTAGCCACCTCACATAAGTCCGACGCCAGAGTGAGTCTTGACACTCCCTGTCAGAGGGCACGCTAAAATGGCTCAATCTAAAAGGAACGGTCTCTTTAAAACTTCTAACGCTTGGACATCAAGACACAACAATGCAGGCGCAGTGCCGGTGAGAGCTGCGTCCGACTCTGTGGGCGACGCTGCACCAATCAAAAACATGGTAGACCTGCTTTTAGGCGAAACCGTTGGTCCACAGAAAAGAATCGTAGGCAAAACGGCAGCGTTCCTGGAATGAAAGTCGATGGCCATAGCCACCGCGGTTGCAACGATCCGCTCGAATCCCGCTAAAAGTCCCAGATCAGGCAATATCCGTCGGCTCCAAATGGCGGTAGGAGGCCGGGTTCATGCTGCTACCAGCGACAACAGATCCCCGGGTACGACATCAGTGCAGAAACAATACTTTCAGACAGAGTGGGGCTAAGGTAATTCCCGCCGTATTTATCTGAGGCCTGTCAACCCATGATTGGCTGGCGAGGTAATTAAAGGGGTTTCCAGTAATATAAGCTCCCCTCTGCTACATTTGGAAAAAGTAGGCCTGAGGCCAGAAATAGAAAAAAATTTAAAAAATGCAACCAAGTGAGGGTCACAGGGAAAATGTCAAGGAATAGTAGAAAATACCTTACACTGGGGAACAAGAAACATGAGATAGTGTAACCGTTAGAGACCATTTTGTTTTAATTATACAGTCATTTTTAGATCTTTGTATCTGCATGCTTTTACTTCCATTTTTATTATCAAATTTGATCGTTTGCATGTTTTGATTATCTGTGTGTGGTGGTTAATGTAGTATTGCAGATGCGGTTTTATTTGTTTAAATACCTAAAAGTGCACCTCATTGGGGTCAACGGGTGCTTTCCGAAATTGACGGCAGGTGCGCCGCTCTGCCCCTTTAACGAGCCTGGTGTGGTGCAGGGGCCGGCGGCAGTTGGAGCAGCAGCTAGTGGAGGTGGACAGGCGGAAACACACTAACAAGAAAGAAAGAAAACCCCTTTTTGGGGACAGAAGGTGGAATAAATCCATCAAGGAAGGAATACAAACCTTACCTTAGGCTTTAACGTTATATTGTGCCAGGATTTTATGTGTACAGTAATTAAATAAATTATAGGACGATAAATTGTGTTTAATATGGAAGCTAATAATCTGCAAATGTAATAACTAATATCTAGTAACACACTATAATTACACCACTACAAACTATAATACTATCACTAATCATTATCACAGACATTTTCACCACTAAGCGTGCTCTTCTGCTTTTCCCGTAACAATGCTAGTTCCCTATCTCCTGGCTAGTTTGCCAAATGTTGTGTTGGATTTTTTTAAATAACATTTTTAGCTGTTTTTTGGCTTTTCTCTTACTAGTTGACTTCATCTCTCTGACTCGTGGTGAGACACCACACAGCCTCACAGACCAGGAACTTTCAGAATCACACAAGCCCACAGATCATACTGGAGATACAGATCTTTCAATTCTTGGAGATTTATTGGAGCAACACTTACTGAAAGACACCAACGTGGTGGTTCAATACTACAGACATATTTGCTTCACCAATAATCACTCACCCTGCAGTAAAAGATAATTATTGTCTGTGAATGCTCCTGATCCATTTGACTTACTACCAGAATTGTTTCACTACTTATCCCCAAAATAACTAATAAACCAGGGGAGATGATACAGTAAATAAAACAAAAGCACATGATATTGTGCCAAAATCAAAGTATCATACATCAGCTATATTTGATCACTAATGACCATCATTTCCAAGCAAATTACAAATTGCTGGCCATACTTAGCATCTAACTACAAAAAGGCACATTCCCTGCCTTTGTACTAAATGTTGGCATCGGAAGTGTTAGGTCTAAACATATACATCATTTATAATAATTCCAAAATCTATTTCCATAACTAAATTACATATATAATTTTGATTAAAGCAAGTTTACTGCTTAATGCCAGAGTACACACATTTAGCATCAATGTTCATCTTCTGCCTCCTTGATCCGCTGGGAACATTGAGATTTAAAGCAGCATAATGAGGGCTCCGTGCGCTTTGGTAACCCTGGTGACAAAATATGAAAAACAGTATTAAGATATAAAAATATTAAACAATATCCACAATGAAAATTAAAGTTATTGGATGAAGTTCACCTCTGTGTTTCCTGTGGAGGGAGCTGATACGGTTGCGTGAGAATCTAATCGTGAAAAAACGAAATTCTCCTTTATTAAAACTGTATATTTAATAAATACAATCTGTCAGATAAAGCAGAACAACTTACCCGAACACTGACAGATGTGTTTCTTGTTCAGCTTGTAGACCAAAAAAAACAGTAAAACCACCAGAATGGTGGTGAATATCAAAGCTCCACTCAATAAATACACCAGGACAAGATGGTCACCTTTGTCTGCAGAAACCAGAAAATAAGCTTCCAGCTTTTATCTTTGTGTTTGACTGCAAAAAAATCCAACAACTATTCATCTGATGATCTGGATTATCACTTACCCTCAATATCTAGTTTAGTCCCATTTCCAAACAGAATGTGTCCACAGGAGGCAACAGCACAGTAGTAGGTCCCAGCATGAGACAGATTCAGGCTCTCCATCGGCAGGTTGTAGTCACAGGTGTGTGTTTGTGTGTTGGGTTTCCTCACACACTGATCAGTGCTGCCTCCATCAGTGTAAATGAGTGCTGGATGAGATTCTTCAGAGTCTTTGAACCAGTAAACACTGTGTTGTCCATCACAGGTCCCAGTTTGTACTGTACAGTTCAGAGTCACAGAGCCTCCTGGCTGGATGGTCTTTGATGGTGACTGATGGAGCAAAGCTGGGATGTTTATACTAGAACCCTGCACACTGACAACTGTGCCCTCAGCAAAAGTCAACACATATGAAGTGCTATATGCACAGTAGTAAGTTGCTGTGTCTGAAACCTTCAAATCAAAAATTGTCAAGTTATTTTGACTTTTTTCCGTATTCATTGTGAAGCGTGGATTGTTCTCAAATTCATGATAAAAATTGCCTTTTGGGCTGTACGTATAAAAGGTGGAGATCAGCTTTGGTCTCTGTCCCAACGTTTGCTTAAACCAGTAAAGCCTTCCTCCAGCGTTATTCTGATAGAAACATTCCAAAGTAATGTTGTCTCCAACATCGACTGATGCGAAACCTCTTTCTTGATGCACAGGTGACGACAATTTAGGATCAGTTGCATGAGCTGAAGTGAGAAAAGATACCAAGCAAATACACAATTATTTCTCATATACAGTAAATATATATACAAAACCAGTCAAATATATGTATGTACAGTATATAAAGAATAGCATTTCCATGAAAAGTAACCTAATCTTAACAACTATTTTATATATACACATCTTAAATTCATGTGTATGTATGTACAGTACATAAACATTTCCATGAAAATATAGAAACAACAACCCAACTCACCGATTTTCCACAAGAACAACCACGCCACATAGACGCCATATCTTGGAGATGTCATAGTGTTCAAATTCTTGTGTTGAATGAAGAGAATCTCAATACTTTCTTCACTCTTCAGAGACAGACTGCGTTTGATTGGCCAACCCCATGTGACTCTGTGTGCTGTACGTCCTGCTGAGGAAACATGCTCCCCTTCACCGATCAAGTAAAGTTAGGTTGAAAAGATTTAACGTGAGAGAAGTGTATGGCATTGGCTCTGTTACTTTGTATTGCACATAGACGGGAAAAACAGGTACATAAAACATTACTGCAGGGTCACACAGTTGGTTTGTTAAAGTAAGTTATTTCTTAAGGTTAAATGAATATCATGCTTAGATAAAAATGACCATTGAGGTTGTTGTGATGTTGTAATGGTAACAATTATAAACACATTTTAAGGTTGGGAAGCTGTTGGGACATGCTTAAAAAAAAGATTGACTCTGAGTAAAAAAAAAAAAACAATGAGTATTTTCTTATTTCCAATTCCAACGTTGTGTAGACCCGTCTATCTACCCCCGTAGTCACTTTCTCTCATCTTCTCCTTACTCTGTTCGTAGATCGTGACAGAACTTTGTCACTTGTTATCTTGCCGTTTCTAAAGCCTGGTGGTGTTAAATAAAGCTTAGGCGTGAATTAAGTTCGACTCAACAAGCCGGTGCCTGCTTCAGGTAGCCTCCTATCTCCCTGTTGGTACGCTGCCAGCTGATCGGGGGCAGGCTCGTTTAGTACTAGCCAACCAGTTTGGCTTTTCTGACAGCATGGCATTTTTTGGCAACTCAGACCAAGGTTCGATTTGGACGACGATCCAGTTTGGAGAAGACTGGGTCAACAACTCGAGAGAGGGATTAGCAGCCCACCGAGCGGCCTGTGTTGCACTCGCCTTACGAGGAGCAGCAGCTCCCAGACAGACGAGCAAGAAGACAAAAAAATTAAGAACGGCGTAGTCCCAACACTTGGCCTCCCTTTCTCCATGCGTGAGTTCGTAAGTGTTACGTACCCCAGTTTCTGTGTCTGCTTGTTGTCTTTCCAAAACTCAGGTGATTCCAGGAGCAGCCGTCCCCAGATTGGAGATCTGGCCCCACCCACTCGTCAGTGGCAGCACCTGGTGTCCCAGCCTCGGAAGGATATATAAGAGATCACTTTTGTTGTGGTTCTCTCTTTCTCTTGTGTCCTGTGTGGGGGTAGAAAGAGCGAGAGGTGACTGACTTTTGTTCTGTGACTTTTGTTCTGTGAGAAGTATTTTCAGTTTTGTATTTACCTGTCTTTTTGTTCCCAGGGAAAAGGGGAAGCACCTTGGGAGTGTGTAGGCAAGCTGCCAATGGGCCTACAGTCATTCTCCTGTCTACAAACACTTTTTTGCTTAGTGAGCCAAGCCTTGTTAGTTCTCAAAGCTAGGTTAGTGGGGGGGGGGGGGGGTGTTTCAGGTCAGGTAGGCAAGAGGGACTGTTTTGTTTCGTTCTTTGTTTTGGCTTCCGTCCAGCCCCTTTACCCAAGCAACCCGTATATATATTTTTTTTAATAAACATTTCCTTTTTACGGGTTATATGTGTTTGGTCGTCAGTGCATTTACACACACCGCACCTTTTTCATCCATGCTGCATTGAGGTCATGAGCGGCGGGTCGTTGCGTTTCCTCCCCCAAGAGGCAACGTAACATAGTGGGGGCTCGTCCGGGATCCAACTTGCTTGGCTCCCCTCTGGCCCTGCTGCAGTGAGCTCTGTGGCTGGTGAGTACGGTATAGTAGTAGGGGTTGTGAGTTTGGATGACGTGTGGTTTTCAGTTGTGTTCGGTAGGTCGCAGTAGTGTACATGATGGCTACTTCAGCCATCTCCAGTTTTGTTGAAGCGCCCTCTGTTGGTCAATTGGTAGGGTTGCGTAAGGCAGACCTCTATGCCATAGCCGACCATTACAAAATATCTGTTCCTACGCAGGCCCTTAAGGCTGAACTTCTGGGGTTGGTCCAGAAGGGATTGATAGAACAAGGGTTCTGTTCATTGAAGGGAGGGGAGAGTGAGTTTGGTGAAGTCTCAGGGCAGGAGACTGCAGATGGACGGGTGGTTGGCTTTTCTCCTACATGGTCGGAGGACGGTGTTCAGGAGGGACATTCACCTTTCCCAAATACAACCCGTCACCTTCTTCGGGCGGTACTGCTTCCTCTTCCGCTAAGCTCAAGCTGAGATTAGCTTGGCTGGAGATAGAGCAACGAGACAAGAAACCGGCAAGAAAGTTTGAATTAGAGGTTAGAAGACTGACAATAGAGGCTGACAAAGAGGCAAGGCTACGCATACGACAGCTGGAGCTAGAGGCTGGTTTCAGTTGGCAGAGAGCTAGTCGATCCCTCCCCGTCACCTCCACAGTGTTGCCAACTCGAGAAATGTATGTTTCTTCACTGACACACTGGAATAAATGTCTGCATTTGACTCACAGGCTCCAAACAGCAAAAGGCTAGATAGCTTTATGTTCAGGACAAATGTCATGCTGGTTCACTGACCAATCACAGCGCATGTTGCGGCAGGTGCAGAGCATGTTCTCCTACAGCGCACATTACCATTATGCCAATTTCGCGATGACGTCAGTTAACTTGACTTTCCTTGTGTGTGTTTGGTAAAACTGCACCCGAATCAGGACGGAAAAGGGCGAGGAAATCAGGATCAGGAATAAATCCGAAAGGCTAAGTAAGAATGCTAGAACCTGTGCATGTTCTCAACCAGCGACTCCGTGACCATCCAGGACAGACATAAACGTAGTCTCCACCCTTCAGGCACGAGTCAGCTCCTTTAACACCACCAAGGCTTACCTCCAACATCTGGGAAAGAATATTCCTTCCACATCAACCACAATCGCAGCTCCCCAGGACTTCACACACTGGGTCTGGCAAGTCAACCCTCCACATCCACGCAAATTTAAGAAGGGCAGCTTTTGCTGGCATCTGCAGTCCCTAAATCTTCCACTGGGTAGGCCATGCGTTTAATACGCAGCTTACATATCAGCACGTTTAGGCTTTGCCTGTTGGGGGCAGGCATACCTCCCCTCTCCGGGAACGCCACACAGTCACAGTAGCAGCATACCTTTGGTTATGTGGCAACATGCACAATAAACAACGTGCAAAGAATATTCTGTGGTTTCTTTGTCCCCACTGTGTGCATAATGTCAGCCATGAAGGGCTGGTTAGAATTGTGGAAACTTTCAGATCATATGCACTCCCCCCTCAAGACCCACAGTAGAAGAAGTAAATCTGTGCCATCGGGGGTTGAAATAAAAAGTTGATTGAATTTCTAGCACTGAATATTTATACATTGAAATTATGTACCTGAATGTTTTTCAACATTAAAACACCGCAAAAAAATTCAACCTAAAAAAAAAAATGTTGAAATATTCTAAATGGAGGCTACAATATTCAACCCAAAAAAATTCAACCTTGGCACACCAACATCCGGAGGTTACAATATTCAACCCCAAAAATGTCAACCTTGGCACACCAACATCCGGGGCACTAAGGAAGAGCAATCGATTCTAGATCAGGAGCGTGCGTCAAGCTAAAGGAGCGAGCACCCAAAACACCTTCGGCTTTCGGATTGTAAACATGTCCAATAATAACGGGGCTCTTCTTCATGCCATCAGTGTGGCAACGTATGAAGAAATACATAATAGAACAAATGTTCACCCTGAACCAAAACGTTTGCTTGCCACTGACGATATACAACTTTATTACAACTATACAAATCAATCAGAATCCCTTAAGCTCGGTTGGCTGAGTGTGTAGCGCAGCCGCTTTGTGGCACAATGTTATTTTGCGTGACACGGTTCGAATCCCGGTTGTGGCGGACTTTTAATAAATGTTCTTTTATGTATTACTTCATACGTGGCAGTGACGTAGTGCTCACTTATACAATCGTAATTGCTGCAATGGATATGGGATGCATTTTTGAACATTTTCAGCACAATATGTTTGCAAATGTGTGACGACTCAAGTGACGGAGGCAGACAACACCTGCCTGCCGGGGGAAAACAAACACGCACCCTTAGCCAAACCAGTAGTTCAAAAACCAGTAGGCACGTAACACCGTCACTGAAAAATGGGTTCTCGTTTCAGACTTTATGAGCAAATACAGGATCCCTTTGAGTTAAATTCTAAAGCCTCGCATTAAGACGTACACCCCTTTATGTAAGACTCTGCGCTACTTGCAGGTCGCTGTGTTGTGCCAGATCCTCAATAAAGTTTAACCATGGCCATGAAGACTCATTTAACGTTACGTGGACTTTGAATGCCGCTTAATACCCAACTGAGATCGGCTTGTGCCGCTCAGAAAAAGGATCCTTCCACCGACCACTTTCCGCACTCGGCGCTACTGCAGTTATTCCTGCATGTCCTGTTGGGTTTATGCGTCTGCACGCTCCGTTAAAGCCGCTGCCCCCCCACTACGATACAGCGGCTCATGTCCCTCTTCAAGCGCGTTCCTGGATTCAAAACTCCGCCAATCACTACTAACAGCTTGTCGAAGGATCTCGGCATCATTAAATGAATTCAAAACTAGAAGAAGAGGCGTATTGTGAGCGGCTGTACGCTCTCGTTTAACTTCCGCTTAGTTCATGTCCAATACAGTCTGTTAATGTACAAATGTCAGCTGTCTATTACGGAATCTTACAGACACAAACCACACTGATGGCATAAAGAAGAGTTAAAGCCCCGTTATTATTGGACATGGCTACAATCCGAAGCCGAAGGTGTTTTGGGTGCTCGCTCCTTTAGCTTGACGCACGCTCCTGATCTTGAATCTAGAATCGATTGCTCTTCCTTAGCGTCTCGGATGTTGGTGTGCCAAGGTTGACATTTTTTGGGTTGAATATTGTAACCTCCGGATGTTGGTGTGCCAAGGTTGAATTTTTTGGGGTTGAATATTGTAGCCTCCATTTCGAATATTTCAAAAAAAAAACTTTAGGTTGAATTTTTTTGCGGTGTTTTAATGTTGAAAAACATTCAGGTAGATAATTTCAATGCATAAATATTCAGTGCTAGAAATTCAATCAACTTTTTATTTCAACCCCCGATGGCACAGATTTACTTCCATACCCACAGACCTTTGAATGAACGCAGGGCGTTCATCGTAAGTCATTTCCAGTGGCATCCTGAGTTATTTAAAATCTCACAGATGCTGACTGGCTGATGGATGACAGTTTATGCCTCTACAACTTTTTTGTGCTGAAAGGAAGCTATGTACTTATTTCCATTACAATTTATAATGTCGCTGGCAGCTGTATTATAAAAGCAATAAGATACTCAAATCAGTAGTTTGTCGTCAACGGTGTTACAGTTCAAGGGTTTGCTTGCCCTCGACAACGCATCGGGCCTAACAACGACCTTGAACAGTAACATTCACAACGAAGTACAGACCCTCGTAGCATAATGCTTTACTCTGCTCTGCTACTCCCACGGCATTATTGTATTTTGTAAAGCAAGATTGCATTTCCTTTATTTGCAACACCTTGACCCTAATTCTTTAGAGCTGTCAAGCTCACAAAATGGCTTCTCTTTGCTCATGTTTTGTGACTGGGCCAGTCATCTCCTGTTTAAGCTAGGAGTGACGTTTCCCCCAGTGGAAACCGTCTCACTGTGGTTCATAACTTTTTTACAGCAGCAATCAGAATGAGGTAATGCACAGAGGTGGCTAGTTTGAAGGTTGCTTCTGGTTAGAAGGGTTATTTCTGTATGCTGTAATGCTGTATGTCAGGGTTTGTTTTCACATCTTTATACTAAAGAAATATAAACATCAATCACATATTGCTAGACAAATGGAGTAACAAGCCCCAACAATAAATGTGTAAAAGCATTGTATTTTTACTCATTTTAATGTACTGACCTTACATAGTACACATGAGGAAGCGCTCAGGTGACTCCATATTCATAGGTCTCTGATGGAGCCAAGCTAGGATGTTTCATGAGGTGCAAAACACTGATAGATTATGGAAAGATAAAATGAAAGGTTGCCATTTCTTTGTGAAATAATCATTACAGCCTCTGAGTGCATATTTAACATTTTCATGACTTCAGAATAACATCACATCTTTATGCCAGGCAGACTGAGATGGTGATTATGGAGATTACCAAGCAAGAAGTATTGTACGACGCGTCAGGAGAGTGGTAGTGTCAGGATTGGTGCTGGTGCAGGTTGAAGGCAGGCAGGCAGGCAGGCAGGCAGGACTCAGACGCAGGGTCTTCCGACAAAGTGCTATTTATTCAAACCAAAACTCAAACAGAACGTGCACCAACAAGGACTGACATGGACAATGACGCGACAAAGAACAACTGGCACACAGGGCTTAAATACACAAGGGAGGTGCAGGTGATTGGACACAGGTGGAAACACTCAAGCAATCACAAGACAAGGCAGGAAGTGAAGTTAACCCAGAGACACGAGAGACAAGAAAACTACAAAATAAGACGTGAAGCAGAGCCAAACCGTGACAGGTAGAGGCAATAGTACCCTTCTCTTTTGTACCATATATGTGTGTTTGGCTGGGATTCCAAAGACTGCCAGAAGAGGACATGGTTGTACCTTCGTCCCTAAAACAATAGTTAAAATATAGGAAATATAGCACCAGAAATGTTCTAGTTTAGTACAGGTCCAAAACATGTGCAATAGATCTGCTTGAAGACAATCACACGGTTTACATCCCGAGTCATGATATTGTAATATTTTGGCTAATCTGCTGTTACTTAGGTGCATCCTGTGGACCACTTTTTACCTGGAATAAGACCAAGCCTGGCACAAGATTTGTTAACCCTATAATTGAACTCACTTTGACATTTGGTCTTGTTTTTAGAAAAAGTATCAATTGTAGTGATAATCTGTCTAAAAACTTGTGATTAGTCCCTTCTGAGTTGCATGTAATAGTTTTGCATGGGAGTTCAGGGTATGGGGGGGAGGGGGGGGGGGGGGGGGGTTCATTACAAAGTGGTGAACCTGAAAGTATCTGAAGAGATTTGAACGGTCCAGGTCACCTCTACACAAACAGAGTAGAAACTAGAGAAGTGGTCATAGTGGTCAAGATCTCTGAAACACTTCCGTCTTCTACTTTTCCTCTGTAAGAAGCTTTTGTCCACTAAAGAAGACGAAAATAGATTATTGATCGGACCCAGAGAAGAAGTTTGAAATTTGAAGTGAAGATGAAATTGAATCCAAATTCAAAGTTTAGTGAGCACAGTTGGGTTAGAGCAGTGTCTGGCCCAGGAAGAGATAGTATAGGGACACTAGCAGTGGGACACATGTCTCATGAGTGTGTGAGTAGGTGCTAGGAGACAGAGGAGGGGGTGGGGGTGGGGGGGGGGCAGCGAGACAGGGTCAATGGACCAGAATGAGGGAGCCAGGCTAGCTTCAACATACCAGAAAGGTAGGGCTAATGGAGGACGAGGGGGAGCATAGTGATGAAAACATAAAGAAGATATTACGCAGTTAGGATAGAGGGGGAGGGTTTAACTCAGTGGAATAGTCAAAGAAATGTATAAACTAAGGTGTTATATCATTGACTCGTTAGTGTCTTTCTGACAAGAGACTAGAGCCTGGTTTATTCAAGTGTATGTTGCTCCAATAAATCTCCATGAATTGAAGGATCTGAATCTCTAGGGTGTTCTGTGGGTGTGTGTTACTGAAAGTTCCTGGTCTGTGAGGGTGTGTGAGTCCTCACCACAAGTCAGATGAATAAAGTCAACGAGTTAGAGAATTTTTCGGGAAAAAAACAGTTTCAACAGCAAAGAATTAATTGACAACGAATGTTAGTGGCCCAAAAATTAAAAATGAATTTAAGAAGAGCCAGGTCACCCGTGTCCTTGACACGTTGGAGAAAGGCTTATGTGTGGCGACTTACCTCTCCAGATAAAGTTTAAATAATTGTATCAATAGATCGGAAAAATGACTTTGACAAGAATATTGGTAAATTGAAATTTGGAGAATACATTCATATATTTTAGACTGCATCCTTCCAGGTACCGACGGGGGCAGGTTGCTTTACAAAGAAAATCATTTTTCATGTTTTCAACCACGGGTTAAAGTTGGCTTGGTTTGAAGACAGGTCTGACTGCCGGTTATGTTCACACCAAGGTACCTGAAACCTGAACAGGCTCAAAGAAAAGGTACTGAGAACCATTCAAACTGTTTATTGGGTACAAATCACTCTTTTTGAAGTTTATTATTATTATACCCTGAAAATGAATCTAATTCCATCAAAATGGATTTAATTGTGGGAGAGGATGCTACTGGGTAATTCACATACAACGGAAGATCATCTGTGTGCAGGGACACACAATGTTCCAACCCACCCGCTGTACTGAGACAACTGCTTCCGGCTCTTTGAGCGGATGGAGGTTGAAGATGTAAAAATGGGTTTTGCATTATTACGTGTATTACGTTACATTGCTGTAAAGACAATTTCCTCTTCTTAGAAAAAAAAGACAACTTCGCTAGTCCAGTGTTAGTCCAAGTTTTGGATTTACGATCATCAGCTGCACGCTTTTAGGTCACAAAAAAAGCTCCTTTTCTGCTCCTGTCACCACTTGTTCTTACTCACACTAAAAAAAAGATGAACTTCAAAGTGCTGCAAATTGTTCTTACATTTATTTGTTATCATTGATGACATCGTTTTCACATACAAAAAACAACAATTGATTTGGTTAGAGAAAAAAACAATGAAGTTGAACACAAAACATATCAGATGATCTGGATGCTGTTGGATCTAAGCTTCTAAATATACGTCAAGACAGAAAACAATTATTGATAAAAAGGATGGACAATTTAAAAATAAAGAAAAATAAAACGTTGTCACATGTCCAGTTCTACTGTGTCACGCTGTAGTAAACACATTCACTCCAGGTCTGATCCGTCTGTCTTCTTGATCCGTTGTGCAGGTGGACACTTAAAGCCGCATAATACAGGATTTCTTTGTTTGGGTCACCCTAATGAATGACATATTAGTTGATCATTATTACATAAAACAATATTCAGGAGAAAATGCACAGAACAAATGTAAAAAGGTCCCTCAGTTGAATAGTTCTTTTTCACCTTTGCATTTGCCGTGGAGGGAGCTGGATATCTTGCTCGAGATTCTGAAAACAGAAAAAGCTCTTTATTCAAAAAGCTGCATTAAGTGAAACCAAGCTGTCACATACAAACAGCTATAGTTACCTGTGCTTTGGCAGCTTTTAGTCTTGTTCATCACGCACACTGAAAGAGCCAGTAAAACAACTAGGATGTTGGTGAATACCAAATATCCACTTAAGAGATAGACAAAGAAAGGAGAGTCCAGCTCATCTGCAAATGGATAGAGGGCAGAAACACGTCTCTTTAAAGCACCAATTAGATACAACAACCTCGACTAAAACAAGTCACTAACCCTCAAAGTCCAGTTTGGTCCTGTTTCCAAACAGAATGTGTCCACACGAGACAACAGCACAGTAGTAGGTCCCAGCATGAGATGGATTCAGGCTCTCCATCGGCAGGTTGTAGTCACAGGTGTGTGTTTGTGTGTTGGGTTTCCTCTCACACTGATCAGTGCTGCCTCCATCAGTGTAAATGAGTGCTGGATGAGATTCTTCAGAGTCTTTGAACCAGTAAACACTGTGTTGTCCATCACAGGTCCCAGTTTGTACTGTACAGTTCAGAGTCACAGAGCCTCCTGGCTGGATGGTCTCTGATGGTGACTGATGGAGCAAAGCTGGGACGTTTGTACTAGAACCCTGCACACTGACAACTGTGCCCTCGGCAAAAGTCAACATAAATGAATTGCTATATGCACAGTAGTAAGTTGCTGAGTCTGAAGTTTTTAAATAAAAAATGGTCAAGTGATTTTGAATGACTTTTTCACCTAATTTATTCGTATCCAGTGTAAAGCGTGTATTGTTCTCAAATTCATGATGAAAATTGCCTTTTGGGCTGAACGTATAAAAGGTGGAGACCAGCTTTGGTCTCTGTCCCGGCGTTTGCTTAAACCAGTAAAGCCATGCTCCTTCTTTACCCTGATAGAAACATTCCAAAGTAATGTTGTCTCCAACATCGACTGATGCAAATCCTCTTTCTTGATGCACAAGTGACGACAATTTAGGATCAGTTGCATGAGCTGAAGTGAGAAGAGATACCAAGCAATAGTTATTTTCTATATACAGTATATATACTGTATGTAAATATAAGTATTTCCAACAAAGACAAACCCAACTCAAAAAAGAAAATAGGAAATTATCTATTATAAACATATATATAAAATATATATCTTAAACGTGTATGTATGTACAGTATATAAAGATAAGCATTTCTATGAAAAGTTAGAAATATAAACACAACTTACCCATTTTCAACAAGAACAAACATGTCACATAGACGGCAAACCTTGGAGATGACATCGTGTTCAAATTCTTGTGTTGAATGAAGATCATCTTAAAACTTTCTCCACTCTTTAGAGACAGACTGCATTTGATTGGCCAACCCCATGTGACTCTGTGTGTCTCTTATGAGTTTGGAGTTTGAAATCCTGCTCTGTAGATCAGATATATAAAATAATGTACATTTGTTGGACTTTAACAAAAGAATATTATGTTATGTTTATTATTTGTAAAAAGAATAATATCTCTGAGCCAAAATGATGCATCGACCCGGGTTTTTTCACTCTCAATATCATTGTTTTGGTGAATTTTGCTGAAGGGAATATAAAATTAAAATGATACGCATGCAAGCTCAGATCATATTCTTTTTATTACTATCATTAACTCATATAATTCAAGTGATTTTTTAATGTCAGCTTCTCATTTACTGATGTTTCATTGCCCGTAACCACATATTAATTCTATCATGCGATTAGTTTGTTGAAAGTAGCTTTCTAATAGTATTTCAACTAAGTTCTAATGTCTTCTCCTTCTAAGAATTGCCGTCAGTAGCTGTATTAGCTTCAGATTTTGCAGTATTTTCATTTTAAAAGCCCGTCGCTGCTGTTGAATGTTTTACTGGTCTATGATTTAAGGAGCTTCTAGATGGCTGTGAAAGATTATCAACATCCTGCTGAAAACCACAGCTGCTGCACTGACGCTCTGTATTGTCACATCTGGGTTGACAGTTATTTGTTCAGGTTAAGTAAATATCATGTTTGGATTAAATATACCTTTAAGGTCAAAGGACCTTTTTGGTTATGGTAACAATTATAACCATGCGTTAATGTTAGGAAACTGTTCCGGACATGCTTAAAAAAGCATTTACGCTCTGCAGAGAACAATGACCAATTTCTCATGTTCCATTTTAAAGCTGTGGAGACCCATCAACGACATTAAATCAGGGGGTCTCTACCAAAATGCTTCTGCCACCAGTGGAAACAAAGTTCTGGCTCAAGGATTTGTGCAGAGCTTTGGGAAAACCCTACTAAAAGGGTGAAAATGAAAAAAGTTTATCAGTCTTAGTGTCATGCTGTCAACTGTCAGCCCAGCAGCCCCTCGTGTTTTTGTTCCTATTAACTTAGTTTTCCAGGCCTGTCAACAGGAGAGAGCCACTCCCCCTTGCTCTGTTGCAGAGGGTGTGGCTGAAACAGCTGACGGGGATTTGCAATCAAGGACGGCCCTACATAAACCTGGGGCTTCCTGCCATTCGCCGCCAGATCGTTCCGTCATCCGAGCGGTAGCTATATGTACAGACCATCTGGTCGTTTATGCAAATTAGACACTGTTACTTACCTGTCGGATCTTTTTTCTTAGAGTACCGGGACCCTGACTCACCTGCTGACTGGCCTTACAAGAGGATTACCCGCTCCTGGCTAAGACCTGTTCTCGGCACCCTTTTGTTTTTTTGTTTTTTCTGTAGAATAAATCTATTTTAGTAGTAGTTACTATACAAACAGGTGTTTGAAGTCAGACCATAAAGATGCTTGAAGATGCTGGCAGAGAATAACTATGTAAAACTACATTCTCTGTACCCAAAACAACCTGAAACTTCAGCCAAGAAGGTAGATGGACTTGGTTGTGACATTTAGGAGAGTTGTGAACACTCTGGATCCACATGCTTTTGCAAGTATAAACACGCAGGCTTCTTTTGTAAATCTCAGAACTTCAAGTTCAGGTCCAAAGCCTCTGTTTCCTTGATTGTTTTTTGCAGTATCTATTCTTATGTGTGACTGTCCAGCCGGGGAATAGGACTCGTACGTATTGTGTGGCGATTGGAGAAGTAGATGTATGGTATCTGGCCTACTTACTTGAAGTTGTACCAAGTCGTCAGGAACCAGCATAGCCACCTAGGAAATTTGTATAATGTATTATTTCTACAAAGAAACAAGCTCAAACAATAAATTTTTAAAAGCATTGTATTTTACTCATTTTAATGTACTGACCATACATAGTACACATGAGGAAGCGCTAAGGTGACTACATATTCATAGATTGTCAACTCCATTGACAAAAGCATGGAAACAGAATAAAAATCGTTCTCCAGACAGTTTTTAGATCTGAATATCTTTCTAAAGTCTGTCATGCATTTTGTATTCTTTTCTCTCTTTTCCATCTACTGTCCTTGGTGGAAACCACATATACTGTGGGTATGAACTGCTTCTTGGTGGCAAACACATTTTACCACATGTCCTACATACTCCCACATCCCTCTGTCCTGATTGGTTCTTCGTCCTCATATTGCTGAACGTGGTTCAGATGGATACTTTCAGTTGGTGCTGTGGTCCTTTCTAGTAAAATGAGTGCTTCTACTGATTTTTTAAATCCCTTTGATCTTATTGTATTGGGGTGCAGACAGAGTTCTTAGTGAAATATAATGTGAAAAATGGGGACCAATCAGCGGATATTACTACTGCTGCTAATGCTACTGACAGCTACGGATGTGGTTTCGGTGAGTGTGATGCAACATTGCGTCAACTCTTTGTCCTTTCAAAACAAAGATGGCAGCTCCTGAAGAAGTAAGAGTTTGATTGAAGGATGTTTTCACAAACCTTCTAATGGTTTAGATTAATGTTTCAACTCGTCTTAAATATAATGTTTTTTGTCATACACAGAAGAATTGCAGAAAAAGCGTATAATTTGGCTTTGCTTTTTTTTAATTCAGCAAAACAAATGAACAAGGCAAATGAGCAGTGGAGCACGTCGTGTATTGTTTTTTTTAAAGCATCTAGTGCTGAGTGGTGCACCCAAGCAGCAAAGTTTGTTTCTGAAAAGTGAAGCAGCTGCAGAAGGACTTTGAACTTGCATTATTTCTAATGCCATCAGTGAATATTGTGACAGGCCAGAAGGTTTTGTGTGTGAAATTAAGGCTCAAAGGCAACAAATCTTGACTATTCATCACATACATTTATTACCATTGCACGAAATACAATCAAGTTATTACTTCATACTAACAATTGGTAGTATTTCATATTCACATATAACATTATTGATTTTTACATCAGAAAAGTTGCATGTTTAACACATAAAGCACAGCTGATCTGGAATGTTTGTGTCTGTGTGTGGTTTTTAAACACATTTTCCCACAACTATCATACGGTGGCCGAGAAGGTTCAGACAAATACAAAAGCAACAACACAACCGCAAATGCCACAACGCAACACGAACGCCACAACACAAAATACAAAAGGCACATCACAACTGCAAATGCCACAACACAACACGAACGCCGCAACACGAAAATACAAAAGCCACATCACAACCGCAAATGCCACAACGCAACACGAACGCCGCAACGCAACGCGAAAGCGAAAACGGAAGTAGCTGCCCACGGGAGCGAGCGTATTTTGGAGGAACGCCCACGGGAGCGAGCGTATTTTGGAGGAACGGAGCTGGAGGATGCCAGATCGTTTAAGAAGTAAGTGAAACATGATTCCTTGCGGCTACAGTTAAAGTAAGGAATCATGTTTCACTTACTTCTTAAACGATCTGGCATCCTCCAGCTCCGGTGTTACGTGCCGACTGGGTTTTTGAACCTACTGGTTTGGCTACGCGTGCGTGTTTGTTTTGCCCCGACAGCGGCAGATGTTGTCTGCCTCGGTCACCTGATCCGTCACACAGTCGCAAACATATTTCTGAAAATGTTCAAAATGCATCCCATATCCAATGCAGCGATTATGATTGTATAAGTGAGCACTACATCACTGCTACGTATAAAGAAATAAATAAAAGAACATACGTTTATTAAAAGATCGCCACAACCTGGATTCGAACTCGCAGTCGAGCAAAATAGCAAAACTTTATAAGACGGCGGCGCTACGCCGTCGGCCAACCGAGCTGTCAAATGCCCCTACTGATTTCACTACTTATCATGAAATTGCAAATCGTCAGTGGCAAGAACATCTTTTGGTTCAGGGTGAGCCAAGACAACTGGTTTTTGGTGGCGTAGCGTGAAATACATAGTTCTGTCAGGTTTTCTAGCACATTGCCCAAGTAGGATTACTCTCTTAATAACATCTAAACGCGTAGCCAAACCAGTAGGTTCAAAAACCAGTAGGCACGTAACAACGGAGCTGGAAGATGCCAGATTGTTTAAGAAGTAAGTGAAACATGATTCCTTGCGGCTACAGTTAAAGTAAGGAATCATGTTTCACTTACTTCTTAAACGATCTGGCATCCTCCAGCTCCGTTCCTCCAAAATACGCTCGCTCCCGTGGGCGTTCCTCCAAAATACGCTCGCTCCCGTGGGCAGCTACTTCCGTTTTCGCTTTCGCGTTGCGTTGCGGCGTTCGTGTTGTGTTGTGGCATTTGCAGTTGTGATGTGCCTTTTGTATTTTGTGTTGTGGCGTTCGTGTTGCGTTGTGGCATTTGCGGTTGTGTTGTTGCTTTTGTATTTGTCTGAACCTTCTCGGCCACCGTACTATCATCATGTTTGATTAAACTCACAGCAGCAAGCTGACAAACAAAAAGCCCTTCAACTGGTGACCCAAAAGATTGACCTAAAAGCTCAGTGAACCTTAAAGCCAAAAGCACGTTGACTCATCGTTTCGTTTAGGGTCATACATCTGATGTTAGTTCTGAAACTGTTCTTTCCATGACATACCTTCCTTCCTGTTTCTTTTCCTTTGAAAACTTGATTCATACAGTTATCTCACACACAAAGACATAAATATGAAGCATTTTTTGCAAAAGGATTTAGCTATCTGATTTGCTAAAAGGTGAAATTGATGCAGATTTAAGTTTTCCCCTCTGAATACAGTTAAATCAGTGTGAACGGATGCCGTAGCAAAGCCCTAAAGTAACAGGTTGAATCGACACATCTTTACAGAAAGGAGCAACAGTTTCTGCTTCTTCACGTAGTCACAAGAAAGACATAGTGATAAAATGACCTCAGTGTCTGCTTGGTACCCCTTTGAAGCACGTACACTCCTATGGCTTTATAGTTGAGTATGTGCATTCAATCTCAAGGTTGTTCCTTTGTCTGCTAGATCTGCTGATCTTGTGTTCTCTTACAGCCACATATTGGATGTTTGATTTGTTTCGTTCATCCTAACAATAAAAGAAAAACCACAATATTGTACTTTATAGACACTATAACTGTGCCCTGAATAAGGATTGTTACCTTACCTCTGCATTTGGTGTTGAGGGAGCTGAACATCTTGCCAAAGACTCTAAAAATAAAAAATAAAAGTGCTCACACTATAAGAACGTGTGAAGTGCGCACACACTGTCAGCCACACACATTTTTTTTTTACAATACCTGTATCTTCACAGCGGTTTCTCTTGTTCATCGTGCAAAGCAAGAAAACCAGAAGGACATTAAGGACGGTGGTAAATGCTAGAGCTCCACTCAATAAATACACCAAGATACGAGAGTCCTTATCTGTAGAGAAACAAAGACAGTACACAGCTTAAGTCTTATTGGGAGACAATAGTTGAATGAAAAGTCATCAAAATGATGACATATATCAAATACATTTCTATGATATTTTGCCTTAAAAGTATTTTACAGACTTTTTGAGTTGGAAATAACAAATCCTCTGATCAAAAACCTCACCTTCAAAGTCCAGTTTGGTCCTGTTTCCAAACAGAATGTGTCCACAGGAGGCAACAGCACAGTAGTAGGTCCCAGCATGAGACAGATTCAGGCTCTCCATCGGCAGGTTGTAGTCACAGGTGTGTGTTTGTGTGTTGGGTTTCCTCTCACACTGATCAGTGCTGCCTCCATCAGTGTAAATGAGTGCTGGATGAGTTTCTTCAGAGTCTTTGAACCAGTAAACACTGTGTTGTCCATCACAGGTCCCAGTTTGTACTGTACAGTTCAGAGTCAAATTGCCTCCTACCTGGATGGTCTCTGATGGTGACTGATGGACTAAAGTTAGGATGTTTATACTAGAACCCTGTACACTGACAGTAATTGTCGCCAAGAAATCCAATTTGTATGTATCACCGCTTATACAATTGTAAGTAGCTGAGTCATTAATTTGCAGATCTGTTATTGTCAGGTGATTCAGATTATTTGTAGCATCTAATGTGAAGCGTTGATTGTTGAATTCATCATACAATGTAGGTATTGAATACCGATAGGAGGTTGAGATGAGCCTTGGTTTCTGTCCAGGAGTGTGTTTAAACCAGTGAAGCTTTACTGCTGAACCGGCTTCATGAAAACAATTTAAAGTCAAGTTTTCCCCAGTTTGAACTGATAGAAAACTTTGCCCTTGAGGAACAGAATCCATGTCGGTCGTCTGTACTGAAGTGATACAAGAGAAGAAGAGATTACACTTCATGATACTCTGAATCAACACATTTGATTAAATGCCATCAGCAGTGGCCACACACAAAGATTTAAACTGTAGTCACAAAAAACAACTCACCAATTTTCCCCAATAACAAACACGTCAGATAGAAGATAAACTTTGGAGATGTCATTGTGTTGAAATGTTTATGTTGAATGAGAACAATCTTCATCCTTCTACATTTTTCACTCACAAGACTGTGTTTGATTGGCCAACCAAAGTGACACTACTTCCTATTCAGGAAACACGATCACATGATCACTGCCACCTATTGTGTCAAATTATTGTATTGCGCAACTTGTTCAGATAATTCAATATATATGATTAAAACAACTTAAATCAGTGGACGATAACAAATGTGTTTAAAAAATAAACATGTTTTAAGGCAGTTTCCTCAAAGCATCTTTACTTATATTTATATATTGTTATCAAGTACACTCAGGTGTCTTTTCAAGCTACAGTATGGAGACATAAAAATGTACTGATTAAACAATAACAGTACTTTATTATTTAGACATGTAAATGTATTAATCACAGTTCTTCATCAGTTTATTCACCAGCATGAAGTGCTACCAAAACTTTACGAACTATTATGGACTTAAATGAGACACATGTTGTTCACTTTCATTTTCATTCTCATGTTTGGTTTGATACATAAACATGTTTAAAATTAACATTTAATCTCTCCCTGGCTGTTCATTTGACTATAGTCCATCTAAAATGCTTTAAAATGTTGAATCCCATATACACCTCCTTCTTTCTTTTCCGGTGTTGTTGTTTTGATCTTAGTGGCTCACTTTACAGCAGTTCCACAAGTGAATGAATGGCTCATGAGGGTCATTTTTAAGCTGTGGAAGGAGATACTCTGATGGAGCAAATCCAGCAAACTTTTAAGGGTGTACAAGGATGTTTTGCATCATCACGTTTTAGTGGTGCCTTGATGTGAAGTACATTTCTTCTTATGAGAGAGAAGACAACTTCACTAGTCTATTAGTCACACTTTTGAACTGAAGATTCTCAGCTACAGCACCAGGCTTATAGGTCACACAAAAAAGCACCTTCCTGTTCCTGTCACCACTTGGTGGGCAGTGTTGGGAAAGTTCATTTTCTACATGAACTAGTTCAAAGTCCAGTTCACAAATTTGAAAATGAACTAGTTCAGTTCATAGTTCAAACTTCAAAATATTTGAACTAAGTTCACAGTTCCAACTAGTCCAGTTCTTTTTTTTCCATATGTTGCTGCAAGCTATTATTTTTCAAAATGATTGCCACAACCCAGAACCACAGACAGCAATTATTTTATCAGTTTTAACACTGAAGCTATGCATCAGATTTAATCTTCATATCCAATTTTGAATCCTTATCCAACCAGGGTTTACATTAGCATTGAGGGGATTGTTGCTTTAATGTTGCTGTCCATTCACTCCACACTAGCAGCAGCTGCAGCGTTCACCCCTACAGTACATTCTCACACACATGCTGCTTGAATGGTCTTTTTTAAATAAGGAACAAAAACATGACAGTTATCATTAAGGTACAAATGCTTGCAAAGAAAGGTCAGATTCCTCCCATCCTCACCGACCTTGTCAGTAACTTCATAAAACTCATTTAAATGATTATACGCCGCCTCTTTGCTACACGCTGCTGTCGCCTCCATGCATTTCTTTTTTTTTGATGACGCATGCGCGGTGCGACACTGGTGGCTGGTGTTGCCAGATTGGGTGTTTTTTCCGCTACTTATTAAGGCGCGTTCTTGGTGTGTTTTCTATAGAAATCTGGCATCCTAATTGAACAACGTTAACCTGAAAGAACGCGCCGTTCACAGACACCAGAATGAACGAGTTCACAGTAACGTTCATCGGGCATTAACACAGTACGTTCAGTTCACGTTCGCCAAAAATATGAACGAGTTCATGAACTATCGTTCAATGAACGCGTTCAGGCACAACACTGTTGGTGGGGTAAACCAATCTCTCTGCTAAACATGTGTAAAGAATGTTTAAGAAAGCGAGTCATTTCCTCGAAGAACTTGCTCTACCACTAACCTCACTGTAACTGCACTTCACGTCTCTGACCACTTCTTCATCTCCTACTTTCTGCCACTCTCTATAACTAACGAACCCGCTCCATCAACTGACTCTGTACCTGTTTGTTGCAACATTCACGCCCTCTCTCTATCCTCTCTGGCCTCCTCTGTTCTATCAGCAATCCCCTCAACGGACTCTTTCTCACTCTTGCATCCGAACGCTGTCGCAGAGACTCTCCTCTCAACTCTCCTCTCAACTCTCCTCTATCTTTGCTGCCAAAAGTTCTGTCTACCAATCCAGAATTGAGTCATTTTCTCCAACTCTAAACCACTCTTTTCTATCTTCTCCAACCTTCTCGAACCCCCCAAACCTGCACCCTTCTTCCTGGCGACTTTGTCATCTATTTTACAAAACAAATAGCTGACATACGCTCCTGTTTCTCAAACCCATCTCCTACCTGTGTCGAATTCAAGCTCTCCATCGGCAGGTTGTAGTCACAGGTGTGTGTTTGTGTGTTGGGTTTCCTCTCACACTGATCAGTGCTGCCTCCATCAGTCTAGATGAGGGCTGAATGAGATTCTTCAGAGTGTTCAAACAATTTTTGAAGGGCAGCAAGATTGTCAGGAGAAGACACAAAGACCATCCAGTCAGACCTACTGAATGCTTGAAAACAAACAATCCAGCAATAAATGATAACTCACAGTCTGGGGATGCTCCTGATACCTTTTTCTTTACCAGAACATTTTTTACTACTTATCCCCTCAATGAATAAGAAACCAAGGGAAATTCTCCAGTAAATGAACACACATGCACATAATATTTTGAAAGTATTATATAGGCTATATTTGATCATTAAGGATGATACAAAACTAATTTTTTCAAAATGGCTTGGCATGAACTTAAAAAAACGTTCCTGCCCTTGTACTAAATGTTGAGGTCTAAATGTAAACGTCATTCCTAATTATACCGGAATTCATACACTGATATCTACTTCACATTTAAAATACAATTAAATCTTAAAGTTTCTTTTACTGCTTAATGCCAGAGTACACACATTTAGCATCAATGTTCATCTTCTGCCTCCTTGATCCACTGGGAACATTGAGATTTAAAGCAGCATAATAAGGGCTCTGTGCGCTTTGGTAACCCTGGTGACAAAATATGAAAAACAGTATTAAGATATCAAAATATAAAACAATATCCACAATGAAAATTAAAGTTATTAGTTGAAGTTTACCTCTGTGTTTCCTGTGGAGGGAGCTGATACGGTGACGTGAGAATCTAATCGTGAAAAATAGAAATTCTCCTTTTTAAAAAATGTATATTTAATAAATACAATGTGTCAGATAAAGCAGAACAACTTACCCGAACACTGACAGATGTTTTTCTTGTTCAGCTTGTAGACAAAAAACCCCAGTAAAAAAACTAAGATGGTGGTGAGTATCAAAGCTCCACTCAATAAATACACCAGGACAAGATGGTCACCTTTGTCTGCAGAGTAAGAAACTCGAAAAATTAGAATATCGTGCCAAAGCTCATTACTTTCAGTAATTCAACTTAAAAGGTGAAACTAATATATTATATGGACTCCTTACATGCAAAGTGAGATATTTCAAGCCGTTATTTGATATAATTTTGATGATTATGGCTATAAAATATATAATATACATATATATATATATTCACTAAATATACAGGTGAAACTTTTAAGTTGAATTACTGAAAGTAATGAGCTTTTGCTTGATATTGTAATTTTTCGAGTTTCACCTGTATATTTATATTTGTGTTCATATCAAGTCTGATTTAAAAACTATTTATCTAATGAGCTGGATTATAACTTACCTTTAAAGTCCAGTTTGGTCCTGTTTCCAAACAGAATGTGTCCACAGGAGGCAACAGCACAGTAGTAGGTCCCAGCATGAGACGGATTCAGGCTCTCCATCGGCAGGTTGTAGTCACAGGTGTGTGTTTGTGTGTTGGATTTCCTCTCACACTGATCAGTGCTGCCTCCATCAGAGTAAATGAGTGCTGGATGAGATTCTTCAGAGTCTTTGAACCAGTAAACACTGTGTTGTCCATCACAGGTCCCAGTTTGTACTGTACAGTTCAGAGTCACAGAGCCTCCTGGCTGGATGGTCTCTGATGGTGACTGATGGAGCAAAGCTGGGATGTTTGTACTAGAACCCTGCACACTGACAACTGTGCCCTCGGCAAAAGTCAACATAAATGAATTGCTATATGCACAGTAGTAAGTTGCTGAGTCTGAAGTTTTTAAATAAAAAATTGTCAAGTGATTTTGAATGACTTTTTCACCTAATTTATCCGTATCCAGTGCAAAGCGTGTATTGTTCTCAAATTCATGATGAAAACTGCCTTTTGGGCTGTACGTATAAAAGGTGGAGACCAGCTTTGGTCTCTGTCCCGGCGTTTGCTTAAACCAGTGAAGCCACGCTCCATCGTTATTCTGATAGAAACATTCCAAAGTAATGTTGTCTCCAACACCGACTGATGCAAAACCTCTTTCTTGACGCACAGGTGACGACAATTTAGGATCAGTTGCATGAGCTGAAGTGAGAAGAGATACCAAGCAATAGTTATTTTCTTATTTATTTATATGAATATACAAATATATATATATATATATATATATACATACAGAAAACAAAGTTCTACCAAAGTTAGAAACAAAAACACAACTCAAAAAGCTAAAGTGTAAAGAGATACCAAAAAGACACAATTGCTTCTTAAATACAGTATATATATAATTTAATATATATATATATATATATATATATATATATATATAATATATATGTTTAACATATATTATGTATAAAATGAAGTGAAAAGACCTATCAAGCAAATACACATCATTTTATATATATATATGTATTTCAATATACATCTAAAATACATGTGTATGTATGTACAGTATATAAAGATAAGCATGAAAAGTTAAAAACCCAACTCACCCATTTTCCACAAGAACAAACATGTCACATAGACGGCAAACCTTGGAGATGACATCGTGTTCAAATTCTTCTGTTGAATGACGATCATCATAAAACTTTCTCCACTCTTTAGAGACAGACTGCTTGTGATTGGCCAACCCGAAGTGACTCTGTGCTGTACGTCCTACTTAGGAAACACTCTTCCTTACATCTATAGAGTAAAGTTAGGTTGAACAGATTTTTATGGGGTGAGAAAAGTGTCAGTAGAAGCAGAGGCTCTATATCTTTGTATATTTGATAGCATTTGGTAAAAATAGATCCCAGTGTGTGGAATGAAGACCCCCTCCATTACTAGACTTTGTGGACAGTTACAGAGTCACACACACACTCAGTGCATATAATGTTTATTTAAAATTGAAGTTGTAAATGTCACCTTATGGCCTCCAATATGGCATGAAATGTATGTTGTTGATTGTGACAATTATAACTTTGTTTTACGGTGGACATTCCTAAAAAAAGCACTGACTGAATGTCAGGAAAATAGATCCCAGATGTAAAGAGTATTGTACAATAATAAACTTTCAATGGAATTCAGTTTGGCTCAAGATTGTCATCATTAACCGATACAGACACATCTGGTCCTATGATCTATCTTTAACATCCCCAAAAGTGATAAAATATGAGAACATATAAAATGAAGAATGTCTATGAGCCGAGATGATGTTTTATTCTGGATTTCTGACTCAGTCGACACTCAATATCAGGATTTGCTAATTTTTTAAAATATGTTTAATCTGTAACAACTTTCCCTCAACTTCTCATTACTCTGGTCGTAGATTGACTACAGAGCTTTGTGACTTGACTTGTTAGTTTTTTTTTGCGGCTTGAATGCCTGATGGTTTTAAATAAAGCTTAGGCAATAATTAAGTTAGGAAGACTCAAGTCGGTGCCTTTCCCAGGTAGCCTCCTATCTCCCTGTTTGTACTGCGTCATATACACATACATATGAGATGCTTACATGCATACAAGTGAAACGATGATATTTATCTATCTGAAACACTCATGCACGCACGTATGAAAAGGCTGTAAACATATTGTAAGGTCAGGGGCAGCCCTTTCGGCCTGCTAGAGAGCGCCAGCAGTCCAACCCACTAGGTCCTCGGACACTCCTTGCGAGCTGCTGTGGCTTCGAAGGCACGCAGACACGCTTCTACATCGTTGGTCACTCCTAGTTTCGGGATCAAATCCGCTACCTTGGGTTTCACCTGTGTGAGTACCTGTTGGAGCTCCTGCTCTTTGAGTTGATTTGCCATTTGCTGTTGCAACGAGGCTGCGCTGATTTCTTGCTGAGCCCTCTGGCTCTCCAACAGCCTCTGCACCAGGGGCTCTTTTTGGAATTGGTGCCCTCGTATTCAAAGTCAAAGAAAAGAAACATCTCAGTCAACTCATCAATTTCTTCACTCATTCCCCAGTGCCCGCATTCTCCACCATCTGTAAGGTCACAGGCAGACCTTACGGCCTGCTAGGGAGGAGCAGTGCATGCAGGTTGACCAAAAACACCATAGAGTTGCAAATAAAGTTAAAAAAAAGCTTTATTCTCTCACAGCACAGCCAAAAATAAATAACTTAAAGCGTCCCGAAGGAGATAACAAGCTCTTACTCAAAACAAACAACTTCACCAGGCTTAGTCCTTGCCGCGAGTTCCTTCTTGTTCCAATCCTTCCTACACCTGTGTAAGTGTTGATGCCTTCTGGGAGCTGCAGTTTGTCTGCAGCAGCCATTTTGTAGGGGACAGCTGTCCCTTAATAGAGGGGACATTTTTAGAGGAAGTTAGTTGTTTAAGCAACATTTATGCAGTCGGTTTGTCAACAGTCAACCTTCATAACAATTTGCTCCGAGGCTGTTGGAGGTGTGAGGTCCCTCAGCACCGGACGGTCAGCCTCATCTCAGCTCGCAGAGAGCAGCTGGTTCTCGGCCAGACTTCTATGAAATGCTCCGTTTGTATCCACTATAATATTTGAGTTGTTATATTGCATTTTAACATTATATGACGTTATAATACGGGTAGATGAAATCAAGCATTCTGATTGGTTGAGAGTCACAGGGTGTACTGCATTGAGACATAATGTACCGTACAACTGTTTACATCGACCCGTAACAATTTGATTTTGCACGACCGTCAGTTGTCATTTCTGTTTTTCGCCCGGTGGCAAAAAAGACTGTAAATGCAGCAGCCTCTCGTACTTATTGCTTTACTCTGCTCTGCTACTCCCGCTGCATTATAGCTAATTTTAAAGATCCTCACACAATATCTTCTCTTTGCTTATGGCTTGTGACTGGGCCAGTCTTCCTCTGTTCAAGCTAGGAGTAAAGTTTCCACCAGCAGAAACCTGTTCACAGCAGTTCACAGCTTTTCTACAGAAGCAGTCAGAATGAGGTCATGCGCAGAGGTGGCTAGTTTGAAGATAGCATGCCCCACTTACATTTCTGGTAATTTCGACTTTCTATCCCCTTTCTTTAGTTTCTTTCTCTGACAGTGATTTACCGCCATAAGCTATATACTATTTTCTTTACTATGTATAATGTTGCTAGTAACCATATTATAAAAGCAATAAGATACTCAATGCAGTAGTTCATCGTCAATAATGTTACAGTTACAACGACCTTGAACAGTAACGTTGTCGACAAAGTACAGACAGTTGTACAGTTTGGCTTCACTCTGCTCTGCTACTCCCGCGCCATTATTACATTACATAACATGTAATTTAGCTGACGCTTTTATCCAAAGTGACTTACAATATGCAGTTTATAAAGCAAGATTGCATTTCCTTTATTTGCATTTAACACATAACCCTCATTTTCTAGAACTGTCCTCACAAAATATCTTCTCTTTGCTCATGGCTTGTGACTTGGCCAGTCTTCCTCTGTTCAAGCTAGGAGTGAAGTTTCCACCATCAGAAACCGATTCACAGCTGTACACACCTTCTCTACAGAAGCAGTCAGAGCGAGGTCATGCGCAGAGGTGGCTAGTTTGAAGGTAGCATGCCCCGCTTACATTTCTGGTTAGAAGAAGTTATTAATAGACCAGAGGGGATTTTTGAGCATGTTCAGCTGATGTCATGGTTTATTTTCATGTCACATCTTCAAATATAAGATAAACATGAAACACATATTCATAAAAGAAACATGCTGTATGTCAGGGCTTGTTTTCACGTCACATCTTTATACTAAAGAAATATAAACATCAATCACATATTGCTAGACAAATGGAGTAATGTCTTATTTGTACGGAGAAACAACCCCAACAATGAATGTAAAATAAATGTAAAAGCTTTTCATTATTACCCTTAAAAACTAGAGTCCATTGACTGACCTTACATAGTACACATGAGGAAGTGCTAGGTTGACTTCCTATTCATAGATGTATACAAATACACAGAGTTCCTGGATGTGTTTTGAACTTGTCTATGTACCACCAGGTAGGAGATCTGCATTTGATCAGTCTTCAATCTCTTTGGTGTGTCTGCATTGCAGAGATGACACTTTTCATCTCCTTTGACAATGTCTGATGTCAGAATAAACGACAGAGTCTTCACTGTATTTCACTGTAGCTTTAGTGGATGGGAGGGATCTGTGAGCCATTATCTGCACACAGAAAGAAGTCTTACAACCTATACGCACAGAAAAAAATCCATGAAAATGTTTTGTTTAATTTAGGATACTTTTCACCACCAAACAGGACAGTTTTTTAAAAGATCACACTATTCGCACATTGGGCTGTGTTAAATATATTACATCCTACACACTGCTGGCTACACCAGAACCCCTTGTGAAACCAACTGTTAATCAAACACTGCCATTTTTCTATTGAAAGGACAAGGACAAGTCTACGCAATGTTGCATCACACTCACCTAGACCACCTTAATAGCTGTCAGTAGCATTAGCAGTAGTTGTAAGGACGCCGATCCCCGTTTTCAAATTTTTGTCTCTAAGAACTTTCTTCTAGCAAATAACAGTATTTTTTTTTTCCAATTTCCAAACCAATCGGCTACCAATCTGACGATATGTGGCGTAGAAGGTCAATGATGATGGTTTAGATTAGTGTTAAACTCTGCCTATGAAAAGATTGTTTTTGCCATTTGTTTTATCATTTGGCTTTTATTATTTTGAAATTGTTGCTCAGCAAAACAAATGAACGAGGCAAATGAGCAGTGGAGCACACCGTGTTGTGTTTTTGAAGCATGTAGTGCTGAGTGGTGCACCCAGGTGGCAAAGTTTGTTTCTGAAACGTGGAGCCAATGCGGAAGGACTTGAACTTAATTCTTTCTATTGCCATCAGGGGGATATTGTGACAGGCCAGAAGGATTTGTGTAAAAAAAAGCATGAATAGAAGGGTCAGAGGCAGAATATCTTGTCTATCCATCATCTACATTCATTACCATTACCAATATACAGTCACACTTGAAAGACTTGTACAATTTAGTATTTCATTTTCACATATAAAATTGTGTCAAAAAGATTATTACGTCACAATAATGACATGTTTGACACTCAAAAACATCAGATGATCTGGAATCTTTATGTATGAGTGCGGTTTTGAACACATTTTCCGAGAACTTGTTTGTTTTGCAAACAACTAACAGAAGCTGACGAGCAAAAGGGCCTTTAAATAGTGATCCAATGAATTAAGTTAAAGTCTTGGTGTACGTTAAAGACGTACAGAGGGTCTTATATCTGACTTTAGTCCTTTAACTATTCTCTCTAGGTCATACCTTCGTTCCAGTTTTCCTTTCCTTGATAAAACAGCTTGTATTTATACAGTTACAGTCACATGCTGCTTCAACACGTAGTCACAAGAAAGACACAGTGACAAAATGACCTCAGTGTCTGCTTGGTACCCCTTTGAAGCACATACACTCCTACGGCTTTATAGCTGAGTATGTGCATTCGGTCTCAAGGTTGTTCCTTTGTCTTCTAGATCTGCTGATCTTGTGTTCTCTTACTGCCGCATATTGGATGTTTGGTTCGTTTCGGTCATCCTAACAAAAAAAGAAAAAACGCAATTTTACATTATAGACACTAAAACCGTGTAATGAATCACTACTGTACCTAAATGTTTGAATGATAAACAGTTAACCTACCTCTGCATTTGGTGTGGAGGGAGCTGAACATCTTGCATGAGACTCTGAAAAAGAAAGAAAAGTGGTCACACTAAAAGACCGTGTGAAGTGAGCACACACTGTCAGACACAGAAAAAAACAATTACAATACCTGTATCTTCACAGCGGTTTCTCTTGTTCATCATGCAAAGTAAGAAAACCAGAAGGACATTAAGTATGATGGTAAATGCTAGAGCTCCACTCAAGAAATAAACAATGATATGAGAGTCCTCCTCATCTGTAGAGAAACAAAAACAGGAGACAGTACACATTAAGTCTTAATGGGAGACACAACAGTTGAATCTAAAGATATCAAAATTATGTCATATGTAAAATGTATTTAATTGATATTTTGCCTTTAAAAGTATTTTACAGACTATTTGGGTTGGAATGAATAACAAATCCTCTGACCGAAAACCTCACCTTTAAAGTCCAGCTTGGTCCTGTTTCCAAACAGAATGTGTCCACACGAGGCAACAGCACAGTAGTAGGACCCAGCATGAGACGGATTCAGGCTCTCCATCGGCAGGTTGTAGTCACAGGTGTGTGTTTGTGTGTTGGGTTTCCTCTCACACTGATCAGTGCTGCCTCCATCAGTGTAAATGAGTGCTGGATGAGATTCCTCGGAGTCTTTGAACCAGTAAACACTGTGTTGTCCATCACAGGTCCCAGTTTGTACTGTACAGTTCAGAGTCACAGAGCCTCCTGGCTGGATGGTCTCTGATGGTGACTGATGGAGCAAAGCTGGGATGTTTGTACTAGAACCCTGCACACTGACAACAGTGCCCTCTGCAAAAGTCAACACATATGAAGTGATATATGCACAGTAGTAAGTTGCTGTGTCTGAAATTTTTAAATCAAAAATTGTCAAGTGATTTTGACTGACTTTTTGACCGACTTCATTTGAATTCAGTGTAAAGCGTTGATTGTTCTCAAATTCATGATGAAAATTGCCTTTTGTGTTGTATGAATAGCAGGAGGAGACCAGCTTTGGTCTCTGTCCCGGCGTTTGCTTAAACCAGTAAAGCCATGCTCCTTCTTTATCCTGATAGAAACATTCCAAAGTAATGTTGCCTCCAACATCGACTGATGCAAATCCTCTTTCTTGACGCACAGGTGACAACAATTTTAGATCAGTTGCATGAGCTGAAGTGAGAAGAGATACCAAGCAAATAGAACATTTTATTATATACACTATATTTATTCATAAATGTGTATAATTTTAAGCAATTCCAACAAAGTTAAAACAAAAAAACAACTAAAAAAAGCAAGCAAAGCAAATATGCAATTTTTTATTTTATACATTAATATATTATTTAATCTATAATATATATGTTTAAGATACAAAAACACAACTCACCCATTTTCAACAAGAACAACCATGTCACATAGACGGCAAACTTTGGAGATGTCATCGTGTTCAAATTCTTGTGTTGAATGAAGAGAATCTCAATACTTTCTTCACTCTTCAGAGACAGACTGCGTTTGATTGGCCAACCCCATGTGACTCTGTGTGCTGTACGTCCTACTGAGGAAACACTCGTCCTTACATCTATAGAGTAAAGTTAGGTTGAAAACATTTTCATTTGGTGAGAATGATATCTGTAGAAGCAGAGGCTCTCTATCTTTGTATATTAGATAGCATTTGGGAAAAATAGATCCCAGGCATGTACAATATTATTTCAGGACAACATTGGTGTGTGGAATGACGACCCCCTCCATTACTAGACTTTTTTACAATGAAGTCACACACACTCAGTGGATTTAATGTTTATTGAATTGATTGCTTGGTATAGATTTTGAAAGCTGGGTCAGCTGTTATTACTATTATTTCTTGTCTTCTTTTTGTTTCTTTTGTTAAATGGGGGTGGAATGACATGTTAAAATCCTCTCCAAGGCACGCTTTTTTGGTTCTGTGAGGTACTGAAGGGTTGAGGGGAGTAAAGAGAACTAAAGTAGTAGTTAACGCTGGATATTATACATATTGGTAAGTATAACTATAAAGAAATATATATTTGATATGATTGATTTTAGTATTTCTGGAATGTGTGTATTATGTGTTCATCTGGCCGAGGTGATTGTTTGGCAGGTAGGTGGCTGCAGCTGTGGTCCTTCTCAGTGGCCGGCTATACAAAGCTGCCAGGACCACATGCACAGAAGTGAGAATCCAGCTTGGAAAAATAAAAGTTGCAGATGTCACCTTATGGGCTTCCACTATGCCATGTACTGTATTTTGTCCTAATTGTTGGTAAAATAAACACTGGTATGGTATGCGCTCTGTGTCAGTCATGCTACTTGCTAACTACGGCTAATGTGAAGGGCACCGTTTTGTTTGTTTGTTAAAGTAAGTTCTTTGTTACGGTAAAGTAAATATCACCTTTTGATTTTAACTATTATTATTATTATTATTAAATAAAGCTCTGTCGTGAATTAAGTTAGAAACACTCACCAAGTACTCGGTGCCTTTCCCCGGTAGCCTCCTATCTCCCTGTTGGTACGCTGCCGACTTGGTTAAAACCTTGTTTAGTACTAGCCAACCAGATGGGGGCACCATTTCCGTATAACAATTGTATCGGTTCTGTCAAAAATGTAATACTGTTCTTGCGCAGCAGCTCTCCAGCAGACGAGCAAGAAGCCATACGGGCTAAATCAGCACTAGGCCTTACCTCTTCTCAGACGTGAGCTCGTAAGGCTCCCAGCTGGCAGAGAGCTCGTCCATCCCTCCCCGTCACCTGCAGTGTTGCCAAAAGGTGGACGTAGTGAGCAGTGTAAATAAATGCAATGGTGCGAGATGTAGCACAGTGACCTTTGATGTTTTCAGACATCAAGGAAAACCCACACCTACCGGGAATATTGTCTTTAGGCTACACAACGTTGGGTGAATACAACTATTTTGTGCTGAAAGGCAGCTATATACTATTTACATTACTATTCATAATGTCGCTGGTAAGGTATTATAAAAGCAATAAGATACTTGAGTCAGTACTTTATCATGGATAATGCTACAGTTCAAGGGTTTGCTGGCCCTCCACAACGTGTCGGTAGCAGTAACATTGTCGACAGAGTACAGCCTCTTGTACCGTTTGGCTTTACTCTGTTGTGCTATCCCTGCTGCAATATTGCAGTTTATAAAGCAAGATTGCATTTCCTTCATTTGCATTTAACACATAACCCTCATTTTCTAGAACTGTTCTCAGAAAATGCTTCTCTTTGCTTATGACTTGTGACTGGGCCAGTCTTCCTCTGTTCAAGCTAGGAGTGAAGTTTCCACCATCAGAAACCTGTTCTCAGCAGTTCACACCTTCTCTACAGAAGCAGTCAGAGCGAGGTAATGCGCAGCGGTGGCTAGTTTGAGGTAGCATGCCCTGTTACATCTCTGGTTAGAAAAATGTATTGATAGACCAGAGGGGATTTTTGAGCATGTTCAGCTTATGTCTGCATCCAATGCTAAATGTCACGGTTAATTTCACGTCTTTACACAAAATAAATATTAAATAAACATAAATCACATATTTATGGAAGACAAATGACAAATATCTATTTGTCAGGAAGAACAAGACCCAACAATAAATGTATAAAAGCATTTTATTTCCTTTTTAAAATAATATGTACTGTAGTCCATTGACAGACCTTACATAGTACACATGAGGAAGTGCTAGGTTGACTTCCTATTCATAGATGTATACATATACACAGAGTTCCTGGATGTGTTTTGAACTAGTCTATGTACCACCAGGTAGGAGATCTGCATTTGATCAGTCTTCAATCTCTTTGATGTGTCTTCATTGCAGAGATGACACTTTTCATCTCCTTTGACAATGTCTGATGTCAGAATAAACAACAGAGTCTCCACTGTATTTCACTGTAGCTTTAGTGGGTGAGAGGCTTCTGGGGGCCAAACAGACCAGTGCATAGATGAGTTCATCATATGTCTGCAAGAAATGGAATTCTAATGAATAAAAGTTTTTCTGTAAGATGGCCATGGGATATCAAACTGAAAACATCCTATCCAGCTGGAACTGTGGGTGCTGAGACAAACTCCTACCTGGTGGTCTTCAGAAGATCTATCAGTAGCATCTGGAGAAACAAAGAGATAACTATAGTTAACTCCAGTGACCCTAGGTCTTCAATAGGGGGTCCGAAGAGATACTTCAAGGGGGGGGGGGGGGTGGTTGCGAAATGATAAGACTTTTTTTTTATTGTATTCATTTTTTTTCCTCCATAAATTTAAATATCTATTAGCTCAGTTTTGTATGCAAGACGTATGTTTATTAATGGCCTTGCATGTTAAAAACAAAAGTGTCAATGAATATATACTGTATGAACCTGTGTATTCTTTGAATAGTTTAGTATTGAATACACAACAACAGGGTAGCTATGTTTATACATGGCACTAGGTTCAGTATAATAAAGACACAATTGTACGCAATTTATATAGTAGGGGGTCCCTGCTCCATCTCGCCATCAGTTTGGGGGACATTGAAGACAAACAGCTGATGAATTTGGTTTTAAATATCTGAGGAATGTCCATATCAGGATGATTGTCATAGTCCCCAGAATGCTGTTCGACAGCATTAGAGCAACTACAGCTGAGCTCAGCTCAGTCGGTGACAGCATTGTCTGGTAAGGGAAATTAAATAATTACTGATATCCTTTTACAAATAACGTGTATTTTCTGGGCCGAGTACTTCCAGCCTATTCATCCAAAACGCACACATGAGTTTGTTAAAAGATCACATTTCATTTGCCCATTGGGGGGTAAACAATTTCCTGCACGCCGAAAGAAGCCTTAAATATAATTCATTGTACACATTGCTAGCTACACCAGAACACGAGAAATAGTGTCCGTTGACCTTCTACGCCGTATATCGATGTAAAATTGAAACCTGATTGGTTTGGAAATGTGTAACCTCTAAAATTATCAATGTGATTCACTTTAATTTTTTGTTCCTCAGCTTTAACAACTTTTTTGTGTCCTAACAATACCAGAATTGAAACATGTAATGTTTTTCATAACATCCATCTATCCCAAAACTTAACAAAACTAAAATTGTTATTTAGATTTGAATATGTTTCCAATGCTATTCATACACCTTATGACATTCTGTATAAATTGTATTCATTTGTTGCCCATTGTGGAAACTACATACGTATATATTGTGTGTGAGTTGCTTTATGAAGGCCAACACATTTCCCTTCAGGACATTAATAAAGCTCTTCTAATCTAATTAAAAACGTATGAATGTTGCAAAGCAAATCACAATAACTGTTCTAATTTCTGCTTGGTCTGATGATCACAATTTGGTCTACAAAATGTCTGAAATGATATTTAGCATCTTTAATCAAAATATTACAATGAACAAATAATTCATTCTTGACATAAAGTAGAATTGTTGATGACATCAGTAAATATAAACACATTCTTTCAACTCTAGCTGATTTAACTTAATTTGGGGGTTTTCCGTATGTTTTTTTGTAATTTAAATATTTATGATTTACTGGTATTTGCTGGAAATTGAAAGTTCCGAGTACTAAAACTTCTTCCTTAGTTTATATTAATCCTGTTCCCACTTCCAAACCGTGTCCCTCCACATGAAGTCACAATACAGTAGTAAGTTCCAGCATCTTTAGAAGGCCGTACCGTATCTGATGGTAGTTGTCCGTGCAGTGGTCCTGCCGTACACCTGGTTTACTCGCAATTATTTGAATAATTTCTAGGAATTAAATGCTCTATACATCTTTTATGTTGCGCATTCTGTACACATGTCATCCATTGTAGTGTCTCCATCCCGGGAGAGGGATCCCTCCTCTGACGTTCTCCCTAAGGGTTCCCCCCTTTTTTTTCTCCATGGAAGGTTGATCACTTGATTATTCATCACCTGCATTTATTACTACTGAACAATATACAATTAAGTTATTCCATCACACTTGAAACAACTTTATATTCACATATAACATTGTATCTAAAAGTATTATTACACCACAATGATGACATGTTTTACACTCAAAAACATCTGCTGATCTGACCTTCAAATAGTGATCCATTTAATTAACCTAACAACTTGGTGTAACTTAAAGCTAAAGGCATAGACTCATCGTTCTGAAGAGGGTCGGATTTTAGTCCTGTAACTGTTCTCTCTACCTTCGTCATACCTTCCTTCCAGTTTTTTTACTTTCCTTCATGAAACAGCCTGGCTTTATACAGACATCAGTTATACAGTTACAGTCACATGCTGCTTCAACATGTTGTCACAAGAAAGACACAGTGATAAAATGACCTCAGTGTCTGCTTGGTACCCCTTTGAAGCACATACACTCCTACTGCTTTATAGTTGAGTATGTGCATTCGGTCTCAAGGTTGTTCCTTTGTCTTCTAGATCTGCTGTTCTTGTGTTCTCTTACTGCCGCATATTGGATGTTTGATTCGTTTCGTTCACCCTAACCAAAAAAGAAAAACCACAATATTTTACATTATAGACACTAATACCGTGTCCTGAATCACTACTGTACCTAATTGTTTAAATGATAAATAACAGTAACCTTACCTCTGTATTTGGTGTGGAGGGAGCTGAACATCTTGCATGAGACTCTAAAGAAGAAAGAAAAGTGGTCACACTATAAGACCGTGTGAAGTGCACACACACTGCCAGCCACACAAAATAGTTTTTACAATACCTGTATCGTCACAGCGGTTTCTCTTGTTCATCGTGCAAAGCAAGAAAACCAGAAGGACATTAAGGACGGTGGTAAATGTTAGAGCTCCAATCAATAAATACACCAAGATACGAGAGTCCTCATCTGTAGAGAAACAAAGACAGTACACAGCTTAAGTCTTACGGGGAGACAACAGTTGAATGAAAAGACATCAAAATGATGACATATATCAAATATATTTACATAATAATTTGCTTTTAAAAGTATTTTACAGATTATTTGAGTTGGAGTAAATAACAAACCCTCTGATCAAAAACCTCACATTTAAAGTCCAGCTTGGTCCTGTTTCCAAACAGAATGTGTCCACACGAGGCAACAGCACAGTAGTAGGTCCCAGCATAAGACGGATTCAGGTTCTCCATCGGCAGGTTGTAGTCACAGGTGTGTGTTTGTGTGTTGGGTTTCCTCTCACACTGATCAGTGCTGCCTCCATCAGTGTAAATGAGTGCTGGATGAGATTCTTCAGAGTCTTTGAACCAGTAAACACTGTGTTGTCCATCACAGGTCCCAGTTTGTACTGTACAGTTCAGAGTCACAGAGCCTCCTGGCTGGATGGTCTCTGATGGTGACTGATGAACTAAAGTTAGGATGTTTATACCAGAACCTTGCACACTGACAGTAGTTATCGCCAAGAAATCCAATTGGTATGTATAACTGCTCACACAGTAGTAAGTAGCTGAGTCATTAACTTGCAGATCTGTTATTGTCAAGTGATTTTGATCATTTTCAGTATCCACTGTGAAGCGTGGATTTTTGAATTTAGCATAAAATGTAGATTCTTGTACCATGTAGGAGGTTGAGATAAGCCTCGGTTTCTGTCCAAGAGCGTGTTTAAACCAGTAACGCCTTGCTGCTGAACCGGCGTCATTGAAACATTTCAAAGTTACGTTTTCTCCAGTTTGAACTGATAGAAAACTATTCCCTTGATGAACAGATGAGGAGGAATCCATGTCGGTCGTCTGAACTGAAGCGATACCAGAAAAGAAGCGATTACACTTTATTTTACTATGAATCAACACATTTGAAGCAGTGCCATCAGGAGTGGCCACACACTTTAAAAGATTCAAACTGTAGTCTCAAAAAACACAACTCACCCATTTTCCCCAAGAACAAACATGTCAGGTAGAAGATCCATTTTGGAGATGTCATCTTGTTGAAATGTTTGTCTTGAATGAGAACAATCTTCATCCTTCTAAATTGTTCACTCACAAGACTGTGTTTGATTGGCCAACAAAAAGTGACAGTACATCCTACTCAGGAAACGCGATCACATGCTCACTGCCACCTATTGAGTCAAATTAGTTTATTGCCAACTTGGTCTCATAATTCAAAATTCAAATTCTGTTAAGCAACTTAAAATCAGTGGAAAATAACTCATATTTGAAGCAAACATGTTTTAAGCAGTTTCTGCAAATATTCCTTTCTTGATTTCTATTGATTTCTATTATTCTCTCGATTTCTTTATAAGATGAAGACAAACTATGTATGCTATGTTATATTCACTCATTGAGGCATAACACCAAATGTTTCTACATAGAGTGCATTGGAATGTGAGGGAGAGATAAGACAGAGAGGTTTCAGGTTACTGCAGCAGTTTCACACTTGGATGTGAAGAGGATGAACCAGGAGGAGACACTTTGAAGAAGAAGCCAATGACATTCGAATGCAACAAAAGACGCCCTGCCCGGGAGTTTTCAAAATACCAAACTGAGAGAAGAACTAAATAGAAATTACTACTCACATTGTATTTCATTTTGTAAATTGTATTCCTTATCACTTTATTTAGTTATTAAATACTTTTTGATTTTTAAAATTCGAGCCAGGTGACTCTTTTGATTCATCGTAGTGTGATCTCCCTCGAGGGGCCTTCCGAACCCTATCACTGTCTACGCCTACGGCTGCTATTTTGCACCAAAACACAACGGTGTTTGGTGGTCCAACGTGAGTAGATCTTATTTCATGGTTGATTTGGAGGAAAAATAATGGCTCAAAGTTGAAATGTTTTCAGGGTGATAAGCCCCGGAGCCTCTCCGTCACGTCTACTGCGAATGACGTAATTCCTGCGAATTGACCAGAAATGACCCCCCCGAAAGTACCCGCTGCTGTTAGTGCGTTTGAAGTGAATCATACGCGTCACGTTGCATTTGGTGTGAATGCACCATTATGGTCGCATGCACTCTACTTTAGTCACAAAGGTTAACATAGAGAAATGGAAAAGTTGCTGAGGAATCCAGTCTTAATTGTCCTACCAAAAGCTTTAAGATGGAACAAGTCTCAAAGTGTTCAAGGCACTTTTTTCTCCTACACTTGCTCTCCCTGAAAGGATTATTACACACTGGGTGAACAAAGACACCATCGAACATGATGAACAAGTGGCAGCACCACCGTCTAAATCTGGACCTAGGAATGACAAGCATTCAAAGCTTGAAATTGAAAATTTACTTAAGGACTGGTTGGGACCTGTCCAATGTTGATTCCCACTACTGCAGAAGCACAGAGACCTACCGAAACACACAACCATCTCCCAACTACATTGTGAATATCAACAGGCTGCCACTCAAACGTAGACTTCAGGCACAAAAATACTTTAATTACCAAAATAAAAAATAAAATTGCGTTGGGGCAACACGCAGACCAGTAACACACCGACATGGAAAACACATACAGACTACTCACGAAACACATTCAATGGACTGACAAGAGACAAGCAACACACATGGTTTAAAGGTGATTGGACACGGCAAACAATCACAGGGGATGAGACAGGGCAGGGCAGGAAGTGAAGTTAACCCAGGGACACGTGAGGCAGGAAACTACAAAATGAAACAGAAAACAAACCCACACAGTGACACAGGCAGCTCCAATATTTCACTGATTTGTTCCACGAAGAGAACTTTCCCATTTTCATTCTGCAAAAGGATTAGTTCACTGTCCGTTTGGACAATGAATTTGCAAGCTGCTGTGTCCAAAAATCTAAACCAGCAGCCTGTATTACAAAACAAAACCGCAGGTTCCAAACTTTACTCTCTCTATATTTGGGGCGATTCGGAGGGTGACCTGAATAGCGAGGTATTTGCACAGCATATTACTATCAAACGCAAAGTAGTTACGGATATCGTCAACCCAAGAGACTATGTTATCGTACCGTGGACTGTAAAAATCAGGCCATCACCTCACCATGTGAAGCGTGATGATTTCTTGCAACTGAATGGATCTTACTTTGGTAGCATCAGACCAGGTACAAATCGGTCACGACCCCAGGCTCGTGAGTATGTTTTCCTGTTGTCTGTTAGTGCCGGTTGCCGAGCAACGAGGACAGGCGGGGAGTTCCAGGGTTACCGGTGCCCGCTTCCACCTGCTGCCAATCAAGCAACACACCTGGTCCTGATCATCGTTAGTCACCATACTTAAACCGAGACCTGACATCCAGGCCCTACCGGATTGTTAGACATAGTTAAACTCAGCTAACACTTGACTTTTAGTGTACGTTTATGCTGACATTTACGGTATTTGAGAAATGGTGCCTTTGAACTTGCAATTATATAAACATGTACTAAAGTGTTCGGCATTCAAGTGTCGGCTGAGTTGACCACGGATATCCGAGTGTCGGCTGAGTTGACCGCAGTCTAGAGCTGCCGAAGTGGGAACCGCAAGCCCTAGTATTCCCAAAAAACTCAATCTGTGTCAAAATAGTATCTGCAGATAACCCATGTTGATCGATTTGATCCGCTAATGCTAGCATGCTATCTCGGAGCCCACTGATGTCTTTCATTATGTCAACACTCTCACGTCCCTTAGCCAGCCTTTTTTGCACACGGCTCTGTTGTCTGTTCTGAATGTGAGAGATAGCCACGCCCCCTGATTTGCATATAAGAACATGAAATGAAATACAGCGCCATTATGAAATACAGCGCCATTATGAAATAAAGTGCCTTTATGAAATAAAATCCCATTATAAAATACAGTGCCATTATGAAATAAAGTGCCATTATGAAATAAAGTGCCATTATGAAATACAGCGCCATTATGAAATAAAATGCCATTATGAAATACATTGCCATTATGAAATAAAGTGCCATTATGAAATAAAAAAATGTGTACTTAATAAAATAAAAGTACCATGAAATGATTGAATGTATTTAATATGTATGTATTTATTGCCTCATTTATTCATTTCATGATGTATTTCAAATGCATGTTTCATTTATTTATGTATTTATTCATTTATTTAATTTTGAATAAAACGGCATTCCATATTCTTGCTCTAAAGTAAATTTCCTCTTGTATGAGAGAAAAGAATGCTAAATTTGGGGCAAATGGGAGGGCGACCTGAATAACGAGGTATTTGCACACCTTCAGTATCGCCATTTTGATTGTGAAAACAAAGACAATCTACGTATAATTCAATGAAAGTTCCTCTTCTGTGGAAAGATGTTATTTTACCTAATTGAGAGGGTGTTAGCCTTTTTTGAGAAAGATTTGATTTGAAAATGGGATATGGAAATGCCAAATTAGTTCTGACATAAAGAACATTAACTAACATAAATACAAGGCCCCGTTAACAACTCATTACAAACCATTGATGGAAATTCATCTCATTTTGTTCAATTAAAAAGGTAACAGGAAGCCAGCAGGCTCTTTCACCTGCTCAAGGTTTAGGGTGTAAAACAGGTCTGAATGAATATTTTTAGGTTACAAAAAAGCTCCTTTCTGTTCCAGTCACTACTTGTTGGTTGGGGTCAACCTACATCTCATGTGTAAACATGTGTAAAGAAGCTCCTGATTTGAATACTCACACTAAAAATGTTGCACTTCAAAGTGCTGCAAATTGTGATTACATTTATTTTTTATCATCGATTCATTAATTTCACATACAAAAACCCACATTTGGTTATAGAAAAAAACAATGAATCAGAACGGTAAAGGTATACGATGATCTAGTCGTCTGAGCTTCTGAATGTAAAAGAAAACATTTATTGATAAAAAGGATAGATTGTTTGAAGATAACTGCTTCTAACCATTCAGAGAAGAAATAAGTATTCTATTCATCCATATTACCAAAAAATAGAAATACAGGTGAAACTCGAAAAATTTGAATATCGTGCAGCTCATTACTTTCAGTATTTCAACTTAAAAGGTGAAACTAATATATAGGTATATATATATTATATAGCCATAATCATCAAAATTCTATCAATAAAGGCTTGAAATATCTCACTTTGCATGTAATGAGTGTATATAACATATTAGTTTCACCTTTCAGTTGAATTACTGAAAGTAATGAGCTTTTTCACAATATTCTAATTTTTTGAGTTTCGCCTGTATTTCATATTGTCTGCAGAGCAAGTAGAATCTTATTTATCTTCAAGTTATATAACAATCAAAAATAAAGTTGAAAAGAAAAACACTTGTCATATGTCCAGTTTTACTGCCTCACGCTATAGTAAACACATTCACTCCAGGTCTGATCCGTCTGTCTTCTTGATTTGATGTACAGATCGACACTTGAATAATACAGGGTTTCTTTGTTTTGGTAACCCTAGTAAAAAAGCCCATATTAGTTGATCAATATTACATGAATCAATATACAAGGAAAAATGCAATGGCTAAATGAAAAAGGTGTCTAAATTGTAGGGCAGCAGTTGAAAAGTTTTTTATTCACCTTTGCATTTGCCGTGGAAGAAGCTGGATATCTTGCTTGAGATTCTTGAAACAGAAAAAGCTCTTTAATCATAAAAGCTGCATTAAGTGAAACCAAGCTGCCAGATACAAACAGCTATAGTTACCTGTTCTTTGGCAGCTGTCTGTCTTGTTCATCACGCACACTGAAAGAGCCAGTAAAACAACTAGGATGTTGATGAATACCAAAGATCCACTTAAGAGATAGAAAAAGAAAGGAGAGACCAGATCATCTGTGAAGAGATTGAGGGCAGAAACATGTCTCTTTTAAGCACCAATTAGATACAACAACCTCGGCAAAACAAGTCACTAACCCTCAAAGTCCAGTTTGGTCCTGTTTCCAAACAGAATGTGTCCGCAGGAGACAACAGCACAGTAGTAGGTCCCAGCATGAGACAGATTCAGGCTCTCCATCCGCAGGTTGTAGTCACAGGTGTGTGTTTGTGTGTTGGGTTTCCTCTCACACTGATCAGTGCTGCCTCCATCAGTGTAAATGAGTGCTGGATGAGATTCTTCAGAGTCTTTGAACCAGTAAACACTGTGTTGTCCATCACAGGTCCCAGTTTGTACTGTACAGTTCAGAGTCACAGAGCCTCCTGGCTGGATGGTCTCTGATGGTGACTGAAGGAGCAAAGCTGGGACGGTCAAACCTGAACCCTGCACACTGACAACTGTGCCCTCGGCAAAAGTCACCGCATATAAAGCGCTATGTGCACAGTAGTAAGTTGCTGTGTCTGACATTTTCAAATCAATAATTGTCAAGTGATTATGACCTTTTTCCGTATGCATTGTGAAGCGTGGATTGTTCTCAAATTCATGATAAAAAGTGCCATTTACGTCAAACTGATAGAAGTTGGAAACCAGCTTTGGTCTCTGTCCCAGCGTTTGCTTATACCAGCTAAGCCGTGTTCCAAGATTAGTCCCATAGGAACATTGCAAAGTAATGTTGTCTCCAACATCGACTGATGCAAATTCTCTTTCTTGATGCACAGGTGACGACAATTTTAGATCAGTTGCATGAGCTGAAGTGAGAAGAGATACCAAGCAATCATGATTATTGTTATTATATAATTTTTGTATACATATATATAAATACATATATGTATACACACATCTATATATTTATTTATATATATATATGTATATGTGTATATACATATATATATACAGTATGTGTATATACATAGTGTATACATGTAAACATTTCCAACAAAAACAGTAACATAAACAATTCTAAATGTAATATATTACATATATTATGTATAAACTGAAAGTGAAAAGAAACAAAAGCACAACTCACCCATTTTCCACAAGAACAAACATGTCACATAGACGGCAAACCTTGGAGATGTCATCATGTTCAAATTCTTGTGTTGAATGACGATCATCTTAAAACTTTCTCTACTCTTTAGAGACAGACTGCTTGTGATTGGCCAACCCGATGTGACTCTGTGCTGTACGTCCTACTTAGGAAACACTCTTCCTTACATCTATAGAGTAACATTAGGTTGGGTTTCTTTGTTAAGGTAAAGTAAGTATCACGTTGTGATAGTAACAGTTCTAATTGTGTTTTAAGGTCAGGAAACTGTTGATGACATGCCAAAAGAACACTGACTGATGTCCAGAAAAATAGACCCTAGGTGTAAAGAGTATTGTACAATACTAAATACTTTCGTTTTCACTCAGTCGACTGTCAATATCATTATTGATGGAAAATTAAAATTCAGCTTTTCATGTACCAATGTTGCCCTGTGCAACTTGTTTCATTCTCCAATTGTTTTTGTTATGAATAAACAGTATTCCTATGTTGTTGTTTGTGACATGACAAAAAAACACTTACTGATGTCCAGAAACAAGCGTGGATTATTGTTGAATTCATGATAAAAAGTGCCATTTACGTCAAACTGATAGAAGGTGGAAACCAGCTTTGGTCTCTGTCCCAGCGTTTGCTTATACCAGCTAAGCCGTGTTCCAAGATTAGTCCCATAGGAACATTGCAAAGTAATGTTGTCTCCAACATCGACTGATTCAAAACGTCTTTCTTGGCGCACAGGTGACGACAATTTTAGATCAGTTGCATGAGCTGAAGTGAGACAAAATATGGAGTATATGTGAAATGAAGAATGTCTGTGAGCCGAGTTAATGTGTCATCCTGGATTCCTGACTGAGTCGACTGTCAATATCAGGATATACTATATTCTACTCACCTGAAGCTTAAAATAATTAAAATCCCTTGCATACAAGCACAGATCTGTTATCGTTATGATGATGAAGATCATTTTTAATGTCGCTTCTCAATGTCAGACGTCATTGTTTTAAAATGCCCTGTGCAACTTATTCTCTGAATTGTTGACCTTTTATAAGTAGCACTCTAAATAGTAGTTCAACAAAGTATTTTTTTCACTAACAATTACCATCAGTTGTTTTTTTTTTTTTTGACAAGTATTATTAGCGTAAGATTTTCATAAGCACGCCACTGAACTTGGATCTTTTAGTGATCTGTGGCCTAAGGAGCTTCTGAGTAACTGTGAAAGCTTGTCAACATCCTGCTGAAAACCACAGCTGCTACACAGATACAAAGATAAGGCACTGATGTTTAGGTTAAATATATATTTATTTACTGCCTTTATAGGAGGAACAGTATGGTCATAAACCCTTTGCCATTCGTACCTTTTGTTGTTTGCAAATACGCAGGCAGTGTAGTATGTACTCACTTCTGGGTAGAGGGCTGCTTTTTTACAACCACACATGGAGGTGTTTTCTGACCATATTCGCTGTGAGAAAGCATTGGTGTTTTAAACAATGTTATTTTTTGTGGTTTGGATTAAAATTACCTTCAAGAGCTCTGTTGTGATGGTAACAACATAACTAGGTTCTACGGTTGGGAAACTGTTGCAGACGAGCTTAAAAAAAGATTTGCCTGTCAGTAAAAATAAAAAAAATGAATTTCTAATTTGAATGTTGTGTGGACCCATCCATGTTCCCTGTAGTCCCCCTTTTGTCATCTACAAAAACCTAATTTTCTCCTTACTCCGTGTTGTATATCACTACAGACCTCTGTCACGTGACTTGTTATCTGTTATTCTGGTGCTCAAAAGCCTGATTGTGTCCTCTGTAAAACTAATAGTAAAAGTTGACCTTTTGTCACAAGTTGTTAGTGTCGTTATTCATGTGACTCACAGGGGCTTCTCTTCAAATGACTTAGTTTTTAAAGTTAACTTAAACCTAACTCCCTCTAAAGACAGAATTTATATTCAAAAGACATTTAACTTTTGGCACAAAAAAAAGCTAATTGGCCTAATTCCCCCCCTTTTCTCTCCCTCTTCTCTTTCTACCTTTTGCGTAGGGTCCAGAAGGGGCTCGTTGTGCCGGGGCTCCATGGCATTTCCTCAGATGTAGGTCCCCACAAACCATCCGATAGACTAGACGGGATCGACCAACAATCCTATCGATAACGTTTTACAAATAAAATCATTAACCGCATTCAGTTGGTTCTTGCTAGTGATTTTTTTTTTTTTTTTTTTAACTGACCAATTTAAAAACACAGATAAAGCCTGACTACTCAGGCAAAAAATGTTGTAAATATTTGTATTCCCTCGCAAAGACTACCAGAGGGGTCCTGAGAGTTCCCAACCAGTCTACGCTTGCTTTTTGGACTTGGAGAAGGCTTTCTGTGCTTATGGTGTGCGGCACCTGTTTGCAACAGGCCATCCGGTCTCTGACTGCAACAGGAGCTGTGTTTGTAGTCTGCGTAATAAGTCAGACACGTTCACATAACGCTGGGTGTTGGCCTCCGACAGGGCTGTCTTCTTTTCTCTTTACTGTGTGCAGATGTTGTGGTGCTGTTGGCCTCCTCGGCCAGTGACCCCCAGCATCCACTGGGGCAATTTAAGCTGTGAGTGATGTGGCAGGGATGGTGGTTAGCACCTCCACTCAACAACTAGAAATGGTAAGAGACCCCGGGGAAGACCCAGGACTGTCTGGATGCTGCGTGATCCCCTTGAATGAGAGGAATGAATGGGTCAACCTGCTGGGCCTGCTGCCGCCGTGACCCGAACCCAGATAAACAGAGGGAAATGGATGGATGGATTATTGTTCCTTCATTATACACTCGCACCTGATCATCCGGCATATTTTTTAAAACACTAACAAAAGTTTTCTTGAACAGCCCGTTTGGTGCTTACTATTTTTTAATCCTTTCCTGCCATTTGGCATCCAGGCATTTGCATAATGTGAAACGTTTCTACCTAAATACATTTTCTTAGTGTTTTCTTTTACCATCCTACTCTCCTTTTACTGCAGTTCTTTTCCTTTCACGGCTTTCCTCTGATTTTCACCATGTCACAAACGGGTGGGTGCAGGTTGAAGGCAGGCAGGACTCAGACGCAGGCTTCTCCAGGTTTCCAAAAAGTGATCTTTATTTACCAAACAATATCCCAGGAACGTGCACCAACGACGAGAAACATGGACAATGACGCGACAAGGGACAACAGGCACACAGGGCTTAAATACACAAGGGAGGTGCAGGTGATTGGACACAGGTGGAAACACTCAAGCAATCACAAGACAAGGCAGGAAGTGAAGTTAACCCAGGACCACAAGGAACATGAAACTTCAAACTAAAACAGGAAGAGAGACCAAACCGTGACACACCACCCACTGCTTTTTATCTGCCATGGAGGAGCTAGCGCACTCCTAAGGACTTGATCCTTCTCTGGCTTCCCACCCAGGTTCACTTCCATGTGTGTTAATTGGCATACACAACTAACTTGCATGTAGATCTCCTGGATACTGTAGCCAGATGTTTGCAGAAGTCTTTAAAGTGGAGTCATTGCCTGAAAGCCATATGTTTGCTGAAGAGTTTTGGAGTATTACATGGATTGGATAAAATAATGGCTCATGAATAACACAAAGGTCATCAATGCAGCGCTTGTTTGAAAACTATGAATTTTAGAAAAACATACAGAATAGTAAAATATAACGTGCAATGTAAACACATCATGCAAAACAATGAGCTAGCATAAGTTAATGAATATAATCCTATGGCCCGGCCTTCTCAAAGAATACATTTATCTCTTGACTACAAATCATATACAACAATTTTGTAAAGTACAGACTGCAGTAGATGAGTCTGAGTCTGAAATGTACAATTCTGCAACTAAAAAGTGAATGTTAGCATTTTCAGTATCCATTGTGAGGTATGAATTATTCTTGATTTCCAAGTAAATATATTTTTAGAGGCTGACTAGAAATGGATCAGGAAATGCAACAATGGACCAATGGCTGGAATCCAATCATGGATTTGTTTTGCATGCTCTCTAAACATTTGGTTACCAAGAAGCTGACAAATCTTGTTTTCGGTTTGAACTATTTTTGTAGGGCAGCATGATTGTCAGGAGATCACACAAAGATAACATTTAAAAAAAATAACATATAGTCAAGCTTCAAGTAATGCCTTTATGAGTCCAAACAGACAGAGACAGGACTAGTCGGCTTCCTGTTTAGAGCCTTTGACACCTCCAGGTGTGGTTTAGGTGTGTGCAGGCGTCAGTTTGTTCTAAACAACCACGGCAGCTCCTGAAGGGTCAGATGTTGTTGAACTGGAGAGTATTTCTTCTATTAATTCCACTGTAGGCTTTTCTAAATGTAAAACGTTTTTGCCCTTCTCTCAACTGACTTCACTGAGAAATTGATAGATACAATAGATTCAAGTATATTTCTGTACTTTAACTATTCAATTTCCATGAATCGAAGCTCACTAATTTTTGCCTTTCTGAAATTGGAAAAAGCTCTGTACCCGATCAATGCTTTAAATAAAACAATCCAGCAATGAAAAATAACTCCGGTCTTGTTACATTTTGTTGCAACCAAAAAATTATTTCGACTACAATGAATGAACAAATATGAACATCATTTATTGTCAAAAAAATAAAAGTTTCATGTATAAGCTATATTTCAATACTATGACAATAATTTACATGAAAAACTACATTCTTCCAAATTGCTGGGCCTAATCTATAAAAAAGGCCCATTTCCTGCCTTTGAACTAATCGTTACCTTCGTTTGTGAATCTTGATGTCTAAATATATACATCATTTCTAATAATACAGTGATTCATACAACAAAATAAACTTCAAATTTAAAATATATTCTACTGATTAATGCCGGAGTACACACATTCAACATCCATGTTCATCTTCTGCCTCCTTGATCCGTTTGGCACATTGAGATTTAAAGCAGCATAATGAGGGCTCTGTGTGTTTTGGTAACCCTGGTGACAAAATTTGAAGAAGTGGATTAAGATTTTAAAAATAGTATTCACAATGAAAATCAAAGTTATTAGATGATATTTACCTCTGTGTTTACTGTGGAGGGAGCTGATACGGTTGGGAGAGACTCTGATAGTGAAAAACAGAAATTCTCCTTTATTAAAATTAGATATTTATTTAATATAAACTGTCAGATTAAAAAAGAACAACTTACCCAAACATTGACAGCTCTTTTTCTTTTTTAGCTTGTAGACCAGACAACCCAGTAAAACCAACAGGGTTGTGGTGAATACCAAAGCTGCACTCAATAAATACACCAGGACAAGATGGTGGCTCTCATCTGCAGAGTCAGGAACCAGAAAAGAAGCTTCCAGCTTTTATCTTTGTTTTCATGTCAAGTTTGATTGAAAATAACAACAATTAATCTGATGAGCTGGATTATCACTAACCCTCAATATCCAGTTTGGTCCCGTTTCCAAACAGAATGTGTCCACACGAGACAACAGCACAGTAGTAGGTCCCAGCATGAGACGGATTCAGGTTCTCCATCGGCAGGTTGTAGTCACAGGTGTGTGTTTGTGTGTTGGGTTTCCTCTCACACTGATCAGTGCTGCCTCCATCAGTGTAAATGAGTGCTGGATGAGAATCTTCAGAGTGTTTGAACCAGTAAACACTGTGTTGTCCATCACAGGTCCCAGTTTGTACTGTACAGTACAGAGTCACAGAGCCTCCTGGCTGGATGGTCTCTGATGGTGACTGATGGAGCAAAGCTGGGACGGTCAAACCTGAACCCTGCACACGGACAACTGTGCCCTCGGCAAAAGTCACCGCATATAAAGCGCTATGTGCACAGTAGTAAGTTGCTGTGTCTGACATTTTCAAATGAATAATTGTCAAGTGATTATGACCTTTTTCTGTATGCATTGTGAAGCGTGGATTGTTCTCAAATTCATGATAAAAAGTGCCATTTACGTCAAACTGATAGAAGTTGGAAACCAGCTTTGGTCTCTGTCCCAGCGTTTGCTTATACCAGCTAAGCCGTGTTCCAAGATTAGTCCCATAGGAACATTGCAAAGTAATGTTGTCTCCAACATCGACTGATGCAAATTCTCTTTCTTGATGCACAGGTGACGACAATTTTAGATCAGTTGCATGAGCTGAAGTGAGAAGAGATACCAAGCAATCATGATTATTTAATTTTTGTTTACATATATATAAATACATATATGTATACACACATCTATATATATATATATATATATATATATATATATATATATATATATATATATATATATATATATATGTATATGTGTATATACATAAAGTGTATAAATGTAAACGTTTCCAACAAAAACAGCAACATAAATAATTATAAATGTAATATATTACATATATTATGTATAAACTGAAAGTGAAAAGAAACAAAAGCACAACTCACCCATTTTCCACAAGAACAAACATGTCACATAGACTGCAAACCTTGGAGATGTCATCATGTTCAAATTCTTGTTTAGAATGACGATCATCTTAAAACTTTCTCCACTCTTTAGAGACAGACTGCTTGTGATTGGCCAACCCGACGTGACTCTGTGCTGTACGTCCTACTTAGGAAACACTCTTCCTTACATCAATAGAGTAACATTAGGTAAGGTAAAGTAAGTATCACGTTGTGATAGTAACAGTTCTAATCGTGTTTTAAGGTTAGGAAACTGTTGATGACATGCCAAAAAAAACACTGACTGATGTCCAGAGAAATAGACCCCAGGTGTAAAGAGTATTGTACAATACTAAATACTTTCATTTTCACTCAGTCGACTGTCAATATCATGATTGATGGAAAATTAAAATTCAGCTTTTTATGTACCAATGTTGCCCTGTGCAACTTATTTCATTCTTCAATTGTTTTTGTTATGAATAGCCAATAAACAGTATTTCTATGTTGTTGTTTTTTTTACAATTGCCATCGTTAGATTTATTAGCGTTTTGATTTATTGGCATTAGACATTCATAAGCACTGCACTCAACTTGGATAATTTACTGGTCTTTGGCTTAAGGAGCTTCTATGTGGCTGTGAAAGCTGCTTGGCATCCTGCTCAAAGCTACAGCTGCTACACTGACAGAGATGCAAAGATAAGATAAGTTCAAGGTTAAACATTCTCAATTGCCCCATATATTTACTGCATTCATAGGAGGAACAAGAGTGTCAGAAACACTTTGCCATTATTATCTTTTGTTGTACATTTTATAAACAAACCCTCAGTGCAAAGCATTTTAACTCCATCTCTTGTTTGTTTTCCAACCAAGTGAAATTAGGCCAAAACCTCTACCAACCAGAGGTGTACAGATGCGAATACGCAGGCAACGCCAAATGTAATCACCTTTAGGTAGAGGGCTGCTCTTTAGAACCACACATGGAGGTGTTTTCGGATCAAACACATTTACAATATTCGCTGTGCGACAACATTGGTTGCAGTTAGGTAAATATCATGTTTTGAATAAAATACACATGCCATGCCTCCCGACGGTATCATGTGGAGGGGCGTGGCTCCAAACCGAAGCTCATTCAGACTCCCTGATTAGAGGTCACTTTACCTGCTCAGGGAACCAAGCTGCCTTCAATCGACAAATCATATCTACCCCGGTTCTTCATCCCCTCGTTGCCAGATCGCTGTTTCAACTAACCTGGTGAAGACAACCCTTGGCTGCTCTGTTAAGTGGTTTCAGAGATATTGGTTTATTGTTTTTCTGCACTCCTCCGACCTTGTATTTGTGTCCTTGCAGTGATCCATCATCCCGTTCCCTGCCCATATTACCCCCCCCCCCTGCCTCCATTGCTGTGTTCATGACAGTAAATTAATTCCTCCTGTACCTTCTGGTCTCTCTGCATTTGGGTCCGACACCACGTATCGTAACAACACATTAGCGTTAGAGCAGCGCTGCTGTGATAGTAACAATTAAAACCATGTTTTAAAGTTGGTAAGCTGTTGTGGATATTCCACAAAACTGTTAACTGCTAGTAAAAAACAATAAGCAATTTCTCATTTCCACCCCGTAGTCCCTTCCTTGTCATCTAGAACTTTCCCTCAACTTCTCCATACTCTAGTCGTAGATTGCTACAGAGATTTTTCACTTTGACCAGTTTGTTATTTTCAGGAATCAGGAATCAGGAAACGTTTATTGCCATAGTATGTTGTACATACATGGAAATTGTCTTGGCGGAAGGTGCATGAAGACAGACTTGAAAGCCTGATGGTTTTAAATAGCGTGAATTAAATTCGTCGTTTGCTAAAAAGAAGACGGTGCACGCCAAAAGTGAGTTACGGTTGATGCTGGTTATCGCAATCGGTTTAGGGCACCTTTTAACCAAAAGGTGGACGTAATGAGCAATGTCAATTTAATGCGATGGTGCGATATCTAGCAAGGAGACATGGGATGTTTTCAGACGAAGCACAAATAATGTTGCTAGCTAATCATCAACAAACTTTTGGTACTAGGCTGTTACAACAGCCACATGTAGGGGGACTATTTTCTTTAGGCTACTGAAATGCGCTGCACAATGTTTTGTGAATACAACTGTTTTGTGCTCGAGTCGACCTCGAGAGAACAAAAGTCGATATTTGCTCGCTCGCTGAACGTGAACCTCCTTGCTCGCAAGGCTGATCTCTCCTCGCGCTCTGAGGTGTTTTCTTGTTCTTTTTGACAGTAAGGGGGTGGAGCCAGTGGCCATCGTATCTACATCGAATTGGTTACAAACTCCGTCTTTGGATTGGCTGAAGTTATGCATTCATAGAACTATAGAAGCACATTTCCGCACAACTTTCAATAACGATGGATTTGTTGGAAAATTGAGATATGCGTAGGCTCCTTCATAGTACGGTAAAGTTGAAGATATTCACAGATTCACACATTTTACCAATACGGACCGGTCTGAGAGCTGGACGCATTGGTCTTATTGTGCGGCTGGAGAAGTGCCTGAAAAAATAGTAAATTAGGGTTGTAGCTGGTTGTCATTTAGGGTCCACTACGGTTACAGAGAGGTCGTTTGTGTTTTAACAACGTTTGATTTTATAATTTCGACTTTCTATCGACTTTCTTTAGTTTCTTTCTCTGACAGTGATTTACTGCCATAAGCTATATACTATTTTCATTACTATGTACTGTATAATGTTGCTATTAACCATATTATGAAACCGATAAGATACTCAATGTAGTAGTTCATCGTCAATAATGTTACAGTTACAACGACCTTGAACAGTAACGTTGACGACAAAGTACAGACAGTTGTACAGTTTGGCTTTACTCTGCTCTGCTACTCCCGCGCCATTATTACATTACATAACATGTAATTTAGCTGACGCTTTTGTCCAAAGTGACTTACAATATGCAGTTTATAAAGCAAGATTGCATTTCCTTTATTTGCATTTAACACATAACCCTCATTTTCTAGAACTGTTCTCACAAAATGCTTCTCTTTGCTCATGGCTTGTGACTGGGCCAGTCTTCCTCTGTTCAAGCTAGGAGTGAAGTTTCCACCATCAGAAACCTGTTCACAGCTGTACACACCTTTTCTACGGCAGCAGTCAGAATGAGGTCATGCGCACTGGGTAGTTTGAAGGTAGCATGCCCCGCTTACATTTCTGGTTAGAAGAAGATATTAATAGACCAGAGGGGATTTTTGAGCATGTTCAGCTGATGTCATGGTTTATTTTCATGTCACATCTTTACACTAAAGAAATTCAAGACAAACATTAATCAAATATTCATGAAAGAAAAATAAAGTAGTGTCTCATTTGTAAAGAGGAACAAGACCCAACAATAAATGTGCAAAAGCATGCTGACATCGTTCTGACAAGGGTCTTGCATCTCATTTTAGCCATGTAACTGTTCATTATCCCTTCCTTCCAGTTTTTTCTTTTCCTTTATAAAACAGCTTGGATTTATACAGTTTTCACAGTCAAGCATGAAGATACAACGATTTAGTTATGTGATTTGCCAAAATGTGAGTTCGACCTAGATTTAACTTTTTCCTGTTAAATACAGTTAAATCAGTGTGAACCGATGCCGTAGCAAAGCCCTAAAGTAACAGGTTGAATCAACACTTCTTTGCAGAAGGGAGCAACAGTTGCTGCTTCAACACGTTGTCACAAGAAAGACACAGTGATAAAATGACCTCAGTGTCTGCTTGGTACCCCTTTGAAGCACGTACACTCCTACTGCTTTATAGTTGAGTATGTGCATTCAATCTCAAGGTTGTTCCTTTGTCTTCTAGATCTGCTGATCTTGTGTTCTCTTACAGCCACATATTGGATGCTTGATTTGTTTTGTTCACCCTAACAAAAGAAGAAAAACCACAATAACGTACATTATAGACACTATAACTGTGCCCTGAATCACTACTGTGCCTGATTGTTTGAAAGATAAAACAACACATTACCTCTGCATTTGGTGTGGAGGGAGCTGAACATCTTGCATGAGACTCTGAAGAAGAAAGAACAGTGCTCACACTATTAGAACGTGTGAAGTGAGCACACACTGCTATGGGGCGCCGTTTGTAAAATGTTGCATGTTTTGAATTCCTGTGCAGTTTGGTACATTTAGCATTATCTTATGAAAGAAAAGCACTACAATTTTCATATGTACCATTTTCAAACATTTATTACAATTCATGTAAATACATGCTATAACTTTTCCAAAGATAATGTTTGGCAGTAACAAAAAGTTGTTAAATAATATAAATGTTTAATGTTAAATGTTATATATGAATGTTAAATGTAAATTTTAAATGTCCAGTCTACATGCCATACACAAACCGCAGGGAACGGCATGTGCCCCTTGTAGCCCCCGCCCGTGGAACGGACCCTCGCCGCTGGTTTCACTGGTTCAGCCCACGTGACATAGAATTGTATATATGTGGCACCTTACCTAAAATTATTTTGATAACCCTGCTCTGAAACAAGAACTAATTCATTCGGACTTGCCATCTTGGCTTGCTGTATGAATTACTGTAAACATTGTAACGTTCAGTCGTCTTGTCTGAAATATAGACCGAACATTTAACATTTACATTTACAATTTTTCTTATATGATAATGCTAAATGTACCAAAACTGCGCAGGATTTTAGAACGTGCGACAATTTACAATCGGTGCCCCGTACACTGCCAGCCACACAAAATAGTAATCACAATACCTGTGACTTCACAGCGGTTTCTCCTTGTTCATCGAGTAAAGCAAGAAAACCAGAAATACAGTAACGATGGTGGTAAATGCTAGAGCTCCACTCAAGATATACACCAAGATACGAGAGTCCTCCTCATCTGTAGAGAAACAAAAACAGGAGATAGTACCCAGCTTAAGTCTTGTTTTGTGAATGTGTTCTGATTTTATTTTAATTAAGATGCATTACTTGTTACTATTGCTGTAACGAGTTTGTTTTTAAACCCTACTATCGCAGTTGTTAAGATCAGTGGTCCCCAACCTTTTTTGCCTCACCGACCGTTTTCATGTCTGACATAATATCGCGGACCCCTAGAAGGTCCGGTGGATAATAAGCACCGCGGACTAGTAGTAGTTGTTGTAGGCGGACCGATCGACGTGGCGGTGGGTGGGGCAGTAGTCGTTGGGGTGCACACTTAACCAAGTTTTGTATGAAGAAGCACTGATATTGACACGTGCGCAAAGCAATGTTTTCAGCATCCCACAGATGGTCTGTAAGGCACTGCACTTCTTTGCAAGCGGCATGTTTTTACATGCCAAAACTGTAAATAAATGCTCTTTGCTGTACTGTCAAAACTCTATGTGTTTGGCACTGAAGTCCTTGGCACACATCTTTCTTACCTTCCCTGGCCACAGAAGAATGTACTACATCCAAGAGAATTTCCACATATACGTATAAATTGGTTATTGTGTTTGATGTGCCGTATCGGAAAATGTGCCATGTATTAAGAAGGCTAGTTTCTGCAGGTGGAACAGAGTCAGTAGCTGTCCCATCCTGAATCCTTTCTATCACAGGCCTTCCTTGGTTTAAAACAAGTGCCTCAGCTGGGGTGAAGCCTGGTGCTGGTCCCACCCAGTGCCAGACAAATGAGCCTATTTCTCAACTGCTAAAATCAGTTTGAATAAAATATGTGAGCAAGCACCTTCTAAGTAATTTCTACAACATTTGCAAACCGTTATGGGACTTACCAGCCTGCAAAATGTTTTTATCTTTTATCTTGACCGGTTGCCAGGATCTTTTCCAGTCTTCTTTGTTCTGTATGAGCATTAAATTGTAAAGACATTTGGAAATGCAAACACAGCTTATAGAGATTTGTGCACGTTGTTGTAAAACATATTTTCCCATTGTGAGTCTTTAGGATAAATTTCAAGAGGAACATTTTAAGGTTTACATGTTCACAATCATATTAAAAGCAAATAAAACAGTCTACAACTTTCCTAGTAAGTAGATATTTTTAAATCCTTCCGCATTCATGCTCAGGCTTCTTTTCTCTGTTTAATTACAGCTGCCGTATTCCCTTTTTTTTAACATATTATATGCTTCACCTCCTCATAAGTTTCCATAATTAATTGCTGATCAGCATGTGAAAATTATGTTGCACGTATTATCTCCATTTCTGCATCAGTAAATCTGTGATCGATACTGTGGTCTATTTAAGAAAGCCGTGGACATGCACTTGTACATCTATGTACACTTGGATGGACTAAGCTCCCCCTTCTCATCCTGGCTCGGCAAACATACAACCGATTAAGCCGCCACGAGCAGATCACAGGAAGTCAAGCTGCGCTTTTTGACTTATCCTGGATTTCTTTATTTTACTTGTGTGCAATACTCCCTGAGACAAAGAGAACATTTTTTATAGATTAATTACTGGTAACTCAAATGAAACACATATTTGTTGCTTGTTCACTTTTATATTTATTTTCATATTAATTTGATTATTTGCTTTGATACATGAACCGGAATTTCCTTCAATGTTCAAAACAAACAGTTAATCTCCCCCTGACTATAGTCCGTCTGAAGTTTGCCTTTTATCCCCAATACACCTCATTCTTCCCTTTCCACATCTTCCAGCATATACATGATCCAGACGTCACACGTTGGCTGGTCCTACCACGGCATTGCACTCCAGGGCTCACTTTGCCTAAGCCCAAACCCGATGTGACTACAGCAATTTTAGGCAACAGAAATCTACTTGAAGTTATTTCCATGATTCAGATCCATATATCCACAGATATTGGTAAGTGATGAGGTTTACTATATTATAGGCCAGGCTACAAACATCGCATAGTTATGAGTTTTTTTCATTGTTTCTTTTTAGTCGGCATTCTCCGAAAGTATTTTAGCCAGTATTTTAGTCTGCATTTTCTTTCCTTCATTTTCAGTAAGAAAGTCACTTGAATGTAACATTAATAATCATGACATCAGTTGACCGGTATTATAGTATAGCTGTTGTGGAGTGTCTAGAGCAGTGGTTCTCAACTGGTCTGGCTCCGGGACCCACCATCACCCCTTAATGACAAGCCGCGACCCAAATCGAGGAACATTCTCAACATCTCAAATGTATTCAAAATCAAGTTCATAAGCTGAATTTCATATTCAGGATGTTTAATTATCCTAAAAACCCAAAATCTCCCCCATATCAGAATGGTTTGACCCAACTTGGCACACGCTGCTTAAAACATGGACGGACGAGCCGGCAAAAAACGCTTCACTTCCTGCCTTGTCCTGTCTTCCCCTGTGATTGTCTGCTGTGTCATTGATCGTTTCCACCTGTGTTCAATCACCTGCACCTCCCCTGTGAATTTAAGCCATGTCAGTCGCTTGTCTCATGTTGCGTCATTGTTTCCTGTTACTGGTTCAGGTTGGTACATATCGGTTATGTTTGGAATTATTAAAAAGCATGTTGTTTGTTGGAAACCTGCGTTTGAGTCCTTCCTTCCTGCCTGCCTTCGACCCGCACCCTCTCCTGACAGAATGACGCGACCAAAGAAGGACTCCGCAGACTCTTGGAGTGATCTGGGCCCGACTACCTGGACGTGAGGAGCCCATTTTGGTCTGGAGTTTGCAACCTGTGCTGTTGCGTACAGCAGACGGTATTTAAAAAAAAAAACGAAGGTCCATAACCCTCTTCAACTTGGGATCAAAGCAAGGGTACTGCTAAATTTGGGGCGAATGGGAGGGAAATCTAAATAGCCAGGTATTTGCACACCTTCAATATCGCCATTTTGATGGTGTGAACAAAGACAAAACCAGAACTTGCAATCAAAGTTTCTCTTAGAATAAGTTATTTTGCCCAATTGAGGGGGGGGGGGGTTTGAGAAGAGAAAGATTTGATCATAAAATAGAATATGGAAATGCCATTTCCAAATTAGTTCTGACATAACTAACATGAACTAACATAAATATTTATCCGTCTCTTGTATAAAACTACAAGGCCCAAAACTCCAAACCACGGAATGGATAGAAATTCATCTTATTTTGTTCAATTAAAAAGATACGCTCTTTGACCTGCTGGAGGTTGAGGGTGTAAAACAGGTTTGTATTAAGATGTTTTTGTGCTTTCTTGGTGTAAAGTAAATTTCCTCTTGTAAGAGAAAAAAGAAAACTTCAATAGTCCAGTAATTGTCTCAGTTTTAAACTGAAGATTATCAACTACAGCAGTAGGCTTTTAAGTAAGAAAAAACAAACAAAAAGTTCCTTCCTGTTCCTGTCATCACTTGATGGGTGCGGTAAACCAACCTCTCTGCTAAACGTGTGTAAAGAAGCCCCTGATTTTAATACTCACACAAAAAATGTATCCACTTAAAAGTGCTGCAATTTGTGAGTACATTTTTTTTTATCATTTCACATACAAAACCCCACATTTGATTCTAAAAAATAACAATGAAGATAAACTCCAAAGATATCCGATGATCTCGAAGTCAAGTGGATCTGCGCTTCTAAAATTAAGACAAAAAATAATTTATTGACAAATGGGATATATTATCTGAAGATATCTGCTTCTGACCACTCAGAGAAGAAATGAGTTTCCTATTTAACCATATTACCAAAAAAAGAAAATTCATATTGTAGAAGTACAAGATATAGAATCTTATTCATATTGGAGTTGTAAAAAAATCTGCATTAGTTCAAAAGAAAAAAACCTTGTCCTAAGTGCTACTGCGTCACGCTGTAGTAAACGCATTCACTCCAAGTCTGATCCGTCCGTCTTCTTGATCCGTTGTGCAACTGGATACTCAAAGCCGCATAATACAGGATTTCTCTTTTGGTAAACCTGGTAAATAAAGTACAATTTAGTTGATAACATGAAACAATATTTAGGAAAAAATGCTTTGAACAAATGAAAAAAGGTGTCTAAATTGTAAGGAAGCAGTTGAATGGTTTTTTTATTCACCTTTGCATTTGCTGTGGAGGGAGATGGATATCTTGCTTGAGATTCTTAAAACAGAAAAAAACTTTCTTAAACATCTGCATTAAGTGAAACCCAGCTGCCAGATACAAACCGCTATAGTTACATTACAATACATTATATATTCTTTAGCTGACACTTTTATCCAAAGCGACTTACAAAAAGTCTTATTTCATTTCAACCATAGGGATACAAACCCAGAAGAACAAGAAATAAGAAAGTGCCATTTCATTGAAAAAGCTGATTTACGACTTGAATAAGAACCAGATAAAGTACTACAATTTGTATTTTTTTGTATTAGTTACCTGTGCTTTGGCAGCTGTCTGTCTTGTTCATCATGCACACTGAAAGAGCCAGTAAAAAAACTAGGATGTTGGTGAATACCAAAGATCCACTTAAGAAATAGACCAAGAAAGGAGAGTCCAGATCATCTGCAAAGAGAGAGGGCAGAAACATGTATCTTTAAAGCACCAATTAGATACAACAACCTTGACTAAAACAAGTCACTAACCCTTAAAGTCCAGTTTGGTCCCGTTTCCAAACAGAATGTGTCCACAGGAGGCAACAGCACAGTAGTAGGTCCCAGCATGAGACAGATTCAGGCTCTTCATCGGCAGGTTGTAGTCACAGGTGTGTGTTTGTGTGTTGGGTTTCTTCACACACTGATCAGTGCTGCCTCCATCAGTGTAAATGAGTGCTGGATGAGATTCTTCAGAGTCTTTGAACCAGTAAACACTGTGTTGTCCATCACAGGTCCCAGTTTGTACTGTACAGTTCAGAGTCACAGAGCCTCCTGGCTGGATGGTCTCTGATGGTGACTGAAGGAGCAAAGCTGGGACGGTCAAACCTGAACCCTGCACACTGACAACAGTGCCCTCGGCAAAAATCAACACATTTGAAGTGCTATGTGCACAGTAGTACGTTGCTGAGTCTGACATTTTCAAATCAATAATTGTCAAGTGATTTTGACCTTTTCCCGGATCCAGTGTGAAGCGTGCATTGTTCTTGAATTCATGATGAAAAGTGCCATCTTCGTTAAACTGATAGAAGGTGGAAACCAGCTTTGGTCTCTGTCCCAGTGTTTGCTTATACCAGCTAAGCCATGCTCCATCGTTATTCTGATAGAAACATTGCAAAGTAATTTTGTCTCCAACATCGACTGATGCAAAACCTCTTTCGTGGGGCACAGGTGATAACAATTTTAGACCAGTTGTATGAGCTGAAGTAAAAAAAGAGACAAAGCAAATATGTAATAATTAATTATATATACATGTACACAATTATAGATCAGTTACATTAGCTGATAAGTCATCCCACGCAAATACACAAAAATGTCCTATTATTTTAAACACCTTAGAAAACAAGTTAGTAACAGAAACACAACTCACCCATTTTCCACAAGAACAACCATGTCACATAGATGGCAAACCTTAAAGATGTCATCGTGTTCAAATTCTTGTGCTGAATGAAGAGAATCTCAATACTTTCTCCACTCTTTAGAGACAGACTGCGTGTGATTGGCCAACCCCATGTGACTCTGTGTGCTGTACCTCCTTGTGAGGAAGCACGCTCCCTTTATAGATTAAAGTTACATCACAACGATTTTCCTGGTGAGAGATGTGATTGAAGAAAAAAGTTACCAGGCTTAGATTTATTTGCAGCAATAACATCTTTCAGTGGAGTCGAGTTTCTGCTCAACATTGACATCATTAATAGTTACAGACACATCTGATCCTTTGATTTGTTTTCATCCCCAAAAAGCAATAAAATCTTATTTATGTGAAATAAAAATGTCTTTTCTGACTGAGTCAACTGTCAATATCACGACATTCTAGATTTTGCTTAAGTGAAGCTTAAAATAATTTAAAAATATTTAATACGAGCACAGACTGTAGTCTTTAATTTTTTTTGTTCACAAAATGATGAATCAAAATCCCTTGTGCAACTTTTTTAATTATCTTATTTGTTTTATTAGTAGCACTCTAAATAGTATTTTAACAAAAAAAGTCTTTTATCTTACTAACATTTACCATCAGTAGTTTTAATAGCTTTTCATTTTGTATTATTGGCATTAGATTTTTTATAAGCACTCCACAGAACATGGACGTTTCAGAGGTCTTTGGATTAAGGAGCTTCTATGTGGCTGTGAAAGCTCGTTGACATCCTGCTCAAAACCACAGCTGCTGCACAGATACATAGATAGGGCACTGAGGTCAAGAATAAACATTTCTAATTGCCTTATTCATGTACTGCATTTGTAGGAGGAACAACAGTGTCAGAAACCCTTTTCCACTGACGGTTTCCTTAAAATCTCCATCTTACAAGTTTTCTAATACATTCACGATCGAGTCAAGTTAGGCCAAAACGTTTTTAGTCCTCTACCAACCAGAGGTAGAGGTAGAGTGTAGTGACACTTTCTGCTCTTTTTCTAATTGGACACATTTTCAATGACACCGTCTTCTCAAGATGTCGCATAGCCCTCCCTATCCACCAGATATTGTAATCGCCTAACACGTCTCCAAACATCTAAGAGCTGATGGACCGTGTACACCGGGTGGTCATTGATCAAACACATTGGAGGCGGGGGAACGAGTCCGGGGCCCAAGCCTCGGAGCCGGGTGAAGCGGTGCGCTGCAACCCAGTGGGAATATGGTGGCCCAGTGTGAACAGGAAGAGGGGTACGTGGCTTCCTCCTTCCAGGGCTCCTTCTTCTGGGGTTGAGGAGGTCCTGGAGCTCGAGGCAGGCTTTCTGGTAGCTTCTGGGGCCAAACACAAAGTTGGTTTTGCGCCGCCAGAACGGGCTCCTAATGTCCATGTACTTTGGGCCGTACTCACACCATGAGTCTGTTCAGTCCCTTTGTGGTTGCATCATTCTGTCAAGGTCGCGGTAGGCAGAGGCAGGCAGGAAGGACCCAAACGCGGACTTCAACAAAAAGATTTTAATATTTCACTTCAAAACTCAAAAAATCCAAAAGACTCCACATCGACATTCAGACTTGCAAACAAGCACAACATGCAATGACGCGACGAGGGACGAGAGACTGACATGGCTTAAATACACAGGGGAGGTGCAGGTGATTGGACACAGGTGGAAACAATCATCAACACTGCAGACAATCACAGGGGAAGACAGGACAAGGCAGGAAGTGAAGTTAACCCAGGGACACGAGAGACATGACACTACAAAATAAAACAGAACATGGACCCAAACCATGACAATGTTAGCATTTTCAGTATGCACTCTGAGGCATGAATTATTCTTATTATCGGTAAATATATTTTTAGAGGCTGACTAGAATTGGGGTTTTAGGAAGGATTAGGACATTTAACAATGCACCAATGGCTGGAAGTCAATGATCATTTGTTTTGCATGCTCTCTAACCATTTGGCTACCAAGAAGTTTTTAAAAACTACTAAACTATTTTTGTAGGGCAGCAGGACTGTCAGGAGATAACATGTTACACAAATACCATCTAGTGAGCTTTAAGTAATGTGTTTGTATCCGGCCAGACAGACAGGACCAGTCAGCTTCCTGTGAGGAGGCTTTGACACCTCCAGGTGTGGTTTAGTTGTGTGCAGGCGATAGTTTGTGCTAAACAACCATGGCAGTTCCTGTAACTCCATGTTGTTTTATCAGAACTGGAGAGTATTTCGTCATGGAAGGAAGGCCAAAGAATTCCACTGTAGGGTTTTTCTAAATGGAAAACGTTTTTGCCCTTCTCTCAAATTACTTAAGTGAGAAATTGATAGATAGAAGGTAGATTCAAGTGTACTTCTGTACTTTAACTATTATATTTTATATTATCATAGCTCACAAATTTTTGCCTTTTGGATTAGAATAAAGCTCTACATTTACAAAAGGTCTCTGTAGTCTTCGAAAACGGGCTGTAATCCGACATCGGCCTGGTTTACCATTGAGCAAATGGCATACTTGATGTCACCATGAAAATGGATATCCATTGCAATTTTCAGTTCAGAAATGTTTCTACAACAAGCGACTTTCCTGTTTAAGTTCTAAACACTGAGAATATGACAGGTCTGACAGATTTAAAGCTCTGATAGTAGAACTAAGATAGATGCACTCTTGCAATGGTCTGGTTGTAGAGCCTGATCCTCTGGTCTCAACATTCACTTGTTACCTTTAATCCTAACCCCCCCTAAAAAAATTGTACTACAGTAAAAAAACAAACATGCAAAACCACATTCTTTCAGATTGCTGGGTAAAAACGTACCACCTAACTACAAAAAGACATAATTGAACAAAATGTAGCATTAATTGTAAATCTTAAGTTCTAAATGTACACATGATTTCTAATAATACAGCGATTCATACACCACAAACGACATCACATTTAAAATACAATCTACTGCCTAATGCCGGAGTACACACATTCAACATCAATGTTCATCTTCTGCCTCCTTGATCCGTTTGGCACATTGAGATTTAAAGCAGCATAATGAGGGCTCTGTGCGTTTTGGTAACCCTGGTAACAAAATATGAAGAAGTGGATTAAAATTTTAAATATAAAACAATATCCACAATCAAAATCAAAGTTATTAGATGAAGTTCACCTCTGTGTTTCCTGTGGAGGGAGCTGATACGGTTGCATGAGACTCTGATAGTGAAAAACAGAAATTCATATTAATTGTATAAATTTATATTTATACAATACGAGATGTCAGATAAAAACAGAACAATTTACCTGAACATTGACAACTCTTTTTCTTGTTTAGCTTGTAAACCAAATAACTTAGTAAAACAACCAGGATGGTGGTGAAAACCAAAGCTCCACTCAATAAATACACCAGGACAAGATGGTCTCCCTCGTCTGCAGTCAAAACCAGAAAAGAAATTTTTAGCTTTCATATTTGTATTCATGTCAAGTTTGATTAAAAATAACAACTATTAATCTGATGAGCTGGATTATAATTTACCCTGAATATCCAGTTTGGTCCCGTTTCCAAACAGAATGTGTCCACACGAGGCAACAGCACAGTAGTAGGTCCCAGCATGAGAATAATTCAGGCTCTCCATCGGCAGGTTGTAGTCACAGCGTTGGGTTGTGTTGGATTTCCTCTCACACTGATCAGTGCTGCCTCCATCAGTGTAAATGAGTGCTGGATGAGATTCTTCAGAGTCTTTTAACCAGTAAATACTGTGTTGTCCATCACAGGTCCCAGTTTGTACTGTACAGTTCAGAGTCAAATTGCCTCCTACCTGGATGGTCTCTGATGGTGACTGATGGAGCAAAGCTGGGACGGTCAAACCTGAACCCTGCACACTGACAACTGTGCCCTCTGCAAAGGTCAACACATATGAAGTGCTAGATGCACAGTAGTAAGTTGCTGTGTCTGTAATATTCAAATCAAAAATTGTCAAGTGATTTTGACCTTTTTCAGTCCCCAGAATGAAGCGTGTACTGTTCTTGAATTCATGATGAAAAGTGCCATTTTTGTTAAACTGATAGAAGCTGGAGACCAGCTTTGGTTGTTTTCCCAGTGTTTGCTTAAACCAGTAAAGCCACGCTCCACCAATATTCTCATAGAAACATTGCAAGATTATTTTGTCTCCAACACCGACTGATACAAATCCTCTTTCTTGACGCACATGTGATGGCAACTTTAGATCAGTTGCATGAGCTGAAGTAAAAAAAAAGACAAAGAAAAAATGCATTTATTCATCATATATATATATACAGTATATATATATATATATATATATATATATATATATATATATATATATTATGTATACATGTACACAATTTTAGATCAGTTGGATGAGCTGAAGAAAAAAGACCTAGCAAGCAAATATACAAATATTTAATACATATATAAAGAATATGTAAAGTATAAAAAGATAAGCATTTCCATGAAAAGTTAGAAACAGAAACATAACTCACCCATTATCCACAAGAACAACCATGTCACATAGGCGGCGAACCTTGGAGATGTCACCATGTTCAAATTCTTGTGTTGAATGAAGAGAATCTCAATACTTTTTCCACTCTTCAGAGACAGACTGCGTTTGATTGGCCAACCCGATGTGACTCTGTGCTGTACGTCTTGCTGAGGAAACACGCTCCCTTCATAGGGTATTGTTTTTTTACTCTTGTTCTTTAGTCTTTTACTCCTCAGAGTAAAATATTTTCATGATGTGAAATGTGTCTGTAAAATCTCTAATTTGGGAAAAATAGATTCCAGGTTTATACAGTATTATTCAGTAATAAAAACCTCCAGTAGACTTGTTTTGCCCGACTTTGTCATCTGTAGCAGACACAGGCCTATCTGGTCATACGATTTATCTTTAACAACCCAACAAGTGATAAAATAATGCGTATATATAAAATGAATCTTCTTGAACCGAAGAAATGTTTTCGTCTGCATTGCCGACTAAGTCAACTCTCAATATTATGGTTTCCTGGATTTGGCTGAACTAAAGCTTAAAATATTAAAAATCCCCAGCGTTCGAGCACAGATCGTATTCTTAACGCAACAGAACTAGCAGCCGTCCAATAGAGGGCAACGTAGAAGGTATTGGAAAAACGAAAAAAAAACGAAAAGCAACATTGGTTCTGCCCCAAGTTTGCACGTCCTTAAGGCTGCTATTGAGAGGCGGATGACATTGTAGAGCATTGTAAATCATTCTTGCTCTTAGTACGGGTTCTCCAATAATACATTCACAACCAAGTGAAGTTAGGCCAAAACTTGGTCATCCTCTACCAACCAGAGGTGTGGACTATTGGTGCGGATATGCATGTGATTCAGTGTTCTAATGACCTTTGGGTAGAGGGCTGCTGTTTAGAACCACACATCGAGGTTTTAACTGATCGAACACATTTAACATATTGGATTAAAATTTCCAATTCGGTAAGAGGAGCTGTGTTGTGATGGTAACAGTTATAACCAGAGGGATATTGCAGAAAAGTAGAATAAAGAAATCCAGGATAAGTGATAAAGCGTGGCTTGCCTTAGTGTGACCGGCTCGTGGCGGCTAAATCGGTTGCACGTTTGCCGAGTCGGAATAAGAAGGGGGTGGTAGGTTGATTCAGGTGTACATAGCTAGGATAAGTGCATGTCCACGGCTTTCTTAAGTAGCCCATGGTATCGATCATCGAGCTAATGATTATGGAAATATATGAGGAGGTGAAGCATATAATATGCAATATGCAAAAAAAGGAATACAGCAGCTGTAATTACAAACAGAGAGAAAAAGCCTGGCAAACAATCACAGATTAACTGAATGAGGAAGGGATTAAAAATCTACTTACTAGGAAAGTTGTACACTCTGTTTTAATTGCTTTTAATATGATTGATTTATGTGTTGTTGTTGTTTATGTTTTAAATGCGTTGGTTTTACTGTATAGTGTCTTTGAGTAGCCTACCATGTAAAGCACTATATAAATAAAATGTATTATTATTTAGCCTATACTTTGCCTTAAAAGTGAGCAGAGGGAATTAATGTTCCTCTGGCAATTCACCCTAAAGAGTAGGACTCATTTCAAACCCTTATTCACAATGAGAGTCTTGTGCAAAACAAATAGTAAAAGTTCACATTTTGTCACAAGTTGTTAGTGTCGTTATTCATGTGACTCACATGACTTGCTCTTCAAATGACTTGTTAGTCTTTAAGGTTAACTTAAACCTAACTTTTTCTGATGACAGAATTTGTAGTATCAAAAGACACTGCATGTAGCAAGTGGCAACACACACACACCCTCTCTGCCAAACCCCAAACTGATGCAAGAGGGGTACCTAGAGTGTCAAGTGCCAGAGGTGGGAACAAGTCACTGTTAGGCAAGTCACAAGCAAGTCTCAAGTCATTGCCCTCGAGTCCCGAGTCAAGTCGAGTCAAAGACGAAGCAAGTCCCAAGTTGAGTCACAAGTCAAAGCCAACAAGTCTCAAGTCGAGTCACAAGTCGTACCATTTTAGTTTCAAGTCATTTCAAGTCATCTTATTATAGTGGGGACGGGGAACCCTGGGTGATGGTGCGCTGCCTCACAGACCTAGACTACGAAGGGAAGGGTAATGGTGGATCGACTGTGACTGTGTTATAGTACTGTAACGCTCACCCCAATGCTGCAGCGTAAATAAGGCGATGACTGGCTTGCAACTCCGCTGCATTTATTTATATAAAACAACTCAACTTCGGTCACTGTTGGCCGTCACCACGCCGAACGAACACTTCCGCATACACGGCCCCCCAAAACTCGGGTTGTCTCGCGTAACTACAGCTGGTAACAGAGCATAACGTGAACACATGCAACATCTGCCCAACTGATTAACTAATAACTCAGCTCATTACACTACTTTAAAACGGACGTTGACATAATGTTGGCGAGGATTTCCATCGGAGTCTGAATCCGGGTTCAAAAATCCCGATTTTTGTAACCATGAACGAGCTGTCTCGTTGATACGGTCAAATGGACTGCAGTGATTGGATGTCGTGCAGGCAGCGCGCGCTCTCTGCATACAGGTGGCGCACATTTTTTTGACAAATGCAGATAAACAGAGCGGCGCGGTGGTGTGAATATGTTTTCCCCCAGTTTTCATGGGAAGTAGCAAGTCTTCTCGAGTCAAAAGGCTCGAGTCCAAGTCAAGTCACGAGTCATCGGTGTTCAAGTCCAAGTCGAGTTGCAAGTCTTTGTACGTTTTGTCGAGTCGAGTCTCAAGTCATCAAATTCATGACTCGAGTCTGACTCGAGTCCAAGTCACATGACTCGAGTCCACAACTCTGTCAAGTGCCACGTTGATCACAGGCCGCTGCTGTTTACTGCTGTTTGTATAATGTGACGCTTGTTTGCTTTCTACTTAAATACATTTTTACAGGTTTTTTTTTACATTCTTTTGAGTTTTACTCTGTTTACTGCAGTTCTTTTCCTTCATACAGCTTTCCTCTGATTGTCACCACCCACTTCTTTTTACCTGCCATGGACTTGATCCGTCTCTGGCTTCTGTTGTGTTCAAATAATGAAGAAACATCAGACAGACGGGAGACATCTTGTTGTGAACAGTTAAAATAAAATAGTCAAAAGTATTTAATAAATGAAAGGGTGTTGTGCTAAAAAGAACATCTCAGCTGAGGAGCCGCTGGTCTCCACAACCAACAGGCCACAGGGCAGTCTCACAACCATCCCTATACCATGTCTGTTGTTTACAACCAGCGAACTCGAGAACAATGGCTGCCAACAAGTATTTATACCGATCAGTAAAGGTGTGAAAGTATGTGACCACGCCCCTTGGGAGTGGTGACCACACCCCCTGGTGAGTTCAATGTAGCTTGGTTTTTGAAGGCCTCTCAGTCTATCAGTTGTGGTGTTATCAAGTATTACATGAATGCATTTTGGTAGATTACATTACATTGAATACAATCATAACTGTACATTGGTATTATTCTATTGATTACAGTTTCAAAATAACAGTGGTTTTATGACATTCCCATTACATTACCCCAGAATCATGGTTGTGTTTTGTTGTACACTAAATACATTTTATCTATAGTTAATTTATGAACCTGGTCGTCAATTCATTTTTTAATATCCTACACTTCCCACCCGGATTCATTTCCATGTGTGTGTTTAAATTGGTGATTGAAGCCAGATGTTTGCAGCAATCTTTTGCAGTGAAGTGATTACCTGAATGGGATCTGATTGCTAAAACGTATTGGTGCATTACAATATTGGATTAAAGGATGGCTCATGAAATATACAAAGGCCAATTCTCAATGCAGCATTTGGATGTAAACTATGTATTTTAGAAAAACAAGGTAACAGATAGTTTAAAAAGAAAACCATACAAAGCATACATATATCTAATCTGTTGACTGTATGTTGTATATAGAAGGGCCTATACAACAATTATTGTACAGACAACTATTTTTCGGAAATTAATTATCACCTTAGTAAATCTTCAGGCTCTCCATCGGCAGGTTGTAGTCACGGGTGTGTGTTTGTGTGTTGGGTTTCCTCTCACACTGATCAGTGCTGCCTCCATCAGTGTAAATAAGTGCTGGATGAGATTCTTCAGAGTCTTTGAACCAGTAAACACTTGTTGTCCATCACAGATCCCAGTTTGTACTGTACAGTTGTACAGTGACATCAAAGTGGACTGTATGTGGCCCCGTACATAAAATTAGTTTGATACCCCTGCTTTATAAGAGCTAATTCATACAGACTTGCCATCTTGGCTTGCTGCATGAATTACCGTAAATAGTTCAGTCGTCATGTCTGACATTTAAACTCAACATTTAGATTTACATTTAACATTATATTATTCAACAACTTTGTGTTACTGCCAAACATTGTACACAGTTGTAGCATGTATTTACATGATTTTGTCTCTAAATGTTTGAAAAAGTGACATATGAACATTGTCCTGTTTTTTTTATATGATAATGCTGAATGTACCAAAACTGCGCAGGATTTTAGAACGTGCAACGTTTTACAAACGGCACCCCATACTTATCCACTCAGGAATGAATGAAGAGAATTTCTACAGTAAATTAACATGCATGAAAAATTGTCCCAAAATGAAAGTGTCAGGTATTAGCCATATTTAATCACTATGACAATAATTTACATCAAATTTCTAAATACTAGGCATAAATGCAGCACCTAACAACAAAAAGGACATAATTGTTTTTGTATTAAATGTTGGCAACGGTTGTAAATATTAAGGTCTAAATGTATACAATATTTCTATCAATACAATTCATACACCAAAATCTACTTCACATTAAAAATCTACTGCTTAATGCCGGAGTACACACATTCAACATCAATGTTCATCTTCTGCCTCCTTGATCCGTTTGGCACATTGAGATTTAAAGCAGCATAATGAGGGTTCTGTGCATTTTGGTAACCCTGGTGACAAAATAAGAAGTAGTGTATTACAATGTTAAAATATAAAAACAATATCCAGAATTGAAATTAAAGTTATTAGATGAAGTTCACCTCTGTGTTTCTTGTGGAGGGAGCTGAAACGGTTGCGACAGTCTCTAATTGTAAAAACAGAGAAGTTCACCTTTATTAAAAATGTAAATAAATGTAATACAAGCCCTCAGAATAAAACAGAACAACTTACCCAAACATTGACAGCTCTTTTTCTTTTTTAGCTTGTAGACCAAAAAAAACAGTAAAACAACCAGGATGGTGGTGAATACCAAAGCTGCACTCAAAAAATACACCGGTACAAGATGGTGGCTCTCAGCTGCAGAGTCAGGCACCAGAAAAGAAGCTTTCAGCTTTTATGTTTGTATTCATGTCAAGTTAGAAATAACAATTAAAAAAAACAATTATCAGATGAGTTGGATTATCACTTACCCTCAATATCTAGTTTGGTCCCATTTCCAAACAGAATGTGTCCACACGAGACAACAGCACAGTAGTAGGTCCCAGCATGAGACGGATTCAGCCTCTCCATCGGCAGGTTGTAGTCACAGCGTTGGGTTGTGTTGGGTTTCCTCTCACACTGATCAGTGCTGCCTCCATCAGTGTAAATGAGTGTTGGATGAGATTCTTCAGAGTCTTTGAACCAGTAAACACTGTGTTTTCCATCACAGGTCCCAGTTTGTACTGTACAGTTCAGAGTCACAGAGCCTCCTGGCTGGATGGTCTCTGATGGTGACTGATGGAGCAAAGCTGGGACGGTCAAGCCTGAACCCTGCACACTGACAACAGTGCCCTCGGCAAAAATCAACACATTTGAAGTGCTATGTGCACAGTAGTACGTTGCTGAGTCTGACATTTTCAAATCAATAATTGTCAAGTGATTCTGACCTTTTCCCGGATCCAGTGTGAAGCGTGGATTGTTCTTGAATTCATGATGAAAAGTGCCATCTTCGTTAAACTGATAGAAGGTGGAAACCAGCTTTGGTCTCTGTCCCAGCGTTTGCTTATACCAGCTAAGCCATGCTCCATCATTATTCTGATAGAAACATTGCAAAGTAATTTTGTCTCCAACACCGACTGATGTGAAACCTCTTTCGTGGGGCACAGGTGATGACAACTTTAGACCAGTTGTATGAGCTGATTAAAAAAAATAGATTTTTAAATTTTTATCATATGTGTATATATATAAATAAATAAATTTTAAATATATATATATATATATATGTACACAATTTTAGATTAGTTACATGAGCTGAAAAAGTAATCCCAAGCAAATACACAAAAATGTCCTATTTTTTTACACACCATTAATACATGCTTATATAAAGTTAAACATTTCCATGGAAAGTTAGAAACAGAAACACAACTCACCCATTTTACACAAAAATAACCATGTCACATAGACAGCAAACCTTGGAGATGTCATTGTGTTCAAATTCTTGTGTTGAATGAAGAGAATCTCAATACTTTTTCCGCTCTTCAGAGACAGACTGTGTTTGATTGGCCAACCCGATGTGACTCTGTGCTGTACGTCCTCCTGAGGAAACATGCTCCCTTTATAGAGTAGTTTTTCATTCTTGCTCTTTACTCTTTTACTCTTTAGAGTAAAATATTATATTACTGAGAAACATGTCTCTAGAAGCATTTGCTCTGTATCTTTGTATCCTACCTAAATCTTGGGAAAAATAGATCCCAGGTCCATACAGTACTATTGAAAGCGTGACAATATTGTTGTGTTACACTTAAATATATATCACAGTTGGAATAAAATTACCATCAAGGTTGGAGGAGTTCCGCTGTGTTAGTCACAGATGTGACAAGTTGGGAATCTGTTGCGAACATGCATGGGTGCTTTCTTTTGCAATCTCAAGATTGCCCGCAGAAGGCTAAGAAGCATTTTAGCCAATCAGTTGCTTAAACAGACTCAGTCTGGCAAAACATTGGGTCTGAACTATTGAGGAAGAGTTTGCGACTGCTTCCCGGAGAAGAAGCTGGCACTGCTTCCATATGTAGCTATGGCTAGCTTTGATTCGCTTGCAAGGAAATAAACAGTAAAAAACTACTTCAATTTTGGAGAATGTTTAATCTTAATTCCCAATTTATTTGAGAACGTCTTCCATTACAATTGTTTATGCTATCAACTGTTCATAGTGTAGTAGGAAGAAGAGATACCGGTCTGTAGTTGTTTTCTTCAGAAGGGTTGAGGGTGGGTTTCTTCAGGAGTGGGTTAACTCCTTCAGAGAGTTGGGGAAACAGCCAGATAACAAAGCATTGTTAATGAGACAGGTGAGGAAAGGAAGAAGATCGTGGGCAATAGACTGTAGAATGTGGGATGGAATGGGGTCGAGGGGGCAGGTGGTCGGACGGGCAGAGGCTACTAAGGTATGAACTTAGTTAGGAGACAGGGGGGTGAAAGAGGGAAGCGAGGGCGATAGAGGTGAAGTCTGTGGGATACAGTTGGAAGGAGGTGGGTTGGAGAAGGAGGAGCGTATGTCAGCTATTTTTTTGGTAAAGTAGGTGACAAAGTCTCCCGGAAGAAGGGTGGAAGGGGGAGGAGGACTGGGGGGTTCAAGGAGGTTAGTGAAGATAGAAAATAGTTTTTTGGCGTTGGAAAATGAGGACTCAATTCTGGATTGGTAGAAAGTGCTTTTTGCAGCAGAGATGGAGGCAGAAAAAGAGGAGCGAAGTGCCCGAAACGCATGCAGGTCGTCAGGTTGTTTGTCTTTACGCCATTTCCTTTCCAATGCTCGAGTGGCTCTCACAGCACGCACCGGTTCAGACAACCACAGAGCCGGAGGGGATCTGCCAGCCCGTCAAGTCTTAAGGGGACAGAGAGAGTCGAGAGAGAGTCAGTTGAGGGGAGAGCCGCTAGAACAGAGGAGGCCAGAGAGGGGGGAGAGAGTGAGCGAATGTTGCGGCGGACGGGTATAGAGACGGTTGATGGGGTGGGGATTGAATGATAGTGCAAAGGAAGAAAGTAGGAGTATGAGGTCAGATGACTTCGCTGTCGGGATATGATAAAGGCCTCAAAAAGGACCGCGGTTTTTGAGAATAATAACAATAATAATTGCTTGAAATACAATAGGTTCCTCTACGACTAGTCGTAGCGAGGACCCAAATATTTCAATCGGAAAAAATTCAACCTCAAAAAATTCAACTGCAACATCCGGGAACCCAAGGAAAAGCAATTGTTTAAGATTCAAGATCGGGAGCGTGCGTCAAGCAAAAAGAGCGAGCACCCAATACATCTTTGACTTGTTGGCCAGCGTGGTGACCAGATTTCAGCCATGTCCAATAATAATGGGGCTTTAACTCTTCTTTATGCCATCAGTGTGGTTTGTGTCTGTAAGATTCAGTAATAGACAGCTGACATTTGTACATTAACAGACTGTATTGGACATGAACTAAGCGGAAGATAAACAAGAGCGTACAGCCGGTCAGAATACGCCTCTTCTTCTAGTTTTGAAATAATTTAATGATGCTGAGATCCTTTGACAAGATGTTAGGACTGATTGGCGGAGTTTTGAAACCAGGAAGGCGCTTGAAGAGCGCATATGAGCCACTGTAGCATAGTGTGGAGGGGGGCAGCGGCTTTAGCGGAGCCTGTGCAGACGCATAAACCCGACAGAACACGCAGGATCAACTGTAGCGCCGAGTGCGAAAAGTGGTCGGTAGAAGGTTCCTTTGTCAAAACGGCTCAAGCCGATCTAAGTTGGGTATTTAGCGGCATGCAAAATCCATGTAACGTTAAATTAGTATCTTCATGACCATGGGTAAATGTTTTTTTCTTAAACTTTATTCTAGATCTGGCACAACCTGGTCTTTGCAATCAACAGGCCACAGGGCAGCTCATTGAATACCCCATAGTGCCTGTCTCCTGCTTCTACCAGCAAATTCTAGAACAATGGGTGCCTACAGGTATTTATACAGATCAGTAAAGGTGTGAAAATCAGTGTCCACGCCCCCTGGGAGTGGTCTCCTGGTGAGATCAACGCCAGGAATCAGGAATCTGTTTCTCAGTAAATATCAGTTGTGGTGCTAGGAGATGGACATTAATTTGTGCATGTCAATGGTAACCGACACAGTAAACCACCAGATCCTTATCGCCGCCCTTCAGGAACTTGGTGTCACAGGATCTGCGCTGTCTCTTCTCTCATCCTACCTTGATGGTCGCACCTACCGGGTAACTTGGAGAGGATCAGTGTCGGAACCCCCTTACTACTGGAGTTCATCAGGGCTCCGTCCTGGGTCCCCTCCTCTTCTCAATTTACACCAACCCCCTTGGCTCCGTCATTCGCTCGCACGGTTTTTCCTATCAAAGCTATGCCGACGACACCCAACTAATTCTCTCCTTCCCCGACTCGGACACTCAGGTGGCGGCACGGATCTCTGCATGTCTGACTGATATCTCCCAGTGGATGTCCGCTCATCACCTGAAGATCAACCCCGACAAGACCGAACTACTTTTCTTCCCTGGAAAAACCTCGCCCACTGAGGACCTGACCGTTAACTTCGGCGACTCCGTGTTAACGCCCACTCAGAGTACCAGGAACCTTGGCGTGACGCTCGACTCCCAACTCTGCCTGACTGCCAACATCGCAGCGACGACATGATCCTGTAGATACACGCTCTACAACATCAGGAGAATACGACCCCTTCTTACTCAGAAGGCGGCACAGGTACTGATTCAGGCGCTTGTCATCTCCCGCCTTGACTGTAACTCTCTGCTGGCAGGTCTCCCTGCTACCGCCATTCAACCACTGCAGCTTATGCAGAATGCAGCAGCTCGACTGGTCTTCAACCTTCCGAAATACTCCCACACCACACCGCTTCTCCGTTCTCTTCATTGGTTACCAGTGGCTGCCCGCATCCAGTTCAAAACATTGGTACTGACGTACCATGCTGTGAATGGATCGGGACCAGTCTACATCCGGGACATGGTGAAACCCTACATCCCAACCCGCACACTCCGATCTGCATCTGCCAAGCGGCTTGTTCCTCCCTCACTGAGAGAAAAGCACTCGACGAGATCGCGACTCTTTGCTGTCCTGGCTCCCAGATGGTGGAATGAGCTCTCCGATGACATCAGGACTGCAGAGAGCCTCTACATCTTCCGTCGAAAACTCAAGACACACCTTTTTAGACTCTACCTTGACTAAAACACTAGCAAACCGTAGCACTAACAAATGATAGCACTTAAATTGTACTTATAATGGCACTTTTCTATAACATGTTTTGTAACTGCTTATTTGATGAAAAATGTACTTTCTTGTTACTTGTTCTTCTGAGTTTGTATCTCTATGTGGAAATGCACTTATTGTACGTCGCTTTGGATAAAAGCGTCAGCTAAATGACATGTAATGTAATGTAATGTAACCGTAATATAAAAGCAATAAGGTACTTGAGGCAGTACTTTATGGTGAATAATGTTACAGTTCAAGGGTTTGCCGGCCCTCCACAACGTGACGGTAGCAGTAACATTGTCGACAGAGTACAGCCTCTCATACCGTTTGGCTTTACTCTGCTGTGCTATCCCCGCTGCAATATTGCAGTTTATAAAGCAAGATTGAATTGCCTTTATTGCATTTAACACATGACCCTAATTTTTTAGAGCTGTCCTCACAAAGTGGCTTCTCTTTGCTCATGGCTTGTGACTGGGCCAGTCTTCCTCTTCTCAAGCTAGGAGTGAAGTTTCCACCATCAGAAACCTGTTCTCAGCAGTTCACACCTTCTCTACAGAAGCAGTCAGAGCGAGGTAATGCGCAGCGGTGGCTAGTTTGAAGGTAGCATGCCCGCTTACATCTCTGTTTAGAAAAAGTTATTTATAGACCAGAGAGGATTTTTGAGCATGTTCAGCGTATGTCTGCATCCAATGCTGAATGTCACGGTTCATTTTACGTCTTTGCACAAAAGAAATATAAAATAAACTTAAATCACATATTCAGGTATTACATGCATGCATTTCGGTTGATTACATTGAATGCAATCATAGCTACATTGGTGCTTTTCTATTGATTACAGTTTAAAAATGACAGGGGTGTTAAAATATTCTCATTACTTGATTACGTAGTTCCAGAATCATGGCGCATTTTAATAATAGTTAATTTATGAACCAGGTCATCAACTTATTTCTACTATCTTACAGCAGCAACCTTTCCAGTGGAGGGATTGCTGGAACGGGATCTGATTGCTTAAGAAGATGGGTTACATGATTGGATTAAAGGATGGCTCATGAATTTCATAAAGGTCATTTCTCACTGCAGCATTTGGATGAAAACTATGTATTTAAAAAAAACAAAAATACAAACTAGTTCAAAAAAAAAAAAACCTGACCAGACATCCTGCTTACATCCACACAGACAAAAAAAATAACAGCGCTTTGGTTTCATGAGTAAACCTATGACCGGCCTTCTCAAAACGTACATATTTCTCATCTGTTGACTGTTAGTTGTACATACAAGGGTATAACGATTATTACATCAGTGAACAAATGCAGACTGCAGGCTATTTCGTTGCAATTAATTAGCACCTTAGTAAATCTTCAGGATCTCCATCAGCAGGTTGTAGTCACAGGTGTGTGTTTGTGTGTTGGGTTTCTTCTAAAACTGATCAGTCCTGCATCCATCAGCGTAAATGAGTGCTGGATTAGATTCATCAGAGTGTTTAAACTATTTTTGTAGGGCAGCAGGATTGTCAGGAGATCACACAAAGATAACATGTTACACATATACCATCTAGTCAAGCTTCAAGTAAAGTCTTTGTGTGTCCGGCCAGACAGAGACAGGACCAGTCGGCTTCCTGTGAGGAGGCTTTGACAGCTCCAGGTGTGGTTTAGGTGTGTGCAGCCCAGTTTGTTCTAAACAACTGAACCAGCTTGTTTTATCGGAACTGGAGAGTATCTCTTCATGAAAAGAAGTGCATATAATTCCACTACATGAATAGAAAACTTATTTGCTCTTCTCTCAACTGACTTCCACAAGAACTGACTTCCCCAAGAAGTTAATAGTAACAGGAGATTCAAGTATACTTCTATACTTTAACTATTAGATTTCCATTAAACAAAGCTCCGAAAAGGTCTTGAAAAACGGGCTGTAATCGGACGACGTCTTGTTTAACGTACAGCAAATGGCTTACAAAATGTCACCATTAAAATGGATATCGACCAATGCTTAGTCTATTGTTACATTTTTACTTAACCAAACAGTAACAGCTACAGTAAGTGAGCAAACATGCACATCATATAATGTCCAAAAATGAAAGCGTCATATATAAGACAGATTTGATCACTAATGAAAATAATATACATGCAAAACTACTTTCTTTCAAATTGCTGGTCATAAACGTACCACCTAACAACATAAAAGGCCCATTTGCCTTTGTAAATTTTGGCATCTGTGGTAAATCTTAAGGTCTGAGTGTATGGTAATTTCTATCATTACAACAATTTATACACCAAAATATGTTTCACAATTAAAATATGATTTACTGCTTAATGCCGGAGTACACACATTCAACATCAAGACCATTTTTCTGCCTCCTCAATCCTTTTGGCACATTGAGATTTAAAGCAGCATAATGAGGGCTCTGTGCATTTTGGTAACCCTGGTGACAAAATAAGAAGTCGTGTATTACAATATTAAAATATATAACAAAATCCAGAATGAAAATTAAAGTTATTAGTTGAAGTTCACCTCTGTGCTTCCTGTGGAGGGAGCTGATACGGTTGCGACAGACTCTAATCGTAAAAACACAGAAGTTCTCCTTTATTAAAAATGTAAATGTATTAAATAAAAGATGTCAGATTAAAACAGAACAACTTACCCAAACATTGACAGCTCATTTTCTTTTTTAGCTTGTAGACCAAAAAACCCAGTAAAACAACCAGGATGGTGGTGAATACCAAAGCTCCATTAAAAAAATACACCAGGACAAGATGGTGGCTCTCATCTGCAGAGTCAGGAACCAGAAAAGAAGCTTTCAGCTTTTATGTTTGTATTAATGTTAAGTTAGAAATAACAATTAAAAAAATCAATTATCAGATGAGCTGGATTATAACTTACACTCAATATCCAGTTTGGTCCTGTTTCCAAACAGAATGTGTCCACACGAGGCAACAGCACAGTAGTAGGACCCAGCATGAGACAGATTCAGGCTCTCCATCGGCAGGTTGTAGTCACAGCGTTGGGTTGTGTTGGGTTTCCTCTCACACTGATCAGTGCTGCCTCCATCAGTGTAAATGAGTGCTGGATGAGATTCTTCAGAGTCTTTGAACCAGTAAACACTGTGTTGTCCATCACAGGTCCCAGTTTGTACTGTACAGTTCAGAGTCACAGAGCCTCCTGGCTGGATGGTCTCTGATGGTGACTGATGGAGCAAAGCTGGGACGGTCAAACCTGAACCCTGCACACTGACAACTGTGCCTTCGGCAAAAGTCAACACATATGAAGTGCTCTGTCGACAGTAGTAAGTTCCTAAATCTGACATTTTCAAATCAATAATTGTCAAGTGATTTTGATCTTTTTCAGTATTCAGTGTGAAGCGTGGATTGTTCTCAAATTCATGATGGAAATTGCCTTTTTTGTTGTACGTATAGAAGGTGGAGATCAGCTTTGGTTGTTGTCCCAGGGTTTGTTTATACCAGTGAAGCCAAATTCTAACCTTATTCTGATGGAAACATTGCAAAGTAATGTTGTCTCCAACATTGACTGACACAAAAAGTCTCTCTTGATGCACAGTCAGATCAGTTGCATGAGCTGAAGTGAAAAGAGAGAAAAAGCATATACACATTATATATATACAATTATTAAGCACATTATATATACCTAGATACATATCTAGGTAAATCTCTTATATGCATGTGTGTGTATGTACAGTATATGAAGTTAAGCATTTTCATGAAAAGTTAGAAGCAAAAACAACTTACCCATTTTACACAAGAACAACCATGTCACACAGACGGCAAACCTTGGAGATGACATCATGTTCAAATTCTCGTGTTGAATGAAGATGATCTTAAAACCTTCTCCACTCTTCAGACACAGACTGTGTTTGATTGGCCAACCCGAAGTGACTCTGTGCTGTACGTCCTACTTAGGAAACAAGCTCTCTTTATAGTGTTAAGTTTGAAAAAATTTCCACAGTGAGAAGTGTCTGTATGGCTTTGTATCTTTGTGTTGTACGTAGAGCTTGGGAAAACAAGACATTGTTTGTTAGGGTTAATTGAATATCATGTTTGGATTGAAATTACGGTTAAAGGAGCTCCGTTGTGATTTCTATTTCGAACAATTTGTAGACTCATCCATCCACCCTGTAGTCTCACCTTTGACATTTATAAAACAACATTTTCGCCCTACTCAGGTTGTACATTGCTACACAGCTTTCTCACTTGACTTGTTATGTCATTTTGGGGCTTAAAAAGTCGTTTGCAAATGTTGCACGTTCTAAAATCCTGCGCAGTTTTGGTACAATTAGCTTTATCATATGAAAAGAAGCACAATATTCATATGTCATATGTTCAAACAGTTAGAGAATGTAATGTACGGCTGGTGCAGGCAGGCAGGCAGGGAGGGAGGATTGATACGCAGAGTTGCAGGAGAAGTCTTTTTTATAACAGAGCCGTGAATAACGCAGACAGCACCACATGCAACACGCAACAATGTGACCGGGGACACCAGGCACACATGGCTTAAATACACAAGGGAGGTGCAGGTGACGCCGGGCGCGGTGGCTCCGGCTGCGGGTGCTCTGGCTGCGGGGCATGGGCCGCAACCCGTGACTCCACCCCCCCTCAAGGGCCGGATTCCAGACGGCTCCAAAAACGCTAAAAGGCGGGGGGACAGGACTAGGGGATGGGAGGGAAGGGGCACGACTGGAGATGGGACAGGAGACGGGAGCGGAGACTGGCGTCGTGGAGACGGGACTGGAGACGGGGGCCTCTGCGACCCAGCGCGTAGGTCCGTGCGCTGTGGCCGAGCGTCAGGAGGGGGCTGCTGCGACCCAGCACGGAAGTCCGTGCACTGCGGCCGAGCGTATAAGGCGTAGGTGGCCTGGAGGTGGACAGCCAGCTCCAGCTCCCAGCGTGCCCCGATGAATGGGGACTGGACGCTGGCCTCCACCTCCAAGGTCCAAGCGGGGCCCGAAGAGTGGCGTGGGCGGTGACCGGAACGCCATCCGGGAACTCTGAGTGAGCCGTGGTTGGCGTCGAGCCGGGCAAGCCAACTGCACGCTGCGAGGAGGATCACCCGAGTTCCATAGAATGGGTCTTGTTGGCCCATCTCTGCTGTTAAATGTTATATATAAATGTTAAATGTAAATCCATTCATCCATCTTCAAACCGCTTATCCTGCACTCAGGGTCGCGGGGGGGCTGGAGTCTAGCCCAGCCAACTTCGGGCGAGAGACAATTGTACACCCTGGATCAGTCGCCAGCCAATCACAGGGCAACACAGAGACAAACAACCATTCACACTCACATCCATACACTTACGGGCAATTTAGAGTTCCAAATCAACCTAATTCCCAGCGCATTTCTTTGGACTGTGGAAGGAAGCCGGAGTACCCGGAGAGAACCCACACAGACACAGGGAGAACATACAGACTTTTAATATGAATGTTAAATGTTAAATGTAAATGTTAAATGTAAATGTTAAATGTAAATGTCAAATGTAAATGTTAAATGTTCAGTACGTCATACATGACGACTGAACAATAATTATGGTAATTCCCCACCCCCATCGACCGGACCATCGGGCAGAGGTGCGGATGCTCCGTTCGACCGGGGTTGAACGTTTTTCAACTTTGGGTGGCGTTGAAAAATTTCAATTTTGGGCAAAAAATTCACCTAAAGCCGTCGCGAAAGTCAGCGTTTGAAATGCTCTACTTGTCATCACCGCCGTCACAGCTTGAACACACTTTATGAAACAGTCGCTCACCGGAGACACACAGGCAGCTTAGACTGAACGCTTGTAAGTTAGTTTGAGACTCTGACACCGAGCCGACACAATAGGTCAGCCTGAAATAGCGCTGGAAGCTCCAGTCATCCAGATGCACTTCCTGGAGGAGTCGGTGAAATTAACGCTGTGTGCGGCGACGGTTGATGTCATGATCCCAAACACAACACTGTTTTCGGTCCCAACGTTTGTGCAATTCACACAACAATTAAAGAGCCGAAATAAGTGGTTTATTTCAATGGTGTACATTGAAACCATAACTGTCTCTACGAAAAGAAAAGCCATAAACACTCCTGTGATGTCCCACACACATAGTATTATGAGTAGTGGATGGTGTGCCTACCTAACTGTCGCCTTATAGGTGAGCCTGGGTGGGGCATTGTCCTGATGGCTAATGGAGAGCACCCGGGCCCGGTATCTCCTAAGGTCTATACATGCCTTGCTCCTGCCGGTTTGAAGGTAGACTCGAAAGGAGGCAGACCCGGCCTTCACTCCGGCTGTAGTCTCCATGCGTTATTTCAGATGTGTTTGCGCTATTCTCTTCATTCATACACGCACCACACCATTTTTCACACGTCCACACTTACACCACTGATTTACTGACTTCCCACCTCATAGGATCCTTATTGTTTTTGGGTATGTAATTTCAGTACATCGTTGAAGTTCTTTCTGTTAGGGTTACATTTCAATAAACATATATTCTTTAATCTTATATACTGTTTCCTGCTCCTGATGTTTGGCATAGCTTGAGCCAGCTATGACACTCCATGCCCCCTTTCAGGCGCGAATGAAGCGAAAAAAATAGGACGTGATTGAGGCAACGTAATTGGTGAGGCGAATGGTCAGAAAACAATGGCGTGTGGTAGTTACAACTGTGGTGTACTAAATAACTAGACGAGGCACGCGTTTAACTGTTTAATAGGAAATGTCAGGATACAACACACGAGGCTCGCTATGAGGGAACATTGCTCATTTTTTCTTACTTCTAACATGCGCAGAATACCCACAAACTAACAACGGCAAGTCTTCAGGGACAACCTTAATGCACATATTAAATAGTACTAAATACACCACAACAACCATAGATGTGTATATATAAAGGCTAGAAGTCTCGTCCACATTACCGGCCAACAGAATCCATCGCCCACACATGGTGGGCATCTTGGTAAGGGCAGCTCGATCACCCATAACTTTGTGTTGGTAGTGATACATACAAAAATTTCAACTGATTTCTAAACAGTTTAACCTTTATATATACGGTGACGACATTCCGCATCAAGTGTAAGTAAAACAAGTTTAAAGTTTCATGGCATCACTGATTAACACTAATAATGTTCGCGTAGAAAATCGTTGCTAGTCAAATATGTTGGATCATGGATGTATTTTGCGGCACTTTAATACAATTGTTAGCTTGTCATGTTTAGATATTTATGCATCTATCCTCTAGGAATCACTGAGGCTGACAACCTACACAAATTGCATGATCAACTGGAACACATCTTGGAGGCAACCTCTTGACATTGAAGGGCTACAGTTTGAATGCTGTCAGGATTTAGCTTTATTAAGTGCTCTACATGACTGTAAGGTGTGGGTGCGTGGGGTTGAAGACACGGCACAGGACCGCAGGGTGGTGGGTTTCACAAATGCTTTTTATTCGCACAATTCATTAATTAATTCGCTCGCTCGGTCGGTCGGTCCGTCTCCTCCCTCCCTCCTCGCTCGCCTCACTGTTTATAGGGGCGAGAGGAGACCCGTTAATTCCCCCCAGCTGGTTGCCAAGTGTTTCCACCTGGCACTGTTCCCCGAGCCACTCCCCCTCTCTCTCCCTCTGCAGCCGAGCCGAAACCACGCCGCCACCACATACCCCCACCGCCCGACTTAGGCCGGGGAGCCGTCCGGCCTAGCTTACTCCCCCCCCCCTCCCTCCCTCGAGAGGGCGGGAGAGGAAGTCCGCCACGACCATCTGCGTCCCCGGCCTATGGACCACCTTGAAGTTAAAAGGCTGCATGGCCAGATACCACCGAGTGATCCGGGCGTTAGTATCCTTCATGCGGTGGAGCCATTGGAGCGGGGCGTGGTCCGAACAAAGGGTGAATGAGCGTCCCAGGAGGTAGTAGCGCAGGGAGCCCACCGCCCACCGGATGGCCAGGCACTCCTTTTCCACCGTGCTGTACCTGGCCTCCCTCTCCGATAGCTTCCGGCTGATGTAGACAACGGGGCGGTCGACCCCCTCCACCTCCTGGGACAAAACGGCCCCCAGCCCTCTGTCCGACGCGTCGGTCTGCAGAACAAACGGGAGAGAAAAGTTAGGTGTGTGGAGGAGTGGCTCCCCACAGAGAGTCTGTTTTACCTTCTCAAACGCCCGCTGGCACTGCTCCGACCACTGGACCGGATCTGACGCACCTTTCCGGGTCAGGTCGGTCAAGGGGCTGGTGAGGTCCGCAAAGCCGGCGATGAACCGTCTGTAGTAACCCGCCAGCCCCAAAAACCGCCTCACCTCTTTTTTTGTCTTAGGGCGCGGGCAGGCTGCAATAGCTGCCGTCTTGTCCACCTGAGGACGCACCTGCCCACCCCCCAAGTGGTACCCCAGATACCGTACCTCCCTCCGTCCAACTGCACACTTCCCCGGGTTGGCGGTGAGCCCGGCCCGCCTCAGCGACTCCAGCACCGCGTCCACCCGCCGCACATGCTCCGCCCAGGTGGTGCTGTGGATGATTACATCGTCCAGGTACGCGGCCGCATATGAGGCATGCGGACGCAGCACCCGGTCCATGAGGCGCTGGAACGTGGCCGGGGCACCGAACAAGCCGAAGGGAAGCATGGTGAATTGGTACAAACCATACGGAGTGGAGAAAGCCGTTTTCTCTCTGGACTCTGAAGACAGGGGAATCTGCCAGTAGCCCTTAGTTAAATCCAGGGTCGTAAAAAAACGTGCAGTGCCCAGCCGGTCCAGGAGTTCGTCGACCCGGGGCATTGGGTAGGCGTCGAATCGTGACACGTCGTTTACCTTGCGGTAGTCCACGCAGAACCGCACAGTCCCATCCTTCTTGGCCACCAGAACGATGGGGCTGCACCAGGCGCTGTTGGACTCTTCTATTACCCCCATCTCCAACATAGCCGCTAATTCCTCCCGAACCACTTTTCTTTTGTGTTCGGGTAGTCTGTAGGGTCGTGACCTCACCGTCACCCCCGGGGGGGTCTCGATTCGGTGCATTATCAGGTCGGTGCGGCCTGGCCGGGGGGAGAACACATCAGCAAACCGCTTCTGCAACTGGGCAATGTCCGCTCTCTGGTCCTCAGAGAGATGACCCTCACACGGGAGCAGGGTGGGATTAGCCGCTTTTGGCACCTCCGGCCCCAGGTCCTCTCTTTCCGATACTGTGGAAATCAGAGAAACAGACTCCGCCTCCCTCCAGGGTTTCAGGAGGTTGAGGTGGTATATTTGTGTAGCCCCGCCCCTGTCAGACCGCACCACCTCATAATCAACATCCCCCACCCGGCGTGTGACCTCGAAGGGCCCTTGCCACTTAGCCAGGAGTTTTGAGTTGGAAGAGGGAAGTAATACAAGTACCTTTTCTCCCGGTGTGAATTCTCGCAGCTTGGCCCCTCTGTTGTACAGCCGTTGTTGTCGTTCCTGGGCCTGGAGCAAATTCTCCCGTGACATCCTCCCCAGTGTGTGGAGCTTTGCTCGCAGGTCCAGGACGTACTGGATCTCGTTCTTTCCGGGGCTCGGACCTTCCTCCCAGCTTTCTTTAATAAGGTCCAGCACCCCTCTTGGTGACCTGCCAAACAGAAGCTCAAAGGGAGAAAATCCCGTGGAGGCCTGGGGGACCTCCCGGACTGCAAACAACAGAGGGTCAAGCCATTTGTCCCAATTACGTTCATCGTCGCTAATAAATTTACGAATCATGGACTTCAGCGTCCTATTCATCCGCTCTACCAACCCGTCGGTCTGGGGGTGGTACACACTCGTGCGGACGGACTTAATTCCCAGTAACCCGTAAAGTTCTCCCAGTGTGCGCGACATGAACGAGGTGCCCTGGTCTGTTAGAATCTCTTTCGGGATTCCAACCCGGGAGATGACCTGAAACAGAGCCTGCGCGACGCTCTTTGCAGAGATATTGCGCAATGGCACTGCCTCCGGATACCGGGTTGCGTAATCCATGAGGACTAACACAAAGCGGTATCCGCGTGCGCTCCGGTGAAATGGCCCGATGAGGTCCATGCCGATGCGCTCGAACGGAACCTCCACCAACGGTAGCGGCCGCAGCGGGGCACGTGGTATGGCTGGTGAATTAACCAATTGACACTCCGGGCAGGACGCACACCAGCGGCGCGCGTCCGCCCGGATGCCTGGCCAATAAAATCGGGCCATTATCCGGTCTAGTGTTTTCCCGTATCCCATGTGACCCGCCATCGGATTATAGTGAGCCGCCTGGAAAACCATTTCCCGGCGGCTTTTCGGTACTAACAACTGGGTGTTTTCCTGCCCTGTTCGAGTGTCACGACTCACTCTATACAGTCTGTCCCTAATCAATGAGAAGTGCGGGTACGACTGTGCTGCGTCAGGGCGCACCAAATGACCATCAATTCTTATCACTTGGTCGTAGGCTGAGCGTAGAGTATCGTCACGAGACTGCTCGAGTGGAAAATCTTCCATGGAGCGGAACTCGGGAACCGCCGGGGTCTCCTCGGGAGGCTCCGCCGGTTCCCCCTCTTCCCCGGCGGCGTCGGACGACCTCGCGTCACCGCTGAGCACCGCACACATACTGCATGTCCCTGTCGGTCGTGAACGCACCCCCGCAGCCTGCCCCATTAGCGTGTTAAATCCCTCCCAATCCGTTCCCAAAATTACGGGGTGCGTCAGGTGGGAGCTAACCGCGACCTTTATTCTATATTTTTTTCCCCTGAACCGAAGTTCGACGGACACTATGGGATACTCGTGAATGTCCCCGTGCACACACCTTATTTTCACCCGCGACGCTTCTACCAATGCCCCTGGCCGAACCAGGCTCTGGTGTATCATGGACTGCGAACAGCCCGAATCCACCATCGCCTGGCGTGTACCCCCCTGGATTCTTACCGGAACGCGGTACGTCGCTCCCGGGCCGGGGGAGGGTGATGGAGCGCCGGCAACCCGGATCACCTGCCCCACCTCCATCAGCGGGCACTCCCTCCGCAGATGGCCGGGCTGCCCACACTTCCAGCACTCCTGCCCTGGCGTTTGAGAACCTCCGGGTGGGTCAGGAAGAGTGCCGGCCCCGGTCGGTGCTGCGTGGTCGGCCCCCCTGGTACGAGCTGGTGACCGCGGCGTCGGCAAGGGCCACCCTGCCGCCGGCTGCTGGGTCCTCCTTCGCGGCGTGGGGACCGGCTGCGGCGGCGCGGGCGGGCGCCCGGCGTCGCCCCGTCCGCCGGGGTGGACCGCCAGGTGATCCTCTGCCAGGGTGACCGCGGCCTCCAACGTCGCCGGACGGTGGTACTGGACCCACGACGAGGTCCGCGGCGGGAGCCCCTGCAGAAACTGCTCCGCCACCACCTTCTCCACCACCGCCGGTGCGCCGCCCGCGCCCTCCGGCTGCAGCCACCTGTTGGCCGCGTCCCGTAGCCGCTGAGCAAAGGCGAACGGACGGTCCTCCGGACCCAGCCTCGCCTCCCGGAAACGCCGCCTGTGGTCCTCGGGGGAGAGCCCCAGCCGGTCCATGATGGCCCTCTTTACCCCGGCGTAGTCCTGTCTTGCCCCGGGCGGCAGACCCAGGGCAGCTGTCTGCGCCTCTCCGGTCAGTAGTGGCAGCAGGCGGATTGCCCGTTCGTCCGCCGGCCACCCGCATGCCTCCGCCATCGCCTCGAACATTTCCAGGTACGACTGTACCTCGTCCGCCGGCGTCATTTTATGCAGCACCACCCCCGCGTACGCCGGGGGACCCGGTACCGGTGCTGCCGCGGCTGGCCGGGCCACCAGCTGCTCCAACACCCGGGTCTGCCGATCCGACTGGGCTTGGAGCGCCCCCAGAAAGTGCCGGTTGACCTCGGCCTGCTCCCGCTGCATCGCGGCGATCTCTCCCAGCATCCGCCCGAGCGCGATCGCCGGCTGCGCCATCCCCTCCGCCTGCTGATCGCCGGGTTCCATACCTAGTTGGGCGCCACTGTAAGGTGTGGGTGCGTGGGGTTGAAGACACGGCACAGGACCGCAGGGTGGTGGGTTTCACAAATGCTTTTTATTCGCACAATTCATTAATTAATTCGCTCGCTCGGTCGGTCGGTCCGTCTCCTCCCTCCCTCCTCGCTCGCCTCACTGTTTATAGGGGCGAGAGGAGACCCGTTAATTCCCTCCAGCTGGTTGCCAAGTGTTTCCACCTGGCACTGTTCCCCGAGCCACTCCCCCTCTCTCTCCCTCTGCAGCCGAGCCGAAACCACGCCCGCCACCACAATGACATAGTCAAAGTAGGAGAACATCTATTGTCAGTATTTGTTTACTTAACGTTTTCTAAATTGTATGTGCCCACACTGAGATGTTTATAACATGTGTGAAGTAATAACCAAGAGCATTTAATTAGAAGTTTGCATTGTTTTTACTTGCAAAATGTCTTTCTTGCAACACCTGATATTTTCATCTGCAGTCCAAAACAAGAACTGATGGAACTGTTGGTCATCATCATTTTCATCATATTCTGGTCTGGAAGTGGCTGGTAAGCTTCAATTTGAAGAAACAGATGAATCGGGTATGTTGAGGTTGCAACCTTAACGCTGAGGTTTTTCTCCAGCAGCTCCCACCAAACCCAGAAGGTTATGAGGTCACGGATGGAAAAGAAAATGTTATTCATGTGACACCTCAAATGCATTTAACTGAAATGTGAGCCACTATTACTTGCCAGTATATCATACACACTATGCATAGAATTATATCTGTGCCCCCTTTTGTATGCAGATTTTGCATCACAACTGCCATGTTTCTTTTTTTTATTCATTCTTAGCAATCGCAGCACAAAAACAAGTAAGTGCAAATAGAGATGCAATAATAAGTATGTAACTTAAAGAGGGTAAAACAAGTGCTGCTTGGCGACAGACCCTGTAAAACATTAATTATTAATAATTGTAACTTTCAAATTTCTAGATGTTACTTTGTAGAAGAAACAAATCAGTATACAGAAACTGTAGACATCAAAACTAATAATTCATGGTTCAAGAACATGTCATGGGGGTGAATTAAACTTGTTTTACTTACACTTGAAGCGTAGCGTCCTCGCTACCAGACGCCATTGTTTGTTGACTCGACGGTCCGCAAATTGCGTTGCCGGAAGGCTCGTGAGGAGGGGAGGGGGGAGCTGCGCTCATGTGATTGGATGAAAATGAGGGCGACATCTGATTGACTACAGATATGTCCATGTTTAAAAAAACACATTTGTGGATCTCCTACGTAAGTCCAGTGTCAAAAAACAAACACAAAAATTTAAAGCGTTCCGCAAATATATGCGGTGTCAACATATAGATCGTAATTTAGACATTTGCACATTTAAATATATTTGTAAATCCTTTTGTGTAAATTTGTAAATCAAATGTGTGAATTGTTCCGTGTGCATTTGTGAATCTTGGGGTATGACATTTGAGAGTCGTTCTGTGCGCGTTTGCAATTATTGAGACTGATCTGATACATACAGTGTAGGGCCGCGAAGGGCAAGGCCAAATCTCAATGTATTTTAAGAAGGTGAAATTATGTCACTCATCAGTGATTGGCAAACTGCTTCTTACACCCGCCGCTTTGGGACCCGGCCCGAGCCACAAAAAAATGTTTACTACTTATCCCCTCAATAATTAATAAGCAAGGGGAATTTCTAAAGTAAATTAACATACATGCACATGATTAATTGTCCCAAAATGAAAGTGTCATATATAAAATATATTTAATCACTAATGACAATAATTTACAAGCAAAACGTATTTCTTCCAAATTGCTGGACATAAACGTGCCACCTAACTACAGAAGTTACTAAATCTAACTAACTAACTAACCCTAAATGTATAATAATTTCTATCAATACAAAAACTCATACACCAAAATGCACTTCACGTTTAAAATATGATTTACTGATTAATGCCGGAGTACACACATTCAACATCAGTGTTTATCTTCTGCCTCCTTGATGCGTTTGGCACATTGAGATTTAAAGCAGCATAATGAGGGCTCTGTGCGTTTTGGTAACCCTGGTGATAAAATATGAAAAAACGGATTAAGATTTAAAAAAATAAAACAATATCCACAATGAAAAAGTTAAGTTATTAGATGAAGTTCACCTCTGTGTTTCCTCTGGAGGGAGCTGAAACAATTCTGTGAGACTCTGAGAGTAAAACACAGAAATTCTCTTTATTAAATATGTACATTTATAGAACACAAGCTGTCAGATTAAAACAGAACAACTTACCCGAACATTGACAGCTCTTTTTCTTGTTCAGCTTGTAGACCAAAAAAAAAAGTAAAACCACTAAGATGGTTGTGAATACCAAAGCTCCGCTCAATAAATACACCAGGAGAAGATGGTCACCCGTGTCTGCAGAGTCAAGAACCAAAAAAGAAGCTTTCAGCTTTCATATTTGTGATCATATACTTGATCACATATACTTATATAACTTACCTACAAAATCCAGCTTGGTCCTGTTTCCAAACAGAATGTGTCCACACGAGGCAACAGCACAGTAGTAGGTCCCAGCATGAGACAGATTCAGGCTCTCCATCGGCAGGTTGTAGTCACAGCGTTGGGTTGTGTTGGATTTCCTCTCACACTGATCAGTGCTGCCTCCATCAGTGTAAATAAGTGCTGGATGAGATTCTTCAGAGTCTTTGAACCAGTAAACACTGTGTTGTCCATCACAGGTCCCAGTTTGTACAGTACAGTTCAGAGTCACAGAGCCTCCTGGCTGGATGGTCTCTGATGGTGACTGATGGAGCAAAGCTGGGATGTTTGTACTAGAACCCTGCACACTGACAACAGTGCCCTCTGCAAAGGTCAACACAAATAAAGTGCTATATGCACAGTAGTAAGTTGCTGAGTCTGAAAATTTGACATAAAATATTGTCAAGTCATTACGATCTTCTTTTTTAGTATCCAGTGTGAAGCGTGGATTATTCTTGAAATCATCATGAAAAGTGGCATTTGTGCTAAACGGATGAACAGTGGCGATCAGCTTTGGTTGTTTCCCCAGCATTTGTTTATACCAGTAAAGCCATGGTTTAACGTTACTCTGATAGACACATTGCAAAGTCATGTTGTCTCCAACATTGACTGATGCAAAACCTCTCTCTTGACGCAGATCCGTTGCATGAGCTGAATTGAGAAGAGAGACAACGAAATGTACAGCATATATATATTATGAATCTTATGCATGCAGTATATAAAATTAAGCATTTCCATGAAAAGTTAACAGAAACACAACTCACCCATTTTCCACAAGAACAACCATGTCACATAGACGACAAACCTTGGAGATGTCATCATGTTCAAATTCTCGTGATGAATGAAGAGAATCTCAATACTTTCTCCACTCTTCAGTGACACTGTGTTTGATTGGGCAACCCGATGTGACTCTGTGCCGTATGTCCTACTTAGGAAACACGCTCTCTCTCTCTAAAATGCAATGAACAATCTGGTAGAACATCTTCAACATTTTTCTACACATGTTGCAGAATCAACGTTTTCTCAAGAAAAAGAGTCGACTCATCTCCACTTTGTACGCAGCATTGACGTTGGTCAATTGAGGAACATTTACTCCTCCAATGGGTCCACATCCTCTCCCTGAACTCTCAGCGGTTGTCCATGTTGAGACTTAGGTGATTAAACAGGCCCACTCCCCAAAGTCATCCACTACTCTCCTGTAATCCTCCACCTTGTCCACATCCCAACCATTGCAGAGTCATCAGAGATCTACTGCAGAATGCATGACTGAGTTGTACTGGAACATTTTCGCACCCAAATTATAGCTTGGAAATATATTTTAAGTAGTAATTTGGTCATACATTAAACCATCAAGCAAAAAGTTATTAAAAAAAACAGCTAGTTATAATGTTTATGGAAGGGTTAAGGGAACATCAAAGTGATAAAAATTATTACACTCCAAATTTCATGTCAATCCATCCATTATTTCATTCACGGCCACAGATGCAAACCGGAAGGTCGTGGTAGACAAAGAGACCCGGCGTAACCAAAGTCATCACACAAGAATGTCTGCATTCAAATGTTTTGCTAATCCGTCCAGTAAATGTTGAGTCATTCCACAGGATAAGTGAAAACTTTCACCTTTGTTTTTTGCTCACCAAAAAGTACCTTTTTAAGTGTCTGCATCAAAGTGGATGATGAGCCTTTGAACCCACATTACCATCCCTCGAGTTACATCAGCTGAAAATGTTATTGCAACAAGTAGTTGCTGATGATATTGCACAGGGAATTGCATTGTTTCAGCTGTTTTGACCAGGAATTGAAAATATTTTGCGGGAGGACATATAATCTCACAGCCAAGTACAACACCGTTAGCCAGACAATACAGTTAGACTGCACTATAAATCATCCACATGTAAAGAATGTCACAATACCTTGATTTTAATGATACCAATATTGTTCATGTGAAGATTACTAGTTTTATTTTTTTATTATTTTATCAAACCTTAGTCAATGCTTTTGACTCAGACGTATTTATTGATACAATCTTCTGAAGTAGTCTGGTGCATTAGAGTCTTAAAGTGTGGCTTCTGCGCAGAAAAGCACTGCAGAGACTTCCTGTCTGAAAGCACGAAGACAAAGATCGTGAGCATGCAGCTGTTTACAGAAGAAGTCATAACCGTATCATTCATTAGCAGCATTGTTGTTGATGACAATTTCATGCTTTTTCACTTTGTCACTTTATGTTAGCTGGTGCACTTCCTCTGTATTTTTATTTTTAATTTTATCTTTATTTCTTAACTTACTAACCCATAGCTTTAGCTTACTGACCCATAGCATATGTTTTATTATATATTTTTTTATTATTCCTGCACCACGTTGTCTGTCGTCCATTATTGTACTGTCTGCCGTCATGCACCAACCGCCAAGTAAAATTCCATGTATGTCTGACATATTCTGGAAATTAACGATTCCTGATTCCTTTTATTTATTTATTTGATTTTTTAATTTTTTAACTGGGCTGGTAACAGAAACTTGGTGTTCACCGCAACACGTAACCCGAAAGACGTCATGTGATGGCCACTGCTTTAATGATACATCAGTAAAAGAAATGCCTGCTTAGTAGCGCAGCTGTACGTTTAATAAAATAGGCATTGAAGTTGTCCGCTGTGCAAGAGAACACAGCAGACTTCCTGTTTGAAACCACAGTCACGAAGAAGCGGAGGGTCGCCGAGAGGCACGAAACCAAATGTATTGAGAGAGACGTTCTGAGCTACCGACCACATCGAGGCTCAAAAAAGATGTACACATCACTGCGTGTCTGATTGTGCAACACATTTACTGTGAACCAACTCTGAACAATAACATTGGCATTAAAACTCTGGGTTATCACTCACACATTAGTAGGTGAATTTTGAAAATGACATTTTGTCTTGTTGTTGCCCGGCTGTGGGAGCGACGGCTGTGTAGTTTCCAAACACATTTACACAACTTCAAGGAGACACCCTTGCTCGATGAAGTGTCCTGGAGTGGAAAAGATGATGACTGAATCTCCTCAGATACCTTACGACTGTAAAGGAGCATGTTTAATTCTCGCTTTGCAAGGTCAATCTTTACATTATTGAGAAGTGATCTCTGACAAAATTGCCACCTCTAGTAATGATATGAGAATATGCAGCTGTGCAGACTTAATCCTGAAATCACACATTCACTCTCGTATCTTTGTCTTGTTCCTTCTTAAAGCAGTTAGATAAATTAGATTGTCTAAGTCTTGGCAACCCTGGGAATAAGACTTTAAATTGTGACCTGCCATATAAGTATAACGTTTCATTACTGATTACTGAGGTATATGTTTTTTTTCTTAATTTAGAGTTTGGTTGTAATCCTCTTGGGTCACGCAAAACTTAACATTGGCCTCTGACCTCCTAAGAGTTGAATGTTTGCAAATTTTCACATTTCTTATAGATACCATTCCAAGAAAGACATGTTGTGCAACTAGGAGAGAAGACAATTATTTTTATGATTATTTCTCTGGTTAATTGTAGTTGTAAAAAATAGGTTCTTCATTCTTATTATACCAATAGATTTATGTTGTGTTCCCTTTGACCTGGTGTACTATATCAAATAGCAGAGCTTCATATTGGATTTGAGAATAGGTAGTGTGCATTGCAATATGATGAGCTTCCTTAGAAAGAAAGAAAAAAGAGTTTTAGGGAACTGAAATTGCGAAACTTCTATAGTTATTGCTAACTAGACTGAATTCAAAGCTTCACTGCGACCAGCCTTCGAATGAGCTAAGACACAAATCTGGACTGTTGGGAGGTGTAGGTATGTACACATGTTTTGTTTTTCTTATGCACAGGATTCTTTTTTCACAAAGTTCAGTGAGATGTAAGGCTCTGTCTTCCTGTGTTCATGCTCTGCTCGGACTCGTATTTCCACCCATGGAAACTTATAGGCTAGTTCTCTGCACCTCAACCACAGGGCCGAATGGTGAACGATGACAGACGGCCACAGATTGAAAGGTGCAACATGTGTATCTGGCAAAAGAGGATAATAATAAGCCGTAGGGGATTTTCATGAGCATGCTCTATCTATTTTTATCCTGTATTCAACGCATTGTGCAGGGGAAGATCTATTTAACCGTACCACAGATTGCATTCAAAAAGTTTTATTTTCTTTCAACAGAGTTTTAAATCGTACATTTAGTCACGTAAATGTTGCTATCTTGCAAATGATTGACAGGACTGAGAAATAATTAGCTGTAAGGCAAAATCCACGTCAGTGTTTTCTAATTTTCACTCCAGAGTAAAGACAAGTGCTCTCCACGTTGTCATTGTGACGGGGTCGTTGACTTGCTCTGGTCACACTCAGCGCAGCATAACAGACGTCTGCGTTTCGGTTCTGGTAACGACAAGATAACAAATTATCTGAGGCCTGAAATAGCAGTTGTTCAAATGTGATGGGTATGAATTCATTTTATAATACAATTTCACCTACCACGATGTCAGAAGTTGCAGAACATGCTGGATGAGTAATAACTCCTAAAAACAAAAAAAACAAGTAAAAACATGATTTATTAAACCTGAATACACAAAAAGAAGTTGAATTTTTTTCTTCAGAAGTCTTACCTTTGCAGAAAGAGCAAGAATTCTTGATCAACTTAAACAAAACAAAAGCCAACACGAGCAGCACAACAAGTAAAACTGCCAATGCTGCACCCAGGCAACACACCAGGAGAAGAGGAACTCTGGGACCTCCAAACATAAAGAAAACATGTCATATCCTTATTAAGTATTTATATTGATGGATAATTCAATGACTATGGTTAATTTCTTGGCATTTTGAAATATCCGCAGACGGTACGAACAATCATCATATTTCATCACCTACCTACAATCTCCACTCTCGTTCCACTGCCAAACACGAGTTCACCACAGGAGTCTAGAGCACAGTAGTACATCCCTGCATCAGGGGAACTCAAAGACTTTAAAGTGAGGTTTAAGGTGCATTCTCTGTCTGGTCGTTGGGGAGAAAATCCACACTTGGCCAGACTTCGATGTATGTGTGAAAGCTGAGGAGCACCATGTCTGAACCAGTAGAGACTCTTCTCCCCCGCACATCCTCCGGCATTCACCGTGCAGCTCAAATTCACAGAGTCTCCCGCTCCAAACCGCTCCAACGGCGGCTGATGGAGGACGGGGCGGATGTTGGACGGTGATGCCCGGACATGGAGGAAAGCCCCCTCTCCTAATTCAATTATGTTGAACTGTAAAATCCCACAGTAATATGTCGCTGAATCCGAGAGGCTGACATTTTGGATTACGAGGTTGTTGGTGCCTTCATCACCTTGTGTTGAGACTCGAAACCTCCCTTTGAACGGAGAGAAAATGGACACCTCTTCTTTTTGCCTCCAGCTTGATATAAGGACAGGTTTGCTGCCAATTTTTTGCTGATACCAAGCGAAGAAAGTTACAGCATCGTTCTGAGAAATGCAATTTAAAAACACATTCTGCCCAACATTAGCTTTCATGACCCCAGTGTGCTGGATGATCCTGGAAGTATTGTTAACAGCAGGCACCTGACCTGTCAGGACACATGAATAAGATATACATTATCTCTGCGTTTGAAACCTGATCTTTCGCTTTTCAAATCATATTATCTAAAGAGAAACAGTGAAAAAGGCTTTTAAATACTCACAGATTTGACTAACAAGCACAAGAAAAATGAAAAGTGCCATCATCCATGTAGCTCTGCAGTTCGTAGCCTGTGTGTTGGCGGAGTCAACCCTTATAGGAGACGATGGTTGTTTGTGATTGGCTAAGATGATACCTTTGGTGTACAGTCCTGCTATTTCTCCCTTTGCCAAAAGATCTTGTCTGTTCAGATGAAGGTGTAATTTAACAGGTGTAATTTAGGTTGATTAGAGTCTCTGGTCCTATTCTTTGGTTGGTGGACAGAATTTGTGACAGAATGTTGGTTTGGCGTGAAACGCATTGTTTTTTGGAGGCATTGAGCACGTCAGTGTTGGTTTTCTACACGCCATGAAGTGTGTACAAAGAGAGTGGGTGAGAAGGTTGTTGAAAGAAAATGAGAAACCATGGTTTTGTGATTCAACTGATTTTATTTTACTGCTAGGAACATTTTGATAACTTATAGCTATGCCAGGGATGTAGACCATTGCTTCTATAATGTACACTTCAAATGTCCATAGTTTAGAGGAGGATACTTCTGTAAACTGACCACAGTGTTGCACAGATCACACATCTTGTTTCTTTCCTTTGTCTTCTTCCGTTGTGAATTGTATCTGATTCAGTGTTGCATGACGGCTCTCTACTGTACTATTTTTAACTTCAAAAGATGCTGTATGCTAGAGTAAGCCATCAATGCAAAAATGGTTGAGAACAAAAGGAAGACATAGCATCTTTAAAGCTCTCATTATATTCTATTATATCATCTGTAAAATATACAAATAGCACATCCTGTATTAATACGCTTTCAAGTCCCATTCTATGCGTCTGTCACATGTGAATATACCTTAACCGTATAATCAGTGAAATCAGTAAATTAGAATTGTTGTATTTTTTGTGTAAGTAAATATAAAATTAAAATGATACACCAGCAGGTTAGCATCCTATTTGTTGAAGTGTGCACACTGAATTCCTCACTCAAGAAAAGAGTGGAACTAGATGGAACTGCCTTTTCATTCCATGTGGTTTTGAAAAATTACTCTCAAAACTCAAAGCAACGAGTAGTTCAGACTAGTCCTCGTGCAATAAACGGACAATATCACATCCCATGGTGGCCTGAGCTAACAGCATATCACTAGCATGAGTGCCTCGAGTCGTGGACAGTTAAGAGATAACATCGCTACTTTACTGCTGTAATGTGTAATGAATAAAATGTGTGGCTGCTGCCCAGGCATCTGCAGCTTGCATGTCGTGTCAATATGTTGCAGTCGTTGCAGTATGTTGCAATGGAAATTCTCAGAAAAGGCATGAAATAATTTCCATCAGAGTGAAAACGAAGGTACTTGTGCAGTGGACTTTACCAAGCAGAGGCCAACCACTGCATCTGACTCGAATAAGTGGTTTGATGTTTGTGGTCGTGTTATATCAACACAAAGGTGAACACTTCACGGTTGTTGAGACAGTAGAGATGAGTCACTACTGACCAACACACTCTTTATCTTTAATTCAAAGCTACTTCCTGTCATACAAAGTGATGGTATAAGAACGCCCAAAGATCCTTCTCCTTCTTAAAAATGTGAGTGTGACCATGTGTCTAAAAAAGGAGAAGAGGAAGCAGCTCTGCATCTTGTACTTTGAGCATTTAGCCACTTTCCAAGAAAGACATGTTGTGCAGTGGTCTTTTGTCTTAAATGTCTGAGCCACGTGCTTCATACTGTCATGTTTTTTACCGAACCTTTTGCAAGGTCAACTGCTGAAGAGACATGCTAAAAAAAAATTCCCTGCATTTTGTATGTCTCAAGTCTTTGACTGCTGCATGTTTTTAACCCTGCTCTGTCTCATTTGTCAAATGACAGTAGCACTGAATGAGTCATCATCATCTAGAACATACGGAAGTCAAAATAAACTCTCATAAAGAATTCTTATTATTGCTAGACTATCCCTCATTCAAAACACGATTGGTTTCAAACTCTTATACCACAGAGTAAACGTTCCACTTTTAATAAGTACGATTTTTCAAGCTGTCCATTTACATTCACTCCAATAGGCATCTATCCTCTTCCGTCACAAGCGACAGAGCATCTCGACTGTGGTTTTGCATCCCCTAGATACTGCCCTGTTGCCCGTTAACAGGATACTGTACATTTCACGCTTGAGGTTTTGATTTGTCTGTTTGTCATAAGTGTTGAAAATAGGTCAGAGAACCACCATGGGCAGCAGATACACCTTTTGTTTTCCACTGAGTTTTTGGCATTTAGAAGTAAAACAGGTCAATTAGGGACTGATGGAAAAGTACTCTGCACTTCTGCAATGTTAAAACGTGTCTTTCTACATTTACCCAAAGATATACAGGAACATTAAGGCAATTTGCAGAATAGAGAAGGTAAAGATCGCAATGACTTCCTCTCTTCCTCCTCCAGCTTTGTTCTGTAATATTGCCTTTGAAACATTTTTGTTTAAGTGTTATTTTATATATTCTACTTGTGGCTTGTCTTTTACCTGTGAACTCACTTGTAAGTTTTATTTCTCTACGCATGAGATGGAGAATTGAAAAGCGGAGGCGTTGTTGTTAAGTGACGCGGACAAACAAGCAGCATCACAAGAAAGACCACAGAGACATCCTGTAAGAAGGGGACGCAAGGGTGGAGGGGAAGGTGACAAAACCGCTGGAGTGGAACTTAATGTTAGCCAGCATGACTGGAGGTTTAGGTTTTTTTTTTCTCAAGCTTTTTTCAATACTTCAAGACTGCAGGACCTGTAAAAAGCTCACTGGCTTCATGAGAGTTTGTGAAGATAAAGTAATAAAGATAAAGTTGGACAAAACACACACGCTTTATTTTGTAGTATTAACTTGATTGGGTACAAAGAGAAACTTAAATGATCATAATGTGTAGTTAGGATGATAAGCTGACCTAACTTTTGACTATTATGGAATTCATCTCATTTTAAAATGAAGGTAAATGTTGACAAAAAAAATGTCAAACCATGAATAGTTTTGATTATTTTCTTTGTCGCCAGGTCCTTTGAAAAAAACAAACGGTCGGCGGTGAGGTATTAACCTTTATTTTGTCGACCACAACAACAGCTTCGAACACATCTCTGTGTGGGTGTAACTAACAGGACAGAAAGTGTCTTGAGATTTTCTCATACACTGTCTCGCGGGTGGGTTTACTCTGAATAACGTGTCTTTCCATTCTGTCCTTGTGGTCACGGCAACAAGGCGTTGTGTGTTGAGTTTAGGTAAAACAGAAGAAGCAACGTGATGCAGCACTTAAGTGAGTGTAGGTTGACTGCTGCTCTCTACCGACTGACAGCTTAACTACAACCAACTGACTGTGTAAAAGCAAGGCCTGATGATCAATTAAATGGAGCACTCAGTTTACTAGTTATCAAGAGAGCCATTAAGATAATGTCCTCTTAAACAAAAGAGTAACTGACAGGTCACTAGGTTAATTAATGTCAGATATAAGAAAGCTAGCTGGATAATGTGCTCTAAAAGAAAAGAGTTAGGGTAATGTCTTCTAAAAGAAGATAGTTATTAGGATGATGCCCTCTGAAAGAAGAGAGCCACTAGGATAATGTCTAAATAAGAGCTACCAGCGTAATGTCCTCTAAATAAGAGTTTCCAGGGTAATGTCCTCTAAACAAAGAAAGCTGCTAGGATAATGCCTTCCCAATAAACAACTGCAATGTCAGCCGAATCTCATTATGACAAAAATAGAATCCAGTGTCTTTTTTTGTTTCTAGGGAGTAAGAAGCTATTTTTTTCACCCATTCATCTCCTTATTTCAAGTTCATTACTAAATAGTCGAAATACCACTTACCAAGCTCAGAGATGTAGAATAGGGTCAGCTTGAGACAGCTCACCCTTTACATAAACACAGAGATGAAAAAAAGTAAACGCAGGCAGGGCAAATTAGGACAGAGGACATCTTAGTAGTGGGAATAAATGAATGCATTTAATGAACAAATACAGTATTTTCACACAAGTGAATGCTGAATGATGCTCAGCATTTGGAGGTCATCACAAAAGCAAACGTCATTGATTTAGAGTGTGATATGTAGAAACCACTGCCTTGTAGAAATAAGGTTGTAGCTATGTTTTACTTCATAATGGTCAAGCTTTCCACAAAAGTAAAAAAAAAGCTGTGCATGAAATAAAAAGCTGATCTGGTGCTTGATTTTAAATACATAGTGTATCTAGGATGAAGTGTTAGCTAGAAGCCAACGGTGCAACAACACTAACAGTGCAGACAGAGAGGACAGTGTGATCCGGACTGGAAGCTCGTTAGTGAAGCAGGCTGCCACACACCTACATGCACTAGAATACAATGCAACAAACTCAGGGGGAGATGTTCTGTTCAGTTAGACCATTAATACCATGAATTTAAAATTTAGAACTTTCAATAATATATTTGGGTAATAATTGTGATATCCGCCGTTGGTGGGTGGTGTTGAAAAGTGGTCACTTCGGGTCTGACAGTGTAACCCCCCTCTCCTGTCTCCTCCTCTCTCTCCTGCTCTTGCTGTGCCTCTTCTTAAAGTCCAGTGTTGCGTACTGCAAAGCATCAGATTCCTCATTCTGCATGAAATAATGAAACTAAGTTATTTATGATCAGCAACTGAAGCTAAACTAAATTAGAAATGAGATGTGCCTCTATACAAAATAGACATACAGCTCATGTTGGTCTTACCTGAATGTTGGGGGTATCTTCTGGAACGGTCAAGTGGGAGATTGCCGCTAAAATAAAGAGTCGGATTATAATTGATACAAAACTAAAAAAATTAGAGGAGTAAGAAAATATGGTTTAGAACTATGAGTGAATCTTTCCTTTTATCTGAAAAAAAAATAGAAAGACAAACTTCCCCCTAGTAAATATGAATTAGTGTTACCTTGAGAATGCAGATATTTCCTCCTTGACTTTTCGCAGAGGATGCCGATTAGGATGATGTTCAAGACAACAGAGACAAACAGAGCTGCGACCGAGCAATGCATCAAGAAAGGAGAAATGTTGTCCTTTTGCCCTGAGAAAAAGAAAAAACAATGTAGACAAGCAAAAAAAAGAGCTTTTTTTTTCCTTCTAAATCTTGCCCACCTCCGACCTCGAGTCTTGTTCCGTTCCCAAACAATATCTCCCCACATAAAGCCACGGCGCAGTAGTACGTGCCGGCGTCTGACTGGCTCACGTTGGTCTTGGACAAGCTGTGCACGCAGCTTTGTGCAGGAGGCTCCAGGCTGTGGACGCACTGACTGCTGTGCGCGTGGATGTACATGACAGCTAAGGGAGGGTTTGTTGAATTCTCCTTTTTGAACCAGTACACACTGAGTTCTGTGTCACTGGTTCCCGCGTGCACGGTGCAGTCCAGAGTCACGGAGGCCCCGGGCTTCACGGAGTAGGACGCCGGCTGCTGGAGGAAAGACCTGCGGCTGGACTCTGAGAAATACACCAGTATGGACAGATGTATCAAATGGAAAATCAAATGGGAAAAAAAGTTTTATGTGTCGAAAATGTAAAAGACAAAAATACCTTTCAAAACCAGAAGAGTGCCATCATCAAACTCAGTGATCTTTACAGTGGTACGGCCGCAGTAGTACATAGCTGAATCCGAGTCCTGCACGTTAGAAATGTTCAAATGATAGAACCCGGCTCCAGTGTGAACGGAAAAGCGCTCGTTGCCTTTAAACTGGTTGTGGAAGCTGTTGCTGTCGGGCGAATGTTTGTAGAACGAGGATATTATCTGAGGTTGCTCCCCTGCAACCTGCTTGTACCAACAGATATGTTTGGCCTCAGAGGCATAGAAACAGGGCACGGTCACACTCTGTCCGGGCGTAGCGTAGAGCAGAGCGCCGCCTGAAACACAGAAAATACAGAAATCTACAACCGGTGAACGCAATATCTCAATTTTAGACATTCAACAAGTTCACACCACAATTGAAATATTGTTAAAATGACTTACTAGCTCCAAAGAGAGGAACCAAGAGCACGTAAAGCCCAAACATCTCGGTTGAACAGACAACCAGTGCAATGGTGTGTCAGGTAAAGGGGTCGAGGACGACAGCAAAGCCGCAGTGGAAACGTGTGCGTACGTGACCCAGGTGGTGGGTGCTCCTCCTAAAGGAAGTGACAGACTGTTTACCGTCAGCTTTTTTAATTAGTCCGTTGACCCAAGCTAACCCTCCGACCTTTCTAAAACACACGTCAGTAGTTTATTTCTTTGAGATTTGTCGCACACTAAGGGGTTTATGTTGTTTCACCAGGCTTCAAAGCACAAACAGTCTGCCCTACTGTAACGCACGCAAAATCAATTAAAGGTTTTCCTGTTTTCTGTTCGGTGTCCAACTGAACTGTATAATTTTAATAGATTTTATTTTAGTAATTTGTTTCTCTTAGACAAGGCAGGGCAAGTTAATAAAGATTATACTACATGAGGCAGAAAAAGGACTTCGAGAAAACACAGAGGCAGTATGACAACAACTAGTAACAAGGGGAGAAAGTAATAAGATGTAAAAAAAAAGATAATGAAAACAGGTACATTGAGGATCAAGGTGTGAATGAGTAGAGGACAGAAAATGTTTTCTGTAAGTTTGTTCCAGATTGAATGGTGCGTCTTCATATTTAGTGATGTCACAGGAAAGTGTAGAGGACAGTAGACAGCCCTGTCCCAGATTATCAGACGGTTCATACTAGAGTGTGCCTAAAGTATCCGGTGCTTTTAAAACCTTTTAATCAGTTATTTGACAAAAAGTGCTGAGACTTGTGTAAATTTCAATGATGAAATCTACTAAAGACAGACATTTGGAAAAATTTTGGTAAATCCCACTAAGTCTTCACACCGGAGGGGGAACACTGATTACTCTTTAAGCTTCTTTTTACTACATTTGAACAGATGATAACATCTGGCTTGAATTTCAGTGACTTGTTTAATCTTACAAAGAAGCCTGCTGAACCTAGATGGGTATGTTAATAACTTGTTGATTGTGTATTATATGTTTGCAATAGAGGGTGGAGTGATTTTTACATCTATTGGGTTTCATTTTTTCAAAAACAGTGAGGTGGTCACACACACAAACACACCCAATGCACCAAGCAGTAAGGCCTAAAAGGGGAAGTAACTGCTTGACACTTTAGTCTTTGCTAAATCACAATTTTTGCTCTATTAAAAATAACTAAATTTGTATTTTGTCGGCGAAGATTAAGAGAGAGCAATTGGTGAATTAGTGTTAGTAGTGCTAACTCAAGCTAATATGGTGGTGCTGCAGCAAAGGAAGGGTGTTTTTTTTTAAAGGTTCTTGACTTCCTATTTCTGTTCTGTACTCGTACGCCCATGAGGCAAAGACTGTGTGATACAGACACACAACATCACAGATATTCATCAGACCCTGCCCGGCACAGTGAAAAAGGTGAGGGATCTTTTTTGTTCCCTCAGGAGAAGGTGTTTGTGCTTAGCACGAGGGGTCGAGAGCATAGAATGATTGTAAGAATGCGGCGCATTTGTGTGTTCATTTTTAGTCCTTTCAAATTAAGTTTGACTTAAAAATGGCTGCAATGCATGTGATTGTTACACACACCTAAATTACATTTTTTGTTGGTCCTTGCTTTTGCAGAGTTTGCAACAGAGTAGTAACCACAAATTGATGGGCTAAATTAAACTAAAGGACTGAAAACTAGTAATGCATTTTAAGAATTACACTTTTTTTTTAAAGTTTAAGCGTCCACTTTGTTTTCTGAGAAATCATAAGTTATGTGAGCCTTTTGAGTTGATTATTACACGTTACACCTATTATCAAGCAGAAATATTCAACAGGCTTTGTTACATGATCAGATAGTCTAACAGTTACCAGATTACACTGATAAGAACTAAACAGAGGATGTGGCAAATGTAAAAGATGAGAATGCAAAGTCTCAAGATGGAACTGTCTGCAAAGAGTAAAGTAAATTCTCTATCAGCTTTTGAACTGCAATGAAAAATGCATCTCTTTACACATAGAAAGTCAATTTGAGTTTTACAATAAAACACAACGGTTCCAGCTGATTTGAGTTATTATAGACTAACTTGATACAGTAAAGGTGTTTTCTGTGCTGCACTCACTTTTTAAAATCATGTTTGAAAAACACCAATGATGTCCAAGCATTGAGTACAAAAGGTGAACTAGCTTGGGTCGGATCCTGCCATGAGTATTTATTTCGGGATGATATGCTGGTCTTGAGTTTGTTTTTGGCATCAAGGTGCAACCGAAAAGTTCTTCTAATTAAATGGTTGTTACTGAACTACAAGCCTAAAGGAATTGTTTAATTGCCTTAATTTACAGCATAAGAAAGATTTTACACTATTTGTTTTGAGTCTTTTGGAAAAGAGTAAAAGGAAACAGAGCCACATATTATTTACATGCATAAAGCCTGCAGAGCAACAAAATAAAAAACACTCACAAGAGAGGAAGCGCAAACTAGACTAAAACTTAGCTTCTGCATTTAATGAAGGTAAACACAAATTGAGAATTAGGACACTATGTGTCACATCTTCAAATTACTTTTTATTTTGCATGAATTAAAACAATTTTTTTAACAGAATTGTTGAATTTTCTCAACAGAGAAACAAAGATCGAAAACTTCTGTCAGAGTCCCAAATAGGTCATTCATTGTACATGTTCTTATCTGTTTTAGATCACATCAGCGTGAAGCAACTAACCAAGTCAAAGCTCAACAGACGTGCGCCCTCAAAGATGGTTGTCTGTCCTGTCAGCACAACTCCAAATATCAGCATGTATCAACCATCAAACAAAACAGAAAATATGAGCTCTTTGAGCATATTCACCATCACCCTCCACGGCTTGTTCTCCTCCATCGGCATCCTAGAAAACCTCCTCATCGTGGGGGTAGTGGGCTTCCATGTCCGCCGCTCGGTCATTAGCATCTGGATCCTGAACCTCGCAGCCTCAGACCTGTTGGCCACGGGCTCCCTGCCCTTCTTCACCCTCTACATGGCCCGCGGAAATACCTGGACGTTGGGCACAACCTTCTGCCGCATCCACTCCTCCATCTTCTTTCTCAACATGTTTGTGAGTGGCTTCCTGCTAGCGGCCATTTCTATGGACCGCTGCCTGGTGGTGCTGAGACCCGTCTGGGCACAGAACTACAGGAACGTCCAACTAGTGGGGAGGATATGTGGGGTGATCTGGGCCTTGGCTGTGGTCTTCACCATCCCCTTCTACATATTCCGTGACACCATTCATCTACCTAACGGCAAGATCCTGTGTTACTACAATTATGCTCGACTCCTCCCTGCTGGACTATCTGACCTGAAATCGTTATGCAAGCAGCGCAAAGTGGCCTTAGCCTTCTTGAAACTCTTTGTGTCCTTCATAATCCCTCTACTGATTATCATTCTCAGCTATGCCGCCGTCAACGCTGGCTTGGCACGCAGAGGCAATCGGCGCCCTTTCCGTTTTGTTCGGCTCGTAGTGGCCGTGGTGGTGAGTTTCGCTCTCTGCTGGGCTCCATACCACTTGTTCCTCATCATAGAGGTGATGGCTCCCAAGGGGCATCGTGCCAGCGATTTTGCAAGCAAGGTTCTCCCGATCGCAGCAACCATTGGCTTCCTAAACAGTGTCCTTAACCCCATTCTGTACGTGTTCAGCTGCCCGGACTTGTGCAAGAAGATCAGACACTCTCTGGGTGCAGTGATGGAGAGTGTCCTGGCTGAGGATCTGGCAGAGTTTACCCGACGCCGCAGCACCGCGCAAAACTCTCTCTCAACCACCGAGATGTCGTTGAAGCGGAAGAATACAATAACAACCTTTAGTCTGAAAGGAGAGGACCGGGAGAACACTGAAAGTCTTGCTAACACTGATGAGGATTGAATGGAACGAAAACTTACTGAAATAATGGCCAGGCTTTTGTTTGCTTCTTGGCCTAGTATTAGTGCGTTTTAAAGAAGCCATCATGACAAATAATGAATTACTCTTGTGTTCATCCACCCAATGACATGTCCACAGGGCTACTCTAAAAAGGCTCTATTGATGGTGATTAAAGTTATGCAGGTATGGTTGTGGTTAACTGTAACATCTTTAATCACATGTTATTGATGAAAAGGTCCCCTCAAATAGGATTTGTGGTAATTTAATGTCCCAAAATCTCTTCAAAATGTTTTCTTTTTTAAGTGATACAACTATATTGCTCATGGGATTATAACCAAAAGTGCTAAACAAGTTATTTGGCTTTTTATTTGCATATTGTACTCAAATCCAACAAATGAATGGTCACTGCTTTAAAAAATGTGTAGAATTCTACAGGATATCCTTATTTTTACTTTTATGCTTAGTTGAAGTCTGCATTTTTTACAGGACCCATGAATGACTGCTTCTTTTATTTTTTTGATTTTTGACATCAAGTCAATCCACTTACTTTTGCCATTTCTGCTTTTTTTAGACAATTATAAATTTTAATTTTTGTAATAATTTTAATTTTTAAAACGGCTAAATGTATGAATTTTATGATATTTCTAAATAATACCAAACATATTAAACACCCAGCTGTGTCTTTTGCATCCTTTAGCCACTGTCAAGCTTGTCTTCCTATGATTCAATTCATTTTATTTAGTATAGCCCAAAATCACAAATTACAAATTGGCCTCAGAGGGCTTTACAGTCTGTACACATGCGACATCTTCTGTCCCGAAACCCTCAGATCGTCAGAGGGGGGATCCCTCTCCAGGGATGGACAGAGTACAATGAATGCCATGTGTACAGAATGAACAACGTAAAAGATCTGCAATACATTCAATTCCTATAACAGAGATGATTCAAACTGTTGCGAGTAGTAAGCCAGGTGTACGGCAGGACCACTGCAGGGGCAACCACCATCAGATACAACAACGTCTTAGCAACTATTTGATTGAAGGAAACATTGCTAGACCGGTTGAGGGGTGTGCGTATTTAACAACACCTCATGCAGATAACAGATAATTCGCCGCTTGTACTGAAAAATATCATGACACAAAGAACTTAGTACAGCTAGAGCTGTGAAACGTTTGATGGCAACAGGAAGTGAGGCAACACGCTTGCCGTGATAAGCATCTTCAAAGATTCACACTATTTTTAGACTGACTTATAGTGAACACATGACTAAACATTTTTACATGTTTTAATCATAACTTTACGGTAAAATTACATAATTTCAATGTCAATTGATTGAAACGTTTCCATACACAAGACAGAAGTCCAATTTAGTGAATAGAGGGATCTTCTTTTGGCTGAATAATCTGAAGTTATGTCGGGCATGCATATGACTAAATAGTTAACTTTTTGCGCTGATTGAATTAGATATTGTTGAGTTGTTGTATTGTTGTCAGCAAGAGATGCACTCTGATATTTTGTGCCGCACACAAATGGTTCTATTTTAATCATCTGAAATACAATTTATATCGTCATGAGTAACTAAAAACTGAACTAGTGGAAGTCACGTAATCTGATGGTGTTTTAATAACTTGGTTTCTGTTTGTATTTATGTATTATATGTTTGCTAAAAAAGATTTTACACCCTATTGTGTTGCTCTATCTTTTCAAAAACAGTGAGGTGGTTTTGACATTTAACTGAATTGCGAGAAAATGACATATACATATTAAGAGAGAGGAATTGGTGTATTAGTAAATTACAGCAGATCTTGTGCAGCTTTGATGGCTTCTCACCAGAGAGAACTGCAATTAAAAATTTCAGAAGACTAAATATGTCAACACCACAGGGAGCCAGCTGGTGTCAGTGTAGCCCAGAACACAATAGGAACACAACATGGAGGGTGGTATTTGCTCTGTGCTCTCACACCATAGGCATTTACCTCCTGATAGTGAATAAAAGAGAACAACGTGGACCCATAGCTCTCAGCATTACACTTCCACCAATTAAAAAAAAAATCTTAAAATTAAAAAATACTAAAAAACAAAATCAATGTTAATCTACTTTGGCTAGTGATGCTGGTATGAAACCCTTACATACAAAACAAATCAATTTAAACATCCAAAAGTCATGTAAATATAAACCCTTTGTCCTGGTAAAGTTCGGTGAAGTTCAGTAGTTAATTAGGCTTTGTGTAGTCAAAATATCCCAATGCACTCATAGCACAAAGTGTCTTCAGTTTGGTTCACTACATACACACAAACCAGTGGAGAGTTGGTTTGAGGCACCTTGGGGGAAACTATATCCTGTGATGTGGTAGCACAGTTCTTTTTGAACTCGACTAGATCTGATCAGTGATGACTGTAAAGTGTGAAATAATTGTGGTGAGTGCAATAGTTGTTTTAAAAGGCAAATTGAATGACGCTGTGGTAGAAAGAGTTAAGCACTTTAATAGGTTATAGCCACACTCCAGAGTGGACAGTACAGTGGATTGTTTAAATCAGATCCGTTTGATGTTCCAACAAATTCACCGAACCATTTTGTTCATGCACTTACAGAGACACTGCTTAGCTTAATATATCTGGGATGAAGTAATGTGGAGCCTACTAGAGAGACAACTTTATTCCTGAAAATCAAGCTGTAGGATGTTCCCCAGATGACTGAGTAGTCTTTGTCATTAGTTATGATTCACGATGGAAGTAAGTAGTATTAACTCAAGCTATTATGGCGATGCGGCAGCAAAGGAAGCAATACAGAAAAAAGAATGTAATATTCCTTAATGAAAAGGGAATAAGTTACTTTAATACTTTTATAAAATCGTCAAAAAATCATCTTTGTATTTATTGTATTTGTTCAGAAACCAAGTAAAACTATTCGACCAAATATTCAATGTTGAGGATCATTACTTTGATGTCTCACTGAGCTCTACAGGGATAGTTTTTTTTAAAGGTTCTTGACTTCCTATTTCTGTACTCTACTCGTACGCCCATGAGTCAAAGACTGAGAACTGTGTGTAACAGACACACAACATCACAGATATTCATCAGACCCTGCCAGGCAGTGAAAAAGGTAGGGGATCTTTTTTGTTCCTCCGGAGAAGGTGTGTGTGCTTAGCACGAGGGGTTGATAACATAGAATGATTGTAAGAATGCGGCGCATTTGTGTTCATTTTTACTCCTTTCAAATTAAGTTTGACTTAAAAATGGCTGCAATGCATGTGATTGTTACACACACCTAAATTACATTTTTTGTTGGTCCTTGCTTTTGCAGAGTTTGCAACAGAGTAGTAACCACTAATTGAAGGGCTACATTAAACTAAAGGACTGAAAACTAGTAATGCATTCTAAGAATTACACTTTTTTTCAGAAATGTGAAGGTGTGAAAGGTTTAAGCGTCCATCGTGTTTTATGAGAAAAAATAAGTTATGTGAGCCTTTTGAGTTGATTATTACACGTTAAACCTATTATCAAGTAGAACTATTCAACAGGCTTTGTTAGATGATCAGATAGTCTAACAGTTACCAAATTACACTGATAAGAACTAAACAGAGGATGTGGGAAATGTAAAAGATGAGAATTCAAAGCCTCAAGATGGAATTGTCTGCAAAGAGTAAAGTAAATTCTCTATCAGCATTTGAACTGCAATGAAAAATGCATCTCTTTACCTCAAGGTTTACACATAGCAAGTCAATTTGTCCCAAAGTCGCCAAAGATAGAAGGTTCCAGCTGATTTTAGTTATTATAGACTAATTTGATACAGTAAAGGTGTTGTCTGTGCTGCGCTCATTTTTTAGAATCATGTTTGAAAAACACCAACGATGTCAAAGCATTGAGTACAAAAGGTGAACTAGGTTGGGGCGGATCCTGCCATGAGTATTTTATTCGGGATGATATGTTGGTCTTGAGTTTGTTTTTGGCATCATGGTGCAACCGAAAAGTTTTTCTAATTGAACTACAAAAGGCTTTTTTAGACTATTTTTTAGAATGATTGAATTTTCTCAACAGAGAAACAAAGATCGAAAACTTCTGTCAGAGTCGCAAATAGGTCATTCATTGTACATGTTCTTATCTGTTTTAGATCACATCAGCCTGAAACATCTAACCAAGTCAAAGTTCAACAGCCTTCCGCCCTCAAAGATGGTTGTCTGTCCTGTCAGCACAACTCCAAATATCAGCATGTATCAACCATCAAACAAAACAGATAATATGAGCTCCTTGAGCATATTCACCATCACCCTCCACGGCTTGTTCTCCTCCATCGGCATCCTGGAAAACCTCCTCATCGTGGGGGTAGTGGGCTTCCATGTCCGCCGCTCGGTCATTAGCATCTGGATCCTGAACCTCGCAGCCTCAGACCTGTTGGCCACGGCCTCCCTGCCCTTCTTCACCCTCTACATGGCCCGCGGAAATACCTGGACCTTGGGCACAACCTTCTGCCGCATCCACTCCTCCATCTTCTTTCTCAACATGTTTGTCAGTGGCTTCCTGCTAGCGGCCATTTCTATGGACCGCTGCCTGGTGGTGCTGAGACCCGTCTGGGCACAGAACTACAGGAACGTCCAACTAGTGGGGAGGATATGTGGGGTGATCTGGGCCATGGCTGTGGTCTTCACCATCCCCTTCTACATATTCCGTGACACCATTCATCTACCTAACGGCAAGATCCTGTGTTACTACAATTATGCTCGACTCCTCCCTGCTGGACCGTTTGACCTGAAATCTTTATGCAAGCAGCGCAAAGTGGGCTTAGCCTTCTTGAAACTCTTTGTGTCCTTCATAATCCCTCTACTGATTATCATTCTCAGCTATGCCGCCGTCAACGCCGGCTTGGCACGCAGAGGCAATCGGCGCCCTTTCCATTTTGTTCGGCTCGTAGTGGCCGTGGTGGTGAGTTTTGTTCTCTGCTGGGCTCCATACCACTTGTTCCTCATCATAGAGGTGATGGCTTCCACGGAGCATCATGCCAGTTTTGCAAGCAAGGTTCTACCGATCGCAGCAACCATTGGCTTCCTAAACAGTGTCCTTAACCCCATTCTGTACGTGTTCAGCTGCCCAGACCTGTGCAAGAAGATCAGACATTCTCTGGGTGCAGTGATGGAGAGTGTCCTGGCTGAGGATCTGGCAGAGTTTTCCCGACGCCGCAGCACTGCTCACAAGTCTCTCTCACCAACCGAGATGGTGTTGAAGCTTAAGAATATTGTTAATACTGCTAAGGATTGAACGAAAATTTACTGCAACAATGGCCAGGCTTTTGTTTCCTTCTTGGCCCAGTATCAGTACATTCAAGCTTCCAACACTCTTCTCCTGCAGCTTCCTGTAGGTGTGTTTTTAAGCATTCGTCATGACAAATGATAAATTACACCTGTGTTCCTGCTGTCAATGGCATGTCCACGGGGCTACTCTGACAAGGGTCTATTGAGGGTGATTAAAGTTATGCAGGTAGGGTTGTGGTTGACTCTTACACTTTTTATTCCATGTTATTGTTGGAAAGATCCCCAGAACTAGGATTTGAAACTGTTTTCTTTTCTAAGTGATATGATTATAGTACTTTTTGTTATTCTCCCACAAGCCTTCATAAATGTATTTTTCATTACTGCAGTTTGTACTCAAATGACAACTGCTAGAAAGACAGTATACCATTCTGCATGACTTGCCTATTTTTACTTATATGCTTGGTTTTGTTTAAAAAAATAAATAACCGTGTCCTTTTCCTATTATTTGCACGATGTAGCCACTGTCATGCTTGTGTTTCTTCAAAGATTCATATCCGTTCTATTTTTGACTGACTCATGGTAAACAATTGACTGAATATTTGTACATGTTTTAATTGTAACATTAAAGTAAAATAACATTGATTCATTGTGAAATGATTGAAACGTTTCCATACACAAGACAGAAATCCAATTTAGTAAACTTTTTAGTAATTTTGTGCTGCACAGAAATTTTCATCCTTTGAAAAACCAATAATATCATCATGAGTAACTGAAAACTTAACTAGTAGAAGTCTTTTAGCTGATAAGGTTAAAGCACTGAATGAATTGATTGCTTAAACACACTGAACACATCAACTTAGTGGCGCAGTTGCTTTGACTAAATACCCGGAGCTCAGCTCTGAGGTTAAAATCCAAATTATGTTTCTAAAAGATTATTAAGTCCAGTTTCCCTCTCCATGTTGTTTTCTGATGGAGGTCTTGTACTGGAGCCAATCTTTTTGCTTTGCCCCCTTCCCAAACCGGGCAAGGATCTTTGCAGCTCTAGCCGAGCATCGGGGCACAGGAAAATATAGAAGAGCGGATCCAGTAGGGTATTGAGACTTGTCAGACCGTAGCATATGCGATAGATGAGGAAAATGGAACGCTCCATTCCACATGGCTCGTCAATCAGCAGCAAAGACACAAATCTGTATCCTCCCACCAGGTGATAGGGTCCAAACACAACAATGAAGTTGATGGTGATCACAACAAGAATACCCACGATTTTGTGCCGCTCGTGGTCAGAGAGAGACGGAGATCGCCGCAGTGTCACCCCAATGTGGGCTGAGGTGTAGCTAAGGGAGGAAGCAGAGTCTCAGATGAGGACATCCTGTCAGCCATAGGAATATACTTATTGTATAATTTTCTTCAAGAACTTGTAATAGAAATTATCCCACACTGTACCATACATAAAAAATGAAAATTAGCTCTGTTTCACTGTATGTATGTAGTTTTCAGTTCCATTTTTCTTCAGGATGCAATACTCATCCATTTTATTGGATTCTTACAACTTGAGGTTGAAATAGTAAGCTCTCCTTCTGCTGCTGTACAATTTGTATATATTTTAACAGAAAATAATCACTGAGACCTTGGGGTTAACTTACCCAAGTATGGCACACGGCAGAAGAAAGCCCAGGGCCACCGTTGTGATCTTGAAGGAGGCGTATCTGGGGCTGACGGGGTACTGCTCCAGACACAGCAGTCTGTCAGAGTCAAACACCGACGGCAGCAGCCCACTCAGACAGAACAGGAAGGTGAGGATCCAAACTGCCACGCCGGACAATGCTGCCACGCGGACAGTGCGCACTCTGCGGCTGCTCAGCGGGTAAACGATGGCCAGGCAGCGGTCCAGTGCTATCAGGCACAAGAACATGACGCTAGCGTAGACATTTACGTAAAACACATATCCCACCAGCTCGCACGTTAGCTGGCCGTAAGGCCAGTGGTGACTCGCTTGGAGATAAATAATCCAAAGTGGTAGGGTGAGCAGCTGAAGAAGGTCTGATAGCAGAAGGTTGAGAATGTAGACCAGCTGACAGCCTCCTCCACCGGAGCGGCCCAGGTGGTACAGTCCCCAGAGAGACAGCAGGTTGCTCGGGAGACCCAAAGAGAAGATCAGGCCATAGATACAGGTCAGTCCAAATGTGTCCGTGTCCAATGGGAGGCTGCAGCTGTGATTGGACATGTCTTTGTTGATAAAGGCCCCGGATATGAGAAACTACAGGTGACCTCCCTTGGACATGAATTGACAGTTGCAGGATGATGAGTTGTCTTAGAAATACCCATTCATTCACTCAAAGCAAGACTATGATTAGTTTGATGTATCTGTTTGATGCATCCAGTTGTCATTATTCCATTTCATGTAATTTATAAATATATTTTCCTGTGCAATAGGTCAGGCTCATAGTTGTGCTGTGTGTCAGTCAACCAATCTCCAAAGCATCCAGGATCCATCAGGGGAAACAACCACCTGCAGATTAGAAATCAAGACCGTTCTCATATTGTTGAGCATCAGCAGGTCCAAAACAAAAAATCCAACAAAAGAGGTTTTCACTCACCACTCGAAGCTGTAAGACTGACTTTATCCCACAGAAGTGTGCTTCCCGCTCTGCAGCTCGGTGACCTGTGCTCAAGAAATGTTGGGAACACGGTGTCTTGACCAAGGCTTGTCTGTTCTGTGATCGTTTCCTCCACAGGAAACCCACTACTTCAGCTTTAAAGGCAACATCCTGGGGCAGGAGCCTTTCTGCATCAGAACAAAAACATACTCTCTCTTTTTCTCAGTCTCCAGCTCTCCTACTAGCAGTAGCAGACAGGATGATTTAGGTGGGCAGGAGCTATGGGGGAGGGAACTGATGTAGTGTCCACTAATACCCTTTATATTGTCGACCACTGGCTACATGCCATTAAACAAGTTACCACTTTTACTATGCTCTTTTAACCATGCCTTTCGACACAGAGAAAGTGTTTTCATGTAAAAATGTAAAAATGTATGAATAATAATGTATACAATGCATGAAAATATATTATTTTATTCATCCACCAGGCAGTAAATCAGTGCAATTTACCCAGAGTGAACTTTGACTGTGCGCCAGTGGGAAAAAAACGTACACAATTGAAATTGTTTTGGGGAAGAATAGGTTTGTTGAGACAATGGGTGTTCGGCAGTATTTTTACCACATGGTTTCAAAGGGAGGAGGGTGTAATCACTCACTTACTTTCCTTTAGAAATGTCAAACATGTCCAAATTATAAAATAAGATTTTAACTCATAAACTCCCTGCCTGCCAAGCTACTAGTTTTACATAGAATTGGACATAGAGGAACAGATATCGTCTGGTTTTTATTCCTTCTGGCCATGGAACCAGGAGGTGTACATAAAAAAGAAGCCGACTTGGCTATTGAAAGGAACAAGGTCAAAGCTTTAATTGTTATTATTATTATTATTTTTAATTATAGGCATGCGGTTAGTGCAGAGCAAATCTTTGCCTTTTAATTTTCTAATCTGTGCAGATGGAAATACATTCCAAAAAAGCTTGTTAAGGCCAAAATTGTGTTGAAGGAACTTTATCTCAGCTACAATATTTGTTTCCCCTTACTGCTTAGTAAAAAATTAGCTGATAAGAAAACAATTGTGTACACCGCAATCCTATGTTTTGTTTGTTATGTGCATTGAAGTTATCCATGTGTGTTTGCAATCTGTTTCAAGATTCAGTGTAGAATTTGTACAGTGTATGAAAGTTACCCTCATACATACTTTTTTTACCTTAAGGAAACGAAGACAGAAAGATCAGAGACATAATCATGTATACATCCTGTTGGTATGTTTGCACATACTGTTTTTGCTAGCATGCAACTTTCAATGTGCATGGTTGGACATCTTACCTAAATTACTCATATTCTTTTCGGCAGAACCATGCAGGAAATCGAATAGAAAAAGCATGATATGGTGTTGCATAATTTTCTTGAAGATTATGGGGCACAGAGTGTATGAGGTGAGCCCTCAGAAGGTTCCTCTTCATGCAAAGCATTTGTGCAATAAATGAAGTGAGGACATTCACTGATGATCTGGCTGCAAGACAACAGATGGCACAAATTCTGTGTTTAAGATCTCTGATAAACCACTTTGAAGGATACGTTGGAATACTTGTGTAACTAAAAAAGTCCTTCGCATAACTTCATCTTGTTGTAAATTACCATTCAGGCAATTCTGATTTCTGAACACATTGTGGTGAAAAGTTATGGACTTTTCAAATCTCAGTTGTTTTGATCTTAGAAAGTTTTAGGAAAAGCATGCTATTATAAATGATAAAGACTAATTTATATTCATAATTTAAAAACATTTCCAAAGAGTGATGAATCTACTTGACGCAAGCCAGGACTATTTATTTCAAATCTCTGTTGAAATCATTTACATTAAAAAACAATGATTATTATTATTCAATTTCAATGTTTACAATATGAGAAATAAATGTTTCAAAATTGTAAAAGAGAATCAGGTGCTGATTTCCATTTTCTTGAAGATGCTTGAGAGTTCATTCCCCAAAGAAACAGGGCGTGGTCTTTAAGCAGGACTTAATCGTAAACAGTTACTCTGCTTTCACCTTCCTGCGGCACTTTCGGCAGCAGAGGATCTTACAGACTACGACTGAAGCCCAGACAAAGACTCCAATAAGGGCCGCAAATAGAACCGCCACATCCAGGCAGAAGTAGGAATACCAAGGAAGACTAAAACCTGCTGGCTGCAGGTGGGCAGCTCCTTTGTTGCGGATGACATACTCAATCCAAAAGATGGCAGTGTCCATGGGAGACATTGGCTGGTTGCGGTGGAGCTGTGAGAGACGCTGTATGTTGTCACGGTACGAGGGAGTCTCCAGGATGTCCCTTAGAGCCTCCAGGAAGTCTTCTTTGGTGATTGATTTTACCTCCACCACCCGAGCTGCCCCACGTACCTTCAGCCGCAGCAGGTTGTCGAACTGGTCAAAGAGCAGGGGCAGGCCCAGAACGGGAACGCCGTGGTAAATGGCCTCATACATGCCGTTGGTGCCTCCGTGGGCTACGAATGCGCGAGTCTTAGGGTGTCCCAGGAGGTCTCTCTGAGGCAACCAGTCCACCAGTAGCGTGTTGTTTCCCAGGGATAAAGGTTTTTCACCCACAAACCTCCACACCACCTTCTGAGGGAGTTGAGCAAAAGCAGCAGCGATGGCCTCTGTGGCCTGACGATTAATGGCCGACACAAATGTGCCCAGAGACATGACCACCACCCCATGCTCCCCAGAGCTCTGCATGAAGGCCTCCAGCTCAACGGGAAGGGGACTGGATGGTTTGCACTGGAACCCCCCTATGTACACCACGTTGGGCATCGTGGGTCGAGGGAACTCAAAGACAAAATCGGTCCTCACCAGCCAGATATCAGCTGCCCGCTCCAACGACAGCAGGTCAGTACCAGGAGGGAAATGCCGCTGGAGCAGATCGGTGTAGGGAGGGTTAATATAAACTTGTTGTGCAAAAAATATATAAAAATAATGTAACATATTCTTGGTTCGTTCCAGAAAATCCATCCGATCATGGAGTTCGCTTCCTGGCACAGGGACATAGGAGACAGGAGAGGGAGCTATAGTGAAATGGCCCTCTCCACTATTAATCCAGCGCACATTGAAAACCATCGGCAGCTTTAGGTAGGTACCTAAAATGACCCCTAAAGTCAAAGCAGGATCGGTTAACATTAAGTCATACTTTGCATCATGCAGCTTCTTCATGAAAATGGGGTCATCTAGCATTGCAGCAGCTGATTTAGCAAGGATCTCATGGCCCTTTCCCAACATCGATGTGAGCAAGTGCTGTTGACAGAAGGTGCTTATGAAATGTGCCGACCGGCGGCATTCCATGACATCTTGTAGCATTTGATTGTAGAAGTTCCTGTCCGACTCATCCTCCAGCATGGTCACATTAATAGAGGTATAAATCGACGAGTTGTTAGGAATGTACCAGCTTTTGGCCGAGCGCAGCACGGTGATGTCGTGGCCTCTGGAGTGCAGCTCTCGGAGGATCAACTCCATGTTTATCCAGTGGCTGCCATCAACCGGCACTACCAGAATCCTGCTGGCGCTGCAACAAGTGGGTCTGAGCAATAGGAAGCACAGCCCTGCCAGGAAAGAGGAGATCACTCCAGACATTTCCTGCAATCACACAGAAAGTTGTATACTTATTAAAGGCAAAGCCAGGTACAGCTAGTGTATCATCTGTGTCTAAATCCATCAAAAGTATTTTGTTGTTAAATTGTTATTTCAAAAGTAAATCAAATGCCCCACCTGGTTACTCTATGATCAAAATCCAAGAGTTTTGCGTAAGGTCCACGTCCTATGAGAGCCAGAAAACTATGTTCACATAAATTCACATACAGGACCTATTGTAACAGGTCGAAGTCCCATATGTGGGTCATAAGTTACTTCCAAAGGCACGTGCATTGTTTTCAAGAGCAAAGGTCAATGTTAACAGCATGATGTAAGTATGCTACAGTGTTTTTAATGGTTTTGACCATTGTAATTTACATTTGTCTTAAATGTGTCAAATGAATGTCTTTCTAATGACATTAATAACTCTTTGCTAAGTAAAGTTTTCTGTTGGATGGCTTTTAACCTAATCAACATATTCTGTCTGAATACAGAGACTCATCAGTTTACTAATGCTCACCTCCAGATTTCTGCTCCTTTTACGTCTTTGGATGGCAGTTTTCTTGTTTGCTACTTTATAAGTGCAGTACGAGTGTGAGAGATGGGAGTGGCAGGGAATTAGGAAGCAGCAAGGTCATATTGCAAGGGGAATAATAAAGTGAGCATTGCCGATTTCAACAACAGCAAGAGGCACAGTTTAACAGTCATGTCAGTGAGTCGCAGCCTTTGCCTTCTCTAATCTGCCTCTGTGGAGTTATACAAACCTGAACCATAGAACAATTGCAGGTAACAGCCGACCACGCAGATGCAGGTTGTGATCAGGGAAAAGGATTTATTGTACTGTATACTAGTTCAGTAGTTTTAGACAGCCCTTATTTTAAAACTTAAGTAATTTGATTGTGTGAAAAATGAATCTCCATTAACGTCTTACTGAAATGATTGAAAACCGACCACATTAAAAGGAATGGAATGATAGAGAATTGTCACGTCGGTGTGGCGGAAGCAGGACTCAAATGCAGACTTGCAAATAATAAAGACTTTATTTAAATTATCTAAATACTTGGGGGGGGGGGGGGTAAAACAGGGATCCGTCCACGAGCAAACGAAATACATACAGACAACTCAGGAAAGACATTCAATCACTCGACCGGGGACAACAAACACACATGGTTTAAATACACAGGGAAGGTGGAGGTGATTGGACACAGGTAGAAACCATCAGGGACACAGCAGACAATCACAGGGGATGACAGGACAAGGCAGGAAGTGAAGCTTTTCCAGGGACATATAAATGGCAGGAAACTTCAAAATAAAACAGGACACAACCCACACTGTGACAGAAAATTATGTTGAATTAAAACAAAGGGAGTGACTGTATTCAGACATAAAATAAATATTCTCTCTTAAATGGATGGTCGGTTAATAACATCCGCCACAGCTGTTATGATGTTCTGTGAACTTTGGTGAAGTAGCACCACTTCAAAGACGAGCGAAAATACATTAAATTATATTTTAATTACACAATACTCAAAGAAATTAAATGTTTCAAATTCAAGTAATAGAAATACTGCCAATCTCTGCGGGACTCAACATAGCATCTTTTAAAGATCGACATGTTTGTGAATGAAAAAACACAATTATCTAGACATCATGTAGACATCCTGTTGGTATGTTTGCACATACTATTGTTGCTATGTTGTGCAACTACCGCACTAATGTGATTGCACAACTCATTTAAAGTATTCATAATTTGGTCTGCAGCCCTGCAGAAAAACACAGGTATAAATAAAAAAAGTATTTAATACATTATGGATAATTTTATGTGGAATTCTTTTCTTGAGAATTTTCAAATTCTATCAAATTGTAAATCTTATCACCACCCTTTATAATGTGAGCTCTCAGAGGGCTCCTCTCTAAGTGTGCTTGTGCCATATAAGAAGTGAGAAAACTAGGAATGATCTGGCTGACCTATCTGTTGCAATTTTTTTGCTTGAGATCTTTGATAAACCATTTTGAAGGATACATTGAAATTCTTATTTAACTAATAAAGTGCTTATTATTTCATCTCTTTGTGAATTACTACTAATTACCGGTGATTAATATTATTCAATTTGAATGGTTACAATATGAGAAAGAAATTTTTCAAAATTGTAGAAGAGAATCAGGTGCTGATTTCCATTTTCTTAGAGATGCTTAAGAGTTTTTCCCAAAGAAAAAGGGCGTGGTCTTTAAGCAGGACTTAGGTCGTAATCAGTTACTCTGCTTTCACCTTCCTGCGGCACTTTCGGCAGCAGAGGATCTTACAGACTACGACTGAAGCCCAGACAAAGACTCCAATAAGGGCCGCAAATAGAACCGCCACATCCAGGCAGAAGTAGGAATACCAAGGAAGACTAAAACCTGCTGGCTGCAGGTGGGCAGCTCCTTTGTTGCGGATGACATACTCAATCCAAAAGATGGCCGTGTACCTAAAATGACCCCTAATGTCATAGCAGGGTCTGTTAACATTAAGTCATACTTTGCATCATGCAGCTTCTTCATAAAGACGGGGTCATCTAGCATTGCAGCAGCTGATATAGCAAGGATCTCATGGCCATTTCCCAACAAGGATGTGATCAGTTGCTGTTGGCAGAAGATGCCTATAGAGGGCAGCAGCCAGCGGCATTCGATAGCATCTTGTAATATTTTATCGAAGAAGTCTGCGTCTAACTCATCCTCCAGCATGGTCACATTAATAAAGGTATGAATGGAAGAGTTGTTAGGAATGTACCAGCTTTTGGCCGAGCGCAGTACGGTGATGTCGTGGCCTCTGGAGTGCAGCTCTCGGAGGATCAGCTCCATGTTTATCCAGTGGCTGCCATCAGCGGGCACTACCAAAATCCTGCTGGCGCTGCAACAAGTGGGTCTGAGCAATAGGAAGCACAGGCCTGCCCGGAATAAAGGAATCATTCCAGACATATCCTGGAACAAAACAGAAAAGATTATACTTTTAAAGGCCCAAAACCGTTAGGTAGGCTTCACATATTGTGTATGTCCAAATCTGAAAGTGACAAACAAATGGAAATAGCATGTCCTATTTTTGCTGTCGGAATATTACATTCATTGCCAATAGTTTTCATCAATTTCCCTCTTTTTTTTTAGATCTAGGCCTTAAGATCAATGATTTTCAGTTGTTGATTTTCTGTGATCGAATTACTAATGTCTGAAAAGGCTATAGCTTGTAATTTTTTTTACTGTATGTGATGGGTAGTGCTCCTCCTCTACCTGTTTGGCCACACCATCCTTTAATTAGTGATTCCCAACAGATGAGGCCAGATCACTTCCTGGTTCTCTTTAAATGCAGGACTGACGGCTAAAGGGGACGAGTGACAGAGCTCCCACTAAATCTGTGCAGCACTCACCATGTGTGGCTGTAATAATGTGAAATTCCCAGGAACGGGGAAGTGATGTCGGCTTCAGGTGCTGTAGCTGAGCACTAGCCACTGCTGCTTTTGGCCCTTTGCAAATGTACTTTATATACTTATGGTGACCTTGTTTTATTTAGTATTTCTATTATGAATTGTTAGTTAATTTCTCCCCAGTTAAGTTAGTGTTTCTTTGATTTTGTGTTTTCTTTCTTTTTGTAAACCCGAGTGAGTCCTATTACAGGGTCCTCTCAATGCTAGTACAGGTGGGCTTGTCATAGGTCTATAGGTGGTGGCTCACTAGGTGGAGGACTTCCTCATTCTTAGTTGATTTTGCATGTTTTATATTTTCTGTGTTCTAATTTGTGTCTTTTGCTTTGCAGTGTGTGTGACTTTTATTTTCTGGTACCTGGTGGTGGCCCTTTACCCTTTCACTTCCCCACTCCTGTAGGTCTCCCCTATACAGCCACTGGTAAAACACCTCAGTATAGCATCATTTTTAGCATCAAATATATTTTGTAATAAAAGCCTTATTTTTGGACTAAGATCTGTTATTTAACCAATGCCAAACTTGCCTGTTAATAAAACTAAACATTGTTTAAAAACTAGAAATTCACCTCTCTGCTCCTTTTCTTAACACAGAAGAACCTATATTTAATGTGGTATTCTCTGGGTGAAAGTCCCAGAGTAGCGTTGTCTCAATGTGACCAGGCGCCCAGCCGCCCCGGTTACAAATACATACATATGTAATATATATAATTATTAAACTTTTTATACAGGATAAAGTCTGTTATTTTACTTTTTGCCAAGGCTCGAAACTGCTTATGCATTTCGGGCTATTCCAGTTCATGTTGGGTTTGACCGGATTATTTTGGGCCTGATCATACCTTAAATTTATAGTAGTCAATGACTCCCCTGTGCCACAAAGCTATAAATTAGCCAGACGAAGAGAAATGAGCCAACGGATCTTTATGGATCCCCGTTGTTGCTGGACAGCAGCAGGATCACACTTTAAAATTGTACTAAAACATTTTTTTTTGTATAGCCCTAAATTACCAAATGAAAAATTTGCTTCAGAGGGCTTTACAGTCTGTACACATGCGACATCCCTGTCCCAAAATCCTCAAATCAGCACAGGAAAAACTCCTGTATGTCCGCATATACTGTGAATGGTATGCTAGCGCAAAATCCATGCTATAATAAGGTGTTCCAGTTTGTTCTCCAGATACATGGGTTGAATGGTGTTGAGGGCACTGGAGATATCTAATAGCATGGTTTTCACAGTGCCGCCATGTAGAAGGTAGATGACAGTGCCATCCACCCCAATGTCAGATGGGTAGGCGTACTAAAGTGGGTCTTTGGATCGGCTCACAAGTTTGGCGGAGATGGACAAGCAGGGGGTGTAGACAATGGGGGTTGCATCAAATCTGTTGTTGTATGTTGGTTGACCTATGTCTGGGTCTGTGTGTGTGTGTGTGTGTGTGTGTGTGTGTGTGTGTGTGTGTGTGTGTGCGCGTGTGTGTGTGTGTGTGTGTGTGTGTGTGTGTGTGTGTGTGTGTGAACCAGCGGCAGTCTGTTAAGTATGGTATACAACCATTTCTTTTTTTTGTATTTCTTAAAAGCAGATAATGCTTAATGTGTATTCTCCAACAATGAAGTCTAACTCATTTAGTAGTCTGATTTATCATAAAAATGGTTTCCAATCCATTTCTTACCTTTTCTAATATTTAAAAAAAACACAAAGAAGAGAGAAGTTGAAAGATGATTCATGTAAATTATAATTATTTATATTAAATTATTCACAAGTATATCAAACATCCCCACCTGGTTTTTGTTGTATCAAAATCCAGAAGTTTGGCTTGAGCTCGCTGTCCTCTGAGAGAGCCAGGAAACTATGTGAGATCTGTGTTTCCACATGGCTTGAATTCAAACACTGTCCCTATTCTAACAGGTCAAAGTCCCATATGTGGGTTAAAAGTTACCATCAAAGTTATGTGTATTTTAACAACAACGGTCAATGTTAAAGGAATGATGCCAGTGCAAGGAAGTATGGTAAAGTGCATTTCAATGGATTTGATCCAATAATTTACATTTTCTGTTTACTGCTCAGCTTCAAATCTCTGCTCCTTTTACGTCTTTGAACGACAGTTTTCTTGTAGACTCTCTCACAAGCAATTGAAATGTGCTCCTTCATAAATCGGCTTAAATCAGCAAACTTCAGGAAGTGAAAGGTAACCCCTACAGCTTTGACACAAGAATGAGATGGGTGTGGCAGGGAACTAGGGTGGGAGGAATCAGGCAAGGTCAAATTGCAAGGGGAATAATAAAGTGAGCATTCCCGATTACAACAACAGCAAGAGGCACAGTTCAACAGTCATATCAGTGAGTCGCAGCCTTTGCCTTCTCTAATCTGCCTCTGTGGAGTTATACAAACCTGAACCATAGAACAATTGGAGGTAACAGCCGACCACGCAGATGCAGGTTGAGATCAAGGTTAAGTCATTTGAATGCGTACAAAATGAATCTGCATTAACATTTAACGGAAATTATTAACTAGCGATCACATTGTAAGGAATGGAATGATAGAAAATGAGGTGCAATTATGAAGAAAGGGATGAAAGTCAGGTTCTAATACCAAAGGGACAGGAGAGACAGGTTTCATAACTTAGTGGGTTAGGGGTAGGGTTATAACTACCTTAGTGAGAAATTTCCGAATAAAGACTACTTAATACGGGAAGGTGTCTGTGAAGGTGTGTGTCTATGGGAAAAAAAGAGATGTACCAAATAGGGAAATATCTTTTTTCAGTCATTTTAAGTTTATGGTTTGATCAAGGTTAACCGAATAGAACACAGTCACAATTAAATGAATGTAGGTCAATGTAACGTCCACAAAAGTGGCCTAGACCTGTCAGTAAATGTGAATGTTTGTGTGTTGTTGTCGTTCCTTTCGAGAGCAAGAGTGACATATAATCATAACAGACTACATGGTCCGATAGCTGACATTTTGATCAGAGATAGATACTCTGTGTTGGATATTGACTTGTCTTGACTGCAGCCCTAGTTAAAAGCTTAAAGAATGACATTTACATGTACCAGTGGAAGGCAAACACGCAGACATCTAGATCGTCTGGGCGCTAGATTGTGGAAGATGCTGATGCTCCATTGTTTGTTTCTGCACAGAGCTCAGAGTTCCCGACTCAGGCTGCTGGTGAATACAGGCGTTGCCATGGAGATAACATAAATAGGGAAAGGCCTGAGATCCAAAACATTTTTGAGGATTTCCCTTGTACACCTTTTCAAACTCAACCACCTTTCCAAAGTTCACCTCAGGCCCAAATATTTGAACAATTCTCCTGTGACGCGGGCTAGTCCAAACTTTCCCGTCCTTCAATTGTTGTGTGCATGTTATGGCTCATTTCAGTCCTTGTGTCAGTGTTCACACCATTCACCCACATGCCTAGCATGAGCTTTTACTGTTAACCAAAACATCTTCTTTTATTTAAAAGCCTATTGTTCATAGATTTTTTGTGCTACCGTGTTAAATTCTTTTAATTGTAACATTATTGTTATAAACACTCGACTTGGATACTGACTTTAATCTCATGGCTGGTATTTAACACTTCTAGGCATATATTAAACCGTGGCAGATACTATGCATACAGGACAGAACACACTAAGATTGATTGTGTCGAACTTCAAAAGGATTTTTTTTTTTATTGTACGGTTGAAGAGGAGTTGTATTTCATAAAAGGAGCAGAAAAGAAAGATTTAGGAAAATAAATAACAATAATTTATGTTTTAGCATAATGGTCAATATTGCACAACTTAATCCTAACCCTAATCCTAACTTCAGGTAGAATTGGTAGTTAGTTCTTACAGTAAGTAATACAACAAAGAAACGATCTTCACACACCTGTTAATGAAGGGTGTGTAGGAAAATAAGTTATGTGTGTATAGGTATATCATCACTTAGATTACTTTGAGCTTTATGCTAAAATCTGCATGCTGATGCTAATGTAAGCAGTAAATCTTTCATCATGTTAACTATTTTTGACTGGCATATGAATATCCTAACAACACACCAAACACCAAAGTAGACTTGCAGCTGAGAATTATGGGAATGTTATTTGTTATGCAGGTAATCATTTTCAACCTTGTGCTGAAGGAGAAGTCAGAATGACACAATCTCTGGGGACCATGAATTTCTGTACCACATTTTCATTCAGTGGTTATAGAGAAATCTGGGGGACTGAAGAGTTTAAAGACAAAGCATCAATTACGCATTAGGATCAAATACATGCCTTACTTCATTGTAAAGATTTCTGTGTGAAATCTGTGTGCAAATTCAGTAACCCAAAAAATGTTTACAACACTGTTCAGTTCATAGCAAAGCTGTCACTGTTAAGTTCTCGTTAATATCTGTCAATGGATGTCACACAAGTGAAGTGTGTGCTTATATTTTCTTTCCCTCATCAAAACATCAATCAGATGCTCAGCGACATTCCACAGAGCCAGGCATGCTTGAATCAGCAACGGATCCCACGCAACAGTGATGCTGTGGCAGCTTCAGCAGTTTGCTCTTATCGGCCGGCCATGTTGACGAAGGTTATGGGATTCTTCCTTGTCTTGATCTCTCTTGCGATTTGACACCAGGTGCAGGGCCCGCAGAAAAAGGAGTACACACAGTCCTTGCACAGTGTACCCTGTGGAGACAGAGACGCAGTTGGGAGTGGTAGGGCGGGAAGATAAGAAGAGTTGGAGATGCAAAAGTTAAGGGAAGAAAACAAATGCTTTCCATGTGCGAGTAGCGATACCAGGAGCCAAGCAATCAGCCCGTTACAAGCGGACACGGCACTAGTTTACTGTTGTACAAACCCGTCCTCATCGCCAGCTGGTCACATACCGACACTGGGTCTGGGACTCTTGGTATCATTTTTTAACATTGGGCAGTCCAGGGCGTAGTTCAGTTTTAGAAAACATTGTGGTTGAGGTGGAAAAAACGTTTGAAAAACTAAGTTTGTCAAGTGAATGTAATACATAACGAGGCCCAAGACAAAGATTTCCAACCCTTCAACCCTCACCCCACCGATGTAATTATCATTTTGTTATTTTACATTATAACACGCTCCGAGCATCCATTACTGAAGTAGATTACTTCATGTTGTTGTCAACAAAAACTCAAAGACTAAAGACCATACAGGCGCTGAAGAGGGTCTTGCCAAATTTTGGGGCAACACTCTTTAATCCTGTTACAGTATAACCGATGAACAGTGAAGGCAACAGTGGCTCTTTATCACAATGCTTGTACATGCTGTATGGAGAATGCATTCAAGTCAGCAAATGGTTGGTACCTCAATGCCATAGCGTTGGCGCACTGACACCCTGAGTGCTGTGGTTATCGGAGGGATGAGTCCAAAAGCGTCCAGCAGAGGTAAACACAAACACTCCCCGGCCTCATGGGCTGTCTTACAGGCGAAGCATGGAGGACACCAAAAGGCAAGGCAGCCTGAAATAAAGATAGTTGAGGATCAACAATGGAAATGTATTTTCTGAAGTCACTGAGGTCTTATCCATCTCGTCTTGGGCTGTAAAGTCGTTTTGGACAGTACACAGACATTGTTGTTAAACTCGGGACGAAAAAAACGATGTTATCTCGTATTATCTGGGCAGAAACTGCGTGAAGAGAACTGCACTCACACTGCGGCAAGTCTTGGAAGCAATCACAGATGTCAGACGTCCACTGGTTGGGTACGCTGGTGGTGATGAAGGGCCTGGGCTGGCTGAAGGTTTCAGACATGACTGAAGCTTCTGACAAAAACAAACACTGCAGTAACTGCCAAGACCAAACATTTTTTCTAAATGATACAATAAAACACTTAACAGTTACTTTGAAATTGCATATACCGTACATGGAGAAATTGTTTTTTTGTGATGCATTTTCATAAATTATTCAAACACAAGATTTCTTTAAACAATTTGAATATAATTTTGTATATGGTAGTTGCTGTAGAACTATTCAGTAGTTTGTGAAATGAAATATATATATATATATATATATATATATATATATATATATATATAATGAAATATATAATATATGAAATACACCGTCAGCTGCTTATTACTTCATAATAAGGGAATCTGTGAAAATATAAGGTGGTTAAATGAAGGTTATATTCTAAATGTGTGGTCCTGGTGAAGTCACAAAAGTAAAGCCAAGAAGAGATGTACAACCTCAGGAGCACACTGAACCGCTCAGGTCAATGGGAGTTACACAGCGCTGTTATTGGGTAAACAACCCACATCTTTCACCTTTCAGGTAACAAGCTGAACAAACTCTGCAGGAACAGGTCTCTAGTCCCTAGTCCTGCTACCAAATTCTAGTCAGGTTGCAACAGCGCCAAGGTCACGCAATCCTCCACCTGGAGTTAGAGCTTTGGAAAACACTGCTCATGCTTGGTTCTAGCCTTCCTCGTTGCTAAAAGAAAAACACAATTTTGGATACAAACCAGGAACACAGTGGGTTGTCTTACCTTGCTGTGAGCAGTATTCCCGGATGGATTTGCGGTGCAGCGTTACATCTTATAGCCTGGCTGCCGAGCTGTGAACGTGACAGCACAGCATCGGCTGCATGTCACTGACCGGTCTATCGGGTCTGACTTGTGTCAATACCTTCGGCAGTCAGACATCAGATTGTTCTGGCTGTCACGCATCCTTCTAAATCTCAAACGTCATTGTGATACAAAATGTATCACTCCATCTTTGAAGCGTACGACTCCTCTGCCTGGCCTCACTAAGGTCAGACAGAAGTCTGTGTGATGAGAACAAAAGAGACACGTGGCTCTGAGTCTTTATTTAAATGCCTGTCTTTAATAACAATTTCTAGTAATCTGCCATGAAATTCTAATTTTTCACAGTTTATAAGAAGAAATGTGTTTCATTCTCCATAAAATCCACGTTCTTTGACCATCTGTTTTGATGCAAAGTGCAGAGTGCAATTCTTTCTCCACGCACCGTTTTATAAAAAAGAAAACAACTTGCTGTGTCAAATCTAAAACAACTGTTTTCCCTCTGAGTAAGTTTCATTAATTGTGTTTTATATTTCAGTGCTTTACCATTCAAATAAACTGTGATGGAGTTAATTTTAAGAAATGAAGAAATAGTATTTAAAAAATTGTATTTAACAATTCGTCTTTTTAAACATGTTTGCTATTATCAGTGTGCAGGGGTGATGAACATTGCCTTGTGATGAACATTGCACGGGTGATACAAATATCATAATTAAGTAAAAGTAGAAGAACACATTATATACTTCATAACAAATAAAAGTCCTGCATTCAAACTATAGACACAGAAGCATTATCAACTAAATACATTATACTGATAATATAAACACTTATATATATACAGTGGATACGGCAAGTATTCAGACCCCTTTACATTTTTCACTCTTTCTTGTTTCATTGAAGCCATTTGCTAAAATCAGTCCATGTCAGAGCAAATGAGAATCAGGAGGTCGAAAGAACTGCCCAAGGAGCTCAGAGCACTTTCTGCAGTACTCAAGGTTCCTAAGAGCAGAGTGGCCTCCATAATCCTCAAATGGAAGAAGAACTCTTCCCAGACCTGGCCGTCCAGCCAAACTGAGCAATAATCATCATTAATGAGAAATAAAATTAACTTTTTTGATTTTAGCAAAGAAAATGTAAAGGGGTCTGAATACTTGCCGTACCCACTGTATGTATATAAGTTAAAACTTGCGGTGAGATGTTTAGGTTGAAGTTAGCTGTTTGCATGTTGATCCAGTAGTTCTCAATGTGGGGTTTGTACAAAAGTGAAGGTCCGTAAAAGGATTTATGGGAGTAGAAATTGTAAACCAATCTACATTTATTTTTCTGAAGTTTGCTAAGTAATTTCTTGACAATATAATTTTCTCATCCTTTATCTTTTTAGTCCCCAAGAAGTTCACTCCACCTTTTTTTACATCTACTGATAACTTAACGACAGTACAGCCTCAATAAAAACAATGCTTTGTGTGCACTTCGCAGGGCAAAGAAGTTGTGAATCAGCGGTTCAAACTATTATTTTTTTTTAACTTAGTAGAGTAGAAACATAGAAGAATAGTAGAATAAAGGTAGGCCTATTACATGAGCTCCGTCTGATACAGTTGCCTCAAGTCATATGACTTTTTATCACTTGATTTGGTGAAAGACTGAACTTTCCTCTCTGTGTAGCAGATCAGGTCTCTTCTGAGTTCCCTGAGGCAACAGGGAGTGGCTGCCGATCAGAGGAAGTGTGATTAAATCAACACTGGAGGTCAGGCTGCTAGGGTGCACAGAAGAGTTTTAGAACAAGTGCGCCTCCTGCAGGGAAGTCAGAGCAGTGTATCTGGCTGAAGAAGAAGAGGAGGAGGCGTGGGATGCTGCTCTTCTCTTCAGCTCTCTGGAGATCTGGAGCCAAGATAGCGGATAGCAGCAGCATCCATACAGGCAGTCGCTCCACACACTCCCCTGTAGGACACATGCAGAGCGGCCTGAACACAGGTGGGAGGCTCACCTCCCCACATTTGCATTTACGTCGCATATACATTTTTACTGATAAACAATGCAGCAGATCAATTTGTTTTGTCTGATGTACTATGATACACTTTTTGTTTTTCTAGTTCTAAGAGAATATATTGTATAATTGACAAGTAGTTTATTAGTAGTTCAAACACATTCCTTTTTTATGGTTCCAGGTTGTAATGTGCAATAATACGGCAGCTTGACAGCTTCACAGACAGCAGTGCCTTTGCCAGTGTAACTTAATGATGATCCCCTCCCTGAGGACACTGAGTTTCTGGCAACCAAGTATTTTCTCCTTGGATTACAGCAAATGGAACTCTGTGCTTGTCAGTAATGCCAAGATTGAAGATATGGAGGGTGAGATTTGATGAATCAATCAAGTCTGGGAAACACCAACAAGGCGGATCAATGTGCAGAATGTGTCTCTTCAGCAGTGTAACTTTTGATTCTCTTTCCTACTTCTTGCTTTGTCACTGTCAATTAAAAAATGATTCTTCCACAATCTGTATATAATAATTGTAGCCTAATTTGAATTGCTACATTGCAATCTGTGTATTTAATGTTAGACCCTAAATATAATAAAATAATCTCTCCCCTCGACGAGCATCTTTGCAGGTCTGAGAATCTGGCTACAACTTGATCATAGTAACAGCCAACACAATATTTATATTTACATACACGTTGGTCTTGAGCAACAGATCTTGGATCTGTTCGGTAACACACTCTCTCTGTGCTGCGCTGGCTTTCTCTTGGATTCATTGTGGGAAGGACATTAACAATTAAAGTGATCAATACGCGTCCCGACATCATTGCGATTTAAATGCAACTTTTGGATCTGAACTACAATAAACATGAATATTAAACAAAAATGTATTTATTGATTTACCCGTCGTCTTAAGATAAAACAGCTTGACATGACATTGTGTTCCAGTGTACTTATAGAGTCTATAAAAGCATACATATGACGTACAGAAAGGGGTAAAGTCCTGAAGTGTGAAGCCATTTTGACAGTTCTGTGCCAAAGGTCTATTTTCAAATAGCTTAATGCTGACTTCAACATGTTAGTTATGGGATGATCAATTATTTGCTGAATAGATTTTTTTTCCTGTATTTTCCTGTTCAGTTCAAATATAGTACTTGCATTCACTGACACTGTAGTTCATGAATTAAAGTAATCACATCACTTTACTCAAAATCTGAAATCTTTAGCCGACTATGGCGTAAGGCGAAAGGTTAACGGATCACCTGTGTTAAACATTAATATCTGTACTAAAGTGGATGTGAACCCATCCAATAAACATTGACATCAGTAAATCTTACAGATGCCAATCTCAGGCTGAATAGAAGTAATCATCTCAGGGCGCTACATGTAGGCCTGCAGAGTTTTGGTGGGATTCAGTCTCATATCTTTTCAGATATCTCATTTTGGCTAAAAGCTGTAGAGCGACCAACTAACAATGGTGTCCCTAGAGCCATGCCAGTCACTACTGTCTCAGTAAATAGTGACACAGAAACACTGTATGCACAGAACGACGATGCACAACTTTGAACTAATATGCACATAAGTGAAGTAATCACACTGAATTCACAGTTTTATTCTCGGGATACACCACTGTTGCAGCCTGGTCTCCTTCCAACCCTGAGAGAGTTTGCGCTACAAACAGCCTACATGCTGTGACTTGTTTTCATAAGAACTTCTGGCACTTTCCTAAGCTCTTGCTCTGCGGTATTGACAGCTACGCGCTGCCCACTCCACCTCCGGAGAAGCCAGCATTACCAACCACCTCCTTCTCTCTGGTGGCAGCGCTCCAGCTTCTGCCTCCCCAGCCTCCTACATCTTGCCTTATCTCGTCTTCTCTTCACTGTCCCAGAAACGCTGCGCTTATCCAACATCAGACTCTCAAAACTTTGCCCCGGCATGTGCTTTTGCGCGCTGAGCGTCTGTTCGGTTTTTGTTATCCGCACAGTGACCTGATGGCAGGTAAGCGAGGGGTGTTTTTGTGTGGACACCGTGGGCGGGCGGCCTGGCCTCCTTAATGCACTCACCACTGCTTGTTTAGTCATCAAGTTTTTTACGGCTCTAGTTCAGATGTAGTGATCTAACAGATATTTCCCTATCATTTAAATATGAAATAACTGCACAGACTCCAAACATTGTTGGCATTGCTTCAGTAATATCCAGTGTTATCATGCACATCTCTGTGATGTCGCTGCTATTCCCCCCCCCCCCCCCCTCCTGTGTGCTGTAATTGTATTTCATCACTAAAGAGTCCTCGTGTTCTCAGCAGTAATCCTAATTATCCAAAGCCCCTGTGGCTCTGTGTATTGAGCTGGGTGCACAGTGTACGCGATTGGCTGCATTGTTCAGAACATCACAGTGTCACCACACCACTCCGCTTCACTGGAAGAATTTAGTCCAAACCGAGCGGGGGTCCGGGGGCCTCCTCCCCCCAGAGATTGTTTTTCCCACTTACAGCATGCTCTATTTACTATGCCATTTGATCGTAACATGCATAAGATGTCAATTGTGAAAAAACTGAAGAGAAAGTGTTTTGATCAGAAATATATTTACCCGGGAGATATAAATTCCTGTGTGTGCTTTATTACCGGTATGCCGTATCGTTCCCGGACAGACGCCCTCATGGCCAGAGAGGCCGGCGGTACGCAGCCAATACAGTCCAGCAGGGGCAGGCAGGGACAGGAGCCCACAGCGCTGGTCACTTTACAGGTAAACACCGGTAAGCAGCAAAGGGCAAAGCAGCCTGCACACACACACACACGCACACACACACACACCGCATCAACTCAACGTACTCAAAAACAGAATTCAATTCACTTTTTTTTTGCTCGAAATGACAGATTTGTCTCAAAGGGATTGGAAATTTTTACACATGTGACATCCTCTGTCCCGAGAACGGCACTTTGTTACAAAATAAACTCTCCCTTTCCCCCTCAAAAAAGTTTGAAAAAAACATATAAGGGATCTCTCTGCCAGGATGAACCGAAGTGCAAATATACGTCATGTGTACGGTATGAACAATATTACCATATGACCAATATTCATGTTTCCTCATTTCACAAATTCATCTTTCATTTCACACTGTACACTGTATCATGTTTGGACACTCACAGTCTCCCACGTCTTTATGGCACTCACACAGGCCCGTACTCCATTGACCTTCCTCCTGAACCCTGCTCTCCGGCTGAACCTGAACAACCTGTCGAGACATAGCTGGGCTGGCCATCCACCACCATGAAGGAGAGGTGGGGTTACGCTGTGGTATATATAATAACTCCAAATTGTACTATTTGCGTTTGAATCCACTACTTAGATATTTGATAGCAACACATCCCGATTTTGAAAAAACAGATACAAAATAAATATGTAAATGCTAACAAATGACTAAGTTGCTATCTGATCTACTAGTTTGCAATTAAATGAAAACTAGGCCTGGGGTGCTGCTCTCTGCCCCCTGCAATAGGAAAACCTCTACACATTAACACCAGTTAAAAAAGAGGATATAAGTCAGCACACCTTGTATCCGTAATTCTGACCTAAAGCACAAGTCACAGGATCAGCTCAACAAACCAGTGAGGTGTTTGCCCTGATCGGACGTCCACGCCCCTCACTCACTGCCCGCTAAACACAGCTGTCTCCTGACCTGAGTTATTCTTTAGCTCTGCTCCTCGGCTCCAAACTCACGAGATAAAGACTCCTCCAGAGCGTTACCCTTTTATTGGTACACGCATGGCTCAGAGCCAGCCCGCTGTACTCAGAAAAAAGGATTTACCTCAGTGAACTAGAACTGGAAATACGTAACCAGGCTGTTTTTTTTCTTTTTATCAAGAATTCACGACTTACCCGCCTCAGGGTTTAGTTGTCAGAATCCCAGGAAAAACAAAGTGTGGGCCACTTTTTGTACTGTGAGACGTTCACCCTGTCTTCTCAACGTGTGTGAGCTCTTTGCTTGCCTGCAGTGTTTTGGGGTAAATATAAAAAGGCGGGTAGACAAGGCGATGTGCTCCCATGACTGTTAACTCTGTTGACCTGTGGTATTTTGTTCCGATACATCAGTGAGAGATAAGTTGATGTCTACCTGTATGTCTGAGTTACGCCATTGGAAACTCCGGATCTGTGCCGGTTAATTGAAAAGCACAAATAAATCACAGTGTCTTACCAGAGCACTTATCAAATGTCATCGTATGATATACAAATAGGAAGCGCAGATTCCCTTCATGGAGATCTGATACTTTCTTATACTTATAAAAGTGTAATTTCACCATATGAAATTGCACCATATGTAAAGATTTTCTTTGAAGCTGTGCAACATTAAATGTTGCTCTAATGGAATATCCAATTTGTCATCGTCCTAAACAGGAAAGTCCCATCGGAGTGAAATCTGACTCCTCTTCCATGCGGGCTGCAGCTGACACAGGTGATTGTACAGATTGACTTGATTCATGGAGCGTGAGAGCGTATCACATCCACCCAAAAATATAGAACCCGATTATTCAATTTCTAAAATATTTAAAGAGGAGATAAAAGGAATGGGTAAATGAAGTAAATTATGGCAATTTTTCAAAATAATGTATGTTATAAATTAGTGACAATCTGAACTTGATGTAATTTTGTGACATAATCGTGATATCATGGGAATTAGTCAATTAGAGTTACGTTTCCACAGAGACAGTCAAGCTGTCTTCCAGGTTCTAGTCACTGTGCTAAACTAAGATAATCTGATCAACTGCTTCCTGCAGCTCCATATTCACTTTACAGATATCAAAGTTGTATCGATCTTCTTATCTAACACTCGCCTGCAAAGTGAAAAAGCATATTTCCTAAAAAGTACTGCTAAGCATACACATACAAAGCAGAAAAAACATAATCTCTGTACTAGAAATTGTGTTTATTTACAATATATTTGAAGTCACAGATATCAATAGAATATTACAAGGACAATGTGATGCATATGGAAAGTAATTCATGTCATGTTGTGACATGAATTACAGGATATAACTGGATGTAATGGCTGATGATGTGCTATTATTTCCAATAAGCCATGTTGAAGGTCATACTCTCCGGCTCTCCTTTTGAGATTCACTGATTCAAATCAGGGAGATTGGAACACTAAACAGCTGTTTGCTGCAGGCTGCCTTGATCTCTGGGAACTCTGGGAACAAATTGAGAGAAAAAATGGCGACAAAATGAATCATCTTTACTGAATATTGGCCCAGAAAAAGGCAAAGAAATTGCACACCCTCATACAATGTAAGTTCACTCACTGTGTTGGTTTGTTTTGCTGCAGAGGCACTTCCTCAGATACTTTTTCTCTGTGTCATTTGTTGAAATGGAACACTTGATTCTTCCATTGGCAAAAACTGCAGAAAGATAGAGGTTAGTCATTTAATTGAACACTGTAGAAACTCACATTATAACCCCTCATAATGTAACTTCCTTGGCTGACAGAACCACCTTCACACTACCTGATGTAATGATCAATTCTTTTTCATGCCTATTTTCACCGTTTTAAATCGTTAACCAAAAATAAGACAATCACCTCTGCACCTGCACAGACGGATGTGCCCTTTGGAAGGATGAGATCCATTTTGGGAAGCTTTGCACAGTGGAAAAAGACAAAGAGCACGAAATCATTGATATGCAACAATAATACATTACCTATGAACCGCTTTGTCAGATTTACCTGTGCTGGCGTAGAAGGAGTCAATCAGAATGATGAGCAAGAGAGTGACACTTATGATCCTGGACATGATGGGAGCGTGTTTTGCGCCGTTAACGACAAAGTGTTGGATTGTTTTACAGAGACTCACCGACGGTTATTTATACCGAGCCTCTCGGCGTCCATGTAGGTCCGCAGAGTTTAAGCTAAGGGAAGATAGGTCTGGACAAGTCTGAAGGTTATTTTTTTCGTTTGGGTAATCTCTCAACCATGCATGGACTCACCCTAAATATGTAGAAAAGTAATAGAGGTGACACAGTGCCAACAGGTATGTATAAACAGAACTTGATATGGAATGTTTTTACAAACCTTGCATCATAACTTAATGCTTAAAGTCCAACCAGAAACATTTGAAGGCTGAAGATTAACCACAGGATTTATACTGAAGTCACAAATTAGACAACTTTAGACTTGGGGTGGGGGGGTTGGGTGTCATTTCGGGGGTGGGGGGGGGATACATTTATTATATAATGTTTATATAATAATATTTATTTATTTACTTAATCATTTATTTTGCAGGGACAATGCACACTAATCAACAGTTGTACTGTAAGTAAGCCAGAGTTAGCCAGTGAGGCTCATTTCCATCTGCTGCCCAAGGCCAAACGCTTAAGGCAGCCTAGTTGTATATTTATAATATTTACGACATGGTATTTATATCATATAGTGAATATTTTGAATAAAAGTTGTATGAATAAGAAGTCCTTATTGTGTTAAACTGTTGTTAAAAAGAATTAATGCGTGTTTTATCATTTATGTATCGAATCATTCTGGGATTCTTGCTGAAAATGATTGGCTGGCACTACCAAAATAAAATAAAAAACACCAGCCGCCACTGGGTCTAGTCATTGGCTGTCACCTGAGTCCCTCTCTCGTTACCCAAATTGCGTAATTACGCACCGCGCCCGTCGAAACGTTGACACTCGGCTGTACAATCCGAAGTGTCAGCGCAGTCCCTTCACGTTACATACAAACGCGCACTGACGTCCACGTGCCGCTGTGAGTCACGACACAATACGAGGAAATGCCTGAGAACGACAAAACGACGAGAGGCCCCTTTAAATAAACGCTTCGTCGCTAAAGTGTCGAGAGAGAGAGAGAGAGAGAGAGAGAGAGAGAGAGAGAGAGAGAGAGAGAGAGAGAGAGAGAGGGAGAGGGGGAGAGAGCGAGAGGGAAGGAGAGAGAGCGAGAGAGAGAGAGAGAGATCTGATCAACAACAACAACACTGCTCCTCTCTGACGCCGCTTTTACCGGATTCAGCCGTTTGCCGCGGCCTCGGCGAACACGAAGAGGTGAGTTCACGTGTCTCGTGTTTGACGCCATTCCTCGAGCACCGGTCACACACGCGATCTGTTAGTGATGCTTTTGTGCTTTTAGCAGCCGGCGGTGGAAGCCGTTTTTCAACAGTGAACGTGTGAGACGGACGCCCCGGCGGCGGAGCGGCACAACAGCGGGCACACGATCCACCTGTTAGGATCGGACTGTTGGTTGAAAACAACGCGCAGAACACGCGGAAAACGGCGGCCCTCCGACGCGTCACATCTATTTTTTGACGGACGCCTTTGCTTTCTTTCCCAGGCTACGGGGACTTCCCGTCTGATCGGCGGCAGCCCGCGGTGCGTTGTTCATACATTCGCTGCGTTGAATGCCATTGCGGAAGTGAGACGCTTTTGGACACGACACAGAGCCTGCGCTGTGTGGACATCTAGCGGCCGATCGGCAGAAGGCGTCCCTCCTCGAGATGTACGGAGCATCGGGCATCCCGCAGCTCATCCCGGCCACCGGGCCGCCCCGGCAGCCGGGTCCGGCGGGGCCCTACGGCCCGGGACACCCCCAGGTGAACGGCGACAGCGGGGGGGGCAACCCGCAGAGACTCGGACACAGGGCCCCCAAGCTGGGACAGATCGGTCGAACCAAGAAAGGTGGGGTGGTTTTCTTTGTTTGGATCAGGCACACGACAGGCACCACCGCGTCTATATCATACCCTAGATGTCCGTAAGCTATTGAACAATTATATTGAGTAATGTGTAAACGTGACCTGTAAATCTCACAACCTCTGCAGGCTCATGGTATTCACAGATTCTGTACATTTTTTACAGAAATGGTATGAGTTATTTCGCAAACGTTTCAAACTATTCCATTGAATACAAAAACTGAATTAAGGAGTTTTGTGATAAAAACCCAATTGAATCTGATTAAATCTGTAGCCTCTGTGAGTGGATGTGCACCCTTCCTGACCTTTGACCTTTTCCGTTCCCCAGTGGACTTGGACGACGAAGACCTGGATGACATCATGAACAACAACGGGCAGTGTCCTGTATCCCTGTCGCCCATCTCCTAAACTTCACCAAGAAGTGCCATTTCAGAAAAAAAAAATGTAAAAAAAGAAACCCCCTCGCAGGACGCCGAGGCTCCCCGTCAGTGATCCTGGTCTTGATCCCCTCGCGTGACACCGACCGACGCGTCCGACGGCTCAGCCGGGCTCAAAAAAACGCCTCATTTAGCGGCAGTCGAAGCCGAGGCCCCAACTGTACATATTGTTTTATTTAACTCGCCTTTGGCGCTCTCTGCACTGCACCTCGGCAGGCCGTAGATTATCAGGACGTGAGAGCAGGACAGTGTCTTTATTCTTCAGAGCTTCTTAACAAGGGCTACGTTTCTAAAGGTGGCACGGAAGCAAGTGGTTTGGTGAAACGCAGCTTCTCACCTGCCTGTTTTCTGGTGAGGGATCCCGAGCCTGTGGCTTGGCTGTGTGCGGGAACGCAGACCTGTTGACGTGTAACACACAGGTGAAATGTTACGCTTTGGTTGTGCAGTGACTGTCGTTCTTTACTCTCACACCAATGCAAGTGGTGCACTATCCAGTGGGCAAAAGCCTGCGATTTACTGAAGGAAAACAAATGCCTGCTAAATATTTATTGTTTGAAAAAAGAAATGGGAAGAAACACTTTGTTGTGTTGTTATGGCTTCTAAGTGTTTTTTTTACTTGTTTCCGAGTGGAAGTTGCGTCAGTCTTCGTTAACTGAGATTCAATATGTTCCCAAATGGTGCACTTTGTAGGAATGCCTGTTATGTGCCGTGACATGTTGCAGAATTCTATGCATGGAGTCTGTTAATGCATCAAAACACGTAACTGGTATCCTGTTATTAAGGGCTAATGTAGAAGTATTTCAAACCGCAGCACCGTTGTGCTCTTTAAATCATGCAGAGTCAACATTTTCCTGAGCTCATTGTCGGCTCGGCCTGCTGACTCAGCAGAAAAATGTCGTAAACAACAACAACAGCTTTATGGAGGTTGTTGGCTTTCAAAGGCGGGGTTTCCCAGGTTTGCGAGACAACTGTGGTAAAACATGTACAGTCGTAGTTCTTTTAAATCAATTGCCAAAAGACATTTGATGCTGTATTACAATCGTGATCGAAATAGATTGGCACGTGAATATATGTCGTGATGAACAACACTTTATATCGATATTTACAGCAGTAATCTGCTGGGGCTACACCCAGATGGTGTCAGAGTGTCTTTTGGGTTCAAGTGAAGTCTTTAAAGATCATGCCAGCCATTACTTCACAATTACAGTATGACATAATGAAAACAAGCAGCTCTCCATTATTCGTTCTCACTGCTGAGACAATCTTAACACTGAAGCTTTGGGTTTTTGAAGATTGCAGTGGACCTTGTAATGACATGCTATTGTCGCTAAAGGCTCACGCTGATGTCAGTTACTTATTCGGCTGTGAAATTGTTACTTGTTCACTTTAACCTTTTTTTTTTGTGTCACAGCCCAAATGACTCAATGATTGTCTTTGGGACTATGGCTAACTTCTGCATGGAAATAGTTGACTTTTCTTAATGCATCTCGATGAATTAAAAATGAATCTTTGTGGAATTTGTCGTTTTTTTATGCGCTTGTTCTCGTATGTGTTCCTAAACACACATTCACATAATTGTTTAAGGCGCAGTTTGCATTTTTGGAAGTAAAGTTTCTTATCCATACTTAATCTGTGACTGACAATAGAGGTTTGGAGAAATATATGGAGAGGGAGCAAAGCAATGTACTGCTCAAAAGTATTGGACACCTCAAAAATGTAGAATATTTGACATACGTTGTGTCCTAATCAGTTCACGCTTACCCATGAAACCATGCAGGTCAAAGATGGATTTATCCCTTTAAAATAGTTATTTATTTATCTGATATGTCAATAAGACAAGGTATTATTATCTGCAGCTTCTTCCTCAATCTTCATTCCTACCCTCACCTATGGTCATGAAAGATGGGTCATGACCGAAAGAACTAGGTCACGGGTACATGCGGCCAACTCCCTCCCTTGGGAGGTGTTTCAGGCACGTCCAGCTGGGAAGAGGCCCCCCGGGAAGACCCAGGACTAGGTGGATACATTATATCTCTGCACTGGCCTGGGAACGGCTTGGGATCCCCCAGTCAGAGCTGGTAGATGTGGCCCGGGAAAGGGAAGTTTGGGGCCCCCTGCTGGAGCTGTTGCCCCCGCGACCCGACCCCGGGTAAGCGGTTGAAGATGAGATGGATGGATACAATATCTGTGACTATGTTGAATGACTGCTGATCTCCAGAGTAGGTTTTTCTTTTTCCTTCCTTTTTGGACACGCCGCCCTGCTAACTGTCGGTTAGTCACAATGGGAAAAACCATGTCCATGTAATAAAGAATAATTTTGGCATATGCCGAAGGTCTTCATCAGATAATGCTCCATTCCGAATTAAGGCCTTAATCAGAATACATGACACTTCTGGAATATTATTCATTTTACGTTTCCATGGTGACGCTGTTCGATTGAGACGGCAGTATCAGCCACAACTGCGCATGAGCCCAGTGCACGAGACCGCCAGTGGGTCACGCTCACGTGCACTAGCATCCTTTAAAATGCCAGCACTGTAAACAGAGCACACATGAGGGAGACTTCATTACTTCTCTACATCTTTACAGCAACTAGTTGTTAGTTGCTGCTATACGAATGCTCTTACTGTCATAAAAAGAACCTCTAATGAACAAATAAATAATGTTATTGATTCCAAGGAGTGTTTTGAGGACACAGCATTATGTGGAGGCTGATCATTATCTATCTACTATCTACTCAGGTACTGAAAACACCACACACATAAGAATGTTGCATTATCTTTATTATTTAAGTACTGTTGGACATGTTAAAAATCCATTCACTTTTCACGATGAGCCAGGTGTATAAAACTATGACATAAAAAACAGCAGATCCTGTTCAGAGCACAACACATCTTAAGAAAAATATGACTTTAGAATCTCTGACAGCTGGAACTGGGCCACAGTGATCTACTTACTATATAAACCTACACAGGAGCCAAAACCTCATCCGAGGTTTCATCCAAAATAAATAGTGGCAGTTTGATCTTGTAGTGGCTGATATGGAAGCTATTGGAGGGATAATGACCCAGTGACTACATGATAAAATATTTCATATCGGAGCTGGGTTTGTAACAGACTGGTACGAAAAGGGCCTGTAGTGAGTGTTGTAGTAAGAGGCTTGTGTAATAAGGCCACCCTACACACTGAGCCCCGTGTGAAGTCACACCCTGTGTATTGAAACGTCTATTTCAGAACCACTAACCGTTAATACAAGACACTGTATTGGCAACCCGGGTCTGTTGTACTGAGGCCCCGAGGCTCGGCCTAAACACCAAACTGCAGTTGATTACTTTCAATTACATGGCAAACACTTATAGATGCTGGTTCCCTCATGGAGGTGCAAAGATTGGCTCTAATCCACCATTTAGGCTACAACTCAAGAGGTTACACCCACAGGCCTTGTCTATTAAGTCAGGGGATCCAATTATAATGTATTTGTGAAGATCACGTGTAAACAATTGTGGAATGTGTGGACGGGGTGAGAGACATCATTCATGGAATAATGGAGTGTGCCACATAATAATCGAGGGGTTATCAAAAGTCTGCCTTTGATTACAAAGGGGTTATCAAAAGTCTGCCTTGAAAAAAAGTCAAATCAAATCCCATTTCAGTTTTCCTCTACGAATCACACCTTCAGTTTTACAAAAAGGAGGGGGGGGGGGGGGGGGGGTCTTTGTCAGCTTCTGTTGGTGTCCCAAGCTGTGTGTGGGAGTTGGGAGGAGCACTTTCAGACGTATTCTTTGGTGCTGCTCGGCGGACCGGAGCGGGGAGTGGCCATGGACGGGTACTTGGACACTTGTTTCTTTCGTGGACAGGACGCAGCCAGCATGGCTCCGCCCAGGACGTCTAGCAGGGAGCCGCCCCATGCGATGAAGATGGCGGCGCCAAACTCAAACCTGGGCAACACAACGTTGTGTTGAGTAGTGCTTTCAAAAAGATACATTCAAGGTTCCATTGAGTATTGAAAATGTGATTTCTCCAATTTAGCAAAGGCAACATTTCTATCTCTGTGGCGTAATATGCAGCAATACAACAATACTAATTGTAATCATTTTCAACATAAGGTTCCGTATTAACAAAATTTGCCTTTGAATGGAGCCAGTGTGTGTGTTTCACCTGTGTTCGTTCTCCTGGCTCCAGCTTCATAATGAACTGACAGATATGAGAGCTGAATGGATATTTATATCTACGTATTGGCCAGACAGTAAACTGGCAACTATCCCAAGGTGTCAAACTATAAAGGGCCTTGAACCCACTGTGTTTGTGGGGGTTACTTACTTGGTGTTGACTGGAGTGTAGGGATTATAGAAAGCCCGGATCACATTATGAGCAAACCAGGAGCACGCCACGATGGCACACAGCCCTGAGAGGAAAGAAAGCCAACAGCAAATCATCTTAACCCTAGAGGGTAGAGATGCTTGTAGCCCTTTATAGTCGCCAGGCGGCTACATATTGACTCCAGCACAATTAGCTTTGAGGTTTTATGTTCTCTTCAGAGCCATTTAGACCTCTTATGGTAGAATCGGTGCCAGAAGCACTGAACTCCAGGGGACCAATGACGTCTGGAGGGCTGCAGCAGAGGAGTAGGAGGAAAGCTTTTTGGACTGGGGAACGAACTTCCCCCCATGATGTATGCAGGATCTAAGCAAAACTGTAATGATAAGGTGAGTGATAATGAAAATGTTATGTAACTGGGTATGTATTGATTCTAACGGGTTCCCTTACAATACAATACAGCAGATGCAGATTAGCGTAGGTGGCATTTGGACAGCCAAGAGTTATTTCCTGTGAGCCAGACAACAGAAATAAGTGGACTTCAGTTTGGTTTTGTGTATATTACTATTTCAGCAACAGCAGTGGAGTGATGGTCTGAACACAACCTTGGTCCACACCGAATGATCCCGGCATGTTTGTAAAAAGCTCTATTGTGCCCAGTAAATGAATCCCACTGACTTTGGTTATTCCCCGACATGTAGCGCCACGGCAAGGTCAAGGTTATCGCTTGAATAAACCATCTCCACATGGACACTGAAAGTTGGATTGGTAAGAATTTCCTATTGACATTCGTGGTTCCCGGTGGATGTATCCTAAAGAATCAGCTGAAATGTCCGTGCCTAAGGGTGCATATTTCTGTCGTTATGGTTTTAATCCTAAAAAGTAAAGTTTTCAATAATTTACAGTATTTTTCCGAACCACTGCCTCGCAGAGGAGCTAGGATGGACCTTTAGTCTACATGTTGGCTGGGTTTCAGACACACACATACACACACACTCACACACACAGTGACACAGAGAATGCTTTGAATGGCCTGATGAAAATCATCTGATGCTGTATAGACCCACTCGCAGAAGCTGTTCCTCCAGCTCGCAGTGGACCAACACCTTCATGTCGGTTTTCCCTTTAATTCGTCATCCATCTGCACATAATCGATTTCCATTCACAGGGGGTTGCCCATCCTCACCTCCCACCAGCAGGATGATGCCTCCTGTCATGGCGATGCGGGACTTGCGCAGCTTTTCGTTCCCTCCGCAGGTGGTGCACTTCATTCCCATGCAGGCTACGCCCAGGCCTGCGACGGACACAATGATGCCAACTATCATCAAGGCACGAGTGGCCTGAAGGGAACCTGGGGCAGACCGAGAGGAGGAAAGTGATTAGAGGGGGGAATGAATGTCGTGTATGAGAGGAGTCCAGGAAGGTGCGCTGGTTGTGTGCGGGGGACGCGGTAGACAGACGGCCTTTTGTTTTGCGGAATGTGGGAGCGCAGTTTTAAAACAACAACAGAAGAGATCATATAGAGAGAAGTCTCTGGTGCAGAAAGTGGTAAATGGGGAGGAAGGACTAATAAAGTTTCCTTGACCTATAAGGCTTTATTCGTGTGTCCAGAGGTTGTGAATTACACTCACAGTGGCCTCTCGGGAACATTTGGATGTGAGCGTTTCCTGGAAGGGAAACCATGGGATACACATGAACACACAAACAGACAGAAAAACCTCATCTCACACGCTCTGTTTCCCTGTGGCAGATCCTCATCCGTCAGTGGCCCCCTCCTCAACCTATAAACCTATCACAGGGTGACTCTTCCCCCCCCTTCCACCCCTCCTTTTCTCTCCCCTTCTGTCCACCTAGAACCAGTCTGTGCCAGTCTAGGCCATCCCTGCCCTGCCCAAACAAACAACCCTCCAGCGAGGACAGAGGGATGGGTAGAGAGACAGAGAGAGAGGGGAGGAGGGGAGGAGGGGGCTAACCCTGTAAAACACTGCGACATGGGGGAACTATAGGGTGGGTTATACAGCAGTGTCCTGCTTGGAGTTCTGCCACGCTGCTCTCTCTGCTACATGCTTGTAAATGTGGCACAGCGCTGCAGATAAAGAACATGAGAAGGTTGCTCCTTACAAATACTGTATTTATGAAACCTCACTGTAGTAGAGGCTGCTGTTGCATTTGCAACAACCTTAAGAAATACTGACATAATCAAGGTAGTATACTGTACTATATTTTAATTCCACGGGCTCACTAAGTGCCCTGTGGGGTTCCAAAGGGTTCCTATTAAGATGTATGTGATTTGGTAAAACTTCATAATCTATTTCTTTTAAATCTGCTCTCCGGGTTTCAACTAATAGGCAACTCCTAAATTCAATTATCTGTAAAAAGTAAACAAACTTAAGGATTGTCTGTTGATTACAAGAGATGGCTTTAAATCCCAAGCAACAGGGTCGGGAGGATTCTTGAGCAGTTGCTGTTTCTGGTTAAAACCAGAGCTCCCAGTGTGCTAATGTACACTTTTGCATGGAGAAAGTGTGTGTGTGTGTGTCTTGGTTGATGTACAGCAGATTATTCAGAAAGAAAGAAATAAGTTTGGCAACATCTTTCGTCATAAGCATCCGCAGTGCGAGTGTTTGTATTGTTGGTGTACATTTCAGAACCAAAGTGTGTCCCCGAAGTTATGAAGTCAACCGAATCTTTTTTTGCAATGAAAAAATAAAAGAAATAGAAACGTTTCACTGTGGCCCATTGAGGTCCCACTCAGGTGCACTGCGTGCGTCTCCAGCGCAAACAGCATGCGTAAAGACACCTTGTGATGCGCGGCACCATCCCACCTGAGGCACTGAACCCACTGAAGACTACACGCAGTCGGAATACTCACTGTCGAGCTGCAGGATGGAGTCGTAGATTTTACACTGGACCTGCCCGGTGCTCTGGAAGGCGCAGGACATCCACAGTCCCTGGTACATGGCCACGGCTGTGATGATGTTGTCCCCGATGTACGCAGACATTTTCCACTGCGGCAGAATAGTCCCGATGATTAGTCCTACGATGCCAATTAACGACAGGAAGAATCCCAGCAGCTGGATGCCGGAGTTGGCCATCGTTTTTTTTTTTTCTAGAAATGTCTCGTGAAAGTCCCGAAGTGTACCCAAATGGTCCGGCGGAACACTGTTAAAAACCGCGAAGCTCTGCGTATGCGCCTATTAATAAATCCACTTGTGGTGTCCGTGTTCGTCCTGAACTGTGTGCCAGGGGTCTTCAGTCGGGGATGGGCGTGCGAGTTGTGGCTGATGGTGTGAAGTGGGTGTGTAGTTATCATGCCTGCTGATGCATGGAGTCGCGATGCTCTGTGGTCGCTGCTGGGAACTGTTCCCTCAGCTCCAGAAAAGCAACAGGTCGCCTCTCCTCCAAACACCTTCTCTGTGCCAAACATGCATCTTACCTTTTTTTTTTGCCAGTGGCTCCATCTCAGTTTCGTTTTAAATGATCTTTAAATGTACCTATAGCTGCAAATATGTGTTTCGGAAAAGTTGAAAACATGCCATCTGGAGTTTGGATATTTGCCCCAAAATAAACAGCATGTTTTTACGAAATACCAGCTTTAATAATGTATAATTCAGGAAGGAAACTAAAGTCATATGAAGTTGTCTTTTTGTCTTTGTCTGGAACTCACTCATGATATTCTTTGGTTTTCTTTTCTATTGTCTAGAATGAGTGTTTGTGTGTGTGTGTGTGTGTGTGTGTGTGTGTGTGTGTGTGTGTGTGTGTGTGTGTGTGTGTGTGTGTGTGTGTGTGTGTGTGTGTGTGTGCGTGCGAATAACTGCTGACCCAGATTGATGCTATGACTAAAGTCCCTGCCAAAACACAAATTAATAAACTCCCAACAGCCCCTTTTACCTCAGATCTCCAAACACTGGCTCCAAGCAGATGACCTCCCTGTTGTTAGTAAAGTGGTAATGAGGTAAACCGCTGGGAAAGAAACAAAAGAAGAAAACGTCAAGTCACGTGACCGTGGCAGTAGATGTGTTCAGCCGTGGGACGTGCAAACCCTCTGCATACCAGCTGGAAAGCTTTCGTTGCACCTAGATATCCAGGAGGTGACTTTATAGCTTGAAGTATTGCAGAGGCCGGCATTGGTGCCCTCCATCATATGGAGTCTAATCCAGACAGGGTTCAGCTTTAGGTAAGCTGTGCACAAGGGCTCCTTGGGGAGATGTAGGCTGATTGTGTGTCTCTGATTGAAAGCATGGTTGTGAACTATGGATTTTATTTTTAAAGCATGTTCCAGGAATATAGATTTACCATCTTACATTTATTTGAAATCCTTTGCGCTGACAAATCCACAGTGAGAAATTGAAAACCACAGTGTTCTGAATTGTGGGAAATTCAGTGCAGACGAAAAGGAGAAAATATCTGTCCTCCTCAGTCATACCAGGTAAAGAATAACACTGTCGTTTCTACTGCCGACCAAGTTTGTTTGATCTGCAGTACATTGAATGAAGTGGGACTTGTTCCACATTGTATTCTGTTAACATTTTGCATTTACATATTCCACACTGTGAAAGAACAAAAGATGCAATTGCAGTGCAAAGTGAAACGTCAGGAGGACTAAAATAGTGGATGTATTGATGGATGTATTTATCAATGTTTCATGTGCTCAGCTTATTGCAGCCATGAATTCAACTGTAGCATTTTACACCTCTTGTACTGACTAATAATCACAACAGTTATTCCATTAACCCTTTCTTACAATAAATGGGCCAAAACTAAGAGACAATGGCATGCATTGTCCAAAGCAGAGGTCAGGCTTTTGGCGCTGCAGTGTGTGTGACTCCACACTGTGACCTAACAATAGTGCAACAGTAATGGGAGCGGAAGTAATAACCCATAAGCCTGCTGGAAATTATCCTCACTTCCAGGTTGATGGGGATGGGCTCACCTACTGGCTGGATTTTCTCATTTAGAATGTAATGAAGCTTTACTTTCACAGTTCTGTTACCCTTTTTTTCCCCTCTTCCTCCACCCCTCACTTTTCTAATTTTCGCACATTCTTGCCTTCCCTCCCCACCTACTTACCCCTCTTCTCTCACTATAACTCTTTTTCTTGTCCAGGCCTGGGTGATAGGCATTTGCTGTTGAGGCCAACAAATGCCTCTTTGTTGCTGTGGATTGACCCCATAGCTCAAGGAATCTGTTTCACTTTGATACAGAGGATGAGGAAGAGGAGGAGGATGAAAGACTTGTTAGGATCAAGGCAGGATGTGAAAGATGTAGGAAAGGCGAAAAAGGAAAAACAAATGAACAAAAAAGCTGGGTGCTGGGTGATATGAGGAAGAGGAAGATGAGGAAGAGGAAGATCAAGGGGCAGTCCCGGCCCTACCAGTACAGTTGCCACAGGTAACCTGATTTATCTGAGGTCTATTTGGCCGCCTTTCCACCCAGGACCTGCATTGCAAAGGACACAAAAAGAACATTGCTGCCCCCCCCCCCCCCCCGGCTTCGCTATTTTTCTTTTTTTGAAAAGCGTAAACACACATTTGTCTTTCTGGTTTAGCCGTTGCTTCACACTCAGTAGGAGCTGGAAAAGAAAACAGCTAAATCAGCCCGAAGAAGGGCACTAACAACATTCTCTCGGGGGGCTCTCCCTCCCATTGCTGAGGCCTCCTCTGGGTCTGAAGTGAGCAAGTGGAGTGCAAATCCAATGATTGAAGTCCTTTAAGTGCCCTTGGAAGTCACTCATGCATGAGCAATAAAACACGCTGGGCCCACGGCTTTTCCCTCAAAAGCTTTTTTGTGCACAAATGAGGGGGATGGCGCCCCTCTCTACGTGTCCCCTGTCTTTTTCGCCCCTTAGTCTCCTTATGCAACACGACTTAGCCTTTGTGCAGCAGCAGCAGCAGAACGGGACCAAAAGATTGTGTTCCTGGACTTGTGAACTCACTATTTTCCTAAGAGCTTGGCAAGTGCTACATGCAGGGTGGAACTATATTAAGAGAGTTGGAGACAATGAACACAATCACAGACTCTGTGGCATTTTGCAGCGCCTCAGGAAGCATGAAAATGGCTACAGTGTAACCGTGGAATGTATTCTACTGTAAGCCTCGGACAAACATCCCCGGCTCCTTTCATGCTTCGGTTGAGGGCCTGCGTTGCGGGGGCACACTCCGGTCCAGCAGGTGGCAGTAACGCAGCGTGACAATATCTGACAAAGCAATCATTAACAAAGGGTGGCTTAGGAAAGAAAACAGGAACATCTTGATTTCATGGCAAGCCAAATTTTTTGTTTAGTTCCTTCTGATAGTGAAAAGATAAAAATGAAAAAAAAGAGTAAACTAAATGTTTAGGTGGTTGATGAGAAAAGGATCGTGGAAGGAAGCATACACTTACAAATGTGGGGCTCAAAGTTTGAGTTAGTGCATCTTTATTGTCTTTCATATATATGGCAGTAGGTCTACCTGCAAAAGTAGACTGTATGAGAAATAAATTATTCTAACAAACTATAATATATCATCCATATTACAAATTACAAAATATTACATGATTAGAATTCAAAATGGTTGAACAGATGCAAACATGGAAAGCAGGGTGTATACAAATACTATTATTTTGTTGAGAACTTTGGGCCGTGACCTTCAGCGGCTCTGGCTGTTTTTTCTTGGTGATGCATGGTGAGCATCAGGGGGAGGATCCAGATGTATCCAGTATGTGTATTATGTTTTTTTAAATAGTATTCTAGCAATATCTAGTTAATTAAAAGATAAATTATAATTGCCACAGTATCTGTTTAAATATAGTTGATGAACTAAGGCTCTTAAAGCAAAGCTCACCATGGTTTCTCATGAATTGAAATGGTTTTGTTTTTTTATATGCACCTATCTCATCATAAATGTAGGTCTTGACTTCGCTCTGATGTCACCAGCCCCTAACAGGTAACCAATGCAAACATCACTTCAAACTGACTCATACAATGGGGCCAATATGCCTTTTGTAATGTTTTAAATACACTATCTCTATACATTTTATGTTCACTTTGAATAACACATGATAATATGAACCAACGCGCTGCATGAATATAACTGTTTTGAGAGCAGCAACAGTAATGTTTACAAGTGTAAAGTAAATGTCTGCTGCTGTGTCTCAGCTGGCTGGTGTAAACATGGCAGAAGAGGATGGGAGGCTGCTGATGGCAGATATAGAAATGGGTTTCCCTTTTGTTTACTTGACCGTGCTTGTTAAGCAGATGTATTGATGCAGTTTGGCTTTTGTGAACAGTAACCGGCTCAGTCGGATCGAGTTATCTTCACTTCCCCAGGTTCACGCGGCCTCCTCCCTGCTCGCTGCCCTTGCTCTGTGAGCTCGTCTGTGTGCAGGGGCTGAAGGATCAGAGGAGCTGCACGCTGCAGAGTGTTATTGAATTGCCGTCCACCGAAGCATGAAAAAGCACTTTAAAAGCTCCGATAACATCGGAGCTAAGCAATACTGTGATCTTTAATGATTACTACTCTTTATCTTTACCCATCCTTAGTGTAGCCGTACACGTGGGTCTTCTGCATTTGCATACGCTCTACGGTATATGGTTGTTTACCATTCATATTGGTGATATAAAGATGACATTGAACTGGTTTAGACTTTTGATTTTAAGATATGTGTGTATACACACACACACTGTATATGGCAGGGCTCTTTTGAATTCACAAGTATGTTACTGCCCCCGTGTGGCCACAGGCCCACATAACAGTCACTAAGTGTAATCACTGTTATTGCACTGGACAAATACGGAAGGCAAACACTGTCACTTGTGAGAAATGTACTTTGAGACTGAAATGTGTTACATACATGATTGAGACAAAAAATGTGTGCGCACATTTACCTTTTTATAAATCTATACACAGAATTTGTTATTTAGTACACATGCTTCTACTATAATGCAATTATGACCTTAAAGAACATTCCATGGGCTCACCACAGAAATATGGAATAGGTGATCCATGGACATCTCACAAGTCACCAATAAGAAAGAAGTGAGGTCAAACAATGCATCGCAGCCCGACTCCTTTGAGTATCGGGGTTCAGTCTTCTAAGGGAAGGGCTCGTCGGGCGTGTAGTTGAAACTGGCATCCAAGAACATGGCCAAGGTGCCCAGGGTGGTGATGATGACAAACAACCACAAGAACAGACGGTCCACCACGAGGGCGATGAACTGCCAGTCTCCTGTTATCTGGAGACAACACACACACACACACAAGCACTTACTGTAAACCCTGAGTCAGCAATGCGCTGCATGTATGCAATGGCACATGGACATTGTCGGGGCATGTTTGGCGGCTTGTGACAGACGGAATAACAAGCAGCCTGACAGCGCGAGACGTGTTGTGCTCAGTTTCTCACCGTGTCGTCCATGTCCTGCTTCTTCAGCTGCGCTGCCATGTAAGTCACGGCAGAGATGGCTGACTTCAGGTTGGGAGGGAGGATCAGACAGTAGCTGTTAGTGTCCGGGAGCCGCTGGAGCTGCACCGTGCTCTCACATCTAAAAACAAAGCAGTGGGGAAGTGGAAAATGCTTAGAAAAAGTCTTTCTAAATGTTTCCAAAAATGTTGTAAAACGCCGCCATGTGCTCCATAATATCACGGTCAGAAACATCCTTCTAGACTAATGTCTGGCTTAGCTTTGCACCAAGAGTGGTATGAATCAAATTCCAGAAAATGAATTATAAAATTTTAAAACTATGCGTGAAAAATCACTAATAGAAAACAACTGGTTCAGCATGTCTCATAAGCTGTAGACCGACCAGTTTATTATTAACTTCTTAATCAATACTGCTGCAATTTTATCTTTAATAAGTAACTAATTACGAATGAAAAATAAATAACGCGTTTGTGTTCAATATCAAAACGTGAAGAAAGTAAAACTAACTTGTAAATTTTACAAATTATCGACATTAAGGATGAATAGAAACGTGCATTAACTATTATCGTTACTGTTTTTTATCTAAAGATATTTATTTTATATTCAATGTTTTCCAGTGAACAAATGGACAAAGAATGAGCATGTTTCCATTCAGCTTTGTCCTCTGGAAGAAGTCCTCTGGCTAAACAGCTCTCCCAAGTGCTCAGTCGGCTCAGATTGATGTCACTAGCACAGCATTGTTCACCTTTGCTGACTCAAACCACCACTGACTGCTGGTGCTCCTTAACTACGTGACCTTGTGTGCCCTCTACACATGGTCAGGATCACGGGTCTGTAGCTCCTGCACACTGAGTGACAGCAGCAGCACCGACACAGGGGGAACAGTGACACAGCACCCGGTCAACATTCGTGTGATGCCGTGACCTCTGACCCCCGTCATTCTTCAGCTCACACGGCTGTTCCATAAAAGCAAAACATTAGAGGAGTGAGGTCTGAAAGGCAGCGTTCCTGCAGTGCCTTCGTGCTTCTGCGAATAACTGCTCGACCTTAAAAAAATCATGGTGGAATATAATATACATTATGCAGTCAGGCTGAAAAATGGATCTCTGCTTTTTACAATGGTAAGTTTTCACATTCATTTTTTAGAATTTTCATTACCGTAAATCCCAGGCAGAATTGGACGGTACACCCTGGATTGGTCGGCAATGAATTGCAAGGCTGACACGCACACACACACACACACACACCCACAAGGGAACTTGAATACTTAAAGATACGACCAAATCCTGGAGGGTCATCTCTGCAAGACAACTACGACTTGGAAGAACATTTATTAAAAAGCTCCATAGAAAATGTTCAATGACAAGGTGAATGTTCGGGCCTCAATCCAATGTAGAATTTGTGGCTGGACATGAAGAGCTGTACACATTCCTGATAGATTAATACAGCTTAAAATATTTTGCATGGAAGAGAGGAGACAGATGTGTCCAGATGTGGCGGCCTGATTGAGACACAGACTCACGGCTGTTACTGCAGTATACTAATTATTGACCTGAGGGGTGTGAATATTTATGCAATAACTTACCCTACCGTATATTTATTTAATTTACTTCATTTTGTAAAAATATTGTTTAAATAGGGGTTTTCAAATTCGTGTCAACATGATTTTATGTATAAAAGGGAAAAAAAGGTTGAAACATCAAAGGGAGGGAGGGAGGGGGGAGGGGGGGGGGGGGGGGGGTGTAAGAGTTGTTTGTTCCCGGCCAATACTGTTTACTATATTCTTCACATATTTCAGTAAATCCAGGCTTAAAACATTTTGCCTTCTTTTAAGTCAAGGTCAGTCACGGTATAGAAATATAATATATATATAATATCTGTAGCCAAAAAGTAATAAAAAGTGCGTTAATCTCTTTGTTTCTGGTGCATTACTTTCCTCATTTGTAAATACACGTTCATTACTTTCTTCTAGGTTTTGCTTCTTCATTTGATACATAATTTTTTTTCTAAGTTGTCAGCTTGGCTCACATGTCCAAGTGTACAAGATGCCATTAAGAATACAAAAGCATTAGAGGTCGGTAGGACTTTGTGCGTGTCACCTCCTGAAGGAGTCTTTCCAGGCACCACACTGCACCTGTTGGAGCGGCACGTCTACAGTCCATGCAGTGGATGCATGTAGCGCAAATAGGGTGTGCATCACGTTCATAATGTGCAGAACCTCCGTCCGCAAAGGAGCAGGACATGTTATTAGAGTCACATGGAGACAGTGTGACAGCAGATGGACTGCAGGACAATAAAAAGCAGCGACCACAGAACTCCAGCAGGAATGGTGGTGTGTGTGTGTGTGTGTGTGTGACCGCAGCTCAAGGCTGAACTCTGTGGCGCTCTACATGATGCATGCCATCCACATTCCACAGTTTGTATTCAATACTGCAGATACAGGGTGCCCCTCCCAATCTGACACAAACACTATGCGTATACATTTACATGTAGTGCAACATTCATAACACACACACACACACACACACACACACACTGCTATCAACCTGATATGATACACATGTGAGCGAACATGCAGAGAATCCTCATAACTGTGTCACAGAGGGCAGGACCTGGCATCTAACAAGGTTGCAGACTGTGGCAAAAAGTAAAAGTCTGACGGATTCCACATTCATTCTAAAACATTTCCCATCGATTTAAAAATGAAGCACAAAGAGTGAAACTTGTGGCACGTCTGGCGAAATATATCATTCACGGCTGAAAAGTCAGCGCACCCCTCTCCTAAAGGAGTAGAATATTTTAATAGCTTTTCATAGTTTTCATAGCTGAAAATTCCAACAATAACTAAGACAAAGATGGATAAACGAAGGCAACGAGCGCACAACACGGACCAGCCATGGCTGCACGATCACCATCTTATCCACATTAAAAAAAACGACAAAACAATCCTCTGCCCCGATCACCCAGTCTGGAACTTCCCATTGCACTCATCTGCCTGTGTCTATTGCTCCCGCCTCCTTCCACCTCCTTATCCCCTACCGTCCAAACCCAAACAGAGGCTTAGTGGCTGGCGACTGTGGACGCGGGTGTGGGGCTTAGCCGGGGGCTAAATACGATGCCGTTGGAACGGGATGAGAGATGCCCACCGAGGGGCCTGCCTCAGAGGGCCGTGGAGGCGTTTCTGGAGCCGGGTGCTGGGTGGCGAGGCGGTGAGGTCAGCGTGGTCAGAGTGACAATCCAGAAAGCAACACATTGTTGCGATTTATTGGGCATAATATTCACCGCACTAGAATTTACTTATCTACCACAGCACACACAGCCTCAGGTGAAAAATATATTAACAATAAAATCATTTATTGTTTATACGTTATTGTTAGTGACTATCACTTCTAGTTAAGCTAAGCTTCTGCAGTCATTGCTTTATTTATCTGTCTAGTAAATCTAAAGTGCTAATGAAAAATGCCCCTAAATTCCCCCCTAGGTTCAACTCCAATTCCATGAACTTAAAATAGTGAAACAAAAGACATCCTGTAGACGCCACCTAATTAACAGTCAATTCAGATCCATGTTGGACCAATAGTAAAACAGAACAATAACATATAGTTATGAACTATATACCCACACGGATCATCAACCCCTCTTTGCATCCGTCAGAGCACCTTTAACGCCGCTGTATTAAATATGCGATGCACATACTGGCACCGTCTTTACAGATCGTCTGAGCTGCCCTGGTGATGGCTGCATTTCTGCCAAGTACACTGTGTACCTTAATATAGTAGCGAGCCTGGCATCAGACACAATATTCACACTTTGGCACACTCTAAAAAGAAGATTAATGCGCGTGCGAGATTTTATTAGCATTAATAGAAATGGCTTTCTGCTAGAGTCGGGTCAGGATCGGCACATCTCAGCAGTGGAAAGGGGGCAGAATGGGGCTGAATGGCTCGGATGACTTATGTCAGGTCTGTGGTGTTTAACGGTCTCGACAGGTGAGAATATAGGCACTAGAACCTCTTTGGCAGTTAATGTCTTTCAATAACTCAACCCCAAAGCCTGCTTCATCTTCAGAGCCTTTTCACATTCTCTGTATTTTTTTCAGTTTATTAAACCAATTTGTTTTTCTTTGCGCAAACAAGAAATGATAAATAAATATGACACATTTATTGTAGTGCTTTTCGGAAGGCAGAACAAAATGCATTTCATTATCAGACTTGGTCTCAGGAGGCTGAGAGCTTATCTAACTTCTTACCGTAACGGGAAGCTGAATTTGTTTGTAAGTTCTAAGATACTTTCACAAGTGGAAATCAGTTACAAAAAACCTCTCACGACAAGAAGCGTAATAAAAAGCAACCGATTGATCGGTTCCCAATGCACCTTTCATTTTGATGAAATGCGACGCCGTGCTGACTCACCGGCCTCTCCAGGGTGCGACGAGGTCAGGGTTGATCTTTCGGAAGAAGTACTCTCCTCCAGGCTGCCTGCCATTGAAGCTTCGGATGGGCGAGTCCTCACTCGACTCCTCCTCTAACAGAGGCTCCTCTGGGTTTGGCCTCGTCATGCCAATGTACTTGGGCAGGAAGTGAATAAACACCTGCACATTGGAGGTAAATCAGAGAAATCAGTTTTTTTTTTTTTAAGATGTCAGAGGGAATTGGTAAAACCTAGTCTCACCTTTCGGACCCAGGTCGGCATGATATGCGTGCTGGGCGTTCGGTGGTGCAGATTGAGGACAACTACGCTTAGGATGACAGAGAAAGTGACCAGGATCATGGTGAACATCACGTAGTTGACAATAATTGGGATGCCGAGGGAAGTCTCGGGGACCCTGTCAGCCAGCAGAAGCATGAAAACAGTCAGAGCGATGAGGACGGAGATGGAGAGAGTCATCTTCTCTCCTGCAGACAAAAGGAGTTCAGACGAGTTCATTAGAATGGTGAAGCAGCAAATGTTACTCTGCTGGTTTCTGTTCCATTTTGCCCAGGGCAGACTTTAAGACATGGTTACAAGACATTCAGCAGAGGGCATCGATGAATTTGCTTCGCCATTATTGCATATGTCTGTGAAATTATAAATGATAGCCACAACAAGACCACAGACATAGTAGATTCCTGGTTGGGGGTCACTTAATTATAAACTCCTCATGCCCTGCCTCATGAAGTCGTCTGTATTAGACACTGTGTCAAAGGGCACATTCCATCTTGGTGGTGATGTGAAGTCACACTATCGGACCCAGTCAGATGTGCTGACCTGCTCCAGGAGGCAGGTAGAAGACAAATATGGCCAGCACGCTGGTGAGGACGCAGGGCAGGATGATGTTGATGATGTAGAAAAGAGGCTTCCTCTGTATGATGAGGTAGAAGGTGATGTCCTCATACAGGTCCTCCTTAATGTTCTTTCTGGAGGGTTTGTGGCAGATGGCCCATTCTCCGTTTTCTGGGGAGAAATAGACACATCGGGGGAGGGGGGGGGGGGGGGGGTGTCAATCATACAAAATCTTGTGATTATTATAAGTATTTAGTGCATGCAACAATATGGGGGTAAAGACAATGTGAAAAACAGTGCAGGCACCCACCAGTGAAAGCGTTCTCGTCTATTACAATCTCCTGGATCTCTTTGCCCTCGTCGTCCAGAAAGTACTGCAGCTCCACCTCGGAGGCGTCGTAGGTGTACGAGCGGAAAACCATGCTGCAGTTCTGCCAGTCAAATGGGAAGTAGGACACCTGCGGGAGTGGAAATAACAGAACACTTCATCATCTAAACGAGATAAAGATGGTGTTTATTTAACAGTAGGACCTCTATAGTACCTCGATAGAGCAGGAGCTGCGGTAGATGGCGGGCGGAAGCCAGTTGACGGTCCCGTCGCTGTCGACCAAGACGTTGACGTAGAGAGCCACGTCGAACTGACCGTCGTTACTGTGGGGAGAGACAGTCGACGCGATTCAGGGCATTCATGTAGATATGAACACAAACATGTTGAATATAAAATGAATTATTATCACCATCTCGATTTATACACATGTGACAAAATCATGTAAATAACAAGCATATGTTATAGTTACGGATTATCTCCCACTCATATTTGAAGAGTAATTGTCACGATTCTGTGTGGTGATGATCTGATATAGTGAAAAGCCCCATAAATCCTGCACACTGGTCCTTTAATATTTCCATCTGGACCGTGGTCGAGGGGCGGAGCGACTGTCGGGCTGACATTGACGTCTCTAGAGACACCCTGCTACTGTATGTTTGCATTGCTGGGAAATCCTCCGAGTGACTTCATGATGTGGACGACTGTGCGACTGAAAATAGGACATTCACTTGTTGATGAGGTAGATGTCTGGACGCCAGACTTTGATGGCAGGAATCCTCAAAACTTGAATGTTGTCAAAGTCCTCTGGGTTCCACGACAACCTGTAGTCTGTCCACGCCTGGCAAGGAAGAGACAAAAGACAAAAAGGGACGGTGAATAACAGAAATAGTACTACGGTGCCCTGATGTCTCCGTCATCCACATCCCATTTAAAGCCCAATGGCTGCTGTCAGATAAAGCGGGAAATGATTTGTCCATTTGATGGCAGAATGTTACCAGGTTCATGAACACGTTGGTTGTCATCTCTTCGTTCTTCTCATTCTGCAGCGAGAGAGAAAGAGACACGTGTTTGACACTGGACATTGTTGTATATGACAGTGCTGTTACTTTCAATCCTGTTCTATGAAAACTAATGGTGTATATGCAGCCAGTACTGTGTGTGTGTGTGTATTTACCAGGCTGACGAGCTGTGAGAGGGTCATCCCCACTCGAACAATCACCTTCTCCTCCCAGTAGGCAGCTGGCCTGACTTTCATGTTGTAGTTCTCAAAGAGCTTTTGATGCAGCCTCCGCTCCGTCTCTGAGGCTCCTGAATAAAAAGGACCGAGACGGTGAGGGGAAAGACATTAAAAAAAAAAAACTAATGAGTCCAGGGCAATAAAGATATTGGAAGAAAAAAAGAAACTAAGAGTGAGGGAAGTTGAATTTTCCATTCCTGTAAAGCAAACTATTACGCTATAAACTATTCATCTTTTTTTTTTTACACAATTCTTTTTATAACATTTCACATCTGACATCTCTATATAGTTACTTTTTGTGCGTGCAGGTGTCTCATATTCTTATTCTTTTCAAATTGTCTCATTGCTGTAAAAATAAAGTTTGATTGATCGACAAAGAGCACACCTCAAACAAAGACTAAGGGAATTAAAGCAGAACAATAGCAGAGTTATGAAAAGATAAAAATGTATGAAGACATGAATATAAAACAACAAAGCTGTTAAAGCAAGATAAAGTACAGCAGAAGCAAAGCACATGCCTCATGCCAGTGACACCCGGATCACAGCGTGTTTGTTCTCCGTGGAACGGTGGGTTAAAGTGGTTACGGGTTCAATTCCCTCTAGGATGATGCCTGCTAAAAATACACTGTGACTGATTCATCTTCTAATAGTGTCACGCACAGTGCATATAATGTGGCTTTCTTATATGGAAACACTGGAGGTAGGTGAAAGAGAGAAATGTGTTAGGACTGTGGTCACCTGTCAGAGGAACCTCATCAGCAGAACGTGGTATTTAGCACTCCTCATCCAAAGATGTGTGTTGGTGCCTGCTGATGATGGACCGTGATATGTGACAAAACAACATGTGGAAAAGACAGAGAAGGACAGACGGGACATGCGGTGGAAGCAGTCAGCAGGGCAGGTGCTGCTGGCGTACGGTGGGCAGCAAAGGTGACTGAGCTGATGTAATTGATATGCAGCAGGGGGCCGGGATCAAAGGCATGTCTCGCATACCGGCTCCATCAGGGACAAAAATAGACTGATTAACAAACAATGGTGCGCTAATATGGTTCATTATATGTTCCAGAATGAGGCGGTCTTGTTGTTTTTTTAGCTGATCTTCTTTATTCTGTTGCTAAAATGCAGTTATAAAATTGCCCCGCCGAGGGAGAGGAGCAGCACACAATAAAGCCCCCGTTGAGGTCAACGACCGGGGCTTTTCCTTCTCCCACTAAAGGGTCAAAAAGTCAAAGTCAAAGCCCATCAGCTGATCTCAGATAAGAACCAGTCACACAAAATCAATTCTAATTATGATTTTATCCACCAAAAAATTAAACCAAATAGGGGAGGTGGAATCAATAACAAATTTAAGTGAGCAGTGCAGTGGGATGTCAAACGCTTCTTATCTGATCTGATTACTGTATCTAGCTCTAGTGCAGAAGTATGGTCATTCTCAAATGGCTCAAACGGCTTGAAAACGGCGGTGGAAAAGATTCTCCTCAGGACACCCAAACAGGAAATGGGTAAAGGTGACGCCCGGGACCCAACAAGCACAGGGCAGTTACCCAAAGGGACAAAAGTCAATATTTCCTTATGTGCGCCTCACTTCAAAAGACACAGTGCAGTATGCTTGGGTTTGTTTACGGTTAAAAAGAAGCTGATATTAGTGCCAAATAAAGGCTACGTGCTTCACATCCAAATTCACAGGGAAATCCACACAAATGCAGCAAGCGTTTCCACGAAATGTCCTTACCAGCAAAACTGACACAAACGCAGCCGCACACGATGATGATCAAGTTCATCCTCGCACGGATCATCACGTCCATCTTCGGTTGTCCACTCACGCAGGTCATGACATCTTATACTTGTACGCCCAGTCGAAAGCCCCACGTTCTGCTGTATCGGCACTTTGGAATCTCGATGGGTTCCAAAAGGACCCACCTGTCCGCCCTCTCAGCTGCGGGCACACCTCCAGTTGGCCCGTTGGCACCTCCAGCAGCGCACTATGTCCAGCTCGGCCTCTCCTGTCCCTCGTCTCTGTGGGGCTCCACGGCCTGATAAAAGGTGCGCGTGCACGGAGTGACAGGAGGGCGGAAAGCCTTTGGACCAGGAAGCCTGTGGGGAGAAGCACCTGTTGGTGCTCGCCAATCTGTGGTGAGCAGTGTCGGGACGGTGGGCGGGAGGTAGAGGAAGTGGAGGGGGGGGACGCGGGGAAGGAATGTCAATGAGCTATGACAATGGAGATATTTTAGGGGGGAGAACGATTGGGCGGAGTTGACTTTCTGTGGGTAAAGAATGGTTGGAGGCGGTTTGGGGCTGAAGTGGTTAGAAGCTGCTCCGTTGGCTTGTTTCACCTTGCATGCTTTTTACATCTTGCATTTGACCTTTCACCTTATCTTTTCCTTCTATCTTTGATAAGGAAAGCATTTATAAAGCTCAAAAAATGAACAAGCTTTTACCAGGGAATGGCATGAATTCAATTGTACTTTAGAGGGGGTTGTTAATCAGTTTCAGCTGCATTGGTTTTAATGGAATAAAGAACCAGTGGAGGGGCAACTATGAGACAACCCCCAAAAACCGGACTGGTTTTGCGAGTTTCTCCCTCTTGATCTCTTTGCCTGGTTTTCCTCTCGTGTTGGCTTTAGCTAGAGTCCTTATCACTGCTGGAAGCATGACGGGGATTTCTCGACAGAACATGTCAGATTGTCCGACTCCTCCAGGATGGCACATCCACACGTGCCGTTGCAAGGAGAAGATTCCAGGAGAAAGGCAGTTACTCCAGGAGAGATGGACAGGACCACACAAAGGTCCTCAACCCATCAGCAGGACCGGTATCTGCTGCTTTGTGCAAGAAGGAACAGCTGGGGCACTGCCAGAGCCCTACAGAATGACCTCCACACATGAGTGTTTCTGGCCAAACAATCAGAAACAGACTTCACGAGGGTGGGCGTGACATCCTCTAGCGTACCATGTGCAGCACGGTGGAGCTCAATTGGCATTTGCTATAGAACAATGATGAAAGCAGGTTTACCCTGATAGATGTAAAAAAAGGTCTAAAGAAGCCAAGGAGACCGCTATGCTGCCTGCATCATTGGTTCAGCATGAGCGGTGTGGTGGTGGGGCAGTGATGGACACCCTCCATTGTCCCGTTAAGAGCACTGGGCTAGATGATTATGGTCACTATGGGGAGAGTTTTGAGACATCTAATTGATTCTTTACAATTGTACAATGGAAAAGGCACTTTGGCAGAGGTGTTAAGACGGTTTGAAGGAAAAGCAGGGATTATTATTATTGTCCCATAGATCCGACCTGAGACTCGGCATATGGACTGTACCAACTTCGGTCCAGACTATGTGCAGTAATGTCACTTTAAGTAACAGCCCTGAAGTTGTCTGAGCTGCAATGAAAAAAAATAGAGCTATGAAGAAATTGCAGGTACTAGGACAAAAAATAAGTCATACCGCAGGGCAAAGCTGACACAGTGTGATTTAATACGACTCTAAGCCATCACAGCAAATTCATTTGTGGGCGTTTAAAAATTGGAGGACGTTGAAAGCCTCGGCTCCACAGATGTTGCAAAGTGAAAACTTCTAGAAGGAAATTACCAAACTTGCTTTTGCTAGTGAGAAGACGTCTGATTGGATTCATCCGTTTGCGTTTAAAGAGAACACGTTAATGTTGGTGATTTTGTGTCTGAAGTGAGCTCGAGGCAAGGAAAGCGTGCAGCATTTTGAATAGGATAAAAATAGAGGTGACGTTGTTGACGTAGAAGCGGTGGGGGGAGGTTCTGAGTTGTGGAGAATACAAGTGTGTTATGATCGATGAGGTGAAATCCTTAGAAAGGAACTCTGGATGCTGCTTCTTGGATCCTTCATTTTTTTATGAAGGTAATGGCTCTATTTGGAGGGCTGTAGATTATTCATAAAAATGTACCTTCTTTGCATCCCCTCTCTGTTTCTACTTTCCCGTAGTAGTGCATCTGAGGTCGTACAATCTGCTCTAAACAACAAGGCAATAAATCCTTGCCCTCCTGGGGCAGTCAGAATGACCGATGTGGGTTTTTGTGCATCTGTTGAACAATCTGTTTTCTTAATGCAACCGTTTTGTGCGAGGTCAAAGTACTGTATGGAAGATGAGTGCAATTTAAATGCAATTCAATGTGCACTGCTAATGCTGCCAGGTCAATAATAAACAAGCTCATTTTAGCACAGTCGGCATAATGAGCTCACACTGCATATACACATGAGTGTATTTACACAAGAAATATCAGGGAAGCCCATGCAGCAGGGTCCGGTAACCACTACCAGTGTGTGTGTGTGTGTGGGTATATGTATGTGTGTGTAGTCTTAATAATAGCAGAGCAGGCGACAAGCAAAGGGTCGCAACTCTCACGCAGCATTCTGACAACAGACGGAGCCTTTGATACCTTCTCTTCAGATCTTTATTTAAAAAAAAAAACAGACACTAAATGAGACAAAAGATTCAAAGGGCAGGTTTATGTTTATGTTTATGTCGTGTGGGATTAAAACGGCTGCATGCCGTGTGTGTCTGGGAAGGCGAGAGACTGTGAGGTGCAGGTCTCCTATATAATGGGAATTCCAGCAGCTATTGGTGCAGCTGGTAAACTCCGACATGAGAATAGCCTCCATGCAAACGCATGCACAAACACACACACACACACACACGTTGGTGCCGAAAATACAAAGAGGATTACTATGGCTGCAGAAATATCCATGTGCCACACTCTGGCACATTCTGACAGAGGGAAATGAAAGGCATACAGCCTGTCCATTATAGCATCTGGTTGGTCTTGGTGTTTATGTGTGAACACCCCGTATCCAACTCTGGATCCACACCCGGACCAAGATTCCTACTCTAGCAAAGACAAAAATTCACCCACGAGTAGCGGGGATCTACACACATGCCAGGTGCACCAACACCATGCAATTACTTTTTACACTTTATGCAGTTTGGATATTCTTTAGTAGAGGATTTACACCAATAGATAACATTAAGAAATATGGTTAGGACTTAAGATAACAACACTGAGGCCGAGAAGCTGCTGAGCTAATCTCAACATTCAGCTATATTTACTCCCAATTCATAGCCTGTATCCAAAAAGGGGATGCGGTCACCTCGACTTCCCGCGTTCGGCTGTGTTGACCTGTCAATTGCATGGTAGCTACGCCCTAAAGCATTCCGTATCTATATCTCTAGGCACAGTAAGCCTTATTGTCGATTTGTTTCTAAATGGTAATTAATATACTAAATGAACGGTGAGATTGAGACCATAAACTCCTGTTTACTGGTACAATAAAGGGAGTGAATGGTCCTTTTCTCATAGACTTCTATGTAAAGAATACAGGTTTAAGGCACTTCCACAGTGGCTTTCCCTTCACAACCACAGGGTGCTGCTGATTACAAATTCAGGTTAAATGCAAAAAAGACTTTCATGACAGGGTACAATAAAAAAGCTCACCTGGTCAAACAACAACAAGGTCAGATAACAAAAGACACACAAAACTAACTGGTTGCACAGAACTCGTGCTCTAACGGGCTTCCGAAACGTCTGAGTTTGAAATCACCGATTTTGCATCCCTGATTGCCGAGACTGATGTATTACAACAGTTGAAACTGTATTCTTAAAAAGGCAAATACTCATCTCAGGATTCCCAGTCACAGAAAGTAAAGAAAAGGAGCAGTGTGTGATCCCAGATTTACACATATGAGGATCCGAGTTTAGATTTAGTCTAGCCTGCTCTAAAGTTTGGGGTTTCCAAATTGTTAGATTATGCGGAGCTATACCCAGGGGACGTTTTGGTAGTTGAATACAGTGAATCATCTCCCCTGTTGGTGGGGAATCGGGATGGGTATAGCTCTAGAAGCACAATGTCTCACTGCTTCAGGAGGCTTTGAAGGGATCAGTGGGTGTGCGGTGGAAGCTAGCATCAGCAAAGATGGCCAAGGTGCCCACAGTGGTGAAGATGACGAAGATCCAGAGGAACATGCGGTCCACCACCATGGCCACATACTGCCAGTCCTCCCTCAGCTGGACACGGATGGATGGATGAAAGGGAGGTCGGGAAAAGGGAACGGGAGAAGGAGGAGATGGGAAGTGAGGAAGAGGATGGAAGTGAGGTGTGGAGTGGTGGGAAAGGACAGAAGTGATAAAAAGGAAGAGTCAATTTAAGTTCTTCAAAGATCCAAGAAACCAAAATGATTTGAAGTGAGCGAGGAAAAGATTGAGGAGCATCACAGCAGAAACAGACGGACTCACTCACCGCCTCAAAGTCCTTCTCCGCCTGCAGGGCCTCGGCAATGAAGGTGATGGCATCGATGGCCGACTTCAGCTCGTCGGGAAGCGTGAGGTAGCTGCTGGGGCCGTCAATGAACTTCCTCAGATCCGTGCACATGCCCTCCGGCTGGAACCTAGAAGACGGCAGGCGAAAACCTTCAGGTCATAATAAAGCCTCCCCATCCAACAACATTCCGCGGAACAAAAAGGTCTCGGCGCCAACCCGTGAGCGAGCATAAAGCGTCGCCGTCCCAACAGACCAAACGAGCCGATCACATGTGGGTCCGGACTAATTAAAAGCTGTGAAGTAGTAACGTGTTTATGAGGCGGGCTGCACGTCGCCTCCGCCGTCATTCAGAGAGGAATAAAGAGAAGGTCAGAGGAGCTCCCCCGGGCTCGCTCTGCCAGCGCGGGAGTCACCGCTTTGCATCTGCTGACTGGGCAGCTCTGGCCAACAGGCGTGTGTATGTGTGTGTGTGTGTGTTTACTTGTTGCCCTCGGTTACCAGCCTTCAGCTGCCAGCGGTTGCCGTGGGTGTCTTCGCAGCTGATGTGCTGTGCTGTCACTCACAACTTGTCACGCGACAGGTCTGGTTTTCATTTGTTTTTAAAATCACCACAAAAAAACATTGATTGCCTATGAATTCATCTCTTCATTTTCAGGAGGACGGATGCATTGCTTCTTGTGACAAAATTGATGCAGTGTAGCTCAAAGCAACGCTAATTTACCTGTGTGCAGGGCGCCCTTGAGAATGACACCCAGAGCCTCCAGTAGAACGTCTCTGCTTTAATATTTTATCGGTTGATACATGACAACTCAAGAGGGACCTCACAGCTTCAGGGATTTAGCACTGAACTTCAAGGATAATTGGGGCATATTATGTGGAGTTGGTTTAGTTTAGGATATTCTTTCCTGACCTGTCGCAGCATAGAATCTTAAAAACTGAACAGAGCGTTAGGGGATATCTAATTGAGACTAGCGATAGAATTTAAATGTAACTATTTTGAGCAGTATTCCCCTTTAATGAAGTCACTACAACTCATCTACTCTTGGTCCTTGGCATGACTTTGTCTCAACACTCTAATCTCTAACTCTGTCTAATGAAACACCTCAAATATTAAGCACCTAGCATTCTCCCCGATTGAAATGAAAAAGAAAAACCCTGAGCTGCAGGCCAGGCAGTGCACCACCAGAGGGCAGTAGGGAACCATCTCTCCGACTAGAAGGCCTTATACAGGAGTGTGACCTGTGCGGAGCCGCTTGGTATTCAGCGCAGTGGTCAGCTGCTTTACAATGCACCGCCTCCATCGCTGCTGCTGCTGTTTCGAGGGTGGCAGGTGAAGAGGATGTGACCTAAGAGAGGTGGAGCCTCATCCAATGGAGGGAGCGGCGAGAGAGGGAGGAAGAGAGAGCCACAACTTGGCCTTCTAATCCCTCCCTACTTCTTCCCCCATGTGGCTGCGAGTAGCACTTCATCAGCGAGAAGTAAATGACTATTCAGGGGACTAATTCAACTAAAAGTGGCCTCGTCTGGTGCCATGACATGTACTAAAGCCAATTAAGAAGGAGCGTGTGAGCTCAGGAGAGGTAGTGCTGTCTCATCAAATTGCTAATAGAGGCCCCTCCCGCCCCCTCTTCTCCTTCTTCCTCCGTCACCAGTTCTCAGCCAGACATGCGGCGTCCAGCACTGATGTGTCAAGAGTCGATTCGCGAGGGGTCATTATTATTTTAGCAACGATTCTCCGCCGCCTCCCGCCTCTCCCTCGAGACATATTTCACGTCTCACGATGAAGAGGGAGCGGCAGCTATAGACTGCAAGGAGGACTTTAGGTATTAATAGAGCAACAGGGAGGCTGAGTAGCCAAGGATGTCACACAGTCGCTGACACGTCGTCGTTCAGCCGGAGTCACCTGAGCGAGGTCAGCTGGGACTGAGGGAGGGCTCATCACGTCATCAGAGTCCAGGGCTGGTCAACATGCTGGTAGTTTGTTTATTGGATTGGGGGGGGGGGGGGGGGGGATGAAAACACATGTCATTTTGTGGGTTCGGTCCCCTTTGAATCAAATCCAATAAACAAGGAGACACGGAGCCTGTTGGATAAGCACTCAGGCAGCTCCACTTGTCCTCCTGTTGGACTGAGAACAGGTGGGAGCCACAGTGACGCACATCGGCCCTCTGGGAGCCGTTACAAGAGGGGACGGGGACAGCTGATGTGCTCTTTTCAGGAGACTTAACTTCAACACTGTAACGTCTTCACGTGGAGTCCATGGTTCATAACTAAATGACAGCCGGATTTGACACACTCAACCTGTGAATTAAAGCACTTTAATTTATATACTACTTTTTTCCAGGGCACTTGCTAAGCATTTACATGGGCCCTGTCCACATCTTACACATCTTATATTTAAAACCAAAGGGTCAGAGGTCAAGAGCTAACTTACTTTGCAAAGGCTCCAAAGATGAGGATGATTACTTTTGGCAGTGAGCGCAGCCTTTACTGCAAGCATATAAACCATGACACAGGGCGGTTTGGACCTGCGATATGTGACCTGCTGAAACTGCTATAGCTGGTTATGTTTATTAATGTGGACTGAGAGCTGGATTTCATGAGGAAAATGCAAGCTTTCATAAAACCAGAAACACTGGCCAGCTGGCTTTAAAGATAACCGCCTGCACAGACTTTAACCTGAAAAGAATAAACACAGAAAACTAGATGTAAACGCAATGAACATCAAATCACACAGTTATCACTTCTGCTGCACAAAAGTCACTTATTTTGCATAATGCTCACGTTAAAGAGATCCAGATATGGACTCTGTATTACAAGTGGATGTAATCTTTGAAATGTAAGCTTTTAGGTGAGATGCCCTTTCATAGAGGTCGTCTGAAGGTCATCCAGAACAAAAGAGGAGTGTGTCTTTCCCTATATTTGGAAAAGCTTTGTGTAGATAATGTCACATCTTACAACCTTAAAAGTTCATATGAATATGACTTATAGAAATGTAGTTTCAGGGTCCCTAGACCCAGGGGAGTCTAGGGACCCTGATTGGGCCGCTGATCTAAGTCTGAACATCAAAGTTGTGATGAAATATGGTCCTTGCATTCTTCATGTCTCTTACCAATGTCGGATTATATAGAATTATTTGGTTACTCCAAATAAATCATGATGTACTACATGTTTTATTATTATTTTAGCCTGTTCATAACACTTAATAAAAATAAAATAAGCAATCTCCTTTGTACACTAAGGTGCACAATCCGAATTTGCGAAATGATCAGAGCAGCATCTTGTAAGAAAAAACTACACAAGGGTGCGGTTTAAAAAAATAATAATAATAATATTATTATAATAATAATAATAAGGCCTATATCAATTAATTAGAGCCATCAGATAAGGACAGAGTACTATCCGAGCTCTTTTCAATTTATGAACTCCGAACTAAGAGAGCCTTGTTGAAGTTAACAATCAAACGATGTTCGAGCACATGACCAAAGAGACACTTGATGTTCCAGAGCCCGTTTGGGACTCACCTGTTGGGCTTCGGGAACAAGATGGAGGAGTCGGGCTTACGGATGAAGTACTCATCCGCCACCTTGCTGATGGTGAACACCTTTTTCTCTCGACGGGGCATTAACTCCAGGGACAGGGGAGTCTCTACTTTTGGCCTCAGCATGTACAGGTAAGGAGGCAGCAGGTGGATGAAGATCTAGGGGGGAAAGACAGTTGGCTCATCAACTCACAATTTAATCATCAGTTTCCATTTTTCTCTAATTTAAAGCGGAATTTAAGTATACCCTCTTCTTTCAGAGATTTGTTAGGAATCCTATTCTTTGATTTATTGGACAGCTGGAGTGTACTTGCCCTGTATTTGCCTATTAATGCTGAGGAATGAGTTAAATGTTGAATAGCTTTGAGAGCAGTTGCTGATGAATAATGGGGAAACCAAATCGTTAACGCGTTCCAATTCTTCAACGTCCACCCTCAAGGTGTCTTTGAGCACCGGAAATATAAACTGGATACTGGAGGTGCTAAACGTCTTCGGTAAAGGCCTAGCTTTACTTCAGTTGTAAATAAACAAGCATAGTGCTGCATGGCTGTCAGACTGCAAATGGAACCAGAGAAACCAGCAAAACATTGGGCAAAATCTCAGCATTGATAAATATAACTAGTGCCGATTGGCTGTTAACCGCTATTTTATCTACACATGCAACTGACTGGCTATCCCTCTCTAGAATTAACTCTCGGCTGGCCTGTATTGACAGATGGCTTTCAATAGCCGCCCTGCTGGCAGGGCCCACGCTGCACTGAAGCATCGAACGGTAACAGGAGTTGAAGCAGCTTGACTTGCATTCTAGTTTCAAAGAAAAGTCATGACTTAGCAGTCATTGAGCGCCCATGATCTAATGGGAACTTTCTCTGTATTTTTTAGGAGGATAAAGAGAAAGTTCCCATTAGATCATGGGCGCTCAATGACTGCATGATTTATATTTGCGTAGATTATTTATTATTTATATTTGATTATAATATTTGGTTATTATTATTTCCACCAGGCCCAAACCTACCGAGAGATTAAGAGTCTGGTCTTGTCTGTGTACGTGTGTTGATCTGCCTGTCCAGGGGTCATCGATTATACTGACCCACCAGCCAAATATTTATTGAGGTAGTTTATGATTGTATCTTCAATGACCTCTGTTGGTCAGGGTGATTCCATTTACATTTATAAACTCACTGACAGACTCCTCACTCCTCTTAGTGACAAGAATTAAAATTGATTACGGTGAGAGCGTGTCTGTTACAGGAGATGTGTGAGTGAAAAACGTGTGATGATGGGCATGCGGTGTAGATGGGGGGCCTGAGCAGTGGTCTTTGCAGACACACCAGGCGGAGTTCTGCACTCTGCTGAGTGCACTGTTCTAGTTTGGATCCTGTAGTTCATAACAGAGATTTCCTACACTGCTACCAACTAGTATCCAATAAAGCTTGCATATGATCTCTTACATGTTGCTTGCCCATGACTTTGTGCATTTTAGTCAGAAAATGTCGCTTTGTTCATAAGACCGTGCCTTTCCACATCTCGTGGCACTGATCGTTAAAGGAGTAGAAGTGAAAAGAAGCAGAAATTGTAATGTTCTTCTCTCCCATAACATCCAGCACTAAGCAGTTGAGTTCCATTGGACCATGCAAATCAAATCACCTGTGTAGAAGCCTTCCGGTGGGGAGCACTCGCCGAAAGCTTGACAGAACTTGGAGCAAAGTATAGAGCTGCTGCTCAGGCCTGTAATTAGCTTGTCATATTGTACATTGAGGGCAACACCCACTGATGGGGGTTAATGGTGAAACAGGACAATTAGCTTGTTGAGGACAGTCGACCTAATGCTGCCTCAACCCGAGCTACTACTGCTTAACATCTCAAAACGGTCATGGTAATTAACACTATATTAATTCATCAGTCAAAGGACTCCATCAACTCCATTGATGGAAGCGTTGATTGAAGTACAACCTCCATTATTTGCACAATTATTTGATTACTTTTTAAGTATTCTGTTATATTTACTTCTTCTTTTTTACAATGAACACATTGTCATGACTGCACATGACAATAACACGTTGCATTAGATTTCAACCGGTAATAATTACGTTGGTTACCTTGAGTGTATTCACTTATTAAAACCTTCATTTTATTAAATACTAGCCTTCGTTTTGCTGTTGAATACATTTATGAGAACACAGCTTTTAAATGGACATGGTATACTAAGGCTATATGATAAAGTCTCTTTGTGGACAAGAAGGTTGTACTCAAATCCTCACCTTACGGACCCACATGGGCATCCTGTGGGTGCTGGGTGAGCGGTGGTGCAGGTTTAGGACGACCACGCTGAGGATGACAGAAAATGTGACCAGGATCATGGTGAACATGATGTAGTTGACAATGATAGGGACCCCCAGCGACGTCTCTGGGATCTTATCGGCCAGCAGCAGCAGGAACACGGTAAGCGTGAGCAACACGTTGATTGACAGACCCATCTTTTCTCCTGGTGGGGGAAAAAGGACAAGTAGAATGTACTTAGCTGCATGAAGAAGAATTTTGACCCATGTTTCGAATTGGTAAGAAGGTTTTGGACATTGTGGTCTGCAAACATACTTTCTAAACCAAAAGGTAAGTTACATTAATTTAATTTATAAAACGCCTTATATAACACTTGCAAAACAATAATACAAGTTAACATAACATGCACAACACTATAGCGTAAATAAATTGACTTTAGGTTTAACCACGACATGGTTTGCTCCTCCTTCAGCTGATGTACTATTTCAGCCGGGTCCATGTAAGTCACCTAATGACTAACAGAAAATGTATCCCCCATTCTAAGTGAGCCTGATAGACTAACAGAGCCGGGCCTCCCAGGTGCATTTAGTGGGCACTTACTAACTGTGTTTACGACAGATCGGTTGGAGTTGGTGGGTAATGAGAAGCTGATGTGATTTTAGGGCAGCGATTGCTCCCACGCTGAGAAATGTCAAAACAGGCATATTTTATGAGAGGCATTCCCCTCAAAATGCCAGAGGACAGCTGATCTCAGGGAGGTACGGTGTAAAAAACAAAAAAATAATACATTTTATTAGCAGCAAAAATGCCTTTGAAGAGGCAGAGAGAGCAGACCAGGATGGAAGACATCTCCTTCGGTGCTGTAAGCAGGAAACACTGTGCTCATGACTCCAAAATCCCCTTAAGCTACAATAGCTCTCCTGAGACAATCTGACTATTGTCAGCAAAAAGTCTGCAAGGATCATTATTTACCTCATTTATTCTTCCTCTTGAACATTCTCTGTTTGATCCCACGTGAGTAGTATCCTCCTACGTGAGGATTTAAATACTGCTACAGATGGACACTGATTTAATAGTTTTTCTTATTTGTGTATGGAGCAGCATCTGAGATAACACGTAAACAGTATTGGATTCTTCTTTAAAAAGTGATTTCTTTGTCACATTGTAGAGGGTAAACTCTTCTCAATGTATTTATAGATCAATTACCTATAGCTGTAGGCTATATGCTTTCTAAATGTCTCTGAGCTTTAATGAGTTATTCCACATCATAGAGTGTGTGTGTGTGTGTGTGTGTGTGTGTGTGTGTGTGTGTGTGTGTGTGTGTGTGTGTGTGTGTGTGTGTGTGTGTGTGAAGGCTTCAGCAGCTTCTTATTACAGACACGCTGTAGGGGGAAATGGCCTCTGTTGCTCCTGTGATTATTTGGGCCTCCTCTTGTGCCATTTGCTGGTGCTTCTGTGGACCTGCAGCTGATCACTGACCCCTTGGGGGTATGTACGGACTAAGGTCCTGCACTTCTGGGGATCCCGGCAACTTTCTGCTGCCTTTGACACCAAGGGTGAGTGTGTGTGCAATTAGTTCAGAAGAGGTCTCAGTCAACTCAATGTCAATTAATCACGTACGGACTCCAGACGTCATGCTTTGAAACGCGAGTGCTGTTGTTATCAGCGAAGCATAGTCATAAAAATGATTACTAATATATTGTATATTATATTAGTGGATATTGATTCAGCGCTGCTCTATGCCAAGCAGCAATCGCCTCTGAAATATAATCCCTTTGTGACAGTAATTGAATCAGTGTGTGATTGCCCAATTCGACCAGAGCACACAAACACAATTAGGAGGTGATATAAGCAGTTTTAGAAAGCGATAACAGGGCAAATGATCCTAACCGAAGCTCGATCAGAGTGGAAATCTTCTGCATTTATTCTTATTGTGGATTTACCTGCGTCAGGAGGCAGATAGAAGTTAAAGATGGCGATGATGGTAATGAGGATGCAGGGGAGGATGATGTTCAAGACGTAGTAAAGGGGCTTCCTCTCTATGATGAGGTAGAAGGTCATGTCTTCGTATTGATCGTCGTTCATGTTCTTCCTGCACGGCTTGTGTTTGATGGTCCACTCGCCGCCCTCTGGGGAAACATTCAGCTTTCACACCGGCAAAATGAGGGCAGCATGTCTTCATACCCCAAAGGCACCCAAAGAAAAAGAAATGCTCACACATAAAAACACTCTGGTGACTACGGTTCAGAAAATAGGTAGAAGCAAAGGGGACAGCGAGGGAAAATAAAAAAAGGAGCGTTAAAGTTATTCACTGTGTCATGCAGGGGAATATAGCCGCCGGTCATTTCATGTGTCATCAAACTTTCCCCTTGCTTCCTAAGAGCCTCCTTTACCCCTCACTACTTCCAATCATCTCCCCACAATTCTCACCAGTGTAAGCCTCGTCTAGTTGGATCTCCCTGATCTCGTTTCCCTTCGAGTCCAATGCATACTGCACATCGATCTCTGTCGAGTCGTACGTGTAGGAGCGGAACTGCATGGTGCAGTTCTGCCAGTCAAATGGGAAGTATGTTACCTAAAGGGAATAGCAAGGAAAGTATGAGGAAAAAAAGGGAGAAAGCTTTCTTTTCTCTCTGGTTAGTTCTTGCAAAAAGCATTAAGGGAAAAATAAGAAAATCCTCATTCATCAAACCTGACTGAACGACCAAATCTCTGATGAATTACCTTTTGATCCTAAATCGCACGCCAGGCAATTTGTCCCGGTAAACAAAAAGGGCTGATGAGCCACCCGTCACTCACAAACAAATCCGCTCCATCTTTAAATCAATTCTCTATGCATGGAGCCGAAGCGCAATCAGCCATTGTCACTTCATACGGCTTTATGCACTGTGAAGGATCCTTATACATTATGTGTAATGACTGAACTGTGTGTGTGTGTGTGTGTGTGTTCACAGGCACATCAGTATAGTTATCACTAAGGCTCCAATGAATCATCTTTAGTAAGGACACAAGCATTAATGAATGCCACAAAAGTTCTACGCACGCACAATTTAAGATCCAATCATGCATGAGGCCCAGTGTCTCAAAGTTTAAAGATGTGTTTGTGTACGTGTTGATATTCACCTTAACGCCACAAGAGCTGCAGTAGAGTGCTGGGGGGGTCCAGGTTACTCTGCCATTACTATAAGCCTGGACATGGACATGCAGTGCCACATCAAACACCCCGTCATTACTGCAAACACAAACAACATATTACTCGAAACCTTTTAATGGGCACTGGTGAAATGGAGGAACTCTGCACAATGCACAGGACACACTTACGTGTAGCACTAAAACTGGATGTATACAGAGCTGGTTTTGGTCATTACGCTCATTACACTGTGCACTACAAAGACATCTAGTCAATTAGACACCGATTTAGACGTCTGTCAGGGTGCAGTGTTTGGCTTTTATGGCTCTGGTGAATCGACAAGAAAAAGCTTGTATCCTCCTAAAACATTGTCTTTGTGAAGCTGCTTCAATTATCAGCATTGATCATCAAGGATGTACACAATTCTGCATTTGTGTGTGTGTGAGAGCAGTTCCAAGTGAGCTGAAGTAGCTGAGTGGTTTTTTCCAGGGAGCCATGCTGTTTAATTGCCTATAAAGTGTTGATGAATGGAGCGGGGGGATATTTACAGCAGTGATAATGGGAGCGTGTGCAGGGCTGTAACAGAGAGAGACTACAGCGGCTGTTCAACTTATCTTAAATTCCTCATTTAACGCTGTGACATAAGAGTTTTTCCATTACAGAGGTACTTGGCTGTACCTGGCCCTTTACCCTACTATCCCCTGAATCCATAACACCACAAACAAACTGCAGCTCATTTGTGGCTGCACGTTTTAATTGCTTATATTGCTCATTCTCTTGTCTTTACTCTATATTATGAATAGTAAAAGACATATTGACACAAAAGAACAAGATTTTGCTAATTATACATCAAGATAAGTCAATAACTATTCACATACATTTAAAATGAAATGAAAAACAAATTAAAATATATATTACAAAAAAGCACAACAAGACTGAATAAATAAACAAAACATGATCAGAACTCTGCGTGAGAAATAAAAAAGGGACTATTTGCGTTGTCCCCACAAGACATGTGATATTGTTGCAAAAGCATATCCTACATTAATACATTGAATTGTGTGTAAAACCCTGATGTCCCCCAAGGACCTATGCAGAAACCCTCCTAAACAAAAAAAATAAGCATAGATATTTCTTTGTATAAAGGAGGAAAGTGACCAAACTGTTTTTCCTCTCAACTCGTTGCCGCTGATTAATTCATGCCAATGTGAGTGCAGGGCTTGTCCTTACTTATTTATGAGGACTATGTCAGGCAGCCAAACTTTCCCGGCGGGGATACGCATCACCTCAATGCCATCGTGCTCCTTGCGTTTCCATGACAACCGATGATCCGTCCACTCCTGTTGAAAAAAAGGTTTGTGCCGGTATACATTAAAAGGGCAGGGACAACAGGAAACAGAAAATGACATAAGGAGGAAACCTTACATTTACATACATAACCAATTTGTCATTGTTCACGTTTCCACTCTTGTAATTTGATTCCACAGGGATTGTGCTCCTCTGCATTTGTTTTGCATGACAAAATACCAGCCGCATAATTTTTCATTTTGCACAGATTGTTTCTGTAGTGTATTGGCACTGAGCTCTACACAAAGAAGGATTTACATTAACACAGTTATCTGCAGTCACTGTTGAGTTGTTAAAACTGATTCAGCGATGCACGTTGATGAATGTAACTTTTTGTTTTATTAAAACTAAACAAGTGCTGACATACCATTTTGTTTTGGAAAAGGTTCCTATGCAGTGTCATGAGAGAAGCTACATGACACGAGTACACTTACCAGATTCATGACAACAATGGTGCTCATTTCTTCATTTTTCATGTTCTGAAAGTAAAATGTAACAGTTATCACCTTCACAACATGGACTGTACGAGCAATTGTTATTGATGATTTCTACAGCAGTCTACTCCTAAAGTTATGCACTTACCACAGACATTGGGAACAATGGAAGCACAGAGAGTGGCATGAGAATTTAATTTCAATAAACATTTCACATACCTGCTTTTCTGCAGTGAGATGTACTTGCAGGGAAGCTAAACCTGGCAATGTACTCATCTTTCCTTTGATGCAGTAATTAATTACCGTGGCGAGGAGGAGTTGCTGTTAAAATTTGGGCTCTTGTTTTGATTTATATATGTGGGCCTTGTTCAATGGTAGAGGAAACAGTTGATGGACAAATGTTAACATATTGTTTCACTACTATATGAATCTATATGTATAGTGGACTAGCATACCATGATTATGAAACACATGACATCAAGATATATGGCTTCTAAACACACACACACACACATCCATTGTCAGACCAAACAGCTTGTAGTCATCCACGACAGTGAAAAAACGTGTGCATTGTGATTGTTTGTCCAGCAGGAAGGTGGGGCTTCCCTAAGGCTATTTTAAACGCTGGGAGGAATGTCGGGGTGAGACAGCTGGGACGGACGCTAGGAGGGTGGGGCGGAGAGTAGAGGGAGGTTGACGTGAGCCATCTCACTCTCTCCCCCCTCTCACAAACACGTCTCATCACTGACCTATCACCCACGGATTAGTACTCACACTGCTGTTATCCAGCTGACTAGTTCAAGGCAGATGAAGGACAGCGCATCAAAGTGGGTCAGTTTTCAAGATGGTTCCACTCCAGAACTTAAAAGGTCCCACGTGACGTCCTCTCCTGAGGGACAGTGACCTTGAGCGGAGGTGTAAGGAGCGCGCTCGCCATAGTCCTCTATGTAAATGCGACACTGTGTGAATACGTGCCCATGAGTGCGCCGAAGAAGAAGGCTGTGACCTGGCGTGTGTGCTGTTTTTGTTTATTTATGTGTGTGCATAACTGTTACACAGAGACAGCAGCTCAGTCGGCACCGTAAAAACCTTATTTACTAGCAAGGGTCAATTCAGGCTCAGAGACGTATTCACTGTTCTGAATTTAAATGTTGTGTTTTTTAATATCCTTTCATCATCCAACACAAACATCGTGAGAGGCTTAGCAACCCAGGTTTCTCTGGATAAGTTACAGTATTTACACCCATAAAATAGGAGATACACAGGAGATAAAAGTGTTTAGACTGCAAAGGGATAAGAAATATGACTGAACCAAAAATAAGTTTCAAGATTCCTTTTCATCGGTCTTGTTTGTTGCAGAAATCTGCCGTACCACTGGACTGGTAAGAGTAAAGCAGTTTAGAAAAGGTGAGAAAACACATCATGGTTTGTATTCCTTTTGGAAATGGACAAAATGCTTTGAACTTTAGCGGGTTGTAGCGCTGCTGGATGGTGGACATGCTTCGTTTCTGGTCACATCCTGCACACCTGCCACTGTTTTGTTTTCATGCACGCGAGTGACTATACGGAAGTGTCGGGCCTCACCAGTCCAACGAAGGAGGACAGGACCATACCCACACGAACCACCACCCTCTCCTCAGGCCTGGATGCTGGCCGCACTTTCAGGTTGTAGCCGGTAAAGAGCTTCTTCAACAGAGCCTTCTCCGGATCAGACGCACCTGTATGACAAACAAGTGGACGGCTTAAAGGATTTCAAAGACAACGGATTATGAGGGACATATTGCTTGTGTGATTTTCATGGAATCTGCCGGTGCAATGTTCATAATCCATCAGCAGACAATAATAGCAAGCACCAGGGTACTTGGGGGAACCAGTTCACCCAAAAGTTCACTTTTCAATGAACCAAAGTTTCGCAAAGTGCTCTGTGCAAAATCCATCACAGTTGTGATATGCGAGGATGAAGCCAACTGATTGGACGCATGTTGTTTTGTGCAATCAAATAAAAAGAACCCTGTAGCTAAGTGGCAAACTCGATACACCGCGGTGAATGTTTCCCAGAATCAGACAGATTAATACTGTAGATACTGTAGGTTAGGGGTTAGTCAATTAAATCAATGGAACATCCTCTCGATCTTTCCTAACCCGATAGAGTCTTGCCTTTTGCCCCACTACCCCCTTACATCGACTGCTGAGAAAAAAGCAACAAGGACACAATTCCAATAAGAGTTGGGAGGAGGAGCGGGTGGTGCGGCTGCAGGTGGAGAGATTTTAGCGTCTTCTCAACCGAGAAAAGTCGAGTTGGACTTTCTGCAAAGGTTGCAAAGGTGTAATGCAGCAATTGTTGAATCCAAATACAGGGTGCCTGCCTATTCTTTGTTCTCTTCGGTTTCTTATTCATGGAAAAAAACCTCTGATTACAGCCCCAGACCTTTTTCTTTTAAGATGCAAATCTATTTACAGGAATTGATTCTTTATTTATAAGCGTTACAGAAAAAACGAAGCAAACCCTGGCTCTGGCGAAAGACTTCACTCGAGTTTCCACTCTCAGCGAGGCAAACTGCATTACCGCGGTTTTTAACATTAGCCAACCCTAAACCTCGGGTATCCATATGTTTGCAATCTGCAACACAACCAAAAGATGCAGCAAAATCCTACACACTGATCCTTGAACGTTGCTGCAACACATACAGCTTACCACACAAAAGCTATAATTCAACTGTCAAAATGCATTAAATAAATTCCCTGTGCTTAAAAAGGCAGTTATTGCAGTGTCTCACACAGGCCTACAGACCGCGTGAACGCGCCAAAACCCAAACGATTACACTCCACAGCCGTTTCATACATAACCGCTGCTTCATTTCCTCCTCGGCATTGGAAGGTTAGACACATTTATAATCAGCAGCTCCGGCGAGGCAGCATTCATCACGTTTGGCAGAGCCGAGGCCCCCAGCGGGATCGGAACTGACTGGAATAAATGGCAACGATCACCAAGAAAGGCACCTTCCATTATCTATAGGCACAGGGCAAGCGTGGCTGCTGATGGGCGAGGCCACAAAGTTTTTGCGAAAGGTTCAAATGGTGCAGCCTCTCTCCCATCTGCCCAGTGAAGATGACTTGGTGAAAGCACCTGATGAACGTACAGTGGCATCAGACCATGCTGAAGCCGGTTGGTGTGTATGTGAATGAATGGAGCCATGAATTGAACTGAAAGGCCGCAAAATACAGAGAGCTAACTATCCTTCTGGGCGGACATGTGGATTTGTGATATGTATTGATTTAGAAATGGACACCGATAGCCCGGAAGTTTAATATGAAATGCAGCTTTCTCTGAGTGGCACCAAATGTCGGTTTCCAAATCAATTGCCGAAAGCAAAGAAAGACTGAACTCTCTTAAGAAATGGAGGCCATATGATTAAAAATCATTGTCTCTGATGATATTTTTTGTTTCGCTTTTTATCTGCGGCCTGTTGACATAAAGTCCTTGAAAGATATCCCCTGCTTTCACTTAACAGTTATGTTATCAAGCTTATTTGACTTTGACATTAATGTTAACTAGTGGTCTTGAGTGACGCACCATAAGTATCAGAATCCATTCCTGTGGCATTTGGTAGCCTAAATTTATCCAAGGTGTACTTAGAGAATGAATAGAAATAACATTACTTAAGTCATGTCATACATGGCCAAAATGATGGCCTGCAAAAATAATTTACATTAGCCCTCAGTGCTAAATAGCAAACGTTGCTAATCATGCTAATCATTAGCCGCTGAACACTGCAGGAGACAATAAGGCGCTCGTTAGCATGTTGATGTTAGCTAGCCAGGCTGAAGTCTTTTTATCACGAGTTTAATAAAACAATAATGTGCCCTTGTAGTGGAAGCTGGAATTCAACAAGTGTTTTTTTTTTTTTGTTTGGGCGCCTTCGACATGTGAAATGCAAGTAATATCTAAAGTGAGAAGTAACGTCATTGGCCGACCATGGGGCTCTGTAATGTGGGTGCGTTGTTGTCAGCTCGTGCCTTACCTCCCAATAAGCACAGGGTGCCAACGCAACATGCCAGCAGGAACACACCCGGGCTCCTCATGGCGGACACCCCTCCCCCAAAAAAAGCAGATTATTAGTCGATAACTTCAAACTCGTATTGGAGGCTCTTCTTTTTCGATTCCAATGCGAACTCGTCGGGGTGCGTTTCGGTCCGGTCCGTGTGGACTGTTGTCGTCTGTCAGTCAGGCCGAGCCAACTGCGGTCTGCTCCAATTACAACCTTGAGGAGGGGGAGAGGGAGAGAGGGGGGGGGGGGGGGTCTGTTTGTGTGTGTGTGTGTCACTGTTAACCCCCATTGGGAGTGAAACTTCAGGTGGAGACTCAGGCCAAATCCAATGCCCCCCCCCCATCCAGCATCCAGGCCTCTCCTCGCAAGATGAGAGTTCATTTTAAATCATGTTTTTGTCAAAACGGCTTCAATGATAAAAAATTTAATATTTGATGAAAAAGTGAGTAAATATGCTCTGATTTCAGGTGGGTTTTTTGTATTCCTTGATGATTCTGGGTAAATTTAATATTACAACCTGAACTCTTTGTTTACCCTTTCTGATGTCTCCATTCTTCCACTGGTTTTCCTGTCTTTAATGACACGTTGCAATGACTTGTGGGTAATTCCCTTGGGACAAAGTCAGGTTCTGGGAAGGGTTCATGGCCCTCAAACCCTCAACGATGTGACAGGACCAAGGACTTAACCCCTTGCAGAGTCCGATTGGGATTGGGCCACCATGTTCCTCAGCTCAGTTCCTAAAGGAATCCCTTCCATATTGAACAAATCCTCCCACCCCCTGTTCAGTGACTCATTCCCCGGAGCTTTCTCTTAAAGCGATATCAAATGCCTAGCCAAGAAACACTGGGATTCGGTAGAATATTTTCTTTGTTGTGGTTTAAAATGTGTCACCCACATTATAGGTGATACAGCAGCTATCATTTTAAAGGGTCTTATGGAGAGCTTTGGAAAACAGCAGTGGCTAAAAATGTGGTCATACATTGCAACGAATAATTGGATAATCTCGCAATGTACAAGCAACGAAAATAAACAATGAGATGAAATGAAAACAGTAAGTTGATCAAACCGTTCCAAACTGCCACACAATTTCTCGGCGGACCCCTGCAATAAACTTCTCCCCAACACCCCCAACCATATCCCATTACTGGTTTCCTCACGCCACTCTGCCCTCGCTCAAATTCATCGGCCATCCACGCCACTGTAGTTTATGATCCACTGTCCCGGCCATTTGGCACGCCGCCAATTTAATTAGAAGCTAACTATTAACAGCCAGCCACGGGTTCAAGTCACGCATCAAATCTGTGGTCATGAGGGAGTGTATAAAAAGCTTCTGTTGGCACCGACTCAGTTTAAGAGACCTCTCCGAGGGGAGATTGCTGTTTAATTCAGTGGTAGTTAAGATCAATTAGACGGAATGATTACCCACATTTGTTACTTTCATGGGTAACCAGTAAGATGTGACGGTATTATAGTAATCGGATAACCTAAAACAATAAGTTAAGGTAATATACCTCGATGTTGGAGTCATTCCAAAATAGCTTCAAAGCTTCCACTTTCTTTCTCACTCTATTTTATTTTTTATCTACCTAATTACACCAAAGAGATAAACCTCTTCTATCCTGCGAATTGAATTTTGTGTTCAGATTTCAATCGGTAGTTATCATATTAAGTATGTGTATTTTAATGGGCGAGAGGTTTGTGGACGCCTGAACAAAGCATGTTAACACCCTAATCTTCCACAGTTGGACATCTCATTTCAAGGCAGGGGAATTAATTTGCCGCGTCAGCCCCCCCCCCCCCCCCCCCCCGGGGGAGGTTTTCATTATACTTTGGAACCTGGCAGCAGAGATTTGGTCTCATTCAGCCACGAGAGCATTTGTAAAGTCTTCCACTGGTGTGGTAATCCAAATAATCTCACAGCCTTGTGATGGGGTCTGGGACCGTGTGTGCAGGCCACTCAACTCATTCCACAACCAAAAAAAACATGGTCACGTTGCCACGTTGTTCAAAGCATTGTCAAACAGATCCTGAAATGTTGAAGCAATAGGACAATGTAAATCAATATATAACAATGCACGTGACTACGGAGGTTAGTCGTTGGTCAGCCCACTTATCTACAAAGACAGCAGCAGCAGCAGTGGTGGTGGTGGCAACTTTCAAATCACACTCCTTCTCAGGGTCGTAACGCAAAAGCACAGATGTAATGCATCCATGTCAATGAATCCTGTCGTAATAGAAATATAACGGATGGTAACACTCGTAAAACTGCTTACAAGTCATAAAAAATGAATAAGTCAAACTTTGAACAGCCCTTAGTAGTAGTAGAAGTGATGGTAGTATAGTGCAGAGCCACTGAACTCCAGGTGTGACAGAAACCAAAGGGGCGGAGCATAAAGCTTGGCGGGTCATATGATCAAAATGATTGTGTTAACTTAGTTCAGTGCTAACATACTTCATCAAAAGCATGCCTTTTGGTTGGAGGAATTACATCAAAGCACTCCCAAAGAAAGCTCTCAGCAGACAAGCGTTACAATCATACAAATATATTAGTTGGTTTTATTGAATTTTATCCAATAATAGGTCTCCCTTGACTTTGTGTAAGTTATTATAGAAATAAATATAGATCATATTGCAAATGTAGAGACAAGAGTTCCGGATAATAGAGTTGAGGATGGGGGCTTAAGGGGTTAAAGAGTATATATTGGGTAAAGACTGTTTCTTTTAGGGTGTCCAGTAAATGATGGCGCATGCATGCTTGTAGTCCCGCCTCAAACTGAGAGTCCCCGCCTCTGTTGTCCATCCCGCTCTTTTCTCCAGGGGACCCGTGGGTTTGAATGGCGTTCCGTAGTCTTTGTCCCACTTTGCCGGCGACAAGGGGAAGTCACTGCGCCCCAACAACATTTTCATGGGATATATTTATATATAGATATATATATATAGATATATATTTTTTGCTCCTTTTGAATAAAAAATAGTGTCATTGTGGCTTTATTCACTGGAAGACTGAAGCACTCTTTTTGCATTTGGAAGACAGGACAAGAAAAGTAAGATTATGTTGATTTCCTTAACATCTTTTCTGGAAGACTTTGTCACAATGACCTGGATCGTCCATGCAGTACCAAGAAGAGGGGAGAAAACAAATGAAATCAAACGCACACAGTTGAAAATCCCTCGAGGAGCGATCACAGAATGACACACAGGTAGACGATGTGTTTGACAGACGATTAATGAGCTGGACCAAGCAGGACAAAGGTCAGAGGTCATTGACAGGTGAGTGCTCTAGGATTGTGGGGGATCAGGAGACCTAACAGTCTGTTCTTCTCTTTGTAGATTGAGCTGTACTGTTCAACGCCCCACATTAAGTGACATGAGCAGAGACGCAGCATTATATGAGCAACGCAAACACATCAAATCAACAAGCACACATGGACAGACCTACAATGACTCATACCAATACTCCTTGTATCATTTCATCAAGTCACAGTCTTCCAATGAGAAATACCCACAGAACAATCTGTACTTCTTTTTTTTTTAATACCCAAAAACACTTTAAAAAAGGGATAAATAAATACTTTTTAGCATAGTGTACACAGAAAGGTCACCACTAAATACATTAGCTCTGAGAGGTGAAGTCCCCCCACGATCTGTTTGTAAAGGTCACCCCATTTAGCCACATATGCATTCGCTTGGTGCAGGGTGCTACGTGTGTGTGTGTGTGTGTGTGTGTGTGTGTGTGTGTGTGCAATGCAGATGTTTGGGGCGATTGCGGGTGTGCTCTTCTAGAACTCACAGACAGATCTTTCTGTATGAGGTTAGAGTTTGTTATTAATACTGAACAGGATGTGACCTTAGGTGCTCTGGATTCCAGTATAAATGCACATCTTAGGAAGCTGTGACAAAAAAAGAAGAAGAAAAAAGAGAGTGGGAGAGAGAGAAAACCTTTCCGAGGACGGCGTCACTCTTTTGTCACATGCACCTCTCTTCCTCCCTCTCTTTTTTGTGTTTTCTACTGCATTGCAGATGTGGTGGAGGGACTCCTCAAAGTAACACACACACACACACACACACAGACACCCACAAACACATACACACTTTAAAAGCAACCAGATCACAAAAAAGGGAAGTTTTAGAAAAATAAAAGCTCTAATATAACACACAGTTGGTTTCTATATCAATATTAATGTTTTTTTTTTTACATCCTCCAAGATAATGTGGCTGCACCTTGTTAATGGAGTTTATTGCTTTCTGCCCAAGGACTCGTACTTATCGATTCAGCCTCTGATTTATCCTCTATTTTCCTCCCTCACATACTCTCCATCTATAATTTATTCCCTCACATATATTGGACATACAGAGACATTCAATCACAGTTACAAAACGATTACACACAAAGAGCAAAGCTGATGAGTGAGTCTTCAACACACACATCTATACCAGCACACACACAAACACACACACACACACACACACTCAGGTCAAAGGGACGTTGTGTTGGATTCTGGGATTAGGGAGAGGAAGTGAAACTTCAAAAGGAAGACACTACAATATGTGACACATGCTTCTCTTCACCCCCCCCCCCCCCCCCCCGGATGATCCTCGGCTGCAGTTGTAACGCGCTCCGTTAGAAGGCCACCAGGGGTGTTCCCAAGGGTGTAAGTGTGTATGAGTGTGTGAAGCGGGCAGATATACAAAATTTAACCCCCTTTGCTATCAATATACACTCCCAACTTTTTTCCCCTCTATATATTCAAGAGAAATATGCCCAACAGCCAATATTTGACATTCAGAGATTAATCCACAGATCTTCATCAGTGAGTTAAAAGCAGTAAATGAAGCTACGGAGAGCGGTTTGCTAATCAAAACTGCGCCCGCCGAGATAAACGTCATCTCTACAGCTTGTTATTCACGCGGACCTGTTGGAAGTGAAGCCTGAAGGCTGCTGGCAGGAACAGAGAAGCTGATTCCAGGCTTCACAAAGGACTTACAGCGGGGACTAATGGGTGAGTGTGAGCTCTGCAAAACACAGACACACACACTCACACACACACACACACACACACACACACACAAACTCACACTCATGCAATCATGCAAAGTTTACGCACACAATAAATGATGCTGCTGTCATGCAAAGTGAAATCACGGCAACCAGAGTCGGAAGCACATATTCAGGCCTCCTCTATTGAACCCCCCCCCCCAAACCGCCTACCCAAATATACTATTGATAAGAAGGTGACTTCAAATCATTCATCTGAATACAAAAGATAGTCACATTTACAATAAAGTATCAAGTCATTTGATGACCGATTACAGGTGAACGAAAAAGAATGAATCAAATCACAAGATCTGACGACTTGGACTAATAATAATAATCCTGCCTTTCGTTGCCTTAAAGTCACTTCTGAGGCAGTCCAGTCTGAGGCAGGAAATGAGAGGATTGTAGCCCTACAAATATCAAAAAAACATTTTTACGTTTCAGAAATGCCAACTCATGTGCTATTATTTTTTGCATCTGTACAGGCAGCAGCACGTCATACTGCATTTATTTCTAGGATTAACAAGGCTCTCAAGCAATTTAGTATAAATCTTTCAAAAAGCTGTAGGACTAATCAGAGGAAGACTGAAACGAGAATGGTCAACATTGAATCAAGAAGACATGAAAAACCAGACTTTGAGTGTCGGGCTCATTCCTACATTCCCCATGATGCAACTCATCTTTCATTTGAGGCTCAGACCCCATAACTCAAGAGCAATGAAGGCTTGTGTGCATGATGATCACAGAAGACATATCTTTTTGGATCACTTCCTTATTAATAGCCTGAACTAAAATGTTAGCCCTTAACTCTCCTTTACAGATGTTTTTTTATTTTTTTTATTTCTTTTGGTCCAAACTCGGACAACAAGAAGCGTGATATATGCATAAGAAAATATTGCAAAATAGATTTCCAAGCCCTTAAAACTCACAGTAGTAGTTGTCACAGAAGTCACGGCTTTCCTCTCTCTCTCTCTCTCTCTCATTATACTTAGTGGCCAGGACCCTTATTTAATTAAACACTCGTGTAATCACTTTGTCAATAATACTTATACATTGTGTTGTGGGTTTAGCGATCCACGGGGGGGGGGGGGGGGGGAGCGGTTGGACATGCAGACCCGAGGGTCTATTTGTCACCTTAATTAAGGTTAGTGCGATCGTGAGGTTTTAACAGTAGCTTGTGTTCAATAAAGCAAACAAATCATGGGAATTGTCCCGTGTCCTCAAGAGTCCTTCCTGTAGGTTGTTTATTTCAGGCCTCCATCCTCACCACCTTCACCCCGTCTCTCCCCTATTCCTTAAACCGTTAACTAAAATGTCCTCTTTTTCTACCCAGGAACACAGAGGTGAAGCTGGCTTTTATTGGCTCTGCCGCTCGCCTCTATTCTACCTGGGTCATATATATACAAACACAGGTTACATGGGAGCACAGGTTTATGCTGGAAATGAGTGTGTGTACATGTGTGTGTGTGGGGGGGGGTCTCTGTTCAGGGAGCAGCCTCCACATTACCATAATTCCTTCTTGAAACATGTTTTTTTTTTTCCCGCTCGTCATCACTAATTATTTCCCCAAAAAGTCTCTTCCCCTCTAGCTTTTCTTTTCTTTGGTTGGTCTCTCTCTCTCTTTGCAGTGATATCGTCAATCTACCCTCGCCACTACCTCATGGAAACGCAGGACTTCCTCGCTCCCCCCAATACATAAACATTAGGCAGAAACAATTACCCTGCCGGGCATATTCTACCAAGGAATTTTGATGAGAAAAAATGATTGCTTTTTGTGTTGAACGAAAAGAACAAATGGAAACACATACAAAGCCCACTCCTGAATGAGCATAGTGAAATATTTTAAATCCTTTTTTCACCACGAGTTCATCAGAGAAGCAAGGAAAAAAACAATAGACGTTAACCCAAGACATCCGTCATTCCATTGTCTCTTTTTTAGTATCGCCATCCTATCGTTTTCATTCTTTCTATATGACCTTGGTCATATAAGGTCACGACAAGTATAATCTATGAACGAGTGAAATGATGAGTAAAGAAGGTTTGAATTCCTTTGCATTATAATCAACGTCTCCTGAAGAGGTTTGTGGAAAATACTGTAGTTTGAATTTGTGTGTGGGGTTGTTTCCTGTCATGCACATAGGTGCATTTCAGTTGACTTATCCAAGTGCAAAAGACTTAAAGGGCCACTCCAGTGATTTAGTAATGCACTTTCATGCAGTTGGAAGACTGAGTATCGAGGATTACGAGACGGAATAAAAAAAGAATAGTCAAAATGAAAGCAGCTGAGGCTTTCATTGTCCGGACTTTACTATGAGGTCAAGCTCCAAACCAATGGAGGCTACACTCCAGGTGTTTGTGGTGTTTTTCAGAGTAATATACCTTTTTCATTGATTTGACACATTAAAACGTCATGTTTTGGGAAGTAGCACTGCAGATTTTTACAAAAATAAAGTTATGTTAAGCTTTTTGTAGCTCCAGAGCCAGCTGTTATAAATCCGATACAGTTCCTGCCAGAAAGAGAAACCGCAATGATACTTCACCTCTTCTTGTAAAGAGCGACTAGAAGCGAAATACAAGTATTACACATCACAATCTCCAATTGAACGGTAGCTGGTTGCATTGTGATTGATGTCGTCGTTTCGACAGCGGAGAAGAATTCGAGGAAAATAAATTTGCTTTTTGCTGCTTTGAATAATAGGAGTGCAATGCTAAATCACAGGAGAACTCTGTGTTGCGAGTGGAGTTGCAATGCCCTGTGCATCCAAATACCAGACTCCATTTCAAGTGTACACAGTGTACTATGCACCACTCTCAGTATACTGTTTTTGCAGTTAGTTTCACACCAATAGGAAGTATTACATCTACCTGCTCGATATTACAATGTAGTTTTATGCCAATGTGTTGCATTAGTCACAGTTAGTAATGTAGCAAAAATATAGGTTCTTGGTGCCAGAGTGGCAGGTACTGTTACTTTAAAGGTCCAGTGTGTAGGATTAGGAGGGGCGGGGGGGGGGCTCTGCTTGTAGAAATATAATTTAATATTCATAACCATGTTTTCACTTGTGTATACTCGCCTAAAACGGATTGTTGGATTTTCGTTGGCTTAGAATGAGCCCAGTCTGCCATGTTTGTAGTGTAGTTTGTAGTGACACTAAAAGCTACACACTGGTCCTTTAAGGCCGTGCTGCGTCTCAAAGAAGCGGGCTTGGCTCTCAGTTTCACAGGCCTTGGTGGTGCTCTGTACTTCGCACCTCCAGCTCGGTAGCACTGCCCGTGACTAGTAAACGGTGGGTGAATGGGTGAATCTGCAGATCATAAACACATTTCATTTTTTTTCATTCATTCATGAGGTGATATCACAATTTAGATATGGTAAATAAATATATTTTATATTTCTAACACCACATTGAGCGAAAGAGGCGTTTGTGAAATGCATGGTCAGCCACAGTAGAAAAAAAAAGTGCAATCCCAAGCTCCAGCGTTGGGCTCCATCAGGACCCCATCTCACTGATGACATCCTCATCATCTCCCAGAACCTACACGCATACGCACACACACACACACACAGCACCACAATGGGATTGTTTTCCGCGTTCCTCTCTTGCGGATTTCATAACACTAAAGTGTGTGCACACAGGATACACACACTCCCACACGTTTATAAATGTCAGCGTAATAATGAATGGGACTATGTGTGTGTGTGTGAGTGTGAGTGCGTGTGGTTATGCAGTGTGTCAACGGACCACATGGCCCCTCGTTTAAGGGTCGAAAGATTCTGATCGGGCCCAGACTCCATTAACAGACCCAGAGAGGAACGGGAGGGTTTTCTTGTGCCGCCGAGTGGAAAATTGAGTCCGTGTCACAAACTAATCAAATCGTGCCAAAGGTGAATGGAAGAAAAGGGGAACTAACACACACACACACACACACACACACTAAAAGGAGATGACAAGTATCCAGGCCATCTCACTAAGTCGCTGACACACTCACACACAGAAGATGTGGACTGAGCAGATGGCTGCAGGACAAAAGTCTGCGAGGGTGTTGGTTGCAGCCGAGCATTAGCGCTGCTCTGTGGAAGGCTAACATTAGCAATGAAAACCCATATGTGAAGTATGTGCTGCAGATGCACCAATTGGACTGTTGCACCCGTTTTTGTAGAACCAGGAAGACTCTGATATTTGGTCGACTGGAAGGGTGTAGCAGCTGATGACCTTTGGAGGTGTGTGTGTCTGTGTGCGTGTGTGTGGGGGGAAGGAGGATTTCCTTCCCGCCAAGTTTAACGTGCTGCAGTGACATGCTATACGCTGCTGGGCGACTGTTCACCTCCTCGTGGACTTATTGCTTTTACATTCCAGGCTTTGATAATCACAATCTAATACAGGAAGAAGGTGGAGGGAAGGACTGGATGGGGGGGTCTGTGATGGCAAAAGGGTTTTTTCATTGACCAGCTCCACTTTTTCCTTTTTCTCCAACTTTACACCAGTGCATTGTAGTTTGCAGAGTTCACAAGGGGTCAGCGTTGCAGGTTAGGGAGGTTGGGGGGGGGGGGGGGTTCAGCTGTTTGCTGGTGCCTATTGTCCTCCACCCCTCCTCTCCCACCCGTGTCTCTGAGCGCTAGGAGGTGGAGCTTTTGGTTTTGGATTTAGGGTCCTTCTTGCCGTTTTGGAGCATGCGCGAGTCACTGGAAGTCTTGGGCGTTTTCCTGGGCGGACTTTGCTCAGCAACGTCGTGTAGAGACGGCTCCCGGTACATGGCCACTGAGGAGGGAGAAGGTTGCAATAGTTGGGAATGGGTAAAAACACAGAAAAGAACATTTCACGCCTATATGGTATACTATACATCATTGTTTTGATGAGAAAAATGAAACAATCCCTGATGGATTTTATATGTTGTTTTCAGCACTTTGTTGTCTTCAGGCTTTCGGAGGTCAATGGATTTTACAAAATGAACAGTAAACCACTGGATTACTTCCAAGCTTTTATTTAGTTGCAATGAATATTATCTTTATACGTTTTTCATACGTCGAATAATGTACATCTATTGAGATGACTACGCCCAACCTCCGAATGCAAACTCAAAGTCAGAATTGACTGTTTGGGACTAATATAAATCAAGTAAAACATTGTTAATGTCCTGTAAACACCTCCTCGCCTCGCACCACTGCACCTATTGCTTTTACTTCTCCTTTGTGTCATTGCATTCCCTGCACAAGTGTGTTCTTCTGAAAATACAGTCATCACCCTTGAACAAAATCGAATGAATCGGCGTTAATGATGTGATGTGGTTTCTTCCCACTCATAGACACACACACACTGGCCCTTTTAAGGATGTTGGATTACTTTTAACTTATTACTAGACAATATTATCACAAGTGTATTATTAACATGTTTAATTGTAGAAAATAATTAAATAATAATAAAAACGACAGCTTAAAATCTACCTACGGACATTTTTATACTCGGAAAACGGTACTGCTTTGTCAGCCAAATAGTTCCATGACTTCTTTCAAGGTCAAGATCCAACTTCCATGCTTATATCACTGTCTATTTGTTTCTATTTACATGACACAATGAATACTGAATACTTGACTGAACTGATGCCGGGCACCCTTCAGGAAAACACTCACTGGTCCCTGCCTCTGGAACAGCTTGTAGAGTGGGCAACGTATTAATCGCTGGTACCTTCAATGAGTTTGGGAAGGAAGTGCGCAGCCCCCTTGGTCTTCTTCACGCGGTTCCCTTTCATGACCTGCCCGTCCCGGTTGATGCCGATGTACCACGCCCGACCCGACTGGGTCTGTCTGTACAGGATGGACGAGTAGGTGACGTAGTAGTTCTCAAACACACACTCCTTAAACTTACATTCCGGCGTGAAGTGTTCCTGAAAGACACACATGCAAAGGAGACAGAGGCACACATCAGGGACGGGGAGAAGAATAACACATTTGGTGTCTACGCCATTCTTCATTTGTTCTTCTATTATATATAAATTTACTCTCCAATTCCACTGGACTCAGCTGGGAACGGGAGGAAATGAGCCCCACATTTCATCGTGACAGTTACTGTACAGAAACATTTGCGGGCTGATATTGGCGCGCTGCACAAACGCACACAAGCTCATGCCCAACATGTGCGGCGCCTTTTGGTCCATGAGCTGAGGATGCCATAACTCAACAGATTCGGTTTACCTGCAACAAACAGCAATCACCCGGATCCTTCACCCTCTGTGTGCTTAAACTGCCGGCCTTCACACACACACGCGCATACGCATACACACATATAGCTCTGCATGAGACAATACGTCAACACTGGGACATACCCCACCTTCAGTCTCTCTCTCTCTCTGTCTCTCTCGTTACAACGCTCACATATTCCCCTCCTCATCTCATATTCGGCCTCTTTCTCCACTTGGTTCGCCCCATCCCTTTGTCATTTGTAACCTTGTTGAGGAACAAACCAATTTGCAGGATTGATTTGGAGCCTTGATGTGACGTGTGGGCAGAAAAGGCCCGAATAAGGAGTTTGCTCGCTCTCCCTCTCTTGTTCTTTTCTCACTCCCCCTTTCTCCCCCTCTCTCTCCACCTTCTACCTCTTTCCTCTCCTCTCCCTCTGCTCGTCTGCCGCCGCATGCGCCGGGCCCTAACGACGTCCATTGTGCTTCACATAAACAAGCTAATTACATTGACTGTATCGCCCATTCCGTAATTACACATTCATTCACTTAGGAAGCCATTCATTTCCTCAGCCACCCATTAACTTAGCTCTTATAGCAGCGAGCGGGACGCAAAGGTCTGCAGTCTCTTGGAAGGTGTTATCAGATGGTCATCATTAACCGTGTTTGCACTGCAGCGTGTTGCATCTCATCTCTTTCTGTGGTGCATGTGTGTGTGTGTATTTTTTAAAGGCTTTGTCAAACCAGAGCACATAATCTCTCACACACACACTTATGGATGCATGCACATGCATATAAATATGCACACAGTAAGACACGCTCAAGTTCATGAATTGATTAATGACATGAATCAAGCTGAATCAAGCCATGTGAGTGAGTATGTGTAGCTTGTGTGTGTAATAAGTTTGTGCATTTCTATCACCAGGCAAAGTGGAACCTAGAGGACATTTGTACGGTTTCTCACTCCTGGACAAGTGATGTATAGCAAGCGTTACGTTTTAGTGTCCTTTCTCAGAATAAAAAAGGTCACATTGTCCTGTTGGAAAGTAACGTTCAAGTACATGTTTAAGTACGCTTGTTGTACTTGTACTGATTTTTGTTTTTTACCAATGGTGTGTTTCTGACACGTGTCTACATGAACCTTCACAATGTATCTGTTAGGAACAGACAATGTTTTTTGCTGTGACCTCTATGGAGGATATCAAAATTAAAGATGAACAAAAATATGAATAAGGAGGCATTCATTTTCCCTTTCATGTATTTATTCATATTAATCTAAATGTATGCAATTATACATTTGGTGGAAGTATTTTTTGAATATATTTATTTGCTTTATAGTGAAATTAAACATAAAAATCTATTACAATCCAAAATATTTCGTCTTCATTTTTGTCCATGGCCAGAAGCCAGCCAGATGTACTTAGTCACAAACACTCACTCCGGGTGCCATCAGTGATGCTGCTTTATAGGATAACAGACTATTAAGCAGTCATTTATAGAGAGGCATCATTCACACAGGAGACACATGGGGGACAGATGCACATCTGTCTGCAGAGCGCTTTTTCTCCGACTAGACTTCAAGCAGATTTCACACTTAAATTATTTCCTCTCTGATGCAATCTGAGTAAAGGACAGGCTTCATTTCATTTATTTCTGCTGAGGTCCAAATAAAAAACGCTGAAAGCTCACCGCCATCTGAGTCCAATAGCTCAAAGCGGACTCCCACTCCCACTCTCGCAGTCCCTCCTGTGTTCAGCAGGGGGCGCTCCCAACACACAGGCAGTCTGGGGCCGCTGTCCCTGGTGTTGATGCTCCAAAATTATACTTGTGTCTACTTGCCACTCCGCAATGCCCGTCTCTCCCGATAGGGCCTCTTTTAGCAAAACCCCTCCAGCAGCCACAAATCCACCCGAGGATTTGTGGCTGCTCTGCTATTTATGCGCCAAACTCCATTTAGTTTCTTTCCACATTTTGATCTGTACTTTCTAAAACATCAAATCATGTTGGATTTCACGCTTTAGGATGCAGGGACATATATAAAGTATAAAGCGGTATGCATATCATTGCCTTGTCCAAGTTCCTGGTTTAAGAGGTTGTTTTTTAACTGACTTCAGAAAGACACAAATGTCCTTCAATCGGCCCGTGATACAACGCTACGGAGCTCAGTGAAGGCGCAAACTAAGCTATTTTGTACTAAAATAAGTGCTAGAATAGAAAAGAAAAATAAAGATAGACAAACAAGAATATGGACAAAATCCCACACTCCCAGTATTTTTGGAGGTACATGTACTAAAATCCACACACACACAGGTCGTGTGTCTTGTGTGTGTGTGTGTGAGGGTGTGTATATCCACTCATGCGTGTCTGCTGTTGTGACAGAGGGACATGACGGATCCCTCTTACATCAGTGGGAGGCCACCCGGCGCCAGATGACATGCATACACACACACACACACACACACACACATGCTTGCAACATCGATGGTGACGAATGGACTGGTTGCCTTCCTCATCCGTCACCCCCCCCACAGACAGGAGAAGGAAAGAGAGGGATGGAGGGAAAGAGAGGGGACAAGATGAAACAAGAGGAGGTGGATGAGATGAGCGCAGAGGAAGGAGACGGAATTATTCTCCTGTAATGACACGCACACCACCGCCTCATTTCCATCCGTTGACACTTAAAGACATCCTTCAGCCTTGGTTCTCCGGCTGTCGTTAACCATTGAGCCTCCGGCGCGCTCAGCCGGGGGAATTGATCCAATGTAAGACCTCTGTGAAAAGTCGATGGGCATTAGTCCAGAAAAAACCCTGGATTACGCTTTGATTGGACACGCGGCGCGGAGACACAACCGAGCATGAAGAACTTAAGAAGGAGTTACGAGCTGGGAACGTGCGGCTGCAGGTTAATTCAGAGGATTTACGCCTCATTCCGGAGGGCAAAGGGGTGTCACGGCGTCAACAGACTGCGCGAGGGAGAGGGCCCGTGTGCGTGCTCACATGAGGGTTTTATCTGAGGGGACCATATGAGGGAAGTCCTGTTGTGTCGGCAGGTAAACCCGATCCATAATGGCTTTGTTGCAGTTTTATGGGCAGCAAATGCAAACTGGGGGGGTGCAGTCTGAGGGAAGTCAAGTCCCAATCTAGGACGCGGACGTCTGCAGTAAAGACAGTAGACAGCCCGATCTCACCCTCGGGGGAGTCTGTCTGAGACGCACAGGGCCTTCAACTAACTAACTTTGACTATGTCATATGACATAACACCACTGCACCTCATGACAGAAAGAAGTTCTAAACCAGTGTATTTGGGTTTATTGATTAGTTATTTCTTATTATAAGCCAAAAATGTTTAACTAAGTGTATCAAATTCCCCATTTTTTGAATTTTTACAATTCAATGTAATTGCTGCGTGGGGATGTCGTTCTGAAGTTTTCTACACAAACTCAAGTCGGTTCTACCGATCTGTCAGATCACATTATCAGCATCTGTCTCCGTCCTGTCCCTCCTGTCTCTTCATTTCCCAATCCAATAAAAAAGAAAATTCAAAAATATGCCATCAAAGTTTCCTGCGGGGAACATTTCTTTGTAAGGGATGGCTGGGGGTTTGAAAATATAAATGTTTTCTTTCATCAGAAGAGCACTTGAGTGTTTTATTTTTTCATGGTACAGCGAGCAGGATCCATATGAGACACAATTCAGAGAAACATGGCCCCAAGAAGTGTATGATGCAATTATATGTAAAGCATCTACTACCACAACTATACATCGGAGATGAGATCGGAGATGAGATCGGAGATGAGGGAAAAGTAGTGCGACACGACAAGTGGTTCCTTGTGTAAAATGACTGGTAGGTATAATTAGAAGATGAATTTGAAGCGATGCAATGCTGTGGCTGAGATTTACCTACAGACGCAACCCTTGTCAGGATGATATGAATCAGCACTAAAAAGGACACGGAGCGAGGTTACCCTTAGAAAAAAGCGTGTTTACCAGCCACAGTGATTATCATCTGAGCAAGTGAGCAGAAAAACAACTTTAATTGAAGACAAACAGCTGAGGCACTGAAAAAAAATAATTGTCTGAAGATAGGGGTAATTATCATGTATTAATTTATGCGCAACATGTGGCCCCGCTGGCATTCTGTCGCGTAATCATCAGCAGTGCTCTTTCAGATGCTCTGTAGGAACCCTCACTCAGCACTTGGGGAGGAAAACTCAGCAGCTGTCTACATCAAAAAACTTCCATTTGCTAGGCGGCGTTGTACTCTCTGGTGGCTAAACCCAGCCAAAAGCCAAGGATTGTTTGAATGAGTCTGTGGCTCCGAAAGACATTCCATCTTCCTCAATTTCTACAACGGTGAAGAGAAGAAAAAAAACAAAGCAGTCATTCAAGCAATTGTGTCGAATCCAACAATATGTTGGGAAAAAAGTTTTTTGCTCAGAAAAGGGGAATGAAATATGCATAACAGTAATGTTTTCTATGAGGACAATTTCAGCATATTTCTAGAGATAGCACAGATGATGCTATTTGGAAAGGCCTTCTTCTTCACATTGGCAGATGCATTATGCATTCATGAGAGCTTTGGCTCATTTTGTTAGTCCAGGGTTGACGATAAACTCTAAACTTTTATCCCAAGATGTTCGGCTCGCCACCAAGAAGGAATTAGCTACAAAATAACTTTTAACCTCCAGATGTTTTCCTCTGAAAAAAAAACACAGGTTTTAATGAAGTATGAAAAGTAACACCACACATGTTCCACATTTTGCTCAGAAAAGGACAAATTCCTCCTCAGGCAACAAGGACCTTTTGAATGACAGTTCGTCCCAACGCATCGATGAGCGACAGGACACCGAAAGGCAAGACAGATGGAGACGGGTCCTTGTCGGTGCCAACATTCTGGCATTTACAGGGACGACCTCAGGAGCGCCGGAGCTCGACCACAAAATGCCATTTCACACACACACACACACACACACACACACACACACACACACACACACACACACACACACACACTCAAGCACAAAGGGATGGGAAAAAAAAAACATCCTAAAAAAATATGTCTCAAAATAAACCTCAAATGTTGAAGATATCATGCAGGAAACAAAAGAGACAAGACAAAACAAACAGGATGTCTGCTTGAAACAAGCATTTGACACAAACACACAGAGCGCAGAGAGGTGAGTGGAGGAGAGCAGACACACACACACACACACTGTAATGGGAACAGCTGGAGAGGGTGCACAAGGGTGCACAAGGGGGAGGAAGCGAAGAAGTGGGGGGGGGGGTGTCCTCTGCTTCTCACCTTGACTGCCAGACCCTCGCTGTGTGTTTGGGGATTTTCCAAAGAGAACCAGAGATAACCAGGCCTTACCTCTACGCTGCACTTTTCATCTCTCCTTCTCCACGTCTCTCAAGTGCTGACTTCACCTCTCTCTCTCTCTCTCTCTCTCTCTATTTCCTCAGCTTCTCTTTCTCCCAGCATCAACTCTGTCTTCCTTCATCCTTCACATTTCTCTCCATCTCCTTCCTCAAGGCCGCGTATGTCTGCCCGCTTCTGCTGCGCGGAGAAAGGTATGTGTGTGTAGGTGCGTGTATCAGTGTGTGTGTGTGTGTGTGTGTTGGGAGAAAAGGGCGAGGGGGTTTGTTCAGAGTGCAAAAGAAGGAGAAAAAGGAGAGTGTGCATAGGAAAGGAAACAATATTGCTGACTCAGAGAAAAACAGAAGAGCGGTTTCTGATTCAATGGGCGGGTTTGGGGGGGTCAGAGGAGATGAGTTGAAGGCAAGAAGAGGAGGTGTGTGTGTGTGTGTGTGTGTGTGGTGAGAGATGGGGGAATGTTGAATCTACAGTAATGACAGTCTGCAAAGCGAGGCCAGATCACTTGCCCTCTCCTTAAGATGCTGCTCCTCTTAATGTTCCTTATCAAAACTATCAGAACTATTTTTTTTTAATTGTTCACTGCTTTAAGGTATATTCACACCAAATGCAAACCAAATATTTCTCGCCACAGCATTTCATACAGAGTCTGTGCACAGCCGCGATGAAACTGGAGCGACGCCACTCTGCGACAGCACGGCGAGTCGATGCGATTTCAAGCGAAGTTGCGTCAGACAAGGCAAACACGAAAGTTGAAATATTTCAACTTCGGCGACAAAATCGCACGACGCACATGCACATCACCGAAATTCAAACTGGTGAATATAGTCAAGAGCGTTTAGAAGCTACTAAAACAAAGCCAAAAGAGAGGGAACACTGGGCTCAGATGGACCACATTGGACTTCAAAGAGCGTTTCTTAAGTAAACCGGGAAGTTAACTTGTCCGACTATATATTCTGGCCTGCATCCATCCTGGGACCTATTCTTACTCTTACTCACAATAGCTCCGCGGGGAAAGCGGTGAACTCGATACAGTGAAGGGACCGTCCCCATATACGCTCTCTGCCAGTCTCCACAGAGAAAGCAACTGCCCACTGGTGCAGACCTCGGTGTGATGATGGATCACCGAACATCGTCCAACTCAGTCAACTGGCTTTGTGAAATATGACAACAAAATGTCCCGGCATGAAATAAATATCGAAAAACCTCTCTGATAGCAATTCAAAGTGAACAGTAACGGAGTGGACTTATAATGCAGTTTTGTTTTGGCTGAGCACATAGCTGAGGCTTTTTAAGAAGGATACAATATTCATTTTCACCTCCTCATTCTCCACATCCTCGTTCATCATGATGCCCCAAATCTTCCTCTGCCAGTTCCCCTGTCCTTCCTTTCTCATCTTTGTCATCATTCCTCTCCATGGTTCCCGAGGCCACCCCCCCCCACCCCCCCTTTCCCTCTTTCCCCTCCCCTGTGAGGTTGCTCATTTGAGCAGAGGTGTTCCCTATTTAGCGTCCGGTGGCGTCCCCAAAGGAGTCCCCGGCGAAGACAAAGAGTGCAGAAGAGGGAGGAAGACTGCACAGCAAGCAAATACCAGGTGTGGGGGCGGCGGTAGATAAAAAGGTGATGAGGCAAATATTGGATTTAAAAAAACTCTGATTTAAAGTCTTTGCAGAAGTTGTTGGATGACTACTGTTACTGGTATAGCCAGTTGGGACACGGCAGCACCATTCGGTTATAATACCCCGGTGCTTCTTTCTATTTTTTCTACTGTTTACATTTTGTTCTTGAGATTATGCAGCATGTCCTTCCCATAAAAAGCTTTATTGAAGAGGACAAAGAGCTGTCAGGGCTAACAGGCTTGTTAACAGGTAGCGTATTTACTCTGCCGCTATGGGACAATGAGTTCACAAGGTTTATACAAAATGCTTGTTTGTCCCGTGAACTACTGTCTCATAACCCGTCTGCATAAACCTTTCCTCTTTAAAAGAAGCAGTTAGTACTCTCGACGGATGAGGCTTCAGTAACCGCATGGTGCAACACGTAGTACAACCCAAAACGTTAATTAAAAATATCCATTTAGCACACCCGATTTGAGCTCTCTATTTCCACAAAGGTCAGCATGGTCAAGGCTGCTCTCTTTACAATGTTGAGTCATAAAAAACAGAAATGAGTCAGCATGTTCCCACTTTCAGTGCCTTTGTCAAAAGTTACAGTTTCACGAATGTTTTTTGGTTAGATAACTTAAATAAGGTGACAAAATAAAAATCAATCAAAATGCAGAGAATTTAAAATGCTTTAACACGTCTTCTTGACCATCGGCTGAATGAGCCTGAAAAAGTCATCACGCTGAACATTTAGCTCTGTGGTGAGGACATGTTTGTTAGCTGTTTACCGATTACATTAAGTTTTGAAAAAAAAAAATATGGTAAGAGTGTTGTTCACGTGTCAGTAGCGTCAGCGTTTTATGAGTCGAGGGGCAGTGGTCGGTGAGACCCTCTGCTGTGGCAATGTTCTTCTCTCCCCTTAATTGACGGGAAGAAAAAAGCAGCAAATGGGGGTTTATTTCTATTCAATGGTTCTCGGCAAGTGGAGGAGGGTCTGTTTATCCTCCTATTGCAGATCTGCAATGTCATTGGGCACAGCAAACTTTTACTTTGCCCAACTTTCCCCTGTTAACCTGGTGGAGTGTGGCCAGAGCTGGTCCCGGGTATCAAAGTCCGGCCCAATTATGTCTGCCTGCTTCTGTCAGATTGTTTATACCTGGCTGCACATGTGTGTTTGCGGGGCTGTGGAGGGTGGCTAAATTGCACAGGGGAGAGTGTGTGTGTGTGTGTGTGTGTGTGTGTGCGTGCACAGGTTCACTTTTACCCCGTATGTGTGTGCCTTTGCTAACAAAACACAACACCCCCCGCCCTCCCAGCTTGCCCCTGCTCCCCACAGCTCACAATCTCCCCTCTCCGTCCCCCCCCCCCGCTGCCATCCCTCTAACCAGGAGGCTTTTCCAAAGCGCACGGCTAATAAAATGGGCCAGGTCCGCTGCTGAGCACTATTTTTATCAGAAAGCAATTTTCAGGAGGTGCCCACAGGTAAGCCGGTCCCAGCGCCTTTAGACATTGGAGCCATGACAGGGAGTCCCCCCCCCCCCACTCTCACCATCAACTTCTGCTGAGCTCCTCCCGAGTGCCCTGGTGCCGCAGGAGCATTGCTCTGCTTTTGCATGGACCTTGTCCTCATCCCTGTATTAGTAGTAACGCCTGCCTTTCCTGGAGACAACGTGGATACTCGACTGGTGACCACGGGCGACTACAGACGCGATGAATCAGTTAATGGTACCGCACAGGTGCTGCAAGGGAAAGATGAAGAGGTGTGGCTCTTAGGGAAGACAGATTTACACACAGCCCATCGGGCCTCTTATAGCTGGACAAGACACTGCTGTGCTGAAGAGGTCAGGCTGTACTTGCTCTACAGGCTCTAAAATGATGAGACCAGCACCTGTGTCATATAGTCACATTATATTAAATATACATTATAAAGACATATTTACTCATAACAAAGCAATCTAGATTGATGCATAGAACTAGAGGTAAGAGGAAAAATAGATATTTTACATTTGGGGCTTCCTTGTTCTCTAAGGGAACATGCTGTCACAGCGACATACTCAAAACAATCACAACAGTTTCTAATAGACACCAACGTCAGTTCATATTATCTGCCGAAACAGATTAGGTCACAGAATCGCGACGGAGGACAAAACATCAAAAAAGTGACAGGATGCAGTTGATGAAATGGTGAAATCAAGAGTGGAAGAATAAAAAATGTGCCAGGGGCAAGTGGGAGAGGTTTCAGGCCGAGGACAGAGTGAGAGAGATAGCAGAACAGAGGGGTAGAGGACAGAGAGAGGACAAGAACGGCAGATGAGGGACACAGCGAGACAGGGATTGATATTCAGGAATAAAAAGAGGTCTCCGGCCCTGCAAGAAGCAAAGGAGGAAGAAGGAGGTGATGGTCGAGAGGAGAGGAAGAGACAATCCACCCGGGAGGCCAACAGACACAAATGGGCAAACAGGGAGCAAGACGGACTGACAGGCGAGTAAAAGCTGTACAAGTGAGAAGGGGGAGGTGTGAGTGCAGAGGGAGGCGGGGGGGCATGCTCCCAACGGAGATGTTTTGTTCTCTACCAGTCTGGTCCTGTCAAAGCATCCTTCTCTTCGTCTCTCCATCCCGAAATCCTTTGCCCCCCTCCCATCTCCACCCACACTCACCCTGTTTGTTATGAACAGTGGGGCCATCCGGCCGGTCCCGTCTGTCACGTGGCTCTGTCAGGAGACGCAGACGTGTGTGTGTGTTGTACGGACACACACACACGAGGCGGCTATGCGCTGTTTGTGTGAGAGGGTCAATAAGGTTTTATCGTTTACCATTTCAACCACTCAACCTTTTTTACGTCCTTCGCATTTTAGGGTGGATGCAGTGATGCTCTCCGCCTCGCCTTACGCTTCGGAGTAAAGACAAAAGGACACTCGCACCGAGTGTTATTTATTATTTACCGAGTCACACCTCAAAAATCCGGGGATCAAAGGACTAAAGAGCTAGAAGTGTGTGAGTTTTTCTACAGTAGACTACCTTGTGATTTTCTTTCTCAGTCATCCCCCTTGTGCTTCGAGAAGCACCAACCTCCGCTAGGCTGATCCTTAAATATCACTAAGGGTTAAACATGGATATTTGGTTGCCTACTTCTTTAAATCAACACATGAGAGCCAGACAAAAATGTATAGCTCTTCAGTGAACTACATCTTGTTTATTTGTTTTTTTTCTTCAAAGATGCCATATTTACTGAATAATGTCCCATATAACATACACAATTTAACAACAAAAGAAAGGTTAAATACTTCATCGAGCACATTTAATGAAAAATACTGCATGTGCTATGTCAGTATGTTTTCAGTGTGTTTAATTAGTTTGAGAGAGGCCACGACAAATATGTATAGAAGGGTAATTAGGTGATTAGATATCAGTAATCTTTGTGGTGCCGGCAAAAGTGTAGAGACTATAAATAATAACAGGACAAACAAACTATAAGATCTCGCTCAACTAGAAATAAACAAGAGCTTTAAACGACAATGATGCAACTTATGGATAAAGATAAATGATTGGGCTTAAGAGGGCCAAGCTGGAAAACTACTTGTAGCGGTCCACAGTCCGCTACACCCCTTGCTTTCTCCCATGCAGACCCCTCCCAGCCCAGACATAAAATGCCACCGGAATATTTTCACAAAAGGTCTCCTTGTTCAACCAGAAATATCAAAATCGAGATCATTGTACCCCCCCCCCCCCTCACACACCCCCCCACCCTACAGGGCCCTTGTTCCCTGCACAATCAAACGGTTGCGTAACATGGCGGTAAAGGCTTTGCACCGCCCCTCCCTGGACCCCGATGGCAGCCTCCTCCGTTTCTGTGTTTGCAGTAGCACAGAACAGGGGCAGACCACCACGTTTCAGGTGAGAAGGTGAGTGTGTGGGATGAGGGAGAGAGGAGAGGGGGGGGGGGGATCCCTCCTTTACTTTGTCCTCCTTCCTTTCTCATCTCTGAGGGATTTTTCGAACATTTTCCCCCCTTTGCCCCCCCCCCCCTCTCGTTCCTGTTATCCACGTAGTTATGTAAATGGGTCACCTTTCTTTTGTCAGGAGAATGCCGAGGTAAGTATAACCTCTATTTCTGGTGTATGGAGGATTCTACTGTCTGGGGGGGGGTTCTGCGCCTTGAAAAAGTCATGTGCAAGGACCATTTTCTGGGCCTCATTAGAGGAAAGTTTGGTTCTGGGTTGGGGTTTCAGGGGTTAGACAAATATTACACTTACTCAAGTTTCTCACATTAGTCTATCAAAAGGTGTTCGACCCAAATGCGACTTCAAACTGGGACTCGATTGTATAAATATGAGGAAACAGAAAAAAACTAAAGAACAAGATCACAGTTCAAGCCGGACTAGCCCGCTACTTGAAGTCAAGTTATTTCACTATTTCACAATAAAAAAAATAAAAAGAGCTTTCGCCTGCATCCTGACACTGCGCGCTCTCCGATCCACCCGCTCTGTCTTTGTCTATTGTCCCATCTACCTGTCAAATCAGGTCCCAACTCTCCGCACATCAATGTGAAACAACCGCACGAGCCGCTTCACAAGTTGTAGCGTTCAACTGCTGCCGCAGTGCGAGACACCGCGTCACGCTCGGATGTCAGATTCAGACGTCACTAACTCAGCCCGTCAACGTGAGAGCAGACGGCAGCCCGGTCCTTAGTGTCATGTGACGCTGTGTGTGTGTGTGTGTGTGTGTGTGTGTGTGTAGTGAGCAGAGCGGCCTCAATCAATCAGGTAGCTTCATTGCTAACATTATACTATGGAGACAAGAAAATGACCCAGTGAGATTAATTAAATAACATTCATGTTTTCGTTCAGTAGTACATGGATATTTTGATGAATAAAAACTGCAATAGCAATATGACCTTGAAAACCGTTGATTGAGAGAAAGAGAAAGAAGAATGGAAGAGGAAGACGATCGGATGAGTTTGAAAGCTTGAAAAAAGTGGGCTTTGACCTTTGTTTTGGTATTGTTTTTTTTGTCTTTATTAGTGTCTCTCTAGTGAGGTGATTTTAAATCAAATAATATTCATGGGATGAGATCAACCATTCATTGCTGAATGGCGGTGGATTAATACCGTGATCATACTCACTTCCTCATTCACTTTCCCCTAACGGACAGACAGACGAGTGTCCAACACTATGAGCAGTAAGTTGTGACTTTTGGACACGTATTACTCATCATTGTGTTTCTACATCCGTGAAAACTGTACTGTTGCAAAAGGATAATTTTAGCATTTTATAGAACCAATGCAACGCTGTATTGTTTCTATAAAGAACAATACAGTGTGTGGGAACGGGCTGCAGGTGGGAAGGACATGAGGACCAGGTGAAGGGAATGAGAGATTATATGGTGAAGATGGCAGGATCTGGAATGACAGGAGAGTTAATTAAAAAAGCAGGCAGGATGAAAACGAAGGTGGAGAATTTGTGACAATGGCCGCATGTTTTTTTTTTTTTTTTGCAGTGCGTGTTTGAGGCAGCTGACCTCGGGTCGTTTGTCAGGCCACAGCCACCTAATTCCATTTCATTTGATGTTGAATAGTTCATGGAAAAAAAGAGTTTTAAAATAGTTCTCAAAAATATTTTTTGAAAACGTCCACAAATAGGTCAAGAAATGGGTGAATGGGAGAGACATTTCTTTAAAGCGATAAACACGTCTGTTTAGTCCGAGGAGGATATTGTGCGGGTCGAGAAGGAACTGCGCTTTTTCGCGGCTCTCTGAACACACTCGCACAGGACATCATAATCTTAGTCATAAAATCAGTTAATGAAGAGGTATGTGGAATGGTTACATGTTTCTTGCTACTGACATACTCTAAATTATTATTCTAAGATATAGAAACAACCCTATCGTGAATAAACAAATGGATGACGTGTATAGTGTAATATAAATGACATGTGAAAAATCATTACATGAAAGGATTTGGTTGTTAACCAGTAGCAAAGCATTTATTTGAAAGGATATTTAACACATTTGCAAGGGTGTAAAGCTCCTCCGACTTGATAAGAACCAGGGACCTAAACGCAACACTTTGTTTTTGACATGGCCAACGGAAACGTCATGGTCCTTTATTGTTTCCATTTTGAAATTGCTTGTACCAACAAAAGAGACCCCTTAACAATGCAATGCATTATGTTTTGGGCTGGATCATGAACCAGCCATTCTCAACTGGACCCCCACTTTTTATTGAAGTCCTTACTTTCTTTCTCTCCTGTATATTTCGGTCCAGGTTTTCCTCCACCTGCCCTGTGCAGTTCTATCAAAAGCCTCCACATGTTCTCCCGCGTTCTTTGTTCCTTAGTTACGAACGTACGGTGGCCGAGACGGTAAAACACCGTCTTCTCAAGATGTGGCGTCTCAACTGGTTGAAGTGCACGTGTCTCCAAACACTGACTTCCGGCACCAGCAAACGGAGCAGCCAGGTTCGCATGAACCTCTCTGCTGGCCGCCCAGCCCCGAGCTGTAAAACGGGTCTTCATCTCCACGCACGTCGTCTCTGGAGTTCCGCGTCTTTAGCCCGCTAACAGTTAGCTAAACTGAGACAGCTAAACAAGGGAAGCGCATACTCAGACTCGCCGAAGCGTAAAATAGTCGACGCCGTCCGTATCGTTGCGCAAGAACCACCGCTGCCCCACAGTGACCGAGCGGTCTGGGTCCGTGGATGACGTTATCATGACACGTGATAACCGCCGTTACGGCGATTACCTTGGCAACGGTTACCAGGTTACCGTGGTGACGCATTACTGACGTCAGAACATGTAACTACGTGCCTAGGATCACAGTGCTTTGAAGATTGAACTGGACATACATACGTACACAGTACACAGTACATACAAGTTGTAAGTTTGAAACGTGTATTACACGGTCTAGTAAGGGAATATTAAGTGCATTTTAAAGAAAATAAATGGATTATTTGACTGCAATGGAAGGGGAAACATTGTCAAATGTTAGTTCCACAACCAGTCTGGAGAGCAACTTTTTGAGTGCGACTGCAAAGAAAGTTAAAACATGGTTTAAAGGTAAAAAATTGAGTCTGGAGAGCCACTACCCGACTGCAGTGGAAGGTCAAACATTGCCAAATGTTAGTCCCACGACCAGTCTCGAGAGCCACTACTCGACTGCAGTGGAAAGTGAAACATTGTCAAATGTTAGTCCCACAACCAGTCTCGAGAGCCACTACTCGACAGCAGTGGAAGGTCAAACATTGTCAAATGTTAGTCCCACGACCAGTCTCGAGAGCCACTACTCGACAGCAGTGGAAAGTGAAACATTGTCAAATGTTAGTCCCACGACCAGTCTCGAGAGCCACTACTCGACAGCAGTGGAAAGTGAAACATTGTCAAATGTTAGTCCCACGACCAGTCTCGAGAGCCACTACTCGACAGCAGTGGAAGGTCAAACATTGTCAAATGTTAGTCCCACGACCAGTCTCGAGAGCCACTACTCGACAGCAGTGGAAAGTGAAACATTGTCAAATGTTAGTCCCACGACCAGTCTCGAGAGCCACTACTCGACAGCAGTGGAAGGTCCAACATTGTCAAATGTTAGTCCCACGACCAGTCTCGAGAGCCACTACTCGACAGCAGTGGAAGGTCAAACATTGTCAAATGTTAGTCCCACGACCAGTCTCGAGAGCCACTACTCGACAGCAGTGGAAAGTCAAACATTGCCAGATGTTAGTCCCACGACCGGTCTGATTGCGACTGCAAAGAAAGTTAAAACATGGTTTAAAGGTAACTCAAGTAAAAAATGGGGTCTGGAGAGCCAACATTCGACTACAAGGAAAGTTCAAGCATGGTTAGATGCTAACTTCAGTGAAACATCGAGTCTGGAGAACCACTATTTGACTGAAACATTAAACCCTGACTCAAGTCGGACATTGAGTCAGGAGAACAACTATTCGACTGAAACATTAAACCCTGACTCAAGTCGGACATCGAGTCAGGAGAACAACTATTCGACTGAAACATTATACCCTGACTCAAGTCGAGTCGAGTCGAGTCTTCGGTCAGAATTTCGGTGGGACGAAGCGGAATGCAGGGCCGTGGCGGAAAGTCTGCTGAATCTGATAGTGCCTAGCCTGCCAGAAGACATCGGCAAAGTCATAGTTGATTCATTGACCCGGCGGCTCATGGAAAAGCTACGACATGTTGATGTGCCCGTCGAGGCGAGGAGACACAACGTCAAGAGGGCTGGCCTGAAAGCCTACAATCACTTTGTGACTTCATGGATGGACAGGGAAAAATTGCCGAGGATGATCATTCTCCATCGCGAGATTTTGGAGGATGAAATATGTACAGAACTGGTGAAACACATGATAAAGCCAAAGAAACCCCCCCGTATCATCAGGTTCGGCAGACGGTTGGCTTGCTTTTTCTGCCTTTCAGACCACGGGTCATCCGTGAGCACCTATAGTTTTAATATTGTACCAGAAGCAGCTAATGTTCCATACAGAGGCTATCTGTGAAAGTAAAAAAAAAAGAATCTGGCATCAGGAGCAGCACTAGTGCTCCTTTTATTGGTAATAATGTCATTAAGAGTTTTCTCCGAGTTCTTCGGTTTATCTCATAATATCAATGAAAGTTAAATAAAAAAAATCTGGCATCAGGAGCAGCACTAGTGCTCCTTTTATTAGTAATAATGTCATTAAGAGTTTTCTCCGAGTTCTTCGGTTTATCTCATCTGGCATCAGGAGCAGCACTAGTGCTCCTTTTATTAGTAATGATGTCATTAAGAGTTTTCTCCGAGTTCTTCGGTTTATCTCATCTGGCATCAGGAGCAGCACTAGTGCTCCTTTTATTAGTGTGGTGGCGGGCGGGGTTTCAGCTCGGCTGCAGGGGGGAGAGAGGGGGAGTGGCTCGGGGAACAGGGCCAGGTGGAAATAATAATTATCAGCTGTGGGTGATTGTGTGTGTGTGCGTGTGTGTGTGTGGTCCTCCGGCAGCAGCCCCAGTCTGTCGACCACTGCCTTGCGCACCGCCCCGTAGTCCCGCCGGGCCGCCGGGGGCAGCCCCATGGCTGCTGACTGCGCCTCCCCTGTTAGCAGCGGGAGCAGCCTCACTGCCCACTCCCCGGCCGGCCACCCGCATGCCTCCGCCGTTGTTTCGAAGGCCTCCAGGAATGCCTGTGCATCGTCCTCCGCCGTCATCCGGTGGAGCGTCAGGCTCGCCATCGCTGTCGGGATCGGTGGTGGTTCCGCCCGCGCCACCAATTGCTCCAGGGTCTGGGCCTGCCTCCCCACCTGTGCCTGGAGCGCCCCCAGGAATTGGCGGTTGGCCTCCGCCTGGTCGCGCTGGATCGCTGCCATTTCTGCCAACATCCGGCCCAGTGCGAGCACTGGCTGGGCCGCCATCCCCTGCCGTTGCTCCTCATCCGCCATTTCTCCTCTCCGCCGAGTTGGGCGCCACTGTACCGTGGGTGCGTCGTGCGGATAAAGGGCTCGGAGCCAGGATCGAGTATTCACAACAAGTTTTTATTGTTTCTTTCGGGAAACCCTGTCAGCGTCGGGCTCGCTCGTTGTCCCCGCTCTCTCCTCCTCGCTCGTCCTCGCCTTACTCTTTAAATGCAAGGGAGCATCCACACACACACACGCACACACACACAATCACCCACAGCTGATAATTATTATTTCCACCTGGCCCTGTTCCCCGAGCCACTCCCCCTCTCTCCCCCCTGCAGCCGAGCTGAAACCCCGCCCGCCAACACAATTAGTAATGATGTCATTAAGAGTTTTCTCCGAGTTCTTCGGTTTATCTCATAATATCAATGAAAGTTAAATTAAAAAAAATCTGGCATCAGGAGCAGCACTAGTGCTCCTTTTATTAGTAATGATGTCATTAAGAGTTTTCTCAGAGTTCTTCGGTTTATCTCATCTGGCATCAGGAGCAGCACTAGTGCTCCTTTTATTAGTAATAATGTCATTAAGAGTTTTCTCCGAGTTCTTCGGTTTATCTCATCTGGCATCAGGAGCAGCACTAGTGCTCCTTTTATTAGTAATGATGTCATTAAGAGTTTTCTCCGAGTTCTTCGGTTTATCTCATAATATCAATGAAAGTTAAATTAAAAAATATCTGGCATCAGGAGCAGCACTAGTGCTCCTTTTATTAGTAATGATGTCATTAAGAGTTTTCTCCGAGTTCTTCGGTTTATCTCATAATATCAATGAAAGTTAAATTAAAAAAAATCTGGCATCAGGAGCAGCACTAGTGCTCCTTTTATTAGTAATAATGTCATTAAGAGTTTTCTCCGAGTTCTTCGGTTTATCTCATCTGGCATCAGGAGCAGCACTAGTGCTCCTTTTATTAGTAATGATGTCATTAAGAGTTTTCTCCGAGTTCTTCGGTTTATCTCATAATATCAATGAAAGTTAAATTTAAAAAAATCTGGCATCAGGAGCAGCACTAGTGCTCCTTTTATTAGTAATAATGTCATTAAGAGTTTTCTCCGAGTTCTTCGGTTTATCTCATCTGGCATCAGGAGCAGCACTAGTGCTCCTTTTATTAGTAATGATGTCATTAAGAGTTTTCTCCGAGTTCTTCGGTTTATCTCATAATATCAATGAAAGTTAAATTAAAAAAAATCTGGCATCAGGAGCAGCACTAGTGCTCCTTTTATTAGTAATGATGTCATTAAGAGTTTTCTCCGAGTTCTTCGGTTTATCTCATAATATCAATGAAAGTTAAATTAAAAAAAATCTGGCATAAGGAGCAGCACTAGTGCTCCTTTTATTAGTGTGGTGGCGGGCGGGGTTTCAGCTCGGCTGCAGGGGGGAGAGAGGGGGAGTGGCTCGGGGAACAGGGCCAGGTGGAAATAATAATTATCAGCTGTGGGTGATTGTGTGTGTGTGCGTGTGTGTGTGGATGCTCCCTTGCATTTAAGGAGTAAGGCGAGGAAGGGGGCCGGGGCTTGCTGTGGTTGGGGGGTCGCGGTACGGGGCCGTCGGTGTCCGCCGTGGGGCCGGTCCGGGTCGTCCTGCCGCCTGCTGCTGGCTCCATCCCTGGGGTGCCGCCGCGGGTCGGGGCGGCGGTCGCGCGCCCTCCCTGTTGCCCGGTCCGCGGGGGTGTACCGCCAGGTGGTCCTCTGCCAGGGTGACGGCTGCCTCCAGTGTCGGTGGGCGGTGATACCGGACCCACGCCGCCGTCCGGGCCGGGAGCCCCTCCACGAACTGCTCGAGGACCACCTTCTCGAGGACGTCCGCGGCTGATCCCACCCCGCCTGGCAGGAGCCACCTGGCGGCCGCGTCCTTGAGCCGCTGCCCGTAGGCGAATGGCCGGTCCTCGGGTCCCAGCCTGGCCCCCCGGAACCGCCGCTGGTGGTCCTCCGGCAGCAGCCCCAGTCTGTCGACCACTGCCTTGCGCACCGCCCCGTAGTCCCGCCGGGCCGCCGGGGGCAGCCCCATGGCTGCTGACTGCGCCTCCCCTGTTAGCAGCGGGAGCAGCCTCACTGCCCACTCCCCGGCCGGCCACCCGCATGCCTCCGCCGTTGTTTCGAAGGCCTCCAGGAATGCCTGTGCATCGTCCTCCGCCGTCATCCGGTGGAGCGTCAGGCTCGCCATCGCTGTCGGGATCGGTGGTGGTTCCGCCCGCGCCACCAATTGCTCCAGGGTCTGGGCCTGCCTCCCCACCTGTGCCTGGAGCGCCCCCAGGAATTGGCGGTTGGCCTCCGCCTGGTCGTGCTGGATCGCTGCCATTTCTGCCAACATCCGGCCCAGTGCGAGCACTGGCTGGGCCGCCATCCCCTGCCGTTGCTCCTCATCCGCCATTTCTCCTCTCCGCCGAGTTGGGCGCCACTGTACCGTGGGTGCGTCGTGCGGATAAAGGGCTCGGAGCCAGGATCGAGTATTCACAACAAGTTTTTATTGTTTCTTTCGGGAAACCCTGTCAGCGTCGGGCTCGCTCGTTGTCCCCGCTCTCTCCTCCTCGCCTTACTCCTTAAATGCAAGGGAGCATCCACACACACACACGCACACACACACAATCACCCACAGCTGATAATTATTATTTCCACCTGGCCCTGTTCCCCGAGCCACTCCCCCTCTCTCCCCCCTGCAGCCGAGCTGAAACCCCGCCCGCCACCACAATTAGTAATGAGGTCATTAAGAGTTTTCTCCGTGTTCTTCGGTTTATCTCATCTGGCATCAGGAGCAGCACTAGTGCTCCTTTTATTAGTAATGATGTCATTAAGAGTTTTCTCCGAGTTCTTCGGTTTATCTCATAATACCAATGAAAGTTAAATTTAAAAAAATCTGGCATCAGGAGCAGCACTAGTGCTCCTTTTATTAGTAATGATGTCATTAAGAGTTTTCTCCGAGTTCTTCGGTTTATCTCATAATATCAATGAAAGTTAAATTAAAAAAAATCTGGCATCAGGAGCAGCACTAGTGCTCCTTTTATTAGTAATGATGTCATTAAGAGTTTTCTCCGAGTTCTTCGGTTTATCTCATAATATCAATGAAAGTTAAATAAAAAAAAATCTGGCATCAGGAGCAGCACTAGTGCTCCTTTTATTAGTATTGATGTCATTAAGAGTTTTCTCCGAGTTCTTCGGTTTATCTCATAATATCAATAAAAAGTTCAATAAAAAAAATCTGGCATCAGGAGCAGCACTAGTGCTCCTTTTATTAGTAATGATGTCATTAGGAGTTTTCTCCGAGTTCTTCGGTTTATCTCATAATATCAATGAAAGTTAAATTAAAAAAAATCTGGCATCAGGAGCAGCACTAGTGCTCCTTTTATTAGTAATGATGTCATTAAGAGTTTTCCCCGAGTTCTTCGGTTTATCTCATAATATCAATAAAAAGTTAAATAAAAAAAATCTGGCATCAGGAGCAGCACTAGTGCTCCTTTTATTAGTAATGATGTCATTAGGAGTTTTCTCCGAGTTCTTCGGTTTATCTCATAATATCAATGAAAGTTAATTAAAAAAATCTGGCATCAGGAGCAGCACTAGCACCATGACATGATAAATCGTTTTCTTATTGTGTACATTGACGATTTGCTCATTTACTCCCACAGTATGGAGGAGCACGTCCAGCAGGTGCGTTTAGTGCTCCAGCGTCTGCAGGCCAATCAACTCTACGTTAATGCGGAAAAAAGCCTGTTCAACGTCTCAACGCTCACCTTCCTTGGATACATGCTTTCGCCAGGAGGGGTCGCCATGGACCAAGACAAGGTAGACGCGGTGCGCAACTGGCCTACACCTAACACCGTAAAGGACCTCCAGCGGTTCCTGGGGTTCTCCAATTACTATCGGAGATTCATCCGGAACTTCGGGGCAATGGCTGCCCCACTTACCGCCCTTTCGAGCCAGAAGAAAGGCAAACTCCCATGGTCTGACGCAGCCCAGAAGGCGTTCGACACCCTTAAGCGGGCGTTCACCTCTGCTCCCGTGCTGACCCAACCGGACCCCGACTGCCAGTTTATTGTCGAGGTGGACGCCTCCGAAGAAGGGGTCGGGGGTGTTCTATCCCAACGCACGGGGAGTCCCCCCAAGATGCACCCATGTGTGTTCTTTTCAAAGAAACTGTCCCCGGCGGAAAGAAACTACGACGTGGGCAACCGGGAACTGCTAGCCATCAAACTCGCCCTTGAAGAATGGAGGCATTGGCTAGAGGGAGCTCGGCACCCCTTCATGGTACTGACTGATCACCGCAACCTGGAGTACCTGAAAGAGGCAAAACGGCTAAACCCGCGTCAGGCCCAGTGGGCCTTGTTTTTCACGCGCTTCCAGTTTACCGTGTCATACCAGCCCGGAGAGAAGAACGCAAAGGCGGACGCACTCTCACGAGTGTACGGGTCAATGGCCGACCCCGAACCCATCCTACCGGACTCATATTTCGTCGGTCCCATTCACTGGGAACTCGAGTCCGTCATCCAGGATGCGCTCCGCACAGACCCAGCACCACCTGACACCCCCGCCAATCAGTGCGGCCTCAACTCGTCCAGTGGAGTCACACCTCGTTGGGATCAGGACATCCAGGCATTACCCGAACCACTCAGCTCTTGTCCCACTACGTGCTATCCTGTCCGGTCTGCGCACAAACAAAAAAAACCCGTCAGCTCCCCGCCGGGGAGTTAGTACCGCTGCCCACTCCCCAGAGACCGTGGTCCCATGTGGCAGTGGACTTCCTCACCGACCTACCGGCGTCAGAGGGGTTTACTACTATTCTAGTATTAGTCGACAGGTTCTCTAAAATGTGTCGCTTTATACCCCTGTGTAACCTTCCCTCAGCCATGGAGATGGCAGAGTGTCTGTTCCTCCAGGTGTTTCGCCCGTTCGGCCTTCCAGAAGAAATCATCTCAGACAGGGGTCCTCAGTTCACGTCTCAGGTCTGGAGGGCGTTCTGCAACCGGCTGGGAATAAAGGTGAAGCTGACGTCCGGATACCTTCCGGAGACCAACGGCCAAACCGAAAGGCTCAACCAGGAACTGGGGAAGTACCTTCGTAGTTATTGCTTACAACATCCACATGATTGGTCCCGGTACGTGGCCTGGGCAGAATACGCACAGAACTCTATGTTCCACTCGTCATTACGATTAACCCCTTTTCAGTGTGTGCTGGGATACCAGCCCCCATTGTTTCCCTGTCGGTCCCGTACCGGCCGTAGAGGACTGGTTCCAGCGCAGTGGCAAAGTCTGGGAGACCGCCCATCATCACCTCCCGCCAAGCAGCCTGCACGCAAAAGACGTTCGCAGACCGACGACGCCGGCCCGCTCCCAGCTACCAAACGGGTCAGCGGGTGTGGCTATCCACGAGGAACTTGAAGCTGCGTCTGCCCTGCCGGAAGCTGTGGCCGCGATACATCGGACCATTCAAAATCACCCATACCGACTGCTTCTACCTAAACATTATCGAATCTCGTCAGCATTTCACGTGTCTCTTCTGAAGCCTGTCCATGCTAGCCCTCTCCATCCATCTCTGCCGACACCAACGCCACCTTCCCCACTGGAGATAGATGGGGGTCCGGCATACGCTATAACGGCTGTGCTGCGGGACGGCCTCCATTACCTGGTGGACTGGGAAGGATACGGCCCTGAAAAACGATCATGGGTCCCGCCCCGGGATGTCGTCTCCCAAGAACTAATAGAGGAGTTTCATCGGATGCGCCCGGATCGCCCTGCACCTCGCCCGCGGGGTCGCCCGCCGTCTACAGTGGCTCGACCGTCAGGAGCCGGCCGTGGAGGAGGGGGCTCTGTGAGGTCTCAACCCCAGCGTGACGGCAGGAGGCCACGAGGGGGAGCCGAAGAACGCGTTCTCCGGAGTCAATCACCAGAATTCTAGACACCTGCGAGAGATGACGCGAACCCCGGAGCCAATCACTGGAACGCTGAACACCTGCGAGAGAGAGATGCCTATAAAAACAGTCCGACGCAGCGGGCAGGTTGTGAGGTATTGAATGTACACTTCTCTGCTGAACCGCTTTGTTTATCTGCCCCTAAACCCCTTAGAACCTGTGAATCGACCTTCCGCCTGCATCTGACCACGAACCTGCCTATTCCCCTGGACCAGAACCGTCTTTTGCCTCCCGCGTTGCCGACCTACTGCCTGTCCTCGGAATTCCCATTTAGATTTGCCCCTGGATATAATTGATACCTGTCCTTTAATAAAGAAAGGTTGGAAGCTCTGATCCTGAGTCCGAGTCTACTTCCAGGGTCCATCCGTGACAAACAGCACTAGTGCTCCTTTTATTAGCAATGATGTCATTAAGAGTTTTCTCCGAGTACGTCGGTTTATCTCATAATATCAATGAAAGTTTAAAAAAAAGGAATCTGGCATCAGGAGCAGCACTAGTGCTCCTTTTATTAGTAATGATGTCATTAAGAGTTTTCTCCGAGTTCGTCGGTTTATCTCATAATATCAATGAAAGTTAAAAAAAAGGAATCTGGCATCAGGAGCAGCACTAGTGCTCCTTTTATTAGTAATGATGTCATTAAGAGTTTTCTCCGAGTTCTTCGGTTTATCTCATAATATCAATGAAAGTTAAATAAATAAAAATATGGCATCAGGAGCAGCACTAGTGCTCCTTTTATTAGTAATAATGTCATTAAGAGTTTTCTCCGAGTTCTTCGGTTCATCTCATAATATCAAAGTTAAATTTAAAAAAATCTGGCATCAGGAGCAGCACTAGTGCTCCTTTTATTAGGGAAGTGAAGGGTAATGGTGGATCGACTGTGACTGTGTTATAGTACTTTAAAACGGACGTTGACATAATGTTGGCGAGGATTTCCATCGGAGTCTGAATCCGGGTTCAAAAATCCCGATTTTTGTAAGCATGAACGAGCTGTCTCGTTGATACGGTAAAATGCTAGTGAGTTACGGTACATTTGATAAGGTGCTCAGCATTCGTTCAAAACTTACCTTTCTTTGCGCAACTTCAGGTGTCGAACAAAGTTGGACGTTGTGGCCGCTCCGTCTGTAATCTTCGACCCGCATGTTTTGCATATAGCAACTCGTTTTTTGTCGACTACCTCGTAATTTTTATAGCCAAACGAAACTACCTTTGGTATCATTTTTCCAACTGGCGCGTTGTTGCGCTTTATTGGTTGTCTTGCAATGTGCCTGTTTAGATGCTGTCAAATCAGAACCAGGTGGGACTGCAGTGATTGGATGTCGTACAGGCAGCGCTCTCTGCATACAGGTGGCGCACATTTTTTTGACAGATGCAGATAAACAGAGCGGCGCGGCCGTGTGAAAATGTTTTCCCCCAGTTTTCATGAGAAGTATCAAGTCTTCTCGAGTCAAAAGGCTCGAGTCCAAGTGAAGTCACGAGTCGTCGATGTTAAAGTCCAAGTTGAGTTGCAAGTCATCAAATTCATGACTCGAGTCTGACTCGAGTCCAAGTCACATGACTCGAATCCACACCTCTGGTTAAACATCTACATAATATAATAATATGTACACAGAGACCTGCTACATGGTTATCTGTACGAGCACCTATAAAATAAACCAAATATGTTTAGTTTAAAAAAGCAGTCTTGATGTACAACTGCAGAAAGAAACTCCATGTTTGGGGGCAAAAGGGAAATCTCTTTTGATCTTCAAGGTTTCACTCAACACCTTTCTTAGTGAAAGTTGGATTACCTTTGCTACAAACCCAAATACAGTAGAACCTGTAAAAAACAGATCCCGAGTAATTGGTGTTTCCAATTAGCTTAATTGATTTGAATTTGACTTCTCATAAGACACTGCACACTGAATGCAGACTAGGTACAGTGTACTATTCATAGATGGGGCGCTGGTTTATCAAGCAGGAGGCCAACGGCGTCACATTTAGGCACGATGGAGAAAACCCGGAGCAGCTCCACCATCCTCTCTGTCCTGAAATGAGTGTTTAAGGGCTCACAGCATCACTGTACTGGACGTGCTGACCGTACCGACGTGTAGAGGTAGCCCTCGCTGTTCATGGCAACGTAAAGCCCGGTCTTGGTGCTCTGGATGGCCACTATCCTGAGCCCCACAGGAATCAAGTTGAACTGCACTGAAAGAACAAAACAGAAAAGGGAGGACCGGGGTTAGAGCAATCATTCTCTCCCCTAAACGCTCGCAATGCTTCTTCGCCGCATAAAAGGATCCGTCTCCCATTTCCTCCTGCCTGATGTACAGTATCTGTCAGAGTCGGGAGTGGGAATGTGTGTGTGGAAAGGAGAGAGGGAGAGGCAGGGAGGGATTAGGAGCGGGAGATTTAGGAGCTATAAAGTCTGGGTGTTGGCCCACCAGAGGTCAGACAAAGCTGGGAGAGACTGTACGTAGAGCCCCCCCCCTCCCACCACCCCCCTCCGCCGGAGAGAGAGAGAGAAAGACAGAGTGAGCATGGCCTAGCTGGGTGCTTTAAGAATTCAGTGCATTATAAAGTGACATCGTCTGAGCCTGCCTTGAATTCATTCCCCCAGTCCCGGGCCACAGTGAACAGCACTTTCTGTGGAACCTTGGATTTCTTATGTGCATAGCTCTCCATATAAACTAACTTCAGCCACTGGAGCAGCACACACACACACACACACACACACACACACACACACTGCGCTTTGAATCCACTCTCTGAAGCGGGTTCGCCTGCGTGTCATTTCGTCAGCTGCTTCTCGGGCCTCCGCCTGCATGTACAGATATGTTACTGGATCCAGTCGGTGTGTGTACACGTATCCCTCTCAGGCTCTCTCACGAGTGTGTGCCATCCAAAGGGGCTTTATGGGAAGTGACATGGTGAGTTGAGTGCTACTGACAAAACGCCAGCTGGTGCGTGGTCACACTGTCGTAATGACCAAACGCTGCCGTGACAATTAAAGCCCCCGAAGCATTTGGATTAGATCTGCGATGAGAGAGGCTCTGAAGGCTGAAGAACATGGAGTAGAAAAACAACAACATACTTATTAATTATGACAAATCATTATTTGTGCTTGTAATTAAATATTGTACATTTTTGTTTGAAGCATATGCTTTTTTTTTCTTTGACAAATAACAAGAATGCATTATAAAAGTGAGTGAGAGGTTGTCAAAATGATGCATCTCTCATACAGATGAAAAATCAAGTCTCAGGAACTTTTAGATTCATGAAGCCATTAGCTGCTATTAAAAAAAAAATCAATTTCAAATTAAAAATCCTGCCAAAATAATAGATGGAAGTAAAGGCCTCAGATGGAGATAGAAAGTCAAAACTTAACCAAACCTTTTTTTTTTCCAGGGTTAGGGTTAGCATGATGTGTGGTAGACGATAGGAAACATGCCACCCCTTTGGCATAAATGAGCCAAAACAAAGTGTTATTAGTGATGCACGTCCAGTTCCACGTTGCAGAAGCAGGTAATGAAAACTGCACATGCTTCTCCCTCCATCCCTCCCTCCCCCTCAGGACCCCGCTTCTATTGGCTCGATCGATCCCTGCATCTCAAACAGTCGCTTTCGCAAATGAACAAAGTGTCACCAAAGACCACGGCCCGGGATGACAAACAGAGCAGGGCCCGAACACAGTGCCCCCCCCCCCTCCCCTCCTTCTCCCCCCTTTAACAGCAGCCTTCCTGTGCGGCTGGTGAGCAGACTTCTTGAAGGTTCTTGTTGTAATGGTAGACATTAAAAGGCCAGCTGGTGGAAAGGCTCTGTACAAGTTAGCCTAATCGGCCCGGAGTTCTCAGACGTCATCACCCTCAGAGCCGACTGAGCTCTCTGGAGTTATGACACCAAGTGTTTGGATTGCACGCGTCACGAACCCTCCTACGCAACCACCAGCGGAATCCAATTCTACAAATAGTTTGATCTTCATCTTCATTCTACAACTGGGCATGAACGTCAGGTTAAAGAACTGAGTATAGAGATTTGCAACAGCGGTCAGATGTTGAATTATAAATCTAATTTGGACCTTATGAATGAGGCCCTTCCTTCTCTTTTGATCCTGATTTCCCTCATCCTTCACTTAGACTCGCTTCTTTTCTCTGCAACTCACAGGAGGAGGTCGTTGGATTAATCAAAACGGAAGGGAGGGGAGGGGAAATGAAGGGGAGGTAAGAGGCTGTCGCGCAAATCCATTCTGCAAGTCAATTTGAGGCTTGAGATCATCAACACAATAAATAAACAAGAAGAAACTGGAGATGGGATCGGGGGGGTTTGAAGGGGGGGCGGGGTAATAGCAGGACGCCGAGTTAAGCTGTGCAGAGGGCATCTGCAGGCCTGCACTCTGTTGGTCTCTACTGGTATGAGAGGAGGATTAAAGTCATGGGTGAGTCGGACGGGCACCGTCGGACCCTCACCTCCTCTCCTGCTCCCGAAGGAGTCGACTTGGACAAAAGCCTTGTGGTGTGATGATAACAACGTGTTCCGTGAAAGCCCCAGGGTCCACAACCCAACCAGAACCCTCGCGCTGAGGTGAATCATCGCGGTAGACGGTGGGGTCAGCGGCTTTTCAGCATCGGGATCGGTCAAAAAATACCAGGAAATGGCGGGAGCCAATTCCATCCTGCATACTCATGTTACGTCGTTTGGACCAAAAATGAAAGCCACAATTTACTTTTTGTAAATTTTGATTTTCCTAAATCTACCAAGAGACACTTAAAAGTCGATCATACTACCTTACATGACGAAAAATGGCACCAAAGGGCCTGGACTGTTAAAGAGGGGCACCTAAGGGATGCTGAACCCGCCTGTTGGGAAAGTTGGGAAGGAGAACATATTTTATTTGACCGTACATTAGCGGGTAATAATTAAACATGGCCGCCAGCTAACATCAAAGAGATCCGCTCGGCGCTTGAGCGGTTACAAACAAGTTGCAACGGCGACAAACGAAACTACTTTCATTTGTGTTGTAAAAAATGAGCGCGAGACTCAGTAGCAGATTAACTAAATGGACAAAGAGCTTCACGGCTGATTTCCCTCGTGGTCGATGACTCCAATGACAAGACAACTTCTTCCTCTCTCCTGTTATTTAACTTTTAGCTCCTCCACCCTCCAGGCCTCGCTCTCCTTCACTGATGCCCGTGAGCCTTTATCGGTCTTCCTCAAAGTCCTCCACTCGTCTCGCGTTGTGTCTTTTAAATCTCCCTCCTCATGAATTAACAACCCTCGTCTCATCTCACACTCTGCACATGCATTTATTCCTATTTAGCTCCCCGATTGCCTGCTGTTGTTCTCCCCGGCCTGGTATCTCTCCATCAGCGTCCATTCGTCGTCCTGTTTTACCCTGCAGCCTTCTCTGCCTGTCTCTCTTCCCAGCTCTGCCTCCCCCATCCTCGTTGGGTATTCTTCCTCAGCTCTGGTTCACTTTTACCGCCCGTCCCCCCCCCCCCCCCCCCCCTCTCATTTGCCTCGGCGAGGCAGCGTTATCGAGCACCGGGGGAAGTTAGACGGCGAGGAAGAGCAGACTTGTAACAGAGCAGAGAAGGAGATAAGTCATATTCCTCTCTAACAGTGGGAGATTGTAATTACAGAGGATAAATCAAGCTCTGCACACACAGAGTCGATAGCTTGTATCCCTTTCCGTCACCTCTTTCCTCCTTCTTTTGCCCCTCTTCTTCTCTCCTCTGTCAAATAGTCTGTCTTGCTGAATCATCCTGGGGTTTTTCCCCTCTTCCTCTACAAATAACTCTGAATTCAGAGAGAGAGAGACCAAAGCCAGTGACAATCACACCAGCAGCTCCATCCCTTCCCGCTGCATTTATTCTCTTCGGGTTTTCTAACCTTTGAAATCTGTTTCCTAATCGATCTGTTTAGTGCACGGACCATTTTGAACCCATCATCTGTCCTTGACTCACCTTTGTGGCATCATTATATCACGCACATCTTGAGTTTAGCTACATGTGAAATGCAATGTGGTTGTCTGCTTATGGATGTGACAAGTCAAAACTCTAAATGCACATTATCTAACCATAAATATTTAACAGTTTTCAGTGGCTTTAAAAGCTTTGATTCCCAACGACAAAACATATCAAACTGGCAATAAACCTTTGTTTTTTTCTGAATTTCTTGTGCTGTGAAATAAAATGTGAAATAATCAACATTTCTGAATATTTTCCAAAGCGTATTGTTCCATTTTTTTTTTGTTTGGACCTAAGTGACCAATGTTTCTAATAAAGAAAGTGAGTTTGTAAAGTCACAGACTTTTGGTCAGTGCAGAGAAGAGTTACTGAAGAGGCAACTTAGCGGCTCAAACGATGAAATAAAAACAGTTCTTGGGAGAACGGTGTGATTCATATAGTTAGTCAAACATTAGTAGAGTCCTTTAATGGCGCATTCTGCCCCATACCCGGATATAAATCTCAACTCCCTCGGCGTACTCGTCTCCCCTGCTTTCATCCCTCTTCCAGTTTTATTACATAACAGCTTGAACCGGCCAAGAGCAGAGAAGGAGAGGAGCAGGGCGGGAGGAGGGGGAGGCAGCTCCTCTGACCTCCCACCAGAGGGGGGAGACACAGTGATGGAGGAGCCATCAGCTGTGTGCCAGCTGCTCCTACTGCTCCCCATCGCTCCCTCCCCTTTCTCTCTCTTTCTCTCTCCATTTTCTCTGTCATCCTCCCTCTCTCTCCCTCCCTCTCTCTCTCTTCCTCTGCCAACGCGTCTCGTCTTGCATGCTCAGTTTCCCCCGACGTATCCCAACGTTCCCTCGTTCGGTGTCGCCGCTCCTCTCTGATCCCGATTCTCCGCTTCATTCCTTTTTGTCATTTTTCAGCTTTGTAATAACCTTCCTAGTTAAGAAAGCATGAAAAAGAGTTGATGAAAGTATTAAAAGGCCATTTGACAAAAAAAAAGAAAAACACCACTTGACACCTTTGCAGTTTCTGTCCCTACGGCGGCTTCTCTGGAGGTGAAGCTGCGGAGATGTCAGGTAGCCCAGGTAGAGAAGTAACAAGAGGTGATGGGAGGGTTATCAAGTCCTCCTGTGTGACCGTGCATCGCTCCCTGCAGGTCATTTGGTTGGTCTCAGCGGAGTGGGGCACAGGAGAGGTCAGGGTCACAAGGTGGAAAAAAAAGGGGGGCTGGGGTGATGAAGACTGTCAACTGTACTGTACTGGAGATGTTTGGCCTTTCGCAAATAATGCGCATAACTGAGAAAGTGTGTGTTGTATTTGTGTGCTCCAGTTTTTGTTCAGTACCCTACATTCAGCCAAGGACTCTGTTGGTATGAATCACACTGTTCGTTATTTATTCCATTTTACTGCTGATATGGCCTATTTTTTTTGGTCTTCTCTGAAAACACTTCAGCGGGGGCGCACACCAGCAATGCCATTAATCGTATGAAATTAAATATGTCATTTTATGCCTGTTGCAAACCATGGTGCGAGGCTTGAATACCAACTTGATAAGTGGCAACTGCCCAAGACCTCGAGGGGCTCGAAACGCCCCGATTTTATTATGTGGTGCTTTATGGTAATACGATTAATCATGAATGAATATGGGAATACCATAAAAAGGCCCACTAAAGCAAGATATTAACTGACATGACATGAAGCGCTTGTTTTATTGCGTTAAATCGGTCATTTTAAATAATCATCTGGTTTTTCCACACCTCCATCTCTCTGCTTACAAGGTGCATTTTCCTTCATGCAATATCAAATTCACACCCAGCACTGTGGTCACAATGCATGTGTTGAAGGGAGGTGGAGGTGGCCACTTTAGCATCACACTTTGTTCGTCCACTTTGGACAGACGTTTTATCTTGGTTGATACAATGGTGTCAATCACTCAGCGATTGCAGTGTGAATGCATAAAAAAAGCTAGTCACTGTCCCCCTTTATAATGCAAAGAGCCCCCTGACGGAGGTTCACTATCCCGACACGCCAGCAGCGCTGCTACACGCGAGCCCCCCCCCCGCCTGTAACCCTGCGGAACATTTCAGGTGGGACATGAGAACGTTTAAAGTTCACAGGGCCGCCATGTTTGCCTCAGTGTAGGGGTGGCGTTATGTAAGAGGGGGAAGTGAAGGTCGCCGGGGGCTTAGTTCAAACCCACTGCCGTTGGAGGACTCTCACATGATGGGATAATACTTTTTCGCAAGGTATTGTCACACAGAAATATTTTCTTTTAAATCACTGTATGGAAAGTGTTTTACCTACTTTAAATCAAAATGTAAATGCACGCGCAAACACAACTGTGTCTGATTAAACATATTGATGGTAAATGTCTCCAGGTTTAATCCAAGTGCCAAGCTTTTAACACTGCTGCTGTATCTGCAACTACTACTACTCCTGCTACTACTACTACTACTACTACTACTACTGCCCAATAATATGCTGAAATATAAACTTTGCAAAGGGAACCACAGCCAAAAGAGTCAGTGAGAGGGTTTTTCCCTCCTCTCTGTAAATCCAAATTCTTGCAAACGTCATGTTTTCTATCCAAACTGGGGTTTTGACAGAAAAAGAAATGCTGTGTTGCCACATCAGGTTTGTCCTTTAATACAATATTGATCTCTTCTGGAGGGTTGAAAGGAGTTCAGGAGATTCTGACGGGTTTGCTCAGTAATTACCCAGGTGAAGACCCCTCCTAGAGTGAGGTGTGTGTTCACCAGGTTGTGTTTGTGTGTTTGTGTGACCACGGCAAGTTTTTGTATTAATGGGCAGAGCTTTATGTCTTGATTCAGATCCTCAGAGGATTCTCTAATTCAATTAATTTAAAACACTGCAGTCACAAGCTGAAGGCATAAAGTTACCACAAAACAGTACATTATGAACATGAGATAATAGGGATAGAGAAAATTGAAACCATTACACGATTTAGGTAGTGTGCAGTCATTCTACAACAAGGAAACATGGTATCGTGATGCTGCTTTAAGGTGGACACATGACCGACCTGAGAAGCACAGTGCTGTACCTAAACTTCTGATTGTTCACTTACAAAAGGAGCTGCTTTCGTCCTTTGTGCCTTCCATGGTGCCATCCGGCAGCATCTGGAGGTAGAAACCGTGTCTGCAGTAAAGCCGTGTGACGATGCCCTTCAGCTGGGGCTCTGCAGAGAAAGCACAGGGTTAAACACATGTTAGCAACCTGGGATCACACACACACACACACAGGTCAATGCACCTTTATTAATGCACCCTTACCTAAGGGTATGCACATTGACTAAACAAGAGGCAGGTCTTGATATTTGCAGTGTGAAATAGTCAAACAGTGGAGTGTGTGTGCTTGAGTGTGTGTGTGTGTGTGTGTCTTGCTTTCTGCAGGATTGATGGGATCCTGCTCAAGAAACGCATCTTTCATGGGTTCAAATGAGGCAAACACAATGTTTTTGGAGTGTTTGCGTACAGTTTGTGTGTGTGTGCTTAGACTAATGCGCGTGTCTGTGGATCTACAATAGGGCGACCACCTTAAAAAGATACGAGGCCCTCAACAAAACAAGCAGACTCGAGCTTCGCATTTTGGCCTGTGAACGATAAGTGACACAAAAGGGCGGAGCTTAGCGAATACATTTAACGCAACCAAAATGTTCAAATAATGAAGTGAAGATACACTGCAAAATGGGACAACTCGCAGATCTGACGACACCGTGTCATCAACCTGCTTTATGGTCTATTTCCCTCTCGATCATTTACTAAATGGACAACATGATGTTTTGAAGAATATTTGACAAGACTACACGTTTAGGTTTATGTAATTGATGATGCTAGAAGTACGGCCCTCTTAGACCAGAGGAGTTTCCTCCCACCTGCTCGGCTACGACAGCAGTTTTTATTATTTTGATTTTAAAAAAGTGTATTGCTCGTGTGAGTTATTTTCACATGTATTTGTTTTGGTCAATGGGATCTAATCTGTAGTTGGAACGTTACTCCTATTAGCAGGTTGTGATCATTAAACACGTTTAAATCCTTTGCGGTGGCTCCCTAGAAATATGAACAAGCAACCTGTAATCTAACTCCAGCTGTGCACACACAAACCTCCATCATCGGTTTACTGCCATGCTTCCCGGTGGTTAAATCCAACTTGGATTGGCGATTCTTCCTCAAAACTACTCCTCAGGCCGCACACGTGTGACTGACCAGGGTGGGGTGGGGGGGGGGGGGGGGCTATTTCCCTCCGATGTGCTGAGGGAGGCTAAATAGTGGATCAGAAGGAATGTCGGAATGCTGAAGTGTTTCCACCATCAAGTTTTGATGAGATGCATCAAACATGGATGAGGACAGAGAAGTGTGGGGGCAGCTGGCAGTTGGCCTTTGGTTGACAGCAGCGATGTGAGACAGAGAGACAGGGGGGGGGGGGGGGGGGAGGGAGGGAGGGAGAGAGACTTCAACACTCATAAAAATAGATGGAAGACATTCTGATTTGTTTTGTTACTCACGTGAGCTGTAACTCTTCCAGAGCCGCACTTTGCCTTAACCAGTACCGAATTTCATTTGCAAAGTTAAAATACATTAATTTAGTATATTGAGATATTTCTGGTGCCTTGAGCAAACCCTCCCTGTGTGGTAAATGTATCCAGAGGACGTTTCACCCCTGTTCCACACTTGAGTTTACCTCGTCGTCCTACACAACTGGAGCGCTCCTTTAAATGAAAATGTATTTCACTCGTATTTGGTCTGTGGCGTATTCAGATTTTATTTTAAATTTTAATAGAAGCTGACGAGGCATCAGGTCAGGGATGTATTCTTCATACAGCTAAACAATCATTCTGCAAAACCTCCAGAAGTTGTTGAATTGAAGCTAATTAGGATCTGAGATCGACCTTGATGTCTGTGAATTAGTCGAGGGAATGCTGGTGTGTAATCCCCCCTTTTGTTCTGACACAACATGTTTGGAATCTTTTCATTAGTAGTTACAGCCTCTCAATCTGGGATGCTGAGGCCAGAACCTCCAAAGAGATGAAAGCTCCTCCACCCATCGCTGGCGGACCAGACACAGAAGGTCAAACGTTGACTGCTCTGTAATAGCCTGAGTGGTAATCCCAAATTAAGCCTCCGACCAGACACCACGTGCTGTTTAACACATCTGCCACAGAGCAGAGCAACAAACGCACAGAAACAGGCTGAGGTTGACCTTTGGCTGGATAAGAACGCTGCGATCCAAAACACGACAAGACTCTGAACGGAAACTTTAGTAATGTGGAAGTAACAAGGCCAAGCTGAGGACTTTCTGCCTCTGTGAAATTCCCAAAGGCAGTCCGCTCACTTCAGCAGCTTTGCAATACACTGATGACTTGTTATTTGCGTTTTAATTGAGCCAGCGTGGTCATTCATATTTTAGATTAATATACCTATCTAGACTTATTGCATTGTTCCGGTCATTTGAAACGCTCTCTTTTCGGACACAAATGCAGTCGGACCCCTGGGCGAACAGACGGGCGGCTTCACTAGCGCATGCCTGGCGAATTGTGGCCATTGTAGTTGGTTATAACGATCAGGGTACAACAATCGTTGAAAGAACTAAATACTGTGGACTATATGGCTGCAGCGCTGGTCATTATTGGGAGTGGGGGAGAGCGGGAGAGTCCTCGATATGCTGCGCTCAGCTTCCCCCTCGATTAGCGGAACAAGTTCCTTCAGTGTTTATAGCGTCCGCAGCATTAAAGCTTGAAAACTTAATTGGAGGGAATCGGCATCTTGGTGCGTCAATGCACCTACAATTGATCACAGCTCACACAGAGCTGCTGGTCCGGAGGCAACAATGCCTAGAAAATGAGATCATTTAAGAGTTACCACCTCCACTGGACTCCAACCGGGGACGTCGGGCAGAGGAGCAGCTGAGATGTTGTGACTCAAGCACACATGGAGTGTGGAATTCAGACATAGAATCAGTTTTTTCCAGTTGCAATAAAGATGATGCAACAGCGAGCCGCTTCTTCAGTGGAAGAGGGTTTGTTTCCCTTTGGACTTCCTAAAAATCAACAAGCTTTTTCATCCCCTTCACATGTTCCAACATGAAGGAACTGTTTGTCCTCCACATCTAGCAGGCTGGTGGTGTTTTTCTAGTCTGTGCCTTCACCGTTGCCACCGTAACACAAGGGCACACTTTTGCACGCCCAAAAAAGAGCAACTTTGAGCTTATCTGGTCCTGGCTCAGCCAGTTGGACAAATGGCATTACAGTATAATTCTCTCTAATCAAATATAGCACTGTGAGCAGATTCCTAGTTGGTTTCTGCAACTTAACATGCTATGGTTCTGCACACCGCTCCCAGAAACACTCCTCAGCTTTCCCCAGAGTTAATAAGCTTGTTACTCCCCACTGACTCCAATGTCGTCTTTCTCACCACCAGATTCTACTACTGCTAGTATTCCATCTTGCAGCATTTATTGCAGCATCCAAACGCTTGACGGCAGCCACAAAAGCAATAACATGTCCTCTTTTGAAATGAGCACAAGTGAAGTACGCTATGTAGATCCTTTTCATATCACAGTCGAGCTTTTTTTTAAATTATTTTTTATTCACGCGCCTCTCTAAAGCTAAAAGAAGGCAACGTATGCAACTTTCATATTTTACCATTCATATTAAGTGCACCGCTAAATTGCATGAAATTAGGGGCTTACCGTGGTCGCAGTTGACAGTGAATAATGGGTATGAAGGCGGGAAGAGCCTACAAGGTAATGGCTATATTTACAAGGCCCATCAATCATCTGCAAACCGCCAGTAGCCCCATCCCTCATAGGAGGGAAAGAGAGAAAGGGGCGGGACGCCTCCAAAACAAACTGCTTCTTCCTTCTCAATATGAATTACGCAAAATGACATAAGTTTGAAGGTTGTGACTGACTGAGAAGAAGTAGCCGAAGAACAACAGGTAGTTTTCGACGCTTTGTTGAGAATAACAAAAAAAGGGTTAAGTAAAGAAAGATCAAAATCTAATTATGACATGTTGAAGCCTGTATTCTGTAAAAGAGTTAAATGGTGCCTCACAAATAGAGTATAAACAGTAGAGACGAGAAGCGAAAAGTAAAAGGTGTGATAAACATTAAATACACACCCATTAGTGTTGTCCACACCAGCCCTTAACTTAAGACACTGCAAACAACCACAGATGTGTTCTGCTGAAGTCCCCAGGTAACACGGTTAGTAGACACTGGCTCACTGCGCTACACATGGAGCGGATTTATCTTCATTCATGTCAACCTCGGGGCTCTGGCTGCAACAATATTGCATCTATGTTCATGGGTAACGATTAACATATTGTAAAACTAGTGGCTGTGATTAATATTGTCTGCTTTTTAATTGTATGACAAAGTGGGAAACTGAATCCATGGTGTGAATATGAAGGTACATACTGTATATCATATAATGTATGTTTAATGTCCCAGATACGTCACGTAGTCCTAGATTCAGCCATAGTGGTGAAAATGTATCTATCTCTGTCAAAGGTCACCTTTGAGTCCTGTGGAAACCGTAGAAAAAAAGAGATTTCGAAATAGAGAATATCTAAATACGGCTGCAAAATAATTAGATTATATAACAATGCCATAACAAACTGACGGAACAATACTGATTTTGCCATTGGTGTGAAATATTTCCCTTTTTTATATACACCAGTATATACACAAGTTTGTAATGTATGTCCGATCAGGAAAAAAAAGAAAAAGCATTTAAGTGACAGCACGCACACATGAATAGGTCAGAGAGAGGGAGACGTTGGTTTAATTAGAAAAGCAACGAGTGAACTTTTCCATCTGTGCGCTAAAGCTTAATGATTTAAAGCTTAAATTAATGGCCTTATAATTAAGTCAGAGAGAGACCGAAACAAAAGCAGCTGTCTCAGAAGTGAGAGAGCGTATATATGGAGAGGAAGATAAGGGAAAGGGGATAAAGAAGCATATTGAAAATGGGATGAGAAGAAGAAAGAGCGAGTCAAAGAGGGAGAGCATGAATCAAGACAGGCAGAAGGCAGTTTGAAAAACACTGAAAGAAAGATACCCATGTGGGGCTGTGTTTGTACAGGCAAAGAGACACTGATGTGGGGACCAGCAGAGAGCTAAGAAGCTCAAAGAGAAGCTGGGCTTCCCGGTGAAAGAGACCTAACCCGGATCACAGGGGAGGAAAGAACACACGCGGCTTCAGATCAGAAACTGAACGAGGACGACAGAGAACTACAGCAGAGTTTTTGCATCAAAAGTGAAAGCTCAACTTGAATGTCATGCTCCGGGCCGTGTACCACACCCGGACCCGTCCAAAGGCCTTTGTGATGGGCCACCTCCCCGGTTGCGGCACTGGAACTACTCGGTCGAGGTTAGGGAGCTTTCGTGATTCAAGACACGCCGTCGCAATGTGTCGCCAGTTTCTTAGACTTTGTGGCATTGTTTTGTCCCTTTACCTTTTTAGTGGATGGATGGTATATCCTAAAAAGGAGGTGGAATAGGATATGGGAAAAGAGATGGGAGTAAGGATGGAGATGCGGAAGAGGAATGAGGAAAGAGGTTTCTTACGCTACAAACAAGGAGCAAGGAGACAGGAAAGGAATAGAAGGATGGAAAGAAAAAGGATGAATCGAGGAAGAGGGCACACAAGAGTATTGCTTAAAGACAAGGAAAAGGAAAAGCAAGGAGGAAAGGAAAAGAAGAAGAAGTTAAGTATGTGAAAAGGTTTGCAGGGGGAGAGATCAACCTCCAATGGCCCTGGTGTTGTAACATTCAAAAGAGTCAATGGCCAGGAACCAAACTTTCCACCCATACACTTCCTCTCTCTCCAACATCAACCCCTTTCTCTTGCCCCCTCCCCAGTCTGAGTTTATATCTCCCCACTTACTTTTCTTTTAACGACCCCCTGCATCTTTAGCTTTATAACGCCATGCTATATTTCTCCTGGTAAGTGTTGACCTACACAGAGATAAATAGGCATATTCCCGCAAGAGCCATTAGAAGCAAATACAAGCAAACGTCCTGTCTGTAGACGCTCTCTAGACGATACTTCAAGCATATTATGCCATAAACCATAGCAACACACAAGTGGAGGAAATAAATATCAGACATAAAAATATGACAGAATTCCCCCCAAAAGACACAAATTGCCCAAATTCGGAAAGGGTACGACACTTTTACTAATTCAGAGTTCCTGGTGTCGTTCTCTTTTAATTGTCTCCCATGGGACTGCTGACTAAATTCTGGCGAAAGTGTGTGTGTGTGTGTGTGTGTGTGTGTGTGTGCGTGTCAACGGACATGCATGTGTTCTCTATGCATTCATGCTTGTGTGTGTTCTTGGCTGAGACTCTGACAGGGATGGATGAGGCGGAGTAGACTCTGCAAGGCGCTTTTGGGCTGTTGCGTCAGTGACCTCTGACCTCGCAGTGGCCGGTCGCGGCCGACACACAGACCCCCACCGTGCATTAGTTAATGGCCAATCGCTGCCTCGCTGCAACACACACACACACACACAGGTAAGTTTCTATGGCGTACAGTATGTGCGTGTGTATTTGTGCTTTGAGCAAGTTAAACAACCCAGAAGGACTCTTTGCTCAATTCTTCCCTTGGATCGCATCCAGAGTCGCTGATAGAAGAGGACGAATCAATTTGCTTTCACATTATCAGAAACACCTCACAGCTCTACGTGTGCTGCTTTTAAACGCCTGGATGTCATTGCAGAGTGAGTTGTGATGTCTTGGTTTGAGGCTCTGACTGGACAGTATTTCAGGCTGATCAAAATCAGGTATCATGTCAAGTTTTATTGTTAACAACGACGATGGAGCAATTTATTCTTCGTCACACCACAGGTGTTGTGATGCGTTTTCTTTGCTTATTTCCAACTCTTTTTTTTCAGAATATAAGCGAAAGTAGATTTTTTGTCATTGATTTTGTACGTCCTTCCTCCTCTCTTCATCTCTTTCCCTTGGCACAGCACCCCTTTCCCTCTCAGCAGTGGAACATGGAGCACAATGCTTATCAGGCTCTCGCTTTACGTACGTCTCGCTCCCATTCGCTCACACACACACACACACACACACACACACACACACACACACACACACACACACAGGAAACCTTGTCTAAGGAGCGCCAGGAGTCGTAAAAAGAAACAAACTTTGCCTCTGGTTGTTCCCTTTTTGAAGTTTGTGTCAGCATCCGCTCACATGACGGGAAATCAATGACCACCATAGCTGAATTTCATTTTTCCTTCAGGTTATATCCTTCATGTAAATTTTAGATTGATATTTCTATCTGCAAGTTGAAAATAATAGTGTTGTCTAGGTGATTACATTTCTCATTCGTAATTAAATGAATGTAAACTACAGTACTTCTCAGTCAGTTATTGTGTCCCGCATTTGCTTTCATGTTCTCGAATATTATAAAACTCAAAAACACTCAAAAATCACAGAAAGAAGACGCTCCTTATGTCTTCTTTCAGTATCAAAGTAATCCTGGGACAGTTGTCAGTCAATCAATGGGTACCATAAAATGTAAAATAACCTATAGTCCCTATGTTTGAATAACCCAGCTGTAGCTCAGTATTCTTTTAACGGTGCAATGCAACTGCTTAAATCAAAACATTTTGAGGCAACGTTTTACTTCCAAGGGTGGACAGGCTTTTCAAGAAGGAGGAAGAGGCAAAGGATAATATCCCACTGAAGCTCTCTTGACACTGATATAAACTAGCTGCTGGTCAGCTTCAGTTTGACACCTCCCTGGAGTTGAAGCCAGACTGCAGTCAATGGAAACCCAATTCCAAAAGAGAGTGGAGGCCAAACACGATTGGCTCTAAGTGACTCACTGTAAGCCGGCCATGCAGCCAACGCTTTCCACTTCTTAGAAGCGTTGTCCACGGAGTGAAACACAGGACTCACGAAGGACATGGGACGAACAGTAGAGAAAGAGAGTGTGTGTGTGTGTGTGTGTGTGCGTTTGTTTTGTCCTGTAGCGGTTGTGTTCCTTCTGTGAGACGCTACTAATTAGGCTCTCAGCGACAGACAGACAGCAAACAGACGATGGCCTGCTGCATCACTCCGAGGTTGGGGGGGGAGCATCGTCAGACAGGAAACACCGCGGGCAAACCACGAAGCGCCACGGGGACCGGCGTGCTCTGCATCACCCGGAGACCGCTGCGAGGACGTAGCAGTTCCCTTGTTCGCTCTCTATCTCTCTGGCTGTGTAATCATATCCTTTACACCATAGGCTCCCAATCTAATCTCACGCATCGGTACGCTTTAATTAAACTGATTTACAGAGACTCTCTCTCCCTCTTGCAGCCTGTCCCCCGATTTATTCATGCCCCCGTACCAAAACACATGCGCACACACACACACACACACACACACACACACACACACACTCACGGCGTATATCCTCATCCCACTACGCCCTCGTCGGCATCCACCCGAAATGGAAACATGCAACGCTGGTCTGGTTGGAGCAGCTGTTCCCCCTTCCAGTACAATCTCCCGGTGTGACTGGTGACACCGGGCCGCGGCGACCCGACGACTAAACAGTCGGCCCCCAAAACGTCCTCGGAGTCATGTGGCCACCGGGCCGCCGTGGAGGGAGCGCGTTTGTCAGCTGAAACTGAACCCGAGAGAGATGGGGGCTGATCCTTCTGTTTTCGTTGTCTCATCTCCGCCAGGATCTCATCACATAAAACAAGAAGAGGAAGAGCACACGGCAGGGTTTGTACGGTTAGCTCCTGGGCCTCGGGGTCAAATTTGCTGCACAGAGATAATAGAAGAAAAAAAAAAGAAATAAAGCCACGGTAACACTCGCTTTCCTGCTCTTCCGCTCTTTATAATTTCTTCTTTGTTCACCTGCTTATCTACCTCCTTCCTCTCTCTCTCTCTCTCGCCTTGGTTCTGAGGGATTCAATTTCCCCGCCAGCTAGTACCTGCTCTGTAATTATACAAGCTGCTTTATTGAACTGGACGGGGATAATTCCCTTTTTGCGCACAGAGACCCACACCCCCCCCCCACCCCCCCCCCCCACCACCATTAAAACCCATCCGGGCAACCCCATTATCTGCAGCCGGCCCGGTGGTCTCCTCCTGCATCTGCTCCTCCTTTTTTTGTCTCCTCCCCGTTGTTCCCTTCAGTGCTTGTCTTCTTGCCTTCCCGTCGGCGGGGTCGGGCTTCTCCGGCTCGGCGTTAGTGAGTCTTTATTGTCGTCGTGTATCTCCATTACGCCGCAGCACAGCCGAGCGCCCCCCCCCCCCTCCGGTCCCTCTCTCAGGGATAGAAGTTGGCCCGCAGCCCTACAATTGGGTTTAAGGAAGGAGGATGAAAAGTAACAGAGTATGTTGTGAAAGTGAAAGACCCGAGTATTATGTGTGAGAGATTTAGGGAGATGTTCGGGTGCAATATGAGACTTACTGGAGCCCTGCAATGCTTCGCTGCTTGTACACACTGTGCTGGAAAGAACAGTTCTCCTTTGATTCGTGACAATCCCACACACAAAAGAATACAAACCAAGCACACTTCATTGCAGGTGAGGGGTTGAGCATGTAGCTGATGTGAAGCCATGATGACTTTCTTCAGGACGATCATCACCGCCATGCAACGGGGGACTAATGCTTCCCTCAACAACAGGTCCTGGGAGATGTTACAGCGTACATAAAAGATGGCTTCTAGCGGGGAGAGGAGAGGAGGACTGAGTGGCGGGTTTGTACTAAAGTGATCGGCTTTCCCGCGTTGGTTAGCTTTGTCTTTTCTTTTTCACAGGGAAGGTGTGGTGGCGGTAGAGGATGGGAATCCTCAGCGCTCTTGTGTATATCTAATTGCTGGCGGTTGGGGAGTAGGGTCTTAGAAATCACAGCTGAGTCAAAGCACCTTCAGGCTGCAGGAGGATTCAGAGCCGAGAGGCTAAGAAATGTGGACGTATAATGGATAGGTGCCGAGGAAAAGATTAAATAAGCAGGTTTGTTGCAAAGTTATTCCCCCCCCCCCCCCCCCAAAAAAAAGCATCCCAGTGGCGAGGTTTCCTGTAATGTGTGCCTTTTGCTTTGGTGCATCACATACTCAAAAAACAAAAACAGCATACACTGCTACACAAATACAGTCTAATAATAGGAAGCATTTAGGTTTAAGTATAACTTAATGTATAGATTCTATACATATCTGATATCTGGCACTGGGCAGGAGGACCGGAAGCTCTGTATAAAAAGTACTTCTGCTTGTGGACTGATTACAATACCACAGCAGAAAACCTGTCTGGATGGATCAATTCAGGCGATCATTGTGTGAGCCATCGTCAGTGGAGAACCTCCAGGCTGTACATAATGTTGTCATCACAGATTAGGGGGTGGGCGCTGTAGCTTCAGGCCTCCAGAGAAACGTTCCTCGAGTGTCAAAGGCTATGAGTTAAACCCCAGAGTATTCTTAAATCGAATGTCAATCCTTTATTAAAAAGGACTCAACCAAATAAAGCTGAATGTCACGGTGAAAATCAATTTTCACAGCAGGCTTTTTAGTCCAACGTGTCCGCTTCGACCTCCCAGGCCTTTTAGTTCACAAAAGCCAGAAGTAACTTTCATTTAAAAAAACTTTTATTTTTTTTTGACGGCATCGAGGAGCAAAGGAGGGATAAATCTCCCTCCTTTGCCTTTTGAAGACATTCACAGCAGTAAACTCTCCTCTTCTGTACTGCCCAGTCAGTGTTTCCCCGGGTGACTCACCGCACGCAGCCCCCCCCCCCCACACACACACACACACACAGTCCCACCGCTTCACTTATGGCACTTGACACGTGCTCAAATGTAAACCGCGATCCACACAGGCTTCGACTTTCTATGTCACAGCCTTCTCTGACATAAGCACTTCTCAGCTCCCTGACTGACGTTAATCTAACATTTATACTTCCCCTGAAAGCTTCTCATAACACAACACCAGCCTCGGGGGTGTGTGGGTGTAAGCTGGTTAATATTTGAATCGGTTTCTAACACGGAGTGTTCTCTTTACCATGACATGAAGTAGGTGGACGAGTACGCTGTATGTAGAAGTTACACCCAGAAGGAAGGGGGCTTCATTTATGGGACACCGCTTATTAGGCTCCAGTTATTATTGCAATTTGAACATTTTTAATCAGAGGTCAAATTTAATGTAGAAGTTTATTAGTTGTACGGGGTTAAGAGTGTTTTATTAGTGACAAATTGAACATTTTACCTTGCCTTTGTGGCTCGATCTACAGATCTTTTTCGACATATTTAATAGAGTAGTATTTAAAAATCCCGATAATACTTTCAAGTATGTTCTACTTGTACAGTGCATATACAAAGTACATTTTAAAGTTTCTTTAAAGTTGTTTTTAAAATCAATGTAATGCAAGGGCCTAAATATTGATTAGCTCAGCCTTGCTTTGGGAAAACCTGGCTGTCCCTTCACTGTTTTTTATGTTATAAAAAAATGTATTAGATCAACTCTCAGTGATCTTTTTGGCCTTGTTGTTGTCTCCAGGGTATTTATTCTTTGGTAATCCATAGTTACCTGAAATGAAATGATAAAGCATTTTTCAATATTTTATGGTGTTTAATATCTTAATATCAGGCCCGCTCTTACACACAAACACTCCTTCAATTTTTAGGTTGCTTCTTGGGTAAAAACTAATAAAAAACAAATGAATAAATACATTGTGCTTAATGGCTGATAGGATAAGCTAAACAAAACCTAACAGACCCTGATATTAATCTTGGTGGTCATTATTTATATATATATATATTCTTGTAGACCCAGTATTAAAAGAAAAATCATCTTCAAAAATAAAAAAGTATAAGTTTAAGTCAACGCCTATGATCTCAAACCCATTATTATGTTTATTTTAGGTCTAAAATTTATAATGATCTAGCTTTGGTTTGAGGGTTATTTTAAACAGAAACCCTGACTAATGTTGGCATGGAGCATCCCCCGAGTGTCCACTTCACCAAGGTCTTGCTCCTAGGACATTGACTGGGGTCAAAGAGATTCACTGAAAAACACTGAAGCTACAGTTCAATACAGATAAACAGGCCTTTATATTGCTATTTATTGATCATTTGACTATATGTCGAGCTATATAATGCATGAGTGAGTATGCAGAGGTGTGTATGTGTGTGTGTGTGTGCGCATTGACTAACGCAGATACCGTCATTGAGGGTACAAGGGCATCGCTAAAAGCCCTCTTTATGCAAATGAAGCGCAGATTGCAGTGAGTGTGTCACAGACAGGACATATCTCATAATGATAACTTATCGCAGCCAGCAGATACGCCTGATATGGACTATGAGGGACACACACACACAGGGAGTGTGTCCTCCCATGTCTGCTTCACACGCACACACAAACACACACAATTACACATGATCTCTCCCCATCCCCCCCACTCTCGCTTACTCATTAACAAATTTATTAATGGCCTCTTAATTATGTCTGCTTATCTTCTTCTGAAGCACCGGCACTGCCCGCGGACTCCAATTTCACACAAAGTAGTTACATATTTACATAAGACCCTTCTCACGCACTCTCTACACATAACTTAAGTGTGTGTGTGTGTCTCCCACCCAGCACTGAAATCTTCAAAACACACACAAACATGCGCGCACAGTGTTCTTCAGACTGAGGTGATCTGATGAAGAACCCTGTGAGAGTTATGAATTGACTTCTTTCTCTCATCCCTCTTTCCCTCCCTTGATATGATTGAGCGCGGCTGGTAGCGCCGTCTTTCCCGGGCCTCTCGTCCCTCCCTCCATCGCTCTTTAGCTTGTCCTGGGAAAGTTTTTTTTTTTTTTTTTTTTTTCAATTATCCTCCTCCAACACTCTCTTCCTTTCCTTCTTCCTGTATCAGTCCATCTCTTTCTCCGCTGCTTCTGACCCTCTCAGCTTTCTCTGTGCTTCCACCTGCCCCCACCCCCCTCTCCTCGTTATCCTTCTATCGCCAATTTAGAGCTGCCTTTAGTTCTTGCCTCCTCTTTCCTATCTGTCCATCTCTCGCTGGCTTTCCAAGATATATATCGGTGCGCTCCCTCCTTCCTTACCTCTTTACCTCCCTTTATTCTCTATCCACCTGACTCATCAGCTCCTGCAGAGCTCCACCAGCCCTGATAGCCTATTCCTTTCTCCATCCAATTGTATGAGGTAGTAAAGCATTTCCTTTCTCTTTTTTTCCTTTCCCATGAACATCTGTCTAACACTGTTATGTAAAATTCGGTATTAAAAGGTGCACTTTTATAAACTCTACAGAAGGTATAATATTTTCTTCACTGTACACTCACGCAGGTAATATTCAGGCATTGCAAACAATATACACACTACGATCGGAGCAGCCTTTCAGCAACAATATGACCCACGATGCCACGCTGCCATCTCTCATGACATAGTTAAAGTATGTACAAAGAGCTACGTGCAAATTGGGGACCAAACACACTCAGAGACAGTTTTGTTAAGAATCCAAACTGTCTGGGTTTAGGTCTCCAAACCCTGAAAGATGTGTCCTGGTGTTTCAAGTGAGAATCCCCCTTCAACAGTCTGGTTGAACAAGGAGTGACAAAAAGTCAATTCATGCTCGGTGAGTCAATCCAAAGAAGTGTCACGTAACTTAGTGTTGAAAACACTATTGAGCATGATATCATTCCCTCTTCCACAGACCTCCTGACTGGATGTATCTCTAGGAAATGCATTTGTGCTTTAATTTTGAAAATCATCTTTTTTTGCCCCCTCAAACTATGTGTGTGAATTTACCTGCATTCCCCTCAGTGAGAAATGCTCCATATCTTTAACACCACCCGTCTCCTTAAAGCAATCATCTGAAAAAGCACAGTAGCTTGCAGAAAAAAATCGTGCCCCTTTGCAAAGGTACTTCCCAGACCCTGAACGCCACATTTTACTGAGCGTGCATGGGCAGAGGGGACCAGATCTGAATGGCTTGTTGAATCACGTGTTTTCTGATCTTGAGTGGGCCGTGTTATTGTAGTCTGTGGGCTGGCAGGGACCCCAGACAGCCAAGTAAATGAGGAGTCAAGTTTTTCATGTGTCCGCTTCATTATCACATCACGCTGCATTCAAGCAGGTCAGGGTTAATGTGGCATATGGCGTAAAAAACTTCACTGCAGATTTTAGCACACATAAAAATGACATTGGTAGTTGATGGATTAGGAGAAAGATAATAAAATAAATAAACTTGTTGTTAAAGGGACCTTTGCACTAACATAGAACCTTCAGTTTTAACTTAAGCCTGAATGAAGCCGTTCCAATTTGTTTATTTAATAAAACTGGCAACCTGCCACAGTAAAGAAAGATTGGATGAAGATTATGTTAAATGCAAGCGGAAATAATGAATAGCAATTGAAACAAATGGATGCAAGCAATGGCTCAATAGAGGTCTGTCCCTGTGTGAGTGCCGGGGGGCTAAGATGGCGTCCTGCCACAAAGTCTGCGCTCTCTGGAGCGAGCGGCCGAGGCTTTGGCAGAGTTTAGTCCTTCCCGGGGGAAAGGCAGCTCACAGGAAGATCAGGAGCCGGGAACGTACAAGAGTCGCACAAACCAAACCCTTTGCGGTGATGGACCTGTCTAATTGTGATTCAGCTCTCTGAATACAGCTTGTTCTCTGTCACATCCAAATCCAGCTACGGCGTTAGCTGCCACCTTCCATGTTCTACCACGTTCCACATTCAACGCAGACCTGGATGATGAGGATATATATGTGTATCAATTACAGTTCTCCCATATCAGATGGTTTTCCCATGCTGCACTATACAGGGTGTAACACTCAAAACCTGGTGTGAGCAATGATAGAATGAGATCCTCTGCAGATGTTGAAATGAGGAGCCTTGACTTTAGTGTGCGACATGAATGTGTGATGAAAACCCAGTTGAATTAGTGATAATGTCTGGTTTTATTAATAAGGCCTCTACCTTCAATCCCAACACGTCCTTATGTGCATTACGCGAAACACACGGAAGAAGACTTCATACGTTAATGTTTCCATTCATGTGTGGGGCATGAACAAAAGCGGAGACCAGTAGAGCACTTATAGGGGTAGACAGCATCATGGATTGGGATCCGTCTTGTGACCTTTGTGAATGGCAGCACCCGACCGGCGCTCTATCCCGTCACTTACCACTTCCAAACGTCTAATAAAGCAGAGATGGTTGAAAAATAATGATGATAAATATCTGTGAATGGCTGTCCTTCATGGCCCAATGGTCTTAAGGGGCTTACGACATCTAAACCTACAAGGGTTTTAAGCAGCGCTACGTCTCTCTCTCTCTCTCTCTCTCTCTCTCTCTCTCTGAGAGTGGAAGGAGTGCTGGGTGAACGGAGCGTGGCGTGAGGTGAATTGTTTGATAGTGTTTTCTAGCTGTAATTTCATTCATTTTCACCGAGTGAAGCGTCCGTCCGGCTGAGGAGGATCCAGAGCGGAGCGGCCCACTGACAGAGGAAGAGATGCTGGAGCAGTATGGCGGAGTCCAGATTGCATCTCCACCAGAATGTGGCTGAATACGTGTATTTAAACCATGGATTTAATTATATTGAACTGCCCATGTTATTGGTCTAGGTTACATATATCAAACTCGCGGCCCGGCGCCGGTGTCCGGCTGCCGGAGGGCGTACGTCCCGCCGTCAGCGAACCGTCGGTCGGACCGCCACCGCCCCCCCCCCCCCGTCAGCCTTTCGCGCCGATCGTCAGTGGCCCGCATTCGGTCGAGCTGGGCAGTATCTGGCCCGAACCTGAAATGAGTTTGACACCCCTGCACTAGAATAAAGATTCACAGAGGACAAAACACAGACTGTTCACTTGCTTTTCTTCAGGGGTTTAAACGTTTTTTGTCAATTTGTCTACTGCTTTGGAGAGGTTTCACCAAAGGTTTTTATTCAATATTTTAACCCGGCCTCTGCACTAGACTTAATGAATGGCTAAGAGAGCCTTCTATCTGTGTCTGTTGCTATCGCTCTCTGCAGGGCCTAATTGCATGATGGATAATTTAATGGCAGTGGTAAAGCCCCAGACTTGGTGAGGAGGTTCTCCTCTCATCTGCACGCAAACTCTCTTGTGAGATGCGCTAGCACGGGACCTGAGGAGTTTGCGCTCTGGCTCGTCTCCAGCTTCACAGACTGATGGCACATTAAAGTGAAGGACGCGTCACCCACCTGTGCTTGTGTACCACGGGGGAACAAACACAGGTAGACATGCCGCAGTCAGCAAGGAGCCCCACACACACACAGCCTTTCTGACTTGCACGTTGCACATTTTCAAACCCTGAGACCCGAGAACACATGCATCCGCTGTGGGTAGCACATGCGATGCCTGGAGAGGGGTTCCAGCGGTATAGATCACAGCTCTCTGTGCACCGTGTGCCCATTTTATTACCTGTGTTTGTGTACACAAAGCACTTGACTGGCCATGTGATTCGCTCGCAAAACTCTTGAAAAGAACATTACAAATGATTTCTTATATAGGGACAAAAACACCCGCTGCCGGTCTATAGATGCCGGTAAGTTGCATAATTCAGGCTTATTCATGTCTGACGTCGGAACAGCACTACAGTAAATGCAACATGCATGTTCAAGTGCTCCATGTGCATATAGTAGGGAGAAAGTGTGGGAAGGTCATAAAGAATAGTCATTCATTGTTTTATTAAGTTTAACATTTGTGGAGTTGTTCTTAGCAGATTCATGGCCCAAAACGTGTTTTATGTGGTCGCAGTGCTAATTACTTCAAACTTGAGTCGATGTTGGCTGCAATTTGATGAAAATGGCAATGTATATTTTGGGGGGCGTCCCAGAGGTCAACATCGCACGGCTTCCCTCAACAAACAGCCAATAGGATTTGTCCACTTAATCTTGGATTATTGCAGAAATTGAAGCTCTGTGAGAAACATTTTTTCATGATACTTCTTAAAGACACCTATGTTTTGTTCAGCAAAATAATCTTAACAACGCAACTTTTATTATTTAGGAAATGTGAATTCAATCTGCAGAAGTAAAAGGCAAACGTGGTATAAACAAAGGGTTGATTACGCAAAACACGGCTGTAAAGACTTACAAGGTAGAGTGATAAACCACAACTGCTTAGAACCTTCCAAATTTACAAAAGTGGTATTTACTGATGTCTTTTGTAAAACGTTAACATTTTATGAGATGGGAGACAAGGGCAAGAATGCTGAGTCAGGTTCAAAAAAACTCCTGCAGCCGTCTTCACCAGAATGGGACTGACGTTGGAGTGACTTTGACCGGTTCATCTCAACTCTGCGTAATCCACAGCCCTCACTGGAAAAGGTCCTAATGGAAACTATTCACTTTTTGCATATGCACACACAAGTAAATAGTCCATGTGAAAAAAAAAAACTATTCAAGTAGGAAAATATTTTTCTTTGAGTTTTGTGGGACGGTTCCAACTGACTTCACGCTCAAATTGTCTATAAAGAAAACGCATAAGTGTATGTCAGTGATGCCTCAACAAAATGGCAGGTAGTCTTAATAAAGTTAACAAAGCATCTATATTAACTCCTGGTAGCTTACAATCTTTTATTATTCAACACACCGGACATTCTAAATATCAGGCAAATAATTCTTCTCTATCACCTCTAAATTAGAAGCAAATGACTTTTCATTTAATGACAACTCAGGGTTCAGCCTCAGCACCGGTCAGTAAATCCCACACCACCCTTGGGTGCCACAGCCTCTGTGGTCAAAGTAAATTAAGGCGTAGTATATATGGACACAAGCAGTTAAGACCTTGTGGTGGTGTGTATGTGTGTGCTAGTGTGAGGTCAACACACAACAAGAGAGAGAGAGAGCGAGAGAGGGAAGGAGAGAAATGTGGATTATCATGACATATGATTTATGGAGCCTTCTTCCAAACAATGTCACTTTGTTCAGCGACACCGTTGGAGCTGAGAGAGAGAGATCAGACTCCCCACGCATGACCGGGACCGGTTTGTATGTGTGGATCCTTTCTAGCCTGAGGGATTTTACAATGTTGCCCAGTTGTGGGTCTGTTTCTGTGGATCCAAAACTGCCATCTTCATGTGACGCATGTCGGCTCTGCACAGAAACCATGCGGCAAATTGATTGCTAACGCTGGCTTTACTGTCCTCAGCATGTTTATTTTGCGACCTAACTAAGAGCATTGATTATTAAAAGGGACAGCCTGCGGTTTCTGCAGGTGGTTTGACTTTGAAAAAAGCAAGGTTGGGTTGGTGGTGGTGTGAGGGGGGGGGGGGGGGGAGATGCTGACTCGACGCTTGCCGGTCATTTGTTACTTGGGCTCTCAAGACGGTGAATCCCAGCGGAGGGGAAATTGTCTGACGCAAAATAAGATGTTGAGTGCTGCTGTAGATAAATGCGAGCAGATTTGCATGCATCACTGTGTGTGTGTGTGTGTGTGTGTGTATCTCAGGTGGAGGTCATTTGAAGAGCACAGTATCCAGATTAAACCATTGGCATCATTGCCCTGCTTTTGTTTCATTTTCATGTCTGTGCCGTGTCAACAATGTGCCACACTGAGTCTAAGCTCACCTCTTTCCTACCAGACCACCCTGCAGCCTTTTTTAAATCCGACCGGCCCTCACACACACACACACACACACACACACACACACACACACACACACACACACACACACACACACACACACACACACACACACACACACACACACACACACACACACACACACACACACACACACACACACACACACACACACTCAAGCAAACTGTTATCCCATACCGCAATACAACAAGTTACACAACCAATGAGCACACACTCTTTCTTCAGAAACAATCTATTTTGTCTAATGATGATGATTGATGCCCATTTACAAAAAAAAACATCAAAAGAAATGGTGGTCCGCTTCATAAATCATTTTGTTTGGAGGGGCAAAACTGAAAGCCCACATTGATCATTACACAGGGCCAAGTGTTAGCATCTCCAAAACATTTATTACCGCGCACCGTGCACTGCCGCACTGGCAGAGGCAGGGAACGCTTTTAACCAAAGCGACTTAGAATAAGTGCATTCAACCAAGAAGGTACAGACCCAGAATCAAATACAATTTCTTCAAGAAGGCCTCCAAGGGGAAAGAGGGGTGAAAATCTTTTCATTCAAATTTCCACTGGCTTATATCAACTTACTTTGTTTTGCCGTATAGCTGTTTCAATGGATCTTAAAGAGATGTAAGTCGCACCAGTTAATGAAGTTGTTTGGGCCAAAAGTAAAAAAAACTTTTTTTGTAAATCAAAAAGATTTTGGCAGAATTAGTTTGTCATCCTGAAAGGCTTTGCAGACCCACACGTTCACAAAGAAAAGCACTGTTGCGGTCATAAAAGTGATGCACACAGCCAAAAGAAAGCGGAATGTTTTACTATAAAGTTCAATTTACTTAATAGCCAGAAACCACATTTCAAATACTACAACAGTGAACGAGTTTCTAAAAGGTCAATAGATGGACATCGGCCACAGAAACAGACGATGGGGGACAAAATATTTGGACACGCTGGATATCCATCAGACCGTCAGATCATTAATCGTTAAGGCAATTAATCAGCAGTCACCACTCCCATCAAACGACAATCAGCACTATTCAGACTCTTTGGGTAAAATCTGGATTTCAACCCGCTGTCAGTGTGTGTGTGTGTGTGTGTGTGTATCAATAATAAAGCAATTTGTAAAAAATGAACAAGTATATCATTGAAATGAATTGCGTCACCCAAACCAAACCCAAACCTTTGATACCTCCGTCACGCATAAACCCTGAAGGGAGGCCAACAAGAGAAACAAACTCTACATCCATACGCTCTCGGCTCCACAAAGACGCGACTGGCGCCTGCTCCGGGTCCATTAACAATAGAACCGGCATGACGCAACGTGGCAGCACAATAGCTACAGCCTCTCCGCCATTGTAGCATCCGGTGAGTAACTGACTGGCCCAAAGACAACATGATTGGACACAGTGGGGAAATACGGCGGGTGAAGAGGGACAGGCACACACTGAGGGATGGACAGTCTAAGCAAGCCAGATGCCCTTGAGAAGATAAGTGGGTGGTGTGGAGAGAGGGGGGGGGGGGGGGGAGAAAGCCGGTTGGGAGGATGGATTGAGAGAAATTGGAGAGAGGCAGAAAGCTGAAAAAAGGGAGAGGGACGTGGACAGAGGGAGAAATCATGTCCTCTGTGGTGACACCTGTCAGCAGTGTCCGGTCTACGAGGCAGTAAATCGGCCCGGCTCAATGTGTGCTCTCAAAACACCAGCACACATTATTGATAAATCAGTGTGTTAATGAGAGGAGATGATGTGGCCTGATGAATCACTGCACAACAATGAGCCGCACGCACACACACACACACACACACGCACCAAACAATGTCATTTGTGGTTTGTCTCTCAAGCGTGCATATGAATATCCCCGTTCTCCCACACACAGGGCCGGCTCTAGCCCATTGGCTGCCCTAGGCGGTACTACAATTTCGTTAGATGAGAATATTGATACCAACACTACTTGTGTGAAGATGTTATTATATGATCCCAGATCCTAGGAAGTGATTGCTCACAACTTGTTTTAACCTTTTCTTTAACTTATTAACTTGAATTTACTCAAACACTGTCTTTACATTTTGGCACGCTCACATCCGATTTTAACATAATGTGCAAGGCATAAAAAAAGACTTTCTGGATTTTTATCATGGACATAAGTAGATTTTCAATATATGCTCTGATTTTTGAAGGCTGGTTGTTCCTTCTCTTTAAAGTTATTTTAGAATTCACTCATAGTAAATGTGGAGAAAAGTTAACAGTATTCCATCGTTATAATCACACAGCATTATTGGAGCAAATTAAAAAAGTGCAGGAACCCCATCCATCTTCAATGCACATACACAAAACCCCTCTTTCCCTTTGTTTTAATGATGGTTTGATTTCATTTATATTTTGTCAATCAATGTTGTTGAGAGAACGATGTATGCTTACGGGCACACATAAAGGGTGCCCCCCCACAAATTTGGCGCCCTAGGCGGTCGCCTTGGTCGCCTATAGGAAGGGCCGGCCCTGTCCACAAACACGCACCAATTTAGAGCGGTTGGACGAACACTTGGCCCCGGCGCTGCAGTGACAACTCCAAGTGTTATACTCTCCTGTTAAAAGAAGAGAGGAGCGCTTCCACATTCAGGGGACAGCAAAGGCTATTTGGGTTTTACTCTTTGATATCCAATGGGCAGCCTAACATGCTCATTAGAGCCTATCAGTCCCAAACGCACACACTCGTTGCACACCAATACGCACACGCACATAGCCGGGGCAACATTTTATCTCTCCCGCACTCACTATCAAGTCTCATCATTTGTTGGGGTTTGTGTTGATTTATTAGTGTTTCAGACTGCGTATGGGCATGTTTTTATGTTGATGCAAGTGCGTAATTATAGATATCTGCACTTGAAAAGGCTTGTGTCTGAGGCTAGATTCCTCTTGAGTGTGCGTGTGTGTGTGTGCCTGTGTTTGTACAGGGCAAGCTGACCTTGTTATAAGCTGAGTGGGCTGTAGTGCTGGACCATCATTAGTATGGGTTAGGTGAGGGTTAGAAGGTGTGTGTGTGTGTTTGTGTGGGTGGGGAGAGGTGAGGCAAGAGAGTATAAGAGTAGAGGGGAAGGTGTTGGGGGGGGGGGGGGGGTAGGTTAGGCCAGGACACACAAACACACGTCACTCCTCACCATTCATCACAAGGTTGCACATGTGTAAGGACACACGCGTTGTTCCATCTTAAGTACGAGTCCTCCTCTCCTACAATAGCCTCAAACGGCCCTTCTGCAGAACAAAGGGAACCTGAACTATCCGCTCAGAATGCAGTGACGCACAAGAAGACTGTTTTGTGCATGATAACGTCGTTATCCGGGTGCTATTGGTTAAAAGTGGAAAATGTCACAATAGGTTGGAGTTCGAATGGAGGGACCAAACAGAAACAACCATGAGGTGAGACATGTTGTGATGTGACCCTTTTGGTATTGAGGATCTACCTTTAAATGAATATTCAACATGAACATGTTCATTTCGGATATTCTCATTGTCTTGTATGTTGGTAGATATCAGTAGGGAAAAATCTAAAAAAAAACAAAGGCAAACTACTTGAGAACAACTTTACTGTGACAGGTAGGGGCTAGTTTTTAGTTTTTTTAAATGATAGGGGAACACAAATTTATAGGAAACTTTCCACCCCCTTTTTAGTTTACTGTAGTAAACAACAACAATAGAAAAACAATGAAAGCCTTGACCCAAAAAAGCTTCACCATTGTGTTTATGATAAAAAACTTTGCTCACTGCAACCTGACAGGGATCATGCGGCTTTGGTGCTCTGCCTCCCTGGAAAGCGTCACAAAAAGGTTGCTAATAGCGAAATATGGGGGGAAAATCATCAACATGATTAAGGTCAAATTTTATCGGCAAATTCATTTTTAATTATGTCTGTATAAGAAAGGAAAATTGTGATTCTCTGCTTAACAAAAGTAAAAAAAATTGAGAAGTTGAAGAAGCCAATACGACAAAGGGAGCCATCAGAAAACAATGAGTCTACTAAAATACAAGAGACAATGCACGAGACTATAAGCAACAGGATGCAAAATGAGCCAATACCAGCCAAACAAGGCCCGTAGAAACAATAGAAGCCAGTTGGAGGCAAAGTGAATGGAAGCGGGATGCTCTGAAGTGCTGCCAGGGTGAGGAAGACGAGGAGGCTCAGGAATACTGTAGTCGTTTATTCCTGGCCAGGGGTCAACTGTGGCCTCGGGCTCAAGCTCAGGGGGAGGAGGGAGAAACTCACATGACAAGCACGCACGCACACACACACACACACACACGCCGATCTAAGTTCGGTATTACCCGCCTCCTCTGAACCCGCCTCCTCCTTCTCATGCAAAGTCCATGTAACGTTGAATGGGTATAATCATGATCATGGGTTTGCCGTGCATGTTTTTTTCAAACTTTATTGAGAGTCAACACAGCAACCTGCAAGTAGCGCAGCGTCTTAAATTAAGTGATGTTTGTCTTAATGCGAGGCTTTAGAAATGAACACTAAAGGATTCTGTTCAATGTTTTGATAACCGACCGCTGCCAGTGTTTCCCCATCGATGCGCCCCCCCCCCGATGAAGTAGTAAACCTATAGGGGAGACACTGCATCAACGGGAACAGCGTGTGTGTACGTCCTTCAGCCGTCACTGAAAAATGGGTGTTCATTTTATTTGTTTAAGTCATATCGCGTGTGGGTTTGTACGCTTCTCTGGATGTCGCCATGTTTCCGTCATCTGAACGGCAGGTCACATGATCTGAAGGCACCTTCCGATCATATTGTGATAGACTGACATGTTCTGTAAGCGAGGTTACACATTAAAGTTTGTTCTTAATGGACATTTTTTCCCCTTACTTTTACTTTTACACTTTAAGTAGTTTTGAAACCAGTACTTTTATACAATTACTTAAGTAAAAAGCTTGAGTTAATACTTCAACTCTACTTCTACTTTTTAAACCCTAGTGTCTACAGTATATTCTACTTGAGTAATGAATGTGAATACTTTTGACACCTTTGCCCTAACCCAGGGGTGTCAAACTCATTTCAGGTTCGGGCCAGATACTGCCGACTTCGACCGAACGTGGGCCACTGACGATCGGGGGGGGCAGGCTCATTGGAGCAAAACAATACGTGGAATATAAATATCAGAGCCAAGAGCAGCGAGTGTAGTCACCTACTGCTGCTAACACATCCCGTCAGACCAGGATTATTTATTTATATCCGTTAATGAACTTTTCTCCTCTTGTTACCTTGGTAACCGCTGTCATTACAGGCAATTGCGTTGATTCTTACTGTGAAAATCTACGTACTTCCGGTCTAGCGGCAACGCTTCGTATTTTCATTTTATGGGAAAACCCCCCCAAAAAAATTAACGGAGTAAAAAGTTGTTGGTATGGTTTTTTCGCGGGCCTGCGAATGCGCGACGACACACGGAGAGTGCATTGTGGGATTTTTAGTATTATGGTGATGCGTGCGATATACCGGCGGGCCAGCTCTAATAGTAAATAGATTTGATCATGCGGGCCAAAGATAATTCATTCACGGGCCGGATTAGGCCCGCGGGCCATGAGTTTGACACATGTGCCCTAACCCATCTACAACATTTTAACTTCATACGAACCCGACGCAACAAACGCTCATCGCCATAAATAATAAGTATAAATAACAAGGATTAGTCTTAAAAGTGTTTCTCATTTGAGACATGTATATAAATAAAATGCCTAAAAACAGTCCAACAACAAATATGTATAGGACTAGAACCAGGGGAATTTAAGTCAGTTTCAAACAAACAAAACAGGAAATAATATTGCATTTTGCACCGTGGAGCAAATCATTATCATAGCAATTCCTTCACTGTAACAGCCCTAAAAAAGGACAAGTTTCCTCCCAGTGGCGACGCGCCACACACACACACACCCACACACACACACACACACGCACACACGTTAGGAAACGATGATGACACACACTGCCACCTATGGTACTTAAACAGAGACCCCTATGAATCACAACCTTAAATGGTGAAGCTGGTAATCCGTCCATCCACAGCACCCACCGTTATTTTAATAAAAAATCCAACCGAGTGTGTGAAGCACTGAAAGCACTTGGGAATGAAATGGACTTCAAACAATGGCCTTGTTTCCGTGTGTGGCCTTTTCCCAAAGAGCGGGCGATGCCACGACCTGTCCAACCTACTTTACCACCCTAATTACAATCCAGAGAGCAGCCGCCTCTACGGCAGATGTTACGTCCCACGCTAGAGGTTCCCCACGTAATTACCATGATGAACTTGGCACACTGCGGTAATAAATATCACAGAACACACAGGCACATTTGCACAGGGGCGGACAAGGACACACGCGTGTGCACGCTTAGACGGGAAGGCAGGGCGGTGTGGAGAGAGGACGCTTGTTCAGTGAACGCACTAATGAAGATACACACAAGTATGATCAAAGATCTGTGTAAAATATAATACAATGTTCACATTGACAAGACGGTAAAGTATACGGATACATTTTATCAATAAAATGAATTTAAAAGAAATTGGACAAATATATACAGTTTTACACCTCTTTATGAAGTCTAACTTCCTAAAAAGGAAATCCTCTCCTTAAAAGCCTAATCACTAATCACTTATTAATATTCCATCATTTACTCTTGAGCTTTTTGACAACTGATGAAAGTATATTTAATTAATATTTCTACTATACAATAATACCTCGGCACAGAAGTGGTCTGACTTACCATTTTGTTGGTGGACAAAAGGTACCACTCGTGAGTGTGTGAATTTTTTTATTTTTTTTTGGAAAAACGTATTCCCACAAAGATCATCTTAAAGTTTCACCGAGATAACTGAACCCAAAAAGCCACAAGGCATCGACAATTTGCCATTATTGCTCTTCAATTCATCTATGCCTGGTGATGTCGATAACTATCACCATAAGCAGCATACACACACTTATCGCACAAGTGTCAGTCTCTCATTTGGCTTCAATGAATAATTTTGCAATTACATTTAACATGCAAACACCCAAGACAAATTAAGCCTCCCCGTGTTTCAGTTGTCTTGAGGGGAGCACAAAGAGAGTAATGGCCCCCCAGAAATGAAAATGAGACGCGTCTTGACATTTTTACATCACAGTAAATCCCTGTACGTGTGTGAGCTCGCTCTCTAGCTTGTGCTTGCAGATTACCAGCATGTGATGGGATGTGTTGACACGCGCCTCAACCGAGTCCTCACACACATCACATCACAGGCGAGGTTATGCCCCTCAGAGAGTCAGATTTAACTCCGCTCACTTCCTGTTCTACCATACGTACAGCACGGGTTGTGTACAGCTACCAGGAAGATGTGCTGGGATGTTTCCCAGATTCTGATTGGGTCCTGCACTAGAAGTTACAAGCAGGAAATGATCTCTATTGAGAATTCACAGTTGAGGATTAATCCGGAGTCTGGCAAGTCAACCGTCAACGTCCAGCTACCCAGTGCATGCAGAAGGTGGAGCAAAGACGAAGAGACGATGACCGAGGTGAAGGAAATGAGAAGAAGAACAAGAAAATGGTGGAGAGGCGGTAACTCACCTGGTCTTTTTTCCATTTTTCTCCCTCGACTGCCACATAGTCGAACCTTGGATATTAATATGAGGATTTGCTTCTGGCAGAGGGACTTGTTGCTCTTCGGGCAGGGCTTGCGCTTGCTGGCGATCTGCCGGTTCGCCTGGGGGTCCTTGACCTCCCTGCGCTGGCGAATAAGGGAGCTGGCGAGAGCGGCCATCTTCCAAGCGCTGACCCCGCCGGCGCCTCACCAGCCTCTGGCGGCTCGGTGGCGCCCTGGTGTCGGGGGGTACAGTGGGCCACCCCCCTGCCCGCTCACCCAGGGCGACGGAGCACCGCGGATGGAGAGTGCAGGGTGGAGGAGGGGGCTTCTGCGGAAGGACTGAAGCAGCCGGGAGAAGGGCGAAAAATAAAAAAAAGATGAAGGAAATAAGGGTGGATCCCTCAAAGACCCACCCACGGTAGAAAAGTGATGCTGGTTGAGGTTTGAATTGAAGACCTTTTGCCTTTAAAATCTGGTAGCGAGCAAGGTTCAGGTGAAGCCTTCATACGTCACTGTTGATCTTTCAGAAAAAGTCTGCTTGTTATCCACCCAAAAGACAGTCCTCTGTGACCCAGCAATGCGCCCTGGTGCCTCCGTCCCAGTCAGAGCGTCCCCTTACCCTTCTCCTGCAGCTTTTTGGACACTCAAGTTCAACTCAACAGTGTCCAAAAAGATTTATCCACAGAACCATTTGATGCATGGTGAATGCCGACGAATAGACAACATTTAGTCCTCCTAATGCACTCAGTCCCGCAGAACAGACGCCTCAACCTTTCCAGTGGGAAAAAATAAATAAAAATAAAAAATCAGCTGAATGTCAACTCTCCAAAATAACCGGAGTGACACTGCTCCTTTTCTTTCGGTCTCTCACCTGTAAAACGTCTCCATCTGAAGTGGAAGAAGTAGAGACTGTCCGACCTAAGGTATCAGCTCTGCGAGCCGGGACGATGATGAAGGGGTACGGATGGACGCCGCTGGACTGTGTGCGACTTGTTCCCTCGTCGTCTTCCAAGCTCTCCTCGAGTCACCCTGGCTCACCCACTCCCTGAGAGAAGACGGGGAGGGGGGTGGGGGGGTGGGTGCTTGATAAATCCAGCGTTTTCCCAGAGATAGAGGTGACATTCATCAACGACAAAAGCGCAGGGACCGAGAGACAGACGGACACACAGAAACAACGAGGGGAGAGGGGAGGGAGGGAGGGAGTCCTTCTATCCCCCCCTATCGCATCGGGCTCTCCAACTCTCTCACGGCTGAGCGTAGCGGGATGTGTCCTTCAGCCACGCACGCTGCCTCGCAGATGGGAGAACGAGGGATGAATGAATGGAAGGAGAGAGAGAGAGAGGGGAGGGGGCAGGGGTGCTGGCAGGTATTCTTACGGTAGGCGCCGTTTTCCCGCTGAAAGTCTCCACCGGTGGGTGACAGTGGTCCGGTCTCCAGTCCAGCTGCACAGTGCGTGTCTGCGAGAGAGAGAGACGTGAGGTGGGGGACAGACGGGTTGAGATGGGTGGGGGGGTGGGGGGGTGTACCTCCCAAACAAGGCACCTCTCTGCCTCAGCGCACACGTGTGAGGAAAACGTATGTGTGTGTGAATGAGTGACACAGTGTGAAGGTGTATTACAGAGGCAGCATGTGTGTGTGTGTGTGTGTGTGTGTGTGTGTGTGTGTGAGAGTGTGTGTGACTCGCTCTCTTGCTTGTCCCTGTTCACAGTGCATTTGCATTCTCTCTCTCGCTCATATTTCCCTAAACCCTCCCCTTTGCTCTTCTTCCTCCCTCCCACTCTCCTCCCCCTCGGTCACTGATCCCCCCCCAATCCCCTCGTCCCATTCAATGTCAGCTGTATTAAACTCTCCTGCCCCCCCCCCGCCTCCCCCCACCCTCCTCTTTCCAAAGTCTCTTCATCCAGAGGGAACCTGGCCGGGTCGGAGCAGGGGTGGGCCCCTGACCCCCCCCCTCACCTCCCCCTCATCCGTCTCACCCCACCTCTTCCGATCTGATGTTGGCTTGAAGAGACAGACTAAGGGGGTTTGTCAGTGCTGTTCTTGCTGCTTTGACAAGGACGTACAGATGCCGTGACACTGTCTGAGTCACCTTGCGTCACTGCAGTCGCATCATCCGTACATCTGGAGAGCGAACCAGTCAGTCACACGAAAACACAGCTGAAACAGCCAGACACCAGCAGTCAGAGCAGACAGGTTGGTCAGATTATCTCAACCACAATAAATGTGTAGACATGTTTTGCTAGTAAATGATGGCAATGTCATAACTATAGACTAGTGACACGTAATGTGGAATATCTGGACGGGCCGACAATGTTCAAGTCCTCTCCTTAAAACAATGGTGAACTTTTATTCAAAGTTACTTTGTCAATAATTACAATTATTAGTAGCCCTTTTGACATTTTAAAGCTATTTAAATGAAATCTAATTTGTGGCACAAAAGGATGGGCACCAGCTATACCACCCAAACCAATGATGATGGCTAGTTACACATACTCTATGTTGGACAATGAGAGAATGATTATGCCCCAAAGAAATGCTAATGTCAATAATATGGTTAAGTGGATGAAAAAAAACTCCCTTGCTTATAGTGATCAATTTGACCCAGACAGACATCACTGCGAGGGGTTTCTACTGTTTAAGGTTGGAATTAAACTGCCATGACAACACAGCAACAGAGCCTCGGGCGGAGCCTCCGCAGCAGTCACCATCCCCCTGAGAAGGCCAGCGTTAAATGATTGTGGGATTCTGTGATTGTAGGCAGACCTGCCACTGGGCTCTCTCGCTCTGTCCCCCCCCCCCCCCCCCCCCCGCCCCCCCCCTTTCTGCTGGCCTAGCAGAGAACGAGTGGAGAAACCCCTGCAGGATTTCCCTTAGGCGCACACACACACACACTCAATAACCTATCACTACTGTATTGCAGTTTCCTCAGCTGTTAAATAACACAATTAGCTCTCTCGCTTCTTGTCCTGTCCTACTGCACCATGGCTATCTTTCCCCTCTCGCCACCCAAGGTCACCCCCCCCCCCCCCCCCCCCGCCCCCCCAACCCTCTGCTTATCTTCAAAACCAAACCGCAAAGCCTGGAAGAAGTCCCACAATCTCAAACACCAGCTCTTAAATCACACAACAGACCAGCGCTGAGACAGACTGGCCCTCAACAGAGATGAAATCCAGCCAATCCAAAGACGAGGTTTGTAACCAATTCGATGTAGCGCTACCACGGTGACGGGGTCTGCCCCCTCACTGTCAAAAAGAAAACCTGTAAGCAAGCGACCTGTAAGCACGGACCACCGTTGATTTGCCTTCATAGCTCTGTTGAGTTTTTAGTAAGTTAGAAAATGATTTATTGCAAAGTTTGTCGAGCAACTGGTATTGGTTCTGTTGGCAGCCACAAAAGCTGCTAACACGCTAACCAGCCAACTCTTCCGGCCAGTTGACAGGTGAACAACAAGCGGTGAACAGCTGTTCAGGTGGCCGACACCACGATAACTTTTGTTGAGCAATATATTGCACCAAAGTAAATTGCAATAATATATCAATACCATTTTCATTTTCGGACCATTTTATGCCACTGATTTCATAATGACATGATATAATAGCATAATAATCTTTCAAAGAAGTTTTAATTTTGGAAATATATATATTATAATTGAAATGTGAAGAAAATATATTCTACAAAAATAAAACAAATAAATTGTAAGTGCAAGGGACACAGAGCGGGGCGACGCATCAGGGTTTGTGCGATGCGTATGGACCTTCCGTCCAAAGAGGCAAACCTGGAGTCCAGAGGAACCGACAGTTGTTGTTGTTCCCAGGGTGAAAGACTGGGTTGGATGGTTGTGTTGCCACTTTTCATTGCCACTGTTTTTAAACAAAGTCGACACACTGGCTTGTTCACATCGATTGGCTCTCCTCTCTCATTCAGCTTAAAGTCAAACTGTTCCCACACCACAGCTGAAAATTGCGGCTTCGAAAACCAAGTCCATTTTGACTTGTCCTAACTGGCTACACTGTAGATGTTACGGTCAAAAACACTTGATAACACAGGGGGTTCACGCCTTCTCTTCACCCCTCAGTGTCCGCTCGGAGTGTGTGTGTGTGTGTGTGTGTGTGTGGAGACGCTGTCATTTCCATATATTGTGCGATGAGTCAATATATTGATTATCACGACAGGCCTAGCCAGCGGTCCTTTTGCGCGTCAATGAATGAATGCCTTTACTCAAGAGAAAATGGTGGACTGTGATGCTGCTACAATCGTACAAACTACCGTGATTTTTTGCCCACATGCCCAGCCCTATTGTGTAGCACTCTTCCGACCCCTCGACGCGCCTTGTCATCATTCACACCCACACCTCCACATCAGGACTGTGGCCAACATTCACACACCATAGACATTGCTACGGGAGCAAGCGTCTCGCACAGGGACACGTCGACATGGGGTGGCCGAGCCAAAGGGAGAACCGCTGATCCTCTAATCGAAGGACGACCACGGAGCCGCGGTCCAGAGTAAAGTGTGCAGAAAACGTCCAAACTCACAATCTCCCGCATGATCCACCTGGCAAAAACATGTAAGCGCAGAATTTAAATTGGCCCACGTTAAGAGGTTAAGAGGGTGTGGTGAAACGGACGCTGGCTGATTGCAATGAAGACATCACTCGGCGAGCCAAGACACGTCACAAGAGCGCCAGGAGGGAGAACAGAGCCGGACAAGGGCACCGGCCAAGGTGGAGGGACCCAGAGGCAATGAGACACAGAGGGCAACAGAAGGAAACGTAGGTACCAAGTCCGATTGTGTGCTCATTCGTGCAACATCAGTGAGCGCAAGCTGGCACCTGTGCAAGTCCGTGAGACCCCGCCCTCCCGTTTTTCTCCACTCCAACCGACCCTCCGCCCCCTCGTCCAGACCGACTGGCCCAGATCTGTCTGCATATCTCCCCAGGTCCAATTCACAAGGTTCTATGCTGGAACAGAAGGGAAACCTTTGACAATGCGCTGACTATAATATAATATACACATTCAGCAGTAACAAAGAGAGATTATGCATTAGTTTTATTTAGCTTGAGTTTATGAAGCACATAAGTTCAGTCCAGTTCAATTAATATTGCTGACATGGGAAAGGTACATGTATTTGTACCTTTCACAATTATGTAAAATCTCATCAATAAGCTGTTACGTTGACTGATGAATATTAACAAAAATGTTGATACTTAACCATTAGTAATAAGCATGGTAGTATTTCAGCAGTTAGCATTTTAAACTATTAACTGTGAGATTTTGACATTTTCAGATTCTGCCAGCTAATTTGGAACTCCTGATACCATGAGAGAATATTAACGCTGTAATTCCCGGTGCCACAGTTAGCAGAATTAGCATGCCAGGATGCCATCATTAGAATTATTCTCAGTATAGATTTGCTATACAGAATTCCATATGGAGATGGTTACTGCTTACCACGCTTGCTTTGAAACTTGTGCTTTACCATCAAACATTTTCATAAAAATCAAATAAAAGAACATTCCATCACATTCATCTTTGTGATATTACTCATCCCCATTGTCCATTGAGGCCCTGTACCCATTTTGCTCTTGGATACGGGTGGGATGGCAAAGGGGACTCGTTTAGTTTCCGGTGCACATCCTCTTCTTCTCCCTCCGCTCTGTTTACTGGTGGATTTATTAAAGCTACCGCAAACTTGGACCAACTGTGCTTGGCACGTCAGAGTTGGAATCTGATTTGATTCCAAATTATACGAATGGAACACATTAACCTACAAACATGTTAGTAATACTAAATTTACATGGCAAAAATACTGTCCTTTAGTATAATTTTATTGTTTGTTTTGGTGTGGTTTTTCCCTGACAAAAGAAAAAACTCCCTCTCAATGTTATGCAAATAAAACAATGTACTATAAACACCGGAGGTCAGTGTTCTTACAATTATTTCTATTTTGTAAAGGCGTCCTCTCAGGTGGCTGCAGCCGGAGTTGCAGTGGAGGATACAGTAGTGTATGTAGGCTGAGCTATATGACACATGGCTCAGGATTTGTCATCTCGACATCAGCAACTGCAGAGAGGGAGTCTAGAACATTACGGCTTTATATGTCAGCCAACGTCCTGTCGGAACTTGGTGTCACAAATCCATACACCCAACAAAGACAGCACACAGCACATCCATAAACGTCTATGGGGTTCTGTGTGTGTGTGTGTAAGTGTATAGGTGTTGCTCCATCTGTGTGTTACCCGCTGCTCACCTCTATATTCCACGATGCATCTGTGGATTAGTGGCTGGTAAACTATGCCTCAGCTGCGCTGTGCGCCCTCAAATAAAGCAATAATACACCATCCCTCTGTGTCACTTAGTGCCTGTTAACCGGCACCAGTCTGACACAAATGGGCCCAAAATTAGGATTGATATTGAGGGATTTTCTGTGGGGGACTTAAATGAACATGTAATGTAGGTATCCGCAGCATTGCCCTCTCCAGATACTGGAAATAAGGCCCCGGGACGACAGCTGAGTCTGGATGCTCATGTGTGAGGCTTCTGTTTTACAGTTTAACTCCATCTTTGGCTCAGTGTTTGAAGACATGTTTGAAGTCAACTCGAGCGCCTCTATATCGTTTTACCGCTCGAGTCGTTGATTATGTTGACAATTTCTCCTGCCATGGAATGTATTTTTGTCCCAGAAGTGTGATGGGAGGGAGTAAAAACGGCCTTCTGACTGATGGTCCAGGTCTCATGCTCTTGAGAGCACTCGTTGAATGTTGTCTTGAGTTTTATATCTTGACGCGTGGCAACTCCTCAATACCAACGCTATGTTTGGTCCTTTATTTGATGAGGAGTGCTTATTAAGACGCTAAGCATTATATTCCGATACTTTTTTTTTTGCATTTCTCCCAACCATGAGATCCAACAAAATGATCATTGAAAAGCAGGTTCTTTATCCAAGGGAGAGTTTGGGTAGTAAAAGCAGGGGCTAAACCTATTAGTCTGAAACGTTAATAAAAATAACACCTGGTGCTTTTGTTCAGAGGTCCATTTGGCCTCACAAACCACAGTTGAATGAATAGGCATACAGCAGAGTATGCTATTTCAGAGTCAAACGAAACCATATAGCACGTTTCCATTACCATACGTTAAACTTTCCGTGTCAAAAAAATGTCTCCGTTGTTGGCGGCACAAAACCACCACTTTCACCACACAAGCATTCACTATCAAGGCCATGGCACCAATGAAAAGAACGTCCCCCCGGGACTGAACTATGGCACAGACAGACATGCATGATATTATTGGTGTGTTTGCAATTTGACGAAAAAAAATAAGGCAATTAATTGTCAATTAAAAGAAAACTTACTCATAGATGCCCACTGTCGCATACTCCGTGGAGCTGGTGGAACAGCGGGGGGGCAGGCAAACGCCGCTGCCGCTGTCACGTGTGCCCGTCTCACGTAACCGACGTCACGTTAGCCCGCGAACTCGCCGCTCGCGACGGCGGACGCCTTCGTCGTTCGAGAAGAACCGCGCGTGAACCTGAAAGGTGGGCGAGTAATGGCACGAGGAAATGTCAAAGAAATGCGGTCAAGTCGGAGAATTTTCGCCCCCCCTTCAAAGGATAGACAGGAAGTAAGCGAAACAGGTACTTCCTGTTAGATTCCATCTGTGGGCTAGTTTTAAGAACTCACAGGAATTTTTCTCTAAATGGAAAAAAAAATGCGTGTGTATCTGCATTTGTTTTTTCACCTGCTCATTTTTTACAGGTGTTTTATACATAATATTAATATTAAGTAATGTATGTGCCGTCAATCAAACAAGAGCATTAAATATTAGAATTACACAGGGTTCGAAATGACTTAGGACTCTTGGGGGGTCCCCTAAAATGTAACTATAAAAAATACTGAAGACTACCTTGCTACACTATATACTGCAGGCAAAATTATATTGACATATTTTGAAGGTGAGATAATGGTGTTGGGATGTTTTTCATGGTTTGGGCTAGTCCCAGTATTGTAGTGGTGTCTGGAGAAGTGGATTGGCTATAATCAAACAGGTAACCCTCTAATTCTGGAGCAACAAAGTTACAGCACCTTATATAAATCCCTGACATGACAAAGTGGCTAACAGGTCAATCTTTCCTTGAGCAAGGAAGTTAACCAAGTTACCTAAATCCACCAGGTGTACTCATTATGGCAGCACCATGCACCTTCAAAGGGTTTGATCAAATACAAATGGCATTTCTCATCCCTTATGTTAATGGAATTTGTAAAACAATTAGCCACTTGAACCATTAGATGGTTTACTTTGTTTTAAAGTAGTCAATCTATAACCTGAACTAAAATCTTTAGGGACACGTTTAAAAAAAAAGTAAGATATTCTAACATGACAGAAAGCCATTAATATGACAATAATCCAATAGTAACCACATTATTCAAAATCAACATGTTAAGTGACCAGTCACATATTTTATTTATTTGTTAACAACTTCATCAGGTTAGTGTTAACTGGGGTTGGAGAGAAGACCTACAGGGCACCCCTGCTTCTTTTTTTTTAGTTAGTGAAAAAAAAGGAAACGATAGTGAGCTCAACATTAAATGAATTAATAATGTAATAACAATAACTTATAACAAAAACTTATTTCACCAGTAAATTACTGTTAAACGACAAAAACAATGGGAAAAGGGTATTTTACAACAACTTTGAATGCAGCACAAGGCTGGCGAGGCGAATTTCAAGTGAACGCAACATCTGTTTGTTTTTCAGACAACGGCAGCTACAGACTGTTCAGTGAAACACAGACACACTTTACACCGTTTAGCTGTCAGTATTTTAACCGTGGTTGCTCCATTGACATATTTAAAATATATATATACTTCAGCTGCTAGCTAACGGTAGGCTAACGTTACCTGCTGTCCAGTGTAGTGTTTACTAGCGTCCCGTGCGGCGCTGTTTCACTTCCCTCTAACGTCCGTTTTCGGAGCATCAGGGAGAAGCGGGAGGCATTTAAGTGGCATCTAAATAAGGCACCGAAATCAGAGTTACTATTCGGTCCGGTAGATAACGGCCGTTAAGACACCTGTACCGTATTAGCAACGGGTCTCGAACCCTCCACCCCCCCCCAAAAAAAACCTCTTCGGATCTACACGATTCACGTAGATGACATTTTCCCATTCAAAACTCACAGACTTGAATTAAGTCCTCGCTATCTTTCGTAATCACTGACTGGACAATTATGTTGGTTTGCTAGCTTTGAATAACTAGTCTAGCTAACTGCTAACTGTCTGCTGTTAGCTGGCAGTTTGTTTGGCTTCATACACGTACAGCAAGAAACGTTGACAAACGCACTCTTCTAATCATCTAACTTAATGCAACTTTTGATATGGGAACACCAACTCCAAATATTTTACTATAATAAGCAATTATTATGGAGATATAAACATAATCGAAGCACTTACGGGATTTTCATTCATCTTTAGATTTCACTCTTTGTGAGGCTTCGTTTTTGCCGCGTTCAATGACCTACGTGTCTGCGTCACAGACTGTACTGTTTACGCCGGAGGACCACGACAACAATCTGTGACGCTATTGGCTGCCCTGATTGCTGCCCAATCGCGCTAGGAAATAAAGTAATTTTTTGTTATGCATATAAAACGTCACTAAAGACCTATAATTACACAATCATTTTTAATGTTAAAAATATTTTTTCGGGGACCCCCCAAAATCTTAAAATAAATTCTTATGGGGGGTCCCCAATGGCTTATGGGGGGTCCGGGACCCCCCCAGACCCCCCTCATTTCGAACCCTGGAATTACACGGAAAATATAATTAGCAACAAAAACGTTTGTTGTCAAATCTAAAGGCAAAGAAGCATCTGGTGACAGGCTGCCAGGCATTTCCCATCACTACCTGGGGCATTTAGTTCGTGGAGACTGCTACGCTCTCGTGTGGCACGATCATCAAGCCATGAGTTAGGGGTTTGCACATGAGGTCAAATGAGAGCGGTTATTCACTATCCTTGAACTTCAGCTACACTACCGAAGACAATGGAAATGATATTTCTTCTGTCCTTTGAGGAGTACCATTAAGGTAGCACTTGCCGTTAACACAGCACTTGGAGAATGAACACAAAGGAAAAGGGATCACATTCCAACCCCGTTGACAAGGACTCAGCTTACATGGGGTGCACACTCAATGAAAATGATCTTGTTTTCCTTACAATCTAATCAAGCTAATCATACAACCATTCGGTCCAACCACCAGCCAGCGATCCAACAGCCAATCAAAAGCTCTCCAGCCTCCGGCCGAACGGAACTCGATTCAGCAGGGTTTGTGACGGAGAGCAGTCTTCTTACGCAGCACAAAGCTTAAAAACCTCACAGGGCAACAAAAACACCACATTACTCCTTATTATAAAAATGAAGAAAAAAAATGTTATAATTCACAATCAGCCGACGCTATCAAATTTCCGATCTAATTTGTGGCTGTGCTAAGACACGACACAGGACACACATTTATGATGACAATGATGATGAGTGCAGTGAAGTATTCCTCCTCCTTATTTCTGTAATACAAGACAAGTAACAAGGCAGAAGCTCAGACTGTGCACTAGGCAGCTCGGGGCTGCTGACCGGAGCCCAAATGACAATTAATGTGTGTACAGTTGCTGTTAGCTTCAGTTAAGGAGAAAGGCATGCGGCGTGCTAACTAAAATGACATTGAACTTGCTGCTTGTTCCTTCTGTTTTCACCACCAGCTTTTTCAATACTTATCAAGTCGAGGGAAACATCAAAGGCTAAAAAAAAAAATTATTTGATTAAAATAGGACCTTTAGGACCTTTACAAAATGGAAACCAATTATTAGTTTGAGATTCGTCATCTTAAAAACACACAAACACAGCCCAGCGCTTTCAGTGATTCTTGTGGGCTATAAAAGGAGAGCGAGTTTAGGTTTGAGGTCTGGTAAGCGGTTGCTTTCTTGTCATGAACACAGCTACCTCTGTCCCCATTCATTTCAGCGACGTCAGACCTTGGACCGGTTCTATGCATTACATATTTACCGCGAGGTGAAGGTATAATGACGCCTGGTCAAGGTTTTTTTTCCCCTCCTTGTGGCAAATAGGTACTTGGAAAGCCAACCAGCCATGGTGATGAAGAAGACAACCACGAGAGGATGACAGACGGAATATTTTTGTAAGTACCAAAGACTGGTATTGAATGTTTACCGCCACGATTTGGCCATTCAGACGGCAGAGAGAGATAAATGAACGAAAAGCAGACCGAGCAGGAAAAGACAAAGGAGCCTTAAAATGATGAAGGTGTTTCATTACAGAAGGAAAAAAACGCTGAATTCAACAGGGAAGGAGTCTCTTCACAAATTAGTTCCAATCAGAGCAATAACCTGATTTGTCTTTTTACACATTTGATACAAAGCAACTTCAGAATCCCTTCGGGGGCGACAACTGTCACTGTTTATTTTTTTCAGGTTTCTGCAGCTTTATTAAGGCCAGCTCATCGTGGATGCATTACTTTCAGTTTAAATGAAAGAAATGAAAAATCTCATATTTCAAAACGTCCTTGCGCTCCGTCTGCATTGTTGTTAGATTTTCACAAAGCACACAAGGACACAGTAGTTCTCATTACATTTGTAAGTGGAACTACTTTCGTGAAATGTGAAAAATCCCTTTAAACGACTGTCTTTCCAACATTTCAGTGTATCCGTATCAGTAAAACACACGCAGTTGGGACTATGGGGAAAAAAAGCAAGACAGAATTGCATATGAACTCCTCTAAAATACTTTCTTTAGGCAAAATGAAAGGGACTCTCCGGCAAACAACACACAGATCAAGAATGAGCCCTTCCCTCTCGTCTGTAGTGCTGTGTGTGTCTGTGCGTGCTCTTGCTGCTGAATATACAGAATGTCCAATCGCGTTGAGCTGAACGGCAGCAGCTCCACCCGCTCCCCTTCACGCACGCTGAGTGTCACACATTGAGTCCATCAAACCTCTGTGTGTGTGTGTATAACACAACCATGAATATGCATGTGTGCGCACCCAGACACTCAGACAAGGGTAGACTCTCAAGCAGACGTTAAAAACAGGAGACAGGTATAGGCGGACTGTGAGACAGCGGGCCCTTGGGTCCAAAAGGGCCCAGCACCTCTCCTACAGAGGAGCAGGACGCACACACTCCATCCTTGTTTGGCCTCTTTTTCTGTGGTTTGGTGTCTCTTCGTTCAGTGTCTCTGGAGTTGTCGTACCTTTCTGCTGGTGTGTGTCTCTGTGACTGGACCAGTGACACGGTAGGCCAGTTGTGTTTTCCCTCCATGGAGACAGAGCATGACATGAAAGGACAGGATAACAAGACAGCTATTTTTTTTTTCAAAGGGAAAGAGAAGCAAAGAGACCAGAGGAGAGGACATTATATCCAAAGACAGAACTGTGCTCATGAAGGAAAGAAGACACGAGAGGAAAGGAAAGGAAGGAATGAAAAGGATGACGAGGGGAAGCTGACAGGAGACAGAACATTAGACCCACTCAAACCGACAAAAGAGCGGAGAGGAAGAAACAGCGAGCGGCTCTAAATATTAAAGAGCCACAGCGGACAAAGGAAGACGGGGAGAGAAGGGGAGAGCTGACCCGTTGTCTTGTGGAGACACTGCACCCAGTCGAGCAAAGCGGGGTATCTCCCTGCAGCACAGGACTCAGCCTCCTCCAGCTCCACCGCCTTCAATCTGTTCATTAGAAGTTTCTTTACTTCCTCTGAGGGTTGTGGAAAGCCCGCTACACAGAGGCTGAAACTTTTGTTTCTGACATCATTTTCATTTTGTGTCTACGCCCCCTCACAAATTTCTTTTTAATCAAAGCGTTTGATGACTTTTACGTAACGGCATCACCAGCAGCGTGTGTGCGCTACTATGCGCGGTGGGTCTTGTGTGATTAGCAGCGTGATGCACGAGGATGATATCAGTATCTAGAGAGGCATGTGGGATGTTTTCATAAACAGACAGCATGTGGAGATGGATGCAAATGAAGACGGACCCCATCGTGGATCCGGAATGCGTTCAGCAGCAGTGATTCCCAGGATCTCAATCATCTTCAGATTGTAAAACTTTTGTTGTTTGAAACATGTTTAAACTTCTACTTGTGTTTCTTCCAATGAGACTGTCAGAATGTGGTCAAACGCCACTACACTTACTATCCTTATATGGATACTCCAGCAATAAAATTGTATTAAAAGGCAAGAGATATTGAACAGATTGACTCAAGAGAGACTCTTCCAACCGCTCTTCTCCAGTGACTCCACCACTGCTGGTCACAAAACCGGACACGCTGCACAAACTCAGCATTTCTTGACAGATTCATACAGTGTCACTATGACAGTCAACACATGATACCGAGAGTGAGCTGATTAGTGTCGAGTCGAGGTGGAACCGTGCTGTCCCTGTAAACACTTACCTTGCGTGGCAGCTGAATTCCAATTAGTGCCTTTCTCAGGGGCAACTCAGAACTATACGCTGTATTGTTAATTGCTCCACTTTTATCAGCAGGTGACAGTTTTCACACTGGAATAAAGCGCTTTTTTTTTTTTAGCCCTATCACTGTTCAGATCTATATAAACTTCATGAGACACTGAAGACGACAAAAGGATTGTGATGACACAGTCATTGTTTTAGATCAATAGTCCAATAGTTCCCATTCAGAACTTAGGTTCAATCTTTCGGAATCCATTTAAGAGTTTCAAGTTATTGGTGCGGTTTTGAAACGCTCTTTAATCTAATGAGCTGATCTTGATAATGTGTTTGAACAGCCATTAATACGCTGCAGATAATTCTACTTCTACCTTCCGATGTTTTCCATGTAATCAACAGGCTGCCTTTGCAAACAGAAATACAAAGTGCTATAAAATACAAATACATACGGTTGCAACAACCCGGGCAATCCAACAGAGAAGCACAAGAAGGGACAGATTAGAAAGACACACACACACAGAGTTACACACATACTGTAGGTTCTAATTAAAAATGTTTAAGCAGCAGTTTACAGAGGAGCTCCCATCAGGTCCTGGTTCACTGGTGATTTATTAACTTGAGCGACTCAGAAAGAAACTAGAATTGGAGGAAATCTTGAAAACATAGCAATTTTAATCAACCCATCAGACCAAATCAATCTCTGACTGCGTCTTCATTACCATCGCGTGATCACATTTTGATTAGGCGAACGTTGACACCGATGCTGGAGGCCTGCTCAAAATCCTCCTCGCCCGCTCGTCCCCCCCCCGTTTGCGGGAGCGTGAGACCTCGATGCAACAAGCACTGGTGAGAAAAGACAAAGTATCAAAGACTCTGTAGGAGCAAGGGGACGTAACAGGCAGCACAATGGCTGCAGGGACACATTTTTGTTTAGCAGCAGAGCGTTTGGATGCCACCGAAGGAAAAAAAAACAACAACACTAAAACTGTGGAGTGCGTGGAGCGCCAGAGCCGAGAGCCGAGAGCCGGGGCCGCCTGGCAGATAGCAAGCGCTGGCGTCGGGGTGAGTGGAGCCCAAAAGGCTGGCAGCGACGCCAGCTATAGAGCTGTTGTGTGATATCACAGTAAAACAGATTGAGATTAGCCTGCCATGATCCGCAGAGGAGAAGAGAGGGATGCGAGAGGAAGGGAGGAAAAGAGAGATTTGGAAGGTCAGGCCTCTAAAGTAGACAAGGGGAGAGGGATCTTCTCTTTTCTTCCTTTGCTACATTCTCTACTCACGTAATTGTGCTTTAGCTGCGTCTGAATCTTGGCTATATTACTCTGATTGGATAAAATCTACAATATATCACCGCAATGCACAGTCATAATTCCCTTTGTTTTGACACTTCCTTTTTATCTGCCGTCCTTTGTCTTCCTCTCTGGTTATTCCTCAGGCACAGTTTCCACACACAATCCCCCCATCCCTTGGCAAAGCGCCTCGTAGTCGACCCTCAGGATGAATTGGCCCTCATTAGAAACATGGAAATGTCTCCCTGCTGTTCAGACTGTCTTCATTTAATAATCCCAACAATTATGACATATCCTGGTGTGAAACCTCCTCCTAGTCTTCCTCTCTACACTCATTTATTTCGCTCTCTGACCCCACCGTGTCCTGTAGGGGGTGCTTCAGTGTATTCCAGTTTGCCTGGCACGTGAAGAGAGACAGCAGAGTGGCTTTTGATGGAATTAGCTCGCTGAGTACACGAGTGCGTGTGGAGATGGAGAGTTTTCCGCACAGCGTGATGTGCTACGTGTGTTCTACACGTCTGTTCTTATCCCGTGAAACCCCTCGTAGACTCCAGTTGTGGTAAAAATTGCATCAGCCATTACCGCTGAGGATTACAGATCTAATGGCAGTAGCCAGGGGACAATCCTCCATAGAGCATGATTGACAGCCGATCCGCTCCTGCCATGTGAGGCCCACCTGCCCGAGCAGGCGGTGCCCCCCCGAGGCGAGCAGGAGCTTGTCAAAGTTGTAAATAGCAGCTGATTGGCTGGCTGGTGACAGCTGAAGTGTGAAGAGCACATTCTGCTCAGGATCACCAAAGACTAATGGATCAAGATACAATATATATAGATCGAATATACCACACATACTCACAACCCGGAAGCCGAGATCGACGCGCTGCACAGCGGAAGGTTGAGCAGTACCTCTCTCCTTCACGTTTTGGACACTGTTTTTCTGCCTGCTTGAAAGAACTGTCAATAAACCACCTTCCGGGGATCTTTAATTCCAAGGAGATTTTTCTAAAATGCATTTAGTGTTGCATCCACATTTAGAAAAAGCCATAGGTCGACACTAGCTTGTTGTAAATGAAATGATGTATAAATGATTTGAATGTATGTCTATGTAGTCTTAAGGGTGTAAGGTGTTCAAATATCCTCGCGTTCCTCCTGATGGGCTATTTCCTCTGGACAAGAGTTACTCCTCAGATAACTAAGAACACGCGCGTGTCAGTCTGTGTTTCAGGGAACACATTAAATTACCCGGATTTAACTCCCAGGATAAAACGAGCCCTTCAGGTCTAATGTGTAAGGAAAACAAAAGGACTACTCGGGGCTGTTAAACTGTCAAACCCGGTTATCGCATCATGGAAACAGGGGGAACGGGGAGGGGGGGGGGGTTGGGCTGGTTAAGGGGTAATAAAGAGTAGGAGAGGCCGCAGCGGTTGTGACCCCCTGTCAATCTGCAGCCTGTTAGAGAGAGGTGATCACTGGGTGGGGGTCCCACCGTTAACCTCGCTTGACTTTAATGAACTCGGAGTGTTTTACACAGGCTGAGTGGTGCACGTGATTGGGTCGACAGAAATGCTTTCGTTGTTTGCACAGAACCTTCTACGAGGGGGGGGGGGGGGGGGTTGTGTGTTTTGTGTGCGTGCGAGCAGCCCGGAGAAGAGATGGAGGAGAGGATGACCAGAGTCTTAAATCATGCAGCCTGAGGTTGTCATGGCACAGCATGTGCGTGTGTGTGGTTGAGTGTGTGAGTGTGTGTGTGTGTGTGTGTGTGTGTGTGTGTGTGTGTGTGTGCGCACTTGTTCTCTTGGCAAGTGGAATAAATAGCACTAATGTTTTTCATGCGCTTGTCACCTTCAATTGCACAGTCAGCACTCTCACTACGTGACTCGGACACAATATGAAAACACATGCACACAAAGTCTTTCACCTTAATTGAGAGGTGTCGCAGTGGGGAGATTGAGTCGGTGTAATATATCACAGTCATCCAGGTCTGTTAAAAGTCAACGGAGATTAATATCCACACACAACCTTAGAGAAATGCCATACTAATCGAATCAAGTGGATCCAACACAACCATCCATTGTAGTCGCTAGACAGTTTACGGGTCAAGGTAGAGTACAAGGTTTACTTACCTACATTTGTGGTTGCAGAAAGTTGACAATTGTCAGTTGACAATAATTCATAATTATAATTTTGAGGCCAAATATATTTCCAGTTTGTTGTGTCCCCCAGTTTTCCCGGTTAAACAATTGCTCATGCACTGCTTCTATAAAAACACAATAACATTTCAACAGAAACCCCCAAATATATACAATGAGGATTACATATTACAGATAGTGAACATGAAGAAACAACAAAGGGTCATCATTTAAAAAATCATTTACATCCTTTAAATCGACAGAAGCGAAGACATTTTTTCCTTCATGTCCAAATTTATTTTAAATTACATTTTTGTGAAAGCCAGAATTGATAATGATCTGGTTTCTAGTTTTGCTTTTTTCTCTTTGATGTAACAGACTGGATTTTGATTCATGTGCAGTCACCCCACAGCAGTCTGAAGAGCAATGTATTGGAAAAAAGAAGAGATTAAAATATTGTGACGAAAAGTCTCATCCAAAGTGTTTTATTGGCTTGAACATCTTGTAATTTTGTGATTTGTTTTCTACTAGTCCCCACTGATTTAATAGTGATACAATTTTCTAGGAAGGAATCACATTTTTTGGCATATTTTGCTAAAGGCTAGAGAACATGCAATAGGAAAAATACTCCTATTTATTAAATTGGTTATCAAACCAACATTGTAGATGGGCTGCAGCTTTCTGTATCAAATGTTCATTTTCTCCTTTTCTTTTAACTCATCACTTTTTCATTGTGTACGAATATGTTCACGTACCTAAATAACAAAAGATATCATACTGCATTGTCTTGCTTCTTTTCAGAGTTTGATGAGGACCGCCTTACCACTCGAATATCTGCCTGTATGATATTAAACAACCCTAAGTAGCTGTTAGCTTAGCTTAGCACAAAGGGTGGAAGCGGGGAAACATCGAGCCAGGCTCTGTCCAAAGGTAACAAAGTCCTCCTGGCAGCAGAGAAAATTAGTGAAAAGGGTGAATTGATGTGAATGCTTCATCTGGGTTTTTTTAACAAGTCCAAAAAAACAGCTGTTGGCCTATTTCAAGTCTGGCATGGCAACTGGTTCCAGATTTCACGGCTAAAACAACCTAGAGTTGTAGATATTCCATATTTTCCACAATGAATCCAATGAAACGACCTAAGCCAACAGTGCTTTGACTTCCTCGCGTCCTCATCTATCCACCAGCCAGGCTTACGGTCTTAGACATACTGTATTCGATTCCTTCAACATCCTTCCGCTCTCCAAAAACAATCCATTCATAAAAGGTGTTCAGGGAGGGGAAAGAAGAAAAAAGAATGTGTGCATGAGGTCCCAGCTCTCATGAAATATTAATGGGCTTTTTTTATCGGGTTATTCCCCTGTTCTTGTACACTGTATACATGTCTTCAGGAGGGGAGACCTTCGCTCGGTGGCCTGTGGATCTGTGGTACCACACACACACACACACACACACACAGACATACTCAACTTGCCGACACAAATGTCCACATCTGATCACACAGAATCCAACCAATAATTGCATATTGAAAAATATACTATATTATGCACAGAGGCAAGATAACACACACATACACACACACACACACACACACACACACACACAAATAAGCAGGCTGTATAGGCAGATGCCCACAGCAAGAGATCCCCGTCATAAATATTCATACGTTTCCATGATTGCAGGGATGTAAATAAGTCAACAGACGTGAAATTGGCGGCATCTGCTCACTCTAAGAGGAGGTGAGGAGAGAAAGTAAAGGTAAGAAGGAGGAGAGCAACATTTGGAGGAGGAACAAGGATGAAGAAAAAACAGTCGGAGAAGAGAAGAAAGAGGAAGGCGAAAAGTGAAGTAGAGGAGGGAGGTGGCGGGGTGACAAATAGCTCAGATTATTTCCCATTTCCAGCATAATGACTTTAACTTGATTTTGAATTACTAAATGATAAATATCCTGGAGAGCCTTTCCATTTTATATTCTTTGGGTGGAGAGGAGCAGCTGTACTGAGGGCTGAGGAATGAGGAACATCTGTTTTACATGAAGAGAGCTAATGTGTCCTCTGGGCACCAGAGGAGCACAAGTTGGGGTCTCTCATCGCAGTAACATGGAGTCTGCATCAGGAAATAAACTGACATTTTAAGCTGCTAAAGGTTTTGTTTGGCGATGTTTTAACATCAACTACGGAAACCTTCAGTAATACATACAACTAGGTAGACAACGCATGGGTTGGCAAGCTATTGTATCAGGTAGCAGCTTTCAGAAACAGTATTCCTACTTTTCGTTAGTCAGCCTGTTTCCTCGCTCATCATACTAGATGCAACTAAAAATTCAGCTGACTGTACTGGACACTCTGTATTCACGGTTCATATTTTTAATGCATTTGGCTCCGTATTATAATAAATAGTCTAGTTCAAATGCCCACAGGGCCGCAAGGAGCAGATTCATATGACTCTCTGTTTATTTGCGTGTGTGTGTGTGTGTGTGTGTTCATATTTTAAGAAGGAAAAAAAAATTAAAATATAAATTACCGTCAGAGTATTTGCTGTTATCACAAGAAGATGGCTTTTGCTTTCGCTAAGCTGAGCCGAACTCATCTGTGCAGCCCTGGACAGGCTATGCATGCATAAGTGACTGTACTGCTGATACTGTGCTGGAAGGCACAAAGAGGACTCACACAATCTGGGCCAGGGCACTTATCATTTTTGTTTAGTTTTCCCTCCATGCTGTTATTTTGAGTTTTTAAAACCTCATGCAGCCCAAAGAAAAGTGTTTCACCTACAGCACATATTTCTTTAGCTTTTCCTTTATTCAGTCTGACAATTAAATTGTCATTTGGCCGTATTATTAATACAAAGGGAAATCTTGCTTTTTTTAAGACACGATTCTATTAGAATTATTCTAATTTCTATTATTATTATTGTCATCATCATCACTCTGATATGGTTATTTCAAAACAGAAGAACTGCTTCCACATCCTGCCAGGAAAACTGACAAAGCAAGCCGAGAGCTCCGGGTTATGTAGAAGAGCACATTCCTAATACAAATGATCTCCTCGGCTGCTTTGCATAACTTATTCATGAGCCTGCACTGCTAGAAATGGCACTCTTTTGTTGTTATTTAGTTGATTTCTTTTTTAGTTTTATACTTTTTATACTTTTATACTGAATCACAAAATGGTCTTCCTGCTCAAAGATAATCTCAGTACTCAGTGATTCTATAGCTTTCAATAGCAACACCTGAATGTATCTGTCATACCGGGAGGTCAAGCTTGTGTTTGTGTCCTGTTGTCACGTCTATTTTTGAACATCCTGTTTTATTTTGGTGGTTAATTCTCCTCTCGTTTCAGGTGCCTTGCCCTTCCTCATGTGTCTCCTGTTGATTGTCTTCCCTGATTCCTAATTGTGTCCACCTGTTCCCCCACCTCCCTCATGGATACTTAGAGTCTGCGTCTCCCCTTGTCCTGTGCCAGTGTGTCTTGCATGTTGAATGTATTCACACCCGCATCATAGCTACCACGGTGAATTATCGTTTGATGCCCTACTATTTGTGAGTATTGTTTGTTGGAATAAATCCAGATTAGTCAACCATCTCTGCATCCTTGTCCTTCCCTCATGCTACAGGCGTGACAGTATCTTTCTGAAACATTCAGGTGAATACATCCTATCGATGAAAACGACACTTATCCAGCAACCTTTTTTGGTTCACGAACCTCAAGCATGTTGAAATATTCCTTCCCAAGCAAAGCTGTCGTAACTTTTGCAGTGCCATAGGTTGGTAAAAAAAAAAATAGTTCCCAATGAATCAATGATAACAACTAATGTCTTATACATTACTCATATGCAGCGATGCATAGTGAAAGAAAGATCACCCCCTCATGGCCTTGTGCTTTTAATGACATGTTCCAATGGGGCAGAAGGGTTTGGAACGGTAAGTGTGACTGGTGAGAACATCACAAACAACCTTGATCCCTACATCCAACGCTAAAATATTTCTCCCTCACCGATGACAAGCCAAAAACCGCCAAATGGTGAATATCACCTTAAATGTCTGTAATATTTGGCATTGAGACAACAGACGCCAATAATCCTAAAATTGACATTGAAGATCTAAGTCATTTGGTAAAAGAACACCGGGTTTACCCATGAAAGAGGTGCTCACGGCCGTACTCATAGCACATTATAGCCCTATAGTGTGAAAGTGGAGGTGTGTGTGTTTAGTGTGTCCAAGGTCTGCAGTGATTGATGTTTCTTCAGAGGCCCGAGGGCATTGGGGAGCGCACATATAACCTCTGCAGAGGTGAGTGGACCAGCAGCTCCGCTATGACTGACTGCCTGCACTCCAGATGCCTCCTCTGACCTTCGCCTGCATGGAGAACACAAGTGTACCGTGTGTGTGTGTGTGTGTGTGTGTGTGTGTAGACCCATTCATGTCCTAATCTACTGCCAGTTACACACCAGCACACACACATACACACATCCCAAAACGTCCGTTGGATATTCTCTATCTTCCGAGTAGGCCAAGTGACTGGACGGACCAAAATGCACACTGGTGTGGTGAGAAAGTAAAGAAAGCACACACACACAAAGGCACACACTTCTAAGGTCGTGGTCCTAAATCTTCATCAACAGTGGCACCTCGCCCGAGGATCAGAGCAGAGAAAGTCACTGATGAATTGCTATATATTAGAAAGAGAGAGAGTGTGCAGAAGGATAGTGTTTTCTTGCATCTATGTGAAGCTTAGGTGAAAATTCATTCAGGACGACTGGACAGGCTGTTCCGTTCCCTGGTGGCCTCCTCTCTCTCCCTGCGGGTGCACGGACAGCTGATTGGGGGCGGGCAGTACCAGGCAACCAGACGTGGGTGTCGTTACCGTAAAGCAATCCGGCATCGGTGCTGGCAAACGTTAAAAACTGTCCCCCCCTCCGCTTGCTGTCAGTCGTCACTTCAGGACCCACCAAAGACGACCCGGCACCCCCCATCTACAGCAGGACCTGCCATATCAGGAGATTGGAACTGCATTTCTTTCTACCACCACCACCACCACCACCACCACGAGTGTCTCCGGATTGAAATGTGTGTGTCTGTGTGTGTGTGTGTGTGTCCATTCATCTGTTTGAGGATGGATATTGACGCTAATCTTCCTTCAGAGATTAGCCAATCAGGACAGCGCGGTTTGATGAGCCCACTGAGGCCAAACAAAGCGCGTTATGAGCATCATCTTCAAACGGTACTCAACCACATTGGGTCATTGCTCGGTTGTGGCTTTTCCCTTTTAGTCAGTCTCTTCTAGCGGTGGAGCTCCTCACCGGTGACTGTAGCACAACGTGTAGATTCCCTCTGTAAAAAAATGTTAAAAACCTTGAGGAAGCTGGCAGTAAAGTGCTTATGAACAATGATGATTTCATTTAGTGACGAAGGGATTAAAGATTATTATGATGGTTTAATCACCAATCAACGTCCCGTAGATTTCAGTGAAGATATTAACAGTATGTGTCACTGTGTTTTATACTAGTACACAATCATTAAGGATTACAATTATTTATGAGTTGGTTAGAGTGAAAATCCAAATTATTTGAATCATATTTTGGACAATATTGAAATGTCATGTTTTCTCCTCACATGGCTAATGAAGCGTGGAGTGGTTTGGTGGGTTATTTGGTCAAATAAAAGCCAAATGAAATATACATTGTGTTGCTTTTTCTTCCTAAACACAGACGCTGTCGCGTACTTTTGTATTTTGCAGTATGAAAGCCGTCCTCATTCTGACCCACTGATGTCTGCGATGCCATATTTCACTCTGAGGAGGAAACACTGAGGGGACCGATTGCTTTGTATCTCCAACTGTGTGGCTCTGTGGGCCTAACCTCAGAGGAGTCTGATTTATTATTTCCCCGTATTGATCATCTATCTGTTGCTTGCAGTTTTGTGCTTTCCACTGCCTGCTGGTGTTGGCAGTTAGATATGGATCGCTTTGATGAATATGTTTTCATGAGGGCGGAACCGTGTTCCTTTGACTTTCCTTTGCTCTCCCTTCTGAACTCATGTTGTCCCCGGGAGGCGTCCCCCCCCTCGGCTCTGGGTGACAGCTTGTGAGCCGTGACAAATGACTCCACGAGGGATTAACTGGTTCAAATAATTGGCCGATGGGTTGATTGATCCGGTCTTTGACCTCTCATTACACAGCCGGATCCAAAGCACCTTGGAGACGAGGAGAGGTTTCGGGTCGGGAGTCATTTTGGACGAGAACTCTTCCCCCCCCCCCCCCGTCCCAAAAAACGATGACTGGAGAATAAGGGTGAGATGGAGAAGAAGGCATTAGATGCTGTTTGAGAGGGAAAAAAAACACACGGTGAGACCTTGAGACTAATCGAGCCAACAGAATGCAGCAGTGGATTGTCATGCAGAGGAAGAGTTTTGACTCAATCGATGACCTTAAAGATGCATGAGTTTCTGCAAATGGAGAACTTTTATGATTCACAAAAACACACGGCTTAAGAAAATGGCTCATGTCTATTGTCTATTGATCATTGCTCTTTGTCAATCAGGAGGTTATCTTCCATTGGTTTCCACACCAAAGATTTTGGGGAATCTGTTGCTGGGGTCAAAGCGGACAGTTGGTGTCAGATGCAGGCGGCAAAACCCCATAAGTTATATTTCTATTGGCCTGTGCATAAATGAAGATGACTTCCATTCCTCCCATTTTTATTGTCAGAGGAAAAAAAAGCAAGAGAAAATAATTCGGATTGGTCATCAGTTAAAGAAAATAGATTCTTTCCTTCTAATGAGTCTGTTGTCGTATACACACGTGCACAGTCCCCATCTGCCGTGTTTTAATACCATACAATCGCAGCAGTGCACGATTAATATTGGATTCAGAGAAATACTCATATTCATACCTCTGCATTCTTCTTCTTCTCCTCTCTATTTCATTATCTCCTCACGGAGTACTTTTTCACCTCCATTCCCTCCTCACTTTGTCCTCACAACCGCTGTGTGCAAAAATGGATTACCTGGCTTTTTGAATTATTTATAAAACGTGTTTATCTGACCCCAAATGTAGAAATTTGGAGGGCAGGAGTAAAAGAGAAGAAATGGACAGAATATAGGATGAACACACACAGACACACACACACACACACACACATTTACAAACACAAACAGGCCTTATTGAACTAAGTGCAAAATAAACACAGCTTTTTTCAGGCCTCTGTCTTCCCCCTGGCCTGATTGGTCCACGCAGGGGGGGGGAGTGAGGACAATCGCACAATGAGGAGGAGACTGCTGCTGAACTGCTGCTGAACTGGGTAAAGCAAATCTACAAACATCTCTGAAATCCCTTCCTTTTATACAACAACATTTTACATGAGCCATCTGGCAGAAGATCTTAAATCTTGTAAGTGCAAACTTGAAAGATCTTGTAAAAATTTGGGACTGTTCCTGTACCACAGTTTGTTGGGCCAAGACCTAGGACAAAATGGCTGGTGGGAAGGGGAACAAAGATAAAGTGGAAAAAGACAGTGATCAAAGTGTATCAATGGCACAAGTGCAAGAACTCCTTGAACAACAAAAAGCTTTTTACAAAGAACTTTTACAGCAGCAAGAAAGCAATTTCAAAGCATTTGTCTGCACTATTATGGATACATCCAGTAAAAGAATTGGTGAACTGCTTAAAGATCTGCAAGACCTAAGAACAAGTCTGCAATTCACGCAAAAGGAGGTGGATGAATTGAAATCTACATGTAAAGGAACTCAATCAATCTGCAAATCACAAGAATCAGATATTGAGCGACTGGCAGAATCCATGTTGATACTGGATGCTAAATCTGACTCCCTGGACAGTCAGGCAAGGAGAGCCAACTTAATTATGGATGGCATTCCTGAGGCAGAAAAGGAAAACAACTTGGTCTCAGAGGAAAAAGTTCTGAAAATTATCGAAGAGAAACTCAACCTGGACCCTAAGATAATTGGAGTGGAACAGGCAATGCGTGTCGGAAAGGTGAACATCTCCAGCGATGGCACTCAAGGCAGACCACGACCAGTCATTGTGAGATTCCATAGAATAAAGGACAGAGACACGGTGCTGAGGAATGCAAGAAAATTGAAGGGGACGAGTATCTTCATAAATGAGGACTATCCAGAGACTGTGAGACAGAAAAGGAAGGAACTTCTGCCGAAAATGAAAGAAGCCAGAGAGCGGGGGGACTATGCCTTTCTGAGGTATGACAAACTCATCATTCGGCAGGGCGAGAAAAAAAATTCTTTTACAGTTCAATAATGGGACATGAAATGGTAAAACATCAAACAGTGACATTATCTTTTCTAATAATAATGGATGTTGTGTTCTTGTGGAGATGTTTTCCCCTGCAGTGGATTTCTATCTGGTGTTGCATTTTCCTAAGGTCTCCGTATCATTCTTGCATTTTTCGCACAAACCTTTTTGTGGTTATGGGGACAAAACCAGACTGTGAGGCTCGTAGGCGTGAGTTGTGGTTTTGGTGTAAGAGTGACCGTGTGAAAGGATGGATGACAGGGTGTGTGACTGAGGGTGAGTGTCCATATGACATATTAGTGATACTATATGTGGCAAGAAAAGGGTGGGTAAGAATACAACTGAGAATACTGGGGGAGTGTTCATATGACATTTGGGAGGTTACAGTAAACGATGGTGCAAGACTTCAACTGACACCATGCTTGACTTAGATTCAGACACAGATCCAGAGAGTAAGTACTTCAAGAATGGGAGAAATTGTGACTACTACACGGAAAATCAGTTCAACGAGAAGTTTGGGTCAGAACACAATATAAAGATAATACACTTCAATAGTAGAAGCCTTTACGCTAATTTTTACAAGATTAAAGACTACCTAGACCAGTTCACCTCACCGTTCAGTGTAATCGCAATCTCGGAGACCTGGATTAGTCTGGAGAAAGGGGTGGAATTTGAGTTGGATGGTTATAATCTGAATTATGTAAACAGAGGCAACAAAAGGGGAGGGGGAGTTGCACTTTATGTTGATAGAAGACTTAAGTACAAGATTGTTGAAAGTATGACGGCTGCAATTGATGATATATGTGAATGTATTACTATTGAAATTGATATGGGGAAAAGGAAGAATATCATTGTCAGCTGTGCATACCGGGCTCCCAACAATAGCATAGAGAAGTTCAAGGAGTTGATGGAGAGTATGGCTATTAACACCGAGCAAAAGGTAACTTTTCTCTGTGGCGATTACAACATCGATCTTCTGAATCCTAACAAACTAACACCGATAGAGGAATTCATGGATGCAATGTACAGCAGAAGCTTGTATCCTACTATTACTAAACCTAGTCGAATTACATTTCACTCTGCAACACTTATAGATAATATTTTTACTAATAACCTAATAGATAATATAGAAAGTGGATTATTATTAAATGATATTAGTGACCATCTGCCGGTGTTTGCAATCTACAGCGGTGCACCTAGGTTGGCTGAAAGGAATGAAATGATAGAAAGGAGATTAAGAACGGTTGACAATCTAAACAAGTTCAGAAATGAATTAAGTGCACAAAACTGGAGAAAGGTTTATGAGGCAGAGGAGGTTGATTATGCTTATGATTCCTTCCTGCAAACTTTTCTGATGTTATATGACAGATGCTGTCCAATTCAGCAAAGCAGAAAACGAGCAAATCGCTCAGATAAACCTTGGCTTACAAAGGGTTTGTTGAACGCCTGTAAAAAGAAGAACTTCTTATATAAAGAGTTTATCAAGAATAGAAATAAGGAGAAAGAAATGAAGTATAAAAGATATAAAAATAAATTAACTGATATTATGCGAAATTGTAAAAAGGATTATTATTGTAAACTACTAGATAAAAATAAAAATAATATAAAGGAGACATGGAAGATCTTAAATTCAATTATAAGAAATCAATCGACCAGCTCTGGATTGCCAGAAGAAATTCTAGATAATGATAAGATTATTAATGACAAAAAGGAGATGGTAGAAGGCTTCAATAAATTCTTTGTAAATGTGGGCCCTAAACTAGAAGAGCAGATAAACCTTCCGCAAGGGGGGTGTGTAGCGCATTATTTGGGCAAGAGGAACCCAGATACTATCTTTCTGAAGGACACCGATAAAAATGAAATTATTGCCATAGTTAATAAATTAAAAAAAAAAACATCAAGAGACTGGAATGGTATTGATATGACAATAGTAAAAGAGATTATTATTAATATAGCAGATCCCCTAGCACATATTTGTAATGTTTCACTTCAAACGGGCTTCTTTCCAACCAAAATGAAAACTGCTAAGGTAATTCCGATTTTCAAAGAAGGTGAAAAAAACCTTTACAATAACTACAGACCAGTCTCCCTGCTTTCCCAGTTTTCCAAAATTTTGGAAAAAATATTTGCTACAAGGATGGACAGTTTCATAGATAAACATGGATTACTCATAGATAGTCAATATGGTTTTAGGCCAAACCGATCAACATCGTTGGCACTCATGGACTTGGTAGAAGAAATGACAAGCACAATAGATAACAAAAAGATGGCAATAGGGGTCTTCATAGACCTGAAGAAGGCATTTGACACAATAAACCATGATATACTGCTACACAAACTGGAAAGCTATGGGATCAGAGGGGTTGGACTAAATTGGGTACAAAGTTACATAGGACAAAGAAAACAGTTTGTACAGATAGGGGATAAGAAGTCCACCTTAAGAAATATTACCTGTGGTGTGCCGCAAGGATCAATACTGGGTCCAAAACTATTTATTATTTATATAAATGACATAAGTAATGCATCCAGGATCCTGAAAAATGTTATTTTTGCAGATGACACAAATGTATTCTGTGAAGGAGGGAACCTCGAACAGTTGTTGGAGGCGGTCTCGACTGAGTTAACCAAGTTGAAATTGTGGTTTGATATAAATAGATTATCACTTAATGTAAAGAAAACCAAATTTATGGTCTTTGGTAAAAGTAACACACAAGCAAACACACACATTGAACTAAAGATCGATAATATAAAAATCGAAAGGGTGTTTGAATACTCCTTTCTAGGTGTAATGATAGACCACAAGCTTAGCTGGAGGCCACAGGTCACTCGTGTACACTCAAAATTGGCACGATGTGTAGGGATACTAGTCAGAGTCAGACCTATATTGAATATACAATCACTGCATACACTGTACTGTACACTGTTTGCCCCCTATTTGAGTTACTGTGTGGAAGTGTGGGGTAATACCTACAAAAGCACCCTACAGGCAATATGCACAATTCAAAAAAAAGCAATACGGATAGTTAATAAGGTGGGGTACTATGAACACACAAACACATTATTTCTGAAATTAAATATATTAAAATTTATGGACTTAAAGGATTTTAAAACGTTACAGATTGTATTTAAAGCAACAAACAGCCTACTCTCAGGAAACCTTCAAAGTTTGTTTAGCGACAGACTAGGAGACTATAATTTAAGAGGGAGACTGAAACTGAGGCAACCAAAGGTGCACTCTACACTCAAAAGCAGGTGCATATCGGTCTGTGGGGTGAAGTTGTGGAACAACTTACCAGATAAGATCAGAGATTGTAAACATATTGCACAGTTCAAAAAACATCTTAAATTATACACATTAGCCAAATATGAGACCTGTGAAAATATTCAGTGACGGAAATTTAAATTGTTTTTATTTGTGAGTGTGAGTATGCGTGCGTGTGTGAGGGTGAGAGAGTGTGTGTGAGAGAGTGTGTGTATGTATGTATGTATGATATTAATCTCCAAATATATACAAATTGAGAATATGGATAAGATAGGGGTGGGTATCTATAAGCTTTTGCTTCTCTCTACTCCTTTTCTTGAACAAAAGGTGACTTTTCTAATTTTGTGGTCTATGTCTATGTTGATTTTTAAATAAATTTAAATATTATTATTTTATTTTTTTAAATGTCTACATGTTCAAGAAATAAAATGCTTCAAATCAAATCAAATCAAATCAAAGATGATGGCAGCGGGTTAGCCTGCAGGCAAAGTGAATGACTGACAGCTCAAAGGTTACTTCACTCCGAGGGTTTGATGACTGAAGCAAAGGAATTGTAACCGCCTTCGGTCGGCTCTGATGCGTCTGGATTTCAGAAACTTTAATTAGCAAAATTTAAAATTTGGAGCACGTCTGAGATTGAGGGATTGCCCCCCCCCCCCCCCACCCCCCGGTAAATTCCCTCGTCTTCCAAACTCTGACACCTTGAACTTTGCAACGCAGTCTTTCTTTAACAAACTGATAACAATTCGTGGGATTTGAATAACGTATTTGTTTTAAGACTGTTGAAAGGAACGCTAAAAGTGTTCATCTGTGCTATAAAACACGGATCCAGACCGGGAGCATCGCCTGAGCCAATGAAGCCGTGCAGCAAACGCCTCTGTTTACATTCAGCTGACATCGGCAGTAAAGCACTCGAGAGCATCCGTCCCGCTGCTGAGAGAGAGGTCAGAGTTCAGCGACAGGGTCAGAGATCTGATCTCTGAGGGTTAGGGACGATGAACGACCCCAGCGCGTCGCTGATCGCTGCCCGCAGCTTCCTTCTCACAGATGTTTCAAGTCCCTGCTGCAGTTACAATCTTTTTGGGGTTTTGTTTGTGTGTGTGTGGGGGAGGGGGGACATGCTACTATCTCAGGTGTAGATGCCTCCTTGAGACCTTTCCCGGCGTGCCTTTACAGTGAGTCTTCACTTTCTGCCATTCAAACTTTGCCCAAGTAATTTCACTTCAAAGATACCGAGGCCGTGACCAATTTTCCTCGCTTGCCTCGGATTTCCCTTCTCGACGATGGTAATTACACACAGATTTAATTAATGTGGGAACAGGAAGGGAGGAGAGGGGAGGTCTTTGAACTGTATGTTTCGAGGAGACGGAGAACAAGATGGGAAAAAAAGAGAGACTTAGAAGTGCGAGATTAGTGAGCGCAGGAAGATTGAGTTATTTTAGATCGCAAATGTGTGCCGGGGCTTAGGCCCAAAAAATCTCTGGGGGATCCGTAATATGTCAGTCTTTCTTCTGCCGCCTCCTTTTCCACCCGTCCCTTCTGTCTAATCTGTTTCTTCTTAGAAGTCGACTGTGCCCGTTTCTCCGTCTCACTTTG